>NC_133412.1:131315000-134287500 GCF_049350105.2 Macaca mulatta | reverse complement strand
TTCATCTCCAACTCCCCACTCCCTCTCCCAGGTAGCTGTGTGTCTGATAATTCCACATTTCCACATGATCACATCCTAATGCGCTAGCCTCAGAGGTTTAATACCATATTCTGAGAACCAAGAAATGCATTGCTAACATTGATTACTGGTTCACCTGACTAAACCATACAAAACCAGAGCTGACTGGAGTCAAGGCCTTGAACACCAGCAGAACCGGAGCAGGGGTCAGTGCTTGCCTCATAATCATTATGCCACTCACTGAGCACTTACCAGGTACACTTCATGCTAAAGTCGTCCATAACACAGCAGAGAGGAAAACCCTAGTTCTTTACTCACATTCTTGAGGACAACCTCAGAACACAAGTATTTTCTCTGTTTTACAGAGGAGGAATGTGAGCATCAGAAAGTTTATCAACTTTCCCAGAATCATGCAGATGTGAAGAGAGAGAGTTGGGATTCCGTTCCATCTGGTACCAAAGCTCTTAACCACTAAGCCAAACTTTGCAAAAAAAATGACTCAGATAACTAGTCACACCCCCACCTTAACCATGTCACTCTAGGAACAAACTTCTAAGTTGCTAACAGAGTTGTGTTTTCCTTAGGTTTGGGTAAAGGGTTAAAAATGCAAGGCCCTGTCCAAACCACACTACTAACTTTTCCCTTTTGTTGCATTCCAAGCACACATGTACTTTCCGCCTGCTCCAGGGGTTGTAACATCCTTGCAGAGGCTGTGGCTTATGACCTATCATCACCTTCAAGATCAGCCTGGAAAGAAAGAAAAATATTATGTGAGAGGTTTTCTCTCCCAAAGCCAGTCTTAGGGAACTAGCCATTTTCAGAGGAAAAGCAGGATTGTGGAAGAGCCAATACACAGTGGGTTTATTTTAGCCCCATGTGATGCAATAATAACAATAATTATATATATGTATATGTATACGTATGTATATAAAGTGTTTTAAAGAAAAGACTGTGAAGAATTAGGAGCCGGCTGGCTAGGGTTTTAAGAACTGGTATGCAGCAAAACAGCCAGAAATAGTTCTTTAGAGGAAAAGAAATCTCAAAAGAAAAGAAAGCTCCCTAGGTTTGGGAAAGGGCAATAAAGCATAAGAAGGCATGTGCACGGTGCCAAAAGCAAAAGAATCTTCTACTAAAACCACAGCTCCAGTCATATGTTATTACTTACACTATAGTTGACAATGACTGGCACAGGGCATGAAACAATAATGTCTGGTGGATTTGGCATTGCTGTATGTTAACAGGAAACTGTGTTCTTTTGATTCCATTGATTGGTTTCCTGTTGAAGGCCATTCATGGCAGAGCAGAGAGTATACAAGACTATTGTCCAATTTCCATTTTTCCCAGTGCCTCTTGCTTCTGGCAGGGGAAGCTGGCAGCCTTCATTTGAGGTGATCAGGCCCCAGTCGGGGGCAAATAATGCCTGCGAGGCTGGTTGTAAATGTTGCATTTAGCAGATTGGTTAGGGAAGGAAGAAGCCATTGAAATGCAAAAGCATACACATGTACAAACAACCACAGATGAAGCTCCATTTGTTCGGTGGCAAATGCATAAACTTGATTCATTCACTGCCATCAAATCAAGGGGCCAAGACACAGTGTAGCAGCTCTGCCTCCCAAGGAGAACCTTGGACATGTTTCAAAGGGGTAGACTGGCACATGGGAGAGGAAGAATGAGAATAGATGGAGTTCGGCTGAGCTTTGGGTTTCCTTCCTTCATGGTTGCAAAGCCACAGCATCTTGATAAGTGTCTGAAAACCTGGTGGAGAATAGGATGGGTAGGCTCGAGCCTGAGAAAACCCACAGTGATGTGCTGGTATCACCTGTCCGGGCATGTCCACATGCATGCTTGGTATTCTCAATAACATCATGGACAGAATTTTATATTTGATGTATATCATGCATACTTGCCATTGATTTGATTTCAGGATGGGATTGGGAATATTTTTGTTTTGGTTTTCCGTTATTTTAATATCATTTCTGAAATAAAACAATTAATTTTAAAATGATAAAGAAATGCAATTCATGTTGATAATAGACTTCCGCTGGTCCCTGGTAAGGCTAGACCACCACTGCTGGGACATTTCCATCCTAGGCATTCCCCTCTGTCTTCCATCAATCATCAGGCTGCCAGCCAGGATACAGATTCTCTTCATTTCTTTAACCAGAGACATGATCATCTCAGAGGTTCACCCTGAATGTCTCTCATAATGCCCCTCACTCATTTAAGTCAGCAGCAGATCACATGCTATCTCCTTTTTCAGGAAAGAATAATAGTAACAACAATAATAGTAATTTATCTCATTTCCAGGTAAGGAATTGTAGAGCACACGGCATATACAGGCGTACATTATGGGTATTTACTCAATCACAGATTCTGCTGGATCTAGCTTAATTCATATTGTTGGATGGCAACCAAGCTAAGAGAGACCCTTTGTAGCCAGTGACCTATGAAACACAAATCCCTTTTCTTGAAGCTATAGGTACAACATCTACATTTCTCCTACACACACACACACACACACACACACACACACACACACACACACACACACACATCAAAATCATATTCTCTGCCACCACCAAAGCTTTGATCTGGTCACTTCTTTGATTGACTTTGGTGAGTGGCCTGGGGCCAGGTGGATAGAAAGAGGCCTTAGGGGCCAAGCACGGTGGCTCACGCTGTAATCCCAGCACTTTGGAAGGCTGAGGCAGGAGGATTACCTGAAGTCAGGAGTTCAAGACCAGCCTGGCCAACATGATGAAACCCCATCTCTACTAAAAATACAAAAATTAGCCAGGCGTGGTGGTGCACAGCTATAATCCCAGCTACTTGGGAGGCTGAGGCAGGAGAATAGGCTGAAGCTAGGAGGTAGAGGTTGCAGTGAGCCAAGATCACACCACTGAGCTCCAGCCTGGGCGACAGAGTGGGAGTCTGTCTCAATAAAAGAAGAAAGGAAAGAGAAAGAGAGAGAGAGAAAGAAAGAAAGAAAGGAAGAAAGAAAGGAGAGAAAGAAAGAGAAAGAAAGAGAAAGAAAGAAATAAAGAAAGAAAGAAAAGAAAGAAAGAAAGAGAAAGAAAGAAAGAAAGAAAGAAAGAAAGAAAGAAAGAAAGAAAGAAAGAAAGAAAGAAAGAAAGAAAGAAAGAAAGAAAAGAAAAGAAAAGAAAGAAAAAGAGAGAGAGAGTTAGGTAGGGAGGGAAAGAAAGAGAAAGAGGCTTTACAAGGAGTAGCTGAGGCCTTTCCGGCAGGATGAGGCTTCTTGGGAATGTGTAGAAACAGGAGGCAGAATCTGAGCTGAGCTCCCTCCTGTCTCTTGCTGAGTGGGGGATTGGGTGCGGGGAGTAAGAGCAGAACTCTGAGAACCAAACTAGAGGGATGACAGTGATTAAGAAGATAGTTGCGGCCAGGCGCGGTGGCTCATGCTTGTAATCCCAGCACTTTGGGAGGCCAAGGCGGGCAGATCATGAGGTCAGGAGTTTGAGACCAGCCTGACCAACATGGTGAAACCCTGTCTCTACCAAAAATACAAAAATTAGCTGGGCATGGTGGCATGCACCTGTAATCCCAGCTACTCAGGAGGCTGAGGCAGGAGAATCACTTGAACCCACGAGATGGAGGTTGCAGTGAGCTGGGACCATGCCACCACACTCCAGCCTGATGACAGAGTGAGATTCTCTGTCTCAAAAAAAAAAAAAAAAAAAAAAAAAAAAAAAGGAAGAGAGTTGCTGGGGAGAGGGAGCTGCATGTTGGTGGTCCCTGGAGATTATCAGGAAACACTGGGCTGGTTCCAACTCTCTCTTTGGTTAGCGTTACCCACTCTCACCTGCTGCTGGCTCCTCTGGCTCCAGCCTCAGTCAGTCTTTAGCCGAAGCCTGCCCATGGCTGTCTCTCTCCTTCCACATTTCCTTTTCTCCCCTTCCCCTTCATTCCCACCTCTCCTCTTTCCTCTCTCTCTCTTTACCTCTCTTTCTCTCCCTCCCTCTCTCATTATTGTCATGTTTTGTTACTGGCTTTTTTTTTTTTTTTTTTTAGACGGTGTCTCTCTCTCTCTGTCGCGCAGGTTGGAATACAGGGGCGTGATCTCGGCTCACTGCAAGCTCCGCCTCCCAGGTTCATGCCATTCTCCTGCCTCAGCCTCTCAAGTAGCTGGGACTACAGGCGCCCGCCACCACGCCTGGTTAATTTTTTTTTTTTTTTGTATTTTTAGTAGAGATGGGGTTTCACCGTGGTCTCGATCTCCTGACCTCGTGATCCACCTGCCTCGGCCTCCCAAAGTTGTTACTGGCTTTACTAAAGACTTCACTCTGAGGCTGCCTGTCCTGGACGAATTGCTGTGTAGCAGTTCCTAGGAGGTCAGTTGGGAGGACAGAGCCTTGAAGGGTGAGCCAGAAGGTAGGGTCAAGAGAGCAGCCAGATGGCCAGAGAGGGTGTGTGGCCCAAGGATGTCAGGGAGATCTGCCCTGGGTTTAGAGGATACAGGCACCAGTAAGGCAAAACCGCCTTCCTCTCGGCAGCAGGGTAGCCAGGCAGCCTTCAGCTCTTCCTCTAGACCAAGCCTGTCCAACCCGCAGCCTGACACAAACTCATAAACTTTCTTAAAACATTATGAGATTATGCTTGAGGGTTTTTTTGGTTTTGTTTTGTTTTGCTCATCAGCTATTGTTAGTGTATCTTATGTGTGGCCCAAGACAATTCTTCCAATGTGGCCCAGGGAAGCCAAAAGATTGGACACCCCTGCACCCTCCCAGCCCTCCCTAAATCCAGGTCACTCAGGTTCTGGAAGCATTTCAGTCTTTGTCCTTCCCTCTGGCTTCTTGGAGGTTTGGGAGATGCTGGGGTCCCAGCCTCTCACTGCAGCTCTTGATGTTGGTCCAGTTGATCTCGTCTTCTCCGGTGTCCACCCTCTTTCTAGCCGTGCCTGTTCCCATCCTGGTTGAGTCCTTCCCTGGGTCTCTTGATGTTCTGTTTTCCATCCACCCAGCTTGCAGGACTCCCTCCGGGGGCCAGTGAGTGGCAAGCCTACATGGGAACCCAGATCTTTGATAACTGATGCTTGACGTGTTCTACTCCTCAATATTGCTTTCCTTTGCTTTGCAAATTCCTGCCTGTTGGCCACAAATAGTGCTTTGTAAGAAATAGCCTGAGATGTATTACTCCAAGTCAAGCAGAAGTGATGCTAATCTGGTGAAAAGTGTTTTCTGTTTGTTTTGTTTTTCTGTTGATGGTTTAAGATCCTACTGGAGGGCTGGACACAGTGGCTCATGCCTATAATCCTGACACTTTGGGAGGCCAAGGTGGGAGGATTGAGACCAGCCTGGGCAACAAAGTGAGACCCTGTCTGAAAAAAAAAAAAAAGTAAAATCTTACTGGACTTGGGACATTGCTTTCTTGTTTTCAGACACACTTCTGTAGTTCATGGTTTAACTGACATCTACATTTACATTAAGAGGGCTTTTAACCTTGGATGAGGCTTAGGACACACATAATAAGAGGATCAGGGACACCCTCTATTTTTCCCCTTCCAAGCAGGCCCACACCCCTGCCTATTCTTCCAGGAAAAGGGAGAGTCAGGACTCCAAGACAACCCTTTGAACTGATAAAGTTCAGTGCCATTAACAAATTCCATCCGTTTGTCCTCCCCCGGTGCAGCAAAGTGTGCGTGTTCTCGCCATCCTGGATCTGATGCTTTTCTGTTAATAAGTCAAAAGGGTTGAATTAAAATGTACCATTTGATTGGCCGTTCCTTTGTTGTCTTTCTCTTCCACTGAGATAAATGCCACCAGGGCAGGACTTTACAGTGTTCCCCACTCTATCTCCCATGCCTAGAATGTGGAACACCAAAGGTGCTCAACAAATACTTGCGAAATAAATGTGTGAGTGATGGCCCCAACTCTTACATTCTAAATTTCTGTCGTTAAAAGAGACAAAAGGGCAGACTCCATTTGGGCTGCCCCCATCTCTTCATCCCCAGTTATGAAACTACAAATCCTGAGACCTCAATTCTCCTCATTCCACTTGGAGATGATTCCCACCTCTTAATGTCCTTTCTTTTTTGCCTTGTTTTTCTTTCCATTCTTGCATGTCTTTAACTCTTCTACTAATAACACAAGTGACCCCATTTCCTCTGTTGTCTCCAAACCACTATCCATGCCATTTTCCCTTCAGTTTGCCTTTGGTGAGAAAAAAAAATATTCTCCCAGAAATGTGACTCAGAAGTAATCAACGTAAATGTCATCCAAGGCCATGGGGAATTTCTTGGCCATGAATCACATCCCCTGTGCTGAGAACCTGGGTTACAGTCAAGGCAGAAAGTCTCAAAACCAACACCCAGAGACACCCCCTTCCTCCCCAGCCCCATGCCCATTGGATGCAAGAAATTCTCTTCGTCCTTTTTTGTTGTGACTGTCCTTGGGCACATTGGATGAAGGCCCATGCAGGCTCTTTTTCCTTCCCAGCTTGGGTGACTGTTGCAATGGACTTCAGCGCCTGGCAGGAAGTGCCTGGCTCACCTCCGCTCCAGCAACTGTGGCTGCCACTGCCGATGGAGGACTGAGAGACACAACCCACGGCCAGGTTTCAGCACAGGCTCAGGGCCAGGGCACCTCAGATGTTCCACACCAGCTGAAAACAGGACATGAAAGGTACGGGTTAGGAAGGAGCTATGGCTGGTGAGTTCAAAGGCCCCATTCATGAAGTTCAAAAAAAAAAAAAACAAAACCTTTCAGTATTTAGATTGCTCTGCCTTCTTTGCTCTTTCACTTTTTCTCTCAAGTTTGTAGAGCAGGCCCCAGTGCATGAATTTGAAAATAAGAAAGAAAGACAGGAAGGGGTGGGGGGAGGAAGGGAGCCTAAAGCTCATCAAAACATACACAAAGGTGACACTCATGCATATGCTATCAAAGTGGAAGGGAACTACATCTGTCCCCACACATAGCAGGCAGTGACAAGTTGAGAAATTGTTATCCAGGTCATGGGAAGGTCATTGACAAGTTTTTCAGGTCTCCATTAAGTAGGAAAATGATTGGGGCAGACTGAGTGTCTAGCAACCTTGAATGAGAGAAGAAGGAAGGCACAGGGGTAAGCGCATGGGCTTAGAGCCAGTCTGTTTGGGCATTCCAATTGTAGGAAGTAAATGAAATAAACCACACAAAAAGGAATCATCCTGGCACATGATGGGCTCTCAACAAATACCGGAGAAAGTAATGAATGAATATGTGAAGTGTTTCTCAGAGGCCTGGGGCACGGAAGAGTGCTCACTGAATAGCAGAAGCAGGAGTAGTCATGCTTGAGCCCAATGTTGGAATCCCTTCCTGTCACTCTGCTGGGTTTGACTGGGAGCAGTCGGGACACCGCAGGACTAGGGGAAAGAGGAGGATCCACTACACCCAGAGCATCTGCTCTGCCGGTGAGCAAGGCTGATGACACAGATCACAATGGCAGTGACAGGAACAGAGAAGGGTCACTGTCTTCAGAAAAGGCCATGTCTAAATGGGTGCAAACCTAGCTGATCCCCTCCAAAAGAAGGTCCCCAACTTTTCTGACCGGGGACCTTCTCCGCCAGCACCCAGGGGATGAAGGAACAATTTTCCTTTATCCTGTGCCTGCAGCACAGCATGGCACAGACAGAGCCTCCTGTTTCAAAGGCAAACATTGAAATTTAGAGTGCCCTCTACCTGAAGAGAGTTAGTTTAAAAATCAAAGTAAGAGCTGGTAGAGAATTTGAACATTACCCAGGTAACCCCATATTCACTGAGGCTCTGCATTACTCAAAAAACCCACCTGGAGTCCAGGTGCAGTGGCTCATGCCTGTAATTCCAGCACTTTGGGAGGCCAAGGTGGGTCGATTACCTGAGGTCAGGAGTTTGAGACTAGCCTGGCCAATATGGTGAAACCCTGTCTCTACTAAAAATACAAAAATCAGCCTGGTGTGGTGGCAGGCACCTGTAATACCAGCTACTTGGGAGGCTGAGGCAGGAGAATCACTTGAACCCGGGAGGTAGAGGTTGCAGTGAGCCAAGATAGTGCCACTGTACTCCAGCCTGGGTGACAAGAGTGAAACTCTGTCTCAAAACAAAACAAAACAAAAAACCCACTTCAAACTATTTTAAGCAAAAGAAGAAAATTCCTTGGCTCACAACACCCAGCTTGCAGAAGACAGTGAGTTGAACTGGCTTTAGGAACTAGTAGGATCAGGGACTTAAACGTGCTCAGAACTCTTATCTTAACTTCTGATATTTCAGGACTCATTTCCAAGCTATGGGCCATTCCTCAGATTCCGTTTTTTTCATCTGTGTAATGGGAATATTAACTTTCCTATCTACCTCCCAGAATTATTAACATAATCAAATGAGAAAATACATGAACAGAGGTACATATACAGTTGCCTATAACACTTGTTTTTAAAATGTGAACTTATTCTGATTGAATTAAAGTGTTGGGGACAATGTGAACATAATTCAAGTTTCTCACAGACAATTTTATCTGCAAGAGCAAACTAGATTAACATAGAAGACCGCACCCAGCTGAACTGAGCCTTGTCAGAATTCACAAAATGCCACATGCACACTTTCTGCGCATCTGCCCTACTACCTTGCAGATGTGTTATTCTAACTAATCTACTTATCCCAACCAACTGGGTCATCCGACGAGGTTATATTTTCCTATTCTTTCACATTTGTAAACTGTTGTGTATTAAAAAGAATTCATTCAACGTCTCCAACATGTCTAAGCATCCCAAGCAGGGCATGGGAAAGAAAAGCTTTGTGTATTGAGGGGGGAAATTGAAGTAAAAAAGGATTTTGAGAGAATCAAGAGAACTAATCCTATCTCCCAAGCAACAGTCCGTGGAAATAAAAGAAATGTCTATGGATGGAATAAGTTCAAGTGCTGAGCAATCAATAAGAATAAGGCATGATCCGCCTGCCTTGGACTCCCAAAGTGCGGGGATTACAGGCGAGGTCAAGAGATCGAGACCATCCTGGCCAACATGGTGAAACCCCGTCTCTACTAAAATTACAAAAATTAGCTGAGCGTGGTGGCACATGCCTGTAGTCCTAGCTACTTGGGGAGGCTGAGGCAGGAGAATAGCTTGAACCCGGGAGGTGGAGGTTGCAGTGAGCCGAGATCACGCCACTGTACTCCAGCCTGGTAACAGCTAGACTCCGTCTTAAAAAAAAAAAAAAAAAAAAAAAAAAAAAGGCATGAAGACATAGAAGAGATGGAAAGATGAGCATTGTTGAAACTGAAAACCAAATGGTGAAAAATAAGGGCAACCTCGCTCACAAAGAGAAAGCACTATCTACACGCAAAGACCTTAATGGAAATTGCCAAATTCTGCAGAAATGACACCTTTTGTTCTATGAAGTCCTGATTTGGTGATTTCAAATATCACCACAATTTCCAAAGACTTCAGCGATTGAGTGAAGTCCCCAAGTGTGGATGAGAAAACTGCAAAGGAATTTCCAGCAGAAAATCACAAAGGGAATTTCTTCTTTAGTTAATTTCTGTTAACTAAGCATTCTGTTAACTAAGCATGTAGAAAAATGCTACATTTTCAAATTTTCAATTTTGATGAAACAGATATCCATTATAAATGCATGCTTCAAATGGCCTATATTTCAGAATTTTAAGGCTGCAAAAAATAAAAAATGTTGATAATCTTTCTTCTACCACTTCATCCTAACACAAGCAGCAACCCTCCCAGCACCCTCTTCCATCAGCAAATATCAGGTCTTTTTAAAGATAAAGTGCCATATTTATTGTAGTATTTACATTTTTTTCATTATTTAATATGAACAAAACTGTGCTACCATTTTTATTAAGTTCCTATCTTTTTTATATTACCAGCAAAGTGTTTAGGTACTGTGCCCCTGACCCTGTCTTTTCTCTAAGCCCTGTGGTTTTTATTGTGCAATTTTGCGTAACACAGTGAGTTTTAGGAATGCATGTATCATGTTATAGCAGAACTGACTGTACTGTAAGGCAATATATAAAAGTATGAGAATGTTACTATCTGGATCTTTTAATTCCCACATGTCTCTCCCTCAGCCATGGTTTGGTGACCACAGGCTACAGGTGTGAACCCATAAATTAAATCTGCCACTCCCCTCTGGGCTCCAGGACCAGAAACTCTCAAACTCCTCTTCACCCCTGCAGGCCCTCAGGGCCGAATCAAATTTCTTGACAACTCTACACTGTGCAGCTACTTTTGATGGACCCTTCAGAAATCCCTTGTCTTTTTTAATCTTCAACTCCATTGATCTTATCCTTTCTTACTTGAGGCTACCTGCTAGGCCTTGTATCTCTGTTATGGTTCCTAGTGTTTGCTTTCCATTGAGCAAGTACCTCCTCCCTTTCCCCTCATCAGATAGTGCTGACTGAGCTGACACGACTTAATTGAAGCTGGCACTGTTTCTGGTGAGAGCAGCCATTGAAAGCTAGCATAGCTCTTGTGTGGCACAGACACACACTCTCAAAAGGAGACTCAGCGGTATGCTGGAGAGCCTGTGAGCTATCATTGGGCTGTTCAGGAAGGCTCGGCTCTCCTGCAAGACTCCATAGGTCTGTCTCTGCAAAAGCAACGTAAGACCAGCCCTGCATGAGGCAAGAAGAATGGGATGGAAATCAGGCCCACAGCTACCTAGACAACCACATTTTAACAGCTGCCATTTATGGAACGCTTTTCCTGGGGAATTTTATTATTCTTTCCTGACTACCTAACACATGTCAGAATTTGGAAAGTTAAGGAAATACCCCACTGGGTAAGCTTTAAAATGCGAGTTTCTAGCTCTTCCTGTTTCTAAACTCCAGTAGCTTTGTCTACATAAGAACACCACTGTGTGGCTCAGTACAGACAACCCCAGAATGAAAGGTGTAAATTATGTCACTCAGTGAAGCAGAAACTTCCAAAATGTTTTTGTACTAAAGAGTCTAAAAGTTGAGATCAACAGAATTCTCCTGAAATCTGACAGACGCCCTTTAACCCTTTAAGTTTAGCTGAATTGTGTATGGCTTAGGAATGGTTTTTAAGGGGATAATATTGAATTTGACTGGCAATTAGGAGACTTGCACTTGATTCCAAATTCATCTCCTGACATGTTGGCATCTGGATATTTCAGCTCTAAATCACAAACCTCAATAACATAATGCTAAACAGAATCTACCACCAAAGTGAAAAGACACTGTGTTTCAGTCATTTTCTGTTGGTGTAACAATTCCACAGACTGAGTTAAGTAAATAGTTTATTCAGCTCATGATTGTGGAGGCTGGAAAATCCAAAAACATGGTGTCAGCGTCTGGGGAGAGTCATCCCACGGTGGAAGAGCAGAAGGCAGAAGCAAGCCTATGAGACAAAAAGAGGAAGGGGACTGACCTTGTCAGGAACCCACTCCCATGGTAACTAACCCATTCATTCAAAACTGGCATTGATCCATTCATTGCCAACTGTCTACCAAAGTCCCCACCTCTGAACTCTGCTACAGTGGCAATCAAGTTTCCAACACATAACACATTCCAACCATAGTACACCGTTTGTACCCTGAAGAATGTGTGTGTGTTAGGAAGGGTGATTGTGGAGACACATTTAAGTAAGAAGTGCAATCTTTTAAAATGAGGCCAGACATCCACATCAAAGGTTAGGGATTTGCCTAGTATATTAGTCCATTCTTACGTTGCTGTAAAGAACTACCTGAGACTGGGTAATTAATTTAAAAAAAAAAAGAGGTTTAATTGGCTCATGGTTCTGCAGGCTGTACAGGCTTCTGCTTCTGGGGAGACCTCAGGAAACTTACAATCATGGTAGATGGTGAAGGGAAAGTGAAGAGGAGCAGGTACCTATTCACATAGCCATCAGAGAGCAAAGGGGAAGCTGCTTTCAAACAACCAGATCTCATGAGAACTCTATCACAAGACAGCACTAGAGGGATGGTGCTAAACCATCAGAAACCAGCCCTATAATCTAATAATCTCTTACCAGGCCCCACCTGCAACACTCAGGATCACAATTTAACATGAGATTTGGGTGGGGACACAGCCAAAACATATCACCTAGTAATGTTCTTCCTTGGAAAAGTAGTGGAGTCCTATATGTAAGAGTGAGCTTTGCTGCTGGGCTGCCTGGGTTTGATTTTTGGCCTTGACATCAACAAATCTGTCATGACGTCACTTTCTGTCCTCTCTTTCCTTAACTGTAAAATAAACATAGTAACATCTGACTCATAGATCACTATAAAAATCCAATGGACAGTTCATGAAAACACCAGGTATATAGTACGCACTCAATGAATGTCAGCTATTTTTTACCATATCAAACTGCCTTTTGAATAGTCTAGAATGAGATATAGTTTGATTCAAAATATTCACCAATATTTTCAAATATTTCAAAATATTGATGAATATTTTGAATGAAACTATACATCATTATTATTATAGACATGCTGAATCCCTTCTTATTTGTTTAAAAGGTACAGTACTCCTAATAATAGTACCTTCCTAATAGAGTTATAAAGATAAAATGAGTTAATACATTGATCTGGTACATAGTGGGCGCTCAATAAGTGGTACCTGTTATCGGCCATCTCAAACTGTTTGTGGCTAGAATAATGTGGGAAAACACTAAAAAATGTTTGCCGTTCTTATTTTATGAAAGGTGCAACCCTCAGCCTTTTCTTCCTCTTTGGATCCAAGTACAGGTTTTGGTTCTGGTAAATGACTTATTTTAGCCTGAGTTCATGAGGTCATACTTGAAAGAATCACAGCTAAATGCTGGTTGATTGTGTTAAAAGAGGAGAAAAAAACACACAGAGTGCACAAAATTCTAGAAAATACACCAGAACCTCCAAGAATTTGCTGGTCCCCTCCCTCCCTTCTGCAAGGGGCCAACACCCCTCACTCATGGGGACAAGAATGTGCTACAGTCTGCTCCTAGCAGCCTGACACAGTTGATTTTGCAACATTTCTTCCCAACTCCTCTTTCAGTGACATCTTTTACAGGTCGGTAGCCTGAAACGGGTAATGGTGGGAGTATTTACTCGATGAAAACTGGCCAAAACTATGAATCAGGAATTTTTTTGAAGCCATTTATAAAAGATTTTTTAGCACATACTGCATGATGGTGTCAGAAAATTTGTTTCTTCTTGAACAAATCCTTTTTCCAGAGATCCTCTACAGACTAGGAACTGTCTGCCTCCTTAGCTGCTGGCTTCTCTGTGGGAGCTTATTATCATCTTGTCCTCTGCAGTGCTGTGGTCCTCCCGATGGGCTGTCCACCTTTTCTCCAGGAGATGAGGCAGGAGGACCCGCTCCCTTTTGCCACTTTACCCCCTCAGCCACCACAATGTCATCACACAAACTGCAAAGACACAGGCAGATTTCTTTACTGGTGAGTTGGTATACTTTCAGAAAGAAACTATGGCACAGGAGGGACAAAGGCTGAAACTGAAGTAAATTTGTACTTTATGGGTCCAGAACCCATTCCCAGAGAGAAAATGACACCCTTTCCTCTGGGAAAACTCTACACCTACCTGTACTCAAGGGAAGAGTTCTCACTCCTGGAATGCTTACTGAGAGCTGCAGTTTAATGAATCCCGCCCCCGCAATCTTTAGCAGGGTGAACATGAGCGTTTATCAACACTTTTAGCTTGGGAGACAATTAGAACATGAAAGAGTATCTGTAATTTCATGGATGAGGGTGGACATGGATCCTTGAGTTCAAGTTTATTTTGCACCATTCTCAATTTCTGTACTAGTTGACCTCTTAAAGTAAGTATACCTCCACAAGACAAACATTAATTTTCTCAGATTGCACCAACCTAATAATACAATCTAAACCAATGATTCTTAACTCTGATTGTACCTAAGAATCAACCAGGGAGTTTGGTTTTTTGTTTTGTTTTGTTTTAACGCTGATGCCTGGGCTCCATTCAGTGCTGGGTTTGGGCCTAGCCATTGTTATTTTTTAAGGTTTCTCAGGTGAATCTAATGTGCAGCCAGGTTTGGAAACCACCAGTCTAAATCCACGGTGGGGAAGGAGTAGTTCCCTAATCAGTAGGCTTGGTCTCAGAATTGGGCCTCTGTTCTCATGTCAAAGAATTGGTCTTTTAAAAATTCCTTTGATTCAGTAGTCCTCCTCTGATTGAAGTATCAGGCGGGAAAGAGAAGAGGTAAATTACCAGTCCTTCCAACATGCACAGTTTACTTGGTCATTAATCTTTCCACTTTACCTAGTGATTCAGACATAAACTCAAACTTTTTAACTGCTAAAAGGTAACACAGCTGATCAGTTTGAGTTTTATCTCTTTTCTTGACTTTTCTCTCTTTGAGGTCCTAATTATCAAAATTACAAAGAGAACCAGTAGATAAGTACGAGAGGAGTCTAAGAAAAAACAAACAAACAAACAAAAACAGAGAGAACCAGTAGAAAAGAGTAGAAAAAAATTTTGAAGACCCAATTAATTGACTGTTTGAATCATTGCCTTGTAACTGTCCTTCACTGCCTGCCCTTGGCTGGACAGACAGAGGGATTTTCATACTTACCAATACCCTTCCCAGTAACTGACATGTCACTGGATCAGGGCACCCCAAACCAAATTTTACCTGTCCTATTTCCATTGACAACTGCCTCTGCCATTCATCCCAAATCAGTAGGAATTTCTCCTCCTAAGACCTTGGCCTTACATTCATTGAGCTCTTCACTGAGTTCACTGAGGTCCTCCGGTGGCCTCCATCCCCTTCTGTGACCAGAACTGTCCAGACTCAGAGAGAGGCTTCCCTTCATAGGGAGCTGCATGAGGAGAGAGAAAGAGTTGGTCCCAAAAAGCCTGTATTAGAGTGGAGATAGCCTACTGAGGTGGCCCAGAGTAGAAAGAGCCAGAGAGTTGAGTTGGAGCAGAATCCGGAGACAGGACAGAAATTGAAGATGAGAACCCTGAGGTCTAGAAGAATAAGTGGAGTTGAAAAGGGATCCATTTGCTACATTCAAGAATGGGATTCATTCACAATGGTGTCAAGCAGAAGTTCCTAATTCAGCTAGAGGACAATGGGCTTGGCTGGGGGGCGGAAGAGAACCAGATGTCAGAAAGAGGCTTGGAGACTTGCCCACGTAGATTTGGACTACTCTTAGCTCAACAGAATCTCTCATCGCTCTGAAAATTGATTTCATTTCCAGGAAAAAAATTATGAAAACTTTTCTGTCAGTGTGACAGGTGAGGTATAAATACTGAAAACAGATTCATATTTGTAGAGATAAATCCAAGTGTTTTGTTTCCCATGTAAAATTTAAACAAAACACCCAAACAGAAAAAAAAATTCCATTTGGAATGCAGTCTGAGTTCCCCAGATGTTTTGAAATGCTTTGCCAGATATTTAAACAGAACCCAAAGTATGTTTGGCTAGTACTTCCTTATTAAAATTTTGGGTAAATTTGAGGGAAGGTGTATCTATATATTTCTGATTCATTTGCATTCAACTCATCAAACCAATATTTAGATGCCACTTCATTTCAAAAAATCTTTACAGAATTAAAAACCAGGAAGTTCTATTTTACAAAGCGTAAACAAATTTGAACATCAAACTGTTCTTATTGATGGGATTTGCCAAGACTGAAGAGACTGAACGAATTCTAAACTTGGCAAAATAC
Organism: Macaca mulatta; assembly: GCF_049350105.2. Taxonomy (NCBI): domain Eukaryota; kingdom Metazoa; phylum Chordata; class Mammalia; order Primates; family Cercopithecidae; genus Macaca; species Macaca mulatta. The sequence goes on along the minus strand of NC_133412.1, from coordinate 134,271,851 downwards.
AACCCACCCACCTCTGTACCAGACTTATTCTGTCATTTGCAGAAGGTCACAAAGTTGTGCTCTTGGGAGAATATATGTATACTTTTTTTTTTTTTTTGAGATGGAGTTTCACTCTTGTTGCCCAGGTTGAAGTGCAATGGCACAATCTCAGCTCACCGCAACCTCTGCCTCCTGAGTTCAAGTGATTCTCCTGCCTCAGCCTCCTGAATAGCTGAGATTACAGGCATGCACCACTACACCTGGCTAATTTTGTATTTTTGGTAGAGACAGGGTTTCTCCATGTTGGTCAGGCTGGTCTCAAACTCCCAACCTCAGATGATCCACCTGCCTCGGCCTCCCAAAGTGCTGGGATTACAGGCATGAACCACGGCACCCCACAGGAGAATATGTTTTAATGTGTTCTTGATTTGCATACAAAGCTTTGTTCATACCAAACTGGAGAAGAAACTTTAAAAGTATGAAAATTTTCTGTTCTCTGTGTCGTGGTTCCAATCTCAATTTCTCATGGGATTCTATGGCACAGAACCAATTTTCTCATTACTAGAGCTCAGGTCTCTTGAGGAAGAGATAGTCATAGCATATGCCGCTCTCAGAGGAATAGGGTGAAGGGTTTTATTCATTGACTGCAGTGTCTGCAATGGCAATAATTTACTTTTCCATAAATTGTAGTGATCATGTGAATGGCTTGTTACATTTAAAGAGAAAGTGTATAAAATCTCTAAATGGTTTTTCATGATAGCTTATTAAAAATGTTTGTCTTCAGTCATTCAGCTTTTCTACTGAGAAAGAATAATATAAGAAATGCTGGCATTGCAAATACCCAGGAGTTTAAGTAAAGATCACCTAAGATTGACCAGATGGCCAAAACTTTTAAATTCTTAGTCTCTTAGTCACCACAAGGGATCCAAGCACAAAAACATTAGACTTAAGTTCAAGAGGTAATATGAAATGACATCAGAGTACCAGCCAAACGTTGGGAACAAAAGGCAACATAAATGTGGGTATGAAGTAACAAATTCTTTATTGAAGGAATTCTTTTTAGCTACAACAATTGATAGGTTCTATTATAATCAAACCCTTTATAGCAGATTGATTTCATAAATCTTAATCGCTCAAATTCTTCACATTTCCCTGCATCCACAAAGTGTCATGTCATGTGATTTGCAGGGCCTTACCACTCTGGCAATGAAGTCCCATACCCATTTTTTTTTTTTCATGAGTTATAAAAATTTATAATTTTGTTGAGTTATAATTTCTATACAATAAAATCCACCCATTTTTAAATGCATAGTTTGATGAGTGTATACAGTTGTATAATCACCACTACAATCAAGATATAGAACATTTCTGTCACTCAAAAAGGTATTCATATGGCCCTGTGCAGCTAATCTAATTTCATCATCTCCAGCCTCAGACAAAGACTAATTTGGTTTCTGTTACTATAGCTTTGCTTTTCCTAGAATTTCATAAAAATTGAAACATACAGCATGCAGTCTTCCATATCTGGCTTCTTTTTCATTTAACATAATGCCTTTGAGATTCACCATGTTATTACATGTATCAGTAGTTTACTTCTTTTTGTTATTGAGAAGTATTCCATTATAAGGAAATACTATAATTTGTGTATACATTAATAAACAAATTGTTATTTGAATTGTTTTCAGCTTATAGCTACTGGAAACGAAATTGCTAAGAACATGTATGTACATATCTTTGGGTGAACACCTGTTTTTATTTCTCTAATGTAAACATCTAAGAATTGAATTACTGGGTCATACGATAAGTGTATATTAAATTTTGTAAAAAGCTTTTAAACTGTTTTTCAAAGGACTGCACCATTTCACATTTCCCATTAGTAATGCAAGAGAGTTCCAGGTGCTCCATGTCCTCGCTAATGTGTAGTATTATAAATATTTTTAATTTTAGCCATTCTAATGTATGTAATGGTACCTCATTGTGTTTTTAATTTGTGTTTCCCTAATGATGAATGAGCATTTTTCATGTCCTTATTTAGCATTTGGATATCTTCTTTGGTGAACTGGCAGTTCAAATCTTTTGCCCATTTGTTTCTCATTTATTATTTGAACCTTATTCAAAATGAAATAGATAGTAATCCATTATCAGTTAAAGAAATTAGATTTGTCCTTATACTTCTCACAAAGAAGGATCTGATGGCTTCAGTGGTGAACTTAATATTAAGGTATAACTATTACCAATTCAACTAGGAATACTTCCCAATTCATTTTATGAGTCCAGCTTTACCCTGATACCAAAATCAAAGACATTACAGAAAAAGAAAACTAAAAATCAATTTCCCTCATGACATAGCCCCCCCACCCAAATTTAACAGATTTGAACAAATCAAATCCAATAATATATAAAAAAGGTAATACATCATGACCAAGTGGTTGGTATTTTTCTCAGAATGTAAAGTCGGTTTAATATTAAAAACGATTAGTGTAATTCACCATATTAGCAGACTGAAAAAGTAAAATTGACTATCTCAATAGATGCACATAAAGCATTTGACAAAATTCAATATCCATTCATGATAAAAGCTCAGCAAACTAGGAATAGATGGGAATTTCTCCATTCTGATCAAAAGTCAGGCATGGAAGACCTACAGGTAACATTACAGTTAGTGGTAAAAGACTGAATGCTTTCCTTTAGGATTATGTCCTGTCTTACTACTCTTACTACTTGTATTCATCACTGTACTGGAGATCCTGGAAATGGGGCAGAGGTGGGGTATGGTGGAGGCAGGGGGTAGAGAAAGCATGGCGAGTGGACAAGAGGAAGTAAAACTTTCTGCATTTGCAGGCAACATTATTATCTACATGGAAAATCCTAAAGAATTCTCAAAAAGGTTACAAGAATGAATAAGTGAGATTAGAAAAGTTGAAGTATGCAAGTTTATTAAACAAAGATCAATTGTATCCTTTTTAGTCACTAAATTAGGATTCTCTAGAGGGACAGAACTAACAGGATAGATGTGTATATAAAGGGGAGTTTATTAAGGAGTATTGACTTACACGATCACAAGGTCCCACAACAAGCCATCCGCAAGCTGAGGAGCAAGGAAGCCAGTTCGAGTCCCAATGCTGAAGAACTTGGAGTCCAATGTTCAAGGGCAGGAAGCATCTGGCACGGGAGAAAGGTGTAGTCTGGGAGGCTAAGCCAGTCTAATGTTTTCACGTTCTTCTGCCTGCTTTTATTCTGGCCACACTGGCAGCTGATTAGATTGTTACCACCCAGATTAAGGGTGGATCTGCCTTTCCCAGTCCACTGACTCAAATATTAATCTCCTCTGGCAACACCCTCACAGACACACCCAGGAACAATACTGTGCATCCTTCAATCCAACAAGTTGACACTCAGTATTAACCATCACAGTCACAAAGAATTAGGACTTGAGAATTTAAAATATAACATTTGGGCTGGGCGTGGTGGCTCACACCTGTAAGCCTAGCACTTTGGGAGGCTGAGGTGAGTGAATCACAAGGTCAGGAGATCGAGACCATCCTGGCGAACACGATGAAACCCTATCTCTACTAAAAATACAAAAAATTAGCCAGGCGTGGTGGCGGATGCCTGTAGTCCCAGCTACTCGGGAGGCTGAGGCAGGAGAATGGCATGAAACTGGGAGGCAGAGGTTGCAGTGAGCCAAGATCACGCCACTGCACTCCAGCCTGGGCGACAGAACGAGACTCTGTCTCAAAATAAAAATAAAAATAAAATAAAATAAAATAAAATAAAATAAAGTGTAACACTTACAATGGCATCTAAAAACATGAAAATACCTAGGTATAAATTTAACAAAATGTGTGCAACACCTCGATACTAAAGCATAAAACTTCATAGAACGAAATTAAAGAAAGACTTAGGTTAATAGAGAGATATTCCATATTTATGGGCCAGAAAACTCAATAATGTTAAAATCTTAGTTATTCCCAAATTATAGACTCAACACAATCCAAATCAATATTATAACAGATTTTTTGTAGAAATCAATAGTTATTTAAAAATTTTTATTAAAATGCAAAAGAACTAAAATTCTCAAAATTATTTTGAAAAAGAAAAAAGTTGGAGGAATTACATTGTCTGATTTTAAGGTTTCACAAAGCTGCATAATTAGGGCAATGAGGTGTTGGATAGACAGATAGATCCATGAAACAGAATGGTGGCTTAGAAATAGATCCACACATATATTGTCAATTGATTTTCAGTGAAGGTGTCAATGTAATTCCACAGGGAAAAGAAAGTATTTTCAAAAAGCCACTGGATGTCCATAAGAAAATAAAACGATTCTTTACCCTGATCTCACACCTTATACACAATTTATTTACATAAATGGATAATAGAGCTAACTGTAAGAGCTAAACTATAAAGCTTCTAGAAGAAAATATGTTTTTAAAAAATTGAACTGGGTTAACGCAAAGACTTTATTATACAGGATACAAAAAGCACAAACCTTGAAAGATAAAAATTAACTAGACTTCTTTAAAATTATAAACTTTAGCTCTTCAAAAATCACTGTTAAGAAAATGAAAAGGCAAGCCACAGAGTTGGAGAAAATACTTGTAAAACATATATATTATAAAAGATTGTAGCCAGAATATATAAAGAACTCTTTAAGCCATTTAAACAGGTGTGTAATAGTATCTGATTGGGGTTTTAATTTGTTTTTTCCTAATGATGAATGATAGTATTTTTTGTTTTTTGGTCTGTTTCTGTTTTGTTCTGTTTTGTTTTTAACCACCCATATCTCACCTTTGGTAAAGTGTTTGTTCAAATCATTGCCTATTCTTTTCTTTATATTGGGGTGTTTCCCCTTATATTTATTTTCTTTCTTTTTTTTTTTTTTTCTTTTTTTTTTCTTTTTTTTTTTTTGAGACAGGGTCTCGCTCTGTCACCCAGGCTGGAGTGCAGCTACAATGTTGTGATCTCAACTCGCTGCAACCTCTGCCTCTCAGTTCAAGCAATTCTCATGTCTCAGCCTCTTGAGTAGCTGGGATCACAGGCATGCACCACCATCCCCAGCTAATTTTTTGTATTTTTAGTAGAGATGGGGTTTCGCCATGTTGGCCAGGTTGGTCTCGAACTCCTGGCCTCAGGCAATTCACCCACCTCAGTCTCCCAAAGTGCTGGGATTACAGGTATGAGCCACCACACCTGGCTCTCCTGTATTTATTTTAATGTCTGTTTGATCTGTAGTGCTGTCTTCTCATTCATGCCAGATATTGGTGATTTTGGTCTTTTATGTTTTAAAATTAGTCTCACTAGAGGGTAGATTCATTTTATTAATTCTGTCAAAGCTTTTGTTTTAATATCTCTCTTTTTCTTCCATTTTGTTTCATTTATTTATGCTCTCATTTTTATTATTTCTTTCATTTTTATTTTTTAGGGGTTTGGTTTGCTTTTCTTTTTGTAGTTTCATAAGGAGGAAACTGAGATCATTGATGTGAGATCTTCCTTCTTTTCTAATTTAAGCATCAAATATTACAAATTTCTCTTGAATCATTGTACTGGTTGATTTCACAAGTTTTGATACATTGTGTTTTCATTACCATTCATTTAAAAATATTTCCTAATTTTCCTTACAATTTCTTCTTGGATCCATGAAATATTTAGAAATGAGCGGAGTTTTGTTTTGTTTTGTTTCTTGTTTGTTTGTTTGTTTGTTTTTGAGACAGGGTCTCCCTCTGTCAACCAAGCTAGATGGCAGTGGTGTGATCATAGCTCACTATAGCCTCAATCTGATGGGCTCAAGTGATCCTCCCACCTCAGCCTCCTGAGTAGCTGAGACCACAGGCATGCATCACCACACCTGGCTATTTAAGAAATTTATTTATTTATTTTTTGTAGAGATGAGTTTTCACTATGTTGCGCAAGTTGTCTCGAACTCCTGGACTCAAGCAATCCTCCCACCTCAGCCTCACAAAGTACTCATTACAGGCCTGAGTCACTTCCCCTGGCCAGAAGTGAGCTTTTAAATTTCCAAATATTTGGGAATTTTCCAATATCTTTTTGTTTAGAGCTTAATTTTTGTGTTCAGAGAATAATACACAGTATATGGTTTAAATCTTTTAAAACTTATTGAGATGTTTTACAGCCTATGATGTGGTCTATCTTTGTAGATATTTCATGTTCTCTTGAAAAGAGTACGTATTTCGCTGTTGTTGGATAGAGTGTTCTCTAAATGTCAATTAGGTCTATTGATGAATAGTGTTGGGCAAGGCTGCTATATTTTTACTAATTTTTGTCTACTTATTCTGTCAGCTTATTCAGAGATAAATATTGAAATCTCCTATATTTGTCTTTTTCCTTTTAATTCTGATTCTTTATTCTTATTTTAAGAATAGTTTTGGGTTTACAAAGATAGTACAGAGCATTCCCATACGAACTGAACCCAGTTTCGCCTGCTGTTAATATCTTACATTACTATAGTTCATTTGTTGCATGAAGGAAACAACATGGCTTTTAACCAGACCATATAGTTTATTCAATGTCATTATTTCTTTCTTAGTATCCTTTTTCTGTTCCAAGATCTAATCCAGTATATTGCATACCATTTAGTCATTAAATCTCAGCCTTTGCTTGTCTATGACAGTTTCTCCAGACTCTCCTTATTTTTAATACCTTGACAGTTTTGAGGAGTTCTGGTCCAATATTGTGTACACTGTTCCTCAATGTGGGGTTGTCTGATGTTTTTCTAATGGTCAGATTGATGCTATGGGTTTGGAGGAGGAAGATCCCAGAGGTGAAGTGCCATTCTCATCACATCATATCAAAGGTACATGCTGTCAATGACTTCTCATTGATGAAGTTAACCTTGACTAGTAGGCCAAGGTGGCATTTGCCAGGTTTCTGCACGGTAAAGTTACTTTTTCTCTCCTTTCCATACTTCACTCTTTGTAAGCAAGTCAGTAAGCACAGCCACACTCAAGGGGAGGGTGAAATATATATTATTTGGGATACTTCTACAAGGAGATTTGTGTCTTCTTTTTTATCTATTCTATCATTTTTACATCCGTGTTGATTTAAGGGCATGTATTTTATACTTTAGGATATAATCCAATACCACATTATTTATTTTGTTGCTCAGAATGTTCCAACTTTGGCCATTGGGAGCTTTTTCAGCTTGGCTCCGGTTCTGTCAGGTTTTGCTTCATGTTTTTTGAAGTTCTCTTATGAGGTGCATACATGTTTAGGACTGTTATTTTCTCCTACTGAATTTATTCCTCTCCCATTAAGAAATGTTTCTGTTTGTCTCTGGTATTGTTTCTTCTGTGTGCATCAATATATTGAGTTCATGGATAGTCTGATTAAAAAAAAAAAAAACCCAGGAGGCTTCTGGAAGATCTTTTGCTCTGATCAGGATTATCCTGGTTATTTCAGTCTAGGGCTACAAAGCAATGCTTGAATCACCATCAGATCAGATCTATCAAGGAGAAATCCAGTTGGCAAGAAGGAGCTGGATTGCCTAAAAGTATTTTCAAACATCACAGTCTTGAATTTTCTCAAACCAACAGGAAATTAAAATTTATTGCAAACTCCTGTATCAAGGCTCACAAACCAGAATGAGTCAAAAAATGAGATGATGAAATGTCAGCACTGATTTATGAGGTTTTGGTTTGTGAACTCTTTGGTTACTCCCTATCTGTCTTTTTCTGTCTGTCTCAGTTTCTTGAAAACTTTTCCTAAATTATGTAAATCATGCCTGGTGGGGCCCATGATTTCTGCTCATATTGGGAACAGAAAACTGTCCTAATGCCCTTCTGTCATTCCTTCATCTGTTCCTCCCTGCCTCTTTCTTTTCCTCTTTTCTCAATCTCTCTTTGCTTTCCTCCTTGTTACTAAACATTTATTTATCAAGTGCCCACTATGCATAAAGTCTGGTAGTACAGTTGCTCTCAAACCTTTTTGATCATGATTAATACTAAGAAACACATTTTTATATCAAAACCCAAAGCCCAGTTCTCTCTCATAGACACACACACACACACACAACCACACACATTTCACTAAACAACTCTCCTGTAGACACATTAGTCTGCTCAGGCTGTCATAACAAAATATCATAGACTGGGTGGCTTAAACAGAAATGTATTATCTCACAGTTCTGGAGGCTAGAAGTCCAAGATCCAGATCCTTCAGGGTAGGTTTCTGGTGAGGGCTCTCTTCTGGCTTGCAGACGGCCACCTTCTCACTCTTTTCACATGTGTGTATATAAGAGGGAAAGAGAGCATGCTCTCTGGTATCTCTTCTTAGAATGACTCTAATCCTATCAGATCCACCCCTATGATTTCATTTAATCTTAATTACTTCCTTACTCCAAATAGAGCTACACTGGGGGTTAGGGCTTCAAATTATGAATTTGGGGGTGAGGGAAATATACATGCAGTTCATAAAATTAGATATTTTGCAATCAGACATTTTCTGTTCTATTTCATTCTGATTATTTTAATTTAATGTTGGTGACACCCACTAAACTAATTTCATGATCTGCTACTGGGTCAGGGCCTATATTTGAAAAATGCTGCTGGGAAGAATATAAGAAGTTAAAAGGCGAAGGTCTTACCTTCTAGAGGCTTACATTCTAATTGGGAGAGTAGGGCATGGCCTTCAATTGCAGCAACCTGTGGCACTATGAGACGTGTGTTTATCAAAAGCAGAGCAGAGTTTGCCTGGAGTGACATGGAGATACTGAGTGGAGGAAGTGGGGTTTGAGTCAGGTCCTGGTGGGTGGATAGACCAGGACCCACATCAATACCATGTCCTTCAGACAGTTTGCCATGGGATGCACGTCTTCAGGATGCCTGCTCCACATCTGCAGACCCTCAGAGCCCTGCAAAAATGTGAAAGGAGGCCAGGCGCGGTGACTCACGCCTGTAATCCCAGCATTTTGGGAGGCTGAGGTGGGCAGATCATGCCTGAGTTTGAGACCAGCCTGACCAACATGGTGAAACCCCGTCTCCACTAAAAATACAAAAATTAGCTGGGCATGGTGGCACACACCTGTAATGCCAGCTACTCAGGAGGCTGAGGCAGGAGAATTGCTTGAACCTGGGAGGCGGAGGTTGCACTGAGCCGAGATCATGCCATTGCACTCCAGCCTAGGCAACAGAGCAAGACTCCGTCTCAAAAATAGTAATAATAATAATGTGAAAGGAGTGGATGTTGGGCTTCTTACCTCAGTAAGCAGTGTGTCCCCTGCCTGGAGACAGCTACCTGAGTGGTGGGAATCAGATAGCCCTGCCAACCTGGCCAGCCTGCGGGGGAGCCTGTCAGAGCCTCATAACTGTCCAATGGAGTGGTGTTCAAAAGTTCCTATGACTTTCATCTCAGGAGACTGAAGTTATACTGCCAGGGCTACAAGTGGGGCAAGTGAATTTATGGGCCTCATCTTTGCCTACTTGTGGACATTGCCAGGCCAGAGCCTCAGATCACCCTCCAATTTAGGACCATTTTGACATGAGTAACAGGTTTGGGCTGAGAATAGCCCCACTTGGAAAGTATATGGGGTCAAAAATAGTAAGATCAACAACTATGGGTTTGAATCGCAACTCCAGCAATGTTGAGAGACTTTGGGCAAGACGCTCTCTCATTCCTCATTTCTCATCTGTAAGATAGGGTAGTATTAGCCCCAGCCTCATAGGGTCATTTGAAAATGGGCTGAATTAACATCTGTAAGGTGGTTAGAACAGTGTCTGGCATAATACACACTATGGAATAGTATGTTAACTAAAGCCATTACTACTGTTTATTAAATCCTTTTTATATTGGCTACCGTGCTAATTGCCTGGGATATGTTATTTGATTTGATCCTCACATCAACACTATGAGGCAGTATTATTATCTTAAAGAAAAACAAACTAGGATCTAGAAAATGTAAATAACTTCCCAACAGCAAGCAGCTGGTAAATGACAAAGTTGGGTTTGAAAAGTGATGGTGATGATTTTAACCATTATAAATGCAGATGGTTTTGTTTTATGGTTATATAAAATATTCACATGGTTCCAGAGTCAACTGTCCACAAATTTAGCTTCTGTACCTGTCTCTTCCATCCTACTCTTGTCCTTCCTATATAGATAACTGATTTTTAAAAATTGTTTTTCAGGACAGGTGCAGTGGCTCATGCCTGTAATTCTAGCACTTTGAGAGGTTGAGGCAGGTGGATTGCTTGAGCTCAACAGCTTGAGACCAGCCTGGGCAATATGGTGAAACCCCGTCACTACCAAAAAATACAAAAAATTATCCAGGTGTGGTGGCATGTGTCTGTGGTCCCAGCTACTAGGCAGGTTGAGGTGGGAAGATCACTTGAACCTGGGAAGTTGCTGTGAGCAAGGATGGCGCCACTGCACTCCAGCCTGGATGACAAAGTGAGACTCTGTCTCAAAATAAATAAATAAATAAATAAATAAATACACAAATAAAATAAAATAAGACTGTCTCTCTTTTTCTTTTAAAAAACTATAAGCAAGGCCAGGCACAGCATCTCATGTTTTTAATTCCAGCTCTTTGGGAGGCCGAGGTGGGAGGATCATGAGGTCAGGAGATTGAGACCATCCTGGCTAACATGGTGAAACCCTGTCTCCACTAAAAATACAAAACAATTAGCCGGGCGTGGTGGCGAGTGCCGGTAGTCCCAGCTACTTGGGATGCTGAGGCAGGAGAACGGCGTGAACCCGGGAGGCGGAGCTTGCAGTGAGCCGAGATCGCGCCACTGCACTCCAGCCTGGGAGACAGAGCGAGACTCGGTCTCAAAAAAAAAAAACACAAAAAACAAACAAACAAAAAAACTATAAACATGTATTGTATGTATAGGTATATGTGTTTATATATATATACGTATATAGTATGATCGTTCTATGGTAGGGAGTTTGGTTCTATGAGAGAGTTTGGTTCCAGGACCCCCACAGATACCAAAAGTGGAGGATGCTCAAGTCCCCGATATCAAATGGCATATAACCTATGCACATCCTCCTATGTACTTCAGATCATCTCTAGATTACTTATAATACCTAAGACAATATAAATACCATGTAAATAGTTGTTATACTGTGTTGTTTACGGAGTAATAAGGCAGAAAAGTCTGTACATGTTCCATACAGTTGCAGCCAAACATTTCTTTTCCTGAATATTTTTGTTCCTCAGTTGTTTGAATGTAGGGATGCAAAACCCATGAATAAAGAGGGCCGACTGTACTCCCATTCTTAAACAGTGGCAGGCTGTTTATCTAAAAAATATATATGGATTTTTTTCCCACTTTGCTTTTTTTGTTTTTTACTTACCAGTATTTACCCCCTGAGATCATACCCAAATCCCCATTACTTGCTTCTGTTGCAGAGTACTCCATCGTGTACCTGTACCGTAGTTTATTCAATTCATTCCCATTGATGGACATATAGGGGGTTCCAGTCTTTGCTTTACAGATGTTGCTGCAGTGAATAGCTTTGTGCATACAACTTTTCATATATTTTCCAGTGTATTTTGGGATAGCTCCCTGAAAGTAGGCCTGCTAGGTCAAGAGGGAAATGTAGACATGTTTTTGCTCGATCTTGCCAATGCCCCTTCCATGGAAGTTGTAGCATTTTGCACTACTATGTCCCCACAGTCTTCCCAAGAAACATGTTTTCAAATTTTTGTCAAGAAAAATTTTAAAATAATTTTTTCCTTCTTAGAGAAACAATATGTGTTGTTTTTAGATATTTTTTGGGGAAAACGCACACTCTGAAATTCTCAGCAATCCCTTTTCCTAGAATTGCTTTGCCATTAAGTATTTAATGGCTAGTCCTCATGTGGGAAATTCAGGATCCTTCCTTCCCAGTATCTCCAGGTAATCGTGGGAGGGTTTGGCCAACTCTTTTGGTCATGCCAGGCTTTGAGTTACTATTCCAGTTGAATCCATGGTGCCTGCCTGTGCCCCTGCCCTCCATGAGTCATCTCCTTCACTCTGATCATATCCATCTCTTTCTGCTCTAAATAACCACAATCCAAAGCTGTGTATGGAGCTGACGTTACTGAAGGCTGTGGCAGTAGAGGAGTCACGTTCACACAGCAACAGCCCACAAGCTTCAGGGGAATAGCAGACAACAGCAGCCCCTGGCCCCCAGCCCCCAGCCCCCAGCAAGGAATTCTCAGTGCCAGAGCCCCAGCCTCCAGATGCCCTGGGCTTGCTGTGCTCCTTCCTCAACTACCCACATCTCTTCCTTCCCACTCGCAAACCCAAGCTTCTTACTTTACTATGCAAAGAATCTTAGCTTCCATTTTCACACCAGCTCCCTCTAGTTTAGAGTTTCCATCATTTTTGCTCATAAAATGACTCATCTCAGCGTTTTGATGACGAAAACAGCTTTTATCCATAAAAGAAATTCTACCAGCATATAAACTCATTTTCCTCCCAAGTAAATTTTAAAAATACAAAGAATAAAACCCAAATCATCCATAATCCTTTCACCTAGACAGAGATGAACACTTTCAACAGGTTCGTATAATTCATTCAGGACTGCCCCCTAGGTTGTGTGGGACACTAGGTAAAGACTTTCTGCAAAACTCCTGTCTATAAGAAATATCTGAGTCACCTCAAATCAGCAGGTCAGCACCATCCTAGCTGCCCAGTGTTGAATAATCCCACGAAAAAATCCTTGCCAGGCAGCAGGAACACTCCTAAACCTGGAGACCAACCGAGATAACCCCACAAACCCAAGGCTGCAGCTCCCTGGAGCATCTGGTTGACTCCCAGTGCCCAGAATAGGGAGTGGCACAGGGTCAGGGTATCCCAAAAAAAGAAGAAACATGGGCCGAGCACTGCACTTGGGCATCCCTGCTGGTTTTGTCTGGTCCTGGACACCAAAGAAGGACTTCCTTGGAGAAAGGCACGTAAAGCTGGGGAGCGGGGCAAGAACGAGGCGCGGGGCCCAATATAGGGCACTGTTTGTCAGTCTAAGGATGGTACCATATCTGCTAACAAAGCTGTGTAAACCAATGTCAGGATCTCATACCCCACAATGCTAATCAAATTGGTATGGAGCAAAGCACACATATCGCTTTTATTATTATTTTATTTGTTAACAGTGGCCAAGCTTACGGGATTTTATTTAATTTTTAGTTTTTAATTTTTGTGGGTACATAGTAGTTGTATCTATTTATGGGGTACATAAGATGTTTTGATACAGGCCTGCAATGTGTAACAATCACATCATGGTAAATGGGGTATCCATCCCCTCAGGCATTTATCCTTTGTGTACAAACAATCCAATTATACTCTTTTAGTTGTTTTTCAGTGTATAATTAAATTATTATTGACTATTGTCACCCTGTTGTGCTATCAGATACTAGGCCTTATTCATTCTAACTATTATTCTTATTTTTTTAATCCATTAGCCATTCCTGCCTCCCCCTCACCTCTCCACAACCCCATACCTCTTTCAGAAGCTGTCCAGGGATTTTTTACCACGGAGTCAGAGTTGAGAGTATTCAACTTAATAGTGCTTAAAATCCTTGCTTCTTCCCTTCCTGGGAAATTGAGATTATAATATTGAAGGAACTGGGCCCAAGCCACCCAGTGGGCCAAGACCAGAGCCCTGATATGCTGCGTGTACCCACACCCTACTCCCCACTTGTCTTAAGAGGCTGAGTGTCTAGGCTGCTCAGTTCCTTCCACCTAGCATGACTTGAGAACTCCCTTCTTCTCTCTCTTTTTTTTTTTTTTTTTTTTTTGAGATGGAGTCTTGTCGTGTTGCCCAGGCTGGAGTGCAATGGCGTGATTTTGGCTCACTGTAAGCTCTACCTGCCCGGTTCAAGCAATTCTCCTGCCTCAGCCTCCCGGAGTAGCTGGGATTACAGGTGCTCACCACAACGCCCAGCTGGTTTTTGTATTTTTAGTAGAGACGGGGTTTCACCATGTTGGCCAGGCTGGTCTCGAACTGCTCACTTTAGGTGATCCACCTGCCTCGGCCTCTCAAAGTGCTGGGATTACAGGTGTGAGCCACTGCACCTGGCACTTTCTTCTCTTTTGATGTAGTTTTTAAGTACTGTAGCTGCCAATAACATCTCTGCTGTTACTGCCCTTACTAATCTTTATGCTGTCGAGCTAAACGTGTGCTCATTAATAGATGGGAAGGGTCTTAAGAAAGACACAGCCTTTTTCAACTAATCGGCATTAATCATTTCCTTTGGTTAAACTGGCTGAGACAAAAGCCAGAGGGGCGCTTGTTCTTTTTTGTAATCAGTGCGACTCCGTAAGGAAGTGCAGGTGATGTGACTTCCAGGCCTATTCCCCATGGCGCAGGAACAGGCTGAGAGCAGAGAGGAGCTGAGAGCACACATTTCCCTCTGCTGATGTTCAATTACAGGGCTGGCCTGCTGACAGCTGACAGGTCTGGTTCAGACATTGTAGCCCAAGCTGGGGTTTGGATTCTTTCAAACCATCTACACATAAGGAAGGGAAAACACCAACATGATTTTCTCTGACACTTTCCCTGAGTTCCTTTTCCTTTATTATTGTTAGAAATTCCAGAAAGAAAAACACTGAATTAAGCATTACATACATTCCTCTCTGGAGGAGAACTGGGTGTGTGGATTCTTGGGTTTATGATTGAAATTCTTGTATACCAAGTACTTGGTAGCCCAGGAAAGGCCAGAAAATCCTCATGCCTACCTTTCTTTGACTATAAAATGGGGTCAACACATTGGCTTCAAAGGCCAAGCTACTCACTCTAGCCTTGTTGGAATTTTCCTGATAGCTTGTTGGGATGGTTGAGAAGGATGTGTCCTCTCCTAAGCAGAAGCTAACCTGAGCTGGAATGTCAGTCAGGTCCTGGCAGGAGTAGATGGCGCACTCGGAAGAGAGTTTTTGAGTAGATGATTCACAGAGGTGTGGGTAAACCTATGAGAAATGAGGAAGTGCCCTGGGGCTAATGACAGCACTGTGGCCTTCCCATCCCCAGGCCTGAAAGGACAGGAAGAGAAAGTGGTTTTAGGACTCTGGTGAGACCTGTCATTGGAGGAGCTGTGGTCTTCAGTAGAGATGCAGCCCCTGCCAACCCACCACCCAGCAGGGAGGGGTTGGGGAATAAATATCCCAAACTCACTCAACCCCACCCTCTGATCTCCTACTGTGCCTCCCTTTGGCTGAACCCAGCAGGAAACCAGAAGGCAAGAGAGCCCAGCTGCTGCAGCCCAAAGAGGTCAGCCTCTGAGGCACAGAACAGGGTGGAGAAAGAGAGTGAATCCCATAGGGCAAAAGGAGAGTATCCCCTAGAGCTGGGCAAACAGTCCCATAGCTCCCCATCCCAATAACAAGTCTCCAAATATGCATCTCCAATGTACGCACCTCCTTCAAGATTGTGTCCTGATGCTCACTGTTAACACAATCATGTACACAAAATCACACAATCAACTGTAAAGACCTACACAGATTCCAATTTATTCCTATGGTTGCTATTGGAATTAGAAACCTAGCCATTAGATGTCAGGGACCAAGCAAATAGAACAACGTAGCAACTGTCAGCCCCCGAGGCTATTATCAGGCTCCCTCCAACTCTGTGCTTTGGTGCCTGTGCTCCATCTGTGACCAGGTGGCCCCACTGGAAATTCCAACAGCATAAGCTACAGTCATTCTGCCTGCTCAGTGTTGATTTTCCTCTCTCCTCAGCTCCTGCAGGGTGGAATGTCAGCTAAGTGGCAGGGAGCCTGCTCACCAAGGGGCTGGCTGATTGCTTAGGAAACCCATCCCTCTACTGGAATTTAATAAAAACCACCCACCAGACACAGGGTGGGGGCACTGGCTCTTTAAATGATGCTTTTCTTTAAGGGGGGAAAATCGATCTGTGTCAGTAAAAGAAAGAAGAGAAAGAATCTAGTTATTCAAAGATGGAAGAAAAAATGTTTTTAATTTGTAACTTTGCTAATTTCATTCTCCTTCTCAAACTCTTTGATGGCTATCATTGCCTAGGGAATACATTTTAAATGCTTTAGCCTGAGATCTGGCCTCAGCTTTTGCTACCACACCTTTCATTACTCTCCTTCAATTATCCTTCTTCCATCAAATTGTGTGACTCAGAGCATTTTCTGGGCAGTTCCAGGTATCCTCCCACACACAGCTTTTTCATGCTGTAGACCAGTGATTCCCAACACAGGGTGTTCTTGCCCCTCATGGGGACATTTGGCAGTGTCTAGAGCCATTTTTGGTTATTACACTGGGACAGGGGTGCTACTAGTCTCTGGTAGGTAGAGAGTCCAGGGATATCACTAAACATCATACAATGCACAGGCCAGGCCCTGACAACAAAGAGCAGCATGGCAGCAGGACTGAGACTATGCTCGGCTGTCTCCCCACTCTCTCCATCTTGGGTATTCATCGATTCATTGATGAACCTTGCGTATTCACCATAGTGAAACCTGCATTGTCCAGGACACTAGCCACTTATCACATGTGGCTGTTGAGCACTTGAAATGTAGTTTGTCCAAACTTGGATGTGTTGTGTCAAATGTTAATCAGATTTCAAAGACTTCGTAAGAGAAATGGAATGTTATTGTTCCATTGATAATTTTTATGTTGATGACATGCTGAGATTATAATATTTTGGATATTCTGGGTTAAATAAAATACACCATTAAAATTAATTTTACCTTTTTTTACTTTATTAAAGTAGCTACTAGAAGATTGTAAATTATAGGTATAGCAGAATTGTAATGTTATTAACACTGGTCCAGAACAGGGATTGACAAACTTTTTCTGTAAAGAGTCAGATAGGAAATAATTTAGGCTTTGTGGGTCTCTGTCACATTTCTCCTCCTCTTCCTCTTTCTCCTCCACCTTTTAAAAATATAAACTTTTTTTTTTTGAAACAGTGTCTCGCTACATTGCCCAGTCTGGTCTTGAACTCTTGGCCTCAAGCACTCCTCCCAACTCGGCTTCCCAAAGTGCTGGAGTTACAGTCATGAGCCACTGTGCCTGGCCAAAATACAAATCTTTTAAAAAATACAAAACTCTCTTAAACTTTTTAAAAATATAAAACCTTTTAAAAACACAAAAGAAACATTCTCAGTTTGAGGGCCATATGAAAAATAGGCCTTGGCCCCAGATTCAGATGGTGGGTCACAGTTCATAGCTCGTGGCCCTGTGGAGGTCAGTGAGCTCCTGAAGCAACCCTTCTCTCCTGTCCTTTCACAGAGGGCTTCTTGGACTTCACTGCATCCTTCCTCTCATCAAGTCTGGTATCTGCATCTCAGCCCTTTCTTAATCCATGGCTCCTAGAAGTTGATATAGTCTTTCCCAATGTGGATCCTCCAGAGAGACTGGCATGATGCCTCACACCAAGCATGGCCTGATGAGGGAGGTGGTAGCATACAGGGGTGAGGTGCCCAAGGTGTGGCTGAGTCTTGACCTTGCCCTCCATGACCTTCCATTTTCCTTACTTCTAAGTGGAGCAAATGACAGAGTCTCAATCAGACAGTGAGTGTGAAGATGAATGCAAAAATAGACAAATGGAGCACTTAGCACTTTGCTTTGAACATGGTGTGCTTCTCATTATTATTGTTAACATTTTTATATGAGTCATTATTGTAATTTTTGAAACTTACATGTTTGTTGAGTTACAGAGATGAAAGAAATGTGAAAACGATTCTTGTTATTCTTCTTATTAATGGTTACTTTTAAAAACCGAGTTTTTATTGAATTGCATTTTAAAGTCTATAGAACTATGGTCTACTACTTTCAAAAATTTGACTGTTTTTCCAGTGAGTTACATACATGCATAAATGTGTATATGTTGGCAGCTCAGAATTAACAGAGTATTTTTTTAAGTTCTAAATTCCTCTCAAATGGGAACGAAGTGTTCTCCTGACCCTTTCTACACTCCTTATTACTGTCGACATCTGCAACTAATTGTTGATCTATAAGTCAAAACTGTGACCAATGCAAAAAACCTTTAGCAAAGCCTGCCTGGGCTTGGGTGACCCTTCTTAATGTATTTCAGATTAAGACTGAAACAAGCCACCTTTTAACTGTCCAACTGAGCACCAAACAGTAGCGGTGAGTATTTATCAAACATCAAATAATAACATGATCAGATGACATGCTTACCAGCGAAAATCTAATTTAAAGCTTTAAAAATGTTTCATTTGAATTTTCAAAACCCAGACTTTTTGATAGGTACAAAGAAATATATTTTCAGTGTGCAATTTGATTGACTAAAGTAACTATATGTCAACAAAATCAAATTTTGACCATCTGAATATCTTTGTAGTAAATGAATGGCATTTTAAGAAACCACAGGAAAAGGCAACATCCCATTTTGGTGAAGAATTCGGGTTCTGGAATAAACAGACACAAGTTTATGCCTCGGCTCTGCCATTTACTAACTGGGTGATGCGGGGCAAGTTACCCAACTTCCTTGAGCCTCATCTGTGAAATGGGGGCAACAGAAGCTTCCTTGTAGAAGAATCCTTGTGATAATTAAATGTGATGCATTTGAAGGGAAGCATTCGGCACACGGCAGACTATGTGTTTCAAACACTAGTAAAAGAAAGGCTACAAAATGTATAGTCTAGACGAGCAATAATATCTTTTTAAAAATTAAACTAGGCTGGTGGCTCACACCTGCAATCCCAGCACCTTTGGGAGGATCCCAAGCACTTGCTGAGGATAGCAAGACCCTCATCTCTACAGAAAGAAAAGACCCTCAGCTCAACAGAAAGAAAAGAAAAGAAAAGAAAAGAAAAGAAAAGGAAAGGAAAGGAAAGAAGGAAGGAAGGAGAGAGAGAGGAAGGAAGGAAGGAAGGAAGGAAGGAAGGAGAAAGAAGAAAGAAAGAAAGAAAGAAGGAAGGAAGGAAGGAAGGAAAGAAAGAAGGAAGGAAAGAAAGAAAGAAAGAAGGAAAGAAAGAAAGAAAGAAAGAAAGAAAGAAAGAAAGAAAGAAAGAAAGAAAGAAAGAAAGAAACGAAAGAAACAAAGAAAGAAACAAAGAAAGAAAGAAAGAGGAAGGAAAGGCGGGGGAAGGAAAGAAGGAAGGAAGGAAACTAAACAAACCAAGTAAAGGTAATGGACATTATAGAATTATAGGCTATTTGTGTGTACTAACTGGTTTAGTTTGTATTCTTCAGAATAGTTAAACGAATGAATCTGTTTTCCTCACTTTGCAGCTGACTACCCAGAGTTGCTCTGTAGGAAGCAGCTTGTTGCAAATCAACAACCCGCTACCTGTCACTAGATTTCAGTTTCATTCCCTCCGGTGGATGATTACTTACCTCTTCTAGCTCTCTCCCAGGGCAGAGCCTACATTTTCTGTCACTCTCATCACACCCTCCAAAACTAGTAAAAATCTATCCAGCCATTTTCACGAGATGTGGTAAAGTCAAAGAAACAGAAACTTCACATCTAAAATACAATTTTGTTTATTTATACTCCATGGGATTCCAAAGTCAGATTTTATGTGATCAATATTCATGAATTTTTAAATTATGGATAACCCTGAGAATGAGGATTTGATTTTCAATTTTTTTCTTAACATCTCCTCCATGTCTTGAGCTCTGGGCCAGTCATCTGTGTAACTGCAGACATCATTTTCCACTTCAGCTGCTACTTCTTAGCCTTGGACCACTTTCCTGAGAAATGAGAGGGCAGAGGCAGGATCCCTGGAGCCAAGGACGCAGAGGCAGTGGCCATATTCCCTTCAAATGGACAAGCTCCCTGGGCTGGAGCTTGGGTGCGCTTTAGCCTCCTTCCACCTATAGGGTTCTGAACCTGTCTGGGGTGCAGGGGAGTTCACCAACCACAGGTCCACACCAAAGCCCTCAGCCCCTTTAGACAGCTACAGCCACCCCCGGCCAAAGGCCAGGCCACTAAGGAGCCCTGAACACCACATCCTCTGGGGCCACACTTAGGAGGAAAGTTGTCTTCCCACAGCTGAAGCCATTGATAGGCTGAGCTAGCCCCTCTTCTATGATCAAAACAGTGTGTGTCTATCGGGCAATCGAATATCAACAGTGACTGAAACTCCCATTTCCCCTCCAGCCCAAGCATGCTCTGCAACAGGGGAGGAAAGGGTGGCTATTGACTAAGTGTCTCCAAGGTGCTTTCACAAGATGCTTGGTGCTTTGTATATATTATCTCATTTAATTCACAGCCACCACTGGAATAATGCATTTTAATCCCCATTTCATGGCTGAGAAAGTTGAGGTTCAGAAAGGTTAAGTCACTTGACTGAGGTCCTGTGGATCACAAGTGGCAGGGTCCAACCCAAGAATGACTAGTGTGTTCATAATCGGACTGCCACAGCAGGTCACGACAGGGTGGGCAGAAGGGGTGCTAACACTGCTCCATAATCCCACCCCTGATGAATGGACAGCCACCAATGTTAGGGTCACCGTGACTGGGTCTTTGTTCCAGTGCTGAATGCATGCACACACACCCACACACATGCACACACACACTCACATGCACCACAGGGTGCCGGATTAATGTGGCTGTTTTGATCTGCTCTGAGGTTCCTAACTCAAGCACTGAAATCCTGGGCTCGGCTTGAATTCAACCTGAGCCGAGAGCTGGCCAGGCCTCAGAAACGCGGGGCCGTCCATCACTTACGTCTCAGGTCTGCTCCTCAGAGAGCTGGAGTTGACCACAACTGCCTTGGCACAGTTCCACTGTGAGGGAGTCACAAAACTGGCATTTAAGTCCGGAGCGGAAAAAACACCCCAAGCTTGTTCGTTTTTCTGACAGGTGCTGGAGCCCATGAAAGGTCAGATTCCAGCTCGTAGTCACATCCTGGCTTAGCCGGCTCCAGGCACACAAAGGCCTGTCTGTCTCGCGCCAGCGCGGGGAGTGGGGATGGAGGCCAAGGGCTTAAAATGGCCGCCTGATGGCCCGCTCCTGCTGATCCATTCCTTCACGCACATTGGCCTCAATGAAGCATTGGGAAACCCAGCTGCCAGGGATGTGTGAAACGGGAGGAATGAAGAATGCAGGCTTTTTTCTTATTTGGAATTGCAAGAGATATTAACCCCCCGGCAGCCCATGAATCCATGCCCTGACATCAGCCTGCTGTGGCTCATTTTGTAAGAGCCCCGGGGACACTTCTGTTTCATGTTCAAAGCCTTACCAGGCTGGAAAATTGAGTGAGAGCTGTCCCTCCAAGCCCTCAGCAAGGATGTTGGGAAATGAAGGAGTTTAATCTCTTCCTTGCTGGTGCATCAGGGATAGCTCACAATCGCGGTGTTATTGGAACAGAGGGTGTGTGTTTAAATGCACGTAGCCACATGCTTTCATCCAGGAAGGTTTATTTTTGCAGCCTTTATGAAAACATCCTCCAATTCAAAATGGCTCCAAGGACCCACAGTCCTGTATTTTAAGTTCCTCACCAGCAGCTGTAGGCTGAGGTTCTTTACTGTTTCTAACTTCTTCAAAAGATCTCACCACCCTCTCTTGTCACATGACTCCTTCCCCTGCCTCTCTGTCACCTCCCCATAACTTTACGCCAAATTATAATGCTGACAAGAAGCCAAAAGTTGCAGCGGCTGCTGCACATCATCTTTGTAAAGAAACCTGAGTGATATTGATCATTTAATAAAAACTTCAATTGACAGCTTCTTTTAAAATAACAAGCTCAGAGTACCAATACAATTCTTTAATTTAAAAAAACAAACAAACAACAACCTCGCCTTTGAAATTAAAAAACAGTGGTTTTGGAATGTTTCCCCCGCCAGTTGAAAATCTCACCCTGACAAGAAACTTTCTCAGTAAAATAAGCTGTAGACTGGAAACTGGAGGCCTGGCCTCTTGTCCCAGCTGTATCATGGAGTTATTTTGCGTCAAATATGTTGATATTCAGATGATGGGGAAGCCCCAGCTTTCTGAAGGGGTGATCACCTGCAAAAGACTGACTGCGAGCTCTCCTGTGTGTCCTGAATGTGTCCCCAATCCCTAAAAACCCTGTCCTTGCCGCCTTCCGTTAAGATTCCACCCCATCACCTCCACCAATGATTGACTCAATGAGCTTTTGCTCGCAGCCTATGTGAAAAGGTGCAGTGTCCTTGGGGTCCGTCCCACAGCCACTCTGTAATTTCATGTCTCTGTCTCTCAACAGGGAACACACTCATTCCCCTAGGAAGCATATTGACGGTCACACCTACTATGCACATACATTGTGCTAAGGTCTTTTTCAGGGAAGGTTGTGTAATTTTTCCACCATTTTATGAAGTAGGTATGTTATATCCTATTTTGTAGAATGTATCCCATTTTATAGAAAAGGTGCCTGAGGCTCAGAAAGGCCCCCTGATATGGTGGAACCAGCACACAAGTCCATATCAATCTGACTCCAAAGATTGTACTCTTAGCCACCCAGCAGTGCCTCCTACCATAACTAGGGCTATGAGGAATAAATACTCTCCAATAATTTTTTAAAGAGCACAGTAGAAATGCCTTCGTCAAAATAACTACCATTCACTGGGCCTTCAGTACATGGTGGGAGCTGCTAGGAGCTTTGTGTAAATCTCTTATAACATTCTCATAGGGTAGGTATTCATGTCCCCATTTTACATGTTAGTAGCTTGATGATACAAAAGACAAAACAAAATCCCGGGCTCAATCCAGGAGTAAGAGACCTTGGCAATTCAGCTGGACTATGTACAGTGTAAATTTGGCAGCATTCAAAGGTCTTACTGCTACATCTCTGTTATTTATTATTATCAGAAATAATAACTATGGTGTTTATTGAGCCTGGAATGCCAAATGCTTTAGAGCTCCCTTCCTGGTAGGCTGTGGTCATGCTTCAGGGATGTCAGCTTTCCAAAAATGTGGTTCCTGTGATTTCCAGACTGCTTAGAGCTCCGTGTGTGTGTGTGTGTGTGTGTGTGTGTGTGTGTTGGCACACACCCCACGATGTGTGTCTGTCACACTGCAGGGAGCTTTCCTTCATTTAAACAGCCAATTAAAACCCACTTTGGCACTTAACGCATGTCACTGCTTCTCGGCACTCAGCTGGCTTCCCAGCAGGCCTTTAATTTGATAAAGAGCTTCTAATAACGACTAACAGAGGGCCCAGTAAGTTAATTAAACCTTGCCCTTTATTTTGCTTTCAAGGTGTGCCTCCTCGTAAAAGCCCAAGGTTTGTGCTTGCAAATGACTTTAGACAATGTTCCATGCTTCAATGAGAAAAGTATGTCTGTCATGTCCTGGCAAGTTACTCTTAAAGTCTCAATTTCAGCATCATGTCAGGCTTTCACGGAGGCCAGAAGCAGATGGAAAAAAACCTCTGCACCCAATTGTAGGGAGGCCAGAGTTAGCAATGGAGGATGAGTTTCCTCTGAGAGTACAACGCTGAAAGATGAGCTGGCTGTCATATCGAACTCCATTTATCCCATTTCTTTAAAGTAATCTGAGAGTCCAGATGGGTTGTATAAACAGAAGAGGAGGTTCCTGGGAGTTCACTAGCTTAATGAAGCCCGTATGTTTGACTCATGTAATAAGTATTTAATCGTGCTGATGAAATTCATTTAAACTCCAGCCACACACGCTGTTGCTGAAGCCCTGATAATACCCTGCATCACTTGTGCTGGCAGTGCTGGAGCGAGACAGGTGACAAAGAAAATGGTGGCATTTCACAGGGTAAATGGGCTTTGGAGAGTCTACAGGGGAAAGATAATGAGCCACGGGGGGCTGACTTGTTGAGCCATTGCCTCTGAGTCCTTGGAGCGCCCCTCTGTACCTGGCCATGGTGAGGTGCTAATGGTAGGGTAATAACTCACACACGCTTGCTTCTTCCTTTCTGAGTGATCAGTGCAGAGAAGGTATCCCCGTCAGGAAGCTTTCTGCTGCAAGTAACAGAAACCTTAACTCCCCCAGCTTGAACAATCTGGAATTTTTCTGAATACATATTACCAGAAGTCCTAATATAAAGTGCTGTGAGACCTGGTTATTTCAGCAGCTTGAGCATATCCTGAAGGCCTCTGGTCCTTTCCCTATCTCTGTGCTGTACTTCATGATGTGGTCAGTCGTGGTCCCAGTCCAGAATATTTTCTGCTCATAGGCCAATGACTGGCAGTGAGACTGTGATATGGTTTGGGTGTGTCCCCACCCAAATCTCATCTTGAATTCCCATGTGTTGTGGGAAGGACACAGTGGAAGGTAATTGAATTATGGGGCCAAGTCTTTCCTGTGCTTTTCTTATGATAGTGAGTAAGCTTCATGAGATCTGATGGTTTTGAAATCTCTCTCTTTGCCTGCTGCCATCCATGTAAGACATGACTTGCCTTGCCTTATGCTATGATTATGAGGCTTCCTCAGCCACGTGGAACTGTAAATCCAATTAAACTTCTTTCCTTTGTAAATTGCCCAGTCTCGGGTATGTCTTTATCAGTAGTGTGAAAATGAACTAATACAGTAAACTGGTGCTGAGAGTGGAGTGTTGCTGAAAAGATACCAAAAATGTGGAAACACCTTTGAAATTGGGTAACAAGCAGAGGTTGGAACAATTTGGAGGGCTTAGAAGAAGACAGGAAAATGTGGGACAGTTTGGAACTTCCTAGAGACTTGATGAATGGCTTTGAGAAAAATGTTGATCGTGATATGAACAATAAGATCCAGGCTGAGGTGGTCTCAGATGGAGATAAGGAACTTATTGGGAACTGCAGCAAAGGTGATTCTTGTTATGTTTTAGCAAAGAGACTGGCAGCATTTTGCCCCTGCCCTAGAGATTTGTGGAACTTTGAACTTGAGAGTGATGATTTAGGGTATCTGGTGGAAGAAATTTCTAAGCAGCACAGCATTCAAGAGTTGACTTCAGTGCTATTAAAAGCATTTGGTTTTATAAGAGAAACAGAGCATAAAAGTTCAGAAAATTTGCAGTCTGACAATGCAATAGAAAAGAAAAACCCATTTTCTGAGAAGAAACTCAAGCTGATTGCAGAAAGTTGCATAAGTAGCAAGGAGCCAAATGTTAATCCCCAAGACAATGGGAAATATGTCTCCAGGGCATGTCAGAGGTTTTCATGGCAGCCCCTCCCATCACAGGCCCAGAGGCCTAGGAGGAAAAAGTGGTTTCATGGATTGGGCCCAGGGTCCCCATGCTGTGTGCAGCCTAGGGTCTTGGCACCCTACATCCCAACCACTCCAGCTGTGGGTGAAAGGGATCAGTGTAGAGCTTGGGCCATGGCTTCAGAGGGTGCAAGCCTCAAGCCTTGGCAGTTTCCACACGGTGTTGAGCCTGCAAGTACACAGAAGTCAAGAACTGAGATTTGGGAACCTCCGCCTACATTTCAGAAGATGTATGGAAATGCCTGGATGTCCAGGCAGAAGTTTGCTGCAGGGGTGGAGTCCTTGTGGAGAACCTCTGCTAGGGCGCTGCGAAAGTGAAATGTGGTGTCAGAGCCCCAACACAGAGTTCCTACTGGAGCACTGCCTAGTGGAGCCATGAAGCTCCACTAGGTCCTTCAGACCCCAGAATGGTAGAGCCACTGACAGCTTGCATCATGTGCCTGAAAAAGCTGCAGGCACTCAATGCCAGCCCATAAAAGCAGCCAGGAGGCAGGCTGTACCCTGCAAAGCCACAGGGGCAGAGCTGCCCAAGACCATGGGAACCCACCTCTGGCATCAGAATGACCTGGTTGTGAGACATGAAGTCAAAGGAGATTGTTTTGGAGCTTTAGGATTTGACAGCCCTGCTAGATTTCAGACTTGCATGGGGCCTGTAGCCCCTTTGTTTTGGCCAATTTCTCCCATTTGGAATGGTTGTATTTACCCAAGGCCTGTACCACCACTGTATCTAGGAAGTAACTAACCTGCTTTGATTTTATAGGCTCATAGGTGGTAGGGACTTGCTTTGTCTCAGATGAGACTTTAGACTTCACACTTTTCAGCTAATGCTGAAATGAGTTAAGACTTTGGGGGACTGTTGGGAAGGCATGATTGGTTTTGAAATGTGAGGACATGAGATTTGGGAGGGGCCAGGGGCAGAATGATATGGTTTGGCTGTGTTCCCACCCAAATCTCAACTTGATTTCCCATGTATTGTGGGAGGGACCTGGTGGGAGGTAATTGAGTCATGGGGGCAAGTCTTTCCTGTGCTGTTCTCATGACAGTGAATAAGTCTCATGAGACCTGATGGTTTGTAAAGAGGAGTTCCTCTGCACAATCTCTCTCTTCGCCTACTGCCACCCATGTAACACGTGACTTGCTCTCCTTTGCCTTCTGCCATGATTGTGAGGCTTCCCCAGCCATGTGGAACTGTAAGTTCAATTATATCTCTTTCCTTTGTAAATTGCCCAGTCTTGGGTACATCTTTATCAACAGCATGAAAATAGACTAATACAGATGGGATCACCATGATTGACTATTACCTCTGAGTGGCAATGGGGCAGTGTTGGATTGAAGTCAGCTCCCACCAGCTCATGCAAGCTGATAGTGCACATCTCCTCCCAGCCTTGCATTTAGTGATTTCATGTTGGTAGCTTGAAATTGGGCATGATGGGACTATTTACACCACAGGAATTGGCAAACACTACATAGCAAGGCTTTTTCTCCTGAAAAGTCAGTTGGCAAACATTTACCTGCATATTACTGTGACAAAGTCACCTTCCTTAAGGCTGGATACCAGAATAAAACCAGAGTTCTTCTAGCAAGGGAGAAAAATGGTAAGGACATTTAGAATGAGCAATAGACAGGGAAACTATTCCTGACCTTCTTTTGACTAAAAAGCTGCCTGCCAAGCCAGCAAAAAATCACGTACCAACCTGACCAAGCTTATCCACGGATGGGACTACCATTCTGATGTTTGTCTTGCTCTGAATGTCTGCTTGTCACCTGCTTAGGGTTATTGACTGTGATTCTGGAAATCATTGTTGTTGTACACAACCCCTCTGACTCTGTGGTTTTCTCTAGCGGATTAAAAATGATAGCCATAGGTGCTTTTTTTGTTGTCCTTACTGGAGTGACAGCCCTATATAAAGTTATAGTCAACAAGAAATTACAGAAAACCACGAGGCGAAGACTAGGAGTGATACAAAGGAGCGGAAGTCCCCAAGGCACTACAGAGCCTTCTGTGACTCAGTCGCTGATTGCCAGCACCTTGTTGTAGCTGTACATTGAAACTTGATATCTTCAGGTCTTTGGAACTTTTAAGTCCCCTGAGCATTGTTTTTAAATACAGATAAAATCTGGCTTAAAAAAAAAAAGGAAAAGAAAAGCATCTGTGCTCTTCACAGCCCTGCCTTTCCATACATACCCGTCTCCATGGGGTCTGCACTCCCAGTGTGTTACCTCCCTGAGAGCAGGGATGCATAGCTTTTATACCCACTTAGTTACAGACATTTCACTCAGTAGACTCCCACTTCTAACACACATGAATACACACAGTTGCCCCTCTCTGAGCACACACATCCTTCCTGCCCATTTTGATGGGAGACAGAAAATCATCAAGCCTTGGAAAGTAGGTTACAGGGGGTGACTCCCCCCACCCAATGCCAACAAGTGATGGGTGAATGGCAGACATGGAGGGCAGAGGAGCCCCTGCTAGAAGTGGCTCCTGGAACAGTGTCAGATGTTTCCCCTTCCCCCATCCCCACAGCAATGAGTCTCCCCCTCTTTCTCTTGGAGGAGAGGTTTTGGCCAAGCAAGGATAAAGTTCTTGGTGGGAGAACTCCGTTTTCTTCTGGGGGAGACAGCATGTCCCCCAGAAAGGCTTGGGTTGCCCTCTGCTCATTCTCTTTGGAAACACAGCATTCTCAGTCTGAGGAACACTAAAACAACTTACAAATGGGAGAACCCAACGTGCCCTCAGAAGTATCCTAAAAGAGCCTGCTTGAGTAGGAAGCACTTGTCTTGTTGGTTGGCCTGATTTTTCCTTCTTTCATTTTTGTTGCTGTTGCTTTTGTTTTGAGACAGGGTCTGGCTCTGTCACCCAGATTGGAGTGCAGTGGCATGATCATGGCTCACTGCAGCCTTGATTTTCTGGGGTCAAGCAGTCCTCCCACCTCAGCTGCCCAAGTAGCTGGGACTACAGGCACACACCACCAAGCCCAACTGGCTTCATTTTTCTACCAAAATTAAAAAGCTTTTCTAAGAAGCTTTTGATTTCTTTTCAGCTAAAATGATTCTCCACACTTAGTGGGCATCACAGTCACCTAGGAGAGTCTGCTAAGATGGCAGTTTCCTGGGCTGTTCTTCTGGTAATCTGGTTCAATAGTTACAGTGTTGGGACCAGAAACCCGCACTTTTAGCAGGCATTCTCCGTCACCCTGACCTCACCTCTCAGTGACTCTGAGGCAAGTTGTCTGAGAAGCCCTTCCATGAATGGGAATAAAATGTTCCCTTTGGTGATCTAACCCAGAAGTTGGCAAACTGCAGCACACTAGCTAAGAAAGGGTTTTATAGCTTTGAATGGTTACAGAAGTCAAAAGATTATCTTGTAATATTAAAATCACGCAAAATTCAAATTTCAGTGCTCATAAATAAAGTTTTATTGGAGCACAGTCACACTCTGATTATGTCATGTTTGTGGCTGCCCTCACACTATAGCAGCAGAGTTGAGTCATTGTGATGGAGATCACATGGCCTGCAAAGCCTGAGATATTTACTATCTGGCCCTTTACAGAAAAAGCCTGACAACCCCTGGTCTAATATGTTCCATTATCTCTCAATTCCCTAGCAGGAGGGCTTCCGATGAGTTAGTTCTGAGCCCCTGGCCACATCAGAGCCTTGCAGCCTTAGCAATAGTCTGCAGCTTTATTTTATTTGGCTCAAGGACTGAAAACAATGGCCAGGTGTCTTTCTGAGTGTAAAAGAGCCCTAGAGAGATGGCGAGTAGAGCAGGTAGCGGTGTGTTTCTTAGCAATATGCTGCAACCCATCCCAACCAGTAACCATCGTGCCATGATCCATGGAGTGTTGACTCCATCCACACCACGTGCGTGCCCATGGTGGGGGTCAGTGGGAAGTGGATGCAAACACACACAGCTCATGACCCCTGCCCCCCAGAACTTATACTTTAGCTGAGAAGAAAACACAGAGGACTTCTAGGCAGGGCAAAAATAGTGGTGGCTCCATTTCAAGCTGTGAGGCTTTTCTCAAATCAGGTCGGAAATGTGTTCAAACATTTACCATCCCAGGTCAAAACTCTGTGAAGTCAGTGTCCTCTATGAAAGAGGAAACCATGAAGGAGAGCTTCCAGAACTGCAGGCCTTGCCTTGTGACCCTGGCAGGTCCCATCCAGGCAGTATGTGTTGGCAGAATGCCTCTGATGAGTAGGGCCCAGCATGGGAACTTAAGGAAAAAAGGCCCTCAGAGACAGGGCTGAGCCAAGAGGAAGGAAGAACACACAGAGAAGGTGATATCGAGAAGAGTAGCAGCGGGGAGGACATGGAAGCAGGGAAGGGGAGGATGGGCGAAAAGAATGGCTCACCTCCTGGTGGGGTTGGGCTGGGGTGTTTAGGTTGAGAAGGTAGGGATGGTCATATTGTGGAGGTCTCTGAGTGCCAGAGTCAGAAACTGGTACGTACTGAATTCCATGGGAAAGGAGGAGCCATCCATGAACGGGTTTTTAAATGTAAACTTTACATTAAAGTATAACATATAAAATAAAGGCACAAATGACGGTGAATTTCCAGAAGGTAAGCACATCCATGTAACAGTGGATCCATTACCTGCAATACCCCTACCGGTGGGGATTCTCCTGTTCCTGAAATTTATATTTAGTTAGTAATAACAGTGACCACCATGACTTACACTTACACAGAATGTTTTGATTTACAAATTGTATTTATGTACATTAAATCTCTCAACACTGTGTGATGGGTATTATTACTAATGTTTTTATTTTACAAAGGCATAAAGCAATAAGATCATGTGAGTATTAAGCAGAAGAATTTGGACTCCACCCTTTGTATCCTTACCCCATTATTGGTGCAGCCATTAAGATAATGTAGATAGATATTTATTCATATAGGAACATGATCAAAATATATTATGAGGTTAAAGAATAAGATACAGAAGGGTTATGTAGTGTATATCTTATGGAAAATATAATAGAGCAGTAAATGATACCAGAGTCAAACCATCTGTGTTTAAACCCTGGCCCTGACACTTACTAGCGGTGTGACCTTAGACAAGTCATGCAAATTCAGAAATTCAGAAAGGCTCACTTTTCTTTTTCTTTTTATTTATTTTCTTTTTTCTTTCTCTTTCTTTCTTTATTTTTCTTTCTTTTTCTTTCTTCTTACTCTTTATTTTTTCTTTTCTTTCTCCTTTCTTTCTTCTTTCTTTTTCGTTCTTTCCATCTTTCTTTCTTTCTCTCTCTTTTTTTCTTTGAGACAGGGTCTCACTCTGTCATCCAGGCTGGAGTGCAGTGGCACAATCATGACTCACTGCAGCTTTGACCTCTCAGGCTCAGGTGATTCTCCCACCTCAGCCCCCTCACCCTCAAGTAGCTGAGCCTCACTTTTCTTATCTGCAAAATGGGAATAATAAGAATATGTATTCATCTGTTTTCGCACTGCTGCGAACAGCTTCCCTGAGACTGGGTAATTTATAAAGAAAAGAGGTTTAATTGACTCACAGTTCTGTATGGCGGGGGAAGCCTCAGGAAAGTTATAGTTATGGTGGAAGGGGAAGCAGTCACCTTCTTCACAAGGAGGCAGGAGAGAGAACAAAAGAGGAACTCAGAAACACTTATAAAACCATCAGACCTTGAGAGAACTCAATCACTATCACAAGAACAGCATGGGGGAAACTGCCCTCATGATCCAGTTACCTCTCTCCCTCGACGTGTGGGGATTACAGTTCAAGATGAGACTGGGGTGGAGACACAGAGCCAAGCCATATCAGAATACATACCTCATGTGGCTATCATGTAGACTAATAAGGAAACCTATGCATGATAGGCAGAATAGAGGCTCCTCAAAGATGTCTATGTCTTTGGATTCTGCTGTCAAGGCCTCATCCCAGCCACATAAATCCAGGTGAGGCTAAGAGGTGTGTTCTGAGCCTCTCAGGAGCAGAGGCAACCATTTGCAGCTGGTGGCTGCCTTAGACTCACCCGAGGAATCAAAGGGTTTGGTGTGTTCCTGCCTTGTCCCAGCCCATATTCTGGAAAAAGCTTTGTCTAAACAGGTTGGATTTAACTGTTGTTTGGAATTTTGACTAATTTACCTAGTGCACCTTAAATATCTGAATTCCCAATAACCCTCATAGAAGAAGGCTGTACAACTTACTAAGCACACGAGAATTGAAATCATGTGTCCAATTCTTGGCTCTCCCTGTTACTAATATATGATCTTGGATAATTATCTAATCTTCCTAAAGCTCAGTTTCTTCATCTGCAAAAACGAGGCAATAATGTGCTCCTGACAGGTTGTTGAGAGGGTTCAATGAGAAGATATAAATAAAGTACTTAGCACAGTGCCTGGCAGAGAGTAAGTGTCCCAAAATGCTAGCATATATTACTAATCACCCACAGTATGCCATCGCCCCGAGAGCAGGGGCCGCTGCTAAACAGTGCTTCGCCCACACCCAACAGGGCCCCAACACATCCCATAGTCTCCAGCACAGTCTTGTGCACAGGCAGGCTAGAGAAGGCCATGAAGGCCGCCAGAGAACAGAAAGATGAAGCCACGTGCAGCAGCCTGGTAACCTTGGAGAAGCAGCCCTGGCATCCCAGAGACCTGACATGTCCTCCCGCTGCTGGCTGCCACATTTGGAGCTGAGACAATCAGCCTGGCTTACATCAGTTCTGTTGAGCGGGTTGCGGAGGGGCTGCTGTGGGTGAGGGCAGGTGGGCTTGGTGCCGGACTGACTGCTCACTTTTTCCCCCTTCCCCATGCATGACAGAGGAAAAAGGACTGGAGTTCAAAGAGTGATTGGTTGTTGCATTTTGTCCGTGATTTTCCATAGAAAGCAGCCTCTCCTGGTAAATTCCCAAGTGCTTCTTGGGGGTGTAAGTGAGTGAAGGCTCTTTGCTGAGGACCTCTGACTCCCAAAACTGGTGAGGCTGGGAGGCATCTCTCAGTCTCCCGCCCACCCTGTCTTGGCTGTGCCTCTGCTACCCTCAGACCCTGAGGACACCACTGTCCTGATGTAGCATCAGCGCAATGCAAAGGGACCTGAGAATAACAGAGAGATGGACAATCATCTTCTTTCATTTTTGACCGCTTGGAACAAAGACATGACTTTGAAAAAGCTCAAGCCCCTTCATTGTGCAACACAAGCAAAGCAGGCTCAGGGCACCAGCTGCTTTGTGACTGTTCTCTGGCTATGGAAGGCAGCCCCAGCCCCCTGGAGTCTCATGCCAAGAAATCAAGATATATGAATTATTTGGATGGAAGGAAGGAAGGAAGGAGGGAGGGAGGGAAGGAAGGAAGGAAGGAAGGAAGGAAGGAAGGAAGGAAGGAAGGAAGGAAGGAAGGAAGGAAGGAAAGGAAGGAAGGAAGGAAAGAAGGAAGGAGGGAAGGTAGGTCAGGAGAAGAACGTTTGACCTTGTAGTTTGGAGTCAGGTCTATTCTAGATGAGCAGTATATCTGGGCAGCCAGCAAAGCCATCGAGAGAGCCCTGCGGCTGGTGCTGTGACCCAGGCACCACATAAAGAGCTAAAAGTGCCAGTGAAATGGAGGTGGCTGCTGACTGATAACCATCATCCCTGACAGCAGGTGCAGGGGGCAGAGGGACAAGTGGAACCTCTTTGTCTTGTCATTGCAGACCAGAGTGCCCACAGCAATGTGAAACCCAATTGTCCTGGAGAAGGAGGGAGATGGAGGGGAAGGGAAAAAAACAACTGGCTCACTCTGGCTCCATAAATCACTGGAAGGGAGAACCCTTGCCCGGTGAAGCTGGAGATTCTACCTGGAAACTCCCGGATGGTGCACTGAGCCTGGGTGTCATAAATCACCAGGACTCTGCCAATGGCAGCCCTGCCCACTGGCCCATTGCAAAGGTGCTTGTTGTTTTGCTGGCAGCTGACACAGTGCACTGTCCCAGAGGGCCAGGGGCAGGTGTCTGCCAGGCCATGGATGCAGGCCTACTTTATGTGCTTCCCTTGGGTGTGATGGGGGGAGAGCGGCGGTGGATTGCTGTCCCTGGGAACTTGGCCTGGTGGCCTAGCATAGCTGGAATGTCCTTGGCCAGCTTTTTGTGAACAGTCAGAGGCAGTCAGGAGATGCATCTCATGATCATATGGCCTGGGCTTGTGGAGTCTTTTTCCCAGGTTTCAGAATCATCTGAGGTCACCTGAGTGTCCTTGCTGTCCTTGTTAAGCCCCACAGGTAACTCTCTGAGTTCTAATTGTTCAGCTTGTGCTGATTTTGTTTAGCCTGGATGGGTGTGCCCCAGGGGTAGATGTGTCCACATGGACCTTTAATAGTTTACCTCATTGTCCCATCCATCGAGGAGAGGGGCCATCCCCCAAAAAAGGGACAATGGCTTCCCCCTTTTACCTCCATCCCCCCAAAAAAGGGACAACAGTTGCCCCCTTTTACCTCCCCAGGTGGCCTACATGTATCCCCACCCTTCCCCTCATCACCCTCAGAATCACATCCCTGCTCACACACCTGCAATGCCTCTTCCATCTGGCAAACACTTGACAATGCTACTAGGCCCTCCTTGAACATCCTGACTTCTGTACCTCCCATGACATCTCTCATCACCACTTACCAGAGAACCAACAAGAGCACTTCTTTCCTTCATTTGTTTAGTAAACAATTATTAAGCCCCTACTATGTCCCGGATGCTGTCAACACAGGAGAACACAAGATGGATGCAGCCTCTGCCCTCACTGAGCCTGTGGATTAGAGACACAACACACATGATAAATAAGACGGTTCGTTCAATTCATGTTTTCAAGGAAATAAACAAGAAGCTGAGAGCAAATAATGCGGTTTAAGGTACAGAAGCTGCTATAAAGGGGGTGACAGAAGAAGCCTCTGAGGAAAGGACATTTCAGCGGACACTGAAGATGGAAAGGAACAGGCTGTGCGTGGTACAGCGGGAAGAGCGATCCAGGCAGAGCGGGCAGTTTGTGCAGAGAGAAGATAAGGGAACAAGGGGGACAAGGACCCCTGTGTAAGGGGAGGAGAGCACACGGTCTCGGGGAGGAAGTGGGTGAAAGTCTGTGCCCAGGTGTGCCCATCCTTTGGCTTTTGCCTCTCCCTTGGCAGGTCTTTCATATTCATCCCATTGGTTTGCTGCCCTGGCCTCCACACTGAGTATGAGCCTTCCAGGGCAGGGCTGCGTCGCATCCTGTGTGCATCCTTGCCCATTTATTCAGTCACAAGTAGACGAGCTTCCTATTGGGCCCTGAACACCTGAGTAGGTTTCATACCTGCCT
The DNA here is from genome assembly GCF_049350105.2 of Macaca mulatta. Classification (NCBI taxonomy): domain Eukaryota; kingdom Metazoa; phylum Chordata; class Mammalia; order Primates; family Cercopithecidae; genus Macaca; species Macaca mulatta. The sequence continues at coordinate 134,237,546 of NC_133412.1, read as the reverse complement.
GGCCTCTCCCGTCTCCCTCCCTTCCAAAGGTAAACCAGAAGTCCCTGCTGCCCCTCCTGTTGGAGAAGGGGATGCAGAGCCAAGTGGCTGGAGGAACTGGCCTGACTTTCATCCTGAGATAACCCTGGCACCTGAGATACAAAGTCCACAGGCCTGGAACTGCTGCAGGCTCTGGGTGCTTTTCCAGCTGCTGGCGATACCAGGGGTTCTCAGCAAGGCTGAGCACCTTTTATGGACTCCCTGTCTTGCATGCATGCCTAGAACTTGTGATCAGTTTCTGTCCATTGTTTAGAAAGTGTTACCATATATAACACCTTGTGAGAACAAAAAATGACATGTGCTCATCAACATAGGATTAGGTCTGTGGCAACCAGCATTGATCAGATACACACTTTCCATTTCAGTTCACCACGTGTTTCTGTGTCAGGCACAGGGTTGCCAAGAACAATGTGACCCCACCTTAGAGAGACTATGGTCCGGTGAAAAAAAAAAAAAAACAGATTTGTGAATAATTAAATGCTAGAAAATATTTTATTTTATTTGCTATGATGTAGACTTCAGTTCATCTTACAAATAATCAATTTTACCTGGGGAGGAAAGGAAGAGGAGGGGGCATTGGAAAGATTTCCATGCAGGAGAAAGTGAGTTCACATCGACCAAGCAGACAGGACAGAAAAGGCCCTTGAGGGAGAGGGAGCAGTGTGAGCAAAGAGGCAGGAAATGGTATGTTTGTTGCATTAACTGTCCAAGGTTTGAGAGTCAGAGGCCAGGGGCAGCGGTCAGGCTATGGAAGGATTTGTGTGCTGGGCTCAGGAGCTTGGGTTCGATCCCATTGGCATAGGGAGCCCCTGAAGAGCTTTAGGTTGGACAGGGGGTGGTAAGGACATATTTACCCCAGGGAGAGATTGCTGGACTGGCAGTGTGGAGACTGGAGGAAAAGAATTCAACTCAGGAGGCCAGGCAATCAGTCCCAGCACAAAGTGAGAACTGTCACTGGGCATAGCCAGGGGCTGGGAAAGAAGGAAGATTCTAGAGGCCTGAAGGAGTTGGAGTCAGCAGGACTGAATGCTGCATTAGAGATGGAGAAAGAGGAGAAGTGAGGGGTTAAGGCCAGGCTGTCGGGGTTCCCCTGCAGGAGACAATGAAAGCTTTCATGAGGCAGAATGTAGAGGAAGGAGCAGATTTGGGATCCAGTTTGGACAGCTTGAGTTGGTCATACTCAGCGCCAGACTTAGATCCTGGCAAGGGGTCTGTTCCATAGACCCCACATTTTGGGAGCTCCACTCTAGCCCTTCCTGGGCCATACCACTTTCCATGAGCAAGACAAGTTAGTGGGACCGTGGAGACGGGCCCGCCTGGACCCAGCAAGGCCTTCTTCTAGGACTTGCTGCAGGTAACAAGCCTGGGGGTTCCCTGCCCAATGACCCCAGCCTGTGGTTTCTTCCTGGGTGTGTCCTCTGAAAGATGGCCCGCATTCCTGATGTGCACTCCCCAGGTTCCAGCAGTGGCCAAGTGGCCGTTGTCTGGTGGGGTGTGAAGATGCAGCTTGGATGTGCAGCCTGGGTTGTCCACACACGTACATGTGTGCAACACCTCTTGCAGTAGGACAGAGTGGGGGTTTGGAAGAGAAGGGTCTGCATTTATCTCCCACAAATATGAGGGACAGACCTGGAGATGACCTGCAGGGTTATCTGAAATCTTCTTTTTTCCAGACTAGTTACAGTATCAGCCCCTACCTCTCCTAAGCTGATCTGACTCCATTTCCAGACCCCTCATCATCTTGTTACCCTCCTTTGAATTGACTCTAAATTTTATGTAATGAGGAGGCATACAGATAGCTGCTGTGTGAACTCTACAGTCAGGGATAACCGGAGCATGTGGAGTCAGTTACACATGCTGCATCCCCAAGGGCACTGTTGGAGGCAGAGGTGACTCCAGGATACCTTAGCGGGTAGGAGAGACGGGAGCTACCTGGGGAAGGGTTTGGAGCCGCCAAGATATAATTCAGAGGAACAGATAATGAGCAAAGGACAGAGAGAAAGGAGTGAAGGCATTCAGGGCTCGCCTTTCGTATGGTTCCAATAAAGACAAAGGAAGGGTCCACTTTGCTTTCAAGCCTGTGGTCCTCACCCAGACTCCCCTGCAGGGTCTCCCCTTTGTCTCTTTCATGAAAGCCAGTAGGTCTCCTTCACCCTTTTTCTCTGCTGTGATTACAACACAGAGCCTTCTCTTTGGGATCAACAGCCATCTGGATTATCTTCTCTTCATCTGGCCACCTCATCAACTCATCGTCTTTTTAATAATCTCATCTGAAAACATATCCTTTTTCATTTGCCTCTTAATTTCCCCATTCTCCAGTGACTTTTCTCTCTCTCCCTTTCTCTGAAACCTTATTCTTATTACTTTATAGAACACTGGGGGATAGATTGCCTAGAAAATATGTACTGTAAAGGAAATGCATATGGCGATATCTATGAATTGCCAGATCCAGTCCAGCTGTGCAATGTCACAGGCCCAGCTGTTTATTTGTGCACAGTGCAATTGCAATGGCTTTTGACATGGGCACTGGCTTACAAGCTACTCTGGTGCTGGTCAGGAGCTTCATGTGCACAGTTAACCTTGGATCCCTGTGATTAATCAGAGTGCAGCCATGGTAGACCACAGGCTAGTCCCCTGGCAAGGCCAGCAGGAGCACTCCTCCAGCCTGAGCAAGCGGGGAGCAGATTTTAACTCCAGGCTGTTAGGTGCTGTCTGACATTGGTGTCCCTGTGGTGTTTCATAAGCCCTGACAGTTCCTCACCATTGTTTTAGGGAAAGCAGGCAGTCCTCTAGCTTTACCACCCCATTGCCTTCCCTGGAAATGAACACTCTCTCCGCACTTTGAATCTTGTGCCAGAAGGATGGAGGGGAAATGACTGCACATTCCAAAAAGGTCAAAGATGGCCTGAAAGTAAAGGATGCACGCGTCTGCATCATTTCCAACAGCCCTTTGCAGTTCCTTTTAATTAGCTCAGTTTGTGTTCCCCTCAGGTGGGGAGAAGCCCAGGATCACTCTGTCAACAGCTCTATCTATAGCAGAACCCCCATCCTTCACCCTGGCATCTCCACTTGCACAACGCTTGCTGACCCCGAGACTCAGCTGTGAGAATCAATCATCTCCTTCCAGAATTCATCATTCAGCAGCTGCAGGGCCTCAGCTATTTTTATCACCGCAGGAAGCTGCTGGCCAAGGACGTGCTGGGCTACCTTTGCAGGAGGTGTTGCTGTAGAAATGAGCTGCGGGTTGTCAGGGCAGCTGAGCCTCCACCTCAAGGTTAAATCCAAAGTGCCTGACCTGGAACAGGAGAGCACTTGATCTTCTTCCATTCTGCAGCCAAGTGCCCCAGAGGCTTATGCTGGGGAAGCAGACGTCCCAAGGAGCGGACACAGTGGAAGGACTCCGGGTGGGAGGGAGAGGCAAACAGAGTGGACATGTGTGGACATGTACCTGGGTTTCTCCTACCCAGACCGGGAAATGGGATATTGTAACCCTAGGCAGCTGACTTCAATCACCTGCACAGTACCAGCCCAGGAATTCCCATTTTGCTGTGTTCCCACCAGCCACCAACCCTTGTGGGGTGCCTTCTATGTGCCAGGTCCCAGACTGGGGCTGAGGCTCCAGGATCTGCCCTGGAGTTGTCTAGAGTCTAGAGGAGAGGACAAATCAGACGTAGTATCACCAAACCCTGATGGCCCCTTGCTTCAGTCTCCCCAGATCCTTTGCTCTGTTCCAGGGCAGGAAGCCATGGGGTGTAACAGCAGGTAACACGGAAGGATTTTCTATTTGTAAAGGTCCATCCGATACCCTAAACAAGCTCCTTCAGCACGGGCCTCTGAGATAAGTCAGTATTTTTAGTTTGTTTAGAAGTGATCTGGCTTGCTGGGTGTGCACATGTGTGCTTTGCTCACAAAGTGGGAAAAGCAGAACTCACCAGCATCCTAACAGAGAGAAGGGGGAAGGATGTCTCTGATTCCCTGGACAGCTCTCATTTCAGAAAAGGAAAGAGAGAGCAGCACCCTAAGGCTCTGCTGCTGTGGGCTCCTGTAGCCTTTAGGAAAGGGGAAAGTAGACCCTGTATTCTCTGCTGGAGGGATGGGGGGATGGGGAAATGGAGGCTCTTCATCTCTTCCAAACTCCAACTGTTACAGGAAAGGGGTCTCAATCCAGATCCCAAGAGAGGGTTCTTGGATCACATGCAAGAAGGAATCAGGGCAAGTCTGTAAAGTGAAAGCAAGTTTATTAAGAAAGTAAAGGAACAAAAGAATGGCTACTCCATAGACAGAGCAGCCCCGAGGGCTGCTGGTTGCCCATTTTTAGGGTTCTTTCTTGATAATATGCTAAACAAGGGGTGGATTATTCATGCCTCCCCTTTTTAGACCATATAGGGTAACTTCCTGATATTGTCATGGCATTGGTAAACTGTCATGGCGTTGGTGGGAGTGTAGCAGTGAGGACGACCAGAGGTCACTCTCTTGGCCATCTTGGTTTTGGTGGGGTTTAGCTGGCTTCTCTACTGCAACCTGTTTTATCAGCAGGGTCTTTGTGTGCTGACCTCCTATCTAATCCTGTGACTTAGAATGCCTTAACCATCTGGGAATGCAGCCCAGGAGGTCACAGCTTCATTTTACCCAGCTCCTATTTAAGATGGAGTTCCTCTGGTTCAAACACCTCTGACACAATGACAGAGAGAGAAATGAGTCTGGGTGGGTCCAGAAGTCCAGTTCCCCACTGAGCAGGGAGGAAGGCCAGTTTGCCCATCACCACCCACATCTGCTGAGGACAAGCTAGGGGTAGTTGATGAGGGGCACATACCCAAGGGGCCCTTCCTGGTGATAGAGGTGGAATGAGAGCTACCCCAGGGAAAGTTGCAGGGCTTGGGGGAAGAATTTGCTTTGAGCACTGGAGCCAGTGGGAACCAGGCTATGGAGCAGCACCAGAGGTCCTGGGAGGTTTATCGACTGCCCCAGGGCCCTGGAGTCCCCCAAGGCCAAAAGCTCCCTCACAGCCCTGGGGTCTCTGTGGCTGTGACTCTGACCAGATACTTTACTGCCCTAAAATAGTCTCTTCCACAGCCGATGTCAAATTAGCAAACTGTTTAAAGAATAAAGTCACTTGACACTCCCATTTACAGCTGGGGAGTGTGTGAATTGACATAACCTTTCTGGAGGACAATCTGGCAATGAGTATGGGACCTTAGGACCTTATTCACACTCCTCGAGCTAATAATTTCTGCTTTATAAATTTCCCCAAAGCAAAGAAAATGCAAAAATAGTGGAATGGCGAAATGAATAATGGTGCATCTATTTGATGAAATCCAGTGCTGCTAAATATTTAATGATATGGGAAAGTGCTAAAAATGTAATGCTCAATTTAAAAAGGCCGAATAAATAATGTATGTAGAGTATGATCTCAAGATTTTTGTTATTGTAACAGTTGCTATTAGAATGGTCCTTATTTAAACAAAGTCCTTTATAAGCCACTTCCTTGCATTAGAAGGAAGACCATAGGGGAGGGGTGCAAGCAACAGAAGAGATGCTTTGGGGGCCGCCGGTGGGGAGGGCTGGGGGAGGGTCATGGAACCAAGAGGGAAGCCAGGAGCCTGGAGGTGTGAGTCTGAGGCCTCCCAGGGTGAAGAAGTCACAGATACTCTGCCTGGTGGCTGCCTGGAGGACACAAAGATGCCTGACGTTTTGGCAGCTAATGTGGCTTCAAACTAACTCCAACTCCACCCCCTCCTAAAATTTTCAGTGAAGTCCACCTCATCAATAAATGATCTGTATGAGTAGAGATTTAGGGTAGAAACCCAGGGAAACATGTACTCTCCATCTAAGTTCATGAAATATGGAACACCACCAGGAAATTAGCTATAGAAATCCATGCTTGGGGGCAGGGGTGATTCTGAGGACTGAAGACCCCATGGAATTTCCAGAAGCCTTGGGGAGGACTTTAGACCTCTTCTGGAGGGCATGGAACAGGGTTGAGCTTCTCCAGCAGTGTGAGAGGCTGGGGAAAGCTTGCTGATATCCAACATGAGTATAAATGGGCATATAGGCATATACAGACACAGGGCTGGAGGAACAGTGCCAGTACCCCGTGACACTCCCTGGCAGTAGGATTATGGTGATATTTATTTTCCTTTTTATATAGCTTAGAATTTCTAATTCTTGTAAAACAAACACAGATTTTATAATTTTTATTTTTTTATTTTTTTTTTTGTTTGAGACGGAGTCTCGCTCTGTTGCCGGGGCTGGAGCGCAGTGGCCGGATCTCAGCTCACTGCAAGCTCCGCCTCCCGGGTTTACGCCATTCTCCTGCCTCAGCCTCCTGTGTAGCTGGGACTACAGGTGCCCGCCACCTCGCCCGGCTAGTTTTTTTTTTTTTGTATTTTTTTTAGTAGAGACGGGGTTTCACCGTGTTCGCCAGGATGGTCTCGATCTCCTGACCTCGTGATCCGCCCGTCTCAGCCTCCCAAAGTGCTGGGATTACAGGCTTGAGCCACCGCGCCCGGCCTATAATTTTTATTTTTAAGAGTCAAAGTTTCACTCTGTTGCCCAGGCTGGAGTACAGTGACACAATCATAGCTCACTGTAACCTTGGACTCTTGAGCTTACGTGATCCTCCCACCTCAGCCTCCCAAGTAGCTGGGACAACAGGTGTGTACCACCATGCCTGACTAATTTTTTTATTTAGCCATGTTGAGACAGGGTTTTGCCATGTTGCCCAGGCTGGTCTCCAACTCCTGGGTCAACCTCGGCCACCCAAAGCACTGGGATTACAGCCATGAGCCACTATACCCAGCCAGATTTTATAATTTTTTAAAAACTAATAAATGTAGATACAAAGCACTGCCATTCCATGGTGCTTGTGGAATCTGTTTCTGCCTCTGAGTTGGTGAGAAGCCTGTGGGCCCAGATCTGCCGTGGACTCAGACTCTTCATGCAACTGAGGTTAGTGCTGGGAGGCAGGGGCCCTGCCCACTCACTAACACATCAGAGATCACATGAGATCCCCAAGATGGAACTCAAAGACATATTGGACACCTTCCTGTCTGGGCTGCAGCCCGGAGCATTCTACAGTTCCCAGAACAGGGTCCATGAAGGGGAACGTATTTCCCTGCAAATTGAGGCACAGTTGCAGTTGCTGGAAGGACATAATCAACCATGGCATCCTGGTTTCTCTGCCTCCCTTTGAGCTCCTCTGTTTATGCGCATCTCCTAAAGGTTTGCAAGTCAAATGCCATTTCTCGCTGTTTTTTGTCTTTGGGTATTTTTCCTCTCCTTATAATAGAGCAGAAGCCTACAATGCAGGGTTAGTTTTCTTTCCTCCCTTCTTTTGTTGAAGGGAAGTTCTGCACATAATACATAGAGAAGAAAATACAATCGACCCATACACTCATTGCACTTCTGGGTGGACAAGGCAAATATTTCTGTCTTTGATGACAATACATATTTGTAATATCACACTTGGAGCTTTTCTGCCATTGCCTATGTGGGGATCTGAAAGTGTTTCCTACTCAGACATTCATCTTAAAACCATCTTTCAGGAAAAAGAGAGAAAATTGAGAAAAATTATTTGCAAGCTAATTTTTCTGAATGATGCCCTCAAACTTTTTTTGACTGTGGCCCAACTCAGGCTTGGCAGAGGTCCCCACAGCCATCTCCCTCTGGCCACCCCCTCTTTCCAGAAGAAAAACAAAACTCAGTGATAATAAAGAATATTAGAGAAACAGACAAGAACCTCTTATTTACTTTATAAAAGTATTACAAACATTATATACACGAATTTATGCTATATATATAAAATATATTACTCGGGCGTGGTGGCTCAAGCCTGTAATCCCAGCACTTTGGGAGGCCGAGATGGGCAGATCACGAGGTCAGGAGATTGAGACCATCCTGGCTAGCATGGTGAAACCCTGTCTCTACTAAAAAATACAAAAAACTAGCCAGGCGAGGTGGCAGGCGCCTGTAGTCCCAGCTACTCGGGAGGCTGAGGCATGAGAATGGCATAAACCTGGGAGGCGGAACTTGCAGTGAGCTGAGATCCAGCCACTGCACTCCAGCCTGGGTGACAGGGTGAGACTCCGTCTCAAAAAAAAAAATTTTTTTAAATAAATAATAAATAAAATAAAATAAAATAAAATATATTACTCATTTCACATAGTTTAATTATTATAATTATTTAACATAATATTTTTATATTGTATTCTATTTTATAATGTAAAACAATATTTTAAAAGAAGTTTCGTAATGCTTAATGTTTCTTGGTAGGATTCAAGTAAATAGCCTTTGGTAGCGCATAGTAATATTTACAGCATTGGGCATGATTTGCACGTAAGATCTTGGCATTTGAGATTTTGTAATCCCCGCTCAGCCCTTCTAAGGAAGGAGACCACCTCTCATATTGTCTTTTGCCTAATTTCTGCCTCAAAGAAAAGAAAAAATAAGAGTTAAAGAAAAGGCAGAAGTGAAATTCAATAGTCAAACAGCCTGGCACCACACCCACCCCAGGCCTGGTAGTTAAAGATCAACCCCTGACCTAATCGCTTATGTTATCTACGGATTCCAGACATTGTATGAGGAAGCACTGTGTAACTCCCTGTTCAGTTCTGTTCTGTTCTGATCACTGGTGCATGCAGCCCCCATCCCATAGCCCCCGCTTGCACAATATATCATGACCCTTTCACGTGGACCCTTTAGAGTTGTAAGCCCTTAAAAGGGACAGGAATCTTGATTTCAGGGAGCTCTGATCTTTAGATGTGAGTCTACCAATTCTCCCAGCTGATTAAAGCCTCTTCCTTCCTAAAACTGGTGTCTGGGAGGTTTTGTCTGTGACTGGTCCTGTTACATATCTTGGTTCCCTGACCGGGAAGTGAGGTGATTAACAGACGGTCGAGGCAGCCCCTTAGGCGGCTTAGGCCTGCCCTGCAGAGCATCCCTGTGGGGGACTCTGGCCAGCTTAAGCAAAATGGATCCTGAGAGTACTCCTGGGTAGGCAACTGCCCAGGTGGAACGCCTCACCACAGGAGTGCACAGCAGACCCCTGTGAAGGATTAACGCAGTGACTGAACACTGGGAAGGAATTGGTGCTTGAAGTCCTGACATCTGGAAAACGGTTAAGACCAGTCTTGGAACTTGCCTACTCCATCTGAGTGGAAGTGTGGCCTGATCACCCACAGCTTGTCTGTATCAGCACTTTGGTTTTGGTTTTGATTTTGACTGGATTTGAACTGTTTTGGTTTTGATTTCAGTTCTGACCTTTGGATTTGAACTGTTTTGGCTTTGATTTCGGTTCTGACTCGGCTCAAATTGCTTGATGAATGAGTAACTCCTTATCCGTCCTTTGGTTTTAGCTTTAATTTTGATCTGGTGTGAATTGCTTGGTGAGTGAGTGACTTTTTTCCCCTTTTCCCTTCCCTCTTTGTGGTAAGAGTGTTTTGTCCCCTGAGAGAGGAAAATGGGTAAAACACAGAGTACGCATACCCCATTAGGAACTATGTTGAAGAATTTCAAGAAAGGATCCAATGGGGACTATGGAATTGCTATGACACCTGGATAGCTTGAGGCTTTGTGTGAGATAGACTGGCCAGCATTAGAGGTGGGATGGCCATCAGAAGGAAGTCTAGACAGGTCCCTAGTATCAAAAGTATGGCACAAAGTAACTGGTAAATCAGGACACCCAGATCAGTTTCCATACATAGATACTTGGTTGCAGCTAGTTTTAGACCCCCCCCCCACAGTGGTTGAGAGGCCAGGCAGCAGCAGTTAGTGGCAAAGGGACAGATAGCCAGGGGGGATCTTGCTCCACCTGCTGAGAGAAGTCAGCTCCTAAGGTTCTGTCTGACCCAGCATCAGAGGACGCATGGCAGGAAGTGGCACCAGTGGTGCCCCCGCTTACCAAGAAGAGATACTCCCCACTCCTGAGCCCACAGCACCTGAGCCTCCACAGGACACACACCCCTAGACCACCCAGAGTAGATGAGAGAGAGAGGAAAAGAGGCAAAGAAAGAGAAGAAGAGAGAGAGAGGAAGAGACAGATGAAGAAGGAGTGAAAGAGTGAGAGAGAGAAACAGGCAGAGAGAAGAAGAGACAGAGACAAAAGGAAAATCAAATAGAGAGAGACAGAAAGTCAAAGAGAGAAAGAGAGAGATATACAAGTAGTTAAGAAAAAAAACAGTGTACCCTACTCCTTTAAAAGCCAAGGTAAATTTAAACCTTTAATTGATAAAGGTCTTCTCCGTGACCCTATAACACTCCAATACTACCTTGTTGTCAGTGTAAACAAGGGCGTAGCCTGAAAGCACTGAAGCCACTGACAACCCGTAGCCTTTCCTATCAAAAATCCTTAACCCAGTACCCCGTGGATGGCCCAAATACATTCAATCTGTAGTGGCAACGGCTTTGCTAACAGAAAAAAGTAGAAAAATAACTTTTAGAGGAAACCTCATTGTGAGCACACCTCACCAGTTCTGAACTATCCTAAGTCCAAAAAAAAAAAAAAAAAAAAAAAAAAAAAAAAAGGCTTTTTGCTTCCCTGTGGGCTGCTCTTGCTCCTTCAAGTAATGAAAAGTTTTGTTACTACCTTAGTCCATCAAAATACTTCAGCACAAGTGTACTACATGCATTACTATTGATCTGTCTTACAAGAAAACCTAGATAGTGAGGAAGAAGATGAGAACTCCCACTAATAAGTGAGATTCTCAAAGGGGGGAAATAAGGAAGGAGACCACCTCTCATATTGTCTTCTGCCTAATTTCTGCCTCAAAGCAAAGAAAAAAGTAGGAGTTAAAGAAAAGGCTGAAGTGAAATTCAATAGTCAAACAGCCCGGCACCACACCCCAGGCCTGGTAGTTAAAGATCGACCCCTGACCTAATCGCTTATGTTATCTATAGATTCCAGATATTGTATAAGGAAGCATTGTGTAACTCCCTGTTTGGTTCTGTTCTGTTCTGACAACCAGTGCATGCAGCCCCCATCACGTAGCCCCTGCTTGCACAATGTATCACGGCCCTTTCATGTGGACCCCTTAGAGCTGTAAGCCTTTAAAAGGGACAGGAATCTTGACTTCGGGGAGCTCAGATCTTGAGACCCAAGTCTACCGATGCTCCCAGCTGATTAAAGCCTCTTCCTTCCTAAAACTGGTGTCTGAGATATTTTGTCTGTGACCAGTCCTGCTACACTTCCAGTGGCCTTGGACCATCACTCAACAGCTGTGTTTTCCTGGGAGACAACAACTTGGACATTTTGAACATGGATTCTTTTTGCTTGGAAATGATGCCTAAGCGTAATGGTGCTCACATTCGCAGAAAACAAACACCTATTCTAATCACACGTTTTCTCCTCAAGTCTTCTGAGGCAATGATCTTTTTCCAGACCCTCATTTGCTTTTTCCAATATAGTGAGTAAGAGGCAGTGAAGAGACCTGAGGAATGACGATAGAGAAGTTAGTTTACCAACTAAGATTCTTCCTCAAATGCCTAAGATCATCTCCCTGAGGTTTTACAGTTAGGATTTTGAGCATTGGGTCAGAAGAAAAGCATTGGCAAACAGAGGAGTGGAGTTTAGGGGAAGACCAAGCCATGTTCACAAAAAGCTCTGAGTAGAGGAAGAAAGCCAAGACACACGGAGGCAGCAGGTGCAGGCTCAGGAGGCAGCCTAACAGCAAGGAGACCTCATGCACGATGAAGAACACAGTCAGGGAAGGAGCAGCTGGCTTATTCACTGAGGGATTAAAACTGATCCCCACGGTCCAGGGACACAGAGAACTGCAGCAAATGGAACTGCTTGAGTGCTTCAGTCCCCAAGGGCCTTGCACTCTTCAGTTTCCTTACTTCTCTTTTTCTTCTAGAATCCAGTTTGGATGCAGGTTCCTCTTGGTTTCAGTGAAATCCTAGGCCTGTAAGAAAAAAGTTTCAGTGAGGGCTCCCTAAGGCTTGCTGACTGTAAAGTAAACAAAACCCAGTGGTGAGGGACTCCTTCTTCCACACTTCTCTAAAATTTCAAGGCTCTTTAAGAACACTAGATGCTTTCATATACAACTTAAAACTCAGAGAAGCACTAACCATCTTCATTTTTTTTTAAGATGGAGTTTCACTCTTTTTGCCCAGGCTGGAGTTCAATGGCATGATCTCAGCTCATTGAAACCTCCGTCTTCCAGGTTCAAGCAATTCTCCTGCCTCAGCCTCCCAAGTAACTGGGATTACAGGAACGTGCCACCATGCCTGGCTAATTTTTGTATTTTTAGTAGAGACAGGATTTCGCCATGTTAGCCAGGCTGGTCTCAAACTCCTGACCTCAGGTGATCTGCCTGCCTTGGCCTCCCAAAGTGCTGGGATTACAGGTATGAGCCACCTTGCCTGGCCTCCATCTTCAGTTTTACAGATGAGGACACTGAGGCGCAGAGAGGTTAAGAAACATGTTTAGGGGTACAGAGGTGATAAATGGCAGAGGCAGGCCTGGAGTCCAGGTGACTCCAGAACCTGGGCTCATACCTCTGCAAGGGTGTATGCCCCGGGCTGGGGCATCGACCTCAGGTCTTGAATAGCCCCAGAGAGGTGAAAGAAAGGGCAACAGAGACAATTGCAGCAGGGCTGGAGGAATGGGAAGGGGAAGGCTGCCACAAAGGAGTGTGTTCAACCAGCCAGTGAATGACCAGCACCCTCTGAGACTCTGTCCCCATGCTGAGTACTGAGGAGGGCACAAAGGAACAGAAGTAAGTGGTCCTTCAGTTGTGTGAATGAGGCCAGATGAGGGCAAGGAAAGGGGCAGCCCAGGGGCTGCACTGGGGGCCCTGTTGTGTGGAGCAGGAGGACTCCCAAGGCCCCACTCGGGGAGTGGGGACAGCCCCGTGGAGAACACACATCCTGGCTGAGGAGATGCTCCACGACAGGGCAACATGGGGCACAGCATGATCAGTACATGCCACAGGGAATATGCTGCTGTCCACTTTAACAACACTTTAGACACTGAGGTTAAAGTGACTTATGCACAAAAGCCAGGCACAGATCTCTTTCCTTGAGTAACACAATGGTGTGCAGAGTGACATCTGGGCTGGTTTTCGTTCCTTTTTTTTTTTTTTTTCCTTGAGACAGGGTCAAGTTCTGTCTCAAATAGTGAGGAGCGTAGTGCAGTGGAGTTCACTGGTGCAAACACAGCTCACTGCAGCCTCGACCTCCCGAGCTCAAGTGATCGTCCCACCTCAGCATCCAGAGTAGCTGGGACTACAGGTGTACACCACTATGCCTGGCTAATTTTTTGTATTTCTGTAGAGACGGGGTCTCACTGTGTTGTTCAGGCTGCTGGCAGGGGGGGAAGGGGGGTTTCATTTGTACTACAAAAGTAAATATTGAAAAATTTATGACATAGAAAATAGAAATAACCACCACGAGACTCTGGTGTAACTCACTGGACAATGACACAGAGCTTCTGATTGCAAAGTCTGCCGATTCTCTGTCTTAGGCACTCTGTCCCCAAAGCGGCTCAATGGGGCTGCACTGAGGCCCCTATCCCCACTGCACCACAACCTTGTCCCCTTGCAACTCTCTAGGCTTCTCTTTGCTGCATGCGAGACTACCTGTCAACCTGTTCCTCCTCATAGGGGCTTTTATACACCCACCGGAGTCCCGGCCTGCCCACTCAGGAAGTGCCCTGGCAGAGAAGATAGCACTTACCCAGTTGAGTATGGGTCTGGCTTTCATCCTCCATTGTAGCTGAGTATCTGTCTCTGAAATTAAAACAGTTTGGTGGATTCTCTCCCCAGGTTTGTGTTCTTCCAGGAGTGGGCACTGTCACTGCGCTCTGGAAACCTCTGTGAACCTGGTCTGGTCTTGTCTGCACACAAACAGAAATGGCTAGATGGAACCAAGGCCAACGGAAAGGGTTTGGCCAAGCCCCAAAGAAAATAAAACGATTCAACCCCAAGGAGGCAGACAGTCCTGATTCCGGGCACACGAAGTAAACGCCAAATGGAAATCCAACTGTTGCGGAGAGTGATTGCTCAGATGGGGCAAATGTGCTGTGAAATCAGCCCTTGGAAAATCATCTGGAGTTCATCTTAGTGAAATCCAAAAACAATAACTGCCTCCCCCAGCCTGCTCCAGAGGGAGCCTCAGGAGCTCCCCTTGTCAGAAGCCCGGAAAGCCGCTGCAGGAGCGAGGCCCCGGGTCTCCCGACTCTGCCCTTGTTTATTTACGAACCTGCCCTGAGTTTCTTTCCCACCTCAGTTCATCCCTCACCCCCACTTCCCGCACCGACCCCCCCCACCCACCACGGGAGGTCCAGAGCATTCATCATGCCTCTTGCATGACAGGCAGCGGAGACACAAATAAAAACGGGACTGTTAACTCCGCGGCTACCAGGCACAGGGATGGGGGCCCAAGCTCACACATTTGGGGCCTTAGCAGATAAATCCTGATGTGTCCCCCAGAGAGTTCCTGCTTCACTGGGGGAAGGTTGGGCAACCTAAGATTTTACTCTGAGACAGGGCAACAAAAGTTGCAGTAGAGAGAATTAGAAGGGGCTGCTGACACTTCCTGGAAAAGAGAATGAGCCCGAGTTGGGCTTTTCATTTCACAGTAAACATTCGAAACCGCCAGGGAAGCAGCTCTGGTCCCTGGTCCGTGGGGCCTATTTTATTCTGGCAAAGTGGCCTGAACTCATCTACATTCTTAGAGGTGCAGGAGTTCAGCCCAGGGAAAGACCACGTCCCCTCCAGCCAGGAGGCTTCTGAGTCTTTCCCGCGCCACACTTTCTGTAATTACTCCCACAGACAATGTTGGAGCTCTGAGTAATTGAGGAATTAGTTGTCACATGATGGGCTGGGTTTTGATATTGCTAAAGATCAAGGGACATGGGAGACTTTTTGGAGGACTGATGGTTTCTGTCCCCAGACCTCACATCTGCCCTTGACACTCTCCTAAAGTCTGAAGCCAACCCACTCTGGGTCTGTGATCTCACTTGGAAAATTCAGATGGTGGGGTTGAAGCAAAGTTGGAGGGAGTGGAGGGAAGGAGCGGGAGGATGTTTGTAAGCTGCTTAGCAGATCAAAGTGACAAAATGTCACATTTTCCAAGCTGGTTTCCAAAGCACTATGTTAATGGATCTTCCAGAAGTCCATCTCTTAACAACCCGAAAGAGGTTTGGTTCTCAGTGTTTTCTGCCACAACACACAAGATGATGATGGTCATAAGAGTGACACACTTCTGTGGACCAGCCCACACTTGTGCTCAATTCCCCACCTACGGCTGCCTCCTACTCCTTTCTTTCCCACCCAGGAAAGCCAATCGGAACAAAAATGAGTGTGAGGGGATTATGGGGTATCCTAGAATCCACTCTAGTTAAAAAAACTTAGTGTATGAATCATTCACAAACTTTCATACTTTGCCAGAAGGGGCATGACTGTTATCCATGGGACCGTGGTTTTACTGGGACAGCATTTCTCATGGCAGAGAAAGAGATCCACAGCTAGCATCGAGCTTCCTGAGAACTTGTGTTTGATCCCTGGTCAGCAGGGCTGGCTGTCCAGATTTCAGGGTCTGGCATGTGGGTGTGGGAGGAGGGCACATCACCCTGAGGCTGGTGTCCCCACTAATTTATGTGAGCATTTCAGCTCTCTTCCCCCCTGGTTGTTGTGGGCTAAGAAATCCCATGTCTGGCAGGGCTCAGAGTAACTCAGGTATAATTACACTGTCAAGGTGACCAGGCTCAGGATCACAGGGCCCAAAAGAAGGCACGAGACCCGAAAATGGAGCTGCACTCTCAGGTCGCACAGAAAGCAGATGCGGCAGAGGAGGGGCTGGCAGGAAGGGTCTTAGGACTTTGGGAGGAACAAGAGAGGAGAGCATGGGGAAATAATGTCTACGAGAAGAATTCCCAGAAAATGGGGTGGAAGGATTCTCTCAGCATCTAGAACCTGCTTTCTATGTCCTACAACTTGGGCCTCCAGAAAGCTGGTAACATCTTTCCTTTCCTTCCTGCCTCCAGCAGACAGTGCAGTTGAAAGCTCAAATTTCAGGGCTGCAAATTGAGCAAGGAGGGTAGTGACAGCAGTCCACCACACCACACACCAGCTGCCTTCTTCCCCCCAGGCCACCAAGCCCTGTTCCTCACACCATGGCCAGAGGGCCTTGGACCAACTATCACTTGGCAAGGCAGTTGCCCTCATCAACAGGCCCAGGGATCTTTTAAGTGAGTCAGGTCTTCAGACGTGATTGAAACCAAAATGGGCAAGGGGAGTCAAGGTTTTACTCTTCGTTTCCTTAGCATGCATTCCACAGGTGTTCCACTGTGGTGAGTGCAACAGGCACAGCCCCCCTCACGAGCGGTTCTTCCTCTGGTGGAGGCAGACAGGAAACAAATACAGAATCATCAGACGTCAGCTCCAAGATGGTAAGAGTTTTTGTCTGTTTTGTTTCCCCAGGACCTAGAATAGTGCTTGGCACATGATAGGTGCTCAGTAAACAAATATGTTAATAACCAAGGGAAAGTGTCGGAGTGCTAGGTGCTGTGGCCAGAATGAGAGTGTGCTGGGGCAGAGACAGGCCAGAGGTTTCACCCACAAGGTGCAGCTGGAGTGAGAACACGTCTGATGATGCACTGCTCAGCACAAGATGGTTCCATGATGAGTGCGTCAGTTTCCTCGGAATACCATAAGAAACCACAGACTTAAACAGCAGAAACTTACTGTCTCATGGTTCTGGAGGCTGGGAGTCCAAAATCAAGCTGCTGGGGGGTTGTTTCCTTCTGAGGGCTGTGAGGGCAGGATCTGTTCCAGGCCTCTCTCCTTGGCTTGTGGATGTGGCCGTCTTTCTCTCCCTTTGCATCATCTTCCCTCTATGTGTGTCTCCATGTCCAAATTTCCCCTTCTTGTAAGGACACCAGTCATAGTGGATTAGGGCCCATCCTCATTTTAACTCTTTAACGACCCTGTCTCCAGTTAAGGTCACACTCGTGAGGGACTGGGGGTTAGGACTTCAACATACTAATGAAAGGGGGCCCAATCAAGCCCCAACAGTAAGGATTAAATACATAGTAGTTGTTATTAATGATGATAATAAAATCAATAACAAGGAAAAGGTAGAAATAAAAACCAAAACAAAGCCATTAATAACAAAGTCAAAACTTTTGCTTCCAGCAGCTCCATGTAGCCTATGGGACAAAGGCCAAGTTCCCTGGCCTGGCAGTCAAGGGCTTCCACGGGGAGCCTTCGCTTGTTTTCCACCTTCCCTCCCTGCCTAGGCAGTGTCTTCCAGCGCTCACTTCATCTCTTCGTGAACATTGAAGGGGCTGTGCTGCCCCTAGAAAGCCCATTTTCCTCTTCTCTGCTTATCCAGCTTCAGCTCATCTCAGGAGCCCAGATGCAGGTGCTGCTCCTGCAGGAAGCACTTCCTAAACATGGTCTGCCAGTCAGCATCCAAACAGCCTCGAGAACTCTGAAGAAAAAAGGGGCTGCTTCCAGAGTGGGGAGGCTCAGGGAACCCAATAGGGAAACAGGGACCAGCAATAGCAGGAAGCCATCAGCTCCCCTTGTCCTGTCAGAGCTGTAGCTCTGGAGGAACCTGCCAATGCCAGAATCACAGCAAAACAGGGAGGAAGCAGGGAAAATAAATCCCGGCCTCACTTTTCCTCTGCTCTGAGCCTTCCTGCCTGCCGCTCCACCAGCAAGTCCACTGGAAGCTGGGGCAAAGGGCCTGTTGCTGCAGCCTGCAGCCATTGCATCCAGGGCACATGGCAGGGAAGAGTAGACACAGGGGTGAGTAGGAGGCAGACAGAATAATCAGCACATGTACTGCCTGTGTCAACCTTGCCCTTCTCTGAACCCACACGGTATTGTTTTTTAATCTGGACCACTTGTGTGCCCTGTAGTCCGCCAGGGCCACCTTGGCTAGGAAGCTCACTTCCAAGTGTGTGGCCGTCAACTATGGCTGGAGTATGAGGCTGAAAGCGGAGAACACATCAGATGCCTCCTCTGTGCCCTGACTGCTCCCCACACCTGCAGTGCTGAGTACAGAGCCAGGCCTGTAGTACGTGCTTAGTAAATCAGAGCTGAACACAAGCAGGGGTTTTGGAGATGAAGCATGGGTGGGATCCATGCAACTACATATTGAAAAATCACTGGCTCTGGAAGAGCAATTGTCAGGCCCATTTCCTGCTGCAGACGGAGCCAGGAGACACTCGGGGCTTGGCAACCTGACAGCGGAGGAGCAGCCAGGGAATTTAGCAGGAGACAGAGAAAATGAGCCCTGCGGGGCTGGCAAAGCCCCATCAAAAGCAGACTCAGGCAGAGTCTCCCTTCCCTGATTCAGGGGCCAACGCCGGGGTGGGGTGCTGGCTCCTCTGTGAGCCAGAGCGTGTGGGAGTCAGGGAGAACAATGCATCATTTTGGAAGCTGATGCTTCAGTCTGAGGCCAGGCATAGCTTGAGGGCCACAGAAATTGTCGCCTGAGGAGAGCACAGATGTGTCAGTCCTGGCGCCTGCCATGCCAGGTCAAAGCTCTCTGCCTTTGGCCTCAGTGGGTTTGGGGCTGGGGATAATCCCTGTATGCACCAGCAGAGGGCACCTGTCTTAATCGCAACCTACCCATAGGCTGGCCACTGATGCGTGTGGTGGGCATTGCAGCCTCCACTCTAGCATGGTTTTCACCCCAGAGGACCTGCATAGTCACTTCATTTCCCTTTCCAGTTCAGGAGTGAGTGTGTGACCCAATTCTGGCCAAAGAAATTTATAGGGAGTCCAGATGCAGTGACTCATGCCTGTATTCCCAACATTTTGGGAGGCCAAGTAGGAGGATTGCTTGAGGCCAGGAGTTCAAGACCAGTCTGGACAACAGAGCAAGATCCCATCTCTATAAAAAATTAAAAAATAAGCCAGGTGTGGTGGTGCATACCTATAGGACTATCTACTGAGGAGACTGAGGCGGGAGGATTTTTTGTGTCCCAGAGTTCGAGGCTGCAGTGTGCTATGATCGCACTACTGCACTCTGGCCTGGGTGATGGAGCAAGACCTTGTCTCTATAAATAAAAAAATACTTAAAAAATGTGTAGGGAAGTCTGCTATGTGCTTTTGAAAAAGCAGAATGACAATTCGTCTTCTTCCTCTGAACAATGTGTCTCAACGTAATGCCCATGACTGCTGCTACTGCCATCTTGCTACTACCCAGAAGATGAAGCCAATCCTGATGCTCCTAGGACTGAGAGGGAGAAAGAATATTAGTCTTTGATGAGATAATTTAGCCTCTAAAACAACCAGCCCTCAAACCACACTATTTCAATATTTCAGTTCTGTGAGACAATCAATGTTCTAATTATATATATGATAGGCTAAATATCAAATTATAATTAATTACATTATTTATATTCATGTAATTAGATATTACATATAATTAGATATAATACACTAAGTATAAAATATATATTTTTTTGGTAGAGATGGGGTTTCACCATGTTGCCCAGGCTGATCTTGAACTCCTGGGCTCAACTGATCTACCTACCTCAGCCTCCCAAAGTTCTAATTCTTTAAATCAGCATCAGTGGCTTGCAGCCAAGAGCACTCTATTCAATGCCACCTGAGAGATCATTAGCTAAGCCAGGTAGACCAACTCCCTCCAGGACCTGTTGAGGACAGGCAGCCCACAAGCAGCTCAGGAGATAACTTCAACAGTTACACAAGCATGTATTTTAATAGTTACATGATTCTTTTAACGTTTAATTTTTAAATATAAGCAGGATGTCAAACCCATGATACAATGTTTCTTTCTGAAATCTGTTATTTAAGTAAAAGCATGAATTATTTGTAAAGGAGAATATTAAGTAAACTACAGTACTGATGGGGGTCAGGACACACTACCTGAAAGTATGGCACCTTGGCATTTGAGGAAACAGCAGAAGCAGGAAAATCACTGTTGGACTTTCTCCCATCTTTCTCCCTTGAAGAAGGTCATAAGACCACCATTTGAAAGATGCCCTCCCTATATCCAGAGGAAATGAATGTCCTTATCTGTGAAGACACTGGGACACACAGCATATGAACAAATGGGCCTTGCCAAGTCCCCCTTCCCTGTTGATTCCCATTAGATCAAACCCTTTTGTCCTCCAGTCATACTTCTTCATGACCATCCACACTTCAACAAACCTAAGCATAAAAATACACAGGTTTCCCTGTTTCTTTGGCTCTTTATTTCTGAAAGCTCCTGTTGTCACATAAAACTTACATTGAATACATTTGTATGCTTTTCTCTTGTTAATCTGTCTTTTGTTATAGGGGCTTTGGCCATGAAACTAGTGATGGGTGAAAAAAGAAATATCATCTCCCCTGTAGTATAAATTATATGAAGTGAAATAATGGAATGTGACTGTCTGAAATGCTAGCCAAGTGGATTGAGGCTACTGTGGGGTTGACTGGCCAGTAAGGAGGCAGAGGAGCAGAAGCACCAAGAGCGAGGGACTTTCAATTCAGCAACTACGAATTGAGCACCTTTTATGTGCCCAGCCTGGGCCAAGTGCTCGGGTTACTGCAAAGAAGACGGTGACTTGTTCAGCTGTCCTGGTGCTTCCATCTAACCAGGAAGATGGACATTAACTAAATAACTTCACAACATGTTATTTAAATATAGAGGTGGTAAATCCATATGGGAGACAGAGGGGTGTTAGGAGTGCATATAACAGAAACACCTGGCTTCATCCAGAGGGATTGGGAAGGCTGTGGAGACAGAGAGAAGTGGAAAAGCTGTCTGGGGCTGCCCCACATTGGCCTCGCTCAGCTCCAGGCCATCAATATCCTTAAACAGGCTTTTGCTCTAGGAAGCCAAGTAACTGTGTCCTCCCACCAGAAAACTGGCATGTTGAAGTCCTAACCCCCAGTCCCTCAGAATGTGACCTTATGTGGAGATAGGATATTTAAAGAGGTAATTATGGTTAAATGAGGTCATGAGGGTGGAGCCTAATCCAACAGGAGTAGTGTCCTTTTAAAAGAGGAAGACATAGACATATGCAGATGGAGGACCACATGTAGATGCAGAGAAAACGGCCTTCTGCAAGACGAGGAGAGAGGCCTCAGAAGGAATCAACCCTGCGGACAACTTGATCTTGGCCTTCCAGCCTCCAGAACTTGAGACAATCCATATTTGAGCCATCCAGTCTGTGGGACTTTGTTAAGGTAGCCCTAGCAAACGAATATAGTGGCCTTAGTGAGGAGTTTTTGTCCTCTGCAATCAAAAGAGCCTTACTAATACTGGGAGCAAATAGGCTCCAGTTTGGGAAGGGAGGATCCTGGCTGGGCCTGAAGATATCACTGGGGCTGTCTGGGCACAGGATAGCTTCCTTTGTGTCTGTTCAGCCTCATTGTTCTTCCCATCCCCCCGTACGGGGAGCTTTGCAGCAGACACCCGCTTCCCTGCTGCATGGGGAGCAAGCTGGTAAGGAGAAACCCCCGCCCTGCCTGGTTATGGGCTCCCTGATGTTCTAACTGTGGATCAGTTGTAACAGTCCTGCAGGGAGGAGGGGGTTTACTGCCAGGAAGAGAAACCCCAGGAACCAGCCTTTCTGCTTCTCGGGACAGCGGGGGCCACGGGGTGGAGTGAGATTCTCCAGCCATGACTCATGCTAGGTTTCATGAGTAGGGGAAGTTAAGAGAGTCATAATGGCCGTACTGAAAAGCAGTTAAGTCCATTTTCACAGCAGCATTACACAGAATTAAAAACTGCACAATTTGATCCTATTTGCAACTACAGCTGCCATGAACTAACATATAAGCAAACTGAGCAGAGTGAACTCAGTGCCCTGATTCAGGCTCCGCACATGGGCCTGTATCCACAGTGCTTTGAGCTTCAGCAGAAAGGACCTCACCCTTCCATTCCATTCCTATTCCTCCGAACCACTGAAATCACATGGGTGTCTGCCCCTTGGGTGGGGACACCATCAGAGCTGGCCTCTGCCAGGGGAAGAAGAATAGGGGCCTCATTGGCCAGGCCTCAGAGATTCTGAGAATGAGACTCACTGTTGTACTGGTAAGAAGAAAACCCGCAGGCTGCTGGAAAGGTGAATTATTTGTAGCCATGGCTAGAGCTGACTTCCCATTCCCACACTTCCAGCAGCCGAAAGACTTGGACACAGAGCACTGAAAAAATGCTGGAGAAGTGGCGGGCCCAGCAGGGAGAAATGCAGGCTCTTTCACAGAGGACAGGAGATTGACAGGTGCTAAGTGGGGGGTGTGAGGCCTGCCAGGAGCTTGTGCTGCACACCCAGTCAGAAGCGGAGGCAACCTTTTCCTGTCCATTAGCCAGTGCTCTGGACGCTGGGTATTTAGTACTTTCAATCCAGCTAGTTGGCACCATTGCTTCCATATGTGTGCTGGAATTTATTGAGTACCAAGTGTTTACAAAGTGCAATGCTAGCCACAGAAGAAAGCTTCAAAAATAGGAGCAGACTACTTTCGGTGACTCTGCCTTTGACCTTCGTGCAGATGAGCAGCGGCAACTGACCTCCCTATGCCCTTTTCCAATGGAGTAAACAAGAGGCAGGGATGGTCACAGGAAAGGGAATTAGTCATCCAACCCCTTTAGCTGTCCCTGAGCACACCCAAGTTATTTGCTTTGTGCTAACCTGGCCTCCAAAGGCGACAACCAACATTTGCTGTGTGCCAGCAGCCCATGGTGGAGTGCATGCCTGCAGGATTTTTTCAACCTAACTGAAGGGAGACATGTGCACGTGAACTATTACCAACAGCACAGGCACTGTGGATAAGAGCCAGGTGAGGGCCCTAGACTTCTGAGAGCCAGGGAGAACCCATTTCTCAAGCCACCCTCTGGTGACACCTGTCCCTGCCCTTCCATGAGGCCAAAAGGAGAAAACAGAGCACAATGAAACAGACTATATTCTCTCAGCAGCCTCTACTCTCGTACCTCTACCACCCTGTCCCAGAGGAGGAGGGAAACCCTAAACTGCTAAAGGAGCTCGCTTCCCTTCCCTAAACAAGTCTTAACAATGAAAACCAAAACTATTTATTGAGGGCCTACTCTGTGTCCTGCACTGTTTGGTTATTCTTTCCAATCTTCATAATAATTCTGCAATAGAAGTGGTATTTCTCCATTTCACAAGTGTGAAAATACAGACAATGAAATTGTTAAGTCACTGCCAGGCAGGATGTAATGCAGGAGAGTCTGATGACAAAGGTTTCCTCCCCAACCTGCCTTGAAATTGCTCAATGTTTCCATAATCAGTGATTACAACTCATTCGATTTCAGGAATAATAAATTTAGATTGTGTCTGAAAGGGAGTTGAGCAGCTATAAATAAATACTTGTGTATATTCTCTTGAGCAAGATCCAGGAAATGGTCAGGAACCACAGTTCTTCTACCTGGAATCCATTTTTCATTCAGGACACAAGTCGGCAGCCTGCTGATCTCTGTGCATCACAATGCAAGGAGAGTGAGGCTGTCAGCACTGTTTCCTTGAATCCTGCTGTGCAGTGGCAGTTTATTCTAGGAAGCATGCTGCAGAGCATGACCAAAAATAGAAACGCAGGTTTTGCATATTTCATTTCCTAATGCTAGTAGCACTTTGACCCTTTTGATAGAAGGCTGGGATGGCTGCTACGATTTATCAAACTTTATTGACACTTGAGGTGTCCCAAGTTGGCTTGAAATGCCAGGTACCTCAAAGGTGACAGTCTCCTTGAGAAAAGCACTTGCTTGAGAGTCTAATATTTGAAGCACATTAGCCTCACCTGATGCATTCAAGTTTCTAAACCTAAATAGGCAATGTGCTCTTTAAGGCTTGGGCTGTGGTCCAGCATGGGTTTGGACTTCACGCTTTGAAACAACGAGGATGGCAAATTAAGGAGACAACAGATTCATACAGGTCAATTCCTGACTTGGATGCTTTGGGCTGTCCATCCTGGAGACCAAGGCCCAGTTCTGACAACAGTTACATGCTGAAGGCTGAGAAAGCCGAGCTACAGAGCACACAGAGATCCTGGAGGCGGCACCTCGTCCATGTCAAGGACACACAGGAAACCAAGACTATTTGTTTCTTCTTCCTCAATTTGTTCCCACTCCGTCCCTGCTGGTGTCTGACTTTGACCATTAGGTATGCATCCCTTTGAGTTAATGCAGCCCATCACAGGTCGGCAGCCGAATAAAGGTAGTAGATTTTTCATAAACCAATTATATTCCATATTTAAAACTGTATTCTGAAATCCTTTTCCACTATCTTATTATTGTTAAAATATGCTTTCTTTTAGAAAGCACGGGTAATATCAGGTGTGAATGTATTTTCTTTTTAATGTTATCACTTAGCAAAATAAAAAGCTAGCACTTTGTCAGAGGTTACCAAAATTGGGGGGAATTGTGCTGCTCTAGAAACCACTGAATTAAGACATTCCCAGAAAGCTTGCATTTTAGGATGCAGACCCTGCATGGTAAGCCTGGGACAGCCCAGTGAGAATGAGCTCACAGGTTCCTTTTTCACTGAAAAGTGGGAGCCCAGGTTCAGTGAGCACAGGGAGAACCCACCCACTGAAACCCCCCGAAGGTGGGAGTGGGGGCAAGGGGCATTGGGAAAAGACACACTGTGATTATTTTGATCATTTTGCTAAGGCTCCTCCTGTCTTCCTCTTCCCCAAACAAAGGAAGGAAAAAAAAAACAAACATGAAAATACATTCCCCAAGGAAAGAGAAAGGGAACTGGACAGGTTATGGTTTGAAAGTTTTATTATGGGTGATTTACCATCCTTCAAAAAAGATGGGTTATTATCAGGGCATCTCTTATCAGGGTTTTCTATCTCTCCAAAATCCTGAACAAGAGGAAATTGCCTCAAAATGAAGCAAGAATGGGTGGGTCTAGATGGTGTTTGCTGTTCCCCTACCTTCTCCATCTTTCAAGGCACAAATTAATCTTCATTCTGACACCGTTCCCAGCTCCCACAGGCAGGCCCAGTGGTTCCTTCCTTGGTGCACCCACAGTAGTTTATCCATACCTCTAGTGTTGTGTTTCTCATTAGGTATTTCTAAATACTCCATTTTCTTCTGATTACAAAACACAAAAGTTAAAAAGCAGACCCTTTGAAATAACAATAACACTATGTGCCTGGCCCTCTTCTAAGCAGATCACAATTATTATCCTGTTAATTCTCTCCATAACCCAGTGTCTCAGCAATCCAAGTGTCTCCCTAAATTTATAGCTGGAATGAGGTCCCACTCATCTTTCTACCTCTGATGCCTGACACAGTGTTGGCCTCAGTTGATACCTAATAAAATAATTTTGAGTTTACAAGAAAGGCAACAGTTTGATTTGGATATTTCAGGTGTTGCCAAATTTAGGAAAATGGGTCTGTTCAGGTGACATTTGGGAGAGTTCTCTAGCTTAAAGAGCTAGTATTGTGGGCACCTTGTATTAGTCCATTTTCACACTGCTATAAAGAAATACCCAAGACTGGGAAATTTACAAAGAAAAGAGGTTTAATTGACTCACAATTCTGCATGGCTTTGGGAGGCCTCAGGAAACTTACAATCATGGCAGAAGGGGAAGCAGGCACATCTTACATGGCAGCAGGTGAGAGAGACAGAGAGAGACAGAGAGAGAGAGGAACTGTCAAATACTTATAAACCATCAGATCTCATGAGAACTCACTCACTATCATAAGAACAGCATGGGGGAACCACCCCCATGATCCGATCACCTCCCACCAGATCCCTCCCTTGATACATGGGGATTACAATTCAAGATGATATTTGGGTGGGGACAAAGAACCATGCCATATCACACCTGTAATTTACCTGTACACTTCTCATCTTATTGGGTGTTTGTATACATGTGTGTGTCAATACACTCATAATTTACCAATTTATTAATCATTGACCAGCTGCTATGAGTAATTCTGAAAGTGGGTGGGTGTGTACAAAATTAGCTATATGTGTGTGTGTGTATCCCAAAAGGTTTGGCAAATTAGTAATTTATGTCTCTGCCGACATTTCTATTCTGAAACTAAAATATTTACTTAAACTTAACTAACTTTTGGCTTTCCTAGCAGCTTTTAGCACAACAAACTGGTGTTTGATGAAGTAGGAAAAATAATAAAACATGTTGTTATTCAACTGCTTTTTAAAAAACACATCTTTGCTGGGAAGGCAAATTGGAGCTGGAGGATGTCCAGAGAAATGCAACATATGGTCAAGAAAATGGAACGGCTTCTTTACAGGCAGAAAAAGGTTTTTGTTTTGTTTTGTTTTCCTGGAAAGATAAAAAAAAGTTAAAGGGAAAAAAAAGCTATAAACCTATTAAATTGTGAAAGACACGAAAAAGATAAGCATAGAGAGTTGGTTTCAAATTCCAAAATAATGAAACTACTTGTCCTTTCTACCTTGCATATCAGGTAAATTTAGATAAGTAAAATGAAATATTACTTTTTACATATTGGGTAGGAGGTTAAAAAGAAGCACTACTCCATACACAGTGATACCTGGGAGTTGATGATTGGTTTAGGAATGGGTGGATGAGGGAATCATAAGAAATTATAAGAGAAAAATAGGATGTTGGGGGAGCGTGATAGTTTCCTAAACTGATGATGCTGACATTGTGGCAGATAACTATGCCTCTACCAATCACGCCTGAAACAAAAGACTATGTTGAATGGACTATGAGTCAATAGATAAATATTTGTTTAAACTTACATTTCTATATTGCCTATTGTGTCTGTGTAGTTTGATTTTCATTAGTATGATGAACTTGATTTTCATTAGTATGTATACATTATTTCCCTCTGACCAGTTTCATAGCATCACTATTTTATAAAAACAATTGGCTTCCAATAAATGGTCTTATTTTGGCCAGCCATGGTAGCTCATGCCTGTAATCCCAGCACTTTGGGAGGCCAAGGTGGGAGGATCACCTGAGGTCAGGAGTTCAAGACCAGCCTGGCCAACATGGTGAAACCCCCATCTCTACTAAAAGTACAAAAATTGGCCAGGAAAGGTGACAGGCGCCTGTAGTCCCAGATACCTGAGAGGTGGAGGCAGGAGAATTGCTTGAACCCAGGAGACAGAGGCTGCAGGGAACTGAGATTGCTCCACTGCACTCTAGCCTGGGTGACAGAGTGAGACTCTGTCTCAAAAAAAAAAAAAAAAAAAAGGTGGGGGGGGGGTTCCAACATGGCCGAATAGGAACAGCTCCAGTCTACAGCTCCCAACGTGAGCAATGCAGAAGATGGGTGATTTCTGCATTTCCAACTGTGGTACCAGGTTCATCTCACTGGGGCTTGTCAGACAGTGGGTGCAGCTCACAGAGTGTGAGCCAAAGCAGGGCAGGGCATCACCTCACCCAGGAAGTGCAAGAGGTCGGGGAATTCCCTTTCCTGGCCAAGGGAAACCATGACAGACAGTA
The DNA here is from genome assembly GCF_049350105.2 of Macaca mulatta. Classification (NCBI taxonomy): domain Eukaryota; kingdom Metazoa; phylum Chordata; class Mammalia; order Primates; family Cercopithecidae; genus Macaca; species Macaca mulatta. Next base: position 134,210,134 of record NC_133412.1, on the reverse strand, counting down.
CCTGGAAATTCGGGACACTCCCACCCTAATACTGCGCTTTTCCAACGGCCTTAGCAAATGGCACACCAGGAGATTATATCTCATGCCTGGCTCAGAGGGTCCCATGCCCACGGAGCCTCGCTCACTGCTAGCACAGCAGTCTGAGATCCAACTGCAAGGTGGCAGCGAGGCTGGGGGAGGGGCGTTCGCCTTTGCTGAGGCTTTAGTAGGTAAACAAATCAGCCAGGAAGCTTGAACTGGGTGGAGCCCACTGCAGCTCAAGGGGGCCAGTCTGCCTCTGTAGACTCCACCTCTGGGGGCAGGGCAGAGCTGAACAAAAGGCAGCAGAAACTTTTGCAGACTTAAACATCCCTGTCTGACAGCTTTGAAGAGAGTAGTGCTTCTCCCAGCATGGAGTTTAAGATCTGAGAATGGACAGACTGCCGCCACAAGTGGGTCTCTGACCCCTGAGTAGCCTAACTGGGAGGCACCTCCCACTAGGGGCCAACTGACACCTCATATGGCTGGGTGCCCCTCTGAGACGAAGCTTCCAGAGGAAGGATCAGGCAGCAACATTTGCCATTCTGCAATATTTGCTGTTCTGCATCCTCCGCTGGTGATACCCAGGCAAAAAGGGTCTGGAGTGGATCTCCAGAAAACTCCAACAGACCTGCAGCTGAGGGTCCTGACTGTTAGAAGGAAAACTAACAGAGAGGACAACCACACCAAAACCCCATGTGTACATCACCATCATCAAAGACCAAAGGTAGATAAAACCACAAAGATAGGGAGAAACCAGAGCAGAAAAGCTGAAAATTCTAAAATCAGAAGTGCCTCTTCTCCTCCAAAGGAACGCAGCTCCTTGCCAGCAACAGAACAAAGCTGGATGGAGAATGACTTTGACAAGTTGAGGAAGAAGGCTTCAGATGATCGGTAATAACAAACTTCTCCAAGCTAAAGGAGGATGTTCAAACCCACCTCAAAGAAGCTAAAAACCTTGAAAAAAGATTGGATGAATGGCTAACTAGAATAAACCGCGTAGGAAGACCTTAAATGACCTGATGGCGCTGAAAACCATGGCACGAGAACTATGTGATGCATGCACAAGCTTCAGTACTCAATTAGATCAAGTGGAAGAAAGGGTATCAGTGATTGATGATCAAATGAATGAAATGAAGCGAGAAGAGAAGTTTAGAGAAAAAAGAGTAAAAAGAAACGAGCAAAGTCTCCAAGAAATATGGGACTATGTGAAAAGACCAAATCTATGTCTGATTGGTGTACTTGAAAGTGACGGGGAGAATGGAACCCAGATGGAAAACACTCTTCAGGATATTATCCAGGAGAACTTCCCCAACCTAGCAAGGCAGGCCAACATTCAAATTCAGGAAATACAGAGAACGCCACAAAGATACTCCTTGAGAAGAACACCTCCAAGATACATAATTGTCAGATTCACCAAAGTTGAAATGAAGGAAAAAATGTTAAGCAGCCAGAGAGAAAGGTTGGGTTACTCACAAAGGGAAGCCCATCAGACTAACAGTGGATCTCTCAGCAGAAACTCTACAAGCCAGAAGACAATGGGGGCCAATATTCAACATTCTTAAAGAAAAGAATTTTCAACCCAGAATTTCAAAACTAAGCTTCATAAGTGAAAGACAAATAAAATCCTTTACAGACAAGCAAATGCTGAGAGATTTTGTCACCACCAGGCCTACCCTACAAGAGCTCCTGAAGGAAGCACTAAACATGGAAAGGAATAACTGGTACCAGTCACTGCAAAAATATGCCAAATTCTAAAGACCATCGATGCTAGGAAGAAACTGCATCAACTAACAAGCAAAATAACCAGCTAACATCATAATGACAGAATCAAATTCACACATAACAATATTAACCTTAAATGTAAATGGGCTAAATGCCCCAATTAAAAGACACAGACTGGCAAATTGGATAAAGAGTCAAGACCCATCAGTGTGCTGTATTCAGGAGACCCATCTTGTGTGCAGAGACACACATAGGCTCAAAATAAAGGGATGGAGGAAGATCTACCAAGAAAATGGAAAACAAAAAAAAAGCAGGATTTGCAATCCTAGTCTCTGATAAAACAGACTTTAAACCAACAAAGATCAGAAAAGACAAAAAAGGCCATTACATAATGGTAAAGGGATCAATTCAACAAGAAGAGCTAACTATCCTAAATATATATGCACCCAATACAGGAGCACCCAGATTCATAAAGCAAGTCCTTAGACACCTACAAAGAGATTTCACAGACGAATTCTACCAGAAGTACAAGGAGGAGCTGGTACCATTCCTTCTGAAACTATTCCAATCAATAGGAAAAGAGGGAATCCTCCCTAACTCATTTTATGAGGACGACATCATCCTGATACCAAAGCCTGGCAGAGACACAACAGAAAAAGAGAATTTTAGACTAATATCACTGATGAACATTGATGCAAAAATCCTCAATAAATTACTGGCAAACCAAATCCAGCAGCACATCAAAAAGCTTATCCACCATGATCAAGTGGGCTTCATCCCTGCGATGCAAGGCTGGTTCAACATATGCAAATCAATAAACGTAATCCAGCATATAAACAGAACCAAAGACAAAAACCACATCATTATCTCAATAGATGCAGAAAAGGCCTTTGACAAAATTCAACACCCCTTCATGCTAAAAACTCTCAATAAATTAGGTATTGATGGGACATCTCTCAAAATAATAAGAGCTATTTATGACAAACCCATAGCCAATATCATACTGAATGGGCAAAAACTGGAAGCATTCCCTTTGAAAACTGGCACAAGACAGGGATGCCCTCTCTCACCACTCCTATTCAATATAGTATTGGAAGTTCTGGTCAGGGCAATCAGGCAGGAGAAAGAAAGAAAGGGTATTCAATTAGGAAAAGAAGAAGTTAAATTGTCCCTGTTTGTAGATGACATGATTGTGTATTTAGAAAACCCCATCATCTCAGCCCAAAATTTCCTTAAGCTGATAAGCAACTTCAGCAAAGTCTTAGGATACAAAATCAATGTGCAAAAATCACCAGCATTCTTATACACCAATAACAGACAAACAGAGAGCCAAATCATGGAGTGAACTCCCATTCACAGTTGCTTCAAAGAGAATAAAATACCTAGGGGATCCAACTTACAAGGGTTGTGAAGGACCTCTTCAAGGACAACTACAAACCACTGCTCAACAAAATAAAAGAGGACACAAACAAATGGAAGAACATTCCATGCTCATGGATAGGAAGAATCAATATCGTGAAAATGGCCATACTGCCCAAGGTAATTTATAGATTCAATGGCATCCCCATTAAGCTACCAATGACTTTCTTTGCAGAATTGAAAAAAACTATTTTAAAGTTCATATGGAACCAAAAAAGAGCCTGCATTGCCAAGACAATCCTAAGCCAAAAGAACAAAGCTGGAGGCATCATGCTACCTGATTTCAAACTATACTACAAGGCTACAGTAACCAAAACAGCATGGTACTGGTACCAAAACAGAGATACAGACCAAAGGTAACAGAACAGAGCCCTCAGAAATAATACCACACATCTACAACCATCTGATCTTTGACAAACCTGACAAAAACAAGAAATGGGGAAAGGATTCCCTATTTAATAAATGGTGCTGGGAAAACTGGCTAGCCATATGTAGAAAGCTGAAACTGGATCCCTTCCTTTCACCTTATACAAAAATTAATTCAAGGTGGATTAAAGACTTAAATGTTAGACCTAAAACCATAAAAACCCTAGAAGAAAACCTAGGCAATACCATTCAGGACACAGGCATGGACAAGGGCTTCACATCTAAAATACCAAAAGCAATGGCAACAAAAGCCAAAATTGACAAATGGGATCTAATTAAACTAAAGAGCTTCTGCACAGCAAAAGAAACTACCATCAGAGTGAACAGGCAACCTACAGAATGGGAGAAAATTTTTGCAATATACTCATCTGACAAAGGGCTAATATCCAGAACCTACAAAGAACCTAAACAAATTCACAAGAAAAAAACAACCCCATCAAAAAGTGGGCAAAAGATATGAACAGACACTTCTCAAAAGAAGACATTTATGCGGCAAACAGACACATGAAAAAATGCTCATCATCACTGGCTATCAGAGAAATGCAAATCAAAACTGCAATGAGATACACCAGTTAGAATGGCAATCATTAAAAAGTCAGGAAACAGCAGGTGCTGGAGAAGATGTGGAGAAACAGGAACACTTTTACACTGCTGGTGGGACCATAAACTAGTTCAACCATTGTGGAAGACAGTGTGGCGATTCCTCAAGGCTCTAGAAATACCTACTAGAAATATCATTTCACCCAGCCATCCCATTACTGGGTATATACCCAAAGGATAATAAATTGTGCTGCTGTAAAGACACATGCACACGTATGTTCATTGCTGCACTATTCACAATAGCAAAGACTTGGAATCAACCCAAATGTCCAGCAATGATAGACTGGATTAAGAAAATGTAGCACATATACACCATGGAATACTCTGCAGCCATAAAAAAGGATGAGTTCATGTCCTTCGTAGGGACATGGATGAAGCTGGAAACCATCATTCTGAGCAAACTATTGCAAGGACAGAAAACCAAACACCGCATGTTCTCACTCATAGGTGGGAATTGAACAATGAGAACACTTGGACACAGGATGAGGAACAGCACACACCGGGGCCTGTCGTGGGGTTGCAGGAGGGAGGAGGGATAGCATTAGGAGATATACCTTATGTAAATGATGAGTTAATGGGTGCAGCACAACAACACAGCAGATGTATACACATGTAACAAACCTGCATGTTGTGCACATGTACCCCAGAACTTAAAGTATAATAAAAAAATTAAAAATAAATAAATAAATAAATAAATAAAAGGTCTTACTTTAAGTGATGAATGATAATGCCTCCTAACAGAACAACCAGCAGAACACTAATTAATGCATAGGCTACTTGGCTGGTCTCTCTTACAAACCTTAGCCCAAGTTCTGCTTTCAGCCATCACACATCTCTGTCTCTCCTGTGGTTTCAAATCATGTGAGTGATCCTTCTGATAATAAACTCTCTTTGGCCTTGGGCTGGGCACACTGAGTCCTGGCACCCACTCCTTGGAGGTGCCCATAGGGACATGTTCTAAATGTAAAAAAGGTGATGATGAAAAAGGACTGGGAATTCATGGATTTTGGTTCGGTGAGCTATTACCATTCCTCTGGCTTCTCCTGACAGAGCCTTCACTCACCAGATCGTCACATTTCACCCTTCAGAGCATGAGACTTGTACTAATGCTGCAGCACTGCCCAGCAGGGAACCAGCTTTCCCATGGTCACTGGATGTGTGTGGTGTTTCACAGAGCCAGGGCTGCGCCAAGATCTTCAGGTCCAAGTAAAATCTTGGAGACCTTTGCCTTAAATGGTAATTATTCTGGCAAAGGTCCTTTATACCTTGCTTTAAATGTTATCCCACCCAAAGCAGAAAATGACTTTGTGGAAAGTCTTTCTTGTTTTAAAAAATATCTATAGCTACAGTAAGGGCATAGCAGCTTTAGAAATGGAACATGTATATTTTTTATAGGCCATTATGAAATAAACTTGCAGTAACTAATTCTTTCTCACACTCATTTGCCTCTTTCAGAGACCCCGCAGGATTTAAGATCCCAAACCAAATATACTCTTATGTGTTCCCAAACTATTTTTTCTCAGGGCTAAAGGGAAATTCTCATGAGGTGCTATTTCTCCCGGATGCAGCTCCCAGTCCATGGCAAAGAGAATACTTTAAAAACGATGTTTCTCAATATTAGGGTACATTATGGATACAAAATCTTAGCCCAAATCCCCTTGGTCATATAAAACATGTCACATAATTGTATTTTCGGTTAGGAAGGAGTGTTACAAAATAAATATTTCTCCATTAGAACATACTGGGAAATGTTTGCTAACACCTACACTCAAACCCAGCAGGTTCCCTTAGAAGAGTTTGGCAAAGAACAGGCCCCTCCTTAATGAGGTGCTGGAGTTGGTTGAAAATTAAATATTAATTTACAAAAAATGGTTGCATTTAAAAAGTCAAACTGAGGCCTGCATGTGGGCGTCTGCGCCTTCTGCGTTCTGGGTCTGTGAAATGTCCTGGGTCAACCGAGGATCACTGTCTTTGATTGGATTGCATCAGTCTTTCTCTTTCTAAAGCAGTCTGTGGAAAACATCAAGAAGGGTTTTTTGTTGTTTTTTTCTCAGAATTTTTTTCCTTTCTCTATTTCTCCTACTGGAAAATTCTTTCCGAAATTGTCAATGGTTGTTTCATTTGGTTTTAAGAGAAGCATGGCTGCGAGAGCCTTGGAAGTACAAATCAATAGCTGTGATCACTGCTGGATCCTCTTGGAGGGTTTTCCCCTTTTTTCCCTCTAGCACACAATCTAGATAGTCCTCGAGGGGAGCCTCATCTGGCCTGGTTTGGGCTTTTCTCTGGCTGCCAGGTTGAAGTGTGACAACCACAGAGGTGGCTGTGGGGCTTTCGCTCCTCTCCCCTTGTCCCCAGGAGATTTAAAGTCTGCATTCTCAGCTACCCAGGTGCTCTCAGTTCCAGATCTAGTCATTTCCCCTCTAGCTCCCCTGTTCTTAACAGAGTCCCTCTCCCTACTCACTCACTCACTCACTCACTCACTCACTCACTCACTCACTCACTCACTCACTTAATTCACACAATACTTTGTCCAGATCTGTGACCTTAATTTTTAAGTGGAGTGATGGTTGCACATTAGTTATTATGCTGGTCCTTCCAACACAAACTGCATACATTTTCATGCTCTAAGGTCCTATAACTATTTTTCTGCACTCTAATGCTGGAATTTCAAGACACCAAAACAAAACAGGTGGGATTTAGAGGCAGGCTGGCCTTGGAGGTGGTCTTCCAGTCACAACCCTCTCTGACTGCTCTACTCAGATCTTGGGAATGAAGTTTCACCAACATTGGGGACTGAAGTCAGTTTACATATTTTGACACCATGTCAATCCAAAAGGAATTCTTTTTGGAGATGTTTGGGTTTGAGGTGCTTGAGCAAATGATTCTAAAGTATATTTAAGAGAACAGATACGTGAGAATAGCCAAGAAAATTTTTAAAAAGAGAATAAGGGCAGGGTCCATGCCTGATTAGCTATGAAAACACAGGAGTTCCCCTCCTGCTTACTATAAAGAAAGCTTAAAATAGTGTCTCTCCCATCCTAACATCAACAACGAAGTCAGATGACCACAAAACCATACCTTTTCCTGAGTCCATCAGCAAGCTGAGGTCACAGGGAACCCAAAAGCCTGAAATCTAAGGAAAGGCTGTATCCCCAAGAAGAGATGGGACATAAACAAGGGTTTGTGGCTGAGTATGGGAAGAGACACTGGGTGCCATACAAAAATATAAGAAGAATTCATCTAAAGCTTTGAACACTTTACTAAAGGCCAGAAGTGGACTAGCATGAGTGTAGCAGCCCTGGGGGCTGCAGATACAAGAGGAATTCGTGCCCACTTGCAGGCTCTTCTCCACTCCCTTCCACCCACTGATTGAGAAAGGACTGAAGACAGGGTGGGAGAGCAAAGAAGCCTCCCTGCACGATGCAGGCCCAGGGAAGAGGGGCGACATTGCTGAAGGAAAGGCATAAGGCTACACCCATGCCCTCCTCCCACCTAAGCCACCGGGGAGGGACAGTACAGCCTGCTGCGGTCAGGGCACAGGTGAAGACCTACTGCAGCTATGGGGAGGGGAAAGCCAAAACACCCTTGATCCCTGGGGAAGGGGCAAGAAACAGTCCTGAGCCCCAGATCCAGACATTCTCTCCTGCACATGACACAAGGCAGGCTTCAGCTGCCACAGGAGGAGGAGGGGCAGGATTTCTGAGAAAGCCTCACTCCTGAGATCCAGGCATACAGGGCCCGCCCAAGCCTGAGAGTGCATTAGGATCAAGGGCACCCCGATTCCCCCCCAGCACTAAGTAACAAGCAACAACATTCTACCCCAAGGCTGCAGACTTCTCATCAAATATTAAAACTTCTGAATTCTTGAAATTGTTTAATTAATTGAATAATTTAGCCCTAGCATAGATTAAGGAAACATTAAGAAAAGTTCAGAAATACAGAGTTCACAAATTCAAACATACTTAAGAATTTAGTAACTTTGGAGAAAATGTTAGCTAGTACCTCGTACCTTAAAACGAAATTAGTTCCATATGATTATTTTAGAAAAAAAAAAAACACATAAGAGCATAAGAGTACCAGTAAAAAATGTAAATACAGTTACCATTTTGGGACGGGAAAGTTATTTTGAAGTATCAACCAAAGACATAAACTATAAAGGATTGTTAATAGACTATATACAAATGGGGAAAAAATCAGAATGGAATAAACAAAGCAAAATCACAAATAAAAATTGGGGGAAAATAGCAATATACATGGCCGTTATACCTTAAAATATATGAGGCATAGGTCCATAGATGTTAGACAGATAGATGCCTTAATATAAAAGGAGAATCACTTGAACCTGGGAGGTGGAGGTTGCAATGAGCCGAGATCATGCCACTGTACTCCAGCCTGGGTGACAGAGACTCTGTCTCAAAAACAAACAAAAAAATAATTTTTTATATATATACACATATATACACACACACACACACACATACACATATATATATGAGCTCTTATAAATTCAATAGAAAAGTATGTTCCTTTCCCTCAAAAGAAGTATGAACAAAAGACAATAGCAGTCACTCACAAAGCAATAATTACAAACAGCTAACAAATATTTGCAAAGTCATTGAACACGAGTAGTAACTCAAAAATTTCACAAAGATAATAATCAATGTTGGTAGTATGCATGGAAATCAACATTGTCATACAGGCATATGATTAATGGTAGTATAAATTGTCACAAGTATTTTGAGGGAGAGGGTGAGAAATTTGGCAGTATGAATCAAAAACCCGAAAAATGTACCTACCCTTTGATATAGCAATTCTACATGTAGAACTTTAAGGAAATAATTAGTCAAAATCCAAAAGATTTATATGTATAGATATGCTTAGCAGTGCTGTTTATTATAAACAAATGTTAGAAGCAACCTAAATGTCCAGTCATGGGAGACTGGTTAAACAGATTACAATAAATACCTATAAGTTAATGCCAGGCAATAATTAAAATGACTAAATAGAGCAACATTATGGACATGGAAAAATGTTGACAGTATATATGTTTAAGTAAATACAGTAACAGGACAATATAAGCAGTATAATCCCATTCCCATTTTTTAATACATACACGCGCGCGCGCACACACACACACATTGTTGATAACAACAGAAGGAGTAAACTCTGGATATCAGGTAGAAAAATAGCCTTATTAGAAGGTAGCTTATAGACTCAACAAGAAGGCTGGTGAACTAGGCTCGGCAACAGGACAGGAACAAAGGGTGGTGAGGCAACCAAGAGCATAGTCAGCTCATATCATGGTCCAGCCTCGTAGTGTTATAACAAAATCCCACCATCCCCGGACACAAACTTCTACACTGAGGGACTCCCGAGTCAGCTGTCCTCATGAGAAATCTCCAACAGCCTCCTGTATAATGTTGTTACTTCCTTGAAATTTGAGCCCAGCATGGGAGCACCTGATCAGTCAAGACTCAGACATATGGTTATACCTCCCATGAAACAGAGAGAAGAAATATCTATCTGGTCCCTTTAGCTTGCTGGTAAAGACATATATTTAGAGATTCTCCTTCAATACAGATAATGTTTGAATGCTGGATAGTCAAAAAGCAAGAACGATAACTCCATAAATACACACACACACACACATACACACACACACACACACACACACACACACACGGAAGGTTGGACATTCATAACATGTTATGATTAAGAATTCACATTTTAATTGTAGGTCGGGTGTTTTGGTGATAGTTTGGGGGTGTTTGTTTATTTGTATTTTTACATAAACATTCCTATTGTCAGTGAGTAGGGACTGTTTCATTTTTTTCATTTCCAATCTGTATGTTCTGTATTTCTTTCTATTGCCTTATTGCACTGGCTAGGCCTTTCAGGAAAATGTTGAATAGGAGTGGTATGAGAGGATATTCTTGTCTCCTAATATTAGGAGAAAACATTCAGTCTTTCAGCATTAGGTATAATATTAGCTGTAGGGTTGTTTTTTGTTTTTGTTTTTTTAGATGCCCTTTATCAGCTTGAGGAAATTTCCAACTCCTATTTTGCTGAGAGTTATCATGAATGAATGCTGACTTTTGTCAAATGCCTTTTCTGCATAAATTAATACAATCATGCAGCTTTTCTTCTTTAGCCTGTTAATATAATGGAATAATTATTTTATTTTTTAAAAATTAATTTAAAAAAAACGGAATCAGACTTGCTTTAACAGCATAACCCATTTGTTCATGTTGTTTTCTTCTTTTCATAGATTTCTAATATTTTGTTGAGTATTTCTGCATCAATACTCATGAAAGATACTGGTCTATAGTTTTTGAAACTGTCTTTATCTGTCTTGATATCAGGGTAATGCTGGCCTCATAAAATGAATTGAGATGTTACCCCTTGTTTTATTTTCTAGAATATATCATACATAATTAGTGCTAATTCCTCTTTAAATGTTTGGTAGAATTTTCCATTGAAATATCTAGACCTTTTCTTAATTTGTTTGTTCTTTTAACTGTTGAATATTTCAGAGGCTTATAAGTACAATTCAATTTCTTTAATATATATCACTATTAAAATTTCTTCTGGGGTGAGTTTTCATAATTTGTATCTTTTAAGAAATTCATTCATCTCTGTTGTCCAGTGTATGGTCATAGAGTTGCTTATAGCATTCTCTTATTATCTTGTTATTATCTATGGGATCTGTAGTAATTTCCCTCTTCATTGCTGAAATTGGTAATTTGTGTCTCCTCTATTTTTTCTTTGTCAGTCTGGCTAAAGGCTTATGCATTTTATTGATATTTTATAAGAAATAGGTATTGGTTTCATTGGCTTTCCCTATTGTTTTTCTATTTTTCAATTTCATTGACTCCTACACTTATGAACACTTTTTTATGATTGCATTTTATCTCCATTATTTGATTTACACCTCTTTAGAAATTTTTTAGTTGTTGTCCTAGGGTTTACACAATACATCTTTAATTGATCAGAGTCTACCTTCAAATAATGTACTGCTTCATTCATAATGTAAGAATCTTAAAATAGTTTCTTCTCAATTCCTCCCTCCCAACCTTTGTATTATTGTTACAATACATTTTACTTTTACCTACCCCATACACACATAATACATTGCTACTATTTTTACTCTTGACAGTCATTTATCTTTTAAGATCATTTAAACATTTTACATGTATCTTAGTTTAGCTTCATTAATCAATTTCCAGTGCTCTTCATATTTTTGTGTCTTTTGTTACGCATTTCGATCTTGTTTCACATTTCTCCCACCTGAAGAACTTCTTTTTTTTTTTTTTTTTTTTTGGGACGGAGTCTCACGCTGTTGCCCAGGCTGGAGTGCAGTGGCGCGATCTCGGCTCACTGCAAGCTCCGCCTCCTGGGTTCACGCCATTCTCCTGCCTCAGCCTCCTGAGTAGCTAGGACTACAGGCGCCCGCCACCGCGCCCAGCTAATTTTTTGTATTTTTAGTAGAGACGGGGTTTCACTGTGGTCTCGATCTCCTGACCTTGTGATCCGCCCGCCTCGGCCTCCCAAAGTGCTGGGATTACAGGCTTGAGCCACCGCGCCCGGCCCTGAAGAACTTCTTAAACATTTCTTCTCGAGTATATTTATTGGCAGTACATTCTTAGTTTTTGTTTCTGTATTCCTGCCCCTTCCTCGGGACAGAGAGGTGTTTTGTTTTGTTCTGTTTTTGTTCTTCCCTAAGTTTTGCCAGCAGTCTAAAGGAAACGGTATTTTTCCCTTTCTTCTGTAGATTAAGGTTTTTGTTCCAGAAAGGAGAAAGGGTGGGGTTCATGCCCCTTTGCAGTGGCTATTTTCCCTTTCCCCCATACCTGCACTGTGAGGGATTCTTTCTCAGGACTTTGGCCAGTCTTTTCTGGTGGGATACACTACCTGGTGGAGTCCATGGAGAAAAGTCTCCAAGAAGGTGCAAACTCCCTCTGTATATGCATTCCCCAGGGGCTCCATACTCTCACCAGTCCTCATTCATTCCCCACCATTTCTTTACCTACTCCTGCTGAGTTCTTCTATTGGCTACATCTGCCCCGGTAAGCAAGGGCTTGTGTCCCATGCTTCTTCATAGGCCCCCACTGGTCCTTAGATTTTTAGGCTAATTGGTCGCCCTGTGACCTCAGCTCTTTGAGGGTCCAAAAAAAGTAGTAAACTTGCAGTTTGTCTGGCTTTTTTTTTAAGAGTTGAAGTGACACTCTTCCTAGACCTTCACATGCTGAGATTGTATTCCCTTTTCACCTGTCTAGCCCACAAGGCTATTTCATTCCCCAATAGCTTTTCACACCCACAAGAACAGAATTGAATAGAGATAGTAATGAGCTAACAAAAAAGTGTTCCTATTGCCCTGGAGGCGTCATCCTCCCAGGGGAGAACTCTATTTTGTGGAAGGCCAGATGTCCAACCAAGGAAGAAGCCTGGTCTCTTGGCCCACTCTGGGAAGGGCCAGTAGCAAATCTAGCCTGCAGAGAGGGCAAAGGCTCTAGCAGCATCCCCACATGTTATGTCAGGATCTCCCTCTTCGCAGCTATGGGGACAGTGAAGATTGTGTTTTAGCTTGGGCAGGTGAAAATAACATGGTTGAGAAGTTTCATTTATTGAAAATAGGAATTAGGAGCCAGAAGACACAATGTCATCTTACCGCACACTGTGTACCTATTTAGGTGTCTGAATTGCTCTGGCCTCTAGCTGATTTGACTTCATTCCCAAATGAAAAGGAAGAAGGCAAAGATATGCTCCATTCATCTGTTGTATGTATGGGGCCTCTACGGCAGAAGAGTGTGAAGTAAAAGTTGAAACTGATTGACTGGTTGTCTATGAAGAGCTAATGAAAACCTGACTGAGAATAGGTTGGTACATGGGTCTCTGTCTCTGGTGCACTGTGGTTTGCAATGTTTCCTGGACTTGGGAGGAGGGCATAGAAAGTTGCTGGGCAAATTGCACAGCCTCCCCCATACTACACTCAGAGCTGCCTTTCCTAGTAAACATCACCATTTTCTTGCCTTCGAAGATTTCAATGCTTTGTGCATATTTATCAATGAAATTGTTTACAAATATTGCTATAGAAGAGCAACCTTGCTGGGTTATCTCAGTCAATTCACATCTGCATCCAACATGTTGGCTCAAAATACCCCAAAAAGGCAGTTTTACCTATGCTTTACGAAGAGGAAAACTGAAGTTCACACGGAATGATCAGTCCAGAGTCACTCAGTTTCCAAGAAGAGGAAATACCCTGGAGTAGCACTGGAGAACCCAGGTGGGTTTACATGATGGGGGGGACACTGGTAGCGGGGAGCCACTTCCAGTGACAGCTTTTCTTGCCTTTGTCACTAAAACCTTCTGTCGGCATCTAAGCCTAGATATCCATCAGGGTCCCAACAAGAAACAGATGACATCCCAAAAGGAAAGCTTACCAAAAGGACTTACACACTGTAATAAGCAACATTTAGGGAAATCCCCATGGGATAGTATGTACCACTGTATTAGTCTGCTAGAACTGCCACAACAAAATACCACAGACCGGGTGGTTCAAACAACAGGCATTTATTTGCTCACAGTTCTAGGATTGGGAAGTGCAAGGTCAAGGTGTGGACAGGTTTGGTTCTCCTAAGGCCTCTTCTTGCTGTGTCCTTACATGGCCTTTCCTCTGGGTGCACATCTCCATGGTACCTCTTCCTTTTCTTACAAGAACACCAGTCACATTGAATTAGGGACCAGCTTAATGGCCTCATTTTAACTTAATTACTTCTTTGAAGATGCTATCTCCAAATACTGTTGCATTCTGAGGTCCTGGGGATTAGGGCCTCAATGTACGAATTTGGAGTTGGAACACAATTGAGTGCATAAAGCTAACAGCAATGAGGGAGGCTACCACCCTATGACTGAAGGGGCAAGAGGAGGGGGAGGTTTCCAGAACCCAGAACCTGGTGAGCATGGCTACACATGGGCAGGGCCACCTGAGGTACAGTCTACCCACAGTGGCCTGGCAGCCAGGGAGTGGGCAGCAGACACCCTGACCTCACTTTCCTCCCCCTCTAGGCTCCCACTGGTCCTGCTCTCTGGCTGAACCCAACAGGAAGCCAGGGGCAAGGGAATCCATTGCTACAGTCCACTAGGTGAACCTCCGGGCTCAGAGCAGGAGGAAATGGTAGAGGGGCAAGCTCAAACTATTTGGTGTGGCTTGCAAACCAAACTCTAAGTTCTGCTCTGAAGTGACATGATTTATGAGAGGGGCATTTGATTGCCTGGTTTTTCAATTATTCCTGGATGTGTTCAAAGGTAAGAGGACACTGAGAAAACACTGTGTCTATAGGGTCATTCTGAGGAGACAATGTAATAAAACAACCTTCAGAGATGACTTCCCTAGGGATAGGGTCAAGAGTCCCTTCCACAGGGCTCCAGTGGACAACAGAGAAGGCTCCTGTCCTGGAGTGCAGGCAGAGGCAGCTGCATGGATAGAGGCCCAGAGGCATGATCCCTGCAGTCATGAGCAGGCTGTGGGTAGTGACTAGAAAGGGCCTTGAGGAGAGGGGTAGAAACCCAGGGCAGGCCTGACCCTTCTCTGCTGTTCATCTGAGCAACATGGAAGGCACCTATAGGTGTCTGCAGGTGAGTCTCTGCCTCAGTCAAGCAAACAGGAATTAAACTACAATGCTACTATGGGTTCAGCTGCAGAAGCACACTGAAGGGGCACCTAACCTCGGCATGAGACCCGAGGAAAGGGTTCTGGGAGTGAGTATTCCTCTTGGAGGATAAGTAAGAGGTAGCCAGTGAAAAGGAGTGTGCCCTTCACTTGTCTAAAACAGAGACTCATGGAACAAGAAAGCCCATTTGCAGAGACCCATCATGGCAATAGGTCTTGGTACAAGTTAAAAAGCAAAATCAAAGTAGTCAGCAGGATTAAAGCAGGGTTAAAGACATTCTCTGAATTTCCGGTGAGTAAGGAGGCTCACTGGAGCTGTGACAGGCAAACCAGTTTAACAGTTTCAGCCACATGACAGAAGACAACAGCAGGGGATAGGGGTGGTTATCCAAAGATCTCAAACTTTTCAGTATGTTTCAGGTGAGGGTGGTGTGGGGGTGCTAATATTCATCCATCCATTGATGCACACTTTGAGGAACACTGTGTTAGGAAATGTGGGGATGCAGAAAAGCAGAGGTGATGGTCACTGCCCTGCAGTTATAGCCAGGCACCTGGGACTACAGATAAACACGAGGCACTACAGCACTGCTGTGCACTCCCATGTGGCATCTTCCTGAGGCACAGCCTGTCTCTCCCATGTTACTGATACCACGTACCACAGAAAATGTAGTTCTACACAGCCTACCCCAGTGGTTCAGAACCTAAGCCTGGAACCAGGATTCCATCCTGACTCTTAAAAGTTTGATGCTGGATGCATTATTTAACCTCTCTGAACCTGTCTCATTATCTGTAAAATGGAAATAATAATGCCTTCCGCATGGAATCGTTGTGAGGGTAAAATGAGCTAGTTGCACTCAGTAACAAAAGTACTTAGGGATTCAGGAGAGAAATTACCGTGGGATGGGTGGTCAGGAAAGGCTTCATGGAACATGAGAGACTTACACTGGGCCTGGAAAGATGGGTCTGGGATTTCTATGGGTGACAAGCAAAAGGGTGGGTCAAGCAATGACCCAAAGCACTGGTCAAACTAGAATAATTTCTGTGGTCTCTGGGCCCAGATCCTTGTCCAATTTACCTTGGTTTCTATTCTTCAATCAAACTTCCTGGCTCAGACAACACCCCGTCTATGGCCCCTGCTTCCAGGTCTGGCTAATTCCCCTCCTGCTCAAAACCCCCATGATTTGCTACTTGCCATGTGCCCCTCTAATTCCATCCCAAGGCTCCAGAGGTGCAGATCTGCAAACCAGCATGATTAGCCACCATTGCTGGCTTCCCATTCAGCATATAAATCTAGTGCCTGGGATTACCTCATGCCAGAAAACCGAAATCCAAGTCAGATGGTTAAGGCATTAATAGCAGTGAGTGTTGTAAAGACTCAACAATGTGAACCTTCCCAAAATGAACCATCCTGACCTCCCTCGCGCTGACAATGCGTGTGTGACATCATGTGTAAATGAGCCTTAAATTTGAACCAGGTGCCGAGAGCTGTCTGGCGTCTCCTGGCTGCTGTATTAACCACTAACATGCACAGGGGGATTCTGAGGCAGTAAAATGGAGCGAAACCAACAGCAGTGACCAGGGCCTGGAGCAGCAGCTGTAGCAGAGAACATTCAAATCACACCCACCCGACTGGGCCTGGGCCCCGGGTCCTGTAAAGCTTATTTCCGGAGGGCTGGGGAGCCTAGGGAATTTGGCTGCCTTCACGCGGACACAAAAGCTCCCCATGCAAATCAAACCACTTCGACTTGCTTCCCAGACTTGATTCAGAGCTCTGTTTTGATTTGCATCCATGAGGGTAGAACTCAAGTTCAGCCTGAAGCTGCAGTTGGTAAGACTCAAAACCTATTGCATGCAGGTACAGGCAGCGTAAGAGATATTTTTGGAAGGCACAATTTCCAAAGGAGAGGGTCAGCTCCAAATCCGCAGGTGCTATGATTTTCACCAGGCTGGCACCTGGAGAAAAAAGTATGCCTTTGTCCATTTGGCATCACAGAGTCCCTCAGCTAAGCCTCTCCCCACAATAAGTCACATAACACGCCAGCTCTAGAGAACACGAAATCAAATTTGGAGGGATGGAATTAGGTGTGTATAGTGGGTGGGTATCCTTATCATTGTTAGTCATAGCTATGAGAAAGTAGACGAAGAAGAGTAAGAGCGAGTTAGGAAGAAACACTTCTTTAAAAAATTAAGCCTGCATAAAATTAACAGGTTTTGTTGTTGTTGTTGTTGCCTTTTAATGCTTATTGTTCATGGTGCCCAATCTCAGGTTATTAACAGCTTGGCCATGTTAAAACCTGTATCCTGATCATCACTAACAGGCCTACAGCAGAGACTGGAGACAGTCAGGATAAGAAAGAGGTGTACCAAGTGATCCTCTCTTGCTGGGGACTGTTCTAGAAGCTCTACACATGCTGGGGAAAGGAGCAGAAGCCAAAGAGAGGTGAAACTCCACATTCCATGGATGGTATAGGATTTCAGCTTCAAAGAAATCCTTTGTTGTTCAGGGCACACTCTTAAACCATCAACACTCACCAAGTATACTGCACTGTACCATGAAGTCTCTGAGGTGGGTGGGTAAAGTGGGGATGGGAGGCAGGTTCTAGATGGAGGATACAAAGGAGCTGGCAGATGTGGAACCTTTCCTAAAGGCTGTCACAGGGTGGTTAGACATGCAAATATAAAGAATTTGTATATTTTATCATTTAGAGAAATTAAATGTAGCATCAAGATGTTGAGCATAGGTTTCCTGAGTAATGAAGCAGTTACATTAAGTCATAGGTAAGTCCTTCTAGAGGAGGTTGAGTGTGGAAATAGGTTTTGAGGGAGAAGAAACACTCTGGAGGGGAAACAGAAAAACAACATGAATGGGTTGTGTGAAAGTTTGGAGGCAGGAAGCCGGGCACAGTGGCTCACACCTGTAATCCCAGCACTGTGGGAGGCTGAGGTGGGCGGATCACCTGAGGTCAGGAATTCGAGACCAGCTGGACCAACATGGTGAAACCCTGTCTCTAATAAAAATACAAAAATTAGCTAGGTGTGGTGGTGCATGCCTGTAATCCCAGCGACACAGGAGGCGGAGGCAGGAGAATCGCTTGAACCCGGGAGGCAGAGGTTACAGTGAGCCAAGATCCGTCACTGCACTCCAGCCTCGGGAACAGAGCGAGACTCTGTCTCAAAAAAAAGAAAAAAGAGAGAGAGAGAGAGATGCCAGAGGTCTTGACCAGGCTCCGTGGCTCATGCCTGTAATTCCAGAATTTTGGGAGGCCGAAGTGGGCAGATTGCTTGAGCTCAGGAGTTCGAGACTAGCCTGGGCAACATGGTGAAACCCTGTCTCTACAAAAAGTACAAAAATTAGCTGGGCATGGTGGCACATACCTGTAGTCCCAGCTACTCCAGAGGCTGAGGTGGGAGGATTGCTTGAGTACCAGAAGGCAGAGGTTGCAGTGAGCTGAGATTGCGCCAATGCACTTCAACCTGTGTGACAGAGTGAGACCCTGTCTCAAAAAAAGAAAAAAAAAAAAAAAGATGCCAGAGGTCTTAATAGGATCTGAGTGCATGAGGAATTTTACAAAAATCCAGAAAAAGTTCCTCGTATGCCCTGGAGCTGAGACTTAAGAACAAATCAAGTGTGGTTTTTAGATAACTAGTCCTTGAAGGCCTAAAGTGCTTCTTTTTAGCTTTTGGAAGACAACGAAACGGCACTAGTCCAATGCAGAGAGGCAATTAATCTTTCTCTACCACTTCTACTTGATGTAAAGTCCACGCTCAGCCTGGGTCCCAGCATTCTCCACATCGGGATCCTACCCTTCAGCTTTACTTCTCAAATTGTTATTACATCTGTGCTCTTGGAAAATTCTTACCTGTCATCTCCAAAATATACCTTGTGTTTTCCTGTACATGGTGTTAGTATTTTCTTTCCAAGCACGAATATCTTCCTTTCATTCTCATTTCTACTTTGGTTATCCTTCAATTTTACTTCAGCTGTTGCTTTCTTCACGAAGTCTTCCCCACTCACCCAGAAGGCAGTGAACCCCACCTCTATGAGCTTATCCAGCAGAGCTTTTAATGTTCGTATTACTCACCAACATATGTCATTCTTTCAACAAGCACGCACAGATGGCCTAGTGTGCATGTGGCACATGCACCAGTCACACCCTGCCCTTCAGGGTATCACCATCCCAGGCACTGTATAGAGGTCATCTCCATTGGACTGTAAGTTTCAGTAGTTTACCAACTAAAGAACAAATACTGTACCTACCTAACAATGCTTTGTGACAGGGAAACTCATCTATTCACAAGTGAGGCTGGAAATAGAATTCGAGAATTTTCTCTCACCAGAATAAAGTTCTAGATTGCTAGAGTAGGGCTCTCTGATTTATTAAAAGCAAATTACTTTTTTTTACTATAGAAGTAACAATATTATGAAATGTTTAAGTAACTGAGTGTGGGAGTGATTAGACATCTTTTGGGAGAGTTGAGTAGAAAAAAAAATTGAGGAAAGCCATTTTACACTGAAATTAAAATGCATGAATGCATCTCTATTTATGTAGTCTGGTAAGCTAATAAATTGAGAACCATTCTGGATGAATGAAAGCAAAGAATTTATTTGAATGCAAATGAATGACAAATCTTTAGACAAAGACACAGAGAGGCTCCAAGTATTTTGCTTCCCTGTGAAATGTAAATATTATTATGGCATAATCCTTACTGACTTTTGAGTATCATATAAACTTAGGAAGTTATATAGTAAAAATGCCTTGTCAGTGTTTTTTTCTAAATCCTGAAGTGTTGACAAAAATTTTGCAAATCTGTAAACCAGAACCTATTTAGATATTTTTCGCTGGTTAGGATTAGTAATGATTGGGGAAAGAGTCAACTAAGTCATCAACGTATTTTGTAATCAAGATCTGTTTTTGTATCTACTTCTTTCTACCTATAAGATAATTGAAGTCAATGAGCATTAGAAGTGAACAAATCTTTACTGAATTTTTGAATATAGACTGGTTATTTAGACTGGTAGTTTCCAAGTGTTGGTCTATGAGAAAATTTTCATTGGTCTTTGATGAGATAAATGACTACGTAGCAAGTTTTTCACAAATCTAAACCTGTTGAATTTAAAAGACCATACTTTATTATAACCTTAATTTTTTACATTGAAGGTGGCAAGTTTAATGTCCTCGATCAACTTGTAAAATAAAAAGTTTGCAATATTATGAATGTCCCGAGATTCATTTTGATGTTCTAAAGTTCCAAAAGAAATTTCAAATCTGGGAAACACTGAATTAGACTACTGATAGTCTAAGCTATATTTGGATTTTTAAAAATTGTGTTTGTAGAAAGTCACAGAACACAGAAATGGGTTTCTGACATTGTTTCGTAAGACATCCAAGTTTTCTCAAAGTCTAGTTGACAACGATCGGAACACATTCCTGCTCTACTTAAAAACCCATATACCTTCCCTTTGTCCAGAATTTCCTCTGAAATACTTAAAAAAGGAGAAACAACAGTGCTGTGGCAATGAACCATGACTCAAGAGGACACAAAGCCGGCCAAAATACTGTCTGGCTGATGTAACAGAACAGATTTAGGTGCCACATTTTAAATGAATAAAGCAGCCTTCAACACAGTCAATATTGACTATGTACCTACTATGAGCAGAATCTTTTTGTAGAAAAAACCTCCAACAGTTGGATACACTTTATTAACATGGTAATTAAGCACACAGCCTTTAGAGTCAAATTTGTTTCTATTTTTAGGATGGCATCTTAAGGATGTGTAACCTTGAACAAGTCATTTAACCTTACAGTCTCTTTAAACTTTAATTTCTAATCTATTAAATGGGGAATATAACTGTGCTTACCTCAGACTACATGAGAATGTGCTTGGCATAGAACCTGGTCCATACACAGAAGTGCCAGCTCATTAGTGTCATATTATTTTATGAGATTACCGATCTTCCATTCATTTAAAATACGAAACTTTCTCAGATTTTAGCAGGTTGGAGAACTGGGTAAGAAAACCAGGGAATTATAAAATTCGTCTTCACTCTTTTTCCATGGGAGTGCCCTTCCCTAGGGCCCCCACTCCCTCTGATTCCTACTGCCACCATCCACGTAGAAGTTGAGTTGAAGTCTGGGTACAGTGGCTCATGCCTGTAATCCTGGCACTTTGGGAGGCCAAGGTGGGCAGATCACCTGAGCTCGGGAGTTTGAGACCAGCCTGACGAACATGGAGAAACCCCATCTCTACTAAAAATACAAAATTAGCTGGGCGTGGTGGCTCATGCCTGTAATCCCAGCTACTCGGAAGGCTGAGGCAGGAGAATTGCTTGAACCTGGGAGGTGGAGGTTGCGGTGAGCCGAGATCACAGCATTGCACTCTAGCCTGGGCAACAAAAGCGAAACTCCGTCTCAAAAAAAAAAAAAAAAAAGGAAGTTGAGTGGCTCTGATCCCAAACACACACACACACACCCACACACACAAACAAACAGGTTGATATAAGGCACGTTCTTGGAGCCTGATTTCTGAACTACCAGGCTTTGTTACAGAGAACCTAGCAAGATGACCATAAGGGGAAATGTTAGAAATTCTAGAGCTGCTCCAACCTCCAAGATCTACCTCTGTGGAGGTCTGGTCTCTTGTCTTTAAAAAGAGGCATTTCCCTACAAGTACAATTGATGACTAGTCAATAATGAGCCCTTTACTCAATGAAATGACAATATATTGCCAATGAGATGTCAAGGAAAGTCTCAATAAACTTTGAGAGTTAGCATAAGTTGGTTCAATCACATCCCTCATGAGGATCGTCCCACAACCTTCCTGATGTGCCCACGGACTCTGGGAGGAAGCAGGTGGCTTACATTTTTTCTTGGCCATCTCTGCCTTTGAATTTCACTTTTTGAGGTTTCTGGATCACCTGGATATAGCATAAGGCTGTATGTGTTCCGTCACATGTAGGTGTAAGAAGGGTTTACATACACAATTCTGTTCACACAAGGTATTTTTGTGTCTACTGACTGACTTTATTAGTTTCAGGAGACAGAGACAGGCAAATTAAAAGTGAATATTAAATGTTTCTGTTCTTAAAATGCCCGTCAGCCACTTTTCCTCTAGATTCCCACTACTGGCTTAGCACTCTCTGCCGCTTTCCCTTTGCTTTTCTCCAGTTCCCAAATTCACATTTTCTCTTTTACACAGAGTAGTTTAGCTATCTCTCTCACTTCCTCTCCTCCTGCCAACCATTTCTACAGGGTCACACTTTTTTGGATTGAGGCAAGATTCACTTAACATAAAATGAACCTCTTTAAAGTATACAATTAGCAGGCATTTAGTACATTCACATTGCTGTGCCACTGTGTAAGATTTCACCTTTCATACCTAAATGACTTATCAAGACATTCCCCCCACCCCCACAAAGAAAAATACATTAAGGATATTTCCCTTACTAAGAGAAGTTCTGGTGCCAGCTGCATAAAGCAGATTCTTATTCTTTTGGAGAAAGGGACAACATTTGTGAAAGAAAGAAAGAAAGAAAGAAAGAAGAAAGAAAGAAAGAAAGAAAGAAAGGAAGGAAGGAAGGAAGGAAGGAAGGAAGGAAGGAAGGAAGGAAGGAAGGAAGGAAGGAAAGAAAAGAAAAGAAAAGAAAAGAAAAGAAAAGAAAAGAAAAGAAAAGAAAAGAAAAGAAAAGAAAAGAAAGAAAGAAAGAAAGAAAGAAAAGGAAGGAAAGAAGGGAGGGAGGGAGGGAGGGAGGGAGGGAGGGAGGGAGGGAATAATATGCTTGTTCACAGAAAGTTCTGTGGACAGAATTGTGTCTCCTCCAACCCCTCAATTCATATTGAAGCACTAACCCATAAGTATTTGAAGATGGGGTCTTTGGGAGGCAATCAGGGTTAGATTAAGTGATGAGGGTAGGACCCTCATAATGGGATTATGGCTTTATAGGAAGAGGAACAGAGATCACTCTTTCTGCACCATGTGAGGACACAAGAAGGCAGCCATCTGCAAGCCAGGAAGAGGCCCTCACCAGGACCAATCATTCTAGCCAGCACCATGCTCTTGGACTTGCCAGCCTTCAGAGCTATAAGAAATAAATTTCTGCTGTTTAAGCCATCCAATCTATGGTACTTTGTTGTAGTAGCCTGAGATAAGGTAGATGGTAACATCTACAAAAAATAATTTTCAACTTTACTTACCGCTTCATGGAATGTCAGTAACTTACTTGCAACTTACTTTGCAAATCATTCAGCAAATATAAATATTTGTATATACAGGTGACCCTTGAACAATGTGGGGGTCAGAGGTGCCCACCCACCATACAGTTGAAAATCCATTGACAACTTTTGACTCCCCTACCAAAACTTAACTGCTCATAGCCTACTGTTGACTGGAAGTCTTACCAATAACAGTTGATTAACACACATTTTGTATGTTATTTGTATTATGTACTGTTTTCTTACAATAAAGTAAGCTAGAGAAACAAAAATGTCGTTAAGAAAATCATAAGGAACAGAAAACATATTTACTATTGTGAAAGTGGATCATCATAAAGGTCTTCATTCCCATTGTCTTCATGTTGGGGAGGCTGAGGAGAAGGCAGGGGAGGGGTTGGTCTTGCCTTCTCACGGATGGCAGAGGCAGAACAAACTCCCCATATAAGTGGACCCACACAGTTAGAAAAACCATGGTGTTCTAGAGTCAACTGTATATTTACATATAAATATAATTTACATGTGAGTCACAAAATAAATATGAACAAATGTTAAGTTTCAGTGGTGGGTATATGGGCATACCATTTCAACTTGCATTCATGTTTAAAATTTTTCATAATAAAAAGAATGGTAAAGAACTTATAGAGGACAGCCTTTTCATCTAGTTAATTTATACTGAATTATTCAAACAAATTAAACTTGATAATAGATCCAAGGATTAGTTGGCCTTTCTGAGTTAATAATACAGGATCCTGGAAGAACAATAGAAACGAATGGTGTCTGCTATGGGTTAAATGTTTGTTCCCCCCAAAATACACATTGAAATTTAATTGCCAATGTAATGGTACTGAGAGATGCAGCCTCTAAGAGGTTATTAAGCCATGAGGGCTCCACCTTCCTTGGTAGGTTTAATATTGCAGTAAAAGTGCTTTCAGAAGAAAATATCTGCAAACTACCCATCTGAAGAGGGATTAAGAACCAGAATATATGAGGAACTCAAACAGCTCCACTGGAAAAAATATAATAATCCAATCAAAAAATGGGCAAAATATTTGAAGAGACATTTCTCAAAAGAGGACAAACAAATGGCTAACAGGCATATGAAAAGGTGCTCAACATCACTGATTATCAGAGAAATGCAAATCAAAACTGCCATATCATCTCACCCCAATAAAAATTGCTTTTATCAAAAATACAGATAATAATAAATGCTGTGGCTGGGTGCAGTGGCTCACGCCTGTAATCCCAGCACTTTGGGAGGCCGAGGCGGGCGGATCATGAAGTCAGGAGATCGAGGCCATCCTGGCTAACATGATGAAATTCCGACTCTAGTTAAAAAAAAAAAAAAAAAAAAATTAGCTGGGCATGGTGGCGGGTGTGTGTAGTCTCAGCTACTCGGGAGGCTGAGGCAGGAGAATGGCGTGAACCCAGGAGGCGGAGCTTGCAGTGAGCCGAGATCATGCCACTGCACTCCAGCCTGGGCAACAGAGTGAGACTCCGTCTCAAAAAAAAAAATTATAATAATAATAAATGCCAGAGAGGATGTGCAGAAAAGGGGAATGGGGACCTTTATGCACTGTTGGTGGGAATGTAAATTAGTACAACCACTGTAGAGAACAGTTTGGAGGTTCCTCAAAAAACTAAAAATAGAGCTACCATATGGTCCAGCAATCCCACTGCTGGGTATATACCCAAAAGAAAGGAAATAGATATATTGAAGAGCTATCTGCACTCCCATGTTTGTTGCAGTACTGTTCGTAATAGCCAAGATTTGGAAGTAACCTAAGTGTCCATCGACAGATGAATGAATAAAGAAAATGTGGAACACATACACAATGGAGTGCTATTCAGCCATAAAAAGAATGAGATCTTTTCATTTGCAGCAACATAGATGAAACTGGAGATCATTATGTTAAGTGAAATAAACCAGACACAGAAAGACAAACATCGAATGTTCTCACTTATTTGTGGGGTCTAAAAATCAAAACAGTTGAACTCATGGACACACAGAGCAGAAGGATGGTTACCAGAGGCTGGTAAGGGTTGTGGGGTAGTAGGGGAGGGGTAAGAATGGTAAATGAGCACAAAAAATAGAAAATATGAGTAAGACCTACTATTTGATAGCATTACAGGATGACTAGAGTCAATAATTACTTAATTGCACATTTAAAGATAACTAAGAGTATAATTGGTTTGTAACACAAAGGATAAATGCTTGAGGGGATGGATACCCCATTCTCCATGGTGTGATTATTTCACATTGCATGTCTGTATTGAAACATCTCATGTACCCCATAAATATATACACCTACTACGTACTCACAAAAATTAAAACTTAAAATAATAAAAATAAAATAAAATAAAAGTGCTTTTGGAAGTGGGCTTTCTCTCTTTGCTTATCTGTCATTTGAGGAACAGTATTCCTCCCCTCCAGAGGGTGGAATATTCAAAGGCCATATTGGGAGTAGAGACAGGGCCCTCACCAGATACCAAACCTGCTGGTACCTTGATATTGGATTTCCCAGGCTCCAGCAACACAATATAAACTAAGCATCTTGCCTAAGAATATCACACACAGTCACATCCTTTCCTGGGAACAGCAAACTTGCAAAGGGGACAATTCTCACATGGGTCTCATCAGAAACGCCACTCATGGGAAAACTTCCTAAATACACAATGAAGATTTAACAAATATTTACTGAGCACCAATTACTGTGAGAGATGCTAATATGTAATGTCATAGTTCCTATCTTTGGGCTAATTACAATTGAGTCAGAGAGGTAAAGTATTTAAATGTGAAAAGCTAAATAACAACACAAAATTGAAAGGGTAATTCCTACATAGTTGTTGTGAATGTAAATCCGTAAATCTTTTTTTTTTTTGAGACAGGATTTTGCTCTGTCACCCAGGCTGGAGTGCAGTGGAGCAATCACAACTCACTGCAGCCTCAACCTCCCTGGGATCAGGTAATGCTCCCACCTCAGCCTCCCAAGTAGCTAGGACTATGGCCACATGCCACACCTGGCTAATTTTTGTATTTTTTGTAGAGACAGGGATTTGCCATGTTGCCCAGGCTGGTCTTGAACTTCTGGGCTCGAGCGATCCACTCACCTCAGCCTCCCAGAGTACTGCGATTACAGGTATGAGCCACTGTGCCCAGCCAATAAAATCTTTAATGAAGGTCAATGTAGTAATACCTACCAAAATTAAAAATGCACATGCCCTTGACCCAGAATTCCAGTTAAATGGATAGAAATATATCCTGCAGATATATTAATATATGTGCTAAATGACATATGTATACAAAGATAATATTTGAAGCATTATATAAAATTGCAACATTTTAAAATAAAAAATCCCTCAATATGCATTGATAGGAAACTAGATAATTAAATTATGGTCTATGCATTAACAGAATACTATGCAGCTGTTAAAATATTTAGGGAGTTTTGTATATGCTGACACAAAATAATCTCCAAAACATAATGCTAAATCAAAAATAGACAAGTGGGACAACATCCAACACAAGAGATTCTGCACAGCAAAAGAAATAATCAACAGAATAAAAATCTTAAGGAGAGAGAAAGTATTTGCAAACCACATATCTGATAAGGGGTTAATACACAAAACACAGAAGGAACTGCAACTCAGTAACAAAAAAAACCAATTAAATTTTAAAATGGGCAAAAGACATGAAAGAAATTTCTCCAAACACATACAAATGACCAGCTATTATATGAAGATGCTCAACATCACTAATTATCAGGGAAATGCAAAACAAAACCACAATGAGATATTACCTCACACCTGTTAGGATGATCATTATCAAAATAACAAAAAACAAATGCTGGCAAGGATATGGAGAAATTGGAACCCTTGTGCACTGCTGGTAGAAACATAAAATAGTACAGCCATTAGGGAAATCAGTATGGAGATTCTTCAAAAAATTTAAAATAGAACTACCATATGATACAGCAATCCCACTTCTGGATATTTATACAAAATAATTGAGAACAGAATCTTGAAGAGATATTTGCACTCCCATGTTCGTTGCTGCATTATCCAAATAGCCAAAAGGTGAAAACAACCTAAATGTCTATTGGCAGATTCATGGATAAAGAAATTGTGGTATACACATACAATGGGATATTATTCAGCCTTAAAGAATGAAGAAAATTCTTCTATGTGCTACAATATGCATAACACATGAGGATAACATGCTAAGTGAAACAAGCCAGTCACAAAAGGACAAATACTACATGATTCCTTGGTACAAGATGGCTAAAGCACTCAAACTCATAGAAGCAAAAAGTAAAATGGCAGTTGCCAGGGGCTACAGGGACAGGGAAATAGGGAGTTGTTGTTCAATTGGGCATAGAATTTTAGTCATGACGGATGAAAAAGTTTTAGATATCTACTATGCAATGTGCATATAAATAACAATACTACATCGTACACTTAGAGATTTGTTAAGAGGGCAGATTTCATGTTAGGTGTTATTTATTTTTGTTTAGCACAACTAAAAAAAGTCATAATGTTAAGTGAAGTCAAAGGGGCAAAGGATTTCATGTTGTATGCCAACATTTGTGGGTGTATATCCATGTATTCTCCCCGTGTTTGTGTATTCTCTCTCTCTAAGACAGACATAGGATATACTGGGAAGAATACAGAAAGTTGTAAAAGTGGTTGCTTCCAAGGAGGAAAACTGGATGCTGGGGACAGAATTGGATGGCACGACATTTTTTTAAATTTAAAATCCATACCATGTGCATATTACCCACTCAAAAACTGAAAAAGAATCTTTGGTATACCAAAAGAATCATATAGATAAGGGGTAGGCTGGAGTGGAGTATAAAGTGTTTACAGAGCTGGGATTTGAGCTGGGTGTTGACGAATGAGAAGCATTTGGATAGGTGGAAAATAAGTCACATTCTGGGTGTGTACCTGGAAGTAGGAGTAGGGAGAGGAGTAACAATATAGAAGAGGTTAATGAAAGGCAAATCAAGTGCCAGACAGAAAAAAACAGTTTAAGGGTGTTGTAGAACATACGTAAGAAAGGGCTGAAATATAGCTTAGTGGATGAGGCAAGGGAATCTGGGATTAATAGGGGTAGTAGCGAGCCATTATTTGGGATTAACGGGGGTAGTAGTGAGCCATTATAGGTTCTTGAGCAAGGGAGTAATATTATGAAAGCAGGATTGCAAGGAGACCAGTAACAGGCAAAATGGGCTGGAAGACATACATCTGCTAGCAGGTAGATACGGCAATCCAGTAGTTGCGCATTAGAGTCATCTGGGAAGCTCTAAGTATATCGATGCCTGGGTCGTAACCCTCAGAGATTTGGATTTAATTAGTTGGGGTGGGACCTGCATGTGGTAATTTTTGCAAAGTTCCCCAAGTGATGCTAAAGAACAGCCTGAATTGATAATCACTGCAATACTTCAGGCACAAAGAGATGAAGGCTGAGATTTAGATAGGAATCTGGCAGGAGGCTGAGTCAGGATAAAAGCAAATCTAGGAGGCATTTCAAAGGAAGAACTGACATTGTGACAGATTGGAGGTAAACAGTAGAAGGACACAGTCTGTTAGATTCCTTTATGCATTCATTCAACAAATATTAAGCCACTCCAAAGTACCAGGCACTGTTCTAAGCTCTGAGGATTTGGTTATAAGACAGTTAAATCCTAGTTCTTACGAAACTTCCAGTCTAGTGGACACAGACAACACATAAACAAGATTTCCAGCAGCGACCTGTATAACAGGGTAAAGTTAAAAAGCACTACCACGTGTTGGGGGCCATAAGACGGTCATGACCATAAGACAGATGGGGCAGACATCTCTGAGGGGGTGACAGTTGACCTGAGGCTTAAATAAGAAGCCAGACTTGCAAAGGTCTTTGAAAATTATGTTCTAACTAGGGAAAACAGTAAGTGTGAGGGAAGAAGCTTGGTGTGTTCAATGGGCAGAAAGGCCAGTGTGGCTGGAGAATGAAGGATAGATTGATATCAGAGAAATAAGTAGGTACAGACAAAATTGAGCCTTGTAGGCAATGGTATGAATTTCATTCTAGGTGAGATGGAAAGCCCTTAGAGGAAATTAAGCAGGGTAGCAACATAATCTGATTTGAATTTTTAAACAACTACTTTGCAGTATGAAAGTGGACTGTAGGTAGAAGGAATGCAAGCAAGAAAGCCAGTTGGGATGTTGGATGAAAAGAGTAGGGCTGCTGACAGATATGAGAAAACTATAGTGAGGAATGGATTTGGACATGTGAAGTTTGAAGTGATTGTGAAGCCACCAAGCAGAAATGTTCTGAAGTAACTAGAAATACAGAAAACAGATGAGAGTTTAGGCTGTACCCACTGATTTGGGGGTCACTTCCAAGGGAAGTGAGGAAATGCAGGTTAGATGACACTACAGGAATATTAACAACTTCATCGAAAGTATAGATTAATAACAACCCAGAAGAAATACTGATAGTGGTGGGCTGCAGGGCCCTCTGGTGAGTCTTGTCTCATTTAACATTTTTATCTGTGAACGGGATGAAAAAATGAAAGTATGAGGAAGGATGTCACAAAAGCAGGGAATGGTGACTGATGCACTAGAATCAGGATTCAAAAAAAGATCTCAATTGCTTAAGTGGTGCACTGAAGCTAACAGGATGAAATTTAACACAGATAACAGATACAAACATATGTATGTATATGTGTACCTATACATATGTGTATATATATATATGTGTGTGTGCATATATATTCCCTCATATTTAAAAAACGTAATCAACAGCACAAGTACAGGGTTCTAGGAACCTGGGTAATTTACCTAAAAAAGGCCTGCAGCTTTTCTGACCACATACTTTATAAGCCAAAAGTGTAATGTCATTGCTAAAAATGCTGATGTAAAGTCAAAATATGTGGATAATATTTACTACAAAACTAAAATAATTACTTTTCTGGGGAAAAATACATCAGTAGTGAAAATAAATGCATTTATTTTCTATTTCTAGAATACCGTTTTCTAGTCAGGCTGCTGACTAAATGTCTGAAGCAGAGATGGAAGAAGATACAATATGGTTGGAAGCTATGTGATTTGAGGGACAACAAAGTAATAAAAGTGTACATATATTCAATGCTTAACAGCTTACTCAAGTTTTTCCCAAATATGTAATCTCACGTGAAGGAGAGTTTCCTCTGGTTGAGAGAAAACCCAGTCAAATATTGAGTCTTCAGCAAGTTCAGAGAACGGTAACTTGTCCGAAATTAGAAAGAGATAGAAGCTGGGATTTGAACACAGGTAATTTTGACTCCAAAATCTTCTTTTAAAAAAATATATGTATATATTAAAAATACATGTATTTGGTTTTTGTTTAAGCAATTCTATTTATCAAGTTGATCTGAAAATGTTCAGTCAGAAAAATGAGTTGTATCTGAATTTTTTTCAAGCAAGATGTATGTATGTATGTCTTATAGAGCTTCATGACCTTGGGACTAGCTCAACTTCTAGGACATAATATGTGCTAAGAATTTGCTGAATGAATTAGCCAGCCCTTTTTCTTGTGTTGTGTATCTGTCCAGTGATGAACACTAGATAAAATATATACACAGCTGACTCTTGAACAACATGGGTTTCAACTGCACGGGTTCCCTAATGGTTGATTTTTTTCAATCAAATATGGATAAAAAAATATAGTAATTTCAGGATGCAAAATCTGCATGTCTACACAAGGTTGATATTTTGTATATGTGGTTCTGCAGCAGGACTTGAATGTGCATAGACTTTGGTATATGAGGGAGATCCTGGAACCAATCCCCCAAGGGATGACTGTACACTCAAACAAGTGAGAAACATTTCTCTGCAAGTTTTTTTCTTTATAGCATCCCATATTACAATGTCTTTTCATCCATCTGTTTTTGGGTTTTTTTTTTTCCTCCCTGGCACCTCAATTTTCCTTTCGACCCATTTACTTTGTACCATAGGTGAATAAACCTCTTATTCCCACCTGCCCACCTGACCATCAGCCAAGATGAGTCTTTCTGTTCCTTATAATTGCTTGTCCTGACTGACAGCTTGGCAAAGCAGGACAACAGATTATTGTGATAGTAAACACATTTATCAGATTGTTTAGGAAGGGTGAGAAACAAAAAGGATTCTGATTTCAATAAAGAAACCATGTCCACAATATCTTTATTCATCCTCCATCAAAATTTTGTTTTCCTGTTTTTCCTACCTCCCTATGGAAAAAATGCAGGAGGATTACCAGTAGAAGAATAAATTGTGTATTTGAGTTTAAAAAAACACAAATTTCTCAGTAGAATAAAAAGGTTCTGAAATGTTCTAAAGTCAAAAATTATGACACCTAAAATCTAGGCAGAAAAATCTGCAGGAAGCAAAGTATGTTTAACATAGGGCTAATTCTAACACAGCCGCAGAGAGCTGTTAACATGCCAAAAAGAAAAGCAGGTTAAAATTAATTCAGTTTGAGTCTCTCTGTTTCTAGTATCTATTTTCTCTCTGTATATACTGTACTGGCAGTGTCAGCACTACAGCCAGCCAGAGCGGAAGTACTCTCCACACCCAGTTACCCACAGATTACCCAGTAACCTGAGCCTGCAAACATGCAGGACAGAGAAGGGAGAAGAGAAAAATCTGTTTACCTTAAACAGAGATCTTCCAAACTCATTAACATCTTATACAGCGTTTGCCATTTCACGTGTGTTAAGATAACCTTATTCCCAGGCCCTAAAATGAATTTTTTCAGGGTCAAATGGCTGTAGTACTTCCACCAATGGGTGTAATACACATTTCAAATACAATATAGAACTGGTATGAAGCACACATTGAGAAAGAAATGCCTCTTTTTCAACTCATCTCTGCTTACTTCAGTACCCCAGGCATATGAGAAAAAATTGTAAAGTCTTAAAGGTAGATGCTTTATATGCAGGTAAATATAGAACAGGAGATTTCACAAAGATGAAAATGTTTTTAAAAGGAGCACATGAAGACCAATGATTAGCTCATAACCCATTTGAAGGTATATATAAAGTTCACCAGAAAACGGATAATTTGTTTCTGCTTTTCCACTGATGGATTTATCAGTGTACTAAGCTGAAGTTTAGAAAAATGCTGTGGTAGGAAGAAACACTACAGTACTACAGAGAGATTGGGTTGATCTAGTAATGTGCTACCCATCAAATGCCAATATGGAATTGCTGGATAATAGAGAATCTATAGTATTCTCAGGACCTCATTTCCGTACCTAGATTGTACTGAGTTTTAGATCCTGCTTCTAGATGGAAAAGCGTGCACACACACACACACACACACACACCTCCCCCCCAAAAGATTTCCAGACCTTGGGTGTTTAAAGGGCCTTCACACAGTAAATCAACCTACTGCTGTCTTGTTTTCTCTGCAACCAGACTGAAATAATATAGCACCAGCAGAGGTGTGAATTACCCCCATTCATCTTAATGGAGTGTTAACTTCAAAGGCTTGTTTTAACCATTTAAATGCTAAGCTCATGAGTAAACATTCTGTTAAAAAAAAAAAAAAAAGTACAATTTAAACATTCTCCCTCAACATACGAAAGTAATTTATAGTCTTGGCACTTCGTCTTTTAATTTAGCAAACAAGTCTCCAAATGTTAGAAAAGTATATATTTTCTGCTTTACTTAGTTTTATTTTAAATAGTTATTACCTAATAAATTATGAACATTAAGCCCATAATGAGAAGGCCCATATTTCCCAGGAAAAATTCTGAGGAGCACTTGAATAAGGTTTTTTTGGTAATCCTGCTTGAAGGGGGCACTGCTCTCACCAGCCATCTTATTAACTTCATCTAAATGCACAGAGAAAATTGTGACTCAAAACAGGCAACTAGATAAGGCAGAACATTAAAGTAAAATAAAAATGAATACCTGCACAAATAATTTTTCTTGCTACTAAGTTTTGTGCAGAGTGTTCAATAGATTGTCCCTTTGCAAAACCTCCCATGATCCTATCTCATGAGCAGGTGACAAATGTATTAATTGATGCCCAGCTGTCATCACACTTAACAATTGCCCCAGGGGGCATCCTTGCATCTGTTGCAGATTTAGGGTTATTTTGGTATTACTGGAGTTAGACTTATTTAAGCAGCTGCACACCTATCTGTATTTGGATCCATAATGTCATAAACAGAAAAAGAGGGTACGAGTAGTAGGATATCAGATTGACTGGCTCTGGCTGACCTGAAGCCACATGGGAGGCCATGTCTGGCTGTGCCCTGGGACCATCCTAAGTGCCTAGTTTCAGGAAGCCATTATTAGTAGGAGAGTACAGCTGGGGTAAACTGTGGGAAAGCACTAAAAACGTGCACTTGGGGCCAGTTCCCCTGTGAGTGAAGGCTAAAGAAAGATTCTGAAAATAATTGTCATGCAAGATGAAGAAATTCAAGATATGTTTCCATGTCCTTAGTGGAAAGCAAATTCATTTCATTGGTCTAGAAAAGGGAATGGACAAAGGGGATAAACATTTAATCTATCAAAAGAGTCTGTTTTGGTCTGCACCTAATTGATAGAGAGCATTCAATTCTATCAATATGATCCTGTATAATAGGCATTAACTCCACTTTATAGATGTGAACATGGAGGCTTATAGAGGTTACGTAGTGTGCCTTTCACTGAGACTTGAATCTAAGTCTTTCTAACCCAAGAGCTTTGGTCTTTTACCATTATACTACGCTGTTCTCCAGTTGCCAAATAAGTATCCAGATCTTCTCAAAAAAGCTCAGTTGTCAATTTTTCGGCTTATTTCCTACGTGAGAAGCAAAGGGGCACCTGCAAAAGTGCGTATTTCCATATATGAAAACTGGCACTTGGCATGCAATTCTTTACTTTACATGTGTACTGGGGTAGGATTACATTTTTACTGATACACCCTGGCTTTGGTAGGCTGCTAACAATGTGCCCTTTATGTAGAATTTCCTGGGAGCAGAGCCCTAAGTTCTGGTTCCTAACCCGAAATAAGCCATGTCAATGAGAAGCTGCAATGATTTATAACCTCCAAAAAAAATTATAGAAATGATCAATATTTTGTCTCTGTTTGCCAAGTAGAATGTTGCCTGTTTTTGTGACCAACTAAGAAAACTCAGAGAAAGGACTTTCAAGTACACAGCCAGTCATCACAGGTCTATCTCATAATGAACAGAAGAGGAAAAGTGTTTAGATAGGATTTACAGGGAGGAAAACACCAAGTAGAACAATCTCAGTTTTGTTATTAGTGACTGATGCTGACAACATTAAACCATAGCTAAGAATCAATTTTGTATATAAATTTAATACACTGATTTCTTAAAACAAACAAACAAAAGATTGACCCAATATATTTAAGAACATTTAAACACTTCTTCTCTTTGAAAGACACTGTTAAGAGAATAAAACAGTAAGCCACAAAAAAAAAAAAAAAATCTTTGCAAAACACATTTAAAAAATAGAAATTGGCTGGGCATGGTGGCTTATGCCTGTAATCTCAACACTTTGGGAGGCTGAGGTGGGCGGATCACTTGAGGTAAGGAGTTTGCGACCAGCCTGGCCAACATGGTGAAACCCCATCTCTACTAAAAATACAAAAATTAGCTGGGTGTGGTGGCATGCGCCTGTAATTCCAGCTACTTGGGAGGCTGAGGCACTAGAATTACTTGAACCCAGGAGGCAGAGGTTGCAGTGAGCTGAGATTACACCACTGCACTCCAGTCTGGGTGACAGAAGTGAGACTCTGTCTCAAAAAACCAAACCAAAACAAACAAAAACCCCCTAAGAAATATAAAATATAAAAAGAATGCTTAAAAGTCAACAATGAGAAAACAATTAAAAAATGGTGGTGTGTGGCTGCAGTCTCAGCTACTCAGTATGCTGAGGCACTAGCATCATTTGAGCCCAGGAATTCAAATCCAGCTGGGGTAACATAGCAAGACCCAGTCTTTAAAAAAAAAAAGACAAAAGAGAGTTGAGCTAAACAGATACTTCACCAAACAAAACAAACAGATGATAAAAATGCATATGAAAAGATCCTCAGTATCACATTAGGGAATTGCAAACTAAAACAATGAGATACCACTACCTGCCAATTAGAATGGCGAAAATCTAAAACACTGACACCACAGAAACTCTTAC
This sequence comes from Macaca mulatta, assembly GCF_049350105.2. Classification (NCBI taxonomy): domain Eukaryota; kingdom Metazoa; phylum Chordata; class Mammalia; order Primates; family Cercopithecidae; genus Macaca; species Macaca mulatta. The sequence continues at coordinate 134,174,918 of NC_133412.1, read as the reverse complement.
TGTTGTCTGGAATATAAAATGTTACAGCCATTTTGGAAGGTAGTTTGGCAATTTCTCATAAAATTAAATATATTCTACCATACAATGTAGGAACTGTGCTCCATGGTATTTACCCAAATAGGCTGGACATTATGTCTACACAAAAATCTGCACAGGGGCTGGGCACTGTGGCTTACGCCTGTAATCCCAGCACTTCAGGAGGCTGAGGTGGATGGATCACCTGATGTCAGGAGTATAAGACCAGCCTGGCCAACATGGTAAAACCCCATCTCTACTAAAAATAGAAAAAATCAGCCAGGCGTAGTGGTGGTGCCTGTAATCCCAGCTACTTGGGAGGCTGAGGCACGAGAATCGCTTGAACCTGAGAGGTGGAGGTTGCAGTGAGCCGAGATCGCGCCACTGCACTCCAGCCTGGGTGACAGAGTGAGACTTCGTCTCAAAACAAAACAAAAAAAACCTGCGCATGAATGCTTAGAACAGCTTTATTTGTAATTGCAAAGACTTGGAAGCAACCAAGAGATCTTTCAACAGGTGAATGGATAAACAAACTGTGGTATATCCATACAATGGAATACTATTCAGTGCTAAAAAGAAAGGAGCTATTAAGCCACAAAAAGACACAGAATAAACTTAATTGCATATTGGTAAATGAAATAAGCCAGTCTGAAAATGATACATACTGTATGATTGCAACTATATGATATTTTGGAAAAGACAAAACTATGGACACAGTAAAATGATCAGTGGAAATGTACAAAGAAGAGCAGGTACTATTCCTACAGAAACCACTCCAAAAAAATTAAGGAGGAGGGACTCCTCTTCACCTCATTCTATGAGGCCAGCATCACCTTGATACTAAAACCTGGCAGATACACAATAAAAAAAGAAAACTTCAGGTCAATATCCTTGATGAATATCGATGCAAAAAGCCTCAACAAAATACTTGCAAACTGAATCCAGCAACACATTAAAAGCTAATCCACCATGATCAAGTACACTTATACGAGATGCAAGGGTGGTTCAACATATGCAAATCAATAAATGTGATTAATCACATAAACAGAACTAAAGACAAAAACCACATGATCATCTCAATAGATGCAGAAAAGGCTTTTGATAAAATTCAATACCCCTTCATGTTAAAAGCTCTCAACAAACTAGATATTGTAGGAACATACCTCAAAATAATAAGTGGCATCCATGACAAACTCACGGCCAACATTATACTGAATAGACAAAAGCTGGAAGCATTTCCCTTGAAAACTGGCATAAGAGGAGGACACCCTCTCTCACCACTCCTATTCAACATAGTATTGGAAGTCCTAGCCAGAGCAGCCAGGCAAGAGAAAGAAAGAAAGGACATCCAAATAGGAAGAGAGGAAGTCAAACTATCTCTGTTTGCAGATGACATGATTCTATATCTAGAAAAGTCTCTACCCAAAAGCTCTTTTAGCTGATAACTTCAGCAAAGTTTCAGGATATAAAATCGATGTACAAAAATTACTAGCATTCCTATATATTGGCTATATATAGTAGCCAAACTGAGAGCCAAATCAGGCAATCCCATTCACAACTACCACAAGAAGAATAAAATACCTAGGAATATAGCTAACCAGGGAGGTGAAAGATTTTTACAATGAGAATTATAAAACACTGCTTAAAGAAATCAGAGAAGACACAAACAAATGGAAAAACATTCCACGTTCATGGATAGGAAGAATGAATATCATTAAAATGGCCATACTGGCCAAAGCAATTTACAGATTCAATGCTATTCCTATCAAACTACCAATGATATTCTTCACATAACTAGATAAAACTATTTTAAAATTCATGTGGAACCAAAAAAGGGCCTGAATAGCCAAGGCAATCTTAAGCAAAAAGAACAAAGCTGGAGGTATCACATTAACCCACTTCAAACTATACTACAGGACTACAGGAACTAAAACAGCATGGCAATGGTACAAAAACAGACACATAGACCAATGGAACCGTATAGGGATCCCAGAAATAAGGCCACACACCTATGACCATCTGATCTTCAACAAAGCTGACAAAAACAAGCAATGGGGAAAAGACTCACTATTCAATAAATGGTGCTGGAATAACTGGCTAGCCATATGCAGAAGACTGAAGCGGTACCCCTTCCTTATACCATATATAAAAATCAACTCAGGATGGATTAATGACTTAAATGTAAAACCCAAAACTTTAAAAACCCTGGAAGACAACCTAGGCAATACTATCCCGGACATAGGAACGGGCAAAGATTTCATGACAAAGGCACCAAGCAATCACAACAAAAGCAAAAATTAACTGACAAATGAGATCTAACTAAACTTAAGAGCTTCTGCACAGCAAAAAAAACTATCATCAGAGTAAACAGCCTACAGAATAGGAGAAAATATGTGCAAACTATACATCCAACAAAGGTCTAATATTCAGCATCTATGAGGAACTTAAACAAATTTACAAGAGAAAAACAAACAATCCCATTAAAAAGTGGGCAAAGGACATGAACAGACACTTCTCAAAAGAAGACATACATGCTGCCAACAAGAACAATAAAAAGCTCAGTATCACTGATTAGAGAAATGCAAATCCAAACCACAAGGAGATTATCATCTCATATCAGTCAGAATGGCTACTATTAAAAAGTCAAAAAATAACAGATGCTGGTAAGGTTGCGGACAAAAGGGAACACTTACACACTTTTGGTGGGAGTGTAAATTAGTTCAACAATTGTGGAAGCAGTATGATGATTTCTTGAAGAGCTAAAAGCAAAACTACCATTCATCCCAGCAATCCCATTACTGAGTATACACCACAAGAAACATAAATTATTCTACCATAAAGACACATGCACACAAATATTCACTGTAGCACTATTCACAATAGCAAAGACATGGAATCAACCTATATACCATCAATGACAGACTGGATATGGCAATGATGGACAGAAAATATGGTACATATACACCATGGAATACTATGCAACCATAAAAAAAATAAGATCATGTCTTTTGCAGGAACATGGATGGAGGTGGAGGCTTTTATCCTTAGCAAACTAACACAGGAAAAGAAAACCAAATATTGCATGTCTTCATTTATATGTGAGAGCTAAATAATAAGAACTTACGAACACAAAGAAAAAAACAACTTGGGCTTATGGGTAGAGGGTGGGAAGAGGGAGAGGAGCAGAAAAGTAACTAATGGGTACTGGGTTTAATACCTGGGTGATGAAATAATTTGTATAACAAACTCCTGTGACATAAGTTTACCTATGTAACAAACTTTCACTTGTAACCCTGAACCTAAAATAAAAGTTAAAAAAAAAAATCAGTGGTTGCTAGTCTTTGCCAAGAATGAAACCTAAGGTAAACTATGAACTTTAGTTAATAATAATAGTTAACATTGGCTCATCAAATGTAACAAACGTACCACACGAACATGAGTTAATAATAGGGGAAACTGTATGTTGGCATAAAAAGGTATATGTGAACTCTGTACTTTCTGTTCAGGATTTCTGCAAACATAAAACTACCATTAAAGATATTAATTTAAAAAACAAAAGATTGACCCAATATGTTTAAAAGCATTTCAAGTTTGTTTCTTTTTTTGATTAAAACTGCTATACTCTTACTTCCCCACACCCACTGCCATTTTGTTCTGCTTTTCTGTTAATATTTTTTATTAAAATGTTATTTTTCATCCAGGGTGTCTTCCAGAATAATTCATTCTTACATATAGAGGTATATTATTCTTTTAAGAAGTAGGAAAATATTTATTTGTTAATCCAATCAAAAATGATGAGTGCTAAACTAAAATTCCCAACCAAAATTCCAAAGATGAGCAAAACAAATGCCTGTGGAAACAAGAAAAAAGATAAAAAACACAATTAGATTATTTGTTAAGCCTCTACTCTCTGAAATAATGTATTTTATATTTTAAAATATATTGATTTTCTTGATGTATGTAAAATAATATAAACTGACAAACTATTTCTTAAAATAGAAGTCTTAAAAGAAAGAAATAAAAACAACCTACCCCGAATTTTTTCCACGAGAGAAAATCCTCTCTGCTAAGTTTAAGATAAAACAATCCTGGGAATACAAAAATCAAACATGTTGATGTACTGGCACCTTTAAATTGGAGGGAAAAAAAGAGAGGATATTGTTGGATTCAGATGTGAGGCTGGGTAACAATTTTATCAATTTTATTACGTGAACTTTTTGAAACAGAAAACTTACCAACTACACCAAATACATTTCTAATGTCAGGAACATATATTGCAAGTAAAACGATGATAATATTGAGTGCTAGAGTGATCAAAAAATGGCGAATCCACGAGAATGGAAAATTGGAGAAAAACATCATCATTACAGCTTTTCTGGCCTGTATTACAGAAAAAGAAACATATAGCAAAGAGGAAATGTCAAAGTCCAAATATTTGCTGAGAGAAACATATACAATAACCGTGATATTTTTGCCTCCTACATCATTTAGATTCCAAAAATACAGCATAAACTATTATTATAAGGTGTTTATACACATAAACTGTTTATATACTAACCCCTTCTGTGTAAGCTTCATAAAAATACCTAGCTTTAATGCTAGAAAAAATTTTCACATGCAATTTTTTTAGGTTGCATAATTTTTTTAAATTACCAATAATAAAAATATGAAAAAAACTCAAAGAATCATTTTCATTAAATTCAACAGATTAAAAAAAGACAGACAATTTATAAAAGAAAAAGAAATCATGCCATGGGAAAGAAATATCACTTACTATTTTATTTTATATTATATGTTTTACAGCCTGTAAATATGAAAATATAGTTCACTACACTTCCCACTGCTAAGGGAACAGCAGGTGGTCACATCCCCAAAAAATTTATCCAGTCCCTGCTGTAATCTTGGCACTGCAGCCCACACAGGGAGGAGGCTTGAAGGCCCAGTTCTTACAAAACTCAGCATTAGAGACTTAAGACATCCATGCAGATGCATTTATATCCAAAGCCTTTGTTCCCATTTTCTCAGAAACTCTTAAGACTCTTATGTATAGCAACCAGATGCAATGAAAATCTGTTTTGCCCCTTGAATTACAATTCTAGAGCAAATAAAATATTTTGACCAAGATTGAACTAGAATGCTTAAGCGAAAATAAATTTACAATAAACCAGAGGAGCTTATTTTTGCTGACTTGACTTTTTCCTCTTCATGCACATTTTTTTTGAAAACAGAATACAGAATTAAAGAGGGGAAAAAACCCCAAAACTTTAGAAGAACTATAGTTTCTAAATTGGAAACAATGCTGTGGGAGAACGGAAAGCTAAACTAAATCTCAAAAAGCACAAATTAGCTTAGTGGCTCACTGTTATTTTTATGCTTTCATGGGGCCATATGCAAGTATGAAGTCTTTGATCAATTACTTGACAAGTGAATAACATATACAAGACTAGATGTGATTCAAGCATTCTATTCTGCAAAGAATTAGTGTTGCCCTATTAGGAAGCGTCCATACTAGGCAACAAAACCCTTTAAGAGTACTTACAGGGAAGTGGATTAGAGGGACTGTCAAAAGCACAGCAAATAGCATGCATAACTTCACAGTCATGACAACAACATCATGTGGTAAGTATTTACTATAACCTTTTAGTAATTCTGACTCCACTTTGTCTGTAGATAAAATAATAAGGATTACATTATAAAGTACTCAGATATCAATAGTAAAAAAATTATTTTCCTTTGCACTAATGGATGGTAACAGATTTTAGATTCCCATTACTAAATCCTGGCCTTTCCCCTAGCCTATGAAACAGAGACATTAATTAAATATCTTCTTGAAACCTAACACTTTTTCTTTTAATAAAAACCAGAACAAGCAGAACCTCTAAAATTAAAATATGACAATGAATATGTATACTAAATTATCTCTTTGGAACCTTTCCATAATCTAAGGGTTTGACCATTTGTGCTGTTTGTTTATAAAGTGCTTTCACATGTGTTGTTGAATTTAGTCCCTATGATAACAATATTAACACATAGGCAGGTCCAAAGGTGTTAAATGATTTGCCTAAGATCACATAACACAAAGTGGCAGTGCCATACACCTACTTCTTTTTGGTGCTAGAGCCAGTATCTTTTCCTCAATACCACAGTGTTTTCTAGAATCTCAGAGTTTGGTGCATGTTACATTTCATCTGTGGATTCATGTTTTAGATAAAAAAGAGAAGTGTTAGGGAAATGTCTTACTTAGTAGGCCAGTGTGTGGTGGTCAGCAATAGGATTTATACATGCCAACCAAGCTTTGCTCCACAGCGTTCTTGCATTCTCACAATGTCTCCCTCACCTCAACTCAAGACAAGGGGAAAGAAGACTGAGGGTGCCAGAAACACTGGATATCAGTGTTTTGTGGGAAAGTATCAGTTTGTACTTAAAATAGAATGGTGCTTTTTAATTTGAGAGTGTTTTAGAAACGATTCTTTGAGGGAAATCAACAACCAAAGGAAACATACCTCTGTTCTCAGGGAACTTTGAGAAGAGATAAGATGAATACATATAGATATGACAGAAAGTGTGATACACACATGTAAGTGGCCAGAGAGTTCTAAACAAGAGCTATGGAGATTCTAAACTGTGATGACACAGAACATGTTCAAATCCCACCAGTTACTACTAACTTAACTTCTCTGAGTCTCTCAGTTCCTACATCTTTAAAATGGGGATGGTAATATGCTGAACTACAGGGTTACTGAGAACATTACATGAGTCAATGCGTGTATGCTGATGTTCAAAGATGTGGGGGAAGAGATTCTCTAGAAGCAAGGAGCAGCACAAACAAAAGCAAAGGGAATCTGCCTCTGAGAAAATAAGTGGTCTAGTAAGTACTAGAGTGGATGAAACAGTGTGTGGGTGATAGGGCTGGAAATACATTTAAGACCTAGTAATATAGTTCTGCATGGTGTGGCTTCAATCTGGTACGCCACAGAAATGCAACAATGACTTACAAAGAACAGTGTATTATGATCTGAACTAAGCAGGAGTATGGATAGGAAGAAAAAGAGACCCCAAACAGGCATAACAGCTACTGTTACAATCACTGAGAGGTAAAGAGAATCTGAACTAGACTAGTGATAATGGAAACAGGAGAGAAATGAATTGTCCAAAGTATCAAAAACATACTTTACACAATGTGGGTTTTGGACTAAGTAGGAGACTAAGAAGAGCTAGGAAATCTGGATTCTATTTCCAAATCTGTGAGATACTTGTGAGTCTTTGGAGAAATATGGCAAACTATTTTATTTCCATTTTCTGAATCATAAAATGAGCTATTAACACTTCTTGCCTAACAACCTCATAGACTTTTTAAATGGCCTGGCTATTATGCAACATTTGGGCATTGGCCTGGCTCACCAGAGGAACCCTTTTCTCTTTCTTTCACAGCTGTAATCAGAGCAAGTATCATTAATCTAGGTACATTACCTATAGGTCCCTTTAATCTGACAAATTTAGAAATTAAGCTTTGGGAGCTCTGGATAAAAGGATCCAAAGCAGCTCCTGAATCTTGAAGAACTAGATTTATTACAAATTCAACATAGATGTCACATGTCCACTTTCTACTTTCCCAGGATGAAAACCCTTCTTCTGAGCCAGTCACTCTGTGTTCTTAACTGAGCCATAACATATGTGAGGGATAGAGTACTGCATGCTTCCCCGGATTCAGACAAATCTCTACAAATCTCAGAAAGGGCCTAATGGTGCTCTGCAAGTTATATATGCCATTGAAGTCAGGAGGTGGGCCTGTTTAATACACATTGTCAAACAGGGTATTAAGTTTACAAAGATTATCACAAAGTAGCAGAAAGAACACTGGATTAGTATTCAGGACACCTGCCTTTAATTCTGTGACAGGTCACTTTGCTTCTCTGGGCTTTAGTTGCTCATCTATAAAACGAATTAGAAGCCTACAGTTCAGGCTAGCCCTTATGATAAGATCTCAGGTTCCATCAGCAATTTCTTCCTATGACACAAAGCTCCTGTTATGAAAGATATGATCAAAGGCTTTTCTTGGTTATGATTCACAATCCAAGAGCAAATCAATATCTGCCTCTTCTGTCTTTGGAGAATAACTTACTTTTGTATCATTTATTCTTTCTATCTATCTATCTATCTATCTATCTATCTATCTATCTATCTATCTATCTCTATTCATCCACCCATTTATCTGCCTACCTACCTACCATGTGATTTTCTTAGATGTGTATTTCTCCATTATATAAAATTTGCATACTCTGAAGAATTTGCATTGGTGGAGAAGGGATTAAATCAGAGACAACATAATGGCTTTACTTGATAACTAAGCAAATCCTTGTCTAGGAAACATGCCATCTACATGATGAAAACCTTTAGCCTTTGTGTTCAAGCAACAATGTTAGATAGATTACACGTAGATACATACATAGATGGATGCCTACAGCTTAAGTGAGTCATATTTTTCCTAAAAGATCGATCACCTTAACAAAAACTTGGAATAAAGGAAATCTGGCTTCTACAGCACAGTTTCTGAGGAGACAGCACAGCAATAAAGGCACTGGCTTTGGAGAGAGACAAAACTAGATTCAAATCCCAATTCCACTATTAATTGGCTTCAAGTATCTGGTCTAATTACTCAACCTAAATGAACCTACACTTAGCTTGCAGAGTTGTTATAAGGATTAAGTTAGGCAGTATATATAAAATACATGCCACTTGCTTAAATGTTAGCTCAATAAAGGTATTAGCTTCCATCCCTACTCCACATCTCTTTCAATTTAATACAGCTACAATTTTTTTTTTTTTTTTTTTTTTTTTTTTTGAGACAGAGTCTCACGCTGTTGCCCAGGCTGGAGTGCAGTGGCGCGATCTCGGCTCACTGCAAGCTCCGCCTCCTGGGTTCACGCCATTCTCCTGCCTCAGCCTCCTGAGTAGCTAGGACTACAGGTGCCCGCCACCACGCCCGGCTAATTTTTTGTATTTTTAGTAGAGACGGGGTTTCACTGTGGTCTCGATCTCCTGACCTTGTGATCCGCCCGCCTCGGCCTCCCAAAGTGCTGGGATTACAGGCTTGAGCCACCGCGCCCGGCCATACAGCTACAATTTAATACAGCTTCTAAGCACCTAATGGTGATTCATGTAACAATTTCTCAGCCAGCCTGGATATTGGCAAGCCATCTGAGGTTTCTTCTAGATAGTTATATTTATCCATAAGGAGAAGAAGGAGGTCAGTTTTTTGGGACTTTTTCTCATTGCTGAGGATCCCTAAATATAACAGTGTTTGTGCCAGGTGGCAATTTTAATAAAAGAAATATATAGCTATTCCACTATAAAAAACATATTTGGATCCCAAGAGACCCTGTTATAGTATCTTATTGACACAGAAAAGTCTTATTGAGTTCAAGTCTGTATAAAAACTAACAAACCCAACATCTAAAAATAAAGTTTATATATTTAAGTAATTTTGTTTTATTAATGATGAGCAGAAAAGCTTGACAATCTGTTTTAACTTTCTTCGTAGTGTCTCTAGCAGGCACCATGCTCACATTGGAAATAATGCTTTTCCTGATGGTGTACACAGAAGTTTACTTTTTCTTGAGGTTCTTATCAGAAGAGGAAAAAAAAATCAACATACAAAGCAGACTGTTTTTGCAAAAGAAATAAAACACAATTTTATTTTTGTTGCATAAATTTAAAAGAACCTGTAAAAATAATTAAGGAGAAAGGTCATAGTGCATCATAGAATGCACATCTGCTGAATCCTGTGATAATTAGGTCTGAAGGCAGAGATGTCTGACATCTAAGTATACAGCTAGAGCCCAGTGTAAAACCCTTTCCTTTCTCAACTTGTTCTTTTGCAATTAAGATGACTGACTCACCCAACCCCCACATTTCTGAATTAGACTAATATATTGAATTCAAAATTTAAGAAAAACAGAATCATTAAAATTGCACATTTTTTCTTATAGGAAGAATCAATGTCCCTAAGCCTGACGTTTTACTTAAGTGTTTAAGAAAATTTTCATCTAAGAAGTCATTAATCTTAAACCTGAACTACCTTTCTAAAAGAAAGATAATCCAATTGTTTAGGCCTCAAGAACTACCACAGTTCTGCATTGTAATTTGGTGACCTGAACAAATTAACTTAGTAATAAAAGGCATCAGTAAAGTCTATACATTGGCGTGAGGCCATCTATGTAACTATTATTTTGTCATCTATAATTTTAAAATGTACTTACCATAAAAAGTGAGGTAGCCAAAGAGTGCAGATATAAAATAAATGAGAAAACTTAAAGCAATTGCTGTATTGGTAACATTCTGCATTCTTTTCTTTGAAGGACTAAAAGACAAAAATGGCAAAGGTAGAATAAGTGATCTGAATTATACGTAAAGAAGTAAGTATGTCCTAAGCTGGTCGAGAGAATTCCTCATTCAAGAACAACTTCATCAATAACTACACACTAGAATTCCTCATTTGAAATTAGTACACATAAATTATGCTTCTTTTTTTTTTTTTTTTTTGAGACAGAGTCTCACTCTGTCGCCCAGGCTGGAATACAGTAGTGTGATCTTGGCTCACTGTAACCTCCACCTCCTGGGTTCAAGCAATTCTCCTGCCTCAGCCTCACGAGTAGCTGGGATTACAGGTGCCTGCCACCACATCCGGCTAATTTTTTTGTATTTTTAGAAATACAAAATAGAGTAGAGACGGGGTTTCACCATGTTAGCCAGGCTGGTCTTGAACTCCTGACCTCAGGTGATCCACCTGCCTCGGCCTCCCAAAGTGCTTGGATTACAGGTGTGAGCCAGTCTCAAAGATTACACTTGTAGGAAACATTCTCACCTTGAACAGAACTAACTCTAGTTTGTTTTGTTTTAAACTAACACTTAGGATCCACTGATGAGAGGAAAGGATTAATAAAAGAGAATGTCATTCAATCTGAAAGCCCTAGAGGTAAAAAGAAACACAATATATTTAAAATATTCCAGGATTCTACAGTACCTTTGAAGTTCACAGTATATGGGCAATATTGAGGTATGGCAGAGAAATGAAAAAGCCATGGTTGGTAAGGCATATGCACTCTGAAAAAAATTTTAAAAAGACAAAATTATTAAATGTCGCTCTATTGAAGCCATTATTTCATTTGACAAAAAACTCAGTTCTTTAAAAAATCAATTTGATTACATTTATTTCATCTTTAATGAGTCCTCTCTTTATAAAATAAGAATTTTTTAAAAGAGAAAACACTTGTGATCACCAGCAAATATTTTATTTGAAGTAGGCTTGCCTGTACTAGCTAGAATATTTTTTGTTTGGTTTCCCATACCATGTTGCTTTTACTACAATCACTACTTTTACATTATCTGGATAAGATTTTTAAAATTACATAAGATAAATAATATTTAAATGAGATAAAATAACATTTTAGAAATGTTCTTTTTAAATTCTCAGTCTTCTAAATGTATGCACCATTTAAACGTATCTTTTTACTCTAAGCAGAACTAATAGTTAATACTCTTGAACCTGCTTCCATGAACTTAATCCAAGGGAATACCGAAAATATTAATCACATTTTAATATTGCCAGCATCTTTGATTAGGATCTATTTCAATGGGAATGAATATCATTTATTCTAGACCTACAAACTCTTAAGAGATCCAATGTAATATACAAGTATAAGGTTTTGTTTTTATTATTAGAATACTTAAGAGTCAGAGTAAAGCAAAAGAAGTTACCATTTAAGTGAAAATACCATCTTTACCAAATAGATGATGGTGATCTATTTTTTCATTTCTGCTCTAAAAAAATTTCCACTTAACTAACTTTAGGCTCTTAAACAAAAGAAATTCCAGAAATGAAGACCTATCTTGGGACATAATGCCTAGAGTCTTAAAATATCTGAAGGGGTTTAGGAGAGAGGAAGTTGTAGTGTTTCCTGAGGCTGGACTAGGAAAATGAGAGTTTAATTCACAAATTCTCTATTTCATATATTGCTCAATTTCCTGGCTTGTCAATTATCCTACCTAGATCTTTAAGGCACCTGGAGGTCTTTACCATGTAAAAGATTTGGTAATCTCCCTTTTGGACCAGAGAGATATTTCTCATTTAAAAACTAAAGATAAAAAGGAAAATTCTGCATGGTGAAGTAACCACACCAACATTCTACAGTAATAGAGTTGTACATGAGCAGGGGGGATTCTAGCATGTGGGACCTATACAAAATAGCATTTCAGCAGAGTCAGAAAGTATAGACGAAGAGGCTTGCAGCAACAGGGAAGACTCTGAGCTCTTCTAGAGTGGTAAAGCAGAGACCATCCATGTCACAGTTCTTGTCTCCTCTGCTGATGCTTAGGGGCTCTTACAGGCATTTCCAGTATCCTACAGCTCTTAGAGAAGGCAAAGGGACTTGGTCTCCTAGTCTCTACTCCTGGCATCGTAAATTTCAACTTTGGAATGTTGGCCAGAAGATATATTGGCAGTGCTCAATCCCTAGTCCAATGATGAGGTTGTTTAGCTACAGACCAAGGTTCTACTCACAGGGGAAGAGTTTTTGATATAATTGGCTATTTAGCTTTACAAGTCCAGAGGGCAACAGGAAGTCTGTATACACAGAGGACCTTATTGGCCAGACCAGACATTCGGTAAATCTGTTCTTTTAGGCAGAGGCCCATTTACAACAGGCTCCATTTAAAGGCATGCCAGGGGGAAAAAAAAAAAAAAGGTGGCTGTTTCATAATAGGCCACCCTGTGTTAAATAATAGTATTCTTCTGGTAGGCAATCCTATACTTAGCACTTTCATGAAAATTAATTAGTTACAGGTACAAAGACCTAAGAGACCCTGTTACACAAACCTCTTAAAACTTGAAATGTGAAAAATCAACTAAAAGTATCTGTTAATAACTTACACACCTCTTTGGAGAAATGAAAGAGTTTTGGCTTACAATCATCTGTAGCATTTGAAATCTGTTTAAGAGTATTGAGGGGAAAAAGAGAAACCAACAGCCATTAAATTTCAGAATATATCAATAAAAATGATGAATTTATTATTACGAGGCTTTCAAATCAAAGTATTTCAAAACAAAGTTCTAAAATGCAATATAGCCATTACTTTTTCATTAATCAGAAAAGAATCATTAGTCTTTCTTTTCTTTTTAGTTTAAAATAAAAAGGAAGAAACTGAAAAGAAAATATCAGCTATTACCTGGAAGCATTTCTCTACATAATTTAATGTCAGAGGACAAGGGATGGACCATTTTTTAATTACTACCTAAAAAAGTAAACAGAATCAGCACTCAGATCATTTCTTATAAAACGAGTAAGAAACTGAATTTAAATAGGTCAGTATCATTTCAATTAATCTCATGCCATATCAAATCAGATGCTAATAGAAGACTCTCTGCTTCTGTGACTTTTCCTGGTTAGAATGGGGTCAACATTTAACAAGGTCACCTGTGGCAGGGAGGGGGTTGGAGACTGCAGGGTGTTAAGTAGAGATCTCCCCCATTAAAGACTAAGGGTACTCTTGTGTCAACTTTCAAAATTCCAACATCATCAAGGCATTTTTTTTTAAGTGCAACTAAAAATAGGAACATGATGTTTTCAGTGACTGTCATACAGGAATATGGTTATTTGTGGAGCAGGTATTAGTGAATAGAGAAACATTTAATAGCAGTTTACGGAAAGGCCACAGGAAGAAATAAGTAGAGACGTTATACACAGGAGGAGCTCAGGGATTTCTGATGTACGCATTAAGTGCTGCCCCTCCTTACTTTTACAGATTTGAATTATTTTTGGCGAATGTGGAGAAAGCTGGCTGGAATAAGAGCATATAGCTAGGGAACTCCAGCTGGTAAAAATAAATTAAAAAAAAAAAAAAACATTAAAAGAAATCCAGAGGGATGCTGTTTCCCAGAATTAATCAATGAAAATGTTTCACGTTTTTACTCTTAATTGTGGCCATCTTGTTATTAGACCTATAGCTGTGGCTCTGTCAATATTACCATTGTTGCTGTTGTTTCAGGGCACATAATTACTCTGTAAATGTTTGCTCCAGGCTGAATCCCAGTGCACAAAGGGACAAGAAAGAATAAAGTATTTGTCCTTTGTAGGAGACCAATACGTAAACACTATTTCTATTCCTACTTTGTATTTACCTAGTTTTGGATTTTGACTAATTTAATCAAAATTTTACACACTGACAAAACAAATATAAGGCAAACACATACTTTTAGGATTAAGTTAAGGAGTGAACTAAAGAATCACTTTTAATTAAAAACCTCACCAAGAAAAAAATTACTGTATAAGGATAAACTAGACAAGTTGCTTTGACATTTCTAGGTAAGTTTCAATATGACATAAAATGAAACAGTCAACTTACCAAAAGAAAATAACAAAATCAAAAGCAATAATCTCACCATCATTATCTTGATAGGTTTTCCAAAAAAAAAAAAAGGATGAGGATGGGGTGAGGGTGAAACTGCTCCAAATTCAGTTTCTTTTCTTGTTTTTTTAAGACAGGGTCTCACTCTGTCACCCAGTCTGGAGTGCAGTAACAGAATCTCAGCTCACTGCAACCTCCACCTCCCAGGCTCAAACCATCCTCCCACCACAGCCTCTTGAGTAGCTGGGATTACAGGTGCGTGGCCATCATACCCAGCTAATTTTTGTGTTTTTTGTAGAGACGAGAGTTTGCCATGTTGCCCAGGCTGGTCTCGAACTCCTGGGCTCAAGTGATCTGCCTGTCCCAGGCTCCCAAAGTGCTGGGATTACAGGTGTGAGCCACACTGCACTGGCCCAAATTCAGTTTCTTACATTTTCACCTTACTAACAATGGTAGTGTTGGCAGAAAAAAACATTTACTGAGCACTTGCTGTGCACCATGTACCTTGATAAATTCTGTATGTGAGCTGCCTCATTTATCAGTTGTTATTTCTTAAGCTTTCAAATCAAAATATTTCAAAGCAATGCTCCAAAATGCAATATTATCATTAATTTTTATTAATTAGAAAAAAATAAGTAGTAGCCTGATTTTATATTAATAGTTTAGTTACTACAGCTAATTTCTCTGCAAAGATCCATCCCAACTCCAAGCCTGCATGGTGGTATGGGGTGGATAGAGATGATGTTCCCCAAAGCAGAAGTACAGAACAGGAGTGAAATGAGACCCAACAACAAAGAGGAAAGATTAACAGGAAGTCCTTGCTCAGGTTGGTAAGAAGATGTCTTGGGGTTGGAATGACAAAGCAAAAAGGAGATTAAGTATTAAAAATATTTGTTCACTTGCACAAAAGGCCTCCCTTCCTGCTCTCTGCTCTAAGCCCTTTGCATCTTTTGTGGCTCAACTCAAGTTGTATTTCCTTTAAAATCCTCCTTTACTCTAGCTCTCAGTGAGCCTTCTCTTCTCTCAACTCTTGAGACTCTTATTCTGAAGCAAATATATCAATACTTAATTATATATTGCACACATTGTTCTCTATGTTTGAAAAGAAATTTATCTCCCCTACTAGACTGACAGATCCTTAAGACTAATGTCCAGGTTAAATTTCCACACCCTAAAATGTCTAACATAGTGTTCAGTAGAAGGAAAGCTTCTGACTAAAATCCATTTAAATAATTCTCTATTTCAGGCCAGTGCAGTGGCTCACACCTATAATCTCAGCACTTTGGGAGGCCAAGGTGGGAGGATCGCTTGAACACAGGAGTTAAAGACTAGCCTGGGCAACATAATGAGACTCTGTCTCTACAAACATTAAAAAAAAAATTATCTGACCGGGCACGGTGGCTCACGTCTGTAATTCCAGCACTTGGGGAGGCGAGGCGGGCAGATCACGATGTCAGGAGATCAAGACCATCCTGGCTAACATGATGAAACCCCATCTCTACTAAAAATACAAAAAATTAGCCGGGCATGGTAGCGGGTGCCTGTAGTCCCAGCTACTCGGGAGGCTGAGGCAGGAGAATGGCGTGAACCCAGGAGGCGGAGCTTGCAGTGAGCCGAGATGGCGCCACTGCACTCCAGCCTGGGTGACAGAGCGAGACTCCGTCTCAAAAAAAAAAAAAAAAAGAAATTATACAGGCGTGGTGGCATGCGGCTGTCGTTCTAGCTACTCAGAAAGCTGATGCAGGGGAATCACTTAAGCCCAGGAGTTTGAGGCTGCAGTGAGCTATGGTCATGCCACTGCACTCCAGTCTGGGTGACTGGAGAGAGAGATTCTGTCTCTTAAAAAAAAGTTGTCTAATTGGATTACTGACCTATTAAAACGTTGCTTAGAATACTAATCTGCACTAAATATAGAACTTTTAGAACGAATGGTAATTCGTTTGTGTTCTAAAATACACCAAAAAAAAGTAAATTTACCAAAAAAGGTAAATCCATCTTGTTGGTATCATTCTGAGACACTGATAAAATTTATTTTTAAAATTGTAAAATATTTTAGAGTGGGCAAAAATTTAGGTTAAATTTTTTAAATGAAAATCAGATCTGGGAGAACAGATAAAATATAGGTTTTAATTTATATTATTCAAAGAATATAAGAAAATAATAGTTTCTGAACTGATTTTTTAAAAATGGGATATAAATACTATACATATTTACAAACACATATTGACAAAAATAATAAATGAAAAATTGGTATCCTTCCAAAATTCTGGGTTAGTATACATACGTTTCCTTTTCCTAACCACTATGTATTTTAAAAGCTAACATTCAGAGAATCTAAAATAAACATGGCGGCTGGGCATGGTGGCTCACATCTGTAATTCCAGCACTTTGGGAGGCCGAGGTGGGTGGATCACTTGAGGTCCGGAGTTCAAGACTTGCCTGGCCAACGTGGTGAAACCCCATCTCTAGTAAAAAAAAAAAAAAAAAAAAAAATTAGCATGCACCTGAAATCCCAGCTATTTGGGAGGCTGAGTCAGGAGAATTGCCTGAACCCGGGAGGTGGAAGTTGCAGTGAACTGAGATTGTGCCACTGTACTCCACCCTGGGCAACAGAGGAAAACTCTGTCTCTAAATAAATAAATAATAAAATAAACATGCCAATTAAAAAGAGCATTTAAAAAAGCATACAGAGTGTTCTTCATTGCCCCACTGTAGATTAAATTTAAACTGTGCTCACAGGTAAAAATCTGAGCAGATGGTTTATAAGGCATTACAATAAATGTAGAATATGGGTATTATTTCCATATGACTGCTACAGTAGAAATCTGCATTGAATTAAAGAGTATCTGTCATGACAGAAACAAAACTGCAGTAGACATATCATATCAATACATTTAATCTGCTTTAAGCTATTAGCTATGAAAACTAAATTACTCCTACCTATGCAATGATTGCATTGTCAATTATCTGTGAGAGAAAAATTCAGTATGTTATCTACACTGATTCTCTTTAATATCCATACATTCATTTGCATATGCAGGCCACTTCTAACCACACTTCTCCACAATCAAATTATGATGGAAATATTTAGTTTTTTTCTTTTTCAGTATGGAGCCTACAAAGTGTATGTTCAATTTACTTATTTGTAAGATATAAGTCAGACAACTGGGGAGAGAAGAGGAGGAATGATTTTAATGTTGTTAAATTCAACAAATGATTAAATGCAAACATTGTTAAATGTTTTTAGTTTTAAGAGCATTCAATAGAGGATAAATGCTTATATACACTAAAATCAGAGTCACTTCCACTTTGTTTAAATAATTTAAAGTTATTTTATCCCTGTGTCTCAGAAGATAGCTTAGCCTAAGTTAAATGCACCCTGGGTTGTTTTGACAGCTTTGAAATCTGGCTCTATAATATGGCTTAACTACTGATGTGCTGCCCTGGTCTTACATATGGCTGTTTTCTTTCATGCATTTTCAAAAACAAGAAAGAGTTGAACCAAGCTCATGAAAAGCTCATTTGGACATGTATATTCTTGGAACGTTAAAAATGTTTAATTCTACTTAAGGTTTGACACTTAGATACTGATTATGGAATAAACTGCTATACAAAGAAAAAAGACTTAAAAATTTTCACACAAAGGTACTATCTTTAGAATGTTAAGATGTTTTAGAAGAATTCGAAGGAAATAAATTTAAATTCTTTTATCTTTATATTATTTTATAATATCAAAATAAGCTAAATTTGTCATCTGATAATTTTATATAATAAAAATGAGCTTATTAAAACATAAGGAATATATCCCACATGTGAAGAAAAATATTAATTTGTAGCAGTGTTTTTATGAGAATTTATCTATGCTGAATAAACCAGACAAAATAGGAGATTCAGGCAACCCAGTTCTTACTAGATCTCCTCAGTGTAGCCCCAGAAGCTCTGTTTATTTCATTAATGGAATAAAGTTTCAAGATTAAGATGACTAGTCTCAAATAGATTTTACAGATTAGAACCAGACTGATTCTTCATACAATATGGTACAGGAATAAATTTATACACCTACACAAAGAATTACACTCCATCTAAGATTTTAACAGAATTGCCATGCTCTCCTCTCTAGTTAACCACAAGAAATGCTGAATTTCAAATGCTGTTCTACCTAAGCCTTTTCAAAATAGATACAATGAAGGAAATAATTTAATGGAACAAAAGTGCTTTTAATAACACAATGAAATAAAATGAGATACCCTTCCCAACGCAAAACAGTTAAAAGTAAGAAAGACATTAACACAATGAGTCCAATTTTAGTGAGGAGATAAGCAATGTATTATATTTTAAACTTACCACAAGAGCAAAGAACATCATAAAGAAAAATGATAAACTACTTGTGTAGCCAAGAAAGCCTGTAAAGTAACAGTAAAATAAAAAGCAATTTATAAGGAAAGTGATTTTAACATACAACTAAAACTATACATCTTAGGCATGTTTTCTATTACAGTGGTTGGTATCTGGGGCTTAGAGCTCAGAATAACAACATTCCAACTATCTGTCACAGATCATTTATGTAGCTCTGTACAGCAGAATTGGAACTGGCTTACCACTAATGGTACACTGTAAGGAAAGGCTGTTCTTTAATGTTCCGCCGTAAAGATTTTATTTTAGTGGGGCAGACAAAATACTACTGCAAACCAAGTAATAGGTTAACTAGGCAGGGCTGAAGGCTGAACAACCTAAAATAAGGCCAAGTTTAAAATTATTCACAACCACCATGCTTCTGCCAAAAATGTGGTACTGTGAAATTTGAAAGCCCCTTAATATTTCTCTCTCTTTCCCTCCCTCCCTTCTTTCCTTTCTCTAAACAAATAATGTGCTCTATAAAGACTTACCTATTTTGGGAAGAAGTGCAAGAGGGAACACGATGCCAACACATATGATTATTAGCAGTGTTTGTCCATCAAGATACCAATATCTATTAAAAAAAAAAAAGTTCACTTTAGGCACGGGACTCCACTGTTTGTTCTGACACACACACATACACACACACACACACACACACACACACACACAGAGTTATAACCATTAAAACCAGCCATTAGGAAAAGCCCACCTCCTTTCATTAAAATGTTCTTGTGGGATCCCATTATTCTTATTAATGAATTTACATTTAGAAATGCATAAAAACAAAGAGACACCATTTCCAACTACCAAATAAATATTTAAAAATAAGATAATAGTCAACATTAGTGAGGAGTGATGAGGTATGCAAAAAGCTGGTGAAAATGCAAATTATATAAATTATCTTTCTGGAAAGCAATTTGGCAAGAGATATAAAGAATTTTCAAATAATTATATACTTGAAAACACTTTTATAAAAGACTACTAAAAATAATAAGAACAAAGACTTTTTGTAAATTTTTATTTTATTTTATTTTACTTTAAGTTCCAGGGTACATGTGCAGAATGTGCAGGTTACGTAGGTATACATGTGCCATGGTGGTTTGCGGCACCTATCAACCTGTCATCTAGGTTTTAAGCCCTGCATGCATTAGGTATGTGTCCTAATGCTCCCCCTCCCCTTGCCCCCACCCACTGACAGGCCCCAGTCTGTGATGTTCCCCTCCCTGTGTTCATGTGTTCTCACTGTTCAACTCTCACTTACGAGTGAGAACATGCGGTGTTTGGTTTTCTATTCCTGAAGAACAAAGACTTTTATAAAAAGATGTTTACTGAAAACATTTAAAATAATAAAAATTGAAAACAAACCTTCAAGACCATGATAATTTTGAAATAAAATATATTGAATATTCAGTAAACATCATATGTGTATACAGCATGATAATTTTGAGGAAAAACATAGATGCATTAAAAATGGAAAGAAACTAAAATGTATTGATAGCCATTATCTCTGGGTGGTAAAATAGTAGGTCATTTTTCTTCTTTATAGTTTTCTATATACATTTTTCCAAATTTCAGGAAAGGGCATTAATTACCAATTGTAAAATATTAAAATTTTCATATAAAGGCATTAGAATACAGAATGAGAAAAAGGTAGGTTAACATGATTTTGTATTTGTTCATTGAAAAAAACAAAACTGGATGCACATATAAAGCCAGAAGGATATACTTAAAATACCAGAAAGTAGACATTTTTATGTGATAGCAATATGAGCAATGTTTATTTTCGCCTTGTTTGCATATATGTGGTTTCAATTTTTCAATGTGAGATATCTATGTAGACATTTTTAAAAGTTAAAGTTAATTAATTCCCCAAGACCTCAATAGATTTGTATGTAAAGGAGAAACAATTCATGAAAGAAATACAACTAGTAAATACACATGAAGAAAATCCAATCACTGATGCTAATTAAAGAAATAATGAGACTGTTGCAATTAATCTAGCAAAATTAGTAAACAAAAATATTCAAGGATGTGGCACAATTGGACTTCATACATTGCTAGTGATCTTGCCAATTAGTACTATCTCTTGGAAAAACAATGATTATATGTAGCAAGAGCAATAAAAATGTAGGGGCAATCTACTCTAAGAAAATAAAATAGAGAAAATTCTATGTACATGAAGCTGTTGAATACATTATTATAATAATGAGAAGCTGGAGGAAAATTCTATATATATCCAACATCTGAAAATATTTAGAACAGCATACTCAATGAAATGTTATGTGGCTTTAAGAAAAAACACAATGAATAAAATGGAAAATGATGATGATATGAATATAATTATTAACTATATTTTTTAAAGCTTTTGGGAAAAATTCAAAAGAATTAAAAGGACAGTGACTAGGTTAGAGATGTTATGCATGATTTTTATTTGCTTTTTTTTCTAAATTTTATCGTAGCTGTCAGATTTTTACACTGAAGTGTATACACATACATACACATGCACAATAGTAACAAAGTAAAACTTATGCAAAAATGGGAGCTTGGGGCATCAAAGACCAATAGAGACTTTTTCAAATTGTTTGGCAGATAACCTCAAAATTCCCACTTTGCAATAATGCATCCTCTTTCATTCTCTATCAGATAGCCAGTCTCCCACTGCCACGTTAAATTAAGCAAAAGTCTTCTTCTATATGGATTTCAACCAGTGGCTTCTAATATGAACTTAGTTGTTACTGTTGGGTGCTGACAACTTCCTCTTTAACAGAACAAGAGAAGGAGCAGCAGCAGAAACAGCACCATGACAACACTTTTCCCTTCTCCACCCTAATTTGTGTCATTAGGAAATACATATGCCAGAAACTATAACCTATGCATAAGTATTTACAGATTTAGTGGGCCTGAAGCTTTGCTCTCTCCATTTGCACATGCCCCTCAATTCCTGGTATGCAGGAAGTACTAAAAGAGTACACATATTAATAATACAAAAATGATACTCAACATGTTTATCTTCTAGTCACTCTTGAGTAAGAATCAAAACAGAAATTTCAAAAGATCTTTCATTGAGGAACACCTGGCAACCAAATTTCTGAAGCTGGCAAAAGGCCCAGGGCTCTATGTCTGAAATGTCTTTCCTTCTGGGACCCAATATTAGACCCAGACAGTTGCAGTGCCAGGAGGAAAAATGCCCAAAGGAATACCAAAGTAGATTCCATCTGTTAGTTTTGCTGTCCCTCGTAGATAACAATACTGCATTATACCCTTGAAAATCTGTTGAGAGTGCAGATTTCATGTGAAGTATTCTTATCATAATAAAATAAAACAAAAAATTATAAGCCAAAAAAAAAAAAAAAAAGGTCATGAAGCTGAAGTCGTACAAAAGGGAGCATTTAATCCCCAGGACCAGGACTCTTTTCTCCTGCGTAAGAATAAAGGAACACTTTTTGAAATTCTGAACACCACTTACTTTATACTATTTCAGATCACAATTCATTTAATGCCCATAAACGTCATATAACTGACCAAAGCACTGAACTGTGGGACTGAAGATAACTTTACCTCCTCCCAGCAGTAACTCAGAACCACAGTTATGGAATGTTAGAGCTGGAAGAGCCCTTAGAGATCATCTGGCTCAACAACTTCATTTTATATGTCTGTAAAATCAGCAAAAGGAAGATGATGATCTTAGTCACAGTAGCAATGGAAATACTTTCAGATACTACCTCGTTTATTTCAAGATCATGCTTTGCATTCTCCTTTTCACAGGATTGAACTTTAAATTCTTAATATAAAAATAATTTTACTGTAAAATACAATTTCTCTATCCTTGGCTTGGCTACTGGTTATTGTTAATCATTTCTTATCCTTAATAATTCATCTTAATAAAGCCAATTGTAAATACAGTGCTTTTCTTTACCATTCATTAACAATAAAGGCAACACAGTAAAGCACGGTAAAATTAGTTTAGATTTCATGTGTGTGTCACAGACAAATGAATTGTATTTCTCAGTGGATATTTTCCAAAGAACAGAAATTATTAAACTTACAAAATAAAACTGCCACCTGAGAAAAACAAACTAGTAAAAAGAAATCTCAAAAAGTACATATTAGATACATTTATTTTGTAAATAAGCATTCTAGAAGAATGTACTAACTTTAATTTTTTCCTAAGGGGGGAATAAAGAACAATCTAACAGAACTCCTGTTTTCCTACTGTGGTCTAAATATACATTCTCTTTAAGCCAAAAGAATTAGAGTAAAAACCTTTATACTTCCTAGAGAACTTGTTTGATCTGTGGATTTAATCCTGTATGATAAAAATGTTCCAAGTATGAAATATAGAGTATAAATCCTTAGCTGTACTGCAAACGCTTTGGCATGCAGATGTATTTTTCCATATTTTAATGAAAACCAGATTT
Source organism: Macaca mulatta (assembly GCF_049350105.2). Taxonomy (NCBI): domain Eukaryota; kingdom Metazoa; phylum Chordata; class Mammalia; order Primates; family Cercopithecidae; genus Macaca; species Macaca mulatta. Next base: position 134,151,684 of record NC_133412.1, on the reverse strand, counting down.
ATTTATAAGTTGCTTTAATTTCATTCTCGAAAGGAATGGAACAAGAGTATCACATGTTCTGAATTAGGATCTTACTCACATCCAATACCAATTATGTAACTAAAATGCAAGACAACTTAATTGTGTCAATCATATTCCCCTGACAAGATCATTAAATGTTAACAGAGAGCTTCCAACTTTAACAGTCATAGATTTTAAAAATGTAAGTTATTCTATGAAATATATAGATATATCATGAAAGTTCAGTATAAGTATTATAGCTTCTGACATCTATTAGATTATTATGAACACAGTTTCATTTTGATATCTTTATAAAGATTTATATTTCAAAGGTACACCAAGCCTGCAGATAACCCAGAAAATTAGCACACCTGAAAGATCATAATTAAAATTTATTGTAAATCAAACCCTAAAATAAAAGTTTATCAATATCATGTTGATCTCATAGAATACTGCCATGTAAGTCTATCTAGAAAAAAAACTGTCTTTTATAGATAGTAAAGTCAATTATTATAATATTTGTTTCTTAATTATTTTCTAGCATGAAGCTTTCAAGACTAATGATTTATCTGCGTTCAAATAAGTTAATATAATTAGCCAAAATAAATGAATATATATTACATTTAAAACAAGATAAGGTTGTTAAAAAGACGTACAATTTTAAAATGTAACAGAGATGATGCAAATTGACCACAGCATTTTGAAGTATATGATTTAAAAAATCTATTTCTAACATGTAAAAATAACATTTTAATCAATTTTCTATTAATATGACTGAGATGGAAGTTCATTTTAATTTTTATTTTAAAAAAACAAACAAAAAATCAATGCAGCAATGTAAATCATTTGCCAATTATTTAAAACGAAGCTATGGTAAAAATATCAGTTTTAGAGAAAGAAGACCTAAATTTCAATACCAGTTCTGCCACATACTACTTTAATTATTTCTAAAATATTACATATATTTACAATCCCTTCTCTTTCCACCGACATGTGACAATAAAAGAATACAAATAGGAGCCACGAAATTCAGGACCAAGAAAAAAGAAAACACATGTGACAACTGTTGGAATTAATACAGTTATATTAATTCAAATGTGTCACATTTGACTCTGAGCTTCCCGGCAGTCAGGGCAAAAAGGGAAACACCACCTTTAATATAGTAATTATTAGAATTTCTTAATTCTCCACATTTACACTGAGCTATAAGTTTCTGTATACACATGCTTGTTTATACACATGCTATTAGCATATGTATATATATCTTACTTGATCATCCCAGCAACTTTAAGAAGGCAATATTGGTACCCCCATTACATCACATAAAAAAACCTAAGGCTCCAAGTAACTTATATAGTCAAAACAAGTTAAATTAAGTTCCTGAGATTATTGAATATGAAATGGATAGAGCACATATCTCCTTACTCTTAGTCTAGTCCTCTTTATTCTACCTCATATTGCCTTGATTTCTTAACCCTAAAATATAAATTTCTCGCATAGAATTTGAGTAATAGAAGGTGCCCTCAATGTTTTCCACAGCAAATACAAAAATGAATTTTACATAGCTATTTCTAACAGGAATTGTTTATCAACCTAAGGATAGAATCAAAATGTAACTAGATAAAACTGTAGCTAAAATAAGGTAGTTGTATCAGATGTGATAATGAATGTGGAAACCTCATTAATTGTAAAGTATCATACAAATGAACAATATCTTCTGATGAAGAAAAATCATTTAGGACTTCTATTTGTCTTTTTTAAACTAAATTTTCTTGATGGTTTCTATTCAGATCAAAAGTATACCACACTTTTCTTACAAATATGTATTTGCAGTTATCTAAGTAGAATTCTTTAATGGAAGCTGAATTGTAAAAGCTAAAAACTAATTTTTGAAATCTTTCCTTGCATTCCAGAACAAGTTCAATTATTGAAGCAGAACAACCCAATATTCAAATCTAAAAGTCTGACAGGTTTTGTATTGTGGTTTGAAATTTAACTATGTGAAATAACTTGATGGCAATTAAAATGATTTATCCTGTCTTTTCAAGTTCATTTTTCTAAAATTTTCTTGTTCTACACAGTGAAAAGAAAAGCACAATTAATTTTGTTTTTTCCCTATAAAGAGGCAAGTCAAATATAAGATGCATTGTTTTAAATAAAGATAAAAGAGATATGACATGGTTTAGCATTATTTATAATATTGTTCAAAAACAGGAAATGAAACAATTAAGTCCTTGCAAATAATTTATTTTTTTGCCATGGTATACAATAGGAATTTCAAACATGTATAATTGTAACTGCCACATTTTTTATCAGTATGATTTGCTGAGAAGTGACAGCAATATCACTCACTCCCCTCCTTTGTTTAAGACCTGTACTGTCAGTATATTCAATCTTCTCCCATCCCCAACCCCAGTCTTGCGTATCCCCAGAAATTTACCCTTTACTCCTCCTTAAAAGCGTCTCAATCTCAGATCTGTCTTAGCCTACCTCACATCCCCAAGGAATGCAAGGGTTATATCTGGTGCTTCATATGGTTCACAGAACAGTGCTTTCATATGGGTAATCAATAAACGTTGGCTGAGTAGTTTCTATTCTATTACTGCTTCATTTCTGCCTAATTTGTAAGTGTCTTCAGGGCAAGGACTACATTTATTTTACTTGCCACTAAAGCTTAATAAATATTTACTGAATTAATAAATGAATGGACACAATGTAAAATGCTTTTTCTTACCTACTATAGTCTCCAGTCAAAAATTCTGCAATAGCAGCAGGAAACTCTGTTTTAATAATTAAAAGATAAGATGACATAGCTGCAAAAGAATAAAAAGTGTTTCTATTAGAATTCTATGATTTTTTAACCATTTAAAGAATAATCCATCTAGGAACACAGATGTCCATTAAAGCTATGACAACATATGAAAGATTAACTTATAACACACTATACCAAAGAGATACACACACCCACACACACACACACACACACACACATGAATAAAGATAAGTAACTGTAGAGAAGAATAATTGTTAAGTACATTAAGTATCTTTTGTTTACATTCCAAGTCCAAAGCAAACTAGGTAAGAGAAAGGGTCTTGATTTCAGGCTACTTTTAAATGGAATTTGTACAAAGTTTTACAAAAACTCTCTTATATGTTATCACCTCTTTTAAGGCATTAGAGGTTAGTTTAGCAACAACTGACATAGACACAGAAGTTTAATAGGTATGACTAGTAACTGGATTATTTGTTCCTTCTTACTACAGAAAGATGCCTCCTCACAACAGAGAAGTCTCATTCCCTCTGTCCCTTTCTTTGCCTCTCTACTATCCACCCCTGCATTATGAACACATAATTATAGGATAAAAAGAATACATAATGAATTACATTTAAAATCAGTCTCTAAAAAGAGAGAAAGTTCAATAGAAACCATTAAGTATATTAAAAAGACAAAAGTTCCAACTTTTATTCCATTTTATTAACAGGGTTCATCTATATTATACAATCATAACCTGAAGCCAGCATTATTTCTCACATTTAATCTAACAGAGTCTGAGAAATAACTAGCTTTTGTAGCACTTTAATAATGATCCTAATTCTGATGTAGCTATAACAAAATTCTATAAAAATACTAGGAAAAGTTTTAATATGGTTATAGAATACAGAACTCATTCATATGTAAATACTTGAGTTTAAGCTTAAATACTTAAATATATAGAAACTCAGATGATTTGCAGTCAGAAGTTCAATTTAACAGAGTAAGAGTCTCTTTCCCCACAGAGATTATGTTTGTGTGTGTTGGGAGCGGGCGGCAAAAAGAAAATGCCCATGAAGAATAGAGTGTTTGGGAGGCCACGGCAGGCGGATCACGAGGTCAGGTGTTCAAGACCAGCCTGGCCAACATGGTGAAACCCTGTCTCTACTAAAAATACAAAAATTAGCCAGGCATGGTGGCACGCGCCTGTAGTCCCAGCTAACTTGGGAGGATAAGGCAGGAGAATCGCTTGAAACTGGAAGGCGGAGGTTGCAGTGAGCTGAGACTGCGCCACTGCACTCCAGTCTGGATGAAAGAGCAAAATTCCATCTCAAAAAAAAAAAAAAAAAAAAAAGAATAAAAAGTATACTTTGTGTGCACATTAATTTTATTACTTATTTATTTTTCAGGAAACATTTCACTTTCTCCTTACAAAACTTACAAAAACTAAGAACAAAAATGAATGCCAAGTTTCAGTGGCAAAAATCTGGGGAAAAATTGATTAAAAGGCTCAAATAGTTTAAGAAGAATGTATATTTCTCAATCAACATTATTTGAAAGGAGCCGAATTTCATGATTATAATGATATGTGACCATTTAACTTGAGAAAAAAAAGGATACACGATAGTTTGTGTGTAAATTTGTATGTAGATAGATAATACTACAAACATACACACACTCTCAATTTTTTTTAGTAAAATAACATGTATTTATGGCAAAGTAAAATTTAGAACAGTTAAATAATCACTTCTTTGTGATGAAAATATACATATACATATTTTTTCAGTTTACAATGATTTCTTTTTCCCTAGCAGAAGTATAGCTATGTCTCAGTGAGTTGACTAAAACCCACTGAGACATTTCTGCAAAATCTTTTAGTTATGGGGTATTACAACTGATTGTATGTGAAAATGTGTTCTGTATTGTTCATATTATCATAAGGAAAAATGCTATCAATTTGGCACAGAACAGAAGGAAGGTTTAGATTAACTTTCTCCATTCAAGGATTTGGAGATTTTATAATATTTTACCGATTCCAAAGAACTCTACACATACAGTGCAAAGATAAAAATTGTGAATTGAATTTTCTGAAACTGTCCTAGATTTACTTAAATATATCTTGTGAGAGAGACAGAGAGAACAGAAAAAAAGACAAAATACCTTGAAAACAAGGAAAGCCGACTTCCTATAAAATGTAATTTATTATCTGCCCATCTTTCTTTCTTGCTTGGATTAACCCAACACCACATGCATTTCTGAAGTTTCAGACATTCATCTCTTTCAGTAATTTTCTATTATTTGTTTTGGACCTTTAGCTGTAGAAAGCTTCAGTGAATATGAGATCCTATTTCTTTCTAATATAATATCTTTCATTCTTTCCAGAATTTCTATTAGCCTCTAGCTAATCATTTGATCACTTTTATCCTCTGTTGTACCCTTAACTCTTTGGTTTTCAAATGGGAGTACTATTTCATTAGATTCCAGTCTGAAGAATCATATATATTTTAAGAAATATGAACTCAGCAAACATGTGTTTCTCTCTCAAAGAAGACCTCACATACAAGATACAAATATAATAAAACGTACAAAACATTGCTTCTTTTCTAGAAAACGTTAGTATATATTTTAAGAGCTACACAACCACAGAGCTTACTATAGGGGAAAACCCACACAGATTAAGCCAGTAAAACAAAGACCACTACCATTCTACTCACTATGAAAATTATTTTTTTCTTAATCACAAGTAAACTTTCATGTAAGAACTAGCACTTTAACACATTATATTATATATAATACAGAGAAGAAACAAAAAGATTACTAAATACAATTAAGTTAGGAAATATATCTTAATTAAATTCATACAAAAGAACATCAGCTCAATAAAATGAACGGGAAAAGTTTTAAAGATATACTATTGATAGGAATGCTCATATTGCTTTTGTTTTTAACTAAAAGGTTTACTAGATCAAATAGCTGGCTGCCACACTTTTTGTCTCGTGTCTTTTATAAATGGCATAAGAAAGTGTTTAAGCACATATCTTTCAGATCAGTCATAAGGAAAAATTTGTAAATGATTTTGGGTGACATCGACACATAGTATAGATTCCTAAAACAAGACACATCATGTCCTACTCTCAATTAATAGCTGCAATTGGGTCATCCACAAGAGCCATGCATATAGTTAAGTGACCCCAAACCACCAAAGCCAAAATCAGTGACAGAAGATATACCTTGATGTCAGGTATTCAGCCACTATAAATCACTTAGTTTTACCATATTAACTAAACAGGTATTCTTTTCTACTTAATTTTAAACATAACTAATAGAACTCATTTAATAGAAACTTCTCTGGAAAAAAATAAAACATCTGTCAACTTAAAACACAGAAGTTGAAAGCATTTTTAAAAAAAACATGGAGAAGTAACATTAATATTAAAAAAGGACTAAAATGGGGTAAAATCTGATTAGGTAATAGCAAGTTGCAAGGTGTTAATATCTGTTGATCTAACCAGAAGTTGAAAGCATTTTTTAAAAAAAACTTGGAGAAGCAACAGTAATATTAAAAAATGACTAAAATGGGGTAAAATCTGATTAGGTAATAGCAAGTTGCAAGGTGTTAATATCTGTTGATCTAACCAGAAGTTGAAAGCATTTTTTAAAAAAAACTTGGAGAAGCAACAGTAATATTAAAAAATGACTAAAATGGGGTAAAATCTGATTAGGTAATAGCAAGTTGCAAGGTGTTAATATCTGTTGATCTAATCATAAAGAGAAATACATGAATTGGGCCCAGGAGGTTGAGAGGAGAGATGTTAGAAACAGAGAAATGGGAAAGGAACTCTGGGCAGAGATCCATGAGAACAGCGAACATCTTTGTTTTTCAGGTGCCTACTGTATGCTTGGTGGTATTCTACACAAGTTATTTCCTCACTTAATCTTTATACAAACCTGTGAGGTACATATTATTTATTTCACAGAATATAAGGAGGTACAAAGAAGTAACTTGCCCAAGCTAGTGATGGTGGAAACAGCCAGTCTGGGTTGAGAAACTTGTTCTATTAACTAGTGTGCCATGAGAAAGTGCAGGAGCAAAGTGAAAAAGTAAACAAAACAAAGACAAATAAGGAAAGTCTACCAGAAGGACCACTCTTCAGAATTATTTTTCTTTTTTAAATCAGTATTTAAACAAACTACTTCTGAATGCTGAGATTAACAGTTAACTTCAAAGGAAATGAATCTCTATCACAGAGAACATTAGTCAGAAGCTTTAGTAACACTTAGAATTTTCATTTCATCTTGAGATATATTTTCAATGCATTTCATTTTTCAGTATTGTCACTGCTTTGGTGAAGTGATTAGTTCAAAATTCATGGAGTTTCATGATGAGATTCTATTGCATCTACTACTATGACTCTACTGTATTTATGGCTGTGATTGTAGTTCTGAAGAGAAAGTTTCCTATTCTCACATATTTGAAATATTAACACTCCACTGAAATCTAAAAAGTAAAAATCAGTCTCTGTGCTTCCAAATACTGTATTCTTAGGGATTATTTTTCCCAGCATTCTGAAAATGCTTCCCAAGTTGTCGTTATTAAGCATACAAACTTAAAAAAAAAAACCAACCCTTAATTGGAGTTTGGGCCTAAGACATCATTACAGTTTATGAAGATAAGTATCTTTTTTGTTAAACACATAATATATATGTATGAGGATAGAATTACTTGCAGCTATTTTTAAAACAGAATTAGGTTTTCAGCACTTGGGGGAAGTTCAGCAATTCTTAAAGGATTACTCAGCCCTAAACAAACGGATGTAGTATGGGAAAAGAATAAGTTTGCCTTTCTGTCTCAGAGAGATTCAATTTTATTTCAAACATGTTTTTAGTCATGGATACTAACTGGTTTATTCTATTCAATGTGTCTTATTAATCTGGTGGTTCCACAAAATATCTAAATGCCACTGAAGTTCTATCTGCACTCAAATAGAACAGAACACATGCATAAATGAAAATCAAAATATATGGAGGAAATGCTCCCCCATGACCCTAGGTATATCTTTGTCTTATCATTTTCAAGATCTTAAATTTGAATAAAAAATGACCAAAATATCTACTGCTCTGAAAATTTTATAATTTTCAATAGAAATTACTAAGAAAAATATTTTTTAAAACCTTAAAAAAAATACATTACCAGCAAATGTTATCAAATGAAGTGCTGGTGAAAAAGACTCTCCAAATTTCCTGTACCTCTCCTATTTTAAGGCAGTGCTTTCCAGAATAGAATTCTAGACACTGTCTCGAGAAAGCTGCAGTTTCACTACAGATAAACTGACCAGCAGATGGCGATGTATCTGCACGCCCTATCCTAGTTTCCCAAGAGACAATACAAACTAGTTCATCTGAAACACTCTTAGTACTTTTCTACCCTACCAAAAAGTAAATAAATAAAATGCATGAATGAATATACAGGAAGAAAGTAAATCAAAGTAGTTTCTAGCATCTAATATTGTGATTTTTCAAATACTGAGAATTTGAGATTTTTATAATTCTCAACTGAAAATGATATTATTTATACCTTTATCTTTATGAGATTTCGAAATGGGGTTACTCGAGTCCATAGATTACCAAACTGAGGTGTTAATAAAGGCTGCAAGAGTAAGGTGTGCGGATTCTGTGCCAGACTGAAACACCTGGGTCATTCTAGCAATTTCAGGTTTTCAGTAAGACTACTAATGTTTATGGTTTTCCTTTCACAATATGTAGTAATGATTAAATCTTTAATCTCCTTTAAAGAACTGGGGCTTTGAAGAACTAAGGAAAGCATATGCTATTCATAGTGATCCTTCGTATTTATAAGAGCAAAATACGAATATAACATCCTCCTAGGAGCTACTCATCTTTCCACATTTTGAATTGGGCAAGTAAGACTTTTTCTGGCTTGACTAAGATGATGATTGGGATGTAGTGTTTGATTTCTAGTGATATTCTAGCCTGCTGAATGGTTTACTTCAGGAGTTCAAATGAATGTGAAACCAACTACTTACCTCAGTTTTTAGGAAAAGAATCACATAATACAACACTGTTACAGGAACTATGTGAAAACTACGTTATACTTATTTCTACTACAGTTCTTAATCCTTTATCCTTAGTTGTTAGGCCACCAAATTCAAACTTTCTAAGCCAGAATTGTCCCACCTATAACAGCATTAAATATTAAAACTTCCAGACACTTCTTTTCTGACCTTGGGTCCCAGTAGTAGTGGCTCTCAGCAAATGCTACTCCAGCACCTGAGGAAATGGGCTACAGAGGGTTACCTCTGGCTCTAGCCGATTTTGAGCCTCTTATTCATTAGTATTGGGAGGATATCAGGAATTGCTTTTAAGTAGTAATTTACTATATGGTTCTCAAATTTCCAAAGCTAAGGATTTCTATAACCTTAGAATAAGAGTGTTAAATTTAGTGTGTTGCATTTTTTCCATTATAAAATTTAGAGATTTTAATTGAAGACAGTAGATTTTTTCAATCAATTTGTTAGACCACACTAGTGCCTTGTGACTAATATTTGGTGCCTAATTAATCTCAGGGGAGAAAAAAGATTTTCTGTGAAGTTCTAACAGTAGACGCTTTCCTAAGAAATATATGTTTACTTCCGTATACTGTGGGTTTCTCTTCCTGGTCAATCAACTCTCTTTTTGCTCTTGAAGAAGTACTAAGCCAGGTCACTAGCTTTTCCCTCTCTCCCTTCTTATTCCTTTCTTTCTTCCTATAATAAATGTTATTTACTAAATGCGTACTATGTGCTAAGTACTAGGGATGTAAATAAATGAGCACATTAATTTGATTTATGGAATATGAAAATGTGGGAAATAAACTGGGTCTTTGGTGAAAGACACATGAAACAAATATTGATCAAGGGCAATTCGTGGTCATTTTGCTTTTAAAGGCCTTCCATTTCCATTGTTTTCATGGATTTACCACAAGAATTGTATCTCATGAAAATTGAGAAGTATTTAAATGTTACAAAGAATAAGAGAGTTAAGAAACATTAAGATATGATTTACTTAATCTGAAAATAATAGATATTTTACATATATATATATATATATATATATATTTTTTTTTTTTTTTTTTTTTTTTTGAGACAGTCTCGCTCTGTTGCCCAGGATGCAGTTCAGTGGCGAGATCTTGGCTCACTGCAACCTCTGTCTCCCAGGTTTAAATGATTCTCCTGCCTCAGCCACCTGAGTAGCTGGGACTTACAGGCACGCAACCCTACACCTGGCAAATTTTTTGTATTTTCAGTAGAGACTGGGTTTCACCATGCTGCCCAGGCTGGTCTCAAACTCCTGAGCTCAGGCAATCCTCCCACTTTGGCCTCTCAAAGTGCTAGGCTTACAGGCATGAGCCTCCACACCCAGCCTATTTCGATATATTTTTAATCTATTTTACATAAATGAGATCTAACTCTTCCCAATATTTTGAACTTTTAAATTTTTATATAATTCTAAACTAGAAATCATTCTATGGTCTTTCAAGTTTCTTTTTTTATTGTTTACATAGTATATTCAATTGTCTCTTTGAGGCAAAATCTTAGGCTTTTAAGCAGAATTTTAAAAACTGTCTTATTCATTCAACAAATATTACTTATTGAGCCCTTCTCAGAAACTAGGTAAAGTTAGGGAAACACATAGTTCCTGTCCCCAGGGCGTTAGGAAATCTTCAACATTTAATCTTTTCACATTTTTCAAACTTTTACTATATCACAGCAGAAAGAATCTAGGCCAACTGAGCAAGGTTTGAATCCAGGCTTCATTATGGGGTAAATGTGAGCAAGCTACTTATCTCCACTGCACACTGATCTCCTCTCTATAAAATGAAGATAATATCTATATTGAAGAGTCCTTATAATTAAAGTATCTAGTAGAGTGCTAGACCTAAATAGAATCTATTACATTATTTTTCAGTTTTAATTTAAACAACCACTGCAAAACTCAGATAATTTATACTAACAAACATTCTATTTTTTAAACAAATGTTATCTGAACTACATTATTTGCAGACAGGCACTTAAGATGTGTAAAAATTCAATCTGATTTACACTTAATATAATCTTTTAAATATCCAATGTATTTCCAATTAATAAAGAAAATAATCAAAATCCATTTTAAAGTAACATTAAATAAGTCATTATATGATTGACTTATTATAATAAAACAGTATATATATCCTTATTTAATATAATGACAAAGGATATTAAATAGCCTCCCAAATAAGTATGTTGTTTATTTGCAAGCACACATGGACCAGAAGTTCCACAGATTCTGTATATATCAATCAAGAAACTACTTTTTAAGATTAGGGTTCCTAGACTTTAACATAAGAGGAGGTTCTAAAGCGTAGTCCTAAGAACTGAAGTTCCCTTTTTTGTAGTGACAAAAAATGGCATCCATGAACGCTTTAGGGCAATAGCTATTGATTTGTTAAAGATACCTAAGAAAGGGCCAAATCATCTTTTGAACCAAGTATAACCCTCTCATTGAACTTTCCTGTATTAAAATATGTTAATAACCTAAAATAATTAATGTGCCTCCCAATGTGCCAAATTTGAATTCAAATTTTGGGGTCAGAAGGGACCCTAAGTTCCCTGCCTCCCACTCTACCTTCCAACAATTTAACAAAGAGGGAACTGAAGCCTAGACAGTGAGAGGGAGGGATTTTCACAAGACATATGGCTACCCAACGGCAGAGACTGGAGTGGATAGAATTTAAGGTATCTGACTTTCAATCCAGTGTTCTGCTCACAAGAGCAAGCTTCCAATTCTATTATAATAAAGAAATGGTTTATGTACATCTGGCTATGAAAAAAAGACAGAAAAAAACTCTGAAAATATGTATTTGGTTATTACTGACTGGGCACTTAATACACTTTTAACCAATGTGAAGAAAATTATGAGGATATCATTCTAAAAACTAAATAAGCATTGCCAGCTTTTCTAAATTTAAGAGACATTAAAAACTTCTGTCACTGCTCTAAATCACCTTCTTTTAAAATGTTCTAAAATAAGCAAGCAAGCAAACCAAAAAACTTAAGAGTTGGAAAAACTCATCATCTATCCACCACCAAATGCAAGAATCCTTTCTAGAATTCTGGCAATTGACCAACCAGCTCTGTTCGAATGTTTTCAGGGCTAAGGAGCATTTTCAAAGGGATGTAGGACATCCTCATTATCACACAGCTTAGTTACAAGGCTACTCCAAATGAGAAAACCCAAACCAGCTTCTCTGTAGATTTCTATACTTTAGCACCAGTTCCACCCTCTGGAACAATACTTGAATTAGTCTAGTGTCTTTTTGTGTATTTTGTGTTCAGTCTTTCAAATATTTGAAGCTAGCTGCCAGTCTAGCATTTCCCTTTTCTCGATAAATATATCTAGAATATTTAAAGTACTTAGAAAGAGATCATACAAATCATTTCAGCTCTATTCTGCTCAACAAAAGTTTATCAATTCCCAGGTATTACGCTAGGTGCTGGGAGTACAAAGAGAAATGAGGCATATTTTTGAGCTAAAGGAACTTAACAATACAGGGGGGTACAGGAGCATATATAGAGAGAACTTAAATCTAGTAACAGCAAGTGCTACAAGTATAGCCATCTCCAATAACAGTTATAAACAAGATTAGAGGACAAGAAAGGAATCAAGGTGAAAGGGACAAAGAATACAACAGTGGGCATTGTGCCAGGGTCACAAATTTGTATCTAAATTGCTGAACTGAACAGTCTACATAAACTGTTAAACAATGGTTCAATGTAACCTAAACAAAATGTGATAGTTCTTAGAACCTATATAGACAGGATAAAGAGGGATTCAAAATATAAAAATATATACCATATTCAGAAACATTATCCGTGCACAGTTAAGCAATACTTATTTGCTAAATAAATTATTCTAAAAGAGATCTTAAAATTAATGACTATAACAAATTCATAAATGAAGAGACTGGTTTTCTTGACTTCTGCTGTGAAGTGTGAAGTAGTGTGTGTTAGGAGAAAATTATCTGGTATGGCATGCAAGAAAGCATTCTTTTTATTCATAACATTTTTTCATGAAAATTCAAAAAATTAAAACAGGATTCCAAAACAATGGCAGCACAATTCACTGATGGAATATTAATTTTTTCCTTTACAAAAAAAAACTATTAAAGATGGAATTTGATTGAACAATACTTAAAGTGATATACCTCAGACCTCTTGAGTATGAGAGCTGAAGTTTATTAAAACTGTCATCTTTGAATTAAACTGTTACATGTAAAAAATAAGATTAAAATGTCCTCTGACTATATAATCCTGTATAAGAGTGCATGTCAACTTTTTCTGTGTATTTTCCTTTAAGAGCATTTATTTAGCACTCCAGTCAATGATAAAAGAAAACTAAGATATTGTTCAGCATTAAGTAACTTCTTTACAACATATACACACATGATACCCATATTTTGGATTTAAATGTTTAATACATTTAATACTCAGTAACTGTCTATAATTAACAGTTTTATTTCTACATAGTTCTCAATATTGAGATCATTTCTAGAATCGGTTATTAATAGGAACAAGATACAGGATAAATGTGAGAATGTTTATTTATCTCAGATTTACTTATGTTTTAAACCACTTGGTCATTTAAAATTGTTGGTTACAAGAGGACATTGTTGTCCATACTTGACTGTCCATAGCCCAAGGAACACTAATCCCTCTAAAGTAGTATCTGCCAATAGGGTGATTAGAACAAAAGTAGAGGGAAAATATTTTAAAATCATCAGGAGAGCTTTTCCAGATTGTATCCTACCTTCACAATCACAGAAAGCCAATGTTTTAGAGGTGTGTTGCAGACCTAATAACACGACTGCAATCAGGATTTAGCTGGAACTGAATTTAGAAGCTACTGTCGCAAATGCTGCTAAAAAGGATCCAAAAAAAAAAAAGTTAAGAAGCCAACATGCAGGCTTCTGAAGATACCTATGTCTACAGAAGTTCCCAGCTAGATCTGTAGTAAGACAGCAATTCAAAGGAAGGACATTATTGCCATCACATTTATGCATAAACAATGCACTTTCAATTGCTTACCTCCAATATTCTGAATTATTATGGTGCCTGCCACCACCACCTGTAAAAAAACAAAAATATTCAGTAGAAAGCGAAATAATAGAAAAGAATCAGTATTTTATTATAATCCAGTAACTATTACTAAAAAAGCAGATGCAGAAGTTGTAAGTGAAGAGAAACTAAAAAGAAATTTGCCGGTCATTTGAAACACATAAAATTAATAATCATCACATTAAAAAGTATTTCTTTAACAGTTCCACAGTTACTATAAAGAAGTTTTTGAAATTTTTCTTGGCAGTCATTTTTAAATAGTTATAAGTGTTAAAAGCTAGTAATCGATAATTATCAAAGTATAAAAATTAAAAGTGTGGGAGTGGTGTCTCATTCCCTTTCTTGCTGGTTTTACCACACTGCTTAAATAAGTAGAAAAAGACAGGCTGGGGTGTGCTATGCCAATGACATATTGCCTAAAAGGAAATGATATAAGTTTTCTGATTTTATCAGCTTGGCATATACCAAGACTTTGAGCATCTCAGTCCCAGAGATTAATAAAGTCTAGAGCCCAATTATTCTCAAACCCTGAAATTATAGGTAAAATGCTCCAAACTCAGTAATGTGAATTAAGCCGAGTATGAGACAATGGGAGTTGGCAAGAACTGTAGGATATTGGAGAATTCCTCCCCCTTAAGTGGGGCAGGTGCTACTCAGCTCTGGCCACTTGATAACATGTGAGAATATGGATCCAATGTAGCCAGATCTTCTCATTTTTCAAAGAAAGTCAGAAAATAAATTTTTTCATACTTTAATGATGTTTAGTTGGTAATCAGTTAAAAATAAAAAATATTTGAGCCATACAAAATGTTCCCGAGGACTAAATTCAGTCTGCAGGCTTGTTAGCTTATCATCTTTGATGAGATTCCTGGGGAACTCAAGGTAATCAGATATAGTTAGAGGAAACAGTAAAACACTGTGCTTCCATTTGGGCCTTTCAATCACTCAAATCTTGATGGATCGGAACCCCAACGTATGCTCGCAGCTGATTAGCTGTTTAGCATCATTCAGTTCTACATGAATTGGGAACAGATCATCTTTCATGCCCATCTTTGTTAGGAATTCTATCAGTGGCACGGCATTTGCCTATCCTGAAAACCATCTAAGTTATTAGGACCTAGGAGACTTGAGGTTTGCAGAAGAGGTCTAATGATATGAAACTTCACAAAGTGTCTTTGGAGATGTGGTGATTGCCACTTGAATGCTCTCCAGAAAAGACTCTGCATTTCAGTCTATGTAAAAATTAGTTCCAAAATGTCAAAGTTATTTGTGAAAAGACTATTTTGAACTTGTGTATGCTATCTTCAGTACAAATGATACCTACTGTCAGTAGTAGGTATACATGAAATTTGGTTTTATTTTCAATTAATATATTGCAAAAAATGGTAATATTAACTTATTGATTATTCTTTCATTCTTTGGTTGAATTTAAGCATTTCATATCTTGAAAGCTAGAATATCTATCTATCTACCTACCTACTTGCCTACCTAATTATGTTTTTAATGCCTAGCACAGTACATGGTACAAAGCATTTAATCAATAAATATTTGGTGAATAAATACCAATTTATAGACATTTAAATAAATCTTCCTCAAAAAGTTCAAAACATTTCAAAAAATTTCTTTATCATAGTATTATCCCATATTATAACCATATAATATCTGGATAGAAGGAAATGGTTAAGTTTCAACCCAACTATGGAAGTGGGGAGAAAATCTAAACAAGCAACTGAACAACAACTCCTCATTCAGAGTATGCTTTGTCTAGTGTGCCTGCCTACTATGAACTTTTTTTGGTGCATGTATTAAAACAACAATGCAACTACTCTAGAGTTTTAGGAAAAGAAGACTCTCAGCAGTCCCTACTCTTTAAACTTTGCTGCTATACAAACAATGCAGGAAATATGAACATGAAATGACAATGATATCAGTGATGCTACTTAGAATTATATTTATAAGTTATGTTATATTAATTGTGGAATTTTCTCATACAAAAATATTTTCTTCTTTGTTTAAACTAGATGGAGGAAATTGATCCCTGGCTACACCAAACATCCTAATCCTCTAGAACAGAAAAATTGCTGCTAAGTAAGATTAACAAAACCTTTTACCCTCAAGTAACATACTCTGTTTCGTCTAAGTTTCAGGTTACTAAGGTCCAAGCCACGATGCTATATAGTATATGATTTAAGCATTCCTTTTTGTACTTTAAAAACAAAGTTAGGGCCGGGCATAGTGGCTCACACCTGTAATCCCAGCACTTTGGGAGGCCTAGGCGGGTGGGTCGCCTGAGGTCAGGAGGTCGAGATCAGGCTGACTAACTTGGAGAAACCCGTCTCTACTAAAAATACAAAATTAGCCAGGCGTGGTGACATATGCCTTTAATCCCAGCTACTCAGGAGGCTGAGGCAGAAGAACAGCTTGAACCCGGAAGGTGGAGCTAGTGGTGAGCTGAGATCATGCCATTTCACTCCAGCCTGGGCAACAAGAGCGAAACTCTGTCTCAAAAGCCAAAAACAAAAAGCTCCACCAAAGTTAACTGGAATGTAAATACAAGTTTTCTCTCCATTGCATAGCTATATATTTTTCCTCCAGACTCACTTTCAGAAGTTAGTTTAGCCACTTACAGATAGAGTATCCTTTTAGAATAAAAATTAAAATAAATATATAAATAAAATAAAAATAAAAAAATGTTAAGTATGTGAAGTAATGCAAATATTAATTAGGTCAATTTAGCCATTCTACAATGTTTATATATTTCAAAATGACATGTTGTCCATAATAAATATACACAATTTTTATTTGTCAGTCGAAAACATAAAAACACAAACAACAGATTTACAAACAAAAGAATTCCTGTTTGGAGCCAAACTGAATATGAATTTTAGAAGTATAGTAGCTCTTCAGAAATTAAAAAACTATATACTATAGCACTAAGTAATGTTCAACTCCTGGTGGAAGACAATTATTTTTCTCTACCTGTTAAACTACTGTAGTATACCTAATGCAAGTGAGTGCCCAATAAATACTGCTGTTATTTCTCTTATTCTGAGTAAGAAAAGTAGTAGATCTAGAGTTCTAGGATGTGGTACTGGCTTTATATAATAGTTGACAAATAGGCCCCTTAATTTCTCTGGTCCTTAATTTCCTCACCTATAAATGAGAGGACAGCTAGATAATCTTTTAGCACTGTTCAATTCTTAAGTGATAGGATCTTCTGATTACTGGTTTTGTAAAGAGCCATGCTATAATTTGAATTTGATGTTGCTTTTCTTCTCTTGTCTTTATGAGGGTTTACTCATATGAGTACATAATCAAAATTAATAAAACTTAAAACAGGTTATTGCTACTCTTTTAAAGTCACTCAAGTCATTGTGCTACTTTATCAGGATGAAATATATTAAAAGATTCAAGCATTGAATTAAATGTATTGATGCATTTTTAGGAAGGACACATAGACTTCTCTTTCTCTGCCTGCTCCCATCATTCTCTCTTTTCTCACTTTAGTTTCCTTTTATTCCTCTAATGTCTTCCTTTTATATATACTTGTCTCTTTTAACTTGAAACCAAAGGAAAAATGCCACTTTGGGTTTTGGACACAATAAGGAGGAAAAAAAAATTACCTTTCCTGGTAATCCAAATGCAAAGAGTCCAAGATCTTCATAAGATGTTACAGCTGTTAAGAGAAATTACAACGTTCACTTTTACACAAAACTATTTGTGTCAGGTCCTAAAGAGAAGAAAATTAATTCTACTACTACAAACTAATTACAGTATAATTCTTATGATCCAGACCAATCAGGACTAAACACAAAATGAGAAAATTCTCCCTAACATCCTCAAATAAAGGCAATAGTAAAAAAGATGATTGGGCTTAATTAGCAATTTATGTAGAAGTCTTTGGTAATTTTCATCAAATCTTCAATTTTCATCCCAAAATATAAACCACAACACCTATGATTTTCAGATGTCTTTGTAGAACATGTCTTTTTACTCAGTAGTGATGGTTTTTTACTTTTTAAAAAAATCACCAAGGATTCTTTCATTATGTTTCTCTAATACATCTCATTTCTGAAAGATTCTCTCTCTCAAGCTGCACATATTAAAAATTATTTCCCCTTTTTACTAAGCAAAAGTTTCTAATCAATATAAGGTAACCAATATCAACATGCAGATTAATGTAATTTTCGTCACCAACTTATCACCTCTATCTATCTGACATCTCTCTGTATGTATTTTAAGTTAATCTGTGTAGGCTGGTCATGGGTAAATTTGTGATCTTAGGCATTCTGAAGATTTTAAGTTGCTTAAACGCTCTCAATACTAACGTTGCATACTTCTAGCAGTTTAATCCACCTGCCTTATTTTGCTATTGAATGGCAGACTAAATTTAAAGCAGAAGTAACCTTTTTTTTTTTTTTTTGAAAACTTTTGAATGCTTATGGTCTGTAAGGATAGAGTCCTTTTAGAATAGGTAAAGCTTAGCACATT
The DNA here is from genome assembly GCF_049350105.2 of Macaca mulatta. NCBI lineage: Eukaryota > Metazoa > Chordata > Mammalia > Primates > Cercopithecidae > Macaca > Macaca mulatta. The sequence continues at coordinate 134,133,291 of NC_133412.1, read as the reverse complement.
TCATGGTTGTCTAACAACTACCCATGCTGGATTAATTCAAATGGAACAATTACTCAAGAACATCCCCGCTTCTCACTATACAGTACTTGCATACCACATTGTCCACATGTTTCATTGGTAATGGTTTCTAAAAACTGGATATGTAAATAAAGTTAAAGTATAAATGTGTGATACTTTCAGAGATGTTCACTTCTCCAGGTGCCTAGAATGCTGAAAATGTGTTCACAAAAAATAATACTCTTATCCCATAATTATCAGGGCATATATTTTATTTTTTCATCCTAAAAGAGTATTCCATTTTCAAGTCACATGTTTAATAAATGTGGTCACAGAAAAATGAAAATTAAATGGCTCATAAAATAACCAAACCGTGTCTTTAGATCATATAGCTTCATGTTTTAACTAGTGGTGCTACTATTTGTTTAATTCTATAGTTTGAAAAGTGCTTACACCAAAGAGAATAGCAGATACTAAGGCTTGGTACAGCAATACACATCTTTTATTGAGTTAAAGATTTGACTCATCATTTCTCAAAGCCAGTTCCAACAAATTTTCTCAAGATATACATGGGTTTTCTTTCACCCCCCACTGTATAAACAAAAAAACTCCTTGGCACTTTCATAATCAAAGACCTCTATGTACGTAAAAATAAGCATTTTTTTAAGCCAAATATAGTCTTTACCTATTATTACTACAAAGTTAGAAAGAAATCAGTGGAATGCTGAAAAAATAAGGAGCTTTACTAATTAAGAACACAAGTTTTAACTTTATTATCAGAGTTGATCAAAGAATTTGGAAACTTCATGAATGATACAGCTCTTTTCTACAATGTATTTACATACTGCTAAACAATGTACATGGGCAATTTAGCTTTTAATTTGAGATATACAATTTGATTTATGAGTAGAAAACTTTATGCTTTAATAATAAAAGACTTTAATAACTTTACAGGGGTGGATTTTAGACATATTTTAAAACATAAGTTACAAAAATAAGAACTGGAATTTTTTCTTCCTATGTGAAATGCCAACATTCTTTTTTTTTCAAATCACATATTCTAAAGTAAAAGCTATCTCAAAAATTAATAATTATTTTAATCAACAAATCTTTAATATTCTTAAGCTTAATTGATAATGTTATACATGGGTACCATTCCTTATATTTAACATCCCAAAGCCTTGGTATATATATTAAACCTGGAAATTATGTACATATTATCTTCAATTTGGCATTGAGAAGGTAATTTGGTTCCATATTATGTTATATGAACCAAGTCTCCAGAGCAGCTCTGATATGTCACTCTGAGGTACGAGGTTAAAGAAATATCAGTGTTCATTTTCAGCATCCGTTTTACATTACAGTTAAATATGTACATTCTTATTTTTTTGAGACAGGATATTGCTCTGTAACCCAAACTGGAGTGCACTGGCACAATCATAGCTCACTGCAGCCTTGAACTCCTGGGCCTAAGCAATCCCCCTGCTTCAGCCCCTGGAGGTGATGGCACCACAGGCACATGCAAATACACCAAGCGCAGGCTAACTTTTCATTCCTTACTTTTTGTATAGGCAGGGTTTCACTATGTTGCCCAGGCTGATCTCAAACTCCTGGACTCAAGCCATCCTCCTACCTCGGCCTCACAAAGTGCTGGGATTACTGGTGCGAGCCACTGCATCTGGTCCATTCTTTCTTAAGAAAGCTTCTCTTCCAAAAATTTAGAGCAAAGAGGCTTTTCAGTGTTACATATGGGGATATATCAAACACCTGCTTTTCAAATGACCTATTTTGCATCAGTTTCTCTGTCAGTAAGCAAGCCATCCAGGTAATTAACCCATCAAAAAGGCTAACCGGAGTGTTTTACTTTTATGCAACAAAATGAAGTATAGATAGTATATTTAGTAAACGTAGCAAGCAAATACCTTTATTGTAAACCAAAACCATAACACTGAAAGATTCCAAAAAGAATTGGTATTTCAATTACCTAAAATTTAAAACATTAAACATTTATTTTTAATTAAAAAAATTAAAACACAACACTTACTGTTCGAGAAAATGTAATCAAACTAACAGCTTAACGAAGACAGCTTGAACTGCAACTCTGACAGTAATGGTATACATTTTAGTAATCTCAAACTTGCTCTCTGGGTCTATTATTTTTTAGTTTTATAAAAATATCTGTAAATGCAGCAAACTTACAAATTGAGAAGAAAAAACCATTAGGCTCTTAAATGGAGACTGAGTACAATGGTCAAATCCTAATTCTAGCTTTCCAGTCAGCATATCTAACTAGTCATTCAGTTCTGTCACTGCCATCAGACTTCTTTTATGTTGCAAAAATTGAAGCACTTTTCCACGCCTGAGACAACATAAATATGAGTAATGGCTTCTTGCTTAACATTGAGGCTTTACTAAATAAAATGTGTACATAGCCAGCCAAATGTTCGAGCTCCACATACTCACTTTTTAACAACAAAAAATCTGGAGCATCTCAGCATATAAACCAAATCAATACTAGGGAAATACTTTTAAAATTCGACTCTGTCATTTGGGCAATTTCTTAAAATGCTGAAAACAGTGTAAACTGGTATTGACTGTTGAAATGCAATTTGAACAATGAACCTTTAAAATATTTAAAACATTTGACCCCTAAGAGCTTGTCTTAAGTAAAATTAAAATCAAGAGAAATCATTATATGCAAAGATACTCAGGGAGTATTGTTTCAACTGGAAAAACAAAACTAATCTAAATACAATGAGAAAGTGGTTACATAAATTACGGTAGATATTTTTGATAGAATAATATGTAGCCATGGAAAACTATATTTATAATATTAAAAAGCCAATATTATTTTAGGTGGAAAAAATACATAAAAAGACTAAAATGAATTACAAATCGTCACAAACTTTTTTTTCTTTCTTCTTTTTTGGCAGGGAAGGGTTTCTAATAGTCTATAATGAATATAATACAAGTGGCAGAACTTTATTTTTAAAAACCATATTTTTGTGCAGTTCCATTTTCTCTACCAAATATCTGATAGGTTTTATTTAAGCTGTAATTTTAATTTTCTCTGGTGTTTAGTAATTGAAGTATTGCTTGGTCTACTAGTAGGAGATTTTTTTTCAGCTCCTTCCTACCATCAATATTTTAAGAAAGATGTTTTTAGAGATACAAAAATAAGATGTGGCGATGACCAGTCACATTAATAGCATATTCCTACAGAAGAGGAATAACAGTAATTATGACAATTACAAAATTAATTCAGTCTTTTACAAGAATTCATACAAACAGTACTTGGCATGACCCACCTTAAGTAAACAAATGACTGAAAGCAATCATTAGCAGTTTATTTTAGGAATTTTTTTTGATATTAAAGAAATCAATGCTATGTTTTGTGGGAGCACAAAGGCTATAAATCTTAATCAAGTAAATTTAGGGAAAATTTCTTCCTTAATGTACCATCAAGGCACACTTTAATGCTATAATATTTTGGTGAGAGCAAGAGTTTGGCCTCCACAGGAATCGTTTAGAAAGCTGCTTCCCATGAAATAGTGGAATATTTCCAGCTAGTTATTCCAGTGTTCTGGTCTGCTTTGCATTTTTTCCTCAATGAAACAGGACAATTAATAAACTCTGGTCATAGTACAGAGCCCAAGTTTCAGCAGCAGCAATATTATCTTTGGATCTGGATTGAGGGACATGAGTTATTCAAATACAGTTCAACTCTCAGAAAGCTAGCCATTGGGAATGTACCCTTATTATTTTGAAATTCTTGTCTTTCTTGTGTTTTCTACCATTTTCCTCTGATCTTTTTTGTTTTTTTGTTTTTTTGTATTATTTGTCCATGCAGGTCATTCATTTTTTAATATTCACTATGCAATCTCATTTGATACTTCTGATCTTTCTTAGTATGTGTTTAAATGCCAACATGCCAACTGAATGTGGCATGATTTTAAAACACCCAACACAGAAAACAGAATGCTAGAATACTAGGAACATTCTTTCACATGGCACAGAGGATGTGATATTGCATATATAGAGATGATTCTGGGATCTCAGTACTACTTAGCTCTTCAGTGAACAATATTTACAGTTATATCCTATACATGGTAATAGTTTTCAACTTTTGGCCTCAACCAATGGATAAAAACAAACAAATATAATTATAAAACAGAAAGTAAATATTGTCAATCTGACAATGTAAAGGTACAGCAGACAGACTATAGGAAATAGGAATCAGGAAGGTGAAAGAAAGAACAGAAGCACTAGTATAATAAAGGCAGAAAATAAGAAGATACTGACTAAAGCTGATGGAACAAAATTAAATGTTTATATATTATTTAGAGTTACAAAATAATCAATGAAAGAACAATCGAATATAAACTAATGAATATTAGAAGGGAAAAGGGGAGGGATTAGTGTAGCTGAGCTTTTGCTAACCTTTTGCAGTAAAGAGTCAATAGATATTCTCTTAAAGCAATAAATAACCAAAAGCTATTATTTAGACTTAGAGAGGCAATCGCCAAAAAAATTAAAAACAAAACTCTTTAAATGTTGCTAACTCTGAGAAACAGGATAAAACTAGGGAAGAATGGGTGGGGAACTGTTCTAAGTTCTGCATAAGTGCGCACACACATGCACACACACACGTGACCATATATTACTTCTGATAAAAATAAAAAGGAAAGGTTAATGTAAAAATGTTCAACCCTGCAGAGATTGACACCCATCCTTCACTACAACTCAATAACAAAAAATTCAGCTTAAGGGAACACTTAACCTAATGTCAAGGCAAACACTACAAAGGAATCACTACACAAGGGGAGCACACACATAATGTTGCCGGGGTTTCTCAACCTTGCCACTACTTTTGGGCCCAGATTATTATTTGTTGTTGGGCGCTGTCCTGTGTATTGTAGAATGTTTAGCAGCACTCCTGGCCTTTACCCACTAGCTGCCAATAGCACCTTGCCTCACCCTGCCCTCTCCAATCCCCAGCTGTGACAATCAGAAATGCCTCCAGACATAGCCAAATGCCCCATGGGAGAAATACCAAGTACAGTTTAGAACCACTCATTAATAAGAAGGATGAGACAAGTACACTAATTCACTTTAGACAGACCCATATAAGCAGCCCACTTAGTTTAACTGTGGGTTTACTGAACTATGATCCCTGATCAAAAGAAGAAAAACAGATCAAAATATAGTTTGGACAGCTCACTACCATTCCAAACCATAAGAAAATGTCCACGGTGAGCTTTGAAATGGGAATCGTATCTATTGCCTTTCAGTCAGTTTTAGTTCTTCTGTGATTGTCACAGTGAGAGCATCTCAAAGTATTATACTCCTAAAACAACTCATGTCCTTCATAGGATACCCAAACGATGGTGGGGGAATGGTGGGAGAAGGCTGTCAGCTCTTTATTGAGAAATGGTATGTGTCAGTGTCCAGTATGTCATATAGATATTGAACACACTATATTTGATAAGCTATGTAAAGAATTTGTTTTTCCTTGGAGATGGAGTTTTTGCTCTTTTCACCCAGGCTGGAGTGCAGCGGCAGCGATCTCGGCTCACCGCAACCTCTGCATCCCAGGTTCAAGCAATTCTCCTGACTGAGCCTCCCGGGTAGCTGAGATTACAGGCGCCCGACATCACGCCTGGCTAATTTTTTGTATTTTTAGTAGAGACAGGGTTTCACCATGTTAGGCAGGCTGGTCGTGAACTCCTGACCTCGTGATCCACCCACCTCCTCCTCCCAAAGTGCTGGGATAACAGGCATGAGCCGCCGGTCCTGGCCAAGAATTTTTAAAGATATTGACTACACATAATTTTTGCCTTGCATATTTACTTTGGAACTTATGTAATCTCTTTGTAGTTTTAATACATCCATCTATTCATCACCCATGTATCCAGCTTTTATTAAATACTCTAGTGTGTCAAGCACATGGTAGATGCTACAAACAATGGTTAATGGTTTGAATATACATTAAATTATCCAGAAATACAATTACCATGTAAATGCAGAAAAGACTATAATTTGTTTTGTTTGGAGCTTTGCCAAAAATCATTTCCTAAATGGAAAGTCACATCACTAACATTTACTTTTTGTGTCTTTATTTCATTGTTATGGCATTATTATTATGTAAGTAGTATATTAGTTTCCTAGGGCTGCTGTAAGAAATTATCACAAACTTCATGGCTTAAAACAACAGAAATTTATTCTCTCTCAGTTCAACATCTAAATGGAGATCTCCAATATCAGAGGTGGCTGATATGTTCGGCAGCACGGATGGGAGTCGTCAACCTATTTTTGGTAGCTAAGCTATAAAAGTTTATAATGTTATTCAAAGATAGTAAAGTACAAGGACGGATAAAGATGGAATTCTGGTGGGGCAGAGACTGCTGGTTGTCTCTTCCCTTCTTCTACCTGAGTAACAGAACCCTGACTTTTAGTTGGGTTCATTGCCACCTGTAATAAATGCTACATTTTCTAGGTCCCTATGCAATTTATTTATTATGGCCATTGGGCATATTAAGTTCTGGCAGCAAGAAGAGAGAGTCTTAAGTGAGATTCAGTTGGTAGGCATCCCCTTCTCTCTTTCTGCTCTCTAGGACACGGATGCGATGTCTGCACTCCACAAGTCATCCTAGACCTCAAGGATGGGGAAGGCACACACAAGAATAACGGAACAGAAAGGCAGATCCTCTTTCCTTGATGACACTGTAGATCAACCATTGCTGCTTGTAATTTTAAATGAGATAGTATAAAAAGATCTCACAGACGAGGTAAGATTTGTCAAAGCCTTGAAGGTGATGAGTGAGCAAAGCCATGTGGGAAACTGGGGGAAGAAACGCCCAAGAAGAGCACAGAAAGCACAAAGGTATGGAAGCAGGAGACTACCCAGCACAACTGGGGAATACTGAGCACAATTTTAGAGCCAGACTGTGTGGGTTTGAATCCTGCCTCCTATACTTCCTAACTGGGAAGTTACTTTCACCTCTCTTGGACAAGTTACTTTAACCTCTCTGAGCCACAGTTACCTCATTTCAAAAAATGGAAATAATATTGGTACTTACTTCGTAATATTATTATGAAGATTAAATGAATATTCATAAAGTCCTTAAAATGATGTTAAGTGCTATATAAGTAAATGTTACATAAGATGAAAATTAAAAGTGTGACTGAAACAAGTGAGGGAGTACTGGAAGATAAATCAAGGAGATAAAAAGGGCAGAAGACTTGTGTTGGACTTTGTAATGATTTCTGCTTTTACTTTGATTGAACTGGGAAACAACTAGAGGATTTTGAGCAAAGGAATGCTATGACCCAACTTACATTAACAGGATCATCATGGTTGTTTTGTTAAGAATAGACTGCAGGAAGTAAGAGTGGAAGTAAAAACAAAAAGATAAGCTATTACTTTTGATGGTGGTAATAGTAACTGAAGATGAGTGGTAGCAATTAAATGAGAAAAAAATCAGATTATTAATTTTTTGGCAAGGCACGATGGCTCATGCCTGTAATCCCAAGCACTTTGGGAGGTCAAGGCAGGAGGATTGCTTGAGCTGGTGTTGGAAAACAGCCTAGGCATCGTGGTAAGAGCCCATCTCTGCAAAAAATTAAAAAATGAGCCAGGTGTGGTGATGTGTGTGGTGATGTGCATAGCCTGCAGTACCTGCTACTCAGGAGGCTGAGGTTAGCTAGGTGTGGTGACATGCATGGTGATGTGTGCCTGTGGATACCAGCTACTCGGGAGGCTGAGGCATGAGGTTGAGGCTGCAGTGAGTTATGGTCACATCACTGCATTTCAGCCTGGGCCACAGAGCAAGACACTATCTCAAAAAAAATTTTTTTTGGACGTGAAGGGAACAGTATGGCATGGATTGAACATGCAGAATGAGGTGAAAAAGGGGAGATACAGAATAACTTAAAGATCCTTGGCCTAAGCAATTAAAAGAAAGACATTACCATTTACTTAGATGGGAACAGTAGAAAGTGTAGATTGGTAGTATAAAGATGGGGAATTTTCTAAATCTGAGCTGTTAGACACCCAGGTGGAGATGTCACGGAGGCAGCTGGAGATGAGACTGAAATTCAGGGGAGAGTTCCAGGTCAGGGATATATATTTCAGAATCACCATGAGCCCAAGACCGAGTGTAAAAGAAAAGAGATCACTCACACCTGTAATCCCAGCACTTTGGGAGGACAAGGTGGGCGGATCACTTGAGGCCAGAAGTTCGAGACCAGCCTGGCCAACATGGCAAAACCCTGTCTCTACTAAAAATACAAAAATTATCTGGGTGTGGTGGTGCATGCCTGTAATCCCACTTGCTTGGATGGCTGAGGCAGGAGAATCACTTGAACCCTGCAGGGCGGAGGTTACAGTGAGCCAAAATCACACCACTGCATTCCAGCCTGGGTGACAGAACGAGACTCTATCTCAAAAAAAAAAAGAAAAAGAAAGAAAATAAAAGAAAAGAGATCAGAGAAATAGTCCCAGGGGCACACCAATGTTTAGAGGATGGGGAGATTAAGAGAATTCAACAGAAGAGAAAAGGAGTGTTCAATGAAACAGGAAGAGCTAGGAGAGCGTGACTCGTCTTTCAGAAAGGAAGGAGTTATCAGTTGTGTCACATGCTGCTGACTGAGAATTGACCATTGGATTTAGCAATGTGGAAGTCACTGGTACAACAGTTTCAGTGGAAAAGCCTGACAGGAGTGAGAGGAGAGGAACTGGAGACATCTGGTTTAGATAATTATTTTTTTTTTTTTTGAGGCAGGGTTTCACTCCCATCCCCCAGGCTGAAGTGCAACAGCATGATCTCGGCTCACTGCAACCTCTGCCTCCCTGGCTCAAGTGATTCTCTTGCCTCAGCTGCCCCAGTAGTAGCTAGGACTACAGGCTCATGTCACCTCATGCAAATTTTTTTTTTTTTTTTTTTTTTTTTAAGAGATGGGGTTTCGCCCTGTTGCCCAGGCTGGTCTCAAACTCCTGACTTCAAGTGATCTTCCTGTGTCTGCCTCCCGAAGTGCTAGGATTACAGGCATGAGACACCACACCTGGCCTGGTTTAGACAATTATAAGGAGTACTGTCATGAAGACATGAGGCATATTCAAAAGATGCGAAGTCAAAGAGATTTTTAAGATGAGACAAACTAGTCTATTTGTAAAGTTATAGGAAGGAAATGGTAGAAAACGACCAAGAAATAAGAAAGAAGGGAGAAAGTGGCTGGAGTGATGTAGGCAAGAGCAGGTGGGATCATAGCACAAGTGGAGGGGTAGGCCTTAGATATAAACACAAAGAATTCATCCCAAGGAACAGAGTATATGAGCACAGATAAATAAGTGGTGGCAAGAGCTTATGAAATTCTTTTATGACTGCTTCTGTTTTTTCAGTGAAACAGAAAGTGAAGAATATCAGTTATGGGTAAAATCAAAGAAAAAAGTGTCGAAGGTTTGACAGAAAGCAGAAGATATAAAAAAGCAATCTCCTAGACAGTAGATAAATGAGCTGAATGGAGTGATGAACTAAAGTGAACCAGAATTGTGTAACAGCATCATAGGCCCACTAGATATTGAATTATAGTGATATCAGTCTGCATGGTTATGCTTTTCTTCAGGAACATTCAAATGCATGGGTGCAAATGTGAAGTAGGTAGAGTTATATTTAACTATGGTTGGAATTTTGCCAAGGAAATATGATGGTTCAAGGGATAGGAAAGGGATTAAATAACATACTACAAAACCTCAACTGGATAAAGAGGGAAATAAGCATGGGTGTGGGGGGTCAGTGCAAAGGCGGTAGGATCAATGAATTGATAGAAATCTTGGTAGGGGTGAAAACTGTCAGAGTTGAAGTACTTGAGAGGGTGAGTTAGAAACATAGGAGACGGTGGTGGCAGATGGGCAGATACTAACAAATGCTATTCGGGTAGTGACAAGATCAATGGTACGACCATGGAAAAAAATAAGTGGCCAGTGTAGGTAGAGAATATGATCATTAGAGAAGAAGAGGTTCAGGAACTGAAAGCATTAGAAGGATTAGCTACATGGATATTGAAATCATCCAGAATTATAACAGGGGTAATACTGAAGAAACTAAAAGGCAAGTAGAAGCTAAAATTTAGCTAAAACATTCATGAAATGACAGGAAACTGTCTAGGAGTCTATAAATGACAACGGTAAGGAGAGCTGTAGATGGTATATATTCATGAGATTAAAAGTTGGGGGGTTCAGGGAGAGGAAGACAGTTGAGAAGCAGAAATGTGGGACAAACAGGACACCTATACCATCTTCAGATTAGTATGAGAGACATAAAGAGAAAAGACTGACCACTTGAGAGAACTATAGGGAAGCCTCAGAGGAGGTTTTCATAGAGTAAGAAACAAACAGAAATGTTCAGAACAGAATTAGAGACATGTGAGTTTTGCTGATGATTGACTGTGAGTTCCAGAGAGCACAGTGGAAGGGTTTCAGGAGTTAGAGAGCAGTGGAAGATGAGGTCAGAAACAGATGACAACCATATGGGATGAGTCTGAGAAATGAAATATAACCTAATATACTTGAAATGACTAACACAAATTGAGATAAATGGTATAATGTCATAGTCCAAATGGTCTCAAGGCAAATAATGGTGACAATGCAGTGAGTAGTAGGGATCAAGGACTAGGGAGTTGTGGTTTGGCCAGAGGTATGCAGAGTTCTAGGACTCTCATTCTCTCCAGTTGACAGTGACATGGAAGCCCGTGGAGCAGAGCTGTGGGTTTAGTACCAGAGCATGAGAAGTATTCCAAAAGAATGGCAACAAACCAACTATTTCTGAGATAGCAGTGTGTACAACACCCTGCAATCTTTAGAGATTTTTGCCCCAGTGACAACTCATTTGCCAAGGACTTGACATTTCATATACATTATTTTATTTCATTCTCAGAACAATTCCAAGAGGGAAGTGTTATCACTGCCATTTTATAGATGACAAACTAAGGCTAAAGAGAATAATGTTCTTTATATGTCACCTCAGCTCCCATGAAAAGTCCTGATAGACCCCAAACTCTCCATAAAATCTAAAGTAGAATTTCATGTGAAGAAATCCTTTTTTTTTTTTTTTTGAGACGGAGTCTCGCTCTGTCGCCCAGGCTGGAGTGCAGTGGCACGATATCGGCTCACTGCAAGCTCCACCTCCCGGGTTCACGCCATTCTCCCGCCTCAGCCTCCGAGTAGCTGGGACTACAGGCGCCCGCCACCACGCCCGGCTAGTTTTTTGTATTTTTAGTAGAGACGGGGTTTCATCATGTTAGCCAGGATGGTCTCGATCTCCTGACCTCGTGATCCACCCACCTCGGCCTCCCAAAGTGCTGGGATTACAGGCTTCAGCCACTGCGCCCGGCCGAAATCCTTTACTTTTATAAAGATGAAAATTTCTCTTTACCCTTTGCCTCCAGCAAATAAATGAAGAAGTTATTTATAAAAACTCATGATAGCTCTTTCTCTTACCAATGAATTCAATCTGAGCATATTACTCTTATGATAGACCAACAAACTGTTGGGGGAGAGTTAGTTACATATTATTCTCTAGTCTTTATATATGAATGTATGTATTGAAAAAAAAAGAGAAAAGCCTACCTCCACAGAGAATTTTAGAAAGATTGAAGGAATTCAATCAACGGAAGACAGGTGCGTCAATGTGCAGGCAGAACCATGAAGTAGTTAGTTCATGGGCCCAAGTAGGCTACAGAAATCAAAGAAAAAGAGAAAAGAAAGAGAAACAGACATATTCACTTCATACGCCCCAGAGTTACAGAAAAGAACAAACACAGTATCAGAATCTTAAAGTTAAATACATGTGAACTGAAGGAGTAAAAAATTAACATTACTTAGAAATCTCCACACACTGAATACTACTCCCACATAACTGAAATTAATAAAACATTTTACTTTAATTAAAACTAAAATGAAGTTTTAAAATGAAGCTTGAAAGACACAATTGCCACGTAGTTGACTAAAGTATTAATCTTTTAATAGAATGAATTAAAAGAATCTACCAAGATGTTAAAGTATCATAATTAAGTAAAATTTTTTTCACATGTAACAAAATTTCAATACATGCAATTAAAATTCAAGTTTCAGCAGGATTTACAAATATATTTATCAAAAGCTAGTATTCCTAAATTCAGGATGCTTTTATGAACAACCTGTCACTTTAGGATTAATATTTGTACTGTTTCCTAGTATTTTTATCTGTCTGCACATTCACCCAAGCCCCTTGAGAGCAGAGGCATGCACTGGATGGCCAAAACACTGTTAGAAGTTGTGGCTATAAACTATGAATCCTAAACTAGATTTGCATAAGAATCACCTGGAGGACTTGTTAAAAACATATCTGGCATTGGATGGCCAAACCACTGGTACAAGTTAGAGCTATAAACTATGGATCCTAAACTGGTTTTGCCTTGTTAAAAACATATTCTTGAGTCTCACCTCAGATTTTTGAAATTAGAATCCCTGAGGCTTAGAACTCTCTGTGCATAAAGAGATCTAAGGGTGTTTCTGATGATGGACAGGCTTTAGGAAAACAAAGTAGAGCAGTGGTTTCAGAATTATTCTGAAGAGCCTTAAAATTCTTAAGAAACATCACTGGGCTTCTCTCACCTGTTTCAGCACAGAATAGCCTCACTGCTATAGTTTGGTTTGTCAGACCCCTCCAAATCTCATGTTGAAATCAGATCCCCAGTGTTGGAGGTAGGGCCAAAGGGGAGGTGTTTGGGCCCTGAGGCCAGATCCCTCATGAATGGCTTGGTGCCTTACTTGGGGTAATGAGTGAGTTTTTACTTTCATTAGTTTCATGAGAGCTGGTTGTTAAAAAGAACTGGGCATGCCCCTCCTCTCTGGCTTCCTCTCTTGCCCTGTGATCTCTGCACATCCTGGCTCCCCTTCACCTTCCACAATGAATGAAAGCAGCCTGAGCCCCTTACTAGATGCAGATGGAGCAGAGAAGCCCCTCATAAGGGCCATGCTTCTTGCAGAGTCTGTAGAACTATGAGCAAAATAAACCTCTTTTACTTATAAATTATGCAGAATCAGGTATTCTTTATAGAAATACTAAATGAATAAAGAAATCCATTTTTATCTATTTTGTGTATCTACTTTTCTTCTTAAAATCTGAAAATCACAAGGCCAGATAGAGCAAAATGAATTCATCCATTTAAGAATTAAACCCATGATTTTTGCATCAAAGCTGACCTAATCCAAAGATAAAAGAGACTAGACAGATAAAAAGACCAGGACTGACGAACACAGAATATCTGTTAATGACAAAAGGAAAACCTTACAAAAGCACTTCTATAATTCATATACTTTTATTTGCTGGATCCTAAAAGAACTTATTCAATACATGACTGAACTGCATAATAAAATTCCAAATGGAAAAAAAAATAGACACAAATACATTGAATTAACTGCACATACTTATTTCTCTTAGGAAGAAACTACCCTATTCTAGACTTGCAATTAAAAATACAAAATGCATCTAAATAAATTAAAGCTTTGTGACCTTACTTCCTACAATCCTAATTCTGCCATCCCTACCTCTGACTAGCAGGTAGATGGGGGCAGGGAAGGCAGCAGTAGCTCTGGGAATGTGTTCTCTCCTTGAGAAAATGATTTCCCCATAAGCATAAGGTTTGGATCCTTTGAACACCTTTTAGATCCTCCCATAATCTACTCTACTCCAGAAAATTAGGTTATGCGCTGTGGAGGAAAGCAGGCAAAAATGCTAGTTACCTCCTCCCACCCTGTGCTTGGATATTCTCCCACAGTATTGGGTCTGTATATCTGGTTTTTTCAAATTCTCCATTCTGATCACCCCATCTAATAAAAATGTATGCTCACTGGATATTAGATTTGAGACATCCAATTCTATATGTAGATACAAACTCAAGGGACTGCTTTATTAAATGAAGCAGCATAATATTTTTACTTACCTGTCTGAATACACATACTAAGCAGAAGATGGACTGAGTAAGAAGCCAGGAGAGCAACTGTCAGCAGCAAGAAGCTACAACATAAAAGAACACCTGGTCAAATCCTCCCAAAAGTTTGTCTTTTTTACAAAACAAATTTCTTAACAGTCAAATATTCACAGGAACTATCTCTGAGTAGTTGAATTATGTTCATTTAGGAAATTAAGAAGATACTTTTCTACTTTTTTGTATTTACCACATTTTATTTAAATGAAAATATACTGATTTTGAAATCAAAAAAGAAATAAAAACCAAACTTATTTAAAATACAAGCAAACTTCCACATTTTGCATTATTGTCTGCTGACTGCTGAATCAGCCATTAAATAATATTGTAATATTTCCCTTTTATGACTGGTTTTCTTCTTATTTTGAGTCTAAGTAGAAGTTTTACTTATGTAATCTCATTGTCTTCTCTTTTTCCCTTCCCCTCTCTACTTCCAGTGATGTGGACCTCCTTATCACACCTTCACCTTATTAAGGTGTATTTAAGATTTATTTAGACTGTATTTTCTAGCATCTATTAAACACACACACTCTCCAAACCAAACTAAACCAATGTAGTTAACATACCTCTAATGATGCAATTTGAAAAATGTGCAAACAATGTAATGATTGAGGTCCTCTCACCAACAGTGTGAAAGAAAAAACTCAGATTTTTTCCTATTCACACCGGCAGGACAAGCTTCTATACAGCTATCCCCAATGAACTGCCCCGGTCATTGAAGAAATTTTCTCTCTATGGTCCAGTTAATACTTGTTAATAAATAACAAAATTGAGAGGTAAAAGTACACATGTCATTAAACTGACATCAGGAACTTCACAAAATAAGAGTTTAGCATCACCAAAAATGATGGTTGATATGACTAGGTGGGCACACATTCAGCAGTATATATTGCATGTAAACCCTGGTGCATAAATTATGATTTTTCAAAGAGAACCAAAAACAAGTCCTCTATGTCTTGCTTAAGGTGTCACATATAGTTTTTAATTTTAAAAATAATGAAAGTTTTTGAATACATTCCATAATAAAAGCAAGGTGGGTTACTTAAAAGTTGCTTTGCTTATCAAAAAATTTGGAATAAAAGCAGGAAATAAACCTAAAAGAGACTCTCTAGGCATTTTAAAGTTTCTAGTAAATAGATCTGCTTCTACTGACAAACAAAGCCAACTTGTCATTCATTCATTCTATTAGCCTTGTGGTGCTAGATGCTAAGGATAAGGTCCAGTTACAAAGGATTTTTTCTATTTTTTTAATTTTTTAGACAGGATCTCCCTCTGTCACCCAGGCTGGAGTGCAGTGGCCCGATCATGGCTCGCTGCAGCCTCAACCTCTCAGGTTCAAGCAATCCTCCCAAGTAGCTAGGAACTACAGGCACACTCCACCACACTAAACTAACTTTTGTATTTTTGGCAGAGATGGGGTTTCACCATCTTGCCCAGGTTGGTCTCAAACTCCTGGGCTCCAGTGATCCGCCTGCCTTGACCTCCAGTTATAATGGATTTCAGTTAAGTGGGACTATTAATCTTCAAACATATCATTGTAACAATTATAATAACAAAATGAATATACAAAGTACTATGAGAGCACAGAATATCCAGGATTGTCTTCTATTTTGGGCAAATTGGCCTACAAGCCAAGTTCTGAAACATAAAAAAGAACAGGCACAAAACACACGCCTAGCCTCAGAAAGTGAAATAAGGCTACTTAACAATACAAAGAGAGAGCGAGGAATGAAAAGATTATGTGTTGTATTTGCACTCACAAAACTGCTATTTGGAAGTTAATCTGCATGGCTTTGATTCACTTTGGCCAAGGAGACACAATGAATATGCTACTCTTAAGTGGCATATTTCATTATAAATGAAATGTGGATCAATTTCCCGTTTTTAAAAACTAGTCACACTTTTGTATTTAAGAAGCTATGTGGTATCCCTCCAAGGTACAGACTAGCAACAAGAATAGCAAGAAAAATGCTAAAACCCCAGAAATAACTTAATTAGAAATTGGATAATAGCAGCTTCTGGAATACCTCTCTCTCTCTCTGTTTCTCAGTATATTATCAAAATGGAAAAAAAATGTGATGGTAAAATATGAAGACTCACCTAAATCCAAGGATACCAGTATTAGCCATAATAAAAGCTAAGCCAAGGATGCCACTTCCCATGATGGCATTCATCAAATTAAACACTGATAAACCAAATGAAACACCCGGGGATCGCTGTCTGTGAAGTTCCTGTAAGCACACAAATTTAGTAATGTTAAATGTTTGGATGGTGAAGTTAAAATTTCGTGAAGAAATTCCATAAATGAAAGATTATGGAAAAAAGCTGCAAACCACCAGGCTTTGTATGACATATTAGTTGCTTAACCAACACTAGTTTCCTTTCCTTTCCTTCCCACCTCCCACTAGTGCAGCTCCAGGAATCTAGGGTTTCCACCAGTACACAAGACAGGCAGGGTTCAGGAAGGGCCATGACTAACCTTGTGACTGCAAGAAATGAAGATAGGACAGGAATGGGGTGGGGAGGGAGAGGAGGGATATGGCCTCAACTCATGTGATTACTAAAGAATTGCTGAGTCAACCTGGGACTGCCGTGGACAGTTGTTCCTCCTCAATTTCTCGGACTGCACAACTAATCTCTACTTATATATCTAATGAATCAGTTCTACCAAACTGGAAGGATGGTCAGGAATACCTTGCAACGACAATATTATAAATAGAAGCAATTCACGTTGTTCTGGCGGTATCCCTGAAAACATCCCCCTCCCCACAAATAGCATTGGGAATAAAGTCCTGAGAACAGTGCCTAGGACTCGAGTTAAAAAGCGGAGTGCCCACTGCACAGGCTTTAGGGTCAGGAACGTGCTATACCCTTACTATCAAGCCACTTCCATTCTGCCGCTAAGAATTTCTGTATTAAAATGCTTATTACTCTCCCTCCCTCCATGACTAAGTCGGAAAAGGAAAATCCTGTGACTCTTGCAAAGACCTCACGAGACTGGTGGAGAAAATAAGGTGACAAAGATACTAACAGCAGTGAGTACATAATCCTAGGGCCGCTCATCCCATCATGCACTAAACGCTGCATCTCTTCCACCCGACGCTTTTCATCTTTTCTTTCTAGAGTATGCTATGCTGCTATCACATTCATAACTGCGCCAATCTCATCTGAATCTCGGCGGCTGCTTTCGGGCCCCATCCCCCAGGGTTCAGGCTCCAGCATCTCTCCCTTCCCGGTGCGGTCCTCCTTTTCTGGGTCTTATTTGGCAGGCACTTGAGGGAAGTCGGCGGGTGTCAGCGCCAGGAAGCGAACAGAGTTCACTTACGTTGCTTAGCAACGGACTCAACTCTTCGGCCTCCGCTTCTTCAGGCTGCTGGGCAGAGACATACCAGCCCCGCTCAGCGTTGACGCTCCCCCAGGACGCCTCCATGCTGCTCTCCAGCTGACTACCAGGTCCATCTGCGAGCCTTTACCTCTGCCCTGCGCTCCGGTAGTCGGTCGCGCCAGAGGCGGAGCTTTGAGCCCGGCCCTTCCGGCGTTCCGTACTTCACCAGGGCCGGGAAGGAGAGTAGCGAGTGGACGTGATCTGATGACGCTCGCCCTCTCCGCGGCGAACAGTGATGATGTCATAGAAGACCAACTCATCCACTGGCGACCCACATCCGATCGGTACCGGAGCCGGAGGTGGGGAGTCGGCTCGTGGATCCAGCTGCAGAGCGACTTGGGGAATTGGAATGGTGCTTTGGTAAGGTGGCGGCCTCGTTAGAGGCTAATGGTCCAGGGGAGGTACCAGCCCGCCCAGGGCTGCTTTCCGCCTCGTGCTGCCAGGGCACAAAAACATCGTGAGGTCACCCACCCGCCTAGGTGCTGAGCTTAGATTCGAGGTACTGGATAGTAAGGAATGTTTCAAAAGCCTTTCGACACATTTTACTGATGGGAAAACCGAGACTCATAGTAATTTATCCAGGGTCACCCATTTGGACCTAATTTGATCTCTGACGGTGAAAGACTTCGTTGCTTTACAGGATTCTGGGACACGGCCCTTTCCCCTTACAAGTATTTTTTTTTTACAAAATTCTTTGGTATTTTAGAAGACAGTGAATAACTGATACTATGCATATAACACTCAGCAAAGCTCTCGTCCTCAAATACAGAAGCCTCTAGTTAAAGGCAGGACACGTGGCAGTAAAGCATCCAAAACAAACAACAGAGCGATATATTAAGAACACAAGCACCGAAGTCAGCCAAAACTAGGTTTTAATCCATGCTTAGCCACTAACCAGTTGGGAGACTTTGGATGGGTTACCTTACTTCTGAGCTTTCGTTTACTCATTTACAAAATGAGGGTGCAGTACTGCACACCTCCCAAGATTGATAATGTACATAAAGCATTTAGCGCAGCATCTGACACAATAAGCACCCATGAAACTATCCTAATAAATATCGCCACTAGTAATGGTCGTGTATAATGACTATTTCATTTACAGATGACCATTTAACTCATATTTCAGCCTTCCAATCCCAAATGTATTATCTAGAAAATTGTGGGTGAAGAGGATCATTGAGTATGGCTGATGGATCACTAAGCCCTCTGAACTGGCAGCAGTGGATTGAAAGTGTAAATTTAATATATACCACTATTATCTACCATTAATATGACTTCCTGAAAAAGTCATCCTGTTCTGGAAAAGATAGTATACTTCCCACACACCACCAAACGTTTTGACAGCATTTAGCAGGTTATTTGAGATAGTAGAATTTAGATTTTTATTCTCAAAAGCTGTCGTGTGTGAATTTTTTTTTATTTTTTAAGGATCTTATGGAGGCCATTTGGATTCTCAAGAAGACTTCTGAAACTGGAACGCCATAGCATAACTGAATCAAAATCGTTGATTCCACTAGCTTGGACATCCCTGACACAGACGCTTTTGGAATCACCTGGTATTTTCTTACTGGGTCAAAGAAAAAGATTCTCAACCATGCCAGAAATAGAAACACATGAGAGAGACTCTGAATTGTTTTCACCACCCTCTGATGTCCGAGGCATGACAAAACTTGATAGAACAGCTTTTAAAAAGACAGTCAACATTCCAGTGCTTAAAGTGAGGAAAGAAATAGTCAGTAGATTGATGCGATCCCTAAGAAGGGCAGCGTTGCAGCGCCCAGGCATAAAACGTGTGATTGAAGATCCAGAAGATAAAGAAAGTAGACTAATCTTGTTGGATCCCTATAAAATATTTACTCATGATTCCTTTGAAAAAGCAGAACTCAGTGTTTTAGAGCAGCTTAATGTCAGTCCACAGATCTCTAAATATAATTTGGAACTAACATATGAAAACTTTAAGTCAGAAGAAATCTTGAGAGCTGTGCTTCCTGAAGGTCAAGATGTAACTTCAGGATTTAGCAGAGTTGGACATATTGCACACCTGAACCTTCGAGATCATCAACTGCCTTTCAAACAGTTAATTGGTACGTGTGTCATAGTAATATTCATGTATTTGAAGGGAATTTGCAAATTGTTAATTTTAGCTTTAAAAATTATTTTTTTTAACACCAAGTTACAGAGGCAGAACATTTTGTCATGTTAACTTTAAGCTAGATCTTGAGCTATATACCCTCTTTTAAGGGCCATTTTGGAATATCTTCTTTAGAATCATAGCAGGTTCCAAATATTGGTCCAGGCTTTTGTGTACACCAGTACATCAGTGTAGATTAAACTTGAATCACATGCTTTGGCAGCTACATTGAGGAGAGATCTTTTTGGTACACAAGACTTGTTAGGCCTTCAGGGCTATGTTAAATACTAGGTTTCATAAATTTGGGTACTTTATAGTCAAAAGTGCAAGATGTTTACTTATGCTTTCATTGATTCAACCAATTGAGCCTCTACAATATGTCAAGCACCATACTGTCCTGTTACACATTTCTTTTGTTTTTATTGATGAATGGAGTAATAATGGATAGTGGTAACATAAATACTTAAACAGATCCTTGTAATTGTGACTGGGTACAAATATCAAGTCTAGGCTTTCCTATGAGGCACTGCCTACCCTAACTCAAACATTCCTCTGGCATTCCCATTTTATAAGCTTTCTTTCATAGAGGCACTCATATATTAAAAGTGAAACATTTTCATACAGTAGTAATTTTAAAGCTTTTACTATAGACCTTCAGATTAGTTTTTAAAAATTTATAAATTTCATTCCTCATTTCAAACTAAATTCCATACCTTAAAAGTTGAGTTCAGATACATGAAGCAGACACGGTAAGAACAATGATTAATTTGTTTATTGATATTATATTAAAAAACAAGTATCTGATTATCAGAAATTGGACAAATGCTGGTTGTATTTCAGGATATTGTATAATTGGGTACTGTGTGCTGATTTACAAGTCAAGTTAGGCAATGAAATAGCATATAGATTTTTATAAGTTTTTTAAAGTGCTAACTAAAAAAATAGATTCATCAAAAGGCCATGAGTATGCCAGTTCTGTAGCTTTTCTGCTCTGAAGTAAATGAACATTTAATTTAGATAGGACTCTAAAGAATCTGCTTTTTTTTTTTTTTTGAGGAAACATTGTTTTGCTGGCATGTATTTCTAAAGTGGGGGCATTTGTTCCAAAGCCACAGTAAAACAGACATTTGGCTTGAGGCCACTGGAACCGGCAGATGTTTTACTGTTTTCTGAGTCCATTTGTTGCCAGGGTTCTTTACATCTCTTTCCATTCTTTCCCAATTCCCTGTGATCTACCTTTTTGGTTCCTTGTTTATTGGCTCATTTGAAAAGATTCAGTGAAACATGGAAAAAACATTAGGTAGACCCAAACTCCTCAAAATGTTTTCTTTAAAAATGTACCCAACATTTTGTGTGTGTGTGTATTGGCGACTGTCAGACATTAACTTTAGTCATCTGTTGAATTTTTTAAATTGCATGCCACATTACACACAGTAGGTGCACTCTTTATCAACCTATCAACCAAAAGAAATACAACTCATTTCTGTTTCATATTAACAATTTTAGCTTTTATTTTGCAACCAATAGGCAGTTTATGGATTTTCATTTTTTCTTTTAGGCCAGGTTATGATTGACAAAAATCCAGGAATCACCTCAGCAGTAAATAAAATAAATAATATTGACAATATGTACCGTAATTTCCATATGGAAGTGCTATCTGGAGAGCAGAACATGATGACAAAGGTATATTTTATTATCTCCAAGTAAGATGTATATCAATATAATGTTTAGAATCAGAATAGATGACAAAGATTTAAAATACTTATAACAGCCAGTGTTGATGAGTATGTGAGAATGTGATCACTTATATATGCTATTGATGGAATAACATTGATAAAGCCTTTTCAGCAGAATTGGTTAAATTCTCATACAGTGATACGATGGAATATTTCCATCACTAAAGTTTTTTTAGCTGCATATTTGTTAAAATAAGTTGTCCATTGATAGGTTGACAATGGACAATTCCCAGAAAGCAATATAAGTGATAAAAAGCAAGTTATAGAACAGTATGTATCAAATAGTTCTCGAAATATATTTAAATCTTCTAGGTTATACCCAGAAAGACTTTTAGTTGGCAGAAATCTGCAGAAACATTTCCACCTCTGTAATCTTAATAATTTGGCCAGAAGCATCTGATATGGTTGGGAGGAGGAAAAAAAAAATACATACAAATTGGGAATTAAGGTCCTGGAAAGCAAAAGATGGAAGATGTATCTATTAGATTTATAGAACTTAGGAACTTTCTGGCCTTGGTTCTTCATCCACATATTAATGAGTTTAAGATGATGGCTGAGGTCATACTCCATGACTGTAACTTAAGTTTTATTTTCTGTTTTATAAGGTGTCTACTACAATAAACCCAAAAGAAATGTTAAAAAGTCTTTTGTTCAAGAATTAGCTTCACTGTATATATTTAGTTTACCCACGAAAACCCAAATTTGGGAAAGAGAATCTGGGAATGATTCATTCTATACACTGACTCTAATTTATAGACATAAAATTTGCAAAGTTCAAGTAGCTGTCTGAAAACATACTAAAATACCTCAAAATTCAGTGACACATTTACCATGGCTCCCTTTTACAAACACAAAACTAAATAAGGAGGGAAGCTTGTTTACTGCATAGAAGTACTGTCTGCAACTTGGCTACCCACCATGAAGATATGGGTAGTGTGTTGTTTCAAAATTTTAGGTCTTGTCTATCTGGTGACATAAGAGTATAATTAAGCCAGTTAATTGGCCTGTCTGAAAAATTCCTCATGTGATATGGTAACTACTTTATGGCCATGGCCCTATAGGATTGAGATAGAGAGCCACTTGCCTTTAAAGAGATGACTTTTTCTCACGAAGAAGTCTAATGCAGTATATTAACTGGCCCTAGGAATAGCATAAACACCAGGAATCTAATTAAAATGCCTATAAAGGCACTGTTGTTTGGCTCTTACAGTAGTAAATTTAAATGTGTATGTGTTTGCCTGTGTGTTTACACACCTATCCAATATCAATGGTTAGGATTTAGGACCAAGGAGATTAACCAAAAGCATAACACCTTTTTTCAGGTTCGAGAAAACAAGTATACCTATGAATTTGATTTTTCAAAAGTCTATTGGAATCCCCGTCTGTCTACAGAACACAGCCGTATCACAGAGCTTCTCAAGGCTGGGGATGTCCTATTTGATGTTTTTGCTGGGGTTGGGCCCTTTGCCATTCCAGTAGCAAAGAAAAACTGCACTGTATTTGCCAATGATCTCAATCCTGAATCTCATAAATGGCTGTTGCACAACTGTAAATTAAATAAAGTGGACCAAAAAGTGAAAATCTTCAACTTGGATGGGAAAGACTTCCTCCAAGGACCAGTCAAAGAAGAGTTAATACAGCTGCTGAGTCTGTCAAAAGAAAGAAAACCCTCTGTGCACATTGTCATGAACTTGCCAGCAAAAGCTATAGAGTTTCTTAGTGCTTTCAAATGGCTTTTAGATGGACAGCCATGCAGCAATGAGTTCCTTCCCATAGTGCACTGTTACAGCTTTTCCAAAGATGCTAACCCTGCTAAGGATGTTCGGCAAAGGGCTGGAGCTGTGTTAGGCATTTCTCTGGAGGCATGCAGTTCAGTTCACCTGGTAAGAAATGTGGCCCCAAACAAGGAAATGCTGTGCATCACCTTTCAGATTCCTGCTGCTGTACTCTACAAGAACCAGACCAAAAATCCAGGTGAGCAGTTTCTGGGAAATTAGATGTAAACCTTACTGTTCAATTGTGACTAGTTCTCCCAGTTTTACAAATTTTAATGCAGTATTAGTTCAGTCTAATACAAAGCTACTCTGTTAGTTCAGTCTTAACAGAAGGCTATTTCATTAAAATAGTAAATCTGCAAGAATGTTATTTCATGTCTAAGTTGACTAGATTAAAAATGCCTATATTGTTTGTTTTTTAAAGAGTATTTTCAACTGCTAATATCTTACCTAAAATAGGTTTTCTGGATTTGTTACAGAGAATCATGAAGATCCACCTCTTAAACGGCAGAGGACAGCTGAAGCCTTTTCAGACGAAAAAACACAAATTGCTTCAAACACTTAATTGGAAATGTTTTCTCCATCTCCCTACCAGACTTACATGTAGTGAAATATAATGTGTATTATTTAATAAAATTTTAGTGTTCAGTTTTTACTATTGAACCCTTATACTTTGCCTTATTTTATAAATTGAGGATTACCAATTAAACTTTAAGTCTACCAAACACATTCCCTATTATCTAAATTAGAATATACAATTATTTTATAACATATCTAATTTTTATTAAAAATGAATAAATATTTTCTCTCAGGGAAAATCACTTTTGAAGGCAGGGTGATTGAGTACTGACTAAGAAGTTACTAACACCACTTTATAGTTGTCCTTTACATAACTACTCCTTTACTGCCGATTAACTATCACCATAAAAGTAATAAAAAATGGAATTATTTAGAACAGGGCAGGCAAACTACATCCTGCAGGCCAAATCTGGCCCACCACCTGTTTTCATATGGCCTGTGGCCTAATAATGTTCTTACATTTTCCATTGGTTGAAAAATAAGAGAACATTTTGTGACATGTGAAAATTGTATGGCATCTATTATGTATCAGTTTTAAAAATTAAAAAGAATTGTATGAAATTAAGAGTTTCAGAGTTCATAAAGTTTGATTGGAACATAGCATGCTCATTTGTTTACATATCTGCTGCTGCTGCTTTTTGTTTTTAATATGGAACGCTTCATGAATTTGCGTGTCATCCTTGCGCAGGGACCATGCTGATCTCTGTACCATTCCAGTTTTTTAGTATATGTGCTGCTGAAGTGAGGACTGCAGCTGCTTTCTTGAACAACAGCAGAGTTGAGTGTGGTTGCAACACACACTGAATGTCACTGTCATCACTTCACACTGCTGTTTGGCACATCACAAATCACTGACGTGGTTGTAACAACAGCATTTTGAGTGCCATGTATATCACGTGAACCCACATTTTATTTTTTATTACCAGAACATATCTATTATAGCAAAACAAGAAAAGTGGACTTTGTTGTACTTTCAAGGTACAGTAGGGTGTGAATTATTTTAATGTTGAATTCGATGACAAAGCATCTATAGCTAAGCTAAAAGAATAAAATAACCATTGACATTACTAAACAAACCACTCATCACAGTATTCCCAACTCACAGGCAAGCAACTGTCAGAAAAATTAGAAAATGTAAAATGGAAATATCAAAGCAGAATTTCTTCACAAAATGAAAATGAGACTGCAACCAAAGTAAGTGAATCAGTTGTTAGCCAAGCAAAGAAAGCCATTTATTGATGGTGTGAATTAATTATGTTTGGATGCAGCAGCTCAATATGTCCAGAGAAAATAAACTTAAGATTACTGGCCTTTGGCAAGAACAGTTGCTCAAAGAGTTAAGGACATTGAAAGCAACATAAATAGTCACTTAAAAAAGGAAATGATTCTAGATGGTTCTTTGACTCTTTATTTTTACTTAGAAACAGGGTCTTGCTCTGTTGCCCAGGTTGGAGTGTAGAGACACAGTCACAGCTCAATGTAGCCTTGAACTCCTAGGCTTGAGATCTTCCCATCTCGGCTTCCCAAAGTGTTAGGGTTACAGGCGTGAGCACTTACATGTGGCCCTCGTGAATGGTTTAGCACCATCCCCTTGGTGGTGTCCTCACAATGAGTTATGAGATCTGGTTATTTAAAAGTATGTGGCACTCGCCCCCCACACATTCTTACTCCTGCCTTTGCCATGTGAAGTGCCTGCTCCTATTTTGCCTTCTGCCATGAGTAAAAGCTTCCTGAGGCCTCCCCAGAAGCAGATGACAGTGCTATGCTTCCTATAGCCTGCAGAACCATGAGCCAATTACACCTCTTTTCTTACAAATTACCCAGTATCAGGTATTTCTTTATAGCAATGCAAGAATGGCCTAAAACACAAGGCAAAACAACTTTAATATGAAACATACCATGATACAGTCATTTTGACAATCGATATTTGAATCACAATATTTGAAGCACAATATCCTTACACATTTGTCATACTATCAAAAGTTAAAACAAGAAACGAGATTTCCATTCTCACAAATTGTAGTGAATATCTTTTCCGAGTTCAGCATTTTTAGGAACCTGGGTGCAAGTGCAAAGGAAATTTCCCTATTTCAAAATCTATTTAACTGCAATTGAGGCGATTCAACCTAATTTTCGGTAAGAAGTGATTAAAATAATGACATGCTAACAGGCAAATTTCAAAGGAAGAAATCTAATAGAATTTTACAAATGCTTTTCAAGTGATGAATATACTCAGTTAATTTCATCTGCTCCTGGATTGATAGCAGTATTTGGCAATACCTGTCTGTATGAGAAGACATTTTTAAAGATGAAATGTGTAAAATCTCATTACCATTAGTATTAATGGTTAATAATGGTTAATGATAACCATTAATAGGCAATAATTTACAAATGATTTTGATCACAGGGAACACTTACTTAGAACCCTAATTAAAGGCAATGTTATTCTCACCAAAAAAGGCATTACAAAATATTGGACTATATTTTGAATGTTGTCAATTAAAAAGTGTAGGAGCAGTGTGAAGAAGAGGCAAGAATGATACCCCTAGACCGACCAAAGCCCGCGCGCTGCTGCGTCCCGCACCCAGCACCCACATCCCACTGCCGTTGCTACTGCCACCACGCCCAAGAGAAAGACTGAAGGGGATGCTAAAGGAGATAAAGCCAAGGTGAAGGACGAACCACAGAGAAGATCTGCGAGGTTGTCTGCTAAACCTGCTCTTCCAAAGCCAGAGTCCAAGCCTAAAAAGGCCCCTGCAAAGAAGGGAGAAGTACCCAAAGGGAAAAAGGGAAAAGCTGATGCTGCCAAGGAGGGGGAAGGAGCTGGAGATCCCAGGTGAAGTGTGTGCATTTTTGATAGCTGTGTACTTCTGGTGACTGTACGGTTTGAAATACTATTCTTTATCAAGTTTTATAAAAATGCAGAATTTTACCTTTTTTAAGCTATGTTGTTAGCACACAGAACACTTCATTGTTGTTTTGTGGGGAAGGGGCATATGTCACTAATAGAATGTCTCTGAAGCTGGATTGATGTGGGGAAAACACCTTTCCCTTCTAGTTTTGAGAGACTTCCTCCTGACTCCCAGGAGGAGGGATTCCCTGACTTTGACACACATGGCCACCTTGGCACAAAAGCCTTATGGTATGGAAAAACAAATCGTTTTTATGTCTTCTTTTCCCTTTCCATCTTTCAGCATAGACTTAACTCCCTTAAGCCCAGACATCTGTTGGGACCTGACCCCCAGTCATTGGTTACCAGTGTGTCTGGCAATCTGGACTTTCCAGTGATGCCACTGAGATGGCACCTGTCAAAAGAGGAGTGGTTCCGTTTCTAGATTGTGGATCTTCAGATAAATCCTGCCATTTTCATTTCACTTCCTGAAAGTCAGGGTTGGCTTGTGAAAAGTTGCTAAACAACATGCTAAATGTAAAATGTCAACTGTCACTCTAAACTTTCCCTGTTCAGAGCATCAGATGAAGACTTCATTGGGTTTTATAGCGGCTGATTTTTGATAGTCCATTGAAGAAGAGAATTTGAAAGTTGTTGTATACTGTTAATGACTGTATGCCCATGTCCTGCCTGAAATACCATGATTGTTTATGGAAAGTATCTTTAATAAAGCTGGATACAGTTTGAAAGAAAAAAACAGTGTGGCAATTTGTTTTAGCTTGTTCTGTAAGTACCTACATAATATCCTCGATTTTGCTTGTTACCCTGCAAAGCCTAAAATATTTACTATCTGGCCCTACAGAAAATGTTTAAGAACCCTAATCTAGATCATTAATTCCAAATTCAAATGCTTTCAGAAGTCTGGCAGGTCCTGTAAAGAAATGAAGGCAATAAATAGTAAGCAGTATAGGGATGTAATGAACTTGAGCACTCATTCCTTACTTAATTCAAATTGTTTTGAAACAACCCAAGTTTACATTGATGTCCTAGGTTATAAAGTATGAGTACAAATGATGTTCTTATTCATACATGTAAAGTAGTAAGACTCTTGTCTCCATTTAGTTACTCTGGACAAAATATGTAATATGTAATTGTAAAGAAAACAGAATCCCTGAATGTATCTACTAACTTTTTAACTTCCCCCTTTTCTTTCAGAGTGGATAAGTGAATATGTGATTATTCATTATTTAAATCCAGCTCTACCCTAAACTTTCAGATATGATACCTAGTACATGAATTCCTGATGAATCTACTAGAAAATGACAGCTGGAAAGCTGGAAAGCTCATTAGATACAATTTTTAATTTTGTTAACTTTTTGACAGGTTTTCTACCACCTTAATTGGATTTTAAATAATTATCTGACAACCTGTTGACAGCCTAAAGACAACTTCTAAGAGAAGCATAGGTGAAATATTCATTGAATCAAATTAAGGAATACTAAGTAATCATGTATACTAACTATGATGTAAATGTATTCTGTACCATTAATATCTGCTTAAGAGGGAGTATAGTTATTAGTAAAATCATTTTCTACATCATGAATTTCTCAGAACTTCTCTTAGGACATCAACAAGATCATTTAGTTGATGTCATTTATATTCCATAAAAGATCTAAATACTTGATCTGTAGAACTTCCTGGAAGTCTTATGAAGTTCGACTACCCAGGACTAGTTTTAGCATAGCAGTTGTTTGACGGTCATCTCTAGAGCATGGCTTCTGGAGTCTGGCTGCCTGAGTTCAAATCCCAGCTCTGCTATTTTTAAGTTATATGACTGTTGGCAACTTACCTAACCTCTGTCTCAGCTTCTTCATCTGTTAAAATGGAGAAAATACTAGTAGAACTGTTTTGAGGATTAGGTAATACACAAAGCATGAAGCACAGTGCCTGGGACACAGGTAATACGGTAGTTGTTAACTGTTACTTCTGTACTCATAAAATACTTGAAGACTTATGTAGATGAAAGATATGTACAGCCTTTGTCTCTGAGAGTAAATCACTCGGATGGTAGGGGATAAGCACATCAATTTAGAATGTTTCAGTGAATTCACTAAACCTCAGTGAATTGTCACTAAGTTATTTTTCACCATTCCCTTTGATCAAATAAGGTCAGTTAACTTCTAAATTTGGCCTATGGAACTAAGTACAGCAATAGCAACTGCAAAATATTTACAAATGTATAAAGGTTTTGGAATTTATTTGCCAAACCAGGTGCATGCAATTTGCACAATAAGGCAGGCTCAAAACAAATCTTAAAAGCCTTTGATACATTTTATTAATTAGTTCATTCTTTTTAAAATACATTTATAAAAGGTATGAGAACAAGCAGTAGTGTTTCTTTTCAAAATACTGGATTCCTAATTTTTTCAATTGGCTGCTGCAAAGCCTTAACTCTACATTCAATGTTCTAACTATTCTTTGAAGAGATTTATAGACTGTACTTAAAACACTAATCCTCAGTTGGGAATACCTAATAGATACAGGAATAGGATATGCAGTCTGGTAGAATGTAGATGGAATTGGACTTCGATTTAAAAAAAAAAAAAGTCTGTATTCTAATTCTGGCTTTTTACTAACTTGTGAATATGATCTTTGTCTACTCAATTATTTGATGCCTTGGTTTTCTCATTTATTAGAGATAGTTAGAAGTACAATAAAGTTGAAGATATATTGCTAAAATTAATACCTGCTTAGTAACATAAGATGGAGTTGTTACATATGGATAGTCCATCCTAATGTAACCACAAGTGTTGTTTCACCTAAGTTTCTACCCATAAAACTAGTATCTGTTATATTAGAGATTTGATAGGAAATCCCTTAATTTCCTTAAGAAACTATATCCCATATCCAATGCTCTGTGTAACAGACTCATACAAGGTTGAGATGCTGCAAATAGCATCCTATTCATATCTAAACTCTTTAAGCAAAACCCTGGTAATAAAAGCCTTTGAAGTTTCAACAAAAAACTGCATAAGTATACAATTTATACATGGGGAATTGTACTTAAAATGTACCTTCTCCAGTCTCCAAAGGATTCATCATAAAATGAGCTTACATTGGAGGTGAAACGTGTCATTTAAGTATTAAATTTTATTAACTTACTTCTTTGAATGTGTCATTAAAGCAGGTTAATGCTGGGCTCTGTTTTATCCTTAGTGTGGCTCACAGCTGGGAACTATAACACCTTGATCAAGGTTTGCCTCATTTTCCACTGCTTAAAACAGGCATTGAGTTCTTAGTATTGAGGGAATGACATTATCATGGGTCAGGTTTTTCTTGCCATAACTTGGTCAAAGGAAATATATCCACTTGTCTGGACTAGTATTAACAAGACATTAGGAAAAGGGGGAACATTTTATGAGAAGAAATAATAGACTTGGATATTAACAGTAAATGTTGTAATCAAAATGGTATTTAAAATGTGTTCAAGTAAAACACTGTAATAAGAGAAAAACCACAGAACTTAATATAAATTATAGCTTTATTTTTTAAAAAGATTTTATAAGTCTGTCAACCTCAAACACACATAAGTGAATTATTTATTCCTCTCTTCCATCAGATGAGGCTTATTGTGTCAAATCCTCTGAAAAATATAAGTAAAAATTCTTTTTCACAAATATATATCCCCTATATTCCTCAAGTTAGTTCTGAAATTTTCTCTTTATAAATACTTTAACACAGCTGCTAGTGGTAGGACTGTGTTGTGCAGCTGCATATAGCTATAATTTTACAAGGCTGCTTTACTTTTGCTAGCTCACTGGTTCAGCTCCAAGGTCCAAATCTTATAAATGGTTAACTGGGCTGCCAGAAAAGCCCACTGAATGCATCCTGTAGTGCTCTGTGACAAGCAAGAGAAGAAGTATAGCCTCCAGCAAGGTCCTGTGGTGAGGCAGCTCTGACATGGTTTAAATACCTAAAACAAAACAAGAAGTGTAGCATTGATATAAAAAGCAAATATAAATTGGTAACATTTTAAAAAGCAATAGTAAAGCTGATTCAAGTTTTAAAGAGGAATTCCGAGATCGAAATATTCACACTTTTATTATAAATAATTATCTTTCAAAAGGAAACATGCCAACTGTACATGGAGTGCCTAAACTAGTACTAAATTACATAGCAAATTACCACGGGATCGAAAAACAGTTCTGAAAGAGGTTTCAAAAATAATTCTAAAATATTCACTGCTTCACAATTTTCAGAGCTGATTTGTTTTGTTGGCTGATTTTTGGACACCTAACTAATGCTCTCCTTCCTGGCATATGCTTAAGAAATAAACAGTATCACAATACTATTATATTACTGATATATCTACATAAATGTGTTTTAAATCAAGCCCTAAATACCTAAACAAATGGAAGAGGGGAGAAAACATATGAGTTACTTCAAAAGTACTTCAATATTCCAAGAATATATTGTCACATTCCTTAGAGGAAAGGAAACATTAGAAAATTACATGTTGAAGAAATCTCTGAGACTGAGCCTGAGTTCAAAATAATGTCTGAAAAAGTAAATACAGAAAAGTCTCATTGATCTCAAAGAACAATATAACAGTACAATTTTTTTTCTGCAACCACACACAGTTTTTGTTTTTTTAAAGCAATTAAACCTTTCTATCTTGACAAAACAGGACTAAAAAAAAATTGGGCAATCTGGCCAAAGAGGGACAACTTAGCATGACTACTAACACTTCTGGAAACAAATAATTCCAGCTTTGTTTTAATGCTCAGTTTAAGAAACTACCTTGATTCTTCAGGAAGTAAAGGAGCTTCACCCACCTTAGAATTACTGGTATGCCAAATGAATAAATCAGGTACCAGAACATTTTAATAACCTGGAACCTTTTTCACTCATTCATTCAAACTTCCTGTGTGTCAAAATCTTAATGCATGAGCAACTTAAAACTTCTAACATAACAAGTCTGTTTTTCATTTGTATCCATGTTTAATAAACCTGTGTAACTAAAACATATAGAGCAATATAAGAGTCCAATAGAAAAAAATGGGTCAAGGTAGGATGCAGCTAAGTTCCTGGAATTAGCTATAATTTATTCACACTGCCACAAAGGTTTTAACTCAATTCTTTGCTTCTCTGCCAAGGGTGAAAGGGGAAAGTGGAAGGAAGAAGAGAATTAATATATATTGAACAAAAAAACATTTTTAATAGTATTTTATATATGTAATTTTACTATATATTTATAATATACTATACTATATATAGTAAATTTATGTTATAAACATTATACATTTACTATATATAGTATTTTACTATATATAATTATATACATAAGATACTAATATAGTAAGTGTAGTATAAAAATATAAATAGAAAAAGGATGAAATAAAAATATTTAAATAAAAGTTCTGGCTGGGTGCGGTAGCTCACGCCTGTATGTAACCCAGCACTTTGGGATGCCAAGGTGGGCGGATCATCTGAAGTCAGAAGTTCAAGACCAGCCTGGCCAACATGGCAAAACCCCATCTCTACTAAAAATACAAAAACTTAGCCAGGCATGGTGGCACATGTCTGTAATCCCAGCTACTCAGGAGGCTGAGGCAGGACAATCACTTGAACCTAGGAGGTGGAGGTTGCAGTGAGCCAAGATTTTGACACTGCACTCTAGCCTGGGTGACAGAGTGAGACTCTGTCTCTAAATAAATTAATGAATATTTTAATATTTTCTCCCTATACTGCATCTTACATACCCTCCTGGGACACATCCCACTTTGGAGACTACTGTTACAAATTAGTCATTGTTGTCTGGGTGCAGTGGTGCATGCCTGTGATCCCAGCACTCTGGGAAGCCGAGGTGGGTGGATGACCTGAGGACAGGAGTTTGAGACCAGCCTGGCCAACATGGTGAAACCCTGTCTCTACTAAAAAT
Source organism: Macaca mulatta (assembly GCF_049350105.2). Lineage (NCBI taxonomy): Eukaryota > Metazoa > Chordata > Mammalia > Primates > Cercopithecidae > Macaca > Macaca mulatta. The sequence continues at coordinate 134,100,829 of NC_133412.1, read as the reverse complement.
AGAAAAAGTAGCCAGGCATGGTGGCAGGTGCCTGTAATCCCAGCTACTCGGGAGACAAGAGAATCGCTTCAGTACGGGAGGCAGAGGTTGCAGTAAGCGGAGATCGCACCACTGCACTCCAGCCTGGGCAACAGAGTGAGACCCTGTTTTAAAAAAAAAAAAAAAAAAAGTCGTTGTTAAATTCTTGATAGAACCTTAGGTTGCATAGGATTTAAATAGGGATTTACCACACCTACCCCATGGCCATAAAGTTATCTGCTTATTAGTTTCCAAGACACAATAAAATATCAACTGTTAAGATTCTGATGCATGAGAAATGAAGTAAATGTTAAGTTACCTCAGAAAGGTCTAAAAATTAACCTGGCTTCACAGGGAATTCAATAACTATCATACAAATAATAAGTGAGTAATATTTTTATAGGTAACTTGGAAATGAAATGTTCCATTCCTGATACAAATTTCCAGCTAATTTTTATCCGCACACCAGATGATGATGTATCACCCTTTCCTTTCCTCTGATCCTCAAAAGAAAAGCATAGTCTTAGCCTCAATAGATGTTCACTTATGGTAAAATTCAAGCACCACAGTAGAATGTTTGTCAACCTTGAAAAGCCAACCATCATAAATGAGAATTGGTTTTCATAGCTGTAATACAAACCACTGTGCAACTAACTGTTTTGATTCATCACATTTTGGTACAGCTTGCTTCTGGGAAAGTTGAGTCATACCATATCTGGCTTGGCAATTTGAGCATAAACTTACAGTGTGCATACAGCTTTTTATATGTTATCCTGAGAAACCTGAAACAGCTGCACTGCTGGCAGGAAAACAGAGGACCACCAGTAAAATATTCAAAACAGTTGCATCTTTTAATTTATGGCCGTGTTTCCATAAAGAGTATATAAAACAGTTCAGCTTTATAGGTAAAATGTTATAAACAGTCATACTCGTTGATGCCATAAATGTGTAAAAAAAGTTATCTAAATGATTAGTGTTTGAAAATAGTATTTCTTGAACATAGTCATAATCCAGAGTATGAGCAAATATTTTTAAGTTTGACTTATTAATGCTAAGTTGTACAATTCTCACTGCCAAAACCAAGTCAATTAAAATTTCTTTGCATAGCACTAAAGAAAATGACCTTCCCTTCTAGCAATCACTTACATTAAACATGTCTGTGAGTATGAGTTGTTAAGAGTCCTGCTTATTTACTTTGCTGTTTTTGATCTCTAGGGCTGCACAAAACTGTTACTGTGAAGTATTTCAAACTATTTTCACCATGGCAACCTACATTAATGCCAATAAAAAATAAAACAAAGTTCATTTTTGTTATTCAATTGTGGGCTTTTATTTTTTAAGTATCTTAACTCAATGTTCTTAAACCCTTTATTTTTTGTAGCATGTCAAAGTATTTTAAAGAATCTGCTACACTGAAACAGCACAATGAAAATTTAGTGTTTTCTGTACTTTTCTACCTTAATCCACATCTGTGTTTTTATTCTTTCATGACCATTACAAGTACATCACTGAAGAGGATTCCTGGGGTTTCTGGCAGAAGTCAGTATCATTTCATGTATACCTTTATAAAACAGAATGAGGAAGAAGTCTTAGCCAAATTTATTTCCAAAAGTCAAGCTTGGTTGGGTTTGGGAGCCTGGAGGTAATTGCTCTGACTATTTAGCCAATCCCATGACACTATTCCTGTTTTTCATGGGTTTATTTTAAATATGTGTAAATCTTATAAGCAGAAACCAGGAAAGTAAAAATGAGGTTTGCTTATTTTGGTACCTACACCTTATTTTTACTGAAAGCAGACTAAACTCAAAGACTTAAAAAATCATACCTTTGATTATTTTCTTAATAAGGTCAAAAAAAAGTATGTTTTCGAAAGCATGTCTAAGATAATTCTTGTACAAAGGACATCTTATGCCCTAATTTATGCTCTGTCTAAAGCTGCCTTCCTATCCCATCAAAATCCCTTTCAAACAAACCTTGGAGAAGGGGGAGGGAAAAGGAGCAATGGATCCTGAGAAGGGCGTAAGATAGGATTAAGCATTAGAAAACCACACTTGAAGGTTTGTTCCTGAATTTTGATTTCCTACACTGTCATTTTCTTGTGTTATATTTTGCAGCTTTTGCTCCCAAAGAAAGTGGTACAATTTACACTTACCTTCAGAAAGACTTCATTTTCTTAGTTCTTTAACATAGGAGTGCCTCTGAGATTACTTTTTTCCTATTTCCCTTCCCTTAAGAGCCCTATATTGACCATCTGGCTGAAGTCTTGGACTCAGCTCATTTTAGTGCTATTTAACAATGCTTTGAGTTCTCAGCTAGGGGCAGAGGGCAGGGCTTGTTACTCAAGACCAAGAGGCAAGCACTCTTCCTGTCCAGTCACAATATGTTTGTGACAATCCTTAAAGCACATTGGCTTGGAATTTATATTGAAATGAAATGTAAAGTTCACACTAGTTTCCTCCACCTCAAATTACCAGGCCCTATGGAGAGTTAAAAACTTGGACTGGTTCAAACTAAGAAAGGTAGTGAACTCTAGAGACTAAGACTTTCTTTTTACAAGGTGGCCCGTTTTTTGAAGTCTGCATTTAAAGCCATCAGGCATTAAACAGACCATTTTCAAACAGATCTGTGTCCTACCCCAAACAAAATTCAAATCTAACTGCCATTAAGAGAGATCAGCCAGCTGATCTCAGCTATCAAGACCCACAGCTCTTATAGGAAGTTCAGCCAAAGCTATAAAAATTTACATTAACAACCTGAAGTCTACCTCAGTGAGATTTAAAAACAACCAGAGCAATAGTGTGCTCACACAACTATCACTAAAAAGCAAAAACATTCTGAAAACTAGTTAATGGTTAGGTGTCTTAACCTAAGCACAGTACCAGAATAATAGACAAACTGTTTACAGAGTGGTAATCATATATTCTAAGGTAAATGAGAAAAGACACCACATGTCAGAAATACTATTCACAATTCTGAGGGCAGCTTTGTTATAAAAATACATGGCTGGCTGGGCACGGTGGCTCACATGTAATGCCAGCACTTTGGGAGGCCGAGGTGGGCAGATCACGAGGTCAGGAGGTCAAGATCAGCCTGACCAACATGGTGAAACCCCGAATCTACTAAAAGTACAAAAATTAGCCGGGCGTGGTGGCACGCACCTGTAATCCCAGCTACTCAGGCAGCTGAGGCAGAAGACTCACTTGAACCCAGGAGGTGGAAGTTGCAGTGAGCCAAGATCACATCACTGCACTCCAGCCTGGGAGACAGAGCGAGACTCCTCCGTCTCAAAAAAAAAAACCAAAAAACAAAAATCACATGGCTTCATGAAATCCAAACAAAAATGTAACAAACTTCCACAGGCAGTATATGTTGCTCTTATACTTTACCATCTAGCCAGCAAGTTAGAATACAATTTGAATAAACTAATAAAACTGAATTCAGATTTACACCAACACACTTGGAAAGAGAGTGAATAATTATGCCAGACATTTAGACCGTCCAAACACCAAAACTCGTATTTCAAAATTAAAAGACACATGGTTTCCAAATGAACACAATGATTTATTATTCATATTTAATAACTGAATATAGATTGCTCAGAGAAGACTTTCTGACTTATAACTGGAGTATAAGTCCAGTTAATACTTATAACTGTGTAATTTATTGCTATCAAAGAGCACACCAGGTATTTCGGATAGAACAGTTATTACTGACAGTTAATATAATTACATAATGAAAGGATTATTTCCTTGATTTAAGTGTGAAGTATAGAACACATAGAAGATATAGCTACTTAAGTATAATATATTCTATGAACGATGTTGGTAGTGCTGATTATCTCAATGGATAGACCTGTAAGGATAGATTCTGTCTATGTAATACATACATTTAAACACAGGAACATCTCAGGAACATGGGCTATGAGATAGATGGGGCCATGAAAAACAGATAATAAACAGTAGCTAAATAGGCCAAATGATATTTGATAAATTTTAAGTATATTCTTCAAAGTCAGATGTTTATTTCCACAAGAGATTAATACAATGTTTGTCTAATTTCAGTATTGCCATTATATGCTTAGATGAGATTACACAGAAAAATGGCATAAATAATGTTTTTATTTATTGATTCTTAAAACATTATGATACTCATTTCTATTAATCTATTCAGAATAATGACTGGGAGAGATAGAGTAAGGCAAAGTTTCATTTAAAAAATCTAAAAATAGCAAGTAATATGAGCCTAGATTTTGTGTATCCCAGTGAGGAACAAGTGTCACTTCTTGGAAATTCAGTAGATACTATAAAAATAAGTGTACTAGGTTCTGCATTTCTTTGGTAATATTCCTAAAAAAATCTAGTGCCTGATTCTGCTTTGTCTAACGTAATTTTTTCTTAGAAATTCTATGTGCCAGATATGTGCCAGATTTTTCATCATATCTTTATAAAAGCAGGATGAGTAATTTATCTCCAAGAGTGAGGGAGATAAAAATGCAGAAATTTAGATATATGCAGCTCATTCATTCTCAAAAAAAAAAAAAAAAATTACTGAGAGCCTACTATTTGCCAGGTATTGAAGTAGCCCTGATAATAAAGCAGAGAACAAAGACTTCATGATCTCATTGATCTTATAACCCAGCAAAAAGAAAAATATTAAATAATGAATATTACAAATAAGAAAGTAGGGCTTGATAAGTGTGGATAAAAAAGGAAGCCAACATGAATAAGATCAGAACAGGTTTCCCTAAAAAAATTACAGTTAAGTTTAGATCCAAAGAGACAAAATTAGCTAGGAAGGCAAGGGGAGTATAACGGTGATCCAGAGAGAGGGAAGAACATATATGAAGTAGTAAAGAGACACAGCACATATTGAGAATATAGGGGACAGGTGGTTTCAGCTCAGGATGAGGCCAGAGATGTAGGCAGAAAGTACACAAAAGATGGCCTTATAGAAAATGTTTAGAAACTGTGAATTTTATTCAAAGGGCACTGGGAAGCCACTGAAAAGTTATTATTAGAAAGCTGATGGCTGGGCACAGTGGCTCATGCCTGTAATCCCAGCACTTTGGGAGGCCGTGGTGGGCAGATCACCTGAGGTCGGGAGTTTGAGACCAGCCTGACCAACATGGAGAAACCTCATCTTTACTAAAAATACAAAATTAGCTGGGCGTGGTGGCGCATGCCTGTAATCCCAGCTACTCAGGAGGCTGAGGCAGGAGAATCTCTTGAACCTGGGAGGTAGAGGTTGCGGTGAGCCGAGATCGCATCATTGCACTCCAGCCTGGGCAAGAAGAGCAAAACTCCATCTCAAAAAAAAAAAAGGAAACCTGATAATGTAAATGGTCCACTTTGGCTGCCCACTGGATTAGAGAAAAGCAAGAGTAGATACAGAGAGATTTCTTAGGAGACTGTTTCTCTAGTCCAGGCTTGATACAATGGTGATTTGAATTAGGGTGGTGGCAGTGAAAATAATGAAAACTACTGGTTTAGAAATATTTCAGTGAGTGAGTGGGTGGATATGGGGGTGGGAATATGAGGGTGGGAAGGAGAAAGCAGTGTCAAGGTCAACTTCCAGGTACCTAGTCACATAGTCACACAGATCAGGGAAGATGCCCTCACAGAGAAATAGAAAACTGGAGAAGCAAATAAGGGTGGGAGAGGAAAGAAGGGAAAGATCCCAACTTTGGTTTTGGACTTGAGTCTTAAGTGATTATAGCAGAGACATGCATGGAGATGTGGAATGGTAGCTGGATATGTGGGTCAAGTGAAAAGAAGAGAGTTATAGAATGAAGATACCAATTTGGAGTTACCAGTATTTAGATGGTATTTGAAACCATAAAAATAAATGTTAATATTTAAGAAGGGACAGAATGAGAAAAGAGGAGGGCCTAAGGCAGAGGCTTAGAGAACTACAATGTGGAATGGTCTGACAAAAGAAGCTATTTTGAAGTAAAGGGTAGTAAATGCAGCTATCCCCTGCTATCCCCAATACCTCATAAACTCTCTTCCCCTCCTTTCTAGACTTGCGAAAAATATAGACACAAGGGAGGTGTAAGCCATCTGGAAAGGAGGAAAATAATAATAACAGAGACAGAGACAAGGTAACCTATTTGATTTCCCCACCTAAGGACTCCAAAGGGCATATGCATAGTATTTACAGCAGTCATGTTTCTTATAGCAAAAGAACAACAGAAACAACCAAATGTCCATTGACAAGAGAATGGATAAACTTGTTATTGATACAATGGAATGCTATCAAAAGTGAAAATAAATAAGTTACAGCTATGTACATGCATCAGTACGACTGACTCTCACAAACAATGCTTAGCAAAAAAACCCATAAAAACCAAGTTACAGAAAAATATGGAGAGCATGGTTCCATTCATATTAAATTCTGAACATGCAAAGCTAAACATGGAATATGTAAATATGACAAAGCTATAAAGAAAGGTGAGGAATGATGTCAGAAAGATAGCCAAGCAGGAAAACCAAGCCTTCATTTTCTCCACAAAAAATAATAATTGGACAGCTCTTCATGAATGGGAATAACTGGAAGAGCTCAGGAATCTACTTGAGAAACTATAGCAATACACTGGAAGAAAAATCCCGTAAGTAATGACACAAAAATCCCATAACCACACAAAAGAAAGGAACAGTTCATTCTGCCTTTATCATCCCATTCCCAAGTCTACCACTGATTGGCATAGAAAGGGAACTCCCAAGTTTGTAAGTATCCCTGGCATGGCAATGGAGAGCAGGATGAAAGAACAGCTTTCCCAGACTTTCAGGGTACTGCCTGAGAAATCAGCAACCAGCATCAGTTATATCCCACCTAGATTGCTGAAAAGACTGGCATGCACGGAAACAAAGAAGGATGGGGGCTACCAGTATCAGCCATATAAGCAGAAATCACTACTGTCCTTAGTGGCCTGCTCTGCACAGGATTCTAGCAGACTTCTCTGCTGAGGACCTCAACAGCCCTTGTGGCTACCACAAGAGATTTCACCCCTGAGGATACCACGGTGTTCACTGAGGTGGACAGCAGCAGCTTGCTCTGCAGAAGACCCTAATAGGGTTTTGCTGGCTGCTGAGGAATCTAGCAGTCAGCATAGCTACAACAGACCCCCTGCAGGTTTGGCCACTGGGCATCCCACAGTTTTTTGCCTTCCCTATCTCCAGGTGCCTTAAGTGGTGATGTGTGCCTGTAGTCCTAAGCACTTGGGAGACTGAGACAGGAGGGTCACTTGAGCCTGGGAGGTTAAGGCTTCAGTGAGTCATAATTATGACACTGCAGTCCAGCCTAAGTAACAGAGTAAGACCTTGTCTCAAAAGAAAGAAGAAAGAAAGAAGGAAAAAGAAAGAAAAAGAAAAAGAAATACTGTCAGAAAACTTTTTTTTTTTTTTTCTCGAGACGGAGTCTCACTCTGTCACCCAGGCTGGAGTGCAGTGGCCGGATCTCAGCTCACTGCAAGCTCCGCCTCCCGGGTTTACGCCATTCTCCTGCCTCAGCCTCCCGAGTAGCTGGGACTACAGGCGCCTGCCACCTCGCCCGGCTAGTTTTTTTTTTGTATTTTTTTAGTAGAGACGGGGTTTCACCGTATTAGCCAGGATAGTCTCGATCTCCTGACCTTGTGATCCACCCGTCTCGGCCTCCCAAAGTGCTGGGATTACAGGCTTGAGCCACCGCGCCTGGCCTAGAAAACTTTCTAAATCTGGGGAAAGATATAAACATCAAGGTACATGAAACATAATGATGTAAAATCAGATTCAACCCAGAGAAGACTTCACCAAGATACATTATAATCAAATTTTCAAAAATCAAAGACAAAGAGAGAATTTTTAAAGCAGCGAGAGAAGCAGCATATCACATACAAGGGAACCTAAATAAGACCATTGGTGAATTTCTCAGCAAAAATCTTGCAGACCAGGAGTAAGTGGGAAGAGTTCATGAAAGGAAAAAAAAAAAAGCCAACCGAAAATACTTCATGCAGCAAAGCTATCCTTCACCAACGAGGGACAGATAAAGACTTTTCCAGACAAACAAACTGAGGGAGTTCATCACTATTAGACTTGTGTTACAAGAAATGCAAAAGGGCGTTCTTCAGGCTTAAACAAAAGGCCATTAATTAGAAGCATGAAAGTATAGACTGGGTGTGGGGGCTCATGCCTGTAATCCCAGCACTTTGGGAGGGTGAGGTGGGCAGATCACCTGAGGTCGGGAGTTCGAGACCAGCCTGACCAACATGGAGTAACCTTGTCTCTAGTAAAAATACAAAATTAGCTGGGTATGGTGGCACATGCCTGTAATTCCAGCTACTTGGGATGCTGGAGCAGGAGAATCACTTCAACCTGGGAGGCGGAGGTTGTAGTGAGCCAAGATCGTGCCATTGCACTCCACCCTGGGCAAAAAGAGTGAAACTCCATCTCAAAAAAAAAAAAAAAAAAAAAAAAGAACATCAAAGTATAAAACTCGCTGACAAAGGTAAATATATAGTCAAATTCTGAATACTCTAATACTGTACTGGTAGTGTGTAAATTACTTATAACTCTAATATAAATGTTGAAAGACAAAAGCATTTCCAGAAAAGAACCAGAGCTACAAAAATTTGTTAATGGATATATAATGTAAAAATACATACACTGACACAGAAAACATAAAATATAAGAGAGAATGATATGGTTTGGCTGTTTCCCTACCAAAATTTTCATCTTGAATTGTAAGCTCCCATAATTCCCAACTGTCATGGGAGGGACCTAGTGGGAGGTAAATGAATCATGGGAGGAGATCTTTCCTGTGCTGTTCTCATGATAGTAAGTCTCATGAGATCTGTTGATTTTATAAAGGGGAGTTCCCCTGTCACATGCTCTCTTGCCTTCTGCCATGTAAGATGTGTTTTGCTCCTCATTCGCCTTCAGCCACGACTGTGAGTCCTCCCCAACCATGTGGAACTGAGAGTCAATTAAACCTCTTTCCTTTATAAATTACCCAGTCTCAGGTATATCTTTATTAGCAGCATGAGGACAGACTAATACAGAGAATAAAACTAAGTTTTTGTAAGTGATCAAAGTTGTTATCAACTTCAAATAGACTAGCATAACTATAAGATGTTTTATGTAACCCTTGTGGCAACAAAAATGCAAAAACCTACAGTAGATACAGAAAAGATGACGAGAAAGGAATAGAAATATGCCACTAAGCATGGTATGTTCTTCCATTTGTTTGTGTCCTCTTTTATTTCACTGAGCAGTGGTTTGTAGTTCTCCTTGAAGAGGTCCTTTACATCCCTTGTAAGTTGGATTCCTAGGTATTTTATTCTCTTTGAAGCAGTTGTGAATGGAAGTTCATTCATGATTTGGCTCTCTGTTTGTCTGTTACTGGTGTATAAGAATGCTTGTGATTTTTGCACATTAATTTTGTATCCTGAGACTTTGCTGAAGTTGCTTATCAGCTTAAGGAGATTTTGGGCTGAGACAATGGGGTTTTCTAAATATACAATCATGTCATGCTCATGGATAGGAAGAATCAATATCATGAAAATGGCCATACTGCCCAAGGTTATTTATAGATTCAATGCCATCCCCATTAAGCTACCAATGAGTTTCTTCACAGAACTGGAAAAAACTGCTTTAAAGTTCATATGGAACCAAAAAAGAGCCCGCATCTCCAAGACAATCCTAAGTCAAAAGAACAAAGCTGGAGGCATCACGCTACCTGACTTCAAACTATACTACAAGGCTACAGTAACCAAAACAGCATGGTACTGGTACCAAAACAGAGATATAGACCAATGGAACAGAACAGAGTCCTCAGAAATAATACCACACAACTACAGTCATCTGATCTTTGACAAACCTGAGAGAAACAAGAAATGGGGAAAGCATTCCCTATTTAATAAATGGTGCTGGGAAAATTGGCTAGCCATAAGCAGAAAGCTGAAAGTGGATCCTTTCCTTACTCCTTATATGAAAATTAATTCAAGATGGATTAGAGACTTAAATGTTAGACCTAATACCATAAAAACCCTAGAGGAAAACCTAGGTAGTACCATTCAGGACACAGGCATGGGCAAAGACTTCATGTCTAAAACACCAAAAGCAATGGCAGCAAAAGCCAAAATTGACAAATGGGATCTCATTAAACTAAAGAGCTTCTGCACAGCTAAAGAAACTACCATCAGAGTGAACAGGCAACCTACAGAATGGGAGAAAATTTTTGCAATCTACTCATCTGACAAAGGGCTAATATCCAGAACCTACAAAGAACTCAAACAAATTTACAAGAAAAAAACAAACAACCCCATCAAAAAGTGGGCAAAGGATATGAACAGACATTTCTCAAAAGAAGACATTCATACAGCCAACAGACACATGAAAAAATGCTCATCATCACTGGCCATCAGAGAAATGCAAATCAAAACCACAATGAGATACCATCTCACACCAGTTAGAATGGCAATCATTAAAAAGTCAGGAAACAACAGGTGCTGGAGAGGATGTGGAGAAATAGGAACACTTTTACACTGTTGGTGGGACTGTAAACTAGTTCAACCATTATGGAAAACAGTATGGCGATTCCTCAAGGATCTAGAACTAGATGTACCATATGACCCAGCCATCCCATTACTGGGTATATACCCAAAGGATTATAAATCATGCTGCTATAAAGACACATGCACACGTATGTTTATTGCGGCAGTATTCACAATAGCAAAGACTTGGAATCAACCCAAATGTCCATCAGTGACAGACTGGATGAAGAAAATGTGGCACATATACACCATGGAATACTATGCAGCCATCAAAAAGGATGAGTTTGTGTCCTTTGTAGGGACATGGATGAAGCTGGAAACCATCATTCTTAGCAAACTATCACAAGAACAGAAAACCAAACACCGCATGTTCTCACTCATAGGTGGGAACTGAACAATGAGATCACTTGGACTCGGGAAGGGGAACACCACACACCGGGGCCTATCATGGGGAGGGGGGAGGGGGGAGGGATTGCATTGGGAGTTATACCTGATGTAAATGACGAGTTGATGGGTGCTGACGAGTTGATGGGTGCAGCACACCAACATGGCACAAGTATACATATGTAACAAACCTGCACGTTATGTACATGTACCCTAGAACTTAAAGTATAATAATAATGTAAAAAAAAAGAAAAAAAAAATATGCCACTAAAAATCATCAAATCACAAAGAAAGACAGCAAGAAAAGAAGAAAGGGACAAAAGGTCTCCAAAACAACCAAATAACTACAACACCATTAACAAAGTAGCAAAAGTAAATCTTTACCTATCAATCATTACTTTATATGTAAATAGACTAAATTTGCCAGTCAAAAGACATAGAGTGGTTGAATGGATAAAAAAATATAAGACCCAACTATATGCTGCCTAAAAGAGACTCACTTCACATTTAAGGACACACACAGAGTGAAAGTGAATATACTCCATGCAAATGGAAACCAAAAAGAACAGAGGCAACTAAACTTATATCAGACAAAACAGATGTTAAATCAAACTACCACATGAAACAAAGAAAGTCACTAGAAAATGATAAAAGGATCAATTAAGAGGATATAACAAATGTAAATATATATTAACTCAAGTCAGAGCACCTAAATATATAAAGCAAATACTAACAGATCTGAAGGGAGAAATAGACAGCAATACAATAATAGGCAATTCAACATTTCACTTTGAACAATGGATAGATTATCCAGACAGAATATCAATAAAGGAACACTAAGCTGGAACTACACTTCAGACAAAATAAACCTAACAAACGTATACAGAAAATTCCAGCCAACAGCAGCAGAATACACATTCTCCTTGAGTGCAAAGAACATTTTACAAAATAAATCATATGTTAGGCCAGAAACCAAATCTTAACACATTTAGTAAGACTGAAATCATATTAAGTAATTTTTATAACCACAATGATATGAAACTAGAAATCAGTAACAGAAGAAAAACTAGAAAATTCACAAATATGTGGAAATTAAACAACATACTTGTGAACAATCAATGGTTCAAGGAATTTATCCATTTCTCAAGAAATGGGAAGTTTTGATTCTCAAGAAAAATATCTTGAGAATAATGAAAAAGTAAACATAACATACCAAAATTTATGGTATGTATCCAAAGCAGTCCTGATAAATTTATACTAATAAATGACAATATTTAAAAAGAAAAAAATATCTCAAATAACCTGGTATCACACCTTAAAGAACTAGTTAGTGTAAGAAAGCCCAAAGTTAGAGTAAGGATGGAAATAAAGATCAGAGTAGAAATAAAATAGAGATTAGACATACAATAGAAAAAAATAAAAATCAGTGAAACTAAAAGTTGGTTTTTTTAAAACATAAAATTCACAAACCTTTAGCTAGATTAACTAAGAAAAAAGAAAGACTCAAATACATAAAATCAGAAATGAAGGGGGAGATATTACAACTGAGGCCACATAGGTATGAAAAAAATCACTAAACAATTATACACCAACAAATTGGAGAACTCAGAAGAAACGGATAAATTCCTAGACACAGAAAACCTACCAAGATTGAATTATAAAGCAATAAAAATTGTAAACAAACCAACAGAAAGTAAGGAGATTGAATCTGTTATTTATTTATTTATTTATTTATTTAGAGACATAGTTTCGCTCTTGTTGCCCAGGCTGGAGTGCAATGGTGAGATCTTGGCTCACTGCAACCTCCGCCTTCTGGGTTCAAGAAATTATCTTGCCTCAGCCTCTCGATTAGCTGAGATTACAGGCACCTGCCACCATGCCCAGCAAGTTTTTGTATTTTTAGTAGAGATGGGGTTTCACCATATTGGCCAGGCTGGTCTTCAACTCCTGACCTCAGGCAACCCACCTGCCTCGGCCTCCCAAAGTGTTGAGATTATAGGTGTGAGCCACCACACCTGGCCAGAATCTGTAATTTTTAAAAAAAAAAATCCCATTAAAGAAAAGGTTAGAACCTGATGGCTTCATTGCTGAATTCTCCTAAACATTCAGAAAAGAATTAATACCAATCCTTCTTCAAATTCTTCTAAAAACTGAAAAGGAGAGAATAATTCCAAGCTTATGTTATGAGGCCTGCATTACCCTAATACAAAAGCCAGACAAGGACATTAAAGAAAAAAAGTATTACAGTCTAATATCTATAATGAACATAGATGTAAAAATCTTGAACAAAATATTAGCGAACCAAAATAAAAGCATATTAAAAGAATCAATACACCATGATCAAGTAGTATTTGTCACAGGGATGCAACGTATGGAAATCTATGAAAATGATACACCACATTAACATAATGATGTACAAAAACCATATGATCATCTCAATAAATATTTAAAAAATTGACAAAATTCAACATCCTTTCATGATAAAAAACTATCAACAAATTACATATAGAAGGAATGTACCTCAACACAATAAAAGCCATATATATATGACACGAAAGCTAACATCACACTAAACTGTGAAAAGTTGAAAGCCTTTCCTTTAAGATTAGGAATAAGCCAAGGATGCCCACTCTTGCCATTTCTTTTCAACATAATACTGGGAGTTATAGCCAGAGCAATTAGTCAAAAGAAGAAATAGGAAAAGTTACATTGTCTCTGTTTGCAGATAACATGATCCTACTTATAGAACACCCTAACAACTCTACCAAAAAGCTGTTGAAACTAATTGATTCAGTAAAGCTTCAGGATGCAAAATCAGCATACAGAAATTAGTAGCACTTCCACACACTAACAAGGAGCTGTCTGAAGAAGAAATCAAGAAAAACAGTCCCATTTACAACAGCTACCAAAACAAACAAACAAAAACAAAACAAAAAACCCCAACAACTTAAAAACAAATTTAACCAAGGACGTGAAAGATCTTCACACTAAAAACTATAAAACATTGATGAAAGACATTGGAGACACAAGTAAATGAAAAAATATTCCTTATTCATGGAATGGAAGAATTAACATTGATAAAATGTCCATAAAATCCAAAGTGATCAACAGATTCAATGATTCTACCAATGAATTCTAATCACATTTTTCTATCAAAATTCTTAAGACATTTTTCACAGAAAAAAAGAAAAGAATCCTAAAATTCATGTGGAATAACAAAAGACCTTGAATAGGCAAAGAAAGCTTAAAGAAATGAACAAAGAGGCAGGTAAACATCACCTGATCTCAAAGTATACTACAAAGCTAAAGTAATCAAAACAGCATGGTACTGGCATAAAATCAGTATACACCAATGGAACAGAACAGAGAACCCAGAAAGGGGCTAATACACAAAATATATAAGGAACACAAACAACTCAATAGCAAGAAAACAAATAACCCGATTAAAAAATGGGCAAATGACTGGAAAAGACATTTCTCAAAGGAAGACATACAAATGGCCAAAAGGTATGTGAAAAAAATTTAACATCACTAATTACCAGGCAACACAAATTAAAATCACCATGAGGTATCACCTCACACCTATTAGGATGGTTACTACGAAAAAGGAAATATATAAAAAGGGTTCGCAAGGGTGTGGAGAACAGAGAACCCCTAGTACAGTGTTAATGAGAATGTAAATTATAAGGCCATCATGGAAAACACTATGGAAGTTCCTCAAAAAATTAAAAACAGAACTACCATATGCACACCTTATTAGTGTTTTGAAAGATTAAACATGAAAATTTATGTAAAGCATCTGGCACATTCAATTACGTGTAAGTGTTCTTGTCCACCCTCTATCTTCTATTTGATAATTTCAATACAAAGCACACTTTCACAAAAGATAGATCTTCCATAGCCCAAATTTCCAAAGCACTTTTACCCTCTGCTAATAGTATGTACCTCTCCTTTTCCAACCCTGTGACCTTCTTGTCTATTCCCACACCTATTCCAACAATAATATTGTTGCCTTCTATCTTTCCCCTTTTACTGTACCCCTAATTATGAAGATCAAAGTGGAGATTTCAAAGAATAAGAAGAATCTTGCTTGCTAATCTTTTATCACAGGGTAATAGAGTAACCCAAGGGTGGCAATACAGTCACGGGAAAAATTTTACATATATACATACATATAATACATTTGTATAGATTCAAACATATACATACAGATCTATATTTCACAAATACAATGTATAACCTTGTAAGTTTTATTTTAAAAGTGAATTTACTACATGATTTCCACTCTCACTGCCTCTCCGTTCACTTGTTCCTCATATCCTTGTATTTAATCTGGTTACCATTAAATCGCCATTTCTTGGACCTCATCCTCCTCAACGTTTTCCTCTACCTCTCTAATAGTGATAGTCCCCGGCTGTGAAATGCTTCCAGTTTCTGGTTTCCATAATATCAGTCTACACCCTGGGCCATACTCCTACTACTCTGACATATCATTCCCCAGAATTCTCTTTTTCTATTTCCTAATTACTAATTTTCTTCTTGGTTTACCTCCTCTCTTTCCCGATTCTTCATTCTGTCTGAAATGTATGGCTTCAGTTAATGTTTCTGTTCTACTAAGCCCTACATCTCTTTTGGTCTGTCCTTCTATCTTAATTATAGTCCAACATGTTTATCTGCATGAATGGCTCTTTATACTTGGGTGTCCCACTGGCACTACAAAGATAATATTTTCATAATTGAACTCATCTTTCTTTACAAACCTAATGATCTGTCTGTGTTTGAATTTCCTTAATACTTTCAGCATCCTCACTGGGGTCATCTTGGAATGCTCTTTCTCCTGAATACCAGTGTGAAACCTATATCATAATCTCTCTATAAACATCTATTTACCTCTCACATCATCTTCATTGCCACTATTGTTACCATATTTCAGGTATTTATTACCTCTTTCACAGACTAATATGAATAGTTGCTTAATTGATCTCCCTATTTACAGTATGTTCTCTCCATTCCAACCTATTCATGGTTATCAAATTAATCTTCTTAGAGCAAAGCTCTGCATGACTCTCACGCAAAAAGACATTTATTGCATTCCTGCTATATGTAGCATAAAGTCCAAATTCCTTAGCCTACCATTCAAGGCCTACTGTACTTGATTCCAACCTACCTTTCCAAACAATTTTCCATTAATCATCTCCATGTACCCTGAACTTAAGCCAAAGTCAACTGTGAGGTTTTCTGTTATCCTCTATTAAAGGAGACAGGTCTCAGTCCTGTTAGAGGTAGGAAGCTGAAACTGGGCTTGCAGCCCTGCATGTAACCTAGATCTACAAAATACTGTTCTGTCTATGAAACAGCTCCTAGGAAAATTTTGCTTACTAGATTGGGTATAGTCACAAGAAAGCCTGCAACCCAGCTGAGGCATGGGTGGAAAAGGAATTACACATAAGGAACGACACTACCTAAGCCTGCTCCACCCTCAAAAAATTAAGAATAACAACTGGTTCAGACTCAGTGAAGCCAACAGGAATTTGTCAGAAGCAAATATGAATCTCTATAACAGTATGCCTTCATGATGCAAGACCCACAGGAAAACAACTCCCACTAAAAAAAAAAAATTCACAGTAAAATGGAAAAAAAATTTTAAATGAACCTCACTTATAAAAGAGTCCGAAGACATGAACAATGGCAGGACTGACATATCCAGAATCATAGACAATAATCTGAAAGAAATTCTAAAAGAAGAATATTTAATGTCAAAAGAAACCATGAAAGGAATAGCTGCCATACAGCAAGGAAAGGACAATATGAAAAGAACAGGCATTTTCTTCTTTGAAAGAATCAAACAGGAATCTTGGAGTAAAAGTTTCAAAGGACAGGTTAAGCATTAGATTATCCACAGAAGGATGGAAAATAGTAAACTGAAAGACATATGTGAGGAAAACACAATATATAGTAGAGCCAAAAAAAAAAAAGGAAAATGTGAAAAAGAACCATTAAAGGAAATGTTTCAGCAAGAAGCAAATTAAACTCCAATGGGAAGAGCAGGATGCAAGGAGCAAAGATGAACCAAAAACAACAATAACAATAAAACAAACTAGCAACAAAAATAGCAAAGAAAATGGAAGGGGAAGCCTGAGTTTAAGCATTCTAGGGTCTTTGTTTTCTTCAGAAGGAGGAAAGATATTAAGTTTAGAATTTTTTGATGTTTAAAAATAATATTTGTTAATTCTGGGTGGCACAATTATTATGTTTTTGTTATATCACTCTCTGTGCTTCTCTATGTTTGAAATATTTAACAACTGTTTTAGATTACACCTCTTCCAGATTGTCCACATAGAATTACTTCTTTCCTCCTCTGAATTCACAAAGCACTTTATCTCTACCTTTCTTCTATGTACCATGGCTACTTAAAAATGTTATACATTCCCCACTAGATAAGTTTCTTGATAGCAATATAAATATTTATTTGCTATCATTTAAAAAAATCATCCTAACTTCTAATCAGAAAATACAGAATTTTTAAAACTAAATTAGGCTCTGATTAGTTAAGATATAGCTCTAAAGTGCAGCAAAGATAAGAGCTGGCAAATAAAAATAAGATATGAAAACAATTATCACCACAAATTATGAAGCTCTGTCAAAAGATGAAAGAGGTCTGAATGAAGGGTAAGTTATACCTCGGGGTATCCAATCTTTTGGCTTCCCTGAGCCACACTGGAAGAAAAATTGTATTGGGTCACACAGAAAATACACTAACACTAACAATAGCTGATTAGCTAAAAACAAAACAAAACAAAACAAAAAGTCATAATGTTTTAAGAAAGTTTATAAATTTCTGTTGGGCTGCATTCAAAGCTGTCGTGGGCTGCATGTGCCCTGTCGGCCACGGGTTGAACAAGCTTGAGTATGTATCATTCACTGGGGTGGACAAGAGGTTTTCCTGGAAATTAGAAAATGCCTATAATAATAAAAGGGTGATAGGGTATACAGTGGAAAATGACTTTATTTAAAATATAAACACCTGTATTTTCTCATTGAATATATTTGAAAATCGTGGCAGGCAGTTCCAAGATGGCTGAATAGGAACAGCTCCAGGCTACAGCTCCCAGCATGAGCAACACAGAAGACGGGTGATTTCTGCATTTCCAACTGAGGTACTGGGTTCATCTCACTGGGGCGTGTCCGACAGTGGGTGCAGGACAGTGGGTGCAGCCCACCGAGCAAGAGCCGAAGTAGGGCAAGGCATCGCCTCACCCGGGAAGTATAAGGGGGAATGGAATTCCCTTTCCTAGCCAAGGGAAACCGTGACACACACCTGGAAAATTGGGTGACTCCCACCCTAATACTACGCTTTACCGAGGGTCTTAGCAAACGGCACACCAGGAGATTATATCCTGCGCCTGGCTGGGAGGGTCCCATGCCCAAGGAGCCTCCCTCATTACTAATTAGCACAGCAGTCTGAGATCTAACTGCAAGGCGGCAGCGAGGCTGGGGAAGGGGCGCCCGCCATTTCTGAGGCTTTAGTAGGTAAACACAGTGGCCAGGAAGCTCAAACTGGGTGGAGCCCACAGCAGCTCAACGACGCCTGTCTGCCTCTGTAGACTCCACCTCTGGGGACAGGGAATAGCCAAACAAAAGGCAGCAGAAACCTCTGCAGATTTAAATGCCCCTGTCTGACAGCTTTGAAGAGAGTAGTGGTTCTCCCAGCATGGAGTCTGAGATCTGAGAACAGACAGACTGCATGCTCAAATGGGTCCCTGACCCCTGAGTAGCCTAACTGGGAGTCACTCCCGACGAGGGGCAGACTGACACTTCACACCTCACACGCCCAGGTACCCCTCTGAGACGAAGCTTCCAGAGGAACAATCAGGCAGCAACATTTGCTGTTCAGCAATATTCGCTCTTCTGCAGCATCCACTGCTGATACCCAGGCAAACAGGGTCTGGAGTGGACCTCGAACAAACTCCAACAGACCTGCAGCTGAGGGTCCTGACTGTTAGAAGGAAAACTAACAAACAGAAAGGACATCCACACCAAAACCCCATCTGTACATCACCATCATCAAAGACAAAGGTAGATAAAATCACAAATATGGGGAAAAAACAGAGCAGAAAAGCTGAAAATTCTAAAAATCAGAGTGCCTCTCCCTCTCCAAAGGAACACAGCTCCTCACCAGCAACGGAACAAAGATGGATGGAGAATGACTTTGATGAGGTGAGAGAATAAGGCTTCAGACAATCAAACTTCCCCAAGCTAAAGGAGAAAGTTTGAACCCATCGCAAAGAAGCTAAAAACCTTGAAAAAAGATTTGACGAATGATAAACGAGAATAACCAATGTAGAGAAGTCCTTAAATGACCTGATGGAGCTGAAAATCATAACACGAGAACTACGTACAAATGCACAAACTTCAGTAACCAACTCGATCAACTGGAAGAAAGGGTATCAGTGATTGAAGATCAAATGAATGAAAGGAAGCGAGAAGAGAAGTTTAGAGAAAAAAGAGTTAAAAGAAATGAACAAAGCCTCCAAGAAATATGGGACGATGTGAAAAGACCAAATCTGTGTCTGATTGGTGTACCTGAAAGTGATGGGGAGAATGGAACCAATTTGGAAAACACTCTGCAGGATATTATCCAGGAGAACTTCCCCAACCTAGCAAGGAAGGCCAATATTCAAATTCAGGAAATACAGAGAATGCCACAAAGATACTCCTCGAGAAGAGCAACTCCAAGACACGTAATTGTCAGATTCACCAAAGTTGAAATTAAGGAAAAAATGTTACGGGCAGCCAGAGAGAAAAGTCGGGTTACCCACAAAGGGAAGCCCATCAGACTAACAGCGGATCTCTCAGCAGAAACTCTACAAGCCAGAAGAGAGTGGGGGCCAATATTGAACATTCTTAAAGAAAGGAATTTTCAACCCAGAATTTCATATCCAGCCAACCTAAGTTTCATAAGTGAAGGAGAAATAAAATCCTTTACACACAAGCAAATGCTGAGAGATTCTGTCACCACCAGGCCTACCCTACAAGAGCTCCTGAAGGAAGCACTAAACATGGAAAGGAACAATCAGTACCAGTCAAAGCAAAAACATGCTAAATTCTAAAGACCATAGATGCTAGGAAGAAACTGCATCAGCTAAGGAGCAAAATAACCAGCTAACATCATAATGACAGGATCAAGTTCACACACAACAATATTAACCTTTAAATGTAAATGGGCTAAATGCTCCAATTAAAAGACAGACTGGCAAATTGGATAAAGAGTCAAGACCCATCAGGGTGCTGCATTCAGGAGACCCATCTCATGTGCAGAGACATACATAGGCTCAAAATAAAGGGATGGAGGAAGATCTACCAAGCAAATGGAAAACAAAAAAAGGCAGGGGTTGCAATCCTAGTCTCTGATAAAACAGACTTTAAACCAACAAAGATCAAAAGAGACAAAGACGACCATTACATAATCATAAAGGGATCAATTCAACAAAAAGAGCTAACTATCCTAAATATATATGCTCCCAATAAAGGAGCATCCAGATTCATAAAGCAAGTCCTTAGAGACTTACAGAGAGACTTAGACTCCCACAGAATAATAATGGGAGACTTTAACACCCCACTGTCAACATTAAACAGATCAACAAGACAGAAAGTTAATAGGGATATCCAGGAATTGAACTCAACTCTGCACCAAATGAACCTAATAGACATCTACACAACTCTCCACCCCAAATCAATGGAATAGACATTCTTCTCAGCACCACATTGCACTTACTCCAAAACTGACCACATAGTTGGAAGTAAAGCACTCCTCAGCAAATGTAAAAGAAGAGAAATTATAACAAACTTTCTCTCAGACCTAAGTGCAATCAAACTAGAACTCATGATTAAGAAACTCACTCAAAACCGCTCAACTATATGGAAACTACACAACCTGCTCCTCAATGACTATTGGGTACATAACGAAACAAAGGCATAAATACAGATGTTCTTTGAAACCAATGAGAACAAAGATACAACATACCAGAATCTCTGGGACACATTTAAAGCAGTGTGTAGAGGGAAATTTATAGCACTAAATGCCCACAACAGAAAGCAGAAAAGATCTAAAATTGACACCCTGACAACACAATTAAAAGAACTAGAGAAGCAAAAGCAAACACATTCAAAAGCTAGCAGAAGGCAAGAAATAACTAAGACCAGAGCAGAACTGAAGAAGATAGAGACACAAAAAACCCTTCAAAAAAAAAAATTCAATGTATCCAGGAGCTGTTTTTTGAAAAGATCAACAAAATTGAGAGACCGCTAGCAAGACTAATAAAGAAGAAAAGAGAGAAGAATCAAACAGATGCAAGAAAAAATGATAAAGAGGATATCACCACCGACCCCAAAGAAATACAAACTACCATCAGAGAATACTATAAACACCTCTAGGCAAATAAACTAGAAAACCTAGAAGAAATCGATAAATTCCTGGACACATACACTCTCCCAAGACTAAACAAGGAAGAAGTTGAATCCCTGAATAGACCAATAACAGGCTCTGAAATTGAGGCAATAATTAATAGCCTACCAACCAAAAAAAGTTCAGGACCAGACAGATTCACAGCCAAATTCTACCAGAGGTACAAGGTCCTAGCAGCTGGTACCGTTCCTTCTGAAACTATTCCAATCAATAGAAAAAGAGGGAATCCTCCCTAACTCATTTTATGAGGCCAACATCATCCTGATACCAAAGCCTGGCAGAGACACAACAAAAAAAAGGGAATTTTAGACCAATATCCCTGATGAACATCGATCCAAAAATCCTCAATAAAATACTGGCAAACAGAATCCAGCATGATCAAGTGGGCTTCATCCCTGGGATGCAAGGCTGGTTCAATATACACAATCAATAAATGTAATCCAACATATAAAGAGAACCAAAGACAAAAACCACATGATTATCTCAATAGATGCAGAAAAGGCCTTTGACAAAATTCAACACAATTCATGCTAAAAACTCTCAATAAAGTCGGTATTGATGGAACGTATCTCAAAATAATAAGAGCTATTTATGACAAACCCACAGCCAATATCATACTGAATGGGCAAAAACTGGAAGCATTCCCTTTGAAAACTGGCACAAGACAGGGATGCCCTCTCTCACCACTCCTATTCAACAGTGTTGGAAGTTCTAGCAAGGGCAATCAGGCAAGAGAAAGAAATAAAGGGTATGCAATTAGGAAAAGAGGAAGTCAAACTATCCCTGTTTGCAGATGACATGATTGTATATTTAGAAAACCCCATCGTCTCAGTCCAAAATCTCCCTAAGCTGATAAGCAACTTCAGCAAAGTCTCAGGATACAAAATCAATGTGCAAAAATCACAAGCATTCCTATACACCAGTAACAGACAAACAGCCAAATCATGAGTGAACTCCCATTCGCAATTGCTTCAAAGAGAATAAAATACCTAGGAATCCAACTTACAAGGGATGTGAAGAACCTCTTCAAGAAGAACTACAAACCACTGCTCAGTGAAATAAAAGAGGACACAAACAAATGGAAGAACATTCCATGCTCATGGATAGGAAGAATCAATATCGTGAAAATGGCCATACTGCCCAAGGTAATTTATAGATTCAATGCCACCCCTATTAAGCTACCAATGACTTTCTTCACAGAATTGGAAAAAACTACTTTAAAGTTTATATGGAACCAAAAAAGAGCCCGCATTGCCAAGACAATCCTAAGCCAAAAGGACAAAGTTGGAGGCATCACACTACCTGACTTCAAACTATACTACAAGGCTACAGTAACCAAAACAGCATGGTACTGGTACCAAAACAGAGATACTGACCAAAGGAACAGAACAGAGCCCTCAGAAATAATATCACACATCTACAACTATCTGATCTTTGACAAATCTGACAA
The DNA here is from genome assembly GCF_049350105.2 of Macaca mulatta. Taxonomy (NCBI): domain Eukaryota; kingdom Metazoa; phylum Chordata; class Mammalia; order Primates; family Cercopithecidae; genus Macaca; species Macaca mulatta. Next base: position 134,077,984 of record NC_133412.1, on the reverse strand, counting down.
AAACAAGAAATGGGGAAAGGATTCCCTATTTAATAAATGTTGCTGAGAAAACTGGCTCGCCATATGCAGAAAGCTGAAACTGGACCCCTTCCTTAAACCTTATACAAAAATTAATTCAAGATGGATTAGAGACTTAAATGTTAGACCTAAAACCATAAAAACCCTAGAAGAAAACCTGGGCAATACCATTCGGGACATAGGCATGGGCAAGGACTTCATGTCTAAAACACCAAAAACAATGGCAACAAAAGCCAAAATTGACAAATGAGATCTAATTAAACTAAAGAGCTTCTGCATGGCAAAAGAAACTACCATCAGAGTGAAGAGGCAACCTACAGAGTGGGAGAAAATTTTTGCAATCTACTCATCTGACAAAGGGCTAATATCCAGAACCTACAAAGAACTCAAACAAATTTACAAGAAAAAAACAAACAACCCCATCAAAAAGTGGGCAAAGGAAATGAACAGACACTTCTCAAATGAAGACATTTATGCAGCCAACAGACACATGAAAAAATGCTTATCATCACTCACCATCAGAGAAATGCAAATCAAAACCACAATGAGATACTATCTCACACCAGTTAGAATGGCGATCATGAAAAAGTCAGGAAACAACAGGTGCTGGAGAGGATGTGGAGAAATAGGAATGCTTTTACACTGTTGGAGGGACTGTAAACTAGTTCAACCATTGTGGAAGACAGTGTGGTGATTCCTCAAGGATCTAGAACTAGAAATACCATTTGACCCAACCATCCCATTACTGGGTATATACCCAAAGGATTACAAATCATGCTGCTATAAAGACACATGCACACGTATGTTTATTGCGGCACTATTCACAATAGCAAAGACTTGGAAACAACCCAAATGTCCATCAGTGACAGACTGGATGAAGAAAATGTGGCACATATACACCATGGAATACTATGCAGCCATAAAAAAGGATGAGTTCGTGTTCTTTGCAGGCACATGGATGTAGCTGGAAACCATCATTCTCAGCAAACTATCGCAAGAACAGAAAACCAAACACTGCATGTTCTCACTCATAGGTGGGAATTGAACAACGAGATCACTTGGACACAGGAAGGGGAACTTTACACACCGGGGACTGTTGTGGGGTGGGAGGAGGGGGGAGGGATAGCATTAGGAGATATACCTAATGTAAATGACGAGTTAATGGGTGCAGCACACCAACATGGCACGTGTATACATATGTAACAAACCTGCACGTTGTGCACATGTACCCTAGAACATAAAGTATAATTAAAAAAAAGAAAATTGCTTTGAGATTTCAATTTATCCCATCTTCTGTACTGAACTCTCAGTGTGTTAATCAATTTTATACTCAAAGATATATACTACAATAGAATACAACTATGAGTGCAAGGTAAAACAAAAAATTCAAATAGAACTAGACACACTCAAAGGTAGATATTTTTTAAGGTATTTATTTTTCCATTCAAAGCAACTTCTCCTCAAAAGCTCTATTTCATAAGCCAGAATCTGAATCATGTCAACAACTTAGATAAATCTCTAAAGCAAATAATAACGAGCAAAGACAAAGTCAACTGGATAAAACAACTGATGTTTTCTCTTAATTATGGAAAAATCCATTTTCCAGCCAGCAAAAACTGGTTCATAAAATATCTAAGTCAAAGGACTAGCGACTATAGCAGCAAAATCTGAAAAAGTTCCAAGAGTTCTGGTTTAATGTATAACAATTTCAAGTTTTTAAAAAACATTTTTAATACTTAGGCCCACAGAAAACTTGTACTTTCTTCCAAGAGTAAAACCACAGTATCACTTTGGAAAAAACATCACTTCAGAAAAAAAAAAAAATCTATGCCCATTATCAGAAGTAATGTGCTAATGCAATCAATGGTACCCAAAATGAAGCTTTTCTGAAATACAACACTGTAACAGATTAGCCAGTTAGTTGGTTAAATATCATTTGGACCAAAAACTTCATGTGTAAAGAAAATATTTTCCTCTTATTTTAAAAATTGTAGCATTATTTTCAGTATTCTGTTTTGCTTCCAGACTATATTTTTTGGCAATGCCTCGTAACTATGCACATGCTGGTATAATATTTTAAATAAAAACACATTCTAATGAGTTACATATGACTTTTTTTCTAAAATCATAAGTTTTAAAAGTTTAATTTTACAGAACCTGCTTCGGTACATTATAAAAATGCTTTATAGTTAAAAATGTAGACTTCTTATTTCATCACTTTAAAAGGATAAAATAAAGAAAAAAGCCCTACTGTTTTCTTGAATTCTACTTTTGAGAGAAAAATTATTTCCACCTGTCATCCTAAAGTTCAAAACAGGCAACACAGTTTTCCTACACCAAGAACATGCTTTGGAGTGAACCTGCTACAATTAGTAAATAGGAAGTAAAGAAGAGGAAAAAATCCAAAGTTTATTGTTGATATATTTTGTTCCTAACTGGACTCATCTGCAAAAACTAATTTTTTGTGAAGCTAAAAATAATTTTCAAAAAAAATGAAATAAATATTAAGAGGATAAAAGTCCATCCTTCTTTAAAGATATACTTAAAATTAATCCTACATGTGATTATTAAAAATAAATTTTAAATGCTTTGTAAAATAAGTGAGAAGAATCATGCGTAAGGAGAGTATAGTAAGGGAAGTAACACAGAATTCTAAAACTGGAAGGAAAAATTTGAAATCATCTTATGTTGCTGTTTCTTTAACAGATAAAATGGTTGATACCTAGATAGGCTAAAAAATTAATTTTCTTGAAAAGAATCCAACCACTGGCCAGGCACGGTGGCTCACACCTGTAATCCCAGCATTTTGGGAGGCCGAGGCAGGCAGATCATGAGGTCAGGAGATCGAGACCATCCTGGCTAACATGGTGAAACCCCGTCTCTACTAAAAATACAAAAAATCAGCCGGGCGAGGTGGCAGGTGCCTGTAGTCCCAGCTACTCAGGAGGCTGAGGCAGGAGAATGGCATAAGCCAGGAGGCGGAGCTTGCAATGAGTCGAGATTGTGCCACTGCACTCTAGCCTGAGCGACAGAGCAATACTCCGTCTCAAAAAAAAAAAGAATCCAACTACTCAATTAACATATTTTGAACACTTACTATGTACCAACTACTATGTTGGGTGCTAGATGAGAAGACAGTCGCTGTTTTCTAGGAGATATAAGTCTAATAGGAAGAAAAACATAAAAATAAACCATTTTTAATAGTAAGAGAACTGGTCACCTGGAGAAGTCAGGAGAGTACAGAAAACATAATGAGTAAGTTGATACATGAAAGGAAAATGATAATTTGCCAGGTAGGTAAAGAAACAAAGGGTTTTCTGGAAATGAAAAAACTCTACAATGACTCAAGGCCTGAGAGAATATGATGTATTCTCAGTGTCAAAGCCTGAGGGTCCTGTATGCCTTGAATATCTTTTTTTTGTTTGTTTAGAGACAGGGTCTTGCTCTGTCACTTAGGCTGGTGTGCAGTGCCACGACCATAGCCTTGAACTCCTGCGCTCAACTGATTGTCCCATCTCAGTTTCCTAAGTAGCTGGGACTACAGGCATGCATCACCATGCCCAGCTAATTTTCAAATTTTTTGTAGAGACAGGGTCTTGCTTAGTTGCCCAAGGTGTTCTTGAACTCCTGATCTCAAGAAATTCTCCCGCCTTGGCCTTGGTAAGCGCTGAGATTATGGGCGTGAGTCACCACACTCAGCCCCTTCAGTATCTCTTAAAACAGATAATGGGGGCTCACAAAAAATGTTAGTAGGTGAATAATGTGATTGGGCTTGAATTTTAGAAATTTACCTTTGTAGAAAAGATAGATTGGAGAAAGAGAGGATACAAAAGGAAGCAAAGAGAAAAGATTATGAGGGCCTCTATGGGGCTACAGCTCTACAGGCCTTAATTGTTCAATTACATGACATAGCAGCAAGAAGAAATCTTTACCTGTCATCCCAGGTCTGGAGCCTAGAAGATTCACTGAGGTAGGAAGTTTCACTAAATTAATAGAAGTTAACAATGAAGGTAAGTTCCATTTGGAGCATAAAGAACTGAGTGAAGTACTGGTCAGACACACAGGTAGAATGACAGAAATGTCCAGGATCCATCTGGAAATCTGATTTTCAAACTAATAAAAATTAAATATAGGCTTGCAATTTAACATAATTTTTATTTTTCAGATAGAATATCTCACTCTGTTGCCCAGGCTGGCACAATCTTGGCTTACTGCAACCTCTGCCTCCCGGGTTCAAGCGATTCTCCTGCCTCAGTCTCCAGAGTAGCCAGGATTATAGGCATGCGTCACTATGCTTGGCTAATTTTTGTGTTTTTAGTAGAGAAGGGGTTTCACCATGTTGGTCAGGCTTGTCTCAAACTCCTGACTTAGAAGATTCACCCGCCTTGGCCTCCCAAAGTGCTGGGATTACAGATGTGAGTCACCGTGCCTGGCCAATTTAACATAAATTATTGTACCTTTTTAACTGTTTTCTCAGAGCCCTTGGGTTCTGAGCAAATACCTTTAGAGCACTATGGGGTTAGAATTGGGAGGGAGGTCCAAATTATCAGGGCTCTGGACCTGTCACTCCCACTGTAACAGAGGAGTTCTGCTTTTGACTATTTTATATGTTGGGGTCCTAGGAAGATGTTGTTTTTTTAAAAAAAAACAATTGTGTTCCTTTAAAAAGTCTGAAAACAATTTGCTATGTACTGAATTGTGTTACCCCTACCCTTAAAATTCTTCTGTTGAAGCCCCTACTCTCAATGTGATAGTATTTGGAAATGGGGCCTTTGTGAGGCATTCAGGCTTACATGAATTCATGAAGGTAGAGCCTTCATGACTATATTAATGCCCTTATAAGAACAGATACCAGAGAACAAACTTGCTGTCTCTCTGTCATGTGAGGACCCAGATAGAAGGCCAGTAAGAGAGCCCTCGCCAGCAACCAAATCAGCCAGGACTTCCCAGACTCCAGAATTATGAGAAACAGACTTGTATTATTTAAGCCACTGAGTCTGTGGTATTTTGTTATAGCAGTTGAAGTAGACAAATAGACTATTACCATATAGCTTTAGAATCAAACATTTGATGTTAAATCCTGTTCAGCGTTGTTATAAATTATCAGGAACAATATACTAGAAGTACCTACAAAAGAGCCTACCATACACACAGGTACTCAATAAGTGATAGCGAATGAGAACAAAAGGTCAAGGAACAACTTCACACAATAACTTTAGCAGAAGAAGAACTGGCCAAAAGGATTCAGAAGAAATCAGAAGAAGGGAAAAAAACAAAAACAAAAACGAAAACAAAAAGGAAGTAGTGTCATAAAGCAAATGAAAGATAGTTTGAAGAATAAGAGAATTGTTCAATAGAAGGGTAAAATAAGAAAAGGACCACAAGTTACCCATCAAATTTTGTAATTAGCAAGTCAATTGTGAATCAGCAAAATCAGATTCTAAGTAAAAGCCAAATTCCACTAGGTTTGGTGGATGAATCAGAAATAAGGAAGTAGAGAGAGCAAGCATAAGACTTTTTCCAATGGTTTTTCATTGAATATGGAAGAAACAGCAGTAGTCAGAGGAAGATTTAGGGTTAATGAAGCGACCACGTGGTTTTAAGACGGAAATTTGAATATGTTCATGTGGTAAAGGAAACATTTCAACAGAGAGAAGATGGTATCAATCTGAAAGAGGGAGGGAGACCAATTTGATGGTCTAATATCCCTGAATTGAATCAAAAGTAGGTCATGGAACACAGGTGGTGGGACTGGTCTCAAATGCAGGACAGGCCTTTCTGCCAATAAGAATGCACAGAAGGAGTCAGCAATGTGTACAAGTATGGATGAGTTTATAGTCAGAGTGTGGCTCTGGAGAGAACATATTCATACATACATTTTCTCTGTGTAGCATGTTGAAAAGTTAGCTGCTGAGTGTAAAAAGGGGAAAGTGGGAGTGGGAGATTTGGGAAACTGATGATGTGGGAAAGCCACTGTGGGATGTGAGAGAAGAAGTCACCTTATCTGTGCGCAAAATCATAGCCGAATGGCACCAATCTGTTGTTTATAGGATCTTCTCCAGCTTCTCTCGGCAGAACTAATTTAACAATTCATACCTTTTTTAAAATTTCTAATTATTCTTTGTATTCAAATGTTACATATGGTCACCATATAATGAAAACACTAAAAATACTAATGTGTTTAATATAATTAAAACACTAAAAATACTAATGTGTTCATAAGGAAGAAAAGATGCGATTACAAAGGAATTTTAGAAAGTGCCCCCAATGGCCTAAGCCCTTCTCTCATGTTACAGAGAAAAATGACCAAAGATTTATTCAACTTTGAGACTGGGCCCATATTGTAAAACAATTCCTATAAGGAACCTATTTTGTATTCAAATTTATTCCAAAGAAAAACAAAGAAAATACATAGTTAGAATTCCTTTATATAAAGATGCTCTATTTTTTTTTTCTGGCAAAGGGCTCCGGATAGGGATAAAATTACCTGACTCCCCTCTTATATAATAAAAGGATTATCATGACACATTATAGACTCAAAAGATGGATTTAGAAAAAAAACTGAAAGGGCTGCCGGTGTCTCAAAAAAGCATTTTGGGACACAATAGGAAGCTATAGGTTTGGAAATATTCTTAACCCCTGAAGTATACCTTGAACAAGAAAGTATACTACTAAGCTTTGAGTGAAAAGCACTTGAGCCTACATGATCACGGTAAGTGGTTCTTAGCAGCTTTGAAACTCTGATTCAGGTCTTCACATTAGCTGCTTAATTGCACTGACTGAATTTTTCATTAGCTGATGAAATATTTTATTAGCTTTGGGAAACTGCTATAGTCATATTTACAGTAAGAATTTTCTAAACATTTATTTCCTTGGAGCAAAGATTTAACACTTTTTAAGAGCTATGTTTGCATGAAAACTCCTTGAGTCCTCTCCTCATTATTTGTACATCTATGAATAGTTCAGACAATAAAATGAAATAAAAATTAAAACCAGAGATAATTTATCCTAGCAAATTAAAGTGAAACCAAAGTGCCTAGCTTACCAAAACTTTGACAATTTGAAGTTTTATAAGTTTATGAAATTTTGTAATTCTTAAGGAATCAGAAGAAAATTAGCTTTTATGCTACTAGGAACCAATATCCTGCAAACTTAAAAAATGGTTACATGTTGGCTAAGTTAGTGAAACATTTTGAATGCTACCTAGACAAGAAACTACAGCTCTCACATTTAATACTTTAAAAATAATATGCCCAAATCAACATTTCTCATTTAGACCATACTGACATATCATACTATTCCCTACTAAATATTTTTTCCATATATATTCCATTTTCTTGGACTAGATGTCAGATTCACAAGATAATTTTCAATTGAAGTCTGAAAATATAAATCCATTATAAATATTATAATACATTAATATGATCAATGCCTTAACTATCCTTATCTCTAAATGTCTTCTGTCAATGAGTTTCAAGTGAATATACATGAAATTCATATATTTAATAAGCTCTAATACATTCATACATCGGTGGGGGAATCCTGCAAGAGGATGGCAAAGTATGTTTATGGAATAATTCTGTATTTCTACATAAAATAACATTATATACAACAATCAAGACAATAAAGTGTCAATTATTCAAGTATAGCAATAAATATATAATAAGAATGTTCTGACACTGCCAGAGGACAATATAGACAGTATGTTTAGTGAAACATAAAAGGAATATAAGGATTTTTTTTTCCATAAAGTATATCATACCTTTAATTTTTCTTTGTTTTTTTTTTTCTTTTGAGACAGAGTTTTGCTCTGTTGCCCACGTTGGAGTGCAATGGTGGGATCTCGGCTCACTGCAAGCTCTGTCTCCCGGGTTCAAGCAATTCTCCTGCCTCAGCCTACAGAACAGCTGGGATTATAGGCACACACCATCCTGCCCAGCTAATTTTTGTATTTTTTCTAAAAGCGGAGTTTCACCATGTTGGCCAGGCTGGTCTCAAACTCCTGACCTCAGGTGATCTGCCCACCTTGGGCTCTCAATGTGCTGGGATTACACGTGTGACCCACCATGCCCAGTCTAATTTGTATATAAGGAGGTTTTTTAACTAACAAAAGCAACAACATATTGTAATTAAAAGCTAATTTCATACAAATATGCCTAGAGCCCATCTTATTCCTATTGTGTTTTTTTCCTCCAAAATGGCAACACTTTCAGATGGCTGACAGAGTATCTTTGGGTCTTGTGCCTGGAACATGGAAATTCATATAAGTATAAGGAAAACAAGATTAAGAATGATCTCTGAGACACAGAAAACTCAGTACAGCTTTTTAATCAATTTGTGCTTTAATACACTAGGTACAAAAGTATATGAATGTAATTGGCAATGTTTAAACTGCTATTTGATTGCAAACGATTGAAAGAAGTTTGATGATATGGGTTTTCCCCTGGCTTGCTCCCTTTTCTTTCTTTGCTCAAGGGCAATCATTTTAGATTGCAGTGATCCAAAAACTACCTATGTTCTGCTGTGCCTATATTTTGCTGATAAAATATGTGGAATAGAGAAAAGATTCGCAAAGTTCCCAGTTTAATTTATTTCTATATAATGGCTCTTGATGACTCATATTACAGCAACAAAAGAAAATAAGTCACTGATGAGATGTCACATCAATATATTAGATAATTAGATTAGCTTTATGAAATACTTTCCTATTTATTTTCTTATTTGATCTTCGTAAGAATCTAGTGAAGGAGGAAAGAGTAAAGGAGAGTATTTTCAAATTACAAAGAGCAAGCCAAGGCTCAGAAAAGTAAGTGATTTGCCCAAGATACTCTCACCTCTGCCTACCAGGAGAGGGTAATAGAAGTATATAGAAGTATGAATAAAACTGTTTGTAAAGGGACTACAGAATGGCAGTCAGGGAAACACAAATAGATTACAAAAGTAAATCAAGGGAAGGGAGAAATAGGGGAGGTTACTAATCATTGGGCATAAACTTTCAGTTAAGCAAGATGAGTAAGTTCTAGAGATCTGCTGTACATTGTTCTTACAGACAACAATACTGCATTGCACACTTCAAACGTTGTTAAGAGGGCAGGAAGATCACATATTAAAGTGCTCTTACCACAGTGCAAATTTTTTTTTAAGTAAATGAGGGGGCAAGGTATCAGAAAATGGTGAAGAAGACTCTGAGCTCCCATCCTGCCACAGAAACATTAAAAAACAAGCAGAAACTGCCAGAGTTCTGGAAAATAGCTAAAGGTTTATAGCAACTAAAAAAGTACTGAATTAAGAAAAAGGCAACTTAAAAATGGTAGGGCCAGGTGCAGTGGTGCATGCCTGTAGTCCCATCTACTCAGGAGGCTGAGGTGGGAAAATCACTTGAGTCCAGTTTAAGTCCAGCCTGGGCAACATAGTGAGATCCTGTCTCTTAAAAACAAAACAAAACAGAAAAACAAAAAATAAAACAACAACAACAACAACAAAAAGATGAGAAAGCTGTGTGGTATTCTTATTTGTCCTTGCTCCATACTCTCCCCAGCTTGGCAGTCCACGTTCCTAGTGTGGGGACCATGGTCCCTGGCTCCAGAGGGATCAGAGTAGATATCATTAGTAAATCACTCAGTTTGTTCTAAAGCCTGGGAGGAAAAGTTGGGAGGAAAATACAAATTTTTCTCAAGTGCACATGGAATACTCTCAAAGACAGAGCAAATGTTAGAACACAAAACAAGTCTCAATAAATTTTTAAAGACTGGCAGCATACAAAGCATCTTCAGTGGAATGAAGCTTGAAATCAGTAAAGAAGAAAACTAGAAAATTCATAAATATGTAGAAATTAAATAACACACTCTTAAACAAGCAATGGGTCAAAAAAGATATCGCAAGGGAAATTAGAAAATACTTAGAGATGAATAAAAAAGACAATATAACAAAACTTATGGGATGTTGTAAAGGTAGTTGTTAGAGGAAAAAATATAGCAGTTAATGCCTACATTAAAAAAGCAGAAAGGGCCCGGCACAGTGGCTTGCACCTGTAATCCCAGCACTTTGGGAAGCCAAGGCAGGAGGATTACTTAAGTCCAGAAGTTCACGACCAGCCTGGGCAACATAATGAGACCTTGTCTCTACAAAAGAAAATTTTTAATTAGCCAGGCGTGGTGGCCCACCTGCAGTCTCAGCTACCCAGGAGGCTGAGGTGGGAGGATCTCCTGAGCCTGGGAGGTTGAGGCTGCAATGATCTAATTGTAGCACTGCACTCCAGGTGGGGTCACAGAGTGAGACCAGTCTCAAGAAAAAAAGGAACAAGAAGAAGGGAGAAGAGGGAGGATGATGGAGAAGGATGGAGGAGAAAAAAGGAGAAAGGAAGAGGGACGAAGGAAGAAGGAGGGAGGAGGGAGGGAACAAGAGAAGAAGAAAGAAGAGGAGAAGGAGAAGAGGGAGGAGGAGGGAGGAAGGAAGGAAGAAGGAGGAATAAGAGGAAGAAGGAAGAAGAAGAACCACTACCACCTCTCCAATCAATAACCTAATGCTACATATTAAGGAATTAGGAAATCTAAACTAAGCCCACAGCTAGCAAAAGAAATAATAAAGTCTAAACATAAATGAAGTAGAGAACAGAATAGGGAGAATCAATGAAACCAAAAGTTGGTTCTTTGAAAAGATCAACAAAATTGACAAGCCTTATACACAACTACCATGACCCTGTAATTCTACTTCTTCATATATTTCCAAAAGAAATGAAAAGTACTGAAATAAGTACATGTACAAGCATATTTATAACAGCATTATTCACAATAGCCAAATCATATAAATAACCAAACGTCCATCAGTAAATGAATGGACAAACAAATTGTGGTATATCCATACAATGAAATATTATTTGGCCATAAAAAGGAATAAAGTGCTGATGAATGCTTCCACATAGATGAACCTTGAAAACATTATACTACATGAAAGGAGCCAGTCACAAAAGAACACATATTGTGTGATTCTATTTATATAACATATCCAGAATAAATAAATCCAAAGTGACAGAAAGCAGAGTGGGGGAAATAGGAAGACACTACTTAATGGGTAAAGGGTTTTACTTTGGAATGACAGAAATGTTTTGGAATTAGACAGACGTGGTAGTTGCACACCTTTGTGAATGTACTAAAAGCTATGAATGGTTAAGTTATGTTAAATGAATTTAATCTCAATATATTATTTAAAAAGAAAAAATGAATGAAAGTGTATTTTTTCTCAAATAAGGAATTCAGAGTCCCCTCAAAACATACCAGACTTCAAGTCTGGGCATTACACATTTGTTTAAAAAGATACCTTATAATGAAGTAAAACCTCGAGGCAATACTTAAGGGATTCATTAGCTCAGGGAAAAGTACTGAAAAGCAGGACAGAAAGAGGAGAAGCGGAGGAGGAAAAAAACTTACTGCTATGACTGGTTAAGTCCCAGGTGAAAAGCCTGAGTTCCTAAAACCTCGTTGATGTGGCAGTAAAGGGCTGACCACACTGACTTGTGTCTCAGATTATGTAACACTAAGGTTTCAAACTGAAAAGAGATGGCACACTTTTTACCTAAGATAACCTGAGGAAGGCTGACTTACAAAAGGACTATTTACAGAAGTGAAGGTATAGAGAAATACAAGGGATAGTTCAGTAATCCAGGGTAACAGTAGCAGGATTACCACCTTATGGCAAAAGAAACAAGTGCAATTCTGAGAACTCAAAAAAAGCATTTAGAGAGGGTTGTCTCGAAAAGAACAGTGACTCTGAGGGACACAACCAGCATATGGTAACCTGGTGTGAAACCAAATACCTTCGTTTCATTTCCCTCCCTCTCTGACTTCCTGCTGAGGTTGCCCCTCGCCTACCTCTAACCCAATCTGGAAATCAAAAGGCACAGGAGTCTTTGATACAGCATATAAAACTGAATATTCCAGGGTATACAGCAGGATAAAGAACAGACAAGAGTGAATCTGGGGGTGCTAACAAAAGATATCTATCATGAAAAGTACTGCCAAGTCCTACATCCCATTCCCACATCATCAATCAACAATCACAATTATTAACTCAGTTATAGGAGAACAAAGAGAATAAGTCTGTTTACCTTGGATTTGCAGAAGGGGCTTTTCGTAATCTACATGGAAATAGATTTCTCACACAATGCAATTAGTAATGTAAAATTTATTCTTAAGATTTCCAAGACAATCTATGTCACAGTAAATCTTTCTTTCATCTACAAATCACTTCCATACAAAAGGACCGAAGAAACTTACCGTCTCTGATAAGGAAGGGCACCTGGCTGACCCTTTGTCATTTTCTTCAGGGTAAGAATCAGTTAACTGTCTATTTTCTTAACATTGCAAAACTGGAAACATTCTACCTCCTTCAGTAGTTAATATATTCTGATTTGCTCACATTCCTAGTCCAAATCACCAGATATACTAAATCATTAATTATAGAAATGCTAGGAACAACTGTAAAATAAGTATTTTAATACCCTTGCATAGTTTCTGGAACAACACTGCAGTTCTCATTAGAAACCTATAAAGTGTTCATCCTATACACAAAACTTCTATGAATAACACTTTAGAATTCTATGATACTGCAGCTACTTTTAGTCCATGACTAAATCTTGCTTTGGTTATAATTAATCCTGGAAAATTCATTGTTTGAGAAGACAGGGTTCCATATGGAGTTACCCTTGTTTTAAAACATGCCAACAGTCTCCCTTCCTCTCCATATCTTGCATAAATTTGAAAACTTAAAATGCTACATTCAAAAGATGTATATATTTTAAATTAGGCATGGGTGCCCTAGCAACCAGCAACATGGAGGGCAAAATGTAATGGATTTATTTGTTTTGGATAATTTTATATCTCTGGTGGAAATGTTTAGAAATTTAAAAAGTGAGAAACAAATCCTTCCACCTCTCCCCACTCCCTCACTGCCCACTGCCTGGACATATAATTGATTCTAATGAGATGATATGAAAAACAAAAACAAACAGTTTAAAGATTAGCCAGAAGATGACCCTAGTTCTGCTGTTTACAAGCCATATGGCCTGGGGCAAATGACTTTGCTTCAATTCCCCCCCTGTAAAATGAACGCAGCAATAATTAAACTTGCCTTGCTTATCTCCTAAAATTGTAATTAAGAATCATTGAAGTGATGCTTTGACACTGTGAAGTGCTCTGAAATTTTATGAGTGTTCATATTAGCAAAGGCACATTTACTCACCTAATTTACAATTACTGTTTCCAGTAACAATTTAGAAAGTGAGTCAGATCTATACAAGTTAAACCTGAAAGGTGAATAATTTATTCAGTATGCATCAGAGAAACCACAATTGTTGATTTATAAATACGCATGGTTCTCTGGGAGAAGGAGGTTGCAGTGAGCCAAGATCGCACCACTGCACTCCAGCCTGGGTGACAAGAGCAAGACTCCGCCTCAAACAAAAAACAAAACACACACACACACACACACACCCCACATGGTTCTAATTCAATTAATATAAACTTGTAGAAAGTCACATGACAAGATAACTAAGAGACTATTGGCCCATTAAAAATACATCTGTAAATAAAGCGAATTATGATTTAACTCTACTGACAAAAGCACTGTGACAGTGAGGTTAAACTTGATTTTGCAGTTGTAATGCAAAATTTCAGTAGCTTTACAAGAGGCTTATTTCTTGCTTACTTTAACATATGTTAAAGAAGTTTTAAATTTAATTTCTAAAATAGATTGTAATGGCCATTTCTTACATTGCAAACTTGTATCTGCTATTTTTTATTCATAAAAATGGGCTGATACAAATTTTTGATTTAATATAAATACCACTACAAAAGAAGGGCCCTAAATCAGAGGCTCTTAAACACACAAAGTCAAAGAAAACCGTATTGTTTTAATAACTGTCAAAGATTGTCTTAGGCACTGATAGTGGAAAAACCAAATGTCAGTACTGCAAGATTACTATATGAATATCACTATTTTAAATAAGACTAAGAGTCCAAGTTTACAAAAAAAAAATTTTTTTTAAAGAGAAATAACAATAAGGGCCCCTTTCCTGTGACAGCAAATGGTGATAGGATCTTGGCACTGTAAGTATAGCTTACTATCCCCAAGTTAGGGTTTCGCTTCTGGGCACTGCTTGAGGGCAAGATGGAAGAAGTCCAGAATGACAAGTTTTCCGGTGCTAACACTACTGTAATAAGCAGCAGCAGCAACAAATGGTTAAATGAAGATAGATGTGCTTTTTGGCTGAACTCTTTAAGACAGACAACTTAATGGTAATCATTTATATCAGAAAAAAACTATTCTATCTATGTTTCCCTAAAAGTATTTTCATCAGCTTAAAATTTTTTTAGTGGAGTGTGGAAAAGAAGATATGAACCAACAATCCCTAACTTTGAATACAGAAGCAGCTTTCATTTATTGACTTTTTTTTTTTTTTTTTTTTTTTTAAGAAACAGGGTCTCACTCTGTTGCTCAGACTGGAGTACAGTGACACGATCTTAGCCCCAGGCCTTGAACTCCTGGGCTCAAGTAATCCTCCCTCCTCTGCCTCCTGCGTAGCTAGGACTATAGGCGCTTACCATCATACCTGGCTAAGTTTTGTGCTTTAAATTTTTGTAGAGATGGGGTCTTGCAATGTTGCCCAAGCTGGTCTTGAATTCCTGTCCTCAAGCAATCCTCCTGCCTTGGTCTCCCAAAAGGCTGGAACTACGGGTGTGAGCCAGTGTGCTCGGCCGTCAGAAACTATTTCTTAACAATGTAAATCTTTAATTAAGGAGAAAAGTTTTGTTTCATCATTCTAGCTATAAGTGTGACTTTACATTTTAAACTATGTTATTGAAAGCATCCTAGTCAGTAGTATTGACCATACATTCATTAATACAATTTCCTGAATCACAGGGACTAAGAGATCAAGGGAAAAATGAACTGGCCAGAGAAATATTTCCAGATGAGGATAAAAACTGTAATACAATTAAATGAACTTTTGATCTGTTAAATTCACCACTGTTTATTATTTAAATGCCACATAATCACTAAATACCATAAAAACTAGAAATAACAAAACTTCTATATACTATGAGAACGGAATATTATTAAATTACCAATACTTAACAAAGGCATTTCCTGAAAACTGTTAAAGAAATAATTCATATATTAACACTAGGTGGGAACATCATACAGTTAACATTATCTAGAGTTTCAAATATTTCAATAGAAACCATATATTACTAAAGTTCAAATATCACTCTAATTTTTTTTTTTAATTGAGCTTCTCAGGCTATTCTAATTTTGACCCTACTGATTCTGTAACGTTGAAGAGATTTGTGAGAAGGAATAAGGAAGAACTGAATTTTAAACCGTCCTTTTAGATACCTCATCATAAGTCTATTTAGATACTGAATTCAAATAAATAATTAAGAAAGCTTTGAGACAGCCAGCCAGGCGCGGTGGCTCACGGCTGTAATCCCAGCTACTTTGGGGAGGCCCAGGAGGGCGGATCACGAGGTCAGGAGATTGAGACCATCCTGGCTAACATGGTCAAACCCCGTCTCTACTAAAAATACAAAAAATTAGCCGGGCGTGGTGGCGGGCACCTGTAGTCCCAGCTACTTGGGAGGCTGAGGCAGGAGAATGGCGTGAACCTGGGAGGCGAAGCTTGCAATGAGCTGAGATCGCGCCACTGCACTCTAGCCTGGGCGACAGAGCGAGACTCCATCTCAAAAAAAAGGAAGAAGAAGAACAACAACAACAAAGAAAGCTTGAGACCGCCAAATGCCTAGGCAGATAAAAAGGGTCTCTGGAGAAACTCCGACCAGGCCCACAACTGTTTCCATCAGATGCTTTTGTGCAGATGAGGGAACCTAACCAAGGCCTTGTCTGAGCATGCCCACATGCCCACTGGGGGATCGGGGTGGAGCCAGGGCAGCAAGGAGGATCCTGGCTTCTTCAGTTCCTGTGTGGTGGCCTGGGATTCAACCTGTGAGGCTGGGGGACTGTTAGCAGGCGTCCATCTCACTGTGCTGAGTTTTTTGTTTCTTTTTTTCCCTTTCGCCCAATAAAATCCTATTCTACTCACCCTTCAATGTGTCTGCATGCCTAAATCTCCCTGGTCGTGTGACAAGAGCCCGGTTTTAGCTGAACTAAGGAGCAAAATTCTGCAACAGCTTGATGGTCAATTTCCTTATCTACAGGGACTTTCAAATCCAATACTGCATCTTCAACTATACGTTTGAAAAGAGCAGCATCTGTGAGGGCCCAAATCTATGTATGTGGAATCTAGTGCTTTCTGAGTTCTCCTCCTACCCTGCATCATACTCTTATTCCTGGCATTTCTCCATCACTTGTCATTCTGTGAGCAGAAGCCATAATATAGTTTTAATTTTTTCACAATGTCCAAACACATTATGTGCCCATAACACACTCACAGTATTTGTTAAATGAATTTAAAATACTAAAAATAAGAGAAGATACTACCTCTTGAAGACAAGGAATAAAGCAACACATCTGGAAGTAGTTTCTAGTTCCTTCAACTAATGGAAAATGAATAAGCAACAGTAAGAATCAGAATGCAACTTTTTATCAATGTCACATCTAAGTACATTCTTGCACTTTACATAAAGTATTTCAATATCAACTATAATGTTAAGAAAGAAAGAGAGAAGGAAGAAAGCAAGGGGGGAGGGAGGGAGAGAGTGGGGTTAGGTAGGTAGATGAGGGAGGGAGGAAGAAAGGAAAAAAAGAGAGGGGGAGAGAGGTGGGGAAGGTGACAATTGCCTGAAATATGGCCCCTATCTACATAACACAAATGGTCCTCTTCAAGAGTTTTTGGACTACATATAGTGAAACTAACTGACAGCATCAACAAAAATTTAAGGAAAAGGAAAACACATTTACCTAGATAATCTTTAAGGTTCATTTAAAAATCTTCATTTAAAGCATCTCTAAAATTAAAGAAGTTAGGTTACTTGTGAAATGTTAAAAGGAAAATGAATAATAAACAAACACAAATACAAAGGTACTAAAGTACAGAAAATCTACTTCACTAGAATTCCTTAATTTAGGGAAAGCACTTCTATATTTGTTTATACTTTTTGTTTAGAAGGAAACCCTTGATAAACTAGGGAAAGTGAGGCATTCTGCCCCTCCTAAGAGCATTTAAATGTGGGAGAAATTGCCTTGTACAGGCAAGGGAAGTAATTTCTTTATGTTCCAGAAAAAGAGGAAGGAAAAAGATACAAACAAAAGGGATGAAATGAGCAATGTGACATATGGTCTGTATTAGTCCATTTTTGTGCTGCTGATAAAGACATACCCAAGACTCAGCAATTTACAAAAGAAAGAGGTTTAATTGGACTGATAGTTCTACATGGCTGAGGAAGCTTCACAATCATGGTGGAGGTGAAAGACATGTCTCACATGGCGGCAGACAAGAGAAGACAGCTTGTGCAGGAAAACTCCCTTTTTAAAAACCATCAGATCTCATGAGACTTATTCACTCTCAGAACAGCATGGAAAAGACCCACCCCCTTGATTCAATTACCTCCTACTGGGTCCCTCCCACAACACATGGAAATTCAAGATAAGATATGGGTGAGGACACAGCCAAACCATATCATGGTCATAGTTTACAGATGGGTGTAAAGGTGCAGACACCAGGATGAAATCACTTTTCAGACCCAGACAAAATAGGGCCAGGAAGGCATCAAGGAAAGGAGGCTCATGCTTACATGTCTGTTTCCAATGACATCCTAAAATCCCTGTAAGAAATATTTTTGCATTCTTCATGCATCTCCTGCCTTTGACAAGGTTTATCACTATGTATTCTTTAGGATGGTAGTAACTCAGATAAGTTGCTCTTGGAAGAACACTTGCCCAGTAACAGCATCTCTACCAATGAATTGACAACAACTTGGACTTTGAACTTCTGAAACCAATAAACTCTCTTTCTAAGCAGCTTATGTACATCTCCACCTTTTGGCTAATAAAAGCCTTCCTTTACTCTTCCCTCACTGAATGCACTTGTGGCTTGCCCTTTCATGCATTCCACTTTAAAATCCTTATTTCTTATTCCCAAGAAAACTAAACATATTTAGAGATAATTTTCCCTAGTGTCTTTTTTTGGGTTAACATAGGTAATATGAATATGATCCCTCCTTGTAACCCTTAAATCTTCCAGACAATGTGAGTAGATTTTCTGGAGAATCCATTTAAGTGAAAAAAATTCTATATACAAGGTAACAAAGGGTGGGACAGAACGTCTCATATGAATACCATAGCACAGAACTAGAGCAGGGAGGTAAACAAGGAAAACAAATGATTATGGGTAGGACTTCAGACTGTCAACAGCTATGGGACTGTCTAGATCCATGTTTTAGATGTGATTATGCTTTTTACCTAAATAACAAAGGAAGGACATCTCATTTTCCTAACAATTAAAATTGTTATTAAATAAATAAATGGGATAATTTGTCAATCATGTACTCCCTTATTTTCTTTACATTGTTCCTTACATTCTTTTTAAGAATTTAACCTGTGACTTTCCCTTGGTGTTAAGAGCACAAATAAAATCATTGGGACAAAACATCTTACCCGCTACTTTGTTTGCTTCAAAACATTAGAAAACCAAGTAGTCTTCCTTAAAGATAAACTGAATTTTTATTTCAATAATTGGGAAATAAATGCTACACTGAACTAAATGCCAAAATTATAAGGAAGAATGTCAATACAACAATTTATCATTATGTTGATACGCCTAATTGATCAAATTAGGGGAAGAAAAAAAGGAGAGAAAGGAAAGGTAGGAAATCTCAATAGACCCCAAAGCAGTATAATACAATAGATTCTAAGGGACCGGACTTTCTATATTACACTTCAATATTCTACCAGTCAGTATTCTAGGATCTTCCATATATTACCTCATTTAGTACTCAAAACAACCCCATCAGATAGGTGCAGCTATTATCTCCATCTCATAAAGGAGGAAACAAAGACACAGAATGTTAGGTAGGTAACCTGCCTAGGGTTATAAACGAAGCAAAACAGCCAAGATCTGAACTCAGGCAATATAATTCCAAAAATTCTTCTCTCAACTCCTACACTGTACTGCATATTATGAATATTTACAAAGTGATTTATATATCTTCAAAGTTTTGTTTTTAAGATTACTGTTATATTTATCAAATCAAATTTTCTGAAAATATTTAAATTGTAACATAGATACACCAAATTATGGTGCAAAAACACTCATATGTAGCTATTCAGAAATAAGTATGATCTCTAACACATAGCTTTAAAAATGATAAATCCTAGAGCACGAGATAAGAAATATATAAACAACAATTGTATGGGCATGTATTATGTTTAACTGTTGGGAATTAATGTCAGTAGCACAGAATAAAATTTTTAACTGGCATTCAATATGAGATATATAAAAATAGTTAAAAATAGTTTTCTAAAGTGGTAAACTAAAATCTATCTAATATTTAAAGAATAAAGAAAAGAAAAAAACAGAGCTGAAATACCTGCACACTCCACCTAAGATAGTTCCTTGAACTATATTAATTATTATTTAACCATGTATTTAAAAGAGGGAAAAAGACCTCCAAATTTTCTAAAAATGGAAACCTCTGTTTAAAAAATGGAATGAAATGCTATACTAAGTGGAATAACAGTTCTGGAATGCAAGTGTTTATTATTTTATGATGAAACAACAATGAACACCTACAACATAATTTAAGGTTGCTGTAGTTTTACAAGGATAGAAGAAAAACTAAATATTATTCTCTAAAAAAGTGATTTTATACTACAAATGAAACAAAATTTAAGAAATATGAGCGAATAAAAAACTAGTGTGTCAGTCTTATTTTAGACTTAACTCACATAAGAAAAAAGGTAACAGAACTCTAATATAACCTGTTTGAGATAAATCATTTCTGGAAAGTAATAAATTCCTGAGGTCATTGGGTGGCAAAGCATTTGTACAAAAAAGAAAGTGTCTGCATGCTTTTGGTAAGAAAAGCTAATTTTTTTCCATCTGTAACTAGAAACAGTATCATGCCAATTTGAAAGTATCTGTTTTTTATAAAGCTATAGAGCAGGAAACAAATTTAAAAAGCAGTTGTATCCATAAAATGAAAAGGATTCTCTATCATTTTTCAATTCTACTAATGATCAGAAAAGTAACATTAACCCAATGGTAACTACTACTTAGAGGTTCACCTGCTTTAAGAAAAAAAAAAAAAAGAAGCTGCGATTTTAAACACTAAAAGTAAGCTTATATAGGTGAAAATACATTGAATGACTAAACAAGATTATTCCACACACAAATATGATGGGGACTGGCCCTAGTTACCTAATCAAAATGGTAAAGTGCTCCATGAATTAAGAAAACAGAAGCAGAAGAGTAGACCACCAGTGGGGAATTATCAATCTAATACAATAACATATTTTACACCACTGTTTTTTAAATGACACATTTATTTCTTAGATTACCAACAAGCATAAATAGAATAATAACCACCCCCAACAAAGATAGTCTTTGAGAAAGCTTTTGCCCTCCTCAGACAGATCATCAGCTGCAAAATCAAAAACATGATGAAGAAAAAAGGAAAATTTTTTAAAAGTCTACCTTTCTGTACAGGAAATTTTTGCTTTGTACAAGCAAAAATTAAAGACATATACTAGAAAACTTGATAATATAAAATTGATGAAAACTAACATCCTTATAATATGAAGTTTTGATCAGAAAAAAAATAGTAAGAGTAAGAAGTACGAATATTCTAGAAATGGCAAATATTTACATACAAACAATTCAATGGACAAATAACACACTTAATTCTCAAAATGACTGAATCAAAAATTTTAAAAAGTAGGCTCAGTATTTAAGGGAATATATAATTAATTCACCATTGTTTTCTAAAAAAAAAAAACAACAACTTTGAGGATGTTTTAAAAATCTTCTACCTTGACAATTAAGCAACTCTTTTCATAGTGTCAAAGGTGTTAGATAGATAGATAGATAGATAGATAGATAGATAGATAGATACATAGATAGATACATAGATGCATAGATATGTATTAAAGTAAGTAGTACTATTCTCCCACACTGACTAAATCAAAAATATTAAGGGTCTTATAAATTAAACATACAATTCAGGTCTAAGATATATATCTACAGACATATTTTGAAATAAGGAAAACGTTGGAGAAATATCGTGAATAAAAAACATTTGAAGTTACACACAGTGCTGCAATGGGCTTTGTTGTCAAAGAATCTTTTACAGTCTACCTATTTTGGTCCAGCCCAGCTGCTGTGGCAAGTGGTAGTGGTGAATCAGAAGGAAGCGGCAGCTGCACATACTCTCTGGCAGCAGAATAAATGCAGCCCCTGTCCCCAGTGATTTCTCTCCCTGGCCTTTCCCTGACACAGGCAACAAGAGTAGTGAGAAAGCAAGACTGAGCAGCTGCCTTAGTCATTCAGATGCCTGCTATAGCTCTCACACAAAGACTTGTGTCTAAGTGGCATATTCTATAGGCTGTGCAAAACTCTGAAGGTAGCCTGAACCCTATGAAAGTCATCATGGAGCCATCCAGACACTCAAGCCAAAAACCTTGGAATTTTCCTAGATTCATTCCTTATCCTGCACCTGAAGTCAGTGGCCAAGTCCTTTTAATTCTATCCCTTTAGTCTCAAATCCATTCTCTCAACTCCATCCTCACTGCTTACAACTCTCTTATTTTGGCACTTTATTTTACTTCAGCCTTCTCAAATACATCCTCCATACTGCTGCCTTCAGAAGTATTTTTTCTAAAATATAAATCTGAATATCTCAACTATTTAAACTTCTTCCATAGCTACCTATTACTAAGAGTGTATGGTCCAGAGTCTAGTTACTGAAATAGCAGTGGTTTTCAACCTTGATTTAAGACACACAGGAACAAAAAGGGGGAAAGAAGTACTACTCAAAATACTTAATATGATAAATAAGATTCTTCATGATTTGATCCTAACTAGTTTCTTGTCACTTTATGTTACAAACCCTGTGCTCCAGTCAGACTGAACTACTTACATTTCCCTCAAGGCATCCTGTTCTGTCAAATCTCTGAATCCTTCTGCTCTGATGGAATGGTCTGTTCATGCTACTAGAAGACTCTTATTTATCCTTTAAAATGAAGTCGAATGTCCATATCTCTATGAAATGTTCCTTGACTGTCTCTTATTATGTCTTGTTTACATGACAATCTCCCTTTTCCAGACTGTCAGCTTCTGAAAGAGGAATTATGGCTAATTGTTCTTCATAATTCTTGCACCCAGTATGATTACACTTAATATACTTCAGAATGAAGGAGAATCTTGGCACTTGGCAATATCATACTTCTTTCCATTATATCTCTTAAATTCTCTTCAGTTTAAAAAGTCATTTCAGAATCATGTTTGCCATCAAGGCACTGTGGGATGAGGTATGAGGAGATGGGGTAGAGTATAGTGAGATGGAGAAACAAAAATGAACAAGAGATGTTCCCAGACTTAGAAAAGCTTATCTAGAGAAGGAAACAGTCTCAAACAATAATAATAATAAATAATAATAATAATAATAAAGATGGAAGAAGAATCTTTAGTAATAAAGATCTTGAAGGAGGATGTCCTCTTAAGCAAATACCCTGGAATTGACTGATGATAGTGTTTGTAACACAGCTAAAACTAAACACTGCCTCAATGACCTCTACTTTTTGACCTGGAAAAGTAATTAAGGAAGCCAGTTTTACTTTACCAAAGCATGTTATATTTTTCTGACCTCCGAATGCAAACAATTTTAGTTTAAAGACTGAAATAAAATTAAGACCTTTTGGCATTAGAAGGTTAGGTGTTTGTTTGTTTTAGGTTGAAAGAAGGTGGTTCCTGTCAGAATGTTTCATGGCTTGGGAATCAGAGACCCCCGTAGATGTAAAACAGTAATAATAAATACTTATTTCAAAATTTAATTATAAATTGCCAGGAAGATATAAAATGTTTCCTCATAATTTTCTTATTTAGAACTAGAAATCCCTCAGAGTTAACAAACACCTCTGTCTAAAGCTCACTATTACTATTACAGATAGGTAAATATGTGTAATTCAGGAAAAGAAAAGGCAATATTCCACAGGTCAAGAAAAAGTTCAGGACTCGATAATCACATAGCTTTGCTTATACTAGTAATTACTGGGGATAATAGGCAAAACACATGGCTTTAAAGGGAGTTCAGTGAGGAAAGAATATTCTTTTCAACAACTGGTACTGGGACCATTGGATATCTGTGCAAAAATGATGAATGTGGACCTTTACCCCACACCATATACAAAAATTAATTTAACATGGATCTGAGGCCCAAATGTAAGAGGTAATGTTATAAAACTTTTACAGGAAAATATAAGAGGAAATCTTCATGGCCTTTGGTTAGGCAAAAGTGTCTTAGATAAAACACCAAAAGCATGATCCATAAAAGAAAAAACTGGTAAGCTGAATTTCATCAAAATTCAATGTGTTATGCTTCAAGAGACATCATTTAAAAATAAAATAACAAACCACACTCTAGGAAAACATTATATATATATATATATATATATATGTATGTGTATATATATATATATTTTTTTGAGATGGAATTGGCTCACTGCAACCTCTGCCTCCCAGGTTCAAGTGATTCTACTGCCTCAGCCTCCTGAGTAGCTGGGACTACAGGTACGCACCACCACACCAGCTAATTTTTTGTATTTTTAGTAGAGACGAGCTTTCATCATGTTAGCCAGGGTGGTCTCGATCTCCTGACCTCATGATCCTCCTGCGTCAGCCTCCCAAAGTGCTGGGATTACAGGCGTGAGCCACCATGCCCAGCCACAAATTATATTTAATTGAGTGCTGATATCCAGAATATATAAAGAATTATAAGATACATATATGGCAAGTGCTTTGTAAAACGACATTCATTTTTTTAACTGACCATTAATTTTTTTATTAAAAAATACCACATCATCAAAAAAGAACTTCTTGTAACTTAATAAGACAAAAGACCCTATTTTAAAATCAGTAAAAGATCTGAACAGACATCACACCAAAGAAGATATATAGATGGGTAATAAACACATAAAAAGAAGCTCAATATCATTAACCATGAGGGAAACACAAATTAAATCCACAATGAGATACCAATTTTTACTCACAACAATGGTTATAATCAAAATGACAATAATAAACATTGCTGAGGATGTGGAAAAATGGAAACCCTCAGGCCAATAGGAATGTAAAATGTATAGCCACTTCGTAAAACAGTTTGGCAGTTTCTGAAAAGTTAAATACAAATTTGTTACATGATCCAGCATTCATTCCTAAGTATATATTCAAGATACATGAAAACACACATGCAAACAATGTGAATATTTATAGCAGCATTATTAGTAGTGTCCAAAAAGTTACAATAATCCAAAAGTCCATCAACTGATGAACAGATAAGCAAATAGATAACGTGTAGTATATCCATACAATAGAGTATTATTCAGCAATAAAAAGAAATGAAACATGGATATATACTACAATATGAACCTCAGAAACATGAAAGAAACCAGACACAAAAACCACATACTTATGATTCTATTTATATCACATGTCTAGAATAGGCAAGTCTATGGAGACAAAAAAGAGGTAAGTGGTTGCCCAAGTTTGGAGATGGGAAAGGGGGTTAATTGTAAACTAACACGATGGATCTTTTGGGGTTGTGGAAGGTTCTAAAACTGGAGTGTAGTCAGGTTCGGTACAAAATAAAAATGCAGGCTTCTGTTTAAAAAGAGGGAAAACATTTTTTTCCTTTCTTCTAGGGTCTCTCTCTTAACCTGTCATGGTACTTTATTTGCTATTTAATGCTGTATCCCTCAGTCATGATACTCCTTGGGTAAATGCAGACCCTCAGAGGCACACAAGGCACATACATCCAGTCCTGACCTTCCCTGTGTCCACAGCCTCACTGTGGGTAGAGGCAACAACAATGAGTAGAAACAGAAAGAAGGTGGTCGAGAACATGTTTCAAGGAGGGAAGAACACATGGTTCAAAGCCCCTAGACCATGTTTGATTGTCCCATCAGACTTTACTTACAAAATAATAAATTTAAACATAAAATTATTAAGAATTCAAGATGACAACCACAGAGTATTAAACTCCAAGTACAGGGCCCCTTGTGAATTCAGGGCTCCTTTCTGGGCATGGGACCCTGTGAAACTGTACTGGTTATACATACATGAAGCTGGCCCTGATTGTAGTGATGGTTGTACAACTTGGTAAATTTACCAAAAATCACTGAACCATATATTTAAAATGGGTTACCTCTGTGGTATGTAAATTCTACTTCAATAAATTTAAAGATAGCTTTAAGTCTTCGGTAGTAGCACACTAAACTTAATGAAACTGGGTAGACCATCATAGACTCTGCAGGTCTGCCCCTTGTGTCTAAGCCTCAATCAGTATTCCAGACTGAGTGCCTTTTACAGGGCCAAATAAGCAATAGGTCCCAAAGGATGACCTCTGATAAAGGAGATGTATCTCAAAAAGGCCCACATCAAGTCAGAAGATATAGTTCTCCTTTTGAACATGTAAATTAACTTTGAAATAATAAGAACCATACATATTGGTCTTTGCCCACAGTCCCTGGCACAGGGCTAATAAACTTATAGATAGGGTTGCAGGGAGAATCTTTTGTTCTAATATTTGGTCTTTGACTCCATTTCTTGACACAGAGCTCCTAAATCCCTTGGAATTTCCTGGGTAATAGGAGCATCTTCTGTTTGAAGGAAGCAAATCTTGGGGGTTCCTGAATAGCCTCAGGATGGGGTTGGTTCACCAGGGGAATCAACTATGCAGTTAGCAGGCTGGAACTTCTAGCCTCACCCTCTGACCCCTGGGGAAGGGAGGAGGCTGAAGGTTGAGTTAATCACCAATGGCCAATGATATAACCAACTGAGTCTACATAATTAAGCCTTCATACAAATCCACAATGACAGTTTGGATGAGCTTCTGCATAGCTGAACTTGTGGAGGTCCCTGGAGGGTGCATGGCATGTCAGAGGCACAAAAGGCACACCCTGGAGGGTGCATGGCATGGAAGCTCTGTGCTCCTCAACTATGCATCTCTTCCATCTGGCTGTTCATGTATAACCTCTGTAATACCCCTTACAACAGATGGATAAACATAAGCAAAGTGTTTCCCTGAGTTCTGTGAGCTGCCCTAGCAAATTAATCAAAACTGACGAAGGATTTGTGGGAATCCCCAATTTCTATCTGGTTTGGTCAGAAGTATAGGTAACAACCTACTACTTGTGACTGGCATCTGAAGTGGAGGGCAGTCTTATGAGACTGAGCCCTTAACCTGTGGTATCTATCTTCAGGTAGACAGTATCAGAACGGAACTGAATTAGAGGACACCCAGTTGGTGTCTACTGGAGAACTGCTTTGGGTGGCGTGTAGGGGAAAAACTCTACAACACCTAGTGTCAGAAGTATTGGCTATGTGGTGTGTGAGAGTAGGAAATGCACTCTAGTTTTTTCATATCTCTTTTAACAACTCTTTGTGGGTAGAATAAGGGTGTTTTCTGAGGTAATGAGTTTACCTCATAACTGGAGAAAGCCTTTTAACTATTAGGGATTTCTAACCAGAGAGGAGGGCCAAATGAACAGTACTGTGATGAAGGTCCACAATCATGACTGAATTTCCATCAAAAGATCTCCTCTTACACTGAGTAATTCTATGTGCTAAAGTGCTTCTGACTGAGCCTACACTATGATCCAGAGTTCTATAACATTACTCAGCCATTTCTGTGATAACATAATTGTTCTTGAAAGATCTTATATTCTGCCAAATGTGAACTTAAAAATTAGAAGTGAAATAGGGGACAGTCCACACAAAATATACAATATGAATCTCAAAAACATGAAAGAAGCCAGACATGAAAGATGACATAAACAGGGACCCAACAAAAACATTAATTATTCCTCCCAAAAGTATTAATACAGTTGATTTTTTAAAGCTTGGTTAAGTTCCAAATAAATAGACGATACAGTAAATGTAGGTTTTATAAGAAACGGAAGAAAAAACTGAATGTAAGTTGATGGAAGTAATTGTAAGGAAGGGATAAGGTTGCTAAGTTATGAAAATGAGCAAAATGCACAAAACTTGGGAAGAATTCCACAAGTAGCACTTCCAAGACAGAATGCAAGGCAAAACTAAGCCAAAAGGAAGAACATGGTATAACTAGACATCCTGTACAGCACTCTCTTTACTCCTCTCTGGCTTGATGCATCTCATTGTGTTTTTGTTTCCATATACAGTCATCCCTTAGTATCTGTGGGGGATTCCTTCCAGAAACCCACCCCCAGGATACCAAAATCCACAGATGCTCAAGTCCCTCACATAAAATGGCACTGTATTTCCACATAACCTGTGCGTATCTTCTCATATACTTTATTTATTTATTTTTCATCCCCCTGGACACCAGGGAGCATATACTTGGTTACTTATAATACCTAATACGATGTATTATAAATGCTATGTAAATAGGTATTGTCATGTATTGTTTAGGGAATAATGACAAGAAAAAAGTGTGTACACATTCAATATAGGCGCAACTATCCTTTTTCTCCCCCAAGTATTTTTAATTTGCCATTAGTTGAATCTATGGATGCGGACCCCACGAATAGAGAGCCAACTGTATCCAAGTTCAGCTGCCATTATTAATTAACAACGTAACACATTTACTTACTAGGAAAAATCATGTGCAAACAAAATAACTTCTACAATGTGGAATCTACATTATACAGATATCATTCCACTATTTACCATTCACGTATAAGCTAATTCATGTTATAAATACACGTTCTAGAAATGGGCAATGTAATAGACAGACTGAATTTGATCTAGTACCTACTTTTAATATGTGACCAAGTTGTCAGCTTTTGCCCTCACTCACCCATTCCCTGTCTTGCTTTAACCAACATCCCCAATGTTGGACACTTCTCAGTGATCTCATCTGTGGATCTCTCTTTCAGACTAGTTTTCTCTGTATGGGTTTAGTATTTATTTTGAGAGTCAGGGAGGGTGATGTTATTTGTGTAGCTAATTTTACAGTATAGAAGAAAGATTTCACATATATATTATTGTTTCCTCATTTTAAAAGCAGATGAATAAATATTTCATTTCTCTTTTTCAAATTAGAAACAATGTCTCAATTTATTTTTTCTTATTATAGTTCTAAATAGAAAAAAAAGGCTTCCCCACCTTAATCTATACCACAGTTTTGCTATTTTCAAGGCATGGAGTACAATTTGAAAAAAAAAACCGGCACTGAATTTTGAAAAGCTCTTTAATACTAGCACAAACTTAGTAATATAAATTCTGGGATGAATTATAAACTTTACATGTATGTGACATACCAATAAAGTGTATTGCAAATATCCCCCAAAGCAAGCAAACAAACAAAAAACAGGCTATTATTACTCTCTACCAGTTTCATTACAGTTACAAAGACTGCCATAAATGTTTTTGACTTACAAACATCTACTGGTCACAGAAGTTTTCATCACTAAAAAAATTAGACTATTTGAAACAGAGGTAAAACACTTGTTTCCTGAAACAAACCCCTGTTTTAATTTTTAAATTTCTTCTGCCTCTTTTAAAGTGGCAGTCAGAATATTCATTAATGTTCAAGTGCCAGATGTTAAGTCATTTACAGCTCAAATGGGCCTTATAAATTTATCTATCATTTTTATCTTGTTTTGTTTTGTTTTGAGACTGCCTTGCTCTGTCACCCAGGTTGGAGTGCAGTCTTGGGTTCTTAGCCTCCAGAGTAGCTGGGATTACAGATGCACACCACCACACCCAGCTAATTTTTGTATTTTTTTGTGGAAACGAGGTTTCACCATGTTGCCTAAGCTGGTCTCAAACTCCTGGCCTCAAGTGATCTGCCCGCCTTGGCCTCTCAAAATACTGAGATTACAGGCATGAGCCACCATGCCATGCCATTGTCCATCATTTAATCCAGGAATTTTTGCTAATGAAATAATTAAAAGATCACATAAAAATTCAGCAAGATTCTATTTATAAAGACAACAAATGAAAACTAACCTAAATGTCTAATTGAAGACAGGTTCAATAAGTTATGTTATGAAATACTTTAATGATGCAATGGATAAACATGTATCATTTGAAGTATTAATGTAAAGTATAAAATGTAAAGATAGTCAAGATATAGTAGGTTAAGACAGGTAGCAAAACAATAATGTAACAGAAGCATTTTTGTTAAATATGTATAATAAAAATACGTAAGATAACAAAAAAGGTCTAGAAGACTATTAACCAAGATTAAACTAGTGGTTCTCAAAGTATGATCCTTAACCATCAGCATCAGCAATACTCAGGAACTTGTTGGAAATGAAATTCTGGGGTCTCACTCTAGCTCTGCTGAATCACAAACTCTGAAGGTGGGGCCCAGATATCTTTGTTTTAGTAAACCCTCTAAGTGATTCTGATATATGGTTTGAGACTGCTACTCTAGGTCCTCTATTGGGAATCAGGATCCCTTTGAGACAGGAATAAAAACCATAAACTTTATTCCAGTAAAGCGTACATTTGAACAAATGCTCAATTTTATTCACAAATATGGGAAAGAAAGTATCCATGGTAGTAAAGTACTGTTCCCAAGTAGAATGTATCTACTAAGCCCTAGGACTCTTCACCTACAACAAAATAACAGATATTTACTGCATATAAGTTGCCAAAATTAAATCACAAAAAAATGAAAGCAAACTGTGAATCAAACCTTCAAGTCTGGCATACCAATATTTCTTTCAGTTTGTCTTTATAATCTTTCTCAGATTCCAAGACTGACACAAAATCTCCTGGGTTTAACTTTCCAAATTTCTGAACTACTGAGTTTATATGTTGAACTTGTGGCCTTTGCAATGGAGAAATCTTACTTGACCACTATTCCATTTGACTAACAATCTGTACTTCCTAGCCTTAAGAGAAAAACTTGAGAGAAAGTTTTTCTTTTTTTCTTTTTGTCCCCTCTCCCTTCCCTAGAGAAAGTTTTAAGAAATTTATCATTTCAGAAACATCCTAAATCCTGCAGAGATCCCTGATTTCCTTATAGCTTATAGTAAGAACCAAGATCAAACTACAGAGACCTCAAGTTAAAGCTTCAAAGAAAACTAAAGGCCAAAAAATAAAAGATCTAACTAGAACGTTAGTAATCATCTCCTAATTTTATTGTTCCAAATCAATTTTAGGTTTCTATGGTAACATATGCATCTCCTACGATAATAAATTGTAACCAAATAAAAATGTTAATGTTATTCTAAGAAAAGTATCCCAACTCTTTTTTAAAAACACTATATGCACACCTGCTATTCTCCTATCCATCCAAGCAGGAAACCATTTCTCCTTTACATCATAAGAAATAGAAAACTACTTATTAAAACATTAATCACAGTCCATTATATTCTGACTCACTGCCAAAAGTTCCCATTACATCACTGAAAATATCTATTAACCAAAACCTGCTTCTGACAAGTTACAGGAGTGTTTAGAATTTAGTAATGTAAAAGTCAGTTTAAAAAGAACAGTTACACAATTGATTTTGCAGCGGCAGCAAAAATAATTACTTTTTTTCCGACATTTATTACCAAAAGGCTGATTTAACTGGTGTTTGTACTGTAAAATTATTCAAAAATTATTTCAAACTTCACCTAGTATTATTAAATAAATTTACTATGAAAGTATTAAACCAGTGACTGAAAAGTGAAATTAAAGAATTTTAAAATGTGCTGAATACAACACTGTATGTAAAACTATATTGAGTTGTGTAAATATGGGTTTTGTTTAGAGCCATGTCTCACAGGAAATTGCAGTAAATGAAAACCATCCCCATTTTCCATTCCTACTCTTTAGGATTTATGTTTTTACATTTAAAACCAGTTATAAAGAGAAACGAAAAACCATGGTGACATTACCTTCAAGTCAGAATAATGACTACTTTGGGCATTCTGATCATGTTAAAATAATTTAATATTATTAGAAACAAAGTTTAAATACATTTTTATTTTGTACCAACAGAACCAACTATTTAGTTTTCATCTGCTGAGCTGTTTGTTTGGGGAGTAGTAACAGTGGCTTCCTAACTTAAGACAGTGCCACTCCAAAGCAGGAGGAAGAGAGGTGACATTTAATAAAGTGCCAAGAAAAAAAGCATAGGGGTGATGGGTGTATATTTCCTAAGAACGGAGACCACTTATGGCGTATGATTTTCTATATTATAAAAATCAGTAACTCAACAGCAGAAACATGGTAATTTTTCTTCTGTTTCCTTATATTTTCAAAATTTCTCTATAATGAACATATATTACTTTTATAATGGGGAATACCCAATGAATTTATTTAACAGATACATGTGACTCCAAGACAACTGGGAGCAACTTCAAGAGAAAATGCCAACATGTCTTAATACATTATATTGTATGAATTTTCCTTCAAATTTAAATTCTCATAATCTCTATTTCTGAAAATAGGAGTGAATGACAATCTCCAATAGCTTATATAAAATCTAACGTTTCTTAGGATTATGTTTTCCTTATTGTAATATGTTTCCTATGTTTAATTTAGCTGGAAAATTCATGGTAGAAGGACTTACAGAAATTAGAAGCATGAATTATATCTCAGTTAATAAGGAGACAGAAAAAGAAGAGAGACTTAGGTTACAATCATAGAACATGATAACGATAAATTACCAGGGTACTTTAACCAAAGAGCCAACATGTTTTACATTTGAAAGGTTAAAACAGTCACCAAGCTATATATGTCTAATAACTTCCTAACAATTCAATTTCCTGATTGTTTTTCCTTTTTAAAAAAAAAATTAGTTTCTCTAAATAGAAATACAATTTCTACAAACCTAATGAAAATAAAGTCATCTCTACTTGAAAGTAGTTCTTAAGAGAATATGAGGCTGGGCACAGTGGCTCACACCTGTAATCCCAGCATTTTGGGAAGCCGAGGCAGGTGGATCACTTGGGTTCAGGAGTTAAAGACCAACCTGGCCAACAAGGTGAAACCCCATCTCTACTAAAAATACAAAAAACTTAGCCAGGCATAGTGGTGGGCTTGTAATGATTACAGGTGGGCACCTGTAATCCCAGCTACTCAGGAGGATGAGGCAGGAGAATCGCTTGAAGCCAGGAGGCAGAGGTTGCAGTGAGCCAAAATTGCGCCACTGCACTCCAGCCTGGGTGACAGAGAGAGACTCCGTCTCAAAATAAATAAATAAATAAATAAATAAATAAATAAATAAATAAATAAATATTTTTCTGTTTTCAATCCATGATGGAAAGGAAAAAAAGACAAAGACATTTCATTATTATCAGGTGAATATAAGGTGGATCATAAGAGTGTAAAGATGCAGAAAGTAGCCCTCTAGATGCTAATTGTGATGATAAAAATAATCATGTAAGTAAAATCTCAGATACTAATATCCTAGATTAACCTTCTCAAACTGTCTCTCTTTTTTTTTTTTTTAAATCTCCTCAAACTCTATTGGTGGGCTTGGGCTCTGCTGGTCCCACAGTGCTGTGGATCACCTGCCATGGATCCCAGCCCCAATGGCCCCGCCAGCCTCTGGCCTCACTGCCATTTATAGGACTGATTCTGCAAGACATGCGGTCTGTGGCCCACCCACGCCTTGTCACTGCAGGTGAAGAAGCTGCCCCACCACCAGTGCTCACAGTACTAGGATACCTTTGTCATCTGCACTAAGACCTATGGCAATGTGATGGTGCTGGATGGCATCATCCAGTATAAAGAGAGGAACAAGTTCTCCTACCAGGAGATTATAGTCAACCTGCCCCTCTGCAGCCACCCCAACACACAAAAGGTGGTGATTATTGAGGACAGGGACAGGAGCATTCTGTGCAAGGTGATGTAGCACCCCTCTGTGAAGTCTATGGTCCAGTGTGAGACTGATGAGGATGTCATCCAAGTCTCTCAGAAGTTCCTGCCAGGCAAAGCTGTTGACTACTTTTGCTCAAAGCTGACCTTACATATGGGTGACGGGTTTGAATTCATGAAACAGAATTAGGATGCCTTCAGTGTTATCAATGACTCCTCAGATCCCACTGCCTTGCTAAAAGCCTCTTCAAGGAATCCTACTACCAGCTCATGGAGACAGTCCTCAGGAGGGCAGCCCTCAAGAAGCATGGGATTCTCTGCTGTCCAGGTGACTGCCAGTGGCTGGACCTTGACCTCACCAAAAAGATGCATCAATTCTGCATGTCACTCTTTCCCATGGTGGGCTGCACCTACTGCACCATCTCCACCTACCGCAGAGGCCAGATTAGCTTCATGATGTGCAGCAAAACTCAAGCACCAAGTTCTGGCAGTCTGTACAACAGCTGACACAGAAGCTGGTGGAACACACATAACTGAAATGCTATAAATCAGATGCGCACCAGGCAGCCTTTGTGCTGCCCAAATTTGCCCCCAAGACCCTGCAAGATCTACGCTGAACCCAGGTACTGCTGCAGATGCCAACCAGGACGTTGGACCAGGGAGCCTCCAGGGTTCCTGGTCCTCTCCAGCTCTGAGCCAGACCTCTTGCCCACTCTGGCACACCAATCAACTGTCCAAGTCCCAGAATGCTGCCTGGCCGACATGCTGAGCAGCCTGTCTGTGTATCTGTCTCTCTCGATGTGTAGCATTCAGCCTCCAACCCTATATCAGCTGTGTACAGCACCATCTCTCTGCCTTCTCTTGCCCCTTCACTCAACAAACGCGTAACTAAATAACAAAACAAAAAACTTCCCAAACTCAAAAATCAATGAGTTACCAATATATTGTGCACAATTCAATGATTTTTAGTAAATTTACAGCATTGAGCAACCATCACCACAACCCAATTTCAGAACATTTTCATCACTTCAAAGCAGATCCCTCATGCCCATTTGCAGTCACTCAAGTATGTATTTTTAAGGACAAAAAATAATAATAATATATTCCCATCCGGAGAGTCATTAAACAACATAGATTTCATTCCACAATAATTTGGAACAAGAACCTTGACCATCCATTTTGCTAAAAGTATTTGTGTTAACATCCTTTCATCGATGTTTGTGCATCATAATTTACTTGATACATATTTTAAGTGTATAAATGATATTGTCAAGTGTCCACATAAAGGTATTTGGAAGGGAGAAAATCATGTAAAAATGAACAATTAATTGGATTGATCCTTCTAACTGGTGTTCACAAATCTAAAAGTGAGAATCTTTTGCAATTATGGAATAAAAAAGATGGTGGTCCTCTTTTCAACCAAATTACAAGCCATCAAGGTTTTCAAAGGTTTTAAATTTTGATCAAGCAAGCACAAAAAGAGTAAGAGATAATGATAAGCTTAAACCTGTTGATGTATTCGAAAGCCTGAATCCAAACTGAATTTTGATGATACAAATGCAAATGGAACCAGAAAAAGTAACAAGCTCAGCTAGACGCGGTGGCTCACACCTGTAATCTCAGCACTTTGGGAGGCCAAGGTGGGTAGATTACTTGAGGTCAGGAGTTCAAGACCAGATTGGCCAACGTGGTGAAACTCCGTCTGTCTCTACTAAAAGTACAAAAAGTTAGCTGGGTATGGTGGCACACACTTGTAATTCCAGCTACTTGGAAGGCTGAGGCAGGAGAATTACTTGAACCCGGGAGGCGGAGGTTGCGGTGAGCCGAGACCACGCCACTCTACTCCAGCCTTGGCAAAAAAGCAAGACTCCGTCTAACAACAACAACAAAAAAGCTCAAATCTATTAGAGATGTATTTGAAATATGGATTCAATATATACAAGTTGCATATGTCCCATGTTCATGTGTGACCACTGATCAGGGGTTAGTTGCATTCGAAGGGCACCGTCAATTTTGAGTACAGACACCTTCTAAACCAAGAATATATGGAATACAAATTGTTAAATTTTCTAATATAATTGTTTTCTATACTTTGTTTATTCATAAAAACAATGTAAACAATGTAAAATTGTTTACATTTATGGGTTCACTGGACCTAGATAATAAATAGGAATGACTATTTTTCCTGGTAAAATGAGGGTTAGAAACTGAAAAATTCCATGAAGCATTATAAACACTATACCTCCCCTACGAAAGAAGTCAGAGGACCTCTCCATTTGCCTGAGGCTATGCCAACCTCTGCTCATACATAATTTCCCTTAGACCTTAAAAGTATGTTCCCTAAACTTTAGAAACAATTTGAGTGGTGACTTGTACTATGTGTTTAAAGCAGCATTTCTCAAACTTTTCTTACCATAATTAACAGTATACTTTACATGAAAACCCACTACAAGTGTGCATACACATACATATAACTAAAACAAAAGTTTTACAAGTCAATGCTTACAGGGTTTTTTTGTTTCTATTTTTTATTTTTGTTTTTGTTTCTCTTTTAATTTTTTGGAGACAGAGTGTTACTCTGTCTCCAAAGACAGAGGTCAGGAGTTCAAGACCAGCTTGGCCAACATGGTGAAACCCCATCCGTGCACTGCAGTGGCACGATTTCAGCTCACTGCAACCTCCACCTCCCAGGTCCAAGCAATTCTTGTGCCTCAGCCTCCTGACTAGTTGGGACTACAGGCACACACCACCACACCTGGCTAATTTTTTTGTATTTTAGTAAAGACACGGTTTCACCATGTTGCCCAGTCTGATCTGGAACTCCTGAGCTCAGGCAGCTCGCCCAACTCCGCCTTCCAAAGTGCTAGGATTACAGGTGTAAGCCACTGCGCCTGGCCTGTTTTTAATTTTTAGAGGCAGGATCTTGCTCTGTTACCCAGGCTGGAGTGCAGTGGTGTGATCTTGGCTCACTGCAGCCTCGAATTCTTGGGCTCAAATGATCCTCCCACCTCAGCCTCTTGGGTAGCTGGGAACACAGATGCATGCCACCATCCCTGGCTATTTTTTACATTGTTTGTAAAGACAAGATCTTGTTATGTTGACCAGGCTGGTCTTAAACCCCTGGGCTCAAGCGATCCTTGTGCCTTGGCCTCCCACAGTGCTGGGATTACAGGCATGAGCCATAGCACCCGGCCCAATGCTTACATTTATATAATGCCCTTGGCGAGTTTACTTTTTATTTTACTCTATTGTAAAAAAATGTATATAACCTGCAATCTAAAAAACACTGATAATACAACTCTTCAATATGTCATTTTTAAATGTTAAAGTTGAGGGTTAACATGATAATGGATAAATTATTTGTAACAAATAAACAAAATCACCTTTCAAAGCAAGAACAGTAGACAAGCTCATAAACCAGATGGAAGTGATAGAGTCACCATCAAGCTATAGATGTTAACTTTAACAAATGAGGGGATAAAGGTAACAACTAAGCCTTCCTAAGGAAGAAGTCCTGCTTCGTGGAAAAGTTATCACAGCACTCCAAGAAATACCCTCCTGCTGTTGACTCAGTTGTTGGGAGATGAAAGCTGTCCAAATGTGTCTTACAACTCCTCTCCCGCTCTGGTATGCAGAGGTGGGAACCAATGAATGCAGTAAAAAGGACGGTAAGAATACTATTGCTTCTGACTCCTTTACTTTCAATTCTTTTTAAATTAAGTTTGACGTAAAATTCAAGGCAGGAAATATGAAAGTTGACTGAATTTCACTTAAATTGACAGCTAACCACTCCTTGGCAGGATGTTTTTAAAACATTTTAAAAGTACCAATTCCACAAAATCTGATGCTAAACCCATCACAAATTAGCAAAGCAGCTACACTGCATGCCTTCAAACACAAGGACAGGAGAGACTAAGCTATTAATAAAAGTACCAGGAAGTAACATCTACATTGGGTAAGGAGGCTGAAACAAAGCAGGAGGCAACAAAAAGTGAGATTCTATTTTGTTTTCATATTCCCTAGCCCCAGATAGGGTAGATTTTAGGGTTTGATGAGGTGAACAAGGTGCTATTAAAGCCAAAGGAAAAATGTGAAGAGACACAAAAAACATGGCAATCATTATGGGAAATCTAAGACACACAATCAGTTTAAAATATGTGGCTCAGCTGAAAATAAGATGTTCATATTCACCATGAATATAGGGAATATTGACTCAATTTTCAAAATGTCACATAATTGCATTAAGAGATAATAGGGCAAGTGAAATAAGGGTAGAGAAGAGGTTTTAGAAGGCTAAACCTTCATTTCTCACACTAGGAAGTCAAGAGACAGCTATAAAATGGGAAACCAAGAAACTTCAGTATGTTATTCAGAAATACAGAGGTAAATAGTAGAACAAAAAGCTAAGATTTAGAAGATGGGCAGAGTAAAAAAAAAGTTACACTGAGACAAGCAGAATCGAGGAACAGCAATCTGCATTAAAAATTACCTGAAATAGCACCGTGCTCTTGGTCAAATAAAAAACAAACCTACATAGAATTGATCAGCATCTTTTCTCACCTTGAAATATTTCAGAATAATGAGCCAACCCTGGCTGCTCATCTAATCCATATTTTGCCATCTTATTGGTAATTTTCCTTCCAAAAACATTATTCCCTTCAAAAATCCTTCATAAACTAAAATTTGATTTGCTACCCATGTTCACTCTGCCCTCCCAAAGTATAGCCATTTGTTTTCTAGTTTCAATAATCACACTTCTTTTAACCTTCTATATAGGACCTATCTTGACCACTAAAGTTTGTGGATCTCTTTTTTTAAATCTCCCTAAGTCTCTATAGCTTTCTTAAAATAATGTAACCAAATATGATGTAGAATTTTTTATGACTAAATTAAGATGATTTGGTCAACACAGAAGCTACCTACAACACAGAAGCCCATCCGCAGAGTGTACTCTATTAAGCATAATAGAGCATACTTAGCATATTAGACACCCAGAACAGATCACTTTTTTACCATATCTGTGCCTCTACGCAACTAAATTATTTTCTGTAATAATCATGAAATTAAAAATAACAATCCAGAGAAAGCATACAGTGAGGCTTTTCTTTTACAGCACTTTGTACACATAATTATTCCAAAAAAAATTTTAAATATAAAATAGTTTATATCATGAAAGAAATAAACTAAAATATCATTATATTATTTTTTAAAGATGGCCCAATTTATAAGCACAAAATGGACTATCACATTATAATTTGTTTTGAGCTTTGACTTCGGCAGATTTGTCAACGAGTGTGTTAAAATTGGTTGTTTTTACATATTTATGTTCAATAGATTTTATAGTTAGATTCATCAATTTATCTCTGCTCATAGTCAATTGAAGAATACTTTTTGTTAATTTCAAAAGTTTCTTATCTAAAGAAACAGATATTCAAATAACTTGGAAATATCTTACTGATGAGTTTGGCAGAATATAATAAAATTTTTATTTCACAATTAATTCTAGAAGGTGCAATACTGTTGCAATCTTTGTTTCATTAAAATTGAGTCTAGCAACTTTTTTTTCTTTTCTTTTTTTTTTCTGAGACACAGTTTCGCTCTTGTTGCCCAGGCTGGAGTGCAAGGCAGGATCTCGGCTCACCGACCTCTGCCTCCTGGGTTCAAGCGATTCTCCTGCCTCAGCCTCCTGAGTAGCTGGGATTACAGGCATGTGCCACCATGCCCTGCTAATTTTGTAATTTTTTTTAGTAGAGACAGGGTTTCTACATGCTGGTCAGGCTGGTCTTGAACTACTGACCTCAGGTGATCTGCCCGCTTCAGCCTGATTCTAGCAACTTTCAAATGTCCCCACAATTGAAAACTTTAAACACAAATAAAAGATCTCAGAACCTAAGTTCTGTTTCTTCTTTTTTTTTTTTTTTGGTGAGACAGGGTCTCACTCTGTCACACAGGCCGGAGTGCAATGGCGTGGTTTCAGCTCACTGTAACCTCTGCCTCCCAGGTTCAAGTGATTCTCCTGCCTCAGTCTCCTGAGTAACTGGGACTACAGGCATGTGCCACTACACCTGGCTAATTTTTTTATTTTTAGTAAAAACGAGGTTTCACTATGTTGGCCAGGTTGGTCTCGAACTCCTGACCTCATGATCCACCTGCCTCGGGGGTGCTGGGATTACAGGCGTGAACCACCGCGCCCAGCTGTTTCTTCATCTTTAGTTTGTGGCTATGGGGGTTGGGGGGTGGAAAGGTGGAGCTTGGGGATGATCGTAAAACTGAAAGTTATCTGAACTAACTTCTGCGTACATCCAATGTTATTAAAGGACGAGAAATAAAGATATGTTAATTGATAGCTTACATATATATTATTAGATTCAAAAGTAATTACAGTGATTGTTGAGAACTTGGACAAACAAAAGATTTTTTCAGAAACGAGTATTTGAAAACCACCATTGTTTAGAACTGTCAGTACATGTTCATTTTAAAAATAGACTTTTATTCAGTTTTATTATTTTAAAAAACCTCTACAGATAATACAACCCCTTATTGCTTGCAGCTTTGTTGTTCAGATAAAACCCTAGGAGCAACCATTTGCTCAGATAAAAACCTTGGAAGTAATCATCTCTTTTTCACACCCCCCTTAACCAATCCACCAAACATTCTTTTGCCTCTGCTATCAAAATTATATCCATAATCTGACCACTTTCTTATGAACTATACTGCTACCATGCTGGGATAAGCCACTACCATCTTAGCAGGACTACTGCAAGTTTTCTTGCATTCACCCTGCTCCTTACCACCATTGCCCACCATCTACTCTCCTATGACAGACCTTTCTAGATCCAAGTAGTATTATGGCAACTTCTGTTCAAAATTTTCCTATGACTTCCCATCTCCTTCAAAGTAAAAGCCCAAGTCTTGACCATGGTCTATAAAGACCTGTATCATCAACTAGGTCTGGCCTGCCCCCTTACATAAAAATCCGCTACCTCTCTGAACCTATTCTCCTACCATTCCCTATATTTACTCCTGCTCCAGACATTCTGGACTCCTTCCTCTTCCTTATTCACATTCCCACCTGTGCATTTACAGTTCCTTCTGACTCTCCCAAGGATATCAAATGACTCATTTCTTTGAGGAAAGAAATGAGTCATTTGATATCCTTGGGAGAAATTTGCTAATTTGCTAAAATACCATCTTACAGAAGATTCCAATCACCAAAAATAGCACACTACTTCAATCACTATCCATCCTTTTATCCTTTATTTATCTTCAAAGTACTAATTGTCATCTGGAATTTTATATGTCAACTTGACTGGGCTAAAGGATCTCCTGATAGCTGGTAAAACATTATTTCTGGGTGTGTCTGTGAAGGTGTTTCCAGAAAAGATTGCCATTGGAATCAATAGTCTTAGTACAAAATATACACCCTCACAATGTGGACAGATGTCATCCAGTCCGACTGGGGCCTGAACACAGCAAAAAAATGAAGGAAGAGTAAATTCACTCTCTCTTCTGGAGCTGGGACATTCATTTACTCCTGTCCTCGGACATCATAACTCAAGGTTCTTGGGCCTTCATACTCTATGACTTTCACCTTCACCCCTGCTAAGTCTCCATTCTCAGGTCTTCAACCTCAAACTGAGAGTCACATCATTGGCTCCCTTAGTTCTCAGACCTTTGGATTCAGAGTGAGTTATACTACGAACTTTCCTGGTTCTCCCAGTTGCAAATAGCATATCATGGGACTTCTCAGCCTCTATAATCACATGAGCCAATTCCAAAAACGAACTTCCTCTTATGTATCTCTAAATGTCCTATTGATTCTTTCTCTGGAAAACCCTGGTTTAATCTGCTGCATCTAACAGGTGTTTCTAAT
Organism: Macaca mulatta; assembly: GCF_049350105.2. NCBI lineage: Eukaryota > Metazoa > Chordata > Mammalia > Primates > Cercopithecidae > Macaca > Macaca mulatta. The sequence continues at coordinate 134,037,125 of NC_133412.1, read as the reverse complement.
GTTAAAATATCTAACAGCATCTAACATATTCAATAATGTACTGTTATTGTTGGTTTTATTACAGTTGAATTTTAAGTTTCATCTTAAATGTTAGATCTTTCATAGAAACATCTAACAGCATCTTAACAGATTCAATAATGTACTGTTATTGTTGGTTTTATTACAGGAGAATTTAAGCTTCATGACAGTAGACATTTACTCCTCTGTTTTGCTCACTGCTGTTTTCTCAGCACCCAGAAAAGTAACTGGTACACAATAGGCACTTCATAACTATTTGCTAAGTGACAACCAAATGAAAAAAAAAAGTAAAAACTGCTGAACAGTGGGCCGAGATCACGCCACTGCACTCCAGCCTGGTCGACAGAGCAAGACTCCGTCTGGGAAAAAAAAAAAAATGCTGAACGATCTGTTGTTTTCTCAGTTAACCTGAGCTATACTATGAGGTTTCATTTCCCAATAGACACAATTATATGTAAGATCCACAGGATCTCCTGAATTCTACCGTGATATGGGAGAAATAACCAAATTCCAATAATAAATTGAATCTGCTTTTTTAAGGGTCCTGTAAAAATATAAATCAAAACATTTTATCGTAATAATTTACTTTTTTTAACTTAGTGCTTTCTTTCTGAGATTAATTTTAGAATATATCTCATTTTATGTATTTTTTAATTGATGTTATAATTTAAGTCCTCACTACAAAAAACCATTCTGGAACCAACTGCACAATTATATTTCCTCAGTGACCTTGTAATCTCATGAGCATTCACTCTAGACTAAACAGCCTCATTCAGCTGCCCTGTGTCTGACTGCCGATGAAAGAAACTTGTTTGACAACTGTTTCAAGCAGAAACATATTTTCTCCATAATTGCATAAAAAAGATTTAAAACTTGCAAGACTAGAGCCAGGCTAGAATTTTAAGCACAAAGATTCATGTTAGATATATGAGTTCATTTCTAATTTACATGCCCCCCCCCCAAAAAAAAACAAAAAATAAACAAATATCAAAGACATTTTGCTATCATGGCCAGAAAAAAAAAGTTAATTTGGTAATATTTTCATAATTACCACCAAGTATAGTATAAGTTATATGTTATATACACATGCATATTGCAGTTTTTTTGTGATTTTTGTATTTTTCCACATTCTTTGATTTTCTGATGCCCCAAGACTTTCTGTAAAACTAACATATAAACTTAAGGTTGAGCGCAGTGGCTCATGACTGTAATCCCAGCACTTTGGGAAGCCGAGGCGGGCGGATCACAAGGTCAGGAGTTCAAGACCAGCCTGGCCAATATGGTGAAACCCCGTCTCCACTAAAAAATACAAAAATCAGCCAGATGTGGTGGCGGGTGAGGCAGGAGAATTGCTTGAACCTGGGAGGCAGAAGTTGCAGTGAGCCAAGATTGCGCCACTGCACTCCAGCCAGGCAACAGAGAGAGAGACTCTGTCTAAAAAGAAAAAGAAAAAGAAAAAGAAAAAAGAAAAAACTTGAATGGGTAGCATCAAAAACAAAACAAAACTTAAATGAAACAACTACCTTTTCACCATTCTTATACAATCTGTATATAATAAGTCAATATTATAAGGCAAAAACAAAGGTAAAGACTATGACCAAAAAGCAGTATACAGAATGCCACATTCTCTCATGGAAATTTTGGAATATAAGTAACACTTGCATACACTAAAAATTCTAAGTGATTTCCAGAAAAAAGCACAATCACAGTGACAGCAAATTATACAAATTTTCTATATCATGACTGTGCTGGTGGTTACAAACTGGATGCATTTGTCAAAACTCATTGGAATATACAATAAAATAGGTATTTTATTGTATGTGAATTATGCTTGAATAAAGCTGATTAAATTTAAATTTCTTAAGTGTTAAGATTTTTAAAGTATTATAGATTGCCTCAATTATTTTTCACTGGTAGAATGTAAACTAATCCATTTAAAACAAATTTCCTGAACTTGCAGTTTGCACCTGAAATTCTACCTTTCCTAAATGCTATTTTAAGTAGCTATCTAGGAATATGGGAAGTACTTGCTATTTTTTTTTTTTTTTTTTTTTTTTTTTGAGACGGAGTCTCGCTCTGTCGCCCAGGCTGGAGTGCAGTGGCCGCATCTCAGCTCACTGCAAGCTCCGCCTCCCGGGTCTACGCCATTCTCCTGCCTCAGCCTCCCGAGTAGCTGGGACTACAGGCGCCCGCCACCTCACCCAGTACTTGCTATTTTTAATAATATTATATACCATTAGGTTCAAAAACTACATCAATAGATGCATAAAAGCATTCAATAAAATCAAATGTGAAGGAGAAAAGATTTAATATATATTCATAATTCAATTTCTTCAATGTGATTTAGAAAATACATTTATGTGATACAAAAAAAACCACTTAAACAGCAAATATAATACTTAATGATGAAACACTTGAGGCATTCACCAGAAAAAAAACAGAAAGAAACTACAGTTATTAGAATTATACTTGGTCTAAAAGTTCTACAAGTTCTAGCCAAAATACAATAAAATATAAAACTAAAATCAGAAATATAGCATTTAAAAGAAAAATTACTTTTCAGCTGACTGACTCCTAGATAGAAACCCAGATATTTACCTAATAGAACTAGGTATATAAACTATTAGAATTCAGTAAAATGTTATGTAGAAAATGACATTTAATAGTTTTCATATATAACAGCAAGAACCAGTTAGAAAGAATGATGAAAACTTTATCACAACAGCATCAAAAGTAGAATATAATGAAAATTAATTTCCAAGAAATGTGTGAGATATATAAAAACTAAGTATATTTTAAATGCCCATTCTTCTCTGATCAGATTGTAAGTTTAAATTCCAGATACAATCCCAAAAGGATTGGTGTTTGGTTACTATATAGGGGGATGGATGTATCTTATCAGCTAAGTTGTGGTGGCTTTTGATGTGTTTCATTACTTGATTCACAGTATTTTATAAAAATATTCAAAGGTACACAAATCTTAAAACAATTATGGAGTGCTTTGTTGCTTTTGCCAACAAAGTTTACTTCAAAGTATAAATGTATAAAAATGCTTAGAATAGGCCGGGCGCGGTGGCTCAAGCCTGTAATCCCAGCACTTTGGGAGGCCGAGACGGGCGGATCACGAGGTCAGGAGATCGAGACCATGCTGGTTAACACGGTGAAACCCCGTCTCTACTAAAAAATACAAAAAATTAGCCGGGTGAGGTGGCGGGCGCCTGTAGTCCCAGCTACTCGGGAGGCTGAGGCAGGAGAATGGCGTGAACCCGGGAGGCGGAGCTTGCAGTGAGCTGAGATCCGGCCACTGCACTCCAGCCTGGGTGACAGCGTGAGACTCCGTCTCAAAAAAAAAAAAAAAAAAATGCTTAGACTATTTTAAGAAAGGTAAGTAGCAAGAGAAGACCTATCTCGCTTGTAGTAGGCAGAATTTAGACACGGCCCTCAATATTCTACCCTGTTATATTCACTCCTTGCATAATTCTCAGTCCTTGGGTATAAATAGGACCATAAATATGACAGTTTTCATTGCTGTGATTATACTACATATACAAAATGATTTTGCAAATGTAGTTAAAATCCCAAATAAATACATTATGTATTAATAAAAAATGATAATGATCCTCTGGGCCATCAGCTAATCCTAATCGTTTTGCTGACAAAAGCTCTTGCCTGGATGTTGATAGCTGCTTTACTGATCATGATGGTGGTTGCTGAAGGTTGGGGAGGCCATGGCAATTTCTTATAATAAGACAATAATAAAGTTTACTGCCTTGACTGACTCTTCCTTTCACAAAAGATTTCTCTGTAGCACACAATGCTATTTAATAGCATTTTACTTACAGCAGAACTTCCTCAAAAATTAGAGGCAATCCTCTCAAACCCTACCACTGCTTTATCAGCTCAATTTATAAAATATTCTAAATCCTTTGCTGTCATTTCAACAATATTCACAGCATCTTCACCAGGAGTAGATGCCATCTCAAGAAACCACTTTCTTTACTTATCCCTAAGAGTCAGTTCCTCGATTTTTCAAGTTTTATTATGAGGCTGTAGCAATTCAGTCATATCTTCAGGCTTCACTGCTAATTCTAGTTTTCTTGCTATTTTCACCCCATTTGCAGTTACTTCTTCCAATAAAGTCTCAAACATGGGGGATGGAATTAACTTCTTTCAAATTCCTGATAATGCTGATATTCTGACCTCCTCCCATGGATCATAAAAGTTCCTAATGGCCTCTAGAGTAATGAATCATTTCCAGAAGGTTTTCAATTTGTTTCATCCAGATCCATCAGAGGAATCACTATCTATGCCAGCTATACTACTATGAAACATATTATTTAAATAACAAGACTGAAAAGTCAAAATTACTCCTGATCCATGAGCTTTAGAATGGATGTTGTGTTAGAAGTCATGAAAACAATACCCATTTCCTTCCAGATATCCATCAGAAGTCTTAGGTGACCAGATATAATGTCAATGAGTAGTAGTATTTTGAAAGTAATCTCTTTTTTCCTAAGCAGTAAGTCTCAAGAGTGGGCTTCAAATATTCAGCAAACCATGCTGTAAACAAATACACTGTCATCCAGGCTTTTTCATTCCATTTATAAAGCACAGGCAGAGTAGATTTAGCATACTTTTTAAGGGCTCTACAATTTTCAAAATGGCAAATAAATATTGGCTTCAATTTAAAGTCACCAGCTGCATTTGCTCCTAAAAAGAGAGTCAGACTTGCTTTTGAAGCTTTGGAAACAGGCATTGACTTTTGTTTGTTTGTTTGTTTGTTTTTGAGACAGGGTCTCACTGCATCACGTCATTACACTCCAGCTCAGGGTCACCTAGGTTGGAGTACAGAGACACGATCATGGCTCACTGCAGCCTCAACCTCCCCAGGCTAAGGTGATTCTCCCACCTCAGCCTCCTGAGTAGCTGGGACTATAGGAGTGCACCACCATGCCTGGCTAATTTTTGTAGTTTTTGCCATATTGCCCAGGCTGGTCTCAAACTCTTGGGTTCAAGCTATCTGCCTGCCTCAGCCTCCCAAAATTCTGGAATTACAGGTGTGTGTGACAGACAGAGAGAGAGAGACAGAGACAGACAGGGAAACAGCCAGTCAGAAGAACAGTCAGAACACACATGTTTATTAACTTCACCTTCTTATATGGTACAGTTTGTGACAACCAAAACAATAATAATAGTACTGTCAAAAGATCACTAATCACAAATCACCATATAGATAAAATCATGAAAAAGTCTGAAATAGTGCAAGAATTAACCAAATGTGAAAAACAGACATGAGGTAAGTACATGCTGTTGGAAAAATAGCATTGATATACTTGCAATATCTGCAAAAAGCAATAAAACAAAGTGCAATAAAATGAGGTACACCTGTATTTTTGTGAACTGGACCCTATTATATTTCTTCAAGAGTCACAGATTTTTTAATTGCTTTGCCAATAACAGTGATAGATTTGTAATAACCAATTACTTTTGCTCAGCAAGTTGGTTTCTATGAATGCAGTCTATGACCACATAAGAAAACAAAATTAATAGTGCTAATAGAGATCAAACAAGAAAGTTTTTTCTAATTTCCATCAGGTTCTAATTAACTGACTTAATTCAATACCATCATAACTACTACAATTATTTTCACTACTGATAATATAATAATAGTTAGATATTCTCTGCTAATAGAGATCAAACAAGAAATTTTCTTCTAATTACCATCAGGTACTAATTAACTGACTTAATTCAATATCATTGTAACTACTACAATTATTTTCACTACTGATATAATAATAGTTAGATATTCTCATATCTTGTGACTCAAGACATTAAACCTTCAGAGTTAAAAATCATTTTTCAGGTTTCCTGATTGATAGCACAGAACTTATGCCAGTGATGTCAACATAAGACAGAAATAAGTATGTGCATCTATATCTTTGTATTGCTTTGTGGTAAAGCGTTGTAGCTACCACAAAGCAATATAAAGATAAGCTCTACATGAAATTAGGATTAAAATTACATTCCACAAGATCAATGGAACACAATAGAGAACCCAGAAATAAAGCCACATGCTTACGGCCAATTAATAATCAACAAAGATGCCAAGTACATACACTGGGGAAAGAATTCCTTCTTTAATAAGTGATGCTGGGAAAACTGGATATTCATATGCAGAATAATGAAACTGGACTCCTATCTCTCACTATATACAAAAATCAACTCAAGGTGAATTAAAGACATTTAAATGTATGACCAGATGATATAAAACTACTAGAAGAAAACAAAGGGGAAACACTTGAGGACACTGGTTTAGGCAAAGATTTTATGGCTAAGACCTCAAAAGCACAGACAACTAAAACAAAAATAGACAAATGGAACTATGTCAAACTAAAAAGCTTCTACAAAGCAAAGGAAACAATCAACAGAGTGAGGAGACAAGATGTTGATTGGGAGAAATTATTTGCAAACTATTCATCTAACAAGGACCTAACATCCATAATATACAAGGAACTCAAATAATTCAACAATAAAAAAATAAGTAATCTCATTAAAAAGTAGGCAAAGAATATGAATAGAAACCTTTTCAAAAGAAGACACACAAATGTCAACAGGTATATGAAAAAATGCTCAACATCACTAATCATCAGGCAAATATAAACCACAATGAGATATCTTACCCCAGTTAGCAGGGCTATTATTAAAAAGACAAAAAATTACACATGCTAGTAAGGATACAGAGAAAAGAGGATTCTTATACACTATTGGTGGGAATGTAAATTGGTAATAACCATTATGGAAACCAGTATGGAGATTCCTCAAAAAATTAAAAATAGAACTATATGATCCAGCAATCCCACTACTGGGCATCTAACCAAAGGAAAAGAAATCAGTATATCAAGGACACCTTGCACTTACATGTTCATCACAACACCATTCACAACAGCAAAAATATAGAATCAATCTAAGTATCCATCTATGGACAAATGGATTTTAAAAATGTGGCACGCACATGCGCGTGTGCACACACACACGCGCACGCATACAAAATGTATTACTATTTAGCCATACAAAGGAATTAAGCCATGTCATTTGCAGCAACATGGAGGGAATTGGAGTTCATCAGGTTAAGTAAAATACGCCAGGCACAGAAAGACAAATTTTGCATGTTCTCACTCACATGTGGGAGATAAAAACTTGAACTCATGGAGATAGAGACTAAAATATAGCAGAGGCTGGGGAAGGGTGTGAGGGTGGAAAGGAAAAATAAAGAGAGGTTGGTGAATGAGTATAAACTTACAGTTAGATAAAAGAAAGAAGTTCTAATGTTTAATAAGAGACTAGGGTGACTATAGTTAGTAACAATATGTTATATATTTCAAAGTAGCCAGAAGAGAGGACTTCAAAGGTTTCCAACACATAGAAATAATAAACACTCAAGGTGATGGATACCCCAAATACCCTGACTTGATCATTATACACTCTATGCATGTAAAAATACTCACATGTACCCCATAAATATGTAAAATATTATGTATTAGTAAAAGAAAAAACTTTCATTCTGCAGAATTTTGGTAGCAAACAGCTTCACTTAAATCATACATAAGGAAAACTTAAGAATACATACCTTAAATAAAGATAATATTTTATCATAAAAGTGTCACAACATGTCATAGAATGAAAGTAACAGATATTCCCATAAAACTGAGAAAGGCATTCTGAAACATCATATTAGAGAAGTCATTCTTACTTCTCAGCTTTACATATGATAATTTTACACAGAAATTTAAAGATATATATAAATTATGTATTTACATAATGCATATATTTACATAAACTAGCAGTGCTTTTAATAAAACCATAACTCTTATATGAAACTACTTAAATATTTCATCATGTAATATTTTCATGGTCAGTATCAAAGGTTGCCTTAAACCATATATATGACAAATTTATACATACCTTAAATACTCTGTAATTTTCAATATTTTTCACTATTCAAGTATTTGAGTAATACAGAAATTTACTCAAACATTCATTAAAATGTGATATGAACTTCTAAGAATCCAAACCAAAATTTACAAAAAAATCATGCTGATATAAATTATAAATGTTTAAAATCAATTTTTAAATTTCTTATTTATAACTCTAATCTGTCAATTGATTTCTTGGGAATTTTAAGAGTAGGTTCAGAAGTTATATTATCTTTATCTGCTGGAGTATATGAAAGAAATAAAATAACAATAAAGTTATCTATTCAACACTTTGCCAAAAAGTCTTCTTTTTAATTTCCATAATCATTTACAAATGAACAGCTCACATTAAATAAATCACTTGTATACTTATTGAAAACAGTAGTTATGGCCAGGCACAGTGGCTCACACCTGTAATCCCAGCACTTTGGGAGGCCGAGGCGGGTGGATCAATTGAGGTCAGGAGTTCGAGACCAGCCTGGCCAACATGGTGAAACCCCATCTCTACTAAAAATACAAAAAATTAGCCAGGCATGATGGTGCATACCTGTTTTTCCAGCTACTCAGGAGGCTGAGTCAGAATTGCCTGAACCCAGGAGGCGGAGGTCGCAGTGAGTTGAGATCACGCCACTGCACTCTAGTTTGGGCAACAGAGTGAGACTCCAACTCAAAAAAAAAAGAAAAAAGGAAACAGTAGTTATATTTGATTAATAACTTGAAATGGATGAATCTAGTTGTGTCACAAATGCTCATGATTGGTTTCAACTAAGGGACTAACTCTTGAATGGAAGGTAGTAAAATGTTAACTAGAAAGCCAGCTGATTATTAAAAAGAGAGTCTCACACTGACAGTCAATTAGACTTTCCTAAACTGACCACTATGGCCATAATCTAGGGAATTTCAATTAGCAGTTAAGTTTTCCCACTGCTTGCTCCCATTGGCACAGAAGAAAACATGTTTATGTATTGTTTTGAGCACACCAGAAGAGTACTGCCAGTACAATTTGAGTTATAATTATTTACTAATGATACCCTGTGAATGAGAAATTCACATATATTCTTCATCTATTTCTCAAGTTTAACTAACTTCATCATGAAAAGATCTCAGTAACAATCACCTAAAAATCTCAAGGCAGTATTCTTTTGGTTTTATCCCTTATCAAAGTTTTATAAAAGAACAAAAATATAGTTCTTGGGAGACCAGTGCCTTCCAAGACCTTATGTCATCCACTCCCAAAAATACATAATTGAAATTATCCTGAAAGTGCCTGTGTCTACATTTTAGAAACAAATAAGGTGTAGCTACAAAAAAAAAAAAAAAAAATCTGTACCACTCTTAACTTCATCATGTCACATAGTTTCGACGCAGATGTTGGAAAATGGAAACGAGATGATTTGTTTTGTTTTGCTGAGACAGAGTCTCACTATGTTGACCAGGCTGGTCTTGAACTCCTGGCATCAAGCAGTCCTTCCACCTCAGCCTCCCAAAGTGCTAGGATTATAGGTATTAGCTACCACACATGGCTGAGATAACTGATGTATTCTCTATTTGCCTCTAGAGAAATTAAACTAGTTCCCTTTGTAGGAAAATAGAATATAAAACGGAAATTTTGTAACAATAAGGAAAGGAAAGGAGAAAGCACTAGAAGCTAGAAGTTTTGGGTTTGGGGAAAGACCATTGTAAAGGGATAACTGGAGCTTATTAGATGTAATCTTCTAGCAAAGACATGGACAACTGTTAGGATGAATGTGAAAATATTACAGCTTTACAAAACTGATACCTTATCCTCATACCTTATGAACAGCACCTCAAATCATTCTTTGAAAAGTCACTTCACAAAGCAACTTCTTCAGTTCCTTCAAAATGTTTTTAAAAATTTAGTTAGGTAAAAACATATTTTTAGGTCTACAGTAATAAGAAAAACAATAAGAAAGCAGATAGCTTCAGATAACAATTCCAGAAAAGAAAGTTAACTTCTGATACAATAAATCAATTTAGGATTCACTTTAGCACATATCTAAGAATAAGGCCACAATATATCAACAAAGAGAAAGCTTGAGCTAATCCTGGTTCTAATTACTAAAGTCCTCTGTATAGAATTTAATCCCTTTGTCAAGGCAGAAGACTGAAGAGAGAAGGAAAGTATGAGTTACACATTCTATTTTGGTAGATAAATAGCTCCTGGACCAAAAAAATATATATATATATTTAACAATTCTGATATCACTACTAATTATCTAAATTCCTTCACTGTTTAGCCACAGATGGCTAAAAGAAACTGTTATGGCCAAGATCTACTGCTTGAAGTGTATATATGTTTATTTGTAATAACAATTTGCCTTTTTAACTGTTGTAGATATCAAATGTATATACAGTCTTTATGGCCAGAGACAAAAGTCTACTTCTAGAATCTTGGAGCTAATTATATTCTAAATATTCAACGCTTGATGAAAGCCCTACCACTGCCACCACCACCAACAGACACGCACACAAACACGCAAAAAGTGCTCCTCCCTCCCATCAAATCATATGTTAAGTATGAAAAACTTGGGAAAAGTACAAACACTAAGGTTATACCTTATCTAAAAGACACATCCTACATTTAAAACTCCAACCCACAGAGGTAAAGGCAGAAAGAAACACAAAAAGGGCTCCAAACAAAGTGTTGCCCAAGTTTATTTAATTTAATAATTTACTGGGAAAAAATAGACAATCAGGCTAAACCTACTTTAAAGGGAATTCTAACCCTTATTTAAATCTTCATGTTCTAAGAAGTACCACCACCATAGAAGATTTAAAAAGAAACATGGAGGATATTCCATGAAACAGATCCAATAAAATCAGCAATAATTAAGTACTAAATGCAAGAGGAAATAAATTATTTAAAAAAAAAAAAAAAAAGCAGCCAAGCCTCCACTGCTAGGGAGGAGCAAAGATTGGGTGCCACTGGAAGAGGGGTAGAAAACCTACTGCCCGCATTCCTAGTCCTACAATGAAACAGGAAAAGAAACCAACCACTGAGGAAAGGCAGGAAACCAACTCATACCTAGGGTCCTACACTGATGCCCAAGATTCCCCACCTGCAACAAAACAAAACAAACTTCAGTTGTGAGCTTGGGGAGGGACAGAAAAGCCACCTGTACCCTGAAGTAATAGATACAAATTGTTGGCCTCTGGGAAAGAAATAGGAACACTAAGAAAGCACCATCCTGATCCTCAGGCACACAGGTCCTCCTATGACTAAGGTTGGAACAGGAGAAGCAAGAAACCCCTTCTTCCCACAATAAGACTTATTCTAAGTAAAAAGCAAGGGCAATCTACTATTGGAGAGCAACACCAAGAGAGAAGCCCTCTGTGGCTCAGGCTTACAGAGCCTGTTGAAAACTAGAGGACAGAACAAGAAAACCTAGAAAACTCCTTCCAGCACTCCAGGCCTCACACTAAAAGCAAGGTGGCAATAAATTGTGACTAGATGAATTTGAAACCTGTGGTACAACGATAGGAACTGGAGCAACAAAAAAACAAAACCAAGATCAAAATACAGAATTAATATTCAGCTCTCGACACTAATGGCCTAGCAGAAAAAGGCATGTAAATATTTCTGTGCATAAATATTATTTATCTCAGTCTCTACTATTCTGTCGTACAGAATGTCCAATATTCAAATAATAATTAAAACAAACGGGAAAACAACAAATGTATCATGAGGACACAAAACAGTCAACAGAATCAAATCCAAACATAAAAGAAGGAGTTAAGAAAATACTATGATTAATAAGTTAAAGGATCTAATGGAAAAGGTGGATAATACGTATGAACAGGTAGGAAATTTAAGAAGCGAAAATCATTTTTAAAAAGTGAATGAAAATACTAGATATAAAAATTGCAATATTAAAAAGAATTCCTTTGATGGCCTTATCAGCAGAATGGGCAAAATAGAAAAATAAGTGAACTTGAAGATAGGACAAGAGAGAAATTACCCTAGCTTTTAAAACAAAATTTTTTAAAAAATTGAAAAGCACAAAATAGAGCATACAAGAGGTGTAAGTAAAAAGATAATCAAAAGGTATAACATTGTAAGATTTAAGAGACTAATACCTTTTTTTAAAAAATTAGTCTAAAAGCCAGTATTATTACTAAGTTTGATTTATAACTCCACATTTTGTTTTCTACAGAATTTAAGAAACTAACACATTTTAAAAAATAATTTGTTAATAATCTTGGACACACAATATATAAAGATGTAATTCTGTGGCATTGACAACTAAAAGGGGTGAGGACAGAACTGTTTAAAAGCAGCGTTTTTGTATGTTACTGAAGTTAAGCTTGTATACATTCAGAGCGCTACAACCTAGGATAATAAATGTAATCATCATAATAATGAAAAAATAATAGCTCAAGAATATACACAATAGAGATAAGCAAAGAATTTCAATGTGGCACTAAAAAATAAACACAAAGAAAACAGTTATATAGGAAATAAGGGAGAAAAAGCTATAAGGCATATGTAAAACAAATTAAAAATGACAGAAGACCATCCTTATCAGTAATAACTTTAAATGTAGTGTAATTAAACCCTCCAATCAAAAGATAGAAATTGGTAGAATACATAAAAAATAAATAAAACCAAGATCCAACTATATGTTATCTACAAGAAACTAACTTAGGATTCAAAATCACAGGTTAAAAGCAAAAGAATGAAAAGGGCTATTCCATGCAAATAGTAACAAAAACAGAAGTAAATACTAATATGAGGCAAAATAGGCTTTCAACCTAAAGTGTTCATAAGACAAAAGAACATAACATATTAAAATATTTATTTACCTATATAAATAACAGACCATCAAAACATATGAAGCAAAACTGTCAGAACCAAAGAGAGAGTTTTACAATAATAGTTAAAGGGTTCAATACTCCCCTCTCAATAATAGATAGAAAAACTAGACAAAAGATAAATAAAACAGAGGACTTGAACAATAGAATAAACCAACTAGACTGAAAAGACATATATGGAACACTAAACTACAAGAAAATACACTACACATTCCTCTAAAGTGCACATGGAACATTTTCTAGGACAGGCCATATTTTAGGCCATAACCTAAGTCTTAATAAATTTTTAAAAATTAGTATCATATCCCCAATCATAACAGGATGAGGTTAGGAATCAATAATGGTAGAAAAACTAGAAAATTCACAAATTTGTAGAAATTATACAATACACTATTAAATAACCAATCGTTCAAAAAAGATCACAAGAAAAACTAGAAAACAGTTGGAAATGAATAAAAACAAGAACAAAGCATACCAAAACTTATGGGACACAGCAAAGCAGTAGGAGGAAAATTTATAGCTGTGAGTGCTAACACTAAAAAACAAGAAAAATCTGACCAAGCACAGTGTCTCACACCTGTAATCCCAGCACTTGGGGAGGCCAGGGTGGGCAGATCACTTGAGGTCAGGAGTTCGAGACCAGCCTGGCCAACATGGTGAAACCCCGTCTCTACTAAAACTACAAAAAATTAAGCAGGCATGGTGGTGCACGCTTGTTATTCCAGCTACTCAGGAGGCTAAGGCAGGAGAATCACTTGAATATGGGAGACAGAGGTTGCAGTGAGCTGAAATCATGCCACTGCACCCTGGCCCGGGCAATAGAGCGAGACTCTGTCTCAAAAAAAAAAAAAACTAAACAAAACAAGAAAAGTCTTAAATCAACAATCTAACATTACACTTAAGGAACTAGAAAGAGAAAGACAAACTAAACCTAAAACTAGCAGAAAAAAGAAAACAGTAAAGATTAAAGCAGAAATAAACAAAATAGAGAATAGAAAAATAGAGAAAAATCAATAAATCGAGATGATTCTTTCAAAAATATCAACAAAATTACCAAATCTTTAGCTAGACTAAGAAAAAGGAGAGAAGACTTAAATTAGTAAAATCAGAAATGCTAAATAGACTAAGAAAAAAGGAGAGAAGACTTAAATTAGTAAAATCAGAAATGAAAGTGGAGCCATTATTACCAATTCTATAGAAATTAAAAGGATTATAGGATTATATGAGAGAACTACAAGCAAACTGGGTAACCTAGATGAAACATTTAAAGAAGAACTATCAACAATCCTTCTCAAATATTTCCAAAAAACTGAAGAGGAAGGAACATCCCTAACTCATTCTATACTCTGTGTGATGGTTAATATTGAATGTCAACTTGATTGGATTGAAGGATGCAACGTATTGTTCCTGGGTGTGTCTGTGAGGGTATTGCCAAAGGAGAGTAACATTTGAGTCAGTGAGCTGGGAGAGGCAGACCCATCCTCAATCTGGGTGGGCACCATCTAATTAGTTGCCAGCGTGGCTAGAATAAAGCAGGCAGAAGAAGGTGGAAAGAGCAGACTTGCTGAGTCTTCTGGACTTCATCTCTCTCCCATGCTGGATGCTTCCTGCCCTCAAACATTGGACTCTAAGTTCTTCGGCTTGTGGACTCTTGGACTTACACCAGTGGTTTGCCAGGGGCGCTCAAGCCTTCAGCCACACACTGAAGGCTGCACTGTCGGCTTCCCTACTTTTGAGATTTTGGGACTCGGACTGGCTTCCTTGCTCCTTAGCTTGCAGATGGTGTATTGTGGGGCTTCACCTTGTGATCATGTGAGTCAATACTCCTTAATAAACTCCCCTTCATATATACGTCTATCCTATTAGTTCTGTCCCTCTAGAGAACTCTGACTAATACATTCTGATATAAAAGCCAGAGACTACAAGAAAACTAAAAGCCAATATCTCAGATGAACAGAGATACAATCAACAACATACCAAGAAGATTATACATCATGACTACATGAAATTTATCTCTGGGATGCAAGGTTGGTTTAACAAATCAATGTTACACAACTCATTAACAGAATGAAAAATAAAAACCACATGATCATCTCAAATAGATGCAGAGAAAGCATTTGACAAAGTTCAAAATCCTTTCATGATAACAACTGTCAACAAAATAAGTTTAGAATAAAATGTCCTAAACAAAATTGAGGTCATTTATGAAAGGCCTATGCCTAACATAATCAACAAAGGAAAAGTTTTCAGTTTTTGCCTGACGCCAAGACAAGGATGTGCACTTTCATCAGTTACATTCAACATAGAATTGGAAGTATTATCAAGAGCAATTAGACAAGAAAAATAAAATACATCCAAATAGGAAAGCAAGAAGTAAAATTATGCCTCTCTGCATATGACATGAACCTACATGTACAAAATCATAAAATTAGACCAAAAAGTTAGAACTAGAAAATGAATTCAACAAAGTAGCAAGATAGGAAACAGACATGCAAAAATCAGCTATATTTCTTTATACTAATAGTGATCTATCTGAAAAAAAATCAAGACAGTTCTACTAACAATAGTATCAAAAAGATTAAGATACTTAAGAACAAATTAACAAAGGAGGTCAAAACTCTACACACTGAAAACTATGAAACACTGAAGACAACATAAATAAATGGCAACAATAATGGGATGGCTGGCTCATATGGTACTTCTAGTTCTAGATCCTTGAGGAATCGCCATACTGTTTTCCATAATGGTTGAACTAGTTTACAATCCCACCAACAGTGTAAAAGTGTTCCTATTTCTCCACATCCTCTCCAGCACCTGTTGTTTCCTGACTTTTTAATGATTGCCATTCTAACTGGTGTGAGATGGTATCTCATTGTGGTTTTGATTTGCATTTCTCTGATGGCCAGTGATGATGAGCATTTTTTCATGTGTCTGTTGGCTGTATGGATGTCTTCTTTTGAGAAATGCCTGTTCATATCCTTTGTCCACTTTTTGATGGGGTTGTTTTTTTCTTGTGAATTTGTTTGAGTTCTTTGTAGGTTCTGGATATTAGCCCTTTGTCAGATGAGTAGATTGCAAAAATTTTCTCCCATTCTGTAGGTTGCCTGTTCACTCTGATGGTAGTTTCTTTAGCTGTGCAGAAGCTCTTTAGTTTAATTAGATCCCATTTGTCAATTTTGGCTTTTGCTGCCGTTGCTTTTGGTGTTTTAGACATGAAGTCCTTGCCCATGCCTATGTCCTGAATGGTATTACCTAGGTTTTCTTCTAGGGTTTTTATGGTATTAGGTCTAACATTTAAGTCTCTAATCCATCTTGAATTAATTTTTGTATAAGGAGTAAGGAAAGGATCCAGTTTCAGCTTTCTGCTTATGACTAGCCAATTTTCCCAGTACCATTTATTCAATAGGGAATCCTTTCCCCATTTCTTGTTTTTCTCAGGTTTGTCAAAGATCAGATGGCTGTAGATGTGTGGTATTATTTCTGAGGACTCTGTTCTGTTCCATTGGTCTATATCTCTGTTTTGGTACCAGTACCATGCTGTTTTGGTTACTGTAGCCCTGTAGTATAGTTTGAAGTGAGGTAGCGTGATGCCTCCAGCTTTGTTGTTTTGACTTAGGATTGTCTTGGCAATGCGGGCTCTTTTTTGGTTCCATATGAACTTTAAAGCAGTTTTTTCTGGGTATACACCCAAAGGATTATAAATCATGCTGCTATAAAGACACATGCACACGTATGTTTATTGCGGCAGTATTCACAATAGCAAAGACTTGGAATCAACCCAAATGTCCATCAGTGACAGACTGGATTAAGAAAATGTGGCACATATACACCATGGAATACTATGCAGCCATAAAAAAGGATGAGTTCGTGTCCTTTGTAGGGATATGGATACAGCTGGAAACCATCATTCTCAGCAAACTATCGCCAAGAACAGAAAACCAAACACCGCGTGTTCTCACTCATAGGTGGGAACTGAACAATGAAATCACTTGGACTCAGGAAGGGGAACATCAGACACCAGGGCCTATCATGGGGAGGGGGGAGGGGGGAGGAATTGCATTGGGAGTTATACCTGATGTAAATGACGAGTTGATGGGTGCTGACGAGTTGATGGGTGCAGCACACCAACATGGAACAAGTATACATATGTAACAAACCTGCACATTATGCACATGTACCCTAGAACTTTAATAATAATAATAATAAATAAATAAATAAATAAATAAATAAATGGCAACAAATCCCATGTCTGTAAGAATAGAGGAATATTGTTAAAATGTCTATACTACCAAAAGCAGTATACGGATTCAACAAAATCCCTATCAAAATTCTCATGGCATTTTCAATAGAAATAGAAAAAAATTATAAAGTTCACATGAAACCACAAAATACCCACAAAAAACAAAACAGCCTTGAAAAGGAAGAACAAAGTTGGAGACATCAAGTTTGCTGATATCAGATAATATTACAAAGCTATAGTATGATATTGACACAAAAACTAACATATAGACATTGGAAAAGAATAGGGAGCCCAGAAATAAACCCAAACATCTGCAGTCAACTAATTTTTGACAAGGGCATGAAAACATACAATGTAAAAAGGCTAGGGATTTTAGTCAATGGCACTGAGAGAACTACACACTACATACAAAAGAATGAAACTGGCCCTTATCATACACCATATCCAAAAAAAAATCAACTCAAAATGGACTAAAGACTTAAAAATAAAATCTGAAACCATAAAATTCTTAAGAGAAAACAGTGAGAAAGATCCTTGATGTTAACTTTGGCAATGGTTTTCTGGATAAGACACCAAATACGCAACAAAACCGAAAATAAACAAGTAGAGCTACATCAAACCAAAAATCTCTGGACAACAAAGGAAATAAACAACAAAATGAAAAACCAACCTACACATTGGGAAAATATATTTGCAAACTATACATCCAATAAAGGGTTAATACCCAAATTATATAAAGAACGTGAATAGTTCAATAGCAAAAAAAACCAAATAACTCAATTTTAAAATGGTCAAAGGACCTGAATAGTCATTTCCCCAAAGATAATATATGAATGGCCAAAAGGCATATGAAAAGCTGCTCAACATCACTAATCATCAAAAAAAATACAAATCAAAACCAGAGTCTCTTAATAGCAGAACTGATTAAGCAGAAGAAAGAGTGAACTTGAATATAAGCTATTTGAAAATACAGTCAAAGAAAACAAAGCAAAACAAAGAATAAAAAACAATGAAGCATGCCTACAAGATCTAGAAAACAGCCTCAAAAGCGCAAATCTAAGAGTTACAGGGCTTAAATAGGAGACAGAGAGAGAAATTAGGGTAGAAAGTTTATTCAAAAGGATAACAACAGAACACTTCCCAAATCTAGAGAAATATATCAATATTCAAGTACAAGAAGGTTACAGAACACCAAGCAGATTAAACCCAAAAAAGAATACCTCAAAGCATTTCATACTCAAACTCCCAAAGGTCAAGGATAAAGAAATCTAAAAGCAGAAAGATAAACGAGTAACATAGAATGGAGGTCCAATATGTCTGGTAGTGAACTCTTCAGTGGAAACCTTACAGGCCAGAAGAGACTGGCATGAAGGAAAAAGCTTTCGCCCTAGAATAGTATATCTGGTGAAAATGTCCTGCAAACATGAAGGAGAAATAAATAAAGACTTTCCCGGACAAACAAAAGCTGAGGGTTTTTATCAACACCAGACCTGTCTTACAAGAAATGCTAAAGGGGGTTCTTCAATTAGAAAGAAAAGAACATTAACAAGCAATATGAAATCATCTGAACATACAAAACTCACCAGTAATGGTAAGTACACAGAAAAACACACAATATTCCAACACTGTAATCATGGTGGATAAACTACTCTTAAGTAGGAAAACTAAAAGAAATCAATTAAACATAATAACTACAACTTTTCAAGAGATAGTACAGTAAGATATAAATAGAAACAACAAAAAGTTAAAAAGCAAGGGGACAAAGTTAAAGTGTAGAGTTTTTACTAGCTTTGATTTTGCTTATTTGTTTGTTTATGCTATCAACCTTAAGTTGTCATCAGCTTAAAATAATGGGTTATAAGATAGTGTTTGCAAGCCTCAACAAAATACTAGCAAGCTGAATTCAACAACATATTAAAAAGATCATTTACTCATCATGACCACATATGACTTATCCCAGGAATACAAGGATGGTTCAACAT
Source organism: Macaca mulatta (assembly GCF_049350105.2). Lineage (NCBI taxonomy): Eukaryota > Metazoa > Chordata > Mammalia > Primates > Cercopithecidae > Macaca > Macaca mulatta. Next base: position 134,018,079 of record NC_133412.1, on the reverse strand, counting down.
ATGCAAATCAATCAATATGCTACATCGTATCAACAGAATGAGGACGAAACCATATGATCACTTCAACTGATGCTGAATAAGCACTGAATACAATTCAACATTATTTCATGGTAAAAACCCTAAAAAAACTGGGTATAAAAGGAATTTACCTCAACATAATGAAAACCATATATAACAGACCTGCAGCTAGTATACTGAATGGGGGAAAACTGAAAGTCTTTCTTCTAAGATCTGGAACACAGCAAGGATGCCCACTATCACCACTGTTACTCAACATAGAACTGGAAGTCCTAGCTAGAGCAATCAGACAGGAGAAAGAAACAAAGGACATCCAAAGCAGAAAGGAGTAAGTCAAATTATTTTTGTTTGCAGATGATATGATCTTATATTTGGGAAAACCTAAAGACTCCACAAAAAAACTATTAGAACTGATAAACAAATTGAGTAAAGTTGCAGAATACAAAATCAGCACACAAAAATCAGCAGTATTTCTATATGCCAAGAGTGAACCATCTAAAAAAGAAATCAAGAAAGTAATCCCATTTACAATAGCTAGAATAAAATACCTGGGAATTAACCAAAGAAGTAAAAGATCTCTACTATGAAAACTATAAAATATTGATGCAAAAACTTGAAGAGGACACACACACAAAAGATAGTCCATGTTCATGGTTTGGAAGAATCAATAATGTTAAAATGGCCATAGTACCCAAAGCAATCTACAGATTTTAAATGCAATCTCTATCAAAATATCAATGACGTTCTTCACAGAAATTTTTTTTTAAAAATCCTAAAATTTATATGGAATCACAAAAGACCCAGAATAGCCAAAGCTATCCTGAGCAAAAAGAACAAAACTTTAGGAATTATATTACCTGACTTCAAATACTACAGAGCTATAGTAACTAAGATAGCATGGTACTGGCATAAAAATGGACACAGAGACCAATGGAACAAAGTAAAGAATCTCAAAACAAATCCATACATCTACAGTGAACTCATTTTTGACAAAAGTACCAAGAACATACATTTGGGAAAAGAAAGTCTCTCAAAATATGGCACTGGGAAAACTGGATATCCATATGCATAAGAATGAAACTAGACCCCTAACTCTCACCACATAAAAAAATCAAATCAGGATTAAATACTTAAATCTAAGACCTCAAACTATTTAACCTACCAAAATTAAACATTGGGGAAACTCTCCTGGACACTGGAGCGGGCAAAGATTTTTTGAGGAACACCCCCATGATCACAGGCAACCAAAGCAAAAATAGATAAGCGGGATCACATCAAGTTAAAAAGCTTCTGCACAGCGAAGAAATCAATGAACAAAGAGGCAACCTAGGAATGGGAGAAAATATTTTCAAACTACCCATCTGACGAGGCATTATTAACCAGAAAATGTAATGAACTCAAACAACTCAACAGGAAAAAATGTAATAATCCAACTTAAAAATGGGCAAAAGATTTGAATAGACATTTATCAAAGGAATATATACAAATGGCAGTCATATGTAGAAATGCTCAACATTACCAATAATCATCAGAGAAATGCAAATCAAAACTACAATGAGATATAATCTCATCCCAGTTTAAATGGCTTTTATCCAAAGACAAGCAGTAACAAGTACTGGAGAGGATATGGAAAAAAGAAAAACTTGTACACTGTTGGTGGAAATGTAAATTAGCACAACCAGTACAGAGAACAGTTTCAAGGTTTGTCAAAAAACACAAATAGAGCTAATATACGATCCAGCAATCCCACTGCTGGGTATATACCCAAAAGAAAGGGAATTAGCATTTCAAAATGGCATCTGTACTCCCATGTTTGTTGCAGCACTGTTCATAATAGCCAAGATTTGGAAGCAATCCACATGTCCATCAACAGATGACTAAATAAAGAAAATGTGGTACATATACACAGTGGAGTACTATTCAGTCATAAAAAAGGTACGAGATCCTTTCATTTGCAACAACATACATGGAACTGGAGGTCATTATGTTAAGTGAAATAAGCCAGGCACAAAAAGACAAACTTAGCATGTTCTCACTTATTTGTGGAAGCTAAAAATTAAAACAATTGAACTGACAGTAGAAGGAAGGTCACCAGAGGTTGTGAAGGGTAGTGAGGAGGTGGGAGAGGATGTGAGGATGGTTAATGGGTAGAAAAAAATAGTTAGAAAGAATGAATAGGAACTAGTTTTTGGTTTTGTTTTGTTTGTTTTTGTTTTTGTTTTTGAGACAGTGTCTCACTCTGTCACCCAGGCTAGAGCGCAATGGCACAATCTTGGCTCACTGCAACCTCTGCCTCCCAGGTTCAAGTGATTCTCCTGCCTCAGCCTCCCAAATAGCTGGGATTACAGGTGCATACCACTACACCCAGCTATTATTTTGTATTTTTAGTAGAGTCGGGGTTTCATCATGTTGGCCAGGCTTGCCTCAAACTCCTGACCTCAAGTGATCTGCCCACCTCAGCCTCCCAAAGAGCTGGGATTACAGGGGTAAGCCACTGTGTCTGGCCAAGAACTAGTACTTGATAGAACAACAGGGTGACTATAGTCAATCATAATTTAATTGTACATTTGAAAATAACTAAAAGAATATAATTGGATTCTTTGTAACACAAAGAGTAAATGTTGAGGTAATGGATATACCATCTACCATAATGTGATCACTATACATTGCATGCCTTTATCAAAATATCTCACGTAGCCCATAGTATATATACCTACTATGTACCCACAAAAATTAATTTTGAAATATCTTCTCTATCTTAAATATATATAATTTTTCTTTTTTAATTATACTTCTATACAGCCAGAAAACACTATGAGCCAATATCCTTTATGAACACTAATGCAAGAATCCTTGACAAAACACCAGCAAACTGAATTCAGTATATTAAAAGATGGGCTGGGTGCAATGGTTCAAACTTGTAATCCCAGCACTTTTGGGGGCCAAGGCGGGCAGATCACTTGAGGCCAGGAGTTCGAGACCAGCCTGGCCAACATGGTGAAACCCTGTCTCTACAAAAAATACAATAATCAGCCAGGCATGGTGGTGCACGCCTGCAACCTCAGCTACTCGGGAGGCTGAGGCATGAGAATCACCTGAACCAGGAGGCAGAGGTTGCAGTGAGCCAAGATTGTACCACTGCCCTCCAGCCTGGGTGACAAAGCGAGACTCTGTCTCAATAAAAAATAATAATAATAATAATTCAACATTCTAGGAACAGAAGAAAGCCACCTGAACATAATAAAATCTGTATATGAAAAATTTTGACAAAATTATTGGAAAATGCAAAACCCAGTAACAGAGGAGTACTATTTTAAACACGTTAACTTCACGGACATCGAAAGTAAAGATTTTTTTGAGGTAAATTTATTTTAAAGATACACAATTCTGGCTCTTTGTAAGAGATAAGAAATAAATGTCTACATCATATATAACTTTTTACATTATAAAACACACTATTGTCTATCTCCTCAAACTTTAATTTTAGCATTTAAGACAATTGTTTAATAAATCTGTTATCTCAAAGGGGGTTTTAGGTTGTTTTACATCCTGTTGGCTTCATGCTTGTAGGCTGTAGGACTTTAAGAGAATAAAGAAATAAATAAAATTTAGCCTTAAGATATTAAACATCATTTAAATAGTAACTTTGCCTTGGAGCCTTGATGTTCACATGTAAAATATTATACAACATGTTCCAGATTTTGGTTTTGTTTTTGAAGATGCATGTAGGTTTTATTATTTGTTTCATCTTTTTTGTTTTTGTTCTTGGGGGTCTCTGACTTTTTCTATTGCTTTTTAATTGCTTGGCCTTGATGTACCCCTTTTTTTAAATATTATATTCTTTCCACTATTTTCTTTTGTTAAGCAACAACAGTTTCTGGATCAGCCTTTCATTCAATAGTTCACATTTTAAAATGAGACCAAGAAATGATTTGCTCCATCTAGCAACATCTGTGCCTGCACTTTTCAAGTATACAAATACCCACTTGCTCCCATGAGAGAGACTATAACCATCTCTCCATCCCTCACAAAAGCCAGGATCCCAGGTTCATTTCCAGAATGGATATATATGATATGACTGTTGAATCACTGGGCCAGCCTTACATTATACCTTTCAACAAAATATATTTCATGGCTCATGGCTCATAAATGTAGTTTCACTGTAGACAGCACACAATGAGTAAATCTAACCTTTTTCACGGCAAGGAGCCCAACTCATATTTTTATTGGCTTACTACTAACTAAATTAAGCTGTAATTTCTCTGAAAAAGAAAAAAAAACACTCATGACTGAAAATAAACAGCCATTTCAATATGGCTGCCAAGGACAGACTTAAAAAAGAACTAATATACTCCAGGTTCAATCTCAAGAGACCTAACAAGTCCATAGAAAAATTAATGTACTAAATAAAACAACTTAGTATTAAGTACTGCTCATTTTTCACAAAACAGTAAAAAAGAGTTCTATAAACTGAAAATCTAAGAAAGTTAACATGTCAGTTAAGAATAGCAGTAAGTCCCATATATCAGCTCCTCAATGTAAAGTTCTTTAGGACACATACCCAAGTCTTCCTAGCATCTCAAGCTCAGGAACATGTGGTCCATATGTCTCTATCTGCAGTGGTTGGTATTCATACAGAGCTTCTTCAAGCTTGTGAATAGGTGCCAGTGAAATATGTTGACCCTGTTAGAAAAATGAAGGAAGTTAATACCTCTTAATATTATTTTCATGTTGCTACTTATTTATAATCATTTTAAAGATTTACTAAATTCCTCACATTAGAAGCATTACCCATTAGTTGTGCTGTTCCATGGGTAAAATGCATTGCATAACTGAAACCCACATAATAGAATTAATAGTCATTTACACGATTTAAAAGAGGAAAACCAAATCCATCATTAAATTCAAATTTAGCGTTAAACAGTACAGTTGTTCAATGTCAATGGTAGAAGTCATCAAATACAAGAGACTTCAAAAACTTTATGCAAAATACATATTATTTAAAAACTATGCATGGATTTTAAAAACGTTTGCACCAAAACAAACTTGTACTAACTTGTAATAACTTGTCTGAACAGCCCCTAGTTTGAAGCATGAAGAAGCATAAGACCATTTGAAAAAAGCTCCTATCAGAGCAATGTGAATTCTACTAAATTGAAACAAGAACAAACATCTATGGTGAAGATTGGATGGAAGAATGGCAAAATCATTCATGCTTTACAGAAAGTTTATGGGGACGATGCTCCAAAGAAATCAGCAGCTTACAAATGGATAACTCATCTTGAGAAGGAACAAGAAAATGTTGAAGATGAAGTCCTCAGTGGCAGACCATCTGCATCAATTTGCAAGGAAAAAAATAATCTTGTTCTTGCCCTGATTGAAAAGGACTGGTGATTAACAGCAGAAACAATAGGCAACACCAGAGACATCTCAACTGGTTCAGCTTATACAATTCTGACTGAAAAATTAAAGTTGGGCAAACTTTCCACTTAATGGGTGCCAAAACTGTTGCACCCAGATCAGCTGCAGACAAGAGCAGGGCATTCAGTGGAAATTTTAAACAAGTGTGATCAAGATCCTGAAGCCTTTCTTCTAAGAACAGGAGATGAAACATGCCTTTACCAGTACTGAAGACAAAGCACAATCAAAGCAATGGCTACCAAGAGGTGGAAGTAGTCCAGTCAAAGCAAAAGTGGACTGGTCACAAGTAAAGGTCATAGCAACAATTCAAAAAACTCACCATTCAAAATACCCATGGCATTTTGCTTATCGAGTTTCTGGAGGGCCAACATACAATACCACCTGCTGATTATTATCAGTGTTTTGAGAAAGCTAGCTAAAGCTTTAGCAGAAAAATACCTAGGAAAGCTTCACCAGAGTCCTTTCCTCACCACGACAATGCTCCTGTTCCTTTCCTCTCATCAAACAAGGGCAATTCTGCAAGAGTTTCATTGGAAATCATTAGGTGTCCACCTTACAGTCCCAACTTGGCTCCTTCTTACTTCTTTTTGTTTCCTAACCTCAAAAAATTTGTAAAAGGAACCCATTTTTCTTCAGTAATAATAATAATTAAAAAAAAGGATTTCACTGACATAGTTAAATTCCCAGGACCCTCAGTTATTTAGGGATGAACTAAATGCCTGGTATCATTGCTTACAAAAGTGTCTTGTTCCTGATGAAGCTTATGTTGAGAAATAAAGTTTATATTTTTTATATTTGTCTTTTAATTCCATTTTCTACAAACTTTTTGAAGTCCCCTTGTATACAAGCATAGTCTAGCCTCACATTTTTCTATTTTTACTAAACTACTTTGACATTTCTGGTAATCGGTTTTGTTTTGGTTTTTTTTTTTCTGAAAGCTCAAATTAGGAAAGAAAATTAATAAAATTATTCTCTGCAAAGCTGTGCCACATAAATGTCTATTCTCTGAAGTCTTTACATGAAATCAAACTAACTTTATGTGTATTTATTTCACATCACACATACATATACAAACAAAATAAGAAAATTTTACGCTGAAAACTAAATTGGATGAAAACATCCATTCTGAGTATTTTTCTGAGAAGAGAGAACTAATGGATAACTAAAATACAAAGACCCTACAGATTATATTTGAACAAAATAAAGTGCCACTCAGTTATATACCATTACATTGAGATTTACATATCTATAATCCATGTGGACACAGAATTCTAATTTATAAAAATACCTACGCTTTATACAGTCTTTGTTTTCTGATTTTAACCATAGTTCTCTTATTTTTCTTGGTATAGTTTTATTACTTTCTCTATTTCATAACTTTTTATAAACCATTCTTGCAGTTATTAATTCCTCTTTTAGTTTACAAATTTTTTGTTGTTATATCCCTTAGTTTCCTTTTTCCCTTAAATTACTAAGTTGGATGCACAGTACACATTATCTATTTTATTTGTTAAAAAAAGGTAAAAGTCGTGACTTAAAAGTGATAAAATACAATTGCAGCAGTGAGAAACAACCATTGAAGACGCTTGCACCTGGATTACAGTTTCTCTCTTCAACAAGTTCAACAGCATGTAGCATCATCCTAGCTAGTTTACAGGCACATTATAATAGGCATCTCTGACACTGTAATGTCAAAAGTACTTCACCAAAAACAGGCGAAGGACTTGAATAGAGATTTCACCACATAAGATACACATATTGTGGCTGGGCGTGGTGGCTCATGCCTGTAATCCCAGCACTTTGGGAGGCCGAGGCAGGCGGATCACCTGAGGTCGGTAGTTCAAGACTAGCCTGACCAACATGGAGAAACCCAGTCTCTACTAAAAAATACAAAATTAGCTGGGCATGGTGGCGCATGCCTGCAATCCCAGGTACTCAGGAGGCTGAAGCAAGAGAATCGCTTGAACCCGGGAGGCAGAGTTTGCGGTGAGCCGAGATCTCGCCATTGCACTCCAGCCTGGGCGACAAGAGCGAAACTCTGTCTCAAAAAAAAAAAAGATATACATATTGCCAATAGGTATATGAAAAGATGCTCAATATCACTAGTCATTAGGGCAATGCAAATCAAACCATGGTGAGATACCACTTCACACCCATGGACCACTTCACACCCATGGCTATTTAAGATGGCTATTATTAAAAAGAAAAACAGAAAATGCTAAGTGTTTGTGAAGATGTAGAGAAACTGAAACTCTTGTGCATTGCTGGTAGGAATATAAAATGGCACAGTTGCTGTGGAAAACGGTATGGCAAGTCCTCAAAAAATTAAAAACAAAATTACCACATGATCCAGCAACTGGATTCTGGGTATATACCCGAAAATGAAGGCAGGGTCTCAAAGAAATATTTGTACACCAATGCATATTTACAGCAGCATTATTTTCAGTAGCCAAAAGATGGAAGCAACCCAGTATCCATCAAGGAATAAACGAATAAATAATATGTGGTGTATATATACACATAAATACAATAGAATATTATTCAGCCTTTGAAAGGAAGGAAATTTTGACATATGACAACATGGATGAACCTGAAGATATTATGATAAATGAAATAAGCCAGGCATAAAAGGACAAAAGTTATATGATTCCACTAATAGAAGGTTCCAAAGTAGTCAAATTCTTGGAGACAGAAAGTAGATCAGTGGTCACCACAGACTAGGAACATGGGAAAGAGCAGTTAGTGTTTCATGGGTACAGGTTCAGTTGAGGAAGATGAGAAATTTTTGGAAATGAATGGTGGTGACAGACGTACAACAAAATGGATGTACTTAATGTCACAGAAAAGTATAGTTAAAAGGGATTAAAATATGAACTTTTTGTTACATGTATTTTACCACAATTTTTAAAAATGAGTTTTGGATATTCTAACTTCCTCATTTGCTTTGCTGGAATTAAAATATGCAGGAAAAAGAGAAAAAAAATGTAATGTCAGAAACTTCATTCATATTATTTTAACCCCTAACCTCCATGTTCCACAGCCTTTCTAAATAAACATGAAACTGTCAAGCTAAATCTTATACTATCACAGAATAATACAATTTCAGACCAATGATTCAGAGAGCATTGCACAGGTTTAGAAGACAGTGCCTGAGTGGGATATTTTGAGACTTGTTCTGACATCCCTATTTCAAAGTGTCTTCTTCAAAAATTGTCAGACACCAAATTCTCCTGTCATTTGATACAAAATGTCCAGTATTGGTGTCACATGTTTTAGCTATGGGGGCAAAAGGGAGGGGAGAGGAATGAAATAGAGGAGGGTAAGTGAGGGAAAGGAAAACTACTGTGACAATTAAAGAAGTACACTTACAGTCTCACCAATACTTCATTTGCATTTCAGAAATTAGAGAGCAAGGTCCAGAAAGGCTCACACAGAATGGGTATTTTCGAGAGCTGGATTACCTTCCAAGGAAGATAATATTCAAGAAAGACAAGCTTTCTTAAATAATTGCACTGGAAAACAACATACTAAAACTAATCATTACCTAAATATTAGCAACAATACCCAAATTACTAAAGTTATGATGTCTTATAATTCAAAGTCTTCTCTGAAGTTTGTGGGGACATCACTTACAATAGCCAAAAAGGTCACTGAATAAGAAGAGTTAACATTATTTATTCTGTGCTAGACACTATGCTAAAGGGTTTTGTATGCATATCTCAGCATCCATAATAATTTTATGAAATAAGTACTATTAATCGTACTTTATGAATGAGGAAATGGGGGTTAGATATTGTGACTGAGCAAGATCATACTGTAGTTAATGGCAGTTTGGTGACTAAAAGCCAAGTGTGTCAGATTCTAAAGCCTGTGCTTTTTTCCCCTAACACCTTCATTTTATGGATATGGAAGCTATTATCCTCAAAATGTAAATTTTTCTAAGGTCACATAGAGTTAGATCTCTCAATTCCTGCCCAGTGCAGGTTCCACACACTGCCTTTCAATATCCTATTTTTAAATAATATAATCATGATTAATTTAAAAGTTTTAATGGCAGTAAGTAAATCCTAGGTGGTTTAAACCAATTTTTATATAAATTCTAATAGCTCAGGTACATAAAATACCATAGGCTCAAAAAGGAGTATTTTTAAAAACTGTAACATTTGAGAGAAATAAACATTACTCAGTGGTAGCTCTGTTTGCCATAAGAACGATAAGGTAAAATTCATAAATGACACACAAACTGCCCTTCTAACATTCCATCTATCTTTCCCTCAGAAAAAACTCATGTGAGATAGATGCCATGGTTCTCAAACCTAAAGCTGGAGCAGAACTTAGAGAACAATGACTTACACTCATTGACATGTGTTTTAAATTTTTAAAATCACCCACAGAGCAGATAATGGCTTAACAGGTCACATGAGAAAGTACTAAAGGTTTTAAGTGATTGGGGGGGAAACGGTGTTTAAAAGTTTTTTAGATGAAAAATGGTTATTGGTGATATTTCCACCCAAACAGTAAGGGTGATAGATATTATTCTAAATTATCAGAAAAAGGAGGATTCAAATTAAAGAAATCAAAGTGCGTGATATACTAATTTTAAGTTATATTTGAATTAAATTTGTTTGAGTGCCAAATGGTATGGACTTAAGTGCTATTGAGTATCGAGAGAAAGAATCAATAAAAGGTGGAAGAATGAAAAAGACAGAATAGAAAAAAGGATAGAATATCAAGAGGAAGAAAAAGATAGAATAGGAATGAAAAGAATATCGAGAGGAAGAATCAATAAAAGATGGAAGAATGAAACAGTGCAACTTGCACTAGACCTCAGAGGACAAAGTCTACAAAAGCAAGGCAATGGGAAGGATAGCAATATTACCACAGCAGTATGTTGTGTCCTGAGACAATAAGTAAACCTGAGCAGAGACAGGTATATAGGGAAAGAAGGGTGGGCAGAGAATGAATCAGTATAGATAGCTTAAATCACAGCTAGAAAAGACTCCAAGGCTAGTTTGAACTCACATGGGTAAGAAATCAGAACTGTCAAAACAATGTCAGAATGTTTTATCTCCAGCACATTAGTAAATAAATTATAAATAAATAATGTTTAATATGACAAGAGAGTGTGAAGAAAGCTGCTTTCATACACTGCTGGTAAGAGAGCAAACTATGGAATTGCTTTCTTTCTGAAAAGCAATTTAGTAAACCTTTAAAATCTTCACATATTTTGACCTAGTAATACCACCTGTAGTAATTTATAAGAAAGCAACCAGAAATATAATCAAATTCCTATTCATAAGTCTCTTCATCACTGTTTACATTGTCAAAAACTAAAAGGAAACTAAATGTTCAATCAATAAGTAAACATCAGTTTAAATAAACATCAGTTCAATTATAACATAAAACATTGTGTAACTATTTAAAATCATGTTTAAAGAGAAATTAATAAAATGTTAAGTACATGATCATTATGATCTAAACTATTTTTAAAATCTGCCTAAGATCCGGGCACAGTGGCTTATGCCTGTAGACTTAACATTTTGAAAGACCAAGGTGGGATGATAGTTTGAGCCCAGGAGCTTGAGACCAGCCTGTGCAACACAGTGAGACCTCATCTCTACAAAAAAAAAAAAAAAAAATTAGCCAGGCATAGTGGTGTTCACCTGTAGTCCCAGCTCCTCGGGAGGTTGAAGCAGGAGGATCACTTGAGCCCAGGAGATCAAGGCTGCAGTGAGCTGTGACTGTGCCACCGTACTGCAGCCTGAGTGTCAGAGCAAGATCTCATCTCAAACAGAACATAATAAAATGAAGTAAATCTGCAAATGCAAAAGAAAACTAAAGAAAAAGTATCCCTAGGTGATGAAATTATTTATCTTTGTTGCACTATTTTCTGAATTGTCCAAAATGGATATAAAAATTGGTATATATTTATGGCTATAAAAAAACTATCATTGAACAATAACACAGATAAAAAAATCAGAAAAAACATACTGCAAGACAAGTGGCCTGGTTTCTTCAGTAGGTCAATATAATGAGAAACAAAAAGAAGAAAGATGACAAAGTATAGAGTGGGATGGGAGCTATTCAAGATTAAGACAGAATTAAGACGTTTAATAAACATAGTGAGAGTCACTGGCTCACTACTAATTTGGAAGGGAAAAAACAGCCGTGAAATATTTTGGCAACAACTGGGGAAATCTGAATATAGACTGGATATTAAGCTATATTAGAGAATTTCTGTTAATTGTTCAGTGTGATTATGGCATTATGGTTATGTATGAGAATGTCCTATGTAGGAGCAGGTCAGTGAGAGAGATGCCAGTTGAAGAATTTAAAAGTAAAATTTCATGGAAATTGTAATTTACTTTAAAACGGTTCAGGGAAAAAAATGTGCATGAGAGTGAGTATATGTGTGTGTGTGTGTGTGTGTGTGTATGTGAGAGACAGAGAGAGAGATGTAATACCACAATATTACAGATTATTGAATCTAGATATTAGGCATGTGAGTATTCATTGTATTATTTTCCAACTTTGCTATTTTTGAAATTTTTCATTATAAAATGTTTAAAATAGATCACAGAATCTTTGTTTTGAAAAACAATGGATATGTATTTATAGCAAAGAAAAGTATAATAGCACCAAAGAAAGAAGAGTCTAGAATCAAGTAGGTCAAGTCTGTAGCTATTTTAGTGATTAAGGTTAAAGTAATATGGTCTAGATCTCACTAGTAATGGGGGGGAAGAGAAAAAAAAGAATAATAATTATAATTAAAACTGCAAGAATTGGTAGCAATCTGGTATAGCTGAGGTGGGAAGCAAAATGTGAAAACCAGAGAGAGCTGATTAACAGAGACAGGAAAAACAGGAAAGGGAAAGGTAGAAGAGTGATGCAGGATGGATGCACGTCCCTTCCAAATTTCATGTTGAAATGTAATCCTCATGTTGAAGGTGAGGCCTAGTGGGAGGGTTTGCATCATGGGACTGGAGCCTTCATGAATGGCTTGGTGTGCTTCTTCAGTAATAAGCAAATTCTCTATTAGTTCACGTGAGAGCTGGTTTTTAAGAGGTGCTTCCTTCTCTCTCTTGCTCCCTCTCTTGCCATGTGCGCCTGCTACCCCTGTGCCATCCACCATGAGTAAAAGCTTCCTCATACAGCCTGCAGACCCATGAGCCAAATAAACACCTTTCCTTAATGAATTACCCAGTCTCAGGTATTCCTTTATACCAATGCAAAACATACTAATACAAAGAGGAAATTTTAAAAAGATAAAATGCAGACCAGAAGAAAATACTTGCAAGTCACATATTTTATAATTCGATCAAATTCAGAATACTACCGATAAAGAATTCTTAGACACCGGGCATGGTGGCTCAAGCCTGTAATCCCAGCACTTTGGGAGGCCGAGGTGGATGGATCACCTGAGGTCAGGAGTTTAAGACCAGCCTGGCCGACATGGTGAAACCGCATCTCTACTAAAAATTAAAAAATTAGCTGGACATGGTGGCCAGCGCCTGTAATCCCAGCTACTCGGGAGGCTGAGGCAAGAGAATTGCTTCAACCCGGGAGGCAGAGGTTACGGTAAGCCAAAATCGCACCATTGTACTCCATCCTGGGCAACAAGAGTGAAACTCCATGTCAAAAAAAAAAAAAAAATTCCTAGAATTGACTAATAAAAAGACAAAATGACCCAACTAAAAGTGGCAAAAGATTTTAAAAGACCAGATGGCTAATAAGCACATCAAAAGATGCTCAACATAACTAATAATCAGGAAAATGCACACTAAATGCACACACACTTGAATGACAATAACCAAAATGACAGACAATAAAAAGTGTTAATGTAGATGTGGAGAAACTGGAATCCACAGACATTGCAGATGAGAGTATACAATGATGCAGCCACTCTAAAAATTAGTTCAGTAGTTTTTCTTAAAGTAACGAGTAAGTTTACTTTATGACTTAGTAATTCCACTTATCTACCCAGGAAAAATGAAAACACATGACCACACAAAGACTTGTATATGAATGTTCATAGCAGCTATTAATAGCAGTCAAATAAATAGTGGAAACAATCTAAATGTCCAGCAATTGTGAATGGATAAATAAAATGGGGTGGTACATTCATATAGTACGAATATGAATTCCTTTATTGAACATTCACATAGTATGCTGAATTTTATTACTATTCAACAATAAAAATGAATGAAATATTGGTACATGCTACAATGTGGATGAACTTCAAAAACATCATGCTACAGGAAGCCAGATGCGAAGGACCAATATATTATAGGATTCCACTTACAGGAAATGTCCAGAAAGGGCAAAATTACAGAGACAGAAAGTAGATTAACAATCGCTGTGGGCTAGAAGTGTGTTGTGTCTGGAAATGAGTATCAGAGACCTCTTTGGAGTGATGAAAATATCCTAAAATTGGATTACTGAAATGGTTATAAAATTCTGTAAATTTACTAAAAATCAATACATTATATATTAAATAAGTAATTCTTATGGTAAGTAAATTATATCTCAATAAAGCTGTTAAAAATAAAGAGTTTAAGATGGTGTTTAATCCATCCAACATTGCTGCCAAGTAGAAATGTTCAGTAAAGGCAGCTAGAAATATAAAATAAACTCAAAAGAAATTTTGCTATCAGCATCAAAATGATAGGCAAGGTCACAAGAAAAAGAAAATGGGTGTGGGGAAATATATAAAGAGTGAGGTCTTAGCACCGAGTCTTGAAAAACACCATTAAGTAATTCAGGTACATTTTCCTGACTTTCAAAAGTATGACACAAAACTAAAGTCCTTTCTGTTTTTGTTACTGTTGTCACATAATTGATAAAGAAATGAGGCTTTAAAAGTAAAAATGTAGTGAGAAGAGCCACAGAAAACCATGCAACTTTAGGTAATACCCACACTCAGGGGGAAATGCGTGCAAACTGTACATTCAGTAGTATACATAATTAGTGTTTTTATTCCCCTACAATGTAACAACATGGAACCTGTTTCTTTTCTAAAATATAGCTTAGAGCCCTATATTTCCATCATTTGCTAGTCAAAAAATATAAGCTTATGAGAAAAAAGATTTTCTAAAATTCAGCTCATTTCCATATAGAGCAACATAGGAACATTGGGAGAACAATGCAAATGCTGACACGGGTAGTTATACACGGCTGTATTTTTAATAATCTGTATTTTTAATAATCTGAAACGTATTATTTAACTTTTCTTAGAAAGTTTAAAAGCTACTACAAAAATAGTTTATAATTTACTAAGACTTGTCTGTTAATCTATACACTACAAATACTATCATAATGCTTTCTCACCAAATAAAGAGCAAAGAATATCTTTTGTGCTAACTCTAAACACATACTATGGCAAAATACACACATACATTTAGAATGCAACAAACCATTTAGTATAACAGTATTAAAGAAAATACATTATTATTTAATGAAAACAATGGCAATAAAAATAATTAGTATATAGACTGTTGAAATAAACAATAATAATACTAAACATGAAAATCCAGTTCTACACCAATCAGTATATGGTTTTCTGTTAAGTATCATAGAAGAGGTTGTAAATACAAAGTGCTGGAAATTTAGGCCGATAGGTTTAAATGATTCTGCAAATCCTTTAACACAATTTTAAATTCAGAACTCTTTTATTGATTCTATCTTGCTTAATGACATTTATCCAACAAACTATCCTCATCTTCAACATACTTGCCGATAAGCCCTGTAAGCCTGTTAAACTCTGTGTATATGTCTGTTTTGAATCTGTCTCCCATTAGACTGTAAGGCCCTATGCTCACTGTCATAGGCACCTCACTGAGCAGCTTGGCACCAAAAAGCAGCTCAATATTTTGTTAAATTAAAGAATAATATGAAAATATAACAATATAGGCCAGGCGCGGTGGCTCACGCCTGTAATCCTAGCACTTTGGGAGGCTGAGGCGGGCAGATCACTTGAGCTCAGGAGTTCAAGACCAGCCTGGGCAACACGGTGAAACCCCATCTCTACTACAATACAAAAAAAAAGAATTAGCTGGGCATGGCGCTGTGTGCCTGTAGTTCCAACTACTCAGGCAGGAGAATTGCCTGAACCTGGGAGGCAGTGGTTACAGTGAGCCGAGATCGTGCCACTGCACTCCAGCCTGGCAATAGAGCAAGACTCTGTCTCAAATTATCTATCTATCTACACACACACACACACACACACAGACACATATAGATAGATAAAATAACACAATATAAACAAGCTTCATGTGATTTAATAGTATGAACACTAAGACAACCGTAAGATGATCAGTTTTCCATATTCTATAAATTTAAAATGTTCTTAGTGTAAACAATTGGAATTTTGTTGACTACGTAGTCTTGTGTACTATGAGAGTACACAAGAAATAAATTTCTACCTTCTCTAGACTTTGATTATTTTTTTCTTTTCACTTATTCATTACAGTCAATGGATACTTTTCTAGGCTGGGAATGTGTTTTTTAGACATCTTAGTAGTTATTTTAACAAAATTTCAGATAACAAAACATTGTGCTTACTCTGTGGCATTCATCATCCATTCATATAACAAATATAACCACCTACTATATGCCAAGAACTGAAAAGAACATCAGGGAACAAAACAGATCAAGCCCCTGCCCTCAGGGAGCTCATATCCTAGTAAATCACATTACAGTGGGACTGTGCATTCCACTTTTATTTCTTAGGGTCATTTAATTACAAAAACAAAAATGATGGTGGTGTTGGTTGCATGAACTGAGTCCTCTCACAATGTTAAATTTGTCGAATTCAACAGAACACGTTACCTTACTAAGTGGAAGCAGAAACCAGAATATTTCATTCTGGTAGCTTTAAACTACTATAATTCTAGTGACTATTTCCAAAGAAAATATCTCCACAAAGCCTTTTAGAAAATCAGTTGAGGTAATTCTGAATGACTATTTCTATTTTGGTAATGTTCTAATAATTTAAAGATGTGTGGACATATGTGTTGTGTATGCATGTATATACACACACATACATGTCTATTTGTACATATGTATATGGATGTGAACATATGTTTTAATAGTGTATGTGTACCCACACATATTTTTTTAATAGGATAAAGTACTTAAAGAATATACCTGGCACTGTCTACAAGCTGTTCATTCTGAGTAACATTCTTTGGTAATTCAGTTGTTTTCAATTTGTTTTAGAAGCAAGCAGAGATTTTTATACTATGCTGCCCTGGTCATTATAGGGTGATGTCATGCTGTCATCACTGCAGCAGCTGCATCGTAATAACTTGCTGGTAGTACTTAATTTCATGGTAAGTATAATTCATTTTTCCCCATATAAATGATTTTCTCTAATTTATTTCAAAATGTAAACAGTAAAAAGACAAATGAGGGACAGGGCCTGCAGGTTAAGAGGTAACAATGTACTTCTCCTGGCACTGTCTCTAAACTAGAATGAACTGAGGTGCAACATTTAATTTCTGTTAAGTTTCATTTTCACCATCTGCAGTGGGGTAGGGGGGTGAATAAGTGAGGAGACTGAAACAGTAAGTCTAACTTGCTATCATTTCATGACCACTAAGTGGAAATAAGCCACTGACTCACAATGTATCATAAAAATAAATAAAATTTCCCTCAAATTTAATGTAATCTGATTCTACATACACTAAAGAAACAGCCAGTAGAAAAAATGCACAAGACTAAGACCCAGATTCCCAACTCTGTTAGAATCATCAAGACTACATTCCTTTTCTGAACGTATGTTTGGGAATAAGTATAATATAATGGTAAAAGTATATATATGGTAGGCTCTTTTAAGCATTCTAATGATGACTTACTTGCACAAATCAGCCTTTATGAGCACTCTTTGTCTTTTAAAATGTGGTGCCTAATAGTTAGACTACCAATTTTCACAAAAATTTTCTTCTAAAATGGGCTTCTTCAAAATAAAAAAATAGGTTTCATCCTGTAGACACAGCACCATATTTTTCTAGCTCTTCAGCAATGTTCAGTTCTACTCAAATACATATGATATGCTTGAAAATATCAAAGACAAATTTCTATAACTGTCTAGCTAAGGGCTTAAGTTTTTTGCTCATCATTAGAAATAAAATGGCTCTAAATACATCTTCACTTGGCAAGCCAAGTCTCTGAAAATGTTTCTAGCAAATTAGCCCTGGAAACTCATCAAAATCTGTTTACTACAGTGAAATTCCTTAAAGATTTGTTAGCCAAATTCGTTTGTAATCTTCTCCTTAAACACATGCACTAATTAGTGTTCCACACAGAAAAATGTCCTTTAATATTTCAGCTCTAATTTTAGAATTTTTATTATATCAATATAAATTTTTCCTTAAGGACTTCAAAAATGAAAAGTAACCAATTTTGAAATGAAAAAGCTGGAAAAAATTAGGAAATAGTATCTTCCATTAAAAGATCACTAGTAAAAGATTAGTATCATTAAAGCTTCTCAAATAATATATAATTACAACTAAACTCTGGATATTTAATAAGCATTCCTATAAATTCCTTGTATTGGGTTAGAACTAATAAGACTCATATAGACGCTAACTGTAGCAATATATTTGTGGTTACATGCAATTACTTTTGAGAAAGGCATGAGTCTCAAACTACAGAACACAAAATATAAAAGGAACAGCATTGTCTTTCTCTGCTTTAACCTGTTTTTATTAACTGCATTCGTACAAATATATTCCCCTCCCTGAAAAATGCAAAAATAAAAATAGGGAAGGAATTAAGTTAGTCATTTTCCCTTAGTTAGTTCCACATCTGAAACACTTGAGAAAGATCAAAGTGTTGCCTAGAAGGGTCCTAAATTATATGACTGACTTAGTTCAACACAGTTATACTGTGATGTGCAAAAGGATTTGGTTCTAAAGTCAGATTAAGGCAAAAAAAAAAAAAAAGTCAAAATAACCCTTCAAAAGTCCCTCAAATTGCCTATACAGTATACTGTACATTGTTCTGTGCATATTTTAATCTCTTTATATAAATCCAACTCAGCTAGTTTCTCCTCTAGCATTGGAATAGATCAACAAAGTAGGTGGCTTGCATTTGGCATCTATGCTGTTTCAAAAATTTTCTTTACTTGGGAGAAGAGAGGCATTTTTGCTTCTTTTCTCCCTGGTTTGGTGTTGTTTTCAACTTTAGTTGAATTCTAGCAAATTAAATGCACATATGATATGATTCTACTGAATATGACAAGCATTTGAATTTTCATTCAGTAGAGTTCATGGAAGAAATGACATTTGGGAGAACCTCTGAAGGCTGAAACAGCCCTGAAATGGAGGGGAAGAAAGCATTCCCAGTGAAGGGAATTTCAATACCCAGAGGAGCTTCAGTACAGTAGTGAAAATAGAAGCCAGAATACAAAAAGGGAATGGGAGGAAGAAAAAACACTAGTCAAACATTATTTTCATTAAATTATAAGACAAATGAAAATAGGGAAATATGCCAGTAGCTTAAAGGAAAAGCAAAATACAAGAAAAATACTTTGTTTATTTTGTTTGTTTTTGTTGTTATAGGTTTTATTTTTTCCTTGGGCACTGATAAATGTGGTACAAATGTGAAAAGTATTATTTTTACATTCTTTCTCTGATGCTTGTCTTATTACCAAACTACCATTTGCTGCCAAGAGGACACAGTGTCCAGCAAACCGTATCTGTTTCTATAAAAAGATCAGAAAAGAAAAACATCAAGGAGACTATCTGATTAGACAAAACCTGCCTCCTTTAAAAGAGTCTGCATTAATTTTAAGAAAAACAGTATTTGCAAGAAATTTTCTTTAAAAACTTTCAGGCATACAGCATTTTAGCTCACTTTCTTTTACTAATTTCAAAAATAATTTCCAAGAATTCCTAACTTGGCACTATAAGTGAACTTTATCCAACAGTGACAACTTATACATAAAAAATTTCCTAATGTAATATAAAAATGGCTTTACATAAAATTACCTACAAATACTACTACTATTACATAAGCAAGACAAAAATATCACGTAAGATTAGTAGTCTTCTAAAGCAGAAATATTTTTCAGTGAAAAGATGGAAGTTCTTTATGCCATTATAGAGACTGAATAATTTAAGAGACTACATTTTATTTAGATTTGACTCTTCTGCACCTAGTACAGTAGTTGATATATATCAGGAATATCTGTTTCATGAATGAAGAAATGTTTTTCAATGATCCCTCTAATCATCTATCCTACCTCCAAAAAAACCTACATAACAAATCTCCTCGTTCTATTTGAGGTCATTTAACAAGTAGTTGTTTTGCCATTCCCATTGTAGAAAATAAGTGAAGACCTAAGCCAGACTGTCACTGATTTTACCTTTCTTCTATCCTAAAAGGAAACAACAAGCACTATGAATACTCTAACCATCCCAATCTAACTTCCCCAAACCAAACACACATACCCACAAACACCAACACCACGACTATCACACTCATAAAACCACCATGCAATTAAATCTACTCTAAAACTCAGAATAGAACAGAATATTTAAGGCACTGACTTGATAATCCTTCTCACCTAAAATTTCACATAAATTGTCTTTTATTAAAGTCGGGCAGATATGGAATGTGATTACTAACAGTGCAATTGCACTAAAATGATACAGAAATATTTACTGAACATCTACTATGTGCCAAGCACTGTGTTAGGCATTACATACACATTCAAGGTAAGTATGTTTTACCTGTTTTACAGGAAAAGAAACTGAAGCTCTCCAAGACCAAGTAACCCACCCATATTTTACACCCTATCCTGCTAAAATCCACCAAGTACTTTTCCATTATAGGACCAAAATATGAAAATTTATTAAACATTTGGTGGATGTTACGCACTGTGAAGATACAGCAGAAAGTATAGCACCATAACTGTCCCTATTTTCAAGCATTTAACAATATGTATGTAAATTTTTATTAAAAATATATTTTTATTAAACATTATTAAATATAATATGCTCATTTGTTTAAAAAATTAGTATGTAAGTACTTTTTAAATGAAAAGTACTCTAGTTCATTAAAGCATATCAATTTATTTTTAGAAAATATACTCAATTTTTCCATAACACATTCAGATTAAGGCAAATTTCATCTTTATTGAGATGTGCTTCAACCTTGATACTCACTTAGAAGTTGTCTTGTTTTTATAATGAGCAAAAATATTTTCTTCAAACAACAGAAAATTGATGGCTTGTCTGTGAATCAATGTAAACTGCACATCCTTTGAAATACTAAACAGTTTCGTTAAAAGGCTATTTAAAAGGAGTAATTCCTAGCAATGCAGAAATAAATTGCCTTTCTAGAAAGCTGACTATACTAATCAATCCTTTAAATCATAGTTTATTGTATTTTAACAGATCACTCTTCATAATTAAGAGATATGTTTTATGAGATGAACTACAAAAACAATACAGCAAAATCACAATCCTTTATAAATGTTTCATCTGAAAACATATGTATGTGATAAGTGAGCATAGTGGTGGTCCCACAAATACAAGAATACACAGACTATCACATCATTTGTTTCCATTTTTTTAAATTAAAAAAATAATTTCATAGCCTTCCTTTCACTAATTAGTTAATTAATTGATAGGTACATTTAGTAAAACAATGCCCTAGATGAGAAAGAAAGCAGTTCATATGAGAAGGTTTAGTAACACAGCTTTGGAGCCCTTCTGAAAATTACTTGATAAAAGTACTAACATTCTGCCAGTTGCTGAGACAGGTGCTACTGCCAATCAGCTGCATTTGCTGAAGCACATTCTAAAGATTACTAATTAATCCCTATACTGAAACCAATGATTGCCTGTCATTTTGCTATGACCACCATGTTTTAAAAAATTGTCACCAAAAAGAAACAAGAAAAGAGTCATGAAGTACAGCTCTAGAAAAATATAACCCCAGGTAAGCTCTGCATCTACTTACTTAGTTATATCTTTTCAGGTATTCTTTATATGAAACTCAAAGCATTGGCTGGAGTCCTGGGATCTTACAGCCTCTCCACATTCTATTTCTCATTATTTCTATTTACCACAAATACATAAAAGTATTTCTGAAATATTTAGGAAAAAGAATCATACTACATAAGACTGCATTTTCTTTGTTGTTGTTGTTAAATTTCGAACCTTTCGATCTTAACCTCAAATAAATATGACTTGTGGAGACATTTTCCAGATTACACCCGTATTTTTATTAGAACTCACCCACACTCCCCTGCCTTTACTCCCACCATGCACATATCCCTGCACATTTTGTTTTACCACCATCATATCCTACCTTCATTATCTGAACACTGTTCAGAATTTAACAAATATTAAAATAGTCAATACTTCCAAATCTTGGCAATTATAAAATATTCTGAAGATCCTTAAAACTATACTAGCACAAGATGCCAAAGAAATTATTTTTAATTTGTCTGAAAACATATTAACATATGTAGATAAAGATAAAATATATTTGAAGGTTCTTTTCATGATTTTCCATCTTTTTAATGTTTTAAGTTAACATTGATTTTTGAATCTCAAGTAATTCTATGATCTACCATGTTTTTAAAGTTGCTTTCATTCAACTGTACATGCCCTGACCTCCACAATGACCTCTACAAAAGCAGTTGTACACTTTACTGTGGTGCAAATCCTCACGGACAAGTTGAACCTGTTCTTTTTGGCACTGAGCCCTTATGCTGAACACACAGCTGAGATTTATTATAAAAGGGGAACTAAGGGGCATTATTTCACAACATTTATCCTTCACATACAGCCAAGTATAATCTTTTACAACCTTTGAGAGCTCTTAAATAAACAGATTTTCTCTTAATTGCACAAAGAGTTTTTTATTTGTCACCAATCATATGGCATATTCAGATTCATTTTACATTAGCAAAAAGCTAGCACACAAAGCATATGTGCTAACAGTTATAAAAATTACTCTCCTTTCTTAATATTTATTTAAAAATAATAAGACTTTTAATCTTCAGATCTGAGGGTAATTACCTGCATTGCTATCTTTAGTAAGAGCAATGTAATAACATAATTAGTAAAACCCTGCCTTCAAAGATCTGTACTTTAAAAAGTAGGTTACAAAAAACCCAACTTGCTACAGCACTCTTATAGGTCTTTATTTTTATACTGTCTTGTGTTTTCTTTTTAATTTCAAAGTTCAACTGTAATTCAGGCATTCCCATAGCATTTTAAAAACACTTCTCATTCTAACAACTTTGAACTGGACTCTGATATCCAAGACTGCTGCCTGGCAACTTTCTCAACACATCTGATATCATGTGGGAGGGAGGAATTTCATGAGTTCTAAGAAATATCTCTAATAACAGGAATTACCACACCATTTAAGTTAATTCTTCAAGATTTGCTAATTGATGATCTAGCATCAACACTTGCCTTGTTGAAAGCAAAGAAACAAATACAACCTCAAAAGTATTCTATCCTGAAAGTCAGGTTAACTAGCTTATCAGCTAATTGCCCAACATTAAGGACACTAAAATATGTTGATTCAGGTGAATACTTCCTTGCTCGAAATTCTTCTAATTTTTTTTCATTAATAGCAAGTGTACAGACAATTTTATGATGCCTGTTGATCTTTTCACAAAGATTTTTTGAAATGATTCAATATTAAACTGATTTTTTAATGGTGAAAAAAACTTAATGACACGATTTTAGATATTAGCAGCTCCACAGCAAGTAAAACAGGCATGTTCATACACAGTACCAAATATGCTTTGACTTCCCTTAACAAAGAAATTTTTTTCTTTAAACTTTAACATTTTGAACAACATAACCTTATTGTTCCAGTTCTAAGGAAAATGTTTTAAATAATTTATATCCTTAATATTGTTTCCCTATATCCAGTGAATTCATGTAAATGTTCATGAGTTTTTACATTTATCACTAAAACCGAAAACGTTTTTTTCTGGAAATATACAATCTTTTGGAAAAAAGTAATTACTTTTAAGTGTTTTTCAAGTGTTATATCTTTAAATAGATATAAATTAGCATGTAAGAAAATTACAACCAGCTATACTCATAATATTAATCTATACTACATTAGACAACATAAAAATTGATAATATCTATAAAAGATGCATTAACTATGCAAAAAATGCCTCAAGACCTGATCCTACACAATGTTCTCACATTCTGTCAGCATTGGTGGTTTTTAAATGCCTAACGCCTCTAACTCATTTTGAAACACACGTGCTTCAAGATTTCCATAATACCCAAAACTATTCTTGGTGAAGTCATGAGTTAACTACAGGTTAACCACCAAATAACTTAAAGAACAATCTTATTCTGTATTTATTTTGTTTCTTCATACCACACAGCTTTCCCATCTATATATCTTCTCTCTAGCAAGAACACAAGCATATCAGCCTATGACTCCCCATATTAACTGTGCCCTTAGACTAACACAATGTTAAAAGCATGGGGCTTTAGAGTTCTGAACAGTCAAATCCTAGCTCTACCTTGAGCTTTAACTTTAAAAAAAAAAAAAAAGTCTCGGCCGGGCACAGTGGCTCACGCCTGTAATCCCAGCACTTTGGAGGCCAAGGCAGGTGGATCACGAGGTCAGGAGATCGAGACTATCCAGGCTAACACGGTCAAATCCCGTCTCTACTAAAAAATACAAAAAATCAGCCGGGCACCAGTGGTGGCGGGCGCCTGTAGTCCCAGCTACTCAGAAGGCTGAGGCAGGAGAATGGTGTGAACCCAGGACGCGGAGCTTGCAGTGAGCAGAGATCGCGCCACTGCACTCCAGCCTGGGCGACAGAGTGAGACTCTGTCTCAAAAAAAAAAAGAAAAAAGTCTCAGTTTCACTTGTCAAGAATTAAATAAATACATTTAAAGGATATAAAATAAGGGTCTACAAAATGCTACCCACTATTATTACTTCATCATCATCATCAATAGGAAGAGAAGCAGGAAGAGAGGGAATATTTTGCACATCTCACAGACTGTTGTTTAATATTACAAGATAAAATCACTAACTTCCAAAAGTCTGTAAGTTAGAACTCAAGGCATCTTCCTGCAGAAACAATGTTATAAATGATGTTACAGTTTAAGACTGACAATATATAAAACACATTAATTATGATAAATTTAGTCTCAGGCCCTGGGAACAATTCAGGAGACAGAGAGAAAAAAAAAAAAGTTTATTTTATCTTTCCTAAAGGTAAGCCTAGCCTTGGGCAAAAATTTAAAATTTCTTAAATTATAGCTTTTCCGCATTTTGTCTTTTGCATTCTTACCCAGCACTTGGTACCTTTCCCAGGCATTATATGTTCCCATAACACAGTATCAACAAGCTCTTAACTGAAAACACTCCACTCAAACCTACTATGAGTTTTAATAGTGATGCCTGGTCTTAAGTCATCAACCTACATATAACACAATCAAAACTTCCTGGTATCAGTAAGGTGTCAAGAGGAAAGAGACTGAACTGCATGATTTTACTTAGCAGACCTCTGGTTCTGATTATAGTGTTTAAAAAAAAAAAAAAGTGAAACTTTTTTTCTTGAACAAAATACAAAACAGTAGGGCCTTTAAAGAAATGAGCTAAGAACCATTCACTTCTCATTTTTTATCTTGATTAATGTTTTTAAATTTTTAGTATCAACAGAGATTATCCAGGCCAATTTTTTTCATCTTCATACTTCCCAATGTAAAAATCTGATTCTCAAAAGTCACTAACATCTTTCACAATGAATCAAATTACAGTAGCATGAGGAATTCCATGAGGACTTGGAAAGGCACAGAAAACGGATAATTTGAATGTCTATAAATAATAAAATTCAGGGAATCTCAGAAGTAGACGTAATATTAAATATCATCTCCAATCCTATTAACCACTGAAGTTTTAAATCCCCATGCCAATATCCTTACCTATGGCTAGACATCTCACCACCTACCAAGACAGGCCACAGCACCAAAATAGGCAAGAGTATGCGTGGGTCTCCAAATAAATCCACTGAAGTATACACCTTACATGAATGACAGATGAAATATATGTGACAAGGACAAAATTCAATGTATCTATTAATGCACACAGACACAGTATTAATCTCACAAAAGCTTAACCAGAACTTTTCTTCTCTACAGATTCCTTGTCCCTTAAGACTTTGTAGGATACACGATTCTTACGAAAGGCAGATATGGGCATACTTCGGAGATATGCAGGTTCAGTTGCAGACCCTTGCCATAAAGTGAGTCACAAACATTTTTTGTTTATTTCCCAGTGCATGTAAAAGTTATGTTTATACTCTACTGTAGTCTAGTAAGTGTGCAATAGGATTTTGTCTAAAACACAGTACATGTATCTTAATATAAAATACATGATTACTAAAAAATGTTAACCATGTGAACCTTCAGCAAATTGTATCTTTTTGCTGGTGGAAGGTCTTGCCTGGATGTTGATGGCTGCTGACTGATCAGGGTGGTGGTTGCTGAAGGCTGGACTAGCTGTGGCAATTTCTTAAAATGGCACAACAATGAAGTTTGCCACATTGATTTACTCTTCCTTTCATGAAAGATTTCTCTGTAGCACATGACGCTGTTTGATAGCATTTAACCCACAGAACTTCTTTCAAAATTGGAGTCAATTCTCTCAAATACTACCACTGCAGAGTGAACAGGCAAACTACAGAATGGGAGAAAAGTTTTGCAATCTATCCATCTGACTAAGGGCTAATATCCAGAATCTACAAAGAAATTAAACTAATTTACAAGAAAAAAACAACCCCATCAAAAAGTGGGCAAAGGATATGAACAGACACTTCTCAAAACAAGACATTTATGCAGTCAACAAACACACGAAAAAAAAGTTTATCATCACTGGTCATTAGAGAAATGCAAATCAAAACCACAATGAGATACCATCTCACACCAGTTAGAATGGCGATCATTAAAAAGTCAGGAAACAACAGATGCTAGAGAGGATGTAGAGAAATAGGATGCTTTTACACTGTTGTTGGTAGGAGTGTAAATTAGTTTAACCATTGTGGAAGACAGTGTGACGATTCCTCTAGGATCTAGAACTAGAAATACCATTTGACCCAGCAATCCCATTATTGGGTATATACCCAAAGGATTATAAATCATGCTACTATAAAGACACATGCACACGTGTGTTTACTGAGGCACTATTCACAATAGCAAAGACTTGGAATCAGCCCAAATGTCCATCAATAATAGACTGGATTAAGAAAATGTGCCACATATACACCATGGAATACTATGCAGCCATAAAAAAGGATGAGTTCATGTCCTTTGCAGGGATGTGGATGAAGCTGGAAACCATCATTCTCAGCAAACTATCACAAGGACAGAAAACCAAACACCGCATGTTCTCACTCATAAGTAGGAGTTGAACAATGAGAACACATGGACACAAGGAGAGGAACATCACACACCGGGGCCTGTCAGAGGGTAGGGGTCTTGGGGAGGGATAGCATTAGGAAAAATACCTAAATGTAAATGACAAGTTGATGGGGACAGCAAACCAACATGGCACATGTTTACCTATGTAACAAACCTGCACATTGTACACATGTACTGCAGAACTTAAAGTATAATAAAAAAAAAAATACTGCCACTGTTTTATCAACTAAGTTTATGTAGTACTCTAAACCCTTTGTTGTAATTTTTAAAATAATCAAAGCATCTTTACCATGAGTAGATTCTGTCTCAAGAAACCACTTTCTTTGCTCATCCCTAGGAAGCAACTCCTCATCCATTCAAGTTTTATCATGAGATTGCAGCAATTCAGTTACACCATCAGGCTCCACTGCTAATTCTACTTCTCTTGCTGTTTCTATCACATCTGCAGTTACCTCTTCCGCTGAAGTCTTGAACTGCTCAAAGTCCTCCCATGGGGGTTGGAATTAACTTCTTCTGAAACTTCCAAAATATCAACTAGTAACGTTGACATTTTGAAAACAACATTCATCTCCTTGTACATTTCTTGTCAGAGATCTTGAGTGACCAGATGCATTGTCAATGAACAGCAATATTTTGAAAGAAATCTTTTCTGAACAGTAGGTCTTAACACTGGGCTTCAAATATTCAGCGAGTCAAGCTGTAAGCAGATATGCTGTCACCTAGACTTGGTTGTGCCCATTTTAGAGCACAGGGGGAGTAAATTTAGCAAAATTCTTAAAGACCCTAGGATTTTCAAAATGGCAAATGAGGCCAGGCACGGTGGCTCACGCCTGTTAATCTCAGCACTTTGGGAGGCCGAGGCGGGCAGATCACAAGGTCAGGAGTTCAAGATCAGCCTGGCCAATATGGTGAAACCCCATCTCTACTAAAATACAAAAAATTAGCTGGGTGTGGTGGTGAGCGCCTGCAGTCCCAGCTACTCAGGAGGCTGAGACAGAGGAAACGCTTGAAACCAGGAGGTGGAGGTTGCCGTGAGCTGAGATCATGCCACTGCACTCCAGCCTGGTGACAGAGTAAGACTCCATCTCAAAAAAAAAAAAAAAGCAAATGAGCACTGGCTTCAACTTAAAGTCACCAGCTGCATTAGCCCCTAAAAAGAGAGTCAGCCTTGCCTTTTGAAACTAACCAGGCATTGACTTCTCCTCTTTAGCTACAAAAATTCTAGATGGCATCTTCTTTCGATAGAAGGATGTTTAATCTACATTGAAAAATCAGTTGTTCCGGGTAGCCACTTTTATGTTATAGAATTGGCATTTTTCCTTAAATTCCATGAATTAACTTCTGCTAGCTTCAGACTTTTCTTCAGAAGCTTTCTCACCTCTCTCAGTCTTCATAGGACTGAAGAGAGTTACAGATTAGGACCTGGATTAGACTTCGACTTAAGGGAATATGTTGTGACTGGTTTGCTGTTTTACCCAGACCACTGAAACTTTCTCCATATAAACAATAAGCCTGTTTCATTTTCTTATCATTCATGTGTTCACTAAAGCAGCACTTTTAATTTCCTCCAAGAATGTTTCTTTTGGAGTAGCACTTTTAACTTTTCCTTTGCATTCACAATTTGTCTCAGTGTTCAGCACAAGAAGACTAGCTTTCGGCCTATCTTGGCTTTCCACATGCCTTCCTTAGGAAGCTTAATCATTTCTAGCTTTTGATTTAAAGTCAGACATATGTGACTATTCTCTTCACTTGAACACTTAGAGGACACTGTAGGGTTTTAATTGGCCTATTTTAAATATTGTTGTGTCTAAAGGAATAGGGAGGCCAGAGGAGAAGGAGAGGGATGAGAGATGGGGCAATTGGTGGAGTAAAACACAGGTAACATTTATCAATTAAGTTTCCTATCTTATATGGGTGTGGTTCCTGGCAGCCTAAAACAATTACAATGGTAACATCAAAGATCACTGATCATATTTCAGCACAACAGACATGATAATAATTAAAAAGTTGGGGGGAGGGGCCAAGATGGCCGAATAGAAACAGCTATGGTCTGCATCTGTCAGCCAGACCAACGCAGAAGGAGGGTGATTTCTGCATTTCCAACTGAGGTATCCAGTTCATCTCACTGGGACTGGTCAGGCAGTGGGTCCAATCCACGGAGGGTGAACAGAAGCAAGGGTGGGGCGTCGCTTCACCCAGGAAGTACAAGGAGCTGGGGGACCTCCCTCCCCCAGCCAAGGGAAGCTGTGAGAGACTGCTATCCAGCCCACATACTAGGTTTTTCCCACGGTTTTTGCAATGTGCAGATCAGGAGATTCCCTCTTGTGCCTACACCACCAGGGCCCTGGGTTTCAGGCACAAAACTGGGCAGCTGTTTGGGCAGACACCGAGCTAGCTGCAGGAGGTTTTTCTCATACCCCAGTGGCGCCTGGAACCCCACCGAGACAGAACCATTCACTCCCCCAGAAAGGGGGCTGAAGCCAGAGAGCCAAGTGGTCTCACTCAGCCAGTCCCACTCCCACAGAGCCCAGCAAGCTAAGAACCACCGGCTTGAAATTCTCACTTCCAGCACAGCAGTCTGAAGTCAACCTAGGTCAATCAAGCTTGGTGCGGTGAGAGGCATCCGCCATTACTGTGGCTTTAGTAGGCGGTTTTCCCTGACAGTGTTAAGGAGGCTGGGAGGTCTGAACCGGGCGGAACTCACCACAGTACAGCAAAACAGCTGTGGCCAGACTGCTTCTCCAGATTCCTCTTCACTGCGAAGGGCATATCTGAAAGAAAGGTAACAGCCCCAATCAGGGGCTTACAGACAAAACCCCCATCTCTCTGGGACACAGCACCTGATGGAAGGGGTGGTCGTGGGCACAGCTTCATCAGATTGAATCATTCCTGCCTGCCACCTCTGAAGAGGGCAGCTGATCCTAACAAGAGGAATTCTCCCAGCACAGTGCACCAGCTCTGCTAAGGGACAGACTGCCTCCTCAAGTGGGTCCCTGACCCCTGTGCCTCCTGACTGGGAGACACCTCCCAACAGAGGTCGACAGACACCTCATACAGGAGAGCTCAGGCTGGCATCAGGCTGGTGCTCCTCTGGGACAAAGCTTCCAGAGGAAGGGCAGGCAGCAATCTTTGCTATTCTGCGGCCATCACTGGTGATACCCAAGTGAACAGGGTCTGAAGTGGACCTCCTGCAAACTGCAGCAGACCTGCTGCAGAAGGGACTGTTACGGTGGCTCAAGCCTGTAATCCCTGCACTTTGGGAGGCCGAGACGGGCGGATCACGAGGTCAGGAGATGGAGACCATCCCGGCTAACCCAGTGAAACCCCGTCTCTACTAAAAAAAATACAAAAAACTAGCCGGGTGAGGTGGCGGGCGCCTGTAGTCCCAGCTACTCAGGAGGCTGAGGCAGGAGAATGGCGTGAACCCGGGAGGCGGAGTTTGCAGTGAGCTGAGATCTGGCCACTGCACTCCAGCCTGGGCGACAGAGCGAGACACTGTCTCAAAAAAAAAAAAAAAAAAAAAAAAAGAAGGGACTGTTAGAAGTGCTAGTAAATAGAAAGCAACAACATCAACATCAACATAAAGGACCCCCAATCAAAAACCCCATCCAAAGGTCATCAGCTTCAAAGATCAAAGGTAGATAAATCCACGACAATGAGGAAAAACCAGCGTAAAAATGCTGAAAATCCCAAAAACCGGAATGCCTCTTCTTCTCCAAATAATTACAACTCCTCTCAAGCAAGAGCACAAAACTGGATGGAGAATGAGATTGATGAACTGACAAAAATACGCTTCAGAAGCTGGGAAATAATAAACTCCTCTGAGTTAAAGGAGCACGTTCTAACTCAGTGCAAGAAAGCTAAAAACCTTGACAAAAAGTTACAGGAACTGCTAACTAGAATACCCAGTTTAGAGAGGAACATAAATGACATGATGGAGCTGAAAAACACAGCACGAGAACTTCGTGAAGCATACACAGGTATCAATAGCCGAATCCGTGAAGTGGAAGAAACGATATCAGAAATTGAGGATCAACTTACCGAAATGAGGTATGAAGACAAGATTAGAGAAAAAAGAATGAAAAGAAACAAACAAAGCCTCAAAGACATATGGGACTATGTGAAAAGACCAAACCTATGATTGATTGGTATAACTGAAAGTGACAGGGAAAATGAAACCAAGTTGGAAAACACACTTCAGGGTATTATCTAGGAGAACCTCATCAACCTAGTAAGACAGGCCAACATTCAAATTCACGAAATACAGAAAACGCCACTAAAATATTGCTCGAAAGGGGCAACCCCAAGACACATAATCACATTCTCCAAGGTTGAAACAAACGAAAAAATGTTAAGGGCAGCCAGAGAGAAAGTTCAGGTTACCTACAAAGGGAAGTTCACCAAACTTTAACAGTGGCTCTCTCTGCAGAAACCACACAAGCCAGAAGAGGGGCCAATATTAAACACTCACATGTACATTCTATATTTTATATATTTTTATATATATATGGAGAGAGAGAGAGAGAGAGACTCGCTCTTGTCCTCCAGGCTGGAGTACAGTGGCGTGATCTCAGCTCACTGCAACGTCCGCCTCCTGGGTTCAAGATTCTCCTGCCTCAGGCTCCCAAGTAGCTGGGATTACAGGAGTATGCCACCACACATGACTATTTTTTGAGAGACAGGGTTTTGCCATGTTGGCCAAACTGGTCTTGAATTCCTGACCCCAAGTGATCCACCCATCTCGGTCTCCCAAAGTACTGGGATAACAGGCATGAGCCATCCTGCCTGGCCTCAACATTCTTGAAGAAAAGAATTTTCAACCCAGATTTTCATATCCAGCCAAACAAAGCTTCATAGTGAAGGAGAAATAAAATCCTTTCCAGACAAGCAAATCCAGAGGGATTTTCTCACCACCAGGCCTGCCTTACAAGAGTTCCTGAAAGAAGCACTAAATATGGAAAGGAAAAACCAGTACCAGCCAATACAAAACCACCCCAAAATATAAAGACCAATGGCACTACAAAGAAACTGCATCAACTAATGTGTAAAATAACCAGTTAGCATAAAGATGACAGGATTAAATTCACACATAAAAATATTAACCTTAAATGTAAATGGGCTAAATGCCCCAATTAAAAGACACAGACTGGCAAATTGGATAAAGAGTCAAGACCCATCAGTGGGCTACATTCAGGAGACCCTCTCACATGCAAAGAAACACATAGGCTTAAAATAAAGAGATGGAGGAATATTTACCAAGCAAATGGGAAGCAAAAAACAAACAAACAAACAAACAAAAAAAAACAAGGGCAGTACATAATGGTAAAGGGATCAATGCAACAAGAAGAGCTAACTATCCTAAATATACATCTACTCAATACAGGAGCACCCAGATTCATAAACCAAATTCTTAGAGACCTACAAAGAGACAGACTCCCACACAAACTCCCTCCCAATAGTGGGAGACTTTAACACCCCACTGTCAATATTAGAGTGATCAACAACACAAAAAATTAAGAAGGATATACAGTACTTGAATTCAGCTCTGGACAAAGCAGACCTAATAGACATCTACAGAACTCTCCACCTCAAGTCAACAGAAAATACATTCTTCTCAGTGCCACACAGCACTTATTCTAAAATTGACCACATAATTGTAAGTAAAACACTCCTCAGAAAATGGAAAAGAACGAAAATCATAACAAACGGTCTCTCACACGCCAGTGCAATCAAATTAGAACTCAGGATTAAGAAACTCACTCAAAACTGCGGAATTACATGGAAATTGAGCAACCTGCTCCTCAATGACTACTGGGTAAATAACGAAATTAAGGCAGAAATAAAGAAGTTCTTTGAAACCAATGAGAACAAAGACACAGCATACCAGAATCTTTAGGAAACAGCTAAGACAGTGTTAAAAGGGAAATTTACAGAACTAAACGCCCACATCAGACGCTGGAAAGCTCTGAAATTGACACCCTAACATCACAAAAGAACTAGAGAAGACCAAAGAAATTCAAAAGTTAGCAGAAGACAAGAAATAACTAAGATCAGAGCAAAACTGAAGGATATAGAGACACAAAAAAATCCTTCAAAAAAATCAATGAAACCAGGAGCTGGATTTTTGAAAAGATTAACAAAATAGATAGACCATTAGCTACATAAATTAAGAAGAAAAGAGAGAAGAATCAAAGAGACACAATAAAAAATGATAAAGGGGATATCATCACTGATCCCACAAAAATAAAAACTACCATCAGAGAATACTATAAACAACTCTACGCAGATAAACTAGAAAATCTACAAGAAATGGATAAGTTCCTGGACACATACACCATCCCGAGACTAAACCAGGAAGAAGCTGATTCCCTGAATAGACCAATAACAAGTTCTGAAATGGAGGCAGTAATTCATAGCCTACCAAACAAAAAATGCCCAGGAATATACAGATTCACAGCCAAATTCTACCAGAGGTACAAAGAGGAGCTGGCACCATTCCTTCTAAAACTATTCCAAACAACAGAAAAAGAGGGACTCCTCCCTAACCCATTTTATAAGGCCAGTATCATCCTGATACCAAAATCTGGCAGAGACACAACAAAAGAAAATTTCAGGCCAATATCCCTGAACATTGATGCAAAAATCCTCAATAAAATACTGGCAAACCAAATCCACCAGCACATCCAAAAGTCTGTCCACCACGATCAAGTCGGCTTCATCCCTGGGATGAAAGGCTGGTTCAACATATGCAAATCAAAAAACATAATCAATCACATAAACAGAATCAAGGACAAAAAACACATGATTATCTCAATAGATGCAGAAAAGGCCTTCGATAAAATTCAATACCCCTTCATACTAAAAACTCTCAATAAACTAGGTATTGATGGAATGTATCTCAAAATAACATGAGCTATTTATGACAAACCCAATGCCAATATCACTGAATGGGCAAAAGCTGGAAGCAATCCCTTTGAAAACCGGCACAAGATAGGGATGCCCTCTCTCACCACTCCTATTCAATGTAGTACTGGTAGTTCTGGCCAGGGCAATCAGGCAAGAGAAAGAAATAAAGAATATTCAAATAGGAAGAGAGGAAGTCATATTGTCTCTGTTTGCAGATGACATGATTGTATATTTAGAAAACCCCATCATCTCAGCCCAAAAACTCCTTAAGCTGATAAGCAACTTCAGCAAAGTCTCAGGATACAAAATCAATGTGCAAAAATCACAAGCATTCCTATACAGCAACAACAGACAAGCAGAGAGCCAAATCATGAGTGAACTCCCATTCACAACTGGTACAAATAGAATAAGATACATAGGAATACAACTTACAAGGGATGCGAAGGACCTCTTCAAGGAGAACTACAAATCACTGCTCAAGGAAGTAAGAGAGGAAACAAACAAATGGAAAGAAATTCCATGCTCATGGATAGGAAGAATCAATACCATGAAAAAGGCCATACTGCCCAAAGTAATTCACAGAGTCAATGCTATTCCCATCGAGCTACCAGGGACTCTCTTCGCAGAGTTAGAAAACACTACTTAAATTTCATATGGAACCAAAAAAGAGCCCTTAGAGCCAAGATAATCCTAAGCAAAAAGAACAAAGCTGGAGCCATCATGCTACCTGACTTCAAACTATACTATAAGGCTACAGTAACCAAAACAGCATGATACTGGTAACAAAACAGATATACAGACCAATGGAACACAACAGAGACCTCAGAAGTAACACCGCACATCTACAACCATCTGATCTTTGACAAACCTGACAAAAACAAGCAATAGGGAAAGGATTCCCCATTTAATAAATGGTGCTGGGAAAACTGGCTAGCCATATGCAGAAAACTGAAACTGGACCCCTTTCTTACATGTTATACAAAAATTAACACAAGATGGATTAAAGACTTAAACGTAAGACCTAAAATCATAAAAACCCTAAAAGAAAATCTAGGTAATATCATTCAGGACATAGGCATGGGCAAAGACTTCATGACCAAAACACCAAAAGCAATGGCAACAAAAGCCAAAACTGACAGATGGGATCTAATCAAACTACAGAGCTTCTGCACAGCAAAAGAAACTATCATCAGAATCAACAGGTAACCTATAGAATAGGAGAAAATTTTTGCAATCTATCCATCTGACTAAGGGCTAATATCCAGAATCTACAAGGAACTTAAACAAATTTACAAGAAAAAAAAAAACATCAAAAAGTGGATGAAAGATATGAACAGACACTTCTCGAAAGAAGACATTCATGCAGCCAGCAAACATGAAAAAAGGCTCATTATTACTGGTCATTAGAGAAATGCAAATCAAAACCACAATGAGATACCATCTCACGCCAGTGAGAATGGCAATCATTAAAAAGTCAGGAAACAACAGATGCTGGAGAGGATGTGGAGAAATAGGAATGCTTCTACACTGTTGGTAGGAGTGTTAATTAGGTTAACCATTGTGGAAGATAGTGTGGCAATTCCTCAAGGAACTAGAACCAGAAATACCATTTGACCCAGCAATCCCAAAGGATTATAAATCCTTCTACTATAAAGACACATGCACATGTATGTTTACTGCAGCACTATTCACAACAGCAAAGACTTGGAACCAACCCAAATGCCCATTAATGATAGACTGGATAAAGAAAATGTGGCACATATACACCATGGAATACTATGCATCCATAAAAAAGAAAGAGTTCATGTCCTTTGCAGGGACGTGGATGAAGCTGGAAGCCATCATTCTCAGCAAACTAACACGGGATCAGAAAACCAAACACCACATGTTCTCACTCATAAGTGGAAGCTGAACAGTGAAAACACATGGACACAGGGCGGGGAATATCACACACTGGGGCCTGTTGGTGGGTGGCAGACAAGGTGAAGGAGAGCATTAGGACAAATACCTAATGCATGCAGGGTTTAAAACCTAAATGACGGGTTGATAGGTGCAGCAAACCACCATGGCACATGTGTACCTATGTAACATACCTGCATGTTCTGCACGTGTATCCCAGAACTTAAAGTAAAATAAAAATACTAATAATTTAAAAGTTGGAAATATTGTGAAAATTACCAAAATGTGACACAGAGACACAAAGTGAGAATATGCTGTTGGAAAAATGGTGCCGATAATCTTGCCCAATACAGGGTTGCCAGAAACCTTCAATTTGTTTAAAAATGCAGTATCTGTGGAGCACAATAAAGAAAAGCACAAGAAAACCAGGTATGCCTGTGTGTCCTTTCTGAGAAAAATGCATTGACATTAGTCACCATGGTAGTACAAAGAAGTACAAATTCATAAATACTTAAGCAGCTTCTTTAATTGCAGAATTTTAATCAAGATCTCACCAGATGGTTTCTTAACTTGGATGAGTTCATCCAAGGCTTTGACTTACTTTACATTCTTGTTTACTGCTCCCAGTAATTCTACTTGATGATCAGACCAATGTTTGTTTTTTCATGTATTCACCAGATGATATCTGCTTAATAGAAATTCCCATAAAGTATGAACCCAAAAAAGAATAAAGTTAGTTTTAGATTCTCTGTTATCTGTAAAATGCAATTATCCTTTAAGTAATCCTTTAATGACTTTTAAAAAGTCATTAATATTTCTTACCAGACCATGTCATTATTTCTGATTAGCCTATTTATGGCTTAAAACAGATCATTTTCCCTTTGTTTTTCGACAACTTAACATTTTGGCAGATTCTACATCGAGATTTAAGAAACACTTATCTTATATTTGGAGTCAGTCACCTAATCACTCTCTTTCTTTTACTTTGTTGCTGTTCTTGGTTTCTTTTTGTTTGTTTTTAAGTTAATCTACCACATTATCTGTGGAGGAACTGATCTTAGCATTTGACAACACCTAAGAAGGCTGTTTAAAGAATTTTCTTTGAGCATTTCACTATATTATCTTATTCTCACAAACAATACACTGTAAGGTATATTCCAAGCATGAATAAGATTATTTGCCTAAGTCCCATAAGCATAACTCACAGAGCCAGAATTTGAAGCTCTCAAACATTAAAACCCAATACCTATCACACTGGTATTCTGCCTATCTTCTATATAAAGGCAAGAAAAAAAGTCTCTTGGTTGTGTCATGAAACATAGTAACAGGAGGCTACAATTACTCCCCATTACTTGTCATTCTCCCCTCAAATGCTCCTAGTGCAAAAGTACATGTTGCTACTATGCAGAACATGAAAAAGAACTTGAATATCTTTGATACAACAGTGGAACTTTGCTAGAA
The DNA here is from genome assembly GCF_049350105.2 of Macaca mulatta. NCBI lineage: Eukaryota > Metazoa > Chordata > Mammalia > Primates > Cercopithecidae > Macaca > Macaca mulatta. The sequence continues at coordinate 133,980,943 of NC_133412.1, read as the reverse complement.
TGGGTAACAGCAATGAAAAAGTACGTGTTATTTACCATTTCAAGGATAAAAGGCCATGCATCAGAAGTAATTACATTTATGGATCTAATTTCTAAAATGAAAATCAATAATACAGAAATAAAAAGACTATTTTACACAGCCATATCATATCAATAATCCTCATTCAAGAAACCAAATAAGGCCGGGTGAGGTGGCCCACACCTATAATTCCAGTACTTGGGGAGGCTGAGGCAGATGTATCACCTGAGGGCAGGAGTTTGATATCAGCATGGCCAAAATGGTGAAATCCCATCTGTATTAAAAATACAAAAACTAGTCTGGTGTGGTGGCGGGTGCCTGTAATCCCGGCCACTCAGGAGGCTGAGGTGGGAGAATCACTTGAACCCAGGAGGGGGAGGTTGCAGTAAGCCGAGATCATGCCACTTCACTCCATGCTGGGTGACAGAGGGACACCCCATTAAAAAAAAAGAAAGAAAGAAACTAAGAATACACAACAGCAATATAGAACCTCCTACCAAAGAAAAAATTATTTGTTCAGTATCGACATTATTTTCTGTATTGAATTCCTTACTGGTGGTACAATGGAAAAAGAATTATATAATCTATAGCCATATACTCTCACTCTGACTTCCACTGTCCACCTGTGCTTAGTGATCATATCTGTAAAAAAAAGAAGGGAATTAATAACATCCACAGTGCATATTTACATGCAAGTTCACTGAATACTATAAAATGCTCTTCAGTCTTACCTTATTACTATCTTATTACTATAATAACAGACATATGAGAAATCTAGGACCACGGGCAGTTCAAAACACTTCATTATATTGACTTCAGGCATATACTAAAAAGTCCACTCTCATTAGTAACATTCATGTTTAGAGCAGAATATAACTCAACAAGACTATGAGTATTCAGAAATTTTGAATATCTATCATTTATAGCATTAATTGTACCATTCCATTTAAATTTACAATCCTCCAAATATATTGTTAAGCAATGATCTGAAAGAAGGAACTGTTTTGTATCTTATGGAAAAGTAAGCCCCAGAAATAAAAAATTATAGCAAAGAAATCTATAATTGTATTTATATTACATGAGTGATTTGCTGTTTCTCCAAAATAGCATGTAAGTCAGTGATTCTCAAACGTGCAAAGTATTTCCATGTGCTTAACAAGAAAACTATCCAAAACAAACACTGTTTAAGAAATTTCTTATTATTTTATTTCCTTTCCATCTGTCTTTGTCCCCTTTTTTGGGTCCCACTCACCTCCTTTCTTTCAGTTGCCTGGCTATTGCTCACAGTAACACTTCTAAAAGAATAAGGCAACAAAATTAGATACCCAGTGGGGAACTCTACCCCAAAATATTACTTGACAATGACATAGTCCAGAGTTAAATATTTATAGACATTAACTCTTAAAGAGACTAATACATGTCTCAATGTAAATACTAAATATACTGTGGTATGTTTTACCTAGTCTTAAAGATTATCATTCAATATTTATCAAGAGGAAAACATCTTATTAAGATCATATAGTCCTCAAGAAAAGTCAATATATTCAATTATTATAAGCCTTATTTTTATACATGTGTTTTTTATGTGACATACATAGAGTAAATAAATCTATAGGGGATATGTTTATGAAATCCCGTGAAGCAAGAGAAAAATCTGAAAGCAACAGTACATAACGCCACAACATGAAGTAAAACAAAAAAATTAATACGTATCACCATTTCTTATAACAAAGATGCCCTAAGTAGTCATTCCTCAGAGAGGTATTATTGAATTACATGGCAATAAAAGCTTGAGGAAAATTATATAAGGTTTGAGGGAATCATATAAAAATAAATTCAGGCTGTAACTATTTTTAAAACACAATGAAAATCTAAACTACCAGTTTATACTAAAGCCCAAAAAGGGTGACAAAATTAGTAAAGTTAAAGCCCTACTAGGCCCTAAAAATATAGAAAGACGAACACAAAGAGAAAATCTGAAAAGCAGCAAAAGACAAAATACTTATCACACACAAGGGACCCTCAATAAGACTAACAGCTGACTTAGCATCGGAAATCACAGAAGTTAGAAGGTAGTGGAACGATACATTCAAAGTGCTGAAAGAAAAATACTAAACCAAGAATTCTTTATCCAAATAAACTACCCTACAAAACTGAGGCAGAATAAAGACATTCCCGGGTAAAGACTGAGGAATCTGTAAAAATAGTAAAGATGTCCTGCAGGCTAAAAGGAAATGATACCAAGCAGTAACTCACATTTTCACAAAGAAATGAAGAATACTCAAAAGGTAATTACATACACAAATCTAAAGGACTGAATGAAAACTTTTCTCTCTTTAGTCCTCTTAACTAATTCACAAAACAGCTGCAAAAAAAAAAAAAAAAAAAAAAAAACCACCTGTAAAACTGTATGGTTAATCTTACAGCATATAAAACATAATATATATGACAATGGCAGTCTCCAGGAGAGGAAAAGGAAGGAAGCTAAACAGAATTAAATATTCTACATATTACTAATACTGAATTAGTATTAATATGAAGTCAATTCTAATAAGTCAATATGCATATTGTAACTCTAGGCCAACCGATATAAAAACATCTAAAAATATGCATGGTAAAAAGAAAGAAATTTAAATGTGCACAAGAAAATATCTATTTAACACAAAAAGGGCAATAAATGAGGAAGAGAAGAACAAAAAAACACCATGAGAAATACACAAAACAAACATTAAATGTAATTAGCTTGAACACTACAAAAACAAAGACTATCCAAATGGAAAAGATCCAGCACACATTAGAATCAAAGATATAAAATAGGTTGAAAGCAGAATTGTGAAACAAGATAAACAATGTAAACAATAACCATAAGAGACCTGAAGTAGCTCTACTAAAACAAAATAAGTCTTTAAGACAAAAACAGTTAACTAGAGACAAAAGTACTTTATAATGATAAAAGGGTCAATATCATGAAGATATAAAAATTATAAACACACAAAAGGAGTTCCAAAATACAGGAAGCAACACTGGACAGAACTGAGAGAGAAATAAACAATTCAACAATAATAGTCAGAGATTTCAAAACTCCACTCAATAATTGGTAAGACAAACTAGACAGAAAATCTGTAAGGACACAGAAGACTTCAACATAACCATCAAGCAACATAATGTAACTAACATCTAACACATTCTTCCCAAATACAGAATAAAATTTCAAGTGCTTGTGGAACATCCTCCACAATAAAAAATATATTTGGCCATAACATAAGTAAATTTTAAAAATTGGGATCATACAAAGTATGCCCTCAAACCACAGTGGAATTAAATTAGAACAACAACTTCTAAATAATCCATGGTCAAACAAGAAATCACAAGAAAAATTTTAAAAATGTGTCCAATTGTATGAATATGAAAATACAACATATTATTGTAGCAAAAGCAGTGTGTAGAGATATTATAGCTTTAAATGCCTATTTTTAGAAAAGAGAAAGACCTCAAATAAATAACCCAAATTTCCACCTTAAGAAATTAGGAAGAGCAAAGCATATAAGCAGAAGGACAACCATAAATATTAGAATGGAAATCAATGAAATGGAAATTTTAAAAAAATGTTTTTTTAATTCTTAAAACCAAGGTTGATTCTTTGAAAAGATCAACAAAACTGTCACACTGCTAGGTTGATATGCCAAGGGAAAAAAGAGAGAAGGAACAAAACTACCAAAATAAGAAGAGTGAACATGATCCTGACCCTACAGAAATTCAACTTAGATGAAACCGACCAATTTCTATGAATACTCAAAATATCAAGACAAGGAATGAAGGAAAAAGAAAAAGGAATAGGAGAATAGGGAAGGGGAGGAAAGGGGAGGAAAGGGAGGGAGGAAAAAGAGAGAAAGGAAAAAGAAAGAGGGGGATAGAAAGAGGAAGTGTGAATAGGCTTATTGTAAGTAAAGAAATTGAAACAGTTTTGGAAATCCCTCTCATTAATAAAAGTCAAAACCAGATGGTTCACTAGTAAATTCCATCAAACATTTCAAGAAGAAATAATACCAATGCTTCAGAAACTCTTCTAGAAAACAGAGGACAAGGGAATATTTTCCAAAACATTCTATGGGGTCAATATTATTCTCATACTAAAGTCTAACAAAGCCATACTATAACAAGGATGAAGCACAAAAACTTTACACTAAGTCAAAGAAGCTAGACTCAAAAGACTACATATTGTATTTATTCCATTTATAGAAAATGTCAAAAAAGACAACTATACAGACACAGAAAGTAGAGAAGTGGTTGCCTAGGGCTTGGAGTGAAAGCAGAATTAACTATCAACTATCACAAGGCATCTTCTGCAGGTGATAAAATATTGTAAAACAAGATTATGGTTGCATATCTCTTTAATATTACTAAAAAATAATTAAATCATATGCTTAATGGGAGTGGATTTTATTGTATGTAAATTATACTTCAATAACTGTTTAAGGAAAAAATGGTTCAGTGACTAGATCAACATCTCCCTAGACTAATCAAGATTAAAGGCAGAGTGCTGGGAATTTTTTTAAAAATTAGCAGTGTAACTCTTATAGGCATTTAAAGAATTAAGAAAATATTATAAACAACTTTATGTAAACAAATATACTTTAGATGAAATTCTCAAATTCTCTGAAAAATACAACTTACTAAAAAAAATACAGAAAAGCTGAGTAGTTTATATCTTTATTTAACTGAGTTTTTTTTAAAAAAAAAAACCTATATACAAACAAATTAGAGTCCCAGATGGTTTCACTACTGAATCCTATAAAAACATGTAAGAAAAAAATAACATTAATTTCATACAAACTCTTTCAAACGTAAGGTAGTACACCCCATTTTCAAGTGAAGCCAAAGGCCCTAACAAAACCATTGCTAGCATTACTGATAAAAACATTATCATATTACTCCAAAGCTAAACAAAGACATCTACAGGAAAAGTATGGAGCAATATCCCTGATAAATACAGACACAAAAATCCTTAATAAAAATATTATCAAATTGAATTCACATATATCATAACCATGTAGAATTTATCACAAGAATGCAAAATTAATTTAATATATAAAAATGAGTCAATTTAAGTCACTAACAGCATAAAGAAAAATGCTATTTAATAAATGCAGAAAAAGCACTTGACAGAATTCAACACGTACTCATAATTTTTCAAAAATTTCAGTACTCTAGAAATGGAAGGAACTTTCCTCAATCTGATGAAAGACATTCATGAACATTCTACAGCTAGTTTGACATATAATGTCAAAAGACTAACTGATTTCTCCCTTAGGTGAGGAAAAAGGCACTGCAATAGGGCAAGTAACAGAAACAAAAGGCAGAGAAGTAAAACTGTATCTAAATGCAGTTAACACAATTGTTTATATAAGCAATCCTAAAAAATCTAAAAACGACTACTCAATAAGTAAAATAGAAAAGCTCATCACATGCAAGCCCAATGTAAATATATATATACCAGGATTAAGCAATGGGAAATGAAATTTGAAATAACTATTTCCTTGAAGAGAGCATCCCACACATAAAATACTTAGGGAAAAAAATGACAATAAGTCTAACATAGACCACTGAAAACTACAAAACATTGCTGAGATAAAGAGGCCCTAAATAAATGAAGCATACCATGTACATGTACTGGAAGACTTAGTATTTTAGACGTTAATTCTCCCTAAATTTATCTATAGATTCAACAGAATATCAATTATACTTTTACCAAGAATATTTGTAAAAACTGACAAACTGAATCTAAAATGTTAAGGATATGCAAAAAGCAATCTTGAAAAAGAAAAAATTGGAAGACTTATACTACCTTAATTCAAGAATTACTATAGTAATCAAGATAATAAGTTACTGAAACAGAATAAGGAAAACAGAAATAGACCTAAACTTATATGCAGTCAATTGATTTTCAACAAAGGCACCAAAAATGTGAAAGCAATCCAATGAAGAAAAGTATTCTCTCTCATGATGCTGGGCTAATGTAAGTGTTCTGAGTACTTGTATTAAGGAAGCCTATTCTAAATTATGATGTTCAGCAGGTTAGGTATATTAAATGCATTTTTGACTTATGGTATTTTCAACTTAATGATGGGTTTATCTAGACTTGCCCCATCAAATAAATTTAGGATCATTTATATTCAAACAAATAGAATATTACATAGCAATATAAAGCAACTAATTCCTGATACACAAAACAACAAAAACAAGTCTCAAAATATTCTGCTGCTTCTCCTGCATAAGACCATTATACAATAACGAGACCAGATTGACCATTTCCCACCTTAAGCAACTAGAAAACTGAACAAAATAAGAACAACAGTTTCCAGAAATTGAGTAACAGCCAGTACAGAACTGTGAGCCCCAAGGGAAGAAAAACAAATGAAATGAACCCTTTGATTGCCCTGGCTTCCTGCATGGAGGCCATTTCCAGGCTATAATACATAGAGAAGTAACCCAAACAGAGCCTAGGAGTCAAGGAGACGAAAATCAGACTTCAGGGATCCTAGGGTAGTTATAATTTGCAGGGCAGATTACCAGAGAGGAAAATGTCACACAGAGATAAAAACTCTAAAGTGGGAGTTAACAAATATTTTCTGCAAGGAGCAGAAAAATATTTTAGGCTTTGCAGGCCATATGATCTGCATCATAACTATCCAATGACGCTATTATAATGCAAAAGCAGAAAAAATATACGTAAATGAATGAGAATGGCTGTGTTACAACAAAACTTTAATTGCAGTAACAAGTAGCAGGTGGGATTTAGCCAGTGAGCTGCCATTTGTCCACGTCTGCTCTAGAGATCTTCACAGTGATGTCCTCAACTTTTGCCTGGGTTTTGAGCTGCACGTGAGTGGAAACTACTGAAGACTAAGAAATGAACCTGGAAAGCAACATATTAAACAATTCTCAAAGCTCACACAGAAACAGTTCATATATTCCCAATAAACAAGTTAAAAAGACCTCTCAATAAATACATATGGCATCAGATAGGGTCCTCAGAATAGTATCACCATGAAAGTGGAGATAAATTAGCGTAACATTAAAATCTGTTCTTGTACATGCTAACAATGCTTAAAAGCAAGACTTGCAAGGATATAATAGATTATAGCTAACTTAACTGCATCCCCAAAGTCTTATAATATTTAATGGAATACCGAAAATTACCAGATATTCCAAAAAGACGGAAATATATAACGCACCTCAGGAAAAAAAAAATCAGTCAATAGAAGCAGACTCAGAAAGGACAGAGATGTGAAATTAGCAGGACAAGGATATTAATACAGCTAGCATAAATATGTTCCACATGTTCATGAAGGTAGAGAAGAAATATGAATATGAGAGAAATCGAAGGTGCAAAAAACACCCCAACAGAACATCTAAAGATTAAAAACACATACAACTTTATGTGTTGTATGTGTTAAAAACACACAGAACTTTAAAATGAAAAATATAACAAGATAAATAACAGCCTAGATACTACAGAAGAAAAGATCACTGAAATTGAAGGCTTAATAATAGCAGCCACCTAAAGTACACACATAAAATATAGACTAGAAAAATAATAAACAAAGGAGAGACAGAGAGTGAAAGAGAGAGGTGTGAGAGAGGGAGGAGAGAAAGGGGAGATAGAAAGGGAGAGAAAGGGAAAGGCAGAGAGGGAGAGAGGGAGAGAGGGAAAGAGAGAGAGAGAAAATCAGTAAGAAAACAAGAAATTTTAACATCAAGTAACTTGACCTAACTGACATTTACAAAACATTCTGCCTAAGAGCCAAACAGAAATTATCCTCAAGTTCACAAAACAATATTCACCAAGATAGACCATACTCTGGGCAATTTTTTTAAATCTGGGCCAAATGCGGTGGCTCATGCCTGTAATCCCAGCACCTTGGGAGGCTGAGGCAGGCAGATCACCTGAGGTCAGGAAATCAAAACCATCCTGGCTAACACAGTGAAATCCCATCTCTACTAAAAATACAAAGAATTAGTCGGGCATGGTGGCACATGTCTGTAATCCCAGCTACTCAGGAGGCTGAGGCAGGAGAATCACTTGAACCCGGGAGGCAGAGGTTGCGGTGAGCGGAGATCATGCCGTTGCACTCCAGCCTGGGCAACAAGAATGAAACTCCATCTCAAAAAATAATAATAATAATAAAGATGTTTGAAATCCTTTAACGTATGTTCTTTGACTATAATGAAAGTAACTAGAACTCAGTAACAACTATGATGGAGTATAAGGACTGGGATCAAGGGTCCCAGCTGATGCACTCTGAAATTCATCACTGCATTTACACCAAGGTCATGATTCCCATGGGCTGCTTCCAGCCAATGACTGAGTAAGGCAGGAATACTAATGTAGTTCCCTGGTTGGGTGATACGAGACTTCTCTGCCAGAAAACTTTGGCACAAGAACTCCCCAGTCAACTTGCCAAACTTTCCTTAGAAATACACTGTAGTCTGAGATGCTGTTATCCAACCTTCGCTCTTTCTTAACTTGAGGTCAAACCGACATCACAGTCTGATGACTCTCTTAGTCTCCTACAGCTCCCTTTTCATTTTCTCACACAGGCATTTTTCCCTAATACATTTTTTGCACATTTAACCCATGCTGGCATCTGCTTCTCGGAGGACTCAAACTGTTGCAAGGTGTCAAAATCTTGCAGATGTAACTCAAGAAACACATAAAAGAAAATGTATAACATTTAATATCTGTAATTTAAAAATTAGAAAGACCTCAAATCAATAATCTAAGTTTCTTTCTAGGGATCCGCAGGGTGCCGCTTTTCCAGCCGGAAACCTCTGTGGCTGGTGGCACTTTTGTCCAAGTTTTGCTTGGGCCCACTGGGCTCATTCCACCCACTCGGCCTGATAGGCTGTGCACTGCTCATGCCATCGGCCCAGATCTCACACCTGCCAAAGGCGAGTCAGGCACAGAGCAGTAACGGGTACATGAGTACAGGATCTGGCAAGAAAGCACAGTCAGGCATGCCAGCTGCTGCAGCAGGGTGGGCAGCTCCAGGCACTTGTTCCATGCAAGCCTGAGGCTGGATCAGATGCACCGCAAGTGGCTTCCACTGCAGGCACCCACGTCTGGACGAGAGGCACATGGTGACAGTGGAAAGCTTGGAGATAACAGAAACCACAGAGCCCCAAAGAGGGCATCATAGCTCTGGCTCTGGGAACCCCTAGGTCTGGGTTTCCTGAAGAGCTGCAGCTCTTCTCTCCTTCGCATCACCCCCAAACATGGTGAGCAGGGGGACGTATTTCAGTCCTGTTTGTGTTACAGCTCTTTCAGTCCCGCCCGAGGGACCATTCACCTGGTCCAGAGTTTTTATCCCATATACAGGAAGAATGAGGTATGTGGACAACTGGAAGGTGAGCAAGGCAGAGAGGAGCTTTATTGAACAAAAGAACAGCTCTCAGCAGACTGGAAGGGGGTAGCTCCTCTCTGCAGGTCGTCTAGACAAGTGTCCAGCTCTCAGCAGGGAGGAGACCCAGAGTGGGTAGCTCCTTTCCACAGCTGGTAGTCCCAACGTCTGTGTGAGTCTGGCTGGGTCTGGGATTTTTATGGGCTCAGAAGGAAGTATGTGTATGCTAATTGGTCCATGGGTAGCCATGGGCAGGCTCATAAAGGCATAGTAAGTTCTCACTCTGGGGCTGCTGATTCCACTCAGAACTGACAGTCCAGCTCCCAGGCTTCAGACTATTACTGGCTTGAAAGTAGGACTTCATCAGGGACTCATACCTTTCCGCCCAAGAGCCCATCTGCCTCCTGCCACAATCAATCATGTTGTCCAGGGTACCCACTCTGTTTGTGGGAGGGGCACCTGCAAGCTCACACAGAGCCACACTCAGGGACCCACTGGCCTCCCTCCCATGCTCCTCATTCCCCAAAGTCCAGAGGTGGCTGAGGCAACAGGAGGCTGGCGGGTCAGTGCTGCCCCAAGCATGGCACCCAGGCTTGGCCACAACTTGCTCTACCCTGGAACGGGCTTAGGGAGCAGGAAAAGGCCAGGCAGCAGAAGCAGGCACTTCCAAGCCTGGAGGGGCAGTGGGGCTTTCTAGGCCCCCGAGAGTGCAGGGACGCCCAGATCCACAACCATAGGTGGGCAGCTGCAGCTGCCACCAGGAGCACAGGGCTCCTGCCCCGCCAACTTGGAAGGGGGCAAGACTCCCACCTGTTCCCGGCTCCCACTGGCTCCATGTAGAGGGCAGCCCCAGCCACACCTTCCCCACTGTAGCTGGTGTCTTTGCAGTGACTGCTGCTGCCATCCCTTCCACCTTTAGAAACTAGAAAAACAAAGCAAATTAAATCTGATTTAAAGAGAAGAAAAGAAATTAAAAAATATGTATCAATGGAATGGAAAACAGACTAACAGAAAAAAAAATCAGGGCTCAGTGTAGTGGCTTATGCCTGTAATCCCAGCACTTTGCCAGGTGGGAGGATTGCTTGATCTCAGGAGTTCGAGACTAGCCTGAGCAACATAAGGAGATCCTGTTTCTCCTAAAAACAAAAAAAATTCGCCAGGTGTGATAGTGCCCTCTTGTAGTCCCAGCTACTCAGGAGGCTGAGGCAGGATAACTGCTTGAGCCCAGGAAGTGGAACCTGTATTGAGCAGTGATCGCCCCCACTACTTTCCAGCCTGGGTGACAAAATGAGATCCTGTCTCAAAAAAAAAAAAAAAAAATCAATGAAAGCAAAAACTGGAAACTGGTTCTCTGAACAGATCAAGAAAACCAATAAACCTCTAGCCAGGTTGATCAAAGGGAAAAAAAAAAAGCCAGAGGATATAAATTACTAATATCAGGAATAAAAGAAAAGCATTAATAGAGATTCCTATGGGAATTTCCCAACTTACAAAGACTACAGGTCTTTCATGGGTTCATTAGAAGCCTATTATTAAAAATTCTCAATCTCAATAATCATCTTATAATGCTTTGTTAACCCACAGAATATTAAATACTATAGCTAAAAGCTCTTGCTCCCTTTAAGAACATTTAACACCTCTGAGCTCAATATCCTAAGAGTCATACGTCCTAGACCACTTTGAGACCAAAAGGAAACAGACAGCAAAGCAGGGACTCAGTGGAGGCTCCAAACTACCATGGCAGCATCTAGGAAAGGCTCTGATTAAAAGTAACAAAAGAGGTGAAGATGGCCAAATAGGAACGGCTCCGGTCTGCAGCTTGCAGCATGATCAATGCAGAAGGTGGGTGATTTCTACATTTCCAACTGAGGTACCTGGTTCATCTCGTTGGGACTGGTTAGACAGTGAGTGCTGCCCATGGAGGGCGAGCCAAAGCAGGATGGGGCATCACCTCACCCAGGAAGTACATGGGGTCAGGGAATTCCCTGACCTAGCCAAAGGACGCCATGAGGGACTACGCCATGAGGAACAGTGCACTCCAGTCAAGATATTATGCTTTTCCAACGGTCTTTGCAACCCACAGACCAGGAGATTCCCTCAGATGCCTATGCCACCAGGGCCCTGGGTTTCAAGCACAAAACTGGGCGGTCATTTGGGCAGACACTGAGCTAGCTGCAGTTTCTTTTTTCATACCCCAGTAGTGCCTGGAACGACAGCGAGACAGAACCATTCATTCCCCTGGAAAGGGGGCTGAAGCCAGGGAGCCAAGTGGTCTAGCTCAGCGGATCCCACCCCCACAGAGCCCAGCAAGCTAAGAAACACTGGCTTAAAATTCTCACTGCCAGCATAACAGTCTGAAGTCGACCTGGGACACTTGAGCTTGGTGGGGGTAGGGGCATCCATCATTCCTTAGGCTTGAGTAGGTGATTTTCCCCTCACAGTGTAAACAAAGCGTCAGGGAAGTTTGGACTGGGCGGAGCCCACTGCATCCCCACAAAGCTGCTACAGCCTGACTGCCTCTCTAGATTCCTCCTCTCCGGGCAGGGCATCTCTGAAAGAAAGGCAGCAGCCCCGGTAAATGGCTCCCATCTCCCTGGGACAGAGCATCTGGGGGAAGGGGAGTCTATGGGTGCAGCTTCAGAAGACATAAACATTCCTGCCTGCCAGCTCTGAAGACAGCAGCAGATCTCCCAGCACAGCACTTAAGCTCTGCTAAGGGACAGACTGCTTCCTCAAGTGGGTCCCTGACCCCTGTCCCTCCTGATTGGGAGACACCTCCCAACAGGGGTTGAAAAACACCTCATACAGGAGAGCTCTGTCTGGCATCTAGCCAGTGCCCCTCTGGGACGAAGCTTCCAAAGGAAGGAAGAGCCAGCAATCTTTGCTGTTCTGCAGCCTCTGCTGGGGATACCCAGGCAAACAGGGCCTGGAGTGGAACTCCAACAAACTCCTGCAGACAGGCAGCAGACAGGCCTGTCTGTTAAAAGGAAAACTAACAAACAGAAAGGAATAGCATCAACATCAACAAAAAGGATGTCCACACAAAAACCCCATCTGAAGGTCACCAACATCAAAGACCAAAGGTAGACAAATCCATGATGATGAGGAAAAACCAGTGTAAAAAGGCTGAAAATTCCAAAAAGCAGAACGCCTCTTCTCCTCCAAAGGATCAGAACTCCTTGCCAGCAAGGGAGCAAACTGGACGGAGAATGAGTTTGACGAATTGACAGAAGTAGGCTTCACAAGGTGGGTAATAACAAACTCCTCTGAGTTAAAGGAGCATGTTATAACCCAATGCAAGGAAGCTAAGAACCTTGAAAAAAGGTTAGAGGAATTGCTAAGCAGTTCAGAGAAGAACATAAAGGACCTGATGGAGCTGGAAAACACAGCACAAGAACTTCGTGAAGCATACAAAAGGATCAGTAGCCAAACTGATCAAGCAGAAGAAACTATATCAGAGACTGAAGATCAACTTGATGAAATAAAGCGTGAAGACAAAATTAGAGAAAAAATAATGAAAAGGAATGATCAAATCCTCCAAGAAATATGGGACTATGTGAAAAGATCAAACCTACGTTTGACTGGTGTACCTGAAAGTGACGGATAGAATGGAACCAAGTTGGAAAACACTCTTCAGAATATTATTCAGGAGAACTCCCCCAACCTAGCAAGACAGGCCAACATTCAAATTCAGAAAATACAGAGAACACCACAAAGATTCTCCTCGAAAAGAGCAACCCCAAAACACATAATCGTCAGATTCACCATGGTTGAAATGAAGGAAAAATGCTAAGGGCAGCCAGAGAGAAAAGTCAGGTTACCCTTGAAGCCCATCAGACTAACAGCAGATCTCTCTGCAGAAACCCTACAAGCCAGAAGAGAGTGGGGGCCAATATGCAACATTCTTAAAGAAAAGAAATTTCAACCCAGAATTTCATATCCAGCCAAACTAAGCTTCATAAGCAAAGATGAAATAAAATCCTTTACAGACAAGCAAATGCTGAGAGATTTTGTCATCACCAGGCCTGCTTTACAACAGCTCCTAAAGGAAGCACTAAATATGGAAAGAAAACACTGGTACGGGCAAAAACATACCAAATTGTAAAGACCATCGACACTATGAAGAACCTGCGTCAACTAACAGGCAAAATAACCGGCTAGCATCATGATGACAGGATTAAATTCACACATAACAATATTAACCTTAAATGTAAACGGGCTAAATGCCCCAATTAAAAGACACAGGCTGGCAAATTGGATAAAGAGTGAACAACCATTGGTGTGCTGTCTTCAGGAGACCCACCTCACATGCAAAAAATCCACATAGGCTCAAGATAAAGGGATGGAGGAATATTTACCAAGCAAATAGAAAGCAAAAAAAAAGCCGGGCATGAAATGCTAGACTATGATAGAACTGACTTGGAACAAATGAACGAACGAATGAACAAAAAAAGGAAGGAAGGAAGGAAGGAAGGAAGGAAGGAAGGAAGGAAGGAAGGAAGGAAGGAAGGAAGGAAGGAAGGAGGGAAAGAAGGAGGGAAGGAAGGAAAGAAAAGAAAGAGCACTACATAATGGTAAAGGGATCAATGCAACCAGAAGAGCTAACTATCCTAAATATATATGCACCCAATATAGGAGCACCCAGATTCATAAACCAAGTTCTTAGAGATTCATAAACCAAGTTCTTAGAGACCCACAAAGAGACTTAGACTCCCACACAAACTCCCTCCCAATAGTGGGAGACTTTAACACCCCACTGTCAATATTAGAGTGATCAACAACATAAAAAATTAAGAAGGATATACTGGACTTGAACTACCTTTAGAGAAAGTGGACCTAATAGACATCTACAGAACTCTCCACCTCAAGTCAACAGAATATACATTATTCTCAGTGCCACATAGCACTTATTCTAAAAGTGACCGCATAATTGGAAGTTAAACGCTCCTCAGCAAATGGAAAAGAACAAAAATCATAACAAACGGTCCCTCACACGCCAGTGCAATCAAATTAGAACTCAGGATTAAGAAACTCACTCAAAACTGCGGAATTACATGGAAATTGAACAATCTGCTCCTGAATGACTACTGGGTAAATAACGAAATTAATGAAGAAATAAAGAAGTTCTTTGAACCAATGAGAACAAAGACACAACGTACTAGAATCTCTGGGACACAGCTAAAGCAATGTTAAAAGGGAAATTTATGGCACTAAATGCCCACAGTACAAAGTGGGAAACATCTAAAATTGACACACTAACATCACAATTAAAACAACTAGAGAAGAAAGATCAAAGAAATTCAAAAGCTAGCAGAAGACAGGAAATAACTAAGATCAGAGCAGAACTAAAGGAGATAGAGACATGAAAATCCCTTCAAAAAAATTAATGAATACAGGAGCTAGTTTTTTGACAAGATTAACAAAAATAGATAGGCCATTAGCCAGACTAATAAACAAGAGAGAAGAATCAAATAGACACAATAAAATATGATGAAGGGAATATCACCACCGATCCCACAGAAATACAAACTACCATCAGAGAACACAATAAACACCTCTATGCAGATAAACTAGAAAGCCTACAAGAAATGGGTAAATTCCTGGACACATACACCCTCCCAAGACTAAACCAGGAAGAAGTCAAATCCCTGAATAGACCAATAACAAGTTCTGAAATGGAGGCAGTAATTCATAGCCTACCAAACAAAAAAAGCCCAGGAACATACAGATTCACAGCTGAATTTTACCAGAGGTACAAAGAGGAGCTGGTACCATTCCTCCTGAAACTATACCAAACAATAGAAAATGAGGCACTCCTCTGTAACTCATTTTATGAGGCCAGTATCATCCTGATACCAAAATCTGACAGAGACCAACAAAAAAAGAAAATTTCAGGCCAATATCCCTGATGAACATAGATGCAAAAATTCTCAATAAAATATTGGCAAACCGAACCACCAGCACATCCAAAAGCTTATCCACCACGATCAAGTCGGCTTCATCCCTGGGATGCAAGGCTGGTTCAACATATGCAAATCAAAACGAGACAGAAAGTTATTAAGGATATGGAGGAATTGAACTCAACTCTGCACCAAGCGGACCTAATAGACATCTACAGAACTCTCCACTCCAAATCAACAGAATATACATTTTTCTCAGCACCACATCGCACTTACTCCAAAATTGACCACATAGTTGGAAGTAAAGCACTCCTCAGCAAATGTAAAAGAACAGAAATTATAACAAACTGTCTCTCAGACCACAGTGCAATTAAACTAGAACTCAGGACTAAGAAACTCAATCAAAACTGCTCAACTACATGGAAACTGAACAACCTGCTCCTGAATGACTACTGGGTACATAACGAAATGAAGGCAGAAATAAAGATGTTCTTTGAAATCAATGAGAACAAAGATACAACATACCAGAATCTCTGGGACACATTTAAAGCAGTGTGTAGAGGGAAATTTATAGCACTAAATGCCCACAAGAGAAAGCAGGAAAGATCTAAAATTGACACCCTAACATCAAAATTAAAAGAACTAGAGAAGCAAGAGCAAACACATTCAAAAGCTAGCAGAAAGCAAGAAATAACTAAGATCAGAGCAGAACTGAAGGAGACAGAGACACAAAAAACCCTCCAAAAAAATCAATGAATCCAGGAGCTGGTTTTTTGAAAAGATCAATAAAATTGATAGACCGCTAGCAAGACTAATAAAGAAGAAAAGAGAGAAGAATCAAATAGATGCAATAAAAAATGATAAAGGGGATATCACCACTGACCCCACAGAAATACAAACTACCATCAGAGAATACTATAAACACCTCTACACAAATAAACTAGAAAACCTAGAAGAAATGGATAATTTCCTGGACACTTACACTCTCCCAAGACTAAACCAGGAAGAAGCTGAATCCCTGAATAGACCAATAGCAAGCTCTGAAATTGAGGCAATAATTAATAGCCTACCAAACAAAAAAAGTCCAGGACCTGACGGATTCACAGCCGAATTCTACCAGAGGTACAAGGAGGAGTTGGTACCATTCCTTCTGAAACTATTCCAATCAATAGAAAAAGAAGGAATCCTCCCTAACTCATTTTACAAGGCCAACATCATCCTGATACCAAAGCCTGACAGAGATACAACAAAAAAAGAGAATTTTAGACCAATATCCCTGATGAACATCGATGCAAAAATCCTCAATAAAATACTGGCAAACCAAATCCAGCAGCACATCAAAAAGCTTATCCACCATGATCAAATGGGCTTCATCCCTGGGATGCAAGGCTGGTTCAACATATGCAAATCAATAAATGTAATCCAGCATATAAACAGAACCAAAGACAAAAACCACATGATTATCTCAATAGATGCAGAAAAGGCCTTCCACAAAATTCAACAGACCTTCATGCTAAAAACTCTCAATAAATTCAGTATTGATGGAACGTATCTCAAAATAATAAGAGCTATTTATGACAAACCCACAGCCAATATCATATTGAATGGGCAAAAACTGGAAGCATTCCCTTTGAAAACTGGCACAAGATAGGGATGCCCTCTCTCACCACTCCTATTCAACATAGTGTTGGAAGTTCTGGCTAGGGCAATCAGGCAAGAGAAAGAAATAAAGGGTATTCAGTTAGGAAAAGAAGAAGTCAAACTGTCCCTGTTTGCAAATGACATGATTGTATATTTAGAAAACCCCATTGTCTCAGCCCAAAATCTCCTTAAGCTGATAAGCAACTGCAGCAAAGTCTCAGGATACAAAATCAATGTGCAAAAATCACAAGCATTCTTATACATCAGTAACAGACAAACAGAGAGCCAAATCATGAGTGAACTCCCATTCACAATAGCTTCAAAGAGAATAAAATACCTAGAGATCCAACTTACAAGGGATGTAAAGGACCTCTTCGAGGAGAACTACAAACCACTGCTCAGTGAAATAAAAGAGGACACAAACAAATGGAAGAACATACCATGCTCATGGATAGGAAGAATCAACATTGTGAAAATGACCATACTGCCAAGGTAATTTATAGATTCAATGCCATCCCCATTAAGCTACCAATGACTTTCTTCACAGAATTGGAAAAAATTGCTTTAAAGTTCATATGGAAACAAAAAAGACCCCACATTGCCAAGACAATCCTAAGCCAAAAGAACAAAGCTGGAGGCATCATGCTACCTGACTTCAAACTATACTACAAGGCTACAGTAACCAAAACAGCATGGTACTGGTACCAAAACAGAGATATAGACCAATGGAACAGAACAGAGCCCTCAGAAATAATACTACACATCAACAGCCATCTGATCTTTGACAAACCTGATAAAAACAAGAAATGGGGAAAGGATTCCCTATTTAATAAATGGTGCTGGGAAAATTGGCTAGCCATAAGTAGAAAGCTAAAACTGGATCTTTTCCTTACTCCTTACACAAAAATTAATTCAAGATGGATTAGAGACTTCAATGTTAGACCTAAAAACATAAAAACCATAGAAGAAAACCTAGGTAATACCATTCCTGGATAGCCTCAGGATGGGGGCTTATTGCAAAGGACATAGGCATGGGCAAGGACTTCATGTCTAAAACACCAAAAGCAATGGCAACACAGGAACAGAAAACTAAACAGCACATGTTTTCACTCGTAAGTGGGAGTGAACAATGAAAACACATGGACACAGGGAGGGAACATCACACACCAGAGCCTGCTGGGGGGTGGGAAGCTATGGGAGTGATACATTAGAAGAAATACCTAATGTAGAGAATGAGTTGATGGATGCAGCAAACCACCATGGCACGTGTATACCTATGTAACAAACCTCCACGTGCACATGCAACCCAGAAATTAAAAGTATTGGAAAAAAACAAAAAGTAACAAAAGAAAGCAGCAATATATTCTTAACTCTCTCCACCATTAGGAATGGAGGCTGGGAGAAGATGCCAGATGCTCTCTCAGCAAAAATGGGAAGAGCTTCTAGTGTAGAAAAATGTTAACAGGAGGCAGGGCACTGTCAGAATGGGAATGTATTATATCATCCATCAGTTGAGTATGTTTAAGAAAGACAGTATGCAAAAATAACTGAATGCAATCCTTGGTTTTCAAACTTAACCACAGCCCCTGAAGTTGTGGCAAATTGTATTCTGATACATAAACAATGTGTGATGATGATGAAGAAGAAAGAAGAAAGAAGGAAGAAGGAAGAGGAAGAAGGAAAAAGGAGAAGGAGAAGGAGGAGGACCAAAATAGCAATAAAAATTGTATAGGAATTATATAACAAAATGATCAACCAAAGAAAAACCTAATATTATTTCCTACATAATAGTAACACAAAAACCACAGTTAACTCAAGGCAATACTGATGGTGCATTGATAAAATTCCAAAGGAAAACTAGGTCTGCTTAGCTGAAAAATTAAAGTATTACATTAACAATTATTGCAGGAAATATCTGGTCATGAGCATTTGCAGATGGAGCCTTATAAGAAATCTAAGCAATCACCAAAAAAGGAAAATTTATTTCAACATTTACAAATACTAAATTTTAGCGTCCCTTAACTTATTCAACAGATTACTAACTAGTAAAAAGCTATAACATATCAAAGTGAATCTATGTATCTGAACTTCATATAACCTTCTAGGAACCAAAGAATGAATGTGTATTTTGAAAGTAGTGTGCAAGTTCATCAAAAGAAAATTCCTGCCTGAAAACTATGGAATAAACTTGGCTAAAGTCACACCTTCCATTCTTTTGCTAACATTTCTCCCACATACTCATTTTTAAATGTGAAATGCCTTCGTCCTTTCCATTTTTCTGAAACTCTACTTTTCTCTAGGTTTAATTTAAGTCTTCCATACTCCATTCCTCATAAATGAGAATACCACTATCAACCCTACAGGATAGTTTTCAAGATTAAGTGAGTTAATGTTCAGAGACTGATTGAAACACATCCTCCCTCTTTTTTCCTAATTCTAATTCTTGTAAAATTACTATATCCACAACACCAACAGCAATCACTGCTTTGCAAATGTTATAGGAACTTGATAAAACCTTACTGATAAACAGATTAGCACCCAATATAATTATCTATAAAGCTGAAAATCTGCCTCATTACATTAAGCAATGCATTATACAGTATGTAGAATACTTTGTAGGAAAACATGTGTTTCATAAGTTAAGCAGAAAAACATTATTTCTACATCCTAGTCTAAGAATATTTCTGCATTTGCAGGCCTCTGTAATGTTATCCTCAGAGGGACTAAAAGAGTCAAAGCTTCCCACCATTCATCGAATACTGATTTTACCTTGTCCTCATTAAAAAGTAACTGATATAACTGAAAATCCAAACTCATTATTTCTGCCCATGCTCAAGTCTAGACGGATCACGAGACAAATTTTCTGGAATAAATTCAACCACTGTCATAAATTCTGAAGCCAATAGTTTGACCATTACCAATTTTTCCTTTACCATAGTAAAGGAAATAATATTACATAAAATTCATAGCATATAATTCATTATTTGTGAATTTTCCCAACTATTGACACTAAATATTTCAGTTTTTTCACTTATATATCCATAGAACAACTGAATTGTTACCTAGAAATATGGAAATATATAAGAAAGAGTTATAAAGGCATTTGGAACTTGTAATATTGTGATTTATGATAAGAAATACAAATGGTGTTCATCCCATTTCCTGGTACTCATCTCCTAAAACCTTTGTAGTCTCCAAAATGGTGTCTTTTTGTATGCTAATGAGATGGCTGGGGGGCGGTCCTGGATAGCCTCAGGATGGGGGCCTATTGCAAAGGGAACCAACTTTGCAATTACCTCTGGGAAGAGGTGAGGGACAGGAGGTTGAGTTGATCACCAGTGGCCAGTGATTTATCAATCCTGGCTATAGGAAAGAAGCCTCCATAAAAACCCAAAAGGACAGGATTCATTGAACCTCAAGGTTGCTGAACACATGGAGGTGCTAAGATGGTAGCCCACCCTGAAAGGGCTTGGAAGATGCACGTACCTTCCCACATACCTTGCCCTATGCATCTTTTCCATGTAGCTGTCCATCTGTATCCTTTGTAACATTCTTTATAATAAACCAATAGACATAAGTGTTTCCCAGAGTTCCGTGAGCCGCTCTAGCAAATAACTGAACCACAGGAAGGGATCATGGGAAACTTTTTATAGCCATTTAGTCAACAGCACAGGTTACCACCTGGAGCTTTCGACTGATGTCTGAAGTTGGGAGCAGTCGTGTGGTACTGGGATCTTACCCGGTGGGGTTTGCACTAATTCCAGTTAGTGTCAGAATTGGGTTAAACTGTAGGAAATCCTGTTGGTGTCTGCTGCAGAACTGCTTGGTGTGTACAGAAAAGAAAAGAAAAGAAACGAAATAACAACCATAAAAAAAACCACACATTTTGGAGATCAAGTGTTCTGTGCTGAGTATGTGTAGCAGGGGAAAATTTGTTGTTTTTTCCCTACTATATAGGAGTCTATAGATAAAATAACTAGTAAAAAATACACGGTACAAAATTAACAATTATTAAGTCACAAACCCCATCTTCAATCATAATTTACTGGTCTATTATAGTTTTTATTTGTATCTATACCTATTTATACTTAGTATCTTTACAATGAGCCAGGCATCCTGAGAGTTTTATAAAATTGCTTCACAAAATACTCAGGAACTCTATAATGTAGGCATAATCTCTTTTTTAAGAGTTGAGTAATTAAGGCTTAAAGAGGTAAAGTGATTTGCCCAAGGCCAAACAATTAGTATACATAGTAGAGAAGCCACAATTCAAACCTCTAATAATATTATAAGGACGACCTGTTTTAAACAATTCTGAAATAACAAAATTCAAATTTACAATTTTAATCATGAAGCTATTCATTTCATAAAAATTTTATTTAGGTCACATTAAAGTACTCACCAAGGATTATCTTAAGTCTTAAGAACCTCCATTTTCTTTAAAATAGAATGGAATTAACCAAATTTCTATTTACTTATATGTAACTCTTCAGGGATATCCATGTGAAAATTAGAATATACTATAAGTTTAGTGAAATAACATAACTGGAGACATTTAAAAGCTAAGAGAAAATAATCACCTGATACTCACCTAGTTAATTATATGCCAAAAGATCTGATAAGATTATTAATTTGATTTACATTTCAAAATACATTTATAGATTCAAATTAATACTACGTGTATATCACAAGACTTGAGAAAGGGCACATGACTTCTTTAGTTATGACACTTTGATCTACCACATAAGTGCAAATTATATATTAAAAATAGAACAAATTAATAACACTTGGTCAAGTTTGGTTTTCTGTTTTTTGGCAAAATGGTAAAGTACCTAAGCTGTTTGGCACAAACTTATGGTTTTATAGGACATAACTGACTGCTCAATGTAATTTTTATTTTCTTTTTCAGATACAAATGAGTATTAATTTTCTATAACTCATATTTTATCAAGGTTAGATCTTCCAATGAGTTCAGAGGAATATGCAATGCTTGAAAGCGAACAGCTAAATCCTATTTGTTGCACTCAGAAAAGGCGATTTATATCACAAATGAGTACTCTGCTCCCTTCTGGCTCACCCATAGATAATATTTTTTTAAACTCAGGGTTTTTTAACATCAGGGTTTTTTAACATCAGGGTTAAAATACTTAAAAAGTTTTCCCTTTTGTTAATGCATGGTATGTTTCTCCATAGTACTCCCCAAACCAACCACAGGCTATCAAAAGTACTTAAAAACAATTCTTACATTATCTTTTGACATCCATAGGTTATCTTTGTGACTCAGTTTATTTCCAGTTTGCATACAAACAAAATAGAATGAAGAAGCACCAAAGCCATGGAATCTCATTCCTAATTTATGTGCCTTCACTTGTTTCCAAAAGACTAAGATTTACTCACATGGATATTTATTGACACAAATTATCTAGTAATGAATTGGGGGGGGAACTTTGAGGTCTGTTCACTGGTTCAACTAAGAATGATGTAATTAAGAATAGTAACCATAACCATAAGCTACATAAAAATAATTAGAATTATTTGTAAAATGATAAAGAAACAGAAGGCTGCATAATTATATCCACAGGATTTGAAACAAATAGATCAAAATAACTAACACCTGACCAAGAAACAAAGTTGTAGCTCTTACTTTAAGAGTTCAAAAGCTATCACCACACAGAGGGCACAATTATATATAAAATGAAGTTTCTGGCCGGGTGCTGTGGCTCATGCCTATAATCCCAGCACTTTGGGAGGCCAAGGCAGGCGGATCACAAGGTCAGGAATTCGAGACCAGGCTGGCCAGTATGGTGAAACCCCATCTCTACTGAAAATACAAAAAGATTAGCCAGGCATGGTGGCACGCACCTGTAGTTCCAGCTAACCAGGAGGCTGAGGCAGAAGAATCATTTGAACCCAGGAGGCAGAGGTTGCAGTGAGCCAAGATCACGCCACTGCACTCCAGCCTGGGTGACAGAGTGAGACTCCGTCTCAAAAAAAAAAAAAGAAGAAATTTCTCTTATTCATGCATAAAATAGTGATAAGTAGAACTTTCTTAAATACTGAAGTCACAAATTACATAATTTCTCTAAGACCCTATGCCTGATGCTCCTCCACCCCCTGAGAGTTTAATTCCTATAAAATATACTTCAAATAATAAATCCAGCACAACCTTCATAATATTCCTAATCAAAATATGTTCACTGACTGACTGAACTCCACCTATGTGAATATGTAATAATTAAATCCTCATTTCTTAGTCATTATTTTATGCCCATTTTGAACCCTTCAACTTTCTCAAGGTTATTAAACAAATGAATTCAGTCTTTTCTGTCACATCTCAAAAGATCTATTTCCAGAAACCTTAATCATATTTATATATCTTTCCTTGGTT
The DNA here is from genome assembly GCF_049350105.2 of Macaca mulatta. Classification (NCBI taxonomy): domain Eukaryota; kingdom Metazoa; phylum Chordata; class Mammalia; order Primates; family Cercopithecidae; genus Macaca; species Macaca mulatta. The sequence goes on along the minus strand of NC_133412.1, from coordinate 133,957,595 downwards.
CCTCTCCAAGTTGAGCACATCCGACTTCATTTTACGTTTGACTTTTTTTAAGTAGAATAGATCAGGAAAAGAAAGTTATTATGCTGACTCCTGTCCCTTAAATTACCTAGTCCATACAATCAGCCCACTATTAGAAACAAGAGCTCAAATCTTAGCTCTCACAGGATACCTGAATCAGAATGTATAAGTTTATTAATATTTTCATTAATTAAATATGAGATGTAATAGAAAATTAGTTTCAGTGTCATCTTTTAAATGTGATCTAACCTCTCAAAGACTCAGTTTTCACATTTGTAAAAACAGGAATACCATCTATTTTATGAAGACATAAAAACAGAAATTAATACCTATTATAAAAAAGAACTATCATAGGTCACAAATTCTTAAGTAATGTTTGTATTCCTGCATATCCAGCAGCCAGACCATGCTGGCTTATAGCAGGCATTCAACAAAATCAACCCCTGGGATATAGGTGCTTAATGTTACTTTTCATCCTTCATTTCAGGATTGGATTTTCTAAAAAGAATAAAAATACTTAACGTCATAAACATTTAGACTTTCATCTGTATTCTGTGTCAGTCTCCACATTCAATAAACAATTGACACTAATAAATTCACGTAAATACTATGCTATTCTAAATTTTACCTTTCCCTTGAACCAACTGTGATTTTTATTTCCAGTTTAGCCATTCTAGTGGGTATTTAGTGCCATGTTGTGATTTTAATCTGCATTTTCTTTCACCAGTCACTAATGAGGCTGAGGATTGGTTATCCTATTTTTAGAAATGCCTGTTCAAAACTCTAGATCATATATATGAGTTATTTATACCTTCTGGATCTAAGCCTTTTATCAGTTACATATGTTGTAAATAACTTTTGTCACTTTGTGGCTAGTTTTTTTCCCACTCTCTTAAGGATGTTTTTATTGTTTTACTTTTCTATTATCCATCTGGAAATGATCCAATGGGGTGGGGGTAAGTGATCCAATACTTTAACACACATTGAGAGTAATATAACTTAAGTATGTGACAGAATACTTATAACAATATTCAGCATTTGGTTCAAGGGCATTATAAAATAATTCATTTATATATCTAACTACAAAATATAACAAACATTAATGGTAACGTTATGGTTGCCAATTATTACTATTTACCACATGGCTAGCATACATTGGGCACCAGTTTTAGCATTTCATGTATAGATTTCAATATTCTGAACAATCATATGAAGTTAGCATTTCTCAACTTCCCAAATGAGAAAACAAAGTCAGAAGAGTAAAGTAATATCTTACCCATGGAAACATATCTAATAACAGTAAAGCTGGGATTTAATCCCGTTATGCCCATTTTCTTTCTTCTATACTTTACACTTTGGTAGTTCCTTATTAAGCAGTATTTTTCTTTACATTATTTTAAGATATGTTAATACTTCTGACATTTGAAAGTTTGAAACCGATCATGAATATCTGATATTATTTAAGTACCTACATAGCCATGATCATATAAAACGATGTTCAAATATGAAGCCTCTGCCCTCAAGATGTTTATAACCTAATAGCTAGCACACATATGACAAACATGGTAGGCAATTTTAAAATTCAAAAAAAGTAGCTGGATGGGCAGTTGGGGAGAAAAATGGATACATAAAAGGAAAGAAAAATATTCATATATTTACAAATCAAAGCTTGGCATTTTTATATTTATCACAATCTCAAAATAATGGTGATTTCTTTTTTTTTGTTTTGTTTTGAGACGGAGTCTCACTCTGTCACCCAGGCTGGAGTGCAATGGCTTGCTCTCAGCTTACTGTAACCTCTGCCACCCTGGTTCAAGTGATTCTTCTGCCTCAGCCTCCCAAGTAGCTGGAATTACAGGTTCCTGCTACCGTGCCCAGCTAGTTTTTGTATTTTTAGTACAGACGGGGTTTCACCATCTTGGCCACGCTGGTCTTCAACTCCTGACCTCGTGATCCACCTGCCTCGTCCTCCCAAAGTGCTGGGATTACAGGCATGAGCCACTGCCCCCAGCCTTTTGTTTTTGTTTTTTTTGAGACGGAGTCTCACTTTGTTGCCCAGGCTGGAGTGTAGTGGCACAATGTCAGCTCACTGCAACCTCTGCCGCCCTGGTTCAAGCGATTCTCCTGCCTCAGCCTCCCAAGTAGCTGGAATTATAGAAAATTAAAGGTAATAGAAGTCTTAAATACCACTCAAAGAAAGATGTTCAGAAGAACATAAAGGCAATGTAAAGATAAAACTTTTTTTCCTCTCCAAATCTATATGCCTTGCTGCAGAACGTTAAACATTATTAAAAACAAACTCAGGGTAAGATACTCTTCAGGCAAAAAGAAAATCTGTGCAACACATTAGCCCTCCTCAATCCCCACTCAAAAGTAATCAGATAAACAGAGAGCACTGCTGCTAACAAGCTCTCACAGAATTCAGGGATAGCTAAAGGGAGAGTACTCGAAGTAGTGAGTTTTCAGTTTTAGAATTTGATACCTTTGTCAGTCTTCAAGGTTGCTGACCTTAAAGCCAGGGTGTAAGACCCACCTGTTCATCCAGTACTTTAAAAGGCAGAGTAGAGGGAGGTTTATTAAATTTGCTCCAAGATGAGCTGAGATTGAAACTTCTCTCATCATTAAAAGTGTGCTCCTCAGCCGGGCACAGTGTAATCCCAGCACTTTGGGAGGCCAAGGCAGGCAGGTGGCTTGAGCTCAGGAGTTCAAGACCAGCCTGGGCAACATGATGAAACCCCACTGCTACCAAAATTACAAAAAATAGCTAGGTGTGGTGGCACCCACCTGTAGTCCCAGCTACTAGGGAGGATGAGGTGGGAGAATCGCTTGAGCCCAGGGGGCAGAGATTGCAGCGAGTCCAGATTGTGTCACTGCACTCCAGCCTGGTTGGAGCAAGACTCCATCTCAAAAAAAAAATAAAAAATAAAGTATGCTCCTGCCTGAGCACACTGGCTCACACCTGTAATCCTAGCACTTTGGAAGGCTGAGGCGTTACAAGATTGCTTGAGACCAGGAGCTCAAGACCAACCTGGCCAACATAACTAGACCCTGCCTCCTCTACAAAAAAAAAAAAAAAACAAAGAAAAATTTTCTTAAAAATTAGCCCAGAGTGGTGGTGTGAGCCTATAAACCCGGTTACTTGGAAGGCTGCAATAGGAGGATGGCTTGAGCCCAGAAGTAGACTAGAGTGAGCTAGGATCTCACCACTGCACTCCAGCTTGAAGTGACAGAACAAGATCCTGTCTCTAAAAATAAATTTAAAATAAATAAATAATTTTAAAAGTATGCTGCTGAAGCAACTTTGCCACAATGGATATATTTCCTAATCTCCTCAAGGAAATAAATTGCAGAGTATTTTGTTCATATCATGTTCAGGTTAGCAGATTTATGAATCAGTGCTCTCCAAAAACTTTTACATCTGACCATTCCAATTCATTTCATTTTTAAATAAATAGAACATTATGAAACACAGAAAGACTACCAGCAACTACTCTCTCTAGTTGAAAAAAGGATGTAGATCTGATGCTGCCTCTCTTTAGGCCAAAGAAAAGCACTTGACTACCTAAGAGGTCTACCCAGATTATATAAATTTCAAAATGTACCACAGGTAAAAATTAAAAGATAAGAACACAGAAGAGGAGGAATACATAATCTGTAATTCTCATTGGTAATGGAATGTAAAAATGTGATAGAGCGATGGAAATTTAGATATATCTATAAAATTTTTTTTTTTTTTACTTTGGCTGTACAGTGCATCAAATTCTTCTTTACCCAAATGTGAATCTCCCAATGGCAAAGCAAAATGCTCTGAAGTTAAGAAAAATGGGAATAATTTATTCAAAAAAGTTTTTTGAATAATTACACAGTACAATATTTAGTCCCCACAAGAACACATAAAGTTAGGTCACAGAACACATTATGTCCTTAAGGAAGCTCATCTAAAATGAGACCGGCATGGAAAACAGCCAGTTGCAATAAAAGGCAGGAGCTACAATATATAATAAAAGTACGTATAAAATGTTAGGGGAAGCATCAGAATACGTAATTAAATTCCACACAAAAGACGGTTCACGAAAATCACACTTGATTGATGCCATAAATTATAAGTAAAGTTTTCATAAGCAGTTAAGTATATTCCAAACAGAGTAAACACCATAAAGTCACAGAAACTTGAAAATACTTCAGGATCTTCATTCTATTAAATGTGAGCCTAATATGTAAGATACAGTCATTCATTCAAAAATATTTAATGAAGGTCCACAGTGAACATTCATTAAATAGGTACTAGAGACAAACCTCGTTCTAGGTACACAGAATTTATATTCTAGCGGTAAAGATAAACATTAAACAGTGTACCCATAAGACACTTTCTGATAGTGATATATGTTATAAAGGGTTAAAAACCATAACATAGGCCAGGCATGGTAGCTCACGCCTGTAATCTTAACACTTTTGGAGGCCAAGGCAGGAGGATCACTTGAGCTCAGGAGTTTGAGACCAGCCTGGGCAACATAATGAGACCCTGTCTCTATATTAAAATTTTAAAAAGCATAACACAATGTGGACGGGGGCAGGAGAAAGATACTTCAGATAGAATAGTCAAAAGGTCAGTGTGAATTGAGCATAAGGAGCAAGGCAGAGTAGGGAAAGTATTCTCTTAACAGTATCTTTTGTCTGTTTCTAGAAAATGCTGTTTCTTACCTTAGGCCTTCTTTACTCCTCTTTTCTCTACCTGTATTTTTGCATGGCTAACTCCGTTTTACCATTGACTTCTTAGTACAAATGTCCCTTTCTCAGGTGAGAAAGTAGATAGCATTCTGAATTTTATTCTAAGTGTACTGGGAAGACATAGGAAGATAGTAAGCAAGGAGGTGATGAGCTGATTTTTTTAATATTGTTTATTTACCATCATTCATTTATTAGGAAACCACTCAAAGGCTTATAGACTAGATTATGGGGTACGCAGATGAATAGAGAGACCAGGTGGAATGTTACTGCAATAGTACAGTAAAGAAATGATGGCAACTATCCCAGGATGATAGAGGGGGAGAGAAGTGGGTAAATTCAAGATAAATTTTAAAAGTAGAGCCAACTTAGTACAAAAGTATCTAGATTTTCAAATTCTATAGTCAGCAACTGGAAAAAAAAAAAGTTGCAAAAGACTTAAGATGAGTTCCTGTATCTTCTACTTAGACTGTAAGCCAGATCTTATTTTAATATTACATATACTATAAAAGAAAGAGAACTAGAAAACAGGAGCAGCTGCTACACATTTGCTAAAGTGGAAGCAACAATGAAATTAGAGTAAATATGACTTTATCCATTGGGGTCAACAGAAAGAAACAGTCCTTTCCCTCTTAAAATTAGAGTATTATCTCTAATTTAAAATATACTTTGATAACGTTTTGAGGCATTCCTTCCTGCATACTCATCATGCTCAATTTACAATAGGGGATACATTCCTGAAGTTTGTAGCTACATCGTGTCATCTGAATACAAGACTTCATTCCTGAAAATAAATGAGTTTACTGGTAAAACCAGTAAACTCCCACCACTTCAATATTGCATGTCATTAACACTGACTTTGAAATGCAGGCATACAATGATAAAAGCCAAACAAACATTCTGCAACCTCCATCATCTTGAATTTTAAAACTATGTATAAAAATGAGTTTTATGTATATAAAAAATATGTAAAGATTTAAGGAATAAATTAGTATAGCCATCTGTGTTATCAACTCATTATTATGAATAAAAACTAGCCTCAATTATTGAGAGCTTACTATAAGCCAAGTACTACACTGTGCACTTTGTTCACATTATTTCCCAACAAGTTTATGAGATCGGTATTATCATCACCATTTTATAGATGGGAAAAAAAGGCTTATTAGAAAGGCAAAGTAATTTGCTCATGTCAAGCAGCTGGCTAAATGGGTTGTTGAGAGTTGAACCCAGGTCTGTTTGGATTCAAAGTCCAAATCCATAACCATGACTTTGTAGTGCTGCCACAACTTTTTTAAAACCAGTTTTTAATTCATATAGAGTAGCTGTACATATTTTGTGATACTTTTATTTTAATACCTGTGTACATATATGCAATAATAAAAATAGAGTAATTGAGATATCTATCACCTCAAGCATTTATCTTTTCTAACCACATATTTTATACTACTCTAATGAGACTATTTTAAAAGATAATTATGAATTTGAATGTTACATCTTTAGAGTGGCTACATCTCAAACATCTAAATGTTAAACACATGTTAAAATTAATATGCCAAAGTATATATTTTCTAAACAAACAAACAAAAATCTGTCAAAGTATACAAAAACATCATTGGCTTATAAAATCTTTCCCTTGAATGCTAAAATAAACAAAATATAACAATACAATATAAAATAAAGTTTTTTAAACCCAAATTAATCTATTCATCAGTCTAGAAACTAAAAATGGCTTTCAGATTTTTTAAAAATATATATGTGAAGAAAACTGTTTAGAAGAAAACATTAATTGATACATTTACTTTCCCATTTCATATCTGCAGATGGTAACTACTCTCCAAACAATATTTATAAATGTTTTTCTACGCTACAAGCTTAAAAATGCAAGTAGAGTAAGAGAGTCATACAAACCCAATTCACATACAAAAATATTGTGTTGTATACTTTGAAAATTATTTGTTTCACTTTCCTCATACTGCGCCCATCCATATTTCCAGACATCTAAAACTAGATCAGACACTGTTCTTAAACATCTGAACATTTCGGTTTACTATAGAAATGGTGTAAAATTATAAAGCATAATCCTTGAAAAAATATCTTTCAAACAAGCAATTAAAATAAGGCTTACCATTTTGATGCCTGTGGAAAACGTCACTGGTTTTACAGGTTTGGGTTTCTCAAGTTGCATTTCTAATTGGGTAGATCTATCTTTATGCTGAGCCAAAAGCAGAGCAACAGGGAGATCAGAACTCTCCTGTAAGAATAGTTCAACTTCAATAAGAAATGTAAAAAGGGAAAACTAAAAACAACAAAACTTTTATTTTAAATTATGTCCTTTCCATAAGCATTTCATGTCAAACTAAATATTCACATTACCGAGGACACTTTACAAAAAATACTAACATTCCATAATAAGAAAAGGCTGTTGTAGACTCATAAATCAAAATAACCTGCAAACAAGTATTTTTATAAAATCCACATTAAAAGTTCCTATTTCAACTAGCAAACCAACCACATTTATTAAAATGAAAAAAATAAGCTAATCACAGAAAGCATAGTACAAAGTACTATAACTTAGATCAGATGTTTATCTAAGACGCATTCTTTTTACCAGTAAATTTAGACCAGTTTGAAATTGTTTCCCATTAGATTTCACCTGAGACCGTTTGGAAATGATCCTTGTTCTATTTTGCACAATGAAACTATTGTAAGTACAACCAAAAGCGTATTTATTTTCTCCTTTTCTAACTTAATTTTAAAATTTAAGTCTATGTTTTTTAACTTAAGTAACAAAATGACAGTGAAACATTTTAATATCTTATATTAATTCTAAGCACACTGACACATTTTAATACCATGAGCAAATTACTAATTTTTATACGTAGACTGTTATTTATTCTGTTTAACAAGAAGTTCTCTTACATCTTTAAAGGGCTGTGGAACTAAGGTCTAAACTAAATGATATCCAGACATTTTCCTTTCTGAGTTTTCAGTTAAATAAGAACCCAAAAACATATGCAGAAGGAGGTACCAGGAGGAAAAGATCTCTCTCTCTCTCTCTTTCCTACACACACATACAAACACACACACACAGAAAGAGACTGAGAATTTTCTGTATCTATAAACAAAGATGAAGGTACAAACACATTTTTATACTAGAATATACTAGAATACCTTTTATATTATGTGCTAAAGCATATTGTTCAAAGAGGCTATAGATGTTAAAATAGTGACTACACAGAATTTAATCCTGAAGAAACTCTATTATTAACATTTCACAGCATAAAGTAAACATACAGATTTTAATTTTCTTTCCAAATCTAGCAGCTTAACAATTTTTTAGGCACAAATGTGGTTAATTAATATACTTAAAGGAATTTGTTTAAGGTTACAGTATAGAAATAACTCAAGCAACTTAATTCAATAGAATTGTCCTAGAATAAAGTTGCACACCAAGATTTTATAATAGAAGTGTTTTGCAAGAGCAGTGTTACAAAGATTAAAACTTTTAATAGTAAATGGAAGAACATAAATTTTATTTATTTATAAGATATAACCTTATTAAGGGGCAAAATCATTAAGACCTGGCTTTAACAATAATGAAGGAAAAGTGATGAAATATAATATGAGGAGAATATACTAGAATACCTTTTATATTCTACACAAAGTATTAGTAATGCATGAGTAACTGTATTGCTAAGATTCCTTGCAGCTATTCTAGATTTATATTAAGAATTTTATAATAAAATATAAAATTAAAGAACATTTTTAATGGGCTGTGGCCAAAAAAAAATATTTTAAAAGCTACTCTATCTTTTCACATGTAGAAACTAACAAAAGAAAAATAAATTTCCTTAGCTAAAAAGTTAAAAGTATTGCTTTTCAATTTATACTCTAAATCAATTCAAGTGCTCTTCCTTAACTGGTATTTCCTTTAAAAAGCAAAAATTCTTATATAAAAGCAATGTATTAACTTCAAAACAAAAAGTTGCTAGTCAAGACTTTGGCTTGTTTTAATCCTGGTTTCACATTCACATAAAAGGAACTGAATGTTAAAGTGTCTTGGTAAACAGCTGAAATCTAATAAAAACAAACATTCTAAGGATCTAAAACAGTTTTGATACTGAAGCAAAGAATTTAGTTCCAACCTACTCTATTCTATTTTAGCACTCAAATTTTGAAGCTTAGAAGCATTACTAAGTGTTAAACTAGAATTAAGTAGGAGTTCCAACAACAAAAAATATTAATGGAGTAAAATAAACTATGTGAAACATGCATGCTCTGGGGAATACCTAACATGCAGATTTAGCCTTTCAAGTTATTTCATTCTTTGCATTACATTTTACCTTAAAAGGTTCCCTCACCTATATTAATTGCCTGAAGGCACACTGTTTAATATTTAAAGAAATTTTAATAAGAACTGCCTGTAATACTCATTAAAAGCTTTATAATGACCATTTTTAAAAGATTATTTTAACTGACTTTCAGCAAGCCATCTGGCAAACAATATTTCTAATAAAAATCACCTACTGCGTTTGACAACAATATTAGCCCATACAAAATTTAAGACATAAACTGAAGCGAATTTTCAAACAGGAATATAAAAAGATTTAATAAGTCAGGACCTGTTTAAAAATCTTTTTCCAAACTGTTTTTTAAAATTGAATTTACAGTTAGGATTAAATAAATGGACCTTTTAGCCAACATTACTGCAAATGCTAAGCCATAAACATTAAGACCATAACATTAAAATCCCGTCACATACAGTATAATACAATGTGAATACTTTTTAAAAGGTTAAAAAGTGACTTTTGGCACAAAGACCAGAACCAAAAACAGGAGGAAAACAATTCTAATAAGTAGTACTTGTGTAAATTAGGTCCAGAAATTAATTCTAAGAATTAAGCTTCTAGACATATTTACAAATGCTATTGTTTTTTAAACAAAATCTCACATATGAACATATACAGAAAAAGAAATACATTATTTTACTTAGTTAATAAAGATTCAAGAGGATAAAAATAAATTTAATGAATTCATTAGTCATAAAAATTTAAAGTATTTTAACATTTACAACAAAAATTTTATAAAGACTGAAAAATAAACATAACAAAATCTTTAAAAATAAGTTTAAAAATGAAAACCAGAAATTCAAACTGCAGTGGTATTCTAAACCAATCTGTTGTAATTAATTGCACTAATGAATACAGTAAATTACTAAGAATTATTTAACCACCATGTTATATGATCTAAACAGTGAGGAAAGTATGTGCGGTAATGACTTGCAGGTGAGGAAAACAGGAAGTGGGAGAAAGAACTCACAAAAATCAATATTAACTCCAGATTACACACAATGTACAACAATGGTAGTTTCACATCTTGCTTCATGCCTCACTGAATCAAAGGAGAGCTTCATGCCAATAGCAGCTCAGTGAGGCAGCAAAACAGTACTTTAAAGACTAAAAGAATATGCGGCTGGGTGCGGTGGCTCACGCCAGTAATCCCAGCACTTTGGGAGGCCAAGGCGGGTGAATCACAAGGTCAGTAGTTCATGACCAGCCTGGCCAAGACGGTGAAACCCCATCTCTGCCAAAAATACAAAAAAGTTAGCTGGGCATGGTGGCAGGCACCTGCAATCCCAGCAACTCAGGAGGCTAAGGCAGAGAACTGCTTGAAACCCAGGAGGCGGAGGTTGCAGTGAGCCAAGATCACGCCACTGCACTCCAGCTAGGGCACAGAGCAAGACTCCGTCTCAAAAAAAAAAAAGGAAAAAGAATACGCAAGAATAATTGTTATGCAAAGCTGGCTAACCTCAAAGTAAAATCTAAAAACCTTTTTTATTAGATGGAACATAAAATGTTAAAAGTATATTTTCTATCAAAGTTCTATATTTGGGATTAATTCAATTAATTATATAGAAGAGAAGTATTACTTAAAAAAGAGCCTGTAACTCTTCATATAAAATGATAAGGGGAAGAATCTTTCAATAAAACAATTATAATTAGTAATTATATACTAATAATTAGTAACATCAATTTACTAATTCATTTTTTAAAGTTTTCAATTTCTCACCAAACAGCTACAAAACTATAAAACACAACATGTCATTTCACTGTTAAAGCCATACCTGCCACTTAATAGTTTCAAGAAAGAACTAATGAAAGTTGCTACAGAAAGCATCATTACTCTATTTAATATGCTGCTGTCCTCATTTTTAGAGTCAAATTCACATTCCACTCATAGAAAATAGAGTTTTATGACAGCATTTTCTTTTTTTTTTTTTTTTTTTTTTGAGACGGAGTCTCGCTCTGTCGCCCGGGCTGGAGTGCAGTGGCCGGATCTCAGCTCACTGCAAGCTCCGCCTCCCGGGTTTACGCCATTCTCCTGCCTCAGCCTCCCGAATAGCTGGGACTACAGGCGCCCGCCACGTCGCCCGGCTAGTTTTTTGTATTTTTTTTAGTAGAGACGGGGTTTCACCGTGTTAGCCAGGATGGTCTCGATCTCCTGACCTCGTGATCCGCCCGCCTCGGCCTCCCAGAGTGCTGGGATTACAGGCTTGAGCCACCGCGCCCGGCCTATGACAGCATTTTCTATCTAAGCCTCAGTAATGCCCTTACCCTTATTTTCCCTTTAGTTTCGCACCTCCTTACAATTTAAGTAATCTCGCTTTCTCTTTTTCTACTCTTGGTTAACTGACTTATATGCTTTTTTGGCAAAAGCACAGTAGAAAAACACACATATACATATTTTCCCCAATCACAGGATAATAGCATTATCAACTAGACAAGAAAGTGTATTAACACTGCGCGCACACACACACACACACACACACACACACGCCTCAGGGAAATAAATTATATGAACATAAAGCGAAAGAGAAGAATGCAAAAAGACTTTCCTGGAGAGGAAGATTTTCTAGTTTGTGAAGTCATCAATATCATACAGGGTTATAAATATCAAGTAATATAGTAACAAATCCATGAAACACTTCATAAACCTTAGTTATTATTACTGTCATTATCTAATAAGGTTGACTACCTAGGAAGCTAATTGCTGGAAAACAAAAATTTGCAAAAACACTGCTATTTCTTTCAAGCAAAAATACACTATTTTTTCATGCAAAAATATAAAATATACTGTCACAAAGTAGACAGAGTCAATATAAACTTCAGCATGGAGCCAAAATGAGCTCATTATTAGAAAAATAGCATTAATCAGGAGAAAAGTGCTTCAGAAACAATGTCTTTTAGTCAGTTAGCTTAAAGCCATATAAACAATCTATTAAGAATATACTGGCTCATCTCAGTTATAATGTTACTCTCTCATCTGAAAATAAAATGGATATTAAATAAAAAACTTTTTAAAAATATATAAGTAATGGCTCACGCCTGTAATCCCAGCACTTTGGGAGGCTGAGGCAGGCGGATCACGAGGTCAGGAGATCGAGACCATCCTGGCAAACACGGTGAAACCCTGACTCTACTAAAAATACAAAAAAAAAAAAATTAGCCAGGCAAGGTGGCGGGCGCCTATAGTCCCAGCTTCTCGGGAGGCTGAGGCAGGAGAATGGCGGGAACCCGGGAGGCGGAGCTTGCAGTGAGCTGACATTGCGCCACTGTACTCCAGCCTGGGTGACAGAGTGAGACTCTGTCTCAAAAAAAAAAAAAAAAGAAACAAAAATATATAAGTAAAATATACTAGAACCTCATTTTAACATCGTTCTTCAAGTTACACAAAGTAGTGGCATGTCCACAAACAATATCTAGGAAATCACTTTAAATCCTTCATAGTTGGCAAGATATAAATAAATAGGCATAAGGTTAAGACAAATTACAATATGAAAATGAAAGTCATTTTCATAATTCTTATCACTAAACTGATATCGGGATAGAGATTGAGTATCCCAAATGAATTTATATTTTGCCAAATTCTAGAAAAACATAGTTTTCCCAGTACATACTGTGTGGACTAAAGATGGCCATCACACTCCCATTAGGAGGTGAGATCTATATCCATTCCCTTTGAAACTGAGTGGGCTCTTTTGCTAATATGGTGGAATCAATGCTGCACCAGTTTCCTAGCCCAAGCCCTAAAATGTTAGCATCTTCTACTTCCTTATGCTTGGAATATTTTCTCTTGTAACCCTGAGCCAACGTGTGAGTAGTACAATCACAATGTTACAGAAATTGATGCAGTTTCTGATGTAGTCAGCCCCTTCACTAGATTCACCGTAAGGACTCCCCTCTACTAGACCCACTGCACCCAACCCCATGTGGGAGGGAGCACATGGGTGAGTCAGTGCAGATCTAGCTGGCTGCTCCAAGCACCAACACAGGAACAAGTTTTGTGTGGGGCCCACAGTCAGACCAGGCACAAGCAAGCAAGTGCAGGACCCAGCCATCCGCTCCAGGCATAGATACAGAAGCAAACTCCATGTGGGGCCCACAGCCAGACCAGGCATGTTGCCTCAAGGGGAACGTGGCAGTGCCCAGGTGAGGGTGCCCACAACCCAAAAGCCCCAGGGGAGGTGTTATAGTGCTCCTTTAGTTCCGCCGTCAGACGGCAGTGTGTTAGCAGCTCAGTTGGCTTCTGGCCTTGTCACCTGGGGCAGCTGCTCTCCACCAGCAAGGACAAAGTGCCAGTGTGGCAGCTTTTCTGGGTACTGACACTCGGTGGGTCCCAAGCTCTTGTCTGGCATCCAAGAAGAATGAGGTCACAGGGATGGTTAAAGATGGTGAAGGCGATAATTTTATTAAGCGACGAAAACAGCTCTTAGCAGAGAGGTGAGCTGGAGAGGGCAGAGGAAGGGCAGGTCGTCTTCCCCAAAGTCAGGTTGTCTCTTCCTCTAGTTACTGAGTCTGGGGTCTTTATAGGCACAGGATGAGGAGTATGTGCTGAATTGGCTTATGAGTATGCAAAAAGGCTGAAGTGAAGACACTACCCAAAGGTGGGCATGACAGTGTAGAAAACCAATTAGGAAAGGGTAGGCATATATAAAATAGGTGAAGGGTGGGGATCAATCAGAGGAAAGCACACCAAAGAGGAGGACAAGTTCTCAATCTGGTCCAAGGATTTAACTTGTAGCTTGGTTTTCAGATTTTAAACTGTCTTCGACATGGAGGTGGGGTTTCTCCGGGTACCCGACCCTATCTGCCTAGGCATTTGGCTGCCTCCTGTCACTATCAAAACCACATGGAGAGGTGTCCTGAGAATACATTAGGGACGCAGAGAAGCCCAAAAGAACCACTTAAATTCCTAACCCTCAGAATTGTGAACATAAAAATACATTGTTCAGTGTGGGTGGGGGGCAACCTCTTATTCAGCAATAAATACACTGATATCAATACATAACCAGCAAAACTAAAGGTGAACCAGATTACAAATACTGGAAATGCCCTTTAAATGCCATCATTCAGCCTACTAGGAAAGGTAAATCCTGAAGAACGTTTTTTACAATCACAATTAGCACTAATACATACCAGCTCATCTAAAAAAGCCTGCTTATTCTTCCTTTTTAGAATCTGCTGCAGTTGTTCTTCTTTTTGTATAAATAATCTTCTTTGTTCATTTTCCTGTCGTTCCACTTCTAAAGCTTCTTCCAGTTCTTCCTGTTCTCGAGTCTAAAACAAAAATTTATATATGGCATGGAATAAATTTGGGAGCCAAGAGCAATCATACACCACACTCTATTGGAAGCATAAAACACACTAGTCACTTATTATTTAATAATGTAGCAATTCCATATCGAGGGAAATAGAATTTACTTTATTTCATGTAGACATGTTACTATTAAACAGAACAACTATTCTGTTATACCATACTAGTGGATTTTGCTATACTAAGGCCACTGGGAACATATTAAGGGAATTTGAGGGATGAGTTTAAAAAGATGACTAGAAACAGAAAGGTATACATAAAGATCAACTGGATTCAAGACTGACAATAGAAGGAATAGTTAGAAGTATATTCAAATAATCCAGATAAGAAATAAGAGCCCTATGCAGTGGCTCGTGCCTGTAATCCCGGCACTTTGGGAGGCCAAGGCAGGTGGATTACAAGGTCAGGAGTTTGAGATCAGCCTGGCCAATATGGTGAAACCCTGTCTCTGCTAAAGATACAAAAAATTAGCCAGGCATGGTGGCACATGCCTGTAATCCCAGCTACTTGGGAGGCTGAGGCAGGAGAATCGTTTGAACCCAGGAGATGAAGGTTGCAGTAAGCCAAGTTCATGCCATTGCACTCCAGCCTAGGCAACAGGGCGAGACTCCGTCTCAAAAAAAAAAAAAAAAAAAAAAGAAAGAAAGAACAGAAATAAGAGCCCTAAATACAGTAATAATCTAATTAGAGTAGGGATGAGGCTTAAAACATGAGTGATCTTCAACAGAATATAAACACTGACCAAATATGGATTGAATACTTAGATGAATGCTGGCACCATTCACTGAAACAAAGAACATAGTAAGAGACGAAATAGACTTTCATTAAAAAACTGTCAAAAGAGACAAAGAACATTACATAATGATAAAAGGGTCAACATATAGAAAATTATAACAATTATAAACAACTAAATATATAAAGCAAACTGACAACTAAAGGGAGAAATAGCAATATAGTAACAGTAGGAGACTTAACTCACACATTCAATAATGGATGGAACTTTCAGAAAGAAGATCAATAAGGAAACAGAAGTCTTAAAACAACTTTATAGCTCTGTATATGTCTGTTAGTTGTTATTCCACTCAACAGCAGCGGAATACACATTCTTCCCAAGCACATACAGAACTTTCTACAGAATAGGTCACAAGTTAGGTCACAAAACAAGTCTTAACAAATTTAAGAAGACTGAAATCATACCAAGTATCTTTCCTGACCACAATGGAATAAAACCAGGAATCAATAGCAGAAGGAAAACTGGAAAAATTCACAAATATGCACATATGTGAAAATTAAACAATAAACTCAAAAAATCATTGGGTCAAAGAAATCAAAAAGGAAATTAGAAAATACCTCAGGTCAAATACAAACAAAAACATAGCATACCAAAACTCAAGGGATACAGAAAAAGCAGTACTAAGAAGGAAGTTTCTTGTGATAAACACCTACTTTAAAAGAGAAGAAAGATCTCAAATAACAACCTGGCTTTACGTCTCAAGGAGCTAGAAATTTAGTAACAAACTGAGCTCAAAGTTAGCAGAACAAAGTATTAAAATAAATAACAAAGATTAGAGCAAAAATAAATAGAAAATAGAAAAAGAACAGAAAAAAATCAACAAAATTAAGTTTTTTTGAAAAGATAAAATTGACAAACTCTTTGCAAGACTAT
Organism: Macaca mulatta; assembly: GCF_049350105.2. Lineage (NCBI taxonomy): Eukaryota > Metazoa > Chordata > Mammalia > Primates > Cercopithecidae > Macaca > Macaca mulatta. The sequence goes on along the minus strand of NC_133412.1, from coordinate 133,941,532 downwards.
GAAAGAGACTCAAAATCAGAAGTGAAAGAGGAGACATTACAACTGATGCCACAGAAATAAAAGGATCATGAGACTACTATGAACAATTACACACCAACAATTATACACTTCAGTTAATCTAGAAGAAATGAACAAATTCCTAGAAACATACAACCTACTAAGACCAAATTATGAAGAAATAGGAAATCTGAAAAGACCTAGAACTAGTATGGACACTGAATCAGTCATCACGCCTCCTAACAGAGAAAAGGCTGTAGTGGTGAATAATGCCAAACAGTTAAAGAAGAATTAATATCAATCCTTCTCAAACTTTTCTAAAAAATTGAAGAGAGGGATACTTCCAAACTCGTTTTATGAAGCCAGCATTATTACCCTGATGCTAAAACCAGACAAAGACACCACAAGGAAAAAAAACTGCGAGCCAATATCCCTGATGAACAAAAACGCAAAAATCCTCAGCAAAATACTTATAAACTGAATCTAACTGCACATTAAAAGGATCATACAACATAACCAAGAGGGAATTATCCTTGGGATGGAAAGACAGTTTGACATACAAAATCAATTAATATACATTAACAAAATAAAGAATTAAAATCACATAATCTTATCAATACATGCAGAAAAAGGCTTTGATAAAATGTAACGCCCTTTCATGATAAAAGTGGTGGCTCACATCTGTAATCCCAACACTTGGGGTTAATGAAACATTTTATCTATGCATACCTATTCTGCATGTATCTTCTGATGTTCCCAGAAAAGGTTACTAGGCAAAGAGAGTAACATTAATGACATACTGATGCTCTCAGAAATAAGATACTTTTAAAGAAAGCTAGACTAGGTATGAATGGAATGAAAATGTAGTATCAATTCATTGAGAGTTTTACAGCAGGAAAGAAATGCTGATACAAAGCACTATAAGACTATAAGGAGGAAGTCTCTTCTAAATACAAGATGAAAATATATGCTATGTGATCCAAATATGCTTGTATCCTTTTCACTAATTACAAAATCCTGATAAAGTATCTCAAACATAATTACCTCTGCTTTTCCCTACAACTAGAAAGTCAAACTGTACTATATAAATGATAGCTAAAGTGTATACATTAGACAATTGATCCTTTGTATGCATACAATTCTTTTTTCTTTATAGAATACATTTTAATACATTTAATATGACTCCTGAGATATTTTCTTTTTTTTTTTCTTTTTCTTTTTTTTTTTTTTTTTTGAGACGGAGTCTCTCTCTCTGTCGCCCAGGCTTGAGTGCAGTGGCACGATCCCCACTCACTGCAAGTCCTGCCGCCTCCCGGGTTCATGCCATTCTCCTGCCTCAGCCTCCCGAGAAGCTGGGACTACAGGCGCCCGCCACCACGCCCGGCTAATTTTTTTTGTATTTTTAGTAGAGATGGGGTTTCACCGTGTTTGCCAGGATAGTCTTGATCTCCTGACCTTGTGATCCGCCCGCCTCGGCATCCCAAAGTGCTGGGATTACATGCATGAGCCACCGCGCCCGGCCGAGATATTTTCAAAACAAACTTCAACATGAGATCAACTAAAACAAACCAAAATCATATTTATATCTAGCAATGATACTATTTCAGTAAAACAAAAAAGGTAACTAATTGAGAAACCAAAGTTAAGCTTAGTTGACAAATGTGTTCCTCTGACCTAATCATGAATTCATTTTAGTTTCTAATAAATAGTGTCCTTGTTTTATCTCCCTCTTGGGAGCTCCATCAACGTCTGTCTGGGTTTACTCCCTCCTTTAAAGAAATTAGTGTTCAAGGATAAAAATGAGCCTCCATTGTTTTGTGACCACTGTCCAAATGCTCACTTACCGGAAAATTATACAAGCAGGCAAAACTAGCGTTAACAATCACCTATCTTATGGATCCATTTCCTTAAGAAAGCACAGTCTAACATAATGCTGTCAAAGTGGTTTTTGCTGTAGTAATGTGTGCCTGCCTACCTACATACCTCTACAGTGTATATTCATATTTCTGGTCTAAATTTCAGCGACATTTTTTGTAAATGTAACTGGTTTAAAGGAAGATGTCTTTTTAAAGTATCATGTGGAAATATTTGTTTCTTTTTTTTTTTTTTTTTTGAGACGGAGTCTCGCTCTGTCACCCAGGCTGGAGTGCAATGGCCGGATCTCAGCTCACTGCAAGCTCTGCCTCCCGGGTTCATGCCACTCTCCTGCCTCAGCCTCCCGAGTAGCTGGGACTACAGGCGCCCGCCACCTCGCCCGGCTAGTTTTTTGTATTTTTTAGTAGAGACGGGGTTTCACCGTGTTAGCCAGGATGGTCTCGATCTCCTGACCTCGTGATCCGCCCGTCTCGGCCTCCCAAAGTGCTAGGATTACAGGCTTGAGCCACCGCGCCCGGCCTGGAAACATTTGTTTCTAAGACAAAAGAAGAAAATACTTAGCCACCGACCAGCTTTAATTTATTTTTCTGAATAACATCTTTGTTTTCCTTTTGATATATCTCCATTTTCTTTTTGGTATTGTCCAAATCCACATTGTTGGTCAAGTTGAAAACTGCATTAGAAAGAAAACAATGAGATGAAAAATACTTTTAATATAAATCTTGAGTAGATAATAAAAAATAAATACCACAGAGACTCATTTGTTAGGATGTCATTCTTTATAGCTCTATTTGTGACCTTTTAATCAGCTACCTATTTTAGAGACTAGCTCTAGTTATGGCAACTATGTTTTCCAAGCCAAATACAAGGACAGACTGTCTGACTCGCACAAAATACCTAAATGTCAGGTTCACTCCAGAAAACCTAAGATACGTGCTTGCCATACTTAATTAGATCTGATTTTTATAGTCCCCTCTCTAGCTTTAAAAGCATACAAAATACTGTTTAAGTTTTTTTAATATAAAGAGTAAGTCTGGAATCTACTACAGTAGTCAGAATTTTAAAAAGAGTTTAAAAATCATATATTTGTATAATTGATATCAAACAAAAAACAGGTTTTATCCCCATTCCACTGGTCTCCAACATGAGTAGGCACAGGCTTGAATTACCTCCAAACCTGATTCCAAACCTTGTAGTCTAGCTCTAGAAACGTATGAAATAAAAGAGTTGGAACTTAAGAAGAAAAATAAAGGATAAACTGGCACCAAAACTTAGACTAAAAGAATTTAAGAGAACTACTGAGACATGTTTAGATACTACTAAATTTTCTGTGAATTAGAACTCTCTTTTTATAATTCCAAATCAAAATAATTTAAATTATAAATGCCATATTCCCTTCTAATTTTCTATATGTAAATCAAAGTTACTATAATACTCTGAACAATTAAAAAAAGACCCTCTTGCTATATATAAATTCATATGGAGCAATCCATATCAGTAAGACTCTCCTATTCCATAATTCAATTCAAGCTTCCCTTGTAATCTTTCTGCATCCATTATTAGCCTTTCCACCCCTCCTCCAATTACTTACCACTGCTTCCTGCTTCTTGTCCTACAAACAAGACGGATCTACCCTAAATAACTCTGCTCTATCCCTTGGGTTTCTACAGATTGCTTCCCCATCTCACTCTTTCCTTTAATAGCTTATAAGAGTTAAAAAGTAATACTGGAGGACCAACACAGAGTTGCTTGTTTTGTTGAGTAAAGCCATCAAACAGACTCAGATGACCAATTTGATCTATAATTTCATTTTTGTCTTCTCAAGAGGCCAACGTATTTCAGAACATCAATTTATCATAATCACTGTTGAAAATCCAGGCTCATTTAGGTATAAAGGCAAAAGTCTATTCAGTTTTATCATACGCAATTTTAAATCTGGAAGAATTGAGAGAAAATGAGAAGCAATTATCCTCTAGCAACTTCTCCAGTTTTTTAACATAAAGTGGAAAAGAAAGTAAGTCAGGGAATCTGGCTAGGATGCAATGTGGGACAATCTTCATAAATCACACTCTAGTCCTGACACAAAACAGTCAGAGGGAGGCTCCAGACAAGCAGCATTCTCAAAAAGGTACCTCTGATCCTTAGTTAAAATGGTGATTCCACTATCTTTACCAACCACTCACAATCTACCTCTTGTATTTAATAGGCCATCCTCTGAGCAACCAAATCCAATGATTTTTTTTCACAACTCTCACCATCCTCAACATCTACCAGATCCAACCTCAGCCTCCCAAGTCGCTTGGATTACAGGCATGCACCACCATGCCTGGCTAATTTTTGTGTATTTTAGTAGAGACAGGGTTTCGCCATGTTGGCCAGGCTGGTCTTGAACTCCTGGCCTCAAGTAATCCACCTGCCTTGGCCTCCCAAAGTGCTGGGATTACTGATGTGAGCCACCATGCCCAGCCATTAACCTAGGCTATCTGATTCCAAACCTGAACTTTTATCTACAATGCCTACAAAACTAGTTGTGTCATTTCTCTCAATGCCTGAAAACCAATGCTACCTAGCAGTCCTCTGCATTTGTATGCCCCTACACTTTCCCATTTCCATACCTGTGATTAAACTGTTCCCTACCCACAGGGCTCATCTCAGTACCAACCTCAACCCAGAACAACAGTGAATATCCACATATGACTCACCCTTCTGTACCCATTTTAATCACCAGCTCCTCCTTACGAGACACTTTGTAGTTACAATCTCTCCATCCCTGAATGCTTACAATACATTATCTAATATGGCTCTGCTGGTGTTTACCCACTTTCTACCTTGTATAATGATTTTCAATATGCACATCTTGTCTGACCTATTAGAAGGATAACTGGCACCAAAACTTAGACTAAAAGAATTGTCTAAGTTTTGAGGGCAGTTTCTAGGTCTGATTCATCTTTATTATCACTTCCACTACTTCTATGTACTCCTATTAGAATGGCAAAACTCCAATGACAACATAAAATGTTGGTGCAGATCTGGAGCAACAGGAACTCTCGTTCCTTGCTGTGGGGAATGCGAAATGGTACAGCCACTTTGGAAGACGGTTTCCTAGTTTCTAACAAAACTAAACACACTCTATCATATAATCTGGCAATCAAGCACCTAGGTATTTACCCAAATGAATTGAAAACATATGTTCACACAAAAACCCACACATGAATGGCTACAGCCGCTTTATTAATCATTGCCAAAATTTGGAAGCAACCAAGACATTCTTCAGTAGATTTTAAAAAAATGTAATATTATTCAGCACTAAAAAGAAATAGGCTATAAAGCCAAGACACAGAGGAGCTTTAAACGCATATTGCTAAGTGAAAGAAGCCAATCTGAAAAGGCTACATACTGTATGATTCCAACTATATAACATTCTGGAAAAGTCAAAACTATAAAAACTAAAAAGAACAGTGTTTGCCAGGGGTTGGGGTAGGGAGGAATAAACACACAGAAAAACAAAGAGGATTTTTAGGACAGTTAAAAATGACTCTATATGATATAATGATAGATACACATTATTATATGTTTGTCAAAACTCACAGGCTGTACAGCACCAAAAATGAATCCTAGTGTAAACTACAGACTTTGTGTGATAATCATATGTCAATGTAGGTTCATTGATTGTAACAAGGTACCACTCTGGTGCAGGATGTTAATAGTCGGGGAGGCTGTGCACTGTGCACATGTAGAGGGAAGAGATATATAGGAACTCTCTGTACTTTCTGCTCAATTTTGCTATGAATCTAAAACTTCACTTAAAAAAAGTCTACTTTTTAAAAAAAAGAAAAAAAGAAAAAACTTCTCATCTGGTAAGGGCTAAAGAAATACTTGTTGAATTATCATGAGAGAAAAAAATAAACTAATACCCAACATTTATAATTACCTTTATAATTATAGATTTAATTAAAATAACCTTTATAATTACAGATTTGAACATGGCAAAGAAGGAAGGTTCAAAACGACAGGACTAAATAATCTTGGTTTCTTACGGTATGAATCTACTGAAAAGTAAGTGGTCAAATTGATACCCCATGTAGAGCTCTACTAATATGTTTAAAGCAGTTTAAAAAAACACTGTTTATTAGCAAACTAGACAGTTTACTACTGATTTTAACTTTTACATTAGAGCCCCAAAATAGGTAAACTTAAATCTTAAGTGAAATTAATCTGTTTTTATACAAACAATTTCTTTTATGCTTATTAAAAACTTTATGAGTTCTGGATCACTTCAGGTCAGGAGTTTGAGACCAGCCTGGTCAAAATAATGAGGCCCCATCTCTACCAAAAAAATAAAATTAAAAACTTAACCAAGTGTGGTGGCATACACCTGTAGTTCTAGCTACTTGGGAGGTAGAGGCAGGAGGCTCACTTGAGCCCAGGAGTTTCAGACTACAGTGAGCTATGATGGTACCAATGCACTTTAGCCTAGGAGGCAGAGTGAGACCCTATCTCTAAAAAATAAATGAATAAATAAAAATTTAAAAAAGAAAACTTTATGAATTCCAATAAAAGTAAAATAATTTGTTTCATATTTTAATTTAGAAGCAAAGGTAACAGCAATAATAAATGCAAATCATAATCTGATAATATAAACCTCTTCCTTTAAAAAGTAAGAAAAGAACCATAAAAGTGAATTGCTATTTTTAAAAGTTTTCAGATGAAGCAGGTCTCATTCATACCCAATGAATCAGGTTGATACAACAGCCGTGAAGAAAAAGGAATAGAAGCTAATTTGCTATAACAATCATTTGACCCTTTATCTGTTTACTAGTTTAGCTCAGATACTGACCTGCCTTTAGTCAAGTATTAAAAGCAAACAAAAAGCCTATTGTATTTTCTGAAAGATTTAATGTTATTTAAGTACAATTTTGAAGTCTTTTTGACATCCAGAATTTATTTTAAAAAGCCCTTAGGACTTTCTCACCCTTTTAAAATAAGAATTCTCTGCACCAAAATAATAATCTGTTTTGCACCAAAAGAATAATCTGTTCATTATGAAACTAAGAATAAACCTTTGAGATAATCCCTGCAGCCATAAGGAACAAGAATTTTATGTATAGATTGTCATAGCCACAGAAAAGAGCCTATTGTTAATGCCATAAGAAAGTCCATCTTCATGTGTGCCCCTTCTATTGAAAATGTCTGATGCTGTTATTCAAAATTATAACGTTTTCATTTTTATATTCATGTTCAAAAGATTCATAATGGAATTTATGCAACAAAATTACCTCAATCTCCAATTTATGAATCCCCAAACACTGACCCTCTGAGGCACCCTACTAACTCTAGTCCTGTCACTCCAGACTTAAACATTTATCTTCAACAACACCCTTCTACCTATAAGATTGAGTTCAAATGTCTTTAATAGCCTTCAAAATATGACCCCAACCTACCTTTTTTCTCTCATCTCTAATAATTCCATAGAACTCCGTGTTCTAGACTCAGAGAGTAAGAAAATCCTATATTTACAATTTGGCTCCATTCTTTACCAGCAATGCAATCTTGGGCACAATACTTAAGCTCTCTGTGCCTCTTCTCCAAATGCAAAATAGGAATAAAAATGCCTGTCTCTTAGCGTTTCAAAAATTATGTGAGATAATGTGTGTACAGCTCAGTCTGGTACTTAGTAAATGTCCATTAAATTAACATTTTATACTTCTGATTAACATAAATAGTCAATACAGATATCACAGACATCTAACTAATTATCTTTAAAAGTATGAATAAAACACAAAATAGAAAGCTTTTGAAACAAGATTTTTAAAGGAAGTTTTGGCCAGGTGTGGTAGCTCATGCCTGTAATCCCAGCACTTTGGGAGGCCGAGGCGGGTGGATCACAAGGTCAGGAGTTCAAGATCAGTCTGGCCAAGATGGTGAAACCCCATTTCTACTAAAAACACAAAAAAAATTAGCCAGGCATGGTGGTGGGCGCCTGTAATCCCAGCTACTTGGGAGGCTGAGGCAGAGAACTGCTTAAACCCGGGAGGCGGAGGATGCTGTGAGCCGAAATCACGCCACTGCACTACAGCCTGGGCAACAGAGCAAAACTCCGTCTCAAAAAAAAAATAAATAAATAAGTTTTATTTATATGATGACAAACAGAACAATGCCATACAACTAAGTGGTGAAGCCGCACTGTAACAAAACTTCACAGGTCTAAAACTAAAGTTTTTACTTCATCTCTCATTTCTGCACACGCTTCACCCAACAAAACAAAATAATAGAAAATACTGCCTATTCTTCCGTGTTTACCTAATTAACACCATACAACTGCATGCGGTCGGGTCATAATATTTTAATTTATCCTTGCCTACTCTCTCTAACATACTTCCTACATCAAATCAACCACTTAAATATTCTGCGTCTAAAATATCCTCTATCTATACCCACTGTTACTATCTACTCCAAGCCCTCATTATTTCTCATCCAAACTACTGTAATGGCCCCTTGAAAAGTCATTTCTCACTCTTTAGTATCTCCTCTTAGCCACAGGATAAAATCTTAACTGACAGCCTGGTTTACAAAGCCCTCTTTTTTTTCAGTTGACAAATAATAATTGTAAATATCTACGGGGTACAATGTGATGTTCTGATATTCGTACTCACTGTGGAACTATTTTATCTAATTAATTAATGTACATGCTTATTTTTTTGTAGCAAGGACACTGGAAATCTATTCTTTTAGCAATTTTGAAATATACATTATTATTAATTATGGTCACCATGCTGTGCAACAGACCTCAAAAACTCATTCCTCCTGTCTAATTGAAATTTCATATCCTTTAGCCAACAAAATAATAAAAAATACTGCCTATTCTCCAGTGTTTACCTGATTAACTCCATCCACCTCCCCTTTCCCCACCCACCATCCATCCCACAGCCTCTGGTAACCACCATTCTACTCTCTACTTCTCTAAGTTCAACTTTTTTAGATTTCAGATATAAGTGAGACCGTGCCATATTTGTCTTTCTGTGACTGACTTATTTCACTTAGCATAATGTCCTCCAGCTTGACCCATGTTGTTGCATATTACAGAATTACCTTCTTTTTTAAGGCTGAAGTATTCCATGGTGTATATGTACCACATTTTCTTTATCCATTCATCCAATGATGGACACTTAGATTGATTCCATATCTTAGCTATTGTGAATAGGGCTATAGGTTGCAGACCCAGAAGTGGGATTACTGGATCATATGGTAGTTCTATTTTTAGTATTTGAGGAACTTCCATACTGTTCTCCAAAATGGCTGTACTAATTTACATTCCCACCAACAGCATACAAGGATTCCCTTTTCTCCACATCCTCATCAACACTTATCTCATCTTTTTGATAACGGCCATTCTAACAGATGTGAAATGATATCTCATTGTGATTTTAATTGGCATTTCTCTGATGATTAGTGGCGTTGAGCACATTTTCTTTCTTTTTTTTTTTTTTTTTTTTTTGAGACAGAGTCTCGCTCTATCACCCAGGCTGGAGTGCAGTAGCACAATCTTGGCTCACTGCAAGCTCCGCCTCCCGGGTTCACACCATTCCCCTGCCTCAGCCTCCCGAGTAGCTGGGACTACAGGTGCCTGCCACCACGCCTGGCTAATTTTTTGTATTTTTAGTAGAGACGGAGTTTCACTGTGTTAGCCAGGATGGTCTCGATCTCCTGACCTCGTGATCCGCCCGCCTCGGCCTCTTAAAGTGCTGGGATTACAGGCATGAGCCACCGTGCCCGGCCGAGCACATTTTCATATATCACTCGTATGTCTTCTTTTGGGAAATGTCTATTCAGGTCCTTTGCCCATTTTTTAAATGAAGTATTATCTTGCTACTGAGTTGAGTTCCTTATATATTTTGGAGATTAACCCTTTATCAGATTTCTGGTTTGCAAATATTTTCTCCCACTCTGTAGATTATCTCTTCACTCTTTTGTTTCTTTTGCTGTGAGGAAGTATTTTAGTTTGATATAATCCCATTTGTCTATTTTTGCTTTTGTTGTCTATGGTACTAAGGCCTCCTTAATCCAGCCTGTTTTTCAGGCCTCATTTTTAGTCACCCCTCATGTTTTATCTACCTATAACAGACTACTTGCTCATTCTCCAACATGCCCCACATGTTTCTATCTCGGTGCCTTTTTCTTTTGTTACAAATGTTTTCCTAAGCCCTTTCTATCTGGTTAACTCCTCTTCCTCTTTTAAGATCAAACTCATATGTCATCTCTTCTCTGAACTTCACCAAACCATATCTCTATTTCCCAGTTCTAGGTTAATTGCTTTATCTGTATTCCCATAGCATTTTATAAATGCCTATTTATAAGACTTATCACATTACATTATAGTTATTAGTTAACATAATTATCTCCCCCTTTAGAGTCTGAGCTTATTGAGGACCAATACCACATATCCCCATCAATAAAGCAGTTCACATAACATAATTTAAAAACTTACTGAATTGAACTGAAGTTCAGAAAATAAACTATAAATCCAAGAGGTTACTTCCCAAAAATCATCAATATCTTTAAATAGAGTAGAACCACTCTTTAATCAACACAATAAGGATTTATAGTTGATTATTTAAATAGGTCTGTTAAAGGAGGGAAACACACACATACACCTGTCTCTCTCTTCAAATACTTTAACTTAAAACATACATAGTAAGTATATAGTCATTCTCTAACTTACTGACATACAGCAAATTCTAGCCTTTAATTAGAGTTTTGCTTCTTCCTTATATAGGCCATAATTGTCATCTGTATTGTTCAGTTTCCTTTTTTGTTGTCTGTTTTTTTGGTATTTTGAGACATGGTCATGCTCTGTTGCCTAGGTTGGAGTGCAGTGGCGCAACCATGGTTCACTGTAGCCTTGGACTCCTAGACTTAAGCGATCCACCTCAGCCTCCCAAGTAGCTGGGACTACAGGCGTGTGCCACTACACCCAGCTAATTTTCTAAATTTTGGTAGAGATAGATCTCATTATGTTGTCCAGGCTGATCTCAAACTCCTGGGCTCAAGCAATCCTCTTGCCTTGGCCTCCCAAAGTGCTGTGATTACAGGCGTGAGTCACTGCACCTGGCCAATTTCCACTTTTTAAGAAGTGACTTAAAAACCTGAGAAGCAGAATCCTTTAGAGTTTTACAAGTTTTTCCCCAACTTTACACACGATTTAACTTTAAATATTTAAATTACATATAATATTTAAATATGTATTTAATTACGTAACTACAATAACAAGTACAACTGGCATAAGAAGGTTGACAGCATTCACAATGCATTCATTATGCTGTGGTTATCAGTGAGTACATTTTATGGAAGAACTGGGGAATGTCAGTTACTTCAACGAGACAATTAAGTGGAAATTGGTTAAGAGAGTTTTCCGATACTGCAACTGAAGACAGTCCTTCATGAATATATGTAATAGCAGAATCACTTTCAAATTAAATGGTCTGAGCCACAGTTTCTATATTTTGGTAAAGAAAGCATTACATGTTGTATCCCTCTAACATCCAGACTTGCTCTTGCCTATCAATTCTAGTACCAATTATGGGCCCCATATTGTCCATACCTTCAAATTAATTTATCTTGGAGCAAGATATATATATATATATATATATATATATATATATATATATATATTTTTTTTAATCACAGCTCAGTCAGAACCTTAATCCCAGAATCAAGATCTCCTTGTAGTTCATTCCCTAAACCTATTCCTCACCTTCTCTGTACATCAGTTTCTTTTAGTTATCCTGACTGCCTGCTTAGAATTGTGAACATGTATTCAACTTGTACTGCAACACCTATAATCTCCTTTCCTTTTATTGCTTGACCAGACTTTTGACTAATCACATTACCTTTAGAATACACGTAAGCTACTTTTCTTCCCAATTGCTATCCAACAGCTTGTCCTATACTTAACATCTATGTAGAGCCAGATTTCTACATACCTTCATACTTGCCCAGTTCTTGTAGATTTCTTTCTGGTTTTTCTTCTCAGTCTACATTCTAACTTTTCCACTTTGCCTTGTCACTCCCAATTCTACCATCTTTTCAGCTAAAATCCATAGTCACTCATGATGCTAAGATAACATACAAAGTGCAATGAGTACGCGCAGAATGGAAAAGCAGTGGCTCTTATGGCACTGAAAGATCCCTGAGAAACCCTAAATTATGTTTTCCATATGTTTTTGCTATGGCATAACAAATGAACTTAGACATATGAGAAAAGTTTCAGGTAACAGTTGAAACAAAAAGATTTTCTGGATTTTCTAGTAAAGAAATTAAAGGAATTAGAATATTTATTATTCTTCAGGAATGTGAATTTTTTAAGTTTACCATGTATTAATCTTCTAAAGAATGATTCATTTATTATAATCTTATTTTTAATAATAAATATTGAGTACAGTTACCTATCAAGTTTGAAAGAATAAAAATGATTCTTGTTTGATCTTCATAGTCTCATTCTAATGTTCACACTATATAACCTTTGTGTCATTTCCAAACCCGCACTTAGTAATAATTATTGCAACTTTAAAAAGCAGCATTTTTTTAAATCAATATATAACAACTTCCAAAGTTTTTAACATCTCTGAAATTTTAAGAAAACTGAAATCATTAGACAAAATCTTCCTTTTGACTAAACACATCAGAAAGAAAAGACACAAAGATTACTCCAACCTCTGATTCAAGAATAACACTGATTAATAGAATGCCACTTCAACAGTCAACTGCTTCAAAGTACTTTAAGACTACTATATCCACAGAAGCACAAATAATGATAAACATATGGCTTTAGTCACTATAAATATGGTTAATAGGAACCCCATTTTTTAAAAATCGTAATATGCTTTCCTTCATTTAAACTACTCTAACATGTTATCAACATACAGATGTATGTACCCATATAGTCTTCCTCCCCAGCTAAAGTGTTACTACCTCTATTAAACGTATTTTTCCAGAGACAAAATATTAAATAGGTTCTTTACCTAAGTATGCCTTCAATTTGACAAACACAACTCAAGTGCAAAAGAAAGTAATTAGGTAAATGTTAGCTATCACAACTAAACCTATTAAGAGGTTTTTATGTGAGATGTTCTCCTAAGCATTTAAAAGATAAAAGCACATGGTCTTATAGGCTAGCATACATCAAATTAAAAACATACCAATTTCTTCCACTTCTTCCAGGAAGTCATTGTATTCTCTTAGACTAGGAAAATCTTCTTCCCTTTTATTGTATCTTTAAGAAAACAAAAAAATCTACATATTACATATCATTGCTTTTAATATTATCTAACTGGTTTACTTGTTCTTACCTAATTCATATATGATACAAGGAAAAGAGTTGCTTACTGTGTAAAACATCATTCTCTATTTTTTTATTTTTATTTTTTGAGATGGAGTCTTGCTCTGTCGTCCAGGCTGGAATGCAGTGGCACAATCTTGGCTCACTGCTACCTCCACTTCCCTGGTTCAAGCAATTCTCCTGCCTCAGCCTCCCGAGTAGCTGGGATTATTACAGGCACACACCACCACATCCAGTTAATACTTTTTGTATTTCGTAAAGATGGGACTTCACCATGTTGGCCAGGCTGGTCTCAAACTCTGACCTCAAGTGATCCACCCACCTCAGCCTCCCAAAGTGCTGGGATTACAGGCATGAGCCACTGCGCCCAGCCTAAAATACTGTTTTCTTGACACCAGATTTGTAACCAAACCAAAAATGCAATTCTTAAATTCTTATGACTACAGAGAAGTAGGATCAGGAGAAAATGTACAATATGCAAAATCCTTGTTAAGACTTCAGGGAAAGATAAATTGGGAGCTTGAAAGATTGGGAAATGAGCTTAAGCAAGGCATATCAGCGGAAATTATGGTATTATTTACTTATAAGGGATTCACTGATTTCCAAAACACAAAAAAAAATTGAAGCGACTCCTCCATTTTTATGACATAGTCTAAAAAATGCTAGATCAAGAAAATCTTTAAATATTGTAATGTACCTGGGAAGAATCAGTAAATTGCAAGGAATTAACAATGAAAGATCAAAATCTAAGAGACTACCTTGCAGAAGTTATACAAACCATAAAAGAGCCGCTAGGGGCACTGATAAAGTACCATTGGTTATGTACCTAGAAAGATGCTGCTAAAACACTGATTACCTGGGTTGAATTGTATACTACCAAAAAGGAAAATAAATATATCAATTATTTCTTATAATAAAAGAATGGATAAAAAGAAACCCAAAACTATTAACAAAGAGTAAAAAGTAAAGCCTAAATTGTAAATGAAAAAGACAGATTAATAATATATAGGTATATATACACATATATATATACTATGCCCATATGTGTATGTATATATACATAAAAATATACATACCAAAATAAACTACAGCTAACACATGATTTTCTCTAACAGCCTTCAAACCTCAACTTAATGTTACCTCCTCAGCCCACATCTGACATCACTGACCACAGCAACACTGACCACTAACTATATAACACTATTCTCAATCTATAATAAATAACATTTGTTTTGGTTTACCTGTTTTTTGTCTTTTTGCTATCCTGTGCTACTGTACGGTAAGTCTCATGAGGACAGAGTTCAGAGCTGTTTTACTCATCACTTTGTAACTACTGCCTAACATGCATAACACAGTGTTTACACATAGTAGGTCCTCAATACATGTTTATTAATCAAAAAACAAATACAAATGAATAATGAAGCCATCAATCAAGAGGCTCTTCTTTAACAAAGATAAATAATATTACTCAGTTCTCTAAGAACTTAAATGAATTTATACTTATATACCTGCTACTTGTCCATATTTATGAGGAAATAATAATCAATTACTGACGTAATTGTTAAAGTCCTCTTTGTTGACTGAATCATTCGAGCAGGAATACTTACATCTTTAGCACTTTTTTCCTGATCTCAACCTCCTTATCAACAGTGGGATCTTCAAAGAGTTGTACCCTGAAGTTGCTCTTTCTAAGTGGAGTACCACACTCAGGACAGTTTCCAGCTCCTCTCACAAACAGTAAATCTACACAACTTTCACAGCTGTAAGGAGAGAAATAAAACATAACATTTAAGCCAAGGTTCAAATCTACAACACATCTGAACAGTTTGCCCCTGTGGGGTAAGGAGAGTGAGACTTGAAAACTAGTCATTGCTATTTAAAATCTTACCAAAAAACTTTCTGGAAAATGTTCATTTTCATTTGGAGCTTACTTTTCAGATATAGGTATCCCAAGTGATACCAGTTTAGTTTTACAGATCAAACAAATTTATAAATTAAAATAAACTGAATGAGAAACTAGGAAGAAGAGCAGGATAGGGAGAAGTGGAAGAGCATGTAAAAGGCTAGTGTATGGTCACCTCCATCCCCAGTCCCAATATCATCCTTAGACCTGGGCAAGAACAGCCTCTTCCAGGGGCCTGCACTTTAGAGAGTCCTGTATACCCCAAGCACTAAAACAGATGTTTTTTCTTCCTTTCCTTGTAAGAACATTTTTGAAAGTTCTGTAATCAACTGAGCAAATGACAATTACTCAGAAAGAGGTGCCAGCTGAATGAGGCCCCGCTGGCCAGAGGATAAAGAACTCTGAGTGCTCTAGTATGTATGACAGAGAAAATGAACACAACTTCTGCAATAAGAAATCCTAGAAAGAGTGGCTGCTTATAAAAGCTTTATTCCGTTAAAGTTCGTTGCCCCAAATAAAGCAAACTGAATACCCAGGCAAGCCAGGTTTCCCAGATACCTGCATCCCCTTTTCTGGTAGTGCAACATTAAGAAGGGCTTACAACTTCCTAGAAGACTTGAGTTGAAAAAACAATGAACTGGAGAGGCAAACTTCCCTGTAACCAGATTCCTGGAGACTTGGCGGGATCTGCCAATATACTGTTTTAGATGGGTCTAGGTACCACCACAATCATCCCAGCCCTGCCCCAACAGATCCATACTACCACTCAATCAGGCAGGTTACAAGGATGGATGGGAGGAGAGAGCAGTTCCATTAGCCTCTGGGTCTTGAGGGTATAGGCTGCTGGCAACCCAAGATGCTGTGTAGGAAATCAGGCTGGGCCAAGGATGTGGCTTGATTTACAACTTTTAAATATTCAAATGTTTTGATAAATATTTAAACATTTGTAGTCCTCCAGGTATAATCTTGCTCAATTCCATATGTGTTAGGGCCACACTGTCCTAATTACTCCTTTTGTTAGCAATATCTGACATCATCTTATTTATTTCTGTGTTCTGTCTCTCAGACAAGGAAGTACAGTATATTTCTTAAGGACAGAATGTTGCCTATCTTGTTCTCTATCCCCAGTGCCTAACACTAATTACTCAATAAATAAACTTCACAGAACAAAAAAAATGAATACAAGACAAAGGGAAAAAGAGAAATTCTAATGAATAGGGAAGAGTTGATTTCTCTTGAGTATGTATTTAACTTACAGAATAAGCTAAATAAGAAGAGTAATAAGAAAAATAAGAATTTTTAAGATTATTAGTAAAATACTAACATTGATCTTTATATGTATACATACACACACACACACACACACACACATATATATATATTTTTTCTTTTTTGAGAATGCAGTGATGTTACCACAGCTCTCTGTAGCCTTGCCTTCCCAGATTCAGGCAGTCTTCCCACATCAGCCTCCTCAGTAGCTGAAATCACAAGCACACGCCATCACGCTCTGCTAACTTTTTAATTTTTTTTGTAGAGACTGGGACTCCCTATGTTGCTCAGGCTTGTCTCTTAACTCCTGGGCTCAAGTGATTCTCCTGCTTTGACCTCCCAAGTTTCTGGGATTATAGGCATGAGCCACCACCCCTGGCCTATATTTCTATCTTAATAGTGTCACTAAAAAATAACAGGGAAAAATTCCAAAGATCATAGTGCCATTAGCAAGATCAACTAAACCCCAGATAAACCACTTTGGACTTAGGAAGTTTCAGAGTGGTGCATTTCCACTACTCCTTGTGGTTACAGGAAATTAAACCCATGCACGGAAGGTGAAAACAGGCACACTTTATAACTATACTAACTAAAGATATTTATAAGCAAGCAGCTATCCAAAATATTCAAAATTATAGAGTCATAAATAACATTATATATCTCAAGGTCTTGGAGATTAGACTCAATCGTTTAGTCAGCAAGGTAATATAGAACATTAATATATCTAAAAGTCATATTGTATATTAGACATAATATATTATTTGTTTCCAAAATCAGTTGTACATCTCTACTTTTTATAATCTGCCTTAAGCCATAATAATTTAAACAGTATTAAAATTTTTTATTGCAGTTTATTTTCCTATGTAACATTTTCCGTTTCTAATTTTAACTGTGAAAAGAATATTTTTTCTTTAAAGCTCATAAAATGCAGAATTATATAGAAAAATAATTCAAAGTTCTACTTCATTGTGTTCTATATTTCACTTTCCACGGGTAATATGCTACTGTTGAGTTTAGTGTTTGTGTGGCCACATCTTTTTCTACATATTTACAAAATATATATATGAAAACTGATCATTAAAAAAAGAACAGGCCAGGCATGGTTGCTCATGCCTATAATCCCAGCGCTTTGAGAGGGCAAAGCAGGAAGATAGCTTGAGCCCAAGAATATAAGACTAGCCTAGACAACATGGCTAGATCCCTCTCTCTACAAAAAATAAAAATTAAAAAAAAATCAGCCAGATGTGGTGGTGCATGCCTATAGTCCTAGCTACTCAGGAGGCTGAGGCAGGAAAATCACTTGAGCCCAGGAGTTCAAGGTTACTGTCAGCTGTGATCGGCCACTGCACTCTAGCCTGTGTGACAAAGCAAGACCTATGTCCAAAAATAAATAAATAAATACATAAAATAAAGAACAGGAGAGGTAGGCTGTGTGCAGTGGCTCACACGTATAATCCCATCACTTTGGGAGGCCAAGGCAGGCAGATCACTTGAGCCCAGGAGTTGAGACTGGCCTGGGTAACATGGCAAAACCTCGTTCCTACAAAAAAAAAAAAAAAAAAAAAATTTAGCCAGGCATGGTGGTACACACTTGTAGTCCCAGCTACTCAGGAGGCTGAGATGGGAGGATCACCCAAGCCCAGGAGGTAGAGGCTGCAGTGTGCTGTGGTCATGCCAGTGAACTCCAGTCTGGGCAAGAGAGCAAGATTCTGTTTCAAAAAAAAAAAAAGAAGAAGAAGAAGTAGTAGTTGATAATTGCTAGCTCATTTTATCTGGCAACAAAGCAACCAACACAGCAGTATATGGGCAATCTTTTGCCTCTAAGAGTGCAAGGAAGTTTTTCAAATAAAATTTTATATTCTGCAGAAAACAGAAAAATCTGGTGAAGAAGCCCAAATTTTCAGTCATTATCCATTTCCAAAAACATTTTTATGGTTTTTGTTTTTAAAAGTCAGAATGGTACTCATCCTTTTTCTCTCTGAATGACTTATTTTTAGCAGATTTTATTTTATCAAGAATATTCTCGTCAAAATTTTAGTCAATTGATCGCTTTATTTTTAAAGAGCAACTACATTCCATGTAGAATTTCAAATATTATTAAAACATACTGACTTAAAAAAGTATTCATAGTTTGTCAAAAATTCTATACTTAAGACTTTCTGTGAAGTAACCTAGTTTTATCAGCACTTTCCATTCTTCGTTAGCTCCTTGGCTTTTAAAAACGAAACAGAAACCTACGGTCTTCAAAGATGAAAAACAAGTAATAACATTGTTAAAGAAAAATTTTATTTTTACAACAAATTCTTCCTTAAGCCCATTGTATTAAATTCTATAAGAAAGAAGCAGGATATTATTTTTAGAAAATTTTCCTCCCAAAATATGTTGCCTAACTTGTCTATACAATAATATATTGATTGAAGTGCCATATCTTTGAACATTAAAACATTAGAAACCTAAATTCAACTAAATTTGACAAAAATCTCTGCTCTAACTGAATTGTAGAAATTTGAGGTAGAAATGACCTAAATGATCACCAGTTAATTAAAATATTATCAACATACAATAATGAAATGCGTTTAAGGATTCATGGAAAACACATGAAAAAAATAACACCTGGTGCATTTTAGAAAAGGCAGTCAATTTACAAATAGACTTTGTTCCAATAGTTTGCTTATAAATAAGCTGCTTGGAACTCAAAATACATTTTTCCCAAATAAACTATTTATATGTGATGGTTAGGGTTTTCAACTAAACTGGCCCAAAGAAGATGAACAAAATATTAGACATTTTCTTTTCTTATTTTTCTCTCCTTCCCAGCCTCCACCATGAGTTGATGATATCAGCTTTCAAGTGGGAAATAAACTGGAATTTAAAAAGAATATTCTACAAGTTTTGGTCCCCAGAAAGTAACCAATGGAAATCTTTACCTTAAAAAGGTTTGAGATTTTCTTAAAGCTCAGATATTTGTAATTTTTAAAAACTTATGATCTCAAAATGAATAACTTTTGATAGAAGGGGTATACAATCTTAACAAAAGTAGAGACTTACTTATTGGCATACATGAATTTCAAGCCAATTAGCCATGGGATCCAGTTAACTTTGTCTACGATAATAATTTCTCATTTATCTCAGCAACTAAAATAGAAGTGTGTTACATTTACTTATGTGGCATACTCAATTTAAACTTTGAAATATTTGCTGTTAAATTTCCTCATCAGTCCTTTCATACCTTTAGGCTAAATTGCTATGAATCACTTGATACCTAAAAGGGAATTCAGAATCTATGTACTCCAAATCCTGAGAAAAAATTCATAACCTACCTCCTCAACAAAGTGCTTTTGGAATATGAAGCAAAATAATTCATCCACAGGTAGAGAAGTGATGGCCTAGGAGCAGGTATTAAAACATTATGAAGAGACAGTGGACTTTCAGAAGAAAAGATGTTGTCCTCAAAATTTTAAAAAGCATGTTTACCCATTTTTTCATTATCTTAGAACTCAAAATTAATGTCTAATCAATCTTCTGTTGGCTATTATCATTTAGCATAGCAATTTTCAACTAACAAGCAAATAATATAAGGTACAAATTCAAATAGTATATTTAAGTCCATTCTGAGTCAGAAAAACAGAGCTGTGTAAAAACAAATATTTGTACGCAAGGGAAAAGGAAAGAGTTAATAATTAAATAAAGCTGTGCCAGAAAAACACACTTTCAAAAAAAAGGGTTTGTATCCTCCTGACAGACAGCAAGGACCACGGAATCTATCCAGTTTTCCTTTTTGCCCCTTTGCCAGAAAACTCCTAAGCCAAATTTAAATCCTTTATGGAATAATACTATATTTTCTAGAAAGAGGTTGGAAATATATGAAGGAACATAGAAAGAAAATAACATTCATTAGGGTTTTTGCAATGTAGGTATTATTTTCCTTACTACATAGATGAGGGCACTAGGCATGGAGAAGTTGAATAACTGGCTTAAAATCATATAGCTAGTAAAAATTCACCATTATCCTGTGAATCCCATATACCTGAGACAGGACTCAGTCAATTTAGGAAGTTTATTTTGCCAAAGTTAAGGACACACCCTCAGGAGGTCCTGATGACATGTTCCCAAGTGGTCAAGTACAGCTTGCTTTTATACATTTTATATTGATAATCATGATATAGATTTTATATTAATAATATGTGTAAGATGTACATCGATTCAGTCCAGTAAAGTGGGACAAGTCGAAGTGGGGGCTTCCAGGTTAGAAGTAGATGAGAGACAAAAGGTTGGATTCTTTTGAGTCCTTGATCAGCCTTCCACTGAATACACAATTTAGTCTGGCTCAGTGAATCTGCATTTTTACATAAACAATAGGGCAGAGGAAGCAATCAGAGATTCATTTGTCTCAGATGAGCACCAGAGGAATGACTTTCAATAGCATGGGAGGCAGGTTTGCACTAAGCAGTTCCCAGCTTGACTTTTCCCTTTAGCTTAGTGATTTGGGGGTCCCAGGATTTATTTTCCTGTCACAGTCCTCTTCATACTCTACATTTTATCCTTCAATCTTATTCTTACAATTTTTACAATGACCTATGAAAATAATCATCCTAAGTATCTATTTCTAGCCTAAAAATCTCTCCTAAATTCCTATTACACACTGCCTACTGCACAATTACTCTTTGATATACCACAAGTTACCTCAAACTCAACATACTCAAAACGAATATTCTTCTGTCTGTGGCAGATACACCAACTTTGTGCATAAACATTCATATACTATGGTGAAAACAGAAAAAAAAAAGAAAAAGAAACAAGTAACTCTATTACAAAAGCATACTTTGAATACTATCATAAGCTTTCAGCCAATGAGCAACAGCTCAACAAATTATACTACATACTCCTAGTCAGCATATGTTAATAACACATCATACTCCAAATGCTCTAAGCCAAGAACATTTTCTGAAATATGTGGACTACTCTTCTGTAGTCATTATTTCTGCCACTGATGAATAGTTTTATCCTGGAATAGCTAAAAAGGGTGTGCATGTGATGGTGCTGGATGTTAAGATTTAAGACATTAGAGGCTCAAAGCCCCTTCAGGGATACGGTTGAGGAAACAAGGTAAAACATAACTTAGAAATTGGGAGGGAAAAGTCTGTCTGACTTTATGAAGGGCTTCAGAAATAATACTGCAGACTGGGAGAACTGACAATTACAGGCATGCCTCATTTTATTGCGAATTGCCTTACTGGGCTTTGCAGATATTTCATTTTTTACAAATTGAAGATTTGTGGCAACACTATCATGGAATGAGTCTATCAGCACCATTTTCCAACAGCATGTGCTTACTTCATGTCTCTGTTTCACATTTTGGTAATTCTCACAATATTTCAAACATTTTCACTATAGTTATATCTGTCATGGTGTTATGTGATCAGTGATCTTTCGTGTTACCATTTTAATTGTTTCAGGGCACCATGAAAAGCACCCATATAAGACAGCAAACTCAATAAATGTTGTATGTACTCGAACTGCTTCACCAACTGACTGTTCCTCCATCTCTCTCCCTCTTCTCAGACCCCCAGTCCTTGAGACACAACAATATTTAAATTAGGCCAATTAATAACCCTACAATGAACTCTTAGGTGTTCAAGTGGAAAAAAAAAAAACAGTCACAGGTTTCTCACTTTAAATCAAAAGACAGAAATGACCAAGCTTCCTGAAGAGGGTGTGTCATAAGCTGAGACAGCCCAAAAGCTAGGCCAACTGCACCAGTTAGCCAAGTCATGAATGCAAAGGAAAAGTCCTTGAAGGAAATTAAAAGCACTGTGCCAATGAACACACAATGTTAAGAAAGAAAGCAAAACAGTCTTATCATTCATACAGAGAAAGTTTCAGTGGTCTAGATAAAAGATCAAACCAGCCACAACATTCCCTTAAACCAAAACCTAATCCAGATTCTAACCCCTAACTCTCTTCAATCCTGTGAAGGCTGAGAAAGGTGAGGAAGTTGCAGAAGAAAAGTCTGAAGCTAGCAGAGGTTGGTTCATGAAATTCAAGGAAAGATGCTGTTTCCATAACATAAAAGTGCACGGTGAAGCAGCAAGTGCTGATATGGAGGCTTCAGCAAGTTATCCCTAAGATCTATCTAAGATAATGATGAAGGTGGCTACACTGAAAAACAGACTTTTCAATGTAGATGAAACATCCTTCTATTGGAAGATGCCGTCTAGGACTTCCATAGCTACAGAGCAGAAGCCAATGCCTGGTTTCAAAGCTTCAAAGGCAAGGCTGTCTTTTCAGGAGCTAGTGCAGCTGATGACTAAATTGAAATCAATGCTCATTTGTCATTTTGGAAAATCATAAAGCCCTTAAATATTATGCTAAATCTATACTGCCTGTGTTCTAAAAAATGGAAGAATAAAGCCTGAATGATGGCACATCTATTTACAGCATGGTTTGCTTAATATTTGAACCCACTGTTGAGACCTATTGCTCAGAAAAAGATTCCTTCCAAAATGTTACTGCTCATTGACAATGAAACTGGTCACCTAAGACCTCTGATGGATATGTGCAAGGACATGAATGTTGTTTTCATGCCTACTAAAGAGTGACATCCATTCAAAAGCCCATGGGTCAAGGAGTAATTTTGACATTGAAGTCTTGTTATTTAAGTAATACATGTCATAATGCTGTAGCTGCTACAAACAATGATTCTTCTGATAGATCTG
Organism: Macaca mulatta; assembly: GCF_049350105.2. NCBI lineage: Eukaryota > Metazoa > Chordata > Mammalia > Primates > Cercopithecidae > Macaca > Macaca mulatta. Next base: position 133,918,437 of record NC_133412.1, on the reverse strand, counting down.
GGCAAAGCAAATTCAAAACCTTTTGGAAAGGATTCACCATTCTAGATGCCATTAAGAACATGTGTGATTCAGGAGAAAAGGTAAAAAATATTAACATTAAAAGGCATTTGGAATAGGTTGATTCCAATCCTCACAGATGACTTTTAGGGTCTGACTTCAGTAGAGAAAGTAACTGCAGATATGGCAGAAACAGCAAGAGAACTAGAAATTAGAAGTGGAGCCTGAAGATGTGACTGAATTGCTACAATCTCGTGATCAAACTTGAACAAATGAGGAGTTTTGGCTTCTTAGGGATGATTCTTGAGATAGAATCTACTCCTGGTGAAGATGCTGTGAACACTGTTGAAATGACCACAAGAGATTCAGAAATAGCATATACAGTTAGTTGATAAAGCTGTGGCAAGGTTTGGGATTGATTCCAATTTTGAGAGAAATTTTACAGTAAGTAAATGTTATCAAACAGCATCACGTGCTCCAGGGAAATCTTTCGTGAAAGGAAGAGTCAATAAATGCAACAAACTTCATTGTCTCATTTTAAGAAATCGCCAAGGCCACCCCAACCTTCAGCAACCACTATCCTGATCGGTCAGAAGCCATCAACATCTGGGCAAGACCTTCTACCAGCAAAAAGATTATAGTCGCTTTCAAAGGCTCAGATGATTGTTAGCAATTTTTAGCAGTAAAGTATATTTTAATTAAGATATGCACACTTTTTTGAGTCATATTGATATTGTACACTTAATATACTACAGTATAGTGTAAACATAACTTTTATACGCACTAAGAAACCAAAAAGTTTGTGTGACACACTTTATTGTGCTACTCGCTTTATTGTGCTATTTGTTTCATTATGACATTTGCTTTACTGTGGTGGTCAGAAACCAAACCAGCAATATCTCTGAGGTATGTTTGTATATGAGTAATAAGGGAAAGTACCATGGCCACAGGAGCATTCAGGACTTTGGAGACTTGAAAGAATGATGTCCCACTAAACCAAGCTAGCATCTCCATAGAGACCTTTACAATTCTACCTTGGGGAAAGGAAGGGCAAATTCAACTAATACTCTGATTTCCATTAATGCAGGTCCTGCACTAAATAAGGCATGTCTTTACTTCCACCGTGATTCAAAGGAGCTAAAAATACATGTACCTAAGTATGTCCAAAAAGAATGTCAGCAATTACCTGAAAAGGCTACTATTAAAATGTTTCTCCCTTTTCCAAATCGGTATCTATAGATGCCAGATAGTCTTCATTTATTTCAACCAAAACATACAACAGACTCAACACAGAAGCAGTGTGAGAATCTAGTTTTCTTCTCTTAAGCCAACCATTTTAAAAAGATTTGCAAAAATGTAAAACAATGCTACTCATCTCATAAAATTTTTTTGTTTTGGAAAATATAGTTATGTTTCATAATATTGTTTGTGGTAACATGTAATAGGTTTATAATTTTTGATGAATAAATGAAGATTTCAAAGTTTCTGAATTTTAATTCCTAATATTATAAATGTTAACAGATATAACTTTCATAAATAAGAGGTCTTGAGGGTCATCAATAACTTCTAAAATTACAAAAGTTACTAACACCAAAAAGTCTGAGAACCACTGTTACATGTGACCAATAAAAGATTACTTATAATGAACAAATGAACTCAAAGGAATGCAATCATAATTTAAGTGTTCCCCAAACTACCCAAGCCATTAAGATTTTCTCATTTATTAGTACTGAGTAAAATATTTTTTAGATTTTCCACTGTTTCTATTGTTCTAGCTCTCTCTTCATTTCTTATTTTGCTTTTCTACCTCTTTCTCTTGATTAGATATGCTACACGTTTGTCTAAGTTGTATAAAGGCCCTTTTAAAAAATCACTAAAAGGACCTCGAATTTCATAATTTTTTGTGTGTTTTCCAATTTACTAATTTCTACTTTTCTATTATTTATTTTATTCAATTTTTCTTAATTACATTTTGTTTCTATTTCTTGGAGTTTAACACTGGGTTTATTTTCATTATTTCACTCTTCATAGCCACAACAGAGTTTGTACTTTTCTACTATTTTTAAGAGGCCATTAAAAAATATATATAATCCACTTTTTAGCTATTTCTTCTAGGTCTACATTTATCAAGCATCCATTATTATGACCTTTTAAATAGAATAAAAATAACAACTAGTCAAGATGTTATTTCTATTCATTAGCTCCTCAAATATTTAAGCTAAACAGTTGGCTACCCTCTCAGTACTATGTCAGGTGCCTTGTCAAATGCAAAGCTGAACCCTCAAATGTTTGATGAGTACAAGAATATACATTCTTGTGAATGAATTCAAAAACAGTTGATACTAGCAAATAATTATAGATTGATTATATAAGCTATACAAAGCAGATGTATGAGAATAAACTATCATCTCTTACCTCAACAACGGAAAATTCCAGAAAATCCATATGTGGGGCTATTAAGGCAAGAACTGTATTTGTTTTATGACAAGGAATGCTTAACTCAAGGTGAAATAGTTCTAAAAATACAATGTTCTCATTTTTGTTTTCTTGAAAGCAAAGTATATCAATGTTTGCTCAACATTTACTAATATTTTCAATTAATCATTTTAAATCCCTAATAAACACTAGGGAAAATCAATTAATAAAATAACAGACAAGTTTGACACCCATTCCCCAGATTGTTTCAAAACCTAAGTCATATTTGTAATATTTTTATTTTTCTGATTAGTAAGGACATTTTTTAATTACACTGATAAAGGGGGGGAAATGGAAACCTTTTAACAAATCAAATGGCCACCCAACAATCAACTTAATTAAATGAGTTACTACATATAAAAGAACTTATATCAGTTCCCGATTACACAGTAAATGTTCAAGGAGTGCTAGCTGGTTGGGCGTGGTGGCTCACACCTGTAATCCCAGCACTTTGGGAGGCCAAGGCAGGAGGATCACCTGAGGTCAGGGGTTTGAGACCAGCCTGTCCAACATAGTGAAATCCCATCTCTACTAAAAATACAAAAATTATCTGGGTGTGGTGATACACACCTGTAGTCCCAGCTACTCAGAGGCTGAGACACAAGAATTGCTTGAACTTGGGAGCCAGAGGTTGCAGTGAGCTGAGATCACACCACTGTACTCCAGTCTAGTCAACAGAGTTGAGACTCGGTCTCAAAAAAAAAAAAGGTGTTAGCTATAGCTACACATTTATCAAGTCCTTTCCACCTGACCAAAGAATTCTTACACTGTCCAGAAACTAACTGTAAAAAGAATATTTTCGTTGCCTGGCGTGGTGGCTCATGCCTGTAATCCCAGCACTTTGGGAAGCTGAGGTGGGTGGATCACAAAGTCAGGAGTTCGAGACCAGCCTGGCCAACATGTAGAAAACCCATCTCTACTAAAAATACAAAAATTAGCCAGGCACAGTGGCAGGTGCCTGTAATCCTGGGAGGCTGAGGCAGGCGACCTGCTTGAACCCGGGAGGCGGAGGTTGCAGTGAGCTGAGATCACGCCACTGCACTCCAGCCTGGGTGACAGAGCAAGACTCTGTCTTGCGGTGGGGGGAGGGCAGGAATATGCTCACCCTGGTGTGGTGGCTCACATCTATAATCCCAACACTTTGGAAGGCCACAGCAGGAGGATCATTTAAGTCCAGGAGTTCAAGACCAGCCTGAGCAACATAGCAAGACCCTCATCCCTATTTTTAAAAAAAAAAATGTTTTTAGTTAGCTGGGTGGCTGGGCGTGGTGGCTCATGCCTGTAATCCCAGCACTTTGGGAGGCAGAGGCGGGTGGATCACCTGAGGTCAGGAGTTTGAGACCAGCCTGGCCAACATGGCAAAACCTCGCCTCTATTAAAAATACAAAAAAAAACTTAGCCAGGCGTGGTGGCACATACCTGTAATCCCAGCTACTAGGGAGGCTGAGGCAGGAGAATGGCTTGAACCAGGAGGCGGAGGTTGCAGTGAGCTGAGATCGTGTCACTGCACTCCAGCTTGGGCAACAGAGCAAGACTCCATCTCAAAATAAATAAATAAAATAAAAAATAAAAGTAAATTAGCTGGGCACAGTGGCCTGTAGTCCCAGCTACTTGGGAGGCTGAAGTGCAAGGATCGCTTGAGCCCAGGAGGTCGGAGCTGCAGTTAGCTGTGATCGCGCCACTGCACTCCACCCTGGGTGACAGAGTGAGACCCTATCTCAAAAAATATGTATATATTTTGCTCTTTATTTAAAAGTAAAACTAAAAACAATTACATCTAGAAAAAAATTTTTTTAATCTCAAATGCTAAGCATTACTTCTGATGCTAAGAGTTCTTGAGCTATTATAGAAAAGACTTACAGAAAATATATGAGCAGAAGTTCCAGAATACGGGAGGGTTAAGTTTACTAACTCCATTAATAAACACCAGCTTAGTGATTTGTTTAATTATTTACGTGTAGCCAACAGAATTTACAAAAAAAAAAAAAAAAAAAAAAAAGAAACCTGGACCAAGAATACAAATATCTACGTAATCAGATCTCAGAATGAAGAAGAAAACCTCAAGTAAGGTTAGAGCTATTACCTGGGCTTATATTATCAAAACTTTGAAAGAAGATTTCTTTCTTTCAAAAAGATATCACAGCTAAACAAAACCATTGCTTACCTTCAAGAATTTTACAATAACCAGGCCGAGCGCAGTGGCTCACACCTGTGATCCCAGCACTTTGGGGGGCCAAGGCAGGTGGATCACGAGGTCAGGAGTTCGTGACCAACCTGGCCAACATGGTGAAACCCCATCTCTACTAATAATACAAAAATTAGCCAGAAATTAGCCAGGTGCAGTAGCGGGTGCCTGTAATCCCAGCTACTTGGGAGGCTGAGGCAGGAGAATCACTTGAACCCAGGATGTGGAGATTGCATTGAGCCGAGATTGCACTACTGCACTCTAGCCTAGGCAACAAAGCAAGACTCTGTCTCAAAAAAAAAAAAAAAAAGAAATTAAAGAATTTAAGATAACCAAAGGTCAGGAAGGGTAGAAAGAAGCAAGGGATGAAGAGAGGTTAATGGGTACAAATATATATATACTTACAAGAAATAAGACCTGGTGTCCAATAGATTATCAGTAGGGTGACTATAATTAACATTAATCAATTATAAATATTAGAATAGTTAGAAGAGAAAAATTCAAATGTTCCTAGCATAAAGAAGAGATAAATATTTAAGGTGATGGACATCCCAATTACCTTGATTTGATTATATAAATGTATCAAATTATCACATGTACCTGAAAAATATGTTTAAATACATACCAATAACATCTAAATTTTTAATTTAAAATGAATTTGAGGCCTGCTCACTGCTGTTTTGAAATTAATTACAAGATAATTCACATATCAATAGTGATCCTTTCCCCTTCCAATATGAAGCATTATTTTCATTAATTTATTTTTTTTTTTTTTAGAGACAGGGTCTCACTTTGTTGCCCAGGCTAAAGAGGAGAGGTGCAACCATAGCTCACTATAAACGTTGAACTCCTGGGCTCAGGCAATCTTCCTGCCTCAGCTTCCCAAGTAGCTAGTACTATAGCCATGGGCCACCACACTTGGTGTAATTTTTTTTTTCTTTTTGTAGATAGAGGTTCTTGCTATGTTACCCTGGCTGGCCTCAAACCCCTGGCCTTGAGTGATCCTCCCACCTTGGCTTTTCAAAGTGCTGGGATTACAGACATGAGACACTGCACTGGACCTAAAGCATTATTTTTATAACAACAACAACAACAAAAAATGCTTTGTGGAAGATGTCCTGTACACTTTCTTAAGGAGATGCAAAATTTACTACTTATTCTGCATAAACGCCAGTTAATAATATGCTATCATATGCAATATTCTAAACACTGGATACTTCACAGGTAATCTATTATATCTAATTTTACAGACAAAAAAGGTATAAATGTTATAGATTTATTTAATATTTTCATATTTTTTCAAATGTATTTATATTCACTTATTTTGTGAAATATCCAGAATAGGTAAATTCATAGAGACAGTAAGTGGACTAATTGTTGCTAGGGGCCAGAGGGAGGAAAGAATGGGGAATAACCATTTAATGGAGATGGAGTTTCCTTCTGTGGCAATAAAAATGTTTTTGTGCATTTGCAGTGTTGTATAACCACCACTTCTATCTAGTGGTGGTTACACAACACTGCAAATGCACAAAATGCCACTGAACTGTTCACTTTAAAATGACTAATTTTGGGTTGGGTGCAGTGGCTCACACCTGTAATCCCTAACACTTCAGGAGGCCGAGGCAGGAGAATCACTTGAGCCCAGGAGTTCAAGTGCAGCTACAGTGAAGCATGATCATGCCACTGCACTCCAGTCTGGGCAAGAGAGTGAGACCCTGTCTCTAAAAAAAAAAATAATAAGATAAATAATAAATAAATAAAAATGGTTCATTTTATGTAATATGAATTCACTTCAATTTTTTTAGAAAAACATTTAAAAAGCAAAGTTATACACTCTTAGTTTAAGATCAAGTTTTATGTATTCACTTATGATTTTCGACAAAGCAAAAAACCTAGATTCTTACTCTAATATTTGCTTGCTGCAGGCGACAAACATCTTTTGGTTGCCTCCCCAATATCTAAACAACCCTTCCCCTGTTAGACTACAAACTTCCCAATCATGCATTTTGGGTAGCTTTGATCCCACCCCCAAATCAAGAACTGGGAACTGACTGGTTTAAGCCAATCAATGAATGTCATCCTTCTGATTGCCATGGTTGGTTCAGAGATGAGCAGGCAATCAAATAGGCACCATTTAGATATGAGGAGATATTTGCTGAGACTATCTGGGGTAAAAAGCTTTCTCTCATTTCCTTTATTCCTGTGAGAGAAAGCATCCATTTTGTTTATCTAGAAGCATCTCTAGAACTCCAAACTTAGAAAGACAGCACTCTGAAGAGGATGGAGAAGGAAGTCAAGAAATAGAAAATGAAACAATGGTAACATTACTGAACTACTACATCTGGCCTCACTTGAAGATCACCATATCTACGGCTGTACTTTTCAGTGAGTCAATAAGTTCTTCAAAATAGTTTGAGTTGAACTTCTATTAGTTGTAAACAGAAGCACCCAAAAATATATACTACCTATACAAGACCTTTGGAAAACTACCTCTCTGTCTTCAATTACCTTACCCATAAAAGCAATAACAATCTCTGAATTCAGTCTTTTCCGAAGATGTTATTAAAATGAGAAGACAAGTGAAAACAATGAAAAACTACCTACGTGTCCTATGATCGTGTCATGGAAGCTTTTTATTCTAGAATGTACTTCTTTAAATTATAAATTCAGCATTTACCACATAAAAGTTGGTCTTTTTACTAAAGGCAATGCTTTTGCTCTAGAATAAATTCCTTAAAAAGATAATTCTATCATTGAGCACATAAAAGTTAGTATTCTTACTAAAGACATAATCATGTAATTAGACTCTACACTGGTAATCAGAAGATGAGGTTTCTATCCCAGTCCTGTGTCTTATCACATTGGTACTTTGAGAAAGTCAAATTCTCATTTATAACATATATAAGGTTTTTTCCAAGTTTGGTAATTCTAGATACCTCAAGTACATAAAAACATCTTACCTATAATGTGCTCCCACAATTTGAACTAATATTATATAATGATCTACAGTTGCCCTAATTTTATCTAAAATATGCAAAGTAATCCCTCCCCACAAAAAAAGCTGATTTTCCCACTGGATATTTAAAACAGGTTCTAAGCCAGGTACAGTGGTTTGTGCCTATAGTCCCAGCTACGCAAATAAGGTAGGAGGATTACTTGAGCCCAGGACTTTGAGTCCAGCCTAAGTAACATTATGAGACCCCATTTTAAAAATTAAAAAAACAGATTCTACTTATTCACATTGGTTTTGTTATTCTATCACTGCTTAATAGCTATAATCCTTAAATGGTCCATAATTTATTCTTCTTTTTTGCAAATGAAACCATGTCAAAAAACTAAAGGACTAAATAAATCTGAAAATAGTCTATTTTCTTTGGATGTTAGATATGCTAATAGCCAATCAGAGAATCTGGTCAAGACTGATTTATTCCAGAAGCTACAACATCTGTTTTGACAACCATCACTCTCATTATTTAAACAAAAGTCATATTAAAAAGAAAATCACCCCAGTGCAGTAGCTCACACCTGTAACCCCAGCACTTTGGGAGGCCAAGCTGGGAGGATCACTTGAGGCCAGGAGTTTGGGACCAGCCTGGGCAACATAGCAAGGCCCCATCCCTACAAAAAAATAAAAAATAAATACAAAAATTAGCCAAGCATGGTGGCACATGCCTGTGGTCCTATCAATTGAGGAGGCTGAGGCAGGAGGATTGCTTGAGCCCAGGAGTTCAAGGCTGTAGTGGGCTGTGATCATGCCACCGCACTCCAGCCTCAGTGACAGAGCAAAACCCGATCTCTAAAATACATTTTTTTTTTTTTTTTTTTAGAAAAAAGAAAATTAGGCCGGGCGCGGTGGCTCATGCCTGTAATCTCAGCACTTTGGGAGGCCGAGACGGGCGGATCACGGGGTCTCTAACACGGTGAAACCCCGTCTCTACTAAAAATGCAAAAAATTAGCCGGGTGCAGTGGCGGGCGCCTGTAGTCCCAGCTACATGGCAGGCTGAGGCAGGAGAATGAGGCTGTCGCAGCCTGGGCGACAAGAGCAAAAGTCAGTCTCAAAAAAAAAAAAAGGAAAAGAAAAAGAAAAACAATTATAGACTGAAAAAGAAAATCCAGACTAAAAGTAGTAGACAAGTTTATACTTCTTCGCTTCCCTTCCTGAGACAGTGTCTCACTCTGTCCCCAGGCTGGAGTACAGAGGCACGATCAAAGCTCATTGCAGCCTTGACCTCCCAGGCTCAGAGGACAATCCCACCTCAGCCTCCTGGGTAGCTGGGACTACAGGCATGCATCAACATGGCTAATTTTTTTCTGTAGAGACAGGGTTTCACCATGTTGCCCAGAATGGTCTCTATCTCGTGGGCTCAGGAGGTCCACTTGCTCCGGCCTCCCAGAGTGCTGGAATAATAGGCATGAGCCGCCACACCCAGTCGTAGTTTGTACTTCTTTAAACGCTTTTTTCCAGCATGTAGTTTGATTGGTTTCCAAGTTCCAGAAAGGAATAATTAGGCCAGGCACGGTGGCTCACACCTGTAATCCCAGCACTTTGGGAGGCCGAGGCTGGTGGATCACCTGAGCTCAGGAGTTCAAGACAAGCCTGGCCAGCATGGTGAAACCTCGTCTCTACTAAAAATACAAAAATCAGCCAGTTGTGGTGGCACGTACCTGTAATCCCATCTACTCAGCAGGCTAAGACAGGAGAATCGCTTGAACCCGGCAGGCGGAGGCTGCAGTGAGCTGAGACTGAGCCACTGCACTCCAGCCTAGGCGACAGAGCGAGACTCCATCTCCAAAAAAAAAAAAAAAAAAGGGCCGGGCGCAGTGGCTCAAGCCTGTAATCCCAGCACTTTGGGAGGCCGAGACAGGTGGATCACAAGGTCAGGAGATCGAGACCATCCTGGCTAACCCGGTGAAACCCCGTCTCTACTAAAAAATACAAAAAACTAGCCGGGCGAGGTCGCGGGCGCCTGTAGTCCCAGCTACTCGGGAGGCTGAGGCAGGAGAATGGCGTAAACCCGGGAGGCGGAGCTTGCAGTGAGCTGAGATCTGGCCACTGCACTCCAGCCTGGGCGACAGAGCGAGACTCCGTCTCAAAAAAAAAAAAAAAAAAAAAAAAAAAGGAATAATTATTAAATTATGTATTTAAAATTAAATTTTTATTAAACTATATTATACTTATTTGCATTTTAATTATTAGCATTATTACTTTCAAAGACAAGAGGCATTAAGACCATAAGCAAAGGTATAAATATCTTAATTCCTTTAATACCCAACATATACCATTGTTCAGTGAAGTGATACAGACCAGATGTAGTGATTTTGTAAAATAGTTTTTATTTTTATTTTTATTTTCTTTTAGAGACACAGTCTCATTCTGTCACCCAGGCTGGAGTGCAATGATGCAAGCATATCTCACTGCAGGCTCAAACTCCTGGGCTCAAGCAATCCTCCTGCCTCAACCTTTCGATTAGCTGAGACTACGGGTGCACGCCATCATGTGCAGCAATTTTTTTTTCTTTTTTTTTTTTTTCTGGAGAGATGAGGTCTCTATTTTGCCCAGGGCGGCCTGAAACTCCTAGGGTTAAGTGATCCTCCTACCTCGGCCTCCCAAAATGCTGAGATTAAAGTCATGAGCCACCACACCTGGCTGTGAAATGGCTTTTACATAAAATAATCTCATTTAAAAAGTTCACAAAATAATCTTTTTTTTTTTTTTTGAGACGGAGTCTTGCTCTCTCACCCAGGCTGGAGTGCAGTGGCATGATCTCCACTCACTGCAAGCTCCACCTCCTGGGTTAACACCATTCTCCTGCTTCAGCCTCCCAAGTAGCTGAGACCACAGGCACATGCCACTATGTCTGGCTAATTTTTTGTATTTTTAGTAGAGACGGGGTTTCACCATATTAGCCAGGATGGTCTCGATCTCCTGACCTCGTGATCTGCCAGCCTCAGCCTCCCAAAGTGCTGGGATCATAGGCGTAAGCCACTGCGCCTGGCTATATTCTCATTTTTAAAGTCATTAAGACTTTATATTTTACTTTAAAATATACTTAAATGTATAGAAAAATTCTACCATAAAGCATTGTTTAAAGAGGCTCAACAAATCACACAAATTGTTAAATTTTTTTTCCCAAATAGAAATCATATGTTTCAATATAACTGACGTTTATCAGTTTAACTTTTTCATGTCATTTATAATTACAAACTTTATATATGGCATAGATTTTTCCTCGATACTTTAATTCCATCAAGAATATTATAACATGTTATATTATAGGAATATTATATAGAAGGCTCTGTGACAGATGGTGTTGGTAATACAAAGTTTAATGACAAGGTCCCTTGGGACTTCTTCAAAACATATAATACAGTAATTTTGCCCAGTGAAAATTTTCAACATTCAAAAAGCACTGAAGAAAAAAATATATATACACCAAAGTTATTAAAAGAGAAAAAAAAGCATTGATACAATGCTTTTAAAAACATACATTTAAAACCACGTACATAGACATTTTGCTACAAACTTTGTTTCTTAATCTAAAGAAAATTTCTCATACCAAAAATAAAGCACAGCTTTGCTGGTAATAATACATTCTTTCGAATTCGTACCAACATAATGGTATGTGTTATTATAACAAAGTAAGAGACTATGCTACTTTGAAGGCACATATCTTTGCTTCTAAAAAGCTTAAAATTCTACGTAAAGACCATGATTTAAAAATAAAAGCTGCACTAAATATGATTTTCTCCTTTTTACAGGTAGCAAGACAAAATGACCTGTCCAGGTCATAGTTTAAGTACAGGCCAGAAATCTGTCACCTAATCTCTAGGAATCTCTCTACCAATTGAATAGAATGTTACAGGTCTAGGCAAACCCCACAGCTTCAGAACCAGGAGATCTGTGTTATTTATCTGCGGTTCTGGAGTATTCAAATCAACAAGTCTTATTAGAAAGCTTAGATCCATTTGACAATGAATGATTAGGTTTATGTTACTCTATGGCAAATCTAAGGGTCATACCAAAGTCATTATCATCACCTACAAACATCTACTACGGATTTGTTGTAAGTAGTAAATCCATCTAATGAAGTATGAAATATAAAGCCATACTATAAAGAAGTATAAGATTTTATCCCTGCCTTCAGGGATGTATTATCTAGTTAGGAAAGAACACATCATAAAACAACAGAACAAAATTATGTCTGCTAAGTGTTAATATAACTGGTAAATTCATTCCTGAGCAATTACTTATTGAGCAACTGAGAGGGAGCAGAGCATAGTGGCTAAGGGCACAGACTCTGAATCCAGTTTGCCTGCTTTTCCTCATTTAAATTATTAACTCTCTCTGTGCCTCTGTTTCCTTGTGAGAAACAAAAAGAATACCTACATGGGGTAAAAACCTAGCTTTCAGAGCTGATGACATTTACATTAGTTAATACAGGTAAAATGTTTAGAAATATACCAGACACATAGTACACTCTCAATAAACATTAGCCATTAGAAATATTACTTAATACAAGGAATACCCAGTAAGGACCAGATTTCAAAGGAGCCAGTAACAAGGATTACAACTGTTAAAGGATTCAAGAAATAGGTTGAATTGAGCTGGGCCATCAAAAATGTGCTGACTTTGAAATACAAAAGAAAGATGACATTCCAGGCAGAGATCACAAAAAAAAAAAAAAAAAGCTATCAATACTCACAATGTATATATGGAACAATAAATACAACATTTTGACAAAAAATAAAAACAGTTCACATAAGATGGTCTTCTCACCCTTTTCTACCACAGTATTCTTAAATGATAAAGAATGAACTTCCTGGAAAATTGGGGAAATGGCCTCAAATGGTCCCCCATAAGCTCAACATGTCTTCAAATTGTATCACATTTTAGCTTAAAAATTCATGAAACTTCTGACTCCATAATTCAAACAGCCTTATTTCATTGAAAAATGTCCTCAAATAGTTACTAGTTATTCGATTACTCAATCTTTTTCATATTCTTTAGGTAAAATTGACATTTCAGGAAGATGTCTATTGATTCACGTACCACCAACGTAACAGCACATGGTAAGGAACAAATACACTTCTGTTAAAAAAAAAAAAAAAAAAAGACACACACACACACACACACACACACACACACACAAATCCATGCATACATGGAAATACGGCATAGGAAAGAGGTAGTATTACAAATCAATGTAGAAAGAAATGACTACTAAATAAATGCTTGAGACACCACCGGCTTTCTAGATAAGGAGGGAAAAAAACTAGTTCCCTATCTTTCACCCTATACACAAAAAGAAATTCTGTATAAACAAATGAACTAAAAATAAAAGAGAAAACTTTAAACTTTTATCAAATTATAGGAGAATATAATTACAAGATCAGGGCAGAAATTTCCTAAAAGTAACTAAAAAAATTTAAACTATGTAAAGGAGATTCATAAATTTCACTTTATCAAAATTTAAGGCCAGGTGTGGTGGCTCACATCTGTAGTCCCAGCACTTTGGTGGGCCAAGGCTGAAGAAGCACTTGAGGTCAGGAGTTTGAGATCAGCAAGACCCCATCTCTAAAAACAAAAATTTTAAATTTAATTCTTGTAAGGGGGAGGGGAGACACAACACTATTAAAAGACTTACCACAAACTAGAAACAATTTTTTCATCATACATAAAAGATAATATTCATACTATATAAGGAGGTTCTACAAATCAATAAATGATGATATAGAAAAATGAATGGGTTATATGAACAGGCAAATTACACCACATAAATCCATTTGCTTCTTAGAGTAAGTTCACTCAAGCTGGAAACAGTTTCTTTTTTTTTTTTTTTTTTTTTCTTTTTTTTTTGAGATGGAGTCTCACTCTGTTGCCAGGCTGGAGTGTGGTGGTGCGATCTCAGCTCACTGCAATCTCCACCTCCCGGGTTCAAGCGATTCCCCTGCCTCGGCCTCCTGAGTAGCTGGGATTACAGGTGTGCACCACCACGCCCAGCTAATTTTTTGTATTTTAGTAGAGACAAGGTCTCACCATGTTGGCCACGATGGTCTTGATCTCCTGACCTCATGATCCTCCTGTCTCGGCCTCCCAAAGTGCTGGGATTACAGGCGTGAGCCACCGCGCCCAGCCGGAATCAGCTTCTTAAGGATTCTACATATTTTGTTTCCATGGGAAACTTTCAGGAGAAGAGGACAAACTATAGTCCCAATGCTGCAGCTGATTTCCTGGCCATAACAGATCATTATCCCACTTTAGAGTCCCCTCATCCTCTGCTAGCACCTCTGCTGGTGTAAGCAGCTTGCCAGTAGAGCGATCCAGATCCTTTTATCTAAGAGGTTTGAAACTCTGGTCACCATGCCCTTTTTAGGCAATGGCTATTGTATTTGTACATTTATTAAAATAATGGGCTTGGGAACACCATAAGACATATCAGTGGATCCCCTGAGTGCCAGACATATTCTCTGTCCATACTGTGATGATGATCACAGTCAATTACCCTTGCCAGGATGGTGACTCCTTTTCTTCCCTAGTGATTTTGGCAAGAGGAGCCCAAAGTGACAAGACAGCAGGCATGGCTTAAAATGTAATAGAATTCTCATTGTGTCTGTTCCCTAATAGGGCATTTCTACTTCTGGAGACAAGAACCTCTAAGCCCACAGGGTCTAAAGCTATATGAACGGAAAGTATAAATTCCTCAAGTAAGGACTGGGTGTGATAGTAAATGAGACCACTCCTATTCTATCCCTTGGTTATTGAACCTGTGTACTTTACCTATTGAGGATATCTAATATAATGAATATCCATATGATAGCCAAGCGTTCTGGAGGGATGGAACCCATCCTTGTAGAGGATCACCTCCAATCTGGCATCTTAGTTGTACCTTTATGAGCCCATTACAACTGTTCTATCAATCCAGAGGATTATAGGTGGAGCAGTATGAGTTAAGACCAGTGGATTCATGTACTTTGGACCACTGCTACACATCTTTCCTGTAAAGTGGGACTCTTGGTAAGGGACAATATTACTCAAGATCCCGTATTAGTGGATCAAACACTTTGTAAGTCCTCAGATAGTGATGTTGGCTGTGGACTTATGAGCAGAAAAAGCAAACATGTAGCCCCAGAGTATGTGTTAATCCCAAACTAGAAGAAATGCTGTCCCTTCCAAGGTGAGGGAAGGTACAGTTTTAGAGGCTTCCACTTGATCTTCCCCCACTATGAGAGCACTTAACCCAACTGGTCAAGGAGCCAAGTTGAGAGTTCTGCCAACTACCATGTATGTCGATTCCAATTACGAAACTGGGAACCAGGGAAATGACTCTGATAACAGAGACCCACTGGGAGTTAAATCTGGGCCAGAACTCTATTTATTATAATTATCTGAATCTCATACACCCCTCCCCATTCTAACAAGAGGAGGTCATAGCACTTTGGGTCCCCAGATTTCAGTGTCATTTCACTCTGACCAATAATTCTTCATAGGTTTGCAGCCAAAACTGAATCACTGAGGATGACTAGGCAAAGCAAGCATCAAGTAGTAACTGGGCTGATGACTAGGCAAAGCAAGCATCAAGTAGTAACTGGGCTGAATAGTGACTCAGAATCCCACAAAGAATCAAAACAAACCCACTATCACCAGTTAGACCCAGCAAATATCTCAAAGTCTGCCTGGCATTCCTTCAGTTGTTGCCAATAGAAATGAATTCTCAGACTGCTCTGGTTTGCTCCAGAACCCAGCCTATTAAATTCAACCAACTAAGCATAACCATCTAGTTATTTGTATGGCTATTACACTTGTTATGGTCTACTCTGTTCTCATCCTAATCTTTCCACTAGAAGATGTTTCTATAGATAGCATCTATAGAAGATAGATATTCCTAATGCTATGTTTTATATTCAGACACTTTGATGGCACAAGAGCAGACTGTATGATAAACAAGGATGTAAACATGAAAGGTATCAGTGTAGAGATAACCTTTTCCCAATATTTATTTTATTCTTTTCCCAATATTTATTATGGAATGAGAATGGGGGTAATAAGCAAAAAGAGGACCTCAACAGGTGAGCCATACAAGCAATTTTTTAAAAATCCAATATAAAGGTAAAAAAAAAATTGTAAATTTAAAAGCATGCAGAAAATACATGAGATTAAATCAAATACCTTTATTTGGACTGCTATGCTACATCAATATTTTAAAATAGACTTAAAAACAAAAATTTGGTGGGGGAGGGGTACAAGTCAAGACGAGGTCTCACTATGTTGTCCAGGCTGGTCTCAGACTCCCGGCCTTAAGCCATCCTCCCAAATCAGCCTCCCAAAATGCTGGAATTACAGGCATGAGCCAATGCACCCAGCCAAAAACAAAATCTTATATGTAATAGAGTGTCAAAAGTGGGATTATACAAAGAGAAACACATACCTTACCTAGAGAGCTGGTTTCCGAAGCTATTTAAGCATATTTCCCCTTTCCCCAACTACTCAAATTAACTTCCTAAAACACTATTCAAAGGCTGGGTATGGTGGCTCACACCTGTAATCCCAGCATTTTAGGAGGCTGAGGCAGGTGGATTTCTTGAACCCAAGAGTTCCATACCAGCCTGGGCAACATGGCGAAACCTTGTCTCTACTAAAATACAAAAAAATTAGCTGGGAGTGGTGGTGTGCACCTATAATCCCAGCTACCCAGGAGGCTGGGGTAGGAGAATCACCTGAGCCCAGGAAGTCAAGGCTGCATCAGGCAATGATCGTGCCACTGCACTCCAGCCTGGGCAAAGAGAGGGAGACTGTCTCAAAAAAACAAAAACCAAAACAAACAAACAAACAACAACAAAAAAAACCCACTATACAACTCCATTTAAATTTAAATGTTGTACACCTTCTTCCTGCCATTATCACAATCACTCTATTCTCATGTCCTCCCCATCACCCTCTGGAACCACTTATAGTGAATATGATCCAAAGTATTCTCAATACGTAATACGTACTCATATTGCAGACACTTCAACCAGTGATACTAGTTCTGGAATCCCATCATCTTTATCCTCAGTTATGGCCTCCCCTAACAGTATCTGCTCCTCTCTCCCCAATACAGTTTTCAGCATCTGGCTTATATGGTCTGGTCTCCCTGTTCACCACTATACATATCATCATTTTTGGCAACTTGAACATCCTCATAAATAAGCCAGGCATTATCCTAGACATATAATTACTTGGACTGCATCACTCCAGTGATCTCTTGCCCCATCCCACTTAAGTCACTCACCCTCATACCTTCAATGTGCAATCTTGTCATTATCTATCTATCTATCTATATGCTGGAATGTCTGTTTCTAGCACCTCACTCTCTGAACACCTCTTCCTCTCCTTTCAGATGACTTGCATTAAATACCACTACTCTATCCTTTGACCTCACAAGAAGCTCCCATCCACTGACACTACTACTTTTCCCTATTTATCACCCCTCTCAAGGTCCTAACCTCATCCTTACACAAGCATACATTACAGCATCTAGAATTAAAACCAATCCTTTGCAAATGCACTTAACTTACTTGCTCCTCTTCACTGTTATTCCACCTGATCTACCTATGGTTGAAGCCATCTATCTACCAGTCCATCACTGTATCTGAGCAGCTAAATTTTGCTGAAGCAAAACATCTCATAACCTTACTGGAAGTTCACACTAAAATTAACATCACAGATCTCAGATGAACACTCAACACTGCCAGACATTCCTTCTACAATTTTTAATTAAAGTCATTTTCCCGTTCCCTAAATGATTTCATACTTTCTTCTCTCTCTTCAGACTTCTCACATTTCTCATTCTCACCTCATTCATAGCTAGTGACCTAGCCTCATACTATAGAGACAAAAATAATCTCATTTCTAAACACCAATGCCATCAATCTACCTGTCTGTATAACCATATTAACTGCATTCCTTCAGATTAAAATGAAACAAATATCTCTGTTGTTATCTACAAGTCAATACCTCCCCTCCTGTTGTGCTCTATATCACACTTCCTAATCCCTACTCAAGTATTTTACTTTTATAATTATGTCCCCTTTTTTCTGCATTATGAGTTTCTTCCTTTTCTGAATCATTCTTATTGGCATGCAAGCATGCCTTAACATCAACAACCATCTTTTTAAGTTGACTCTACATTCCTTTGCAGCTACCACCCAATTTCTCCGTTCCCACTCACAGCAAAATTCCCGAAACAAGAGTTGTCTGTACTGCTTATGTCCCATTCTCTTTAACTCATTCTGATCAATCTTTTATTCCTGACCTTCCACTGAAACAATTCTCATGAATTTTACCAACATCCTCAATCTTGCCAAAGCCAATAGTTAACTAAAAGAAGAATTTTCTGTCCTCATCCTATTAATACCACCTCTTAGCAGCATTAACTGACCACTTCCTCCATCTGGGAACACTTCATTCTCTAGGCGTCTGTGACCTCACATTTAACTAGTTTTCCTATTACCTGTTTCTCTTTCTCTGTTTCTTCTTCTGGCTGCTTCTCCTCTGTAAACCATCTAAAAGTTGAAGTGTTCAAGAATTACGTCGTGGGCATTCTTCTCCCCCAACAAATGATCATATCCAGTTTAAACAGCTGTAAATAAATGTGCCTCCCAAATCTGATTACAGCCCTGATCTTATCCCTCAGCTCAACCAACCACCTACTCAATGACTCCTAATCAATGACAAAACATGACAAGTTTTGACTCCTAAACAATGACAAAACATACGTAACAAGTCCAAAGCAGAATACTTGATTATTTCATACTGCTGTATCTGCTCCTCCCCCAGTTATTCCTATTTCACTAAATGTCACACAATCCACATAGTTGCTAAGGCCAAAAACCTAGGAGGCTTCCTTGATTTTTCACTTCTTAATTACCTGCATCTAATTAATACCAAGACTGATGACTCCACATCTAAAATACATTCTAAAATACATCTGCTTTTGGCCACTTGCACTGTTATATGCCACTATCACTTATTACCTGAAGTACTGCTAAAGCTTCCCAACTGCTCTCCTTACTTCCACTACTTATCCCCAACCCTTACCCACCTTATCCCTCCAAATGTATTCTCTATAGAACAGCCAAAATCGTATCTTTAAAATGAAAATTAGCTCATTTTGCACCCATGTTCATGACCCAATGGTGTCTCATATTAAACAGCATAAAATACAAATGACTTACCGCACCATTGAAGATGCTACATGACCTGACCCCTACCTAACTCTCCAGCTTCATTGCTATCATTCTATCTTCTTTCTTTCCTTCCAACATGCCAACGTTATTCAAGCCTCAGGGCAACTGCATTTGTCTTCTCAGTCATACACTCTGTTCTTCCCAATCTTTCTATGGCTGCCTCCTCTCATCACTCAAGTATCAAATCAAATGACACTTCTTTAGAAAGACTCTTACTGGAAAAATTATCCCTACTCCTAAGTCCTCCACTTGTGCCATAAAACAGCCAAAATTCTTGTTAGAAACTGATCTATCTTTTAAAAGATCTTATCCATCAGACAATATCTCCTCCTTAAAGAGGTCTTTTTTACCATCCAATCTAAAATTGGTGACCCTGTTATTTTCTCTCATAGCTAATTATGCCAGATTGTCTCTTGGCAACTTAAAACCATTTTCATCATTCTATGCACTTCCCAGGGACTAGAAATCTGGAAACTACATTCATTTTCCAAAATCCCTAAGAGCAAGGCTCCAGTTTTGCTTCTAACTCTTGAGAACATCTTCAGAAACATCTGAAAAAGCTTTCGAAGGCAAAAAGACAACAGAAGCATTACTGCTCCTTCAACAGCAAAGGATAGCACATGGGTATCAGCTTATGACACATTAGGTTTCACTCATGGCTTGCAGGCACTCTTCTGTGAACTACCTGCTTCAAAGATAAGAGACAAGTGCAATCAGCAGCAGCAGTTTTTCAACAATTTCTGCTCTTTCTGACTTCCTGAAAGGGGCAGTTTCTCTTACAAGACTGTCTAGCCCTTCCTAACAGGTTTGTAAGCCTGTAACTGACTGTATTAAATTCTTCATGGCTTGAAATATCTAGGGTGGTTTTTGTTTTCCTGACTAAACCCCAATTGATATATATCCTGCTTTTTAGGACCCACTTATCAAAATCAATAATCTTATATTTCTTAATTTTTGTGTTTAATATCTGTCTCCCCAAATATATTATTCCATGAGCACAGTGATCCTCTTTGTTATGCTCATTATCAGTATCTCAAGTCCTGTGTTTTGGTGCAAATAGTGGTTGAATGAATGTAACACCTTAGTAAAATATTTCCATTCACTACATCAAACATAAAAACTCCAACTCTCAAAGTTTCTCTACAGTCTACCACAATTTCAACTCATTAAAATAAAAAACAGGCCGGACGTGGTGGCTCACACCTATAATCCCAACACTTTGGGAGGCCAAGGTGGGCGGGTCACAAGGTTAGGAGATTGAGACCATCCTGGCCAACATGGTGAAACCCGTCTCTACTAAAAATACAAAAATTAGCTGGATGTGGTGGCGTGTGCCTGTAATCCCAGCTACTGGGAGGCTGAGGCAGGAGAATCGCTTGAACCAGGGAGTCGGAGGTTGCAGTGAGCCGAAATCACGCCACTGCACTCCAGCCCGGTGACAGAGAAAGACTCTGTCTCAAATAAATAAATTAATTAAATAATTAATTTAAAAATACTTTAAAAAAAAACCAGCAGCTCTTGAACTTTGCCTTCCTTACTTCATTTGCTTATTCAGACACCTCAAAGCCTTGGGATTACTCTTCATTTCTACCCAGCACTCTGGAACTCTTCCTCTTTCACTACAACAACACAATCAAGAAATCTCAGACTGGCTTTTTACTTTTAGACGTATAAGATTGTATACTTTGTGATTAACAAGAAATGAGGTTATCCTGTGATTAAACCACTAATGCAATCTGAGTTTCTTATCTAAATATCTGATTTTGATTTTTTTTAGGAAAGCCAAGAATTTTTTTTTTTTTTTTTTTTGAGACATTGTTTCGCTCTTGTTCAGGCTAGTATGCAATGGCACAATCTCGGCTCACTGTAACCTCTGCCTCCCAGTTCAAGCAATTCTCCTGTGTCAGCCTCCAGAGTAGCTGATTACAATAGTAGATTACAGGTACCCGCCACCACACCCGGCTAATTTATGTATTTTTAGTAGAGACGGGGTTTTACCATGTTGGTCAGGCTGGTCTCAAACTCCTGACCTAAGGTGATCCACCTGCCTCAGCCTCTCAAAGTGCTGGGATTACAGGCATAAGCCACCACACCCGGCCAATTTGTCATCTTTTAATTTATTTATGTCAATGTCTTTAGAGATGTGAGGGTCTCACTCTGGTGCCCAGCCTGGAGGCAGTGGTGCAATCAGAGCACAATGCAGCCTTGAGCTCCTAGCCTCAAGCAATGCTCCTGCCTCAGCCTCCTGAGTATGATCTTGCTCTTAATTTTAAATTCCCTAGTGATTACCCTGTAATAAAACTCATAATCAAAAGTAGTCTTAGAGCCCTTAAAAATGTGCTTCTTAATTCATCTAAACAAGTGTTCAACAAGGGAAAATGAAACCTTCCAGTACAACTGAAAGCAAGCATAAAATTGCTCTCCATTATTGTTCAATTTTACAGAAAACTCCTATTTATTCAGAGTACTAAAATACTTTCAAAGAAAATTTACCCATCACAGAAAATGGACATTTATTCACCAAATCCAAAGCAATTCAATAAATATTCATTAGGTGCCCACCATGTAGCAGGCACTGTTTGAGGCATTAGGAATACCTCAATAAGCAAAACAATGATCCCTGCCCTCATAGAGCCTATATACTAACATGGACAGATAAATTACGTAGTGTTAGAAGAGAAAAGCTACAGAAAGAAGAAAATGCTGGGGATAGTAGGGAGAGTGAGGTAGGCAAGGGTTGTAATAAGATCAGAGAGGCTGCAGAATGATCACATAAGACAGAAGGGATGCTATAAGGACTTTGGCTTCTACTCTGCCATGAAATGAGCCATTACAGAGTTTAGAACAGAGAAGTGACAGAACGTAAATTACTTATTTTAAGGCTCATTCTTGGCCACTGTGTGTGAAAGCAGACTACAGAGACAAAGGCAAAAGCAGGTAAACTAATGTATGAGCCACTACCAAAAATTCGTGAAAAAGAAGTAACAGAAGGAAGAGTAAAAAGTGGATGAATTCTCACCTTATACAGGCATTAACAGAAGAGGAAACAGAAACTACCAAAAAGCATGAAAAGGGGGAACAATCAGGAAAAAGCATTTCAAAACCACAGTAAAATACTACTTCACACCTGAATTTTTTTTTTTTAATTTTAAAGTCTGACAATACCAAATGCTGGCAAAGATGTTAAAAAAAAAAAAAAAAAAAAAAACTTCATACCGCTGATAGGAGTGTAAACTGTACATCCTCTTTAAAGAACAAAATAGCATTTCCTAGTAAAGTTAAACATGGACATGCCTTATTACCTAACAGTTTTACTCTAGGTGTATATACTAGAGAAACCATAACTCATGTGCACCAGTGAACATATACAAGAATGTTATAGCAGTATAATTTCCTAGAGCAAAAAAGAAATTTGGAAACAATACCTATGTCCATTAACAGTAGAATGGATAAATAAAATGCAGTACAGTCCTGCAATGGAATACTATATAACAGTAGAAATGAACAAATTACAACTATGTGCATTAACATTGTGAATATCAAAAATATAACTCATAAACACAATGCTGAATAAAGTAAGTTGAAAAGAACAAATGCACAAATTAAGAACCCTTGTGCCTTTTGATAGAAATATAAAACAACACAACCATTTTGGATAGCAGTATGAAGATTGTTTAAAAAAAACTGAAAATAAAACTACCATATGATCCCACAATCCCACTGCTGGGTTAATATTCCAAAAAATATTTGAGCAGAACAGAATATTTGAAAAGAATATGTGAAAAGAACAGAATCTATGAAAAGAACAAATATATAAATTAAGAACTCCTGTGCCTTTTGGTGGGAATATAAAAAATGGTGCAATCATTATGGAAAACAGTATGAAGATTCCTTTAAAAATTAAAAATAAAACTACCATATGATCCAGCACCTCTGGGTAAATATTCCAAACAATTCAAAGCAGGATCTCAAAGAGATATTTGCATACCCATGTTCACTGCAGCATTAACACAATAGTCAAGAGGTAGAAGCAACCCAAATATCCACTGATGGATGAATAGATAAGGAAAGTATACTATATACATATAATGAAATAGTATGCAGCCTTTTAAAAAAGGAAATCCTGTCACATACTAAAACATGGATGAACCTCAAGAATATTACACAAAGTGAATAAGTCAGTCACAAAAAGACAAATACTACATAACTCTACTTGTATTAAGTATCCAGTCAAAATCACGAAACAGAAAGTTAAAAAGTGGTTGTCAAAGGCAAAGGGCAGAAAAGAAACAAAAATTAGTTTAATGGGTATAGAATTTCAGTTTTACAAGATGAAAAAGTTCTAGGGATTCATTGCACAACAACGTAAATATACTTACTACTGAACTATACACTTAAAAATAAAGGTTAAGATGGTGGCCAGGAGTGGTGCCTCACTCCTATAACCCCAGTGCTTTGGGAGGCCAGGGAAGGAGGATTGCTTGACCCCAGGAGTTCAAGACTAGCCTGGGCAACATAGCAAGACTCTGTCTCTACAAAAAAATATTTTAAAAACTAGCCATGCATGTGCCTGCAGTCCTAGCTACTCAGAAGGCTGGGACGGGAGGATCACTTGACCCCAGGAATTCAAGGTTGCAGTGAGCCTTGATGGTGCCACTGCACTCCAGTCGGGGAACAGAGTAAGGCCCTGTCTCTAAATTTAAAAAAAATAAAAAATAAAATTAATTTTTAAAGCAGTTAAAATGGTAAATTTAACGCTGTGCGTTTTTTACCACAGTAAAAAAAATCTTAGCCAGGTGCAGTGGCTCACACCTGTAATCCCAGCACTTTGGGAGGCCAAAGCAGAAGGCTCACTTGAGCCCAGGAGTTCAAGATCAGCCTGCGCAACAAAGTTAGACCCCCATTAAAAAAAAAAAAAAAATTGGCCAGGCATGGTGGCATGTGCCTGTGGTCCCACCTACATGGGAGGCTGAGGCAGGAAGATTGCTTGAGCCCAGGAGAACAAGGCTGCAGTGAGTTAGGTATGTCCCACTGCACTCTACCCTGGGTGACAGAGTGAGATCCTGTTTCAAATTTGTTTAAATCTATCTTAAAAAATAACACAAATATATAATGTATATACTTATATAGAATCCAAAACTAAATAGTTCACTGTTTAGAGATCCAACAATATCTGGCCAATCTATGAAGAAAAGAAAAAGAATGACAAAATTCAGAGAAGTAGTCATTTCTATGGAAGGAGGATAAAATATGATAGAAAAAAGACAGAGGGCTCAAACTTACCAGTAATACCCTATTTCTCAATCCAGGGAGTTAGTGCACAAGTGTTTGATTTGTTTTCATTATTCATTAAACTATACATCTTATATATATACTTTCTGTATGCAAAAAAAGAACTTAAAAATGTAAACTCAACATTATAATCTTAGGAGTATGGTAACTTTTTGAAAATGCACACAGCGTTGCCATCATCCACGTTCTGATATAAAGGAGAAAAACAAAAAGGGTTTACACAAAGTGTATTATGGCATGGTGATTCAGAAGCAAAGGTTTGTCATCAGTTAGGCCTAGTTGAATCTAGGCTGAGCCATTTACTAGTTTGTTTCCTTAGGCAAGTTACTTAGAATCTCTAAGACTCAATTTCCTCATCCATAAAAAGTGGATATTTACAATACCTACCAATTAGAGTTATTATAAAGATTAACTGAGATAATGAATAAAGAGCATTCAATATTATGCCTAGAACACAGTAAATATTTCTGTATAAGCAGTAGTACTTTTTAAAACCCTCCCAGGTTATTCTCATCTCCCTCTTGTCTACCTCCATTTGAAAGATTTTGATATTACCTGAAAGAAAGGTTAGAAAAATCCTGTTCAGAGATATAACTCTTAAAACCTTTATAATTTGTCTTTGTGTTTCTACAGAACATATCATTTTAAACCAAAATGAAACTTTAAGAAGTCAACCAAGACCTTTAAAAGTCAACAAGGGAGAAAGTTACTAAACATGTAACTCTTCAAAATTACAAATACCATTGAAGACAATCACCCTATTTATGAGCAGATACATTCTGAGGCTCTTAATAAATGGGTAATACAATAATATTATACACTCAACCTCAAGCAGGAATGAAGTTAGCCATAATTCAAACAACTAAACTGGGCCGGGCGCAGTGGCTCATGCCTATAATCCCAGCACTTTGGGAGGCCAAAGCAGGTGGATCACCTGAAGTCAGGAGTTTGAGACCATCCTGGCCAATGTGGCGAAACATCGACTCTACTAAAAATACAAAAAAATAAGGCCGGTCATGGTGGCTCACGCCTGTAATCCCAGCAACTTTGGGAGGCCGAGGCAGGCAGATCATAAGTTCAGGAGATCGAGACCAATCTGGCCAACATGGTGAAACCCCATCTCTACTAAAATACAAAAAAAAATTAGCTGGGCTTGGTGGCGTGTGCCCACGGTCCCAGCTACTCGGGAGGCTGAGGCAAGGCAATCGCTTGAACCAGGGAATAGAGGTTGCAGTGAGCCGAGATTGCGCCACTGCACTCCAGCCTGGCAACAGAGTAAGACTCCATCTAAAAAGAAAAAAAAATAGCCAGGTGTGGTAGCGTGTGCCTGTAATCCCAGCTACTCAGGAGGCTGAGGCAGAAGAATCGATTAAACCCAGGAGGCAGAGGTTGCAATGAGCCAAGGTCATGCCATTGCACTCTAGCCTGGGCAACAGAGCAAGACTCTGTCTCAAAATAAATAAAAAAATAAAATTTAAATTTAAATTTAAAAAAAAATTGAACTGTTCTTGCCTCCAAGATCAATTAGAAAGCCCAGAAGGGTCTCACAGATATAATTACCACTTGGATTTTATTTACTTTCTTCAGCCATCCTCTTTATATATCTTAAGTCCCTTAAAATCGGCCCCAAAACTGGCCTCAATTCTTCCCACAAGTGTAGAGTACCCAAAAAAGATCCCAGATGGACAAATTGTAATAAAAAGAAATACTGAGTCAGACTAAGGTGGTAAGCTGGCCAGACGGAGCAAGGTGTGTTAGACTCCAGGTTTGCAGAGAGTAATTTGAATGTTCCAGAAACTCACAAAACCATAAGTCACAAATCTACAAAGCACAAGAGCTTCTTGTACATATTACCATTGAAATGCTCCTCTACTTTGCCTTCCAGAATGTAGTTTAGGTTTATATTGCATTTCCAATCCAAAAGTGTATTGTTAACACCTCAAGAAGCATATGGAAACCATTTCCCTGATCTGTTCCTATATTAAAAATGTTTACTATCAGAGAAACAGATCTCTGAATCCAAACCTCAGCAACTTATTAAAGCAGAAACTCTCAAACTTGATTTACTACTTACAAACAATAGTTTTTATTATTGAATTGTTTCCTTACATTTTCTCCATATTATCTGAAACCATTTCCTATTTCTAAAAGAATATTTATTCTTGCATTTGTATTACTGTTTCAAGTTTTCAACTATAACGTATTTGTAGTTCTAACAAACACCTACCCAATTCATCTTGTTGTTCAAAATAATTAAATTATATTAATAAGCCTCCACAAAATGAAATCTAGTCATACAATGAATAGTCTTAGCTATTCATTAATTAATTGTCCCATATCTAAAAGTTTCTCAAAAATATTTTTGGTTTTTTTTTGAGACGGAGTCTCCCTCTGTTGCCAGGTTGGAGTGCAGTGGCGTGATCTCAGCTCACTGCAACCTCCGCCTCCTGGGTTCAAGCAATTCTCATGCCTCGGCCTCCCAAGTAGCTGGGATTACAGGCATGCGCCACCACACCCAGCTAATTTTTGTATTTTTAATAGAGATGGGGTTTCACCATGTTGGCCAGGATGGTCTAAATCTCCTGACCTCATGATCCACCCACCTTGGCTTCCCAAAATGTTGGGATTACAGGCGTGAGCCACCACGCCAGGCCACAAAAAGATTTTTAAAACAAGATGAGTACCCAAAAAAGGAGGAAGGGAGAGCAGTTTGTACTTTTTTTTTTTTTTTTTGGAGACAGAGTCTTGCTCTGTCACTCAGGCTGGAGTGCAGTGGCGTGATCTTAGCTCATTGTAACCTCTGCCTCCCGGGTTCAAGCAATTCTCTGCTTACGCCTCCCAAGTAGCTGGGATTATGAGCACCCGCCATCACACCTGATTAACTTTTGTATTTTTAGCAGAGACAGGGTTTCACCACCTTGGCCAAGCTGGTCTCGAACTCCTGACCTCGTAATCCACCCGCCTAGGCCTCCCAAAGTGCTGAGATTACAAGTGTGAGTCACCATGCCTGGTAGAGTTTGTCATTTAACAGATGTAATCTTTTTACATTATCTGAACCATCTTCTTAAAAATCACTTAAAAGAGAAATTAGTTAAAATTTTCATTTTAAAAGAATTAATCATTTTTAAGTTATACATTTACTTTTATAAGTCAAGATTTTATATATTTCTAAGATTACAGGTTTTCATATTATAGAGGCAGATTTTAAGGATTCTACACTTTAAGAATATATCCAACCTCTGCTAGAATCACAACCATATTACAAATAAAAGCTCAAAATTTTTAACACAATACAATATGTCTTAGATTGCCTAGAGGCATAAGGTTTTTATATTCAGTCTAACCAATAAATAGAAGCCATCATCAATAATCTAGTCTGGTTAGGCCTCTGTTTTCCAATGATTATTTTAATCTTATGAAAGCTCTATTGTTTTTTAATTTTCAAACATTTTGTGTGTGTGTTATATAGCTTTCTTGCCACTAGCTTCTCTAGCACTACACATAGCATCAGACTGTTTAGTTATATTCCAAACTTTGTTTGTTTTTAATTTTTTTAATTATACTTTAAGTTCTGGGATACATGTGCAGAACGTACAGGTTTGTTACATAGGTATACATAAGCCATGGTGGTTGGCTGCACCCATCAACCTGTCATCTACATTAGGTATTTCTCCTAATGCTATCCCTCCCCTAGTCCCCAACCCACTGACAGGCCCCAGTGTGTGATGTTTCCCTCCATGTGTCCATGTGTTCTCATTGCTCAACTCCCACTTATGAGTGAGACATTTGTTTGTTTTTGAGATAGAGTCTCACTCTGTTGCCCAAGCTGGAGTGCAGTGGCACAATCTTGGCTCACTGCAACCTCCCCCTCGCCTCCCAGGTTCAAGTGATTCTCATGTCTCAGCCTCCCAAATAGCAGGGATTACAGGTATGTGCTACCAAGCACAGCTAATTTTTGTATTTTTAGTAGAGACGGGGTTTCACCATGTTGGCCAGGCTGGTCTTGAACTCCTGACTTCAGGTGATCTACCCGCCTCAGCCTCCCAAAGTGCTGGGATTACAGGCAAGAGCAACCGTGCCTGGCCTATATTCCAAACTCTGGCCACAACCTTCTGAACTATGAGCTCTCAGTTCCTCATTATACACACTGCCCCTTTGATCTCATCCAGATCTCCAATTCTTTATACTTCCTTTCTCTCCTAATTACAGCTTACTCCTACTTCCTTTTATAATCAGGCCAGATTCCAAAGACCTACCATTTCAGCTACTATCATTTGCTAATTTATTTATTTGCCTATTTCTTTACATATATACATTCCTTGCCTTGTTCCAGAAAATATTTCACTGAATCTTGAAAATTCCATTCTTCACCTGGGCATTAAAATCCAGAATGTGAGAATTATCTTAGACCACTTCTTACCCTCACAGCCACAGAATCACCAAATTCTCTCAATTTACCATCTAAATCTGCCTCAGATCTTCCCTACTTTCTTCAATTCAACTCTAATGCCTTAATGTCTTCTTCACACTTAAGGTAAAACAAGTGGCCAAAAGTATGGGTTCCAAACCCAAATAGCCCATTAACTTCTAGCTGCTTGTGATAAGCTTTAAGACAATTAGCTTCACTATCTGATAGACAAGAGGTTTCCTTAGCAAACAGTCACTGTTAATGCAGACATAAAATCATAAACAAGGGAAAAGGAAGAATGTACTGAAGACAAATGGCAACAATCTTCCAGAAAAAGAGGGCTACACCAGTATTGTGTATTTTAAGTACACAAGTTTACAATCCTTTTTATTTTTGAGCTTCAACATTATTGCAGAAAAAACATGTACACATAAACTTTTCACTTTACATATATATGTACTTTAACAGATACATCATACCATTAACAACTATTACATAACACTCTAAAAAAAGAACAATTAAGTCAAGCTTAACCACTTTAAAAAGTGATCATTAAAAGACAGTACTGTGTATAGCTAGCAAAATCAACTATTTTCCATGCTAGGCAATGATTCAAGAATTACAAACTGTCACCAATACCTGCATTAAACATAAACCTAGGCAGTAAACAATTGTCATTGAAAGATAAATCCATGTGATTATATCTCTGAAGCTTAAGCAAAACTAGTTTACATGAAGCAAAACAGTTTATTAAATAACCATATCGAAAGCAGCCCTTTATTTTGACAATAAGTAATTTAATCATTTTTCCATCACTGTGGATCTAAAAGGTATGTTAAAATGTTATACTCTGCCAGGTGGATTAATATGGATTTATTAAACTATGCTTAGACTAACACTGCTTCCTGGTCATTGAAGCTCCAAATTAAAGATAATGATAGGTTTAGAGAAACAATTCTGCTCAATTATTACTCAAAAATTCTGAGTTTTCACTGCTTGATGACTTATACTAGAGTAGGAAGGCAGACGATACACACAACACATTCATAAACTGGAATTTAACCAAGTGAAAATTGAAGTGAAAGAGCATTAAGGTCTCTAACCTTACTAAATTACAACGGAGTCCAGTACATAAAATGCTTTAGTCAGGGAAAATTAGAAAAGTCACTTAATCACTCTGTACCCTATTTTATTCATCTATAAAATAAGAATATGGACTAGATATTCTCTGAGATCTCTGCCAACATAAAGAGCATATGATTCAAAGGAATTATTATATGTACATGTGCTGGAAAATAATAAGCCATTCCACTTTAATTATTCATTTAAAATTATATAGGTTGCAGCTGTTGCATTTATTAAAAAGTCCTAACCAGTAATGCAGCAATGGCCATTTCATCTATAAATTAATTAAAGATAAGTGATAAAGATAAGTGTGATCATTTTGAACCTCAGTAAGAAATTTCCATTAGCACCAATGAAAATTGTGTAAATTAACTCCCTAGACATGACTCTTTTCTTAACTTCCCTAATTTAGTTTAACCAGGGAAAAAGCCAGATATGAATCTGCAGTGTTTCAATGCTGAAACAGCTTTAAAAGAAAAATCTATTCTTTTATTCATTAAAATTAAGAAGTTGTACTAGATGATTTATAAGGTTCCTTTTGGCTTAGTCCATACATGATAATAAGCTATCTCTATACAACAACCGATATAACAAACTGTAAACTGAGCTACAAGAAATATGTTTTCTTTATTTTGTTTATATAAATTTACCACTGAGCTCAGTAAAAATGTCTGGCCAAGTGGTAGTCACAATTTAGTTTTTGGTTTAGCATACAGAAAAATCATAGAACAATTACTGACAAAATACCATAATGAAAGGGAAGAAAATAAAAGAATATCATAATCATTTTACCACACAATGTCTTTTTTTTTTTTTTTTTTTTTTTTTGAGACAGAGTCTCGCTCCATTGCCCAGAATGGAGTACAGTGGTGTGATCTCCGCTCACGGCAGCCTCTGCCTCCCAAGTTCAAGCGATTCTCCTGCTTTAGCCTCTCAGGTAGCTGGGATTACAGGCATCCACCACCACGCCTGGCTAATTTTTGTATTTTTGGTAGAGACGAGGTTTCGCCCTGTTGGCCAGGTTGGTCTCGAACTCCTAACCTCAGGTGATCTGCTCATCTCCACCTCCCAAAGTGCTGGGACTACAGGTATGAGCCTGTGCCTGGCCACAATGTCTTTATATACTTCCCATCATTCACTCTCCTGATAATCTATTTGAAACCACCTACAATCCATCGTAAGATATTACAAAAAAGAATTCACTAAAAATTTTTTCATGAAGCTGAGTCTTGCCCAGAAAGCAATAAAATACTTCAAATAATTCTATAGGGTTTTTTCCTCCTGAGATTTTGGGAGGGGATTTCTAAACAAAGAGAGATGATTATGGTGTCTCAACTTCAATTCACTGACTCAAATCAAGGCAGCAATTTGCTGTGTTAAGGAGCAGATGATTGATGTAATAGGAAAAGAAGGAAGAAACTTGAAGAAAAATAGAATCAGTAAAACATGAGGAAAAGAAAAAAATGAATATCTGATTTTTTTAATGTTGCAATATATAAAGTACTAGAATTAGAACTTATCAGCAGTTCACAGATCTAGATAGTTTGATCCCACTAATAGCCAGGACATTAATTTATATATGCTAAAAACTGTCAAACCACACAAAATAGGTTAAATAACTAAACACATTTAAACAAAACCATTATTTATAAAACAAGATATAAGAAAGGGAAAGTAGCTCATAACGCATTTAATTAGTGTTATACTTGATAAGGAAAGAAACCTAATTACTAGGGCAAAAGATAAGATCATTCTGTAACTATGAATATGTTTGGCACATAGTCTTACCCAAATATTTGTTGAATAAAAGCAGCAGTGAAGACTGGAAAAGGAAAACATAACCTTAAAAAGAAACATGCAGTAAAGGAAACACAACCTAACCAAAGAGAGCTGCATTGCAACTTTTTGAAAATACCTAAATTTAATAAGCATCAACATATATTTTTCAGTGCTGTCATAGTTTAAGCTACTACCTTAGTGCTAAGAATTGAAAAATAAACTATTTGAAAACCTGAAAATTAGATAATCCCAAACTTTAAAAGTCACTTTCTTCTCCTCAATTATTAAGGGTTCTCAGGTAAATTATAGTTTTCACTTAGAGAACACTGTTCAAAGAGTATTTACTTTAAGGTTACCCTGAAATGTTTGTCTTAGGTAAAACTCAGATGTATTGTGGTATTGTGATTTAAGGGCCAAGTGAGTATCAAATGATTGGTGACCCCAGATGACTATATGAACTTGACTATTCCTAGAATCTGGTATGTGGATAAGCTTCTGCAACAGGGAATCCTTCCAACCGTAACGTAACTCAGTCTATGGGCAAAAAAAGTACCATAAGCCAGTACACTTTGCTTCACATTCTAAATTAAATATATAGATCATGACACACACTCCATAACCAAAAACAAAGAAAAAAGTAAACACATTACATATTAATACATTTTCCAAAGGAGTTATTCATAAGCATCTAGCAAGAAAAAAAGTACAATGGCCAAAAGAGTTGAGAAAAATGCATTTTCTTGCACCCAAAATGTGCAAAATCTTTGGTTTTCTTTGTGATATTTGGAGACTTTGCTAAAGCTGCTGTTGAATGAGAACAACTAGGCTACCATCATGAAAATCAATAATGCACCTGGTAAGAACACAAAAGACTGACTCACCTGTGTGGAATCCATTATCCTTTGAAAAAGCCCAAGTCTGGTACCAGAGGGCACAATGTACTTTCTACCAGACAAGAGGAGAACGATTTTTCCTCGTCCTGCTTTCCAGCTGCCCAAAGAATAGATCTCATAGTAATTGTAATATGACTCTTTTACAGAAATAAGAGGTGGATAAAGTGCTTACAAACAATAGCTATTTCATACAATTGTATTTCTAAATGTTCTTTCAGACTTTTATTGCTCAGAAAGTTAAATAATGTTAAATGAAAACATTAATCTGTGTGTCTACTTAAAGCACAGATATTAAGAAAAAAATGCTTTATGTCTGTATTCTTACAAACATATTGGAGACTTGCTGCTAAATACAAATATGAAAGGCAGTGAGGTGTTAATTGTAACACCAGTGAGTTAAAAGTAATAGAGCCTTTATGAAATCCTGCATGTTACGCAAGTGTCAGAGGGGAAAAGCATTTTTATATACTGTTGCAGGGAATTAACCAGTGCACTTTTAAAAAAAAATTTAGAAAGAGCTATCAAAATTTTATATTTCTAAATTTCCATCAATAGAAGCAATATCCATATAACGAAATATTACCTGCCAAAAAGGAGGTAAAGCGTATGCTGAGGCTCAAAATCTACCACTAACTGAAAAAAAAAGGTAAAGGTGTAGTATGATTCTATTTGTGCAAATTTCAAATAATATGACCACATCATTCCAATAATGCATAAATTTATATTGTCCACTTAGAATAGATATATTATTTAATTGCACCAAAACTGCAACTTTAATCTTTCACATTTCAGTTTCTCTCACTTCATCTTGTCCCTACACAAGACGGCTTGAATTTTCTACTACTTAAATAAATTCTAATCAGAAGATCTATTTCTATATTATACTATGCTCTCTGGGTAGAACAGAACTCTAAATAAGTAAAAATTATTCTTATAATTTTTTAAAAAATCCTTTTAAATAACAGAATGATTATAAATATTTGACCTAAGGCTAGATATGATTTTATTTACTAATCCTCCATTAGAGAAATATTATGCATAAAGCAGTTTTACTTATAAGTCTAATTTCTTTAACTTAGGCCTAACTAACACATACAAAGCAAATATTAAGTACAGTATACCTGCAATAAATAGTATGGCATGTAGAAAATTACTTTTTAAACAAGAACAACAGGAAAAGTCTCCTTTTGAAAAAGTTATTGGTATATCTTCTATTCAAAGCATCAACAATTTCCAAGATTCATCAAACTGGCCAACTAAAGAATGCATAGCATGTTAATGATGGCTACTCATCAACTCCATGTTGATGAGAATATGGAGCCAAAGTTACCAGATCTAGCAGTTTTTTAACAAAAGTGAGAGATCCAAACTTTTACATGATGTCTCCTCATTTTTACATGTTGGCAACTCATTCATTTTTTGTTTTAATTTAAATGCTATGCAAGCCAACACTCCAGAGCCAAACAAAATTAATTTCGCCCTCAGGTTTCAAGTTTCAATCTCTAGGAAAGGTGCTGGAAGCTGAGGACAGAGAGATGAAAGAAAAGTAAAATAGGCAGAGGCCAGCCCAGAAAAACCTTTACGTGATAAGCTAAAAAATCTGGATTTTTAGCATACATTACAGTAGCATTTTTCAGGCTTATATTTCTTTAATAACAGAACTCTTTCTTCATACTAAATGTTACCCAGAAACTTAATATGTAAACAGATAAATGGAGACTGCTCTAGTTTAAGGGATGACAATAAGCAGCTGCCTCAAACAATTTCTCCAGAGTTTCAGTTTGAAATCTCTCAGGCAACACAGTTTGAAAATCACTGAACTACAGGATGATGTGGGGTCTGTGTGTCAGGGGTTACATAAAGCCAGAGGAAAACATGGTGCGTCTTCCTAAAACATCAATTTTATGCAAAGGTTAGGGGTATAAGATAGAAAATTAGGAAGGCATATACTTTTTGTTTTAATACTAACACAGAAAATATTAAAAAATTAAAATCTTACATGCATTTTTAAGGTCAACCAAAACTTCAAAGGGGCTTTCAAAGTGACACTTCTAGTTGCACCTCCATACAAACTAGGGATACAAATTTGTTTTCCTTCACTGTTAATGTTACTTTTTAAAATGTGAGAAGCACTGGTGGAAGACACAAGAAACCACCAAAGAAGTTTAAGCAGGAAGTATCATGGTTAAAAGGGGAATACTATTTTTTGTTTTGTTTTCTGAATTTGGGGGTTTTTTTGAGGGTTGGGAGGAGTGGGGCAGTAGTAAGCAGTATCCGTGGTAATTAATTTTGAAGCAGTCCTCAGCCAGCCAGGAGACAGTTGAAATAGTCCAAGTGAGGGCCGGGCGCAGTGGCTCAAGCCTGTAATCCCAGCCCTTTGGGAGGCCGAGACGGGCGGATCACAAGGTCAGGAGATCGAGACCATCCTGGCTAACATGGTGAAACCCCGTCTCTACTAAAAAAATACAAAAAACTAGCCGGGCGAGGTGGTGGACGCCTGTAGTCCCAGCTACTCGGGAGGCTGAGGCAGGAGAATGGCGTGAACCCGGGAGGTGGAGCTTGCAGTGAGCTGAGATCCGGCCACTGCACTCCAGCTTGGGTGACAGAGTGAGACTCCGTCTCAAAAAACAAACAAACAAAAAAAAGAAATAGTCCAAGTGGACCAGGCAACGTGGCTCACACCTGTAATCCCAGCACTCTGGGAGGCTGAGGTGGGAGGATCACTTGAGCCCAGGAGTTCGAGACCAACCCAGGCAACACAGTAAGACTCTGTCTCTACAAAAAGATAAATTAGCCAGGTGTAGTGGCACACCCGTGTAGTCTCTGCTACTCAGGAGGTTGACATGAGAGGATTGCTTGAGCCCTGGAAGCCACGGCTGCAACAAGCCATGATCTTGCCACTGCACTCTTACCTGGGCAACAGAGCAAAACCCTGCCTCAAAAAGAAAAAAAAAAAAAGTCCAAGTAGAGATGAGGAGGACACAGACTACAAGGGGAATAGGATAAAATCTGTAATTTGGAAGTTATTAAGGAGATAGTTATGGGCACAACTTCATAGTGCTTAGAAATAAACCTAGTACATATAGTATGACCCCAGATTTCTTATTTGAATATCTGGTATATTTGTTGGCCCCACAGCCCTCTACCATCTAAATTATGCTCCTTAGATGGTTCCAACAACACTCATCATAACAATTATTGTAGTGTATTGTAACATTTTGTTTGTCTAACTTCCATACTTAGCTATGAGACCTCAGGGCAAAAATTACCTCTTATTCAACTTTGCATCATCAACTCCTTGTACATAGGAAGTCGTAAAATAAAAATTACAAAATAAATAAAGCATTGGAATCAATACACTTCCAAGAGCAGGAAAAAAAACTAAAAGCAAGGAAATGAATGAACAGCTTCTCCTATTTCCTATTCTATATATGTTCTAGTTGAGGACAGAAAGGGAATCTCTGTGACTCATCAGCATTTCTTAGACAAATGCCACAGGGGTAAAAATTTGGAGGTATTAACTGAAACTAAATTGTAGTTTGTCTCCTATATTCTTCTGATGTAAACTAGGAGTTACATGAATGATATTCTAGGAAATCTTGCCCTAAAGCCCTAAGCTCATAGCTGCTGTTTGGTTCAAATGCTTAGGAACAGTCTATTAAAAATATCTTTGAAACAAAATGTAGTATAACTTTATCAAACAAGACATTTCAATGTCTCAATTCATGACCAGAAAATGTCAAACATTCTAGTCTGTGTGTGTACGTGTGTGTGTGGACAATAAAGAAAAAATGCACTAAAATACTGCAAAATCTGGAACTGCATTTAGATAAAATTTTCATAGTGGCTTGAATACAGTCTATATATTGATGTAACTTGGAATTATCACCAAAAACTGAGGAAAGAGGTAAATGAGAGTGAGAAACTGTCAGATCAGTATGTATTTCCATCTCAAACATCAATCCCTCTAGATATAACAAAATAAATTACTCCCTATACCATTAGTTTTAAACAGGAAATTTTCAGCTTCTTAGAACTCTATGTTTCTGAACAACTTCTGCAATACCAGAAAGTTGCATATGATTTCTTAAGACTAACAAGTCAAATAGCCTGTTCTCGCTCAGTGAAATTTGAGAGCCAGTCACTTGGGAACTCACAGCTGATGACATCTTAAAATCAAGTTCTAGTCCAGGTCAAATACACTAATGGTTTAACCAAGCCAAAAACTAAATTCAAGAGAAACTATAGGCTACTACTTAAACTGGAAGTGAATATCCTGTTGTCATTTACCTCCAAATACAAGAGAGCACAATTGATTTTGCCCAAAAACATGCAAGGGCATTTACACATTTTAAAAAGAAACTACATGACATCAAAATAGACATGGCTCTATTTTGTAAAACACATTTCTGTATTAATAATTAAATCCCCAAAATACTACAGCTTTAGGCCACAGGTATACAGCCAGAAAGAGCACATGAATGACACCTTTGTGAGTCAAATGATATCTTCCCAGTAACACTAAAACTTTATACTTGCTTTATTTTCATTTTAATTGATTTGCAGTTGGCAGAAGTTCCTACCACTTACATCAAGATTTTTCCATCCTCCAGCTTAACTGTTAAATTGTAAGCAATCCATAAGACACTGTGAAGTATAAAAATATACTATTTTTAAAAATTCTTCCATGATCACTCTTGAATATTCAGCCTCTTTAGTAATGGGAAAAGCACTTGTTAGCTCATATTCTATAAAAGTTCAGAATTTCACATACAATAATGCATGTTCCAAGAGTAACAAAACATTATCTGAACTTTTCCAGACATGTGTAGCATACTCCAAAATGCAGAAGTTCTATTTTAAACTTTTTTCAATATAACTCTGTCTTGAATGCATTTGTGTTCAACAAATGTGTGTGGTTGCTGTGTACTATCACTGAAACTTTCCTTAATGACATAAACACATCGTTATGAACAGAGGTTCCCACATTGCGCTATACATAAGTTAACAAAACTCAACCTTTGTTATCCCACAGTCCATTAAATAGGCTATCAAATAATCTAAGCATAATGAAATAAATAAAAAGTCTACTTTTCCCCCCAAAAAAGACAAGTATTTACGTTTTAGAAGCATTACACAATGGCATCATATCATGTGCATATTTACTTACACAAATTCACTTATATATGTTCAGCAAAAAGAGACAGACATTTTTAGAAAGCAGTCCCATTTCCCCAGCCTGTCCTCAGTGACAATCTCTATACCCCAGAGTAATCATAAAATGAGAGATCTCACTCTGCTGTTCCTTCTGTTGCACTCAGTTTCAATGCCTCTCCTAGGACAAGCATCTTACTGGACTATATATGACAGTGTTTAAAGGAAGTCTTTTCAATATAATGCCAAAACAAGAGCCAATTATTTCATCTGGTGTTCAGGTGGGGAATACTGACTTATTACTATGCTGGAGGGAAAACTGGCTGCGCTAGGTTTAATGAAAAATTATTTACCCATATGGACAATTTCTGATCTCTAATATTAAGGGTAATCTTCACTATATTTTCTGCTTTACATGACTTTAGAATACAAATTCCAGGCTGAGTGCAGTGACTAGCCTATAATCCCAACACTTTGGGAGGAAAAGGCAGGAGGATGGCTTGAGCCTAAGAGTTCAAGACCAGTATGGACAACAAAGCCTGACCCTGTCTCTACAAAAAATAAAAAATTAGGCCGGGCGCAGTGGCTCACGCCTGTAATACCTGCACTTTAGGAGGCTGAGGCGGGTGGATCATGAGGTCAGGAGATCAAGAACATCCTGGCCAACATAGTGAAACCCCGTCTCTACTAAAAATACAAAAATTAGCCGGGTGTGGTGGCACGCGCCCGTAGTCCCAGCTACTCTGGAGGCTGAGGCAGGAGAATCACTTGAACCCGGGAGGCAGAGGTTGCAGTGAGCTGAGATTGCACTCCAGCCTAGGCGTCTAAAAAAAAAAAGTTAGCTGGGCACGGTGGCACATGCCTATAGTCCTAGCTACTTGGGAGGCTGAGGCAGGAGGGTTCCTGAGCCCAGAGGTCTGAAGTTACAGTGAGCCATGATTATGCCGCTAAGCTCCAACCCAGGTGACAGAGTGAGATTTTGTCTCTGGAAAAAAAATAATAATACATATATACAAATTCCACATAAGATTCAACTCCACTGCATTATTACTTACAGAAACAAATCTATTAATAAGGTAAAAGTATTTTTATAAAGAATTAGTTCCTCAAATTGCTATTTCATGCATTATAGAATGTAATCCAGACCTTAGAGAATCATAGGAAGCTTACAGGATTCTCACTAAAAACACAATTATTATCACATCTTACATGATATTAAAATGTTTAACTTTACAATACTACTAGATTCCCCCTTGATAACTTCTGAATAAAAGTAGTTTATGTGCCTCTGAACAAAAACCACTTCTCTAACGACAATGGCTTGTTGAACATGGGCCCTTAGAAATTTCTCCCTATTATTAAAAAAAAAAAAAACCCTAATATGTGTACAGCTTTTGGCAATGTGCCTTTTGTTTTAATAAAGATGAAGGGATTCTATTAGTTATCTGTTGCCGCATAACAAAACACCACCAAGCTTGACAGCTTAAAACAATAAACAATTTATTATCTCACAAAGTTTCTCAGTGTCAGGAATCCAGGAGCAGCTTATTTGTCAAGATGTCAGCTGAAGACAGGACTGAGACTGAAGACTAAGATGGCTCACTCACTTGGCTGTTAGTAGAAGGCCTCAGTTCTTAACCACATGGAACTTCATAAGGCTGCTGACGACACATAAACTGTCTTTCATGACAGCAAGTTGCCCAAGAACATAGAGAGTAACCACACGGAAAGCCACAAAGTCTTTGTTAAAGACCTCGCCTTGGAAATGAGAAACTTCTACCATATTCGATTGGTTTATACAAGCAATCCTGATACAATCAGGGAGAAACTAAGCAAGGACATAAAAAGTAGGAGACAATAATCATTGGGAGCCCTCTTGGATTCAGGGTATTCCAGTGATAAATACACATATGTGGTTGGTGTGGTTTTACATATGGCCACAAATTCTTTATACTTCTTTCATCAGAAGGTGAAGCCCAATTCCCCTTACCCTGAATGTAAGCTGTATTTAGGACTCTGAACAAACAGAATGCAGCAGAAATGATAGTGTCTGAATGATGTTCACAGAAGACATTGTGGCTTCTGTTTCTCTCTCTTGAATCATCCACCCGAGGAAAGGAAAACTACTGTGTCATGCGAACACTGAAGAAATCCTTAGGAGAGGCCCATGTGACAAAGAACTGACACCTCTAGCCAAAAAAAAACTGAGGACTACTGACAAAAACCACATGAGTGAGCTTAATACAGTCAGCCCTCCATATACATGGGGTTTTGCATGCTGTGAATACTGTATTTTCAATCCTCATCTGTTTTTTTAAATCCACATATAAGTGGACACACACACTTCAAACTCATGTTGTTTAAGGGTCAACTGTCTATCCTCCAACTCCAGTCAAGCCTTCAAATGAATAGAGCCCCAGCTGAATCTTGATTGCAATCTCATGAGACACCCTGAGCCAGAACTACACAGCTCAGCCATGCTCAAATTCCTGACACACAAGAACCATGAGAAAATAAATGTTTGTTATTTTAAGCCATTTAGTTTTGGGATGATTTGTTAGACAGCAATAAATAACTAGTGCAGGCTGGGTGCGGTGGCTCACACCTGTAATCCCAACACTCTGGGAGGCCGAGGTGGGTGGGTCACCTGAGGTCAGGAGTTCAAGATTAGCCTGGCCAACATGGCAAAACCCCATCTCTTCAAAAAATACAAAAATTAGTCAGGCATGGTGGCGCACACCTGTAATCCCAGCTACTCAGGAGGCTGAGGCAGGAGAATTGCTCTAACTCAGGAGGCAGAGGTTGCAGTGAGCCAAGATCACGCCACTGCACTCCAGCCTGGGCGACAGAGAGTCCATCTCAAAAAATAATAATAATAACTAGTGCAATGGTAGAGTAACATGATTTCTTAAAAAATTAGTTACTGTGTCAAAAATTAAAACAGCATTCTCCAAAGTGTTGTTTGTTTGCTTTGAGACAGAGCCTCACTCTCTCACCCAGGCTAGAGTATAGTGGCACATGCATAGCTCACTGCAGCTTTGACCTCCTGGGCTCAAGCAATCCTCCTACCCCAGCCTCCAGAGCAGCTGGTACTACAGAGCACACACACACACAAATAAGATGGTAAAAATTAAAAGAACTCCTCTGTGAAAGTACTATGTACAATCTTTTTCTTTTGTCAAAAACATTTTTAAATATTATCTTGTGGCATCTTTTCAATAAAACATACATCCTTAAAATAAATCTATTTTAAAATAAACTTTTTTAAAACACAAATATTAAAAATTATATTCCTAATCCCAAAGAATATAGATATAGATCCTTAATATAGAGTCTCCAATAGATCTCAAAAATATAGCATCTGGTATGTCATACTTCATAAATCCTATCACTTTTGAAAGCTTTTTTGTCCCATATCTTCTATTCCAAATCCATTCTAGATCAATAGCAAGAAATAAGATCAAATAAAACAACATATTTTGGTAACATTATCTGAAACAGTACCAAAATATGATGATTTCTTTAGAAACATGATAGTTAACACCAGAAAGAAAACACACTAGAACTATTTATAAAGAAATTATATTTAATTTTGGTAAATTTCAAGATATTTATATTTTAATGAGATGAATTGTTTGTAAGTAAACCAGTTAGTGCTAGATGCAGTTTGCTTCAGTTACCTGAAATTAGAATAGCAAGTTCATTAAATATATATAAATCAGTGGTACAGAGGCACTGCACCATATTGATGGAGGCTTCATTAATTTTCAATGATATAACCACTGTCGTATTTGTGTTCTAAAAAAACTAAGTGAGGTATACAATTACTTGTCCTCATCTCAAAATTCTTTTTTACATATTCCAACTTAGTAAATGAAAAGAAAACCTAACACTCCAAACATTTCTGATAAAGTCTGTTAAATTTTACATTTTCTTATCTTTTTGTAGAGAATATATATGTTTGTACACGTAAATAATGTATATTTCTTTAAAAATAAATATGAAAAATAAAAATACTATAAAATAAGTTATCCTACAAATCATTTCACTGCATCAGCAATACAATTCATTTAGGCTTCCTAGTTGGCATCTGATTATACCTCAAAACCAAATATTATGTCATTGTTTATATATCATCAATAAAAAATCAAGACGTGGCAAATACAGTATCAGGAAAAATATCATTATTGAATATCTGAAGATGCTTTTTATCATAAGTTAGCACCCTAGAAAATAAAATAGAAAGAAAAAATTGTTCTAAGCAGGTCAAAATTATTTTTAATATTGTAGTTTTTTCATCTTATGCATGAGTTTGAGATACAACCCAGTTGCATTACAGTAAAAAAAAAAATTATTTAGCCAACAAGTAATCAAAATATAATTGAAAATTAATTTTGAAATTTAATTTCTGACTGGGATTTACATACAAAAAAAGAGACTGGAGCTGTCCAGGTGGGCTATGCAACCATATATCCTTTCTTAGGCTTCAGTTTCCCCATCTGATTAAAAAAAAAAGGTGGAGGGAGACCTAAAATATAGCTAGAAGGATGTTTGCTAAGCTCCTTCCAAATTTAAATTAAGTCTGTCAACTTCCTATCAATCCTTTTAATAAAATAAATAGCATTTTGTAAGCTGTACTTTTGCACAAGCTTTCATACTAAGCCTGAGAGCCAAATCAGACATCACATTCCACTTTCCTAAAGGGGCTAATATTTAGATAATTTCTCTTCAGTGGCTGCTTTAGACAAAACCATTTCCGTATTTGGAACCACGTACATTTGTATATTTGGTATCACCCAAACATTTTTGTTCCCTTGATGCTAACTTTGCAAAACCTGTACCCAATCAACCAAAATGATTTGCTTCCCCAAAGGACCTTTTCCTAAATCAGCAGAACAGCTAAAATTAGGCTGCAAGACTTCAGGTTTATGTTTCTTTAGCAAAGAGTAATTAAAAAAAAAAAAAAATAGCTTATTTAACAATAAAGCCCACTTTCACATCTTAACTACAAAGAAAATTTTTATAACTATAAACTTTCCTTTTCTTCCTTGTTAAAAAAAAAAAAAAAAAAAAAAAAAAAGCCGGGCGCGGTGGCTCATGCCTGTAATCCCAGCACTTTGGGAGGCCGAGGTGGGCGGATCACGAGGTCAGGGGATCGAGACGATCCTGGCTAACATGGTGAAACCCCACCTCTACTAAAAACATACAAAAAAGATTAGCCGGGCTTGGTGGTGGGCGCCTGTAGTCCCAGCTACTCGGGAGGCTGAGGCAGGAGAACGGCGTGAACCTGGGAGGCGGAGCTTGCAGTGAGCCGAGATCACGCCACTGCACTCCAGCCTAGGCGACAGAACGAGACTCTGTCTCAAAAAAAAAAAAAACAGAAAGAAAAACTAATTTATTTTTAATGACTCAAAAGAAGAACTAAGACACTATAAAAGAAAAGGGGGCAGAAGCCATGTCTGCCACATTCACTGTTGTTTCCCCAGAACTGTGTTTTCAACCCTCTTAGACCACAAAATTTACCTAGAGAGTATAAAATACTGGTCCCCACCTCGAAAGACTATGGTAGGGCCCAGAAATCTGCATTTTAAAGCAGCACCCCAGATGATTCTTAGGATGAGGTAAGCTTTGGAATCACTGGCTGGAAAATTTATTGAGTGTATGAGAAAGACTGCAAATACATTTATTAGTAAACACCAACAACTAGTAAATTACTGTTGTCTTGTTTTTTCTTTAAAAATAGGCTTAACACATTTGAAACCTGAAGAAAACCATTAAAATCTCATTTAATTTTCACTCAATTATTCTCATTCTATTTGCTGTCTCAGGAACAAGCTGCTAAGTAAACTGAAAATAAATTGCCAAGAGTCCTGAAACTGAAGCTGAAAAACTATATTTTTTGGACATAGAATACTGAAAATAACTCTGTATGGATTATAGAGTAAATTTACTTGAATTCATAGATTTACTTGAATTCTTAAATTTACTCTAACTGTGCCTCATCTAATCTTCACAGTAAGGTATCACTACT
The DNA here is from genome assembly GCF_049350105.2 of Macaca mulatta. Classification (NCBI taxonomy): domain Eukaryota; kingdom Metazoa; phylum Chordata; class Mammalia; order Primates; family Cercopithecidae; genus Macaca; species Macaca mulatta. The sequence continues at coordinate 133,874,871 of NC_133412.1, read as the reverse complement.
AACTAGTGAACCCATTGTACAGATGAGAAAAAGTTTTAACAAGAATCACTAATTTTCCCTAAATCTCACAGCTAATAATAAGTAGCAAACCTAGGATTCCAACCCGGGCAATCATACTATCAGTATATATTTGTTAGACATAATATTTTTATGCCCACAGCAGAAAAAAAGCAATGAGAAAAAATTAATTCCATTTTTATATTTGTATCCCTAAAGGAAACTAATGAACTACTATTTTAGATCCTTACAGAATAAAATAATTTGCAATTTAACAAATAAGTTTGAACATCCAATAGATAGATTCACCTGTTTGACCCTTGGAATACAAGTTTGAGAACATAATTTCCATGGAAAAGAGAATGTCCATGAAGCCAAAGATGCTATGAAACTTTCTGATACCTGCAGGTAGAAATCTGGATAGATTTCCTCCAAAATTCAAAACTATATATAGTCGTGCACTACACAAGGACATTTTGGTCAAAGACAGACCACGTATACAATGATGTCTGTTCCTTAAGATTATAATACAGCTGAAAAATTCCTATCACCTAATGACTTCGTAGCCATCCTAACATCTTAGCACAACACATTACTCACTTGCTTATGGTGATACTAGGGTAAACAAACCTACTGCCACCAGTCATATGAAAATATAGCATATGCAATTATGTACAGTGCATAGTAGTTAATAATGATAATAAATGACTATGATATTGGTTTGTATATTTACTATACTATGACCTCTTAATCCTTATTTTATAGTGTACTCCTTCTACTAATTAAAAAAAAAAAGTTAACTGTGAAACAGCCTCAGCAGATCATTCAGGAGGTATTCTAAAAGAAGGCATTGTTATCATAGAAGATGACAACTCCATGCATGTTATTGCTCTCGAAGACTTTCCAATGGGAAAAAACGTGAGAGGGAAGACAGTGATATTGATGATCCTTGACCCTGTGTAGGCCTAGGCTAATTAATGTGTGTCCTACTGTGTATGTTTGTCTTAGTTTTTAATGAAAAAGCTAAAAAAGTAAAAACAAAAATAGGGCCATGTGTAGTGGCTCACGCCTGCAATCCCAGCACTTTGGGAGGTCAAGGCGAGAGGATCACTTGAGTCCAGGAGTTCAAGACCAGCCTAGGCAACATAATGATACCTCATCCCTACTAAAAATCAAAAAAATTAACCAGGCATGGTGGCGCCAACCTGGAGTCCCAGCTGTTCAGAAGGCTACAGCTGAAGGATTGCTTAAGCCAGGGATGTCAAGACTGCAGTGAGCCGTGATCATGCCCCTGCACTTCAGCCTGGTTGACAGAGTGAGACCCTGTCTCAAAAAAAGGAAAAACTAAATTTAAAATATTTTCTTTTTTTTTCCCCCCCCGAGACAGTCTCGCTCTGTCACCCAGGCTGGAGTGCAGTGGCACAATCTCGGCTCACTGCAACCTCTGCCTCCCAGGTTCAGGCGATTCTCCTGCCTCCGCCTCCCAAGTAGCTGGGACGACAGGTGTGTGCCACCACGCTCGGCTAATTTTTGGTATTTTCAGTAGAGATGGTGTTTCACTGTGTTAACCAGGATGGTCTCGATCTCCTGACCTAGTGATCTGCCTGCCTCAGCCTCCCAAAGTGCTGGGATTACAAACGTGAACCACCACTCCTGGCCTTAAAATGTTTTCAATAGAAAAAAAGTTTAAGTATTATAGAATAAGGACATAAATAAAATATTTTTGTATAGCTGCATAATTTGTGTTTTAAGCTAGGTATTACAAAACAGTCAAAAAGTTCAAAAAAAGAAAAATTTATAAAGTAAAATTGTTACCATAAGCTAGGGTTTATTGTTGAAGAAAGAAAATTTTTTTATAAATTTAGTGTAGCCTAAGTATACAGGGCTTATAATGTCTACAGTAGTGTATAGTAATATCCTAGGCCTTAACATTCACTCACCACTTACTCACTGACTCACCCAGAACAACTTCCAGTCCTGCAAACTCCTTTCATGGTAACTGCCCTATATAGGCGTATCATTTTATCCTTTTTTACTGTACCTTTTCTATGTTTAGATATGATTAGATACACAAAAACCATTGTGTTACAACTGCCTACAGTACTCAGTACAATAACACAGGCTACATAGACCTGTAGCCTAAGAGCAATAAGCTACACCATATAGCTTAGGTATACAATAGACTATACCAGGTACTATACCATAAGCACACTGTATGATGTGCACACAGTAAAACTGACTAACATGAGTTTCTCAGAATGTATACCCATCATTAAGACATAATTTTGGGTAGGGCGCGGTGGCTTACGCCTGTAATCCCAGCACTTTGGGAGGCTGAGGCAGGCGGATCATAAGGTCAGGAGATCGAGACCATCCTGGCTAACACGGTGAAACCCTGTCCCCACTAAAAATACAAAAAATTAGCCGGGCGTGGTGGTAGGTGCCTGTAGTCCCAGCTACTCAGGAGGCTGAGGCAGGAGAATGGCGTGGACCAGGGAGGCGGAGCTTGCAGTGAGCCAAGATCACACCACTGCACTCCAGCCTGGGGAGCAGAGCAAGACTCTATCTCAGAAAAAAAAATTTAAAAAGACATAATTTTGTGTGTGTGTGTGTGTGTGTGTGTGCGCGCGTGTATGTATATATATATATATATGAAATAAATCTTTGAAAAGGATTCCCAGTGTAGAAGAGAATTAGAGGAGAGTAGAAATATTACAAATAATATAATCACTAAATATCTTGTAAACATAGTTTTAAAGAACTATAAGTTACGCTCAATAAGAAAAGTAACTAAGTATATTAGCATGCTGCATCTTAAAGACTGAAGTACACTAACAGTCATTTCTGATCAAACAAAAAATATATATTAGAGCCATATAATAAGCAATCCGTAACGAAATATTCATATTCTGCAGAGTGATCAGCACCATCCCTCACACTGGGAAAAAACAATTACAACTAACACAAATAACTAAATAACTAAAACTTTATTTTATGAAAGAGTTTTATTAATGTTGTAAGGTCAAAGAAAAGACTACTGACTACAATGATTTTTTCTTTTCTTTTTTTTTTTTTGAGACAGAGTCTCACTCTGTATCACCTAGGCTGGAGTGCAGTGGTGTAGTCTCGGCTCACTACAACCTCCGCCTCCCTGGTTCAAGCGATTCTCCTGCCTCAGCTTCCCGAGTAGCTGGAATTACAGGCATGCCCCACCACGTCTGGCTAATTTTTTGTATTTTTAGTAGAGATGGAGTTTCACCATGTTGATCAGGCTGGTCTCGAACTCCTGACCTTGTAATCCACCTGCCTCGGCCTCCCAAAGCACTGGGATTACAGATGTGAGCCACTGCACACAGCCAATAATTTTCTAAGTAACTATTAAATTACCCAAATTTTAAGAGCTTCAGGGGGCTGGATGCTATCTATTATAAACAAGTGAACAAATCAAAGTTAAAAGGCTGGCCTATAACTCGCTAGTCTATGGTGAAACTAGAGCCTAGATTTTCTAACTTGAGATTTGGTGTTCCTTCTACTCCTCAAACTGTCTCTTGATAATACATGCAACACCAACTCTTACATATGTGTGAAAGCACAAACTACCTCCCCTTCAGAAGAATCTTGAGACATCTTCACTGTAATTACCAGTCAGAAGACAGGAGGCATCAATTCTCTAGTGCTGTTCTGCATCATTATACTGCTAATCAACCTCAAAACACTCCATTAAAAGAAAACAATGCTTACAAAAGTATTAGGGAAGGAGCTGAGGTAGTAAAAACAAAAAAGTAATCAGAACTGTACAACAAAAAAGAAAATGTTAACAGGGCACTGCCAATTTCGAGGTAAAGAAAATAAACTGGGGCCGGGCGCAACAGCTCATGCCTGTAATCCCAGCACTTTGGGAGACCAAGGTGGGAGGCCAAGGTGGGCAGATCACTTGAGTTCAGGAGTTCAAGACCAGCCTGGACAAGATGGCCAAACCCCATCTTTACTAAAAATACAAAAATTAGCCAGGCGTGGTGGCACACACCTGTAATCCCAGCTACTCAGGAGGCTAAGGCATGAGAATTGCTTGAACCCGGGAGGCAAGGTTGCAGTGAGCCAAGATCGCACCACTGCACTCCAACCTAGGCAACAGAGCGAGACTGTCTCAAACAAAAAAGAAAAACAAGAGGTACACTGGGAAACTGGGAAAAATCTGCAAGACTACAGGCAGAAGTAAATGCTTTAACAATAGTGAGGCTAGCTTTCGCTAACAAATATGACGGAGTAACTGATGCCAGACTAGCCTTCCCACCATGAGCAACCATAAAATAAAGTGCATAATACAACTGTTTACAGGCCTTAGACAACAGGCAGGACAGGACATCCCTGAGAGATAGGAAACTCACAAGGTGAGCCCTACAATTGCCTCAGCTTTCTATCTGGGAAAAATTGCCATGACCATGGCCCGGCAAGCAAGAGTTTAAGAAGGGAATAGTGATTGTGCTCAGCCAAATAGGCAGAGATCAGAATGCAGGGTAGCTGATGTGGCTGAAATCCACAAGGCAGAGAGGCTAGAAGACATGTAGGATTCTCCCATAAATCCCTGGCCAAGAAATAGGCTGCACATGTGTAGGGCAAAACTAATCAAGGCTTAAAAGAGAGTGGTTAAGAGACGAAAATACACTCGAGTTGAGGAATACTGGGTACACTTAGAGTTCCCACCAGCCAAAGCAGAGAAACCACATTAACACCTTATTAACAGCTCAGATATCCAGCTGAGATATCAAAAATGCCTCAACTAAGAGTAAGAACCACATCCTAGAATAAGGCATACACTAGGTGCACCCTTAAAAAGACTAAAATCAAGCCCCAACAAGTTTTTGAAGGATTAAAAATGTGAGGTTGAGTTACACTAAAGGAAGGAAACAATGGGTTCTCCACATATCATTCTAGCAAAGAGTAAAACCAAGCCTACACAAGTTCAAAGTGATCTGCCAGTAACTGAACTACCTGCAAGAATTTTAAAAATCAACACTTTTCACAAAAAGACAAAATCCAGAATTTCTATAATGTACCACCGACAATTAAAAAGTAGTAAACATGCAAAAATAAATAAGAAGAAAAATGTAACCTGCAGTCAATAGAAACCAACCCTGAGATGGCTGGGCGTGATGGCTCACACCTGTAATCCCCACATTTTGGGAGGCTGAGGCATGCAGATCACTTGAGCTCAGGAGTTTGAGACCAGCCTGGGAAACATAGCAAGACCCCATCTCTACTAAAAATTTTAAAAAAGAAAAAAAAAAAAATGCTGGGCACGGTGGCTCACACCTGTAATCCCAGCGCTTTGGGAGGCCAAGGTGGGCAGATCACGAGATCAGAAGATCAAGACCATCCTGGCTAACACGGTGAAACTCTGTCTCTACTAAAAATACAAAAAATTAGCCCGGCATGGTGGCGGGTGCCTGTAGTCCCAGCTACTCGGGAGGCTGAGGCAGGAGAATGGCATGAACCTGGGAGGTGGAGCTTGCAGTGAGCTGAGATCACACCACTGCACTCCAGCCTAGGCGACAGAGCAAGACTCCATCTCAAAAAAATAAATAAATAAAATAAAAAATACAAAAATAAAAATAAATAAAAATCAGCCAGGTGAGGTGCCATGCACCTGTAGCCCTGGCTACTCAGGAGGCTGAGGCAGGAGGATCATTTGAGCCCAGGAGTTATACTACATGGCTTAAAAAAATTTTTTAAAGTAAATGAATGGAAAAAAGCATACTATCAAATAGTAAGCACAAGAAAACTGACAGTGCTAAATTATTATCAAATAGAATCTTCAGGAAAAAGCGTATTACAAGAGATAAAGAGGGCCATTTCATAATGATAAAAGGAGAAATGTATTAGGAAGGCATAACAATCCCAAATATGTACCTAAGAAGAGAGTTCCAAAATGCATAAAGCATGACAAAACTTACAAGAAAAACTGACCAATCTATAATCATAGTGGAGTAATTCATAAGATGAGTAGATAAAATAAATTAATAAAGATACAGAAGATCTGTGTAATGCTATCAACCAAGATGGGTATGGTAGTATGTACCACATTTATAACTTATACTACACTACACCCAACAACCACAGAATGCATATTCTTTTCAAATGTACAATGATTGTTCACAAAGACAGGCTATATGCTGGACCATAAGTAAGCTTTCAAAAAACTTCAAAAGACTGAAATTTTATAGAGTTGTGTCCTCTTATCACAACAGAAAATTATAAATTAATATCTAGAATGTCCCTTTTCTAAATCTTCCACCTAGAATAAGTGCCTTTTCCTAATTTTCTACCCAGAGGGGGCTCTGTTTCCCAATTTGCACAAAGGTACTGAATAAGATCAGTACATTAAATGACTTAATACCACTTATCATTCTTATCAACAAATAAATTCAAACAATCTGATAAAACTTTTAAACATAACTAACAATTTAGAGGAAATACTGAGAACAGAAGAACATATTTAACAATATCACAAAGATGCAATAAGCAAAATTCAGACTCTTCAGGATAAACTATCCAGTAACATCAGTAAATGAGAAATAGGAGAACAGAAAAATAAAAAGGGAAAAAAGAAAGAGAAAGATCTTAAGTAACTATCACAAAATATTGCCTTTATATATCAGGATGGTAGGTGCTTGATTTTGCTTATCTTGTGCTTTGTGTCTTGTGCGTGTTTAAAGAAAAAAGTAGATTTAGCATGTAAAATTTCCAGAGACAAGTTTTGCCAAGAATGGTTGGGATAGAAATTAATTTTTTTTTAAGACAGAGTCTTGCTTTGTAGCCTAGGCTGGAGTACAGTGGTATGATCTCAGCTCACTGCAACCTCCACCTCCCAGGTTCAAGTGATTCTCCTGCCTTAGCCTCCCAAGTAGCTGGGATTACAGGCACACGCCACCACACCCGGCTAATTTTTGTGTTTTTAGTAGATAAGGGGTTTCACTATGTTGGCCAGGATGGTCTTGAACTCCTGACCTCAGGTGATCCACCCGCCTCGGCCTCCCAAAGTGCTGGGATTACAGGCATAAGCCACGGCGTCCAACCAGAAATTAAATTATTAAAGCTTGTACTTTAATGAGAATTAGATACCACCGCCTCCATATAATTCTATATGCCTTCAGAACGGAAGGCCCATTTCTTGAAATAAGTGGCCTGATAAAGAAAAAAAAAACTACCATTTTCTGTAATTGAGACAATGTTCATCCTTGAACAGAAAAAAAAAAAAACCACGAAATCCAATCTTCTTCTATATGCATACAATCAATTCATTTGTGCATTTGCTAGATTAAATTGATAAGTAGAGAAATATCCTTCTTCAATTGCAAGCAGCTAAGACAGAAAGGTATTTAATAATGTTTCACCTCTTTTCTCTCATCTCTGCTCCTGTATTTTCTCCCTTAAGTAAAACTCCTAGTTAATTTTTCCATAACCCTATAGTTCCTCTTTTATGAAGCACTACTCCTACTCACTTTATCACTTGCCTCCAAAAAGTCTTCGCTACTTGAGGACACGAAAAAAAAAATAAGTTAATAAAATCCTGTGGAAGTCAGCCTTCAAGATAGCCCAGTGATATTCACACTCTTGGTATTCACACTTTTGTGTGTACTCTCCCACATTATAACACTACAGTACACCAGAGGTGATGGTATATCACTTCTATCATTAGGTTTTAAAAGGCTCTGCAGCTTCCAGTTCCCTTCCTCTCTCCCTTTCTCTCTTCCCCGCTCCATCTCCCCAACCTTCCTCACCTCTGCTCATATCATTAGTTCTGGGAGAAGCCATGTCATAAGTAGACCTATGGAAGAGTCCATGGGGAGGAACTGAAGCCTCCTGAAAAGAGCCACATGAGTGACCTTGGAAACGGATACCCCAGGCCCAGTCAAGTCCAGACTGCAGTCCTAGCCAACAACTTGACTACAACATCGTAAGACTGAGCCAGAATCATTCAGCAAAATAATACCTGCTCCTCTCAAGCTAACAATCATATTATTAAAATGCCTATATTCAATCCCATGAAATACATGCTATAAAAACCCAACGAAGTATCAAAAAAATTTTTCATTAAGAGCCAAGATGAGGTCGGGGACAGTGGCTCACACCTGTAATCTCAGCACTTTGGGAGGCCGAGGCGGGCAGATCACCTGAGTTTGGGAGTTCAAGACCAGCCTGACCAACATGGAGAAACCCCGTCTCTACTAAAACTACAAAATTAGCCGGGCGTAGTGGTGCATCTCTGTAATCCCAGCTACTCGGGAGGCTGAGAAAGGATAATTGCTTGAACCCGGAAGGCGGAGGTTGCGGTAAGCTATCACACCATTGCACTCCAGCCTGGGCAACAACAGCAAAACTCCATCTCAGGCCGGGCGTGGTGGTTCATGCCTGTAATCTCAACACTTTGAGAGGATGGATGTGGCTGGATCACCAAGTTAGTAGTTTGAGACCAGCCTGGCCAACACAGTGAAACCCCCATCTCTACTAAAAATACAAAAATTAGCCGAGCATGGTGGCATGCACCTGTAATCCCAGCTACTTGGGAGTCTGAGGCAGAAGAATCACTTGAACCTGAGAGATGGAGGTTGCAGTGAGCCGAGATCATGCCACTGCACTCCAGCTTGGGTGACAGAACAAGACTTCGTCTCAAAAAAAAAAAAAAAATCCAAGATGTTTTTCTTATCAGAAAAACATCTGATAAGATGCTTTTAAACATCTTTTAAAATGCAAGATTTTAAAAAATACTATTACCCAATATTGGCAATAGGAATCTCCATACAGTTGTTGGGAACATAATTGACAAGATCTTTTTTTTTTTTAAAGATGGGGTTTCCCTACGTTGTCCAAGTTGGTCTGGAACTGCTGGGCTCAAGCAATCCTCCCTCCTCAGCCCCGAAGTAGCTAGGATTACAGGTAGGCACAACCATGCCTGTCTTGACATAATCTTTTTTGAGAACAACTGGGCCATATTTATCAAATTTAAAAGCCAGAAACTCTGACCCAACAATTCTACTACTGGACATTACCCTGTGATTTTTACCTGTTATATCTTATGATATACTGGCCTAAGTGCTCAAAGATATATATATAAAGATATCAAAGATATAAATATATGCATATTTATGGATGGTTACTCCAGGGAAAAACTGAAAATTAAATAAATATTAATTTTTAAAATTTGGGTAAATAAATTATATTTGAACAATGGACTACTATCAAATTGTTAAAAGAAAAAAACATATGCATATTGATCTAGAGAGATTATCCAATATACATAATGAAAAAAGCAAGGAAATATATACATATATACACACATATATATGTTTCTGCTATATTCCTGTTTATGCTAAAGGAAGAAAAAGTTTTCTACCCAAACACACCCATGTTTACATATGCATAGAAAATATCTGAAAATATACACAAACAACCTAAAAGTTGTCACCTCTGGAGAAGTGAACCACGAAACTTTTTTTTTTTTTTTTTTTTTTGACAGAGTCTTGCTCGGTTGCCAGGTTGGAGTGCAGTGGCACAATCTCAGCTCACTGCAAGCTCCGCCTCCTGGGGTGAACTACAAAAATGTTTACCTTTCACTTAATAATTTAGGTTGCTTTTATTATTGTTTATATAATTTTAATTTTTTTAAATGATTGCCAAAAAAATCAGTGAGTTCTCGCCTCCATTCAGAAACAGCAGTGTGTTAGCTTAAAGTACTTCTTTAAAAAGATGACTAATTAGATAGTCAACATGCTAAAGAAAATTACAACAGAGTCGTTATAATCAAAGCTGTATTTTCATGTTTTATAGTGTACCGAAATCATTTAAAGCTAATCATTATTGTGCAAGTATTTCATAGCAGGCCAAGTAAGTCCTGTTTTAATTTTATTTCTACTTATCACCCATGCCACACGCAAAGAATATTAATAATAAAATAGCCAATATATAGTAAACAAATATTATGTGACAGAAACTCTACTAAATATCTCTAAATATTTTACATATATTATTTAATACTTAAGGACCATGATACAAGCAGCAATATTTTCTCTATTGTACAAACAAGAAAAACTGCTAACAAAGAGTTAGTCATTTGCCTAAGGCCACAGAGCCGGTAAAAGAATGTGAAATCAGACAGGCTCATTCCAAAGCTTGTTCTCTCAGCCAATATGCTACAGCCTTTTACTCATTTTGTTCACATTTCAAGTCAAAAAAGGACTGTAAAATGTAGCCTGTTATCTAACAGGTTAGCAAATTAATCAGATTAAATGCAACACCAGAATGAATTAGACAAAAGTCTTAACTCTTAGACCTTAACAAAAAGGGCTGAGGACACAACAAAAGCAATTTCAATTAAAATAAATATTTTATAATTGCCTAATGAAAATGCCATTTATGTTAACTGAAATCATATAATCCTCCCTGAACGCTAATTGCTGCTAGGCCAGAAAATTACATTTAGCATCCTTCTGGTAAATTACATTTAGTTAGCATCCTTCCCAAAAAAATAAACTCTCTTTCCTGTTCCACTTTCCTGTTTCCACTATAACAAACCTGATAAAGAAAAATGGAGAGAAATTGAACGAAATCTCTCTAAAAACAGTCTATCTACAGTGTTTTCCACATAGAATTCCCTTTTCCATGCATTCTTCTTGATTACTTTTACCTTACTTCTAATCTTAAACCATTCAATCACAGCTCTACTATACTTCCTTTGCAGAGTAAAGCAAAGGAAAATAAAGATTAGAAAAGTTAAGTAAGCTAATAAATCCCATATAATAATTATAGCTACAGCTAATCATGTAATTTATGCTTAGCTAAAGACCCTGTCATTGCTCTACGTTTTTGTCAGCATTTGGGGATTGGGAGGAGACCTTGTCTACACACTGTAGATTATCCATTATTTTTTGCCTCCAATAAACCTCAAAGAAACTACAGGAATATGTGCTCACCATTACATGGCACCTTTTTATCCCAAAGTGCTTTCTAGAACCACCTTCACTAAACCACATCTGACAAGAAATCTGGCAAGAAACACTTTGACCAATTCCTGTTTCAAAATACACAAACTCAACCTCCCTCCTTCTACCCCCTTCCCTTGAAAATGGGCGTTCTAAAGTCAGACTTCCTGGGTTCCAGTTCTCTCAAGGCCCACTTAATAAGGGCCCTTGAGCAGTCTCGATTTCCTTCCCTGTGAAATGGAAATACCAGTACCTACTTCATGGGACTGTTGTAGGAATGAACTGAGATAATTCATGGTAAGGCGCTTAGAACACTGCCTGGCACAAAATGTGCACTCAAATGCCAGCCATTATTATATCTTCAAAATTAACTACCTAGAGTCCGGGTTTTCTTCATTTTAATGATGGGAGTCTAACCGAACTCCATCAGGACAAGTGGGCATACACATGGGGTTTTTTAATTAACTCATACAATAAATAGCAGCAGTATATACTCAAGCAAATTTTAAGTTTTCATAGCACTTTCGCACTTTTTCAATAAAAACATTTCATATGAAATAAACCCTCCAATCCCCCACGCTTTTAATCAGCGATGTCTAGAGCCCAATAAACACCACAAAGCCTGGAAATACAGTCGGGATACTACTCATTGGCTATGGAGGAGGGAACCTGACAAACTGCTGGGAGCCACACTGAGAACCCGCAGTTCAAAGCATGCCAGAGCCGCTCGGGGCTAGCGGCTACCGTCCATTTAAAGCCACAACGCCGTCTTTTCCCATTTCCTCACCAATGTTGAAACTTCAACACCACCAAACTTCTTCAACAACACCAACGCCCTTTGCTCCCACTAAAACGAGGCCTAGCATCTCCCGGCCCTCTCCTCCCACCCAGCACGTCTCTCCCCCAGGGAATCCACTGCCGCCCAACTCACAGAGTGTGTCCGCACACATTCACCATCAGCTTCAAGGAAGGGTTCCGATATTTGGTGGTCTTACACCGAGGGCAACCCTGATCATCCATGGCGGTTTCCCTCCTACAGACTCCCCCGGGCGCCTGCTTCAGCCACAGCCACCTTACAAGCCCCCTCAGACGCGACCAAGCAGGTTCCTACCAACAGGCGCTTGGCAGAGATGGTCCCTTCGCGAAAGAGCACCGGCCAGGGGCGAGGCGCTGCAACACAAACGTTCCGGCAGTCAGTTCCCCGGTCTTGCATCTAGAGCTTGGTCTTAGCCTTCCGTAAAGCAACTTAATACCTTGAATTTGACAGGGGAACTTTTAAAATGGCAAATTAAACACAAATCCGTGTCTCCACGCACCCAGTTGCGTTTTTCAAGGTACTGTGTCACAATTAGGAAGATAAATTCCATCTTGTTCTGTCTGGAAACATTCCCATGATTTCAAAGATTTATGAGCAGAGTACTTATTTTCTTTTGGACCACTTAATAGCCTGTGCTTTATACTTCTTTATAATTGCATAGTCATGTAAGCTCGGCTGATAATATGCATTCGCAGATATAAAATTTGAAAAAGCTATCTACTCCCCCATCAGACAGTATTTATTTCCCCAAATACCTAGGATAAAATCACGTAAGAATACATGGCCGGGCGCGGTGGCTCAAGCCTGTAATCCCAGCACTTTGGGAGGCCGAGACGGGTGGATCACGAGGTCAGGAGATCGAGACCATCCTGGCTAACACGGTGAAACCCTGTCTCTACTAAAAAATACAAAAAACTAGCCGGGCGCGGTGGCGGGCGCCTGTAGTCCCAGCTACTCGGGAGGCTGAGGCAGGAGAATGGCGTGAACCCGGGAGGCGGAGCTTGCGGTGAGCTGAGATCCGGCCACTGCACTCCAGCCTGGGCGACAGAGCGAGACTCCGTCTCAAAAAAAAAAAAAAAAAATACATACAGAAGAATTTAGTTCAGCAATTCCAAGATCTGATAGCCTGAATATCTATGTAAATTGTAAACCATGTTCATCACATTTATCAAGAAGGCAAATTGAAGTCTGTAAACAGCTCTATTAAATAATAAACTTTCCCACTGTAAAGGACACATCTTATTCATCTCCAAAATAAAGATTTGTTGATATTTAATAAGTAGACTAAGTGAAGAATTAATGAATGACTATCAAACAATAGTGTAATGTGAAAATTTTAGTGTCATTTTTGTAACCACCTTCACCTGACCCAAACTCCATCAGAAGGCAATATGAAAACAAGATTTTTGGCCGGGCGCGGTGGCTCAAGCCTGTAATCCCAGCACTTTGGGAGGCCGAGACGGGCGGATCATGAGGTCAGGAGATCGAGACCATCCTGGCTAACACGGTGAAACCCCGTCTCTACTAAAAAATACAAAAAACTAGCCGGGCGAAGTGGCGGGTGCCTGTAGTCCCAGCTACTGGGGAGGCTGAGGCAGGAGAATGGCGTGAACCCGAGAGGAGGAGCTTGCAGTGGGCTGAGATCCGGCCACTGCACTCCAGCCTGGGTGACAGAGCAAGACTCCGTCTCAAAAAAAAAAAAAAAAAAAAGAAAACAAGATTTTTCAACTAATCTTATACAATGAATATGAGCTATATGCATTTATAGTAATTTTAACTCATCATAGAACTTGTGTTCTTTTCAATAAAAACATAAAAAGGAACATTCCAACTCACATTTTTAAACAGTGAACCTGGTAGGCAACCCAAAACCCAATACAGTTGGGATTTCCATGGGTATGGAGAGGGACGCTGACAAACAGCTGGATACCACACCCAGGAACGAGCAGATCAAAGCAGGCTGTGACAGAGCTTTACATTAGTATGAAGACATCAAGGATTCATCTAGTAAATAAACCATATCATCTCTTTGATCATCATATTGTTCCTCAACAGGAGTTAACCAAACGTAAACTTACTAAAATAGGTAACACAAAATACTATGCTACTATGCTGACCTGGAGGCTTATTATGCTGCTGCTATTGTCTTATTGAAAGACCACATCCAGACCAGTTACATGATTCAGAGTGAAGCTCTTCAAGAACAAAGGCCACTCTAGTACCTTTATATTTCAACAGAACAGGAAACTTATGTTGAAAGAATGTTATATGTGCAAATAAAATTTGTAGCCAATACTACATTGAGGTCATCCACTCAGATGGCATTATAGTTTAATGCCACTAGGACAGTTTTTGTTTGTTTGCTTGTTTGTTTTGAAACAGGGTCTCCTGTTGCCCAGGCTGGAGTGTAGTGGCCCGATCATAATTCATAGCAGCCTTGAACTCCTAGGCTCAAGTCATCCTCCCACCTCAGCCTTCTAAGTAGCTGGGACTACAGGTGCTAGCCACCAGTCCCAGCTAATGTTTTTTTGTTTTTTTTTTTTTAAGAAATGGGATCTCACATGTTGCCCAGGCTGGTCTTGAATTCCTGGGCTCAAGCAGTCCTCATACCTCAGGCTCCCAAAGTGCTGGGATTACAGGCATGAGCTACCATGCCCAGCTATCCAGGACAGTTTTAATTATGTCTTTGAAGATGAGACCCCAACCACATTGTGAAGTGAATTGCTTTTCCTTTCTCCCGAAACTTAAGATTAAGGCAAAGAAAGCACTAAAGATTGTGAGAAGTAGCATTGCTACAAGCTTTATCCTTTTCCTAGGTGGGAAACTACTAACTTGGAAGGATAGTAGCAACAGCTGACTTGGAAATCTGTCAGATAAGCTTTACTTATGGACCTAAAGACAGTAGAAAATAGCACTTACAGATTTGGTCTCTAGTACCAAGAGAGTTGAATTCAAGTGCTGGCTTTATCACATGATTTATATGACCTCAAGCCTCAGTTTTCCCAATTCTAAGTTCAGGATAGTACTTGTAAAGAATAAAAGATACTTCATTTAAAGTACATAGCATAAAGTAAGAGCTTAGTAACTGCTGGCCATTATTAATAGTAGCATTAGTATAGTGGCAGTAGTATTATCTAAAAGAGGCGGGATAATACAATAACAAGAGCCCAACCTTCTTTTACATCAGTCAGACCTGTGTTTGAAGCAAATTTCCAATCCTCCCTTACCTCAGTTTCCTTCCTGCATATAATACACTTCATTAAATTGCTGTAATATTTAAATTACATGACATAGACATATATAAAGGCCCTACTATATTAGGGCCTCATACATTACAGAAACTCTGAAATGCACATCATTATCACTGGTGGGGGTCAATAACATGGAATGGTCAGAGCTTTGAGGCGGAAAGCACTGACAGCACCAGGTTCTTAATTAAAATGGAACCTCAGCCTGTGTAGAAAACCACCAAACTCAAGTTTCCTACATTTCTTTTTTTTTTTTTAGGAGAAAATAATTTGTCATCCATAATATATAATTTTGAAAGATTAAAAACACATGCATCTCAACACAAATTTTATTTAGGTTCTTTTTTTTTATTATTATACTTTAAGTTCCAGGGTACATGTGCACAATATGCAGGTTTGTTACATATGTATACATGTGCCGTTTTGATTTAGTGTACCCATTAACTCATCATTAAGTATTAAGTATTTCTCCTAATGCTATCCCTCCCCCATCTCCCCATCCCATGACAGGCCCCGGTGTGTGATATTCCCTGCCCTATGTCCAAGTGTTCTCAGTGTTCAGTTCCCACCTACGAGTGAGAACATGTGGTGTTTGGTTTTCTGTCCTTGCGATAGTTTTCTCAGAATGATGGTTTCCAGTTTCATCCATGTCGCTACAAAGGACATGAACTCATCCTTTTTTATGGCTGCATAGTATTCCATGGTATATTTGTGCCACATTTTCTTAATCCAGTCTATCATTGATGGACATTTGTGTTGGTTCCAACTCTTTGCTATTGTGAATAGTGCCGCAATAAACATACGTGTGCATGTGTCTTTATAGAAGCATGATTTATAATCCTTTGAGTATATACCCAGTAATGGGATGGCTGAGTCAAATGGTATTTCTAGTTCTAGATCCTTGAGGAATCGCCACACTATCTTCCACAATGGTTGAACTAGTTTACACTTCCACCAACAATGTAAAAGCATTCCTATTTCTCCACATCCTCTCCAGCACCTGTTGTTTCCTGACTTTTTAATGATCGTCATTCTAACTGGAGTGAGATGGTATCTCATTGTGGTTTTGATTTCCATTTCTCTGATGACCAGTGGTGATGAGCATTTTTTCATGTGTCTATTGGCAGCATGAATGTTTTCTTTTGAAAAGTGTCTGTTCATATCCTTTGCCCACTTTTTGATGGGGTTGTTTGATTTTTTCTTGTAAATTGGTTTAAGTTCTTTGTAGATCCTGGATATTAGCCCTTTGTCAGATGAGTAGATTGAAAAAATTTTCTCCCACTCTGTAGGTTGCCTGTTCACTCTGACGGTAGTTTCTTTTGCCGTGCAGAAGCTCTTTGGTTTAATTAGATCCCATTTGTCAATTTTGGCTTTTGTTGCCATTGCTTTTGGTGTTTTAGTCATGAAGTCCTTGCCCATGCCTATGTCCTGAATGGTATTGCCTAGGTTTTCTTCTAGGGTTTTTATGGTTTTAGGTCTAACATTTAAGTCTTTAATCCATCTTGAATTAATTTTTGTATAAGGTGTAAGGAAGGGATCCAGTTTCAGCTTTCTACATATAGCTAGCCAGTTTTCCCAGTAGCATTTATTAAATAGGGAATCCTTTTCCCATTTCTTTTTTTTTTTTTTTTGTCAGGTTTGTCAAAGATCAGATGGTTGTAGATGTGTGGCGTTATTTCTGAGGCCTCTGTTCTGTTCCATTGGTCTATACGTTTCTGAAGACAGCTGAATCCCAAAAGTGGAAAAATTGAGGCCTTTATTTCTCTTCCCAAGTCTGCTCATCCTCTAGCATTCCTACCTCAGTTAACAGTAGATTCTATGGGAATGGGACAGTGTTTCTCAAATGCAGACCTTCTTTTCCAGCCCCAAGGCTATGGATCCAGGTTGTGCTTTACTCATCAGAAGAGGATACTTACTCTTTTCTCCCTTTACTAAGGATAGCATCTCTGCCCCACTTCTTTTGGGAAATAGTCCCCCACCCCACATGTATGTGGTTCTGCTAGGTCTGCTGATCACAATGCTTGCCCCCGGCACAGGGGTTGGCATGATACCTTTATTGGCTGTGAACTTCCTCAGGAACCAGAAACTCCAGTTGAACTGGCCTAGGCAAAACGTTGAATTTCTTGGATCACAATACCAAACAATGTGAAGAGCAGGAGTGCAGCTGGCTGGACTTGAAGACCTGCTATCCCATTTCACTTGCCTCTGTCTTTCTCATCAGTTTAGTTTTCAAAGGAGCTTTCTCCAAAACCTTGGAAACATGGCTCCCAGTAGCTCCCAGCTCACATTTTACAGTTTCATCAAAGAGGCTCTGCTGCTTTTCCCTTACTGCCAATATGAACAATTCTTCCCTAGGCCAGTTCAAGTGTCTCTGGTTCCTGGGGAAATTCATATCACCATAAAAAAGTAAGAGGGCTGCTATGCTTGGGAGATGACTAGAGTCTGGCATTCAGTCTCTGCCAGGACGTCTTCTCTCCACTGTAGCCCATATGACTCACTAGGTCACTCTCCATCTCACCCACTGCTTATCAGTGTCCTAAACATGCAGATACCTTGGTCACTGAGAATCCCCAAGCATTATATCTAAGATTCCCTCTACTAGTCTTACTTTATTCTTCCAGTACAAGTTTGAAAACCCCCAGCAAAAGATTGAGTGTTTTGGGGCAAGTGCACAACCTGGGTCATCAATGGTGGCCATGATATGACACACAGACATCACCACTGTATGTCCCACAGCAAACAGCATTTAATTCAAAGTCCTTCATAATTTGTCTCCAACATGCCTTTTAAGCTAATATCCCACATTTACATACAACCCACACTCCAGACGCACTGGATTATTCTCTATTTCAGAAATATACCACACACCTTCATGGCTCCATGCTTTTCTCATTCTGTTTCCTCTGCTTCTCATTAACCTTTATCCTTGTCCTCTCAAAATTATTGTCCTTAAAGACCCAGCTAAAAACTCACTCCCAATTGCCCTCCTCCTCTCAAAATCAGACTCTTTATCCTCACCAATCCCATATCCTGTATTGTTACTCATCAATGTCTTATCTCCCCCACAAAATTTTAAGCTCCTCAGGAACAGAGACCTCAATATATTTATCTTTCTATCCTTTGGTACCAAACACAGTGCCTTGAACTTAGGGCTCAATAAGCGTTTGGCAAATAAATGATCCTTCAGAAATATTCACTACATATCATCAACCATCACTAAATAATAATGGATGGGAGATAACTTTAGAACCTAATTTCTCTAATACACTGATAGTACCAGTACACATGCTTTTTGTTTTCCCCTGGGACAGGGTCTCACTCTGTGTCCAGGCTAGAGCTCAGTGGCATGATCACGGCTCACTGCAGCCCTGTCTCAGGTAATCCTCCCACCTCAGCCTCACATGTAGCTAGGACTACAGGTGAGTGCCACCACACCCAGCTAATTTTTGTATTTTTTGTAGAGATGGGGTTTCACCATGTTAACCCAGGATGGTCTCGAACTCTTGGGCTCAAGCAATCCATCCACCTGGGCCTCCCAAAGTGCTGGGATTACAGGTGTGAGCCACCACACCCAGCCCAAACTCACTGATGAAAGAAGAAATCTCCATTCTTGATGGCAAAACCATCAAATATATTCAAGCAGAGTGTAAGATTTTGTGCTGCACCAGATTTTCTTCAATATACTAAAATGGCCAAAGATTTTTACCTACACTCCTCACTATCTTCAAGCTAGAAGGAAAAGACACATAAACAAGCAGCATGGGCCGGGCGCGGTGGCTCACGCCTGTAATCCCAGCACTTTGGGAGGCCAAGGCGGGCAGATCACGAGGTCAGGAGATCAAGACCATCCTGGCTAACATGGTGAAACCCCATCTCTACTAAAAATACAAAAAAAATTAGCCGGGTATGGTGGCAGGCACCTGTAGTCCCAGCTACTCGGGAGGCTGAGGCAGGAGAATGGCGTGAACCCGGGAGGCGGAGCTTGCAGTGAGCTGAGATGCGCCACTGCACTCCAGCCTGGGCAACAGAAGGAGACTCCAACTCAAAAAAAAAAAAAAACAAGCAGCTTGGTTTTCTTCTCTTCACTCTCACACAATCCCAGCCTCAATCCTGTTTTTCCAAATCACAACACAGATAGATTTTTATTTTTATTTTAGATTCAGGGGGTACATGTCTAGGTTTGTTACATGGATATATTGCACCATGTTGAGGTTTAAGCTTCTACTGAACCCTTCAACCAAATAGTGAACATAGTACCCAATAGGTAGTTTTTCAACCCTTGACCCCCTTTGTCCCTCCCACCAATTTTGGAGTCCCCAGTGTCTGCTGTTCCCATTTTTATGTCCATGTGTACCCAATGTTTAGCTCCTACCTTCTTCCCCCACCCCCCCCCATCATCCAGGCAGCAGCGTCAAACTCCTGGACGCAAGCAATCCTTCCGCCAGGTAGCTGCAACTACAAACGCTCACCACCATGCCCAGCTAATTTTTTTAATTTTTTTGTAGAGACAGGGTCTCACTATGTTGCCCAGGCTGTTCACAAACTCCTAGCCTCAAGCTATCCTCCCAGATTGGCCTCCCAAAGCACTGGGATTACAGGCATGAGCCATTACACCCGGCCTAGCTCCCACTTATAAATAACATGCGGTATTTGGTTTTCTGTTTTTGCATTAATTCACTTAAGACAACAGCTTCCCACAGCAACCATGTTTCTACAAAAGACATGATTTCATTCTTTTTTATAGCTGTGTAGTATTCCATGAACAACACAGTTTTAGACAGCATATCAGTACAACAGACTTAATGTTCACAGCATGGCACACATAGGAAATAGAAGCAAGTATTCATCTATTTTACAACCCATTTGACAAAACCAGTGCTCTGAGATAAACTCTACACACCCTCAGGTCTAGTATTCCATTCTAATGTAACTGACCATGTTTGAGTCTACTTTGAATTGCTGGCAGAATGAGCTCTGAGTGTCAACCGACTACAGGACCCTGGATCTTGGTGTGGATTTCACAGCTGGTCCTACTGGAGGTATGGAATACCAATGTAGCTAGCTACAGGCTACAGATGTCATAAAAAGCCACTGTTGCTTCTATATAATCTGTTGAACTTGATGCTCTAGAGGCAAATATACAGAAGACATGCAGAAGCCCAATAAGTGGTTTTCCAAGTCAATGCACTATATTTGGTTGATAATAATTCTGAAGCAGACTCCTGTGACCTGGTTTGGGATGGCCCTAAACACAGCCAAAGGAATTTTAGTAGGCATGCACAACTAAAAAGTCTCCTACTTTGCAATATCAGGAAGAAGATAACAAACATTTACCAAGGATTAATTAATCACCAGGTGCTTTCTGGCACATCTTATCTCATTTAATCCTCACAACAACTTAGTCTACTTTTTATAGTCAAGTAGCTAATAAATGGCAGAGCTAGGATTAAACCTGTGTCTATCTATTTGATCCTCAAATCCACATCCTTTCCACTAAACCACACCATATCCTGTCTACTTTGTTCTGACAAATGTGCTTTAAAATTTCAAGGAATTAAATGCAACGTGGTCTCCTGGATTGGATCATAAGACAGAAAACAGACATTAATGGAAAAAAAAAACAACTGGTGAAATTCAAATAAAGTCTAGAGGTTAGTTAATAAAAATGTGCCAATGTTAATTTGTTTAGATAAATATATCATTATAATGTAAGATGTTAAAATTAAAGGGAACTAGGTGAAAGGAAGTAGAAACTCTACTATTTTGGTAACTTTTCTGTAAATCAAAATCATTCCAAAATAAAAAATATTTTTTAAAAAAAATTTGGCCAGGTGTGGTGGCTCATGCCTGTAATCCCAGCCCTCTGGGATACTGAGGTGGGCGGATCACTTGAGGTCAGGAATTCAAGACAAGCCTGGCCAACATGGTGAAACCCCATATCTACTAAAAATACAAAAATTAGCTGGGTGTGGTGGCAGGGGCCTGTAATCCCAGCTACTCGAGAGGCTGATGCAGGAGAATCACTTGAACCCAGGAGGCGGAGGTTGCAGTGAGCTGAGATCATACCACTGCACTCCAGCCTGGGCATCAGAGAGAGACCCTGTCTCAAACAAAAACAAACAAACAAGCAAACAAAAGTTCAAGGAAGTTCTGAATCGGCCGGGCGCGGTGGCTCAAGCCTGTAATCCCAGCACTTTGGGAGGCCGAGAGGGGCGGATCACAAGGTCAGGAGATCGAGACCATCCTGGCTAACATGGTGAAACCCCGTCTCTACTAAAAATACAAAAAACTAGCCGGGCGAGGTGGCGGGCGCCTGTAGTCCCAGCTACTCCGGAGGCTGAGGCAGGAGAATGGCGTGAACCCGGGAGGCGGAGCTTGCAGTGAGCTGAGACCCGGCCACTGCACTCCAGCCTGGGCGACAAAGCGAGACTCCGTCTCAAAAAAAAAAAAAAAAAAAAAAAAGGAAGTTCTGAATCTCAGTTATTGTCCTGAAGCTTGGTACGTAACTAGATATTTCCAGTGGCGTAGAAACACATGGTCTTGGCCGGGCATGGTGGCTCACGCCTGTGATCCCAGCACTTTGGGAGGCTGAGGCGGGCGGATCACAAGGTCAGGAGATGGAGACCATCCTGGCTAACATGGTGAAACCCCATCTCTACTAAAAATATAAAAAATTAGCCACGCATGGTGGCATGGGCCTGTAGTCCCAGCTACTCAGGAGGCTGAGGCAGGAGAATTGCTTGAACCTGGGAGGCAGAGGTTGCAGTGAGCTGAGATGACGCCACTGCACTCCAGCCTGAGCAACAGAGTGAGACTTCATCTCAAAAAAATAAACAAATAAAAAATATGGTCTTTTCTGTTATTATAAATTTTAAATCTACCAGAGATGTCAACATATTAGGGCAATGCAAAAACAAGTTAAATCCTACATCAAATGACATCTTGGTTGACCAGCAACAAAATAAAGCCTGTCTACAAAAAAAGAAAATCTCACCAAGTTTATCATGACAGTAGGTGACCTAGACAGCTGCTTTGTAATATGCTGAAGTAGGCAGATATGAGTAGCTGGGAAGCAGACACAATACAAGGCCACCCTGAAGTAAAGGTTAGGATGATGTCATTAAACTGTTGAATTTTGAGAGGCTGAGGTGGGCAGATCACGAGGTCAGGAGATCGAGATCATCCTGGCTAACACAGTGAAACCCCGTCTCTACTAAAAAAATACAAAAAATTAGCCGGGTTTGGTGGCGGGCACCTGTAGTCCCAGCTACTTGGGAGGCTGAGGCAGGAGAATGGCACAAACTTGGCAGACGGAGCTTGCAGTGAACCGAGATCGCGCCACTGCACTCCAGCCTGAGTGACAGAGCGAGACTCCGTCTCAAAAAAAAAAAAAAAAAAAGAGTTGAATTTTGAGAAAGAGCAGCAGCAGGCAAACCCAACTGACCTACAGTAATCAAAGAAGCAGAAACGGATTATCCTTTTTGGAATTAAGATCTCGTGCAAATTACAAAGGAAAGAGACACAACTGCAAACAACAAAAGACTCTACCCCCACTTCAGCATCAAACCAGAGGGCAATCTTCCATCTGTCTATGCTGTGGAAAAGGGCTTCTGATCCTGCACTGATCTAGATGACACCCGCACATACAGTGTTTCTAGTCTATCGTCTTTAAAAAAAAACTATTCATATACTTACATTAAAAATGTTCATGTAGAAAACTTAAATTTCCATATCGTTAGTATAATTTAAAGCTTAGATCTCTTCCACACGACTCATCCAGGATAAACATATGGTTTAATATTCTACATGTTTAATTATATCATGTTCAACTCAGTTGGGTTGCCAACCCTCCATGTGGCTTAAGGTTAAGTACATTTTTTGAAGGCTTCTTGTTTTTGTCTTCTCAGTGGGCTATTTATGCTGCTAATTATAAGGTTTTCAAGCATTTTTCCCCCTTTGGAATTTTAATTTACTTTAAATGCTTGCCCCTTAGAACATTTCCTAGTGTTATTTTATTTTTGACCCTTTCGAATACAAAATCCTTGATAAAGACATCCAAAAAGAGGGGGAATGGGGAACAGGGAGATAGTGGGGGGCTTCTGAATTGTCCTCTTAAGTTTTGTCATCTAGATGCTGAGGGTGGTCTCTTTGTTAAAAATTTATCTAGACCTTAAGGACACACAATTAATATTCCCTCTGGAATCGTAGGGCCTCTCTTTGAAAGAGTTGTCCAGTTTTCAGGCCACATTAGGTAATTTCCCGCCCAGGAGCGTGGTTTGGAAAGAATGTCGGTGTTTTCCTTCAGGTATAGGTGCCTGGGGGTCAGGGGGAGAGGGAAAGGCAAGGGGTGGAGTGGGAGGCGGGTGATCGACAGGGATAGAAACGGTGTCTCCTCCTCCCCCTGAATGCGAAATAGCCAATGAGGTGGCTCGGCCGGGCCGGCCCGGCCGCCACTGCCATATAGTATGCAGCAACCGGAGGAGTCACGTTGGGGGAACGGCAGAAAGCAGCTATCCGTTTACACTACTTTGCTCTAGCAGCTATCTTAATGGTGACTGCGTGGCCGGGGGGAAACCTGATCGGCCAGATCCAGCCGAAACCAGGAGGGAGGGAGTGGGCTTTCCGGAGGGGGAGAGGAGGGAGGGAGACGAAGAAGGAGGAGTAAGAGAGGGGGAAAGAAAGAGGAAAAGAGTGCGAGGGAGTGAGGGAGGGAGGAAAATAAACAACAAAAAATGTCCTCTTCCTCCCCCACCGGGCAGATCGCAAGTGCGGCGGACATCAAGCAGGAGAATGGGATGGAAAGCGCCTCAGAAGGGCAGGAGGCGCACCGAGAAGTGGCGGGGGGCGCGGCGGTGGAGCTGAGCCCCCCGGCTCCAGCCCCTTTTCCCCTGGAGCCGGGGGACGCCGCGACCGCTGCCGCCAGGGTGAGCGGAGAGGAAGGGGCAGTGGCGACGGCGGCGGCCGGAGCGGCGGCGGATCAGGTACAACTCCACTCGGAACTTCTGGGCAGGCACCACCACGCTGCAGCCGCCGCGCAGACCCCGCTGGCCTTCTCGCCCGACCACGTCGCCTGCGTGTGCGAGGCACTGCAGCAGGGGGGCAACCTGGACCGCCTGGCCCGGTTCCTGTGGTCCCTGCCCCAGAGCGACCTGCTACGTGGCAACGAGAGCCTGCTGAAGGCGCGGGCGCTCGTGGCCTTCCACCAGGGCATCTACCCCGAGCTCTACAGCATCCTCGAGAGCCACAGCTTCGAGTCGGCCAACCACCCGCTGCTGCAGCAGCTCTGGTACAAGGCGCGCTACACCGAGGCCGAGCGAGCCCGCGGCCGGCCGCTAGGAGCGGTGGACAAGTACCGGCTGCGCAGGAAATTCCCCCTGCCCCGCACCATCTGGGACGGCGAGGAGACGGTGTATTGTTTCAAGGAGAAGTCGCGCAACGCGCTCAAGGAGCTCTACAAGCAGAATCGCTACCCTTCGCCCGCCGAGAAGCGGCACCTGGCCAAGATCACCGGCCTCTCCCTCACCCAGGTCAGCAACTGGTTCAAGAACCGCCGGCAGCGCGATCGGAACCCCTCCGAGACCCAGTCCAAAAGGTGAGCGCCAACTTTCCTCCTCCTCCCCCTTCCTCTCCCCCACCCCCTTCCCAGCTTTCTTTTCCTCCAAGTGCTCGCAAACATGGCGCTTACCTTCCCCACCAGCCTGGTCCGGCTGCCCACCTCTCCCCGCCCCCCACCTCGCTCCCTGCCGGCGGAGGTGGGGGGCGGCGGAGGCGAAGGGCGGGGGAACCTCCCTCCTTACCCTCCCCCTCTCCCCCTAGAAGTTTCTGGTCGCCCGCCTAGGTCTCAGTCCCCGCCCCCACCGCGGCTGGTCACTGCTGCCCGGCTTCCCACCCCCATCCAGCTGGCTTTGAAGTTGCCACCCTCTCCCTGCTTCTGGCGGGGCTAAGGAAGCGAGTGTGGACGCCGGCACCGTAGCTCTCCCTGCTGCCCGAGGCCCGCAGAGGTTGCCGGCGCCGGCCGGGGTCTGCACCTCCGCGGGGTCACACCGGGCCTGGCGCGCGCGCACGCTCCCAGATCCCCAGGGTTCAGCCGCCCCCAGTGCCTGCGTTGGAGGTCGCGGTGGTTGCTCTGGAGGGAAGAGAGTGTTTTGGGGCTGGCGGCGAAGAAGGGGTCTCGGAACGTCGAGGTTTCATGTGACAGAGTTAATCATTCACCCTGCCCCTGTGGTTCCCTTCGCGGCCGCGGCAACGTGGGGTGCTGGTGCAGCTCGGCTCTGTCATGTTTTGAAACCTGATTCTGAACTCCTTAGGATCGGATTTCAGCGCAGCCGGGGTAGCAGGGCTGAAGGGCTGCTTCCTCCCTCGGCCCCCGAACGCTGTTTGACTCCCTCCCGGTACGGTAGTTACGGGCGGGGGGCAGGCTAGCTTACGGCGGGCGGCAGCAAAGGAGTAGGGGCGCTATTAGTGCTCCTCCTTGTGCTCCCACCCCACTGGGTTTGAGCTTTTTGCCTGGCAAGCTGTTTTCCCCCTCTGGTAGAAAATACCGGATTTTCCACCTCTTTTGTGCGTCCTCCCGAGTCAGACACTTGGTGTGTGCGTCTGTGTGTTTTGTTGGACGAAACAAAGTAAGGAGAAGGTCGCCTAAAGACCTGGTGTCTCCAGCCCCGCGGGGATAGGAGAGAAAGAATCCAAAAGCAGCTCGAAGGTTCTGCTCAGGGAAGCAATCTGGAAGCCGGGGATCCAGCCCGCCTGGGCCAGGTGAAGGTGATCACCCAGCACATTCCAGAGCCGGTCTCAGCCCGCCCTTGCCGCTTCTGGGCCCCTGTGGGGGTCCGACGGCTTGGGCTCTGGCGTTCCTCGCCCAAGGCTGGGAGGGAGGCTCGGTGCCCTGCTTGGCCCTCGCGGTAACCAAAACAAAACGTGCACCGGGATGTGCGTGCGCCTTCCGCAGATATGCGGAAAGGTCCAGAGAAGGCGCTTTGGTTACGCCGAACCACCTGCCCCGCGCCCACTAGAGGCCGCGGGTCCCGCGCTCGGGGACCAACGGAATCCGCAGGGCCGGGGCAGAGGGTGGGAAGGGGGCACTGCGAGCAGGCCAGCTGCCCCGCCGCCTCCGCTCGCGGGCCCGGCACGCTCCCTGGGACTCCCCCACGCCCCACTGCCGGCTTCTCTGTCCCCCCCACCCCATAAACTCCACACCCCCCGCCCCCGGCCCAGTTGCCTGGTTTAGGCCCCTCTCCGGATCTACCTCCCACACGCACCCCCGGTGAGTCACCCTCGCAGACGGCGACGGCGGCTCAGCCTCAGCTCGTAAATCAAAGCGCTTTCTGCGTTCCTGGCCCCGCAGCCCAAAGCCCGGGTAATCCCCTACCCTCGGCATGAAAGCGAACCGACCGCGGGGCACTGCGGGGATGTCGGATCCTCTGCTGGGCCAAGTCCTGTCGCGCTTCCAAAACGCCTCTGTTCTGCTCTCCTTTGCTCTCCCTCCCAGCCTCAGACCAAATGGGAAACCCCCACCACTACCCACCCCCCAACCCCGATTTGGTATTTCTCCCAAGTCAGAGAGCTGAGGAACAGGGCCCTGCCTGGGACCGAGGGACCAAGGACATTGGGGAAGAGGTCTAATAGTTAAAAGGCCTCTGAGTGACCCACACCCTTTCCCTCCCACCTCACCAGGGCACTGGATGGTGTTTGTTAAATAGGCCCCTTTGGCTTCCTTTGGATTCAAAGGCGACTGCACGTAACTGTTATTGGGTTGAAAGTGCCTTTTCCTACAACAAGGACAGCCACTTTGTTGAATGAGAGAGTTGTCAGTCTGGTGGAGTAGAAGTTTGGGAGCAGGTGAGAAAACGATCTCTTGTTAACTAACTGACCAAAAAAGAAAAGCCGAACACTTCCCACCTCCTGCTCCTTTGGCAGTTTCATTTACCTCCAAGATAACACTAATCTGAATTGGTTTGAGGGGAGGGGAAGGAGTTCCTAAACAGGAAAGACTGACCACCTCATCTAAGGCGTTTTTTTCTATGGTGTCAGTAGCAGCATATTTAGCAGTAAGGAATAGCACTTCTGCACTGTAAAATCAAATATTATCTTCTGTAATGCTGAATTTACATCTTCCAGATCTCTGGACTTTCCCTGAATTTATTGTTATTTTAAATGATTGGGATCTGAGAGTTTATCTTCCCAGATTCTCTGGCTGGTCAGAATCTGCTGAAAGGCCCCTTAGTTTAAATAGGACTAGCAGACATCCTGCTGTGCTTTCCTTAAATACTGCCTTTAATGGATTTAGAAGCTGGTTTTCCAAACAAGTGGTACTATGTAGAATGTCATCCCCCGACCTTCTGAACATCTTGATTTCCCCCTCCATACAGTGAGTCAGATGGCAACCCCAGCACTGAAGATGAATCCAGCAAGGGACATGAGGATTTATCTCCTCACCCACTCTCCAGTTCATCTGATGGCATCACCAACCTCAGCCTTTCCAGTCATATGGAGCCAGTATATATGCAACAAATTGGAAATGCTAAGATATCATTAAGCTCTTCTGGAGTTCTGTTGAATGGAAGCTTGGTACCTGCAAGTACTTCACCTGTCTTCCTTAATGGAAATTCTTTTATTCAGGGACCCAGTGGAGTTATCCTTAATGGATTAAATGTGGGAAATACACAGGCAGTGGCATTGAACCCACCAAAAATGTCATCAAACATTGTGAGCAATGGTGTATCCATGACTGACATACTGGGGTCTACCTCCCAGGATGTGAAGGAATTCAAAGTCCTCCAGAGTTCTGCTAACTCAGCAGCCACCACGTCCTACAGCCCCAGTGTCCCTGTCTCATTCCCAGGCCTGATACCCAGCAATGAGGTGAAAAGAGAAGGCATTCAAACAGTGGCTTCCCAAGATGGGGGTTCTGTAGTGACTTTTACTACACCAGTGCAAATTAACCAGTATGGCATTGTCCAGATCCCCAATTCCGGCACAAACAGCCAGTTCCTTAATGGGAGCATTGGATTCTCTCCTCTGCAGCTGCCCGCTGTGTCCGTGGCAGCTTCACAAGGTAACAATCTCATTTGGTACCTTCATGCACCAGCAAATGTGTTCATCAGTTGCTGTAAGTGACGCATTCGGTGATAGCTATAATTGATGTTTCTGTTCAGGTACCTTATTAGCTGCCGAAGTTATAGAATAGCCTTGATGTGATTCTCCTCTTTCACAATACCCATGTAATATCCAACTTGCTTTATTCCCTTGCATCATGAGGATGGGCTTTTATTTTACTAACAACTGAATGGAAAAATACAGTTCATAGCAAGTCCTGCCAGTTCTACAATTACAGAAATATGATAAGTCAATCAGTGCTTACAAAATAACTCACTGCTTGGCATTTTAATATTAAAAATTAATAAAATTGATAAGAACACAAAATTAGTCTAGCAGTTGGTAAGAATGCATACACTTTACCTAAGCATTATTTATTTGACCAAAAAATGTTTTAGAAGAACAAGCTAAAAAGACTGGATCAATTATGTTTGAATCCTGTTCCTCCTATAATGAAGACTGACAGACCTAAAAGAAAATCAGAGGAATATGCCATTGGATTTCTATCGCTCAGCATATATACTCACCCCCTAAATGTGTGGGTTTATTTATGAAGATAACAGTAAGCCTTATTTTATAGGTTTGTGGCTTTACTAACAGCAATCTTCCAGAGAAAGCACTTAAATGAAATTCAGGAAAACTGAGGCTGATATATTAGTTCTTCACTGACTTTAAGCAAGCCTGGATCCTCTATGTCATTTTTTCTTTAAAGAAATAGAAATGGTTAGAATTTGGCAGTGGAGTTTGCATAATCCCTTGAATTCAGGAGTGGTAGATACTAATGCATGTTTGCCTTCTTGTAGGCACATCTGAAAATCCAGATTTTTATAAAACCAAAGTAGTAATTGTTGGCTTTAAAGGTCTGCTTCCTATAAGATGGTTTTACGCCCCCCCCCAAAAAAAATCAATTTATGCACAACTGTCTTGTTACCACAACTATAGTCTATGTCAGCTTATTGAAGGAATTAATGGAAAAATTGTTCTAAATTTCATTCTGTACATTTGCATATCTTTAGGCAAAATGGTAGTAAAACAAGACAGTCCTGCAGCATACTATTCAGTTCATCATTGTTCCAAGTTCTGGAAAGAGTTAAGCTAAGTTACTATCCAACATAGGGCAAAAATATGAAAACCACAGGGAAAGCCAAAGTGCTTAGTTTGCTAATAATTTAATGTGGATCTAACACCTTTTCTCTCGTTTGGAAAATTTCCAAACAGGTCACATTTTAAAGGCAACAAATTTGAGCAGAAAGAATGTTATGTATGTTGGGGAAGGAGAAAAGCAGAAATACTTTTAATTGTGTAATCTAGAAGAGCACTGCCATAAAAAATTCTTACGAACTAATAGCTAAGTTTTTAAATGGGACATTTAATAGGAATAAGAATAGCATTTTCAGTTAAAATAACTAAGATCAAATGACAACGCTGTCAATCCTTAGACCGTCTGGTTGAGTTGAAGGATAAGTTTAACTAGATAAGTTTAATCCAGCAAGCAACATCTCTACATGGTAGTTAGGTACTGCAGTTCTCAATATAGTATTTTGGGGTTTCAGTTTTTTCTCACAGATACTGAGCCATTCTTTAAAATGTCTAGACAAGATAGACTTATCTTTCTACAGCTGGGATTTATGTGGAAAAGTAGAATATCTACATCTTTTACTCACTTCACAGTCTGAGCAACTAAGATGATAATGATGATGATGATTATTACCATCTTTTTTTTTTTTTTTTTTGGCAGCGAGTCATTTTGTCAGCCAGGCTAGAGTACAGTGGCGCGATCTTGGCTCACTGCAACCTCTGCCTCCCGGGTTCAAATGATTATCCTGCCTCAACCTCCCTAGTAGCTGGGACTACAGGCGTGCATCACCATGCCTGGCTAATCTTTGTATGTTTAACAGAGACAGGGTTTGGCCATGTTGGCCAGGCTGGTCTTGAACTCCTGTGATCTGCCCACCTCAGCCTCCCAAAGTGCTGGGATTACAGGCATGAGCCACAGCGCCCGGCCTGATTTTTTTCTTATCATTACAAAGTAATGCTTTGTACCTATATAGTTTTTCAGTTGGATTTTTTATCTTAAAATTATTGTTCAATTTTTACTTCAGTTGTAGTTATGCTCAAAAATCAAATTTTAGATCAAATCCTCTTTTCTTTTATGTATGTTATAATTTCTACAAATTCAGAAGTATTTATAATATTCAGTAGCAGTTGGGGAAAATGTTGCATGTAATTATGCTATTTATGGCTCTATAAAAAGATAACTAATCATTTTGTTCATGCATACATTGGCAAACAATTTCATAAACACACACACAACAAACTAAACATCTATTTGAGATGTATTTTGCCACAAATCAGTTGCCTACAAGAATTTTAGAGGCCAGGCACGGTGGCTCACACCTGTAATCCCAGCACTTTGGGAGACTGAGGCTGGTGGATCACCTGAGGTCAGGAGTTCGAGACCAGCTTAACTAAATTGTGAAATCCCGTCTCTACTAAAAATACAAAAATTAGCCGAGCATGGTGGCACATGCTTGTAATCCCAGCTACTCGGGATGTTGAGGCAAGAGAATCGCTTGAACCCTGGAGGTGGTGGTTGCAGTGAGCTGAGATCACGCCACTGCACTCCAGCCTGGGCAATAAGAGCAAAACCATGTATCTAAAAATAAATAAATAAATAAAAAATAAAAATAAGAATTTAAAAGCAAACTTAAGTTGAAGTCAGTGCTTTCAAATAAAAGCAGTTTTTTCATATGTGTGGTCTGAAACAGAAATGTATGTTAGGGAATAACTGAAACATACCTAGAAATGTTTTTCTTAACACCAGTATTTCTGTGATTAAACTTTCTAGTTAAATGTTTTAAAAGAGTTCACATACAGTGTTTTCTTTTTACTTGAAGACATTCCTTTGCATTAAAAATACTTGGAAGACATAAACAGCCCTGTGGCACTAATTTATCAATAGAGGTGATAATATAATCACAATATTCTAATACTTCAGGAAGGAAGATGTTTTCAGTGAATTAATTACCTTTAACATTGGGCTGCTCTCTCATAAAAGTACTTTACTGAGGCCAGATGTGGTGTCACACGTGTAATTACAACACTTTGGGAGGCTGAGGCAGGAGGATCACTTGAACCCAGGAATTCCAGACCAGCCTGGGCAACATAGTGAGACCTCATCTCTGCAAAAAATTTTTTAAAATTGGCCTGGCATGGTGGCTCATGCCTGTAATCCCAGCACTTTGGGAGGCCAAGGTGGGTGGATCACGAGGTCGAGAGTTTGAGAGCAGCCTGAGCAACATGGTAAAACCCCGTCTCTACTAAAAATACAAAAATTAGCCAGGCTTGATGGTGCATTCCTGTAATCCCAGCTACTCGGGAGGCTGAGTCAGGAGAATTGCTTGAACCCAGGAAGCGGAGGTTGCAGTGAGCCAAGATTGCACCTCTGCACTCCAGCCTGGGTGACAGAACAAGACTCCATCTCAAAAAAAAAAAAAATTTTTTTAAATTAGCTGGGCATGGTAGTGTGTGCCTGTAGTCCTAGCTACCTGGGAGGCTGAGGTGGGAGGGATTGCTTGGGCCCAGGAGATGGAGGCTGCAGTGAGCCTCATTCACATAATCCCAGCATTTTGGGAGGCCGAGGCTGGCAGATCACTTGAACTGAGGAGTTTGAGAACAGCCTGGCCAACATGGTGAAACCTGGTCTCTACTACAAATACAAAAATTAGACAAGCATGGTGACGTGCATCTGTAATCCCAGCTACTCAGAGGTTGAGGCACAAAAGTTCCCCCAAATCCACCTTTCCTTCAGTGACCATATTTGAGGTCCTAGATTATCTAATTGCCATCATCTCATGCCTATGTGAGGAATCAGGAAAAAAAGGGTTTTATTTGATGGTAGTAGGGGGTCTAATTCATCTACATTGTCTGAGTGATCTGATTTGAACATCTTAGCTTTCTACTTAACATTTCTTTTTCTACTTCTGGTCTCTATAGACCATTATAGTAAGAGCCTCAAAAGATACAAACCTTTTAGAGAAGCATTAGCTCTGATCCTTTATGTTAATCTGTATTTTAAAAAGCACATTTCATATTACCATTAATTGTTCCCATTACTACAACACTGAAAATTCAGAACTGGCACAACAAAAGGCAAAAAAAGCTTTTGAATGTTTTGTTGACTTGACATTACTTTATGGCTATATTGGTGAAAGTTTGCAACTTGTCTGTACAGGTTTATATGGTTAAGTTTTAAGCCCCAGGTAACTCATTTTATGTGGTATGTTCTACACTGCCATTTATTTATATTTTATGTCAGTTACTGAGCAGTCAGTCCTGAATGAAGGCATTTCATTTTGCATTTGTGTTTTCTAATTCTAACTGGCAGAGCCAGCAATAACTATCAACTAATTGAGAAATGTCAAGTTACTAGTGATGAAACAGAAACTTGAGTGAATCAGAACCTGGAAAAGATTTTTTTTTTTTTTTTCACACTTGGCTTCTAACTAGTAGTTCTCAATCCCCCTTGGTCATCAGAATTACTTGGGAAGGTGGGTACTCTAGAAGCCAAATCCCCACCATTACTCAATATACCCGTGTAACAATCATGCACACATGCCCCCTGAATCTAATTTTTTTTTTTTTTTTTTTTAAAGAAAGAGAAATAGGCCGGGCGCTGTGGCTTGTGCCTGTAATCCCAGCACTTTGGGAGGCCAAGGCGGGTGGATCACAAGGTCAAAGGATGGGGACTATCCTGGCCAACCTGGTGAAACCCCGTCTCTACTAAAAATACAAAAATTAGCTGGATGTGGTGGCACATGCCTGTAGTCACAGCTACTCGGGAGGCTGAGGCAAGAGAGTCGCTTGAACCCAGGAGGCAGAGGTTGCAATGAGCCAAGATCGCTCCACTGCACTCCAGCCTGGCGACAGAGTGAGACTCCGTCTCAAAAAAAAAAGAAAAGAAAAGAAATAATAAGCAACAGAACCTTTAACATGTTCTATCCTCAAGACCATTGGAGGTCATGAGACATAAAAAGTAAAGGTTTGGAAATCACTTGTGTTTTCTAAGAAGCTGATGAAAGATGGGGAAACAGGCACACCTGCGACTCAGGAATGCAAGTAGTTTTTTTGGCTGTGTTGTTGTGGTTAAACATAAAATAAAAGATGTCTCTATACAAAAAAATATATATATGTATTTACTTGGAGAGGTAAAAACAGATGTTCTAAGATGTACTAAGTTATACTTTCAAGGAGTAGAGCCTGGGAATCTGTAGTTTTAAGTGCTCAAGGTAATTCTGAACCAGAATTGGGCTAAATTATTGTATGGAAGTGTTGCTTCTTTATAGATACTGTAGCTGAGAAAAAACCATGTGTGTGTAACTTTTTTTCTTTCTCTGTCACTTCCATCAATGATAATCAGTACTTTATTTTTTCTAGGTAATATCTCAGTAAGTTCAAGCACTTCAGATGGGAGTACATTTACAAGTGAGTCTGCCACAGTTCAGCAAGGAAAGGTTTTCTTGAGCTCTCTTGCTCCCAGTGCAGTGGTATACACGGTTCCTAATACAAGCCAGACTATAGGATCTGTGAAACAGGAAGGCTTGGAGAGGAGCCTGGTATTTTCTCAGTTGATGCCTGTCAATCAGAATGCACAAGTAAATGCAAACCTGTCTTCTGAAAACATCTCGGGGAGTGGCCTCCATCCACTGGCCTCCTCATTAGTTAATGTATCTCCAACTCACAATTTTTCTCTCAGTCCCCCTACACTACTAAATCCCACTGAGCTAAACCATGACATTGCCAATAGCCAACCAATGTCTGCACCGGTGGCAAGCAAATCTACTGTGACATCTGTCAGCAACACTAACTATGCAACTCTTCAGAACTGCTCCCTTATTACTGGTCAAGACCTATTGTCAGTCCCTATGACTCAGGCTGCCCTTGGGGAAATAGTTCCTACAGCTGAAGATCAGGTAGGTCACCCCTCCCCAGCAGTACATCAGGATTTTGTCCAAGAACATCGTTTGGTTCTGCAGTCGGTAGCTAACATGAAAGAGAATTTCTTACCAAATTCTGAGAGCAAAGCAACAAGTAGCTTAATGATGCTGGACTCTAAATCCAAGTATGTCTTAGATGGCATGGTTGATACTGTCTGTGAAGACCTGGAAACAGACAAAAAAGAACTTGCCAAGCTCCAGACTGTCCAGCTGGATGAAGATATGCAAGACTTATAAACTCTATTTCCTCCTCACCTCTTTTTGGCATCAGCGGCAAATCTTTTCATGAAGCCCCAAGGACACAAAACATTTTCCCATTTAAAGGAAAACACTCTAGTTTTGCAAGTATATGCATACAAGAGACTTTAGATTGATCTGCATGAAGATCACAGTTAAGTATACAGAAGTAGAACTGCATTATTGCAGCCTTTTTGTTCACTTATAAATTCTCTTTTAAATAGATGGAGACAAAGGAACAAGGTGAAATGTGTCAAGTCAAAGTGAATCATTTAGTTGACTCTATAATTCTAAGGTCAAAATGGAACTTGATAGTTTTTTAAATTAAAAAATGTATACACCTAACATAGAAAATTAAAGATAGCTGCAGACCATTAGAAATAATACAATTGTTTTTGTTTACTTTTACTCCATGGGCATTGAAAAGGTTAAGAAACATAAATGGTACATATTTTTAAAGTTAAGTAGCATGCATAGATATATGCACACACACCTCTTTTTCAGCATTTTTTGAGAAAGTCTTGGGTTAAGTCTCAACACATTTCCAAATGTGATTTCTAATAGCTCAGTGTGGCTGAGAAAGTGCGGAACTCCACTAAAAACTCTGAAACTTCAGTATGAATGTAAATATATCAGTTCTGTAAGCAGGATTTGAGTAATTACAGTGAATTTTATTTATACTATATATGTTTCTCTTCAGGCGCTATGAACTGAAAAATATGTTTTCTTACTGTTTAATTTATTTTTATTGTTTGAACAGGAAGTGAACATAGTTGTTTCCAACAAAGTTTTACTTTTTGTAGGATTTTAAAAATAATGATTTTTACCAGGAATCTATTAAGGTCAATATTAATAACACTGAAACAGGAAATCTAACTCCCAATATTGGAATTTTGGTACTTTTTTTCACATCCTTGTTCTTTAATTAGCAACTCTGATTCATTTAAATATGTTTTTTATAGAATTCTATGTGCCTTTTTACCTTGTGGCCTTTTTATTAGTAGTAAGGTACAGAAGTGTCAACAGAAGCACTGATGGTTCTTTTCTACTATCTAACAGGGTTAATTTCACCACAAAATTGCTTTAAATCTGAAGAACTTAAGTTTCACTAAATATTATATACGGTATTTATCACACAAATGGATAAACAACTAATTGTTGATGCTTTACAAGGAAAGTTATAAATACCATGTAAAATTGATTATACAGGCTGTGAAAAGCATTTTAAAGGAAAGAAAATATGTAAATTCTATCAAGCAAGACTCTGTACTGTTGAAACGTGGTTCCAAAGGTTTTGGATCAGTGGCTACACTCTGACACATGGCTGTTGTTTCGGATCAGTGGCTACACTCTGACACATGGCTGTTGTTTCGGATCAGTGGCTACACTGTGACACATGGCTGTGTTTTGGATCAGTGGCTACACTCTGACACATGGCTGTTGTTTTGGATCAGTGGCTACACTCTGACACATGGCTGTTGTTTTGGATCAGTGGCTACACTCTGACACATGGCTGTTGTTTTGGACCAGTGGCTACACTCTGACACATGACTGTTGTTTTCGATCAGTGGCTACACTCTGACACAATGGCTGTTGTTTTGGATCAGTGGCTACACTCTGACACAATGGCTGTTGTTTTGGATCAGTGGCTACACTCTGACACAATGGCTGTTGTTTGCACTATATTATCGTGTCTTCTTTAAAAGTCATTATTTTGGGTTTCTGTAAGAAGCTTGTTTACTAATGTTGTAAGCCGTGGCTATGGTTTTATCAAGACTCTGAACACAAGATGTAACAATGCAAATAAATGTATGTAGTGAGTAAAGTTACTCTCTAGTCTCTGAAAAGAAAAAGTGAAAAAATAATTTCTTCAGATATAACTTAAAGTTGTTGAACATAAAGATGTTAGATATTAGCACATCCTGCTTTTTTAGTTTTTAGTTTTTAGTTTATTTTATTTTTGGGGGGAGGACAGAGTCTCGCTCTGTTGCCCAGGCTGGAGTGCAGTGGTGTGATCTCGGCTCACTGCAAGCTCCGCCTCCCGGGTTCACGCCATTCTCCTGCCTCAGCCTCCCGAGTAGCTGGGACTACAGGCACCTGCCACCACGCCCGGCTAATTTTTTGTATTTTTAGTAGAGACGGGGTTTCGTGTTAGCTACAATGGTCTCGATCTCCTGACTTCATGATCCACCCGCCTCGGCCTCCCAAAGTGCTGGCATTACAGGCGTGAGCTGCCGAACCTGGCTACATCTTGCTTTTTTTAATGATCAGAACAAAGGGCCCACTCTAGTTCTCTACATGTCAATCAATCAAGCATGTTGAATAAGGGACATAGAGGATTTAACTTTTGTTATCATAAATGAAACTTGCAGGCATATATGAAGAACCCTATGAAGAATTCCTCTCCCATCATTTTTTATAGAATTGGTGAATGTTCCTAAACTGCTGAAGCTAGATGTTTTTTGTTTTGTTTTACAAAGTCAGGTGTTTTAGAGTTCTTTTCCACTCTACTACAACTTACAGAGCTTGTTTTTCCTTTGGGTGTGTGCTGATCCTGTTACTGAGATTAATTACATGGCTCTGTAGTGTAGTTTACATAAAAATGATGTTTTCCACTTGATTGCTGCAGATATCAAGAGTTTGTTATTTTCAAATACCCATCCAATAAGAGAGATGGGAAGGTTTTTAAAGTTATATATGCTACATATATACAACTGGAAATGTTTTATATGTTTTCCGAAAATATAATAAGCCTCTCTTTTATTCCGCGTTCTTCCTCTTTTCTCCCTTATGAAAAAGAAAAGATAGCACAAAACTTAAGACTTACCTAGGAAACCCATTCATACTCCCACCATGATGTAATTATAACCCTACAATTACTTCAGGTAGCTACACAATATACCAGGTAAGAATCAATGCACATTGTAAAGAACTTATTGTTCTTTTCTATTCTTTCAGTAGAATAAGGGCCAGTTGGTATGTAGCCCATGTATATGTGAATGGAGTAAGATAAACCCCACGATCTCCTTGCACAGAATTGCAAATGTCTTTTGCCACCAAGGGCCAGACCCAGAACCCTTGGAGTTCATGTGGCAGAATTTCACTCTTACATAAACCAATGCTTGAAGATGCTGCAAATGACCCTCTAATGATCCCTGAAGATCAAAATAGGGGTAAATGACTCCCTGCAAAACCCAACCCATGCTGCTGGCTGTGGGATTTTTGGTGTAAGCCTATCTATGCACTCTATCAGCCAGAGTTTGGCATTTAGCTCTTAGTTAAATCTAGTAAAGGACAGTCTATTGTTTAAAGAGAAGGTGCATTTGTTCCTCAATCAAGCAAGAGCACCTGTGTTGTACTGCTTTATATCTCATGTATATTTATAGTAATGAAAAGACTTTTTAAATTGTACACATGTTTCAGTGCCTTTCTCGTGTTACGAAAGGCAGGTAGATACTATAGCCATAGGTAAAAATCCATAGTTAAATTGCACACTGACCTTAAATCTCTCTGTGTATGCCCTTGTATCTTGCATGTTAAAAGTTGGATTATTGGGCATGTGTGGCAGCCTGCCCTGCTACATGCTAGACAAGCGTGCATTAGTTCATAGCCACAGGTTCTTCATTCTTTAAAATGTTTTGACAGATCATCTCATAATAAAAATAATTCAGGAAAACTATGGGGAAAATAATTACATTTCACAAAAGATATTTTAAACTCTTTGTAAAACTTAGATAATAGAGCCTAGCAGTTACTTTATATCTAATTGATACATTTCATGTTAATTTATCATCATACATTTTATTAATCAAAATTATATAGCATGTGACTTTTGGCTTTCAGGGTTCTCAAAAATATTCTTTTGTTGCATGTACTGTATGTTTAGAGGCAACCAATTATATACTCAATATGGTTTTACTGTGCCTTACACAAAGAGAAACTCTATACAGAATGTATATCATGGGGTGGGGTAACAGAGTCTTTACTGCACTGTTAGGTGATGGCACACAGAGCATGTCCCAGAACATTTCTGTGCTTAATTACCCAACCAAAGAGATCTAAAGTATGTATGTTGTACTGTAATGGGGGTTTATGCCTGGACAATTAAGTGTTTATTTGTTTTCTGAAATGATGTGAACTTATTTTTCTAAACACTATGCTGAATAAACTTTATATTTATACATATCTTGCATTGAAAATTATTTGGGGAATATTGTGGTGTTTTTTGTTTTTTGTTTTTTGTTTGAGAGGGAGTTTCACTCTTGTTGCCCAGGCTGGACTGCAATGGCAACCGCAACCTCCGCCTCCCAGGTTCAAGTGATTCTCCTGACTCAGTTTCCCTAGTAGCTGGGATTATAGGCATGTGCCACCACACCCAGCTAATTTTTTGTAGTTTTAGTAGAGATGGGGTTTCTCCATGTTGGTCAGGCTGGTCTCGAACTCCCGACCTCAGGTGATCTGCCTGCCTCAGCCTCCCAAAGTGCTGGGATTACAGGTGTGAGCCACCGCGCCCAGCAATACTGTGTTTTTTAAAATATGAATGACTCATCTTACTAGAAAAGAAACAAGAGATAATGTTGGTTTTATTTATCCCTGGAAAAGGGAAGAAGAGGAAGGGAAAAAACAAACATTCCAAAATCTGACAAATGGTTATAAGGCCAATTGGAGTGATTTTGGAAAAATAACCTTCATTGGTCTTTGTGCATAATTATGCAATTAACTGTACTACATAGAGGGAAATTATTAGATTGCATCCTCCTTAAAAGGAAGAAGTGTACCTTCCCCTTCCCAGCTTTTTTTTTTTTTTGTCCCGAGAAATGAACGTGATGTTTGGCACACAGCAGTTACTCTGTAGGGTTTAATGGAATTAAATTGAAGGGTCCAAAGACCTCCTATTTTCAACCTTATTGAAAGAACTCAATATCACCCATCCCTAGGGCACTGCCATTAGCCAAAGTCTGGTACCATCACAGTTGGCTCCACCAGTAGTTTCACTGAAAGTAACGAGTAGAACTGCATTGCTGCTGACTATATATAAAATTTGGCCTTAGTACAGTTTGGTCCTAATTTTAAAATTATATAACCTGGTTTTCTATGCTTCTACACTGAAAAGAAGGGGAGGTTAATAAAATAGATTGGAAACCAACTGTACAATTCTGTAAAACTAGTTAAAGTCATCAAGTTAATTTCAGATACTGTGTCTAGGCTTTTATATTCTTGTTATTCTGCTCATTTAACAATTTTATATGTAAGTAAACCAGTTAACATGAACAGTGTTTCAGTCAATGAGTTTAGGGTCACAATCATGAAGTGGTTACATTTTAGAACATTAACCAAATATTTTTTAAAATTTGACAAGATCATTGCTCTACTTAAAACATCTGTGGCTCCTCAGAAACTAGCAAATTAAATGAAAACCCTCAGTGGAAATTCAAAGCCTTCAGCTATACGGTTCCATCCCACTTGTTCACTTGCCCTTAAGAAGCAATAAATGGGCCAAGTACAGTGACTTAGGCCTGTAATCTCAGTATTTGGGAGGAAGAGGCAGAAAGAGGCGGAAGGATCACTTGAGCAAAATCCTGTATCAAAAAAAAAGAAGCAATAAATGAAAATTTACATATCACCATTTCTAATACAGTAGATAGTAAAGAATAAACAAGACACATTCAGATAATGGTCAGTGTTATAAAGTTGACAACAAGGAGTAATGAAATTGCTAACATTAAATGTTAGAATGGGAGACATACATTAGATTGGTCAAGGAAGTTATCTGAGGAAGTAACATTTCAGCAGAGGTAATTGAGTAAGAAGAGGAAGCCAGCCAGCAAGACCTAGACAAGAGCATTCCAGACATAGGGAACAGCAGGTACAAAGGCCCTGAGGGAGGGACAGTGTCTGGATTACAGCACTAACTCCAGGGGTCATGCGATAAATCTAGCCAGAGAGGTGGGCAAGGGCAGATCACAGGTAGAGCTTTATTGGTCTCAAATGGTTTGAATCTGAGTCTGAGAAGCCACTCATGTCTTCTAAGCAAGGAGTAATATAACATGATTTACACTTTAAAATGTCGCCATGGCTAATCTGGAGAATGGAGTTGCAGGAGGCAGGAGAGCCAGAACTAGGAAACTATTGCCATGTTGCCCTGAGCTGTCAGACAGGAGATACTTCAGGAGCTCTTGAACTGCACCTAGGGCAGTTTGCCCTCCAACTGCCTCCAGAATTTTGTGCTCTCCAAGTCTTATGTCTATTCTGTTGCCTGCTGTTAGCCAAAGCCACTTACTGCTACTGAGGATGATTGTCACAGCCTGAACCTGTCCCCTGGTAGATCCAGCTCCCTAACAGATATTTTCAAAATGTCCCAGTCCACCTAAAATTCTACATGTGGAAAATTAAACTCTCCCTAAGCCTGCCCCAACTCTGTTGCTCATTTCAGCAACATTTATTCACCCAGATGGCCAGACAAAAAATCTGGGATTCACTCTGGAGTCTTGTCTCCCTTTCTTCTCCCCACCTTTATCAGATCACAAGTCTATCCAAGTCTGCTCTTTTACTGTCTCTTGATTCAGTTTCTTCTTCTCCATTACTAAGGTTACTCCTACAATTTAGGCACTTATTTCTCTACTGAATTATTGCAACTGCTCCCTACCTGGTATCCTAGTGTCTGGTCCTCATTTTGGCCGCATTACAACTACATCCAAATGGAACTTTCAGAATTTAAGACATAACCCAGCCTTGTTTTCCACTTTAAAACCTTCCATGGCTCTTCATTGCCTATGAAGTACCGTTTAAAACCTTTACCATACGAAGTCTCCAAGATCCAGGCCCTGCCTCTCTGCCTACTCACATCTCTAGCCACATAAACTGTTCCCCAAAGGAACCAGATTCTTTCATAACGACCCAATCCCCAAGACTCACTCAATGTCACATCTTCAGGAAGCCTTGTCTTACTCTCACAAGTAGAATTGTGCATAGCCCATTCTGTGATTAGACAGGGATTTATACCTTCCTTTAGTGCGACACTAATTTACGTATCACTGTAAGTATATGTTTGCCTCTTTACATGTTCATCTTGGTTTCTCCAGCATTTAGTATTATGCATGGGGCATAGTAGGCACTTAAGAATTATTTGTTGCCGGGCGCGGTGGCTCAAGCCTGTAATCCCAGCACTTTGGGAGGCCGAGACGGGTGGATCACGAGGTCAGGAAATCGAGACCATCCTGGCTAACACGGTGAAACCCCGTCTCTACTAAAAAATACAAAAAACTAGCCGGGCGCGGTGGCGGGCGCCTGTAGGCCCAGCTACTCCGGAGGCTGAGGCAGGAGAATGGCGTGAACCCGGGAGACGGAGCTTGCAGTGAGCTGAGATCCGGCCACTGCACTCCAGCCTGGGCGACAGAGCGAGACTCCGTCTCAAAAAAAAAAAAAAAAAAAAAAAAAAAAGAATTATTTGTTGAATGAATAGTGATAGTAACAGTCATCCATACCTTTAAATCATTTCATTGCTATGGATTAGGGAACTATATTGCTAAACTGGTTAAAGTATTATCCCTATGTAGAGCACAAAAATAAATCAATACATTTTGGGGTAGACTCTGAGAGTGGTTCCTCAAATCTTTTAACATTAGTGAATGGTCTTTATGGTAATTATTTTCATTACTATTCCAAGGTTTTCCCGCTTAACATGCAAGTTTAAAGCTGTGTTCCAGATGACAGAGGTTGGCTAAAGATTGACAGACAAATGGGGCATTAACAAAAATGTACTCACTGAGCTTTTCTTTTTTCTTTTTGAGCCTTTTTTAAATCATTGTTTCAAAATACCAGTGATGTGCAGAAAACCTATTTATACTTACGTATAGATAAACTTTCTAAAAATATTTTCTCTGTGGGTATATCCACATTATTTGCATTTCAGCTAAGCAGATATCTAAAGAGTCTATGAGGAATGGTAAATGAAATATAGAGATAGGCATCAAGAAACCTGGATTCTAATTAGCCTTGAGATTTAGGAAATACCAGTTCACCTCTATGGGCCCTGTATTTTTTTCTGCAAAATGGGTATGTTAGACATGATTATAAAAGAAAAAAATGGATTAATAAAATTCATTTACCCCTGCAGAGTTAAGTTCAAATCAGTTACAGAGGGGAAGTACATGGTGACCTGCTAAGAGCTGCAAATGCAAGATAAAATAATTGGGATGGGGTCAACAACCTGTGACCCACCAGGATTATTTAGAGGTGTACAGCCAGGTGAGGCAGGTCCGGTTCTATACTTGTCCACCTCCTTCATCTATATCCACTTTGTGCCCTAAGGGGTCTGTCATTTCCTCAGGCATTGGCCTACCTCCTCAAGTGCCTTAAGTGATCTCCCCGGTGTTGATGGTTAACAATTTAAGATATGATTATTCCAAACTTCCACCCAGAGTAATTTCCTTTTTTTTTTTTTTTTTTTTTGAGACGGAGTCTCACTCTTTCACCCAGGCTGGAGTGAAGTGGCACAATCTCGGCTCACTGCAACCTCC
This sequence comes from Macaca mulatta, assembly GCF_049350105.2. NCBI lineage: Eukaryota > Metazoa > Chordata > Mammalia > Primates > Cercopithecidae > Macaca > Macaca mulatta. Next base: position 133,831,983 of record NC_133412.1, on the reverse strand, counting down.
GCCCCCAGGTTCAAGCGATTCTCCGGCCTCAGCCTCCTGAATAGCTGGGATTACAGGCACTCACCACCACGCCCTGCTAATTTTTGTATTTTAAGTAGAGACAGTGTTTTGCCATGTTGGCCAGGCTAGTCTCGAACTCCTGACCTCAGGTGATCCATCCTCCTCGCCTCCCAAAGTTCTAGGATTACAAGATTATAGCATCAGGCTATAATTTACATTTTAAGGAAGGCTTTTAAAGACATACACAAAAGGAACCAAGCTGTCATAATGGCTGATAAACTGTAGATTAGTAAAATTGAGCATTTTTCCCTATTTGTAAGTGCAGCAGGGTGTGTGTGTGTGTGTGTGTGTGTGTACACTTGGGGGATTGGGAGAGAAGGATGGATAAGGGAAGAGGCAGAGAGACCGTCACCCTTTATCCGTTTCCTCTTTTGTGTGCTCCACTTCCCTATGGGGTATCAAGGCCCAGGCAGTGAAATCTAAGCTGTTGGAGCCTCTGAAAGCAATTAACAGTGTAGTTCCCCCCACACCTATCTTATCCAAAGCCTAGGAAAATTCCCTTCCAGAGATTTCCTGTGTTGAAAAGATAAGTCATTAGCTATAATGAAACCATAAAATCTAGCCACTAGCCATAGAAAGACAAGAGTTGTTTGGTTGCTGGTTTTTTGGTGTTTGTTGTTTAAGATGTGAATTACTTAGGAGATGTGCCAAAGGAAAACCAAAAATATATTTTGTTAAAAATTAGGGAACATAATGAATTTTTTATTCACTTTATTTATTTAATAAGTACATTCTTGCTTGTGTTCTTTATCAAATCGATGACCTTAGATAGCTTAGTATGAGTGCATATTACCCATTACTCAGCAAATTAATTTTATTAACACTACATAGGAAGGAGGATGGATTCAATCCTATCCCTGCATGAATAATCATCAGGGGTCTTAATCTTAAAAGATGTTGGAGGGCCAGGCGCAGTGGCTCATGCTTGTAATCCCAGCACTTTGGGAGGCCAAGGCGGGTGGATTGCCTAAGGTCAGGAATTCGAGACCAGCATGGCGAAACCTTGGCTCTACTAAAAATACAAAAATTAGCCAGGTATGGTGGTGGACACCTGTAATCCCAGCTACTGGGGAGGCTGAGGCAGGAGAATGGCTTGAACCCAGGAGGCGGAGGTTGCAGTGGGCTGAGATCATGCCACTGCACTCCAGCCTGGGTGACAGAGTGAGAGACTCCGTCTCAAAAAAAAAGAAAAGAAAAGAAAAAAAAAAAGATGTTGGAGCATTCTATCCCAATTACACAAATAGATTTTCCTAAATCTCTTCAATAAACACACAACAGATTTTTTTTTTTTTTTTGGAGACACAGTCTCACTCTGTCGCCCAGGCTGGAGTGCAATGGCACAATCCCAGCTCACTACAACTGCCTCAGCCTCCCAAGAACCTGGGATTACAGGCATGTGCCACCACGCCCAGCTATTTCTGTATATTCAGTAGAGACGGGGTTTCACCATGTTAGCCAGGTTGATCTTGAACTCCTTACCTCAGGTGATCTGCCCACCTCAGTCTCCCAAAGTGCTGAGATTACAGGCATGCACCACCATGCCTAGCCAATACACACTAGATTTAAGAATATATGTAATCTCACCTAATGAGAGTTTTTACTTCTATTCTCATTATAGTCATTCTCTGATATCTTAACAAACACACACCTGACTTTCTAAGAATGAGCACAGATTTTTTTATATACAGTAGCAAACTGGCAGTGTTGTAATACTGAGTTTTCAGTATTATAGTGAAACCATGTTAATAAGGAATTTGTGTCATTTCAAGGAGGGATGAATTAGGCTAAAATTTACCTTTAGCTCTTTTATTTGAAATGGTACATATTAATAATACAAATTAAATGTATAGATAATATCATGTCCATATGTAAAGTATCTAGGGTGGGGATACTTTATCAAATGTCTTAAATCCCCTGGAAACCCTCTCAAATACAGTAGCCATTGATTGCTAAATATAGAGTATTTCTCTCTGTTTATCATGCAGATCCATGAATATACATATATATACATTTAAAATGAGATGGATATTTAAAACAAACAAACAGACATCTTAGAGCTAATGAATTCAGTGAATGAAATAAAAATATAGCCAAGGGCTTCAGCATCAGACTAGAACAAGCAGAAGAAAGAATTTCTGGACTTGAAGACAGCTCTTTTGAAATAAAAAAAAAGGAAGGAAGAAAAAAGGAAGGACAGTAGGAAGGAAAGAAGGAAGGAAGGAAGGAGGGAGGGAGGGAAGGAAGGAGGGAAGGAAGGAAGGAGGGAGGGAGGGAGGTTTGGAAGGAGGGAAGGAAGGAAAGAGGGAAGGAAAGGGGGAAGGAAGGGAGGGAGGGAAGGAGGCAGGAAAAAAATGAAGAACGTCTACTGCATTTATGGGACACCATTAAGCAAACAAATACTCATCTTATGGACATTCCAGAAGGAGAAGAGAAGGGAAAGGTGAGGAAGATATATTTAATGAAATAATAGCAGAAAATCTCCCAAGTCTGGGGAGAGAGATGGCTATTCAGGTTGAGGGAGTGCAAAGAATCCCAAATAGATTCAACCCGAACAAGTTCTCTCTGAGGCAAATTATAATCAAATTGTCACAAGTCAAAGACAACAAAAGAATTTTAAAATCAGCAAGACAAAAGTATTAAGTCACATATAAGGGAAATCCCATTAGATTAACAATGAATTTCTCAGCAGAAATCTTTTTTCTTTTCTTTTGTGTGTGTGTGTGTGTGTGTGTGTGTGTGTGTGACAGAATCTCATTCTGTTGCCCAGGCTGGAGCACAATGGCACAATCTTGGCTCACTGCAACCTCCACCTCCTGGGTTCGAGCGATTCTCCCACCTCAACTTCCCAAGTAGCTGGGTTCATGGGCTCCCACCACCATGCCTGGCTAATTTTTGTATTTTTTAGTAGAGATGGGATTTCACCATGTTGGCCAGGCTGGTCTCAAACTCCTGACCTTAGGTGATCTGCCCACCTCGGTCTTCCAAAGTGCTGGGATTACAGGTATGAGCCACTGTGCCTGGCCAGAAATCTTACAGGCTAAAAGAGAATGGAATGATATATTCAAAGTACTCAAAGAAAAAACTGCCAACCAAGAATAGTATACTAAGCAAAGCTATCCTTCAGCAATGAAGGAGAAATAAAAGCTTTCACAGATAAGGAAAAATTGAGGGAATTCATTACCAGTAGACTGCCCTTACAAGAAATGCTCAAGGGAGCCTTACATCTGGAAATGAAAAGAGGACAATCACCACCATGAAAACATGCAAAACTATAAAACTCACTTACAGAGCTAATACGCAAAGGAGAAAAAAAATGTATTACTATAGAAAACCACCCAACTGAACAAGTAAATAATAAAATATAAAGAAAGAAATAAAGAACATATAAAACAATCAGAAAACTATCAAATGACAGGAATAAGTCTTCACCTATTGATAGTAACTCTGAATGTAAATGGATTAAATTTCCCATTTAAAATATATAGACTGGCTAAACAGATGAAAAGATAAGACTCAACTACATGCTCCTTACCAGAAACTTAACTCACCTGTAAAGACACACATAGACTGAAAATGAAGGAATGGGAAAAGGATATTCCATACAAACAGAAACCAGAAGTGAGCAGAATAGCTATCCTTATGTCAGATAAAAGGGATTTCAAGTTGAAAACTGTAAAAAAAAAAAAAAAAAAAAAAAAAAAAAAAGACAAAGAAGCACATTATATAATAATAATGGGAATCATGCAGTAAGAGAATATAACAATTGTAAATATATATGCACCTAACACTGAAGCACCCAGATATATAACGTGAATATCATTAGATGTAAAGGTAGAGATAGACCCCAATACAATAATAGCTGGGGACTTCAACACACCCTCTCAGCACTGGACAGATCATCTAGACAGATTATCAACAAAGAAACACTGAATTTAAACTGTACCATAAGCCAGGTGCAACAGCTCTTACCTAGGATCAAGCTTGTAATCCCAGCACTTTGGAAGGCCAAAGTGGGAGGATCACTTAAGCCCAGAAGTTTGAGACCAGACTGAGTCACATGGTGAGACCCCCAACTACACATTTAAAAAAAGAAAATTAGCACAGGCACGGTGGCTCACACCTGTAATCTCAGCACTTTGGGAGGCTGAGGTGGGCAGATCACAAGGTCAGGAGTTTGAGACCAGCCTGGCTAACATGGTGAAACCCTGTCTCTACTAAAGATACAAAAAATTAGCCAGGCATAGTGGCGTGTGCCTGTAATTTCAGCTACTCAGGAGACTGAGGCAGGAGAATTGCTTGAACCTGGGAGGTGGAGGTTGCAGTGAGCCGAGAATGCTCCATTGCACTCCAGCCTGGGCAACAGGGCAGGACTCTATCTCAAAGAGAAAGGAAAGAAAAGAAAGAAAAGAAAAAGAAAGAAAAGAAAGAAAAAGGAAGGAAGGAAGGAAGGAAGGAAGGAAGGAAGGAAGGAAGGAAGGAAGGAAGGAAGGAAGGAAAGAAAGAAAAAGAAAATTAGCTGGGCATGGTGGAGCACACCTGTAGAAGCAGCTGATACTCAGGAGACTGAGGTGGGAGAATCACTTGAGCCCAGGAAGTTGAGGCTGCAGTGAGCCATAATCATGTCGCTGCCTTCCAGCCTGGGTGACAGAGTGAGACCATGTCTCAAAAAGAAAAATAAAATTTAAAAAAAAACTGTACCATAGATCAAAGAGACCCTAATAGACATTTACAAAACATTTCACCCAACAGCAATACGCATTCTTTTCATCAGCCATGGAACATTCTCACAGATTGACTTATGTTAGGAAATAACATAAGTCAATGTTAAACATTTTTGATGTTTAACAAAAAGAAATTTCTTTTTTTTTTGGAGACAGGGTCTTGCTCTTTCACCCAGGCTGGAGAGCAATGGCATGATCTCGGCTCCCTGCAACCTCTGCCTCCTAGGCTCAAGCAATCCTCCTGCCTCAGCCTCCTGAGTAGCTTGGACTACAGGCATGTGCCACCATGCCTGGCTAGTTTTTGTATCTTTTGTAGAGACAACTTTATTGTTGTCTCTACAAAAAAAAAAAAAAAAAAAAAGGAAGAATTACTCTTGTTAAAATGACAATGCTACCCAACACAATCTATAGATTCAACACAATCCTTATCAATACATCAATAACATTTTTCACATAAAAGGGAAAAAATCCTAAAATTGCATGAAACCAGAAAAAGCAATCCTGTGTAAAAAGAACAAAGCTGGAGGTATCACACTGCCAGACCTCAAAATATACTGCAAAGCTGTAATAACCAAAATAGCATTGTATTAGCATAATAATCCACATATTTACAGCCGATTGACTTTTGACAAAGGTGCTGAGAACACACGTTGTTCTTCATATCTATATACAGAATAATGAAACTAGACCTCCCCACCTCTCACCTGCATAAAACTCAATTCAAAATGGATCAGGCTGAACACAGTGGCTCACGCCTGTAATCCCAGCACTGTGGGAGCCAAGGCAGGTGGATCACTTAAGGTCAGGAGTTCGAGAGCAGCCTGGCCAAGATGGTGAAACTCCATCTCTACTAAAAGTACAAAAATTAGCCGGGCAGAGGGGCAGGTGCCTGTAATTACAGCTACTTGGGAGGCTGAGGCAGGAGAATCATGTGAACCCTGTAGGCGGAGGTTGCAGTGAGCCGAGATCATGCCATTGTGCTCCAGCGTGGGCAACAGAATGAGACTCCATCCCCCCCAAAAAAAAAAAAAAAAAAGGATCAAAGACCTAAATGCTAAATGTAAGACCTAAAATGATTTTAAAAACAAACAAACAAACAAACAAAAACTACTAGAAGAATACAGGGGAAATGATTCAGAATATTGGTCTGAGAATTTTTTTTTTTTTTTTTTTTTTTTTTTTTGCTATGGAGTCTCGCTCTGTCACCCAGGCTGGAGTGCAGTGGCACGATCTTGGCTCACTGCAACCTCTGCCTGCCAGGTTCAAGCAATTATCCTGCCTCAGCCTTCCGAGTAACTGGGACTACAGGCACGTGCCACCACGCCCAGCTAATTTTTGTATTTTTAGTCGAGACAGGGTTGCACCATGTTGGCCAGGATGGTCTTGATCTCTTGACCTCATGATCTGCCCACCTCGGCCTCCCAAAGTGCTGGGATTACAGGTGTGACCCACTACGCCTGGCCTGATTTGAGAAAATATGTTATGAATAAGAAAAGCACAAGCAACAAAAGTAAAGATAAACAAATTGGATTATATCAAACTAAAAGCCTTCTGCTAGCAAAGGAAACAATCAACAGAATGAAAAGATAACCTACAGAATGGGAGGAAATATTTGCAAACTACTCCGACAGGAGATTAATGTCCAGAATACACAAGCAACTCAAACATCTCTCTGCAAAAACCAAACGATCCAATTTAAAAATGGGCAAATGATCTAAACTGACATCTCCAAAGAAGACATACAAGTGGACAACAAATATATGGAAAAATGCACAACAACATTAGGGAAATGCAAATCAAAACCACAATGAGGTATCATCTCATCCCTTTAGGGTGGCTATTATTAAAAAGACAAAAAATAACAAATGTTGGTGAGAATGCAGAGAAAAGGGAACTCTTATTCACTGTCAGCAGGAATGCAGACTAGTATAGCTACTATGTAAAACAGTGTGAAGGTCTCTAAAAAAACTACAAATAGAACTACCATATGATCCCACCATGCCATTATGGGAATTTACCCAAAGGGAAGGAAATAATTATATCAGAGACACATCTACATCCCCATGTTTATTGCAGCACTATTCACAATAGCCAAGATATGGAATGAAGCTAGGCGTCCAATGACAGGTGAGTGGAGAAAGAAAATTTGGTATATATACACCGTGAAATACTATTCAATCATAAGAAAGGATGAAATTCTGTCATTCACGGCACATGGATGTTACAGAAAGATGTTGGGTTACATGAAATAAGCCAGGATGAGAATGTTAGACACCATGTTATCACTCAAGTGTGGAAGCTTAAAAAAAAATGATCTCATAGAAGTAAAAAGTAGAACAGAGAACACTAGAGGCTGGGAAGAGGAAGGGGAAGAAAGGGATTGAAATAATTTTTTGTTAAAGGATACAAAATTATAGCTAGATGAAGGGAATAAGTTCCTGGCCAGGCACAGTGGCTCACACCTGTAATCCCAGCACTTTGGGAGGCCGAGACAGGTGGATTATGAGGTCAGGAGTTCGAGACCAGCCTGGCCAATATGGTGAAACCCTGTCTTTACTAAAAATATAAAATTAGCCGGGAGTGGTGGCATGTGCCTGTAGTCCCAGCTACTTGCAAGGCTCAGGCAGGAGAATCACTTGAACCCGGGAGGCGGAGGTTGCAGTGAGCTGAGATTGCACCACTGCACTCCATCCTGGGCAACAGAATGAGACTCTGTCTCAAAAAAAAAAAAAAAAAAAAAAAAAGTTCTAGTGTTTTATACCATCATAGGATGACTATAGTTAACAATAATATATAGTTTCAACTAGGTAGGAGGATATCAAATGTTCCCAACACAAAGAAATGATAAATGTTTGAGATGATGGCTATGCTAGTTATCTTGATTTGATCACTATACATTACATGTATCGAAACATCACTATGTACCCCATGAATATGTGCAATTATAATTTGTCAGTTTAAAAATGAAATAATGGGCCGGCCGCGGTGGCTCAAGCCTGTAATCCCAGCACTTTGGGAGGCCGAGGTGGGTGGATCACGAGGTCAGGAGATCAAGACCATCCTGGCTAACACTGTGAAACCCCATCTCTACTAAAAATACAAAAAAATTAGCCAGGCACGGTGGCGGGCGCCTGTAGTCCCAGCTACTCGGGAGGCTGAGGCAGGAGAATGGCTTGAACCCGGGAGGCGGAGCTTGCAGTGAGCCGAGATCGTGCCACTGCACTCCAGCCTGGGCGAAAGAGCAAGACTCCGTCTCAAAAAAAATAAATAAATAAATAATTAATTAAAAATTAAAAAATTTAAAAAAAAAAAGAAATCATATAAAAGGCATGCCAAAAAACATGATACGACTCTGCATGTCTGAAATGTAATTGGGTAATTGGACACTAGCCCTTTTATTCTTTTTTTTTTTTTTGAAATGAAGTTTCGCTCTTGTTGCCCGGGTTGGAGTGCAATGACACGATCTCGGCTCACTGCAACCTCTGCCTACCAGGTTCAAGCGATTCTCCTGCCTCAGCCTCCCAAGTAGCTGGGATTACAGGCACCCACCACCATGCCCAGCTAATTCTTTGTATTTTTAGTAGAGACGGGGTTTCACCATGTTGGTCAGGCTGAACTCCTGACCTCAGGTAATCCGCCCACCTCAGCCTCCCAAAGTGCTGGGATTACAGGAGTGAGCCACCACACCCGGCCACTAGCCCTTTTGTTCTAGCATATCTCAGTATCTGTAATTATCTGATAAGCTGGTGTTCAGCAGCACATATTTTGCGAAACACTGCCTTAACTCAGAGGGAGGACTCTCTAATGAGGACATTTCAGGCATTATATAGGCCAGTAGAACAGATATTTTGGGCTTCTGTAGCACCTTTCATATCATATCACATTATGTAAGCATATCAATTAGTATACATGCCTATCTGCTGTTATAGAGGCCCGAAATTACAGTGACTTCAATGAGATAGAGGTTTATTTATCTCAAGTAACTGTCCAAAGGTGAGTAGCCTAGGTTGACAAGATACCTTTGCCCTATCAGGCCATCCAGGATCCCAGGCAGGCAGTTGGTCTCTGTGCCCCTCAACATTGATTTTCAATCCCTATCATTTCTACAGTAGAAGCTATCTCTTTATTTATTTATTTGTGTTTGAGACAGAGTCCCACTGTCACCCAGGCTGGAGTGCAGTGGCATGTTCTCAGCATGCCCCTCTGTAGCCTCCACCCCCCAGGCTCAAGGGATTCTCCCACCTCAGCCTCTCAAGTAGCTGGAACTACAGACACTCGTCACCACACACAATAATCTTTTGTGTTTTTTGTAGAGATGGGGTTTCACCACACTGCCCAGGCTTGTCATGAACTCCTGAGCTCAGGCAATCCACTCACCTTGGCCTCCCAAAGTGCTGTGATTATGGGCATGAGCCGCCATGCTCAGCAGAAGTTACCTCTTTAAGAAATAATCAAGATATTGCTTAAATCACTTCTTACATATAATTGTCTAGTCACATGTCCACACCTAGCTCCAAGGGAATTGTAGTCCCTAGGTGAGTAGCCATATCCCCTACTAAAATGTGGGGAAATTCTATTCCAAAAAGGAAAAAGGAACCATAGACACTAGGGTAGGGGGTGACGGTCAATGAGTAATCTGCCTTGGACCATAGACACTGGGGTCGAGGGCAATGGTCAATGAGTAATTTGCCACTGTATTTGGCCTGCTTCCTTCAAGCTTATGGAGCTCTCTCTTCTGGATAACAGAATGGAAGTAGTCATACAAACGAAGGAGGAAATGCCAATTTTTCACTAGAGATCTCTAGAGATCCCACTTTGAATCAGGGTGATAAACATCATCTTTAAATTATCATCATCTTGTATGTCCTTAAAAACTTTGAGGCAATGCACAATTCCCAGTTTAAAATGCAACTCAAAAGCTGTTTTTTTTTTGTTTTTTTGTTTTTTTTTTTTAAGAGATGGAACTCACTATACTGCCCAGACTGGAATGCAGTGGTCATTCACAGCCTTGATCATGGCACTTGAACTCCTAGGTTCTTGAACTCCTAGGTTCAAGGGATGCCACCTTAGCTTCCCGAGTAGCTGGCACTACAGGAGTGCATCATTGTGCCTGGCTCCAAAACTGCTCATTTGAAAAACCCATTTAGACTTATTAGTAATCAAAGAATTATAAACTCCATAAGGATAGTGTCTTACCATTGTTGTCAGAGCAATGTCTCACACATAGGTGCTTGGGAAATAAATATTCCATGAATGAATAAGAAGCAATATTTTAAAATTAGATACTATTATATCTTATTAAATTAGTAAAGATTTAAAATAATGATGATGCTTAATGCTGATGAAGGTGCAATAAGGCAGACAATTTCACATATTACAGATGGAAGTATAAATTGGCACAACTTTTCCCAAAGGTAGTTTTTAAAATTACAACTACAAAAACAAACAAGTTTTTGCTAATCATATGAGCAAAGATATAAAAATTTGTTAATACATTATCTTGATGAGGGTATCAGGAAGCATACTCTTTCACACATTACTAATGGGAGTCTGTTTGGAATAACCATTTAGAGACATTTGAAATTGCCTATCAAAATAAAATTGCAGCCAGGTGCAGTGGCTCACGGCTATAATCCCAGCACTTTGGGAGGCTGAGGCGGGCAGATCACGAGGTCAGGAGATCAAGACCATCCTGGCTAACAATGTGAAACCCCGTCTCTACTAAAAATACAAAAAATTAGCTGGGCGTGGTGGCACGCACCTGTAGTCCCAGCTACTAGGGAGGCTGAGGCAGGAGAATGGCGTGAACCTGGGAGGCAGAGCTCGCAGTGAGCCAAGATTGTGCCACTGCACTCCAGCCTGGGTGACAAAACGAGACTGTCTCAAAAAACAAACAAAATGCATATACTCTGACTCTGTCATTTCTTCTGTAGAGATTTGTTTTACAGACATATTTTACACATTTGCAATAATCCTATATATTAAGGGTGCACATTGTAGACTTCTTTGTAATGGTAACAGTGTGGAAAAGGCCTAGATGTCCATCATTGGAAGGGGTAATCAAATGCCACACAGCTGTTAAAAATACATGTTATTAAAACTAAGAAAATCCAAATACACAACAGTATTCCTACAATACCATAATTTGGTGGGTTTCTTCAAAAGTTGCAGGGGAGACTGGGCGCGGTGGCTCACGCCTGTAATCCCAGCACTTTGGGGGCTGAGGCGGGCGGATCACCTGAGGTCAGGAGTTCGAGACCAGCCTGGCCAACATGGCGAAACCCCATCTCTACTAAAAATACAAAAATTAGCCGGGCATGGTGGCCGCTGCCTGTAGTCCCAGCTACTTGGGAGACTGAGGCAGGAGAATTGCTTGAACCTGGGAGACGGAGATTGCAGTGAGCCAAGATCATGCCATTGCATTCCACCTGGGCAACAGAGCAAGACTCCATCTTAAAAAAAAAAAAAGTTGCAGGGGTATTTGTACACACACACACACACACACACATACATATAGTCTAGGGAGAAGAAATGAGACTGAAGGTCAGAGATGGAAAGATGACCTTCACTTTTATATCCTTTTAATTGTTTAATTCTTTTTATCACATATCGCTTTTATGACAAAAGTGTAAAACTTTCAAAGGCACTATTCTTAATCTTTGCCTCAGTAATTTTCTTCCTAGCAATGTATTTCCCAAGATAATTTAAGAGACAAATAAAAATTTATTCCCAATATGCATCAAAAACTTGAAAAATAACCTAACATCCAATATTATGTAAACAATTGTAAAAATTATAATTTTTTTTTTTTTGAGACACAGTCTTGCTCTGTTGCCCAGGCTGGAGTGTGGTGGCACGATCTTGGCTCACTGCAACCTCTGCCTCCCGGGTTTAAGTGATTCTCCTGCTTTAGCTTCCCGAGTAGCTGGGATTACAGGTGTGCACCACGACACCCAGCTAATTTTTGTATTTTTATTAGAGACAGGGTTTTACCGTGTTGGTCAGGTTGGTCTCGAACTCCTGACCTCGTGATCCGTCCACCTCAGACTCCCAAAGTCCTGGGATTACAGGCATGAGCCACTGCGCCTGGCCAAAAAATTATAATTATTTTATAACATATTCAATGATACTAGAAAAGATACAACGTGACAGAAAAATAAAAGGACCCCAAAAGGGTATATATTATACCTTCAATTTGATGAGAAAAGAAATGGAAAAAAAAAAGCTTGGTTAAAAGTCCACAAGTACATATACCAGAATGTTACTGTTACTGGTAGAGGGTCTTGACTGCAAGTTGTCCAGGTTCTTGGTATTTTGAACAAAGAATTGGACAAAATGCACAGCAGAGCAAGGAAAGAATGACGCAACGAAAGAACAAAAGCAGAGATTTATCGCAAATGAAAGGACGCTCCACAACTTGGGAGCAGCCGAGCAGCGGCTCAAGGGCTCCAGATACAGAATCTTCTCCGGTCTAAATACTCGCTAGAGGTTTCCCAGTTGTTGCCCGCTAATTGGTTGTGGAAAGCAACCAATCAGCGGCTGGAATGCTGGAATGAAGTTACAAAGGTCAGACTCCTATGCAAACATCTGATTGATTGTGGAAAGCAACAATCAGAGGCTAAAGTGATGTTACAAATTTTCAATTCTATGCAAATGAAGACTTAGCTCGCAATCAGTCTGACTGGCTGCAGGCAGCAACTAATCAGAGGCTGCAGTGAAATTACAAAGTTACACTCTTATGCAAATACCTGATTGGTTGCTTTTCGCAGAGGTACTCTCAATTTCCCATCTGCGTTGCAGAAAAGATGGGGGTTTACAAAGGGAGTAGCCTCTGGTCCTTTTGTTACTCAGTGTGGAAAGTTAGAGGTTTCCTTTCAGTTTAGTTCTAGGAAGTCAGTGTGAAATGACCTTAGGTTCCCTGCCTCCAGACCCTATTCTCCTGCCTCATTATCAGCTGTTGCCATTAGAGAATAACACAACGGATGAATATTCTGTTTCTTTATACTTTTCTGTTTGATTATATCAGTTAGGGCTCTGCTGGTTGTAAGCCTCTGAAACCTAAATCAAACTAGCTTAGAAAAAAGGATATTTATTGGTTTACTGAGTCAGGGCACTAATGTTTATTGGCTCATGAAACCATTTGCTAAAACTGACTGCAACCAGGGGCTCTCCAGTTCTCTGGAATCCAGTTTCTGCTCCTCTCTGTATGTTAGGGTCAGTGTCTCCTAGGGTAGCTCTGCCTTCTCCACATGCCTTAGAACCCTGTTGCCAGTAGCTTCTGGATTCACATTTTCTAGTTTTGCCAAGGAAAATAAAAGACCATCTCCCCATTATTTGAGTGGGGTTAGGGAGGTGCATCTAAAACAATCACAATGAAAAGTTCTCATTGGCCCATGTTAGATCAGTGTCCAACCATTACCCAATCACAGTGGCTCAGGAGGTGGTAATGAGAGACTATTATGGGCTAACTTGGATCGGGTGTCTACTCTTAGAACAATCACTGTGACCAGGAAGATAGATTTGTGAAAGGAGACAGCAGTATTCACTGACCAGATGGCTAGTGCAAGGGAATGAAGAGTGCCATGTATCTAGAAAAGAGGAGAGCTATTGGGCCCTCAGAATAACAACGCATATTGCACTTTTCAATGAACATGTTTTACACAGATAATCAGGAAGAAAATTTTAAAGTAAAAAAAGAACACCACTTTCTTCTTTCTCCTTCTTGCCCTGGGGCTCGATAGTGTCCCTGAAACACTTTCTTACAGACTTTCTAGTCACTTGGGAAGACAATGATATTCACCTTTTGATTGGAACTTGGAATCAAACTTGCTTACCCCTAAATGGCCTGGTAAAATCGTTTTCTGACACCCAGAATCTGGTTGGTTGTGGTTTTATTCCCAAGTCACCTTCCAGTCAACAGAAACACTGCATCTGAATTCTACTCTATGGTTTGAATTTTGGGGTGAGGCTTAATTCCAAAGGCCCTGGTTTCTACATTTTTCTGCCTCTCCTGAACTAGCCAAGTCTGTGTTTATTGACCTTCACAGCACAATGCAAAATACCCTTGTTTGCTTTGGCCTGTCCTGATGGGCAAGGAGTCATGTCTGAGTTTGCCTTTCACTGTTTGATTTGCTAATTCTATTGTGTATTTTAGTAACTTTCTGCATACATCACTAGACACCTTTGTTTTTAGTTTTTTTGTTTTTTTTTTTTTGAGACGGAGTCTCGCTCTGTCGCCCAGGCTGGAGTGCAGTGGCCGGATCTCAGCTCACTGCAAGCTCCGCCTCCCGGGTTCACGCCATTCTCCGGCCTCAGCCTCCCGAGTAGCTGGGACTACAGGCGCCCGCCACCTCGCCCGGCTAGTTTTTTGTATTTCTTAATAGAGACGGGGTTTCACCGTGTTAGCCAGGATGGTTTCGATCTCCTGACCTCGTGATCCGCCCGTCTCGGCCTCCCAAAGTGCTGGGATTACAGGCTTGAGCCACCGCGCCCGGCCGACACCTTTGTTAATGACTCATTATTTCAATGTTTTGTGGAAAAAGATTATACAATGTGCTCTACTTTTTTAAGACAATTTGTTACTTTCTGTAAAATTATGAGACTAAGGACCAACTCATAATGGAATATACTTGTTACATATTTATTTCTAAGTACAACAGAAGTAATCACTATTATACTAGATATAGGATAAAAATTACATAGAATTATGAAAAGCTGAAGATGAGATTCATCCATTCTTTTTTATTTTCAATTGCGGTAAAATACATATAACATCAAATTTACTATTATACTTTTTGTGTGTGTGTGTGACAGAGTCTTGCTCCGTTGCCCAGGCTGGAGTGTAGTGGTGCCATCTCGGCTCCCTGCAACCTCCGCCTCCTGGGTTCAAACAATTCTCCTGTCTTAGCCTCTCAAGTAGCTGAGATTACAGGTGCGCAACACCACGCCCGGCTAATTTTTTTTATTTTTAGAATGACAGGGTTTCATTATTTTGGCCAGGCTGGTCTTGAACTCCTGACCTCAAGTGATCCACCTGCCTTGGCCTCCCAAAGTGCTGAGATTACAGGCACGAGCCACCACGCCCGACCTATAACCATTTTTAATAGTAGTTTAATAGTGTTAAGTACATTCACTTTGTTGTGCAACCAATCTCCAGAACTCTTTTCATCTTGCAAAGATGAAACTTTATACCCATTAAACAACTTCCCATTTTCCCCTCCCTCCAGCCTCTGACAAGCACCCTTTGACTTTCTGACTCTTTCTATTTGACTACTATGGGTACCTCATATAAGTGGAATCATACGATATTTGTCCTTTTGTGGTTGGCCTATTTCACTTGGCATAATGTCTTTAAGTTTCATCCATGTTGTAGCAAGTATCGGAATTTTGTTCCTTGTTTCTTTTTCAATTAATTTTTTTTATTGTTGGACTCCATTCTTTTTTTTTTCTTTTTCTTTTCTTTCTTTCTTTTTTTTTTTTTTTTTTTTTTTGAGATAGAGTTTTGTTCTGTCACCCAGGCTGGGGTACAGTGGTATGATCTTGGCTCACTGCAACCTCCGCCTCCCGGGTTCAAGTGATTCTCCTGCCTTAGCCTCCTGAGTAGCTGGGATTACAAACGTGCACCACCAAACCCAGCTATTTTTGTGTTTTTAGTGGAGATGGGGTTTCACCATGTTGGCCAAGCTGGTCTTGAACTCCTGACCTCAAGTGATCTACCTGCCTCGGCCTCCCAAAGTGCTGGGATTACAGAAGTGAGCCATCGCACCTGGATTCATTCCTTCTTAAGGCTGAATATATTCTGTTGCATGTGCCACATTTTGCTTATCCATTCATCTGTTGATGGACACTTTACTTGTATTGCTCCCACATTTTGGCTATTGTGGATAATTGCTGAAAAATGAGGAACTGGGAGCCAGTCATTTGAAATAAACATGGGTGTACAAACATATTTTTGAGATAAAAGGTCTTAAAAGGGTCCAAAATAATTGAATAATTATTTTGGGCATATATTCAGAAGTGGAATTACGGAATCGTGTGTGTGTGTGTGTGTGTGTGTGTGTGTGTGTGTGTGTGTGTGAAACGGGGTCTCATGCAGTGACACTATCCTGGCTCACTACACCCTCTGCCTCCTGGGCTCAAGCAATCCTCCTACATCAGCTGCCAAGTAGCCAGGTCTATAGGCATGCTCCACTATGCCCAGCTAATTTTTTTTTTTTTTTTTTGAGACAGAGTCTCACTCTGCCGCCCAGGCTGGACTGCAGTGGCCGGATCTCAGCTCACTGCAAGCTCCGCCTCCCGGGTTCATGCCATTCTCCTGCCTCAGCCTCCCTAGTAGCTGGGACTACAGGCGCCCGCCACCTCGCCTGGCTAGATTTTTGTATTTTTTTTTTAGTAGAGACGGGGTTTCACCATGTTAGCCAGGATGGTCTCGATCTCCTGACCTCGTGATCTGCCCGTCTCTGCCTCCCAAAGTGCTGGGATTACAGGCTTGAGCCACCGCACCCGGCCCCAAATAAATAAAGAAGAAATATTTGTTCAATGAGTGAGGAAAGTTAAGCTCTTATTTTTATCAATGGTAGCTAAGAATCAGAACCAGCCTGCTGATTACAGGTCTTTGTATCACCCCAGGCTGACATAAAAGCTGTTGACCATTTTACCTAACTCTCCTGAGATTCTTAAGTCCCTATGATAAAACTCTTGGTGTACTCTCAATAAAGTTAGCCAGGTGTGGTGGAGCATACTCATAGTCCCAGCTACTTGGGATGGTGAGGCAAGAGAGTCACTTGAGTCCAGGAGTTTGAGTCTATCCAGGCAAGATAGCAAGACCCTCATCTCCAAAAACAAAAAAGAAAAATAAAAAAGCAGGTTCAGTGGCTCATGCCTGTAATTCCAGCACTTTGGGAGGCCAAGGTGGGCAGATCACTTGAGGTCACGAGTTTGAGACCAGCCTGGCCAACATGGTGAAACTCTGTCTCCACTAAAAATACAAAAATTAGCTGGACATGGTAGTGCACGCCTGTAATCCCAGCTACTAGGGAGGTTGAGGCAGGAGAAGTGCTTGAACCCAGCAGGTAGAGGTTGCAGTGAGTCGAGATGGTACCACTGCACTCCAACCTGGGCGACAGAGTGAGACTCCATCTTAAAAAAAAAAATACATACGTGTGTGTGTGTGTGTGTGTGTGTGTGTATTTGAGATATATATCTCAAATTGTAGCTCATTAAATCCTAACAACTCGGCAAAATTTATATCATTTTGCCCCATTCGATACATAAAGAAAGACCTTGGAGCTCACAGAGTTTAGGTACCCTGGTCAACCAAAGATGAGAAGTAGAAGCTTCAAGATTTGAACTGCAATCTGCCTTCTCCTTGAAGGTCACTTTTCAGTCTAGAAAACCATTCACAAGTATCGTCAACACTTACCAGTGGATGGGGAGGACCTGTTGCTTTAAAAGTAAAGAACAGCCTATTCAGGTTCCAAAGCTACTGCTGGCCAGCTGTGAGACCTTCTTCAATTCACTTCATCAATCTCATTTTCCTCAGCCAGAAAGTAAGAAGCGTGATCACTGTCTTATCCACCTCATAGCATGATTTAGGTAACATGGTTAGGAGAATTGGGAGAATGTAAAGAAGATTTGAATGTGCAGACAGACCTTCCCATGGCAGCAAAATAGGAAAAAGATGAGCAGAGCTTTTAGAGGTCCTGAATAGATCCAACCCAAACATTTTTGACAAAATGGTGGGAAGTAGTGATTCCAAACTGAAATAATCTCTGCAAAAAAATTTTTTTAAATTGCATTCAAAATAAATATTAGGATGACTAAGATATTCCCAAATAAAGTATTTTCAGCGAAAGTGAAAATTTTACTCTAAATGTATTTGTCAGTGTAGTCAAACATGGAAATGAGGTTGGATATAAGAACTGGGGCCGGGCATGGTGGCTCACATCTGTAATCCTAGCACTTTGGGAGGCCCAGGAGGGTGGATCGCCTGAGGTCAGGAGTTTGAGACCAGCCTGGCCAACACGGCAAAACCCCGTGTCTACTAAAAATACAAAATTTAGCTGGGCGTGGTAGCCAGCGCCTGTAATCCCAGTTACTCCGGAGGCTAAGGCAGGAGAATCGCTTGAACCCAGGAGGCAGAGGTTGCAGTGAGCCGAGATTGCACCACTGCACTCCAGCCCGGATGAAAGACCAAAACTCCATCTCAAAAAAAAAAAAAAGATCTGGGAAAGTTGGAGTGTGTGTTAAAATATTGTTGCTATTTACACTCCAATAGCTTGGGGTTCAAATAACTTGCGTTGTTTTAAAATTGCTGAACTAAGAGGCCAGGCGCGGTGGCTCGCGCCTGTAATCCCAGCAGTTTGGGAGGCCGAGGCAGGCGGATCACGGGGTCAGGAGATTGAGACTATCCTGGCTAACATGGTGAAACCCCGTCTCTACTAAAAATACAAAAAAAAAGTAGCCCAGTATGGTGGCGGGTGCCTGTAGTCCCAGCTACTCCGGATGCTGAGGCAGGAGAATGGCGTGAACCCGGGAGGCGGAGCTTGCAGTGAGCCGAGATCACGCCACGGCACTCCAGCCTGGGCGACAGAGCGAGACTCCGTCTCAAAATAAATAAAATAAAATTGTTGAACCAAGAAGGAATGGGCCCAGAACACTGCAGGCTTGGGGTACAAGCTTTACCCTCACATGCTCAATTATTTGCGTCTAAAGCATGTCCACTACGCTCAGGCAACAAGGTCAGAGGAGGGACGCCTAGCCTCACCAACATGCTGTACCAAGACCACTGACACTCTCGGTGTGCTGTTACTGAACCAGGCTACCAGGTCAGAATTTCCTTGGTTTGGGGTAATTTCCATTTGCAGTCTGTTGGCATCCTTTTCCTATCATTTGGCCTTGGTCAAATTATCTCAGTCCATCAGAGATAATATTGTGGTTCAGCTATAATATTGAACCACAGAAAAGAAAACTTTCTTCAGGCATTTCCGCAAATTTCCTCAGTTTACTCCCCTCCCTTCTCCAGGGTCCAGGCTTGCAAACCAAAGGCTATTGGTAAGAGCAGCCTTTGTCAAGCCACAAAAGAACCTGTTATACACTTTCCCCAGGGCCCAGGGGCCTACTTGACATAATTTGCATAACTAAGATCTGCTTCTCAAGTGGTTCTTCAGAACAAAAAAGAACAAGGATAATCTGCTCCAAGGAGTCTTGCTGTTTTTCAAACAGAGACAATGTTTAAAAGCAATTTATTTGACAGAAGTTTAATACAACCAAGAAACCTCTCCACTAGCCAGCCCGGCATACTCTTATTTGTATGCACACATGGACACACACACACACACACACACACACACACACTGACCTAGGTTAGCTTTCTCTCAACTCAGATTCGTGAATGTTTCTGTGGTCTGTGATTGTATACACTCTATATTTTTGTAAAAAGTTGAATTTGTTTAAAGAGTTGAATTTGTTTAAAAAAACTTTGTAAGTTTCCCTTGTAACTGTAGACTCCAATAAACAATATTTAGGGTTTTGGTGGTATTGGAATTAACAAGAGAGTAAAACTGATGAACTACAAGGGCAAGTCATTTGTAAACTCCATAATGTGTCTGAATGTATCAGTCTTTTTGACTTTCCACACTTTAAGCTCTGTCAAGACTCTATTTAGAATATTTAAAATCGCAACTGCTAAAACGTAGCACACTGGTTATGGGTTCTAGATCTGTAGTCAGAAGACCTGGGCTTCAACCCAACACCCCTACTTCCCATCTGTGACTTGGTGAGAGGGAGATCCTCTTTGACTCATTTAGTACCTACTTCATACAGTTGTTGTGCAGATTAAATGAGAAAAATAAAATAAGAGTATTAAACATCCAGTAAGTGCTCAAAAACATCAGTCACTGTAGTTACTATAATCGTTTGTGAAATTTGACTGCCAAGATATTTTGCTTCTAGACAGGGTCTCACTCTGTCACCTGGGCTGGAGTGCAGTGGCACAATCACAGCCCGTCCCACCATTTCTGGCTAATTTTTTGTAGAGATGGGGATCTCATCATGTTGCCCAGGCTGGTCTCAAACTCCTGAGCTCAAGGGATCTGCCTGTCTCGGCCTCCCAAGGTGTTGGAATTAGAGGTGCGAGCCACCATGCCCAAGCGAGTATTTTACTTTCACGAACTATACTTACCATGACTCCCACCTGTGTCACTGCCTTCATTTCTATAACCATAGCAAGTATTTACATTGTCATTTACAATATAGACATCTATTACTTTCATCTTTCTGAAATAGGCCCAGTCTTCTAAAATGCAGAAAGCAGAGAATAATTCAATTAAAAAGACTCAGTCTCTTGTTAGTGTCCTATATTTAAACATTTAGCTCAAATATTGATTCTTTCAGCATTTAAATCAATTTTAGATGTTAACAATAGCTAAATCTAATTGCTAGTGACCCTACAATTAACACAATAACACAAATCATGGACATCAAGTACATATTAAAGTCTGATAACAGGTAATTTTTTTCTCTTAGTTCTTTGAGGTTATTGATCAAGCCCAATGTAATTTCTTTCCAAATGGAATTCCGGCTCTTATGTAAGAATAAGGAAGTAACAACATCCCCTGGAAAGGGCTATCAGACCTCCCTGACTAGGTTAGGATGTCAATTGAAAGGAGGAAATGAAAATTAAACATGCCAGCTGAAGCACAGATGGGAAACTGGATAAGCTGTTCACCCTCTATTTTGATTACTACAACATTTGTTAGGGTTAAATGCCTGATGTGTGTTTGGGAATGACAGTTATTCTGCTGCTAAAAAGAAAGGAAATGAATGATCCCATCAACATTGTGATGTGGTTGAGATTTATCTGCATCTAATCTAACCATATTTGGGATATGTTGAAAATCTTGATCTATTTAAAAGGTTCCAATTTGGCAGAACTTTCTTCCTTGTCAGCACTCAGAAAAGCCTTTGAAGTGGATAGGAACTCTACAAGTGAAGGGAAAGATACACATGGAATGAATAGGCCTTAAACATTTTGCAGAATTCCAAATGTCCTTTCCACAGCCACAATCTTCTCCTCCCATGGTTACTCTATGCTCATTTTAAGGAAAAGATTTTCAGTGGATCAGAAACCAGAGGGTGGTATGGAACCGAGGCTACTGCATCTTTGCTATGATGCTGGTGGGTTGCAGAGCCTCTCTCTCCTCCCAGCCTTTCTACATTTGGGGGAAAAAATGTCAAGAGAGGCAGAACAACTAAATATATATATATATATATATATATATATATATATATATATATATATATATATATATATATATATATATATAGGCCGGGTGTGGTGGCTCACGCCTGTAATCTCAATACTTTGGGAGGCCAAGGTGGGAGGATCACCTGAGGTCAGGTGTTCAAGACCAGCCTGGCTGATATGGTGAAACTCCGTCTCTATTAAAAATACAAAACTCAGCCAAGTGTAGTGGTGGGGGCCTGTAATCCTAGCTACTCAGGAGGCTAAGAAAGGAGAATTGCTTGACCCTGGGAGGCAGAGGTTGCAGTGAGCTGAGATTGTGCCACTGCACTCCAGTCTGGGCAATGGAGTGAGACTCTGTCTCAAAATAAAATAAAATAAAATAAAATAAAATAAAATAAAATAAAATAAATTTGTCCAACAGGAGTTCTAGGAAGAGAGAACAGAGAGAAAAGAATGATACAAATAACAGGATATCCCCCAGAGTTGATATGTAAAACTTTAGATTGAAAGGACCTATTAAATACAGCACAGGATGAATTTTTTAAAAATAAATAAATAAAAAAGACTCGGCTGGGCACGGTGGCTCAAGCGTATAATCCTAGCATTTTGGGAGGCCAAGGTGGGTGGATTGCTTGAGCCCAGGAGTTCGAGACCAGCCTGGGCAACATGGTGAAACCCTGTCTCTACAAAAAATACAAAAATTAGCAGGGTGTGGTGGTGCAATCCTGTAGTCCCAGTTACTCGGGAAGCTGAGGTGGGAGGATCAGCTGAGCCTGGGAGGCAGAGGTTGCAGTGAGCAGAGATCACATTCTGAAATTTCAGAATGGCATGGAAAAAGTGTTTTAGAACACTTTGGCCTGGTGGGATATGGGGACAGATTACTGTAAATAATTGCAGAGAGATCCTATTGCCACATGGGATGCAAGAAAGCAATGGAGTAGAGAGCGGAGCAGCTCATAATGAACTTGTAAGTAAAGCATAGGAAATGTAAGCAGAGTTGCAAGAAATGTAAAGATTATATAAAACTGACACCAGAAAAGGAATTACAAAGTTTAAAAAATGGACTTCCAGTTTTCAATCAGGTATATAAGGAACTTGGAAATTGGGCACTATTTAAGCAGTAGTTCCTGAAGAAAGTGAGTCTTTAGTTTAGGTAAGGGAGGATTTCTTTTTTTTTTTTAAACCAGTTAAACTCCAGTAGCAACTCTAAGTCCTGTTGCTTCAGACTGCCTGGGAGAGACAATCATCAAAATCCCCTCTATAAATCTTGCAGTTATTCAAGGCCAGGCCCCAGAAACCAGATAGATAGATAGATAGATAGATAGATAGATAGATAGATAGATAGATACATACATACATACATACATACATACATACATACATACATACCAAAATTCATAGATAGAATCAACAACACTGCTTTATTTTGGCATACGTTTTGGCCTAAATTAACACTGCTGCATTATAATCAAGTTTGCATAATCAACTGTTTTTAGCATCCATAAGCTTCAATTAATTTAGAAGATGGTTAAGGCTGGGTGCAGTGGCTCATGCCTATAATCTCAGAACTTTGGGAAGCCGAGTGGGAGGATTGCTTGAGTCCAGGAGTTTGAGACCAGCCTGGGCAACACAGCAAAACCCCACCTCCACAAAAAATTTAAAAAATTAGCGAGGCGTGATGGCGCATACCTGTTGTCCCAGCTACATTGAAGACTGAGATAGGAGAATCTCTTGAGTCCCAGAGGTCAAAGCTGCAGTGAGTCATGATCATGCTGCTGAACTCCCTGGGTGACAGAGTGAGACCCCTTCTCAAAACAACAACAACAACAACAACAACAACAAAACCATGACAATAGAGCAGTTTCACCAGTCAGAACAGATATGTTATAAATAAAATATTAATGGAATAAATATGGTAGTGTATTGAAAACCATTATATCATGATCTAGGATATTTTACACAACAAATTTGAGATAGTTAACACAAAGAAATCTGCTTAGGTTTACCATGGTAATCTCTAGATGGTGGGAATATAAAATTTTATTTTCTTCAGTTTGTTTTTTGAGGTCAACCTAGAAAATCAATGGGAATAATAAAAAATAGTTAGACTCATATTCAATAAGAAGGCCAGATAAAAGATCATAGCTTCTCTAGATCTTTATTTGATTCCTAGCAGTAATCAAATAAAAGTTCTTTGAAAATATTTTATTCAAGGGCCGGGCATGGTGGCTCATGCCTGTAATCCCAGCACTTTGGGAGGCTGAGGTAGGCAGATCGTGAGGTCAAGAGATTGAGACCATCCTGGCCAACATGGTGAAACCCCATCTCTACTAAAAATACAAAAATTATCTGGGTGTGGTGGCATGCACCTGTAGGCCCAGGTATTCAGGAGGCTGAGGCAGGAGAATCGCTTGAACCTGGGAGGTGGAGGTTGCAGTGAACCAAGATCATGCCACTGCACTCCAGCCTGATGACAGAGCGAGATTCCGTCTCAAAAAAAAAAATTTATTCATGGTAGCGATAAAAGCTATCTAATAAAATCTCTAGGAATAAATTCAACAAGATTTTTACAAGGTTTATATTAATAAACCCTAAAACTTTCCTGAAGGGTTTGGATTGGTTTCCTAGGGCTGCCATAACAAATCACCATAAATTGGATGGCTTAAACCAATAGAAATTTATTCTCTCATAGTTCAGGAGGCTAGAAGTCTTAAATGAAGGTGTCAGCAAAGTTGGTTTTGGAGGCCGTGAGGGAGGTACTGCTTATGCTGCTATTCTAGCTTCTAGTGGTTTTGGCAATTCTTGGTGTCTCTTGGCTTAAAGACACATTACTCCAATCTCTACCTCTATTTTCACATTGCCTTCTCTGCACCTCTGGATGTCCTTTTCTGTCTCTTATAAGGATACTCTCAATGAATTTAGGGACCACAATAGTCCTGTACAATATCATCTCAATCCTTACCATATATATATGTGTGTGTGTATATATATATACTTAAAATTTTTTGAGAAAGGGTCTTGCTCTGTCACCCAGGCTGGAGTACAGTGGCACAATCATAGCTCACTGCAGGGTCAACCTCCCAGGCTGAAGTGATCTTCCTATCTCAGAGTATCTGGGACTATAGGTGTGTGCCACCACACCCAGTTAGGTTTAAAATTTTTTTTTAGAGATGGCCTCTTACAATGTTGCTCAAGCTGGCCTCCACCTCATGGACTCAAGCAATCCTCCCATCTCAGCCTCCCAAAGTATATATACACTTATATGTGTGTAAATATATACATACTTATGTGTGTGTAAATATATACATATATGTATATATACACATATAAGTATATATGTGTGTATATATGTATATATGTGTGCATATATACATATATGTATATGTGTGTATATACATATGTGTGTGTGTGTATATATATATATTTTAGAGATGGGGTCCCATTCTGTCACCCAGGCTGGAATATCATGGCATGATCCTAGCTCACTACAGCCTCAAACTCTTGGGCTCAAGCAATTCTCTTGCCTCAGCCTCCCAAGTAACTGGGACAACAGGCACCACCACACCAGGTTCTTTCCTTAGTTATATATGCAGGGACCTTATTTTCAAATAAGATTGTATCCTGAGATTCCATGTAGACAGGAATGTCAAGGGGACACCACTTAACTCACTGCAGGCTTAACATGACCTGAATAAAGAATGAAATATACCATATTCCTGCGTAGGAGGACTTAATATTTCAAATATATCATTTTGTAGTCACTAAAAAAAATAAAAATTAAGTGGAGACAAAATAAAATGAAATAAAAAGTTAATGGGTTGTGCAGGGTGGCTCTTGCCTGTAAGTCCAATGCTTTGGCAGGCTGAGGTGGGAGGATTGTTTGAGGCCAGGAGTTTGAGACTATCCTGGACAACACAGAGAGATTCTGTCTCTACAAAAAAGTTAAAAAATTAACTAGGTATGGTGGTCCATGCCTATAGTCCTAGCTGCTTGGGAGGCTGAAGTGGGAGGACTGTTGGAGCCCAGGAGTTCGCGGTTACAGTGAGCTATGATAACACCATTATACTCCAACCTGGGCAACAGAGTGAGACCCTGTCTCTTAAAAAAAACCAAGCCACTAAATTACTAGAAAACAAGTTAGAAAGGAGGAATATAGACAAGATGAAGCCAACAGAAAACAAATAGATGGTAGAGTTACATCAGATCATATCAGTAAGTTTGTCAAGTGTAATTGGATGTCAGTTTTCTTTATAAAACACTAAATGATATGTAGTTCATTAGAAACACACTTTAAACATAAGGACACAGATGACAGCAAAAGGATGGGAAAAGGACAGCATGAAAATATTAATAAAAAGAAAGCTGGAGGCCGGATGCAGTGGCGCACACCTGTAATCCCAGCACTGAGAGGCCCAGGTGGGTGGATCACTTGAGGTAAGGAGTTCAAGACCAGCCTGGCCAAGATGGTGAAACCCCTTCTCTACTAAAAATACAGAAATTAGCTAGGTGCGGTGGCATGTGCCTGTAATTCCAGCTACTCAGGAGGCTGAGGCGGGAGAATTGCTCAAACCCAGGAGGCGGAGGTTGCATTGAATTGAGATTGTGCACTGCAGCCTAGGTGACAGAGTGAGACCCTGTCTAAAAAAAAAAAAAGAAGAAAGAAAGAAAAGAAAACTGGTATGACCATATTTATGAGACAAAGTATACTTTCAGGCAGGAAGTATTACTAGAGATAAGGAAGTACATTTCATAATACTAAAAAGGTTTGCTTCAATAGGAAGACCCAACAATTCTAAATTTATCTAGACATAGTAACATAACTTTAAAATATATGAGCTGAACTAAAAGGAGAAATAGACAAATTCACAATCATGATTGGAGGTTTTTTGTTTGTTTGTTTTGTTTCTTAGGCAGAGTCTCACTTTGTCACCCAGGCTGGAGTGCAGTGGTGTGATCTCGGCTCACTGCAACCTTCGCCTCCCCAGTTCAAGTGATTCTTCTCCCTCAGCCTCCTGAGTAGCTGAGATTACAGGTGCCCACCACCACGCCTGGATAATTTTTGTTTTTGTTTTTGTTTTTTTGAGACAGAGTCTCACTCTATTGTACAGGCTGGAGTGCAATGGCGAGATCTTGGCTCATTGCAACCTCCACCTCCCAGGTTCAAGTGATTCTCCTTCCTCAGCCTCCCAAGTAGCTGGGATTACAGGTGTGCACCACCACACCCTGCTAATTTTTGTATTTTTAGTAGAGATGGGATTTTACCATGTTGGCCAGGCTGGTCTCGAACTCTTGAACTCATGATCTGCTCGCCTCAGCCTCCCAAAGTGCTGGGATTACAGGCATGAGCCACTGCTCCCGGTCTTTATTTATTTATTTATTTTTAGTAGAGATAGGGTTTCTCCGTGTTGGCCAGGCTGGTCTCAAACTCCTGACCTCAAGTGATCCGCCCACCTCGGCCTCCCAAAGTGTTAGGATTACAGGTGTGAACCATCGAGCCTGGCCTTAATTGTTTTTAACAGACATCTCTCAGTAACTATTAAAAACAAGAAGACCAAAAAGTCAATACAGATATATTTAAACAACACTATTAAGCAACTTGACCTAATTGATATTTATAGAACACTATACCCGGCAACTGCAGAATACACATTCTTTTCAAGCGCATACCAAAGATAGACCATATGCTGGGGCATACAGCAAGTCTTAAAGAATTTCAAAGGACTGAAATTATATGCAGTATATTCACCGACCACCAGAAATCAATACACAAAGATAAGTAGAAAATTCCAAAATGTATAAAAATTAAGGAATATACTTCTAAATGACCTGCGGGCCAAAGAATAAATCACAAAGAAAACTAGAAAATACTTTGAATTGAAGAATAATGAAAATAAAACATCAAAATTTGTGGAATACAGCTTAAACAGTGCTTATAAGGAAATTCATTTTTTTTTTTTTAATTTCACAAAGATAATCCAGGCCCAGATGTCTTCAAAGGTGACTTCTTCCAAATATTTAAGGAGGAATACTGACAATCTTTCTCAAACCCTTTCGGAGATTAGAGAAAAAGAGAACACTGTTTTTGTGGCTAACATATTTTATTATGGCTAACATAAATTTGATGCCAAAACAAACATCTTTTCTTCATATGGAAAGGATTATTAATATGTTTTAGAAAAGTATAAATAGTATATTATATATCATAAAATCATAATACGTTTTATTATAAAAAGTATAAATACAACATTAGCAAGTTGAATACAGAGAAATAAAAAAGATAACACATCATTACCAACTGTGGTTTATCAAAGAAAACTATATAATTATCTTAATCAATACAGAAAAAGCATTTGATAAAATATAACACCCACTCAGGAAAAAAAGTGCTCAGCAAATTAATAGAAGGGAATTTTTTAATCTGACAAAAGCTATCTACAGAAAACCCAGAAACTACGGCTGACATATTTAATGGTGAACCACTGAATGATTTTCCTCTGAGGTGCCACTGCAATTCTGTGGTAGAAAGTACAGGTTTTGGCAGGGCAAGGTGGCTCATGTCTGTAATCCCAGCACTTTGGGAGGCTGAGGTGGGTGGATCCAGAGGTCAGGAGATTAAGACCATCCTGGCCAACATGGTGAAACCTTGTCTCTACTAAAATGCAAAAAATTACCCAGGCATGGTGGCGTGCGCCTGTAGTCCCAGCTATTTGGGAGGTTGAGGCAGAGGAATCACTTGAACCCGGGAGGCGGAGGCTGCAGTAAGTTGAAATCACGCCATTGCACTCCAGCTTGGCGACAGAGCAAGACTCCGTCTCAAAAAAAAAAAAAAAAAAAAAAAGAACAAAAAAGAAAAGAAAAACAAAAGTACAGGGGTTTTTTCAACATACAAGGCTAGAACTCTTGGATATCCATATGGAGAAAAACAACACAAAGTTGATGATATGGTTTGGCTGTGTCCCCACCCAAATCTCAACTTGAATTGTATCTCCCAGAATTCCCACATGTTGTGGGAGGGACCCAGGGGGAGGTAATTGAATCATGGGGATTGGTTTCCATACTATTCTTGTGATAGTAAGTCTCAGGAGATCTGATCGGTTTATCAACAGTTTCCACTTTTGCTTCATCCTCATTTTTCTCTTACTGCCACCATTTAAGAAGTGACTTTCACTTCCCACTATGATTCTGAGGCCTCCTCAACCATGTGAAACTGTAAGTCCAAATAAACCTCTTTTGGTTCCTAGTTTCAGGTATGTCTTTATCAGCAGCATTGAAAATGAACTAATACACTTGACCTCTACCTTACACCATATACAAACATTATTCAAGATTGCTCATAAATATAAATATCAAATTAAAAAATCAAACTTCTAGAAGAAAATATAGGAGACAATCTTCATGATTTTAGGGTAGGCAAAGATTTCTTAAACAGAATAAAAAGACAATAACCATACAAGAATAAAAGCATAATTGGACTTCGTGGAAATAAAAAGTTATTTTGTTTACTAAAAAATATCAATAAAAGAGGGAACCGGTAAGTCACAGGCAAGGATAATATTATCATTATCTATCCATCTGTCTGACAAAGGGGTTCTATCCAGAATCTATAAAGAACTTACACAAATCAAATAAGACAAAAATATTTATTTATTTATTTATTTATTTATTTATTTATTTTTTGAGACGGAGTCTCGCTCTGTTGCCCAGGCTGGACTGCAGTGGCACAATCTCGGCTCACTGCAAGCTTTGCCTCCTGGGTTCATGCCATTCTTCTGCCTCAGCCTCCCTAGTAGCTGGGACTACAGGCGCCTGCCACCATGCCTGGCTTATTTTTTGTATTTTTAGTAGAGACAGGGTTTCACAGTGTTAGCCAGGATGGTCTCGATCTCCTGGCCTCGTGATCTACCCACCTTGGCCTCCCAAAGTGCTGGGATTACAGGCGTGAGCCACTGCGCCCGGCCGACAAAAATATTTTTATAAGGAATGGGCAAAAGGCTTGAACAAGCATCACACAAAAGAGAATATCCCAATGGCCATTATGTGTATGAAAAGATAGACAACATCATTATTCTTCAGGCAAGTGCAAATTTAAACTACAAGACACCATTACACATTTATGAGAGTCTAAAAACTTAAAAGACTGAAAATACTGAGTATTGGGAAGAACATAGAGCAACTGGTGCTCTCATACAACTGCTGTTGGGAGTGTAACTTTCGAAAAATCTCTGACAGTGTCTGTTAAAGCTACACACACCTACTCTATGACTTAGCAATATTTTGGCCAGCTTTATTGAGGTACAACTGACAAATAATAATTGTATATATTTACAGTACACAACATGATATTTTAATATATGTATACATTGTGAAATGACTACAATCATTTATACTTTAATCATACTATGATCAAGCTAATTAACATATCCATCACCTCACATAGTTATCTTTTTTGTATGTGGTGAGAACATTTTGAGATCCACTCTCCTAGCGATTTTTGTGTATATATTATTATTAACCATATTCACCATGTCATGCAATAGATCTCCAGAACTTATTCATCCTCTTTAACGGAAACTTTGTACCCTTCAACCAACATCCCCCCTCGCCCTCCCAGCCTCTAGCAACCACCATTCTAGTCTGTTTCTACCAGTTTGACGTTTTTAGATTTCACAGATTTTAGTGAGATTGTGCAGTATTTGTCTTCTGTGCCCGCTTTATTTCACTTCGCACAATGTGCTCCGGGTTCATCCATGTTGTTGCACATGACAAGATTTCCTTCTTTTTTAAGGCTGTATAGTATACACATTTTCTTTATCCATTCATTCATCAATGGACACTTTGGTTGATTACTTATCTTGGCAATTTATTTTATTTTATTTTTTTTATTTTTTTATTTTTTTTAAATTTATTTATTATTATTATACTTTAAGTTGTAGGGTACATGTGCATAACGTGCAGGTTTGTTACATATGTATACTTGTGCCATGTTGGTGTGCTGCACCCATCAACTCGTCATTTACATCAGGTATAACTCCCAATGCAATCCCTCCCCCCTCCCCCCTCCCCATGATAGGCCCCTGTGTGTGATGTTCCCCTTCCTGTGTCCAAGTGATCTCATTGTTCAGTTCCCACCTATGAGTGAGAACATGCGGTGTTTGGTTTTCTGTTCTTGTGATAGTTTGCTAAGAATGATGGTTTCCAGCTGACAATTTATTATTAATGCAGTTAGCATCTTATATATACACGTAAATAGAATGCTGCAAAGAACCTGGGGGTGAAGATATCTCTTTGATATACTAATTTCATTTCCCCTGGCTATATACCCAGAAGTGGGATTGCTATATCATGTGATAGTTATATTTTTAATTTTCTGAGGAGCCTCCATACTGTTTTCCCTAATGTCTGTACTAATTCACATTCCCATCAACAGTGTACAAGCGTTCTCTTTTCTCTGCGTCCTTGCCAAAACTTATCTTTCATCTTTCTGATAACAACCATTCTAACAGATATGAGGCAATATCTCACTGTGGCTTTAATTTGCATTTTCCTGGTGATTAGTGAAGCTGAGCATTTTTTCATACATCTGTTGGTTATTTGTATATCTTCTTTGAGTTAGCAATTCAACTTCAGGTATATAACCAAGAGATATGAGAATTTACGCCCAACAGAAGACATACACAGGTATGCTCACAGCAACTTTATTCATTCCAGTAAAAAACTGGAATCAACTCCAATGCCCATTAGCAGCAGAGTGGATAACCTAATTTGTAGTCATATGATGGAATATAACACATTAATAAAAAAGAATGAATGGCTACTACGCACAACAGCATGAATGAGTCCACAGATATATACAGGTGTGTATATATATATATATATAGTTTTTTTTTTTTGAGACAGTTTCGCTCTTGCTCTTGTCACCTAGACTGTAGTGCAGTGGTGCAATCTCGGCTCACTGCAACCTCTGCCTCCTGGTTCAAGTGATTCTCTTGCCTCAGACTCCTGAGTAGCTGGGATTACAGGCACGCGCCACCACGCCTGGCTAATTTTTGCATTTTCAGTTGAGATGGGGTTTGCCATGTTGGCCAGGCTGGTCTCGAACTCCTGACCTCAGGCAATTTGCCCACCGTGGCCTCCCAAAATGCTGGAATTATAGGTGTGAGCTATCACGCCCAGCCTTCACAGATATTATGTTGAGCATAGACATCATAAAACTGTTTGCTTTCATTGATATTAAATTCAAGAACAGGCAAAATGAATTACTATTACAAGTCAGCATCTAATATTAGAAGTCTTCTGACTTCTAATAATAGTTCATTTTGCCTGATTATCTCTGAGTAGGTGGGTAAAGTGGCAAGAGAGAACTTTCTGAGGTATTAATAGTAGAAATAGTATAAATGTGTTATATATCTGGATGATGGTTACTCAGATGATATATATGTTAAAAAGCCATTGACCTGTATACTTTAGATTTGTATGCTTTATCTCATTTATTTACTTAGACATAATTTTGAAAGATGCTAACTGCATTAGTAATAAAAATGAAAAATTTTAAATTTGCCACATTTTTCCAACTAGATGGGCAAAGATTAAACAGGCATTTAGCGAAAGATAGTTTTTTATATGTTGTCAAGGGTAGTACAAAATGGTACACATTTTTGAAGGCCAATCTAATAATATACATGAAAATTTTAATACATCTACCCCAGTTGGGCATGGTGGCTCACACCTATAGTCCCAGCACTTTGGGAGGCTGAGGTGGGAGGACTGCTTGAGTCCAGGAGTTCAGGACCAGCCTGGGAAACGTAGTGAGACCCCGTCTCTACAAAAATAAAAAAATTGGTGGGGCATGGTGGTGTGTAACTCCAGTCCCAGTTACTTGACAGGTTGAGGAGGGAAGATTGCTTGAGCCCAGGAGGTGGAAGCTGCAGTGAGCTGTGATTGTGCTACTGCACTCTAGTCTGGGCAACAGAGTGAGACGCTGTCTGAAAAAATATATATGTGTGTGTGTGGGGGCGGTGTGGGTGGGTGTATGTATATATGTGTGGGTATATATATATACACACACATATGTACACACTTATATATGTAAATATATATATATATACCCTTTGACTCAGAAATTTAACTTTTAGCAATTTACCCTAACAAAATATTCATACAAGTACTCAAAGATATGTGTGAAAAGATAGTAATAAAACATTAGTCATACAAGAAAAAGCTTGGGGAAAAAAGACTCATTCATCAACATGTCTTTGATGACTATCTAAATTATCTAAAACAGTTAGATAATTAAAATAATATTCATGAAATATGTTATAGCCATTAAAGAGCTTGAGGTTTATCTATATATTTTGATCTACTAAAAATGAGACTGAATTGTGTAAACAAAGATGGGAAAGCTCAGGTTTCTACCCCCCATATCCAGTCACTTAGCTACTCTGTCTCAGTTTCTTTATTTGTAAAATAAAGTTAATAATATTGTCCTTCCTAATCCATCTCACAAGTGAGAATCAAGTGTAAGAAGTCCTTTGAAAGACAGAAAGTGTTATGGAAGTGCAAAGTGTTATTCCTGAAATAACATTCTCTTTTTAACTAAAACTTTGTTTCTTTTAAATCACCACTCAGGCCAGATGTATTTTCCCTATCACTGATTTAGACTGGTGTTTCTCAAAATGTAGGTAGCAAAGTATGGGCACCAGATCAAAATGGATGTGGAAACATTATTAAAACATTATTAAAAGTACTGAGCCCAATCTCAACCTACCAAAGTTTTGGAAACCCTGTTTTAGATGGAAATGGGCATTAAGGCCATCTTTTCTCTTTCATTTAGAAGAATCTGAGCTGACTCTCATTCATGGAAGCCTTCAAGTTTGACTGTCTTGGCTTATCATTTGTCCTCAATGCAGGAGTCACATGGGCTGGTAAAGTAGTACAAATGGTACCCCCATTTATGAAATCCCCATAGCAGCCAAACACATTTGATGAAAAGAACAATGTGATGCCACTTTATAGACAAACATGAATCCCAGTTTAGCTTTAAGAACCGTAGCTGTTGGAAAACACCATCTCCTGGGCAGCTGCTTTGGCTACTGTCCGCAATTAATTTAGCAGAGTCTCAAAAATAGAAAGCAGCCTCTGTTCTGTTATATAATAAACAGTGCTTTATTTGAAATGACAATATTTACTTTTCCTATAGTGAACTCCAGAAGCCTACTAGGCAGTGGGCAAACAGTAGAAATACCTAAAATGGAAACTTGAGAAAGCAGTTTAGCTAGTACAGTTTACTTTCTACTTGACCAACAAGTAATTAGAAGAGCCCCTCCATGTTACTCACATTTTATCTAGTTTGTACAGGATCATGGATTCCATGTGACTTTACAATCACCATGTACATCTTTCTTGTTTTGATGTGTCTTGAAACATGCAAGACAGATGTGAAATAATGAGTTCTCCAATATTCAAGTGTTTAAGCAGAGCTGAGGGTTGTCCCACCAAGAATGTTTTCTAAAGGATTCTACTAAGATTGGCAGGTTCAACTGCCAGTTGACTTCTCAGCCTCTTCCAACAGCAAAGAGTCTGGTGTCTATGTTTCCATTATCTCATTTTCAAGTTATCTTCAAAGGGAAAATATTATAAATTATGATTATTAATTTTTTCAGTATTTAATATCTTTTATGAATGAGAAGCTGTGATTTATGTGTTCTTTGTTATAAAAACCCTTTATAAACCTTTATAAGCAACAGATGACCTCTATTTGCAATGTAGACAACTTTTTTTTTTTTTTGAGCTGGAGTCTACCTCTGTTGCCCAGGCTGGAGTGCAGTGGTGCGATCTCTGCTCACAGCAACCTCCGCCTCCCGGGTTCATGTGATTTTCCTGCCTCAGTCTCCCAAGTAGCTGTGACTGCAGGCATGCACCACCACGCCTGGCTAATTTTTGTATTTTTAGTAGAGACGGGATTTCGCCATTTTGGCCAGGTTGGTCTTGAACTCCAGACCTCAGGTGATCTGCCTGCCTCAGCCTCCCAAAGTGCTGGGATTACAGGCATGAGCCACTGTGCCCAGCCTGGACAACCACTTTTAACTTCTTCATAGAGCCTATTTTCTACTCCTTTTATCATATTGTGACAACTCTCCAGAGCATCTCCATTTCTTGCAAATCTTGAGGGAGAGCAGGTCTAATTGAGTCACACTATTCCACAGGGGTTATGTACAATGAAGAGATGTTTAAAAGCTTTTGGCCTTTTAAGCTGGCATTTAGCTAGCAATACTGGCTACTCTGCACTGTTCATTGGACAATGAGATTTGCTTAATTTTTGCAATGGTGCTTGCATTTTCTTCACAGGTTTTTCTTTCTTGTCACTCCTGATCTGGTGTCACTTCCTACTGTCTCATTTAGCAAGATCAATCACCTAAAAAGGACAAATGATTTCATATCTCATTACTAGCTAGAGACATTTTAATTCCTACAAAATTCTTCAGAAACCCAAAGATTCTCCTCCCATCCTGCCAAAAATCTAATCTGCAAGTCCTCTTCAAAATGGTACAAAGAAAAATAAATTTTGATTAGGTAAAAATTTGAAGTTTAGACTTACTCCTGCTGATTTGTTATGCTCCGCTCTTAGGCAGAGTGAATGTTTATTCTCAAAGCCCACCGACCAGCTGCTTCAAAATTATCTGGGGTGCGTCCGGCGCAGTGACTCAAGCCTGTAATCCCAGCACTTCCGGAGGCTGAGGTGGGTGGATCAACTGAGGTCATAAGTTTGAGACCAGCCTGGCCGACATGGCAAAACTCCATCTCTACTAAAAATACAAAATTTAGCTGGGCATGGTGGCGAGCGCCTGTAATCCCAGCTACTCTGGAGGCTGAGGCTGGCGAATCGTTTGAACCTGGGAGGCGGAGGTGGCAGTGAGCCAAGATCATGCCGTTGCACTCCAGCCTGGGTGACAGAGCCAAACTCTGTCTCAAAAATAAATGATCTGGGTGCTTGTTAAGATGCAGAATTCATGGTCCCACTTTAAAATGAGGGAATCAGAAACTCCTGGGGCAGGGTCCAGTAAACTGTATTTTATAAATGTCTCAGGTCATTTGCACGTACACTACAGTTTGTGAAACATTGCCCTAAAGATCAACCAAATTCTTAATTTCTGGTATATCTTATATTTCTTCTCCTCAATAAGCCAAAGAAAGAATTGTAAGCAGTGAAAATACAGGCCAAATCCTGTCATAGGATGTGTATTCTATTGTAACACTGTTTATGATCACTTAATAGCTTCTGTGTGGGACAGTTAAGCTGTAATAATTACCTCATGGTTCTGTAATCTGTGTGTCTCCTCCCACATGACATTTGTACCAACTAAGACTATGGCTTATTTCCAGACAGAATGGAAGAACTACCAGATCTAGGTGGGCTGATGCCACTTCATGTTACATTATTTTTCTTGGTAATTTAAAGACATTTATAAAATTTCTCACAAATCTTGACCCTGAATTATAGAGAAAAAAATATTTTCCAAAATATTTTAAGGGAAAAAATATTTTACAAAAACTCACTAAATCCAGGTCACTTTAGTCACTGACCTCTTTGTGAAAAATTGCCTGTTAAATAAATAGGGAAGAATCTGGGATTTATAGCTCTTGCCCCCAAACTGCCTCTGAATTATATTACCTTAAGCAAATTACGCAAACTCTCTGCCACTGTGTTTTGGATTTTTTTTTTTTTTTTGAAGCAGGGTCTTGCTCTGTTGCCCAGGCTAGTGTGCAATGGTACAATCATAGCTCACTACAGCCTCAAACTCCTGGGCTCAAGTAATACTCTGGCTACAGCCTCCCCAGTAACTGGGACCAGAGGCGCATACCACCATGCCTGGCTTTTAAATTTTTTTGTAGAGACAGGGTCTCACTATATTTCCCAGGCTGGTCTTGAACTCCTGGGCTCAAGTGATCCTCCCATCTCAGCCTCCTAAAGTGTGATTACAGGCTTGAGCCACTGTGCCCAGCTTTTGCTATGTTTTTGTAATAGAGATAATCACTGTTTGTAATAAGGATGATACTTCCCAAAATTTTAAGATGGATGAGATC
Organism: Macaca mulatta; assembly: GCF_049350105.2. Taxonomy (NCBI): domain Eukaryota; kingdom Metazoa; phylum Chordata; class Mammalia; order Primates; family Cercopithecidae; genus Macaca; species Macaca mulatta. Next base: position 133,795,875 of record NC_133412.1, on the reverse strand, counting down.
AGGCATGTAAAATATTACATGTTCTTGAATGAGGTATGCTAAAAGAAATGAAAATTGGGTTCGGCGTGGTGGCTCACGCCTGTAATCCCAGAACTTCGAGAGGCTGAGGCAGGCGGATCACCTGAGGTCGGGAGTTCCAGACCAGCCTGGCCAATATGGTGAAACCCCCGTCTCTACTAAAAATACAAAAATTATCTGGGCATGGTGGCAGGCACCTGTAATCCCAGCTACTCGGGAGACTGAGGCAGGAGAATTGCTTGAACCTGGGAGGTGGAGGTTGCTGTGAGGCCGAGATCGTGTCATTGCACTCCAGCCTGGGTGACAGAGTGTGACTCTGTCTCAAAAAAAAAAAAAAAAAAAAAGAAAGAAAAGAAAATTATTACGATTCCCTTTATAGGCCTTTAATGAGTTATTAACCTATCATTGATGAATCTGCCTCTTGAAATATTTCACTTCTTGTTTTTTCAGGCTTACTGGAGTGATGTAATCTGCTCATAAATTTTCCAGGAGTATTTGGTGAACTTTAAAATTGAAAAAGCAACATAATCTCCCTCCCAAACACACATGCACACACACATTTGCATGTACTTGCACTCCCTAAGACCACAGCGTGCATCTTTATCTTCACTTTCTATTGACTAGATTGATTGAACTTACTAAACCATTTGGGTCATCAAAGCCTCAAGTGCCTTGGGTTAGCTAAAGTATCACAAAGTCCACTAGCTCATTAGCAGTAAACCCTAATGTAGCAAAGTGATTAGAAATAAATTATTTACTTAATGTCATTTGCTTGTAAAAATCATCCTTCCCATTTATAGTTTCAGTTGCTATTATGCAAAACTGTTCTTTTAAAATTTTGCTCATTCAAAATTAAGGATTTTTGAGAATCCGATTAGACACAAAGAAAACCAACACCTATCTGCATATTGCCATCATTAAATTCTTTAGTAATAAGGAACCCCTAGTTGGCTCAAGAGAATGTTTAAAGATTTTTCCAATATTTTCGATTTGCAGAGTGGGAAAAAGGATTTTAAAATATCATTGAATCTACTTGTTTGAAGCTAATTAGCATACATTGTTGTGTTATTTTTAAAGTTAATTTTATAAGCCCAAGATATGTAACTTTTATGAAAAAAGAAGAAAAAACTGGAAAAAGAATCAGAATCTGGTATACATAAACAGATAAAATGGGTTGACAAGGGCTGGGCGCAGTGGCTCACGCCTGTAATCGCAGCCCTTTGGGAGGCCGAGATGGGTGGATCACCTGAGGTCAGGAGTTTGAGACCAGCCTGGCTAACATGGTGAAACCTCATCTCTACTAAAAATACAAAAATTAGCCAGGCATGGTGGCGGGCGTCTGTAATCACAGCTACTCGGGAGGCTGAGGCAGGAGAATTGCTTGAATCCCAGAGGCAGAGGTTGCGGTGAGCAGAGATCGCACCACTGCACTCCAGCCTGGGCGACGGAGACTCCGTCTCAAAAAAAAAAAAAAGAAAAAGGTTGACAAGTAGCCAGGCATGTTGGCACATGCCTATAGTCCCAGCTACTCAGGAGGCTATGGTGGGAGGATTGCTTGAGCCCAGGAGTTTGAGTGCAGCCTGGGAAATGTAGCAAGATCCCATCTCTAAAAAAGGTTAAAAAAAAAAAAAATGGGTTGACAGATACAAAGAAAAATAAGTGAGAAATGCATGTAATGGTGTGCTGAGGCTGCTCCTCTTGGACTGTGGGTCCATATGAAAAAAAAAATGTTCTGGAACTGAGTAACAAATCACTGTTGAGAAGTGCCTTACAGGGTTACATAAAAGTATTGTTATTATTTTTGTTGAGACATAGTCTCGCTCTGTCTCCCAGGCTGAAGTGCAGTGGTGCATCTGGTCTCACTGCAACCTCTGCCTCCTGGCTTCAAGCAATTCTCCTGCCTCAGCCTCTTGAGTAGCTGGGATTACGGGCGAGTGCCACGAGGCCCGGCCAATTTTTGTATTTTTAGTAGAGACGGTGTTTCACCATGTTGGCCAGGCTGGTCTTGAACGCCTGACCTTGTGATGCGCCCACCTCGGCCTCCCAAAGTGCTGGGATTACAGGCTTGAGCCACCGCGCCCGGCCTACATAAAAGTATTTTTATTCATCTTTACGGTGTCTGTGAGGAGATCTGGGGATAATTCAGTTGCTTTGGTTTTTTGGTTTTGTTTTGTTTTGAGATGGAGTCTTATCTGTCACCCAGGGTGGAGTGCAGTGGTGCGATCTCAGCTCACTGCAACCTCTGCTGCCCAGGTTCAAGTGATTCTCCTGCCTCAGCCTCCTAAGTATCTGGGATTACAAGCATGCGCCACCATGCCCGGCTAATTTCTGTATTTTTGGTAGAAATGGGATTTCACTATATTGACCAGGCTGGTCTTGAACTCCTGACCTCAGGTGATCCGCCCACCTTGGCCTCCCAAAGTGTGTGATTACAGGCGTGAGCTACCATGTGTGGCCAGTTGCTTTGGTTTGGTTGACTTCACTTCTTAAACAAATATGAGGATGAAACAATCACAAATGTTTCTAATATTTTCTGAACAAGGAAGTGAGATGTTAGCACCTTTTTTTCAGTACTGTATCTACCATTATAGGATCTGTTGGGTAGTCTTAATTTCAAGCCTTCTAGAAAAAGCAGTATATTCTGATTTGGGAGTTTCTCCCATACGGTAAAAATAAAATGTGAAATTTCAGTAACTGGCATGAAAAATTTTAGTAGTACCCAGGAAGTTTTCATAAACTAGTGTTTTCATATAATACGGAAGTTTCAATGTTTTGAAGGTTCAGTAAATAATGAGTATACAAGAGTGAAGTCTAAATTACCCATTCAGAAGGGTAACCCTATAGCCCACATGTCTGGATTCATGTATGCAGATGGACAGATACACTTCATTTCTCCTGGGAAGTTGAGCTCTAAAAAGCTATCACTCAGAACAGACAGTTTTATGATTGCATGAAAAGAAAAGGAAAGATGAAAAAGTTGTTATAAAAATGAAAGGCCTTTTGCAGTATTAACAGCTGAAAACATTAAGATTTCAACGAAGAAACAAAAATCAGCTTAAAACTGCAAATTAAAAAGAAAAAGAAAAAAAAAAAAAAACTTGTGCAGAGGGTTTGAAGCATATGGACACCCACCCAGCTAGCAATGAGGGCAATGGGAGCCCCAGACTTTAGCTTATTAAAGATGACCTTTCCCCTCTCTAAAATTTCAAAGCTGACGTTTCAAGTGCTGAGCAGACTGTGTGCCATATGTAACATGACCTCAGCTCCACTCTGCCTGAGCACTGATGGCATCACTAATGAGAGGTGAAAGGTCCTTTTCTTGCAGCTTTTTCAGAAATCCACCAATTCTTGCCTGTGAAGTAAGGCTCCTCCCTCCCCTCCCTTGGTTTCAAGAGAACGGCATTTAATACACAGCCTCAAAACACTTTTATTACCGTCAATTTGCTTATAGCCATAGCCAAATGGCAGGATGTCCAATCACATGCAGAAGAAAATATTTATTTTGACTCAGAAGGCAAAGGGATTAAGAGAACATTGTATTAACCTTGCCTTTCATCTGTGTGTTTTAAAGGGAAAGTCTCCTGAGGCATCCATTGAAGTTCTATTTTTTAATAAAGAGTATCAAAGGCTTTTAGGAGACCAGGTGTGTTTTTAACTGAGAGGAGAGAAAGGAAAGAAGCTTCAAGAGAGAGAAAAGGCAGTTTTCACAAAGCTGCTTCAGAGACTGCAAAAAGATGTATATGCTGGAATCTGTTACAGGCATTCCTAACAGCCAGCCTCCTCCACCGTCCCCCACCCATTTTTTTCCTCCTGCTTGGAAACAAAATAGCTTTTTTCCAAGCAGGTTGTTATCATATTCATGGCATGGTCAATTTCCGTTTGCCAAGAAAATATTTAGGCTGATCAAAGAAATTAGAAAATCGGCTGAATAGAAACAGACGTTCCCACAAGAGAAGCGCTTCTCAATGTGAAGAGGCAGGCGGACTGCAGCCCACCCAGTTACTCCTAGGAAATAGCTCTCCTGCCAAAGTCGGAACTACAAGGCCACCTGGATTCTGGATTCTGCTGGAGGGGTTACAGAAGAGTCAAGACTTCCCAGGAAATTCAAATAGAGACTGGAGTTTGAGGCGCTCTGGCGGCAGACGTGGATGGAGATGATCGGCTCTAGTATCTATGTACAAATCAGGAGGGCCTTTACGTCCATGAATCCAGAATGACCTTTCAAGGCAGAAGAGAAGTGAGTCTGGGATCCTTTTGTTTTGCTTTGCCTGGTTTACTACGCTCATGGCAAGAACACATTATCCTGGGTAGATGACAGAGAAGTATGTACTTTTGGAATGGAGGGATAGCTGTTTCACCTGCATTAACACGAGTTCAGTTTTTTTGATGCGTGGATTTGGGTGGAGAATGGTTGATAGTAGTTGTCTTTGGGACCTTACTGGTCTCTGCGTGCGCTTCCCGGCCAGTTGGTGACGGTAAATGAGACGGTCTTCCATCTCTTTGCTGTTCCTGGGTAATGCGCGGCCAAACTAAGTCCACTTGCTGCGGCGCTTCGACGCGAAGGACTGGCTAGGGTCGCGGCTTCCGACCGCAGGTTCCACGAAACCGAGAAGCCGGCTCCGCTTACTGAAAGGAGATCCCGATTCCCCCGCTCGTCTCGCGCAAACTGAGGCACCTCATTCGCCAGCGAAGCGTCGCCGTCCTCATCCCAACGCCTCCAGTTTTTGGAGGGAAAAAGTGAGGGAGGGATGGCTCTAAAAGAAGGCGATTATGGAGACTGCTAAAGAAGCCAAAGAAAACTCCCTCCTCGCAAGTCCCGTCCGGGACTACGTGGCGCTGGCGAGGCCAAGGTGGGCTGAGCGGTCCCCGGGCTTTGGGCCGAGAATCCGCTCCGCTATCCAGACCCTTCTTGCCGCGCGCTCTTCCCTCCGGGGGCTCGGCCGGGCAGATTTTCTTTCTTGTTTTTGTTTTTTGTTTCGGTTCCTGCCGGCCGGGCGAAAACTCCTTTGCCAGGAAGACAGCGCCCTCTTTCTCCTCCGGCCGCGCCGCCGCCGGCCTGCGCCGGCTCTCGGCTCCACTGACCTCCCCGCGCCTCCTTGTGGTCCCCGCGCCTCCTTGTGGTCCCCGCCCTTCAGGCCCCGGCCCCTCTTTCCTCATGCCCCAACGCCTGTGGGCCCCACGCACCGCCCGAGGGAACAACCCCAGAGAGCAGCGAGCAAGGGCCGAAGCCTGCCCGCGTCCCGGCCCTCAGGCCAGCCCGGCGCGATAGCGCGACTTCTGGCTACAAGCCTGGGCTGAGTCGGCCCCGCGCAGACGCGGCACCCGAGAGCTCCCGCGCAGCCCGGGGAGGGAGTTTCTGGTGTAGGCGGCGGGGCGACGAGTGAGGCCCAGCTCTCCGAGACCCCGCGCTGCGGGCCAGCGGAAAGGGCTGCGAGCACACCGGGCGGTGAAGCCTCCCCCGGCGTCCACGCGCGGATACTTGGTTGCGCTCGCGCACCTGGCACAGCGTGTTATACTGAGGCCCAGGATCAGTCCGCGAAACGTGGACCCGGGTCTGCACCCGGGTGTTGGGTGAGGGTGGCGGGTGAACTTGAGTAGAGGTAAGGAAACATCTTACGGCCTTCTTCCAAGTCCTAAAAGCGTCCCTTGCAGCCCGCCTGTTTGCTGGCAGCCTCACCCTGCTGGCTTCCAGGAGGGCTTTGTCAAGCACTGCCGCGGTGTTGGAAACCTTGTTTCAAAGTCCAAGCCTAAGCGAGTGGGCGAGACGCGCAGAGGAGCATGGGTGAGTGGGCACCTTCCCAGCACCCTCTACCCAATGTCTCTTTTCCCACTGCTCAGAGGACTGGTCATTCAGACAAACGCCGCGCGGCCCTTTTGGGAACAGAGGCGGTCGAGCTTCTGTCCGCGAAAATCTGGATCCTTTAGAATCCGAACAATATGCTTGCGTGAGAACGCAAAAAGAGATCCACGGCGTGGGTATGCACCGACTGAGGTACAGGCCTGAAGTGCTCCCACCCCCCCGAATTCCTACCCGCTCCTGGGTGCCACAGGGGTAGTTTGCTTCCAGCTGACCCTACTGCACAACACAGGCGGCTCCCAGAAATGCACTAATTGAGTCACAAACCACTGGCCCCAACTAACAAAGCGATCCATCTCAGCAGCTCAGCGCCCAATTTGTCCGCAGCACTTTCTTCTGCAATTCAGAAGCATTATCTTGTTTTAAAAAGTATCACGGCAGAGACGTGGCAATTATCCTGAGCTCTGGTTACACTAAAAGGCTTAGGCTGAGAAATGGAAGAATACAAATGCCGCGAGCATGCTGATTGCCTGGCTGCCGAGCCTGGACCGGGAGTAGGGGAGGCGAACTAGAGCTTTCGGCCGGGGAGAAGGGAGGCAGGCGCAAGTTCCCACTTGTGGTCCTCTCCGGGTGGCACCAGCGAGAAAGGAGTGTTGGCCCTTTATCTCTAAAGGCTAAGGATTCCCAGCGACGAATCCCCAAAGGTCGAGGGAGAAGAGGTCAAATCCCAATAGGACCAGGCCAAGCTTCTGGTCTCAGGGTCTGGGTTTTGGGTCAGGAACAGGTTGGGAACTTCAGGCACTGCTGGGATAAGGAACAGGAGAAAGGTCAAGGGTTAGTGAATGAGATGGGGGCGGAGGGGGGGGCGGCGGGACGGAGATTCCAGTCTCTCTTCAGGACACCCACTCTACAATTGGGCAATTGGGGAGGAGGAAGGCATCGGGAGAAACGACCCGAAGGAAAGAGAAGCTGGCTCTTTGCAATGGGAGAAGGCGTTCACTCCTGAACCAGGGGCAGGCCTGCGGCTGGGTGGACGCTGTAGGGTGGGAACGCTCGATAACTGGAGAGTCCCAGAGACCACCAGGCCTTTCCGCACCAGGAAAAAAAAAAAAATCTGCTCTAAGAATCTTCATCTCGGTCCACCAGGGTGAGTTTGGGCCTGGAAACTGGGGGGAAAGAAAAGAGAGTAACGAAAGGTTTTCGGGTGGCAGCGCCCCGCGTGCAGATGTCTGCTCTCGCCAGCCACCCAGCCTGCTGTGGCAGCCACGCTGTGCGCGTGTCTTTATCCTTCAGCTCAAACCAGCCCCCACATCTTGAAGTAATCAGCAGCCGAGAAGAGACTCGTCCCCCTGGCATCTCAGGTTAAAGAAGGAGGTCCAGGAAAATGTGGTAGAGCCATTACAAGAAACCCGAGCCGCAGTCATCAGGGACTCCAATTGCCATCGCATTAGGATTGATTAGAGACCAGCAGTACCGTAATGACCCGGAAAGAGGGGCAGCCGGGGATTATTAATATCAGAATGTGGGGGAGTGGGGGAGGCAAAGTGGGGAGGGAGAAGTTTCAAATTACTAGGATTTATATGTAAGTGCAAGTTTACCTGAGGAAACCAGATAGTCAATGAATCACGCTAACGATAAATCTAATTGCATTTCAAATTTCACGAAGCCTGATTTTTTGGAGAGTGGAGTAAAACCATCATGAAACCAAGCCAATATCTTAGTTTTTATAAACACGTAGTTTTATAAGTTTATTGTAAGAATTCAAGTGAAGAGATGGGGAGGAGCCCTAAATGTCTGCTTTCCTTGTCATTGGGCCTCCTTACCATTTGGACTCTAAATAGCTTCATTTTTTTTTCTCGTGGGAGTGCATTTTTGAGTCGCTTTGGTTCTTCCCTCCAGGGATATGGGGCAATGGAGTGGACATTTTTTTCAGAGCCTGCAGCGGAGTAATAAAACAAAATTTAAGTGAAGCAGTGATACCTGGGTAGTGGTTTTTGTTTTTTGTTTTGTTGAAGACATGAATGATCAGGATCCCAAGGAGATGTGGAGAAGAGAGTGGTTTGTCTCCTTCCTCCAAATATGAGCCAAAACAAATCAGCGCCTGATGGTCCGGGCTGAAATACAGCTCACTGGATAATTAACTCCATCTTTCCAGTCCACCCTAACTGTTTATTTAGTGTCACCCTGCATTACCGTCACTAGCACTTTCCTCTGAACAGGAGGAGCTGCAGGCTTTCACCTCCCAAAAGGAAATTCTTTTTAGCTTAGACAGATGTGGTATTCAGGATGTACATAAGTTGAGAAAAAAAAGTTGATTGGAAATTCAATGGAAGATAAGCGGTTTTGGAGAGTTTCATTTCATAAACCTGCCCTAAGGAAAGATTTTAAAAGACAGGGAATGGGCGGGGTGTGGGGGGGCGCGCGGAGTCCCTTAAATTCTTAAGAATTGTTTCTTGTGACACCTTGGCACCACTTTCCAGAGAGGTAGTTGCCATCTGATGTTGAGTAGGGTCTTCTAGCTCAAACCTGGCGATTGGTCAGAGCTTTCTCTGAGGGCAGCTGGTTAGCCCTTTTCTCCCCTAGGTGGCCAATACACCTTTGCCCACCCTCCCTGCAGGCCAGGCCATCTTTTGCCCGCCCTCCACTCCCCGTGAAAGGTTCTCGCCAAGTAAGGCCTACTACACCGCCCAGACTTGAGGGTCTACTCTCAAGTGAACTTACCTGCGCTGCCTCAGTCAGTGGGTGACATAAACACACTCTGTGAAACCTCACAGTGCCCAGTCCCGGAGAGAGAAAAATGAGGGCCGAGAGCCGGCGGGGGGCGTGGTGGGGGGGAGAGGGAGGGAAGGAGGAAGAAAGAGGAAGAGGAGCAGGAAAATCAACGAGAAAGAGGAGAAAGAGAGGAAGAGAGAGATAAGGAGAGAGAATGAGAAACAGGTTCACATACAGACAGAATGAACGAGCGTCCTCTTTCAGATGGATAAAAGAGTCAGAGACACACTCTGGGAAAGACCTGCCGCGGGGACACACGTAGAGGGAGAGAGAGGATAACTCTTCCAAAGACACACACCCCAGCTCTGTTCCCCTCCAATCTGAGCTCTCTCCCAGCGCTTGACCCTCGGTCGGTCCATCAGTCTGTGTGTGTTTCTCTCTTTCTCCCTTCCCCGACCTCGAGACAATACGGAGATGGTATTTTCCGGAGTCGCGCGGGGCGGCACGGTTTTCAACGGCGAGTCAGGCTCACAGCTGGCTCTGTTTGTCCAGGTGTGGGCGGTGGTGGTGGTGGGGGGCGGCGGTCGCCCTGAATCTTGGGCCAGCGCAGCGTTTTCGCACCAAGGAAGTAGGAGGCTCTGCTCTCGAGCTTCCCGCTTCCAGGAGAAAACTTCCTCCCTCCGTACATAGATAAATACACTTGGGGAACAGACAAATCTTCATTGTTCAGAAATAAGCTGAGGAGGCCCGCCTGCTCCCCTCCGCCAGGCAGAGAGAGGCAGGGAGGGAGGCGGGGGCCGCGCGGATCCGGTGTCACGTTGCAGATTCCCACTAAAGATAACGAAACGTGATCTATTTTTCAGAACAGCAAGTGGATGGGAAAGAACCTTGACAACACAAAACTCATTTACTAATGGACTGGTTTTGGGTTTCTCTTCTCTGAGTCCGCAAATCTCTCTGCCTGAGCCCCAGGCCTATTCAGACCTCGTGGAGAGCGGCGTCCCCCAGGAACAGGTGGGCTGCTGCTCCGGCGCCACGCCGGCCGTCAGAGTCGGAGTTCCCAAGGGTCGAGGGCACCCGGAGTTTCCGACTAAGCACAAGAAAAATAATTTTGGCACTTCAGCCCGGATTTGGGGAGTCTCCGCACTGCCCCAGAGCGATGACACGAATTTATTGAAGAAACACCTCTCTGTGCCCTCCCTTTCCAAATATTTGTAGGTAGAGTAGGATCCTCACCGTCGTTCTGGATGGTGAAAGAATTACAACAAAGCTGCCCGGGAGCCCCAAAGTATCTTGCTCCAAGCCAGAAGGGAAACAAGTAGGTCCCAGCTAGGAGTGTTTGCATCAAGGCCTATGTGAACCCAGCTGAGAAACCCTAGCAACTGCTAATGCTGTCCCATTGAATGCTTTTTTGTCGACTAATTATGCGCACGCGGCCGTTACCTGCACAGAGGAGGCACTGGAGAGCCGAAACCTAGCATCGGGCGCTCCTTGCCAGCGGTGTTCTCTCCCAAGCCGCGCTGCGGCGAGGGCAGCAGCCGCTGGCTAGAGTTGCTTGTTTCCTTTAAATCTCCAACGCATCTCTGCTTTTCGTGCGATTTGCATTGACAGCAAAGGTTTTATGTTACCAGAACAACTCAAACCTTTCTGCGTGCGATTTTAAATGGATCATTTGGTTTAGGTGGTTTGTAAATTCATGTCATTTTATCTTTTTTAGTGATTTTCAGTAAAAGATTCCATTTGGGAAACCTTATATATCCGAGCCAATAATTAACATTTATAACAATTGGTTCCCCTAACCGAGGGATCGAAATAGCAGGTAGACTCCTTGGTATAAAGCGCAGAGCACTTTCCATTTCCAGTTACTCGATCTATTGGATTAAGCGGGAGGAAAAATGTTGGCGGGCCCAGTCACGGCCTCCGAGGAAGAGCACCTCTTCTCTTCTACCCGGGTTCCCGCAATCACAGCTTCTACACGTCGTTTTCCCAGTTGACGGCAATATATAGTACGTCCTGGTTCCTTTTGAAGACAAGTAAAAAGAAATAGGCAGGTAGGTCTGGAGGAAGCCGGGGTGGGGTGGGGGGGAAGGTGGTCCTATTCGTGTCTAATTGCCATCTCTCTGCTCTCTGTCATCCTCTGTAAATGTATACCTGCCCTTATTTGTCCAGGCTATGCCTCATTTCCTTATACAGAATTGTTAATTACAAATCAGACCTCATACTCAACATACTGTTTGTCTTTCAAGAGACGTGGTTGTGCTTAAAGACCCTCCCCTCCTTGTAATTGTGCGCACTTGCTCCAGACTTTAGGGTATTAACTGATTTTTTAGAGCCGGGTTTAAGCCTCCGTTCCGGTCCTCACACAGCTGCCATGTCAATAAGGACTGTTTCAAGCAGAGACATTCCTTCTGGGAGGACACTGCAGCTCCTTAAGACTTCATGTGAAACATCATAAGCACTAAAATGAGACAGTGAGGGGAAATTACCAGAGGTGGCTCTGGGTTTAACAGTGCCAGGCTTCCAGTTTAGAAAGTCATTGGGCATACTATATGGCAGAGGCTCTTTTGAAAGAATGCACACCCATTAAATGCATTTTTTTTAAAAGCCTAAGGTAATGAAATATAAGCATCTGCTTCCAAGATCTAATTGCATGGAATAAGCAAGAGTTTCCAGGATGCAGAAAGCATTATGTTCAGCAGAGAAGCAGCTTCCTGTCTACTTGGAATCTCCCATGTGGCAACCCTGAGGTGGGAACCCTATATGAGTTTAGAATGTATGTTGCAGGGTGCACTGTACTGGGTGCATCATTTTAAAACCATATTAATAATAAAAGGGGAAACCCAGACACTGCTTCTCCTTCTCCCACTTGCATCTCAATATGCAGAAGGTTCTGTGGTGCTGGGCTCTTTGACTAAAGGAATCAAAACATATTTAAAGAAGACAAGCTAGTTTAAGGAGCCTACAGTTTGTTCTTCACCACTCACTAAGAGGGCACATTGAAATCAAAAGCATTTTTGAAGTGTACTTAGAATTCTGTTTTGAACTTATCTAATCAGAGATAAGTATAGTCATAAAGTCACTCTCCTTCCACCATTTGGCTTCCCTTATCTCCACGCATTGTTCTTATCTCCTGCTGGTCTCAGCTACCGACAATAGATTATCTTTGTTTAGAGAGGCTAATTGTCTTCAAAATCTTTTTAATAATTGCTTTGGAACCAGGTGTGCAAATGAGGCTTAAGATAATTACAACTTCATTTGTTTGTGCAGTTTTACTAAGCATTCTCCACACATAAACAAAACAGCAGATGATGGGACTTAAATTGCAGTACATCTCTCATTCCTTGGCAGCAAAATAGGCCAGCATTGCAACACACACACACACACACACACACACACACACACACACACACACCCCTCTTTATTTAATCTTCTTGGAGCCGCTGTCGTCCTCGCTTTGAGGGCAGTGTCCCTCTCAGAGCAGGGTAAGGATTATGTTACAACCGGACGGTTATTGGAGCCGGGCACAATTTTATTTAATTTACACCACATCCAGCGCCTTTCGTACGAGGTTCCCAAAGCATTTTTTGCTAATAGCAAGTAAAGCTTCTCGGCATTCCTCAGTAGCAGAAGTGGCATTGGAAAACGCAACAGCACAGATGGGGGAAATTGAGTCTAGAAGCTTCAGGAACCTGCTGGTTTCAACCGCAGAACATTAAGATACCAAATCACAAATGAACGCTCGGAGTCTCTAGGTGCTCAGCAAGTATGCCCGAAACACCTCTTTGCCTGGTCTCAAATCATGGACGTCCTTTGTGAATGAGGGAAACGCTGTCCGACTGGGAGTACTTGTGCCCTTTGGAGGGTGGTGTGCGGCAGCTGGGGGAGGACAGTGGGAGTTGGTGGGGGGAGGGGGAAGGAAATAGGGTTGGCTTCTCGAGCTGAAGCCAACCCGAAGAGAAGCCACTGCTCCAGAGGCTGCATGCGGAGACCCAGGTCTGCTCTTGAATTATTTATCGCGTTCCATAAGCTATTCATCAATCCATTATTTATTCATTCCAACATTAAAGTAATTAAATATGAGCTCACCGGGAAAGGGCAAGTTTGTAAGGGATGAAAGCAAGAGTACGGAGGGAGAGGGGAGGAATTAAGGTTTGGAGTAATTGATTTGTGCGGAGTTTTGCGCGACTCCCCTTAGGTGATACTGGTGACGGGTCCCGCGCTGCAGGGTCCTGACGCGCTCACCCACTCTCTATCTCCCCACACCTCCGCAGCGCAGCTCCCTCAGACCCCAACTGGCTTCCCACCTTTCCTCTTCCTTCTCCTCCCACCACTCCCTCCCTGCGCAGCCCCGGCAACACCCCCAACCCCCAGCTCCTCAGCCTCGCCCTCCCCGCGCTGGGCGGTGCGGCCTCGATGGGCGGTGCGGCCTCTCTGCCCAGCCGGGCGGCGCGCTGGCTGGCCAGCCCGGGATAGGCGCCGCCCGCAGCCAATCAGCGTGCCGGGGACGCTGCGAGCTTTAAGGCCGCTGCGGGGAGAACAGAAACCAAGTTCCCCGGCAACTAGCAGCATCCACCGGGCGGGAGGTCGGAGGCAGCAAGGCCCTAAAGGCTACTGAGTGCGCCGGCGGTTCCATGTTCAGAGCGTACCCTACTCCTCCGCCTTCTCTTGCTTGGCTGCCCACCTCCAAGTTCTGACTCGGGTTTTCGCCTTTGCAAAGCCTAAGGAGGAGGTTAGGAACAGCCGCGCCCCCTCCCTGCGGCCGCCGCCCCCTGCCTCTCGGCTCTGCTCCCTGCCGCGTGCGCCTGGGCCCTGCGCCCCGGCAGGCCCCAGCCATGTCGATGCTGCCGTCGTTTGGCTTTACGCAGGAGCAAGTGGCATGCGTGTGCGAGGTTCTGCAGCAAGGCGGAAACCTGGAGCGCCTGGGTAGGTTCCTGTGGTCACTGCCCGCCTGCGACCACCTGCACAAGAACGAGAGCGTGCTCAAGGCCAAGGCGGTGGTCGCCTTCCACCGCGGCAACTTCCGTGAGCTCTACAAGATCCTGGAGAGCCACCAGTTCTCGCCTCACAACCACCCCAAACTGCAGCAACTGTGGCTGAAGGCGCATTATGTGGAGGCCGAGAAGCTGCGCGGCCGACCCCTGGGCGCCGTGGGCAAATATCGGGTGCGCCGAAAATTTCCACTGCCGCGCACCATCTGGGACGGCGAGGAGACCAGCTACTGCTTCAAGGAGAAGTCGAGGGGTGTCCTGCGGGAGTGGTACGCTCACAATCCCTACCCCTCGCCGCGCGAGAAGCGGGAGCTGGCCGAAGCTACCGGCCTCACCACCACGCAGGTCAGCAACTGGTTTAAGAACCGGAGGCAAAGAGACCGGGCCGCGGAGGCCAAGGAAAGGTACGCGGCGTGCTTCCCGCGACTCGGGCGACCCCAGGAAGCCTTCCTTTCCCCTTCGCCCCCTCCCGCCCCCGCAGGCACCAGCCACCAAGTCCTCCTGGCCGGCCGAAGCCCGTCCACGGGGCGGCGCGCAGGCCTCCGCAGCGCTGCAGAGAAAGTTCATGAACTCTGAGGTTCCTTGCTAAGAATGGGGCCTCATTTGCTTTGAGCACCCGCGCGTGGGTTTCTCTGGGATGTGAGTTTCGGGAAATATTGGCGCTAGGTTTGGTTTTCATGCCTCCCTGGCTGGCCGCGGCTTGGAGTGGTGGGTGGAGAGTGAGTTTCTAAATCAACGGGCAATGAAGTGTTGATTGGCGTCGCAAGGAAAGGAGTTCGGTGGGAGCTGAGGTTAGCGAACCTCTCTCCTCTTCGCTCCCCAGAGGGGTGAAGCTGGTCTGAGACATTGGCTCTGCCCCCACTCCTTGCGGGTTCTCCACCGCTCGCTCTCGATAGTCTTTTGGATTAGGGGTCGCCTGCTTCATTTCTCAGTAGCTGGACAAAGGGCGGGGTCTTTTAAAAACACACCAAAAAGAGAGCTCTGGAGAGAGTTGGCGCTGCATTTACTCCCCGGCGCCCCAAATTAAGAAAGGGTTGATCCTCGTCGTGCTCGCTCGCGCGTGGCCCGGCACTGCAGCCCGTCGGTCTGGCTGAACGCGCTGCCTGCCCAGACGAGGAAAGGGTCTCCATTCGCAGCCTTCTCTCGCACTGGAGCTCATAAGGCAATGTTTTCAAAATTGGTCTCTACCTTCCCCCACCTCAGGGCAACACCTTCGGCCACCTGGCCAGGCTCCTTCTGTTCTCTGTAGAGTTTCCGACAGAGATTCGGAAGAACGGTGGGGAGGTGGCTGTGGCGGGGAGAGCGCTCTGCGAAGCCAAAGAGTTGGGGGGAAATCTGAGCGCAGGGGCCGCTTAGGTTTTCCTTTGTTCGCTTCCAAGACTGGGGGCGGAAGATCTTGCTTCCTTTCTTGCTTAGTGGAAAACCAGAGCCAGGATAAATTCTGCTGAAATGGGCTTGCCGGGAGACAGAGACTGTGAGGATAAGGGGAAAGAAAGGAGGAGACAGGCGCGAGGAGTCGGGAGGACCCGCGAGCACTCGGAAGGCGGAAGCGGCAAGGGAAGCGAATCCTGAAGTTAACCGGCACCGAGTGCCGGGACTGACGCCCCAGAGCGCGGCGCCCGCTGGCAGCCTGTGCCGGGCGGCGAAGTTTCCCCTGCCCAGAAAGGATGGGTTAGGGTGGGTGTTGGTAGGAAGTTTGAGAGGGGGACACGAGGGGCTGAAGGGTTAGCAAGTAACACAGGATCGGGGATTGTAGGGTTGCAGTTAGCCTTTAGTTGCAAAACGGCCGTCCTATAAGCCAGGCCCGAGGGCCGACTCCAGATGAAATCAGAGAGACTGGCTGCGCTCCCTGTGTTTACTCAGGTCACTGGGCCGCTCTGGGCACCACTTCCCATGACCTGTCCTGTGTCTCCAAAACCACCAACTCTGGGCTGGGGCAGGAAAACGGGATGTTTGTCTCCTCATATGGGAACAAGGCAATGGACTTGATTCACCCCAAACATTTGTGCATTGGACTCTGTCCTCTATCATTTCTTTATCACCAATATCTATTGAAAGATTTTCAAAGTTAGTTACATTTAAATATGGTGCTAGTTGATATGTATTTAAATGTAACTGCTTGAACAAAATTTAAAACATATATTTTGTATGTTTCAAATAAATCCTGCTAATCTATCGCTTTCTGAAATCTGAAAGAGAAAAGGACCTGGCTCCTAACAGGAGGCTCTGTCTGTAGCTCTCCATTTCTCCAGGCTCCTCTGACTCCTCACCTCCCCCATTACCCTTGGGGATGGGTGGAAGGGTAGAGCTCCTCCATTTGGGTTGGTGACAGATTGCACAATGGCCCTTTCCTCCTTCCAGCTCCCCTCCCTCCATCTCACACTTTTTTTTAACCTACTTTTTTTTTTTTTTTTTTTTTTTTTTAACCATATGGTGTTGTCCTCTATTTCTTAGGGAGAACACCGAAAACAATAACTCCTCCTCCAACAAGCAGAACCAACTCTCTCCTCTGGAAGGGGGCAAGCCGCTCATGTCCAGCTCAGAAGAGGAATTCTCACCTCCCCAAAGTCCAGACCAGAACTCGGTCCTTCTGCTGCAGGGCAATATGGGCCACACCAGGAGCTCAAACTATTCTCTCCCGGGCTTAACAGCTTCGCAGCCCAGTCATGGTCTGCAGGCCCACCAGCATCAGCTCCAAGACTCTCTGCTCGGCCCCCTCACCTCCAGTCTGGTGGACTTGGGTTCCTAAGTGGGGAGGGACTGGGGCCTCGAAGGGATGCCTGGAGCAGCAACCACTGCAGCGACTAGGGACACTTGTAAATAGAAATCAGGAACATTTTTGCAGCTTGTTTCTGGAGTTCTTTGCGCATAAAGGAATGGTGGACTTTCACAAATATCTTTTTAAAAATCAAAACCAACAGCGATCTCAAGCTTAATCTCCCTCTTCTCTCCAACTCTTTCCACTTTTGCATTTTCCTTCCCAATGCAGAGATCAGGGGATAAATAATAATAATAATAATGATAATAATAATAATAATAAAAACCCAAACAAACAAAAGCACCCAGGCACCCAGTCTCAGTTCTGGGCAACTGATACGCCTGTTTCAGTAGCCTTTCTTTTTTTTTTTCAATGAACGGGAATTACAAATCAACTGGCTTTTCATTATTTACTTTTAATTTATATATGGAGAAATGTGTTGTGAAGAGGAAAAGGAAATGGAGAGAGAAAGAGAAAGGGAGATAAAAATAGTGAAAATAAGAGCTTGCAGGCTCGGAAGAACTGATTACATTCTTAAGGTGAATAGGAAAAACACAATCTATGACTTTCTTTGATGAGGACAAATTAAGTTTACATTTTTCATATTTAGTGTTAAACGATTTAATGTAGATTAAAAGAACAGTATTAGGAGGAAAAAACAAGTGCCTAAATGTCTTAATGCTCTCTATGTGAGACAGAAATAGACGTGACCATTAGTAATGCAACTATTTTTGTCAAATTTAGTGGGATTTTTTGGTTGTTGTTTGTTTTCTTGGGTTTTTTTTTTTTTTAATGACAAACTCTAAAATGTACCAATGTGAAAAAACACTTTCCTGAATGCCATTACTCATGCCCTCAAAGCTTTCATATCTGTAGCCTACTCCTGTTAAGGGTTTCTCCTGTTTCTAGTTTCTAGTTTGCAAAGGTATGCCAACGAATCTGGCAACCTGGTATTTGTTACTAAAACAGCATGTGTTTTCAGGTTTCTTTTCTATTGTACCTAAAGCAGTCTAAATTAAAACTTAGTAGAACACCAGGAGTATGATTCTGTTTCTGAAAGGTGAGTGGTGTATTGCTATCATTGGGCCCTATTTAAAAAAAAATACTTTTTTTTCTTTCTTACTTAATGGTGGCTGTGAATTGCAGGGTACTTTGAAGGCCATCATCTGAACCAAGAGTAGTAACTAGATTAATTATATGACAGAAAGAGTGAATTTAGCCTTGGGGTATTTATTAACTTTTATTATTTAGATATGCAATTTTGTTTACCACTATCTCTTCACAGCATTCATATGTTAACTAAGCTCTTTTGTGTTAACAAGTTTATGACAAGACTGTGAAAGTAAAAATAATTTATCTGCTTGAAGACAAAAAAAGGGAAGGAGAACAAGGATAGAAACATTGTGAATTAATTTGTACAAATAGAAAGCAGACCAGAAGGACAGGAGCTCTTTTGCAGTGCTGCCGGATAGTGTCTAGAAAAATCCCAGTAATCATGTAGGCTCCATATTATTTTTGCCTGGGGCAAAATGATGTATCTTCTGTATTTAGCTTTTAAAATTAGTGAAACAAATGGCATTATTTATTAAAATTCTACTCAGGATAACAGGATTGGCTTGCTTGTGCTTTGTAAAATATTGTTCCCCAGGGAGAGTCTATTTATTTTCTGACATGACAGTTTCATAATTTTGATTTCCCCCCATCTGTAAATGTCACCATTAATAGATTATTCTTTCTTACTCTTTCCTATTCTTTCTGTTCTGGTCTGGAAAACTGAGGTGTGTGGGGGGAAATCAAGGCCTTCTTATTTTTAAAAACTGTCAAATAGCTTTGAGTTCCAGGGAGAAATGGTCACTGTACTTAACTGTAGACACTTTTACTTATAAAGTCGTTTTTCCCCCAGTGATGGACAGATGTGCACACAGCCACTCAGAGACCATCATTTGGTTTGGGAGCTCAGGGTCCCAATCTCCCTTGTTAGTGTTTTGGATCATTAAGTCGGTGTTTATTTAAGTCACTAGGGTGTTTATTCTCCCTGTCTTGGGCCACGGAGAAATGCCACCCTTTGCAGGAGGGGCTCTCACAGGGAATCTCTGCACATTCTTCACATTCACTCCCCAAAACAAACACCCTGCACAAAGATAGCTTTCAATGACCCTGACAGGCTTCAAAGGACGCTGCGGAAATCTCTCTGGAAAATAGGAAGGGCCAATTACTTTAATTTCTTACATGCCCTCTCTTCCTACTCCGGTGACTACCCCCCACTCTCCCAGCTCCGCTTGGGATAATTTTAGGCTCGTGGAAGTTGTGTCTCGCAGGGCGCCGCGGCCCACTTCCTGCTCCCTTAGTTGGCGAATCTTGGAAATGTCTGCAGATTCGGCGAGGAGCAAGAGGGCCGGTCCTGTAAAAGCCCCCGTGATTACTGCTTGTAAACTTGTTAAAAGGACAATTTTCTGTCACAGTCATAAACTCTTTGTAAAACCCCTGGTACTAAATCCAGAGCGCGCATATTCCAGATGTGTTTAATAAGAAATTGTACAATGTGCCTCCTTCCGCCATCCTCGGCTCAGTCTGGGTTAAAGAGGGACGAGCAGGAGGAGGTAAGAAAGCTGGATATTGCTTTGAGTTTTTTGGCAATCATTTCGGAGAGATAATTAGGGGAAACTAACCATATTTTTTTTTCTTCCCTCGAGGAAATCTTCGAGAACCAGCTGTTAAGGGACCTCCAATTTACCTTCTGGGCATCGCAGTTTAACTGAATCTAAAGCCACTTTTCGTTTCTCCTCTACAGATGTCATAAAGGTAGCCAAAAGTAATGAAAAACGGCTTATAAATAGTTTTTAGGACGAAATCATACAGCATTGTGCCAAGTGAAATGAAAAAAAAAACACTCGGGTGATTTTTATTTTTTAACGTTTTAAACCTAAACATGCGATTGTTCGAGTCCCCACTGCCTGCTCGCCTTGACCTCCTGGCTGAAAACGAAGCTTCCTGAATTCTCAGAGGCCAAGGGGTTTGGCCCCCGATTCCCGAACTTTCGGCTTAGTGGGTAGGGGCTCAAAAGTCCAGGAAGCTACAGCGAAGGAGAAGGGCGCCGCTGGGGCCGGGCACCACCGTTCTGGAACCTGTTCTTTGGGCTAGGACAGCCGGGCCGGAGTGGAGGCTTCCAGGAAGAGGCAGTGGCTTTGGCACTTATGGACGAGCTCCGAGTTTGCTGAGCAGCGACCCTTATTAGCGGCTCTACCCTGTCCGCTGAGGGCCAACGGGACACCTGGCACAGAACCCTGGCGGAGCAGGCCTTCCCCTGCTCTGTAGCTTTGGCACTTCTGCTGCTGCTGCACCGAATGCGGCGGCGGCTGAGGCTGGAGCGGGCTTCACTTTGTACTGCCTCTCCACCGCCTGCAAGTCTTCGGCAAAGTCTGAAAGCAGGACTCCAGGTTGGGGATCCAATAGAGGCTTGTATCCCACGCTTCTCTAGCAGTAGGAGGACTGAAGATCTTTTCCTGCCATCCGCGCACTCCGGAGGCGGGAGACTGTTCTTGCCATTGGGCCCTCAGGAGGCGCGGGAAGTTCGCGCGCCGCTGTCCTCTACTCTGCGCCGGGCAGAGCCACCTCTCCACCGGTTCAGAGAGAATCGTGCGCATCTCCAGACCCGGATCATAGCGCAGCTCCAGACGCAGGGGGCCTAGTGGCCCGGCCCGCGGAGTCCCTGAGAGCAGAGGCTGCCAGTATGGACTCGAAGGCCAGACAAGGGAGGAGGCCTCGGCCTGAGCTTCGTGGTACAACTCAGCTGTCGTCTCCTTGGGTATCCCGAAGCCAACTCCCAGGCCCAAGTCCCAGTCGCCCTCTTCGCAGTCTGAGAGCTAAGCTCCAGGCGAGGCACGTAAGCGGAGCTGGACACTCGGTTGCGGGGCTGGTCCCAGGCACCGCAGGTGTGAGCGCTCCCTGGCTCCCAGGCCCCGCGCTTCCTGCTGAGGGCAGATGGCGCAGGCCTTGGAGCCCGGTTCAGAGGCGGCCTAGGCCCTGCTGCTGATTCCCCAGTGCCCTTTTTGCTTCAGACACCTCCTGTCTCCTTCTTCGCTTCCTGGGGTCTTGGCTTTGGTTTTCGGACCCAAACTCTTCACCCCCGCGCTCTGCAGAGGGGTGCCAGGTAGAGAGGGCATCGCTTTCCGTGCTTGTCCCTAGAACTTCCCGCAGCAGAGAGAGGGGCCCTGGCTTCTGGTGTCTCCAGCAGGACTAGAGGTGGAGGAGCTCCGCTTTCTTGGTGGGGCCAGGTCGGGTATTTCCTTCTTCGCAGGCGGCCCTAGGGCGAGCACCGACCTTTTCCCCCCCGCCACAGCCCTGGCCCCAAGGGGAAGGCACCAGTCTAGGTCTGCAGTGCGCTTCGGGTCAGGCTGTCGCGGCTCACCTTCTGCCCTGATTTGTTAAGGCCCGTGGCGTTGACAGGGACAGGTGGGTTAGGGTTAAGGTGAGGGAGGTCGCTGGTAGCCCACGTGCTCTCTCCGTTCCATTTCTCTTTCTTCCTAGCTTTCCCTTGGAGGGAACGCTAAAAACTCTTAGAGACTACCTCCTCCAGCTGCCCGAAGCCAGCGCACTAGTGTGTGTGCCTACCTCGCTCCCATGGACAATTCACACGGAGGGACCCGAAGGCTCAGTCTCATCGCCTGCACGCGTGTTCCGCGACCTTAGCTAGGTGGGCACTTCTGAGCCTCTTAAGGGCCTAGTGGCCCCTTCCCCATTCTGACCGAATCCAGTAATTCCACCTGGAAGAGTCTCTAAAGGAGTTGAGTTAGATACGAGTTGTGTGAGCCAACCAGGAACAAAAATAGTCAAAATCTTAGGCGAGTTGTTGGCTATTGGTCTACCCAGAAAAAGAGCTGCCCTGGAAAGGCTGCATTTTCTCTAATATTTTAAACCTAGTACTCACACACACAACTTCGGTCCAGCTGATGAAATTGGAAACCTGTTCTCCCACTGAGGATGACAATCAGGGTTTTAGACGCTGTGGTCCTTTCAGACAGCGAGAAACAACACTGCAGTAGCGTTTAAAAACAAAGAGAAAGAGACTGCTTGAGGCGCGTGGACGCCTGTCTCTTCTCCAATGGAGTTAAAGTTTCTCGCCTTTTAACTTGTTAATGGACAGCTGAGACCCCAGTTCTCAGCAGGTAGAGTCCAACCCATCACCTTAAAGTTTGCTCCCTCCCGCTTTGCTACCTGACAATCTCCCTCCTCCCCTCTCCTTTTGGGAGAGTGCTCAGTTTTCCTTTGCCGTATGTTAAATATTCTTGAAATAACATTCTTTTTTGTGTGTGATTAAACAGAAAAATGCAGGAACAAGCAAAAACCTAAAACCCAAAACTCAAACAGTCTTATCTTGGAGAGAGAAAACAGTTATCTTCAGATTTAACACATACTTAAGCTTACCTGAAGTGGCTACCCAACTGTAATTAAAATATGATTAGGTGATATTGGGTAACTCTCCCGTCTTTACTGCCATTAGTGGTTGTCATTAAAAAGATAAATAAGTAGAGAGACTCTGGCTCTTTGCTTACTACAATAAGGCATGGAAATTAGTTACTATAATAAGGCATGGAAATGTATACCAACTCCCTTCATCTGGTCCCCTGTCCCTTCCATGCTAACTTAGAAGATCAGTATTTTATGAGACTGACATAAGTAGACCCAAGTAGAAACACTCATGGATTAACACAAGGCAAATTTATTTTAATTTGCTATATAATTTATTTTAGTGATTTAAAATTGATTATAGGTTTTAAAATGCCATGACTTATTTACAGTAGAAACATTCTTTGGTGGTAGGGGGAGGGGAGCAGTGGGTGGTTGTTGGTGGTTTAAGACCTGAGCTGATATGCATGTGGGATATTAAAGGAAAAAAAAAAACAGTCTAGACTACATATTTTTACTGACATAAGCCATTAAGTGTCAGGATTCTTAAAGAATATTGAAATGTTAAAGAACATTTCATAGATATCCTTGATAGAAAATCTGCAGATTCCAGCCAGGATGTCTGTAAAATCAACCTTCTAGATGTTCTTTTCTTGTTATTAAGTGTTTTTACAAACTTAACTCTCTCCTTTTTTTCCCCTCAAGGAAAAACTTTAGCTGCTTTGCAATACTTCAGTTTTAATCTGAGTGGCCAGTTTTCCAAATGATCTAAATACCAGGAAAAGACAATGGGATTGTGAACACCTCCTTACCTCCTCCCTTCCACCCCCCAAAAAAGCCAATGAACCAAACCAAACCCACGTAATTGTGACATTTTGTGTTGGCCTTCACACAGCTATTATATTAAACTCTAAGTATCTGTATGCAGTCATATTCCTCTTAACTTTTGCAGCACTTTTGCCTATGATAGTGGTGGGGACTGGTAGTGGTGGGGACTTGGGGGTGTGCTTGTAGAGAAAATGCACATTTATGAGGGTGAGATGGAAGCCTGCAATACTTTGCAAAAGGTAATTTTACCTTTAAATCAGGGAGGTAGCTACAAGGAAGACAGCATTAGCTCTGTATTTATTTAAAATGCCTTGGAGATGAAAGTAAGTAACAAGCTTTTTAAAAAATTAAGCTTGATAGAAGATCAACATGCCTTAGTATCTATGAAGTGAAAAGAACATTTAAACAATTGAAGCTTTGTCTTCAGATATGTGTGGTGAATATTTTCTATGCATTGCTGATGTTATATAAACATAACATGCTTCCTCCTAAAGTCAAGTTCTTGATTTTAATTGAAGAATAATATTGCTCAGGGCTCTACCTCTGAGTACAAATAGCCAATCTAAGAAAATCAGCTCTGGGAATCTGGAACCAATGGCTATTTTAAAAATAAACAGACAAAATCTTCATAAAGAGGGCCAGGAGGATTATTTTACATATAGTGTATCTCCTGATTTCTCTCTCTCTCTCTCTCTCTCTCTCTCTCTCTCTCTGTCACACACACACGTGCACACACAAACACACACACATACACACACAACTTTTATGGAAGAACTGAAAGGCAGAATGACAATACTGGCCCTTTACCATATTTCTACTTAACAACAACAAAAAATCAGTCTGGTTGAAGATTCCCAAGCCATCTTGCCTAACTTTTCCAGTATCAATGTATCTTAGAAGCAAGTCCAGATGCATTTCCTCTTTTTCTTTCTTTCTTTATTTTTATTTTCTAGGGAAGGGAGATGTAAAAAGGGGAAAAGTAGAACTAAATAGAAAATAAATATACAGTTTGAAATTTGTATTGTAATATTTAATAAGTAGCCATTAAACAATATCTACAAAAACAACACCAGTATGCTGAACTTTCTGTCTTAGTTCAACTAAGGCAAGAAGTAATTAAAAAAAAAAAACTGTTAGGATTAAGTTAGAATTGAAATGGATGGGGAGATTTCAAAAGCATTTGGATTTTCTAATATGGAAGCCAACATGGATGCTCAACATGATTGACTTAGGGAAGAGTCTGGGAGAAGCAAAACACTAATTTACAGAAATTTCTTAGAAATTTCTGTTGGAGTAGAGATTTTCTGTTTTAGCAGGATCAAGCCCAACTGCATTGACACCCAGCCAAGAAGGAGATGTTGAAATCTACCTCAGTTCGGCCGGGCGCGGTGGCTCAAGCCTGTAATCCCAGCACTTTGGGAGGCCGAGGTGGGCGGATCACAAGGTCAGGAGATCGAGACCACAGTGAAACCCCGTCTCTACTAAAAATACAAAAAATTAGCCGGGCGCGGTGGCGGGCGCCTGTAGTCCCAGCTACTCAGGAGGCTGAGGCAGGAGAATGGCGGGAACCCGGGAGGCGGAGCTTGCAGTGAGCCGAGATCGCGCCACTGCACTCCAGCCTGGGCAACAGCGTGAGACTCCGTCTCAAAAAAAAAAAAAAAAAAAAAAAAAGAAATCTACCTCAGTTCAGGGACCACACCTGGGGCTCCATCCAGCAGTAGGACCAGGTAACATGAGAATGCCTCATTCTCTACCAGTTTCCCCAATTTCTAAATCCTACCAAGAGGAGAATCCTACAAACTAAGAAACTGCAAGGTGGAGCGGGATTAAGATGTTCCTTCCTACTCCCATTTTGTCATTTGGTGAGAAACGTGTGTGTTATTTTCTAAAACCGTATTTTTAGTTCCCCTGGGTGACAAGAAAGAGTTAATTTGTTTGCTGATAGGTTTCGCACTGTGGGCAGGTCTGCCAAAAAGGAGAGGAAACAGAGAACAGCCCTATGATTAATTCTACCTGTTTTTCCCATGAGCGATCACCTGCTCCAGGGGTCATGAATAGCAGGTAGCTCTCCCTCTCCTGGGCTCTGAGAGCTTCGTTTGTTTGGTGACAGCTGAGTGACAAGGCCTGAAACTCGAGCCCATCGCCCGGCCTGATGTGGGGATAAAAACCCTGGATGTTCCCTCAAACATTTCAGGAAATGAAAGTTGTAACGCGATCCCTCCTGCGCCCACATCTCCCCCAGCAAACACAAAAGCTCAAAGGAGCCTTCTCGGATTGAATTCGGCTTGGAGTTGATGGAGGGAAAGCGGAGCCCAGCACAGGCGGGGGGAGGGCTGGGGCCGCGGCTGGAAGGCTTTCTGAGCCGGAGAAGGAGGAGGAGGAGAGCTGGGAGAGAACCCAGCGCGTGAGGCCTGGGCCCCCCTCGGGGCCAGCTTCGCCGCCGCGTCCCAGGCGCCCTGCTCCTCCAGACAGCGTGGGCAGCTGCCGCCGCCACGGTTAAATCGTGTCTTTAGGGTCAACCCGGAGTGGGAAGGAGAAGCCGCTGTCTCCGGCCCTGCGCCGACCCCTGCAGGCTAGCGCGGCCTCTGTTCTGGGGGCTTGGACCGCGCGGCCTCGAGGCCATGAGGGCCCAGAGCCCCCACGAGGGCCGCAGCGGAGGCCCAGCCCAGCCTTTGCAGCCTCCGCTTGCTGAGGCTCCAGGACCCCGGACCAGCTCTTAGGCCGAGGCGTCCCTTCCGATCGGGCCCCGCGGGCTGGCTCAGGATGACTGCGCACAGCTCCGGCGTCCACAGCTGCAGGGGTCCCGAGGGCAACAGCCTAGGGCGCAAGGGCCTCACTCAGCGCCCTCGCGCTCAGCCGCCCCCATCAGTCAGCAGCTTCCATCTGCCAGGGGGCCTCGCCGGCACTGTAGGGTGGGGGTGGAGGAAGCTCCCAGCAGGCGGCTGAAAATGGGATGGGGGTGAGGGTCATGGGAGAAGGGGAGCTGAGAAGCTGGTGCTCCGACCCCCACGCGGCCATCTCTGCGTGGGCCATAGGCGCCTGCCAATCACCACGCTCGATGCAGGCGCAGCCTAGCTGTAGATAGGAGGAAGTATACCCAGGATCCCTCAAGGCGAGTTTTTCCCTTAACCCAAACAGCTGCGATTGGTTTACATTGTTACAGAATTTTCTTTTTAAATTTCCACTTGTGTTCAGAAATCTTTTTCAGACAACAATATCAACCCCCATCTCTCTCCTCAACCTTCACGGACGATTGTTTTTTCTTTCTTAAACATACAAACATATTGTGGAGAGAATTGATGGGGAAATGTCGCAGACGCATCCCTGGCACACACAAATTGCGTTGGTTTGAGTCAAGTTAACTAACATCTCTGAGCCTCGATTTCCTCATCGGGAAAATAGGAACTACAATATTTACACTGCAAGGGAAGCTTAAAATGAGCCAAAGTCTTGAATGTAAAGTGCTTTGCACAATGGACGTTAAAGGAATAGTAGTTACAACATGCTTGGAGCCTCCTTAGACTGCCACAAAGCAGCCTGGGAAAATTCCCGTGATGCTAGAGTTTCTAGTGAGGGTAGATCATGGCCATTTCCTGCTTTACTGGATCACGAAAAGAAACGCAATTATTCTATGAAGACCGAGGGCTTGATTAGCCTTTGAGGGTAGACAAAGCTGAAATTTATTTCTTGAAGCTCTGAATCTAGAATCTAGAAGTTTAACTCCAGTAATTTAATTCCGGAATAATATTTAAATCTGTAGTGCTTGAATTTTGCTATCGCTACTTCTCATGATTTGAACTGTCATGTAAATGTCATTATATGTGGTAGAATTCCATTGATAAAAAATAAAACCCACTTAAATGTGACGGAAAATGACAAATTACTTAGAAGGGAACTAAAGCGTTTAGCTGAGTAGAGAATTTAAGGCCCCACCTAAATGTGTCAACATAAGTGTAGAATAAGAAACTACTTTTAAGATTTAATGCCTTGCTGATGTTAACACAGTGCTGGATATAACGGCACCTGATAAATATTTTTGAGTAAATGAATGGGCTGCTGAAATGATGGAGAGTCTTTAGATAGAACACAATTCCCAGAGTTGGAATTTTGCAAGACCCTCCTGGGTACATTTCTTCTCTTGTGACACTCTAATGATCACCAGGGATGAATAGCTCATTTTGACATATAACACATCCTTCTCTTAGTTCAAGGACTTTCTCATTCAGGTATTATTGCAAGCAAAATGTATAGCTGAAATTTTCTTGGGTAAAAGTGGGATGGGGGAGAGAGGAACAGGGGAAAGCACTTCTGGGATTATGTGGGGACTGTTTCTCCCTAGAATGATGCAGTGGTAGAACCAGAGAACAATTGGTAGGAGGAACAACCCCAGCACAAGTAGACATGAAACCTAGAGAGTAGGTGGAGTATGCCTGTGGTAGGTGTCTTGAAGGATGGATCCTCATGCACTGTATTCCCTTCGCAGTTATTTCACTATTATTACTACTGGAAAGGTTTTGTTTGTTTGTTTGTTTGTTTCAGGGTCTCACTCTATAGCTTAGGCTAGAGTGTAGTGGCACGATCACGGCTTGCTGCAGCCTTGACCTCACAGGCTCAAGTGGTCCTCCCACCTCAGCCTCCTAAGTAGCTATGGCTACATGCATGGCTAATTTTGTTTTTTATTTTTTTTTTTGTAGAGATGAGGTCTTACTATGTTGTCCAGGCTGGTCTTGAACTCCTGGAATCAAGTGATCCTCTGCCTCCATCTCCCAAAGTGCTGCAATTATAAGCATGAGCCACCAAACCTGGCCTGGAAAAGCATTTTTTATTTAGTTGTTTAACACTACATGTTCTTCCATCATCTTTATTTTCTTCAAAAGTATCCTGGCCAATTAAAAACTGCACATTTAAATTTTAAATTTAGAGAAGTTAATCAATTTGTAGTCAATCACCATATAAGCTCAGGAAGAGCTGAACACTTTTTTTGTTTGTCTGTTTAAAAAATTCTGGTCTCGAACTCCTGACCTCAGGTAATCCACCCACCTCAGCCTGTAATTCCAGCTACTTGGGAGGCTGAGGCAGGAGAATCGCTTGAACCTGGGAGGCGGAAGTTGCAGTCAGCCGAGATCGCGCCATTGCACTCCAGCTTGGGCAACAAAAGCAAAACTCCATCTCAAAAAAAAAAAAAAAAATGTAATACACTCACAAATTCCTTGAAGTAGAGCTGGAAGCAGCAGATGCATGTTTAAAAATTTACCTAAAAGACTTGTTATGTATCTGCTTTATGCCTGCAAAATTGCACTTGTTTACACACATATTTTTGGCAAATACATATTCTAATACTACTTTTATTTGCAAAGCAAAGATTTGAATGTAATCAGTGCACAGAAATGGATAGAAGATAAAGTGAGACTCCTGGTCCATCACTTTTAAGAATGTGTCTAATAATCGGAGAAACATTTGGTAGGAACTGTGTTTACATTGCAGCTTAATTATTTGCATATTGTGAAATGATTTGCATAGTACCAGGGCCAGGAGTTCTCAGAATTATATTTTTCTGCCACAACTTTTAACATGACTGGAATAAAATATGTAGTATTTTTTCTTTCTATATTGTTCCAGCATCCAAATGTTTAGAAACACAAAAATGTGTCCATGTGCTCACTCAAAAAAAAAAAAAAAGCAAAGAGAAATAAGAAAGAGCACTTTATGCTGAGGAATAAGTAAATTTAAATTAGATTAAACTTTGCAGAGGGTTCTTCAAGGAGGTTTGGGTAGATTCCAAACCTTAACATATCATTCAAGAAATGAAAGGCCTCAGGGCATTCCAAAAGGCATGTCCGCTCTAAATCAGCTTTAGTTCATTTCAAATAAAAAAATATATGATGGAACTTGAAGGCTGGATAAAGAGGGGAGTCTTATTTCTACTCAGCAGATGTATCGTGGTGAAATAAAATAACTGTGGAAATCTAGGCCCTTCAATTGTAGAATTTCTTCAAAGAATTTATATATATAACTGCCGAGATAGTAGTTCTTGTTCAATCCACTTAGCCTTCATGAAACTGAAAGACTTGTCAGTATGCTCAGAAGTGTGGTAACTCTCTTTCTACTGGAAACTAGTTATAGGTAAAATGAATTAGCCCTCATGGAGTGCTTAGAAGATAACATACTAGATGTTTTCAGCATATTTCATGATGCATAACATTTTATGATTTTAATTATAGGTCAATCTCAGATAGCTGACTGGTCTGTCAACTGTTAAAAATATTTTTTCCTTCTGATTAAAGCCCAAAACAATGGAAAATTAAGTCAGCTTCATATAAAATGTAAAAATTTCAGCTGGGTGCAGCGGCTCACGCCTGTAATCCCAGCACTTTGGGAAGCCGAGGCAGGTGGGTCACCTGAGGTTGGGAGTTCGAGACCAGCCTGGCGAACGTGGTGAAACTGCATTTCTACTAAAATACAAAAATTAGCTGGGCATGGTGGCAGGTGCCTGTAACCCCAGTTACTTGGGAGGCTGAGGCAGGAGAATCGCTTGCACCTGGGAGATGGAGGTTGTAGTGAGCCGAGATCGTGCACTCCAGCCTGGGTGACCAGAGTGAAACTCCGTTACACACACATAAAAAAAGTAAAAATTTCAACATTAGTTAACTGAGCTAAACAGAGAATGTAATGAAATACCACCTTTATTTCTCGAAGTTCAACTTTTTAGCATTTTATGGTGGCAAACTTGCTGTAAAAACATGCTCGTGAAAAATACTATACTTTGTGGTCTCTTCCCCTTTTTATTACTAGATCATGTATAACTTTAGGACAATGAAGATTTTGATACGAATAACTACTTTAAATGGATAATAAACATTGTAAAACAAAAGTACAAAATTTTTGTGGAGATATAAACAAAACTCACAAACAAGACATAAGATTGATTTTAATCTTCCATTATGCTTTTTATGAACAACACAAGCGATTAAGAAAGACCTATTTTCTTTGCTGGTGCTCTCAGCCATACTTCCCTTGAGAAGTGTACCAAAGGAAGTATGGTAATGAGGATTAGGAGAGTCAAATACTGCTAGCCAGTGGGTGTATTGTGGATTGTGTTACCTGCAGGAGTGGAGGCAAAATACCCATAAAATAGCCTTTCAGATTCAGTTTGTCTCAAGTTACATTGTGAAATTCAGTGGTTTGGTGCAGTTGTATACCCGCTGGCTCTGAGAATTAAACAGAATTGGGGTGGGCCAGCCCTTGTACAGAGGACATGCAGGTGGTATTGGGGTTTGTGGTTTCCTACGGGAAATACTTTTGGTGATTGCATGTCTCCCCGGGTAGAGTGGGTAAGAGGCAGCAGGTCGGGAGCCTGATCTGTAGCTCCTTTTTTGCCCACAAGCCAGTCTGTATTGTGAAGGCTAATTTGATGCAGACTATTATTTTTAAGTCCAGTATTAGCTCTTTCTGACCCAGTACATCAACTGGTCAAAAGTTGAAATTAGAGTATTTTATCCATTAAGAGAAGAGAATTCTAAGAGGCCACATTTCTTAAGAGCTGAGAAATAAAACGTCAAGTCCTGACCACACCATATATATATAAAAAATATATAATATATATAATTTACCGTAATATTTTTTAGTTCTCTTGGAAGTAGTATCAATGATCCTGGCATCCTGGCTGGAATTCAGGTATAAGACCTGGCCTATGCACCTTTATGTTCCAGTCATAACTGGGAGTGGTATTTATTCTTTACTTCCTGTTCTAGATTTTAGTGTGGTATCTTTTGTGTGTGTGTGTATGGCTATTAAGCTGATGGCTGAGGAAACTTTGAAGACTTTCTATTTATTCATATTTTAATTGATTTAACCTCTTAAGATTGAACAAAAAGTTATAATGTTTATAAATACTTTTTATGGAAGAAAAATATAAGCTTGCTAAATGTAGGTGAATTACTGAGACTATAATACCAATGGCTATTATATGTATACTGTATCTCTTTATGACTATCAGGTAAATTTTTTCAGTAAGAAAAAAATCGATTGTTGAGTTTTGTAGAAATCAATGGGTTATTAAGATGAGGTACCATCTTAGACAATGTGCATTCACCAATCAGCTTAATGTAAAAAAAAAAAAGTTCTTATCTTGGATCAGCTATTTGGAGACAGTAAACAGAACCAGCAGTGAATTCCTAAGGACCATAGTTTTTGGTAACGTATCTGAAGTGAGAGATTACTGTAACTTACTTATTTTCTCAGCAATTTGACCTATCTGGTAATCTCTCAAAAGCCTGGCTCTTTCTTTTCCATATATCTTCCTCTTTCACACATTCTCATAACCATGCCAGGTAGATTCTATGCAATTGTCTTTACTAATGGAAATAAACACTATCTTTATTGAATAATTAAGTCATTCATCAATAATGGGTAATTAATTAAGGCTTGTGGGAGGAGACATTGGAGTTGGTAATGAAGTTGAATCAAAAGGGGTAAGAGAAAATGTTTTCTCTCTTTTGTTGATAAAGTTGTGCTTATAATTAGCTAAGTATTTGGAAAAGGAAAAACATAATGCTAGAAGGGATTAGATAATTGAGTGAACTTGTGCTGCCTGGTTGAGCCAAATGCTTTGCATCTAGAAAGCAGACATGCCAGCACAGAGATCTCTTCTAAACTTCTGGCCCCTTTGTTTTCATCAGAAATGAATCCAAATATTTACATATGCTATGAGTGTTACAGTTAAATTAGAAATTTTGCCTAGAATGAAATCTCTGGAAAAGTGAAATTGCTGGCCATGTATGTGCAAGTAATGATAATAAAAGTAAGGTTGAAAACAGTAAGCACCTCATGATAATTCCAACTTAGTACTGTCTTTGTGAATGCAAGGGAAAGGGGTAGTGGAGTGTACCTCTAACTCTTATAGAAACACTTTCCTACCTTGAGAATTTGGCAATAGTTAGAAAACCACCATCGTGAAAGGCCAATGCCCTCCTGGTAGAATGATTTAATGTGGCTGTCTCAGAAAGAATCTGCTCACGGCCACTAGTTAATTCATAGAGTTGAGGTCACATTTATTTTAAAGAGTTGACCAGTTACGTATAAAGAAAGCTCTCCTTTCTAACAATGAGTAGAGAATTATGGTTAAAAATGTTATTCATGAGCAATCCACAAAATGGTTCTTGGGTCAACAGTGAGGATTTGGCCATGGCCTCCAGATACAACTGTATATGGGATAGCCTTATCGCCCTGCCTGATCTCTCTTGATAAGATTGTGGAAACTGAAAACCATTCAGGTAGCCTTGGAGACAAATTGTCCCTGAGAAATGGGAAGTACAATTATATAGAAAAGCATCATGGTAACATCACATATTTTACAACAAAGGTGCAGGCTGGTTCCATTGAGTTGTATCTAATATATATGTCATTCATGTTTGGGAGAGATAAGCATTTTTATTATAAACATTTAGAAAAATGATCTTTGTCTTTAAACTGTGACTCTTTACCTTTGCTAGCATTTTTAAAAAAATAATAATAATAAAAAAAAAACCCAAACAAAAATACTGCCAGATTACCTCAGGAAGGTGTTAACCATAGTAAATATTCATAGGGTAATGAGAGCAAGATTTTTATCTAACTACATTCAGTGAATTTATTGGTGTTTAACTCTGTACTAAACCAGGAAAAACAAATCTAATATAAACAGTGTCTTTTTGGAATAATTGTAGTTGTATTGGTTAACAAGTATAAGCATGTGTATAAACTATGGTTACATTTTTTAAACTAGATTCTTCCAAATGCCTAAGGCTATGTCTATAGAAAACTGGCATCACAATTCCATAAAACAACAACTACTTCAAACACGGTGAAACTGGCCATTTGCAGTACAGAAAGCATAATGTTTATTGGACTGACTGCTCCAATTTTATAAACAGTTTGTAAGTCTAGATTAGGCAGGCAGCTTCAGTCAACCTCTTCCCTCACCCCTTAGTAAATTATAGGTCTGTTAAAGTACACAAAAGCTTTCAGGCCATCAGGGTTCTATTTCTATATTTTTATGTTTTAAAATTTCTTTCTATATTTTTAATAGAATCACACCTTAGAGATCTGCTAAAGAGTATACCAGCAGCCTGAAAGCCTTACTGTATTCAGCACGTTGGCAAAGATAATTTATTAAGAGTGTAACTTGTACATAATAAAGGGCCTATAACATCCTTTATTGCAGTTGTCTAACCTGTGGTTTGTCATCTTCTTGTTAAGAGTTCAGGGTGGCTAGAAAAAAAACCATTTGAGGTGCTAGATAACCCATCAGAACAGGCTGAGTTAACTACTGAATTGTGGTTGCCTTTTAAGGTTCTTGGCAGAAGTTCACTGCCACCTTTGATGCCCACTCAAAACACCTCAGTATTTATCCTTTAAAAAACATTTTCTGGTGTTATTTCCAGAAGCAGTAATTATGCTCTCAATAAACCCCTTCTAGTCTTGTTCAGAAAGTGTTTAGAGGGGCAAGTATCATTTTGGGTTTAGCACATTAGTTAAACCTCAAGGGGTCTAAGATTTGGGCTAAAATCTGGAAAATATCTCATGGATTTTCAAATTGTCCATAATTTAGATAGGATCAGTTTGTGATGAGTTAGGGACTTTGTCTTGGTCAACTTTGGAAGATAGCATTATCGTTCCTTTTTCTTTCTTCCTCCCCTCAACAAGGAAACCTTGACTCTGATGGTTTATAAAGAACCTAGACATGTAGTTTTCTTTTCTGAATATTCAATAAATGTCTCTGGAGTGTTCCTAGGTTGCCAGATGTCATCCTGATATTAGAGGCTGACTGTTCTTTATTTACAGTTCCCAGGTAAGAGATTTCTAATAAGACCCGATCCATATGGAGCACCTGAGGAGAGTCTGATTGGTTTTATTATTTTTCCAAACTTTTGTTCTTGGACATTCCCCTACTCCTGTTTACTACTGAACCTAATTTCCCTTTGTGTACTTTATTTTCTCATCCATAATGCTGTCTAAGTTTTAAGGCATAGATGGCATTTGAGGGAAGATAAATAGAGGAAGAAGATGGGCATCTGTCATATGAGAGGGTGCATTTTATTTATCTTTGTATGACCAGTGCTCAGCTCAGTGCCAAGTACCTAGATGGTGCTGCATGGATGCTTTTTGAATGGGTCGAAGAATGATGTTCAGGAGTATAAGGGACAGTGAGTGATAGGAACATTTCTCCTATTAATGTATTTAAAGGGTAAGCCTAGTGCCGAGCAAATAGGAGGTGTTTGAGAAATGATAGCTTAAAACACAGACACACACAGAAATCTTGGGGGTCAGAAACCTAAAACAAAGTAATTTAAATCAGTTTACTTTATCTTGATAAACTAGGAGTGGGGTTTCAGTGAACTATTTTAATATACTGATCCAAAACAATTTCACATATGAATTGCAAGGCAGTTAGAAGAATGGCAGATGCGTGAAATTAACTTGGTGGGTGAACTAGAACCATATCAAGAACTATTTCAAAAATCATATTAATCTTACTAAGGCCACTATTCAGAGAACTTGTCCCTTAATGCCATGGTTCAGCATCACCATTCACTGTGATGTATATGCTTGAACTACATAGTTCACTCAAAGTAACATTGCTGGTACTGTGTAGGCCAGGATTAAGACTTGGCTCTGCGTTCTATGGTGTGGTCATCTTGACTCAATGCTGGGTGTTTCTGGATTGCACCAGTCATGTTTCTTCATTAACTTCTAGTTCCTTACCCTCCTCCCTTGAGAAGGATATAGTTTTATGACCATTAAGATATCATATTTTGGTCAGATAAAGGTCATCTTGACCTGCAAGATGAGTGGGAGGAGGCATTTGCTTCGTATGTGCATTTGGGTCTGGAAGGAGAAATTTTAAAGAGGTGGTTTTCTATTGCTGGATGACCATTCTTGTATGTTCTCTCCATAAAACTGTTAATATGAAATAACACTTTCATATTTCTAGAAGGGTTATTTTATTCTCAGAATCACCCTGGATTCGTCATTTAGAGGCATCATCTCCTACTGGCTAAGCACCCAAGTTTTGGCATCAGATAGACCTGAGTTCAAATTCCAACTCTGTCATGTACTGTCTGTGTGACTGTGAGCAAATAACCTCTATACTATGACTACTAATAAATAGTAGCAGTTGGCTGGGCTTGGTGGCTCACACCTGTAATCCCAGAACTTTGGGAGGCTGAGGCAGGCAGATCACCTGAAGTCAGAAGTTCAAGACCAGCCTGGCCATGATGGTGAAACCTCATCTCTACTAAAAATACAAAAATTAGCCTGGTGTGGTGTGCACCTGCAATTCTAGCTACTTGGGAGACTGAGGCATGAGAATTGCTTGATCCTGGGAGGCAGAGGTTGCAGTAAACGGAGATAGTGCTATTGCACTCCAACATGGGTGATGGAGTGAGACTGTCTCAAAATAAATAAATAAATAGTAGCAGTAATTCTTGGGGTAGTTGTAGTAATAGTAATCACATATTCAAGAGTTACACTTATCATGCTAAGTGCTTTGTAAGGACTTTTTTTTAATTGGGGACAGAGTCTCTCTCTGTTGCCCAGGCTGGAGTGCAGTGGTGTGATCTTGGCTCACTGTAACCTCCAGCTCCTGGGTTCAAGCGATTCTCCTGCCTCAGCCTCCCAGTTAGCTGGGACTACAGGTGCACACCACCACGCCTGGCTAATTTTTGTATTTTTAGTAGAGACAGGGTTTCGCCATGTTGGCCAGGCTGCTCTCGAACTCCTGACCTCAGGTAATCCACCTACCTCAGCCTTCCAAAGTGCTGGGATTACAGGCGTAAGCCACCATGTCTGACCGGGACTCTAATTCTCATAGCTATAAGACATGTCTATGCTGTTATTCATACTTTAAAAATGAGATAAGGCTTACCTAGGTTATGTAACTTGCCTCTGACCTTTATTTTCCTTTTCTGCAAAGTGAAGATAATTGTGCTACCTTCCTCATAAGGTTGCTGTAAAGATTAAATTGCTGTATGTTGCAGGTTTTTGACAGCGTATGACATGTAATAAGTGCTCAGCAAGTGGTAGTGGTAGTGCTAGCTAGTAGTATATCTGATCTTATACAGCCAATAAGACTTTATTGTATCTCTGTTTACTAAAATAATAGGGTGATTGATTTTGCTTCTTCAAGGTGGAGATATATGGATTATTAATAATAATTAGTATGGCCAGGAGAGGTGGCTCACACCTGTATTCCCAGCACTTTGAGAGGCCAAGGCAGGAGGATGGCTTGAGGGGAGTTTGAGACAAGCTCGGGCAATGTAGCAAGACCCCTGTCTCTACAAAAAAATTAGCCTGTCATGGTGATGCACAGCTGTAGTCCTAGCTATGCGGGAGGCTAAGGCAGGAGGATTGCTTGAGCCCAGGAGCCTACGGTTAGAGTGAGCCATGATTGTGCCACTGCACTCTGGCCTGGGTGATGGAGCAAGACCCTGTCTCAAAAAAAAAAAAAAAAAAAAGAAATTAGTACATGTGACTCAGTGGTAAATACATTCTAAGCATAGTCTATGGATAATGATATTTCTACCCTTTTTACAAAACAATTCCTAGGCCTTCATGAACTATGACTTGGCAAGTGTAGCTGCTATTTGTCATATTAAGAGACTCTTTAGCAAGGACTGTCTTTATTTATTTCTGCTTAATTCATTCTTATTCAAAAATGGTTTTGGCTTGCTTTTTAAACATTCAAATTAGTATGTGGGTCCTTAATCCTATTCCAAATATTGCCAAGGAAAGGGATGACAATACCTTGGGCCAAATACTGGTGCTCACAAAGACATATTTTCAGTATGAAATTTCTCCATTCGGATTACTTCATGTAAAAAAGAAATTACATAAATAGAGTGACTGCTTATATCCAATGTCAACTTTTTTTTTTTTTTGAGACGGTGTCTTGCACTGTCGCCCAGGCTGGAGTGCAGTGGCGTGATCTAGGCTCACTGCATGCAAGCTCTGCCTCCTGGGTTCACGCCATTCTCCTGCCTCAGCCTCCTGAGTAGCTGGGACTACAGGCGCCCGCCACCCAGCCTGGCTAACTTTGTGTATTTTTAGTGGAGACGGGGTTTCACCGTGTTAGCCAGGATGGTCTCCATCTCCTGACCTCCTGATTCGCCTGCCTCGGCCTCCCAAAGTGTTGAGATTACAGGTGTGAGTGCTCCTGGCCCCCAGTGTCAACATTTAAGAAGACACCAGGAGTGAAATTCACGGTCTTTTACTAAAATGTCATCTGCCTAGTATTTACTGAACTGTAATGAACCAATTTTTTGTGAACAAAGATTTCCTTGGCTAGCAGTAAAACGCCTCGTAGCCTTGGATGTGAGTGCCACCTGCTGGCCAGTGTACACAAACTCTTTCCTGAACCTTAAACCAAGAATGGTAAATTATTTAATTTTTAACGGGAAAGAGCCCAAGTAACACCCCTTTGATTTTAGGTCACAAGGACAGCTGTAATGCCTAATGAATTATGTGGTCTTTGGATAAGCATGCAGATTTATAAGAAAAACATACTCAGGAAACAAACTCAATGAAAAAATATTCCACTGAGCTA
Source organism: Macaca mulatta (assembly GCF_049350105.2). Lineage (NCBI taxonomy): Eukaryota > Metazoa > Chordata > Mammalia > Primates > Cercopithecidae > Macaca > Macaca mulatta. The sequence continues at coordinate 133,758,787 of NC_133412.1, read as the reverse complement.
TTGTTTATAAGTGCCAGTGTCAAGAGTATAGTAAATAGTCCTCTGTTTATATTATGAGCTCACTGAGTTTTATACATTGGTGACATAGGCAGTTGGTGGGTGGCTTTTTACCATAGGGAGCCTATACATATATCTTGCAGAAGGGTAGGAAATTGGGGCCCCTTGGCTGTGATGGCTTTAATGCCAAATATGTGATCTTGTCCTAGAATTTTAGTTTTGGAGCCACAGCCCAGTTGGTATTCAGGAGAGATGTGCCCCTTTGTATCATTTTATTGTAATCAGTTCCTTGGAGATAACTTGACCTGTGACCTATGGGGCAATTCAGTAGAATTGGAACTCGTAGCAGCATTGGGGCAACTTGTGATTTTCATTGAGGGCAAGAAGGTAGAAATGACTCTTTAGGATAAAGAGATACACGTCTTGATCTATTAGAACTACTTCTTCTTCTTACTTTTTTTTTTTTGTTTGTTTGAGACAGAGTCTGGCTCTGTCACCCAGGCTGGAGTGCAGTGGCGTGAACTCAGCTCACTGCAACCTCCGCCTCCTAGGTTCAAGTGATTCTTGTGCCTCAGCCTCCTGAATAGCTGGCATTACAGGCATGCATCACCACACTCGGCTAATTTTTGTATTTTAGTAGAGACAGGGCTCCACCATGTTGGCCAGGCTAGTCTCAAGCTACTGACCTCAAGTAATCTGCCAGCTCAGCCTCATAAAATGCTGGGATTACAGGTGTGAGCCACCATGCCTGTGTTTTTATTTATTTATTTATTTATTTATTTATTTATTCATTTATTTATTTATAGACAGGGTTTCACTATGTTACCAGGCTGGTCTTGAACTCCTGAATTCAAGCAATCCTCCTGCCTTGGCCTCCCAAACTGCTGGCATTACAGGCGTGATCCACTGTGCCCAGCCTCGATCTATTAGAACTTCATGAAGTTTCTACCAGCCTGGCCCTTGAGAAAGACATGAAAATTGCACGGCACACTTTGTATGCTAGCTACCTGGGAGAAGTGGAGAGAGAGGGGCTCTGGGGAAGTGACAGTCATCTATCTAGTCTTCTCCTTGGGTCATTCTTGATCACTTTTGCAGGAATTTTAAAGTTCCAGGAATTGGTCTCTGTATTATCGCTGACCCAAGGATTGTCCCTAGTATATTCTTGACATGAGACTGGTTTTTCTGCTTTCATGATTTTATAGTAGTTGGTGGTGTGTATCTCTCCTGCCCTGTCACCAAAAAAACATAATACATAATTCACAAAAAACATTATACATAATTCACAAAACAGTCTATTGGGATGAAGCAAAAATCCTCTGTTCCAAGGTTGGTTAATGAGTTTTTGTGGCTAAAATTCTAAACCTACAAAATAGGATTCAGATTTGGAAGGGGCTTAAGACATATAGAGCTTTCTGTTTTTACTTTTAGTTATATCCAACTCAGGTACCTCATAACTGAAGGGGGTTAGAATTCACTATTTTTATGAGAAAATGATGGGTGCTTGGTGATATTTTCCCAAAGATTTCTAGTGATGACAATCTGTATTGGATTTAACACTTGGCATGCTTATTTTTATCAACACCAATTTGAAACTAGAATACAGAATGAAGATGCTACTTTTTACACCTACAATGGCACAATCAGCTCATGAGATTAAAGTACTCTGTCCTTGCTAATGACTGCACATTCAGATTTTTGAGTTTTCTCTACATGTGTTTCTTGATTTAACCCAGATTTGTGGGCTAGAAACCGTGGAGCTACTCTTTATTGGAGGTAAATCCCAGCCTCTTATTTGTCTCTTGGGTTTCTCACAGTGCTATGCCAGTTCTTTGTTTCTTGTACTTTTAGTCTGGGGCAACATTTGTCAATTCTTGGGTTTCTTTCCTCCAACTCCTTTACCCTATAATACCCAACCCCCAGCAAGTTTTTTCTTTACTGTGTATTTCAAATTATTTGAATTGTTGCTTTAGTTGGTGTAATAGTGTGGTATCACATAGATTTCTATCAGATCTATAGAATCATCCTGATGTTACACTGACTGGATAGTGATATTTTCTGCCTTTTCATCATTGGGCTCTCAAAAACTGCTTCTGGGCAGAAATTTGGTTCTAAGCCCATGTAGAGCAGAAGAGAAATATTAGGATGATATAGTCATATGCTATAGAACTCACCAGGTTTTGCAAAAATAACTTGAAACAAGACAGGAATGGAAGTACAAATCTCAGTGGGTTCTTAATGTTTCATCACAAAGTTTTGTGGTAAAACCAAGATGAAACCGCAAGCTTCACTGTTGGCCAGACCAGCAGTGGAAGAACGATTGATTTCAAGGTTAGCCAAGGTCAGAAGGAAACTTGGCTTGTTTTATTCCTATGTTCAAACTCCAGACCTACCAAGTTTTGCGTGGTTTGGGGTTTCCAAAACAGAAATCATTTTGGGACCAGTACAAAACTAAGGCCTGAGGACTAGGGGCAGGGAAAATTTGTTCTGTCTTGGCTTGCATTTCAGCAATGCCAAGGAAGAGGATTTTATCTCCAGAATTATTAGTCGAATCTTATTTACTTAAATTGTTCTTTGGAAGTTTATGAGAACAAAGAATATCTTTTCTTTCTGTTTCTCTACCCAATGGGAAGTCTAGGATTCTTTTCCCAGAGTCTCCAGACATATCTATAGGCCAGAGGAAGATTTATTTCTTGAAAAATTTCATGGTTATGATTACTGACTCATAGACTATGTTCAATTTCTTTGGCTCAATATTTGGGTAACTCTCCAGGGGTGAAAGTAGCAAAATTGCCTTGTCTGAGAGAATTGGACCTAGTCCACAGGTCTGAAAAAATCACGTTGCTCTTTTGGAATAAGGATTTGAAGAAAATAATAGAAACAGTCATGCTCAGAACCTAAGACCAGTCTCTCAGTGGGGTGTAAAAATGTGGCACATGAAAGACTCACTCCCTTGGTAACTTGTGGGCAGCCCAAGCTCTGATTACGGTGTCATGAGTGGACAGTATGAGTCTGGGAGTGACTCTTGTTATGCCAGGACCAAATCTTCTAGAAGGTGGTAAAGTTCATCACGTCAGTTAGACCCGCTTTCAGCCGCCAACTATAGAAAATCCTTCTGTAAGGTTTCACTCTTAGAGGCCATTATTTATTTTTCTCAAAAGGAATTCCAAGACTGGCAAGGTGGCTCCCCAGTGATATCAGAAACCTAGACATTTTTCTTCTTTCCACTCCACTGTCATCCTTCTTTTGGTCACCTGAGAATCTCTAGATGGTTGCTAGAGTTCCACATGTTTGCATTGTAGGCAGGAAGAAGGAAAGAGAGTTAAAGGCCAAAGGGCAAAGGCTTAAGGGTAAAATGGTGAAAAGGGCCATTTAATGAGGAAAACAAGAACTTATTCAGAACTCACACACCAGATTTTCACATATGTTATAAGGCTAGCACTGTGACACATGCCATCTCAGGTAGAGGCGGCTGGGGCTAGGTGGCTAGGTTGTGACTACTGGTGGGGTCATCCAGTCAACAATAGCTACCTTGACTAGTTCAAGACAGGTGGTCAACAATAAAAAGATTCCTGGAACTGCTGAAAAGAGTAGGGGTGAGATATTTATGCTGAAGCAGATCTCACCTGTAAATCAGACCCACAGAATGGCCAGAAGAGGATTACAGCTAAACTTTAGAGGATTCTCAGAGAAGTTGCTCTGTGAAGGTTCACTGAGAAGTCTAGTGGAGCCAGTATCAGATTTCACAAAGTAATTGTGTAATTTATAATAATTGGACATGAGGTGATTAAAATGTAATGTTGTAAGCTATTGTTGACCATGGAAGCTCTCAGAATGAACAAACCAGCTAAACTCTACATCTTCAGAGGGTCTGTCTTAAGGAAGCATTTATTTCTTCCTTTCTTCTTCTCTTTCTTTTTCTTTCTTTCATTCTTTCCATCTCTTCTTTCCTCTACTCATTCTTTTAAGTTTTAATCATAAAAAAGTCAGCATACAGAAAAAGTGAAAGAATAATACACACATAATTTCCATCATATTTTAATGTTATTTTTTACCTATGCATATATCTATCTAGGCATCTATGTATCCATCAATTTATCTATCTATGAGCTAATGTAGTAGATTGCAGACTCTTCATCCCTACATACTTGAGCATATTTCTCTTAAGAAGACATTTATACTGGAATAACTCTGTGGTAAAACAATTGAAAAAAAGAAATATAACTTATAAAAAAGCGAGACAAGAAGAATCCATGGGGCAAATATGCACAGAACAGGGAGTGACTGCACAGTTTCTTCCTTAGTAATCCTCCGGAACATGTCATGCTCAGTGTATACAAAAGTTGCATCTGGGAAAGGGAATGCTCAGAACACATACATTTCATTTTCTAAATAGTAAATTTTCTAACTGTATCCTAACTTCAAGGAAGAGAAAACAGCCAGAATGTGCACATTCTTCTATTACCCTTTCTTTCCTTTTCTGTTATGAAACATTTTCAAGTTAGAGGAAGGTTATTAAAATAACAAATACCCATGTATTTTCCACCTAGAATTAAAATGACAATTTAGGAGTGATTTTGCATTTTCAAGAGAGAACAACAGGCTGAGTGTGTTGGCTTATGCCTATAATCCCAGCACTTTGGGAAGCTGATGCAGGCAGATGACTTGAGGTCAAGAGTTCGAGACCAGCCTGGGCAACATGGTGAAATCCCATCTCTACTAAAAATACAAAAATTAGCTGGGCATGGTGTGGTGCATGCCTGTAATCCCAGCTACTCGGGAGGCTGAGGCAGGAGAATTGCTGAAACCGGGGAGGCGGAGGCTGCAGTGAGCTGAGATTCAGTCACTGCAGTCCAGCCTGGGTGACAGAGCAAGATTTTGTCTCAAAAAAAAAAAAAAAAAAAAAAAAAAAAAAAAGAGAGAGAGAGAACAACACATCTCTTCAACCAACTGCAAAAGCATTAGAGGGAAAGAAACAAAGGTGTAAGTAAAATATTCCAGAGAAGGGTTGTTTTGGGAACCAAAATAATGTAAAACAACTGGAGAAAGAGAAGGGTTAGTTTGATTTGTAGAGACTTAAAATCCCCAGGAAGAAGTCACATGAAGAGAGTAAGACAAAGCAAGATAAATTTGTCACAAGCACTCTTTCATGCCTACCTCATGGAAGGAGTTGCCATTTTTTTGGTGCCATTGGTTTCAAAGTTTCAGAAACGTGGTTCAGCAAAGAAGTGCCAGTGCTGCCAGTGCTGATCCCCAACAGCCCTGGAGACAATGAATGTGCTGTGCCCTCATCACTCTATCTCAGGCTGAGGTGTTCCCTCCTCTTCCATTAGTGGAACACCGAGAACTGGGAGGGAGACGACCTACAGCAGTAGTGCTCAGGCCTGTCAGATTCCCGCTAAGGCAAGCTGCTTTCAAGTGATTTGTGGTGGTAAAAAATCAACAACAGGCCTGGCACGGTGGCTCGCACTTGTAATCCCTGAACTTTGGGAGGCTGAGGTGGGTAACTGCTTGAGCCCAAGGATTTGAGACCAGCCTGGGCAACATGGCAAGATCCCCATCTCTACAAAAAAATACAAAAATTAGCTGGGTGTGGTGATGAGTGCCTATAGTCCCAGCTACTTAGGAGGCTGAGGTGGGAGGATTGCGTGAGCCCAGGAGGTTGAGGCTGTAGTGAGCCAAAATCAAGTCACTGCACTCTAGCCTGGGTGACAGAGCGAGACCCTGTCTCAAACAACAGCAACAAAAAACAAATAAAAACAAAAACCCCAAAAAAGCCAAAAAACAAAAAATCAGCATTAACAACAGTAGGATTGATTAAGAAACAAGAGTGAAAGATAAGATTAGAGGCTGAAGCTCGAACAGTCAATATGAGTCAGAAGGGGATTACAGCATCGGTGCCCAGGATGCAGCCAGCTTACTCCCCCAGTCTTCTGGACCCCTCCTCACGTCGTTGGACATCTTGATCCCAGAAGTCATCCACCACCACCTTGATAACCAAGGCAGAGGGCTATGAATGGACCTTGGATGCATTCCTTTCTAAACCACTCCATTTAAAACATTAGGTTTTTAGGTGGTTTAAAGGAATGCAAAACGATTCTGTTTACTTCCTCTTTGAATTTTCCTTTGCCACACTCTTTTATTTTCTCCTGGCTGACCTGCTGTGTCTGCTTTTGTTACTGATTCATCAAATGTCCACTCACACAGGCAGCATGTTTTTAGGCTGCTAGGCTAAAGAGGTGAAAAAGGTTTCCTCTGCCTGGGCGTGGTGGCTCACAACTGCAATCCCAGCATTTTGGGAGGCCAAGGTGGGTGAATCACCTGAGGTTAGGAGTTTGAGACCAGCCTGACCAATATGGTGAAACCCCACCTCTACTAAAAATACAAAAAATTAGCTGGGCGTGGTGGCATGCACCTGTAGTCCCAGCTGCTTGGGAGCCTGAGGCAAGAGAATTGCTTGAACCTGGGAGTCGGAGGTTGCAGTGAGCCGAGATTGCGCCACTGCACTCCAGCCTGGGTGACAGAGTGAGACTCCGTTTCAGGAAAAAAAAAAAAAAAAAAAAAGATTTCCTAATTGGCAATGACTCCCTCTGATATTTCTTTCGGGCCAATATACTCTTTTAATTATTTGATTTCTCCTGACTCGCAAAGTTCCCCTTCCTTATAATTAGATGAACCTAACCTGAGGCCTCTATTGATGGGAAAGGGCTTTCAAAGGCAATATTCAGAGAGTTTGCTTGACCAGAAAGGTCAGCAGCAAGCACCCAGCTCTGGTACAAGACCATATATTCTTTAAGGAATAGGACTCCATTAACAGACTTTGTTGCTGGAGAGTTTTTTATTCTTTCCTTTTCAGACCTAGAAGGATGTCTGAAGTGTTTATTATTAGTCTAAACTGAGAGCAAGTGAGTGTCCTTATCATTCAAAAACAAATACACCTGTCTGGCAGCAGGAACTCTGCTTGGCTTTATGAACCAGGAAAATCAACACTGTAGTCAGAGCCCAGCCAGTAAATCTGAGGGGCCTGTAAAGTCATGTTGGAGAAGGGGTTCTTTGTGGAAGGATTCAAGAGTTCCCAACGGAAGATCAGGCTTGGTAGTCATTTTATCAGTACAGACTCTGTAGCCTGTTTGTGTATCCGATACTACTAAATGTGGAGTGTAAGAACTTCGATGGGTGGGAACATGCCGAAAAGTTAGTAGGGAAAAACCTAAAGGTTAAAGGAAAACCAATATTCTCTGACTGCAGTCAGGTTAGCACTTCTTTCTGCCATCTCCCTAGGTCCTAGCTGTTGACCACTTTCCTCATGCTGAAAAAGGAACTAGTTCAGTCCTGAAACATAGTTATGCCATCCTGACTTCCTTTATTCTATGTTTAAAAATTTAAGAGTAACTTTACATTTTCAAAATAAAATGAGTATCTTGATACTCCCCAAATTCACAAGGCTGTAATGTAAGACTCTGTATTCATTCATTCATTGACTAATCTTTGAGCGCCTTTGAGGTTGAAGGCATTGTAGTGTTTGGACAACATAAAGGTGCCCTGTTGGAGCTTATGACCTAACAGGAAGTAAGATATACACCATTCAGTTCCCCCAACACACACCAGATACACATTCATTGTCCCCACAGTTTCACCATCAGCTTCAAGGATGTTTTCATATTAGAGTCAGTCTCAGTCACCTACTGACCCTGACTCTCCCTCCTATAATTTTAGTCCTTCCCAGATTGGTCCCAGAACAGTATTTTTCTTGTGTGTGTGACAGCTTTAGAGTCACCTGAACAGGTGGATAGTGTCAACTCTTTTGCCTTAGCTGCTTGTGTGTGGTTAGATGGTTCATCTGTGTGGGAGAGATTCTTAGGTCTATAAGTGGGAGGATGAGTGGGGTGAGAAGTATAATGTTTTGGAAGAAATAAAAGCATTCGACTCATTTTAAGGAATTATCCAACATAAAGGAATAATTAAAAATATGGTTACTAGTATTAATGAATGCAATCAACCAAATTTAAAGCCACATTTGTCACATTTTTAAACCCAGGGTAGGCTGCAAGAGAGCGTAAGTTTTGAAATTAGCAGAGTCGTGTTGAAATTCTGCTCTATCATTTTCTATCTATATAGACTTAGACCAATAACTTAATCCTATAGGTCTGTATTTTCACCTCTGCAAAATGGAGATAGTGATATTCACTTTTCAGAGTGATGTAAAGATGAAGTGAGCCAACCTGTGTAAAAGTTCTTAGTCCTGTGCCCCAAATGCTGACTCTCTCCCTGCCTTTTCCTCCACTTTTCTTTGGAGAATTATGCCTGTATTTTATTTTAGTCTGTCCTTTTTTTCCCCCTTGTTCTTGGCTTTTCTCATTGTTTTTGTTCTTATTTTTTCTGGCTGATCTTGTCTCTTTGGTTTCCCTCTTTTTCCTCTCTGTGGATGTTTGTTTTGCCTGTGTTTATTTTTCCATCATGAACTTTCCTTGAGTTCCTTTCTCATTTGCCTTTTTGCAGGCGTCTTTTGTTTTACCTGGGGCTCTAAGCCCTTTGCACGTTGATGTCAACACTGATTGCTGATTTTGGACTTTGTTGGAGAAAGGGGGTGGAAGGTGTGGGAAGACAGCTCTTAAGGGGCCTAGAGAAAGGATATTGGGAGGTTGAAGTGGTTAGTTGCTTGGCTATACATATTTTGCAGACATACATTTCAGTTTCTGGCCAGAAGTCTGACGGTTTTTCCCACAGGTCCTCAGGGTTTTTGAATCTGCCCGGATTTCACTTTCCTTCCCCTCTCCCTGTTTCTTTACCCGGTTTTAGTGGAGCCCAGCTTTCCCCTCCCCAACTTCCTGTTGCCTTGCTTTCTCTGAAACATGTTTTACCTATTACTGCTCTTCTTTACCGTTTCACTTATGTGGAACACACACTTGGAAGGGGGGTTGTTTCTTAAGAGGGGGAGGTCATTGCTGATAATAGGAGTAACAGTTGCCTATGATGCGCCAGTGCTCACACAAGACCAAAAACAAGACAGCAAGAACTCATAACCTTAGTTAATTGGAACAGATTCTGAATGTAGCCCAGAGAATCTAAAGGACAGAAACAAACTAAGGGAGTGGTGGATGGTGACAGGACGGAGATGCCAGGGAGTGTATCTTGCATTTTAATTTCCACAAACATTTACTCATCATCTATCCTGGGCCAAGCAGTGAGCTAGACTCTGGGTATAATTTGATAAACAATATAAGAAAAGGTCTGCCTTTAATTGCTTTTAATGGTTCAAATTGTGCTCTAAACAGAATCTCCCTGCAATTCATATCTATGATTTTAAATTTGGGACTACTTTTCTATCTTGCGAGACATCATGGAAAGAAATCTGGGACTTGAGTGGCAACAATGGATCTTGTGGTGCTTGTGGGCAATGGTTGGTGGCACATCACAATTACCTGTCACATGTCCCTAATATTTTTATTAAGGAAATCTTAAGCAAAAATAGTGACAATGCTAGAAAAAGCGCTTATCATGCATCACTCAGCTTCAACAATAATTAATATTTTGTCAACCTTGTTATATTTCTATTCTCCCCCGATATTGTCCTGGAATATTTTAATGAAAATTCCAGACACCATGTCATTTCCTCTTCTCAAGTAGAGAAGGACTTTTTTTTTTTTTTTTTTTACATAACTACCATGCCATTATTACATGTAACAAAATCAATAGTCGTTTTTTTGTTTGTTTGTTTGTTTGTTTGTTTGTTTGAGACGGAGTCTTGCTCTTGTCTTCTAGGCTGGAGTGCAGTGGCGCGATCTTGGCTCACTGCATTCCACCTCCCGGGTTCAAGCGATTCTCCTGCCTCAGCCTCCCGAGTAGCTGGGATTACAGGCACGTGCCATCACACTCAGCTAATTTTTGTATTTTTAGTAGAGATGGTGTTTCACCATGTTGGCCAGGCTGGTCTTAAACTCTTGGCCTCAGGTGATCCACCCACCTCGGCCTCCCAAAGTGCTAGGATTACAGGTGTGAGACACCGCACCCAGCCTATAGTAATTTTGTAATATCATCTAGTACTCAGTCCACAAGAACATTTCCCCAGTTATCTCAAAGATGCCTTTTTAAAAAATTATTTTTATTTTTATTTTATTTTATTATTATTATTTTTTGAGATGGAGTTTCACTCCTATTGCCCAGGCTGGAGTGCAATGGCATGATCTCAGCTCACTGCAACCTCCACCTCCGAGGTTCAAGTGATTCTCCTGCCTTAGCCTCCTGAGTAGCTGGGATTACAGGCATGTGCCACCATGCCTGGCTAATTTTGTAGTTTTATTAGAAATGGGGTTTCTCCATGTTCGTCAGGCTGGTCTCAAACTCCTGACCTCAGGTGATCCGCCTGCCTCAGCCTCCCAAAGTGCTGGGATTACAGGTGTGAACTACTGTGCCCGGCCAGTATTTTTATTTTTTATCTTCTGGAGATGAAGTCTCGCTCTATTGCCCGGGCTGGAGTGCAGTGGTGCAATCTTGGCTCACTGCAACCTCTGCCTCCCCAGTTCAAGCAATTCTCCTGCTCAGCCTCCAGAGTAGCTGGGACTACAGGTGCACGTCGCCATGCTTGGCTAATTTTTGTATTTTTAGTAGAGACGGGGTTTTGCTATGTTACCCAGGCTCGTCTCAAACTCCTGAGCTCAGGCAATCCGCCTGCCTTAGGCTCCGAAAGTGCTATGATTACAGGTGTCAGACACCTCACTGGCCTCAAAGATGCCTTTTTATAGTTGGTCTGTGTGGACTGGTATGAAAGCAAAGCACACATATTACTATCGGTCATTCTGCCTTTTAATCTCCTATTTTGTAATTATAATCCCCTTTCCATTGCTTTCTCCCATGCCATTGATTTCTATAGAAATTTGGAATAGTGGGTGTGCTGCCCAGATCTCTTCTTTATGACCAGAGCATTCATGTTGTAGCTGTCAGGAGTGAGGGTGGCTGAAGGCTACAGCATATATCTGGTCGTTTTGGGGGTAAAAACACCTGGCCTTTTTGCCCCAGTTTGGGACAACTCTGAAGGACCATCCCAATTCCAGAGCTCACTGTGAGATTGCCTGAGAACTCTGTTGTGACTGCACGAGTCCAGTTTCTTCCTCTTCCCAACCCTGTTTTCCTCACTTTCTTTTAGGTATGTTCCTGAGGCTACTATCATTAACATTTCTGAACACAGTCTCCTTGTCAAAGTCTATTTTCTAGGAAACCTGACCTGGACAGTTGACACCATGAGTGACTCTAGCAAGCAGAATCTAACATGGGATGTTGAAGCTGAATCCCTGCCTGCCAGCTGGCAATACAAACACCATTAGTGGTAGTTGGTGGACTACCCATAGCTCTGGTGTGGTGTAGAGGTGCAATTTTAAAAAATCACTGGTGGTGAGCTAGGATGGGATACCATGGAAGGGAAAGAACTGCCAAGGGCAATATCACAGACATTTGATAGGTTGGAGGGAAGTAACAAGCATAAAGACTGTGAGAGCTTGGATGTCTCTTGCTAGGGACTATTGATACATTGGACAAAGATAGTTAAAGCCTGAGGATGATTAATCACCAGAGGGCTTCCTCAGCAGCCTATAAAGGAATTTGTTTTGCTTGTAGCCAGGGGGCAGAAGAAGCAGATGATCAGATCTGGGGCTTTATAAGGGTAACATAGCTCTAGAGGAGATTGAACTTTTAAGTCTGGCAAATCTGCTATGCCAAGGTTAGGTCCCAGTTGGAAAGAAGTAAGGTACTAAGACTGGGGGTGGAGACATCTGGATCAATGCATTTGAAAATATCGAATCACCAGATTTCCCTGGACCCTCTGGGCCCACAAAAATGATTAACTGTTCTCTGTAAAGCAAACTCTCCTCTTGCTTGAAAAAGATGCAAAGGTCTCTGTCTTGTAACACAACACATAGTATAGTCTGAAGGGACTTGAATCAACTAGGAGTTCTTCAGAACATCATATTGGTGCACTATTTAATGACAACGAACAGTAAGTCCTTGGAGACTGATATGGGTTGGCTGTGACCCTATCCAAATCTCATTTTGAATTATAGTTCGCATAATCACCATATGTCATGGGAGGGACTTGGTGGGAGGTAATGTAATTGGAGCGGTTACCTTCATGCTGTTCTCACGATAGAGAGGGAGTTCTCATGAGATCTGATGGTTTTATAAGGGGCTATTCCCCCTTTTGCTCAGCACTTGTCCTTGCTGCCACCATGTGAAGGAGGACATGTTTGCTTCCCCTTCTGCCATGATTATAAGTTTCTCGAGGCCTCCCCCAGTCATGCTGAACTGTGAGTCAATTAAATCTCTTTTCTTTATAAATTATCCAGTCTTGGGATATCTTTATTAGCAGCATGAGAACAGACTAATACAGTAAATTGGTACTGGGTACTGGGGTGCTGCTTTAAAGATACAAAAAAATGTGGAAGTGACCTTGGAACTGGGTAACAGCAGAGGTTGGAGCAGTTTGGATGGCTCAGAGAAGACAGAAAATGTGGAAATGTTTGGAAATTCCTAGAGAATGGAGGGCTCAGAAGAAGGCGGGAAGATGTGGGAAAGTTTGAAACTTCCTAGAGACTTGTGAATGGCTTGACCAAAATGCTGATAGTGATATGGACAATAAAGTCCAGGCTGAGGTGGTCTCAGATGTAAATGAGGAACTTGTTGGGAACTGGAGTAAAGGCCACTCTTGCAATGCAAAGAGACTAGTGGCATTTTGCCCCTGCTCCAGAGATCTGTGGAACTTTGAACTTGAAAGAGATAAGTTAAGGTATCTGGCAGAAGAAACTTCTAAGTGGCAAAGGGTTCAAGAGGAAGCAGAGCATAGGAGTTTGGAGAACTGCAGCCTGATGATATGATGAAAAAGAAAAACTCATTTCTGGAGAGAAATTCAAGCTGGCTGCAGAAATTTGCATAAGTCATGAGAAGCCAAATGTTAATCACCAAGACAATGAGGAAAATGTCTCTCCAGGGCATGTCAGAGACCTTCACAGCAGCCCCTCCCATCACAGACTTGGAGGCCTAGGAGGGATAAATGGTTTTGTGGGCAGGCCAGGACCTCCCTGCTCTATGCAGCCTCAAGACACGGTGTCCTGTGACCCAGCTGCCTGAGCTCCAGTTGTGGCTATAAAGGGCCAATGTACAACTCAGGCCACACATACAGCTCAGGCCATTGCCTCAGAGGGTACAAGACCCAAGCCTTGGTGGCTTATATGTGGTATTGAACCTGTGGGTGCACAGAAGTCAAGAATTGAGGTTTGGGAACCTCTGTCTAGATTTCAGAGGATGGATGGAAATGCCTGGATGTCCAGGCAGAAGTTTGCTGCAGGGGTGGAGTCTTCATGGAAAACTTCTGCTGGGGCAGTGTGGAAAGGAAATGTGAGGTTGGAGGCCCCACACAGAGTCCCCACTGGGGCACTGGTTGGCGGAGTTGTGAGAAGAGGGCCACCATCCTCCAGACCCCAGAATGGTAGCTCCACCAACAGCTTGCACCGTGTGCCTGGAAAAGCCACAGACACTCAACACCAGCCTGGGAAAGCAGCTGGGAGGGGTTTGGGGGGAGCTTTACCCTGAAAGCCACATGGGCAGAGCTTCCCAATGCCATGGGAGCCTACCTCTTGCATCAGCATGCCCTGGATGTGAGACAAGGAGTCAAAGGAGATCATTTTGGAACTTTAAGGTTTAATGCCTGCCCTGTTGGATTTCAGATTTGCATGGGGCCTGTAGCCCCTTTGTTGTGACCAATTTCTCCCATTTGGAATGGGTGTGTTTACCCAATGTCTGTACCTCCATTGTGTCTAGGAAGTAACTAACTTGCTTTTGATTTTACAGGCTCATAGGTGGAATGGACTAGCCTTGTCTCAGATAAGACTATGGACTTGGACTTCTGGGTTAATGCCACAATGAATTAAGACTTTGGTGAACTGTTGGGAAGTGCATAATTGTGTTTTGAAATATGAGGACATGAGACTTGGGAGGAGCCAGGGACAGAATGATGTGGTTTGGTTGTGTCCCCACCCAAATCTCCTTTTGAATTATAGTTCCCATAATCCTCATGTGTTGTGTCATGGGAGGGACCTGGTGGGAGGTAATTTAATCATGGGGTGGCTATCCCCAGTTGTTGTTCTCATGATAGTGAGTGAGTTCTCACAAGATATGATGGTTGTATAAATAGCTTTTCCCCCTTTTGCTCAGCACTTCTCCTTGCTGCCACCATGTGAAGAAGGATATGTTTGCTTCCCCTTCTGCCATAATTGTAAGTTTCCTGAGGCCTCCCCAGCCATACTGAACTGTGACTCAAGTAAACCTCTTTCCTTTATAAATTATGCAGTCTCAGGTAAGTCTTTATTAGCAGCATGAGAACAGACTAATACAGAGACCTTGTTAAAGACATCTGTGCTCCAGAAGGTGGGACATAATCCCTACAAACATTCAAGCATCCACCACATCTGTGAAATTTTAAGGATCCCAGTCTGGGGCATGCCAGGACATTTTCTCCAAAGTAAACTACAAATTATAGTATCTTCCACCTCCTGCTACTAAGAAGGAATCAAAACCTTTGGTAGGTCACTTTGGGTTCTTGGGGACAGTATATTCTACATTTAGGAATACTGCTTTGATCATTTGCTAACCACCATGGAATATTTCCAGATTTGATAAGAGCCCAGAGAAGGAAAGAGGTCTCTAGCAGATGCAGGCTGTGGCAAAAGCAACCCGGCCACTTGGGTCATGTGACCTGCTGACTGTGGCACTGGAAGTATCTACAGTGGGTAAAGGTGTGTACAACAAACTCCAGTAGAAAAATCACACATAGATGCCCAGGGTCTGGCACAAGATCATGCCCTTTGCAGTAGAGAACTACACACCAATCACAAACACAACTCCCTGAAGCTACTGGGTAGCTTCTGGTAATGCTGGAATATCTAATGACCGTGTGGTCAGGCTGGATTTTGTCAGAACCACCAAGTCATAAGATTTTGTGGGTCCATAAGGAATCCATTGTAAATTGGAAGTAGTGCATCTGGGATTGGACAAACATGGGTGATGGTGCACAGATAAGCTGCAAGAGCAGGTGGCCAGACTCTGTGCCCAGCCCTACTTTTTTACATAGTGAGTGAGTATATGAGCAAGGTCATTGTGAGGGTAAAATGGCCTGACTTCTGGCCTCTGTGTAGGATATCTTGGAATGGCCAGAGCACCCTGGGGGATCGCCCCAGTTCTCCATTGCAACTGTGTTGCAGTTTAATTTCTCCCTTTGCCCAATCCTGTTTGCCTCTCTCTCTTATAGGTATATTCCCTGAGATCATTTTACAATAAATCTGCACATGGCTCTCTGTCTCAGAGTCTGTTTGTTAGAGAACTCTACCTAAGACATTAGGTCATTCATCCCATAGAATGTCTGGATTTGGCTGATGTTTCCTTGTATTGTGGTTTTACAGCTACTTGTTTTTCTATCCCTTTGTTTCCTGTAAAGATGTGGTTGTAGCTAGAGAATTCAAGTAGATTCAGGTGGCAAAGTGTGAATGCATCATATTCCAAGGCATAAAATATCTGGATGTCTCACTTTTGGTAATGCTAATATTGATTGGTTGGTTCAGGTATTGTCATATAAGTTCTTTAATAGCCCTATTTTTCCTTTTTCTCATTTTCCCTTATTCCTTTCATTTTTCAATTCTGTTTCCTCCTCACCTATTTTCACCTCCTTCTTTCTGTATGTCTCAGATTTCCCAGTGGCACCATGTTCATTGGTGTGGAAGAACTCAGGGCTCTTGTGATTGCTGGTAACAAACTTGACCTCTTGAGAAAGATGAAGAATAGCTGGCCAGAGAGAAAGAAAATCATTAGTTTTCATGTCCAAATCATCGAATATCTTACTCTAACTCTGTAAAAACGAGTTTTTGTTTGGCCTTGTAGTGAATGAGAAGGGTGAGTTTGTACTGGATATGGATGATCATTTCATACCCTACTCTGTCATCACAAAACATCCTTTTCCCTTTCTGCCCTCTTCCTTCTCAAGGAATCATTATTGGCATGACCCCACTGCTCACATTTTATTGAAATGTGATGGTACTTGCTAAAGTGATAAATTATTCTGGTATGTCAAATGAAAGGAAAGGGGAAAGGTCTGGTGTCCTCCTTTTAGGATCTCTCTTCCTTTGTATGATAATGCATAGCTGGCATCTGAAGATAATGCTTCTATTTTTATTATCCCATCAAAACAATAACTGCAGGGCGGGAATTCATAATCAGGGAAGAGGGAAACACCTTGGCAAGCCATGGCGGCAGCTTTTTGGTAGGCCTAGCTTTGAGTGTTGTGACCACCAATCAGCTTGATGGGCTGCAGCTTACTTCATTTACACACGGGGCTGGGCAGAAGGCTCATGTCCAAAGGCATGAAGAAAGTCTGTTCACCTGGAAAGAAAAAAATTATTTGACAATGACATCTGAACTCTCTCACGCAATGGGTTATAGTCAGTATCTTAATTAAAGAACATCTTTTCATGCCAGTAACAGAAGATAACTGGGAATAGCTTCACCAAAAAGGAAAGGGAAGAAAAAAGATACATTATGAAATCCAAGGAGAAGCTGAACATTCAGTAGGTTTCACAAAAGGAAAGAACCAGAAGTTAGAAAGCTGTTAGAACCCAGACCACAGTTCCCACTTGAAGCGTCTCTCTGTTCACAGTCTTGAGAGAGAGAGACTGTTATTGACTATCTTGCATCAACTGTCCATTCCTAGTCCAGTCAGCTATGGTCAAGAGATTTTGGTGCAAATATGAGGGGAGGGCAGTTCTTTTTTTTTTTTGAGACGGAGTTTTGCTCTTGTTTCCCAGACTGGAGTGCAATGGCACGATCTTGGCTCTGCAACTTCTGCCTTCCCAGGTTTAAGCGATTCTCCTGCCTCAGCCTCCTGAGTAGCTGGGATTACAGGCACCTGCCACCATGCCTAGCTAATTTTTTGTATTTTTAATAGAGATGGGATTTCATCATGTTGGCCAGGCTGGTCTTGAACTTCTGGCCTTAGATGATCCACCCGCCTCGGCCCCCCAAAGTGCTGGGGTTATAGGCATGAGCTACCACGCCCAACCATCAGGGCAGTTCTTACTGAAGGGAATTTGAGTTATGGTCTGGACAGATACCCCCAAAGCTAGTCAATATCTGATAAGTATCTGAATGGATGAAGGATGTGTGGGTGGCTGTGTTTACACAAATACATGTGAATATTGTCATGCATCACTTAAGAACAGCGATGCAAGGGATACAATCTGAGAATGGATTGTTAGGTGATTTTGTCATTGTGTGAACATCATAGAACATGTATACTTACACCAACCTAAATGGTAATAGCCTACTACACACTTAGGCTATGTGGTATAGCTTATTGTTCCCAGGCTACAAATGTAGTGCATGTTACTGTACTGAATAATTCAGGCAATTACAATGCAATGGTAAGTATTTGTTTATCTAAACATAGAAAATGTACAGTAGAAATATGATATAAAAGATAAAAAGTGATATACCTGTAGAGGGCACTTATGAATGGAGCTTGCAGGACTGGAAGTTGCTCTGGGTGAGTCAGTGAATGGTGAGTGAATGTGAAGGCCTAGGGCATTACTGTACACCAATGTAGACTATAAACACTGTTTAGGCTATACTTAATTTCTTTTCTTTTTCTTTTCTTTTTTTTTTTGAGATAGGAGTCTCACTCTGTTGCCCTGGCTGGAGTGCAATGGCACAATCTCAGCTCACTGCAACCTTCACCTCCTGGGTTCAAAAGATTCTCCTGCCTCAGCCTCCCGAGTATCTGGAATTACAGATACCTGCCACCACACCCAGCTAATTTTTTTTTCATTTTTAGTAGAGACAGGGTTTCACTATGTTGGTCAGGCTGGTCTTGAACTCATGACCTCAAGTAAGCCACCCACCTCTGCCTCCCAAAGTTCTGGGATTACAGGCATGAGCCACCATGCCTGGCCAATTTCTTGAAAAATGTTTTCTTCAATAATAAATTAAGTTTAGCTTACTGTGGCTTTTAAACGTTATAAATTTTTAAGTTTTAAACGTTAAAAGTTTTTAAGTTTTAAAAACGTGTTGACTGTTTCATAACACTTAGCCTAAAACACAAACACATTTTACAGATGTACAAAAATATTTTCTTTCTTCTTATCCTTATTCTACACATTTTTTCCATTTTCAAGTAATGAGCTATAGAAATGATCCCTGAAAGTATAGTCATCTCTATTTTTGTTTTCTATTTAAAAATTAAAAAAATTTATTTTGTACTTTTAAAACTTTGTTGTTAAGAACTAACACACACACACACACACACACACACACACACACACACACACACACTAGCATAGGCCTGCATAGAGTCAGGACCATTAAGACGTCACTAGGTGACAGAAATTTTTCAGCTCCATGATTATATTATAGCACCACAGTTCTATCATTTAGTAATATGTTGTTTTGAAGCACATGACTGATACACACACACACATACATACATATATAAAGATTATATATATAAATGTTAAATTCAAAAGCATCTGTAGAACAATTATTAAAATGATAATATGTGAAAGCTTCATGAAGATAAAGACCTTACTGTCCTCTTTACTTCTTTTATGCCAAGAATCTGGAAGGGTCCCTGGCTCATAGTAGGTGTTTGGCTACTATTCATTGAATTTATGTGTATTCATTAATTATGATAAAATAAAGTAATACTAAGTATCATTAAAAGTCGAGCAATGAGCCTGTGATCTTCCTGATAAGATGCAATTTGAAGTACACAGCACTACCTATAAAATATTCTTGCCAAAATAGTAGAACATGAATCTAATCAAGGTTTTAGAACTAAGCTCCAGTTTACAGAAAATGAAGAAACATACAAGTTAAATGATACTTTGAAGAAGCAAACAGATAAATCCAGAATATGGGACATCTTATAGAATAATTGACCTGGTCTCTAGAACAAGCCAATGGCATGGGGATAAAAATGAGAAAGAGATTTAGGAGACATAACAACTAAATTCAAACACACTATAAAAAGAGTTTTTGGAAACAATTATGGAAATTTATTCATAAACTCTTGTTATATGATACCAAAATTGATTGCTAATTTTGTTAAATATGATAATGGCCTCATGGCCATATAAGAAAGTGTCCATTTTTTGTTTAGAGATACATAACGAAGCAAGAGGTAGGCTCCCATGGCATTGGGAAGCTCTGCCCATGTGGCTTTTCAGGGTAAAGCTTCCCCGTAACCCCTCCCAGCTGCTTTCCCAGGCTGGTATTGAGTGTCTGTGGCTTTTCCAGGCACACGGTGTAAGTTGTTGGTGGAGCTACCGTTCTGGAGTCTGGAGGATGGTGGCCTTCTTCTCACAGCTCCGCCAACCAGTGCCCCAGTGGGGACTCTGTGTGGGGCCTCCAACCTCACATTTCCTTTCCACACTGCCCCAGCAGAAGTTTTCCATGAAGACTCCACCCCTGCAGCAAACTTCTGCCTGGACATCCAGGCATTTCCATCCATCCTCTGAAATCTAGACAGAGGTTCCCAAACCTCAATTCTTGACTTCTGTGCACCCACAGGTTCAATACCACATATAAGCCACCAAGGCTTGGGTCTTGTACCCTCTGAGGCAATGGCCTGAGCTGTATGTGCAGCCTGAGCTGTACGTTGGCCCCTTATAGTCACAGCTGGAGCTGAGGTAGCTGGGTCACAGGACACCGTGTCTTGAGGCTGCATAGAGCAGGGAGGTCCTGGCCTGCCCACAAAACCATTTATCCCTCCTAGGCCTCCAGGCCTGTGATGGGAGGGGCTGCTGTGAAGGTCTCTGACATGCCCTGGAGAGACATTTTCCTCATTGTCTTGGTGATTAACATTTGGCTCCTCATGACTTATGCAAATTTCTGCAGCCAGCTTGAATTTCTCTCCAGAAATGGATTTTCTTTTTCATCATATCATCAGGCTGCAGTTCTCCAAACTCCTATGCTCTGCTTCCTCTTGAACCCTTTGCCACTTAGAAGTTTCTTCTGCCAGATACCTTAACTTATCTCTTTCAAGTTCAAAGTTCCACAGATCTCCGGAGCAGGGGCAAAATGCCACTAGTCTCTTTGCATTGCAAGAGTGGCCTTTACTCCAGTTCCCAACAAGTTCCTCATTTACATCTGAGACCACCTCAGCCTGGACTTTATTGTCCATATCACTATCAGCATTTTGGTCAAGCCATTCACAAGTCTCTAGGAAGTTTCAAACTTTCCCACATCTTCCCACCTTCTTCTGAGCCCTCCAATTCTCTAGGAAGTTCCAAACATTTCCACATTTTCTGTCTTCTCTGAGCCATCCAAACTGCTCCAACCTCTGCTGTTACCCAGTTCCAAGGTCACTTCCACATTTTTTTGTATCTTTAAAGCAGCACCCCAGTACCCAGTACCAATTTACTGTATTAGTCTGTTCTCATGCTGCTAATAAAGACATCCCGAGACTGGATAATTTATAAAGGAAAGAGATTTAATTGACTCACAGTTCAGCATGACTGGGGGAGGCCTCGAGAAACTTATAATCATGGCAGAAGGGGAAGCAAACACATCCTCCTTCACATGGTGGCAGCTAGGACAAGTGCTGAGCAAAGGGGGAAAAGCCCCTTATAAAACCCTGATCTCATGAGAACTCCCTCCCTATCGTGAGAACAGCATGAAGGTAACCGCCCTAATTACATTACCTCCCACCAGGTCCCTTCCATGACACATGGGGATTATGGAAACTCTACATAATGAAGCCTGTAGAAGTAAAACGATATGTTGTCTATGATTTGATTTAAAGTGCTTTAGCAAAGAAAAACAAAAGAAAAAGGAACAGATGATACAACAGGAAAATCTTGATAATTTTGAGGTGTGAATGAGGTATATATGGGGGTTCATTTTCTATTCTCTTGATTTTTGTGCATGTTTGAAATTTTTCATAAAAAATGGGAAGATAATAGAGCATATTTTCAGCTTTTTCTAAACTGCTGAGTCTTAAGTATGTTTGCATGTTATAATGTGCACATTTACATGGAGAAACACTTCCTGGGGGACAAGGTGAAATGGTGGAAAGTGCCTTGATTTAGGAGTCAGACAAATGTGGTTTGAATCCTAGCTGCATTCCAAGAACTTGAGGAGGAAGAGAGCATGCCTGTAGCAAAGGCAGCAAGGGCAGAGGAATGACTGGTTTATAACACGTGTGTGTGTGTGTGTGTGTGAATATATATACACACACACATATACACACACATATATATAAGATATATATAGGATTCCTGGGAGACGACTAAGTCTTGAGGGGTGAAAGACATGGTGATTTGTTTTGAGGCATGTTGAGTTTGAGTTAAGGTGTCTTTGAGACATACAAGAAGTGATGTCAACAATGCAGTTCATGTCAAAGTCTGGAGCACAGATGAGAGAACAGTGTAAGTCTACTAGTTTGATAGAAAAAAGGCAGTTTACCTTTAGATGTTTCCATGTAATTGTGTTGCTGCTACAGCACATGGAAGTATTTCACAGCTATAATACCTATGAGA
The DNA here is from genome assembly GCF_049350105.2 of Macaca mulatta. Classification (NCBI taxonomy): domain Eukaryota; kingdom Metazoa; phylum Chordata; class Mammalia; order Primates; family Cercopithecidae; genus Macaca; species Macaca mulatta. The sequence continues at coordinate 133,737,227 of NC_133412.1, read as the reverse complement.
AGCAAGGACTCGTATAAAGCAATATAAAGTTGTGTTTTATTTGTTTCACAAATGAGCAAGTTCATTTTTATAGGAAAGCAGTTACCTTTCTCCTGCTTTTTATCTTTTACTGCAGATGTGGGGAATTCTGGCAGTAGCTGAGACCCTTTTGAGCCAAGTCTGCCTTTACTTTTTCCTATTATTACAGTTTATTTTTTGTGATGTGAATCTGCCAGTTACTAGTTAGATAGACTTTCTGTTGAAGGAGTTTGCTCTGAATTGCACTCTAGCAACACCTAACCAGGAATGCCCCTTCTATCCCATTAGAGAAAGCCACTAAGAGAACTGTTAAAATTATCTAAGAGTCAGATCCCAAGTTGTTTTAGGTATAAAGCAGAATGAGGTAAGCTGGAGTGGGAGGTAGGGAGTGATGGTGGTAATGAGGATGTAACCTCTCATCCCATTTTTAAGAAAGTCTGTAAAATGTTGCTTATGAAAATGACTTGGTCTCATAAAGGGGTATAACTGCTTCAGAGTCTTTCAGAAACTCAGACGTATCCTGTGGTTAATTGTCCATTTTTGGCTTAGTTTTGCTTAGCCTCCCAGAGAACCATTTTAATAACACTGTATTTTTAACTGGGAAAAAATAATTTGATGGTGCATTAATTGCTCCTTTGATGACATTTTGAGAGTTCACCACTGTTCTCTTGCTACACCTACCTATTCACTTTTAGCTTTTCCTAATGTTTTCTTAGTTTTGCAGAGCAGTATATGATAGTCAACGCAAATTATCAAAACACTACCTCTGATTTATCTAACTGTTTCTCCTGAAGCCTTTGGCATGATTTCACGTGTACAATTTCACCAGAACTCGTATGACATTTCTGTCAAAGAGTTAGGGAATGACAGGTGCTACTATTCCCATTTTTTGATAGGAACAAGAGTGACAGAGTTAGTAAATGTCAGAACCAGGGCTAGAGCATAAGTGTTTTTATTTCTATCCTAACATGGGAAAAAGAAAGAAAGACAGATAAAGGAGAAAGAAGGGTGTAGAAGAAAGACCAGCAAATAAAAAGTAAAATGAGTTTGTCTACTTATTCCTTAAAGAAACTAAAAAAAATCATCTTCAGTGTTCCCATTCCTGAGACTACATGATGAATGATGAATGGTTCCACGCCAGGAGCCAAAGCTCTAGTGGGAGAGGCAATCCCATAAATATTCTAGTATACACGATTTCTTTCCATGCTGCCATAATTGTGCACATGAACGTCCTGGCTGATGCTCTCAAGAGCATCAACAATGTCAAAAAGAGAGACAAACACCAAGTTCTTATCAGACTGTGCTCCAGAGTCATTATCCAGTTTCCAACTGTGATGAAACGTGATTACACTGGCAAATTTGAAATCACTGATTATCACAGAGCTGGGAAAATTGTTGTGAACCTCACAGGCAGGTTAAACAAGTGTGGAGTGATCAGCCCCAGGTTTGATGTGCAACCCAAAGACCAAGAAAGATGGCAGAATAATATGCTCATGTCTCATCAGTTTGGTTTTATTGCGCTGACCACCTCAGCTGGCATCACGGACCATGAAGAAGCAAGACAAAAACACACAGGAGGGAAAATTCTGGGATTCTTTTTCTAGGGATGTAATACATGCTTATAAGAAAAATGCCTCAATGGACCAAAAAAAAAAATTGCAGTATAATGGAAGAATTAAAGAAGTGCCATGGGAGAAATAGTGAGCAAAATGGATTATAACATCAAAAAAAATTTTTTTTTGAGATGGAGTTTTTGCTCTTGTTGCCCAGGCTGGAGTGCAATGGCATGATCTCAGCTCACTGCAACCTCCACCTCCTGGGTTCGAGCGATTCTCCTGCCTCAGCCTCCAGAGTAGCTGGGATTAGAGGCATGTGCCACCACGCCCGGCTAATTTTGTATTTTTAGTAGAGACAGGGTTTCACCATGTTGGCGAGGCTGGTCTCAAACTCTGACCTTAGGTGATCCGCCCACCTCAGCCTCCCAAAGTGCTGGGATTACAGGTGTGAGCCACCACGCCTGGCGTACATCAAATATTTTTTGCCGATGGTCTCACTTTCTCAATTCCAAATATCTAAGATCTTCTCATTAGTTTGTCTTGTAGTGGATACCATGTATTATCTGATGTTATTATTTTGTATTCAGGCACCATTGTCTCTTAATACTATTTTGCCCACATTTTGGTATAAGATTTCTTGATTTTTCTCAAAGTAATCTTTGAGATCCTCTCTTAGCCACATTTGGCCAGTGACATCATTTTAAACTTCCAAGTTTTCAATTTCATGCTCTTAGAATTATGGCTAGTAGAGCAGGATAGGACTACAGGAGATTGTCCAGCCCTACCCCTTGGACTCCACTTGTATCACAATGGCAAGCCTTGATGAAGCACTATGTTGTACTGACGAACTTCCAAAACTGTCAGCTTTCCACATTACAACCTAGCCAATCAAGGAATAACTAATGGGCCAGATACTCTTATACCTGCCTAGTTAAAAAATATATATTTCAGAAGACCTTGTTATAGGGTTAAAAAGCAGATTGGTTGGATTTGAGTAAGGAAAAGGCATAGTAACTAATGTGACTTATTTAATAAAATATAATTAATCCTCTCCACCTAATGCATCATGCTACTTAGTGTGTGTGTGTGCGTGCGCACATGTGCACGCACATGGGTGAATTGTCCAATAACAAATCACTGCTACTTCCTTACATTTGAGGTGTGATGGCTCACCTATTCACATGGCCAATTTGAAGAGAGAAGTTCACCTAAATATACAGCTATTCAAAAAGCATTTATTGAGAAGTTACATTTAAGGCACCTTTTGATACATGGGGCGTACATATAGAGGTACCCAGCTCCCAGTGTGGTGGCACTGTTGAAATGAATTAATAAGATAATTTGTTAATGTGAAGGCTGTTTTATAAATTATGAAGTGCAAGCAAAAATTCTACTATTGTTACAAAAATAAAATCCATAAACCTTTTCCTATTGCTTGTTTGGCATAGAAGTGAAATCCTTTCAGGTTTGCACCTTTACAAGCCCTGGGCATGTGGGAATGTACTAAATCTGGCTTGGACTTGGTTCAGTCTTAGATCTCAGAAACTGTGGGGACTATGATTGTGACAGTACCATTCATCTTGTCTTCTGTAAACTCACAGTTACAACTTTTCTCCAATTTGGGTATAAGAGGAAGACGAGACTAGTTTTGCCTTTTGCATCACACAGCCATCAAGTGACTTGGATTTTCATCCTCACTGATTTCCTTTGCAAAATGCCCTTGAATGTCAGGTGTGGGCAGAGAAACCATGGTAGGACTCTCTCCTCTTGCAAAGCGAAGTGGAGTGTTACTGTCACAACAAATGCATCTTTTCTTTTCCTCTAGTTTTCATAAATGCCCAGGTGCATAAGCAAATGTCCTAGGACTCTCTGTAGCTTGCTGAAGGTTGTAATAATTTTTGTATTTTTTACTTTAAGGTCTCTTTTATTTTTCTCCTAAATCCTGTTATGTGGCCGAGCCAGGAAAGATGCTTACTTTCAAAATATAGGTACAGAAAAAGTAAGGCTCCATATGTGGAAATCAGCGACAACTCAACCTGTTTGGACTTTGTTTGCAACATAGGAATTGTACACCTTGGTTATGGTCTGTTAGTTGTTCTGAAATCTGTGCTACAAATTACTAATGACCTTAGTTGTGCTTGGCATTGATAACAGCAGAGAGTAATGCACATTTTATTCTACAGAGTAGTTCCAGCTGGTGCTGAATGAGGCAACCTGACTTCTAAACAGTGTTTATTGCAAGGGTCATCTTACATCATTGCTCTATTATCCAAGGTTAATTGTCAATTTGCTTTTAAATGTTATGCAAAAGTATTGGCTTAGCTGTAGAAAACTTCATCTTGGGAAATTTGACCCTCTTAGCGATGAATAATTAATGTCCTATGAAATCACATTCCTGAAAGAGAATTCTAAAGTTCACCATGACCATCCTTTTTTCTCCTAAGTGTATTCTATTTTTAAGAATTCCTGGAAACAACTCTATGTTAAAAAAGAAACGACGATTTAAAAGCAAACATGCTGAGAAAGTATTTACAGAAAACATGATAGACAAAAGATGGCTACTTTTGTTATATGAAGAGCTTTACATAAAGTTATAAGAAAACCATTAAGAATACATTAGATAAATGGAGTAAGGATATGCGCAAAATTTCACAAAAGAGAGAGATCAACTAATAAAACTGGAAAACAGGTCAGTCTCACAAGTGTCATAGGCACATAATAACTAACAGGTACTTTTTGGGTTTTTTTGCTGATCAAGTTAGCACAGACTTGAGTTATAATACTGTTGAGAATATGGTGAAATAGGCACTTGTTCTATGTCACTTGTGGATGCATAAATTCTTAAGATTTTTTTGCAAGGTAAGTTGCAAAACTGTATCAAGATTTTTAAAAACACTCTTAGCCTGTTTTCAGTAATTCCCCTCTAGGAATCTGTTATAATGGCATATTGTTACTTAAAACATATAATGCATAAATATGTTCAAATATAATAGCAAAAAATTGGATCAAATGTAATAGCAAAAAATTGGAACCACAATTAACATGTTCAACAGTGAGAAATGGGTAAATAAACTATGGTCTATTTAGTATATCATTGAGTAATATTGTAATGTTAAATTGCAAAAGCATTCACAAAACGACAAATATCTATCTGAGGTACCTAGAGTAATGAAATGTACAGAGAAAGAAAATAGAATGATAGTTGCCAGGCACTGGGGGAGCCAGTAATGGTCACTTATTATTTAATTGGTAGAGAGTTTTAGTTTGGGATGATGAAAAGGTTCTGGAGATGGTTAGTGGCGATGGTTGCACAACAAAGTGAATGTACTTGATGTCACTGAATCGTACACTTTAAAAAAGCTAGAATGTTATATATTTTATCACAATAAAAAAACGCAAGATCTTTATAATAGCATGAGTAATGTTTGTTGTATATTGTATGATTCTAGTTTTAAAAAGCAGCAACATAAATGCCCTGTGAAAGACACTGTCAAGAGAATGAGAAGATAAGTCACAGACTGGGAAAAATATATGCAAAAAACCTTTTGGTTAAGACTGTTATCTAAAATATACAAAGAACTTTTACAACTCAAGAATAAGAAACAACCTGATTAGAAAATAGGCAAAAGATGGCTGGGTGTGGTGGCTCACACCTGTAATTCAAACACTTTGGGAGGCCGAGGCGGGTGGATCATCTGAGGTCAGGAGTTGGAGACCAGCCTGGCCAACATGGTGAAACGCTGTCTCTACTAAAGATACAAAAATTAGCTGGGCGTGGTGGTGGGTGCCTGTAATCCCAGCTATTCGAGAGGCTAAGTCAGAAGAATCGCTTGGACCCTGGAGGCAGAGTTTGCAGTGAGTCGAGCTCACACCACTGCATTCCAGCGTGGGCCACAGAGTGAGACCTAGCTCAAAAAAAAAAAAAAAAAAAAAAGGCAAAAGACCTGAGTAGACACCTCACCAAAGAATATGTAGAGCATCTACCGGCATCTATCTATTATATATATAAAATATATATAGTGTATATATACACATATATATGTGTGTATATATGTACATATACATATATATGTGTATATATACATATATATGTGTATGTGTATATATACCCCCATACTGATGGGAAAATGCAATAGCTTGTAGCAAAAGAAAAAGAAGTAGAAGAAGTAAAAAAAGAAAATACGAATAGTGACTGTATTAGGAAGTGGGACTATAAATGAGCCCTTTCCTTTCCAACTTTATTATTTCTTTCTAAATGTTCTCCAAAAAGCAAGTATTAAATTTACAGTGATTATATAAACTTTCAATTTCAAAAGTAAATGAATAGGACTTTCAGTTGAATATGGTTCCAGATTGAACACATACATTTTACATCTGCTTCCTCCTGGAATTCCAATAAAACAATAATAAAGGCTTTAATAAAAGACACAAGTTCTTCCAGACAAGAGGTACCGAAAGCAACAAAATCAGATGGTCTAACTTGGGATAGAGACTGACTTGGGCAAACTATAGAAAGCAGGATTCTGACCTAGCAGTGAGAAAAAGCAAAAAAGACCTTGAGTTGTACCTGAAAGTTCCCCAAAGACTCCAGGATGAGAGGAGATCATTTTCTCTGAGAGAACAGGTAAAGACGAGGCCTTAAAACAGGAGGACTGGTTGCAAATTTGTTTAAGGATCAGATCCTAATTCTAACCGTAAGGGAACAATCAGACAAATACAAATTTAGAGAGATTTTGCACATATTCACCCATTTAAATTGTATAATTGGTTTTTGGTATGTTCTTCATACGTGCAACCATCACCAGGCAAATTTAGAACATATTCATCACAGACGAAAGTTCTTAAAAAATGTCATTGTCATGTGAATAGAAAAGGTGGAGAAACAGTTTCGATTAAAGGAAATGAGATTAATAAGGCCTAATAACTAAATGCAATACATGGTCTTTGACTGGGTCCCGGATTAAAAAAGAAACAGCTGGAAGGGCACTATTTGGGCAACTGGGGAAATGTGATTATGGTGTGTACATTAAATAATACTGATTTCTTGGGTTTGATATTTATATTTTGGTTTTGTGTGAAGATTGTCCTTGTTTTAGAAGATACTTGCTGAAATATTTAGAGAAGTGAAAAACTTATTCTCAAGTGGTTCAGCAAAACAATCTATATATTTACCTTTCTCAAGAATCTACTGTAGATTGTGTGCCCAAAAGGGGAGGGGAGTAAAGCAAGAAAGAGAAAGACATGGGATCTGGGAATCAGGGGATCCAACATGAGTGAGAGGGAAGGGAACACCAAGATGATGGTGACGGGAGGTCCTGAGGTGACAGATGTACAGCAGGCCCAGAAAGCAAGCAGGCCCAGAAAGCAATCGGCCCAGTCCAGAGGCTCTCAAGAAGATTACTTCAAGGAGAAAAATATTAGTAAAACAGATTATACATTTGAATGTATGGAGAGAAGGTTTACATAAGAGAGGAGTTTATAGTTGAATTAGTGATACCTAAAAATCCAAGCAAACGAAAAGCAAGACACATTAACTCCAGGCAGAACACAAAGTTATGGAGGAAAGGAAACGCAACAGTGTACCACATGGCTTAGTACTCAATAGTCTTTCCATAGTCATAAAATATGGAATATTGATCTATGCAAAATTACAGGGTATTCTTATTAGAAAGATGGTGGAATCTCTCTTTCTTTCTCTCTCTCTCTCTCTCTCTCTGTGTGTGTGTATGTGTGTGTGTGTGTGTGTGTATAATAGAGCACTGCAAAAGGAGAGCCTATATTATACCTACAAAAGAATAATCACAATAGCAATATAAGCATGATATTTAGTAACAAGGAGGTAAATTCCACAAATATTGGGAAAAAGTGTTAAGAGAAATTTGTAGTGAATGGAAAATGGAAGTGGGAAAGAGGGCTCCAGTTTGTTGAAATAAACCTTGTAAAACTGCACGACTCTTTAAATCATATGCATATTTAACTTTGAAAAAAATTGAGAACAAAAGAGCATGTGCTATGCAGTGTGGCTTCATGGAAAGAGCCCTTGTTTAGGGACAGGTGATCTGAGGTTTAATCTTGATTCTACCAAAGCTTTGATATATATGTGACCCTGAGCAAGTCATTTGCATTCTTGGAAGTATATGTCCTTATTTGATAAAGTGGACTTAATAATGTTTAAGAACCTTTCCAGCTCCAAATTAAATAATATGATAAAGTACTTATCGAACACAAATATTTGATTGAAGAATTAAATATTTTACTAATGATAACTTGTTTCTAGCAGGCTTACATTTAATGTATCTATATTTTAAAAATTGTTTTTATTAAGGTTTATTTTAATACATTAGTACAAATATCTTCAAATGAAATAGATTGCTATGGACTGAATTGTGCCCTTCCTCCCAGCATGCTGTCCCCACAATGTGATGATATTTGAAGATGGGACTTTTGAGAGGTAGTTAGGTGTAGATGAGGTCACGGTGTTAGAACCCCCATCATGGGATTAGTATCCTTATAAGAGAGACCAAAGCTTACTCTCCCAGCATACACGCAATGAAGAGGTTATGTGAGCACACGGTGGTTGCCTATAAGCCAAGAGAAGAAGCCTCAGGATGAAACTTACCTTGCTGGCCCCTTGATTTTGGAATTTCCAGCAACCAAAACTGAAGAAATAAATTTCTGTTATTTAAGCCACCCCATCTATGGTCTTTTGTTATGGCTGCCTCAGCAGACTAAGACACAAACTTTGAATTTTGATCTTCTCCAAAATAGCTTATGTCAGCTTTGTTAGGATCTCTACTGTAGTCTACTGTATTATATGATAATATCTGATTATGTCAGTACCAAGAATTATCTAATTAAAACTGGCTATATAATTCTAAAAAATGTTTTTAAAATTTGTTTCAGAGTTAATTTTTAAATTCTGATTTTATTAAAAAGTAAGCAACTGCCCAATTCCTGTAAATATCCTTTTTGAAAGAAGAATTTTGACTATGAGTGCAAAAACAAATTTATTGAGTATAGAGTTGGTTTTGGTTTTAATATTTAAATTTCAAGGCATGATTTTGTTGTTGTTAGAAATTATAGATCAAGGCTGGGCGCAGTGGCTCACGCCTGTAATCCCAGCACTTTGGGAGGCTGAGGCGGGTGAATCACAAGGTCAGGAGTTCGAGACCAGCCTGGCCAACATGGTGAAATGCTGTCTCTACTAAAAATACAAAAAATTAGCTGGGCGTGGTGGCGGGCGCCTGTAATCCCAGTTACTCCAGAGGCTGAGGCAGGAGAATCGCTTGAACCTGGGAGGCGGAGGTTGTAGTGAGCGGAGATCACACCACTACACTCCAGCCTGGGTGACACAGCGAGACTCCATCTCAAAAAAAAAAAAAAAAAAAAAGAAATTGATTGTATCTCTTTAAAAAGTATACAAATCAATTTTTGTTAAACTAGATACCTTTTAAAAATTATTGAGCGAGGCATGGTGGCTCACACCTGTAATCCCAGCACTTTGGGAGGCCGAGGAGGGCGGATCACCTGAGGTCGGGAGTTCGCAACCAGCCTGACCAACATAGAGAAACCCCATCTCTACTGAAAATACAGAATTAGCCGGGCGTGGTGGTGCATACCTGTAATCCCAGCTACTCGGGAGACTGAGGCAGGAGAATTGCGTGAACCCAGAAGGCGGAGGTTGTGGTGAGCTGAGATTGTGTCACTGCACTCCAGCCTGGGTGACAGAGCAAGACTCCATCACACACACACACACACACACACACACACACACACACACAAATTATTGAAAATAATCTTAAAGAAACATTTTTAAAGAATTATTTTGTAACTTAAAAGTCATCCAATTTTTTTAAAGGGGAGAATTTAAGTGTATTCAATGTCCTTTCCTCACAGAATCTTGACCCATTTACAATGTTTCTATTAAACAATTCTAAATATAATTTTTGAGGAATCAATTCAAATGCTTTCCTCTGAGGATTTTTCTACGTGATACTAATAAAGGTGTGGTTTTTTGTTTGTTTTTAAGAACAATAAGCAGACCTTTATTAAAGCTGAGAAATAAAAATGAATGTCATTGGAGTACTTAGATTTTGCTGTATGTATTTTTAGTCATTGTACAACATTTTTCATTTTTTTCCTGGTGCAGATGTCGTGTTTTATAGGATTTTAAGAAAATAAAACATTCTTAAAATGAAGACCATGAATCAGTAAGTGGAGGCAGAACTCACTTATATAATAGCAGTAGGTTTGAAAGAAGTCTGGGCCGGGCACGGTGGCTCAAGCCTGTAATCCCAGCACTTTGGGAGGCCGAGACGGGCGGATCACGAGGTCAGGAGATCGAGACCAGCCTGGCTAACACGGTGAAACCCCGTCTCTACTAAAAATACAAAAAACTAGCCAGGCGAGGTGGCGGGCGCCTGTAGTCCCAGCTATTTGGGAGGCTGAGGCAGGAGAATGGCGTAAACCTGGGAGGCAGAGCTTGTAGTGAGCTGAGATCCGGCCACTGCACTCCAGCCTGGGTGACAGAGCGAGACTCTGTCTCAAAAAAAAAAAAAAAAAAAAAAGAAAGAAGTCTGAAATTATATATATGAATAAAAATGCAGAGTTGGAAGTACTCCTGTAAATACAAAACACTTAGAAAGAAGGAAGTGGGAACAGGATGACTGCATAAACACTTACATGGATTATTTATGGGTATGATTGCTTTAAAGTGTGGATTGGCCATAACTTAAAATTTTAACTTTCTAATCTAAGACATTTGCTGAACTGAAAATCAGATGACAGTAGGCCTAGATAGTACTGAACTACCCTAGAGGTAATGCAGCTAGGACCCTGGGGACCTCAGGGGTAAGGTATACGCTCAGTACAATGTCGGTCTTGGTTTGTTGGGGCCATCTGACTCTGGGTTTAGCAAAATAAAAACAAAATGGTGAATTTTAGCATTTCCTTTTGAGTTGGGAAATGAAACCAGAAAACCACTTGACCCTTGCAGCTGCTGTTTGCCTCAGGACAATGTGATCCTGAGCATGTCTCTCCATGGCTTTGAGATCACATTCATTTTCTTGATATTGCATATTTTCTTGATATCGCTTTAAAAAAGTGATAGGAACAGTTTGAAATGACAAAGATGAAACATCAGTAGGGGAAGAGCAGCCAGAATGGCTCCTGTAGGAAAACGCTTGATTGCACGTACAGAAAAAGCACACTTAAGACAAAAGGTGCTCATATGGGGCTTATGAGAAAACTTCCAGCTGTGATTTGGATTTTTGGACTCATGTCAGAGGAGCCTTAGGAATATGAAGAACATGGGAATTGTTTTAGTAAGACTTGCCACTTTGTTAAGGCTTTCAATACTCAAGGGGCAGGGGTGAAAGGAGACCTCATAAAAGACCATAAATTACCGGATTCTGTGAACATTTAGCTCTACAAATACAGTTAGTACCTAGTTTTGAATTATGAAGTCCTAAAAAAAGCTTTTGGGGATGACAGTGGGGGTGGGAGTAGAGTAAACATTTTTTTATTGAAGAATAACATATATACAGGGAATTGCACCAATAGTGAGACAGTGTGACAAATTTTTACAAAGTGAACATATCCCACTAATGACTACCTAGATCAAAATATAATTAATACATTACCAGCACCCTACAAGCCACTTTTTGTTCCCTTCCGTCATTACTCATCCTTACAAAGGGCAGACACTATTTTGACTTCTGTCACCATAGGTTAACTTTTGATAGTTTTGTTCTTTATAGAAATGCAATCATACAGTAGGCACTCTGTTGTAATCATCCTTACATCTGTGGAATTCATCAAGTTTCTTTGCATGTATAACTGCAGTTTGTCTTTCTTCTTTACTATATTTTATTAGTCCATTGAATATACTGCAATTTATTTATCTTTTCTACTATTAAAGAATATATAAGGCCAGGCGCGGCGGCTCACGCGTGTAATCCCAGCACTTTGGGAGGCCGAGGCGGGCGGATTACGAGGTCAGGAGATCGAGACCATCCTGTCTAGCATGGTGAAACCCCGTCTCTACTAAAAATGCAAAAAATTAGCTGGATGTAGTGGTGGGTGCCTGTGGTCCCAGCTACTCGGGAGGCTGAGGCAGGAGAATGGTGTGAACCCAGGAGGCGGAGCTTGCAGTGAGCCGAGATTGCGCCACTGCACTCCAGCCTGGGCAACAAAGCAAGACTCCGTCTCAAAAAAAAAAAAAAAAAAAAAAAAAAAAAGAACATCTAAGTTGTTTCCAGTTTTTGGCTATTGTGAGTAATGCTACTATTAACTTCCTTGTACGTGTCTTTTGGTGCACACATATCAATGAATTGCAAGAGTTAAATTGATGGAAAATAGGGTATTTGAATGCTCTGCTTTAGTAGATACTGCCAAACAGTATTCCAAAATGGTTGTACCCATTTACACTCCTACTAGCAATATGTAAAAGTTCTTGCATTGCTCCATATCTTCTCCAGTATTTGGTATTGTTAGTTTTTAAAAACCAACCATTCTAGTGAGTGTGCGGTGGTATCTCATAGAGGTTTTATTTCACATTTCTCTGATGAGTAATGGTATTAAGTATCTTTTTATATGCTTATTTTATTTTATTTTTTAGAGACAGAGTCTCACTCTGTCACCCAGGCTGGAGTGCAGTGGTGTGATCATAGCTTACTGCAGCCTCAACCTCCAGGCTTAAGGGATCCTCCAGCCTCAGCCTCCTGAGTAACTGGGACTACAGGCCACACCACCATGACGGGTTGATTACAACAAATTTTATTGGCTGGCACAGTGGCTCACACCTGTAATCCCAGCACTTTGGGAGGCTGCAGTGGGCGGATCACCTGAGGTCAGGAGTTGAGACCAGCCTGGCCAACATGATGAAACTCCGTCTCTACTAAAAATACAAAAATTAACTGGGTGTGGTGGCACATGCCTGTAATCCCAGCTACTCGGGAGGCTGAGGCAGGAGAATTGCCGAACTGAAAATAAGAATTGCTTGAACCCAGGAGATGGAGATTGCAGTAAGCTGAGATTGTGCCACTGCATTCCAACCTGGGAGACAGAGCGAGACTCTATCTCAAAACTCCTTGTCTCCCTATGTTGCCCAGGCTTGTCTCAAAGCTCCTCAAACTATCCTTTCTCCTTGACTTCTCAAAGTGTTGGGATTATAGGCGTGAACCATCATGCCTGGCTTTCATATGCTTATTGGTCATTTGGATAGCCTCTTTTATGAAGTGCTTGTACAAATCTTTTGGCTATGTTTTTGATTTTGTCTTGTTCTTATTTATGGGAGTGGCTATGAGTTCCTTGTCAGATATATGTATCATAAATACAGTCTTGTGTTGCCTAACAATGGGGATACATTCTGAGAAATGCCTCTGTTAGGAAATTTCATTGTTGTGTGAACATCACTGAGTGTATATACATATGTCAACCTAGATGGTGTAGCCTACTACACACCTAGGTTATACGGTATAGCCTATTCTCCTAGGCTACAATCCTGTACAGCATGTTACACTACCGAATACTTCAGGTAATTGCAACACAATGGCAAGTATTGTTATGCCCAGACCGTTTATTCCCTGAAGAAGACCACCAGAGTCCAGAGTCAAAGCTAAGCAGCAAGGATCTTTATTACAGGTTCGAACCTGGAACTCTCCCTCACTCGTGAAACGAGACGGGCAGGAGAGCTCCCCCACTCAGCTCCGAACAATGTTATATAGTCTAAGAAAAGTGGGCATAGAGTTATTATACAAATCAGATATATGATTGGCTAGTGTTTGAACAAGGCGATTTGGCTAACTATGATTGGTTCCTGCCATTTCTGATATTTTGGTTCAAACTTTGGGGCGGGAGAGCAGGTTTATGGCAGCAAGAGTTTATCTTACTTAAACACGTCTTGTGACCTTGCCTCAGAACTTACAAAATCTCTGGTATGTGCAAAACAAAATCTCTGGTACGTGCAGAAAACCAGGTACTCACAGAACTTACGAAATCTCTGGTATGTGCAAAGATTAGAGAGCAGAACAAGGGTGTAGCGGGTGGGGGGCGGGTACACATCTATCTTTGTGTCCTTTCATTTCTCCCTTCTCATAAGTAACTGGATGTCCAATCTTGGATTTCCAGAGTCTTATAATATAGCCTCACTTTCTGGGTGCAGGAGAGGCTGGTGATGGCTACGGAGGACCATTAGTTGGATGGTATCAAACCTTTCTCTGACAAATTGTAAAATTTTATTTACCACACAGGGGCCTATAGTGAATAGAAGTAGTAAAGACATTAGGGGGCCTAAAAGGGGTGCCAGAAGGGAAAACATTGAAGAGCTCCACCAATTGTTAGCGGCTGTAGTGAATTGTTGCTTTTTCATTTCTAAGCTTAGTTCGTGTAGGCGTTGGACTCTTTCCTCAACTAACCCTGACTCATTTATATAGAAACAGCATTCTTCTTTGAGGAACATACAGGTACCTCCTTTCTCAGCCGTGAGTAAGTCTAAGGCTCTGCGGTTTTGAAGGGTGACCTGTGCTAGGGAGGTGAGCTGCCGCTGAAGGGAGGCTAGGGAATAGGCGGAGTCTTCCATAGCAACAGAGAATTGTTGTAACAGCTTGTCGTTTTCTATCATGGAGTGTTGTAGGGCCCCTCCTGCTAACCCCGCTGCGACAACAGAGGTGGTTAAGGATATTCCGGCAATTAGTGGTAGAAAAACTGCTCGTCTATGTCGTGCAGTTTTAGTTGGGGCGGTCCCTGCCCAGCCTATGAACTCTGCCGGGGTTAGCAGTGTCAGTCGGGGAACTAGGGTAACAGGGATACACAACTGTCCGTCAGAGATGCTTTTGGACAGAGTTTTTAACAGAGTCATATTACACCAGACGAACACACCAGGGGGAGCATATATGGGACTATTAGGGTATGTAGCCGATTGGTTACAGAGGCTGTTGCTAAATGCCGAATAACAATAGGGGTATTTCTCTTGGTATGGGTCACGGTACAGGGCTACATCGGGTATCGTGACTATCGATGAGTTAAAACCTGTATAGTTTGTGGGAGGGGAGGATAGAGGAACAGCCGTTAATGGTGGTCTTCCTAGGGTTGCACACATAAAGCAAGAGGACAGGTCGCCTAAACCAGTGAGGTTGGCGAATGCTAGCCCTTCCCGTAATAGAGTTAGCCAGGAGAAGGGCTGCAAGTCTTGTGATAGCTTGGTTTCTTGCCTGTGGATTTGTGTGTGGATTAAGGGTTGAATCTGGACTAGACTTCTCCACAGATATAAATGGCTACTGGGCCAGGTACTAGTTGATGAGTAATATACTCCCCCATGTTGTGGGGTTGTCCACCGAGAGTCCCATGGGTCTCTAATTATCCAAGTGTAAGTGACGGGAGACTCAGTTTTGTAAAAATACCACCCTTGTCGTTCTCTCCAGTATCGGTCAGAGTGCGTCTTACAGTAGCTATATGGGCAACCTGCACTCTGGTGCCACCAATAATTTTTACAATTATATTCAGTTTGATCATATTCAAAACAGATCATGGGTATTGCTGGTTGGGCAATCTGGAACCTAGTGAAATTGAGGTAAACTATAGTATTACACCCTGAGGGGGGGCAGTCTGCGCTAGCTAGCAGTTTACCCGCTTGGGGGGTTTCCCCGGGGTGAGTTTTGTTCTCATAGAGCCAGAACCTCCAGACATAGGGATTAGACGGCGCAGCAGTGAGGAGAGTCAGATGCATAAGGCATAAAAGCATAGGTAAGCTAGACATGGTTACGGCTATGGGGATGACGGCGCAGGGTTAGCTTTAAGGGATTGTTCTTAGCTTTGTCTACAGTCCATGTAACTGGTGCTCCAGACGGCTCGAGAAGGTCGGATGTTGGGTCCACTGGTTTGACGTGTGTGTAGTGGATCCACGAAGCGATGCCTTCTACTTTGAGAGCGGTGGGAGTAGTCAGGAGTACTTGCAGTGGTCCTTTCCACCTGGGTTGAAGAGTTTCTTGCCGGTGGCACTTGACTAGGACCCAGTCTCCCGGCTGGAACGGATGAGGCGTCGGCGGAGGTCCTGCCTCGTACAGTTCTCGTAGTCTGGGCCAAATTTCCTGGTGAATTTTCTGTAAGGCTTGTAAGGAGAACAGGAGCTCAGAGACATTTTCAGTTTCAGGTTTGAGTAAGTCATCTTTTAGACTGGGGACCAGGGGTGGGGGTCTGCCATACATGATTTCATATGGTGTGAGGCCTAGTCTGTAAGGGGTATTTCGGGCCCGGAACAGAGCGTAGGGGAGAAGTACTACCCAATTAGCGCCAGTCTCCATGGTCAATTTAGTTAAGGTCTCCTTCAGAGTCCGATTCATCCTTTCTACCTGTCCTGAGCTTTGGGGCCTATAAGCACAATGTAATTTCCAATTTGCCCCCAGAATGGAAGCCAAATCCTGACTTACCTTAGCAACGAAGGCTGGTCCATTGTCTGACCCTATTTGGACGGGAAAGCCATACCTGGAGAGGATTTCTTCCAAAATTTTCTTTGCTACAACCTGAGCAGTTTCTCTCTTAGTTGGGAACGCTTCTGTCCATCCTGAAAAAGTATCTACAAAGACAAGTAAGTACTGATACCCATATTTTCCAGGCTTTATCTCAGTAAAGTCTATTTCCCAATAGATACCAGGCCTAGTTCCTCTACACCTAATTCCTGCGGTGGTCTGGGTTTGGGGGCAAGCGTTGTTTAGTTGGCAGGCTTTGCAATTTGTTGTGACATCGCTGGCCAGTTCAGCTATGCGCCTGATTCTAAACTTGGCATGCCTGATTAAGTCCATCATTCGCCGGGCACCCAGGTGGGTTGTCCGGTGGATGTGTTCCAACACCTGCCGTCCTAATTTTTCTGGTAGGATGGTTTGGTCATTTATATCAGTCCACCACCCATTTTTAACCTGTTGTAGGGGAAGCGTGTTCATCCATTCGCGATCCTGTTCGGTATAGTCGGGAAAACATCGCAAATTTCGCGGGCCAGGATCGGGGAGCTGGAGCGCGAGGAGCTGACTGGGAGCTTTTGCTATGCTCCTTGCGGTTTGGTCGGCTAAGAAGTTGCCTCGAGCAATTGGCGTAGTTGGTTTCTGATGCCCAGGGCAATGTACGATAGCCAATTTCTTTGGTTTCCACAAAGCAGTTAATAGAGCTAGGATCTCTTGCTTGTTTTTTATTTCTTTGCCTTCGGCTGTTAATAGTCCCCTTTCTCTGTAGATGGCCCCATGTATGTGCGCAGTAGCGAAAGCATAGCGGCTATCCGTGTATACTGTTAGTTTTTTCTCTGCCCCTAGGGTGAGGGCCTGTGTAAGGGCTATCAGTTCGGCTCTTTGGGCCGATGTCCCTGGAGGCAAGGGTTCCGCCCAGATTACCTCAGTCTCTGACGTTACAGCCGCTCCTGCATACCGCTGGCCTTGGTGGACATAGCTGCTGCCATCAGTGAACCAGGTGAGTTCTGTGTCGGGGAGCGGACGATCTTGCAGGTCCTCCCGCACCCCATGCACCTGAGCCAGTATCTCAGTGCACTCATGGGACGGGGCGTCCAAGTCTGGATTTGGCAGCAGTGAAGCAGGGTTTAAAGAGGTTGGGGGCAGAAAAGTTATTCTGAGGGGGTTTAACAGCAGTCCTTGATAGTGGGTGAGCCGGGCGTTACTCATCCATCGGTCCGGCGGCTGCTGGAGGACGCCTTCAATGGCATGCGGGGTTATAACGTGCAACTCTTGCCCCATGATAAGTTTATCAGCGTCTCGGACCATTAGGGCGGTCGCCGCGATTATCCGGAGGCAGGGTGGCCAGCCAGCAGCCACTGAATCTAATTTTTTTGACAAATAGGCAACTGGCCTCTGCCAGGGGCCTAGGTACTGTGTTAACACGGCTTTTGCAACACCCTTACTTTCATCCACGTATAAGTGGAAGGGCTTGGAGACATCAGGGAACCCCAGCGCGGGGGCTGATAACAAGGCAGTTTTGATTTGCTGAAAGACCAGCTCAGCCTCTTCCGTCCAATTGAAGGGCTGCCGTTCCTTTGTTGCCTGGTATAGGGGCTTGGCTAACTCAGCAAATCCGGGTATCCATAACCTACAGAACCCTGCCGACCCCAGGAATTCTCTCACTTGCCGTGTTGACTGGGGTCTAGGGATGCGTAGGACTGTTTCCTTTCGGGCTTTGGTTAGCCAGCGTTGCCCCCCTTTTAATAGGTACCCCAGATAAGTTACCTCCGACTTGCAGATCTGAGCCTTTGTTGCTGAGGCTCGGTAGCCTAGCTCCCCCAGAGTCTTCAGGAGGTCCTCAGTCCCTCGAACACAAGTTTCCGGGGACCTGGCCGCTATTAAGAGATCATCAACATATTGCAAAAGAGTTATTTCAGGGTGTTGCCGCCGGTACTCACCCAGATCTTCATGAAGGGCTTCATCGAACAGGGTTGGTGAGTTCTTGAACCCTTGTGGCAGTCTGGTCCATGTTAGCTGACCGTTGATGCCCCTCTCAGGATCCGTCCATTGAAATGCAAAGAGTTCTTGACTTTTGGGAGCCAGAGGAAGGCTGAAGAAAGCGTCTTTTAGATCAAGAACGGTATACCACTGTTTTTTGGGATGTAAGGCACTCAGAAGGGTGTATGGATTGGGCACAGTGGGATGTATGTCCATGACCCTTTTATTAACTTCTCTTAAATCCTGTACTGGCCTGTAGTCCGTACTGTTGGGTTTACGAACAGGTAACAGTGGAGTATTCCAGGATGAGTGGCAAGCCCGTAGGACTCCCTGGTCTAGGAGTCGGCGGATATGGGGCGTAATTCCTTCTCTTGCCTCCAGGGGCATAGGATATTGCCGAACCCGAACCGGGTCCGTCCCTGGCTTAACTTCCACAAATATGGCAGGTCGATGTTTAGCTAGCCCCAAGCCCCCAGTTTCTGCCCACGCTTCAGGGAAACGCTGGAGCCAAGAGTCAATTCCCTGATCGGGGGGCTTTTGCTCTTGATGGAGTCGGTACTCATCTTCTAAGGTGACAGTCAGGATAGATATTGGCCTGTTTTGGGAATCAGTTATCTTGGGCCCTTCTGGCTCAAAGTGGATTTGGGCCCCCATCTTTGTCAGCAAGTCCTTCCCTAGTAGAGGGCAGGGGCTCTCTGGGATGACTAGGAAGGAATGGGAGACTTTTCCCGTTCCTAAGTCTACAGTCCTCTGGGTTGTCCAGGGGTATTTTTTGATGCCTGTGGCCCCGTGCACCCAGGATGTTTTCTTAGACATTTTTCCAATTGGTTTGGTTAGGACTGAGCGTTCCGCCCCAGTATCGACCAAGAAGCGAACTGGGGACCCCTCCACTTGCAAAGTTACCCTGGGTTCGGGGAGGTGGTCCGAACCCCGTCCTCCCTAGTCAGAGTCCTGGGTAACGAGTACGGAGGTAGGGCTAGCTGGTCTCCGTTTCTTTGGGCAGTCTTTAATCCAGTGGCCACGTTCCTTGCAATAAGCACACTGATCTTTTTCTAATCCTTGCCTAGGGCCTTGCTTTTTCTGTTTTCTGTTTTGGCCATTTCCTGCCTGGGGGAAAGCTGCTACTAAGACTTTGGTCATTTCTTTGGTTGCCTTGAACTGTTTTTCTTCTGGAGTATCCCTATTATTATAAACTCGCTGGGCCATCTGAAGGAGGTCCTGAATCTGCTTTCCCTCTAAACCTTCTAATTTCTGGAGTTTTCTTTTAATATCTGGTGTTGCCTGGTTTACAAAGGACATTACTACCGCTGCCTGATTTTCCGGTGCTTCCGGGTCCATAGGGGTAAACTGTCTGAAGGCTTCCATTAATCTCTCTAAATACACAGCGGGGCTTTCTGTCTTACCTTGTAACACAGAATATACTTTAGCCAAATTGGTGGGCTTGCGAGCTGCAGCCCGGAGACCCGCCATTAGAGTCTGGCGATAAATGAGCAGTCGTCCCCTACCTTCTGCCGTGTTGTAGTCCCATCTGGGCCGGGTCAAAGGGAAAGCCGCATTAATGAGGTCAGGATTTGCAGTTGGCTGGCCGTCATCTCCTGGAACCAGTTTTCTGGCCTCAACTTGGATTCTTTCCCGTTCCTCCGTTGTGAACAGGATTCGGAGGAGCTGTTGACAGTCATCCCAGGTCGGCTGGTGAGTAAACATGACACTGTCTAACAACGAGGTTAGATCTTTGGGATTATCTGAGAACCGAGCATTTTGGGACTTCCAATTGTATAAATCACTGGTGGAAAAAGGCCAATACATGAGACGGGAGAGCCCGGTATCATCGAGCGATCCTATTTCTCTGAGAGGCAGGGCTACAGTGGAGTCAGGGAGTCGGGAAGCTTGGTCCCGCTGTACGCGGCCTCGTGTTCGACCGGCTGGCCCCCCCAGGTTACTTTCGCTCTCGGCTGCTTCCGCTTCTCGGTTTCCCTCTACGGAAGCACCACCCTGGGGGACTGGGTCCTGCAGGATAAGGTGCGGATATGGTGGGGGAAATGTGGGTTCTAACGTTAGGGGGTCCTGGCTGTCCGGCAGCACAGGGGCCGAGGGAGCAGAGGGAGTCTTTTGTCTTGTAGGTCGCGTTACTAGGACTTTGCAGGGCTCAGGGATGAATGGAGTTATCCAGGGTGGTGGGTTTTCCACAAGATCCTGCCACACTAGAATATAAGGAATTTGATCAGGATGTCCTGACTGCCCTGGCAGGAAAATCTTAGTTTTTACCTAAGTAATAATAGAGAGACAGAAAGTTCCTTCGGAGGGCCACCCTACGCCGAAAGAGGGCCACTCCGAACGGCAGAAAGTAACTAGCTTTCCCTTCTTTAGTTCTATGCTTAAGTTACGCCCCTGAGCCTTCACATCCTTAAAATTGGTAACAAGGAGTGAGAGCGGCGTGCTCTGGTTGTTGCCCATCTTTGGACTGCTCCTACAAAGAGAAGGGGGGACAAAAATGAGTGTGAAGCAGAGGGGAGTATCCGACAGGTCCGGTCCTGGAAGGGGAAGAAAAGGTTTTATGTTTCGTTTTGGGCTTACACTTAACACTTAACAATAACGGACAGACAGTAATAACGATGAGCATTCGCGAGCGCGTGTCGGACTTCCGACCTGAGTCAGACGGGGCAACCAAGGATGGAGGCCCCCAGATGGGCACTGGGGAACGTCTCCCACCAGTCCTGAGTGGCTGTCTTCTAGCGCGTCTGCCAAGACCGTGCCACTTACAGAACAGACCAATACAGATTACAGATTACGGATTTCGCGAAATTTCAGGGAGACAGACAGAGACAAAGACAGAGACAGTGACAAAGCCAGCTTACCTACAGATTAAGATCCGTTGACTTGGGGGTCTGGTGGGCTTGGGGGAAATCCCGGACGAGCCCCCATTTGTTATGCCCAGACCGTTTATTCCCCGAAGAAGACCACCAGAGTCCAGAGTCAAAGCTAAGCAGCAAGGATCTTTATTACAGGTTCGAACCTGGAACTCTCCCTCGCTCGTGAAACGAGACGGGCAGGAGAGCTCCCCCACTCAGCTCCGAACAATGTTATATAGTCTAAGAAAAGTGGGCATAGAGTTATTATACAAATCAGATATATGATTGGCTAGTGTTTGAACAAGGCGATTTGGCTAACTATGATTGGTTCCTGCCATTTCTGATATTTTGGTTCAAACTTTGGGGTGGGAGAGCAGGTTTATGGCAGCAAGAGTTTATCTTACTTAAACACGTCTTGTGACCTTGCCTCAGAACTTACAAAATCTCTGGTATGTGCAAAACAAAATCTCTGGTACGTGCAGAAAACCAGGTACTCACAGAACTTACGAAATCTCTGGTATGTGCAAAGATTAGAGAGCAGAACAAGGGTGTAGCGGGTGGGGGGCGGGTACACATCTATCTTTGTGTCCTTTCAGTATTTTTGTACCAAACATAGCAACATAGAAAAAGTACAGTGAAAATATGGTCTTATCATCTAATGGAAGCACAGTTGTACACGTGGCCTGTTATTGACCAAAACATCATAATGTGATGCATGACTGTGTATGCTTCCATTGTGTGGCTTGTGACTTTTCACTCTTCTGATGGTTTTTTTGAGAAACAGAAGTTTTAAATTTTAACAAAATCGTGACACATCAATATTTTCCTTTATGGTTAGTGCTTTTTGTCCAGTTTAAGAAATCTTTGCCTATCCATGGACATGAGATTTCTTTGCAATGTTATCTTCTTGACTTAGAAGCTCTACTGTTAGAATTTGTTGTTTCAGGCCAGGCGCGGTGGCTCACTCCTGTAATCCCAGCACTTTGGGAGGCCGAGGTGGGCGGATCATGAGGTCAGGAGATTGAGACCATCCTGGCTAACACAGTGAAACCCTGTCTCTACTAAAAATACAAAAAATTAGCCGGGTGTGGTGGCGGGCGCCTGTCGTCCCAGCTACTGAAGAGGCTGAGGCAGGAGAATGGCGTGAACCCGGGAGGCGGAGCTTGCAGTGAACCGAGATCGCGCCACTGCACTCCAGCCCGGGCGACAGAGCAAGACTCCGTCTCAAAGAAAAAAAAAAAAAAGAATTTGTTGTTTCAGCTCCAACATGTAAGGAGCTTGGAAGTCATTATTCCGGTCCTTACAACAAGGATAAAAATTGAACAAACTGAAAATCAATTACTTTTCTTATTTTTCTGTCAGATAATTGAGGTCACAGGACAAACCAACACCCCAAAATCTGGAGTGACAGCTTAATACAGAAAATCATAGCTGGGATCAGCTTGCTGAAATTAAAAACTGCTGGAGTCATTCAACTGGTAAGAATGCATAAGTAGTAACTTTGATTAATTGTCTGAAGTAGCTTGGAAGTGAGAAACTTCTGAGAATTGCAGTCTTAGGAAGTCTCCTTTTATGAGTTTTACCTCCAGGAACTCCACCAGATTCTTACAGTAAAAAGTCAAGCAAATTATTCATGTTTCTGGCAGGCAGAAGGGAAAAGCAACCAAGCTGAAAGACATCCAGAGTGTTCTCCATAACAGAGGCCTACTCAGCAACAGAAAAGACTACCAGAGCCTTATCTGACACGAGATAAGGGAAATTCCCCACCTCCAGCCTCCTCTAGTCTTTCTGTATCACCTAAGGGAAAAAAAAAGAAATTATAGCCCGGGGATACAGGCTCCTTGAAAGACTTAATCATAGGGCTATAGAGCACTTCCTCTCCACTCTTCTGGTTGGAGACCTCAATACCTCTCCTTCAGTAATTGATCATTCACACAGGCAAAAAATCAGTAAGGATACAGTTGAGTTGAACAGTGTCCTCAGTCAACTTGATCTAATATTGACATTTATACAGTACTTCATCTAACAACAGCAAAATATACATTCTTCTTAAGCTAACATGGAATATTTGCAAGACAAACCATATTTTGGACCTTAAATCACACTTGAATAAACTTAAAAGAATAGAAATGATGCAAAGTATATTATATATTATATACAAAGTATATAATATATACAAAGTATATAATATATACAAAGTATATAATATATACAAAGTATATAATATATACAAAGTATATAATATATACTTATATTAAACTTAAAAGAATAGAAACGATATAAAGTATATAATTAGAAATGATACAAAGTATATGCTATATAAAAGAATAGAAATGATACAAAATATATCAGACCACAATGGAATTAAACCAGAAATCAATAACAAAAAAATTCCAAAATATTAAACAATGCTAAATAACACATAGGTCAAAGAAGAAGTTTTAAGAAATTAGAAATTCTATTATTTTATGTTTGTCATTGAGGCTTATAATTCATCACAAATTGATTTTATGGTATGAAGCAGGGATCAACTTTTGCTTTTTTTCTTTGTAGATACCTGTCAAGCATATACAAGAGAAGGCAAGGCCAAGAGCTGAATGATTTGGTCATAAGGATACAAGGTACTACTTCTATATTCAGACAGTTTATTACTCACATAGACAGGGAAAGGGTGAAAGCTCCTCCATGGTCCTCGTCCCACACACCCAAAAAAAAAAGGACAACACCAAAACAAAAGGGACCAGAGATGTATGGGATATCCCACTGAAAAAGAAGCCAATTCTATACTACAGTCAAGTGGTTTTATATTCTGCAGCTCTACTCTGAGATGGAAGGGCAAAGCAGAAATACTTCAACATCATCAGAATCCAGGAGGCAACGAGAACCTGTCTCACAACAGCTTCTCAGGGGAGATAGGGAAGTAATTAGAAGACAGAATTGGAGCAGACCCTCACAAGCCTCCCATGCTCTTATTCTCTGGGAGGGTCACAAAGTGTTCTTCCTTGCCAAGCCAAGACTCAGATTGGCTGTGGTTTAGTTCTTTTCCTGCACGGTCTAGGTAAATACATACAAGGTCACCTGGAGTGGCCATTTCTCTACAATATCTAACTGATGCAGCATTTTATTTTTTATTTTTTGAGACAGAGTTTTGCCCTGCCACCCAGGCTGGAGTGCAGTGGCATGATCATGGCTCACTGCAAAATCAACCTCCTGGGTTCAAGAGATCCTCCCACCTCAGCCTCCCAAGTATCTGGGACTACAGGTGCATGCTACTACTCCTGGCTAATTTTTAATGTTTTTGTAGAGACAGGGTTTCCTCATGTTGCCCAGGCTGGTCTCAAACTCCTGGGCTCAAGCAATCTGTCTGCCTCAGCCTCCCAAAGTGTTGAGATTATAGGTGTGAACAATTGCACCCAGCTGGATGCAGCACCATTTTAATAAAAAAGACCAACCTCTCCCTCACTGAATTGAAGAGGCAATTCAGTTTTGACTTTTGATTCAATAATTGATAAAAGTAACAAATTTGAAAATCAAAGTTACAAGTACAATATCATTTGTCTTAGTCTGTTGTCTGTTGCTGTAACTTATTACCTGAGACTGGGTAATTTATAAAGAAAAGAAATTTATTTCTTACAGTTCTGGAGGCTGGGAAGCCCAATTCCAAACTGACATCTAGCCAACTTCTTGTGAGGGACTTGTGCTATGTCAGAATGTGGCAGAAGGCATTACAGGGAGAGAGCCCAACTGCCTTTTTATAACAGATCAGTTCCCATGATGACCCATTAATCCATTAATTAATGAATTGATTAATCTATGCATAAGGGCAGAGCCCTCATGATGCAACCACCTCTTAAAGGCTCTACCTCTTAATACTGTTACATTTAGATGAAATTTCAACATGACTTTAGGAAGAACAAACATTCAAATGATAGCACCATCTAAACATCTAAGAGCCGTATCAGGTGTTTGATATTTTTAAAGAAGCATGATGATTTACAATAGGGCAAAGAACATGGTCTTTGAGATGACACAGATTTCTAGTTTTAGCAAATCAAATAGTCAGATTTTATTACTGGTAACCCTGTGATTATCTGTGAGAAGACATCAGCAATTCTTTCTTTCTTTCCTTCCTTCCTTCCTTCCTTCCTCCCTCCCTCCCTCCCTCCTTTCTTTTTCTTTCTTTCTTTCTTTCTTTCTTTCTTTCTTTCTTTCTTTCTTTCTTTCTTTCTTTCTTTCCTTCTTTCTTTCTTTCTCTCTCTCTCTCTCTTTTTCTTTCTTTCTTTCTTTTTTTCTTCTTTTGAGATGAGGATCTTGCTGTGTTTCCAAGGCTTGTCTTGAACTTCTGGCCTCAGGGGTTCCCTTGCATTGGCCTCCCAAACTGCTGGAATTATGGACATGAGCCAGAACCTTCATTTCTTAGTCCATTTGGGCTGTTGTAACAAAATATCATACAACTAGGTGGCTTATAAACAACAGAAATTTATTTCTCACAGTCGTTGTTGTTGTTTTTTGTGAGACAGAGCCTCACTCTGTCGCCCAGGCTGGAGTGCAAGGGCGTGATCTCGGCCCACTGCAACCTCTGCCTTCTGAGTTCAAGCGATTCTCCCACCTCAGCCTCCTGAGTAGCTGGGATTACAGGCACCTGCCATCATGCCTGGCTAATTTTTGAATTTTTGTAGAGACAGGGTTTCACCATGTTGGCCAGGCTGGTCTCAAACTCCTAACCTCAGGTGATCCACCCACCTCAGCTTCCAAAAGTGCTGGGATTACAGGTGTGAGCCACCATGCCTGGCCTATTTCTCACAGTTTTAGAGGCTAGGAAGTCTAAGGTCAAGATGCCAGTAAATTCGGCATTTAATGAGGGCCCACTTCCTAGTTCATAGATGGCTGTCTTCTTCCTGTGCCTCACATAGCAGAAGGGGTGAGAGAGTGCTCTAGGTCCTCTTTCTCTTTTATAGGGACACCAATTACATTCATAAAGTCTTCACCCTCGTGACCTCATCACTTCCCAAAGGCTGCACCTCCAAATACCACCACACTGGGGATTAGGTTTCAACATATGAATTTTGGGAGAGACACAAACATCTAGTCTATAGCAATTAATTTCTCATCTATGAAATGGAAAAATACCTATCTTTCACAATTATTAAATGAGTTAATGTATGTAATTAGTACTTGGCAAAGTGCACTTTATATAATACATGTTCAGGAAATGTACAAAGGTGGTAAGTAACTGGGATACATTTTATTCAAGACTGATAACTCTTTAGGGTCCCCAGTTTTTATAAGCAGATGTATAAAAGAAAACATGTACTTGTCAGGGAATATAACCTGAAACTCTCTGTTTCTAATATTTATCAAATGTCTGTTGGATAGAATAATGTGTGTGCGTGTGTGTGTGTGTGTGTGTGTGTGTGTATTTTAGAGATGAAGTCTCACTATGTTGCCCAGGTTGGCCTTAAACTCCTGGGCTCAAGTGATCCTCCTTCTTCAGCCTCCCAAGTAGCTCAGACTACTTGAAGGAAGGAAGGAAGGTGTACACCACCACACCCAGCTTAATACCTATTTTTTAAAACTAGATAGGCTGATTCTAAAGTTACTAGTTAAAATATAACACATGAGTCTAGCTAAACTATAAAAAATAGCACTAATAGGTAATAAAGTGGGGGAAAATTTGCCCTAACAGATATTTAAAACATATAAAGCTATGTTAATTAATGCCATTGATACTAGTGAAGGAACTTATCAGTGGAGCAAAGGAGAGTATCTAGAAATTGGTCAAAATATGTAAGTAGTGTATGAAAAAGGGAGCTTCAAAATAAATAGTAGGAAAGATGGTTTATTTGATGAATCAATGAGTGAATGACTTTAAAGCAACTGGCTGGTTATTTGGAAAAAATAACTCTGGATACGAATTTCATTCTTTGCAACAAAAGAAATTCTAAATGGATCCAATACTTAAAAATTAAGTCATGTAAGTTCAGGAGAAAAGCATGGAAGTATTTTTTTTATGAGTTGGAATGGAGAATGCCTTTTAAAGCAATATCTCAAATTTAAAATACACAATGTAAAAAAATGTTAGATTGGTTTAACTACATATTAGTCTAAAATAGCTGCACTGTAAAAGATATCATAAAGTCAAAAGAAAATGGGTCACTTGGGGGAAAATAGACTTAAAGACTGATGATGGCTACCTTCTTTCCTCCCTCCCACCCTCCCTCCTTTCTTTCTTTCTCTCTCTCTCTCTCTCTTTCTTTCTTCCTTTCTTTCTGTCTCTCTTTCTTTCTTTCTTTCTTTCTTTCTTTCTTTCTTTCTTTCTTTCTTTCTTTCTTTCTTTCTTTCTCTTTCTTTCTTTCTCTCTTTCTTTCTCTCCTTTCTTTTTTCTCTCTCCTTCCTTCCTTCCTTCCTTCCTTCCTTCCTTCCTTCCTTCCTTCCTTCCTTCCTTCCTCTTGCTTGCTTGCTTTTATTCTGTCACCCAAGCTGAACTGTGCTGTGGCCCAATCTCAAATCACTGCAATCTCACTCTCTTGGACTTCATTGGTCCTCCTTCCTCAGCTTCCCAAGTAGCTGGGACTACAGGCACGTGCTACCATGCCCAGCTAATTTTTGTATTTTTTGTAGAGATGAGGTTTCACTATGTTGCCCAAGCTGGCCTTGAACTCCTGAGCTCAAGCAATCTGTCCGCCTTGGCTTCCCAAAGTACTAGGATTACAGGCGTGAGCTACTGCATTCAGCTGGCTAATTTTTTTAGTATATAAAGGTCCTTAAAATTAATACAGAAAATATCAACAAATCAATAGACCATATTTGTATGCATGCATATCAGAGGAAAGTAAATACAAATGAGTGTTTAAAATATGAAGCATAAATGAAACATTATTTCATTGAAACTAACATTGACTAAATAAAACAATAATAAAGCCTAATTTTGTGCCTAATCTGTACTGTTCAGGGTTCTTTAGAGAAAAAGAACCATAGAGAAATAAAACCATATATATTCATATATATATATGTAAAGAGATTATTATAAGGAATTGCTCACATGCTCTCAGAGGCTGAGAAGTCCTATCATCTGCCATCTCAAGCTGGAGACCCCTGGAAAGCTGGTGACATGCTTCCTGTCCAAGTCCAAAGGCCTGAGAATCAGGAGAACCTATGATGTGAGTCCTAGTCTAATTCTGAAGGCCTGAGAACCAGGAGTGTAAGTCCCATTCCAAGGACAAGAGAAGATCAATAGTGTTTAACCAAGTATTTGGTCACCTCATAACTCAGTACAGTTGACACATAAAATTAACCATCACAAATATCCATTAGTGAGAATAGGATAAGAAGGTCTAACATCCATTTAGTTAGAGTTCCAAAAGGGAAGAATAGAGAGAATGGGAGAGATATTATTGAAGGAGATTCTGTATAATGATTTTTCAGAATTTATGAAGACATAGATCTTCAGATTCAGGAGATACAATGAATTCCAAGCAACATTTTCAGAAAGCAATTCACAATTGGTTTTATCTTGGTGCAGCTGTATAACACTAAAGACAAAAAGAAGTTTATAAAAGCAAGAAAAAAGAAAAGCCAATTTACTTACAATGGGTATGATAATTACAGTGAGAGAAGAATTCTCATCAGTGACATAGAAAATAAAAGGCAATGGAATGATATATTCAAAGTTGTGAGAGAAAGTAACTGTTAATCTCAGCTTGGCTATCATAAAATAAATATGCTTGCTGACTAATAAATACTGAGAATTTTTTACCTTCAACAGATCCTCACTAAAGGTACTTCTAAAAAAATGTACTTCAGGAACAAGAAAGCTGTTCTCAAAAGAAAAGTATGAGATATGATAAGAAATTGTGAGCAAAGAAAAAAA
Source organism: Macaca mulatta (assembly GCF_049350105.2). Lineage (NCBI taxonomy): Eukaryota > Metazoa > Chordata > Mammalia > Primates > Cercopithecidae > Macaca > Macaca mulatta. The sequence continues at coordinate 133,708,501 of NC_133412.1, read as the reverse complement.
CTGAATAAAAATACTAGACAGGAATAATAACATGAGAAGAGAAGATCCTAACTCACATTTCAGGTTAAATATAATTTTCAAGATAACAGAATATGAAACTAAACTTCCTGGGTTTGAATCTCAGTCTGGTGAATTGCTATCTTTGTAACCTTGGCAAATTACTTAACTTCTGAGGCCTTAAGTGATTTGTTATAAGTAAAGTACATAGAACAGTCCCTAACAAATAGCAGGCAATCTATAAACATTTTTTTTGAAATTATAAAGGTCCTGGAATTGTTTAGAGAAAAGTTGATATGTGAATTACCTTTAGACGTGAACCAAGTACGAGAGTTAAAAATAGAAGGATAATTACTAAAAATATAGATACAGAGGTTATACTTTTCTCATCACAGTGAAAGAGAGGGAAAAGTCCCTAGTTAATCCAAAATCAGACAGTAAAAGCAATGAAAAAAGCAGCCTATAAAATATAGAACATCTTGAAAATTCTTGAAACATATGGTGGTAGACATTCATGTAAGAAAAAGAGATTTAAGAAAATATATGTGAATCTGCTCATTTGTGCAAAAGAAATATGGTAAGGATAAACTAGACATTAAAGAAGTCGGTGGGAAAGGAGTCCTCAAGCACTCATGGAAGATTGTGGAAAATTTAATATCAAGCAAGTCTCAAAAAATGTCAAAGAATTTATAATATATTGATCACATTTGCTGAGTGTAATGCAATTAAGTTAGAAGTCAACTACAAAAATAATCAACCCTGTTGGCGGGAGTATAAATTGGTCCAATCACTTTGTAAAAAATGTTTGACCGTATCAACTAAAGCTGAATATACATATAACCTATGACCCAATAATTCATTTACACTAGTGGAAATGGTATGCATATGTTCAACAAAAAATATGTACTATAATTTTAACAGCAGCACTATTTAGAATAGCCTGAACTGGAAACTAACCAGATGTCCATTAACAGTAGAATGGATAAAGAAATTGTAGTGCATTAATAACATGAATGGCTCTGCAGCAATGACAATTACCATACTATAGTTACATGCAGCAATATGTATGAATCCCAAAATTTAAGGTTGAGCAAAAGAGGCCAGACAAGACAGCCTACATATTGTATGATTCCATTCATATGAAATACAAAAGGCAGATCTATGCTGTTGGAAGTCAGGGTAGTGTTCACACTTGGGAAGGGATAGTGATTAGAAGAAAGCATGCGGGTGGCTTCTGGAATGTTGGCAAAGTTCTCCTTCTTGATCTTGATGTTGGTGACGTAGTTTTATTTCATTTGTGAAAATTCATTGAGCTGTGCGTTCATGATTTTTTTTGTGTATGCATATTATTCTTCAATGAAAAGTTAAAATTAAACTCATGTAATGCTCATGTATTTGGAAATTTAAAAGCATTTTACTAAATAATTTATGAATATAAAAATAGGCAAAATTGAAATTTGTAAATGCTTAGAACTACCCACAAAAATATCAAAATTCATGAAATATAGCAAAAGCAGAGGGAAATTTCTATTTTTGAATGTTTACATCAGAAAAAAGGGAAAGCTGAAAATTAATAAGCTAAGCATCCAACTTAAGATAGCAAATGATCAGCAGGATAAATCCAAAGAAAATAGGAGAAAAGAAATAAAGATAAAAGTAGACGCTAATGAAATAGAAAAAATAAAGATAAAATGAAGTTCTTTGGAAAGACTAAAAAAATAGACAAACCTCTGGCAAACTGATAAGAAACAAGAGAAAAATAAATAAATAAACAGTGTTAGAAATTAAAAAAGATACAGTGCACATTCAGCATAAATTAAAGATAAGTGAAAATTACCAAGGACTTTATACCAATAAACTGGAAAATGTAGATGAAATAGACAACTTTCTAGAAACATACCACTTGCCAATATAAATTCAAGAAGAAATAAAAAGATGGAGGCGTACTGAAGAAATAGTGTTAAATAAATTGAATCGGTGATTAACAATTTATTCTTTCTGTCCTTCCTCTACCCACACAGAAACAACATGAGACCTAGGTCACTTTTCAGAGTATTTTACCAAGCATTCAAGGAACAGATAATTCCAAACTCACAGAAACTCTTCAAACAACATTTTAAAAAGAACTATTCCCCACCTAGTATTGAGTTTAACCACAGAAGAACATTGTGAGACAAACACTGTGAAAAAAGATAATAATAGGCAATTGATTTAGATTATCATAGATATCATGATAAGTTGGGTTAATCTCAGAAAGTAAAAGATAGTTGAAAATCTGTATAAGTAATATAATTGACCTTTTAGAAATATTTAATGAGAAAATTAATAAATTTTTTCAATGGATATCGAAAAAATACTCGATTATGCTCAATCCCCATTCATAATAAAAACTTAGAATAAATTAGAAATAAAAGAAAACTTTCTTAACTGGAAAAAGGGTAACTACCAAAAACCTACAGCAAACATAATACCTAATGGTGAATATTATTTATGTTGATGTAAAAGTAATTGCTGTTTTTGCCATTACTTTTACTTTTGCACCAACCTAATAGTACCATTCACTTTAAGAATGAAACAAGTATACTTGCTCTTATTACATCTGTTTAACATTATACTGGAGATTCTAGCTAATGCAGTTAGATAAGAGAAAGAACTAGAAAGGAAAGAAATACTGTCAACATTTGCATACAATATGATTGTCTAAATAGATAGCCTAAGAAAATTTATAGAAAAACAATCATAACATTATAATCAATTTTATAGTTCAGCAAGATTGCTGGTATGACATCTAAGATTAATGTACAAATGTCAGCTGCATTTCTAAACCTAAACAAATGGCTAGACAATGTATAACTAAAAAATGATGCCACTTACAACAGCAACACAAGCAAAAGATATGTAAGAATAAATCTAACAAAAGATATATATGATTTGTATGAAAAAGACTATTAAGCAGGCTGGGAGCGGTGGCTCACGCCTGTAATCCTAGCACTTTGGGAGGTCATGGCAGGCGGATCACTTGAGGTCAGGAGTTCGAGACCAGCCTGTCCAACATGGCGAAACCCTGTCTCCACTAAAAATACAAAATTAGCAGGGCTTGGTGGTACACACTTGTAATCCCAGCTACTCAAGGAGAATCGCTTGAACCCAGGAGGCGGAGGTTGCAGTGAGCCGAGATCACGCCATTGCACTGCAGCCTGGGCAAAAAGAGCAAAACTCCATCTCAGAAAAAAAAAAAGGAAAAAGAAAAAGAAAAAAGACTATGAAGCATTACTGAAGGGCATTAATAAGCATCTAAATAAATGGAAACTTATCATGTTCTTGAACGGAAAGACTCAGAATACAAAGCTGATAATTCTCCCCAAATTAATGTAAAAATTCAGAGCAATTTTAGTTAAAGCCCTGAAAGCATTTTTGTTTATTTTTGGTGGGGGCAGGGAGAAGTGTGGAAAGAGAATGGAGAATGTGATGACTTAATTCTCAAATTCTTGACCCTTCCCCCGCAGGCTCAGGTCATCTTCCCACCTCAGCCTCCTGAGTAGCTGGGACTACAGGCACACACTACCACCGGGCCAGGCTAAGTTTTGTATTTTTTGTAGAGATGGGGTTTCACCATGTTGCCTAGGCTGGTCTTGAACTCCTAGGCTCAAGTGATAGGCCCACCCTGGCCTCCCAAAGTACTGGGATTACAGGCATGAGCCACCATGCCCAGCCTAAATTTCTTTTCTTATGAAGGAGGACAGGTGGGTAGTTTAGTTTAGTTTTTGTTTTTGTTTTTCTTTTTTGTTTGTTTGTTTGAGATGAAGTCTTGTTCTGTTACTCAGGCTGGAGTACAGTGGCGCAATCTTGGCTCACTGCAACCTCCTCCTCCTCCTGGGTTCAAGCAATTCTCATGCCTCATCCTCCCAAGTAGCTGGGACTACAGACACTCACTACCATGCCTGGCTAATTTTTGGAATTTTTTTTTTTTTTTAAGTAGAGATGGGGTTTCACCATGTTGGCCAGGCTGGTCTTGAACTCCTGAACTCAAGTGATCTGCCCATTTCGGCCTCCCAAAGTGTTGAGATTACAGGAGTGAGCCACCGCACCTGGCCAGTTTTTTTTTTTTTTTTTTAAGAAAAAATAAAAAAGAAAGGAACAATCTAAAGTAACAAATTCAAGTGGTAAAAACAGGTCAAAATATATCAATAATAATAACAATAACTAAAAATGGACTAAGTTATAGTTAAAAGAGAAAGACAGATTGTATTTCAACAAATTCAGACATATAAGGGGCACATCTTAATGACACAAAATTTGAAAGCAAAAAGATGAATAAAGACAAATTGGGCAAAGCAAAAAGAAAACTATTGGCCTATATTACTATAAAATAAAATGTACTTGAAGATAAAAAATATTAGGGTTGCAGAGGGTCATCATATAGTGAATGTATAATGACTTAATGCATGTATGCACTGAGTAAAACAGCCTCAAAATATATTAAGCAATTCTATAGAAAGAAATGGATATATAAATCCATGATTACTGTGTTACTATGGGAGATTTCAAGTAATTGCTCTTGTTGTTAGACCAAGCAGACAAAGAGCAGCAAAGATATAGAAAAACTGGGCCAGGTGCGATGGCTCATGCCTGTAATCCCAGCACACTGGGAGGCCGAGGTGGGCAGATCACTTGAGGCTAGGAGCTCGAGACCAGCCTTGCCAACATGGCGAAACCCCATGTCTACTAAAAATACAAAAAATTAGCCTGGTGTGGTGGTGTGCACCTGTAGTCCCAGTTGCTTGGGAGGCTGAGACATGGGAATTGCTTAAACGTGGGAGGTGGAGGTTGCAGTGAGCCAAGATTGCACCACTGTGCTCTGCCTGAGAGATTGCACCACTGCACTCCAGCCTGGGTGACGGAGCAAGACTCGGTCTCAAAAAAAAAAAAAAAAAAAAAAAAAAGAAAAAAAGAAAAAGAAAAGAAAAACTGGACAGCACAATTAATAAGCTTAATCTAATGCATGAATATAGAGTTCTGTATCCAACAATTATCAAGCACTTTTGAAATATCTTCAAAAATTATTCAATGTACTAGACCATTAAGGAAGCCTCAGTAAATTTCAAAGGTTAGCTATTATATACACCGATAATCTCTGAGTACAATGTAACTAGGTTAGAAATTAGTTACAAAAATGTAAAAAATTTAATACTGTCTATTTCAAAATCTGTAAAACACAATTTGCTGAGTAACTCATAGTTTTCTTAAAAAGCATAAATTTAAAAACCCGAAAAGTGAATAATAATTACTCTCTAGAAGCCTGTGGGATGCAAGAAAAGTTGTGCTTCTAGGAAATTTATAAAGACTTGAAATTAATGAGATTAAATGCCCATTTTAAGAAACTGGTAAATGAAAAAGACAATACACCTACAGAAAATAGAAGGAAAATACAATAAAAGTGAAATATAAAGCAAAGATTAAATAGAGGCCAACAAAGACAAAAGTTAATTTTTCAAAACAACTAACAATATAAATTGCTGACAAGATTTATCAAGAGAAGGAAGAAGATATAACCAATTTTATGAATAAAAAGAGGAACATAAATAAGAAAGTAGAAATTTAAACATAACAGAATACTATCAATAACTCTATACTAATGGTTTTGCAAATTTAGATTAAAAGGATAAAACCCTAGAAAAAAATATAATTTACTAGAAGAAATGAAAGACTCGAATAGTCTTAAACTATTGCAGTAACTGAAGTAATTGAAACAGTGGTTAAAATCTTCCCACAGAAATGAATAACCCAACTAAAAATATGGGCAAAGGAGCTGCACAGACATTTCTCCAAAGAAGACATAGAAATGGTGAGCAGGTATATGAAAAAAAAAATGCGCCTGTAATCCCAGCACTTTGGGAGGCTGAGGTGGGAGGATCACCTGAGGTCAGGAGTTCAAGACCAGCTTGGTCAACATGGTAAAACCCCATCTCTACTAAAAATACAAAAATTAACCGGGCATAGTGGCGTGCACGCGTAATCCTAGCTACTTGGGAGGCTGAGGCAGGGTAATTGCTTGAACCCAGGAGGCAGAGGTTGCAGTGAGTGAGATCACACCACTGCACTCCAGACTGGGCAACAGAGCTAGACTCCATCTCAAGAAAAAAAAATGTTCAACATCACTAATCACCAGGAATGAGTGCTGTGTTCTCACATATCAGAAGAAATGGAAAGGCCAGGCAGCTCTCTGAAACCTCTTTTATTATCCATTCATGAGAGTGGAATGCTTAAGACTTAATCACTTTTTCAGAGGCCCCATCTCTTAATACCATCACTTTACGGTTTAAGTTTCCACATACATACTTTTGGAGGGACACATACATTCAAATCATAGCAGTATGTGAGGAATGTAATGGATATGTTAATTAGCTTGATTTAGCCATTCCACAATGTATACATAATCAAAATATCATGTTTTACACTCTAAATATATGTAATTTTTGTCAATTAAAAACATCTTTCCACAGAGAAAAACATTGATAGTTTTGCAGAAAATTTACATGAGTTTTTTAAAGGACAGACAAAATATTCATTATTTTATAGAATAGAAGAAGAAAGGATACTGTCTAATTTGTTCTATAAAGCTAGCATAACTTTCAAAATAAAACCAGGAACACATTATGAGAAAGAAAAATTATAGGCTCATTTTGCTGGTGAATATGAACACAATAATCTTAAATAAATATTAGCCAATTGAATCAAACATTATATCAAAAATAGTACATAGTAATCAAGTCAGATTTATCTTAGATATGCAAGAATGGTTTAATATTAGAAAATCCATAAACAAAATCCACATTTATACATTAAAAGAGAAAAATCTATTTGGTCATATCAAAGCTTGAAGAAAAAGCCTTCATCATTAAAAATAAACACTTAGAAAATAGAAATGGAAGAGAACTTCTTTATCCTGATAAAAATATTTATTAAATACCTAGTGCAAACGTCATATTAAATGGGGAAACATTTGTAGTTCCTTTAAAATCAGAAATGAGACAAGTATGCACATCATTACCACTTGTATTCTACATTGCATTGTCTTCTTACCAAGACAGTATAAGAAGATGTGAAAGAGACAATGGAAGCATAAAGATTGTCTTTGACCAATAGAATGTGGTAGAACTGACTTTCTGGGACTTCCAAGCCCAGGCCTTAAGAAAATTGTCTACTTCTATTTTCTGCCTCTAGGAGTCTAGCCGCCATGTAAAATATCTAGCTCCCTTGCTGGAGAGACACCATAGTGAGATTATGGGGAGAGACCACATGGACAGGGAGATGCACTGAAATTGTAGGAACTGAGAACTTCGGCCAACGAGAACCAAGGCCCCACAAGTATAACCCCAGTTGGCTGTTCCAGCAAGTCCCCAGCCATTTGAGCTATCCTACCTGAGACTGCAGACATGCGAGTGAAGATACCTCTTGGACATCCTGGCCCCACAGACATCTGGTTGAGAAGAGATGAGCTAGCCTACTTTGCTGTGCCCTGTCCAGATACTGATCCACAGACTCAGGAGCAAGATAAGATTGTGATTGTTTTAAGCCACTAAGTCTTGAAGTAGTTATCATAGATATTTGAGACACCAGGTGTCTAACTTCATACACTGTTCTCTCAAGTTCTGTGATAGTATGTGTATGGTATGTGTGTGTGTGCTTATGTATTTTGGTATCTATCTGTCTATCTAGATATGTATATATATGAATGAGAAATGTTTAAGGCCTTTTATATGAACCCTTGCTATAGAAAAGTTTTCATTTAGTTGACAATTTGTATGGCATAATATGGATTGTGTCAGATAAATGCCAAGGTGATCCCCAATGATTCCCATCTCCTAGTGTTCACACTCTTGTGTAATCCCCTCCCCTTCAGGGTAGGCAAGACTTATGGCTTGCTTCCAACAAAATGTAAAAAGATGATGGAATGTTACTCCAGTGATTAGGTTATGTTATATTGTAAAGATGATGGGACATCATCCTGTAATTATCTTACATTATATCAGACTCCATCTTAGTAGACTGGAGCTAGAGATTCTCCTTGCTGGATGAATAAACAGCCATATTGAGAAAGCTCACGTATCGAAGACCTTTAGGTAGCCTCTAGGACCTGAAAGGGACCCCCAGTCAATTGCCAGCAAAAGTCAGGGCCCTCAATCATACAGTCACAAGGAAATGAAATCTACCAACAACTGGAAGAGCTTGGAAATGGATTCTTCCCCGAGTCAAGCCTCCAGATGAGAATGTAGCCTTGTGAGACTCTGAGCAGAGGATCCACACAAGCTGTGCCTTAACTCCTGACCCACGGAAACTACAAGATAATAAGTGGAGTTTTTTGTTCATTTTTACTGTCTTATAGGACTAGTGAATGTGTGTGGTTTTTTAAGCCACTAAACTTGTGGTGATTTATCACATAGCAGTAGAACACAAATACAGGAAAATTTGTTTTGGGGTAAGTATTGATGGAGCATCGCCTACGTGACCAGCAAGGAAGAGTATTGCTAGGCAAATAAAAGAGGTTGTAATTCAAATAGCACAATACCATTCACAGAATATAGCTGGTAGTCATCAATATGCCTTTTGATTTTCACTAAGGATTAGATAAATTAGTGCAAATAAATACAAATTCATTGCAATAGTAAACGCATGGATTTATTTCTGGGTTCTCTATTCTGTTCCATTGGTCTATGTACCTGTTTTTATGCCAGTACCAGACTGTTTTGCTTACTATAGGTTTGTAGTATAATTTGAAATCAGGCAATATGATGCCTGCAGCTTTGTTCTTTTTGCTCAGGATTGCTTTGGCTATTCTGACTCCAGATCTGGAGCCATACTTTGTGGCTCCATATAACTTTTAGGATTATTTCTTCTATTTCTGTGAAGGATGTCATTGGTATTTTGCTAGGGATTGCATTGAACCTGTAGATTGCTTTGGGTAGTATGGACATTTTAACAATATTGATTCTTCAAATCCTTGAATAGGGAATATCTTTCCATTATTTGTGTCCTCTTCAACTTCTTTCATCAATGTTTTGTGGTTTTTATTGTAGACATCTTTCACTTCTTTGGCTAAGTTTATTCCTAGGTATTTTATTTTATTTGTAGCTATTGTAAATGGGATTACTTTCTTGGTTTCTTCCTCAGGTTATGTTCACTGTTGGCATATAGAAATGCTACTAATTTTTGTACGTTGATTTCATATCCTGTAGCTTTATTGAATTTGTTTATCAGTTCTAGTCATTTCTTTGGTGAACACTAGGCTTTTCTAAATATAATATTTTTACCTTTTCTGAAGGGCTTATTTTGAATAATTCAAAGGTGTTATTTGAACAACTCGTATAAAACTATGTCTTTCAGCTCCTCACTTAAGGCCTCCCTCAGCGTGGTAATTCACCTCAAAAAACATAAATCTAACTTCAAACAGCAGTATTGGGGCTCATTGGAGCCTTCTGGGCACAGAGTGAATTCCTTGGCAAATTATTCCCCCACAGCTCCCAGCAAAACATCCCCGAAATCCTTCTGCACAGTTTTCTCTCCTAAGTCACACACTAAGCTACATTTTCCCTCTCATCTCTTTTACTTAACTGCTCCTCAAAACTCTGCCCACCTCTCTTTCATCCTCTTTCTGCTTTTAGTTGAGTCTTTTCTTCAAAAGCTTATGCTGCCACTTTGGTAAATCATTCTGTCCCCTTTTCTCTTCCTTAATTTTGGAGCTTTGCCTATTAGCCCTGGCAATACATAAAATCATCTGTGTGCAGGCACAGAATTATCCTCAAAAGGCAACCGAGGGAGACAGCCATGGATAGGGACACTTGAATATTTCCCCCCGTGTATTGGGGTTCTCTAGAGAAGTAGACCGAATAGGAGATATATATCTATATATATCTATATATCTATATATCTATGAAGTAGAGAGGAGTAACATAGCTTAGCAAGATATATATAATCTCCTATTTGTGTATAATATATGTGAATATAATACATATTAATACATAATAATGTATGTATATAATTGTATGTATATAATATGTAATAATACATATTAATACATATACGTAATATTTTTAATATCATTATTAATATATAATATATTAATATATTTGCTATATATTAATATATTATATATTATATTATTGATATATTCATTATATTATACATTATATATTATATTATTAACATATTTATTATATCATATATTATATATTAATAATATATAATACACAATATAATTAATATATTAGTATATACATATTATATATTTATAATTTATATCTATAATTTATTGATATAATTAATTATAATATAATTATATAATATATAATTAATTAATATATTGATTATATAATTAATATATTAATTATATTGTATATTAATATATTGTGTTGTTAATATATATTATTGATATATATTATTAATATAACATATTATTAAAATATAATAATATATAATATACAATATAATATATATTATATATTAATAATATAATATATTGATATATAATATAATATATAAATATATAATATATGTGAATATATATAATTCACATATATTATATATATTCACATAAAGAGGTTCAGATAAAGAGATTGATTATGAGGAATTGGCTCAAGTGATTATGAAGGCTAAGATATCCTGAGATCTGTGGTCAGTACACTGGAGGCCCAAGAGAGCTGATTTTGTAGCTCTGGTGCAAATACCAGCATGCTCAAGATCCGAGAGTCTATGTTTCAATTTGAGTCTGAGGGCAGGAATAAAATGATGTCCCAGCTTACAGGCAGTTAGGAAGGAGGAATTCCCTCTTATTCACTTCAGGGTCAGCCTTTTTTTTCTATTCAGGCCTTCAATGGGTTAGATGAGACCCACTCCTGTTGGGAAGGCCGGTCTGCTTTACTCAGTTTACTGATTCAAATGTTAATCTAGGGCTGGGCGCGGTGGCTCACACCTGTAATCCAGCACTTTGGGAGGCCGAGGTGGGTGTATCACTTGAGGTCAGAAGTTCAAAACCCGCCTGGCCAATGTGGTGAAACTCTGTCTCTACTAAAAATAAAAAAAAATTAGCTGGCCTGGCGGGTGCCTGTAATTCCAGCTACTTGGGAGGCTGAGGCAGGAGAATTGCTTGAACCCGGGTGGCGAAGGTTGCAGTGAGCCGAGATCGTGCCACCGACTCCAGCCTGGGTGACAGAGTGAGACTCCGTCTCACAAAAACAAACAAACAAACAAACAAATGTTAATCTCATCCAGAAGTACCCTCACAGACATATACCTAGAATCAGTTTGATCAAATGTCTGGGCACCCTGTGGACCAGTCAAATTAACACATAAAATTAACCATCATCCCTTATCACATTTGCCTCTCTTGCACAGTTCTTTATAATATGGGCCAGCTCGGGCGCCTGTAGTCCCAGCTACTCGGGAGGCTGAGGCAGGAGAATGGCATAAACCCGGGAGGCAGAGCTTGCAGTGAGCTGAAATCCGGCCACAGCACTCCAGCCTGGGCGACAGAGTGAGACTCCGTCTCAAAAAAAAAAAAAAAAAAAAAAAATAATAATAATAATATGGGCTAGCTTTCTAAGCTCATTTCTTCTCATTTCCCTTCCCTCCTCTCTTGCTCCTTTCACAGCAGGCTATTGGTTCCCATGTCCTGCAGTAGACTCTTGCCTTGCAACTTTTCTTTCCTTCAAACACTGTGTGGCTTTAAGATTTAGCTGAAATGTCACTTCCTCTGTAAAGTGTTCCTTGACTCCTCCCCATTAGACAGAATTGCTGTCTCTTTTCTGCATCCCCAGCATTCTGTGTGACTCTCAGTCATGTACTGGTCACAAATGCCTTGTGTTTTATTTGTATCTGTGTCTGTGTCTGACATCTTTGTGTTCTCTAAGCGATTCCCTAAGAGTTGAGAATGTGGTGGAAGTGGTGAGAAGGATAAATGCCATATATGCCTAGAAATGATATGAATAATTATATTTGGCATGCCAACAACTAGTTTCTCTTCATCTATAAAGACACTTTCATTGGACTTGGTTTAGTTTTTAAGTAGAAATGTTAGTAATAATACACATGGCTAAAACATAAAGTCCTTATTAAGATGTTGGGTAGTACTCTATAAATGTTTTACATATATGACTTTATTTAATCATCACATTAATACTAGGAGGTAAGTCACAATAACCCCACTGTACACATGAGAACTCTGAGGTAGAGAGGAGTAACAGCTTAGCAAGGTCACAAAGCATGTAGGTGTGGAACAGGAGTTTGTACCCAGGCATAAGTGTGTAATACCCATATAGTCACTGGAGAGAGGCAGAGGTCTGTGAAGTTCCCAGGAGGAAAGCTGCACATCTATGCCATCTATTATACAGAGTCTTGGTTCCCCATGCCCATACCTCTACATAGCATAGCGTTCTTCTTCTTCTTCTTTTTTTTTTTTGAGATGGAATCTTGCTCTGTCATCCAGGCTGGAGTGCAGAGACGCGATCTCGGCTTGCTGAGCCTCTGCCTCCTGGATTCAAGTGTTCTCCTGCCTCAGCCTCCTGAGTAGCTGGCATTATAGGCATGTGCCTCCATGCCTGGCTAATTTTTGTATTTTTAGTAGAGATGGGCCATGTTGGCCAGGCTGGTCTTGAACTCCTGACCTCAGGTGATCCACCCTCCTCAGCCTCCCAAAGTGCTGGGATTACAGGCATTAGCCACCGCACCCAGCTTTTCTTTGCATTGTTGCTCAACAACAAAGGTGTTTCTTCGTTCCTTTTCTCCTCCATTTTCTCTCCTTAGAAATGCTGCTATTATGATACAACTCTTTCTGGAAAAGCACCATCAGGAACCACATGCATTCCGAGCCTGGTTTTCGTTACCAGATCTGCTTTCCACATATGCTTCTCACGGTAAGCGTTAAGTTATGGTGCCTGGCCTGTGACTCTGCTTTGTGGTTGGTGCTGCCAACCTCAGGATTGAACAATAAAGAGCCAATTGTATATTTCAGGGTTATTATACAATTTAATCAGGATTTTAAAAAATTGTATAGAGTAATAGAATCTGTAAATGTATTTATAATTAATGCTATTGTTATTTCGTTGAAGTAAAAACACATTGTGTGAATTATCAAGGGGGAAATATCTTAATTTTTCTTCTCTAGGAATGAGCAATTTTCCACCCAGAGTCTCCCTTCCCCAAACAAAAAGAAAAAAATCACTATAATTTTCTGTTAGAAAGAAATGGGAATTAGTTAATTCAAATATATTTCTATACTAAAAACTAAATAAAAACAAAATAACTAAACAGTAGGATATTACCCACATTACCATATATAAATAACTTTAGTGTCTTTAAGTTTCATACATTGCAATGTAACAATAAACTATTGAAATGAAGTAAATATTCTTATAATTTAATTCCCTTCTTAGGAATATTCTTACCAGAATCTTGTAAAATGTGCTGTTGTACAGATGGCCAGGACATTTACCTTGGAGGAAAATGATCGTCAGTATATAAGTAGCTACTGCCTATAAATCATGGTATTTTTAGAGCAAAATTGGAGTTCTTTCACATTTTTTGATTAGCAAATCAGATTAAAGAAGATAACTTCACTTCTCACAAAGCTCTTTTGATGGAAGAGTGCATAAATCAGGCATTTAAATGTAGGAATGTGGGAGTTTTCAAGAGGATTCCTTGGTACCAGACCTGTCCATATGCAGCAGTGTCTGGGGCCAAGAAGTGGAATGTCTTGCGAGAGTTTTGCTTTGTGGGACCATCATGGGTTTTAGTAGCAAGCCACCTATTATGAAACAGCTTGGGGAAGGCTTCCAGAGAAAATATGAGAAATCTGCTATGCATTTAGAAATGCTCTTTTTCAGACATGGAAGGGACATTACTTGCAAAACTAAAATATTTTGGAAGAGAAATCATTGGCTCATATCCACTTAATTAGGACGTTTCAAGAGTCCTTACCCTGGCTGGCATAGAGAATAACTTCTATTTCGCATTAGCCTGATATCCCAACCAAAAAAAAAATTTCTTCTGCTTTTTAAATTATTTTTTGGTGACTTGTCAATTCAGACTATTTTGAGAAATCAAAAATTAAAGCTGTCGAATTGGAGTAAGTTTCTGGGGCCAAATTTAGATCGACCTTGGGCAAGTCATTTACCTTTTTGGGACTGGGATTTTTTTTTTTTCTTTTTCTCCCTGCTGTGTTTAAATAAGTTGAACTGGATCTCAGATTTGCTGGTCTGGTAAAAGCAGATGTGTCCTTGGCTATAGGAGTAGAAGGTGATATAGTAATTTTAAGTACTTTATCTTTAACTATTAAAGGCTTGCTTTCTTAACCAGAAAGTTAGGATGGTGGTATGTATTTGTTAAGAATTTGACCATGGAATGAGCAACAATGATAGATGTGCAAATTATTACTTCTTTGTGCGTTTCTTTTCTCAAAGATCACAAGCCTGCCTCTAATTATATGCCATTTAGACGTGGCACTTTCATTAGAAGATGTCAAGGTGTTTTGCAAACATTAGTTAAGATTTATATCTCCCTGTGAGTGATTATGATTGTTTTCTTGGCACATAGAGCAACAAACTGAGACACAAAACACTTTAGAAGCTTCCCAAGATTACCTTCCTGAACACTGCCATTGAAAACCACAGGGACTGTTTGTAAGTTACTTGCTCTAACCTGCAGTGCTATATAGTCACTTGGTAGAAGTCAACTAACTAAAACATTTTTGAAAGAAGGCCAGTCAGCTTTGGTGCCACTGGCTAAAGTTCTCAGACATGTCAAAATGCTTGTCTTCTATGCAGAAGTGGAGGCAACCCCATCTAAGTGAGAGGGACAGTTACCATGAGAATGACTGGCTCTGTCTTCTTTTCAGAAGCTGAAGGCTTCATTCCCCTCTGGCACGTGGCACCTGGGTAGATTCTATGGCATTAGGTGGAGTTCATAAAGGCAGTGTTTCTGAAGAATGGAGATGCCCTCCAAGGTATTACTGTGGATACCACTGGAGGGTCCAGGGTCTAAGGGAGCAGGCTAAGGGTTGGATAAATGGTACCTATGCTGCCTAATTTCACTTTTCACAAAAGCACAAGAGATAGACATCACCCTGGAGACTGCTGTAGTAATCCCTAAATGCCTGATAGGATTATTGAATCCTACTTTTACAGGTTCTTTCTGTTCTTTTTTTCTTTCTTTCTTTTTTAAGAGATGGTGTTCTTCTAAGTTGTCTAGACTGGCCTCGAACTCCTGGGCTCAAGCACTTCAGCCTCCTAAGTAGCTGGGATTACAGTTGCATGCCACTGGCCCTGCATCACTGGTTCTTAATATGGGAAGATTTTGCTTTCATGAGTATCCACTTGGTGTCATGTGGAGAAATGACTGACAGACAAAAAAATACTAGTTGCAGTAGAATTTATTTATTCATTCCTCTTCTCCCATTGCCTCACTCCTAGACCACTGCCTCATTGGTTTTCTCATTTTCAGTTCTTCCTTCTTCAGTCCATCCTGTATATAACAGCCAAATTAGTTTATAAAGCCCTGCTTTTTGTGGCACATCTTCTAAAAATCTCCTATGGCTTTTCATTGTACAACATCAACAATAACAGCAACACAACAGCAACTAATATTAGCCACGACTTCAATTATGAGTAGACATTGCACTAAGGGCTTTACATATTATAAACATTTCTTCATAATGTTGAAGATTCCATTAAAATTGGATCTGCTCTTCCCATCTCTTTGGTGTTGGCCACAGAAGTGACACGATGAAGGGAATGTCATTGTTGGGAAAGCACCGTGAGAAGATGCACATTCTGTGCCACTGCTGCAGCTCCAAGGCCTACCACCCTCAGAAGTCAACCTGTGGCAAACGTGGCTACCTTGCCGAGCGCAAGAGGAAGTGTAACTGGGGTGCCAAGGCTAAAAGACGAAATAGCACCCGGACTGGTCGAATGAGGCACCTAAAAATTGTATACTGCAGATTCAAGCATCGATTCCGTGAAGGAACAGCACCTAAACCCAAGAGGGCAACTGCTGCAGCATCCAGCTCATCTTAAGAATTTCAGTGATTTGGGTGGGTGTGGTGGCTCAGGCCTGTAATCCCAGCACTTTGGGAGGCCGAGGCAGGCAAATCACAAGGTTAAGAGTTCAAGATCAGCCTGGCCAACATGGTGAAACTCTGTCTCTACTAAAAGTACAAAAAATTAACTGGGTATGGTGGCAGGTACCTGTAATTCCAGCTACTCAGGAAGCTGAGGCAGGAGAATCTTTTGAACCCAGGAGGCGGAGGTTGCAGTGAGCTGAGATCTCACCACTGCACTCCAGCCCGGGCAACAGGGCAAGACTCCATCTCAAAAAAAAAAAAAAAAAAAAAAAAAAGGAATTTCAATGATTAGTCTCTCAATAAATGTTCTGGTTTAAAAAATTAAAAAATAAAATTGGATCTTACCCTACTTTTTAAGTTTTATTTCCTTCTATTCTAACATGAACAACCTGTTCTGGAGAGACTGGGTCTCATTTCTGTGCCCACCTTCACCTTCAGCTTCCTCTGAATGCCATTCTTACTACCCTTGGCTCTTCCTGTTCTCCGTTCACGGAATGAGGCTTCTTTCCTCCGCACATCTTTCAATTTGTCTTTCAAAGGAGCAGCTTGAATCCCAATTCAAGGCTTCTATCAACAATTCCATTTTCCTTCTGTCTACTTTTCATTGTATTACATAGTCAGCACTCAGTTACCTGCCATCTATTTTTTAATAGACTATCAGGGCATATTGAATACCTTTGTGTAAAATGTTCTTTGATCCTTCCATTTTTTCTCTTGAATCATGTCCTTCTAGACTTGACTCCTCTATCAGGCAGGATAGGTTAAGTTATGTTGCAGTAATAAATAAACCGCAAATCATATGGTTTATGGTAAAATAAACATTTGTTACCTATATTACATACCTATTGTGGATTGGCTGAAGGCTGTGTTCCATGTCTCTTTGTTTTGGGACTAAAGCTGACGGAGGAGTGATATCTGGAACATTGCCTAATGCAGTGACAAAGCACAAGAGATGTGGCTAACAGTGCACTAACTCTTGAAGCAAGACCCATAGCTCTTCTGCTCAGTTTTCACTGGTCAAAGCAGGTTACCTGGCCATGCCTTACTTCAAGAAAAACAAAGCACAATTCTACCATGTACCTGACAAGAGGGAAACCAGAATATTTGCCAGAAACTCTGACAACACAACTTCCTTTTGTATATAGCCTAGACCAGTGGCTTTCAAACTTTTTGAACATATGCCATAATAAAAATTACCTTTTACATTACAGCTATATATATATATATACACACACACACACACTCTCTTGTATTTAACTGAGACAAAAGTAGCTAAACGTGCTTCACAGTTATTTTCTGTTCCATTTTATTTAGTTTCATTTTTACAAAAGTATTGGACATGACCCACTAAATTGATTTGATGACCCAGTGATGAGTTGTGATATAATATTTGAAAAATGCTAGCCTAGAAACATGAGATAAGTACCCTCAACCCTTTCTCTACAAATCCCAAACATTTTCTCACTGCAAATTCCACTCCATACACCCATCTCCTCCATATCTGTACCCTTGCTGCTGCATGCGGCTGGTGAAAAATAACACACTTGTGAAGACCCAGTGGAGGTTGGAGATAATACATTTGTAGAGGCTGATCTGCATAATAGTGTTATTTCGTCTAGCAGCGCCTCATGCGTCCTATCCCATCATTATCCCCTCAGCTAATGTATCAGCCTGTAAACATAATTGAGGCCATTGGGGAACCGGTTCCTTTAACGGTTCACCTCACATATACGACCCAATCAGTATCTGTATTCTCTCTCATCTCCTTTCATCTCTCAGAGAGGGAGGTGCTGCATTATGATGTCTTAAGTGCTCTTATTATTATTTATTCAGGTGTTCATCTGCTTCCTCCAGGAGCAACTCTGTTTCACTGGGCTCGCCTTCTTTTTTCTTTTTTTTTTTTTCTGAGACAGGTTCTCACTCTGTCACTCAGGCTGGAGTAGAGTGGCAGACTCACAGCTCACTGCAGCATCAACCTCCCCCTAGGGTCAGGTGATCCTCCCACTTCAGCCTCCCAAGAAGCTGGGACTACAGGTGCATGCCACCATGCCCGGTTAATTTTTGTATTTTTTGTAAAGATGGGGTTTTGCCATGTTGCCCAGGATAGTCTTGAACTCCTGGGATCAAGCAATCTGCCCGCCTTGGTCTCCCAGAGTTCTGGGATTACAGACATGAGCCACTACACCTAGCTGGGCTTGCATTCGAATCATTCTACCTGTTCCACTACTTTCTGGCTGCTGGGAAACCTTAGGTAAGCTATTATTTTTCTCTTGGGCTCATTTAGAGCTCAGACTTTGTTGCTGGTGTTTTTGTTTGTTTGTTTGTTTTCCTGAGACAGGGTCTCATTCTGTTGCCTAGGCTAGAGTGCAGTGGCATGATCTCGGCTCACTGCAGCCTTGACCTCCTGGGCTCAAGTGATCTGCCCACCTCACCCTCCCAAGTAACTGGGACTACAGGCATGGGCCACTATGCCCAGCTAATTTTTTTTGTATTTATAGATACAGGGTTTTGCCATGATGTCCAGGCTGCTCTCAAACTTCTGAGCTCAAGTGATCCTCCCAACTTGGCCTCCCAAAGTGTTGGGATTACCAGCGTGCACTGCTGCACCTGACCTGGTGTGTCTTAAAAGGCAAGAATCCTGCAGAAATGTAAGACAAAGGGGTCTTTGACCTGGTAGTTGATGCTGTAGAGGCCTGTAGAGTAGAGATGCTGGAGGAGGCCTTCTGCTCTCTGCCATTCCTATACCCTGCTAGCTTAGAAGTCAGGGAAGACACAGGCCTGCCATTGGCTCTCTCCTGGCTTTTGTGGGACAGGAAGACCAGCGTACTCACACGTGGAGTCAGGGTGGATCATTAGTAGGAGCCATACTGTGTCAAATGCCAAGCTCTCTCCAATATTCACTGCCTTTGGTTCTCACCTCTGAGTTCAGTTTACAGGGAAGGAAACCTCACATCAGGTCATTCTACTGTGACCCTGTGTAGCTACGGCCTCATCTACACCAGTTGCCTGAAGGTCCTAGCAGCCCCATGACTCGAGAGGCAGATAGCTTGTGGGAATGAACTAGAAGGAGCTGCCTTCAGGATGCCTTTTTCTGGGATCCAGATTAGATAAGCATTTATCTAGCTACTTCATTTATTTCTTTCATTCACTGCTAAGCTTCTCAAAAAATAAATTGTACCTGTTTTCTCCCTTTCCCATCTCAACGTTTGTTTTAGAATCCACTGCAATGAAACATTAGTTCTACCACTTTCCTGAAATTGCTCTGACGAAGGCAACCATTGACCTAATTGCCAAATCCTTTGGAATCTTCATGTTTCTCAGGTCTTTCTTGATCTGTCAGGTGCATTTAATTTACCCTTGCTGGCCACTCCTACCCTCTTTGTGACTCTTTCTTTGGCTCTCATGACAATATTGTCTTCTAGTTCTTCTCTTATCTCTCTGATCCTTCTTAGCCTCCCTTCTGGTTTTTACATCTCTCCTATCCTCTTAATTTTGGTGTCTTCCATAGTTTTGTTCTGTTCTTTTCTTGCTCTCTTTGCCTTGTGGTGTATTTTGCCACCTTTATGTGAATGATTGCCAAGTTCAGGTCTCTAACCCAAATCTCCCTTCCAGACTCCTGATCCATTTATGCAGTTGCCAATAGGACATTTCCCCCTGGACAGTCCATGGGCATTCTGAACATGACATTCCAAAACAGAAAGTAATCTTTCTCAGTAGTGTTGTGTAGCTCAGAGGTTAACAAACTGAGGCCCATAGGTCAAATCTGGCTTTCTGAGTGTTTTCTATAAGGCTTGCAAACTAAAAATGGTTTCCACATTTTTAAATGGCTGGAAAATCAAAAGAATGATAATATTTCATGACACATGAAAATTGTATAAAATTTAAATTCATCATTTATTAGGAAAGTTTCACTGGAACACAGTCCCACTCTTTTTGTTATTGTTTATTTTTGGCTATAGCTTTCTTGCAATGGCAGAGAGGAGTAGTTGTAACAGAGATTTATGGTCTGCAAAGCCTAAAATATTTACTATGCAGTCCTTTACAGAAAAAGTTTGCTGACCCCTGGTGTAGCCAAATGGACCTAGCTTGAAATCTTGGCTCTGCCACTTACTCTCCATGTAACTTGTGCAAATTACTCCTGTCAATTTCGGTTTCCTCATCTGTAAAATGAGAATAATTATATTTACTGCTCGAAGTTTTTTGTAGATTAAAAGAGATCAGTTGGGTGTGGTGGCTCATGCCTGTAATCCCAGCACTTTGGGAGGTGAGGTGGGCAGATTACCAGGCCAGGAGATCAAGACCATCCTGGCTAATATGGTGAAACCCCATCTCTACTAAAAATACAAAAAATTAGCCAGGCATGGTGGCATGCGCCTGTAGTGCGAGCTACTTGTACTTGGGAGGCTGAGGCAGGAGAATCCCTTGAACTCGAGAGGCAGAGGTTGCAGTGAGCTGAGATCTTGCCACAGTAATCCAGCCTAGGTGACAGTGCAAGACTTTGTCCCCATCCCAAAAAAAAAAAAAATTTCATGCATGTAAGACATTTGGCATAGTTTGGCATAGTAGTGCCTAATGCAAATTTCCCCATGAGTGTTAACTATTGTTACTTCTCCTCAAACTTACTCTTCCTCCTGTTTTTTCTATCTTTGTGAAAGCTGCATGTTGCACTGGTCACCCAAGCCAAAAACTTGGGAGTCATTATAAGCTTTATATCCTGTCTGTTGTTGATTTTACCTCCACGAAATCTAACATGTCCATTTTTTCCTTTACATTCACTAATACTGCCTTAACTCACACCTAATCTTCTCTTGCCTGAACTGTCTCCTAACTTGTCACCCTGACTCAGATATTGCCCTCATTTCTCTCTTTTCCATACTACTACTTGAGTGGGTATTCTAAAGTGAAAATCTGATTGTGTTACTCCCCACCTTAAAATCATGCAAGGACTCTCCATTATCTGCAGGATAAAGCCTGAACTTCTTCTTCTTCTTTTTTTTTTTTTTTTTTTTTTGAGACAGAGTCTTGCTCTGTTGCCCAGGCTGGAGTGCAGTGGTGAGATCTAGGCTCACTGCAACCTCCGCCTCCCGGGTTCACGCCATTCTCCTGTCTTAGCCTCCCGACTAGCTGGGACTACAGGCATCTGCCACCACGCCCAGCTAATTTTTTGTATTTTTAGTAGAGACAGGGTTTTACTGTGTTAGCCAGGATGGTATCGATCCCCTGACTTCGTGATCCGCCCGCCTTAGCCTCCCAAAGTGCTGGGATTACAGGCGTGTGCCACTGCATCCAGCCGCCTGAACTTCTTTTACCATCCTGCATG
This sequence comes from Macaca mulatta, assembly GCF_049350105.2. Classification (NCBI taxonomy): domain Eukaryota; kingdom Metazoa; phylum Chordata; class Mammalia; order Primates; family Cercopithecidae; genus Macaca; species Macaca mulatta. Next base: position 133,687,073 of record NC_133412.1, on the reverse strand, counting down.
GTCACTTCTCTGCTCAGCCTTAAATTTCACTCACCCTACCTTGGATCCCATGTACCTGCCTTTTTATGGCTTGACATTTCCAAGGCAACCTGAGATGTCCTTCCTCATCCTGTCAACCCAGGCAACTTCTACTTCACTTTCAACATTCAACTCAAGCATTACTGCCACTATGAAGTAAGTCTTTATTTAACTCCCCCTATTTTTGTGCAGAGTTGAGTACTGTCCCCTGCTTTTTTTTAGAGATAGGGTCTCACTTTGTCACCCAGGCTGGAGAGCAGCAGTGCGAGCATAGCTCACTGTAGCCTCAAAGCCCCGGGCTCAAGTGATTCTCCTGCCTCAGCATCCTGAGTAGCTAGGACTATAGGTACCATTATGCCCAGCTACTTTTGTTTTTATTTTTATTTTTTTGTAGAGACAGGGTCCCACTATGCTTCCAAGGCTGGTCTTGAGCTCCTGGTCTGAAGTGATTCCTTCCCACCTCAGCCTCCAAAGTGCTGGGATTGCACGAATGAGCCATTGTCCCCCCGCCAGGCATTCCCTTCTTTGGGTTCTCATGGACTCTTATTTTCTTGTCACAACATGTAATTATGATTCTGGGCTATAAGCTTCTTGAGAGCAGGATACATATTCAAATCTCAGAGTTTAGTATAGTGGTTGATACACTGGGGAAACTTACACATGTTTATCAGAGAAAAGAATAGGCTGGGTGGGGTGGGTCACACCTGTAATCCCAACATTTTGGGAGGCCGAGGCAAGTGGATCACCTGAGTTCAGGAGTTCGAGACCAGCCTGGCCAACATGATGAAACCCCATCTCTACTAAAAATACAAAAATTATCTGGGCGTGGTGACGCACATCTGTAATCCCCACTACTCTGGAGGCTAAGGCAGGAGAATCGCTTGAACCCAAGAGGTGGAGGTCGCAGTGAGCCAAGATTGAGCCATTGTACTCCAGCCTGGGCGACTAGAGCAAAACTCTGTCTCAAAAACAAAACAAAACAAAACAAACAAACAAAACAAGAAAAAAGAGAAAGAATAAACAAATTCCTATAAATGTATAATAAAGATACCTACATAGATACTCAAATGATCATTTATCTACCTGTCTTTTCCCTCTATGATTTTTCAGAAAATCAAAGTGATTCTCAAAGTGTGCTCTCCCGGTACCAGCATCACCAACATCACCTGGGGATTTATTAGAAATGCATATTTTAGGCCCTACTCTTTACGTCCCGGATCAGGAATTCTGGAGGTTGGCCCAGCAAACTGGTTCAGTAAGCCTTCTGGGTAATTTTGATGCATGCTAGAGTTTGCGAGCCACTGCCCTAGATGAGTTTTTCTCAAACTGTGACTATGGACCCCATGTATTAGAATCATCTGGGCTGACTGTTTCATCAGTCAGACCGTATTTCAGAGTCTCTGAGTGCATGAAATAGCTGTGGTTTCAAAGCTGGCTGCACACTGGAAGTCCCCGGGCAGCACTTAAAAACAATAACCAGTACTCTGACTTTATTCCCAGAGATTCTGATTCTTTGGATTTGGTGTAGAAATTGGCACTTTTTTTTTTTTTTGTTTTGAGACAGAGTCTTGCTGTCTCGCCCAGGTTGGATTGCAGTGGCACAATCATGGCTCACTGTAGCCTCAACCTCCTGGGCTCAAGCAATCTTCCCACCTCAGCCTCCTGAGTAGCTGGGACTACAGGCGTATGCCACCACACCCAGCTAATTTTTTCTATTTTTTTTTGTAGAGATGGGGTTTGGGGGCAGTCTTACTTTGTTGCCTAGACTGGTCTCAAACTCCTGGCTCAAGCAATCCTCCCGCCTTGGCCTCTTAAAACTGTTGGGATTACAGGCATGAGCCACCATGCCCAGCCAAGTTTTTTTTTATTTTTATTTTTTAAAGCTCCCTAGGTGATACAAATGTACAATATACAGCCAGGGTGGAGGCCTACTGCACTGTGAACATGGGGTCTGGGGTCTAAGACTTGTCTTCTAGTCCTGATGCCACCATTTCCTAGCAGCGACTTTGGGCAAGTTAACTCTCAGTTTCTCATTTGTAATGAGGATTAAATGAGGTAATATATGTAATGAGCTTAACACAGACCTAGCCTACAGCAATCTCTTAGTAGACATTACTAGAACCCTTATGGTTCCTTATGTACACACATTTAGGAACCATGGAGCTAGAGAATATCCTTATTCCCTGAAACTGATTGAGTGCTGAAGGAATTTCTTTGTTCTTCAGCGGGTTTAATCAGGAATCATGTAAATACCTCAACTTTCTGTTGTGCTGTTTCATCTGGACAATCTGTCCCATTTAATTCTGATGGTGGTGACGAAGTGCGACTGTACCTTCAGAGACACAAGAGATTGGAAGTGCTTTGTAAGTGTGTATCATGCCGCCTTGCTCATATGTGTTTAATAAGTGTGTCTTTTCTTCCCAATTAGATTCCAAGGCTTGTGGGCAGGATTGTGGCATTCTGTTTTCATATCACAGTGCCTAGCAGAGTGCCAGATACATGAAAGACCCTCAACTTGACTGAAACGCAGGCTCTCCACCTGCCAGTTTCAGTCGTGCCTGGTGTGATCCTGATGAAGTTTTCTGAATTCCCTGTGTCCTGCCCTCCTCATCCGAGAAAGGAAGGGATTAGTTATTTCACTGTAATTCCTGGGGCTGCTCTGACAATTAACAAACACAAATGTCCACATAGCACCTTAGCATTTCTAGTGTGCCCTCAACTTGTAAATATTAAAATAAAATAGACACAAAGTTTCCCCACAGCTGTTGTTGGAGCTCTGAGTATTTATTTTAGGTCGGCATTGCTGGTGTTACCAGGTGTCTTAGTACTGCCTTTTCTCACTGTGATATATCATTGTGAATGTATAAAAATTCTCAGTGTGAATTGTATAAACGCCCATTACAAAAAAATTAAATTTTTGGACACAACTGTTTTCTAAGACTTAATATTTCCTTTTTATTTTCTTCCTCTTGAAATTCTAAAATGACACCTATTTTCTAAGATTTAATTGGCATCTTTAAGAAGGAAAATAGTAATTATGTTGGAAGCACAGAGGGGCCGCCATCTAAACCTCACATGCTTTACGGACTAAGAGTGTGCCAAACAGATGAAAACCGTGATCTTCATCCATGATGAAATATATTCACTTTTCCTCCAGGACTTTGCTGTAGCTGTTTCAGTAATCAGGGCTGTATAATGATGGCACCTACATGATTTTTATTATTGAATCCCAATAGGAATGATTGTTACCTTTGAAGATTTTTCGGTCAGAAATCAGTACATCAGAGAGCATTTTCTCTGAACTGTTATTAAAGCAGAACTATGAGAGTCAGAAGTAGGTTGGGGTTATTCTCAAACTGACCTCTCTTTACTATTATGTTCTGTACCTTGTTCTATCCCTACTTAAATCACATTGTTCTTAAATTTTTATATATACTTATTATAGTGCTTCAGGCAGCTGGTTTTTATTTTCGTTAGGATTAGTCACACGGTTCTCTGGTCTTGGAATTTGTAAGAGTTTTGGATGGAGAGACTGCTTTTGGACGCTGAGGCCTGTGTAATTTTGTTAGTTTTCTTGGCTTGCTGAATTCACTGCTGTGGTTCTTGACAGATGAAGGGTGTGCATGAATTGGCTGTAATTTTTTTGTTGTATCAGGCAAAACTCCACATTGGGTGGCTTTTAATAATTCAGTTTTATTTACTTTCTGAATGTTAGAGCATTACATAGGACTCCTAGAAAGAAGCTGAGTAATTATAAGTGCTCTTAGATTGTTTTATCATCGTAAGATTGCCCAAATTATTTCTAAAGGTGTACTAATATATGACATGTATTTAGGTGTATGAGAATTTGCAGGATAATTCTGGCAAGTTTGAGTATTAGGGCTTTATTACCTATTTTCAGAAATGCTCGCTTTCATACTTCATCCTTCAGGCAAGTCAATTAGAAATCACTTAATTTTCCATTGAAATTTCCAGACACATCAATGTATTTTTGTGTCTCAAAGTTGGTTTCATTTCTCATATTTGATCAAATTCTAAAGGTAAATTTTACAAAGTAACCTGCAAAGCTATTTGGAGGAAAACGTTTGGTATTAATATTAGATCTAATTTTTTTTCCCACCTAAAAATTCTACGGAGTCCTTTTCATGTCTTTCATGTATTCATATATTTCATATATTCAGGTATTTGTTAAATCTGCCAACTCTGTGCCAAGGGCTGGGAAACTCTGGGAATAAAAAGATGGAAGAAAGTCTCTTCTTTCTGGGAGTTCAGGGTCAGCGGGGTGTCACGTGAGTAAAGAAATAGTTACAACGTCCTTAAGACTGTACTGGACAGAGTGCTTACAGATAATTCCCAAGATTTGGCCTTCTGGCCACAAGGCAGGAACAGTTTTTTTCGGTCTTTCTCTGCCTGCAGTCTCTTCTGAAAATCTGGTAAAGACTCTGTGATTCAGAATGCAGAGAGTGTAGGCTTCTAATTGGTTCTTGAGGAAACAAAACAAAACACTTTTGCACACGAGGTGGTGCTGGTGCTCTGCAGCAAGAACTAACCGCCACTCGGAGGCAGTGGAGATGGTCTTTTGCTTGTGCTGAAAAGCTGAGTTCTTGGGCTTTACCCTCCTTGGCCTTAGAGGGCTTTTAATTCCCAGGTACATCTACTTTCAGAATGAAAAGACCTACTTCGTCTCTGAATCACTATTCATTTTCATCTTACAAGGGAGTGCTTTTGCTTTCGCTGAAAGTTATCAAGGCTTTCCTGGGAGTGTTCTTGAGAAATATGGTATTTACTAACTAAATGCCCCGAGTTTTTGTTTTGTTTGGTCGGCCCGACAAACTTTTGGCATAGTCTTAGCTGTTGAAGGGCTGTTTTTGGAAGGGTGCAGTGGAGGCAGGAGAGGGGGGTCCCAAAGCACTAAACTGCATTAGAGGTTGTTTTTTTTTTTTTTTTTTTAAGCAATTGCTGCAGTATTTCTGGTAAGAAAAGTTATTAGGTGTTTATGGATGTTTCAAAAGACCGAGAGAAAAAAATGCAGATTCCATGGTAAAATATCCACCTGGGGACCCTTAACACTCAGAACAGAACCGAAGTTGGGAATGCCAAGGGGTGTGATCAGCGCAAAGTGGCAGTTGTTTCTCACGTGGGGTGTTAGCTGGATGCAGTCCAAGAAGAAAGGGGTTGCCAGAAACATCCCCAGGAGAGGATGGGTTGGGTTGGCCAGGTACATCAGGAATACAGGGTTTCTTCCTATTGAGCAACACCCACCTTCTCCCTAAACAGAGAAAGCTCAGCCTAGTTAGTGGAGGGCTCTCTTCTTATCTGCTTCCTTGGAAGTATTGTGGGAAACAGGTTTATAAGAGGAGGTAATAAATCAGAGTTCTACATGGGGTACATAGAAGAAGTATTTCAGGCTAATCATTTTGGGTTGCTGTTTTAGAATAATATGATATTTTCCCCCTTTGGAGATAAGGTTGCTTTAAATTGTTTTTTGCAGGGCAGGTGAGGGAGTGGCTTTAGCTTGGTCCACTCTTATCTGATCCACTTTGGAATCCACAGATCATATTTGCTGTTCAGAATCTAGCATTTGATCATGGTTTCGTTTAGCACCGAAGTTTTGGAATATCCTCTGGGGGGAGGTTTTGAACATGTTTTTCCCCAAAATACTGTTTTGAATAGTTGTGTGAATAATTGGACTCAATGTTCATATATTTCTAATCTCTTCAGTGCCAAACTCTTAAAAACAGAGTGTACTGCCATGTAACATCTCATAATGCTGCTTGTTCCTAAATTGATTATACATATGCATTCTATGTTATATAAAGTACCTGTAATATATGCATATGAGACAGTTATATAATACATTGCGCATGTGTGATGTATTCAATATTGATATAGATATATAATGCATACTCTGTACATTAATGTATGCAGCTGGTGTTTATTATATATTGTGGAACAGCAAGCAATAAAAAGACTACTCTGTACTCAGAAAGACTTAGGGTTATACATATCAGTGATTACCTATTCTAAAGTTTAAATCAAATTAAACTTTAATTTGGCAGCCACTCACTGTAAAACTCTTCCCTACTCACTCTTTGGCATATCCATAAGTTCAAGACAAAATTATAAAAAATTAAATAAAATCAGCCAATTCCCAACTTATAAACGGGTTAAGTTCCAAAAGTTTCTTTTAAATATTTGTTTTATAGGAACACATTCCCATAAAAATGATCATATATGATGGTTAGTTTCTCTGACGAGTCAACAAAAGCTCAGTTAAACCATAATGACTTTCACAGTAACTGTAGCCTGATTTCTGGGGTTTTGGAGAAAGGAGCCATGCAGTAATAGGGATGAGAAGGAAGTAGGGTCTTTTGTTTTTATGAGGCAGAACCAAACCCAGGCAAAATATTTTAAAACAAGAACAATTTATATTTGGCCAGTGCCAGCTTCCTTTTCTACACCCTTCTGCCAAGGAACCAGGACTCCCATGCTATCTTAAATGCTTCCCACCTTGTGGTTTCCCACTCAAGTCTAACATATTCCTAATGTGCTCCATGCTCTAGAATTACCCACCTCACTCACTATATCAGTAACTTAAGAAGTATGGTCCTTTCATTAACTTGCATTGGAATCACCGGTGGTGCTTGTTAAATATAGATTTCTGGATCCTACTGTAGACCTACTGAATCAAAATATCTGAGGGCGAGGTGGGGCCTGCAAATCTATCTGGATTTGTAACAAACTCTTTGAGTCACTTGTGTGCACATTTAGATTGTGTGCCTCTGAAATGAAATCTCTCATTTCATCAGAAGAGGTAATGTTGTAAATTAGTGTTTCTCAAACTTTGGCATATATCAGAATCCCCTGGTGGGCTTATTAAAACACAGATTGCTGGGTTCTCATCCCCTGAATTTCTGGTTCATTTCAACCTAATGGATCTCAGACAGTGGAGTATTGCAAAATGCAAATGAGAAGTGAAGGATTAGAAGCGTTGGGTAGAGGCTGAGGAGTGTGTGTGTGTTGGGGTGATTGGGCATCTGAGATCTATCTAACTAGGAGTCTGACTTTTTTTTCCCCTCCCAAGTCAAGGCCTGTTTTTCACAGCTTTTTTCTAATTCTCTCTAATCTTAAATCTTTCCCTAGTAGTTCCAAGAACAGTGATACTAAGAGGATAAACTGGGTGAGGAGAGGGCGGGCATTGTGCTCCATTTATTTAAATTTTCTGAAATTAGAATTTTACTTTGGACAGCAGGGGGCTCTCCTAACATTGTATAATGTGAAAGAGAAAAAAGTGATCCTTTAACCTGAAAAGATTAGAGTGACAAAATTTGCAATTAGGGAGTTTCTACACTATTTGATTATCAGGTTTTCCTGGAAATTATAGTAATATTTAATATACAATAAATATTGGTAAATAGATAAGAACTATGCATGCTGGTAAACAGATACTATGTTTTGGTAAATAGATAAGAACAATTTGTTAAACAAACGGAAGCTTGGAAGTTTGAATCTTTACTATAGATGTTGGCTAACAAAATTTATAGTGTGGTAATTGCCAGATGCATGGGGCAGAGATGTGAGAATTAGTGAGCTTTTAAAAGAGACTATTCCAGACTCAAGGATTTTTATTTGTGGTGTTTATTTATTTATTTTTGAGACAAGGTTTTACTCTGTTGCCCAGGCTGGAGTGCAGTGGCCAGATCACGTGATCCTCCCACCTCAGCCTCCTGAGTAGCGAGGACTACAGGCATGCTTCACCACACCTGGCTAACTTTTGCATTTTTTTTGGTAGAGACAGGGATCTTACTCTATTGCCCAGGGCGATCCACCCGCCTCGGACTCCCAGTGTTGGGATTATAGGCATGAGCAGCTGCGTCCAGATGTTTTATTTTCTAGACCAAGAAGCCTTCGTTCAGAGTTAATATTTCATAGGTAGTTTTTTAATTTTATTGTAGATGAAGTTATGAAGTGAAATTCCCAAATGTCTCTATAAAATAATTCTATAGTTCTGCCTTTTATTCATCTTGACGGAGTGAGGGAGCTTTCAAGGCAAATCAGGCTGTTTAAATAGACAATGATATTGCTCAGAGATCAGTTACTTGTGGGATCCTAGCGACACAGTGAATACCACATTGAGAAGATGACATGTTTCCTCACTTTTCCAAGTAAACTAGTTCTTAAAAAATAAAAGTTTGGTTTAGTAAAGAATGGAATCAAGGCCTGTTTCATGGGTCTGTGACTTGGGCAGTCACACAGGGCCCTGTGCTTAGAGGAACCCCATGCTTGGTTTAATGCTTGCCTCTCGTCATCTTGAATTCTTAGTAATTTTGAAACAAGGGGACCCATATTTTCATTTTGCACTGGGCCCTGAAAATCATGCAACTGGTACTGAATGGAATAGATGATTGTCTTAGATCTTCCTGTTGACTTTTCTTTAGAGAGGTCATTCTCAGCCTTAGATGCACTTTAGAATCACCTGGGGAGATTTTAAAACTCTTAATGTCCAGGCTGCCCCCAGACCAATTGCGTCACAATCTTCAGGGGTGGGTACAGGACATTGGTATTTTAAAATATTTCTCATGTGATTCCAGTGTGCAGCCCAGGTTGAGAACTACTGTACATTTGGAGCCTAGCTTCTAGAACCTTCCTTCCACACTAATCTTTCCTGCTTGAATTGTTCTTGCAGTTTAATGGGTTTGTCAGATTTTAGATTCTTCACACAGGCTTATGTGTTACAAGAATAAAAATGTATAGAATTCGAATTCTTTATATGATATGTTTTATTTTTATTACTATTAAAGATCGTGGCATTGCAAAGAAAACTCTTTCTTAAATATAGATCTCATCACCCTTGTAGTCCCTTTAAGGTAGCAAATTAATGTAACCTAGAAAGAAAAACCTCAGATATTTAGTGAAATTAAAACTGAACAGGGAAATAAACAGATTTTCTTCCCTTTTGCTAATGACTGAATATTCACTAAGAAGCTTGCCCTGGCTGGGCCTGCTTCAGGTTTCATTAAATACCTCTTTTCTATCTGAAGGGTTTTTGGGGCACTAATTGTTTTTTCCTTTTGAGTCACCTGTGGGCTTTGGCAATAATCTAGAAGCGTCTGGTCTCAATCCTTCTGGATTACAGGAATTGAAGGTCCCAATTAGAGACCTGGGGTCCTGCAAGGGCAAATCCTTTTAACCTTAATTCACTGGGGGCCTCCTCTGAACAGAAGCTGTTTTTCTGCCTTCAACCTTACAAAACAGCACAAAAGGAATTGCTTTTTACTTAGTGTGTCTTCCTAAAGTTATGTATACATACAGGTAATTTAGGGATTAATTCCAACCCTAGATATTTTACGAGGCAAGAATTATATTAAATTACATTAAACCTTTCCATTTGTTTAGCTTTAAATTGGGCACTGAACAGAGAAATAGTAACTTCATTGCAAAGTAATTAAATGTTTAATGAAAATATTTGTAAGCTGGAACCCAAAGGGAGATGAAACACAAAATCATCCTTTGGCTCTTGGAGCTTAGACATTCAGACTCACATGGAGGCAGCCTTTATTGCTGTGGTTTATGACCAAGTTAGACTTGATGGTGAAAGCAAAGTTTAGAATAAGGTATTTTGGTATTAAACAATTTCTCTTTAGCAAACAGTCATTGTTAAGAGTGACCTAAATAATTTATGTATATAATTTCAAATTTTGAAAAGTGAATATGTTCTTTACATATATTTTTCTTTGATTAAAATTTTTTTGGTTGTTGTTTTTTGTTTTTGGTTTTTTTTGAGACAGGATCTCGTTCTGTCATTCAGGCTGGAGTTCAGTGGCCTGAACATAGCTCACAGCAGCCTCAACTTTCTGGGCTCAAGTGATCCTCCCACTTCAACCTCTCGAGTAGCTAGGACCACAGGTGTGTACAACCAGACCTGGCTAAATTTTGTATTTTTTTGTAGAGATGAGGTTTCTTCGTATTGCCTGGGCAGGTCTCGAACTCCTGGGCTCAAGCGATCCACCCACCTTGACCTCCCAAAGTGCTGGGATTATGGGCATGAGCCACCATGCCAGGCTGAAGTGTGCATTTTTTGGGTTCATAAGAATACCATTTAATGAGCACTCACTGGAGACCAGATTTTATGTTAGGTGTTTACACATATTGTCGCTAAACCTCAGAACAACCATGCAAACTAGTGATTATTATTTCATTTTATTCTTTTTTCTTCAACTTTTTAGAAGAGTTTGAGAATTGCTTTAATCATTTAATTGCTGGGTAGAATTCAGTAGTGAAGCCATCAGATTCTGGGCTTTTCTTTAATAGGATACTTTTTATTACTGATTTAAAGCCCTTACTTGTGATTGGTCTGTTCAGATTTTCTATTTTTTCATGATTCAGTCTTGGTAGGTTTTGTGTCTAGGAACTTATCCATTTCTTCTAGGTTATTCAATTTGTTGGTGTATAATTGTTCACAGTTGTCTTTTATGATCCTTTGTATTTTCATGGTATCAGTTGTAATGTCTCCTGTTTTGTTTCTGATTGAATTTATTTGAGTCTTCTCTTTTTTGAATTTTGTTTATCTTTTAAAAAAAGCCACTCTTAGTTTTATAGTTTTTTCCCTATTATTTTTCTAGTGTCTATTCCATTTATTTCTGATTTGCTCTTTATTATTTCCTTCTTTCTACTAACTTTGGGCTTAGTTTGTTCTTTTTCTAATTTATTGAGGTGTAATAGAATGTTATTTGAGATCTTTCTTCTTTTTTGATTTTGGTGTTTATTGCTATAAACTTCCCTCATAGAACTTCTTTTTTCTACATCCCTTCTGTCCCATTTTAGACATGAGAAAATTGATCCTTGAGAGGCTAAATGACTTTCCCCAAATTACACAGCCTGCAAGTACCAGAACTAGGACTCTTAACTTCCTCTTATCTTCAAACTCGGCCTCTTTCTATTATACTAGAAGTTGTAGGCATAGTATTTCTTTAATGTGATAAAATACACATAACACAAAACTTGCTATTTTAAGCTCACTTACATTATTATGCAGCCATTACCATTATTCATCTCAAGAATGTTTTCTTTATCCCAAGTGGAAACTTCCTGTCTGTTAAACGATAACTCCCCATTTCCCTTTCTCCCCAGTTTCTGGTAACCTCTGTCCTACTTTTCGTCTCCATGAATTTGACTCTTCTAGATGCCTCATATAAGTGAAAGAATACAGTATTTGTCCTTTTGTGTCTGGCTTATTTCACTTACCATAATGTCTTCAAGGTTCATCCATGTTGTAGCACATATGAGAATTTCATCCCTTTCTAAGGCTGAATAGTATTCCATTGTATGTATATACCATACTTAAATTATTTTTTAAATTTTTATGGGTACATAGTAGGTATATATATATTTATGGGGTACATGAGAGGTCTTGATACAGGCATGCAATGTGAAGTTATCACATCATGGAGAATGGAATATCCATCCCCTCAGGCATTTATCCTTTGTGTTACAAATAATCCAATTACACATTTTCAGTTATTTTATAATGTACAATTATTATTGTCTATAGTCACCTTGTTATACTATAAAATATTGATATTAGGTCTTATTCATTCTTTCTATTTTTTTGTACCTATTAACCATCCTCATTTCTGTCACCAGCCCCCCACTCCCCTTCCTAGTCTCTGGTAGCCATCCTTCTACTCTCTATGTCCATGAGTTCAATTGTTTTTATCTCTAGCTCTGACAAATAAGTGAGAACAGACAATGTTTGTCTTTCTGTGCCTGGCTTATTTCACTTAACATAATGACCTCCAATTCCATCCATGTTGTTGCAAATGACAGGATCTCATTCTTTTTTATGGCTGAATAGTACTCCATTGTGTATACTATCATATTTTCTTTATCCATTCATCTGCTGATAGACACTTTGGTTGATTCCAATTCTTAGCTATTGTAAGCAGTGCTGCAATAAACATGGGAATGCAGATGTCTCTTTAATATACTGATTTCCCTTCTTTTGGGTACATACCCAGCAGTGGAATTGCTGGACCATATGATAGCTCTATCTTTGGTTTTTTGAGGAACCTCCAAACTGTTTTTCATAGTGGCTGTACTAATTTACATTCCCCCCAACAGTGTAGAGGGGTTCCCTTTTCTCCATATCCTCTATACCATGTTTTATTTGTCTATTCATCTATTGATGATACTTGGGTTGTTTCTACCTTTCAGCTGCCATGAATATTGCTGTGAACATTAGGGTTCAAAGCTCTGTTAAAGTCCCTGCTTTAAGTGGAATTGTTACATTATATATTTGGTAATTCTGTATTTAATTTTTTGGAAACCACTCAACTGTCTTGAATGCATGGAATTTACATTACAGCATGTGATTTAAAAAAATGCAAATCTTCTACATAGAATACTGAGGTGAAATTCAACTATGAAATAGCAAATGGACCAACAGGACCAGGTGTGTCTCCTTGGTTTGTGGGTTCTGATCAGGCATAGAGTTAAGGGAGCATGGAAGTCAGTGAAGGGGAACATGATGAAGAAGAGATCTTCCTTGCCTCACTGTGAGTCCTTTACCAACAAGCGGCCATCCATTTCTGTCTGGTTCTTGCCCTGGGTGATCCAACAAAAGAAGGTTTTCTTGAAAGCGTGCACTGGTAGGGTTATCTTTCTCAATAAAACTAAATCCAAACATTCTTTCCAGGCCCTGGAAAGAGCAAGTCCTAATCTCTGGTGAATTCATTGTGCAAATTACAGATATACAGAATCACCCTGCAACCACTCATATTGCATAATCGCATTTTAAAACCAGTTGTCATGTTTTCATATCATAATATTGCTAATAGATACAGCTGCTGCTGGGCTTCTTTCTCTGTGTGGCCAGGCCAAGTAAGAACCAGTGGGGAAAAAAGAAAAAAATGAAAACAGCATTTGGCAGGGTGGATGTTGGGCAATTAATGATTATTTACTAATAGATTTTAGCTGTGCCTCTAATGCCTTCTGCATTAATGGACATTTAATGGTGTCCTATGAATTTGCTTTGGCAATAGTCATGTACGCCCATATTCAAGTCAGCAAATATTTATTGCATGTCTGGTCTGTCCTACTATTAGGAATACAGAAACGAAAAACTAAAGGGCACACCAATGACTACTCATGTACTTTATCCCATACTTTCTCAGGTAGTTGTACACCTATAGAACTTGAAGGGGATCATAGAAGTTATCCAGTCTAATCTCTATCTTCCTATTCTACTTTCTCAGTGTGTTACAGATGAGGAAACAGGCCCATAAAGATGGACTTGTTATGAACACAGTTGGGGATCTAGGTTTGAATCCTGAGTTAAGTGTGAGCCTTTTTGGGTAAGGTATTTAATCTTTCTTAATCTCAGTTTCTTTACCTGTGAAGGTGAGCCTCAGACATTCTCTTCATTCTGAAATATTCTCTCCACTTGGTTTGTGTGATATCATACCTTTCAGATTTTTCTCCTTTTCCTCCAGTTATTTATTCTCTCCTTTCCATAGTCCCTTCTCGGCTTGTCTCTTAAATATTGGAATTCTTAGAGCTCTAACCTACACCCTCTTCCCTTTATTACTTTACACTCTTTCCTTGGACAGTCTCATCTATTCCTGTCTATAGGCTGGTGACCCCTAACTCTGTATCTCCTGCCATGAAATTTCTCCTGAGCTGCAAACCTTATACCCGTTTATCTGTGGGGATACCATAAGCACTTCACTTCAAACTTCACATGACCAAAACCGATCTCAGGATCTTTTCCCCTGTCTTTTCCTTCTCCAGTGTTTGGTGTTTCAATAAAAGTCACCATAATTCACTGAGTTTTCTGAGTTGGAACCTGAAGAATCTTTTATATCCAATCAAATTGCCAAGTCCTGTTGTTTCTACCTACTGCGCATCTCTGGTATCCATCTATGTCTCCGTCCATACTGCCACTCTATTACCACCATCCTCCTTCAGAGTCCCATCATTTCTTGCCTGCTACCTCTATCTCCTAAATAATCTTCTCACTTCAACTCTTGCTCCCCTCCAATCTATTCTCCACACTATACTCAGAGTGATCTATCACTAAAACACAACTGATCTATCACTCAAATACATCATAAATAGAGAACACCTGTATTGAAAACCCTCCCATGGCCTCCTGTTGTCCTTAGACTTAGATTAGTTATAAATGTATTTTGCAATTCTAGGGCAATATCTAAATAAATTTTCTAGAAAGAAGTATAATTGATATGCTAATATGAGGTTAAATGGAATATTTAAATTGCTCAATTAAAACCAGAAAAGGCAGAAAAAGAGTGCCAGATAGAAAGAATGAACAAAAGCAATGAATAAGAAACAGTTACAAATATAATAGATATTAACTCAATTGCATCAATATCATTTTAAATGTGAATGATCTAAATACACAAATTAAGATAGGGACCATCAGAGAGGATAAAAAACAAGACCCAAATATATGTTGTCTATTAGAAACCCACTTTAAACATAAAGACACTGATAAAAAGTGAAGAGATGTGGAACAGAATAGAGAGCCCAGAAATAGATCCACATACATTCAGTCAACTGAATTTTTACAAAGAAGAAAAGGCAATTCAATGGAGCAATGACAGCCTTTGCAACAAATGATGCCAGAACAACTGACGTACACATGTAAAATAATGAATCTAGCCACAGACCTTATACTTATCACAAAATTGACTCAAAATAGATCATGGACCTAAATATAAAATGCAGAACTATAAAACCCCTAGGAGATAACATAACAGAAAATCTAGGTGACTTTGAGTTTGATAATGACTTTTAGATATAACACGAAAAAACCATGTCCATGAAAGAAAAAAATCGATGTTAGATTTCATGAAAACTAAAAACTGCTGCTCTGCGACAGTACACTGTTAAGACAGTGAAAAGATAAGCCATAGACTGGGAAAAATATTTGCAAAACACATACTTGATAAAGGACTTGTTTCCAAAATATACAAAGGAAAGAACATAAATTACTTTTCCCGAGAAAGGTGGCTGACTAGAGATGCCTGGCATTCATCCCCTGTTCCAACAGGGAAGGACCAAGGCAATTGAATAACTGGCTAAGATTTCACTGGAGTGTCAAAGGGAGAGTGCTGGAGTGCAATGTGGGAGTGGAGTTGCACCTGTGGTGATTGGAAGTCTAGGAGGACAGTGTGGAGGAATCTGGCCTCTGTAGCCCTGTCTTCTTCACCTGGATCCGATCTGCCTGGAGTCAGGAGGGACTTCCTATTTCAGGGAAAAAGTAAGCAGAAGATTCCCACCCACCCTTATTGCCACGGCAAACACCTACAGACCTTATGAGAGAATCACACAGTCACCCAGTTTGGAGAGCTGCTGGGAATTCATGCAACTGCATTGCCCTGGATGAGGAGCACACAGCACCCCAGCCCATTCCTTGTGACCCAAGCTGCTGCAACATGATGCCATCTTGAGACTAGAGCCACCTCTGGAGTGTGCCCTTGTTTGGGAGCCAGTAGCTACTGCACCTCTCTAGCACTGGGCTCCATCTTCATTTCACAAAGCCCACACCAGTGGCTGAATGCCACAACCCCAGCAGCATGGAACAGGCTGTGATGCTGGTCCTCAACAGCAGGGAAACCACCTCCTGCCACTTTCACTTCCAGCCAGGGGAATAGTCTGGCAGTCCTGCTCAGGATGAACCCACCCTTGAGCTGGCCAAACTGTACACCCTGTCCCAAGAAGAGGAGGCCCTCAAGTTTCTGAACATCTGACATGCTCCCAGGCCTGCAGAGTGACTACATGGCTCTGCCCAGGGCCTGAGAAACAGTCCTGAGGTGCCCCACCCCCTACACACCAGCACCTGTCTTGCCCAGTGGCCCAGCTCATACAATCAGCCTGAGAAACAACTACACATGCTGCCCCTGGAAGGCAAACTTCCAGGCTGGCCAACCAGCTGTGTGCCTGTGTCCTGGGCCTGAAAGACAGCCCCATGTGCTACCCCCAGCAGACATGCATCCAGGCACACTGAGCAGCCTTGTATCCACACCCCAGCCTGAGAAACAGCCCCATGAGACACCCCTGGCAAATACGCCCCCAGGTCAACCAAGCAGCTATACATCCACGTCCCAAGCTAGAGAAGCAGCCCTGTGGCCTGCCCCCAGCAGACACACACCCATGCCAGCTAAGAAGCCCTGTGACCATGTCCTGGGCCTGAGAAACAGCCCTATGGGCTGCCCCTTGTGGACATGCCTCCAGGCCAGCCAAGCAACTACATGCCCATGTGCTCTGCCAGAGTCACAGCCCTCTGGCCACAATCCCAGTGAGCCAGGCCCCAGTTTGGTCAACCCATTGTGTGCACACATGTGCCCCTGACTTAAGAAACAGCTCAATGAGCCTCCCCCTGGAAAATCTGCACCAGTGTTGCCACAAACTATCTCAGCCTAGGCCACTAAGAACGTCGCAAATGCCACTAGTGTGGATTACAACTGAAGAAATTATACTAAGAATACATTACTGTATTCACCTAGAACCATGGCTGAAACACCCCATCAAACTGACATCCCAAGACCCATTTATAAAAACAAATATTTCCCTGCAAACTCATTCCAGAAAATTGGAAGGAGCAACTTTTCCACCAGATGCAGAAAGATCAACATATGTACATCAACCACAAAAAAGCAAGGAAATATGTCAACTCCAAAGGAATATGATAATTGTCCAGTGAGAGACCCCAATCATAAGAAAATATATGAAATGCCAGAAAAAGAATTCAAAATAATAATGTTAAAGAAACTCAGTGAAATATAAGAGAATATAGGTAGGAAATTTAACAAAACCAGGAAAGCAATTCATGATTTGAAGGAAAAATTTAAAAAGAGATAAATATCATTAAGCAAAAACAAATCTTAGAGTAGAAGAATTCAGTGAATAATTAAAAATACAATCAAGAGTTTTGATAGACTAGACCAAACAGAAAAAAGAAATTCTGAACTTGAAGACAGGTCTTTTGAAATAACAGACACAGACAAAAATAACAACAAAAAAGAATGAAGACTACAGAATTTATACAACACCATTAAGTAAACAAATGTTTGTATTATAGGTATTTTTTTTCCATTCTTGCTTTGTTGTCCAAGCTGGTCTCAAACTCCTAGCCTCAAGCAATCCTCCCACCTTGGCCTCCTAAAGTGTTAGGATAACAAGTGAGAGCTCCCCGATAATTTAAAACATCAAAATTATATCAGATATCTTATGTGATCACAATGGAATAAAACTAGATATCAATTACAAGAGAAACATTTGAAACTACAAATACAAGGAAGTTAAACAATTTGCTCCTGAATGACAAATGGGTGAGAGAAAAAATAAAGAATAAAATGAATTTATTTATTTATTTATGAGACAGGGTTTCACTCTACCCAGGCTAGAGTGCAGTGGTGTGACCATGGCTCACTGTAGCCTCCATCTCCTGGACTCAATCTGTCCTCTCACAGCTTCCCAAGTAGCTGGGACTACAGGTGTGCACCATCATGCCTGGCTAATTTTTGTAATTTTGTAGAGACAGGGTTTTGCCATGTTGCCCAGGCTGGTCTCAAACTCCCGGGCTCAAGCAATTTGCCCACCTCTGTCTCCCAAAGTGCTGGATTACAGGCATGAGCCACTGTATCAAGCCTCAAAAATGAAATTTAAAAATTTCTTGAAACAGATAAAAATAGAAGCACAAAATAGCAAAACCTATGGGGCACAGAAAAAGCAGTTTTAAGAGGCAAGTTTATAGCAATAAATGTCTACATCAAAAAACTAGAAATATTTCAAATAAACAACCTAACAATGCACCATAAAGAAGTAGAAAAGCAAGAAAAAAACTCCAAATTAATAGAAGAAAATAAATAATAAAGATCAGAATAGAAATAATAAAATAGAGACTAAAAAATACAAAAGATCAATGAAACAAAAAGTTGGTTCTTTGGAAAGAAACTAAATCAACAAGCCATTAACTAGGCTATGAAGAAAAGAGAGAAGACCTAAATAAATAATGCCAAAAACAAAAGAGGAGATATCACACAGATACAAAAGAAATACAAAGGCTCATTAGAGAATACTATAAATAACTATATGTCAACAAATTTGAAAACCTAGGTAAAATGGATCAATTCCTGGACACATTTAATTTGAACCAAGAAGAAATAGAAAACCCAAACCAACCAATGACAAGTAATGAGATTGAATCAGCAATAAAAAGTCTTTCCAAAAAAAAAAAAAAGTTGAGAACCAGATGGTTTCTCCACTGAATTTTACCAAACCTATAAATAAGAATTAGTACCAATTATTTTCAAACAATTTCCACAAATGGAAAGAAGGAATTCTTTCTGCCTCATTCCATGAGACCCATAACCAGAAAAGGACACACACACACACACACACACACACACACACACACACACAGAAAACTATAGGCCAATATACCTGAGTAACATAGATGCAAAAGTCTTTAACAACAAAAATACTAGCAAACTGAATCCAACTACACATCAAAAAGATAGTACATCATGAGGAAGTGGGATACATCCCAGGAGTGCAAGGATGGTTCAACATTTGCAAATCAATAAATGTCATACATCACATCAACAGAATGAAGGACAAAAACCATCTAAATGGATGCAGAAAAAGCTTTTGATAAAATTTAGCATTCCTTCATGACAAAATATCTTAATAAATTAGGTATAGGATGAAAGTACCTCAACATAATCAATGCTATATATGAAAAACCCATAGCTAACATCTTACTGAATAAAGAAAAGATGATAGCTTTTCTTCTAACCACTGGAACAGGACAAGGATGCCCACTCTCACCACACTCATTTAACATAACACTGGAAGTCCTAGCCAGAGCAATTAGGCAAGAAGAAGAAATTGAGGGCACCCACAATGAAAAGGAGGATGTCAAATTGTCCCTTTTTGCAGATGACATGATTGTATATATACAAAAACCTAAAGACTATACCAAAAAATTCCTAGAACTCATAAACGAATTTAGTAAAGTGCCAGGATACAAAATTCAGTAGCATTTCTACACATGAACAACAAACGAGCTGAAAAGGAAATCAAGAAGGCAATCCAATTTGCAATAGCTACAGAAAATAATAAAATACTGAGCAGTAAATTTAATCAAAAAAGGTAAAAGACCTCTACAAGGAAAACTACAAAACACTGATGGAAGAAATTGAAGAGGATATAAACAAATGGAAAGCCGTCCATGCTCATGGATTAGAAGAATTAATATTGTTCAAATGACCATATTCCCCAAAGAAATCAAGTGATTCAGTGCAGTTTCTAGCAAAATATCAATGACATTTTTCGCAGAAATAAGAAAAAATCCTAAAATTTGTATGGAGCCACAAAAGACCCCAAATAGCCAAAGCAATCCTGTCCTAAAAGAACAAAGTTGGTGGTATCACACTACCAGACCTCAAAATACGCTATAAAGCTGTAGTAATCAAAAGGACATGGTGTGGCATAAAAACAGACATATTGACCAACTAAACAGAACCCAGAACCCAGAAATTAATCGATCTATCTACAGTTTCAACTGATTTGTGACAAATGTGCCAAGAACACTGACTGGGGGAAAGGACAGTCTCATCAATAAATAGTGCTGGGAAAACTGGATATCCATATGTAGAAGAATGAACTAGACTCCCACCTCTTATTCTATATGAAAATCAAAATGAATCACAGACCTAAATGTAAGAGCTCAAATGACAAAACTACTAAAAGAACACAAGGGAAATGCTTTAGGACAATGGCCTGGAAAAGACTTTATGAATAAGACCTCAAAAGCACAAGGAACAAAAGCAAAAATAAACCAATGGGATTATGCCAAACTAAAATGTTCTGCATAGCAAAAGAAACAATCAGCAGAATGAAGAGGCAACCTGTTGAAGGGGAGAAAATATTTGCGAACTACTCATCTGGTAGAGGATTAATATCTAGAATATAAAAGGAGCTGAAGCATCTCAAGAGCAAAACATCAAACAATCCAATTAAACAATGGGCAAATGATGTGAACAGACATTTATTAGAAGGAGACAACAAGTGGCCAACAAATATATGAAAAAATGCTCAACATCACTAATCAGCAGGGAAATGCACACCAAAATCACTATGAGGTATCATCTTACCCCAGGTAGGATGGCTATTATAAAAAAGACAAAAAATAACAAATGCTGGTGAGGATAAGGAGAAAAGGGAATTCTTATATACTGTTGGTGAACATGCAAGCTAGCACAACCAATATGGAGGATAGTATGGAGGACTCTAAAACACTACAAATAGATACAACTAATTGATCACAACCAGTTACAGATTTCTTTGTTCTTTCTCCACTCACAATACTTCACTTAACAAGCCAAAAAACAAGGAAAATCTACAAATAGAACTACCATATGATCCAGTAACCCTACTAATGGGAATTTGTCCAAAGGAAAGAAATAATTATATTGGAGTCATAAGAATAAAATCCTGTAATGTGTAGCAACATTGAGAGAACTGGAGGACCATTATATCAAATGAAGTAAGCCAGGATCCAAACATTAAACACTGCATGTTCTCATGCATATGTGAAAACTAAAAAAATCTTGATCTCATTCAAGTAAAAAGTAGAACAGAGAACACTAGAGGCTGGAAAGGGGAGGCGAAAGAAAGGGATTGGAAGAGATTTGTTAAATGATACAAAATTACAGCTGGATAGAAGGAATAAGTTCTAGTGTTCTATACCACTATTGGATGAATACAGTTAATATATTTTATATTTTCAAATAGCTAGAAGGAGGATATCGAAATGTTCGTAACACAAAGAAATGATGTTTGAGGTGATGGATATACTAATTATTCTGATCTGATCCTCAGACATTATAGGTATCATATCACTATGTATCCCATTAATATATACAATTATTATTTGTTAACTAAAAATGAAATAAAAATGTATACAAAGAACTCTTATAAGTCAACAATTTTAAAATTCCCATTAAAAAGTTGTCAAAAGATCTGAACAGACACTTCACCAAAGATATACAAATGGCAAATAAACCTATGAAAAAATGTCAACATTAAATTGCATTAGGGAATTGCAAATTAAAATGAAACACCACTACAAACCTATTAGAATGGCTTCAGTGCAAAGCACTGACAACATCAAATGGTGATGAGAATGTGGAGCAATATTCATTGTTGGTAGTAACAGAAAATGGTATAGCCCCTTTGGAAGGCAGTTTCCTAACAAAGCCAAACATAGTTTTGCCATACAGTCCAGCAATTCTGCTCCTAGATATTTACCCAAATAATTTAAAAGTGTATATCCATACAAAAATCTGTACATGGATGTTTATAGTAGCTTTATTCATAACTGCCAAAACTTGGAAGCATCCAAGATGTCCTTCAATAGTGAATGGATAAACAAACCGTGGTACATAAGCACAATGGAATATTATTGACTGATAAGAAGAAATGAGCTCTCAAACTATGAAAAGACATAGAGGGGCCTTAAGTATTTATTGCTAAGTGAAAGAAGCTGCATGATACCAACTGTGACATTCTGAAAAAGGCAAAACTATGGAGACAGTAAAAAGAGCAGTGGTTGCCAGAGATTTGAAGGTAGGAAGACAGGGATGAATAGATGGAGCCCAGGGGATGTTTAGGGTAGTAAATCTATTCTGAATGATACATATATGTCATATATCTATCATAATGTCATTATATATACATTATATATGTCATATATGTCATGTAACATGTCATGTGATATATGTCATAATACATTTGTCAAAACTCATAGAATGTACAACACAAAGAGTAAGCACAAATATAAAATATGGACTTTAGTTAATAATAATGTATCAATATAGATTCAACAACTAACAAATGTACTACCTGTGTGCAAGATCTTACTAATCGGGGAGCCGAAAGTGGGGAACGTGTAGGGGTGCAGGGAAAGAGAATATGGCAACTCTTTGTAATTTCTGTCCCATTTTTTTCTGTAAACCTAAAATGGCTCTAAGAAATAAAACTATTAATTTTTTTCAATAGAAAAAAAACCCCAAAACAAAAAATGCATATGTAGATCCAGCACATGGAAGGGAAATGGAGAAGCCATTGTACTTGGGAGCTTTTATTAAAGCTCTTTCCACCTGGAGGTCCTAGGGTTGATAGTGATAACCTGGAAGACATTAAAGAGGGAGGTGGTGCCAAAGACAGGCCTCTGCCCACTCTATAAAAGTAGATAATTTTGTATTCAAAACCTTTGAGGGGAAAACTGCCAGTGCCTGGGAGACGTTTTTAGAGAGGAGGGCCAAGGAGTTGGCTAAAGTCAGGTGGTTGAGAATCAAATCTGTGGACTTGAATTTGCATCCACAGAAATATACAAACATATAAAGATAGCTGGGTGTGGTGATGCATGCCAGTAATCCTAACAACTTGGGAGGCTGAGGTGGGAGGATTGCTTGAGCCCAGGAGTTCAAGGCCAGCCTGGGCAACACAGCAAGACCCTGTCTCTAAAAAATAAAATAAATACAAAAGGAGTGAGAAAGTCCTCAGGATTCCAACTATAGGATAAGGAGATGATATGAAATTATCAAATCCCTGGAGGTCTTTCAGCCACTTTCCAGCAATTGATGTGGACTTTCAGAACCAGAGAATCTGCAAGCAAACATGAGGTTTGTGCTACTTGTATTATGGCAGCTAAAATCCTCTTCCCCATTTAAATTTGTTTTCATTAAGAAAAACTTTTATTTTTTAATTTTTTTTATTATACTTTAAGTTCTAGGGTACATGTGCACAACGTGCAGGTTTGTTATATATGTATACATGTGCAATGTTGGTGTGCTGCACCCATTAACTCGTCATTTACATTAGGTATATCTCCTAATGCTATCCTTCCCTGCTCCCCACACCCCACGACAGGCCCTGGTGTGTGATGTTCCCCATCCTGTGTCCAAGTGATCTCATTGTTCAGTTCCCACCTATGAGTGAGAACATGCGGTGTTTGGTTTTCTATTCTTGCAATAGTTTGCTGAGAATGATGGTTTCCAGCTTCATCCATGTCCCTACAATGGACATGAACTCATTCTTTTTTATGGCTGCATAGTATTCCATGGTGTATATGTGCCACATTTTCTTAATCCAGTCTGTCATTGATGGACATTTGGGTTGGTTCCAAGTCTTTGCTATTGTGAATAGTGCCGTAATAAACATCCGTGTGCATGTGTCTTTATAGCAGCATGATTTATAATCCTTTGGATATATACCCAGTAATGGGATGGCTGGGTCAAATGGTATTTCTAGTTCTAGATCCTTGAGGAATCGCCACACTGTCTTCCACAATGGTTGAACTAGTTTACAGTCCCACCAACTGTGTAAAAGTGTTCCTATTTCTCCACATCCTCTCCAGCACCTGTTGCTTCCTGACTTTTTCATGATTGCCATTCTAACTTGTGTGAGATAGTATCTCATTGTGGTTTTGATTTGCATTTCTCTGATGGTGAGTGATGATGAGCATTTTTTCATGTGTCTGTTGGCTGCATAAATGTCTTCTTTTGAGAAGTGTCTGTTCATATCCTTTGCCCACTTTTTGATGGGGTTATTTGTTTTTTTCTTGTAAATTTGTTTGAGTTCTTTGTAGGTTCTGGATATTAGCCCTTTGTCAGATGAGTAGATTGCAAAAATTTTCTCCTATTCTGTAGGTTGCCTGTTCACTTTGATGGTAGTTTCTTTTGCTGTTCAGAAGCTCTTTAGTTTAATTAGATCCCATTTGTCAATTTTGGCTTTCGCTGACATTGCTTTTGGTGTTTTAGACATGAAGTCCTTGCCCATGCCTGTGTCCTGAATGGTATTGCCTAGGTTTTCTTCTAGGGTTTTTATGATTGTAGGTCTAACATTTAAGTCTCTAATCCATCTTAAATTAATTTTTGTATAAGGTGTAAGGAAGGGATCCAGTTTCAGATTTCTACTTATGGCTAGCCAGTTTTCCCAGCACCATTTATTAAATAGGGAATCCTTTCCCCATTTCTTGTTTTTCTCAGGTTTGCCAAAGATCAGATGGTTGTAGATGTGTTATTAGTTCTGAGGGCTCTGTTCTGTTCCATTGGTCTGTATCTCTGTTTTGTTGCCAGTACCATGCTGTTTTGGTTACTGTAGCCTTGTAGTATAGTTTGAAGTCAGGTAGCGTGATGCCTCCAGCTTTGTTCTTTTGGCTTAGATTGTCTTAGCAATGTGGGCTCTTTTTTGGTTCCATATGAACTTTAAAGTGCTTTTTTCCAATTCTGTGAAGAAGGTCATTGGTAGCTTAATGGGGATGGCATTGAATCTATAAATTACCTTGGGCAGTATGGTCATTTTCACGATATTGATTCTTCCTATCCATGAGCATGGAATGTTCTTCCATTTGTTTGTGTCCTCTTATTTCATTGAGCAGTGGTTTGTAGTTCTCCTTGAAGTGGTCCTTCACGTCCCTTGTAAGTTGGATTCCTAGGTATTTTATTCTCTTTGAAGCAATTGTGAATGGGAGTTCACTCACGATTTGGCTCTCTGTTTGTCTGTTATTGGTGTATAAGAATGCTTGTGAGTTTTGCACATTGATTTTGTATCCTGAGACTTTGCTGAAGTTGCTTATCAGCTTAAGGAGATTTTGGGCTGAGACGATGGGGTTTTCTGAATATACAATCATGTCATCTGCAAACAGGGACAATTTGACTTCCTCTTTTCCTAATTGAATACCCTTTATTTCTTTTGCCTGCCTGATTGCCCTGGCCAGCACTTCCAACACTATGTTGAATAGGAGTGGTGAGAGAGGGCATCCCTGTCTTGTGCCAGTTTTCAAAGGGAATGCTTCCAGTTTTTGCCCATTCAGTATGATACTGGCTGTGGGTTTATCATAAATAGCTCTTATTATTTTGAGATATGTTACATCAATACCGAATTTATTGAGAGTTTGTAGCATGAAGGGCTGTTGAATTTTGTGAAAGGCCTTTTCTGCATCTATTGAGATAATCATGTGGTTTTTGTCTTTGGTTCTATTTATATGCTGGATTACATTTATTGATTTGCATATGTTGAACCATCCTTGCATCCCAGGGATGAAACCCACTTGATCATGGTGGATAAGCTTTTTGATGTGCTCCTGGATTCGGTTTGCCAGTATTTTATTGAGGATTTTTGCATTGATGTTCATCAGGGATATTGGTCTAAAATTCTCTTTTTTTGTCATGTCTCTGCCAGGCTTTGGTATCAGGATGATGCTGGCCTCATAAAATGAGTTAGGGAGGATTCCTTCTTTTTCTACTGATTGGAATAGTTTCAGAAGGAATGGTACCAGCTCCTCCTTGTACCTCTGGTAGAATTCGGCTGTGAATCTGTCAGGTCCTGGACTTTTTTTTGGTTGGTAGGCTATTAATTATTGCCTCAGTTTCAAAGCCTGTTATTGGTCTATTGAGAGATTCAAGTTCTTCCTGGTTTAGTCTTGGGAGGGTGTATGTGTCCAGGAATTTATCGATTTCTTCTAGGTTTTCTAGTTTATTTGCATAGAGGTGTTTATAGTATTCTCTGATGGTAGTTTGTATTTCTGTGAGGTTGGTGGTGATATCCCCTTTATCATTTTTTATTGCGTCTATTTGATTCTTCTGTCTTTTCTTTATTAGTCTTGCTAGCAGTCTATCAATTTTATTGATCTTTTCAAAAAACCAGCTCCTGGATTCACTGATTTTTGAAGGGTTTTAGTGTCTCTATCTCCTTCACTTCTGCTCTGATCATAGTTATTTCTTGCCTTCTGCTGGCTTTTGAATGTGTTTGCTCTTTCTTCTCTAGTTCTTTTAATTGTGATGTTAGGGTGTCAATTTTAGATCTTTCCTGATTTCTCTTGTGGGCATTTAGTGCTATAAATTTCCCTCTACACACTGCTTTAAATGTGTCCCAGAGATTCTGGTATGTTGTGTCTTTGTTCTCTTTGGTTTCAAAGAACATCTTTATTTCTGCCTTCATTTCCTTATTTACCCAATAGTCATTCAGGAGCAGGTTGTTCAGTTTCCATGTAATTGAGTGGTTTTGAGTGAGTTTCTTAGTCCTGAGTTCTAGTTTGATTGCACTGTGGTCTGAGAGACAGTTTGTTATAATTTCTGTTCTTTTACATTTGCTGAGGAGTGCTTTACTTCCAACTATGTGGTCAATTTTGGAATAAGTGCGATGTGGTGCTGAGAAGAATGTATATTCTGTTGATTTGGGTTGGAGAGTTCTGTGGATGTCTATTAGGTCTGCTTGGTGCAGATCTGAGTTCAATTCCTGGATATCCTTGTTAATTTTCTGTCTTGTTGATCTGTCTAATGTTGACAGTGGGGTGTTAAAGTCTCCCATTATTATTGTGTGGGAGTCTAAGTCTCTTTGTAAGTCTCCAAGGACTTGCTTTATGATTCTGGGTGCTCCTGTATTGGGTGCATATATATTTAGGATAGTTAGCTCTTCTTGTTGAATTGATCCCTTTACCATTTCGTAATGGCCTTCTTTGTCTCTTTTTATCTGTGTTGGTTTACAGTCTGTTTTATCAGAGATTAAGATTGCAACCCCTGCCAATTTTTGTTTTCCATTTGCTTGGTAGATCTTCCTCCATCCCTTTATTTTGAGCCTATGTGTGTCTGCATGTGAGATGGGTCTCCTGAACACAGCACACTGATGGGTCTTGACTCTTTATTCAATTTGCCAGTCTGTGTCTTTTAATTGGAGCATTTAGCCCATTTACATTTAAGGTTAATATTGTTATGTGTGAATTTGATCCTGTCATTATGATGTTAGCTGGTTATTTTGCTCTTTAGTTGATGCAGTTTCTTCCTAGCATCGATGGTCTTTACATTTTGGCATGTTTTTGCAGTGGCTGGTACTGGTTGTTCCTTTCCATGTTTAGTGCTTCCTTCAGGATCTCTTGTAGAGCAGGCCTGGTGGTGACAAAAATCTCTCAGTATTTGCTTGTGTAAAGGATTTTATTTCTCCTTTACTTACGACACTTAGTTTAGCTGGATATGAAATTCTGGGTTAAAAATTATTTTCTTTAAGAAGTTGAATATTGGCCTCCTCTCTCTTCTGGCTTGTAGAGTTTCTGCCAAGAGATCTGCTGTTAGTCTGATGGGCTTCCCTTTGTGGGTAATCCGACCTTTCTCTCTGGCTGCCCTTAACATTTTTTCCTTAATTTCAACTTTGATGAATCCGACAATTATGTGTCTTGGAGGTGCTCTTCTCAAGGAGTATCTTTGTGGCATTCTCTGTATTTCCTGAATTTGAATGTTGGCCTGCCTTGCTAGGTTAGGGACATTCTCCTGGATAATATCCTGCAGAGTGTTTTCCAACTTGGTTCCATTCTCCCTGTCACTTTCAGGTACACCAATCAGATGTAGATTTGGTCTTTTCACATAGTCCCATATTTCTTGGAGGCTTTGCTCATTTCTTTTTACTCTTTTTCCTCTAAACTTTTCTTCTCACTTCATTTCATTCATTTGATCTTCAGTCACTGATACCCTTTCTTCCAGTTGATTGAATCAGTTGCTAAAACTTGTGCACATGTCACATAGTTCTCATGCTATGGTTTTCAGCTCTATCAGGTCATTTAAGGACTTCTCTACATTGGTTATTCTAGTTAGCCATTCATCTGATCTGTTTTCAAGGTGTTTAGCTTCTTTGCGATGGGTTCAAACTTCCTCCTTTAGCTCAGAGAAGTTTGATCGTCTGAAGCCTGCTTCTCTCAACTCATCAAAGTCATTCTCCATCCAGCTTTGTTCCGTTGCTGGCGAGGAGCTGCGTTCCTTTGGAGGGGCAGAGGCCCTCTAATTTTTAGTATTTTCAGCTTTTCTGCTCTGTTTTTTTCCCATGTTTGCGGTTTTATCTACCTTTGGTCTTTGATGATGGTAATGTACAGATGGGGTTTTGGTGTGGATGTCCTTTCTGTTTGTTAGCTTCCTTCTAACAGTCAGGACCCTCAGCTGCAGGTCTGTTGGAGTTTGCTGGAGGTCCATACCCGACCCTGTTTGCCTGGGTATCAGCAGAGGAGGCTGCAGACGAGTGTATATTGCTGAACGGCAAATGTTGCTGCCTGATCGTTCCTCTGGAAGCTTCGTCTCCGAGGGGTACCTGGCTGGCTGTGTGAGGTGTCAGTCTGCTCCTACTGGGGGGTACCTCCCAGTTAGGCTACTTGGAGGTCAGGGACCCACTTGAGGAGGCAGTCTGTCCATTCTCAGATCTCAAACTCCATGCTAGGAGAACCATCACTCTCTTCAAAGCTGTCAGACAGGGACATTTAAATCTGCAGAGGTTTCTGCTGCCTTTTGTTTGGCTATGCCCTGTCCCCAGAAGTGGAGTCTACAGAGGCAGGCAGGCCTCCTTGAGCTGTGGTGGGCTCCACCCAGTTCGAGCTTCCCAGCTGCTTTGTTTACCTACTCAAGCCTCAGCAATGGTGGGCGCCCCTCCCCCAGCCTCGCTGCTGCCTTGCGGTTAGATCTCAGACTGCTATGCTAGCAATGAGGGAGACCCTGTGGGTGTGGGACCCTCTGAGCCAGGCACGGGATATAATCTCCTTGTGTACTGTTTGCTAAGACCCTTGGAAAAGCACAGTATTAGGGTGGGAGTGACCCGATTTTCCAGGTGCTATGTGTCATGGTTTCCCTTGGCTTGGAAAGGGAATTCCCTTCTCCCTTGCGCTTCTCAGGTGAGGCGATGCCTCGCCCTGCTTTGGCTCTCGCTCGGTGGGCTGCACCCAGAGTCCTTCACCCATTGTCCGATACGCCCCAGTGAGATGAACCCAGGGCCTCAGTTGGAAATGCAGAAATCACCTGTCTTCTGTGTCGCTCATGCTGGGAGCTGTAGCCTGGAGCTGGTCCTATTTGGCTATATTGGAACTGCCTCAAGAAATACTTTAAAAATACATTTTGCTTTAGTAATTGATTTTATAAGTTTTCATATATTTATTATCTTTCATTCATCACTTAGATAACAATTAAGTTTTTTAATGCTTTATGTTTAATAACTGATCCCTCTCCAACTCTTGAAAAAAAAAAACTTCACATGTGAATAAAAGGATATACATCCAACACATTAGAATGATTACCCATTGGAGAAGGAAATGGGGGATAAAAAGGTCTAGAGAATTAAAACCAGAAATGACCTTGCATAGACCAATTATTATGGTGTACCCTGATCAAAGGATGTTTCCTTTAACTCTCTACAAATGTTTTTGAAAATTGTCAGCAGTTGTCATTTGGGGAGGAGACTGGTATATCAGAATCTCTCAGGTGTGCTAGGGCAGAAAAAAGGCTGAAGAGGAATGAATTAGATGGTCTTTCCAACTATAGAAGTGTTGAAGGTAGTTTGATGTAATGAAAAGAACACTGGATTGGGGGTCAGAAGTGAGTTCTGCTTAGGCTAGAGCAACAGCACAGGCAAGAGATGAAAGCCTGACTTAGGCAGGTGACAGTGGGCCTAGAAGCAGGGGTGGGTGCAAGAGGCATGATGGAGGAATAATCATTCAAATAGGAGTATTGTTGGGTATGAGGGGAAAAGAAGAGGAAAGAGATCAAGGATGACTATGTAATTTCTGTTTTGGATGACTAGGAAGGTAGGGAAAACAGGCAGAGAGGGAAGGTTGGGAGCAAGGAAAAATGAATTCAGTTTGATTGTTTTGAGGTTGAGGTGTGTGGCGGTCAGGCAGATGCATCTCTCAAAATTCGCTGACTAGGGTAGCTTGATTGACTAAAAAACCCTAGGTGCTGTTGCCCTCTGACACCCAGTATGTCAATCAGACCCATGCCACACCTTCCATGGGCTGCTCCGAGCCAATGACTGGATGTGGTAGGTATACTGATCAAGCTGTACAGATACATTTCCAAATTTCTTCCTTTAATCAGCAGCATTGGCTTGAGGACTCTCCATCAACCTTGCTGAACCTTCTTAGAACTGCATAGCAATCTAAGGCTCTTTCACCCAACCCTCTATCCTTCCTTCTTGGATGTGAATTTTTTTTTTTTGAGACAGAGTCTCACTCTGTAGCCCAGGCTGGAGTGCAGTGGCATGATCTTGGCTCACTGCAGCCTCTGCCTTCTGGGTTCAAGTAATTCTCCCACATCAGCCTCCTGAGTATCTGGGACTATAGGCGCATGCTACCAAGCCCAGCTAAGTTTTGTATTTTTAGTAGAGACGGGGTTTCACCGTGTTGGCCAGGCTGGTCTTGAACTCCTGACTTCAAGTGATCTGCCTGCCTCAGCCTCCCAAAGTGCTGGGATTACAGGTATGAGCCACCCTGACGGGCCCTCTTATGTGAATTCTATCAAATTCACATATCCACCAGTTTGATGGCTTTCCCTGCCTCATGGGCTTCCACCTCATTTTCCCTCACCCATGATACCTCTAATTCATCTCTTGTATGTTTAATCTCGTCTACTTTTCAGACAACTCATACTAACACAAAATGTTATTGAGACATCCATTTGGAGATACCTAGCTGACAGTTACAAATACAGGTTGAGTGTTAGAGATGTTATATCAATTCGAGTGCAAGTAATAGAAAAATCAAGTCAAAGTGGTCTAAACGGTAAGGAACTTAACAAGGAATACATAGATAAGGTGGTTTCTAGTCATGGTGTGATCAGGGCTTTGGCTCCATTTCTCTGAGACTGTATGTTCTCCCCAACTCTGTGTGTGGACTTTGTCCTTAGGTAACTGTATCAATCAAAAGCCTGCTCACTCTCCAGGCTCAGCTCAACTGTTTTTTACATTTGAGGCTTATGCAGTCAACCCGGTTAGAAGCCATGTCTCAAACTTAAATCAAATTGGTACTACTTTATTTCACTTGTTAAGGTTAATTGTTTACATGGCTGTCTCCTCTCTTGCCTGGAAGGGAAAGTAGAGACTACATTAATTTTTATCCCCATTTAATACCTTGCATTTATCAGTATGTAGTGAACATTTATCCAATTTAATTTCTTGTCATTTCTTTGGATAGAGAAGTGGAAACAATCTGTGCTAGAATTTAATACTTTGAAATTATGCAGTAAAGGAAGCACATAGAAAAAACGTACCATTCATACATGGCATCTAGGCTCACTGGATAGTGTAACACCACACTGATGCTGATAAGCTGCAGGAAGATATAATGAGGCTGTGGGCAGATGGATCAAGTATAAGACTTGCAATTTGGGAATCATACATATGGCTAATGAGTTCTAAGCTACGATTTCCAACACAGGGATAGGATTTAGGAGCCCATCTAGATTACTTCCAGAAGATTTTGACCTAATATGTTACCTCAGCCAAAAAGCTAGATAAAAGCAAAAAGAGATAAAACCATAAATACAGAAGTGAAAAATAGTAACATCCTCATACTAAAAACTGGAAGCAAAATAGAGAATGTTATCTTACCTTTGTTCAAATTCCTATCTGTTAGAATCTTGACTTCTTAATCTCAAGTAAAGATCTAGAAAAGGCTGTAAAGCTGTAAGATGATTAAGAGAATAAAAGAATTGCTGAGTGAGGATAGACTGACACCACAGATCATGGATATAGAAGTGCAAAATCTGAAAAAAAAAAATCAAATTTTAAAAGGACCATTTGTTGAAAAAAAAAAGGCCATTTATATCTAATTCCAAAATACAAAAATTTGGGGGCACACTTCAGTATTTGACAAATCAATTTTAAAATAAATAAGAAGAAACAACTTATCTTAATAGGCAGCTATTAAACTCAATACTCCAAGAGGTGATATAGACTAAGAATTGTAATTAATTCAAGGCTATTACAAAAAGAATAACATATCTAGGAATACAGCTCATCAGGGAGGTGAATAATCTCTACCATGAGAATTATAAAATACTGCTCAAAGAAATCAGAGATGACACAAACAAATGAAAAAATATTCCATGCTCATGGACAGAAAGAATCAATATCATTAAAATGGCTATATTGCCCAAAGCAATTTACAGATTCAATGCTATTCCTATCATTGTCCTACCAATGACATTCTTCACAGAACTAGAAAAAACTCTTTTAAAATTAATATAGAACCACAAAAGAGCCTGAATAGTCAAGGCAATCCTAAGCAAAAAGAACAAAGCTGTAGGCATCATATTACCTGACTTCAAACTATATTTACAGGGCTATAGTAACCAAAACAGCATGGCACTGGTACAAAAACAGACTCATAGACTAATGGAACAGAATAGAGAGCCCAGAAATAAGACTTCATACCTATAATCATCTAATCTTCAACAAAGCTGACAAAAACAAGCAGTGGAGAAAGGACTGTCTATTCAATAAATGGTGCTGGGATAACTGGCTAGCCACATGTTGAAGATTGAAACAGGGCTTCTGTCTTACACCATATACAAAAATCAAAGCTGGATTAAAGACCTAAATATAAAACCCAAAGGAAGACAACCTAGGCAATACCATTCTGGACATAAGAATGGGCAAAGATTTCATGACAAAGCTGCCAAAAGCAAATTGCAACAAAAGCAAAAATTGACAAATGGGACCTAATTAAACCTAAGAGCTTCTGCACAGCTGAAGACACCATCAATAGAGTAAACAGACAACCTATAGAATGGGATAAAATATTTGTGAACTGTGCATCTGACAAAAGTTTAACATGCAGCATCTATAAGGAAGTTAAACACATTTATAAGAAAAAACCAACCCCATTAAAAAATGGGCAAAGGACATGAACACTTTTCAAAAGAAGACATACATGCAGCCAACAAGCATATGAAATAAGCTCAACATCACTGATCATTAGAGAAATGCAAATCAAAACCACAATGAGATACCATCTCATACCAGTCAGAATGGCTGTTATTACAAAATGAAAAAATAACAAATGCTGGAGAGGTTGCAGAGAAAAGTGAACGTTTATACACTGTTAGTGAAAGTGTAAATTAGTTCAACCACTGTGGAAAGCAGTGTGGTGATTCCTTAAAGAGCTAAAAATAGAACTACTATTCAACCCAGCAATCCCATTACTGGGTGCATACCCAACGGGATATAAATCATTCTACCACAAAGATACATGCATGTGAATTTTCACCGCAGCACTATTCACAATAACAAAGACATGGAATCAACCTAAATGCCCATCAATAACAAATTGGATAATGAAAATGTGGTACATATACACCATGGAATACTATGCAGCCATGAAAAAGATCAAAATCATGTCTTTTGAGGGAACATGGATGGAGCTGGAGGCCATTATCCATAACAAACTAATGCAGGAACAGAAAACCCAGTACCACATGTTCTAACTTATAAGTGGGAGCTAAATGATGAGAACTCATGTATACAAAGAGGGGAACAACAGACACTTGGGACTACTTGAGGGTAAAGGGCAGGAGGAGGGAGAGGGTCAGAAAAAATAACTATTGGGTACTAGACTTAGTACCTGGGTGATGAAAATAATCTGTACCACAAACCCTTGTGACAAGTTTACCTACATAACAAACCTGCACATGTACCCCTGAACCTAAAATAAAAGTTAAAAAAAAATAAAGAAATAAAAATTTTAAAAAATCAAGGCTACTCAATTTATACTAAGTTATTAAACTTGGACTGGTTTGGAAATACACAGAAAGGCTTTGAGGTTGAGATCATGGGGAACTATCCTGCCTATTTGTCAAATACCTTTTATGCCAACGACAGACTGTTTGTTAAGATGAATGTTTCTCAGTCATCTATAACCACCTGGTGCTCTTGGTGGGTTGTGAATGGATCCAAAATTTTGAGGCCATTGGCTTTCAGTTTTATATATGTCTAAGAGACTATATGGGCTGAATTGTGTCACCCCCTGACCCCAACTTCATATGTTGAAGCCCTAACCCCTAGTGTGACTTTATTTGGAGATAAGGCCTTTAAGAAGGTAATTAAGATTAAATGAGGTCATAAAGTCAGGGCCCTGATTCAATAGGCTGATGTTCTCACGTGTTAGTTTGCTTGAGCTGCTATAACAAGGTACTACAGACTGGGTGGCTGGAATAACAGACATTTCTTTCTGGAGGCTGGGAATCTGAGATTAAAGTGCCAGCAGATTCAGTTCCTGGTGAGGGTCCTCTTCCTGGCTGGCTGCCTTCTCATTGTGTCCTCACATGGCAGAGAGAGAGAGAGAGAGAGAGAGAGAGCGAGCGAGCTTTGGTCTCTCTTCCTCTTCCTGTAAGGACATTAATCTCATGATGGGGGCCCCACCATCATGATCTCATCTGTATCTAATTACTCCCAAAGGCCCCACCTCCAAATATCATGACACTGGGGTTAAGGCTTCAACATATGAATTTTGGAAGAACACAGACATTCAGTCCATAACACCTTAAAAGAAGAAGAGGAGGAAACACCAGAGCTCTTCCTTTCTGTGCTCTGCACAAACAAAATGCCATGTGAGGACACGGCAAGAAGTTTCCATCTGCCAGCCAAGGAGAGGTGCCTAACCAGAAACCAACTCTGTTGGCCCACTAATCTTGCATTTTCAGCCTCCAGACCGATGAGGAAACCACTTTTTGTTGTTTAAGCCAACCAGTCTATGTTATTTTGTTATGGCAACCAGAGGTGACTAATACACTTACTAAATGTATCACTAAAATTTAGTGAAATACTAAAATTTGGAGTCCATAAATGAAAATTAGTATATTGCCAGGAAGATATATATATATATATATATATATATATATATATATATATATATAGTGAACATACACTGACTGCTCAGTATGTGTTAGGCACTGTTCTATGTACTTTATATATAAATACCCCTGTAATCTTCACAATTATGTATAATTATGCTATTATTAACTCCATTTTACATATGATGAAACTGGGTTTCAAACTCTGGCAGCCTGACTCTAGACTATGCTCCTAACCATAATATAATAGTGAGCACAATATAATAGTGAATATAATGTAATAGTGCTGTTTAATAGAAATATAACACAAACCTCATATGTAATTTTAAATTTTCTATCAGCCACATTAAAAATGTTATGGGAAACAGGTAAAAATTAATTTTAAAAATATATTTCACTTAACTCAATATTTTCAAAATATTATCATTTCAAAGTGTGTTCAATATAAATATTATTATTATTTGAGACGGCGTCTTGCTCTGTTGCCTAGACTGGAATGCAGTGGCACGATCTTGGCTCACTGTGACCTCCGCCTCCCAGGTTCAAGTAATTTTCCTGCCTCAGCCTCTCTAGTAGCTGGGATTACAGGTGCCTGCCACCATGCCTGACTAATTTTTGTATTTTTAGTAGAGACGGGGCTTTACCATGTTGGCCAGGCTGGTCTTGAATTTCTGACCTCAGGTGATCTACCCACCTCAGCCTCCCAAAGTGCTGGGATTACAGGCATGAGCCACCGTACCCAGCTTAATTCTTTTTTTAATACTAAGTCTACAAAAGCTAGTGTGCACTTTAAACTTACTGCACATCTCAAGCAAAATTTATATTGCATTTCGAGTGCTCAATAGCCACATGTGGCTACTGGCTGCTATACTGGACAGCACATATATATACCAGAATATAGCTTGCTAACGAGCCTGGAAAAGATGCTACAAAGCTCCTATGTTACATATGTACATATAGTTGGAATTTCTCCAAATTTTTCAGTAGGATATTTTATTATCATAGTATATCACTAGTGCTATCTTCCGTTGGTTGCAGTTTTAAATTGTTCCTACTGGTGTATTAATGAAAATACTAGAATTGCTGTTATTTTTCTTGTGATTTTATGTGTGGTTGCCATTTTATTATCAAGTTATTTTTTCCCTAGAAAGCAGAAACATGTAGGGGAGGAAGATTGCCTGGCCTTTTCTCCAATTAAGTAAGTTATAGTTAGGAAAAAAAAAAAGAAAAGAAAAAGAGCTACTGAAGTAGATGGGTCATTGGTCTGACCTACACTAGCATTGTTTGTTTGTTTTATAACAGTAAGACACAATCATGAAACATAAAGGAGTTTCATGACTGTGAAATACAGTGATGCTCACTGGTTTACATAAATCCATTATGTTGAACATAGTTGAATGGTCTGCCCTCTCCTGACCTTACTATGTGGGTATGGTTTGGAAACGTTTCTGAAGGGGTTTTTCTCTAACATTAGCCTAACTCCAGTGTTATAGAGAAGTGGTTATTTTTAAACAAAGTAAAAAAGAGCTTTAGCATGTTATAATGGCCATGTCCCTTCAAGATAAAAAAAATGATTTTAGGTTACTCCTGTCTGTATCACTATATACACATTTGTTGTCTCTAGATTCCAAGGATAAGTGGATAAATGCGATGGTTTGCATTTGCTCCATAGTTAGTTAGAATTGGCTCTCTAAAGCAAATGTTTTTACTCCTTTGCTTTAGCTTTACCAAATAATCTGAACTGAAGCAATCTTTTAAAATGGCCACGATGCACTCAATGTTTTCAAAAGCAAAGCATTGTAACCATTTAGATCCTTCATCGTTATTAGCGTACAGGGGCTCTTCTTGTAGGATTAATGCATGGAGCCTCCATTAAGTGTTCTCAGAATCCACTTATAAATAGGCCAATCTATTGTCCTCTCAACAGAGTGAGTGTTCATATATAAGACTTGAAAAATATTCAGAAACATCACCAATCAGAGAGGTAAAAAACCCCGCATACATCAGCTTTGATAACAAGATGCTCTGAAGAGGATTCCTAGGAGCTTCGTGGGGGGAGTGTGGCTCCAAAGGGTGGTGGAATAAATAGACTATTGGGAAAAATAGGTGGGGGTTTGGAGATCTCATAGTAGTACTTCATATCCCCCAAATGGTTGTAAGTTTAGAAAATCTATGGGAAAGGGGATTTTAAAAAATAAGCTGATTATTAAAAAAAAACACCTGGAAGTATAGCCATCTTCAAATGTATAAACTGTGTATTAGTCAAGAAGCCTACCTGCAAGGATAGAAATTCAATTCAAACCAGCTGAAGTGAAAAAGAGAGACTTTTATTTGTTCACCTAACTAGCAAATCTGTGGAACTTATGGCCTTGGGCATGCCTGGATCCAGGGTCTCAAACAATGCTTTTATGGTTCTCTTTCCTTATCTGGCTCTCATCTCTGCTTCTTTCAGCTTAGTTTCATTCTTTTAAAGTACTACATGAAGCGTTTCTTCCCATGGCAGAAATGTGGCCTCTGGTAACACAGGCATCATTAGCCTAAAACTTCAGCTCCAAAAGGAGAGAGAAAGCTATCTCTTAGCGTCCAATTTGGAAAATGTCATAAATTATTAATTGTTCTGGGTTGGATTATTTGCCATACTTGCCCCTCAAACCAGACACTGTTTCCAGGGGGCTCTGTATTAGTCTGTTCTCATGCTGCTAATGAAGACATACCCTAGACTGGGTAATTTATAAAGGAAAGATGTTTAATTGACTCACGTTCAGCATGGCTGGGGAGGCCTCAGGAAACTTACAATCATGGCGGAAGGGGAAGCAAACACATCCTTCTTCACATGGCTGCAGCAAGGAGAAGTGCAGAGTAAAGTGGAAGAAAAGCCCTTTATAAAACCATCAGATCTTGTGAGAACTCACTATCACGAGAACAGCATGGAGGTAACTGCCCCCATTATTCAATTACCTTCTACCAGGTTCCTCCCATGACACATAGGAATTGTGGGAACTACAATTCAAGATGAAATTTGAGTGGAGACACAGCCAAACCATATCAGGCTGTCATCTTGTAATCAGCTCAGTGTAGCTCACAGGCTCATCCCTTAGTGGGAGTTGGGAGGAGAGACAGGACACTCAGCAGCTCAATCAGATCCACATAGAATGGTAGAGAGGTGCCACCTCAAATTGAAATATTAATAGTATAAAGATGAAAATAGTTACATGTTTTCCAAAGTTATTGGAGAAAACCTAAGTAGTTAAGGGATCAAGGAGTTCTAGAAAAGTGCTTTTCAAATTTCTATACCAAAAATTTATAGAGCAAGGAAATTCTCTAATAACATATAGGAAAGCATGAGGACTTTAAACACCAAAGGGATATCTATCTCTTTAATTCTACCTTCAAAATATCTGCCATTATTTTCACTCTGCACCTTATTCATGCCTTCTCTTCAGTCAGTACTGAGCATAGAGGTAAGTTCCCTTTGGAAGACTTTTGAACTTGCTCTGAGATGGGGAGGATCCCTAGGGCCTCCCTCAAATTCTGACTCTACAGAGCAAATGAAGAAAAAGAATCAGGAATAGTCTGAATTGCCGTATTTTACTTGAGATATAAAATAGTCATGGGTCTTTCATTTCCTTGGGATAACTGCTAAATCCCTGTTGTGGAAGGAAGAGAGCAAAAGAATCTATGAAGAAGGCAATAGTAGTCATACAAGTTGAGAAGTAATTCAGAGCCAACAACATGTTGTATTTTGTAGCTGGGATTCAAGATTAAGTAACAGTACATTTAAAAGGATTCTAAAAAACACTGATCAAGAACACCACATTAAGAAGTAGATACAAATTAAAAAACAATATGCCCAGTGATTCATGGTGACTCAGCTAAGGTGCCTAAGACAGGATTTTCTTTGTTGTCCTCCTCAGTCTTTTCTGAGGGAAGGGTGGAGGAGGGAGAGGGGAAATAAATGTAATGTTTTCCATTTAGATGAATTAAAATTCTGCAAAATTACCTTTCTTGGTTTTTGCAGTTTAACAAATGAATAAGCACATGTTTATTTGATGGAAACTCTATCACTCCCACCTGGAAGCACAAATATTATGGTGCCTTCCTATCAAGAATGTGTTATTTGATTTCAGAATAGGTGATAATGTTTTTTACTTTGTATTTTATCATGATTTAAATTTGTAAATTTGCAAAAATCATACAAAGATACATATATACATGTTTTGCCCAGCTTCCCCTAATGTTAACTATTTATACAACCATTGTACATTATGAAAACCAGGAAATTAACATTGATACATTATTGGTATCTAAATTATAAACTTCACTGAAATTTTACTAGTTTATCCCAATGTCTTTTTTCCTTTTTCAAGACCCCACACTGTATTTAGTTGTGTTTCTTTAGTATCCTCCAAAGATGTTTTTTGGTCTTTCCTTGTCTTTCATAACCTTGACATTTCTGAAGAATACTGATCAGTTTGCAGAATGTTCCTCAATTGGGGTTTGTCTAGCATTTCCTCATGATGGGTTATGCATTTTTGTCAAGAATACCATGGAAGTCATCTCATATCTTAAGAACATCGTAAGGGAGATATATGATGTCAACATGTCTTATTACTCATGATGTTAACTGGATCACTTGGTTAAGTTGGTTGTGCTGGGTTTCTACACTGTAAAGCTACTCTTTTCCCCTTTGTAATTGATAACTATTTTGGGGTACTTGGAGAGTATGCTAATATCCTGGTTTTCCTCAGACTTTTGCCTATTATTTGTTGCATCCATAGGATCTTTTCTGCAACAATTACTATTGCAGTATTTGCCTAATGATGACTATATTCTTATTTCCTCTGTATTCTCTTTACATCTTATATTACTAATTAGAATTTTTCTATAAGGAAACACTGCCTTTTCTTAACCATTTATTTATTCCATTATTTATTTATGTTAATATGGACTCATGGATATTTCTTT
The DNA here is from genome assembly GCF_049350105.2 of Macaca mulatta. Taxonomy (NCBI): domain Eukaryota; kingdom Metazoa; phylum Chordata; class Mammalia; order Primates; family Cercopithecidae; genus Macaca; species Macaca mulatta. The sequence goes on along the minus strand of NC_133412.1, from coordinate 133,647,408 downwards.
TACTTTATGAGTTATAATCCAGTATTAGCATCATGTAATTTAGTTGCTAAATTGTCCCAATAAAGGAGCCATTGTGGGATTCCTTTGGGTTGGCTCCTGTCTCCTTTTGATTTGTTTCCATCCTTTTCTTGAGAATGTCCTTGTTTTCTGGTACCACAAGTTTATTCAGGTCATCTTATCTCAGCCTTGGCTTTGTCTTGAAGTCCTGCACTGATCTCTGCCTGGCGGGCAGCCTTTTCAGTGTGATGTCCTCCTCCACTACTGTTTCTTTCTCTGACTTTGGCTTTGGAAGGTCAATCCCTACTCACTTTCCTGAGCAATAGCTGATAATCCTCTCCTTGTACCTTCATTGTGAAGTTCTCCCTGAACAATGGATTTTCCCCCTTTGGCTCCTGGTGTCTACTAGTGCTTTTTTGCTACTATCTTATCTAGCCTGGGACACTTGGATTCCAATATTGGAGCCTACTCTTTTACTGTACTTACTGACTCTGGCAACTCCAAGCTCAGTCTCTTCCCAGCCCAGATCTTACTAGGTGGCATAACTGAGTACTATGGAGGAATACTTTCCTGTTAACTTTAACAGTGCTGATTACATCCAGATAGGGTGGGGTAAACTTGTTTCTGAGTCTGGGGGAGAATTTGGCTTGAACTCTTGTGGGTAGAGATGTCAGAGCATCTAACAGACCAGTGATTGATCCCAGGAGGTAGATCCAGGCTAAGGATCCTCCAAAGCAAGGGTCTTGTTTGTGAACTCTGAAAATAGTCACTTCTACTAGCAACTGTATTACTTGTTTTATACTTCTTGTCTGTAATCCTTTAACCTTGAGCAAAATTTTATTCATAAGTTTTGGCTTCCCATTAGCTGTGCTTCAGGGATTTTAGTGGAGGGTCTGTCTCACATAGATGGAAATGCAAAGGGAAGAGCAGTGGTTCCATTTTTGAGGCTACAGAGGAGTTGCAGTGGAAGAATTATAAGTGGGGACAGTTGTACTTGGCAATGTGGCAGGCTCATGCCACAGTAGGAATGTGGTACCATAACAAGGTTCTCATACCAGAAAAACATAAGCATACCTGAAACACAATCTGGGGAAAGGAACTGTCAGGTAGTTTCCTTCGATCAATCTAACAAGATTCACTGTAATTTTCATAGGTAGGAGAAGTGTGACCTGCAACCTTATTTTGTAGTTACAGGTTGTTAAAGCCTGGAAATTTGGGATAGGCCTATTAAAAATTATCTTGCTTGTTTTGGTCTAACATTCCAGTCTAGTAAGATCATGTTGAATTTTGTTCTGATCATCTATCATATTAATTTTTCTTTTCAGTTATAATTTGGTTCATTTAAAAACATGATTTAAAAAAGCCTTTAAGTCAAGAATAAAAATGTTAATTTAGGATGGTGACTTGTGGCACTGCACTGTCGTCTTCCCTGCAGTTAGAGAATTATGGCTAAATCTATGGTTTCTAAAATCTACTCTTTTTCTTCTTTTTGAGCAAAGGAGATTGTCTTCTGATTTCAGAATTCTGGCACCCCTCCCATTGTCTATAGATTCTCTGACATTTCTGGTAGTGACTCAGAAACAATCTCGGAAAGTTCCTTCCGTGTCTCAGAATGTAATTCATCAGGGTTTGGATATCTGGACTTGTTTAACGTGGCTAATTGTTCCTTTCTAATCTTTACCTGTTGGACACTCATTTACTAAAAAGTAAACTGTTAAAAGATTAAGATACTTTTAGTGTGGATAGAAGGCTGAAAACACCTTGCACAAAATAGGTGCCCAATAGATGGTGAATGAATGGTTGGATGATTATAGGATAATTGAATGAGTCAATGAGTTTCTGACCAGTGTGAGTGTCTATCTAATGTTGGCGACACAACTAGGGTATTGTTGGTGAAAGTATTTCTTTACTAGAGGAATGAGATTTCTGATTTAGGCAAGTTATTATAAGTTTACAACTTAAAATCATGCTTCCAAGATGGCTGAATAGGAACAGCTCCGGTCTACAGCTCCCAGCGAGATTGATGCAGAAGATGGGTGATTCCTGCATTTCCAGCTGAGGTACCTGGTTCATCTCATTGGGACTGGTTTGACAGTGGGTGCAGCCCACAGAGGGTGAGCTGAAGCAGGGTGGGGCATCACCTCACCTGGGAAGTGCAAGGGGTCAGGGGATTTCCCTTTCCTAGCCAAGGGAAGTTGTGACAGACTGTACCTGGAGAAATGGTACACTCCTGACCAAATACTGTGCTTTTCCCACAGTCCTAGCAACCAGCAGACCAGGAGATACCCTCCTGTGCCTGGCTCAGCAGATCCCATGCCCACAGAGCCATGCTCACTGCTAGCGTGGCAGTCTGAGATCAATCTGTGATGCTGCAAATTGGTGGGGGAGAGGGGTCCGCCATTGCTGAGGCTTGAGTAGCTCACAGTGTAAACAAAGAGGCTGGGAAACATGAACTGGGTGGAGCCCAATGCAGCTCAGCAAGGCCTACTGCCTCTATAGGTTCTACCTCTGGGGGCAGGGCATAATAGAACAAAGGCAGCAGGCAGCTTCTGCATACTTAAACATCCCTGTCTGACAGTGCCAAAGAGAGCAGTGGTTCTCTCAGCACGGCGTTCAAGCTCCAAGAACGGACAGACTGCCTCCTTAAGTGGGTTCCTGACCCCCGCATAGCCTGACTGGGAAACACCTCACAGTAGGGGCTGACAGACACCTCAAACAGCCGGGTGCCCCTCTGGGACAAAGATTCCAGAGGAAGGATCAGGCAGCAATATTTGCTGTTCTGCAGCCTCTGCTGGTGATACCCAGGCAAACAGGGTCTGGTATGGACCTCCAGCAAACTCCAACAGACCTGCAGCTGAGGGATCTGACTGTTAGAAGGAAAACTAACAAACAGAAAGGAATAGCATCAATATCAACAAAAAGGACATCCACACCAAAACCCCATCTGTAGGTCACCAACCTCAATGACCAAAGGTAGATAAAACGACAAAGATGGGGAGAAACGAGAGCAGAAAAGCTGAAAATTCCAAAAAACAGAGCACTTCTTCTCCTCCAAAGGATTGCAGCTCCTCTCCAGCAAGGAAACAAAACTGGATGGAGAATGAGTTTGATGAGTTGATGGAAGTAGGCTTCAGAAGGTTGTTAATAACAAACTTTTCCGAGCTAAAGAAGCATGTTCTAACCCATCGCAAGGAAGCTAAAAACGTTGAAAAAAGGTTAGATGTATGGCTAACTAGAATAAACAGTGCAAAGAAGACCTAAAATGGTCTGATGGAGCTGAAAACCACAGCACAAGAACTTCGTGACGCATGTACAAGCTTCAATAGCCAATTCAATCAAGTGGAAGGAAGGATATCAGTGATTGAAGATCAAATTAATGAAATAAAATGAGGAGACAAAGTTAGAGAAAAAAGAGTAAAAAGAAATAAATAAAGCGTACAGGAAATATGGGACTATGTGAAAAGACCAAATCTATGTTTGATTGGTGTACCTGAAAGTGATGGGGAGAATGGAACCAAGTTGGAAAACACTCTTCAGGATATTATCCAGGAGAACTTCCCTAACCTAGCAAGGCAGGCCAACATTCAAATGCAGGAAATACAGAGAACACCACAAAGATACTCCTTGAGAAGAGCAACCCCAAGGCACATAATTGTCAGATTCACCAAGGTTGAAATGAAGGAAAAAATATTAAGGAAAGCCAGAAAGAAAGGTTGGGTTACCCACAAAGGGAAGCCCATCAGACTAACAGCAGATCTCTCGGCAGAAACCCTACAAGCCAGAAGAGAGTGGGGGCCAATATTCAACATTCTTGAAGAAAATAATTTTCAGTCAAGAATCTCATATCCAGCCAAACTAAGCTTCATAAGTGAAGGAGAAATAAAATCCTTTACAGACAAGCAAATGCTGAGAGATTTTGTCACCACCAGGCCTGCCTCACAAGAGCTCCTGAAGGAAGAACTAAACATGTAAAGGAACAGTCGGTAGCAGCCACTGCAAAAACATGCTGAATTGTAAAGCCCATCAACGCTATGAAGAAACTGCATGCATTAACGGGCAAAATAACCAGTTAACATCAAAATGACATAATTCAATATAACAATTCAAACATAACAATATTAACCTTAAATATAAATGGGCTAAATGCCCCAATTAAAAGACACAGACGGGCAAATTGGATAAAGAGTCAAGACCTATTGGAGATCCACCTCACGTGCAAAGATGCACATAGGCTCAAAATTAAGGGATGGAGGAAGATCTACCAAGCAAATGGAAAGAAAAAAAAAAGCAAGAGTTGCAATCCTAGTCTCTGATAAAACAGACTTTAAACCAACAAAGATCAAATGAAACAAAGAAGGCCATTACATAATGGTAAAGGGATCAATTCAACAAGAAGAGCTAACTATCCTAAATATACATGCACACAATACAGGAGCACCCAGATTCATAAAGAAGGTCCTTACAGACCTACAAAGAGACTTAGACTCCCACACAATAATAATGGGAGACTTTAACACCCCACCATCAATATTAGACAGATAAATGAGACAGAAGGTTAACAAGGATATCCAGGAATTGAACTCAGCTCTGGACGAAGTGGACCTAATAGACATCTACAGAACTTTACACCCCAAATCAACAGAATATACATTCTTCTCAGCACCACATCACACTTATTCTAAAATTGACTACACAATTGGTAGTAAAACACTCCTCAGCAAATGTAAAGGAAGAGAAATCACAACAAACTGTCTCTCAGACCACAGTGCAATCAATCAAATCAGAACTCAGGATTAAGAAACTCACTCAAACCCCCACAACTACATGGAAACTGAACAACCTGATCCTGAATGACTACTGGGTAAATAAGCAAATGAAGGCAGAAATAAAGATGCTCTTTGAAACCAATTGGAGAACAAAGACACAATATACCAGAATCTCTGGGACACATTTAAAGCAGTGTGTAGAGGGAAATTTATGGCACTAAATGCTCACAAGAGAAAGCAGGAAAGATCTAAAATTGACACCCTAACATCAAAATTAAAAGAACTAGAGAAGCAAGAGCAAACAAATTTAAAGTCTAGCAGAAGGCAAGAAATAACTAACATCAGAGCAGAACTGAAGAGATAGAGACACAAAAAACCCTTCAAAAAAAATCAGTGAATTCAGGAGCTGGTTTTTTGAAAAGGTCAACAAAATAGATAGACCACTAGCAAGACTAATAAAGAAGAAAAGAGAGAAGAATAAAATAGATGCAACAAAAAATGATAAAGAGGATATCACCACCAATCCCACAGAAATATAAACTACCATTAGAGAAGACTATAAACATCTCTATGCAAATAAACTAGAAAATCTAGAGAAAATGGATAAATTCCTGGACACATACACCCTCCCAAGACTAAACCAGGAAGAAGTTGAATCTCTGAATAGACCAATAACAGGTTCTGAAATTGAGGCAATAATTAATAGCCTACTAACCAAAAAAAGTCCGGGACCAGACAGATTCACAGCCAAATTCTACCAGAGGTACAAAGACGAGCTGATACCATTCCTTCTGAAACTATTCCATTCCAAAGAAAAAGAGAGAATCCTTCCTATCTCATTTCATGAGGCTAGCCTCATCCTGATACCAAAGCGTGGCAGAGACACAACAAAAAAAGGAGAATTTTAGGCCAATATCCATGATGAACATCGATACAAAAATCCTTAATAAAATACTGGCAAACCAAAAGTCAGCTTCATCCCTGGGATGCAAGGCTGGTTCAACATATACAAATCAATAAACGTAATCCATCACATAAACAGAACCAACGACAAAAACCACATGATTATCTCGATAGATGCAGAAAAAGTCTTCGACAAAATTCAACAGCCTTTCATGCTAAAAACTCTCAATAAACTAGGTATTGATGGAACGGATCTCAAAATAATAAGAGCTATTTATGACAAACCTACAGCCAATGTCATACTGAATGGACAAGAACTGGAAGCATTCCCTTTGAAAACTGGCACAAGACAAGGATGCCCTCTCTCACCACTCCTATTCAACATAGTGTTGGAAGTTCTGCCTAGAGCAATCAGGCAAGAGAAATAAATAAAGGGTATTCAGTTAGGAAAACAGGAAGTCAAACTGTCTCTGTTTGCAGATGACATGATTGTATATTTAGAAAACTCCACTGTTTCAGCCCAAAATCTCCTTAAGTTGATAAGCAACTTCTGCACAGCAAAAGAAATTATCATCAGAGTGAACAGGCAATGTACAGAATGGAAGAAAATCTTTGCAATCTACCCATCTGACAAAGGGCTAATATCCAGAATCCACAAAGAACTTAAACAAATTTACAAGAAAAAAACAACCCCATCAAAAAGTGGGCAAAGGATACGAACAGACACTTCTCAAAAGAAGACATTATGCAGCCAACAGACCAATGAAAAAATGCTCATCATCACTGGTCATCAGAGAAATGCAAATCAAAACCACGATGAGATACCATCTCACACCAGTTAGAATGGCGATCATTAAAAAGTCAGGAAACAATAGATGCTAGAGAGGATGTGGAGAAATAGGAACGCTTTTACACTATTGGTGGGATTGTAAATTAGTTCAACCATTGTGGAAGACAGTGTGGTGATTCCTCAAGGATCTAGAACTAGAAATACCATTTGACTCAGCAATCCCATTACTGGGTATATACCCAAAGGATTATAAATCATGCTACTATAAAGACACATGCACACATATGTTTATTGCGGCAGTATTCACAATAGCAAAGACTTGGGACCAACCCAAATGTCCATCAATAATAGACTGGATTAAGGAAATGTGGCACATATACACCATGGAATACTATGCAGCCATCAAAAAGAATGAGTTCATGGCCTTTGCAGGGACCTGGATGAAGCTGGAAACCATAATTCTAAGCAAACTATCACAAGGACAGAAAACCAAACACCGCATGTTCTCGCTCATAGGTGGGAGTTGAACAATGAGAACACATGGACACAGGGCAGGGAACATCACACACCAGGGCCTGCTGGGGGTTGGGGGACTCAGGGAGGGATAGCATTAGGAGAAATACCTAATGTAAATGACGAGTTGATGGGTGCAGCAAACCAACATGGCACATGAATACCTATGTAACAAAACTGCACGTTGTGCACATGTACCCTAGAACTTAAAGTACAATTTAAAAAAGAAAAAAATAAGTTTACTACTTAGGATGTTATAAATCAAATGCCAAGCTGCTTCCTTTAGCTAACAGGAATGCTATTTTAGCTAATTATAAATTAGAATCTAAGTAGATTATGTGAAAAGACCTGACTTTCAACTTTTAAACTAGCAAAATGAGGTTAAGATTTTCTTGTCTGTAAACCTAATTAATTTTATTGCTTATAAGTATTATCCATCACAGTCATTTTTATGATTTCATTTAGGTGACAAGATATTTAAAGATATGTGGTGTATAATTGGAAACAAAATAAAAGGAATACTTGGATGAAAATATTGGGAATGACTACACAAAATATCTAAGGTCCTCTTCAATCTAATAGTTGACATGTTTTAAAAATCAGCTTTATTGTGGTATAATTTATATACAACAAAACTCACCCATCTGAAAGTATGTATTTCAAAAAGTTCTGACAAAAGGACATATCTTCCCCTCCACTTGAAAGAGAAACACTAGTTAATAGATGAAGATTATGAAAAATTTTGGATTCTGTATTATACTGTTTTTAATAGGAAGCAATTTTATTTGAACCCTTCATGTTTAGCTTCAATATTAGTGTCCTTATCATCATTATTATCGTCACTGTTTGTACCATTTGTTGAGACCTCTAACAGAATTTTTCAGGGCACATCATCTTTATCTCTAAGTTATTTGAACCACAGCACTTTTAAAACCTGACCATGGTGCTATCACTGCCTGCATATTACATTAGGCATCTAGATTTTTCCTTTCATTTTGTAGGCAAATAATCTCTACCACAAAACCTACTTTACACATTATTTTATAATGTGTATTAGCTAAAATAGCATTCCCATTAGCTAAAGGAAGCAGCTTGGTATTTGATTTATAACATCTTAAGTAGTAAATGTAATATAGGCATCAATTCACATGATTTTAAAACTTTAAACTATACAAAGGTATACAATGAAAAGTCTCCCTCCCACCCATATCTCCCATCTGCTCAGTTGGTCCCCCAAACTCGAAACCACTGTTTATAGCTTCATGTGTATCTTTCCAGAGTTTATTTATTCAGATATGAATAAATATAAATGTAAGGTCTTAATTCCCCACTTACAAAAAGACTCTGGCATCCTTTTATACTCACTATCTTTGTCTAGCAATCAGTTGGCCATACCTTCTTTTACTTTTCTTTGGAAAAGGAAATCCTTTTTTTTTTTTTTTTTTTTTTTTTTTTTTTTTTTTTTTTTGTAAATAACTTCAGCTCATTCAGACTAAACTTTCCTGAAATAAAACATACAGATTCTGGCTATTCTTTAGTTATGTTCATTCATTCATTTAATTCAATTATTCAGCAAAGATCTACTGATTTTCTGTGGTGGCAAAAATCCTGTACTCAGTTCTTGGAAGATTACAAAGATGATAGAACTTATCCTTGAAGAAAACATAGTATAGTGGAAGATAGAAGCTATGAATCTAACTACTATGAAAGATGCATAAAATATCACAGCAGTTCAGAGAAGGGAGAGATTAGCTAAATGACATGGATCAAAAATGGTTCTGGGATGAAAATGACCTTAGAGCTGAGCCCTGATAGTTGGGTTTATGTACCTGTGTAGATGGGGTAAGGGAAAAGAAAGAACATTCTATTTTATAACTTAGTACTCTTGTTTGCAAGTAATAGAAACTCAAAGTAGTTTTTAAAAAATAGTGCAAAGGGAGGAGGATATATATTAGCTCCTGCATCCAAAACACAAGACAAAACTGAACCCAACTTTGGTGTCAATAGCATACAAATATTTTACCAGTCTTAGCCTTTTCTGTCTCTCCTTCCTCTATTCTTTTTCTTTTTCCTTGAGCCTCCTTCCTGTAATAGGTGATATGGCTGTAGCATCATATTCTTACTGCTCTCAATCCAAAAGTACAGAGAAAACTGCTCCTCTACTTCTAATTCATAAATTTCTGGAAAGGACTGGCCCAACTTTGTGGTTATACCTCACTGTGGGTTGAGGGAGTGGGAGGTACTGTTTGGCGGCCTCAACCAAAACACACTGAGTTGGGAAAGAACAGTTCCCCAAGTGTGCTGCTACAGAAAAAGGCGGGAAGGGATGCATGCAGGCATCAAGTGTGAAGGTCTATTTACACCTGCATCATGAGCAAAGTCATGAAGGTAGCAAAATGCATTCCATGCTCTGAATATGGTAAGAAGTTCAGTTATGTTTCAGAAGAAGGCAGGGACAAGGGTGAGGCAAGCGAGGCATGTATGGTGCAAAATTTAAGGGAGTACTAATTCTTAGATGCCAACCCTGAACTTGCAGGACCTTGAGAGTGAATGCCTCCTTAAATTTTGTACCTTAGTCACCTTGCTTGCCTCAATTTAATCCTGGCCCTGTTTAGAAGGACAAGATGCTTCACAGAGTTGAAGATCAACAGGTTGAGTAGTTTGAGGACCACGTAAAGTGACCTTTGAGGCAACTGTCTTAATGTAATGATGTGAGTAAAAGACAGGTTGCACAAGGTTAAGGAGTAAATACCTAGAGAAGAAACTGAGGCAAAGAATGTAGGCTACTCTCTCATGAAGTTGGGTGGTGAAGAGAAGAAATTGCTTCTTGAGGGGAAAACTTGAGGAGCCTGAAAAGGTTTTTGCTTTATTTTACTTTTAATATTGGTGATATCTGACTCCCAAAGCAGTCATCTACTTCAATGGAATGATTTGAAGGGTACTTGGCTCTTTTCCAACCAAAAATAATTTTCTACTAGCCTGCTAGTGGTGTCTGAATTGCTACCATTAGTGATTTGGGGTTATTGAATTAAAGGATTATTTCCTAACAGATAGTAAGTACTCTCCCAGGCCCCCATCTGTAGGTAATTCATCAAGCTTTTAGCAGCTCTATTTGCATGTTGATGTGAATTGGTTTATCTGATTTTTGTGACAACTGAGAATAGATTTTGATAAATGGAGGGTGAAGAACATTGAAGGACTTCTGACAGTTTAGGATGGGGCACCTGTAAGCAGACAAGGTGAAAGACCTCCAAAAGGAAACAGAAAGGTAACCAGGTTCAAAGGGGTAACCTGTGTACCTCACAGTTCTACTCAGGGCCAGCTCTCCAGTTGCAATCTTAAACTCTCTCTCCCTCCATCTGTGAGCCATTTTTTAAAACAGGATTTCAGTAGAAACTTATCAAAACTTTCTGAGAAAATACATTATGTCTCAGGTAATAGAAAAGTGTAATGGACTTGGAGTCAGAAAACCTGTTCTCATCACTCACTACTGGGCCTGTGCACAGGCAGAATTACCTTGGAGCAAATGACACTTTAAGATTCCTTACTTGTGGCCTGGCGCGGTGGCTCACGCCTGTAATCCCAGCACTTTGGGAGGCCCAGGCGGGCGGATCACAAGGTCAGGAGATCGAGACCATCCTAGCTAATATGGTGAGACCCCGTCTCTACTAAAAACGCAAAAAAATTAGCTGGGTGTGGTGGTGGGCACCTGTAGTCCCAGCTTCTCGGGAGGCTGAGGCAGGAGAATGGCGTGAACCCAGGAGGCAGCGGAGCTTGCAGTGAGCAGAGATCACGCCTGGGCAGCCTGGGCGACAGAGCAAGAGTCCGTCTCAAAAAAAAAAAAAAGATTCCTTACTTGCACAGGTCTCTTCCAAGACCCTGGAAGTGGTTCTAGCAATATGTTCCGTAATCATGCAGTTTTTGAAAATTTATAAAATAGGCAATTTAACAACAATAGATCATTGTCTCTTTCCACTCCTATTTTCCCTCTGTCCATTTCCCTTTGTGTTGGGTTTCAGTGGAGTAACCATAGTCATTTTTGGGAGCTGGTAGTTAAAGGGAACTTGAGTTCGATATACAGTTAGTTTGAGTTTAGTGTTATATTTTTATGATTTGCTGTTACTTCTTTGTAAGTGTAATACCTTGATCACAAACTAGTTAATGAATGTTGTCAATGCAAAGATTATTTAATGGGTTATTGCTCAAGGAAACTTGCAGTGTCCTGAAATTTTACTGCCTATATATGGAAGAAATTTCATTGAGGCTTTCCCATATTTGACGCAAATCCTAAAAATAATATAGGGCATTACCAATAATGAACTATGAAACTGCGAGAAACTTTTCCAAGTTATCAATAATAAAAATATTTAAACCAACCCATAGTAAAGACTGAATTATCTTTCTATTTGAGGTTGTATAATAAAATTGTCATACAAAGGAGCAATTAAAGAATATACAGAAAAACAGTAGGGAAAAAACAATTCTAGAGGTATGTAAGACAGTTAATGAAATGATTTTATTACTTGCCTGGATTTTGTGGTTTGTTGTATTTGCCAAGTTAAAAAAAATTGTAATTATTGTTATTTATTTTTTGTGCCCAATTTTGTACTCATAATTTTGTATCTTTAATCTTAAAGAGTGCCCCTGCCCTCCAAATAGTGTAAGCTTCAAACCCTACAAAATCTGGATTCCTTGCTGGTCTTGTGACTTTGAGCAAGTAATGAGCCCCAGTTTCCTCATCTGGAAGATGGGAACCCCCCTATCCGCTGATTTACCTCACAGGGTTCTTGTGAGGAGGTGAAATAGTGCAAGTGAAATGTTTATTACTAGCTATAAAAAGAGTCATGTGAGTGTAACTGAAGTGAGATCACTACTTTCTTCTCAAAGAAATGAACCTTGCATTTTCCCCAAAATGTTATGTTACCTTTTCAGTGATCGTAGGGATATCCTGACTTTCACGATGGGCCAGGATCCCTTTGGAGAGCTTCACGGAGATGACAAGCAGCCATAGGCAGAGTAAAGAAGCAAGGAAAGGATGATGGTATGTGAGCACAAGCTCCTCCAATGCCATTGCTGGAAACCCAACATATTGTGTCCTACCTACTGGGGGTGGTGAGTGGAAGCTGCTTCTAGTACTAAGGAAAGCATTTAGCATTTAAATTCAATATTACAAATATGTACATCTATTAAAAACAATTTTTAAGGGGAGTTGTACAGCTTATTTCTCTGCCTTAGCATTTAACAGGAAAAATGGGGAAAGGGAAGTTCCATTCACTGAACCCCTATTATATGTGAGGGTCTGTGCTAGGTGCTTTACATGCATTAACCCAATAACACTCACAATATTCCTGGATATTATCGACCCATTTTGCAGAAGTAAAAACTAAGGCTCAGAGAGTTGAGTGACTTCTCAAATTCACAGCGATTAGGTATTTCAAGCCAGGTTTGTCTGATCCCACCTTCTCAGGTGCCAGCCCATTGTCCACAGACTGTGTCCAGTATAGTTTTCTTTTTCCTACTTGCTTTCTATTTTAAATGGACAAATTCATTTCATACAGTCACAAGTATCTGTAAAAATAATTTATTTAGATAAGATATACATGCATAGGTCTTCAGTTCAAATACATAATTTAGCAGGAATTTATAGAAAGTCAGGAGTTTACCCAATGCCATGGAAAATGCTTTAAATGGTGATTAATTTAAATGGGCAAATCTTTTATAGGAATCTTAAATATCTGAAAATGTTTGAAATGCGTAATAATTTTTTGTCCACCAGACTCTTTATGTGCCAAATTAATGTGCCCTCTCAACTTAAGTGTTTGATTTTGTGCTAGAAAATTCAAGACTAATCCCTTCAGTAAGAAAAACAAACAGTAACTTAGTATTCTCAGGTTGCAGATTGGCTGTGCCAGGCTAGAATGACTTTCCAAGAGGCAGTCTTATATATATTTTATCAGAATTCAAAATTATACACAGTTCACTTGCTTCTGCCCATTAAATTTTAAAAGAGAGATGAGTTTGTTATCCAGCATTTTCACAGAGCCCTTGTGATTTAAGATTTTAATGGCCGGGTGCGGGTGACTCATGCCTGTAAACCCAGCACTTTGGGAGGCCGATGCGGGCGAATCATGAGATCAGGAGATTGAGACTATCCTGGCTAACACGGTGAAACCCCATCTCTACTAAAAATACACAAAATTAGCCTGGCGTGGTGGCGGGTGCCTGTAGTCCCAGCTGGAGATAGCTGGAGATAGCGCCACTGCACTCAAGCGTTGGCGACAGAGCGAGACTCCATCTCAAAAAAAAAAAAAAAAAAAAAAAAAAAAAAAAAAAAAAAGAAAAAGATACTGTTTATCCCCACTAGGTGAGCCTAAGCATAGTGGTGGGACACCAGTCCATCATCTTAGAATTGGACACCTCGTCTGGGTTTGTGATATTTTGTTTTTGTGGTTTACTTTATCATTTGTAGGTCAGCACAGGAGCGAGGTGGGGAAGCTGGAGGACAGAAAAGGTGGGAGGGAGGAGAAAGGAAAGAGTTATTGTCTTAGTCCATTCCTGCTGCTATAACGGAAATACTTTGGACTGGGTAATTTATAAATTTCTCACAGTTCTGGAGGCCGGGAAGTGCAAGATCAAAGCCCAGTTAGGTTCTGTGTCTGGTAAGGGCTGGTTCTGCTTCTAAGATGGTGCCTTTTTCCCGCATCTTCACGTGGCAGGAGGAGAGAAAGGCAAAAAGGGAGTAACAGACTCCTTCAAGCCTTTTATGAAAGCACTCATTCCATTCATGGGGCAGTGAATCACCTCCTAAAGGTCCCACTTCTTAATACTACTGCATTGGGGATTAAGTTTCAACATGAATTTTGGAGGGATATCAACATTAAACCATAGCAGTTATCTTGGAAGCAGAATAGAAATTCTATGTTGTAGGGTTCAGAGAGTGTAATACCTAGAATTTTCAAAATCCAAGGGGATTACTCTTACCTTTTTGGGAAAATGTGTGAGAAGACAATTTTCATGGTATGAACCCAAAGTCACAGGATTCTAAAAAAACCACATGAATAGAGGGAGAGAGCACTCTATGGAATCATCCCAGAGAACCCGACAAGTAGGTAATAGCCAGTAACTTACTGAACTGGGAGGATTGCAGTGAACTCCGGGTCCAGACAGTATAATTCGTCTTTTCTGTTCAAATGTTTCCCGAGCTAGCAGAGGTCCCCCACTAATGGAAGAGCAGACAGATTTCAAGGAAGATACATGAATTCATTCAGCTTTAAAATATTTATTGAGCACCTACTACTTAGGCTAGATGCTGGGAATACAAAGATGGGTAAGAGTCTGTTCTTGCCCTTTAAGAGCTTACATTCTAACAAGGGCTGAAGGGGGAAGTCAAACAGACAAATAAATGAGCAAAAGTGTTACAAGCGCTAAAACAGACGTTTAGATAAGGTGCGGTGGGAGCATTAAAAAAGGTAGTGACACATTATCTGTGTGGAGCTCACTGGCTCATGGAAAACCTAGTGGAGGTGGGGTAGGCTTTGTGGATTGACAGGGTAGCAGTCGAGGTAGGGGGCGGCGTTCCAGGCAGAGCAAACCACAGGGCAAGTGGAAACAGCATGAGCGGGCAGGGAGGCGTGAAACTGCTTGTTCAGCTCTGGGATCGCCCTCACACCCCTTTGTCTCCAGACAAGGAGGTGAAAACGGGAAGAAAACCAGTTCGGTCCCTCGCCGTATGGCACGTCTGAAGAAGTTTGGTAATATAAATCCTAGCAAAGATAGCTGCAAGGAAGGATCTAGCCGGAGGAGATTTGTAAGAGCTTACAATGGGAAATAAGGTTTCCCATTGTAAACCTAAGAAGGGGGCCCAGGTGGCCTGCCAGGGCTCCAGTGTGCTGTCGCGAACATGCGGTCCTCGAAGCGCCCGGCTCCCTCTCCTCGCCTCGACGGCTGACCCCGGCGGACCTGCCGGGCGCGGAAAGCCCCCTTTAGCTCCTGCTCGCTGGTCTCGGACCTCTCCCCTCTTCCCGCCCCTCTTGGCGACTCGCTCGGCGCGGCCTAGGGCCGGTGGCGACAACTGCCGTTGCACCGGCGGGCCCAGGCCAGACACGCGTAGGCCCAGGCCCGACACGCGCGGCAGCCTCTCGCGCAGGCCCAGACCGCCGCGCGCGCCGCATCCCCACGCTCGAGGCTGGGCAAACCGCTGCGACTTAAGGCGCCCGAGAGTGGGCGGGCGCACGTCTCCGCAGCTGCTGGGGCGCGCGCCTGTGGGCTCATTCTCCACCTAGGTTTAAATGGAACCCCTCTCGGTCCCCCGGTTTTGAGAGGTTTCTCTCCTCGAGCCGCTGAGTCAGGAAGCCCAACAGTAGGAGTGGCTCGGGGCCTACACGTCCGCGAGTTCGCGGGGCGCTGGATGGAAAAGGTGGGTGCGCGGTGGGGCCTCTTCTTCCTCGGGGGCCCAGATCGCGACTCCGTGGTCTCCGTGGGGAGATCTGGGCCCCCGAGGAAGGACTCACCTTCCCGGGTACTGTGGGCCGAGTCTGGCCTTCTCTTTGGGAGCGGACCGTGGCTTGGAGAGCCTCCCCGAGGGGACCCACGCGCCCGCCGCTCCAGCCGCCATTTCCCAGCAGGCCTCCAGGGGGCCTCCCCGCCGCTGCCTTCCAGTCGGCGGCGCCGGGCCCGGGGGTGGCCGGACGGCGCAGGCAGGGACACGCCTCGGCGCCCGGGCCAGCGCGCGGACAATGACCCCTTCTCTCCTCGCCGCCGCCTCCTCCCCGACACCGCCCCCTCGCAGCTCACAGGCAAACCTATTAGCCATTCAGGCCGACAAAACCCCGCGGCCCCGCGCATTGTCCCGCCGAGCGCCCGGCCGCCGTCATTAGCCCTGATTACGCAGAGCCGCCTGACAGCCCCGCGGGCCGCTCCACAGACCCCCCATTCACGGCTGCCCCCGGGCCCCGCCTCACAAAAGGAGCGGAAATCGTCCGCGCTCTCGCGTCCCCGCTGAATAGAGCGAAAAGCTGCTTCTCCTTTCCTCCCGCCCCATTCACATTCTCTTTGGATACAATATTTTTTTCCTTTTTGTTAAAATTAGGGAGAGGGAACGAGGTCAAGGAAGACTTTGCTTGAGCTCTTTGCCTGTCATTTGTTTAATGTAAACAAAGAGCAAGCCCTCCCCACCCCCATCCTCTTCTCCCCTCCCTCCCAGATTTTTTATAAACAAACTGGGGAAGTGAAAGGAGGGAGTGACGGGTGGAAGCAGAGTGGGTCATTAACGTGGAGGCGAGAGGAACTGCGGCATTTGGGGAGCAGCAGGGACCGTCGCTTTTTTTGGTGAAACTGGAGTGTGGTTGAAATGTTTATTAGCCGGGAAAGAGCCTGAGCTTGGGGTAAAATCTTAACATTGGTCAGGTTCGTTGAAATATTTAATATAAAAATGCTCTTTCCAATCTGCTGGAGTAACTGCTTTTTGGGAAATTGTGACAGAAGAATTGCAGGAAAAGAAAGGAAGGAAACCCATTTTATAGAGATTTTGTCAAATTCAGAAACCTTCAGCCTTGCCACTACCTGGATTTTTTTTCCCCCCAAAACCCTAAAGACCAGAATGAAGCTGATATGGAAAAAGTCTTAAAAAGAAACCCTTTATATGTCCTTGGGAAGATTGGAAAGATTAAAATAAAATAAATCTCTGTGAAGATCTGGACTAATTTCCAACATGTGGTCACCAAAGAATTGGTTATTCACAGAAGCAATTAGGTGCCATCACATTTCAGATAAACATTTTAAAAAATCTTGCATGTGTCACCCCCTTCAGATTCTAAAGTGAAATTAGATAAATACATCTCCAGATTGTTGAAACAGAATAGCTACTTTAAAATGTAGGCAGCTTGTTAATTTAAGTAAATGGTAGATGTAGCTTAAAGGCTTTTGTCAAAGCAGGAATTAAAAATCCTCCATCACTGTTTGGTCTTCTCTTTTTGTTCAAGCAATAAACTGTCACTTAAAAATTATTTTGTAAAGAGAAAGCTTAGTTCCCTAGTTACCCCATTTTCTTGACACTGCAGAATGGACATTTTCTTCTGCTTTTAGGTATCATTTGAACTGGTGGCTGGAGTGGGATTTTTAGAATCTCAAATTCTTTTACATTATTCCACTAATTAGTTCTTTCCCATCCCTCTCAGACCTGGAAGCATAAACTTAAGAGAAAATTTGCCAACAAACTTCTCCAAACGCTAGTTCTGGACAGCCCAATAGTTAGGGTGGAGTGGGGCTGGGGAACAAGAGTGGGTATCCGTGGCTACTCCTTGGCAGATTAAGGACTAGGATGAGGCAAGGGAGGTACTTAGAGTGCAGAATTTAAGGAGGCACTCAATCTCAGATGCCTTGCACTTGCTGCACTTGCATAACCTTGACAGTGAGTCCCCTCCTGGCCTCCCTCTAGTCCTGGCCAGCCTCTTGTTGGCATTCTAGGAACTACCTGGGGCTCTAGGAAACAAAATTAAGTGTTGACCAAGCTCTACCATGGGAGCCTTTGAGGACTCATGGGAGGGCTTTTGCTTGCTTTTGGAAAGAACACCAGTTTTATCACGAAGACTTACCCACTCCTTTCATCTAAAGCTCTTGTGCAAGAGAGTTTTGATTTTCAAGAATTCTCTGGATAAGGGCCACCACACACAATGACAACATTTATAAAGTCCAAATGAGCCAAATCTATTTAAGCGATTTAGAAACCAAAAATCAACCCTTACTCGGTCCTGGGCTTCCATTGTCTATCTTGCCGTTTGGCTGCTTTTTGTCTTCCATGACTTCACTTATTTTTGTTTGGTTTGCACTTTGGCACTTCTGCCTAAAGAAGTTAACAGGCTTCTGATCCAAAGAACATCTTCTAAGGACAGAAAGGCAAATGGAAAAGGCTGTAATTGGGGGATGGGGACAGTAAAGAGGGAAGTCAGCTCAAGTGATTTAAAGATCAATGTCAAATTTTATAATATGCAATCTGTTTCACTAGGAACAAAATTAGAGACTCTGGCTAGCATTTATTTTCTTAGTGCAAAGATGGTAGATGTTTTTGTGTTGTATAGGCATGCATTTGTTCATGTGTAGGTGCACACATGCATGTGCACGAGGAAAAATTAAATGCTAAAAATATTTCATATTTTAATTGAGGCCATTACGAGGACAATGGGGCCCTTGATGACTTGTTCTATGCTTACTTCGGAGATTAGGTTTTTAAAATGCCAGTTATTTCTACAGCCTTGTTTTACCCTCAATATGTGACATGATTACATCCTTTCCCCCATCTCAGTATCCCTCTTGTTAAAAACCATTCATTTCATTAAAACCCAATTCTGCAGCAAGAAGATGTTAGTCTAATTATATACAACCTCTCCTGTCATCTTTTGTCTTATTTTAGTAATAGGTCAATCCTAAATGCAGTATATGCTCACTGTAGCATGATCATGGGTGCCTGCTGCTATTGTATGGAAGGGGGCCTCAAAGGAGGTAGAAAGCCTTTCTTGTTGCAGAGTCTGAGTCAGGATAGTTTTGCATTTTTAGAAAATAGGACTCATTTATTGAGTTCCAGAGTTTGGCTTCCTAAATTGCTCCTGAAAGCTGTTGATACTTCATATAAACGAGTGTCAAGTGGACATGCCATAATTACCTGTGCTGGGGATGCGGGGACTTGCCTTAGAGAGGACGCTCACATGTTGCCAATTTTTAGCCTTAAATATATCATGTGTATGCATACATACATATGTGTTTGTATAGGTGCATACATATATACACATACATGTAATTTGATGTGGGAGGTGGTTATGGACCTACCATAGGTTGTTTAAAACATACACCAGGAAGCACCAAAGAAGGCAAAAGATATATAGATAAGACCTTCGGGAGACCATTTGCTCAAGGGTCCCTGCATGCCTGGTGAAGGGAATGATCTTTATAATAATAATAATACTAATAATAAAAGGAATCTGAGAGCAGCTCCCTTAATTAAGAAGGTTGCCCACTAGGTTGTTTTATTGTTTGGCTTCTCCACACAGAACCCATCAGCACCAGCCTGCATGTTTAGAAACAGCAAGTTCCCCAAGCTACAGAGAAACCTACCATGGTGGTCTCTTAAATAAGTAAATAAACAGCATATATATGTTTTGTTAAAAAAAAAACTTTAAAGCAAAAGTTATACATATATAACAGCGTCCTTTCGACGTGAAATACCCATGGGAGAATCTGGGCAGGCGCTCAGCTTGCAGTTCGGTTCCGAAGGCGACTTTGCAGCAAAATCCTTAGGACAAAGCAAAGCGAGAAGAACGTGGTGCTGGGTCAGGCCTCACCGCGGGTTCCCGTGGTCGCGGCCAAAGAGCGCCAGTGGAGCCAGGCTGTCCGCGGTGTGGGGCCGGAAATGGCAAACCCGAGCGCGCGGGTCCCTGGTCATCTGGCTTCTCTGGCGCTGGATTTGCAGGTCTCTCATCTTCTTTACCTCTTCCATTTTGTTTTTCTCGTTTTTACACTGGAATCTGCTTCTTAGCATCCTGGATGGGCAACTCAGATGTCGCACTCGCTGTCGCTGGACGTGATGGAGATGGCTGAAGTGGCCGCCTTGCTGGATAGACTGGCGGCCGGGCTGGCGGCGACGCCGAGCACCTCTGACGCGCCGTCGCCCTCCGCCCGTAGTGCCCGCCCGGAACCCTGTGACAGGACCTGCTGCTGGAGTCTACGGGGAAGAAAGGGAACACGGGTCACAGCTCGTAACACAGCCGCCCGTCGCCCGCCCCCACCACCTCCTGTGTCCCTCCAGCCCGGCGGCCAGAGGCTCTTCCGTAGACCCGAGCAGTTAAGGCGAGGATTTCCCGGCAAGGCGTTAGAGGTCGGGCAGGAGTCCGCGGCCGCCCCTCCGCGGGCCCCTACTGTTGTGCCCCACCATCATTCGCGCCCTTTCTCAGCGCCCCAGCTCCCAGGTCTTTGGTATACTGGGCTTGCAGGGTCCTCCCCATTTGTTGTCCACCTTTGGGAGATAAACAGGACTGTCAGGAAATAAACGAAGCGTGGGTGACAAGGACAAATCGGTCCCGGGGACATGGGATTCCATTTCTAATGGTGCGTCTGCCTGGGGCGTACGCCTGAGTCAGTGCTCCCGCGATCGCGTTGGATCGGGTCGGCCCGACCTAAAGGGAAAAAGGATTGTAAGAAGCATTTGGGCCTGGGGGATGAGGCTGTGCTCTTCCGCAAAATGTTTGGCTCATCGAGATCCACACTCCGGGAAATGAAAAGCCTCGGCCCATCGACTAGTTTGCTGTTTTGAGACAAGGGTGGCAGGCAGCGCATGGGAAGAGGAAAACTCGACTTCCTATTTCTCAAAAGTGCATTGAAAACTGTTTTCAAAGCATTACGGAGGGATGCACCTGGGCTTTGAAAATGATAATTAACATGAAACCGACACACTGCTAATAAGTCAGGCTTCCATTAATAGTAGGAGCCTGTGCCCAGGCTAACAAGAATTAGCTTTGGGTCTTGGGGTCTCTAATTGTAGGATTTTAATTTTTGTTTCTCTTCCCCTCTCCGTCCCAGTGAAGCCTTGGTTTGGTGACCGGGACCAGCTGCTGCAGCTGCCCGGAGGCGTGGAGAACCAGTGGGTGGGGAAGCAGAGCCGGGAAGGGAACTCCAGAAACCCAGAACGCAAGTGGTCTCTTAACCCGAGACAGACCGCGCTCCCAACTCCTGCTGAATTGGAGTCGCCAGGGACTGGGTAACGGCGCCAGAGGTGCCTCCACCCGCCTCCTCCCCGGTGCGCCCAAATCGCGGAGGCCTGTAGGTACCGACCTGTTCTTGGCTGCAGCCGCTCGGTCCCTTTGTCGGCGGTTTTTGAACCAGTTGCCCACCTGCGTGGGAGTCAGTCCGGTTGCCTGGGCGAGCTCACGCTTTTTGCTGGGGTTAGGGTATGGATCCTGCAGGTACCACTCGCGTAGCAGGTGCCGCGTGCGCTCCTTGAAGCAGTGTGTCTTCTGTTCGCCGTCCCAAATGGTGCGCGGCAGCGGGAACTTCTTCCTTACTCGGTACTTGTCCACCGGCCCCAGGGGCCTTCCACGCAACTTCTCAGCCTCCTGATAGTGTGCTTCAAGCCAGAGCGCCTGCAGCTTGGCGTGCGACTCCTTGGTGAACTTGTGGTTTTCCAGGATATGGTAGAGCTCGCGGTAGTTGCCACCGTGAAAGGCCACGATAGCTCGTGCGCGCAGCACCGACTCATTCTTGTTGAGGGCCTCGCAGGCCGCAGGGGCCACGGGCAGCGACCAGAGGAAGCGACCCAGGCGCTCCACATCGCCGCTCTCTTCCAGGGTCTCGCATACCCCGGCCACTTGCTGGGGGCTGAAATTCAAGATGGGTAGCTGGAACATCGAGGCAGCTCCGGCAGCGGCGAGGGCACTGAGCCCGGAGCGGGACACGCAGCAGATGCCCGCGGGCCTGGCTGAGTGCGCCAGGCTCTTGTCGATGAGGCGGATTGGGGCAGCGGGGACACACGACTGGTGGCGGCGGTGGCGCAACGGCCGGGAGCGGGCGGCCCTGACTGGAGGAGGTGCTGGCTCCTCGGCTCCAGGTTCGGGCTCGGCTCGGCTCAAGCACGCGGGCAGGAGAGCTGGCTCCGCTACTGGGGTGGGCGGATTGACGGCGCGGGCGCCATGGAGACCCCTTGTCAGTCACCGGCTGGCTCTGCCAATCAAAGCTTGGACCAGCAAGCCACGACTGTTTCAGCACCTCCCCGTGCTCGACAGCGCCCGCCGTTAGTCCCTGGACTTTTCCTCAGTATTTTGCAGAACCTGGAGGTTGAAAAGACATGCGAGTGTCTGGGAGAAAAAGAGAGGCGAGTGCGGCAGAATTCACTCTTCTTCCCTCCCCCACCCCACTCTACCCCTCCCTCCCCTTTCCCACCAAAGAAGCAGTGATGCTACAGGAATTCAGGAATTCACTTTGGGGCGATGCGTTGTCTCGGTCGAGAGGTCTCCAGAGGACAAAGAGGACTGAGCCAAACTGAAATGCTCCGAGAATTCGCAAGTTTAGTTGTAGCAAAACAGCAAACCTTGCGGTGGGAGCAGGAAGCAGGTGAGGGGAAGCGATCTTCTCATTTTTTCCCAAGTACCCATCTCTACATGCCTCCCTCTTCCCGTTTCCAGTTGCCAAAGCAGCTGAGTGGGAAGCAAATCTGGAGCAGCAGGAACAGGACCAGGGATCTGTAGAAGAGGTCAGTTTGAACTCTAGCCTTATTCCCTTCAAAGCCCACTAAAATTTTAAATGAGAACAAGGACATGTTCACGTCTGATAACGCAGATGCAGACCACGAAGTCAGACACTTTAAGAAAAGAAGGGTGGGCTCTAGGGACCTCCAAATAAAGAGGATAAATATACTTTCTCCCCCTCCCCCAGTTTAATGGGCTTGAACAAATGTGCAGTATAGCCACATCTAGAGCTGAGAAGTCATTGGTAGGTCAGGACAGCAACTTAAAAGCTTATTTCCGATATCTTTTAAAAAATATCGACTTAACTCCTTTCCTTGCAGGCTTATTTTGCCCCTACCTTGTGTTAGAACATATACCTCTTGAGCTGGGGATAACAATTCTAACCTTGGCATTTTAGCCCAAAAGCAATTCAGTAAAAATACAATACAGAAAGGAATCCACTACAATGCGGGGGCCTAGAAAGCGCTTCTTAAGCCTCTGAGCACTGACCCCTCCTGTAGTGAGGAAGGAGTGACTTGGTGTCTCTGACTTTGGGCTAGTAGAGTGAATTGGCAACTTTTATTGATTCCCAATTGGCAGTCCACATCGTACCATTTTCTGAGGCCTGGGTCAAAGAAACCATGATCTCATCCGGTCCTGTGGTAAGGGTTTGTTTAGTCTGAAAAAAATAACTGGTAGGGGGCTGTATAACAAAAACGCCAGGAAAACAGTTTTGGGGAGGTCCATCCCTAGACAGAAATGAGATGAGAATGTTCACCGCCGAACTGGACTGGGCCCGACTGTCTTTTCTTTAGTATCAAGTACAATTTGTATGCGGCTTGTACAGATCTGGTAAATCAGAAGGCAGATAGATAGCACAGATGGTTGGAGGTGTCGGGTCAGATCACGCCACGCCTGAGTGCAGGGCAAAGCTCGTTCTGACGGAAAACCCTGATATTATTTTCACAGATCTTCACAGTTCACTCTAAAAAAATAGCAGAGGGGAAGAAAAAAGCCCTGAAACCATTTACATCATTTCTGTGAGATTGCCAACCGCCTCAACGGAGAGGCTTTCTTTTCTAAGAGTTCATTTTCTTGAAATACGACAGGGCAGGGGCAAAACAAAGAGGGCGATGAAGATAATGACAAAGCATAAACCTTATTTCCCTTGGAGCGACTTTTGAATCAGCTGGCAGGACAACTTTTAAAAAGAAACATCGCGTACAAGGGCCCCGAACATGCAGGCGGAGGAGAATCCGTGGTGCAGAAAATGAGGGCCTGGGAGGGGGCCGGGCAGGGATGAAGCCGGACCCGGGAGGGCTGCGATCCCGGAGCTTCTGGCCAGGGAAGGAAAGCACCCCCTTGCTCCAGTTTGCAGAGGTTTATTTTCCCTCTCGGGATGGTTCCTCTGCGGGCTATTGCTCACGAAATTGTTTGGCGCGCACCCTTCGCATGCAGACGAGGTGGTGGGGTCCTCGGAGACCTTACAGCCTGCGAGCCAAGCCGAGAGCCGACCCAGATCCCAGCGCCTAGTTGCTGAGGTGGGAGAGATTGTCCATGCCCCAGGAGACCACACGTCCCCCTCGCCCTTTTGCTGGACAGTTTGGAAGCGGTACTTTCGGGGAGAGCTGGTTTCTTACCCTTAATCTTTGTGAGCAAGTCGACAGTCTAGGGGCCCCATCCAGGAAATGGGAATATTTATCCTATGGCCCATTTCTTGGATAATAGTTCTGCAGATAATTAGATGAGGGTGCTTTGGCTTCTGAGGCTTGCGGGCAACTGGAACTAAGAGTCTGAGTTGGCCGCGCGGGAGCCGCCAGAAGGGTGCGGGCTGCCTGTGGCAGAGTCCGAGCACTGTCTGGTCGCTCGGCAGGAAGGGACTGAGAAGCGCCTGGAGATCGGGGTCTACTATCAGGAGATCCATCTTCGCCATCGCAAGGGACTTGATTTAATTTTATTAACCCAAAGGAAATAGACTGCGCCAGGGCACCTTGGAATCACTTATTTGTTCCCCGGCTTCACAAGGGGAAGGGACGAACAGGAAGAAGTATGTGAGCCGAGCCCCCTGGGAAAGAGGGAAGCTTCACGGGATTCCTTAGAAATAACCCTGTTTGGGGGAAGGCGGTGACCCTCACCCCACCCTTAAGGTGTACTTCTCCTAGGTTTGCCAGACGAAAACTGTATCTTCGGGCTGGCTTTTCTTAATTTTACGGAAGGGTGTAATTTTTTTTTTCTTTTACCAGTTTTGAGGTTTTGTGCCAGCCCTCCAGGCAACCCCTCACTTCTTATCCCACATTTCATTTTTCCTTTGCATTTGACCAGGAAATCAAGAAAGTACAGTGGCAGCACTTGGCCTTGGGCCTGTCTGGGTGGTTTTGCAACTTTCTACCGCTAGTTTGCAGCTAGTAGATTGAGACATGAGGTCTTGGACAAACTCTCGGGTCTTGCCGGGAATCCATAGACGTCTACTCAGCTTTCTCTAGAGTTGCATTTTGTGGGGCAAATATGGAGAAAAAAGCATGTAGAAGATGATGTCCAAGGGCAGGTTCTGTAGCTAACTGTTGCTGCTGGATTTAGGCAGTGTGCCCCAGGGAATTCTGAGGCTCATGCCAGAAATATCCGGAGTTCAGTGTGGGACTTCTGCACATATGGGGATCTCACTCCTCGCTCTGCCCCTACTGATTTTCCTCTCTAGAGTAGAGGACAGGTGGAATTCTTGTTACACTCTGCCGACCAGTAGCTCACATTTGCCAGAGGAGAGCAGTGCTTAGAAGTCAATACTTTCTTACCTCTGGGTTCCAATCTTATCTTTTCTTTGACTTTTCCTAAGTCAAATGTCTTTTTTAAAATGATGTGTTTTTGTTTTTTTTCCTCAGGCAATTTCACATAATGAGATGTTTTAAGAATGCAGTAATTGAGTCCGTCTGAATTCCTTGATAAAGATATTTGTGCTGCATCTGAGAGTCACAGACTGGAAGACAATGAGGTCCCCAGTCTTTTGTGTGATTTGGACTTTGGAAGAGATCTTGGTTTCCCTTTCCTGTGTCTCAAAGCCGAGTGTTGGTAGTGACAACTGGCTTTTAATTTTTATAACTCTACTTTTAAAAAAGTATAAAAATAATCTAGAAAGTTTTAAAAGGCATTTTTCAGACTTTGAAATTACAGTATTAAAAATTTACACTTTCAAACATTTATTTGGCATTCTGATTTTCAGGTATATCATATGCATAAATATAGATGTGTGTTTGTTCATGTATTTGATAGTACAGACCTTCAGATTTTGGAATGAATTCAATATTCTATTTTTAAAGTACTACTAACTATCCTAATAAACTGCTTAGGTAGATTGCTGTATTTCACGCATTCCTCCCCTGCCATTGTGCACCTTGTAACAAAGAACAGAGAAGGCGCTTTAATTGTATATTTCTGAGAACAAACACCAATTGAGCAATGTTTGTAGGTTTCCTAGTGTTGTTAAATTAACTGGCAAAAAAGTATTACAATTAAAATATTGACCTCATTTTAAGAGGTTAGTATATTTTGTTATTATTCTTCATCAGCTATTTTTAAATGACATTTTCAAGTGGTACAAAATTGTTTATATTGTTAATTGGAGGGAATTTGTATAAGTTTAAATGTGGGACAATGCGCTACTTCACAGTGATGATTAATTAGTAGTAATGTTTTCTTAAAAAATGTTAGGCTGCCGGTTCAACTGTGTTTTGACTTCTAGCTTGTGGTTGATTCTAGGCACTTGGATAAAAATTTGTATCTAAGTCAAAGAGTATATTACAAATTATATTCCTTGTAATATAAACTGTGGTCTTAAATTCATTTTTCTGTAGTCTACTTCTTTAGGAGAAGCCTAAATGTTTACAGGGTTAACCACACTACTGCATTACTTGCTTAGAGCTACATACCAGTGGGTTCTTGCCTGAAGGATTAGTGCTAAAAAATGTAGCCAGCTTGTCACTTAAAAACACTTTTTATTATTAGTAATGAAACATTTGTTGAATAAGTGAAAGAATGATTAGTTCACGGTTCTCTATTGGGACATTACTTTTTTCCCAGCAGCAGGTTATTTTTGACAATTTTCGAATCTAAGATCGAAATATCCTTCTAAAATACACATGGAAACCTTAAAATTCAATGACATGAAAGAATGTAAGTTTGTTTAATGTCCTCTGGGATGCACCAAATATTATTCACATTAAACTGTATGTGTCATACATTGTATCAACCGTTTGTATTATATGCATAGTAAATCTAAGTACTCTAAAGTCAAATAGAGGCATCAGCCTTCAACAAATACCTTAAATTATCTGAGTTGATCCAGCTAGTTCACAAAAAGTGCTTATTAAATATTGCATTATAAAAAAATACACACACATGACATCTTACCCTTCAAAGCAGCAATTCTCAACTGAGGGAAATTTTGTTTCCCCCCGCTTCCCCACTTCCAGGGGACATTTGTCAATATCTGGAGACAGTTTTGGTAGTCTCAATTGGCATCTAGTGGGCGCAGGCCAGAGATGCTGCTAAACATCTTACGATGAACAGAACAGTGGCCCACCAGACCCCACAATAACAAAGTCAATAACACTGCTGTTAAGAAACCTTGACCCCAAGGATCTTGCCCCAAATAATCAACAAGGCACAGACATACAAAACCTGCTAAAGTTTGGTTTATTGTGGAGTTGAAGCATTTGCAAAGGACTCAGGGCACTTTCAATTTCATCTTGGGTCTAGGCCATACTAATAAAATCTGTTCCTAAGAGCTTACTGTAATTTTGTTTTTTCTTAAAATTTATTTTAAATGATACTTAGGATAACCAAATACTTATAAAGCTTGTAAATATTTGTGGGAATGGTGAAGTTGTTTCTATCTTGTTAGGATCTATGTTCTTTGAATAATTAGTGAGACAGAGAACAGTGGTTGAAAGTTTTTATTAGTGTATCTCTATTTTATAAATGAATAAAATATGAGGACTACAGAGGTTAAATGATTACCTGTATTGCACAGCTAGTTAATGGCAGAGATAGGTTTAAAACATAGGCTCAAAATTCTATCCATTATATACCTTACTTTTCTTACCCAAGGAAAATAATTTAATTCCAATTGAGTTTGAGGGCAGTTCTGTATCACACACAAATAGTTATTAATGCCTGCTGTGTGTAAGGTCCAGTACCATTTCATGCTGTTATGACTTTCAGAGTTTGGTGCACCATAGTTCAAGGACCTCAGAGAGACTTCAACTTCTGGGTCTTGTCAGGTGGTATAACCCTTGCAAGCCCTAAAAACCCTTGAATCAAAAATGTGTCTCTGGGATTTTTGTTGTTTTTTGAGCGGGGGTGGAAACTGGTGGAGTGTGGTGGTACTGAAGACCCTTCCCTGAGTCAGCACACTGTGTACTGGCAGGAAAAATGGAACTGATTGCAGCCTGTAAGGAAAAGAGATTGGACTTGAGGTGTTGTAAAGCTTGGTTTAAGTAAAAAAAACCTCTGAACTCTTTTGTCAGGTCTTCCAAAAGAATAACAGTGATGCTCACAAGCATTTCTATAATTAACAAGCTGTCAACATTTCTATTACAACTACAGAAGTCTATTACAGACTGCAGAATTGTGATAAATGTTTCTTTAGGTCTGAAATGTTAGCCTTCATCTTCTTTTCAGCCTAAGGGCAATTTTTGAAACCAATTTTGTTTCAATCATTTTGGATCAGTTGTGTGGTAATTTTGGAAGTGCAGATGCTCTAGGCCCACCTATTGAAATAAAGATTTTTAAATGGAAACACAGAGAGGAGGCTGCTTAAGCCCCAGTGGGGACCAGCTGCAAAGCTCTGGCAGGGAATTATATGGGCAGACAGTGGGAGTAGATTTAGAAAAAATTAAGGGACAGAGAAATGAGTGCATGTTTCCTTTAACAGCAGATTTTTGTTCTCAGATCTTTCAAACTATGAAATTTTAATCTTTTTTCTGTTTTAGTGTTTTATCTGTTATTACTTTCTCTGTTATGCCTTGGTTTTGGTGAAATTAATGTAAGATTATATATCTTTACAGTAATTAAAATTGGGGGCTGAACTGATTTTTTTGAATTTTAGTATTTAGTTTTTATCTTTCATTTAGTTGTTTTCTTTCTATCCCTCTCATCTCCTTTCTGTTTTTTTACCTTTTTATCCTTTTTGTTGTCTCTGAAAGATTTATTATTTCCCAATGGTTGTATTTCTCTGTGTTGTAATAATTCATATTTATGTTCCCTTTTCTCTTTTGTGTTTCTTCTGACTCCATGACTCCTTCCTATTCCCCATTGCTTAGGACCTCCTCACTAGACTAAGCCTTGTTAAAACTGTGAGATAGACAAAGATGAAATACTCGATTCCTGAAGGTAGATGGGAAGACGAGGAGTGGTTTTCATAGAAGAGGGAAATAGTGTCACTATAATGGTATTTTAGGGCAGTGATGCTTCTCAAACTAAACTTTATAGAAGCAGATAAAGCAGTAGAGCAAGGACTTCTAATATTTTAGGTTTAAATCATTGCAATAACCACATGATTTTGGGCCCCCGTTTCCTTATCTGATAGCATAATTCTTATCCTATGGGATAGTTGTAGGGATTAAATGAGATTATGAATGACTGTTCCTTGCACAGTGCTTGACATATAGTAAATTCTTAACAAGTGTTAGTTCCCCTCTTGTGGGCAACTACCCACTTAATATATCAATTAGGCCATATTGTCTTAGTGATGTCTCACTTTCCGTCTTGTCCTTGGTCTCATAATCTTTTGTTGCCCACCTTAGGTTTCTCGAAACTTTCCAAGCAATAGGTTATTTTGAAGTAGGCCTTCCTATTCTGTGGACCACTGCTGTTGCAATAAATTAGTCTAAAGAAGTCAATAGATAGCTCACATGAAATTCCCCAAATGCCCACTGTATTTGTTTCCTGTGGCTGCCATAAAAAATTGCCACAAACTGAGTGGCTTAAAACAGAAATTTATTCTTTCACAGTTCTGGAGGCAACAAGTTTGAATTGAGGTGTTGACAGGGCGATATCCTCTCCAGAGGCTCTAGAGGAGCCTCTTCATGCCCCTTCTAGCGTCTGGTGGCTGCTGGCATTTCTTGTTTTGTGGGTGCATCCCTCCAATCTCTGCCTCCTTCTTTGCTACTTTCTCTCCTGTGTATGGTTGTATAGATGTGAAAACTCTTTCTGCCCACATTTTATAAGGATTCATGTGATTGCTGGTTTTTTTTTTTTTTTTTTTTTTTTGAGACAGGGTCTCACTCTGTTGCCCAGGATGGAGTGCAGTGGCGTAATCATAGCTCACTGCAACCTCAAACTCCTGGCTCAAGCCATTCTCACACCTCAACCTTCTTAGTAGCTAGGACTACAGATGCATGGCATCACATCTGGCTAATTAATACTTTTTTTGTGTGTGTAGAGACAGGGTCTCTCTATGTTGCCTAGGCTAGTCTCAGACTCCTGGCCTCAAGTGATCCTCCTTTATCTGGCCCTAGACAGTCTATTCTTATTACACACACTCACACTTACACACACACACATGCACCCATACATGCACACACGCATTCCTCTCCATTCTTCCCTCTGCTGTAGTTCATTTGTTGCTATTTGTGCTCTTTTCTCATATATCGTCCTCATCTGGAGTGCTAGGTTTTTTTCCTACTGGAAATATCTTTTTTTTGTTCATTTTCCTTCTTATAAAAGCAATACATGGTCATTGAAATAAAAATCCAAGCACTATGGTTGTATAGAGTAAAAAATGAGTTTCTTGTAGTGCTATTGTTAGAGATAACTACTATTAGTGCTAGGTGCATATCTTTATGGACATTTATCTCTATGCAGAAACACACATTTTTTCCCCTTTGATGGAAGTACTTCATATTATCCATAGCTTTTTCCTGATAACATTTTCTGAACATTTTTCTTGACCATAAATATGTTATCATTTTGAAGGTTGCATTGTGTTCTACAGCACAAATACCACAACTTATTTAACCAGTCCCTATTGATGTTTAAGTTCCATTTTTTCACCATTATAACAATGAAGCAATGAACATCTTTATGTATTGTCCAGTTTTTTCCTTCACATTATTGGATGTGAAATGGATGGGTCAAAAGGTATGCACATGAAAAAATTGATATATACTTCCAAATTGCCATCCAAAAAGACTTTTTACCAATTTTTACTTCTACTCACTCTGTATAAGAGTGTCATTCCCAGCCAGGCGTGGTGGCTGACACCTGTTATCCCAGCACTTTGGGAGGCTGAGGTGAGTGGATCACCTGAGGTCAGGAGTTTGAGACCAGCCTGACTGACATGGTAAAACCCCATCTCTACTAAAAATACAAAATTATCCAGGTGTCATGGCGCATGCCTGTAACCCAGCTACTTGGGTGGCTGAGGCAGGAGAATCACTTGAACCCAAGAGGCAGAGTTGTAGTGAGCCGAGATCATGCCATTGCACTCCAGCCTGGGCAACAAGACCAAAACTCCATCTCAAGAAAAAAAAATAAAAATAAAAAAAAGAGTGCTATTCCCTCCTCACACTCTGGTCATTAATCTTCTTATAAATCTCTGCCAACTTGATAGATGAAAAATGGTTTCTCATTTTTTAAAATGGGCATTTCTTTGATTATTAATGAGGTTATACATGTTCAAATATTTATGGGTCATTTATATTTATTCTTTAGAGAATTTTCCAATTATATTCCTTGTTTGGGATGTTTGTTCTTTCAAAATCATATGTAAGATCACTTCAAATGTTAAGGATATATATTTTTTCTTGTCGTGTATTGCAAATATTTCTTCACAGTTTTTCACTTGCCTTTTAACTTTATGGTATTGATTGCCCTACAGGCCATCACCTATAGTTTTTACATAGTTGAATCTATCAAATCCAGTTCTGCCTTGGGGGCCATACTTAATATTGCCAACCTTGCCAGTTATAAAAATAATCTGTATTTCCTTCTCCTACTATTCTTAGATTAAAAACATTTTAAAACTGCTTAATACTTCTGGATTTATTTTGTGGTCTCATGTAAATTTGAAATCTAACAGTGTTTTTTTCTTCTTCAAATCATTTTCTGATTCTACCACCATTATTTATTGATTGATCTATTCTTTTTCCACAGATTTGAAATGCCACCTGTATCACATACTAAATTTATATACATAGAAGTTCTTCTGGATCTTCTATTCTGTTTCATTGATACGTGTATTTACTCCGATTGTTTCATGACTGCAGTTGAAGTACATTTTAATATCTGGTAAGGCAAGTGATTCTTCAGTAATTTTTTTTTTGCAACTGCAACGCAACCTCTGGAGAGGCAGGAGAATCTTCAAGCGATTCTCCTGCCTCAGCCTCCCAAGTAGCTTGGATTGCAAGCGCCCGCCACCATGCCCGGCTAATTTTTTAAAAAATATTTTTAGTAGAGATGGGGTTTCACTATGTTGGCTAGGCTGGTTTCGACCTCCTACCTCCAGTGATTGGCCCGCCTTGGCCTCCCAAAGTACTAGGATTACAGGTGTGAGCCACTGTGTCCCGCCCAAAGAAAATTTTTTGACTTGCCGAACTGAAAGTCTAGAGGTAGCAGATTTTTCCTCATCTGTGACTGTTTTCCTTATAAGGACAGTTCTTAGACTTTATTCTCTCAGAAGTGCTTATGAATTGAATTGGGATAATAGCCATTATGACAAACTGTTGCTATAGCCTATTTGTTTTCAGTGCCAAGGGGTGTGTGTGTGTGTGTATGGGGAACTGGGCCTGTACTCATGGAGACTACAGTATAGCAGTATAGTGGATGAGATAGGTATTTATACAATAATTACACAAATAATAGAGAATTAAAACTGTGCTGATTGGTATGAAGGACAAGTGCATGAACTATGAGAGTTTATAACACACATTGCTGAGAGACTGTCTAAAGTTGAAGAATGAGTAGTAGGTTATTAAATAAAGAAGGATAGAACACTCCAGGCTGAGGAGCCAACAAGTACAATATCCCCGTGATGGAAAGAGCATGTTAAGAACTGAAAGAAGTTCATAAAGATGGATTGCAGAGGAAGGTAGAGTTAGTATAATATGAAGATGGAAAGATAGGTAGGGACAGGACCATAAAGGTCCCTGTAGGCCATGATAAGAATTTTGTCCTTGACTAGGACATGTGCTTTCCAGCTGAAGGGGGCTAACTTTCCCAAATCCAGTAACTTGTGCTGGAGGTCAAATAACTGCAGCTCCCCCCAGCACCCAGTGCTCGCATCATGTTGTTGCACAAGCAGGTGAAACCACAGCGCATCACCTTGGAGAAGGACCAGGGTGAGCAGTCATTGCAGAGTTGACTCGGAGTTTGCAGATGCAACCTGATCGCACCAGTGGCAGGGGAGCCAGGTGCTCCAATGACCCACCTCGGAAATGGTGATAAATTGAATGAGAATGAAGCAGCGGTAAAGCAGCTTCACTGGGAAGAGACTAACAACTGAGAGATGCTGTGCAAAGTTCTTTAGCCTCTCAGTTCTTGGAACATAAGAAAAATTGTACAAAAAAATCCACCTGTCTTCGTCATGTATGACAGCGAGAGGCCAGTGCCTCGAGAAGACTTCTATGGAGCTGTACTGAGCCACCAGCCACCCAGTCCAAGCAGTAAGAATGGTCACAGGGAGAATGGTGGCAGCTAAGGGGACATAAAGGAGAAGCTGGGTGCAGAGTCTGTCATGTACTTAGAGACAGACACTGCCTTGCCACCGGCACCCCAGAACATAAACTATTTACCCAAAGGGAAAGTGGCCAACACAAATGTGACTCTTCAGGCACTATGGGGCAACAAGGTATGATGAATCAGCTTCTGTGCCTGGCACCAACAGTATCCAGTGGGTCCTTGAGCAGATCCTGTTTCTGCAGCAGCTGCAGCAGATCCAGCTTATCCAGCAGATCTGAATTCAGGTGAACATGTGAGTCTCCTGTACTCATATGGGGGGAGGGGTGTGATACTCTATAGACCTTGGGCAGCCACATGTTCCAGCAGGTTTCTGCAGCTGTGGCTTTTCTCAGCCAGAACACTGGAAGCCAAGGTCTGTCTCTGGATGTCTTGAAACAAGCCAAGCTACCTCATGCCAACATCCCTTTCACAACAAGCTCTTTGTCCCCAGGACTGATACCCTTCGTCATGAAGTGGGACACACGTGCTCCCGAATGTCATGTCTTGCCTCCTGAATACTTTGCTACCTCACATCCTGGACTCTGTGCTCTTCCAGAGTTCTTTCTATATTCTACACTGTAGTGCTAGACTTATCCAAGAAAGGGAAAAAGGAAGCCATGGAACACCACAAGGTGGATGTCAAAGCCAAGGACAAAACCATTGTCTACAAGTACAAGGTTAATTATCATAGCAAGTTTTAAGGGACTGATAGCTCCTTGTAGATCCAACTCTGCTCCCACGCTGGAGAGAGACCTTTCATGTTCTCTGTCTGTGGTCATGGCTTCACCACCAAGGATAACCCAACATGTGCTTTCACAGATATTTCCAGGTAAAGGCAAACCTTCAGCTGTTTCAAGTTCCAGGACAAAATGGGAGCAGGCAGTGGCATTCCCACGCACTATCTGTACCTTTCCCCATAGATGAATTGAGTCTCTCTTTAGGCAGCAAACTTGTTTTTGTAGCAGGGATGCCCTCCATAGGTGTACCTCAAAATCTCCCTTCGGGTACTGAGCTCAAGGACCTCATCAGTGACCTGTTTGCTTGATGACCTGCCACTCAGATCTTCTTCAGAATGTAAGGGTGGACTCACACAACCTGGGGTGGGACCAAACTATAATTCCCCAAGGACTGGTGGCCTCCAAGGGAGTGGAACCCATGAGCCAGGGTGAGAGACCCAGAAATTGCAGCAACTGATGGAGAACATTGACAAGTCCACCACCAACCCCAATGAATGTCTTATTTACCACTGAATCTTAAGCTGCTATAAATCCCTCAAAATGCATTACCATGACCACACTTGGGAGAGACTCTTCCAATGTAAGATCTATGGCCAAGCTTTTTCTACCAAAGATACAACTTGAAGATACATCTTGGGGTTCACCAGTCCAACACATCTATAAAGTTGTGCCTCATCAGTCAAAAGAAATTTACCAGTGTGGTCATGTTGTATCAACATATTAACATGCTGGAGAATCTTGGTGATTTTACTGGTCTTGAGCCAATGATGGCCAGTGAGAATGGCAATGTAAGTGCCATCTGTTATGATGATGTTGTAGAAAGCATTGATGTAGACAAAGTCAACTGCCAAGATGCTCCCAGCAGCTTCTTGAAGGTCCTTGCACCTCCCCCTAGAATCCACTTGGCATCACTTACTCTAACTACATGATGGCTTCCCAGATGTGGGTTCTGCCCATTTTAGCCTGCAGTGGTAGAGCAGCTAAAAAAATGGTCCAATGGAGAGCCAAAGTCCAGATGCCATGGAAACCATGGCCTTTCAGGCACTCTACCCAGCCAATAGCCAAGCAGAAACTATCACATCAGAGTCTCCCGATGCCAGGGCAAAGCTGAGAGCTCTGACAATAGCTGCACTGAGATGGAAGGTCGGAGCAGTCTCCCATTAATATTTATAGAAGCACATCCAACCTATGTCAGAATTGAAGTTTCTAACATATTTATGAGACCCTTGGCCATGTTCTTGGGTTGACAACTTTTTAGCAGCTCAATCATGCAGACAGGCCAGGCAACACAGCTGCACATGATGTGGGAAGAATTTCTTGTCTGCTAGTGCCTTCAGATTAATGAGCTCACACTGGAGAGAGACCTTTTGTGTGCAACATATATAGACAAGCTTTCGCCACCAAAGGCAACTTAAAAGTACACTATATGATGCACAAGGTAAACAATAACTAGACATGCCATGGAAAGAAGCTGGCTATCAAGAACACCATGGATGTTGATTTTTTTCACTGTGGATGTTAAATATGAATGGAAAGAGTCTCAGAAATGTTTCCCAAGGAAATTCTGGCCCATTTGATGAATGTGGACCCTGTCGTGTGGAACTAGTACATCAGCACGCTCAATGGTGGCCTTGCCATGAAGAACAATGAGATCTCTGTGGTCTACAGCGCCAGTGTTGACACCCTTCCAGCATCCCTCTTTTCATTGTGAATGATGTACTATCTCTAAGATGGATAGCTCCCAATCAGGTATCAGTGCTAATGTGGAAAAACCAGGAGCTACTAACAGTGTTCCTAAACACCAGTTTCCCTCATTTCTTGGAAGAAAACAAGACTGTGGTCAACTAAACCAAATGGGAACCTGTATAGAAGGAGGAATGCAGCTGGTGAAATCTCTAGAATCTGTGCTTTCTTTTTTTCCTTTTCTTAAGAAACTCATCTCCATTTCCTGTTTTCCTTTTTCTTACTGATATGCAAATGATGTTTCCAGTTGTGTCTGCAACCTCAGGCAGTCCTACAATCACAATTGTTGCTATGCTGCTTTACAAAAAATAAAAACAAAAAATGAAAAATAAAAAAATTTGTAACAACACAAATACAGACTAGAATTTTTTTTTAATTTTGAAAGAAGTGGGCCTTGAAAGTAGCTTTGTCACTTGTGACAAAGTACACATAGAAACTTCGTACCCCTAGAGTGACTGTTTCCAAAGTCTGTCACCTATTCCAAGGTAGAACAGTTGGAGCTTATTGAACCAAGTGGAAAACATAACTGCTTAGCCTAACTGGGGGAAGGGGTACTGTATACTTACAAGGTAACTGTATTTGGGTAAGTGGACAAGATCTGTCATATATTTAGGGACCTGTTTTATATGCCATCTAACCATGTACCTATCTTTTGTTTTGTTTTGTTTGTTTTGTTTTGAGTGTACCTTAAAAAAACTCCAAAATACTGAGGTTGTAGAATTACAAAGTTTCTTCAACCCTAGAACCTTAACTAGGATACCCTCATATGGGCTTACTTTAGTCCTTAGGGAGTCAATGTGTGTGTTGCTTCTTATTTAAGTACAGTTTATTCGAAGCCCCAAGTGTGCCAATGCCCTTCCCATACTTCCCAGATGTCTTCATCTTCCTGAACGCTAGAAGAGGTGGGCACCTGAGTGGGGAATATTAGGTGATGTAATTCAATTTGCCAATGCCTACTCTATTGAAAATCTGGATTTTTATTCTAGAGTTGACACTCATGGAAAGGCATGTTTTCTATCACAGGTTCACGTACTAATTTAAAAAAAAATTCATTAGTGAGACTGACGCCATGTAATTATGAAGATTTTTTTCCTAAGTATTTCATGGAGACTGCGAAGTTAGAACAGGCAAGTCCTGGCTGTGAAAGCTTTAATTTATCTACTTCATTTATTTTTTATTTTTATTTTTGTGATAGGGTCTTGCTCTGTCACCCAGGCTGGAGTGCAGTGGCGCAGTCTTGGTTCACTGCAACTTCCGCCTCCCAGGTTCAAGCCATCCTCCTTCCTCAGCTTTTTGAGTAGCTGGGACTATACGCACATACCACCACACCCAGCTAATTTATTATTATTATTTTTTTTTGTTAGAGACAAGGTTTTGCCATGTTGCCCAGGCTGGTCTTGAACTCAAGCGATCCGCTTGTGTTGGCCTCCCAAAGTGTGGGGATTACAGGCATGAGACACTGCGCTGGGCCCATAATTCATTTTCTAAAATTATTTTTGTAGCCATAGTCTCTATTTTCTTACTTTATGACTGATGAAGGATTCCCAGGCCCTGTCTTAAACCTAAGAATTGATGTATTGGTGGGAACAGCTGGATATTCAAGATATTTTTATTCTCTAAAGATTCACTTTTGTACATGTGTTAATATTGAGCAAATGATGAAACAATGCTCTAATGGTTAACAAGGAAGGAGAGAAAAAGACCATAACTTTAGGGTGGAGAAGTCTTTTCTCTTCCTGTGGCAGGTCTTTATTGAAGGCCAGAATGCTACTCCAAGTTTTGTCTCTTAGTTATTGCACCTGACTTAGGATCAAAAAAAAAAAATTAAGTTTTGCCAAGTTGTGCCTTTCCTTCTGGAATTTTAAGAGAACACAATAATAGTACCCGTTCACACTGTGAAGTGGGTATTGTTGCAGAAAACACCCAAGTGGCTTTCTCACTGTTGAGCTAGTAGTGCCTTATGAATACATGATCTGTAGAGAAACACCTGTAGTTGTACCTGCTGATGTTGTCTGTTGAAAAATAAGCTTTGAATTTTTCCAATAAAAAAGTATTTTGTCCTTATTCTTAGAATGATAGGAAGTCATTGATATGCTTTAACTTAGGGGTGTGTGTGTGTGTGTGTGAGAGAGAGAGAGAGAGAGAGAAAGAGAGAGAGAATATTTACATTTAAGAATTGTTCTGTCACAGGATGGATAGAGAATGGGCAAGAGGGCTAGAGTGGATATGTGGCAAAACCAGTTTGGAAGCTAGTACAATAATCCAGGTGAGAGAATGGACTTAGATGGTGGCAGTTGAAATAGAGAAAAATGGATGGAAGATATTTAAGAGGAAATATCTTTATCTTTGGAAGATATTTAAGAGGAAAAATTGGTAGGATTTATGATGGATTTGATATGGGGGATGATAGGAGAGGAAGGTTGTCAAGGTGTAGGTTTCTGGTACGCACAAATAGATTCTGGTCTCATTAATGAAAAGGATGAAGGAGGTCAGCATTAGTGGGGGAAATACATGAGCTGTGTTTCAGCTTGTGCTATGGTTTGAATGTTTGTGTCCCTCCACAATTCATGTTGAAACTTAATCCCTAATGCAATAGTATTAAGAGGCATGATGAGGGCTTAGTATTAGTGCCTATAAAAGGGCTTGAGGGAATGACTTTGTCCTCTTCACCATGTTGGGACATAGCATTTGTCCTTTCTGGAGGACAGCAACAAGACACCATTTTGGAAGCAAAGAGTGCACCCTTACCAGAGACTGAATCTGCCAGTGCCTCAGTGTTGGACTTACTGACCTCAAAAACTGTGAGCAATAAATTTCTATTATTTATGAATTACCTAGTTAGTGGTGTTTTGTTATAGTGCAGGATGGACTAAGATAGCTTATCATGTCGGCAATTAGATACGTGGGTCTGGAACTCAGAGGATAGGTGTCTTGAACAGTTGCTATTCTTTTTGACCACCCAGCATTTATATCCAGTTCTTATGTTTGGACAATATTTTACTCTAACAGTCTGGGAGGAAGAAGTGATTTATGTGTCATAGGATTCTTTAATGAAATATATCTACCCAAGATTTTGAATTGGAATGAGTGACACCAACAAGTGTGCCCTAGAAAGAATCCTATCTGTTAACAGGTGACAGTTAAAGTAAGATAGTGTTTGTAGGGCAGTTGTGGTAGTGCTCATGATAGTGGTGTGAGCTGCAGCCCTCAGTGCTTGGTTGTAGTGATGGTGTCTTGACTACCAAATCTATGGTATGAGTTTGGTTATTGCTTCATGCTGTATAGCACATGAGTCTGGTTCTCTAGCTGTTCTGGGGAGTATTGTATTACACAGCATCATTTAAAAATTTTTTTACTTTATTATTATTTTTTAGAGGCAGGATCTTATTCTGCTGCCTAAGCTGGAGTGCAGTGGTGTGATCATAGCTCATCACAGCCTTGAATTCCTGGGCTCAAGTGATCTTCCCACCCCAGCCTCCCAAGTAGCTAGGACTTGTTGTGCACCTATTTATTTATTTATTTATTTATTTATTTATTTATACAGATGGTGTTTCTCTGTGTTTCCCAGGCTGGTCTTGAACTCCTGGGCTCAAGCAGTCCTTGTGCCGTGACCTCCCAAAGTCCTGGGATTACAAGCATTAGCCACCATGCCTGATGGCAGTATTCTTCACACAAATTTTACCTTTGCTTAAATCAGCCAGAATTAATTTCTGTTGTTTGTAATTACTGATTTGGATTGACACTAGAGGCCTGGGCTAGAGATACACATTGTGAGTCACCTGTATAGTGGTTGCATTAGAAACCATGCACATGGAGCACAGATGAAAAAAGGCCTAGGACTGAGCCTGAGATTTACAACATTTAATGGCTGAGTGGAAGGAGAGGAGGCTGAAAGAGAAGATAGAGAAAATTATGAGAGATGGGAGAAAAATCATGTAGCTACTGCAGTGTTTTAAGAAGGAAAAGTGATAAATACCATTGAACGCTGCAGAGGTCAGGTCAGGTAAGGACTGAAACATGTTCATTGGATTTAGTGTCATGAGGTCACCGTCATCATAGAACAAATTTTATGGCATAATGGCATTGGAAGGCAGATTGGAGTAAGAAAAGAGTTAGGAGGGAGACTGTGCGTTTAGACAACTGTTTAGAAAGCAGGTTGGCTGCGAGAGAAATATGAATTGATTCATAAAACCTTTAATGTTAGGGAAGATTCTCTCTCTTTCATTTTTCTGGTATAGAGTTGACCATGTTTAAAGCTGATGACAGGGACCCAATTAAATGGAAGAGATTGAATACACATGAGAAAATATTTGATATTTTAACACTTCTGAGGAGGCAAGAGGAGATGGTACTCAAGTACAGGTGGAGGAATTGGCTTTAGATACGAGGAGAGATAGCTCCACTATTGTAACAGAACAGAAGGAGGATAGAATAATGAAGATTTAAGTAGGATCATATGTTTGATAGCTGGAATTTGAAGAAGTTTTCATTCCGATGTCTTCTATATTTTCTATATACTATGTGCTGGGCGTTATATTAGGGGCTTTATAGAAATTATTTTATTTAATTTTCATAACTATCCTATGATGTTGGAGTTATTACAGTTTCCACTTTATGTGTGAGGAAATGAAAGCTTGGGTTAGAAACTTGCCCAGAGTTTTGACTTAGAGTTTTGACTTAGAGTTGACTGGATGCATACAAAGAAAATATCAAAGAAAAAATCAGCAAGACTTTGTGAATGACTATTTACGGGAGATGACTTTGGATTTAGATCAGGTTAAATAAAAATTGATAGAAAGTGTATAAAGATAAATATTTGGATAACTCCCTGATAATAGAGTAGGACTGGAAGTATAAGCACAGGTGTGATAATTGAAGCTATTATGGATGCATGACCCCCAAAAAGAGAAGGGTAGAGTTAAGGAAAAAAATCTTGGTAAGAGTCCATGGTGATGGTGAGGGGAAAGAAGAAGATGAAATCTGAGGGGCAGATAGGAGAGGTGGGAGAACTAGAAGAGAGTAGTGTCTTGGAAGTCAGGACTGCAGAGAGTTTTAATGGAACCAAATATGGAAGAGAGTTAGAAAAAAAAGAAGGGAGGAGGATAAGACTGAGAAAAGACCGTAAGATTTGGAATTAAAATGTTGTCTTGATTACCTGAGAAAGTAGTTAAATGTGATGGAGATAGTAGTTGAATTGAAAAGGTCAATTAGGAAATGAGTGGAGAGGAATTGTAGGTAGGAGACACATGCTTCCTATTAGACAAATTAAGCAATAAAAGGAAGAAAAGGAATACGGTGCAATTAATGAGCAGTGGGTTTAAGTAATGGATTTCTT
Organism: Macaca mulatta; assembly: GCF_049350105.2. Taxonomy (NCBI): domain Eukaryota; kingdom Metazoa; phylum Chordata; class Mammalia; order Primates; family Cercopithecidae; genus Macaca; species Macaca mulatta. The sequence goes on along the minus strand of NC_133412.1, from coordinate 133,606,708 downwards.
CAGATTCTTGATTATGGATCAAGAGGCAAAGGTGTCAATAGTAGATAAGGAAAATTTTATCTTATGGGAGTACTTTCCCAGAAAATGATTTGTTAAGATAAATGTTTATCGGAGTCAAAGTTCTATAATTTTTCAAATGGAGCACTATAATTCATTGGAGTGAGAGGGAATAGGGAGAGGGGGAAATAAAATTTATTTAAAACTCTCCAGTAGATGGAGCATCTTCATTGCTTTTCCAGAAGAAAATTTTGGAATGGAATAAGATAGATGGCAGTGGTGTTGGTAGAACTTAGGTATACTTTTATGAGGGTAATTAGGATATGTATAGATGTGAATTTAAATGCAAATAAATTGATTTTCAGATCTCAGTAAGGTGGTGTTTCTAGATTTCTACAAATTTTCATAAGAAAGTCTAGTGTTAAATTGAAGTGGACTAACTTTTTACCTACTAAATTTTCTTGACAGTCATAGCAATGTAGTGCCAGCAAGACAAAATAGCTTTGCACTTTGTATTTGCTTTCTTATGTTTTCCTAAAAAGAAGTAGTTAATAAATATAAACAAATGTAATAAGAGTAAATTTGGGTTAATATCTAAATAAGGAACTCAACTAAGCAAGAAAACAAACAATCTGATTAAAAATGGGCAAAGGACCTGAATAGACATTGCTCAAAAGAAGATGTGCAAATGGCCAACAGATGTATAAAGAAATGCTCAACATCAATAATCACAGGGAAATGCAAATCAAAATCACAATAGGATACCTCACACCTGTTAGAATGACTATGATAAAAAAAAGGCAACAAGTGTTGACAAGGTTATGGAAAAAAGGAAAAGTTGTATACTCTTGGCAGGAATGCAAACTGGTACCGCCATTATGGAAACAGTGTAGAGGCTTCTCAAAATTTTAAAATAGAACTATCATAAGATCCAGCAATCCCACTTTTGAATATATATCCAAAGGATATAAAATTGCTTTGTGGAACAGATGTCTGTGCTCTCATGTTCACTGCAACATTATTCACAATAGCCAATATATGTACTCAACCTATCCATTCATTTGTCAATGAATGGATAAACACACACACACACACACACACACACACACACACACACACAGAATTTTATTCAGCTTTAACAGAGAAGGAAATCCTGTCATTTGTGACCACGTGGGTGGTGGTTGAACCTGTGGGACATTATGCTAAGTGAAGTAAGTCAGGCACAGAAAGACAAATACTGTATGACTTCACTTGTATGTGGAATCTGAAAAAGCTGAGCCCATAGAAGCAGAGAGTAGAATAGTGGTTGCCAGTGGCTGGGGGAGGGAGGAGGTGGGAATGAGGAAATATGGTGGTCAAAGGGTACAAAGTTTCAGTTAAGCAGACTGAATAAGTTCTGGAGATCTAATGTACAGCATGGTGACTATAGTTAATAATACTGTATTGTGTTCTTGAAATTTGCTAAGAGAGTAGATCTTAAAGGTTCTCACCACACACACCCAAAAATGATTATATGAGGTGATGGATGTGTTATACGAATTAACTTGATCATGGTAATCATTTCACAATGTATGCATATGTCCAAATATCATGTACTTGGTAAATACAATTTTTATTTGTCAATTATGCCTCAGTAAACCTGGATAAACGAAGTGAAAAGATTTTTCACACACAAAAGAATAAATCTGCTAAATTCTTACATTATCAAAACGTATGTTAGTTTTGATGCATATTAATACCAACTAGTGAGCCATATGACAGCACAGTATAATAAAACTGGTTATGCATATCTGATCTGAGGCAATTAAGCAAGAAAAACTTCTGAAACCTTTTTCACTTAAATATTCTGTGAAACAGCTTAGGTTTTGGTGACTTGAGACAATTATTGAGATCATTTAGGATTAAAAACATTTCTACCAGAAATATACAATGGATTGAGGCACTTTGGAGGACTGAACTGCTTAAATGATTTCGTTTACACTCTTTATTTCACGTTGGATAGGCAGACAAAACCTAAGAGCATAAATTACCTAAAGACAGCATTTTGGACAGAAAATGTGCTTTATTTGAAACTGAGCAAATGAGTCAGTCTCAAAACATCAATTCAACTAATATGTATTTGAATTGTGCTTGCTTTTTAAGATGTTTTGAAAAATGCTGAATTCAGAATTGAATTTTGATTATTGAATCGAGTACTTTTTACTGTCTTGTTAAAGTTAATATCAATTTTATTGCTGTACTCCAAAATATTTTAAAAAACTTGTTACAAGAGGAATAAATAGGCTTTAAAAAACACTAGTCTTCAAGAAAACAGGAGAGTCCCTGACAGGTCCCTACTTCTTTGAGGGTCCCCTGACTTCAGCACCCACTTCTGGGGTTTTACGGGGCTTGCTCCGCGCTTCCACCCGCGAAGAAGGAAAGGTTGCAGCCACTCAGGTCTCGTCCAAAGCGCGATCTCGCTGCTCTTCAGCGCGATCTGCGGATCCCGCGGCGTGCTCCGCGGGGTCTCTTAGGGCTGGCACCAGGGGCGTGGGGGCGGGGCTGAGCGAGGCGAGACCAAGGCTCCCGCCGTTTGGAGTCAGGATCAGCTGTGGCGTCCCCGGGCCCGGGAATCCTGAGTGGAGTTTGGGACCCCCAGGGAAGGAGGGTGTGGGCGTTCGGGTCCAGAGGGGCTGTTTAGGTGCGTGGGGAAGGGAGCTGTGTGTGTCGGTTTTTCCCTGGGCCGGCGACTCTGAGAGGGAGCATGTGAGTGGGTGGGAGGAGGCTGGCTGGCCCTGCCCCTCAGAATAACCAGTGTCGCCTTTTCTCAGGGGTTGGTGCGGCCCGAGGCTGTGGGCGCGGCTGGGGATGGGTGGGGGGATGCGGTATTGCGGCCTCGGGCGAGGGGAAGCCAGGACAGGAGGCTGTGAGGGTGGGAGTTGGCCGGCGAGCTCCCACCGCGAAGCGCGCGGGCTGTGGCCCCTGGGCTCTGAGGGGAACGGTAGACACGAACCCCGCCTCAGGCGTATGCTGTAATGCGAATTGGCAGTCCTATGAAAAACTCCACTTTTTTATTCTCCTTGGTAAATTCACAAGTGCGAAATCACACTGTTTCTCTAGATTTACCCGGCTGTTGGGGAAGGGCTTTCGTTAGAATTTTGCTACACGTGGTTGTACACACGCCACCAAGGGACATATTCAGAACGTTTATTTTAAAGGGCATATCCTGTGGAGAAATCTGGGTGTCCGTGAACCCTGGAAGATCCGGACGCTTGTTGCAGTCCCACGCATAAGCGGTTATGCGGGTGCCTGCCACCCCATCCCCGAAGCTTCAAGTCGTGCGCCGACTCAACAACGATTTCTGAAGCGCTCGTTGGGCTTGGCCCAGCAAGGGACTGGGAAAGTCGCCATGGGCTCAGGGGGCCTCTCTCCTTCCAGTTCTGGCTCCGCCCACATGTTCCTGTGAAGAATGCTATATTGAAAAGGTCGTTACCAAATATATCCTGTTTTGCATATGACTTAAAATCTTTCCTTATAATTTTTTTTTTCCATTTAACATAGTATCCAAGATGAATGACAGCCTGTTTGTCAGTTTGGACAGACTTTTGCTAGAATTTGGTAGGTATAAAGTGAAAAAATAGGTAGCTTTTTGTATGAGGCTTTGGCATTTTAACAATGAATTGAAGTCACAAGAGAGTTGTTTATTTTAGTCTTCCAGTATGAGCAAGACATAAGTACTAAAGAAGAGATGATTCAAAGAATTAATAGTAAGTAGCTTTGCATGATCAAGATATTTTAGTCTTTTAATTCCTTATGGCACATAATATACAATTGCCCTGTTTAGGGCAACTTATTGTTGGCGTTATAACTTTTGTGTCAGTTCTCTCTAGCGACAAATAAACTGTTTACCCTAGACAAAATAGATGTGACTTAACTATAGTTGTTTGATAATAAACTTCTATATTCAGCATTTAATTATTTTGTGAAGAATTTTGTCTTAAGTAGAAATGACCCCTTAGGTGCAGTTGAAAAGATGTTATTTTTCTCTAATAACAAGTTATTTCAAATAGTTGAGTGAAATTTTTTTATCTTTATAGAAACCACCAGAAATCAGGGATCAAAATTGATAGATGCCACATTTTCAGGAATAATAATTCTGAAAAATAATGTTATCAGAGAAATAGCAAGGCAAGTCACACAAATACTGTATAGTATTTTAAGATCGGACAAAACAACCATAAAAAATAGAGTTCTAAATTTCTTAATCGTTCTGAAAAGGTTGAGTTTAGTTATCTTTTCTGCAATCAAAAAAATACAGCATATTAAGAATTTATTTTAATCTTTTCAAGAAATTATGTCCATTTTATCTTATTTAATCACTAGTAACAAAGATAAGTGAGTTTAATAATTAATTGACATAGAGTTGATGAATAGAAATTTCACATTTTTCAGAAACAGAAGGCTTGTGTTAGTATCATTAATGAGTAAATGTTTGCACGAATTCATAGCATCTTAAGATACGATTGACCTTAGATATCACTGAATCTAGCCCTCTTATGTTAAAGATGAAGTACAAGGGACATTTATTTCTCAATCCCAACTGAAATCCTTCTTAGCTTCTGGCTATAGGATCAGGCCTGGCCCTGGTTCTCTGCATTTTAGTATACGGTTCCACCCATCTCAAGCCTCATTTCCTCTCCATTCTCTGGCTCTCTTCCTTTTAGGTAAGCTGCCATACCCATTTTTTCCCCTATTTGTTTATTTTGAATTTATGATTTCTGCGTTAAGAAAATATTTCCTCTTTCTAGAATGCTGTGAAGATATTAAGGAAAACAAAGTAACTATTTGTAGGATACATGAAACTATAAATACAACAGATGAGGAAATTGATCATTACTGTAAACATAGTGAGGAGATTAAAGACAACTGTAGAAAGTGAGTATTTGAAAGAATCAATTTTCATTACATTGTTTTATTCAGGGTTTTTGAGCTTATAGTTGAAGATACTTGCTTCAAAGTAGTATTCTATATTAGCTAATGAATCAAGTTTTAATGTGCCTTGTTATGCCACTATGTAAAGGGATTATAGGAGGATCAAAAGAGAAATAGAACTAAACAGCTATAAGATCTCACTAATTCAGATCCAGTTAATCTAACTATAGACTTTTGAATAAGCTCAGTATATAAAATTCCTATTAGATAAATTTGAAACGATTTCCATTTTTGAATTTTCAAGATGTTATTTTTGTGTGAGGGAATACAGCCTAAAGTTTTTCAAAATAAACATATTTGTTAAGAATTCTTTCAACATGGCTTCAGGTTCTGGATTCTACTAGTTAACTCTAGTAGAAGACAAACATTTTGAAACAAAGGCATAAAAAGAACAAAGACTTATTACAAATACAAATTTTCTGTACTTTTATATGGATATTGTAATAAGTACTGTACTTTAGGATCATATTTGTTTTGAAATATTTTGTTATTCAAAATTTTAATAAGCCTTTTTGGGTTTTCCCCCATTACTTTTTTCCCACTGGTTTTAAGAAATTATAAAAGTAATATATACCTGGTACAAAGATTCAAGCAATATACATATATATGGTGTGAATAGCTTTTCCCTGCTTGCAGTTCCCATCCCCTACTCTATCATCCTCTGCGTAGGTAATCACTCACATTCTTTTAGACCTTGAATAGTTAACATCATTATTACACACCCCACATACACACACACACACACCTGTTTATATAGGTATCTTTCCTTTTTACAAAAATGGAATCACTTCATTCTGCAACTTGCTTTTTAACATTTAACAATATGTAATGCAATTCGTACTATGCATGTAATTGTATGTATATTTCATTCTTTTTAACAGCTCCATGGTATTTATGGTATTGATGTAGCCTGTTATTTAGCCATTCCCCTATTAATGGAAATTTAGGTTATTTCCAGTCATGTACAGATATACTTCTACATATAGAGATCTGATGCTATGGAATGGGCTCCTAGAAGGGAAATTGCTAAAGAGTATGCACGTTTAAACATTGGGTGGATAATACCAAACTGCTCTCCAAAAAGTTTATACCAATTTATGCTCCCACCAACAATGTATGAGAACAAAATTTTATGCAGTGACACATTGATTGACTTATTATAAAGATTGTTACTTTTATAAATAGAAAATGAATTATTAAAAAACAATGTAGGAGAGTTCCTATTTCCTCATACTCTTGCCAACATTGGAATTGTCAGTGTTTAAATATTTTGGTAATCTGATCAGCCAAAACTTACATGTTGACCATTTTCTTTTATTTTTATTTGGGTTTTATTGTAGTAGATTTTACCAGCGGTTTTCCTCAATTAGCTGCATTGGGTTGTGGAAAAGTACTAATAGTTTCCCCATAGAATCTACCGTGTCCTAGATATGTCGTACTTTGTAAAAGCTTAATTTCTGCTGGGTCTGAGGAGGGTCGGTAGGATCTGTTGATTTTAATATGTCTAAATTAATGAATACCTCCAGTGCATGATTTCAGCATACTGGTTATGAGATTTAAATGTGAAATATGAATCTGTGAAAGTACTAGAAAAATAAAAGTGCTATATAATCTTTGAGAGAGGAAGGTCTTTCTAAATATGTCACCAAAATCAGAAACCACATAGGAAATGATGGATAAATATGACTGCACACAAATTAAAGAGAAAAATACCCTATAATGATGTGAAAGACAAAAGGATAAGCTAGGAAAAGTGTCAAATAAGGATTGTTTAAAAACATAAAATACTTGTAGAAATAATAAGAAAAAGCAAAAGTACTATTAGAAAAATGAGCAAAGAAGGTAAACGGGTAAATACCAAAATGAAAAAAATACACAAGTCTAACACGTGCAGAAATGCTCAATCTTACTAATAGAAATAATCTAAATTAAAGCAATAATTAAATGCTATTATTTTTGCCTCTGAGTTTTGCTGAGATTAAAAAAAAAAACACCTGGCACTGGCAAGAAATAAGAATACCAACTCTCATACACCGTAGGAGTGTACGGTAGTATAAATCTTTTAGATGACATGCTGGTATATATTTTTAAAAGCTTTAAAACTAAGCATGATTTTTTAAAAAATAGAGATGGAGTTTCACTGTGTTGCCCAGGCTGGTCTTGAACTCCTGGACTCGAGTGATCCTCCCACTTTGGCCCCCGAAAGTGCTGGGATTATACATGTCAGCCACCGCCTCTGGCCCAAACATAATTTTTGATTAAGTGATTCAATTTCTGAGAATTTTTCATAAGGAACTAGAGATCCTCTCAAAGATGTAATGTACAACCAAATGTTTATGTCAGTCTTTTTTTCCATACACAGAACATTTTTAAAATTTATTTTTAATTGAAAATTATGCATGTTTAGGAGGTACAATGTGATGTTATACATTGTCGAAAGAATCAAGCTAATTAAGATATTCATCACCTTACCAACTTATTTTTTTTTGTGATGAGAATGTTAAAAAGCTATTTTTCTAGCACTTTTGAAATATATATTATTTAACTGTAGTCACTATACAGTGCAGTAGATCACTAATTTTTTTTCCTCCACTCCAACTTAAACTTTGTGTTCTTTGATCAACATTTTCCCTTTCCCCATTTTTTCTTTACCTCAGCCCCACCTCTGGTAACCACCTTTCTACTCTCTGTTTATATGAGATTGACTTTTTTAGATTCTACATATAAGTGAGATCATACAGTATTTGCCATTACCTGCCTGGCTTATTTCACTTAGCATAACATCCTATAGTTCCATGTATGTTGTCTTGAATGACGGAATTTCCTACTTTTTTTCAGGCTGTATGGTATTTTATTGTGTATCTATGCCACACTTTCATTATCCATCATCTCTTGTGGGACACTTAGGTTGCTTCCATATCTTGATATTATGAATAATGCTAAAATGAATATGGGAGGGCAGATATCTCTTTGATGTACTGATTTCATTCCCTTTGAACAAATACTCAAAAGTGGGATGGCTGGATCATATGGTAATTCTACTTTTAGTTTTTTGAGGACCTGCCATACTATTTTCTGAAGTAGCTGTACTAATTTACACTTCCACCAACAGTGTCCAAGAGTTTCCTTTTCTCCACATCCTCCCCAAAACTTGTTGTTATTCACCTTTTTTATGTTTTGAGATAGAGTTTCACTCTTGTCACCCAGGCAGGAGTGCAATGGCACAATCTTGGCTCAGTGCGACCTCTACCCTCCACCTCCCGGGTTCAAGCGATTCTCCTGTCTCAGCCTCCTGAGTAGCTGGGATTACAGGCATGCACAACCATGCCCAGCTACTTTTTGTATTGTTAGTAGAGACAGGGTTTCACATGTTGGCCAGGCTGGTCTTGAACTCCTGACCTCAGGTGATGCGCCTGCCTCACCCTCCCAAAGTAATGGGATTACAAGTGTGGGCCACCACACCCAGCCTTATTCATCTTTTTGATAACAGCCATTCTAACAGGTGTGAGGTAATTTCTTATTTTTGGTTTTAATTTGAATTCCCCGGATGATTAGAGGTATTGAGCATTTTTTCATATGTCTGTTGGCCATTTGTATCTCTTCTTTGAGAAATGTCTATTCAGATCCTTTGCCCTTTAAAATATCAGGTTATTTATTTATTTTTTCCATTGAGTTGAGTTCTATTTCAGTCTTTTTGTAATGATAGGAAAATATTAGGAGCAACTCTAATGTTCAGCATTAGGGAACTGGTTAAATGAGTTTTGGTGTATCCATGTGAATGAACGCTAGGCAGCCAATAAAATTGTGATATAGGCGTATATTTGTTGACATGGGAAGATGTTAATAGTAAAGGAAGTCTTTTAAAAAGCAAGGTCTCCAACTTGCTTTTTAAAATTACAAATTGGTCAAAGCAGGTTAAATAACAATATTCATAATATTAAGCCAATTTAGTAATTGTATATTTATATATAATTACAAAAAGTCTAGAAGGATGTACATCAAAAGGCCTATAGTGAATACCTTCTCAATGAACATGTAGTTTTATGGAATTTTAAAATAATTCCGATTTTTATTTTAGATTCGGGGGCATATGTGCAAGTTTATGAGATAGGTATATTGTGTGATGCTGAGGTTTGGGGTATGACTGATCCCATCACCCAGGTAGTAAGCATAGTACTCAATAGTTTTTCACCTCTCCCCCCATACTAGTTTCCAGTGTCTAGTGTTTCTATCTTTACAACCATGAGTATTTATGATATTTTAAAATATTGGGAATATATGTATGTATAATTTTTGACCTTCTAATTTCATTTTGGAGAATATTTTCTCAGGAAATGATCAGAAATTCGGACAAATATTTAGGTACAAGTTCTGTTACTAAGTGATAAAAAGAGGGTAAGATCTCAATGATGTTAAAATGTATCATTATAGTAACATGTAGAAACAATTTATTAAAGCAATAATAGTAGTCATTATTCAATATTGAGAATATGATTAATAGTTATTGTCTTACATATACTTTTCTGTGCTTCCAAATTGGGCATGTATACTTTTTGAATCTGAAAAAAATGTTAGAAAAAAGGGAAATATTTGAACAATACTTAGACTGGAAGCCACCATGGTATATATTCATTTTAGATTTTTGTATTGGTAATATTCTTTCAAGTTACATAATAAAAATGTATAAGGGAATATTTGTTATATTCGTATTGTCTGATTTTGTAATTCGTTTGCTCTGGTTTATCTTTTTTTGTTACTCAGGATGATGTGACACCTGTTTTCTAAGTGTTAAAGGAGCAAAAAGCCTCTCTTTAGCCCTTATTCTAGTTCTTTGAATGATTACTCCAAAAGAATTTTTTTGGCCAAAATCTTAGAAATGTGATGAGAGAGAAAGGCTGATATTGGAGTGTTATAAAGTGTATAATAGAAATGCCATAGCAATACACAATCCAGCCATGTCACATTTGCTCTTTCCATAGTAATGGTTCAAAAACAAGTTTAATATAAAAATTCATGAATATTGATATTTGAGTATAATAGTCCACAAATGGAGGTAGTGGGAGTGATATGAGATGGAAATACTTTTCTTGATGTAAGCTTGTTTTCTCCAGGAAGAGAAAGATTCATTTCTCTTCAAATGATTATGTTCATTTTTTAATTATCTCTGTCAATTTGTTTATCATTCCATGTTGCTAATTACAAATATAATTTTTTCTATAGCTGGAAGCCAACATGTGATGTTTTTCGTAAACATGAAGATTATATGCAGGATCAACTTACTATTTATCAAGAAACTACTGAAAAAGACAAGTATAATACATATATTAAGTTTATCAATTCTATAAGTTTGTATTACTAGGACATGGTGTGTAAGAATGTCAATTGAAAAATGTAGACATTTTGTACTATGAAGGAGTTTTTGATTTTAAGTAAATGTAGTATTTTGGACTCCTTGGGTGCAGTGGAAGGTTCTACCTACTTGTTGTAAAGCTCTCTCTGACCCTAGATATATTTAGATATGGCCTTAGATATAAACTCTTTCTCAGTAGCAATTATTATAGCAGAGTCCATCAATTAATGGTCTTTATGAGTGAACTGTTTAGGCAAACATCTGGGGGAATAGTTAACTGTAGAATTAGCTTATTACAAATTTGGGATATTGATTTTTGAAGGATATTTTATATCAAACTTGTATATCTTAGACTGCTGATTTAATGGAGTGGTTATATTCTAATAGAGAAACACCAATAATTGTATGAATTTATTATATGTATAATCACATTGTCTTGGGGATTAAATGTAATTAGTGAATGTAATGAAACAAGGCAAGAGACTTTGAACACATTATATAGCATTAAAATTTCACTTAAAATAAAACATTGAAATGTTTTTTTTTTTAGTATAATTGGATGAGAGCAGTATGTATTTTTATACTGTAACTAAAAACATATGTGCAAAATCTAGAATGCAATACTCTATATATTCAAAGACAAGTCTTAAGAAAAGACAGGGACTAAAGTTATAGATATGGACTTCATTTTGAAATTATGGAAATACATGAGATTGCCCATGGAAATATGTGGAGCAAAAAGAGGAGAAAGCTGGAGTACACCATCATCTAGAGGGTAGACAGAGGGTGGGATCACTGAAGGAGAATTGTGTTGTCATTTATACATCCTGCTTCATTTAAAAAAGGATTTTAGATGATTTGACTAAATAATCATCTTCAAAGGATAGTGTTTAAAGAAACTAGATTAAAAATCAAGGCTACAGAGAAGTAAGGAAAATATAGGAAATTGAAGGTTTTGATGAAGTTAGAAATTCATGCTATGTATCCCACACATTTGTTAGATACAGGCAGGAATTAAGCTTTCAAATTCCTAGTAGTCAAGGCATTGTGGAAATATAATCAGTTTGGGATTCATAATATTCATTAAAAAAAACAGGTCAATTGCTTAGGGTAAGTAGAGGCTTCTCCTGAGGCTTGAGAGAAATTTCTCCCCTGGGTCCTTTAAAGGGGAAATTGTGCAATGTATTTCAGTGACCGCCCCCAGCCCCAAACACAATATATATAACTGCTTCTTATAACATTTATCAATGTAAGTCATGACTATAAAACATTAATTCTTAAAAATGATTCTGTAAGAGGCTAAAGCAAACCAGTTAAAATATATACTTCTCTCACGGTGTTTGTTATAGAGGACTTCTGTGAGCTAACTGAAGGTATTAAAGTGAAAACAGTTGTCTGTTTCTTTCTTAAACCAGCCACGTAGCTTAATTGAATTGATGATTCAGTACCAGGCATTTATAAATGGAAAATAACTCATTTGTTGGTTTCGTGGATAATGGAGGAAGTAGAGGCACCAGTTGCTTGTTTCTCCTAATCTCCCATCCCTGTTCAAGTCGTTCATGAAAAATAGTATTGCTGGCACAGATGAGATAATAATGGCTCTTCTTTAACTATGACATAGCTATGCTAGGCTCTGCCGGAGTTTCTATATGGAGTATGTTAGAAGAGTGAGCATGAATATACAGTATGAATAGGGTGGATGTGGTATGTTCATCTCACCTGGAACTGGTGACCCAGGCTGAATTTTCTTATAGGTATTTCTTCCCTGTACCATTTTCCCCAAGCTATTAAATAGTAAGTGGGTCTTAATTAGCAAGTATGCATTTAGAGGAATAGGAGCTTGTTTAGGGCTCAACTGCTTTTTCTTGCTAAAGGGGACAGTTTAGTAATATTAAGAAATTAAAACTTTCTTAAGATTCAGACCTGCTCACCAGCACAGGGCTGTTATCCTTACTTTTCTTCTCATGTGTGCAGTTTTTGAAGACTTGTTCTTCCCTAATCTGCTAAGGTGAGATAATCAGAGTATCTTTTAAGAAACTCCCCCATAGAGTATACTTTGATCCAAGAAATGACAAAATCTTGAGGAATGTAAGAACCATATATTTTCAAAAATTTTTCTATGATTTTTTTTTGAAACTAAGTATTTGATAAGAATTGGGCAAAAAGAAGATTTAAGAATATATTTTCTATAAAGAACTGGATTTAACATTTTCAATGTTGTTGATTAGAGTTGGCAAACTTTTTTGGTAAAGGACCAGATAGTAAGTATTAATATTTTAACCTTAGTGGGCCAACATCTGTCATGACTACTCAACTCTACTATTATGGCACCAGAGAATTTCAGATAATATGTAAATAAATGAGCTATAATCTAATAAAACTTTATTTATGGACACTGAAGTTTAAATCTCATATAATTTTAATGTGTCATGGAATAAATTTTTGATTTTTTTCAATCATTGAAACATGTAAAAATCATTCATAGTTCATAGGCTGTACAAAAATAGGTGGCAGATTAGATTTGGCTCATAGGCCATTGTAATTTTGATTCATGTAGAATCGAGCACAGGTCAAATAAGAAAAAAAGGTTAATGTCCTTTTGCAAGAATTAACTGTCTCATTTAAGATTTGTGCCTAAGTAGATGAGCGGCCACTACTACTGGAGCTGGACCAGAGGAGTTCTTCTAAACCGTGATAAAATTTTCTTCATAAAATAGTTATGGGGTATACATGATGGTGAACCAGAGTTCTAACACATAGAACATGACTTCATGTGGTAATTTTAGCTAATGAAAATTGAAGATTAAAAATATATGGTTATAGAAGTAGCTGAGCTGGGGAGAGTAGAGACTCAGAAGCCAGGGGACATAGAGGTTCTACTAGGAGTAAGTGATCAGAAGAACCAGGTTCTGCAGTGTTAATTAAGAGCAGTACTAAAAAGAAATCATTCAGTTGGACAAATTTGATCATTGGTGACCTTGGGAAGAATAGCATCATTAAAATGATGGGAGTGGGAGTTAAATTGAATAGAATTAGGAAGTGAATAACTCAGATAATGAAGAAAAAGAGTCAAGTTGAGAAGTGTGGTGGAGTTAAGGAAAGTCTGAAGGACAGGCAATATTGAGGGAAGCAAGAATAAGAAGACATTTGATTTGCCTTTTATGCTTAATTTAATAGACTTTAACAGTCTATTTACAAAGCTTTTAGATCTATTGTTGTTACATAGACATAATTTCTTTTAATTTTAACAGAGAAATGTATCATGATTATATACGTCAATATAAAGAAGTTTTGAAGCAATACCAACTAAAATACTCAGAAACACCCTTTTCATGTGAATATTATGAGAAGAAAAGAGAACATGAAGAAATTCAAAGCAGAGTGTTGGCATGTACTGAACAATTAAAAATGAATGAAACAATTTTTATGAAATTTCGAGGTATTAATATTTTTATCATTTTGTTTTAATTATGGTATCTTTGTAACAAAAAGAAGATAATAAATCAGCTTATGCTATGACTTTGTTTTTCAGTGCCTGCTCCCTTTCCATCACTTATTAAATGGACATTAAACATGTATCCACAATAGTATTTGTACTTATAATTTTTATTAGATAAGCATTGTTTTGAATTTTGTTACTGTGTTTCCTTTGTGAGAATAACACGGATTTGTTTTGTGTTTAATTAAAAGATTTTAAAAGTCATTTTAAAGGTCATCTTGGATTCATTTTCATGTATATTCATGTGATCAGAAGCAAGCAACTTTGGTAAGAATAAAATGGCATATGTATTTGGGTTTAAGTGGTGTATCTTAGGAACCAAACCATGAAAATGTCATATTGGTCTGTCTTACCAAAGAAAATTCCAGTTAAATTGCTTGATTATTACTTGTTAGAATGGAAGGTGCAAAGGAGGTGAGTTACATTTATTCATTCATCTATCATTGGAAACCTACCTTGTGCCAGGCAATACTGAAGATGATACAGAGCTCTCTTCCAAGGAGCTCAGAGTTTAGTAGGGAAGACAGACATGTAAACAAATAATTCTAATACAGTACCACTGTAATAGATGCCTAAGTAATTCTTAATTGGTCTAAGTCTCACCTGTTCATCAGAGAGCTCTTCCCTGATGATGAACTTGAAACTTTAATCCTCTTTCAACCTCCGCAATCCTTCATATGCTTTCCTATCAGATTATAACTCCACTATTTGTACTAAGTCTTCTTTATCCCTGCATTCTACCTTCCTTTCTGTCTGCTTCATTCTAAACCATCCTTTTAACTCTTCTGCTGCTAGCTTTTTCCATGTTTTGGTTTTAGTCTCTTCGATTTTTTGCTGTTCATTTGCTGCCCATTTGTGCTTTAACTTTTCAGTGGGAAGGGGCAAAAGTTAGTAGATGCTGAAGGTATAGCAAGGGTTTAGGGAGTTGGATGTGGAATGGGATGAGATACAAGGTTGCATGACAAACAGGAAGAGGTGAATGGAGGTAGGAAGATTTGAAGATTAGGATTTAATTATCTGTATCTAACATTTTAATGGAAACTTGATAACAATAGACTTATAAATCATGATTCACCTGAAATTTTATATTCTATCTTATAAATCATACATATTTTAAGGCAGAATAGGAAAGCCCTGGTTAATTTTCTCTGGAATTCTTGTTAACTGTCACTATTCTATCATTTTCAAATTCTCCTAAATGGATTGTAATTTAGGACATTGTATTAGCTAAGAACCATGTGGAATGTCTATTAATAGCTGAGGATTTTTTACTTGAAATTGGGCACAAATCCAGTTCAAGTAGAAAGTCCAAATTGAAGATCTGCCTCTCTTTTGAGTTCTGTAGGGTACACTGATGAGCCTTACAGAGCAAGAAAAGGGAAATTTGGTCGATTTTGTTTTTGTCCAGCATACTGTTGTTGGCTTGAAATGGGTAGATTTTTAATATTGTCTTTGAACAAATAAATAATGGAAGCACATAAGAAGTTAAATTTGGGCCTGAATTATGTTTTATTAGTTATGGCAAGTGACACAATGAACTTTGATTTAAAAAGCAAAAAAAAAAAAAAAAAAAAAAAGACTACCCTGTGAAAATACTTAACTGAAATAATCCTAGCAAATATTTTGTATTAAATGTTATTTTTAAGCTCAATATATAACATAAACAATAAATTATCTTTGTTAGTCTGCCAAATGTTTATGTTATTCTCCTGTTTTCAGATACTGTTTTTAATATTGTTTACTGTTTATATGGAACATACATATAAATGATGTCACATAATCATTTCTGATATGGTATATATATTATAAATTTAAAATTTACTTACATGACATAGTTCCTTAACTTAAGAAGTGTTAATTTGAGATGTAAAACACAAGATATTCTTAAAAATGCCAGCAATTTTACCAAAAGTTCATCTGAATTGAAGAAAGAAGTAGATGAAATGGAAATAGAAATTAATTATTTAAACCAGGTATATATTTTGTTATATATTTCTAATATGTGTATTAATGTATAAATATAGTGGTATGTTAGTTGACAGTTTCAGAAGAGCTATTTTTATGACAGCCTGATATGGAGAAAGGTTTAAGATAATTTATTTGCCTCAGATTACCTTTGGAGCCAAAATGTATTTTAGGTACTGAATATATTAAACTGAGTTTTGGGGAATAGTTTAGCTTTCTTTGAGGTCTGAGGAGAGAACATGAGGAAGGAATAAGATGCAGCATAATAACAGGATTTTAAAGGCATTAAAAGACCTACGCCAGGGTTTTTTTAAAAGGTAGTAAATAAAGAAACTTGAAAAATACATGACTATAATCTTTAGCGAGCTAGGCTAGAACTAGTGTAGCCTTTTCCGTCTCAAAAAAAAATTATATTTTCTTGGATACGTTTGGATGCCATCCACGAAATTGTGGCTTTTATTTACATAGGTATGATAACCCATCAAAGTCGCTTCCAAATTCTGAGAAAAATTTGAATACCTTATTTTCCAAATGTTTGAAAATTCTGTTAAATATTGTATTCTTATCATTCATTAACTATGAGGTACTAAATAACAGTAATATCATTTTAGTAAACAGAAGAAAGTAGATGCCATTTCCTTTAAAATATATGGTAACTGTGTCCTTATGTAAGGAATCAATGTCTACTTTGCTTATGACTATCTGTTTTTAAAAAGATTGGAGTTCGTTAAAATCTACATTTGCCAGTGGAATTGTAAGGAAAAGTTAAAGGGGTGCGATTTATTGTTAATTTTGTTTTTGTTTTAATAACTGTAAATAGACGATAGTAGATACTATCAAAAATATGAATCTTATGATTATATAGAAAAACAGATAAAGCATATCTTTTTTACTGCTTTGCAAGTAATTATTTTGTTTTGCATTCCCATTTGTCTTTTTAGCAGATATCTAGGCATTATGAAACTAAGGCTCTTTCAGAAACTCTGGAAGAAAAGAACAAAAATGTAGAAAACAGAAAAGAACCGAAAGAAAGGTATAGGTAACCTTTAAAATTAGATTTTATGTGAACAGATATTTTGCATCTAAAAGTTTGATTCTATATTCCATCCCAAACCACTAATATTTACGCAGTATTGGTAAATTTTGTTGTGCAGGCTATTTTCTATTAATTTCTTATGAAAAATATTATTAACTTAAATATTATGAACTAGTACTAAAATCTGCTTGTTATTTAGTAAGGCTGAGGATAATATGTAAAGAGAAATAGAGTAGCAGCAGCAAATCTGCTGTTCTAGAACCTGTCAGTTGTATAAATCATCCAGTGTTTTCCATGATGGGCCAGCAATAGAATTAAAACAGAAACAATAGTGGGAATAGCAAGGTATTTACTTTTTTATCACCCTGTCCACCTTGACCAGTTCTTCCTTTGCTATAGAGTGAAGATGAGTCAAAGCATGCTGCTAAATGTGTGACATCGTATTTCCTTGTCTTTTGTTTTAGTGGTGATAAAATAGAGATCAGTTATAGAGGCAAAAAAAAAAAAAAAAAAAAAAAATGGGATCTGCCTGTTATCCTATGACAGAAAAATAGATGTATTACTATTGCTGTTTCTGATCAGCTTTTACTTTTCCCTCCTACTTAATCCTTTTTCATTCTTCTAAAACTCCTTTCCTTAAGTTCCATGGCCCTTAATCTGATTTTTCAACATACTCTTCTGTCAGGTTAATTTCCCTGATCCTACTTTTTTGGATGTGTTATTTTCTCGATTCCTCCACTCCCATGTACCACATTCAATGCAAGTATGTCTTTAATTTTATAATGAAGTTAATTGAAAAAATAGGTAAATAGACAGAATTTTACTTTATTGACCGCCTTTAAGAAAAATTCCATATATTGACAGAAACATATGAATATTTAGTCATTTTTAACTCAATATATATTCTGACAGTGTTTATTCTATTTCTTTGATTTAGGTAAAATTTAGTGAAAACTATTCCTTCAGTAAAAAACTTAAAAGACCCATTTATGATTATAATACTGTTTTAACAATTTCTGTATTCATGTTGGTTGATTTATTTCTGAATATGTCTTTTTAAAGTTTGAAGTACCATGAAATCTGAAGCATGCTATTTGTAGTTACAAGTTTTGGCTTAAAATGTTTTTGACATGTGTAGAAAGTCTTTTTCAATTATTATATTTTAAAAACAAGAGTGGACTATATTGGGAAGAGCACTGAACTTAATCAGGGGAAGTGTGGTTTTGCTCTGACACCACTACTAAGTAATTCAGTCATTTTGGGCAAGTCTATTAAATTCTTTGGAACTCAGTTTTATTATCTGCAAAATGAGTGGTTTTTATTATATAGTATCTAAATATGCCTCCTAGCTTTAAAATATGTTAATTTTAACTTATCTAATATTTAATGTAATTCACCTTTCTCTTTAGAATTTTTGAAAAAGATGAACATGTACCTGCATTTAATAAAACTCAAAGCAGTCAATTATTTCTTCCTTATGAATCTCAGAAATTAGTAAGACCAATAAAGATGCATTCTTCAGAACCAAGAATTGCAGGTATAATATCTGTTTGTTATTCAAAAACATTTTTTTTTTTGCAAACACACAGAAGAAATAAAAGGGAGCAATTTTATTTATCATTCGGTGTAAGTAAAAACAATACTGGGGACCTATAAACTCAAGAAAGTGCTGCTTTGAATCTTTCTGAGAGCAAACAAAATATGTCTTCTATACCTAACTTTTTTCTCTTGAGAAAGGAATTATTCACACAATAATTTTCAAAAACAGTGTCTGGCCTGGTTGCACAGCTATTAGAGGAGGATGAAAAATTACATATTTTTCATTTGAGGAGTTGATTATCAATATGTGTGACTTAGTTAAAAGACTTATGCTAATAGTATCTGTAACTTAGTCACTGAGATATTTGAGTCAAGTTTCATTCAGTGGCTCTGCAGATTAAATGAACTATTAGGTTGGTGCAAAAGTAATCACAGTTTTTGCCATTGCTTTTAATTAAAATTTAATGGCATTTGCCGTTACATAACGGTTTTGGCATTAAAAGTAATGGTAGGCCGGGCGCGGTGGCTCAAGCCTGTAATCCCAGCACTTTGGGAGGCCGAGACGGGCGGATCACGAGGTCAGGAGATCCAGACCATCCTGGATAACCCGGTGAAACCCCATCTCTACTAAAAAAAATACAAAAAACTAGCCGGGCGTTGTGGCGGGCGCCTGTAGTCCCAGCTACTCGGGAGGCTGAAGCAGGAGAATGGCGTAACCTGGGAGGCGGAGCTTGCAGCGAGCTGAGATCCGGCCACTGCACTCCAGCCTGGGGGACAGAGCGAAGCTCCGTCTCAAAAAAAAAAAAAAAGTAATGGTGAAAACCATGATTACTTTTGCGCCAACCTAATATATTATATTAGATTAACTACACTGGCTGGTTTCTTTGTCTCCTCAACCACTCTGTCTTCTTTGGTGTCATTTCATCTTCATAGTTATTGTAAAGCTATTATATAGTAAGGAATTAAGAGTTTTAAAATAATTTCATAATTTCATATTTTAATTTAAACTAAATATTCGTGTAGATTTGATTTTCTAAATTATAAGTTTAGGTTAAATGTTGGGGAAGATACTTGATTCTGTTTCCAGAGTTGATTTAAAGTAGTACTGTTTAATAATCTAGATGTAAAAGAAGAAAGTTCTGTGAATCAGTCAAAGCTTGCCAATATTGACTTCAGACAAAAAGAAAATGATACACAGGTAGGTATCTCTTTTTAGTAGTATAAATTAAATACCTGCTTGCATTAAATGTAATAATGAATGTACTACCCTTAAGACACAGACGGGGGTGTGTGTGTGTGTGTGTGTGTGTGATAAATTTATTAAATCAGCCATTAGTGCAAACTCAAGGTCTAAAAAATTTAAAGGTGTTTCAATATGGCATTCTGATTGTATACTGTAACTTGTCCCCTTATTCCTAAAAATAATAGAAAAAGATATTTTAAAATACCAAGCCCTGTACATAGTAGACCCAAAACTGTGAGAAATTCCTGAAGGAAAAATAGCAGGATTGGATTGAAGAGGTAAATTATTGCCCAGGACATGCATAGGATAATACTGTTCCACAAGATAAAGGTATATGGACAATGAGTAAGGTAATTTGTTGCATTACCTCAGTCGTAGTTAGTTTACTTAACCCCCTGTTCATCTTATATCCACTGTATCTTTGGCCAGGCATCAGCAGTGGAATGACTGTCTCCAGGTGGAAGCAGTGAATATGGAAGTTTGGGTGAGAGAGATAGGCAGGTCCCCTGGGTGGTTCTTGATGCCCATGAAGAGTAAGGAGCATACCACCCAGAGAGCTAACTGCTGCTGGCACACTTTTTTATCTTTCCCCATTCTTCCTGAAAATAGTCCAGAGGGAAAGCCTCAATGAAAAATATAATTGTTCTTACACTGGTAATGGTGACCAAAGTAATTAGTGAAACTCAAGTGTAAACATGTATAACTTAAAAAAATTTTTAAATCTGGTACTGAAATTCCAGATAATGTCAATATGGGATGAAGGTGGAAAAATAAATGAGAAAAATAAGTTTACTAGAGTTCTATTTTTTATTTAAGGATAGAGGTAGGGAGAAGATATGAACACTGATGAACTCCATACATTGTTGGAAAAATGTAAATTTATGCATATATATTAAACATTTAACGGTAACCACCGGAAGAGAAATAGAATGTGTTAGTTTTAAAAAAGTAGAATAAAATAGATAAAACAAAATTAATTAGTCCAACAAAAGACAGTAATGGGGGTAAAAATAAAACAGCTAGAAAGCATTGTAAATAGAAAACGAATAAGGTGCCAGAAATAGTTCTGAACAAATTAGTAACCACAAAAATGTGACTGAGTTAAACCCCCATTAAAAGACAGAACTACTTCTATGGGATATATAAACAAAATACGAGTATATGCTATTAAAGCAGAAGAGCAGAAACAACTTGACATTGAGGCTGAAAAAAAAAGAAAATATATCAGGCAAATGCAAACAAAAACAAGGCAGATGTAACAATGTTGTATGAAATAGAGTTCAGGGTGAAAAGCATTAATGGGGTAAATACATTTCATATTTTTAAAAAGAACAATTTACCAAGAAATTATAAAAACCACAATGTGCTAAATTATTTCAAGTTTCAAAATATGTAAAGCAGAATTTGACAGACTTTCAAATAAATGGTTAAATACACAGTTAAGAAGCTTAATATAGTCTCTCAAAAAAAAGTACTGATTGTGAGTTTAGGAGTTGAGTTTGGCTATATGTGAAACAATATAAAACTAAACCAGTGAAATGATAGCATCTTAAACAAAATAAACATGAATTTTTCTCTTACTTGCCATAAAATTCTAAAGTAGGTGATTCAGATTCAGGACTGATAGCATCATCTCAACAATGTCGTTATTTCTCAAGCTTCATCTATGTTTTGTTTTCCTGCTATTTTTCATGCTATGCTTTTACCTTTAGGTCACTTCATGGTCAGAAGGTAACTATGTAAATGTGCCATCATATCTGCCTTCCAGGCAGGAAAGAAATAGGGGAGAAGGGCCAGCTGAGTCAGCCCCATTTTTAAGGATTTTTCCCGGAAGCTCCGTAAACAATTTATGATATCATTTCACTGGCCAGAACTTGGTCACTTGGGTACCTCTATCTGCAGGAGAGGTTGGGAAACAGGGTTTTTTTGTTTGTTTCTTTGTTTTTTAAAGTAGAACACAAGGAGAAATTAGATTTTGGATAGGACAGGCAAATGGCAGTTTCTGCCACAGAGGTAAATCAAATGGGTGAAAAATAAATAAGAATTTAGGGAATCTGAATAGCACAATTAGCAAACTTTGTGCTCAACATACACAGAATACAGTTAAGTTTTTATTTGCATTAACCAAAATTGACCCATTACTAGAATAAAAAGTATATCTCAATGAATTCTAAAAAGTTGCTATTTTTACTTACTATAATTTAAAAAATACAAGTCAAACACAACGGTAGCCCTCCCCTAAAAAACTTGCAAGATAAAGAGGGGGATCTGTATGGCCATATGTCAAAATATCCATTATTTTTCTTCTTTCCTTGAGGTATAATTCATATACCATGAAAGTTACCACTTAAAAGTGTAGATTTAGTGGTTTTTAGTGTATCATAAGGTTGTGCAACCATTATCACTCTAATTCCAGAATATTTCCATCACCCGAAACATTTGTAAATATTATCAAAACATAGTAATTATAACAATGTGGTGAAGGAAAAAGACAAAGTGAACAACAGACTACATAAAAATAAAAACTTATATGTGACAAAAGACACTAACAAAGTTAAAAGACAATAACAAAATGAGCAAAATATTGGTATCCGCAATGTATACTATATAAAGAAGTACATAGTAACTCTTACAAATTAATAAAGAGATAATAAAAATGGACAAAAAATAAGAAGGCAGTTTATAAAAAGGGAAAGCCAAAGGATCACTAAATGTAACAAGATGCCAGACCCCAGAAGTACAGGGAAATGCAAATTAAACCATTGAAATGCCTGGTTTTACCTATCAGGTTAGCAGACTTAAAATATTTGCTTGGTAATATTTAGTGAGGTCAAGAATAGTGGAAGTGTAATTTGGTACAACCACTTTGGAGGACTGATTCACAATATAAATTTATTACAAATAAAAATGTATATAGTTAGCAGTTCTACTGCTTGACATCTACTCGAAACAAATATTTGAAATATTTGTACAGGTATTTGTACCAGGAGACATATACAGACATGTATTCTCCTTACAGGTGTGTCCAGTCTTTTGACTTGCCTGGGCCATACTGGAAAAAGAGAATTGTATTGGGCCGCACATAAAATACACTAACACTAACAATAGCTGATGAACTAAAAAATAAATAAATAAAATAAAACCTTGAAAAAAATCTCATGTTTTAAGAAAGTTTACAAATTTGTATTGGGCCACAGTCAGAGCCATTTTGGACCGCATGCAGCCTGCAGGCAATGGGTTGAACAAGCTTGGTTTAAAGCATACATCAAAACAGTAGCATCACTTGTTCTTTAAAGGAGGTTGACACTTTTTCTTACAGTTGAAGAGCACAGAAAGATGACGGAATTAAGATCAATGTCTGTTATAGCAAAAATAAATGAGATAAACTTTTCTGTTAAAACTATATTTTCATTTTGAGTCAAATAACAAAAAGCAGAGACTCTTTAAAATGAGTGATTCAAGGAGGACAAAAGGCTTGAAACAAACATTAATAAAACAATGGTTTAGATATTAATATTAAACAATTTGTTTTTGAGACAAAGTGTTGCTGTGTCACTTCCAGGTTGGAGTGTAGTGGCGTGATCATGGCTCACTGTAGCCTTGAAATCCTGGGCTCGATGGATCGTCCCACCTCAACCCCACCCTTGCTCCCCCCATCGCCAGTAGCTAGGACATCAGGCTACCAAACTCAGCTAATTTTTAAATGTTTTGTAGAGATAGGGTCTCACTATGTTGTACAGGCTGGTCTTGAATTCCTGGTGCTCAAGTGATCCTCTGGCCTCAGTCCCTGAAAGTATTGGGATTACAGGCATAAGTCACCACTCCCAGCTAGATATTAATATTAAACAATTTAAGGTTAAAATGGAATAATAGCTTTTTTACATATATATAAAAAAGGAAAGTTTCAGCTTTTAATCTTTTACTCTGTTGTTTTGCTTTCCTGTGTTGAATTTGAGAGCTAATAGAGAATGGAGGGACACAGAAATCAGATAATCAGTTGAGAAACTGGTAAGATTTAGTTGATGAGTCATGAATATGGGTGGTATAAATTTTAAAAGGCTTATCTTAAATATAGAAATACTACTACAGATCGTTACTATACTTGTCAAAGACATTAAATTCTTAAACTTTTTTGTTTCTCAGCATTTGACTTAATGTTTTGTATGTAGTGGTTTCAGTTAATGTGTGTAGTGGTTGATGTTGATAATGATGGTAATGATGGTAAGGATGAAATGCTAACGAAATGAGAGTTCTGAGTTGCTATGACAAGGAAAAAATTTTTTATTGTTTTGTATAGCCAAGTCAGATGCTTAATTTCTTTCTTTCAGATGTTTAATGACTCTGCTGTGGATAACCATTCAAAATGTTCACATATTACGGCTATCAAAAGTTCACAAAAGTTTATGCAAGTCAGGTAACTTCTAAAAATAAGAAAATGCTTTAACCTCTGAAATAATTTATGGATATCAACTCAGAAAAAATACAAAAATTATATTTATTCTATTTTAGATTGTTAACTCCACAGAAACAATCAAATTCCAATCAGTGGTTTGAAAAAGGAGATAAAGGTATTTGCCGTTTATATTTTTTCTAAGAAGTAGGGGTAACAAATTATATGAGGCTTTTATAGTAGTCAACTAAATTGTTGGCATTATTTGCATCTCTGGTTAACTGACCATGCATGCCAGGCTTTAAAATACATCTTCCCTAAATACATTTTATTGTAGAATATTTTATTGTAGAATATTTAAGTGAAGGAGAAATAAAACCCTTTACAGACAAGCAAATGCTTAGAGATTTTGTCACCACCAGGCCTGCCCTACAAGAGATCCTGAAGGAAGCACTAAACATGGAAAGGAACAACTGGTACCAGCCATTGCAAGAACATGCCAAAATGTAAAGACCATCAACACTAGGAGGAAACTGCATCAATTAACGAGCAAAATAACCAGCTAATATCATAACGACAGGATCAAGTTCACACATAACAATATTAACCTTAAATGTAAATGGACTAAATGGTCCAATTGAAAGACACAGACTGGCATATTGGATAAAGACTGAAGACCCATCAGTGGGCTGTATTCAGGAGACGCATCTCACATGCAGAGACACACATAGGCTCAAAATAAAGGGATGGTGGAAGATCTACCAAGCAAATGGAAAACAAAAAAAGGCAGGGGTTGCGATCCTAGTCTCTGATAAAACAGACTTTAAACCAACAAAGATCAAAAGAGACAAAGAAGGCCATTACATAATGGCAAAGGGATCAATTCAACAAGAAGAGCTAACTATCTAAAATATATATGCGCCCAATACAGGAGCATCCAGATTCATAAAGCAAGTCCTTAGAGACTTAAAAGAGACTTAGACTCCCATACAATAATCATGGGAGACTTTAACACCCCACTGTCAACATTAGACAGATCAACGAGACAGAAAGTTAACAAGGATATCAAGGAATTGAACTCAGGTCTGCACCAAGCGGACCTAATAGACATCTACAGAACTCTCCACCTCAAATCAACAGACTATACATTCTTCTCAGCACCACATCACACTTATTCCAAAATTGACCACATAGTTGGAAGTAAAGCACTCCTCAGCAAATGTAAAAGAACAGAAATTATAACAAACTGTCTCTCAGACCACAGTGCAATCAAACTAGAACTCAGGACTAAGAAACTCAATCAAAACCACTCAACTATATGGAAACTGAACAACCTGCTCCTGAATGACTACTGGGTACATAACAAAATGAAGGCAGAAATAAAGATGTTCTTTGATATCAATGAGAACAAAGATACAACATACCAGAATCTCTGGGACACATTTAAAGCAGTGTGTAGAGGGAAATTTATAGCACTAAATGCCCACAAGAATAAGCAGGAAAGATCTAAAATTGACACTCTAACATCGCAATTAAAAGAACTCGAGAAGCAAGAGCAAACACATTCAAAAGCTAGCAGAAGGCAAGAAATAACTAAGATCAGAGCAGAAATGAAGAAGACGGAGACACAAAAACCCTTCAAAAATCAATGAATCCAAGAGCTGGTTTTTTGAAAAGATCAACAAAATTGATAGACTGCTAGCAAGACTAATAAAGAAGAAAAGACAGAAGAATCAAGTAGACACAATAAAAATGATAAAGGGGATATCACCACTGATCCCACAGAAATACAAACTACCATCAGAGAATATTATAAACCCTCGACACAAATAAACTAGAAAACCTAGAAGAAATGGATAAATTCCTGGACACATATACTCTCCCAAGACTAAACCAGGAAGAACTTGAATCCTTGAATAGACCAATAGCAGGCTCTGAAATTGAGGCAATAATTAACAGCCTACCAACCAGAAAAAGTCCAGGACCAGATTCACAGCCGAATTCTTCCAGAGGTATGAGGAGGAGCTGGTACCATTCCTTCAGAAACTATTCCAATCAATAGAAAAAGAAGGAATCCTCCCTCACTCATTTTATGAGGCCAACATCATCCTGATACCAAAACCTGGCAGAGACACAACAAAAAGAATTTTAGACCAACATCCCTGATGAACATCAATACAAAAATCGTCAATAAAATACTGGCAAACCGAATCCAGCAGCACATCAAAAAGCTTATCTACCATGATCAAGTGGGTTTCATCCCTGGGATGCAAGGCTGGTTCAACATATGCAAATCAATAAATGTAATCCAGTATATAAACAGAACCAAAGACAAAAACTACATGATTATCTCAATAGATGCAGAAACGGCCTTTGACAAAATTCAACAGACCTTCATGATAAAAACTCTCAATAAATTTGGTATTGATGGAATGTATCTCAAAATAATAAGAGCTATTTATGACAAACCCACAGCCAATATCATACTGAATGGGCAAAAACTGGAAGCATTCCCTTTGAAAACTGGCACAAGACAGGGATGCCCTCTCTCACCACTCCTATTCAACATAGTGTTGGAAGTGCTGGCCAGGGCAATCAGGCAGAAGAAAGAAAGAAAGGGTATTCAGTTAGGAAAAGAAGAAGTCAAATTGTCCCATTTGCAGATGACATGATTGTATATTTAGAAAACCCCATCGTCTCAGCCCAAAATCTCTTAAGCTGATAAGCAACTTCAGCAAAGTCTCAGGATACAAAATCGATGTGCAAAAATCACAAGCATTCTTATACACCAATAACATACAAACAGAGAGCGAAATCATGAATGAACTCACATTCACAATTGCTACAAAGAGAATAAAATACCTAGGAATTCAATTCACAAGGGATGTGAAGGACCTCTTCAAGGAGAACTGTAAACCACTGCTCAGTGAAATAAAAGAAGATACAAACAAATGGAAGAACATTCCATGCTCATGGATAGGAAGAATCAATATTGTGAAAATGGCCATACTGCCCAAGGTAATTTATGGATTCAATGCCATCCCCATTAAGCTACCAATGACTTTCTTCACATAATTGGAAAAAATTGCTTTAAAGTTCATATGGAGCCAAAAAAGAGCCCGCATTGCCAAGACAATCCTAAGCCAAAAGAACAAAGCTGGAGGCATCACGCTACCTGACTTCAAACTACACTACAAGGCTACAGTAACCAAAACAGCATGGTACTGGTACCAAAACAGAGGTATAGACCAATGGAACAGAACAGGGCCCTCAGAAATAATACCACACATCTACAGCCATCTGATCTTTGACAAACCTGACAAAAACAAGAAAGGGAGAAAGGATTCCTATTTAATAAATGGTGCTGGAAAAATTGGCTAGCCATAAGTAGAAAGCTGAAACGGGATCCTTTCCTTACTCCTTACACGAAGATTAATTCAAGATGGATTAGAGACTTAAATGTTAGACCTAAAACCATAAAAACTCTAGAAGAAAACCTAGGTAATACCATTCAGGACATAGGCATGCTCAAGGTCTTCATGTCTAAAACACCAAAAGTAATGGCAACAAAAGCCAAAATTGACAAATGGGATCTCATTAAACTAAAGAGCTTCTGCATGGCAAAAGAAACTACCATCAGAGTGAACAGGCAACCTACAGAATGGGAGAAAATTTTTGCAATCTACTCATCTGACAAAGGACTAATATCCAGAACCTACAAGGAACCCAAACAAATTTACAAGAAAAAAACAAACAACCCCATCAAAAAGTGGGCAAAGATATGAACAGACACTTCTTAAAAGAAGACATTTATACAGCCAACAGACACATGAAAAAATTCTCATCATCACTCACCATCAGAGAAATGCAAATCAAAACCACAATGAGATACCATCTCACACCAGTTAGAATGGCGATCATTAAAAAGTCAGGAAACAACAGGTGCTGGAGAGGATGTGGAGAAATAGGAACACTTTTACAGTGTTGGTGGGATTGTAAACTAGTTCAACCATTGTGGAAAACCGTGTGGCGATTCCTCAAGGATCTAGAACTAGAAATACCATTTGACCCAGCCATCCCATTACTGGGTATATATCCAAAGGATTATAAATCATGCTGCTATAAAGACACATGCACACGTATGTTTATTGCGGCACTATTCACAATAGCAAAGACTTGGAATCAACCCAAATGTCCATCAGTGACAGACTGGATTAAGAAAATGTGACACATATACACCATGGAATACTATGCAGCCATCAAAAAGGATGAGTTCGTGTCCTTTGTAGGAACATGGATGAAGCTGGAAACCATCATTCTCAGCAAACTATCACAAGAACAGAAAACCAAACACTGCATGTTCTCACTCATAGGCGGGAATTGAACAATGAGATCACTTGGACACAGGAAGAGGAACATCACACACTGGGGCCTATTGTGGGGAGGGGGGAGAGGAGGGGGATAGCATTAGGAGATATACCTAATGTAAATGACAAGTTAATGGGTGCAGCACACCTACATGGCATATGTATGCATATGTAACAAACCTGCACGTTGTGCACATGTACCCTAGAACTTAAAGTATATAAAAACAAAAGAATATTTGGAAAACAAAAAAAGATATAAAGAAAACAAAAATATCATCACTCAGATGTAACTGAACATCATAAATACTGGTGTATACCGGTTTTTTATGCATTTTTATTCTTTTTTCCTCCAAGTTTGAATCATATTTTATACATAATTTTTATTCTTTTTTCCCACTTGATATACTATTTAGGTTATTTCTCTATGTCAGTAAATATATTTTATTTGTAATGATCGCATAATGTTCCATTGTGTGGATATGCCGTAATTTATTTAGTCATTCTTTCACGTGGAATATTTTAGTTTTTTTTTTTTTTCAGTTTTTTTGCTATTATAAATAATGCCTCTATATTCTTTTACATTAATCCTTTAAACCCTTGGACTATTTTCTTTGAATAAAGTTACTGAAGGGTCACAGGATATATATATGAATTTATCATCCCCAAGTCATCTAGCTTTTCTAACTTTGACACACCCTTGAAAATATAAACTCATTCTCTGTATGTATATACACACACATGTGTATACATGTATGTATATGTATATTAACATAATGGTGAATGTATATATAATATATACTACACAGATGGATATATTTTTATAAACTAGTAATGCATAACAATTGCTCTATTAAAGTATATAAAAGTCTATATCTCTTTTTGTCTCATAACTGACTTTTGTTTTGAAGTTTTAAAAATGCCTTATTCTGACAACATGAAATGGATGTATATTTAGAATGCTCATTTAATATACTATGAGTCTTTTTGTCACACTCAGTATAGGATTCACCCAACACAGTATGCTTAATCCACAAAGATGCTCCTTCTGAGAGAAAAAAAATTATATATTACCTGTGTAGGTGATCTGTTTCACCTGTTTATAATCTATATACGCCAAGCTGACAGAGTGTTTGACAAGGAGGAATAGCCAATCTCTAGGAATATGGGGAAATGCACATATCTCACATAGCCCTACCTGCTGTGGAGCATGTATAGTGTGGCTTCGTACCCAAGAATGAATACAATTATTTTGGAATTTAAAAATTTTTTCAATAATTTTCAAACCTAGCTTTTGAAGAAAGTAATATGTGGTAAAAAAATAATGCTTATGACTTAAATTTAAGAGACAAAAAGTATAAAACTCTCAGAAGATCAAATAGAAAAACATCTTCATGACTTCAAGATAGGAAAGGATTTCTCAAGCATTAAAAAGTCCAATCATGAAAGAAAGATGGAGAAATTTGGCAATATTAAAATTAAGAATTTCTGTTTATCAAAAGATACCATAAAAAGAGTACAAGGGCAAATAATATATTTGAAGTACATAAAACTTTCAAAAGAGTAGTTTCCAAAATGTGTAAAGCACTTCTATAAATGAAGAAGAAAAAAGCAGACAACCCAATTAGAAATATGTGCAAAGTATAAAAGTATACACTTTAGAAAAGAGAATCTTTTGTGGCAGATAAACATATGAAAATCAGGTAACTCAAAATAAAACTACAGTGAGGTATCATTACACATCCACCAGATTAGCAAAACTTAAAAAGTCTAACAATACTAAGTAGGAGAATGTAGGACAATAGGAATTCTCATAAACTATTGGTGGGAACTCCATTAATAAATGACTACATATTGAGACCATACCTAAATTATAATTGGAGCTAATCATTTTGTCTGGTGATATTGAATGATTTCCTGGAGTAATTCAGAATGACAGGTTACCACAAAAAATTGGTACAACCGTTTGGAAAAATTTGGCATCTAGTAAAATTAGAGATATACATACCCCATACCTCGTAGTTCCAATCCTAGGTATATACTAGAGAAATAGAAGTACATACATGCAAGGATATACGTAAAAGAATGTTCATAATATCATTGGTTGTACATGAAAGCAGAAACACTTCAAATATCCATTTGCAATAGAATGGATAGATATATTGTGTTTGTGCAATGGAATACTTTACATCAGTAAAAATAAGAGAACTGTGTCTTTGTGCGATAATATGGATGCATCTTACAAGCATATGCAAAACAAAAAACCAAAACATAAGAGCATACATATGTT
Organism: Macaca mulatta; assembly: GCF_049350105.2. Taxonomy (NCBI): domain Eukaryota; kingdom Metazoa; phylum Chordata; class Mammalia; order Primates; family Cercopithecidae; genus Macaca; species Macaca mulatta. The sequence continues at coordinate 133,576,064 of NC_133412.1, read as the reverse complement.
ATTATATAACATTTAAAACAGGAAAAATAGGCTATATTATTTAGATGATAAAACAAAGCCAACTAAGGAAATGATTGTCACAAAAGTCAGGATAGTGATTACCTCTGAGGAGCAAGACTTGGTGAATGTGAAACTTTTTAGAGTGCTCATGATGTTGGATTTCTTTACCTGGGTAAAGAAACATGGGTATTCTCTTTATAATTTTGTTTATTAAACTGTTCATATTTTTTATTCTCTTATCTGTATGTATTATGTTGAACCATATGAACTTGCCATTTTTGCAGGTTAAAACAGCTAAATATTAGCTATTTCAAATGGCTAGACTAATGTTTTATTTTACAATAAAATTACAAAAAGAGAAAAATAGTTTGTTCTTATATGACAGCAGATGCTGAGTATGGAGATAAAGGGACAGTAAGACAAGTAAGAGAATCAAAATGTACTCCACAAGTAAGTCAAATATTTTATTTCTAATTTCTAAGAAAAAATTCCAATTTAAAATATTATGTCTATTTAAATTTCAGATTTAGTAAAATGATTTATGTGATTTATGTGAGATGTTGTCAGCTTGGTGATCAGGTTTCTAGAGAGTTACAGATTCTGTTTTTCAGATTAAAAGATGAAGCCACAAACATTTTATATGAAAATATACAAAAATATATTATTCGGCCATAAAAAAGAGTGAAATTTAGTTATTTGCAGCAACATGGATGGAACTGGTGGTCATTACGTTAAGCAAAATAAACCAAGCACAGAAAGACAAATATCACATCTTCTCACTCATATGTGGGAGCTAAAAAAGCGGGTTTCAAGATGATACAGTATAGATTGGTGGTTACCAGAGTCCAGGAAGGGTAGTGGGGAAGGCGGAGTGTAGAGAAGCTGATTAATGGATGCAACTATATAGTTTGATAAAAGAAATAAGGCCTTGTGTTAGATAGATCAGTATAGTGACTACAGCTTACAGCCATCTATTGTACCTGTCAAAATAGCTAGAAGAGAATAAGTCAGTTTCTAGCATGAAGAAAAGACAAATATTTAAGGTGATGGATATCCCAACTACACTGATTTGATATTTACAAATTACATGAATGTGTTAAATTATCACATGTATCCCAAAACTATGTAAACTATTATGCATCAATAAATTTTTTAAAAAATTAAAAAACATATACAAAAAGTTATCATTAGTAAGTGACAGTATATCTTGACTACAACTAAATAATGATTGAGGAAAATAATTTTGTTTGGTAAGATTGAATGATTCACCACGGCAATTCAAGAGCAGTGGTTGCCATAAAAGTATCTTGAAAGCATTATTTAAATAGTGGAACACTTTCCTGATGATAGATGTAAACAATGTATATCAAGTTCAGTCTAACTATTAAAGGCTAAAATAAAAGAAACATCAAGTAGTATTTTGCTGTAAAGAAACACAAGTAATAAGCACATTTTTTGATGAAGGGACCCAAATTATTTCTGTAATGGGATTTGGCATAACGAGCATATTTGACAAATCATATCTCTATTCTACAAAATGACATAAAGGAAAATTAGTATTCAGATTCTCAATTATTGTAGAGAAAGTAGCATAACAAATTTATAAGGTCAAAAAAGTGTGAAAATGAAATTAATCAATGAGAGCAAGATTGCTTAAAAGTACATCATTTTTCACTTTCAAGGAGATAGCATATGTAATTGTTCACCCAAAGAGCATATTGTGGAAATTTTAAAAGAAAAATCATTCCTAATCATTTTTTTCATCAATTCCAGTATGTTCTGGCTGTCATTTACTTTTTCAGGTAAGAGTGGAAGATGGAACTGGAAAGAAAAGAAAAAATTGGATAAATATTTATTTTTCTATATTTTGGTATATGTTTTAGTATCACTTTCACCAGTTATTCTTATTTCACTTATTTTGTCTGTGAAATGTTAGCATCATGGATTAATAAGGTATTTTCCTCATGCATTTTTATGTATGTCATATATGCCACAGCATTTGTTTTTTATAGTTTTCTGTTACTTTGAATTTGCAGGCTATATATACTGAACATTTTGGGAAGCCAATAGAAAATGATAGTGACGAAGTAGAAGAGAGAGCTGAGAATTTTCCACGAACATCTGAAATTCCTATATTTTTAGGAACTCCTGAAGCTGTGAAAGCATCTGAGTCATTGGAGAAAATAAAATTCCCTAAAACCCCACCGTTCGAAATGTAGGATTTTAATTAATAACTACTGTTAAATTATCTGTGTGTTGAATTAGATAAATAACTGATAGGAATAGTAAAATGCCTAGTACCTGTAACTTTAACAAGTTTTTATTATGTAGTATTTCAGACATACAAAGAAGAGAAAGACTAATATAACACACCTCCATTTACCCTCACCCTGTTTTAACAATTATTAATACCCTGCTATTCTTGTTTCATAGACCCTCTTCCCCATTTTTCCTGCAACATTTAGCTGAAGATGGCATAAATCCCATGTACTTATAAAGCAATAGTGTGTAGATTTAAGATTTTTCCAAAGGATAAAGAAAATTTAAAATATCAAGCTAAGCCTAGCATAGTGGCATGTGCCTGCAGTCCCAGCTATTTGGGAGGCTAAGGGAGGAGGATTCCTTGAGCCCAGGAATTTGAATCCAGCCTGAGCAACATAGTGAGACTCTATTAAAAAAAAAAAAAAGTCAAGCTAAAAAGCTGTTGTCACATATGGTAGAATGTAGACTTATCATCAATTAATGTTCCGTCAGTCATTTCTTCATGTGTTGTAGTGTCTGAAGCAAGACTTGCCATTTCTATTAAGCAAGCTCTTTAGGCATAAATATCTCTCACATGATTATTAAATTTTGGAAACCACATATTTGTAGTTTGCAGCCAAGAAAATAGTGCTGTACTTCACCTTTCTGTTTAGTCCATCCTCTTCCTTAACACTGAACCCTGAGGTTTCTCTAAAACATGTCAAGCAGATTTCACATCAGGGTTGTTTTGCATCAGACCTGTGCTCTACTTCCGCATTTTAAATTGCTAATAAGAGTTATTGATTTGAATGTCATGCTGTTGACTCAAGCTCAGCGCATTCAAAATGGAACCTGTCATCAAACCTGAGAACTGTGAAAGAATGTGAGCTCATACGCTAAAACCTCTCTCCATGGATGAGAAAACTATGATCTGTAAAGTTAAGTGACTCATTCACAGTAATAGAGATAGTTATGGCAGTATCATCAAATTTCTATTAAATTTAACAAACACTTAACAAAATGTGCAAGGCACTGCTCTAGACATTTTATAAATACTGCTCATTTAATTTTCACACCAACCTTATTAGCTGTAGGTACATTATTATCCTTATTTTACAGAAGAGGAAACAGAATCACAGGTGATACAACGAATCAACATTAGAATAGAAATTTAAGCCCAGGCCATTCTGGCTCTAGAATCCATGCTTTTAACCACTGGTATAAACTGTCTTGTCTAATTATTTTTCCCAAATCATATTATAATTGAACTTCCTTATACATCACTGTAATGGCTGGCTTCTCATCAACACTAAAATCTTGTCACTGGCATTCAAAATCTTGAAGACAGCACAGTGTCAAGGTTAAGAGCTTGGACTTTGAATCGGGATTGCTGCATTCACATGCTACTTCTGGCACTTATTATTCTTTTAAGCAAATCATTTAACCTTTCTATGCTTCAAAATTCCCTACTGTAAAATAGAAGTGATAGTAATAGTACCTATTTCATAGGGTTCTTGTGAAGAATAAGTAAGTTATGCCTATGGAAGAACCTAGAATAGAGCCAGACAGTATATTCGCAGTAGGTTTTCATAGTTATTATCCCCAAATTGATTGTTCTACTTTATTTAACATTAGTCTTTACCTCATACAATCCTTTCTCCATAGGATTGTCACTTCAATAACTACTTCCTACGTTTCCCTACTGTGCTAATTCTCACCTCTATGCTGTTGCTTATGATGCTTACCAGTATTCAGTGTTTAATAATAGATTTTTAACATTTTGATGATTTCTTATTTCTCAGTAACAGAAATAGAAATGCAGTACCTGAAGTTCAAACACAAAAGGAATCCCCTGGACTTTCTTTTCTTATGAGTTATACTTCTAGATCACCTGGATTGAATTTATTTGATTCTTCTGTATTTGATACAGAAATCTCGTCAGATCAGGTAATATGAGAAGCCAAAAGTTTTATTTCTAAAAATTGTGCTCTGGAACTTTGAGTAATTTTAGTTCTTTAATACAAAACTGTCTTGGGGCAGATTATCAACAGAAGCATTTAAAAAAAATTCTGAGTATTGATGGTATGACAAAGTTCTCTATTACCTTTTTGTTTTCAACTTCGAATGCCTCATATTGACATCTGCTCATTAAAAACGGATCTCAGGATAGGGATAATTTAAATTACAGCTAAAGGCAGTTTAAAAAATGAATTTGACTTTATAGTTAATGTATCTAACTTTCAGACAAAGTAGAATTCTCAACACAAAAATGTTCCATATTATAAATTGGTCTTTTCAACTACATGTGTATACACAGCAGCATTATCACTGGTTAATTTTAAAAGACCTAATATTGGTTTCTACTGTTCAGTGATATGAATCATGATAAAGTGCTTATTTCTATATGTAGAAATTAAAGCTGAAAACTGAGACATGCTTTATTCAAAAAGTAGAAACAATACAGTGTAGTGGTTAAAACTAGACTCTGAAGCCAGACCACTGAGGTATGTACCAGATGTGGGATTTTGGGTAAGTGGCTTGGTTTCCTTATCTGTAAAATGAAATAATAACTATAATCATAGGGTTTGTGAGTATTAGAGTTTATACACATAAAGCACTTGGAAAAGTATCAACCACTTAATAATCCTACATAAGTATCAATGTGATATGAGTAATATTGTTATTGCTCATTTAAGTTAGTTATATTTAGCCAATTTTATGTGGATTAGAATATTTTATTTGCATATCTCTGACATTAAATTGTTGAAATTACAAATTTATTGATGGATGATATAGTAACATACATGTTATAGTATTTTACATCTTCAACTTTTGTCTCATTTTTTATTTAAAAGCTTATTTTAAAAACAAGTAATTCCTAGGAGTATGCTGGGCATGAAAATAGACTATAGTTACTTAATTCTCATTTACAATAATAACATGAATGCAAAATGTATGTATATAAATTTAACAGGAAACATGTATACTTTGAATAAGGAAAACTACAAAACTACTGAAAAAAGTTAATGAATACATAAACACATGCAGTACTTGTATAGGAAGAAAATATTGTAAAGATAAATTTCTTCCCAATACAATTTATAAATATAGTCCAATTCAAATCTAATTATAATCCTGACAAGATTATATTTAATTTTTTGTTTTGTTTTTGTGGTGGTGGGATTGGGAAAGGAGATTGGTAAAATAATTAATAACTGTCCTGGGGGAAAGTGGTCAAGAATAATCAAGAAAACATTGAAAATAAGATTGATGATAAATTAAAATGAAATTCTAAAAAATCCACCCCAAAAGGCAGAAAAGAAACAATAAAAAACATACACACGGTTGTGCACATGTACCCTAGAATTTAAAGTATAATAAAAAAATACACACAGTAAAAAAATCATAAAACAAATTTTACACCAAAGAATGTGCTTTTTAATAATTACATTGTGTGAATGGGCTAAACACTCATTAAAAGACAAAGATTGTAAGAATGGAGAAAAAAAAAGCAAGACCCAAATATAAGCTATCTATAAGAAACATACTTTAAATATAAAGGCAAAGACAGGTTGACAGTAAATGGATGGAAAATGATGTATCATGAAAACTAAGCATTAGAAGGTCACAATGGCTATATTAATATAATTTCTGGTAGTCTTAAAGAATATTACTAGAAATGAGAGGAACATTTCATAAAGATTAAAAAGTCAGTTCATAAGGGAGATATAACAGTCACAAATGTGTAAAGCCTAATAACAGCTTCAAAATACATGAAACAAAAAGTGACAGAATTAAAGAGAAAAATAGACAAAAATTCAAACATAGAGGTTTTTAATACTCCTCTTTTAGCAGCTGGTAGAATTAGACAAAACAATCAGTAAAGATCTTTAATAAGATCTGAATAACATCATCAATCACCTTGATCTAATTGACCTTTATAGTACATCACATCCAACAATGGCAGCATATATATTCTTTTCATGTTCTGATGGTACCTTCAGCAAGATACACCATATTCTGGGCCATAAAATGAGTCTTAATGAATTTAAAAGGATTGAAATCAGAGTATGTTCTCTGACCACAGCGGAATTAAATTAGGACTCAATGTGATATCTAAGAAAATCCTAAATATGTAGGCCATAGATCAAAGAAGAAATCATGAGATAAATCAGAAAAAAATTTTATTTATTTATTTTTAGGTTTTATGGGTACATAGTAGATGTATATATTTATGGGGGTAGGTAAGATATTTTGATACAGGCATGCAATGTGAAATAATCATATCATAGAAAGTGAGGGTATCCATCCCCTCAAACATTTATTCTTCGTCCTACAAACAATCCAATTATACTCTTTTAGTTATTTTAAAATGTACAATTAGATTTTTTGACTATAGTCACCCTATTGTGCTATCAAATACTAGGTCTTATTCATTCTTGCTATGTTTTTTGTACCCATTGACCATTCCCACCTATCCCCAATCCCCCATCCCCCAACCTTTCCCAGCCTCTGGTAATCATCCTTCTAGTCTCTATCTCCATGAGTTCAATTGTTCTTATTTTTAGGTCCCACAAATAAGTGAGAATATGCAGTTTGTCTTTCTGTGCCTGGCTTATTTCATTTAACATAATGACCTCCAGTTCCATCCATGTTGTTGCAAATGACAGGATCTCATTCCTTTTTTCCTTTCTTCCTGTCTTCCTTTTAGTGAAGGTGATTTTCTCTGATGGTGTAATTTAATTTCTTCCTTTTTATTTTTGGTGTATCCATTGTCTGTTTCTTGATTGAGGTTACCATGAGGCTTGAAATTCTATCTTTTTTTTTTTTTTGAGACACATCTTACTCTCTCACCAGGCTGGAGTGCAGTTGGCGCAATCTCGGCTCACTGCAACCTCCACCTCCCGGGTTCAAGTGATTCCCCTGCCTCATCCTCCTGAGTAGCTGTGACTACAGGTGCGTGCCACCACGCCTGGCGAATTTTTTTTTTTTGTACTTTAGTAGAGATGGGGTTTCACCATGTTGGCCAGGATGGTCTCCATCTCCTGACCTCATAATCTGCCTGCCTTGGCCTCCCAAAGTGCTGGAATTACAGGTGTGAGCCACTGCACCCAGCCTGAAATTCTATCTTTTAACCCATTATTTTAAATTGATGACAACTTAACACAAATTACATAAACAAACATGCAAAATAAAGCTAATAAAAACTCAACACTTTAACTTAATCCCCTGGCATTTTAGCTTTTTGCTGTTTCTCTTTATGTCTTACTGTACTGTCTGTGTCATGGAAAGTTGTTGTAGTTATTATTTTTGCTTGGTTCATCAGGCTTTCTACTTAAAATAAGAGTAGTTTACACATCACAATTACAGTGCTATAATATTCTGTTTTTCTATGTGCTTACTATTATCAGTGAGTTTTGTACCTTCAGTTGATTTCTTCTTGCTGACTAACATTGTTTTCTTTCAGATCAAAGAACTGCCTTTAGCATTTCTTATAGGACAGTTGTGTTGATGAAACCCCTCAGCTTTTGTTTGTTTGGGAAGGTCTTTATTTCTCTTCATGCTTGAAGGATATTTTTGCCAGATGTACTATTATAGTGTAAGAGTTTTTTTCCTTCAGCACATTAAATACGTTATGCTACTCTCTCCTGGCCTGTATGGTTTCCACTGAAAAGTCTGCTGCCAGAGATATTGGAGCTCCATTGTATGTTATTTATTTCTTTTCTCTTGCTGCTTTTAGGATCCTTTCTTTATCCTTGACCTTTGAGAATTTGAGTATTAGTTGCCTTGAACTAGTCTTCTTTGGGTTAAATCTGTTTGGTGTTCTATAACCTTCTTGTCCTTGAATCTGGCTATCTTTCTCTAGGTTTGGTAAGTTTTCTATTATTATCTCTTTGAATAAATTTTCTACTCCCGTCTCTTTCTCTATCGCCTCTTTAAGGCCAGTGACTCTTAGAGTTGCCCTTTTGAGGCTGTTTTCTAGATCTTGTAGGTGTGCTTCATTCTTTTTTATACTATTTAAAATCTCCTCTGACTATGTATTTCCAAATAGCCTGTTTTTGAGTTCACTAATTCTTCTGCTTGATTAATTCTGCTATTAAGAGACTCTCATGAACTGTTCAGTATTCTGGTTGCATTTTTCAACTCTAGAATTTCTGCTTGATTCTTTTTAATTATTTAAATCTCTTTGTTAAATTTATCTGATAGAATTCTGAATACCTTTTCTTTGTTATCTTGAATTTCTTTGAGTTTCCTCAAAACAGGTATTTTGAATTATCTGTCCGAAAGGTCATGTATCTCTGTTTCCCCAGGACTGGTCCCTGGTGATTTTTCTAGTTCATTTGGTGAGTTCATGTTTTCCTGGATGATCTTGATGCTTGTAGTTGTTGTCGGTGTCTAGGCACTGAAGAATTAGGTATTTACTGTAGTCTTGCAGTCTGGGCTTGTATGTGCCTGTCTTTCTTGAGGAGGCTTTCCAAGTGTTCAAATGGACTTGGGCTCCAAGTCCAATAACCCTGTGGTTTTTGCAGACTCAGAGAGTACAGCCTTGGTGGTCTTGGATAAGATCTGAAAGAATTCTCTGGATTACCAGGCAGAGACTTATTATTTTCCCTTGCTTTCTCCCAAACAAATGGAGCCTCTCTCTCTGTGCTGAGCTGCCTGGAGTGGGGGCAGGTGTGATGCAAGCACACCTGTGGCCATCTCGACTAGGACTGCACTCAGCCATACCTGAAGCCAGCACAGCATTGGGTCTTGGCTAAGGTCTTCTGTAACCACTACCTGGCTACAACCTATGTTCACTGAAGGCCCTAAAGCTCTGTGATCAGCAGGTGGTGAAGCCAGCCAGATTTGTGTCCATCCCTTCGGGTGGCTAGATCCTCTGGCCCTGGGCAGGTCCAGAGATGCTGTCTAGGAGTTTGGGATTGGAGTCAAAAACCTTAGTAATTTGCCCAATGTTCTATTCTACTGTGGCTAAGCTGGGACTGAAACGACAATACAAAGTCTTTGCTGCTCTTCTTTCCCTTTCCACAGGCAGAGGAGCCTCTCCCTGTGGCCCCCACCACCATCAGTTCATGGTGGAGGTCTGCCAGGACACTGCTAATGTCCACTCGAAGCCCAAGGGCTCTTCAGTGAATGATGCCAGGCATGGGACTCACTCTTCAGGGCAGTGGGCTCCCCTCTGGCCCAGGGAAGGTCCAGAAATGCTGTCCAAGAGCCTAGGCCTGGACCCAGGGACCCCAAAATCATGCTTGTTCTACCCCATTGTGGTTGAGCTGGTACCTAGTGTGCAAGATAAAATGCCCTTTACTTTTTCCTCTGCTTTTCTTAAACAGATGAGGTCTTTTACCATAGTCACCACAGCTGAGAATGTGCTGGGTCACAACTGAAAACAGCACCTCTCAGAGCCCAAGGCCCACAGCATACTACCTGGGTATCACTGCTGGTTATTCAGGGCCCAAGGGCTCTTTATTTAGCGGGTGATGAATTTTACCAGGAATGGGTCCTTCCCTTCAAGGCAGTGGGTTCCCTTTTAGGAAAGATTTTAAACTGCATTATGAAAATCCAGCCTATCAAAAATTATGGGATGTTGCCAAAGCCAGAGCAAAACATTAGCTTTAAATAATTTAACTAATAATTACATAATTAATAAAAAAGAAGAAAGGCCTAAAATCAGTGACTTAAGATTTCATTTTGAGAATCTAGAAAAAGAAGAACTAAGCAAACCTGAAGTAAAATGAAGAAATAAAATAGTAAGAGAAATCAGTGAAATGGGAAAACAAACAATAGAGAAAATTATTAAAGTCAAAGTTGATTATTTGAAAATAATTGACAAAATTGACAAAATCCCTATATTAAGAGTGAAAGAGTGGATGTAATTATAAATCCTAAACATTATGAAACAGATTGGTGAGGGAAACTTACTTTCTAAATATTCAAACATCCTATAAAGCTAGAGTAATAAAAGGCATGATAATGGTTTCAAGGACTGATTGATCAATGGTATGGGCTAGAAAGTCTTGAAACCAAAGAGTTTACAATGTGATAATGATAGACTACAAATTAATAAGGGTAAAATAGGCACTCATCTTACACTGTACATCAATAGAAGTTACAGATGCATTAAATTATATGGGAAAATGTTAACCACAATATATTTCATTGGAAATATAGGTGAATATTTACCAAATCTTAGGAGGAAGGATTCTCTAAGCATGAAAACGGTGGAAGAAGAAGCAAAAGAAAATAATTGGGTTTGATTACATACAAAATCTAAACTTCTTTTTTTAAATTATGCTTTAAGTTCTAGGGTACATGTGCACAACGTGCAGATTTGTTACATAGGTATACATGTGCCATGTTGGTTTGCTGCACCCATCAACTCATCATCTACATTGGGTATTTCTCCTAATGCTATCCCTCCCCCAGTGCCCCACTCCCTGACAGGCCCCCGTGTGTGATATTCCCCACCTGTGTCCGTGTGTTCTCATTGGTCAATTTCCACCTATGAGTGAGAACTTGTGGTGTTTGGTTTTCTGTCCTTGTGATGGTGTGCTGAGAATGATGGTTTCCAGCTGCATCCATGTCCCTGCAAAGAACATGAACTCATCCTTTTTATGGCTGCATAGTATTCCATGATGTATATGGGCCACATTTTCTTAATCCATTCTATCATTGATGTACATTTGGGTTGGTCCCAAGTCTTTGCTATTGTGAAGAGTGCTGCAATAAACATACATGTGCATGTGTCTTTATAGTAGCATGATTTATAATCCTTTGGGTATATACCCAGTAATGGGATTGCTGGGTCAAATGGTATTTCTAGTTCTAGATCCTTGAGGAATCACTACACTGCCTTCCATAATGGTTTAACTACACTCCCACCGACAGTGTAAAAATGTCCCTATTTCTCCACATCCTCTCCAGCATCTGTTGTTTCCTGACTTTTAATGATCACCATTCTAACTGGCATGAGACGGTATCTCATTGTGGTTTTGATTTGTATTTATCTAATTACCAGTGATGAGCATTTTTTTCATGTGTCTGTTAGCTGCATAAATGTCTTCTTTTGAGAAGTATCTGTTCATATCCTTTGCCCACTTTTGTTGTTGTTTTTTCTTATAAATTTGTTTAAGTTCTTTGTAGATTCTGGATATTAGTCCTTTGTCAGGTGGGTAGATTGCAAAAATTTTCTCCCATTCTGTAGGTTGTCTGTTTACTCTGATGATAGTTTCCTTTGCTGTGCAGAAGCTCTTTAATTTAATTGATTCCATTTGTCTATTTTGGCTTTTGTTACCATTGCTTTTGGTGTTTTAGTCTTGAAGTGTTTGTCCATGCCTATGTCCTGAATGGCATTGCCTAGGCTTTCTTCTAGGGTTTTTATGGTTTTAGGTCTAACATTTAAGCCTTTAATCCATCTTGAGTTCATTTTTGTATAAGGTGTAAGGAAGGGATCCAGTTTCAGCTTTCTACATATGGCTAGCCAGTTTTCCCAGCACCATTTATTAAATAGGGAATCCTTTCCCCATTTCTTGTTTTTGTCAGGTTTGTCAAAGATCAGACGGTTGTATATGTGTGTTATTTCTGAGACCTCTGTTCTGTTGCATTGGTCTATTTGTCTGTTTTGGTACCAGTACCATGCTGTTTTGGTTACTATAGACTTGTAGTATAGTTTGAAGTCATGTAGTGTGATGCTTCCAGCTTTGGTCTTTTCGCTTAGGATTGTCTTGGCTAAGTGGGCTCTTTTTTGGTTCTGTATGAACTTCAAAGTAGTTTTTTCCAATTCTGTGAAGAAGGTCATTGGTAGCTTGATGGGGATAGCATTGAATCTATAAATTACCTTGGGCAGTATGGCCATTTTCACGATGTTGATTCTTCCTATCCATGAGCATGGAATGTTCTTCCATTTGTTTGTGTCCTCTTTTATTTCATTGAGCAGTGGTTTGTAGTTCTTCTTGAAGAGGTCTTTTATATCCCTTGTAAGTTGGATTCCTAGGTATTTTATTCTCTTTGTAGCAATTGTAAATGGGAGTTCACTCATGATTTGGCTCTCTGTTTGTCTGTTATTGGTGTATAGGAATGCTTGTGATTTTTGCACTTTGATTTTGTATCCCAAGACTTTGCTGAAGTTGCTTTTCAGCTTAAGGAGATTTTGGGCTGAGACGATGGGGTTTTCTAAATATACAATCATGTCATCTGCAAACAGGGACAATTTGACTTCTTCTTTTCCTAACTGAATACCCTTTATTTCTTTGTCTTGCCTGATTTCCCTAGCCAGAACTTCCAACACTATGTTGAATAGGAGTGGCGAGAGAGGGCATCCTTCTCTTGTGCCAGCTTTCAAAGGGAATGCTTCCAGTTTTTGCCCATTCAGTATGATATTGGCTGTGGGTTTGTCATAAATAGCTCTTATTATTTTGAGATACATTCCATCAATACCTAGTTTATTGAGAGTTTTTCATGAAGGGGTGTTGAATTTTGTCAAAGGCCTTTTCTGCATCTATTGAGATAATCATGTGGTTTTTGTCATTGGTTCTGTTTATGTGATGGATCACGTGTATTGATTTGCATATGTTGAGCCAGCCTTGCATCCCAGGGATGAAGCCAACTTGATTGTGGTGGGTAAACTTTTTGATGTGCTGCTGGATTTGGTTTGCCAGTATTTTATTGAGGATTTTTGCATCAATGTTCATCAGGGATATTGGTCTAAAATTCTCTTTTTTTGTTGTGTCTCTGCCAGGCTTTGGTATCAAGATGATGCTGGCCTCATAAAATGAGTTAGGGAGGATTCCCTTTTATTCTATTGATTGGAATAGTTTCAGAAGGAATGGTATCAGCTCCTCTTTGTACCTCTGGTAGAATTCAGCTGTGAATCTGTCTGGTCCTGGACTTTTTTTGGTTGGTAGGCTATTAATTATTGCCTCAATTTCAGAATATGTTCTTGGTCATTCAGAGATTCAACTTCTTCCTGGTTTAGTCTTGGGAGGGTGTATGTGTCCAGGAATTTATCCATTTCTTCTAAATTTTCTAGTTTATTTGCGTAGAGGTATTCTGCCTTCATTTCGTTATTTATCCAGTAGTCATTCAGGAGCAGATTGTTCAGTTTCCATGTAGTTGTGGGGATTTGAGTGAGTTTCTTAATCCTGAGTTGTAATTTGATTGCACTGTGGTCTGAGAGACAGTTTGTTGTGATTTATGTTCTTTTACATTTGCTGAGGAGTGTTTTACTTCCAATTATGTGGTCGATTTTAGAATAAGTGCAGTGTGATGCACTTATATATATATTCTGTTGATTTGGGGTGGAGAGTACTGTATAGATGCCTATTAGGCCCACTTGGTGCAGAACTGAGTTCAAGTCCTGGATATCCTTGTTAACTTTCTGTCTCGTTTATCTGTCTAATATTGACAGTGGGGTGTTAAAGTCTCCCATTATTATTATGTGGGAATCTAAGTCTCTTTGTAGGTCTCTAAAGGCTTGCTTTATGAATCTGGGTGCTCCTTATTGGATGCATATATATTTAGGATAGTTAGCTCTTCTTGTTGAATTGATCCCTTTACCATTTCATAATGGCCGCCTTTGTCTCTTTTTATCTTTGTTGGTTTAAAGTCTGTTTTACCAGAGACTAGGATTGCAACTCCTGCTTTTTTTTTGCTTTCCATTTGCTTGGTAGATCTTCCTCCATCCCTTAATTTTGAGCCTCTTTGTGTCACTGCATCTAAGATGGGTATCCTGAATACAGCACACTGATGGGTCTTGACTCTTTATCCAATTTACCAGTCTTTTTCTTTTAATTGGGGCATTTAGACCATTTGCATGTAAGGTTAATATTGTTATGTGGGAATTTGATCCTGTCATGATGTTAGCTGGTTATTTTGCCTGTTAATTGATGCAGTTTCTTCATAGCATCGATAGTCTTTACAATTTGGCATGTTTTTGCAGTGGCTGGTACTGGTTGTTCCTTTCCATGTTTAGTGCTTCCTTCAGGAGCTCTTGTAAGGCAGGCCTGGTGGTGGTGACAAAAATCTCTCATCATTTGCTTGTCTGTAAAGGATTTTATTTCTCCTTCACTTATGAAGCTTAGCTTGGCTGGATATGAGATTCTGGCTTGAAAATTCTTTTCTTTAAGAATGTTTAATATTGGCTGCCACTCTCTTGTGGCTTGTAGGGTTCCTGCCGAGAGATCCGCTGTTAGTCTGATGGGCTTCCCTTTGTTGGTAACCCGACCTTTCTCTCTGGCTGCCCTTAACATTGTTTCCTTCATTTCAACCTTGGTGAATCTGACAATTATGTGCCTTGGGGTTGCTCTTCTCAAGGAGTATCTTTGTGGTGTTCTCTGTATTTCCTGCATTTGAATGTTGGCCTGCCTTGCTAGGTTAGGGAAGTTCTTCTGGATAATATCCTGAAGAGTGTTTTCTAACTTGGTTCCATCCTCCCCATCACTTTCAGGTACACCAATGAAACGTAGATTTCATCTTTTCACATATTCCCATATTTGTTGGAGGCTTTGTTAGTTTCTTTTTACTCTTTTTTCTCTAATCTTGTCTTTTTGCTTTATTTCATTAATTTGATCTTCAATCAGTGATGTCCTTTCTTCCACTTGATCGAATCCGCTATTGAAGCTTTTGCATGTGTCCCGAAGTTCTCATGCTGTGGTCTTCAGCTCCATCAGGTCAAAGTCTTCTCTACACTGTTTATTCTAGTTAGCCATTCGTCTAATCTTTTTTCAAGGTTTTTAGCTTCCTTGTGATGAGTTAGAACATGTTCCTTTAGCTTGTAGAAGTTTGTCATTACTGACCTACTGAAGCCTACTTCTGTCAACTTGTCAAAGTAATTTTCTGTCCAATTTTGTTCCGTTGCTGGCAAGGAGCTGCAACCCTTTGGAGGAGAAGAGGTGCTCTGATGTTTGAAATTTCCAGCTTTTCTGCTCTGGTTTCTCCCCATCTTTGTGGTTTTATCTATCTTTGGTCTTTGATGTTGGTGACCTACAGATAGGGTTTTGGTGTGGATGTCCTTTTTGTTGATGTTGGTGCTATTCCTTTCTGTTTGTTAGTTTTCCTTCTAACAGTGAGGCCCCTCAGCTGCAGGTCTGTTGGAGTTTGCTGGAGGTCCACTCCAGACCCTGTTTGCCTGGGTATCACCAGTGGAGGCTGCAGAACAGTGAATATTGCAGAACGGTAAATATTGCAGAACATTAAATATTGCTGCCTGATCCTTTCTCTGGAATCTTTGTCCCAGAGGGGCACCTACCTGTTTGAGATGTCTGTTGGCCTCTACTGGGAGTCTCCCAGTCAGGCTACATGGGGGTCGGGGACCCACTTAAGGAGGCAGTCTGTCCATTCTCTGAACTCGAACGCCATGCTGGGAGAACCACTGCTGTCTTCAGAGCTGTCAGACAGGGATGTTTAGGTCTGTAGAAGTTTTCTCGTGCCTTTTGTTCAGCTGTGCCCTGCCCACAGAGGTTGAACATATAGAGGCAGTAGGCCTTGCTGAGCTGTGGTGGGCTCTGCCAGTTTAAGCTTCCTGGATGCTTTGTTTACCTACTCAAGCCTCAGCAATGGTGGATGCCCCTCCCCCTGCCAGGCTGCAGCCTTGCAGGTCGATTTCAGACTGTTGTGCTAGCAGTGAGCATGGCTCCGTGGGCATGGCACCTGCCGAGCCAGGCACAGGAGGGAATCTCCTGGTGTGCTGGTTGCTAAGACCTTGGGCGAAGTGCAGTATTTTCCAGGTACAGTCTGTCACAGCCTCCCTTGGCTAGGAAAGGGAAATCCCTCAACCCCATGCCCTTCACAGGTGAGGGGATGCCCCGCGCTGCTTTGGCTTGCCCACTGTGGGCTGCACCCACTGTCCAACCAGTCCCATTGAGATGAACCAGATACCTCAGTTGGAAATGCAGAAATCACCTGTCTTCTGCGTCAATCTCGCTGGGAGCTGCAGACTGGAGCTGTTCCTATTTGGCCATCTTGGAGGCAACCTCCAAATCTAAACTTCTATATGTTAAAAAATTTTAAGGGCAAAATGACAAAGATGTAAAATGTTTGCAATAAGATTGCAAAGAATTAATTAACATCTCTAGAATATAAAGTGCTTATATGTACCAATAAGTAAAAAAATTACTTTCTCAATAGAAAAATGAGCAAAGTCCATTTGACAAATAGATACTTCACTGAAAAAGAAATTCAAGTGGCTTATAAAATCTATGAGAAAACAGAATTCCTTATTAACTGTCAAAGAAAAATAAATGTGCATAACAGTGTTCATTCAGGTGTGACTTTTATATAAGAAACAAAGTTGGGACAACTTACATGTCCAGTATAAAAGGATGGTTGAAACTGTCTGGTTTGTCTATTTGGAGGAATATTATCGAGCCATGAAAAGAGTCAGATTTTAGAAGAATAATGACATGGACAAAAGCTCATGATGCAATGTGAAGAGGAAAAGAGTGCACAGAAAACAATGCTGTCATGATCTCATTTTTTTAAAAAGCCTGTTTACTGAGAAAATAGACTTTTGGCAGCAAAACTTGATCTGAACTGACGTGAAGCTATCCACTTTCTGTTACTTTTCTAGGCAAAAAACAAAACAAAACAAAACCAAGAACCTGATTTGTTAAAAGCTTTCAGGATAAAGCAAAAGATCATATTAAATTCTAAAGTAAGAGCTATCTTTAGTACAGTGTATTTTGCCTGAATCAAATCAACAGACCTTATTTTAATATAAATAAATGACAGGTTTTGAAGATAGATCTTTTTAAGTATAAGAGTGTGCTATATAAAGGTACCATATGTCTACTTCAATTCTGTGTATTAGAAGAACTAGGCTTTAGATTCAAATATATATACTGTATATACTGATTTCACAAGTAATATGTAATGAAAATTATTTTCCAGTTTAATGAACATTATTCTGCAAGAAATCTAAATCCTCTGTCATCAGAGCAAGAGATTGGTAAGTTGTTTGAAGTTTGTTACACTTAAAAACATGTTAACTCGTTAGTATAGTATTTAGTTTCTCTAACTTATTTTCTTAGGTGCTCAATTTATTCTTTAGAAATTACTGTTACTTCTGCACTACTCACTGATATTATTTTCTTTCTTTTTTAAAGCAATTTGCTTTTCTCACTACTCTATTAAAACTTACTTTCTCCAAGGTTATTGACCTCCCAATTATCAAACATTATGGGTATCTTGTATTTATTATCATATTAAGACTGTTTGCAACATTCGATATAGTTGATTATTTCCATCGTTTTTCTGTAATTTTTGGATTTCCTTTTCTCTCTTTGATACTTTTAATTGGATATTCTTTCTTTATTTTTCCTTTGATTGATTAATTCATTCAACATATGAATATAAATGTGTATGTGTATTATATTTTTTGTATCAGGTATGCTTTTGGGCTCTGGTGACAGAACAGTGGACAAGGATGAAAAATTTTCATATGGTTTATGTTCTAGTGTGAGAAACTGAAAATAGACAAATAAATCAATGTATAATTTATCAGATAGTACACTAAACAACAATTGTTATGGACTTGAATAGTCAGACTCACGTATTATGATTTTTAATCTAATATTACCTTTATGTTATAGAATGATACAAGATAAGAGATAATGGTAGGTACAGCATCCTTGTTTCATTGAAAGGATCACCAACTACCCAAGTAATACACCTTCTTTTGCCACTGCCACCCAAGGAACATGTCAGGCTGCTGTGGACAAAAGGCATATTTCATGTAGGTCACCTTGACACAAGAGAGATGTAACTTCAATTTCACACCAGTCTTTTATACTTTTCTAGTCATGACGCCCAAGGCCTGTATGCTAACTCATAGCTCCTCTAATTTAGGTGCAGTCTCACACAGCAGACTAGATACATAAAACATTCTATGTTTACCTTAATTCTGTGAAAACAGTGCTGTGGGAAGTCAGGCTTCAAGTTCATTTTTCCAGGTGGGCTTGAATCTGCCCAGGCTTGATGTTAATGCTTTACTTATTATTGGTGATAAACACTATGCAGCAAAGTAATGTATAGTAAGGGAAATGGGGAATACTTGGATTGGGAAAGTGATTGCTGTATTGCAAGGGAGTCAGGAAAGGCATCACTAAAAGTCAACATTGAGCAGAAGGAGGTGCAGATACAAGCTACTGGGAAAAGTGTTCCAAGCAAAGGGCAAAAAAGTCTTGAAATGGGAACATACCTAGTATGTTCACTGAAAATTAGTTAAATTGGTATGCTTTGTGGAATAAGGAAGGAGAGACTGGTGGGAGATTAAATCCAAGAGGTGGATAGAGCAAATCATGTGGGACCTGTAGATCATTAAGGACTTTGGGGGTTTTTTTCTGAGTGAGATGGAAAGCCTCTGGAAGGTTTTAAGTAAAGGACTGAAGTGATCTGACAGGTTTTAAAAGGGTTATTCTGGCTGCTATGTGGAGAACAGACTATGGAAACAAGGGCAAAAGCAGGGAAAGGTCAGGAAGCTATAAAATGACACAAAGTGAGAACTGATGAGTAGTAGTAGAAGTGGTGAGAAGATGTCAGATTTTGGTTACAAAGTGTTCTGAAGATAGAGCTGGAAGAATTTGCTTATGGACTGGATATAAGGATTGAGAGAGAGAAACAAGGATTGTGCCGTGGTTTTGACATGAATAACTTGGAATGGAGTTGCCATTTATAGAAATATGGAAGGCTGTAAGAGTAATTTGAGATTGAGGAGCCAGGGGTTTCATTTAGGAAGTGTTTTAATTGAAAAGCCTATTTATTAG
Source organism: Macaca mulatta (assembly GCF_049350105.2). Classification (NCBI taxonomy): domain Eukaryota; kingdom Metazoa; phylum Chordata; class Mammalia; order Primates; family Cercopithecidae; genus Macaca; species Macaca mulatta. The sequence continues at coordinate 133,557,063 of NC_133412.1, read as the reverse complement.
ATATCTAAGTGAAAGTAAAGTAGGAAATTGTACATGTGAATTTGGAATTCAGTGAGATGGAGACACAGATTTTGGAATTTTTATAAATGGTATTTAATGCTATGAGATCAGAATGAATCTACCAATTGTATTTATTAAATGTCTACCACCTAAAAATTTAAATCTATTTACATCCTCTTTTTTGAGACAGAGTTTCACTCTTGTTGCCCAGGCTGGAGTGCAATGGCACGATCTCGGCTCACAGCAACCTCCGCCTCCTGGGTTCAAGCGATTCTCCTGCCTCAGCCTCCCGAGTAGCTGGGATTACAGGCACCCAACACCATGCCCAGCAAATTTTTTGTATTTTTGGTGGAGATGGGGTTTCACTATGTTGGCCAGGCTGGTCTCAAATTCCTGACCTCAGGCGATCCACCCACCTCCACCTCCCAAAGTGCTGGGATCACAGGTGTGAGCCACCGTGTGCAACCCACATCCTCTTTTTTGACACTCTCATTCATTTGACACTCATTCACTTCAGTGTTTTCAAATATACTACATACAGATAATGACCAAATTTATATCTTGCTGCACTAACTTCTAAACTCTAGGACCTTATTTCTGATTGTACAGTTTAAATGTCTTCAGACATCTTTTGACATTAAAAACTCAGTGTAGCTGAAATCAAACTTGTTCTCCTTCTGATGTCCCTGATGGTATCTCCATTATTCTAGCTTTTAATGTTTGGAGCATAGTAACAATTTTAACTTCTCTCTGTGACTATGACTACATTCAACTATTCATCAAGTTCTGTCAGTTCTCTCTCTTAAATATTTATTTTTATTTCTATTTTCATGGAAACCATTATATTTCAGAGTCTTACTATTCACTTGGACTGTTACAATAACATCCTAATTGGTGTTTTCCATTTTTCAGCTTATGTATAGATCACAGCTTACTTAATTAACCTTCAGTGCCCATAATGTTGGCCATATCGTCACTGCCCTAATCAGATACCTTCAAGTGACTCCCCCATTGACTATCAAATTATGCTTCTACTTTTCTAATTTAGCTCCAACTACCTGTTTTGTTTTTTATTGGTATATAGTTGTACATATTTATGGGGTCCATGTGATATTTTCATACCTGCATACAATGTGTAATGATCAAATCAAGGTAATTGGAATATCCATCACCTCAGACGTTTATCATTTCTTTGTGTGGGGAACATTCCAAATCTTCTCTTCTAGCTATGTCAAAATATACTATAGATCCTTGTAAACCATACTACTACTCTATAACTTATTCTTAAATTCCATACTAGAACTTATTCCTTTCATCTAACTGATTTTTATACTCATTAACCAATCTCTATTCATCCCCCAACATACCTCTTAAGCCTTTTATCTTATAAGAGTAACCTGCGCTTTGACCAGACTCTGGAACTCAGTGTGTCTCAAGTATGCCCACAATTTCTTACCTGCTTTTTACTGCTTGCAGTCCTCAGCTTATATCTCTATCTTTCAAGATAGAATTCTTTTCCATAATACCTTTTATTTATCCCCTCAACCTTCTTTTTCAAAAAGATCTCTCCCTCTCTTTTCTGAATATCTCTTCTTTTTTATACTTTTTAGCATTCTACCATCATTATTTATAAATAGATACGAAGTCTTCTCTAGATCACAGGTTTTTTGAGGGCAGGGATTTTTAAATGTACCTTTGAATTCCCCACAGCACCTATAATGCTGCCTTGCACAGTAATGTGTTCTTTTATTTACAGTGATCATATGAGTTTTATGAAGACTTCATATGAACTTCTTGTGAAATTAAAAACAAAATCAAATTCATTTATTCAAAAGGAAATTCAAGATTTTAGTTCTTTTTGGATCTGTGTTTCCATTATACCTATTTTTCTTTAAGTCATATGGATGTGTACTGAGAAATACACATAGTCAAAAAAAATAAAGTGAGAAAGGGAGAAGGGAAGAACACAAGTATCTGGTAGTCAGTCTGTCCATCTATCCATCTGTCTGTCCATCCATCCATCTATCCAACCATCTTATTGCTGGTTGGTTTGGTTCTATTTAGGGTGAAATAACTGAGATGTTTAAAAATAAAAATAAAGTTATTAAATATATGAAAGTTTAAAAAATATATGAAACATTCAAAGTGATGCAAAGTAAATTATTTTGCTTAATATGCTATTTGATTAATTCTATATAAAAATAGATATTTTAAAAGACTTGTTTCAAGTACATATTTGATTACTGTAGATTCAAAATTATTTAATAATTTTAAATTAGAATTAGGATGTTGAAAATATATTTGTATATTTATAATTTTATTAATAAATAATATAATAAATTAAGAACAGTATTTTTCCTTAATGGCAATTCTGGGCTTCATCAACCAGAGCTACATTTAAAGCTTATTTTAAAAATTCCTTTTGGAACTCTTTTTAATGTTCTGTCAGTTTCCTTGAACAATGCCATGGACAGTATATTGTAGTGACTCAATAAATAATAGTTGAATAAGTTTAACTTATACAGTATCTCTCAGATTCAGCATTTTTTCCTCCATTACCATCGCTATGATTGTAGATAAGGTCAGCCTTTCATTACGTCTTTACTGGACAATGGACTTTTATTTTATTTTGGTTAGTCCCACTTCTAGACTCTCTTGTTCCAGCCTTTATACCTATTCTCTCCTGAATAATACTTACACAGCAGTTCAAATCATGTCATACCTCTGCTTGAAAATCTTCAATGAATTCTTGTTATCTACTAAATAAAGTACAGATTCCATAGTGGGGCATTCAGCAATCTTTCCAAGCTCATCTTCATTAATTTCCGCTTAATACATCTTTATTATTTCTCACTGCTCCTGCTAAGCTGAATAGATTTCTGTTACTCTAATGCATCCTTTGCATGTCTGTTTCTGTGCCTCTGTATCATTCTCTTCATTTGAGGCGTTTTATTCCACTTTTTACTTTTTATACTAGTTCTTTATATACTAGAGTTCAAATTACTTGAAAATAGGGTTTAAGTTTGAGTCTGTTTTAATCTTCATAGTACCAAGGACAATGCCTTGCACTTAAGAGGAATACAGTTAAATACCTGCTAAATAGAAGAATGATTGAGTGTTACCATATTTATTGTATGCAGTATGCTATAATTCAGTAGGTTATAAAAATTTTATATAAGATGAAGAGCATGACATTGTAATGTTTATCTTCCTTAGGAAACTTATTTGAGAAGCCAGAAGGAGAAGATGGCTTTACATTTTCTTTTCCATCAGACACTTCAACTCATACATTTGGAGCTGGAAAAGATGATTTTAGTTTTCCATTTTCATTTGGACAGGGTCAAAATTCAATACCTTCTTCTTCTTTAAAAGGTTTTTCATCTTCCTCACAAAATACAACACAGTTTACTTTTTTTTGAGCTAGTCATTAATTCCTTGAATTATTTTACTGTTCTGTATTCATGAGGGCATAAATTTATATTATTGCTTAAAACATGAAGACTGCTTTATTTTGTTGATTAAAGCAGTAATGTTTACATTGTTTGATTATATTTATTGAAATATTGAAATACTGAATATTTTGGGTTTTGTGTGTGCTATTAACTAATCATTTATTTTGGTTTGGATTTTGTGAGCCATGTTCAGGTAGAACTTTTATTAATCTTAATAGAATTTGAGGCTTTTTTCATTACTCTTTATTTTAAATATTAAGCCTGCTTCTCCTTGGAACCTAAGGTTTTTTCTGGTAGTATTGTTGGTACTTTGATAAGAACAAGAACTGCAGTAGTAACTCCAGAGTTAGTGCTGAAGTGTACTGTAGCTACTAAGAATTTCTTTTAAAATTATTGGGATTCACTTCTGCTTCACGATGTAGTATACAGAGTGGTACTATAATAATAATTTCAAATAATTTATGTTAATAACAAAATCTGTGTTATTTTCTTCTAATATAACACATGGTACAATTCTAATTTTATGAGTCATGCTAATGCCTTCAATGGATAAAAATTAAATGTGAAGGGCAAGAGTAATTTCTGAAAATTGGATTGTTGTATCAGTGGTGATCCTGTTAATGTTTTTTGCTTAAATATTTTTTGAGGAACATTTAAAATTTTGTCTCCGTCAATAAAAAACAATTTCATCTTTATGTTTTGTGTTCAGTATTTTTCAATTAGTTATATAGCTTACATAAAGACATTTAACATTTGATGAACTTCTGTAAACATTTTGCTCAATATCATTGTATTTTGTGCTTTGTAAATTAGCTATATTGAGTTACCAAGTACTAAAGAGTTTGACTCCTTATTTTGATGTGACTGTTGATGAGTTTTTAAACCTAACCCCTTCTTTTCTCTTTCTACCCCACATCTGGTCAAGTTGATCAGAAAGCCTGGTTGCTTCTTCCTTTGGTGCCAGTAGGAAGTTCAAACCACATATGGGAGCCCCCACCCAGCCCCACCCCCTAACTACCATAAAAACTGAAAGCCAATCTTCTTTCCCTACTTCTCAAGCTATTTTTCAGTTCAGCTTAGGAGGCCTGCCCAGCTCTCCCTAGAAGGCCTTAATATATGACTAGAAAAATCTTTTAATACCCTATTGGGATGTGTGGCATCATCAGTTTCAATATGCAGATCAAATTTTGGGTAAGGGTCTATACTGCTTCTTCAGGGTATCTACAATTATCACAGTTGTATTACATTAAGCTGTCTCAAAGACTTAAAAAGGATCTCCATCTAACTAATGATAGACTTCAAGAAAATTTTAGACTCTGTTAAAAAAGAACCATCAAACTTTCAACAACTGCTTAAAAGATGAAAATTTCAGTTAAAAAGCTGGATTTTCTTAGTTTTTTAAACAGGTATTTATCTTATTGACTCTATGATTGAATTAATTGGTAGTTTTGATATAATAAAGACATTGGCTATATATGAGACAGGAGAAAAAGTTATAGTTTGTTTGTTTATTGAGAAATTCAAAACTAGTTTTAGCCTTGAATGATTCAGTGATTCCATGATTTATTTTTACTTTAAATAGAGTAATGTCTAGCACATCAGTATGGTTATATTTATCATGTATCAATAAGTGATATGAAATAAGTATTTTAAAAGTATCTACGGTGCACATGGCATTTTGACAGCATATAAAAGACTAGAACACAGATGTGGTCTTATACTCAAGGAACTTATAACTTGATTCAGTAGACAAAACTTGGGAAATAACAAAAGCACATTATAATAACTATATTATAACGATAATATAACTATGTTATTAAAACAATAATATAATAACTATATTATTATAATGTGACTTTTGTTATAGAAGAGACCAAGCGCTTTAAGAATGAGGGGAAAAAGGTCATCATGGACTGGAAAACCTGGGAAGGATTCACCAAAGAGGTAGAATTGAATTAGGACTTTATAGGTATGTAGATTGTAAAATTTTCAAGTGTAAGACTGATGGTTTTTTAGCCTTTCATGTTTTAATTACCTAACTAGTTGTTAGTCTTTAGTAGGATTGCATTAAATAATTATTGAATTAATAGAATTTAACTGAATTGGTAAAGGAGACAGAGCTTTCTAGATAAGGGGACTAATATGATCAAAAGAAAAATGCAATCACATATTTACTATTAATATGTGTAGAGGAAATTAAAGAATAGACCTAACTGGAATGAAGAATAATATCAGGAAATTGAGTTTAATAGATATGTGTTGCAGGAAGTCAGGGACCCCAAATGGAGGGACCAGCTGAAGCCATGGCAGAACATAAATTGTGAAGATTTCATGGACATGTATTAGTTCCCCAAATTAATACTTTTATAATTTCTTACACCATCTTTACTGCAATCTTTGAACATAAATTGTGAAGATTTCATGGACATTTATCACTTCCCCAGTCAATAGTCTTGTGATTTCCTATGCCTGTCTTTAATCTCTTAATCCTGTCATCTTATTAAGCTGAGGATGTATGTCACCTCAGGACCCTGTGATAATTGCTTTAACCGCACAAATTGTTCATAAAGCATGTGTGTTTGAACAATATGAAATCTGGGCACCTTAAGAACAGGATAACAGTGATTTTCAGGGAACAAGGGAGATAACCTTAAAGTCTGGCTGCCTGTGGGCCGGGCAGGACAGAACCATATTTCTCCTATTACCAAAAATGGGTAAGAGAAATATCGCTTAATTCTTTCTCCAGTAAGGAAAGTTAATAATTAACAGCCCTGGGAAAAGAATGCATTCCCGGGGCGGGGGCTCTAAAATGGTCACCCTAGGAATATCTGCCTTATGCAGTTGCAGATAAGGGATGAAACATGCCCTGGCCTCCTGCAGTGCCCCCAGGCTTGCTAGGATTAGGAAATTCCAGCCTGACAAATTCTAGTCAGACTGGTTCTCTGCTCTTGAACCCTGTTAAAATGTTTATCAACGACAATACAAGCACAACGGGACAGGAAACCTCATCAGTAATGCTAATTTTGCCTTCACCTTGTGACCTTGCCCTGACCATTTGCCTTGTGATATTTTGTTACCTTGTGAAGCATGTGATCTCTGTGACCCACACCCTATTCATATACTCCCTCCCCTTTGAAAATGACTAATAAAAACTTGCTGTTTTTGTGGCTTGGAGGGCATCGCGGAACCTGCCGACACGTGATGTCTCCCCCAGACACCCAGCCTTAAAATTTCTCTCTTTTGTACTCTTTCCCTTTATTTCTCAGACCGGCTGACAGTCACGGAAAATAGAAAAGAACCTGCATGAAATATTGGGGTTCCCCTGATAGATATGATAGGATTGATTTATAGAGGATCTTGAAATGTTTTGACTTGGTTTCTGAGGCCAATACAGAACTTGTATTTTAATGTCAGAGTTTCAAGAGAAAATAAATGACTAGGAAAATTAAACTTACAATACAGCCACAGTTAGGAGAAATTAGAGTTGGATAAACAAATTAGGAGTCAATTGCAGTGGTCTAAGTGTGTAGTGATATGTTCCAGGTGATAACAACTGATTGTCTTGTGGTTTCACACTGCTGACATCTCAAATTGAAAAAATATATCTTGTTTAAAAGAAATACATTTGATTGAACACCATCTGAGCATAAGGTAAAAGGAGAAAGGAACCAAAGTTGTTTGTGTTTGAATATCATAGCTTATCCAACTAGTAGAGGCATATGCAATGTTTCAAATACAAATCACAAAAATAACTTTGTGTAATCAAATAGCCTTATAAAGATAACTTTTAAAAGAGAATTATTCCCCTAGAGACAAATCAAATATTCTATCACCTTTAAAATAGGAGTTTGTTCCCACTTCTATTCAGTGAGATTTCAGAAATAAGGGGTCTAGCCCCAGAGCTCTCTGTTAAATTTAGAAGAAAAATAGCCACTGTATATTTAATTTTGTTTAGGTCCAAAAAATCTATTTTAATATTGTTAAATGAATTTTTTCTCTATGATTAGAAAAGATATTCTAAGAATATAAGGGTAATACTCCAAAATCAGTTAAGACTCTTGATTTATTGTCACAAGAGGTATATGTATAAGCAGACAGTGGTTCCTGGCACATAACTGCTTCTCAGTGGACAGACCTAGGATCTGTCAGTAGACACACCTAGGAAATATATGTATGTATACTATATCTATATACATGTTTGTCGGTGTATCTAACTACTGAAAACAAAACACGAGTTTAGGCTGATAACTCTAGCAACAAGAGGTTCATCTAGTATTCCCCTTTGGTTTATTTGTAACTGCTTTCTCTGACAAGGAGAAACCTGGCTGTCATTAACTACAATTTATTTGCTTTCTTTTTCAGTCCTAGTATACGTGTAAAGTTCTTTCTAAATTGGTAACCCAGATGCTGTGATAAACAAATTTATCAACTAGGGTATGTTAGTGTTCTGTGACTGCTATAGCAAATTACCATAGCCTTTTTGGGTTGAAACAATAGGAATTCATTCTTTCATAGTTCCAGAGGCGGGGCATCCAAAATTGGTGTTACAGGTCAAAAATCCAGGTGTCAGCAGGATCATACTTTCAACCCTCTAGGGAAGGATCCATTCCTTTCTTCTTTAAGCTTTTGGTGCCTGCTAGCATTTCTTGGCTTATAGCTACATCACTCCAATTTTCAAAGCTAGTCAGAATTCGACAGAGAAATAGAACCAATAGCATCGCCGGGTGCGGTGGCTCACGCCTGTAATCCCAGCACTTTGGGAGGCCGAGGCGGGCGGATCACAAGGTCAGGAGATCGAGACCATGGTGAAACCCCGTCTCTACTAAAAATACAAAAAACTAGCCGGGCGAAGTGGCGGGTGCCTGTAGTCCCAGCTACTGGGGAGGCTGAGGCAGGAGAATGGCGTGAACCCGGGAGGCGGAGCTTGCAGTGAGCTGAGATCCAGCCATTGCACTCCAGCCTGGGCAACAGAGCGAGACTCCATCTCAAAAAAAAAAAAAAAAAAAAAAAGAACCAATAGCATCTATCTATCTGTCTATCTCTATCTATCTATCTATCTATCTATCTATCTATCTATCTATCTATCTATCTAATCTATCCATCCATTCATCTAGATTTATTTTAAGGAATTGGTTGTTAAGATTGTGGAGGTGGCAAGTCTGAAATCTGTAGGACAAGCTGGCAGGCTAGAAATTCAGGTAAGAGTTGATGTTTCAGTTGAGTTCAATATCAACAGAGCAGACTAGGGAGGCTGGGAACTCAGGCAGGGTTTCTGTGTTGCAGTCTCAAGGTCAAATTCACTCTTTAGGAAACTTCAGTCTTTGCTCCTAAGGCCTTCAACTAATTGAATGCAGCCTACCCACATTATGGAGAGTTCTGCTTTACCCAAAGTCTACTAACTTAATCATATCTAAAAATACTTTTGCATCAACATCTAGAATGGTGTTTCACCAAACAACTGGGTACCATAGCATATCCAAATTGACATAAAATTAGCCACCATAGCCAGCATCTTCAAATTTCTCTTTGACCTGCCTTCACATGGCCTTCCCTCAGTGTATGAAATCTCTCCCACTGCCTCCCTTTTGTAATCGTAAATGTGATTGCATTTAGGGTCTATCTGGATGGATAGTTCAGATAATCTCCCCATTTCAAGATCTTTGACTTAACCACATCCGTAAAGCCCCATTTTTTCCCATATAGGTAACAATCACAGATTCCAGGGATTAGGTCATGGAAATCTTTTGGGGGGCCATTTTCAGCCTATTACATAAGATATAGTGTTTGTGTGTATTCTTTATCCAGTTACAGCAATATTTTCCAAAGTTACTTAAGTTAGCTCCTATCTTCTATACCCCCTTACATTTGATTGTGTCATTTATTTATAACACAGATTCATTTGTGGCCATCTACATTCCATCTTGGGTTTATCTGAATTACTTCTTGGTTTAAAAAATTGTATACAGTAAAATTCCTTCTGTAAACCAAAAATAAAATTCTAAGCTTGCCACTCATCTGAACGGATCCTTCCTATCATCAAGGACATTCCAAAATTAACCTGAAAAACTAATTTAGGCCATTATGGGAAGGGAGAGCCAGACAAGACTCATTATACTCTCCTCCCTTTTGGAATTACTGAGAGAACAGGCTCTTAAAGTCTGATAAGAAACATTTACAATCTATTCTCTCTGAAGCCTGCTACCTGGAGGCTTTATCTTCATGATAAAACTTTGGTCTCCACAACCTTTATATAACCAAACATCCTACTGATAATAACTCTTTCATCCAATTGCCAATCAGAATATCTTTGAATCTGCCTACAACCTGGAAGCAACCCCAGCCTCTGCTTCCAGTTGTCTCGCCTTTCTGGACCAAAGCAATGTACATCTTACATGTATTGATTGATGCCTTATGTCTCCCTAGAATGTATAAAACCAAGTTGTGGCCTGACCACCTTGGGCACATGTTGTAAGGATCTCCTGAGGGCTGTGTTACAGGCCATTGATCACTCATAATTTGCTCAGAATAAATCTGTTCAAATATTTTACAGTTTGATTCTTTTTGCCGACACTTTGTGATGTTCAGGTCTATGGGTTTTGACAAATAGTGTCATGTATCTACCATCATAGCACCATACAGAACAGTTCCATCATAGCCCAAATTCCCTAGCATTGAATTTTGTAGTCAATCCCTTCCCCTACTTCCAAAGCCTGGAAACCAAAGATTTGTTTTCTATTCCTGTAGCTTTGTCTTTTCCAGAATGTTATATAAATATGCAATATTTTTTATTTTAAATGCCAATTATTCCTAACCAGTATATAGAAATACAGTTGATTTTTATATACCAACTGTGATCATGCTGAACTCAGGAGGTCTAGCTTTTTTTGTAGAATCTTTGGGATTTTCTATGTAAGCAATCATGTTGCTTACAAATAGAGACACTTTCATTCCTTCATTTTCAATATGCCTTCATGACTATATTCAAAATATGCTACAAGGCTATAGTAATAAAAACAATATGGTATTTGTGTAAAAAAAAACACATAGACCAACAAAACAGAATAAAGAACCCAGAAATAAATCCACATATTTACACCCAACTGATTTGTGACAAAGGTGTCAAGAACATACACTGGGAAAAGAACACCCTCTTCAATAAATGATGCTGGGAAAATTGGATATCTGAATGCAAAAGAATGAAACTGAGCCCCTACTTGTCACCATTTGCACAAATCAACTCAAGATGGATTAAAGACAATGTAATACCTAAAACTGTAAAACTACAAGAAAACAGGGGAAACACTTGAGAAGGTTGGTCTAGACAAAGAGTTTGTAGCTATAACCTCAAAAGCACAGGCAACCAACCTGAAAATAGACAAATGAGACTATATTAAGCTGAAAAGCATCTGCATGGTAAAAGAAACCAAAGCATCTGCATGGTAAACAGAGTGAAGAGGCAACCTGTTGAATGAGAGAAAATATTTGCAACCTATTCATCTGACAAGGGACTAATATCCAGGATATACAAGGAACTCAACAGGAAAAAAACTCCCATTAAAAATTGAGCTGAGGACACACACAAATAGACATTTCTCTGAAGAAGACATACAAAGGGCCAAGAGATATACGAAAAAAAATGTTCAACATAACTTATCATCAGGGAAATGCAAATCAAAACCACAATGACGTATCATCTTACTCCAGTTAGAATGGTTATTATAAAAAGACAGAAAATTACAGTGAGGTTGTGGAGAAAAGTTAACTCTTATATACTCTTGGTGGGAATGTAAATTAGTACAGTAAATCCAGAAAACAGTATGGAAGTTCCTCGAAAAACTGAAAATAGAGCTGCCGTATGATCCAGCAATCCCACTATTGGGTATTTATCCAAAGGAAAAGAAATGTGTATATCAAAATTTGTATATCCACCTGCACTAGAATGTTTATCACAGCACTATTTACAATGGCAAATACATGGAATCAAGCTAAGTGTCCATAAATGGATAAATAAATGTGGTATATAGACATAATGGAATGCTAATTGGCTGTAAAAAAGAATGAAATCCTGTCATTTGCAGTAACATGGATGGAACTAGGAGGTTATTATGCTAAATGAAATAATCCAGGCCTGGAAAGACAGATACTGCATGTTCTCACTCATATATGAGAAAAATTGATCTCATGGAGATGGAGAATAGAATGGTAGATATCAGAGGCTGGGAAGAGTGTGTAGGTAGGAGGCAGGGATAAAGGGAGGTTAGGAGTCGGGGATAAAGGGAGGTTAATTTAGTGGATACAAAGATAGATAGAAGAAATAAGCCCCAATTATCAATAGCAGAGTAGAGTGACTATAGTTAGCAACAATGTATTATATATTTCAAAGAAGCTAGAAGAGAGGACCTGAAATGTGTTCCTAACACACAAAAATGATAAATACTCAAGATGATACCATAAATACATGGACTTGATCATCACACATTGTATGCATGTAATAAGATATCACATGTAGCCCATAAATATGTATAAATATTATATGTCAATAAAAGTATTTTAAAAAGTTTGACTAGATATAAATTTTTCAGCCAGTTTTAATTAATTTTAATTGACAAATAAAAGTTATATATATTTATGGTGTTCAACATGATATTTGAAGTATGTATATATTGTGGAACCACTAAAACAAGCTGTTTAGCACATGCATTATTTCACACACTTATCTTTTTTGTGGTTAGAATGCTGAAAATCTACTCTTTGCAGTTTTCAAATATAAAATACATTGTTACTAACTATAGTCATCAAGTTATACACTAGATCTCTTGAACTTATTTCTCCTGTCTAACTAAAATTTTGTATTCTTTTACCAATAGCTCCCCAACTCCCACCCCTCCAATCTACTGTCTGCTTCTATGAGTTAAACTTTTTCAGATTCCATGTATAGATGAGATCATGCAGTATTTGTCTTTCTGTGCCTGAATTATTTCACTTAACAGAATATCCTCCAGGTTCATTCATGTTGTTGCAAATGACAGAATTCTCTTCTAAGGCTGAATAACATTTATTGTATGTATAAATATAAATATATAATATATATATATCACATATTCTTTATTCATCTCTTAATGGACAGTTAGGTTGATTCCATATCTTGGCTTTTGTGAATAATGCTGCAATGAACATGGAAGTGGCCATATCTCTTCTACATACTCATTTCTTGTTTTTTGGATGTATACCCAGTAGTGTGATTGCTGGGTCATATGGTAGTTCTATTTTTAATTTTCTGAGGAATCTTCATACTGTTTTTCATAATGGCTGTACTAATTAACATTCCCACCTACAGTTCTCTTTTCTCCCCCAAAACACTTATCTTTCATCTTTTTTGATAATAGCCATTCTAACAGGTATGAGCTGATCTCTCGTTTTGTTTTTAATTTGCATTTTCCTGATGAATAGGGATGTTGAGCATTTTTTCATATACTTGTTGGCTATTTGTATATCTTCTTTTGAGAAACATCTATTCAAGTCCCTTTGTTCATATTTTTTTAAGTCAAATAGGTATACACATTTTTAACAGTTGTTTTTGAAAAGAGGATGTATAAGGGAGTTGAGGTAGAGGATATATTCAGGGGCTGGCTAACATTCCTGTACTTCTCAGTTGCTCTTCAGATCCTAATATTTCCCTGCCATTTCACACCAAACACACGTTTCTGCCACTGCCAGGGTAAGATAAAAGGGCACACCTAAAAACTTATCCCAATGCTGGCTCCCCAGAACAGTGCTGTGATAGTTAATTTTATGTCAACTTGACTGGGCCTTGGGGTACTCATTATTCTAAGTGTGTGTTTCTGAATGAGATTAATATTTGAATTGGGAGACTGAGGAAAACAGATTGCCCTCTCCAATGTGATTGGACCTCATGCAATTCATTGAAGGCCTAGACAGAGCAAAAAGACTGAGTAACGGTGAATTCCCTCTCTCCACCTGACTGTCTTCAAGATGAGACGTTAGCCTTCTGCCTTCGGGCGTGGACCTGAACTGGAACTCACACCATTGGCCCTCCTAGTTCTTAGGCGTTTGGATTCAAACTGAATCTGTACCACTATCTCTCCTGAGCCATTTCCTTATAATAAATCTCTTTATCTATCTATATTATCTATATCTATTTCCAATTGCTTCTATTTCTCTGGAGAACCCTGACTAATAGAGTTGTTCAGCTGTGATGGTTTCTCATAGTATTTATATTAGTTTGAAAGATACTTCAAAGTTTTTCTAGCTTTTGTGATGTCTTCAGATTTGGGTTTGAGGAGAAAAACGATAGTCCATGCTTGTGTGCTCTCTTTGTTTTATGCTGTTATTCAGTTTTTGTATTTTTTTACAGATAGCCTTTGAAAATTATTGGAAATTCCATAAAATCTGGGATAATTACATATGCTGCATTCCTGGCATCCCATTTTCTAACCATTATTTTCTTACATAGTCAGCACACTTGAATTATCTATTCAACAAGGTAATTTTCTTTTAGATTTAGAGAATAAAATATTTGGGACAGAGTTAGGGAGTATTTGCCTTCTTTCCAAAAGAACTAATCTCATAATTCTACATATTATTTTGTTGAACCAGGTTAAATACAATTTTTTGTTTGCTTGTTTGTTTGTTTTGAGTAGAGGTTTCACTCTTGTCTCCTAGGCTGGAGTGCAATGGCACGATCTTGGGCCACTGCAACTGCCACCTCCCGGGTTCAAGCAATTCTCCCGCCTCAGCCTCTTGAGTGGCTGGGACTACAGGCACCCGCCACCACACCCAGCTAATTTTTGTATTTTTAGTAGAGACGGGGTTTCACTATGTTGGCCAGGCTGGTTTCGAACTCCTGACCTCAGGTGGTCCTCCCATCCCAGCCTCCTGAAGTGCTGGTATTACAGGCATGAGCCACCACGCCCAGCCTAAATACAAATTTTAAGGGAAACATAAACATAAAACTTAACGAAATGTGGACTGGGACTGAATAAGATGCTCTATAAAACAAGAAATACATTTTTAAAAATAATTTTTATTTTTTCAGCTTTATTGAGGCAAAATTGACAAAAATTTTATATATTTTTGATACACAATGTGATGTACTGATATACATATGCATTGTGAAATGATTACCACAATCAAGCTAACTAACATCTCCATCACCTCACATGTTTGGCTTTTCTAAATGGTGAAAATATTTAAGGTCTACACTTTTAGCATATTTCAACAATACAATATTATTAACTATAGTCACCAAGCTGTACATTAGGTCTCCAGAATGTATTAATCCTGCCTAACTCTACCCTTTGACCAACATCTCCCATTTCCCCATGCCCCAGTCCCTGGCAATTATCATTTACCGTGTGCTATGAGTTTGGCTTTTTTAGATTCCACATATATGTGAGATCATGCAGTATTTGTCTTTCTGTGCCTGGCTTACTTCACTTAACATAATGTCCACTGGGTTTATCCAGGTTGTCAAAAATGCACAAATGACAGAAATTCCTCCTTTTTTTAAAAAAAGAGACAAGATCTTGCTCTGTTGCCTAGTCTAGAGTACAGTGGTACAATTGTAGCTCACTGTAACCTCAAACTCTTGGGCTCAAGCAATCCTCCCACCTCAGGTTCCCAAGTAGCTAGGACTACAGGTGGGTGCCATCACGCCTGCCTGATTTTTATTTCTTTGTACAGGCAGGGTCTTGCTATGTTGCCCAGGCTGGTCTCAAACTCTGAGCCTCAAGTGGTCCTCTCACCTTCTTCTCACAACATGCTGGGATTATAGGCGTGAGACACTGTGCCTGGCCAATTTCCTCCTTTTTAAGTGCTGAATAATGTCCATTGTGTGTGTGTATGTATCATATTTTCTTTATTTGTTCATCTGTTAGTGGACATCTAGGTTGCTTCCATATCTTGATTATTGTGAATAATGCTGCAATGACCATGAATAATGCTGCAAAGAAGAGATACCTCTTTGACATACTGATTTTATTTCTTTTGGACATATATCCAGAAGTGGGATGGTAGTTCTACTTGTAATTTTTTAAGGAACCTCCATACTGTTTTTTATAATCACTGTACTCAGTAACATTCCCATCAACCATGTATACAAGTTCCTTTTTCTCTGCATCCTTGCCAATATTTATTATTTTCTGTCTTTTTGATAATGGACATGCTGAAGCAGGCCTGACCTGCCTGGACCCTGGGGTTGTGAGTGCTGGGACAGACTTAGAGTCTGGATCTGCAAGGATGGTTCTGAAACCAGAAGCTGCACAAGCTGGTCAGAGTATGGGGTAGGCCAGGAGTCTAGGTTTGCAGGGACAGGCCTGGCACTGGGGTTCACTGGAGTGAGCTTGGTGCTGGGGTTTTCAGTAAAGTTGGGTGCTCATACACTCTCCTCTCATGCAGAAGAATCTCCCTCTGTGCTGTGAAACTTGGGCTGGGAGAGCAGTGGCACTGGCAAAGTAAAACTGTCCTTCCTACCTCCTTTAATGCATCTTTTTTTCATTTCTGTGGTTCACCCAGGTGCTGTAATCTCTCACCCGGATTCCTGAGCCCTTGTGAATGCATTTTCTTATGTAGATAGTTGTTCAAATTGATGATTCTGCAAGGGGATAAGCATTGGAAACTCCTCTGCTGCCATCTTGCTGGAAATACTTATCTTTGACATTGAAATTTAGACAGCATTTTGAAACTCTTAGACTGGAGAAAGTTTATTTAAATTGGTTTTACTTTCTTGACAGTTTGAAACCATACTGTCACTATGCAGAAATCACTTGACTTGGTTATAGTTTACGTTTTATTCAATATTAAAATATTAGGTGCCTTAGTATTAGGTATTAAGGCAATTCACAATTTAACTGACTTTACTTTTATTCACAGTTCTGTGACATTTTTAACAGTGTAATTTATATTAAATTTAAACTTGGAATGAAATAACCCTCTACTTGAACACTATAGCTTTAAGGTACTTAAGCATAGTCAGAAAATAAGATGTAAATGCTACTGATTAGAGCAGATTGGAATATGTAGATTTATATTATGAAAAGCAATGTTCTCTCTACTACCCTGCTGATTCAAGGCTATAAATTATTTTTAGTGGAAGGAAAAGATAAAGATTAACTTTTTATTTATTCCAACTGGGTGGGTATTAGAATTTCAAGGGCCTGAACATGTGACTGATTGGAGCTTGCATAACTGCTAAATGACCAGATAGTGCCAGTAATTTTGACGTGACATTAAAATTTTAAAAATAAAGTTTTTCTGGCCAGGCGCGGTGGCTCATGCCTGTAATCCCAGCACTTTGGGAGGCCGAGGCGGGCGGATCACAAGGTCAGGAGATCGAGACCATCCCGGCTAACATGGTGAAACCCTGTCTCTACTAAAAGTACAAAAAATTAGCTGGGCGTGGTGGCGGGCGCCTGTAGTCCCAGCTGCTGGAGAGGCTGAGGCAGGAGAATGGCGTGAACTCAGGAGGCGGAGCTTGTAGTGAGCTGAGATCGCGCCACTGCACTCCAGCCTGGGCGACAGAGCGAGACTCCGTCTCAAAAAAAAAAAAAAAAAAATACAGTTTTTCTGATATTTTGAAGGAATGAATGAAAAAGTGATGTGTAATTTAAAGATGGTAAACCTGACATGTTGATGCTTTCCCTTTGAATTTCAATTGCTGCCCTATAACTTGCCTTAGAGGCTGAATGGCTCATTTAAAAACATTTCTATTGCCTTGCTTTACATTTGCTCTTGATTTCTCCGAAGTTGACACAAGTCACATGCAATTAAATTTATATCCCTGGTGGACAGGCTCATCCTAATATCCTTTGACTCACACCCAGGTTGTTTGCAGCTTGGCAGTTCTGCTTCAAGACACATCACTTTTTATTTTTATAAAGTATTTTAAAATAATGCCATCATAGAATTTGTAATATACATTGGTAACTGAAAAAATTAAAAAAACGAGTACTACATTGTTATATATAATGTGTATTCATTCAACTATGTCAAAATATAAATATACAAAAAGATTGAAATGAAATGCCAAAATGTTAATTAATTTTTTTCTGTTTAAAAATTACCGTTTATATATAGATATATTTGCAATATAAACTATATACTAGATAATATTCTTGTATCAATGTTAGATTTTTTAGATGTGATAATGGTATTATGGTTAAATAAGAGAGAATGTTTTTATTAGAAAATACATGTCTGCAACTCACTTTCAAATGACTTTTTTTGTTACTAACTTTAATTTTTTCCCTCATTTTAAAAATTGTGGTAGAATACATATAAAAAATTTACCATCTTAGCCATTTTAAGTGCATAGTTTAATGGTATTAAATATATTCATAATGTTGTGCAACAATCACCATCATCCATCTTCTTAACTCTTCATCTTGTAATACTGAAATTCTGTGCCCATTAATCAATAACTCTCCATTCCTTTCTCTCCCCAGCCTCTGGCAACCACCATTCTACTTTCTATCTTTCTGATTTTAACCATGCTAAGTACCTCGTATAAGTGAAATGAAACATTATTTATCCTTTTTGTTACTGGCTTACTTTACTCATAATATTCTCAAGGTTCATCTATATTGTAGCATGTCAGAAATTCATTCACTTTTAGAGATCAATAATATTCTATTGCAGCACATACCACATTTTGCTGATCCATTTAATTACTGATGGATGCTTGGGCTATTTCCATCTCTTGTCTACTGTAGCTTGATTATTGTAGCTTTGTATTAAATTTTGAAATCAAGAAGTGTGAGTTTTCCAGGTTTGTTCACCTTTTTAAAGATTGTTTTGGCTATTTGGGGTCCCTTGAGATTTTATATGAATTTTAAGATAGCTTTCTCTATTTCTGCCCAAAAAAATAATAATTGGGATTTTAATAAGGGTTGCAATGAATCTGTAGATCATTTTGAATAGTACTGACATCTTAATAGTAAGTCTTCCAAGAACGTGGGATGCTTCCAATTTATTATATCTTCTACAATTCCTTTCAGTAATATTTTATAGTTTTCAGTGTATAAGTATAACCTCCTTGGTTAGGTTTATTTCTAAGTGTTTTATCCTTTTTGCTGCAAATGGAATTGTTGTCTTAATTTCCTTTTTGGATTGTTCATTGTAGTGTATAGAAATGCAACTGATTTTTGCTTGTTGTCTTTGTGTCCTGCTCCTTTGCTAAATTATATATTAGCCCTAACAGTATTTCTAGTAGAATCTTCAGGGTTTTTTACATATAAGATTATATCATCTGTGAACAGAGGTAATATTATTTTTTCCTTTTCAATTTGGATGCCTTTTATTTCTTTTTCCTGTTTAATTGCTATGGCTAGAATTTTCAGTACTATGTTGAATAGAAGTGGTGAAAAGCACGTATCCTTGCCTTTATTTCTGATTGTAGAGGAGAAGCTTTTAGTATTTTACCACTAAGTATATTGATCCTTGTGGGCCTTTTATATATGCCTTTTATTATGTTGAGGTATTTTCATTTTATTCCTACCTTGTTGAGTATTTTTTAAATCACAAAAGATGTAAAATTTTGTCAAATGCTTTTTCTACCTTATTTGAGACGATCATGTGGTTTTTGTGCTTCCTTCTGTTAACGTGGTGTGTTACAACTGGCTGATTCTTGTATGTTGAACGATCCTAGCATTCCAGGAATAAATCCCACTTGGTCATAGTGTATAATCCTTCTAATATGCTGCTGAATTCTATTTTGTTGAGCATATTTTCATCAATGTTCATAAGGGATATTGGTCTATAGTTTTCTTGTATTGTCTTTGTCTGGCTTTGGTATCAGGGTAATTCTGGTCTTATAAAATGAGGTAAGTGCTTTCACAGTGTTTGTGGGAGTGTAAGTTAGTTCAACCACTGTAGAAGACAGTGTGGTGATTCCTCAAAGATCTAGAAGCAGAAATATAAATTGACCCAGCAATGCCATTATTGGATATATACCCAAAGGAATAGAAATCATTATATTATAAAGATACATGCACAAGTATGTTCATCACAGCACTATTTACAATAGCAAAGACATGAAATCAACCCCAATGGTTATCAATGATAGACTGGATAAAGAAAATGTGATACCTGTACACCATGGAATACTATGCAGCCATGAAAAGGAATGATATCATGTCCTTTGCAGGGACATGGATAGAGCTATAAGCTGTTATCCTTAGCAAACTAATGCAGGAACAGAAAACCAAACACTGCACGTTCTCACTTATAAGTGGGAGCTGAACTATGAGAACACATGGACACATCAGGGTGAACAACATATACTGGGGCCAGTCATGGGGGCAAGGGAAGGGAGAGCATCAGGAAGAATTGCTAATGGATGCTGGGCTTAATACTTAGGTGATGGGTTGATCTGTACAGCAAACCACCATGGCACACATTTACCTATGTAACAAACCTACACACCCTGCACATGTACCCCAGAACTGAAAAAAGTTGATGAAAAGTAAAAAAACAAAGAAGTAAAATGAGTTAGGAAGTGTTCCATCCTCTTCAATTTTGGGGGGAAAGTTTGAAAAGGATTGGCATTCGTTCTTCCTTAAATATTTGGTAGAATTAACCAGTGAAGTCATCAGGTCTAGGGCTGTTATTGTTGGGAGATTTTTTGATTACTGATTCAATTGCCCTACTAGTTATAGGTCTATTCAGATTTTTTATTTCTTCGTGATTTAGTCTTGGTAGGTTTTCTGTTTTTAGGAAAATTTTCATTTCATCTACATCGCACAATTTGTTGGTATATAATTGTTCATAATACTGTCTCATGATCCTTTTTATTTCTATAGAATCAATAATTTCCCCACTTTCATTTATTTAAGTCGTTTGAGTCTTTCTTTTTTTCTCAGTATGTCTAACTAAAGGTTTGTCAACTTTCTTGATTTTATTAAAGAACCAACTTTTAGTTTGATTTTTTTCAATCGTCTTTCTTTTCTTTATTTCATTGATCTGTTCTCTAATTTTTATTATTTCCTTCATTCTGTTGGTTTTGGGTTTGTTTTCTTTTTCTTTTTCCAGTTATTCAAGTTGAAAGCTAGGTTGTTGACTTGAGACCTTTCTTGTTTCTTAATGCAAGCATTTATTGCTATAAATCCCTTGAACTTTTTTCTTTGTGTCTCATAAGTTTTGGTACATTGTGTTTTCATTTTCATTTGTCTTTAATTATAATTTGTCTAATTTGTGTCTATATCTAATTTCCTTTGTAATTTTTTTCATCCATTGGTTAAAATACAATACCCATCAAAATACCATCATCATTCTTCACAGAACTAGAAAAAACAATCCTAAAATTCATATAGAACCATAAAGGAGTCTGCATAGCCAAAGCAAGACTAAACAACAAGAGCAAATCTGGGGGCATCACATTACCTGACTTCAAACTACACAACAAGGCTATAGTTACCAAAACAGCTTGGTACTGGTATAAAAAACAGGCACACAGACCAATGGAACAGAATAGAGAACCCAGAAATAAAGCCAAATACTTACAGCCAAATGATCTTCGACAAAGGAAACAAAAACACAAAGTGGGGAAAGGACACCCTTATTCAACAAATGGTGCTGGGATAATTGGCAACCCACATATAGAAAAATGAAATGGATCCTCATCTCTCACCTTACACAAAAATCAACTCAAGAGGGATCAAAGGCTTAAATCTAAGACTTGAAACCATAAAAATTCTAGAAGATAACATCAGAAAAATTCTTCTAGACATTGGCTTAGGCAAAGAGTTCATGATCAAGAACCTCAATGCAAATGCAACAAAAATAAAGATAAACAGATGGGACTTAATTAAACTAAAAAGCTTCTGCACAGCAAAAGAAATAATTAGCAGAGTAAACAGACAACCCAAAGAGTGAGAGAAAATCTTCACAAACTATGCATCCAACAAACTCCTAATTGACAGAATCTTCAAGGAACTCTAACAAATCAGAAAGGAATAAACAAGTAATCTTATCAAAAGGTGAGCTAAGGACATGAATTGACATTTCTCAAAAGAAGACATACAAATGGCCAAAAAAAAAAATGAAAATATGCTCAACATCACTAATTATCAGGAAAATGCAAATTAAAACCATGATGCAATACCATCTTACTCCTGAAAGAATGGCCATAATTTAAAAATTAAAAAATAGTAGATGTTGGCATGGATGCAGTGAAAAGGGAACACTTTTACAATACTAGTGGGAATGTAAACTAGTACAACCACTGTGGAAAACAGTATGGAGATTTCTTAAAGAACTAAAAGCAGAACTACCATTTGATCCAGCAATTCCACTACTGGGTATTTACCAAGAGGAAAAGAAGTTGTTATGTAAAAAAGACACTTGCACACACGTGTTTATAGCAGCACAATTCTCAATTGCAAAAATATGGTACCAACCTAAATGTCCATTCACCAACAAGTGGATAAAGAAAATGTGGTATGTATATGCCGCGGAGTACTATTCAGCCATAAAAAGGAATGAAATAATGGCATTTGTGGCAAACTGGGTGGAGTCAGAGACCATTATTTTAAGTGAAGTAATTCAGAAATGGAAAACCAAATATTGTATGTTCTCACTTATAAGCGGGAGCTAAGCTATGAGGACACAAAGGCATAAGAATGATATAATGGACTTTGGGTACTTGGGGGGAAGGTTGGGCAGGGGATAAAGGATAAAAGACCACACATTGGCTATAGTGTACACTGCTCAGGTGATGAGTGCACCAAAATTTCAGAAATCATCACTAAATAACTTACCCATGTAACAAAAACCACCTGTTCCCCAAAAACTATTGAAATAAAATAAAATATTTAAAACATCAACACAAAGAAACTTCTAAAGGAATCCAGGGAATGAAGGAAGAGATCAATATTTTAAAAAGACACCAATCAGAACTTCTAGAATTGAAAAACTCACTTGAGGAATTTCAAAATACAACTGAAAGCTTTCTCAATAGACTGGACCAAGCAGAAGAAACAATTTTAGAGCTTGAAGACCATCTTTTGAACTAAATCTGACAAAAATAAAGAAAAAATAATTTTTGTAAATGAGCAGTTTTTGAGAAATATGGAATTATTTAAAGCAACTAAACATATGAATTATTGGCATTCCTGAGAGAGGAGAAAAAGCAAGTAATCTGGAAAACATATTTAAGAGAACAATCCAAGAAATCTTCCCCAATTTTGCTAGGGAGGTAGACATCAAGATACAAGAAATCCAGAGAACATTTGTGAGATATTATACAAAATGATCATCACCAGGCATATAGTCACCAGACTGTCCAAGGTCAATGCTAAAGAAAAAGTCTTAAAGGCCACTAGAGAAAAAGGGCAGATCACATACAAAGGGAATCTTATCAGGCTCACAGTGCATTTCTAAGCATAAACTTTACAAGCCAGGGATCTTGGGGCCCTATTTTCAGCTTTTTTAGAAAAGAAATTCCAACCAAGAGTTTAACGTCCTGCTAAACTAATCTTCATAAGCAAAGAAGAAATGGAAATGAAATCTTTTCCAGACAAGCAAGCACTAAAAGAATTTATTACTACTAGACCAGCCTTTCAAGAGATCCTTAAGGGAGTTCTAAACATGGAAACAAAAGAATTATATTTGCTACCACAAAAATACACTTAAGTACATAGCCCACAGACCCTATAAAGCAACCAAACAATTGAAACTCTAAAGCAAACAGCTAATGACTTAACGATAAGATCAAACCTCACCTATCAATATTAACCTTGAATATAAATGGTCTACATGCTCCCACTTAAAAAGAACAGAGTGATAAATTGGATTTTTTAAAATGACCCATCTGTCTGTTGTCTTCAAGAGACCCATTTCACAAAATGACACTCATAGGCTCAAAGTAGAAGATTGGAGAAAGATCTAGCATGCAAATGGAAAACAAAAACAAAAACAAAAAGCAGGGGTTGCTATTCTTCTATCAGATAAAACAGATTTTAGACCAACAACCATAACAATGGACAAAAAATACCATGCATTACATAATGATAATGAGTCCAATTCAAAAGGAATATTTAATTATCCTAAATGTATATGCATCCAACATTTGAGCACTCAGATTCATAAAACAATGTACTTTTAAACTTACAAAAAGACTTAGACAGCCACACAATAATAGTGGGGGACTTCAACACCCCTGACAGCATTAGACAGATCATCAAGGCAGAAAGCTAACGAAGATATTCTGGACTTAAACTTTACACTTGATCAACTGGACCTAATAGACATCTACAGAATACTCCATCCATCAACCACAGACTATACATTCTTCTCCTCTGCATATGGAACATACTTTAAGATTAACCACATGTTCAGTCATAAAGCAAGTCTCAATATATTCAAAATGTTGGAAATTATACCAACCATACTCTCAGACCACAGTGGAATAAAAATAGAATTGATACCAAGAAGATCTCTCAAAACCACACAATTACATGAAAATTAAACAATTTGATCTGAGTGATTTTGGATAAATAACAAAATCAAGGCAGAAACTTTAAAATTCTTTGAAATAAATGAAAATAGAGACACAACATACCAAAATTTCTTGGATGCATCTAAAGCTGTGTTAAGAGTACAATTTATAATACTAAATGCCTACCTCAAAAAGTTAGAAAGATCTAAAATTAATTATCTAACATGACACCTAGAGGAACTAGAAAAACAATAACAACCTAATTCCACAGATAAAAGAAGAAAGGAAATAACTAAAATCAGAGCAGAAGTGAATAAAACTGAGACCCAAAAATCCATACAAAGAATCAACAAAAGCAAAATTTGTTTTTTAAAAGAATAAACAAGATTGATAGACTGCTAGCTAGATTAACAATAGAAAAAGAGAGAAGATATAAATAAAGCACAATCAGAAACAACAAAGGCAAGAGATCCTATGGAAATACAAAAGATCCTCAGAGACTATTATGAATACCTCCACACATGCAAACGAGAAAATCTAGAGGAAATGGAAAAATTTCTGAAAACACACAACCTCCTAAGATTGAATCAGGAAGAAATTGATACTGTGAACAGACCAATACCAAGTTATACAATTGAATCAGTAATAAAAAACCTCCCAACAAGAAAAAGTCCCAGACCAGATGGATTCACAGACAAATTCTACCAGACATACACCAAAGAGTTGGTACCAATTTTACTGAAACTATTTCAAAAAATCAAGGAGGACAAACTCCTCCTATATTAGTCCATTTCATACTGCTATAAAGAACTGCCCAAGACTAGGTAATTTATAAAGGAAAGAGGTTTAATTAACTCACAGTTCAGCAAGACTGGGGAGGCCTCAAGAAACTTACGATTATGGCATATATCCTGCCTAACTCATTCTTTGAAGCCAATATCACCCTGATACCAAAACCTGGCAAAGACACAATGAAAAAGAAAGCTACAGACCAAGATCCCTGATGAACATTGACACAAAAATCCTCAACAAAATGATAGCAAACTGAATCCAGCAGCACATCAAAAAGTTAATTCACCATGATCAAGTAGGCTTGATTCCTGGGACGCAAGGTAGGTTCAACATACACAAGTCAATAAATGTGATTCACCACAAAAGAGAATTAAAAACAGAAACTGTATAATCATCTAAATAGATACAGAAGAAGCTTTCATCATAATCCAACATCTATTCATTAAAAAAAAAGACCCTAAGGAAACTATGTATCAAAGGAATATACCTCAAAATAATAGTAATAGCCATCTATGATAAATCCACAGCTAACATACTGAAAAGGCAAAAACTGGAAACATTCCCCTTGAGAATTGGAATAAGATAAGAGTCCACATGCCCACCACTCCTATTCAACCTAGTATTGGAAGTGCTAGCCAGAGCAATTAAGCAATAGAAGGAAATATAAGGCATCCAAATTGGAAAATAAGTTAAACTATCTCTCTTCATGGACAAAATTATTTTATACCTTGGAAACCCTAAAGTCTCCACCAAAAGGCTCTTGGAACTAATAACAACTTCAACAAAGTTTCAGGATACAGAATCAA
Organism: Macaca mulatta; assembly: GCF_049350105.2. Lineage (NCBI taxonomy): Eukaryota > Metazoa > Chordata > Mammalia > Primates > Cercopithecidae > Macaca > Macaca mulatta. Next base: position 133,531,561 of record NC_133412.1, on the reverse strand, counting down.
TGGACAAAAGTCAATAGCATTTCTATACACCAATCATGTTTGACCTGGGAGCCAAATTAATACAATCCCATTTACTTTAGCCACAAATAATATTAAATATCTGGGAATATATCTAACCAAGGAGGTGAAAGATCTACAACGAGAACTACAAAACACTGCTGAAATAAATCACAGATGACACAAACAAATTGAAAAGCATTCCATGCTCATGACTTGAAAGAATCAGTATCATTAAATTGGTCCTACTGCTCAAAACAAACTACAGATTCAATGCTATTCTTGGCAAAATACCAATGTCACTTTTCACAGAATTGGGAAAAAAAACCCCAAATCTCAGCATTACACCATATACTCAGGTAACAAACATGCATTGTACCCCCTGAATATAAAATAAAAGTTGAAGGAGAAAAGTAAAACATAAAAAGCAGGCAGATTAGAGAAAAACGAATGAAAAGGAACAAAAGAAACCTCCGGGAACTGTGGAACTATGTCAAAAGACCAAACCCGTGACTTATTAGAGTACCTGAAAGATATGGGGAGAATGAAACCAAGTTGGCAAACATACTTCAGGATATCATCCGGGAGAACTTCCCCAAGCTAGCAAGACAGATCAACATTCAAATTCAGGAAATCCAGAGAACCCCAGTAAGATACTTCACGAGAATATCAACCCAAGACACATAAACATCAGATTCTCCAAAGTTTAAATGAAGGAAAAAATGTTAAGGGCAGCCTGAGAGAGGCCAGGTCACCTATAAAGGGAAGCCCATCAGACTAACGGCAGACTTCTCAGTGGAAACCCTACAAGCCAAAAGAGACTGGGGGCCAATATTCAACATTCTTAAAGAAAAGAATTTCCAACCCAGGATTTCGTATTCAGCCAAACTAAGATTCATAAACAAAAGAGAAATAAAATCCTTTTCAGATAGGCAAATGCTGAGGGAATTCATTACCACCAGGCCTGCCTTGCAAGAGCTCCTGAAGGAAGCACTAAATATGGAAAGGAAAAACCATTACCAGCCACTACTAAAACACACTGAAGTACACAGACCAATGGCACTATGAAGCAATTAGATAAACAAGTCTGCAAAATAACCAGCCAGCATCATGATGACAGGATCAAATTCACACATAACAATATTAACCTTAAATGTAAATGGGCAAGATGTCCCAATTAAAAGACACAGAATGACAAGCTGGATAAAAAGTCAAGACCCATCTCACATGCACAGACACACATAGGCTCAAAATAAAGGGATGGAGGAAAATTTACCAAGCAAATGGAAAGCAGAAAAAAGCAGAGGTTGCAATCCTAGTTTCTGACAAAACAGACTTTAAACCAACAAAGATCAAAAAGTACAAAGAAGGGTATTACATAATGGTACAGGGTTCAATTCAACAAGAAGAGCTAACTATCCTAAATACATATGTACCCTATACAGGAGCATCCAAATTCATAAAACAAGTTCTTAGAGACCTACAAAGAGACTTAGACTCCTGCACAATAATAGTGGGAGACTTTAAAACCCACTGTAAATATTAGACCACCAAGATAGAAAATTAAGAAGGATATTTAGGACTTGAACTCAGCTCTGGATCAAGTGGACCTGATAGATATCTACAGAACTCCCCACCCCAAAACAACAGAATATACATTCTTCTTGGTGCCACGTGGCACTTAACTCTAAATTGATCACATAATTGGAAGTAAAATACTCCACAGCAACAGCAAAAGAAATGAAATCATAACAGTCTCTCAGACCACAGCACAATTAAACTAGAACTGAAGATTAAGAAATTAACTCAAAACCACACAACTGCATGGAAATTGAACAACCTGCTCCTGAAGGACTCCTTGGTAAATAATGAAATTAAGACAGAAATCAAGAAGTTATTTGAAACTAATGAGAACAAAGAGACAACACAGCTAATGCAGTGTTAACAGGGAAAATCTGGGACACAGCTAGTGCAGTCTTAAGAGGGAAATTTGCAGCACTAAATGCCCACATCAAAAAGCTAGAAAGATCTCAAATAGACATCCTAACATCACAACTAAAAGAACTAGAGAACCAAGAGCAAAGAAACCCCAAAGCTAGCAGAAGACAAGAAATAACCAAGATCAGAGCACAACTGAAGGAAATAGAGACATGAAAAACCCTTGAAAAAATTAACAAATCCAGAAGCTGTTTTTCTGAAAAAGTCAATAAAATAGATATGCTTCTAGCTAGATTAATAAAGAAGAAAAGAGCGAATAATCAAATAGACACAATAAAAAATGATAAGGAGGATATCACCACTGACCTCACAGAAGTACAAACAACCATCAGAGGATACTACAAATACCTCTATGCAAATAAACTAGAAAACCTAGAAGGAATGGATAAATTCCTGGACACATACACCCTCCCAAGACTGAATCAGGAAGAAGTTGAATCGCTGAATAAAACAATAACAGGTTCTGAAATTGAGGCAGTAATTAATAGCCTACCAACCAAAAAAACCCCAGGATCAGATGATTTACAGCTGAATTCTACCAGAGGTACAAAGAGGAGCGGTACTGCTTCTTCTGAAACTATTCCAAACAGTTGAAAGGACAGACTCCTCCCTAACTCATTTTATGAAGCCAGCATCATCCTGATACCAAACCCTGGCAGAGATGTAACAAAAAAATGAAATTTCAGGCCAATATCCCTGATGAACATCGATGCTAAAATCCTCAATACAATACTGGCAAACCAAATCCAGCAGCACATCAAAAAGCTTATCCGCCACACTCAAGTCAGCTTCATCCCCAGGATGCAAGGCTGTTTCAACAGACACAAATCAATAGATGTATTTCATCCTCTAAACGGAACTAAAGACAAAAACCACATGAGTATCTTGTGGAAAAGGCCTTCGATAAAATTCAACATCCCTTCATGTTAAAAACTCTCAATAAACTAGGTATTGAAGGAACATACCTCAAAATAATAAGAGCCATTTGTTACAAACCCACAGCCAATATCATACCGAATGGGCAAAAGCTAGAAGTATTCCCCTTGAAAACTGGCACAAGACAAGGATGCCCTCTCTCACCACTCCTAGTCAACATAGTATTGGAAGTTCTGGCCAGGGCAATCAAGCAAGAGAAAGAAATAAAGGGTATTCAAATAGCAAGAGAGGAAGCCAGATTGTCTCTATTCGCAGATAACAGAAAACTTCATCGTCTCCGTCCGAAAACTTCTGAAGATGATAAGCAACTTCAGCAAAGTCTCAGGATACAAAATCAATGGCAAAAATCACAAGCACTCCTATACACCAACAACAGACAGAGAGCCAAATCATGAATGAACTCCCATTCACAGTTACCACAAACAGAATTAAATACCTAGGAATACAGTTAATAAGGGAAGTTAAGGACCTCTTCAAGGAGAACTACAAACCACTGCTCAAGGAAATCAGAGAGGACACAAGCAAATGGAAAAACATTTCATGCTCATGGATAGGAACAATCAATATTATGAAAATGGCCATACTGCCCAAAGTAATTTATAGATTCATTGCTATTCCCATCAAACTACCATTGACATTCTTCACAAAATTAGAAAAAAAGATCTTAAAATTCATATGGAGCCAAAAAAGAGCCTGTATAGCCAAAGCAATCCTAAGCAAAAAGAACAAAGCTGGAGGTATCATGTTACCCAACTTCAAACTATACCACAAGGCTACAGTAACCCAATCAACATGATATTGATACAAAAACAGACACACTGACCAATGGAACAGAATAGAGAACTCAGAAATAAGATTGCACATCTGCAACCATATGATCTTCGACAAACCTGACAAAAAGCAATAGGGAAAGAATATTCTAATAAATGGCACTGGGAGAACAGGCTAGCCTGTTTTCTAGCTACATGCAGAAAATTGAAACTGGACCCCTTTCTTACACCTTATACAAAAATTAACTCAAGAGGATTAAAGACTTAAATGTAAAATCCAAAACTATAAAAACGCTGGAAGAAAATCTAAGCAATACCATTCAGGACATAGGCACAGGCAAAGATTTCATGACAAAGATATCAAAAGCAATTGCAACAAAGGCAAAAATTGACAAATGGGATCAAAATTAAACTAATTTAAATTAAAATAACCAAACTAAAGAACTTCTGCACAGCAAAAGAAACTATCATCAGAGTGAACAGACAACTTACAGAATGGGAGAACATTTTTGCAATCTATCCAACAAAGGTCTTATATCCAGAGTCTACAAGGAACTTAAACAAATTTACAAGAAAAAAACAAACAACCTCATTAAAAAGTGGGCAAAAGACATGAACAGACACTTCTCAAAAAAAAAAAAAAGACATTTATTCAGGCAACAAACATATGAAAAAAGCTCAACAACACTGATCATTAGAGAAATGCAAATCAAAACCACAGTGAGATACCATCTCACACCTTTCAGAATGGTGACTATTTAAAAGTCAAGAAACAACAGACGCTGGTGAGGCTGTGGAGAAATAGGATTGCTTTTACACTGTCGATGGGAATGTAAATTAGTTCAACCATTGTGGAAGACAGTGTGGAGATTCCTCAAAGACCTAGAAACAGAAATACCATTTGACCCAGCAATCCCATTACTGGATATATACCCAAAACAATATAAATCATTCTATTATAAAGATACATGCACACATATGTTCACTGCAGCACTCTTCACGATAGCAAAGACATGGAATCAACCCAAATGCTCATATGCCCATCGATAATACACTGGATAAAGAAAAGGTACAGATATACCATGGAATACTATGCAGCCATAAAAGGAATGAGATCATGTCCTTTGCAGGGGCATGGATGGAACTGGAAGCCATTATCCTAAGTGAACTAATGCAGGAACAGAAAACCAAACACTGCATGCCCCTACTTGTTAGTGAGAGCTGAACAATGTGAACACATAGACAGAGGGAGGGGAACAACACACACTGAGGTCTATTAGGGGGTGCAGAGAGAGGGAGAGCATCAGAAAAAATAGCTAATGTATACTGGGCATAATACCTAGGTGATGGGGTGATAGGTTAATTATATTTCTGTTTAATTAAACTATCTGTTGGAGATATGCTGATAAGTTACACTTCTTGTGTTATATGGAAATATCGGAATAACATTTTGTTTCATACTCATAGCTGTGTTTTTGAGTCCAGGTTGATTTTATGTATGAATAAATTCAAGTTCTTAGAGAGACACTACTATTGCTGTGGAGGATTAATATTCGTTTTGATACACCTATCAACCCAGCACCTAGGTATTATCTAGGTACACCATGGCAAACGTTTATCTACGTAACAAACCTGCACATTCTGCACATCCCGAAACTTAAATAAAATAAAATAATTGATGCATTCTCACTATAGAGAAATATTTCAGTTGTGAATTATGAGGATTTTAAAACATAACCAATAACAGTCTTTCTTGCTGAATTAATGTGTCTCTTTCTGTCTATTCTTGATAGAAGCAGAAAAATAAAAGGATCTTAGAAGTAAAAATGTGGCTGACAATAATTAATTCAAGAAAAACATTTAAGGCTTGCTATGTGGGAAAGATGGGCAATGTACAAGACTTGTGTAAATATGTAACATGTTTTAGGTAATGGGCATAATATGGGCAAGGGTCCTGAGGCAGGAACTTGGAATTTCTAGGAAGTAGAAGTCAATGTGGCAAGAATATGGTGAATAAGGGAGAGAAAAGAGGAACAAAATAATAGTGTAGCTTACCTGAGCCAAACAAAAATTAATCCTCCATAGCAACAGTAGCACCTCTCTAAGAACTTGAATTTATTCATACATAAATCAACCTGATCTCAAAAACACAGTTGTGAGTATAAAACAAAATATTTTATTCCTATATTTCAATGTAACACAAGACGTGTAACTTATCAGTATATCTATAACAGGTAGCTTAATTAAACAGAAACATAATTAACATTCCATGCCTACAAAAACAAAATCAATAAAATAGTACTTATCTTTTCATTGTGATTAGAGAATTGTAGGCAAAAACTCTCTTATCTTCTTTTATTGATTAAAATATCACCCATATGCTATTGATTCTCATTTGTCCTTTACAATTTAGCTCAAAGACACTTCTGCAATGCCTTCTCTGATTTCACTAAGCAGATCCTGGCACTTCTTGTATGATTCAAAAATACTTTGTTCATACCTCTTATCATAGCTTTTAAAACATTCTTTTATAATTTATCTGTTTTTAAAACTACACTTTGTGATCTATAAGTGGAAAGATTAAGCTCTAGGTCTATTAGTGACCCCAAAGTGCAGTAATGCTTTAATTATTTTTATAATTCTTGAGTAATTTCCATCTTTCCCATTTGAATGTATTTGATTTGTTTGCTACTGCTTCCTCAGACAGAGCCTAGCAGAGTCCCTAGCACATGGTAGGCGCTCAATAAATAATTTTTGAAAGAAAGGTGAATGGCATGAGCTAACTGTGCCACTAGGCTGGTCCTCCAGATCAAAGTAAATCTTAATCATTTTTGTGTTTCCAGTATCTAACGCTACTGTTTTGTTGAATATAGTTTTCCCTATGAAATTTTCTCACAATCCTAGAAGTGGGCTTCTTGAGAGCAATAATTTGGTCTTTAATCTTTGCATCCTATAGTCTGGTTTTTAGCACATGCTCAATAAATGTTTACCAAATTACTATATAACATTTAGTATACACTTGGTAAATGTATGTGCAGATGATAACTTTGAAAAATAGTCTTCTCTGATATTCCTTAAAGTTGTTTGAAAATACTTGAGGCCGGGTGCAGTGGCTCACACCTGTAATCCCAGCACTTTGGGAGGCCAAAGTGGGTGGATCACCTGAGGTCAGGAGTTCAAGACCAGCCTGGAAAACATGGTGAAACCCTGTCTCTACTAAAAATACAAAAATTAGCTGGACATGATGGTGGGTGCCTGTAATCCCAGCTACTCAGGAGGCTGAGGCATGAGAATTGCTTGAACTCAGGAGGTGGAGGTTGCGGTGAGCTGAGATGGCACCATTGCACTATACAGCCTGGGTGACAGAGCAAGCATCCATCTCCAGAAAAAAAAAAATTTAAAAAAAAAAGAAAATACTTGAAATTGAAACATTTTTGTCCTAGTGGATAATTAGTTTGTCCTAAAGTATAGTTTTCCTGAGTTTCAAAAAACGTATGTGTGGATATATTAAATTATTTTCTTTACATTTTCTTTGGGGAATGAGCTTGAAAAAAATTACCTAGGAAAAATTAATTGCAATTAGAAGTGAACTTCACATAGCAAACTAAACCCTAAAAATAATGTTTTTTCCTGAATATCTTGAACAAAAGTAATTTTACTTCTTACTTGACATTAAATGGCATATTAGTTAAGATTCTCACATGTAGGTAACAGACACCCAACTCAGACTAGCTTAAACAGAAAAGTAACCAAAAATGTGGCTTTAGATCTGAAGAGAATCATAGACTTTGTTAACAGGATTTTCACTGATTCATGCCACTTCCTCAAAGAAGTCTTCCTTCCCCTACCAAAGACTACTGGAATACCTGTTCTACACTTTCATAACACCCTGCATACCTCCTTCATATAACTTATCACAATTTTAATTATACAAAAATTATGTACTTAATTGTTTAATTTGACTTCATGGGACATTATGTACACTGTATTTTTCTTTAGTTCTTAAAGGAAATGACACTTCACAATTAAGATCATCAGAGACCAAACACAAAGACTAGGTCAACTGTAAGTACTGACATAATGTAAAACAGCTATTTGTATTTCTGTTTTTTGTCATTTATTGCTGTGTGTTAGTCACAGTGATTACTTTGACATGGGAATGCTGAAGGCTTAACAATTTTTTCCAGGATTTCAAATGTAGTTAACTTTTCTCTGAGCTATCAATATACGAAAGATGACAGCTGATGGTCAATGCTTTTACCATATCTTTATGTTAAGAAATGAAATTGGATACAAATGCATGTGTTTTTATTATAAGTTAATAAACACAGATTCCTAAACCAGTAATAAGAATTATTTTGTACTGTGATGTTCAAATTCCATATTGTAAACACATAAAGAAAAATAACACAAATATGTCAAGAGTCTTATAAGCAAATAGTTTAAATGTGTCTTTTTTTAAAATTATGATTGAACTGTGCGAACTGTTATAGGGTAAGACATTTTAGAACATAGTGGATCACTATTACCAAGGATTTGGAAGTCAAATAATGTATTTTTCAGATTATTATATACCTGTTTAACAAGTGATATTAGCTTCAGTAAATTTTAATCTAGTAGTTTGAGAAATGCCTGATTATTCTTTTCCATGATGAAATATCTACTTGAATTTTTTTCATGAAAAAAAGTATCATTTGCTATATCTTATATTACTGTTTTATATTAAGATATATTGTTAAATTTAATATATGTAATAGTTATCTTTATATATAATATAGAACATAATTATATGATATTGATATATGTTGTATGTACTATAGATATATCCATAGCTGTTATATAATACTATAGTTGATATATGGATGTTAAATAAGCTGTAATATTATGAAGGATATGTGATTAGCTTACATATGGAAGAGGGGAGAACTTGGATTTTATATACCATACCTTTCCTCTTTGTTAATTTCTACTCATTTAGGGAAGAAAATCTAGAAATAGGCTTCCCACTTCCCCTTTCATATATACTTAAATTTCTTTCTTTATAAGCAATAAACTGACACTGACTAAACACAGCCAAACCAAGTCGGGGGGAGGTGAGAATTTATTGGAAGGATGGAAGTAGTGTATAAAATAGAAGCAAAAGCTGAACAAAGTAAGCCATGGGAAGGATAGGAATCAGAAAAATTCCAGGAATCTAGGTCCATTCAGTATTCTGCTAATGGAATGAATCAGCTCCAGCCATTCATTGAGCAGAGTATCATTCTGCTCAAGGCTTGAAATTCCAAGAAAACTTTATTGGTATAACCTGAGTCATTTGCTCACTTCTTGGCACCTTGATTGATGGTTTCAGCAAGACTGCATAGTGTTGGGAAAAGTCGTTTCCAAAAGGAAAATTGGGTTACTATTCCAAAAGAAAGGAAAATAGATGATGAATAAACAAAAACATCACATGTGCACAAAAATATAGCACACATACATTCTTGCTAGTAGAAACTTTTCTCAAATGGCCAGCATTTCCTTTTTTGTCAGAATTTACTCATTTATTTGACAGATACTCAACATATACTTTATGCTAGGCCATGCAAGATGTAGAGAATACCAGAATAAGAAAATAAAAATGGATTTCTACATGATACAGTAAGTGCCACTATTCCTCTGGCAAATTAAAGAAAGTAAAGATATAGTAAACACTCACTTTTCTATACATTATTAAACTCTCATCAACCCTGCATTTAGTTTCAGGACAGCTATTGCTGATGATACACAAGACATAAGGATTAGCTGTGCCTTGCTTGTCCAGAAGTAGCAAACTGGAGGTCTGAGGTCTTGTTAGTCCTGCAGCGTTATAACTTATTTGTTAACATTAAAAAATAAGGAGAAAGGAGACAATTAAATACAACGTGGGATCTGATTGGATTCTGTTGCAGAAAAAAAGTATATTAATAGGACAATTGGTTTTCACATTAGCTAATAAGCTGTTAATGTTAATTTTTTGGCTTTGATAATTGTGCTGTGGTTATGTAAGACGTTAACATTAATATAAGTCTAAAATTATTTTTAATAAAAGCAGTACTACTGTAATGAAAATTTCTGGCTTCTCTTGAAAATGAGAAGATCTGATAGAGCTATTTTGATAGAAGGAATACTTTTCTGAAAATGTACATTATAAAAAATTGACTCAAGAAGAGAACAACCATGTAACAAATTGAAAAGTTTATTAAAAATTGCCTCTGTGGAATGTACCAGGCCTTAGGTATTTTAATGATTGTCACTATCAAATTTCCAAGAAATAATTTATATGTTTTTTAAAGTTTGAGAAGTATAGAAAAATTGTGCTTTGCTGAGAAACAAAAATATACGAGAGAATTTCAGATCATTTTAATAACGCTGATACCAACATTTGATAAAAATTGTACACAAAAGAAAGCTACAGACCCACAGCTAGTATCATACTGAATGGAGAAAAACTGAAAGCTTTTCCTCTAAGATCTGGAACATCACAAGGATGCCCACTGTCACCATTGTTATTCAATATAGTACTGGAAGTTCCAGCTAGAGCAATCAGACAAGAGAAAGAAATAAAGGGCATCCAAATTGAAAAGGAAGAAGTCAAATTATCCTGGTTTTCAGATGATATTATCTTATATTTAGAAAATCTAAAGATTCCACCAAAAAACTATCAGAACTGACAAACTCAGTAAAGTTGCAGGATACAAAATCAGCATACAAAATTCTGTAGCCTTCTATATTCCAACAGTGAACAATCTGAAAAACAAATTTTAAAAGTCCCATTTACAATAGCCATGAATAAAATTAAATACCTAGGAATTAAGTTATCCAAAGTAGTGAAAAATCTTTACAATGAAAATACTGATGAAAGAAATTCAAGAGGACACCAAGAAATGGAAAAATATTCCATGCTCATGGACTGGAAGAATCAATATTGTTAAAATATTCATACTACCCAAAGCAATCTACAGATTCCATGCAAACCCTAGCAAAATACATTCTTTACAGAAATAGAAAAAACAATACTAAAATTTATATGGAACTAGAAAAGACCAAGAATAGCCAAAGCTATCCTAAGCAAAAGGAACAAAACTGAAGGAATCACATTACTTGACTTCAAATGATACTACAGAGCTATAGTAACCAAAACAGCATGGCACTGGCATAAAAACAGACACATAGATCAATGGAACAAAATACAGAACCGAGAAACAAATCCACACACCTACAGTGAACTCATTTTCAACAAAGGTGCCAAGAATATACATTGGGGAAAAGACAGTCTCTTCAATAAATGGTGTTGGAAAAACTGGATATCCATACTCAGAAGAATGAAACTAGACCCATATCTCTTGCCGTATACAAAATATCAAATCAAAATGGATTAAAGATGGAAATCTAAACGCTCAAACTGTAAAATGACTACAAGAAGACACTGGGGAAAAATCTCCAGGACACTGGTCTGGGCAAAAATTTCTTGAGCAATACTCCACAAACACAGGCAACCAAAGCAAAAATGGACAAGTGGGATTAAATCAAGTTAAAAAGCTTCTGCAAAACAAAGGATACAATCAACAAAGTGAAGAGACAACCCAGAGAATGGGAGAAAATATTTGCAAACTACCTATCTGACAAGGGATTAATAACCAGAATAAATAGGGAGCTCAAACAACTCAATAGGAAAAAAATATAATGATCTTATCAAAAGATGGGCAAAAGATCTGAATAGACATTTCTCAAAAGAAGACATGCAAGTGGCAAACAGGCATATAAAAAGGTGCTCAACATCATTGATCAGCAGAGAAATGCAAATCAAAATTGCAATGAGATATCATCTCACCCCAGTTAAAATGGCTTATATCCAAAAGACAGGCAATAGTTAATGCTGGCGAGGATGTGGAGAAAGGGAACCCTGTACAGTGTTGGTGGGAATGTAAATTAGTACAACCACTATGGAGAAGAGTTTGGAGATTCCTTAAAAAACTAAAAATTGAGCTACCATATGATCCAGCAATTCCACTGCTGGGCATATACCCAAAAGAAAGGAAATCAGTATATTGAAGAGATATCTGTACTCCCATGTTTGTTGCAGCACTGTTTACAACAGCTAAGATTTGGAAGCAACCTAAGTGTGCAACACCAGATGAATGGCTCAAGAAAATGTGCTACATATACACAACAGAGTACTATTTAGCCATAAAAAAGAATGAGATCCAGTTATTTGCAACAACATGGTTGGAACTGGAGGTGAAATAAGCCAGTCACAGAAAGACAAACATCTCATATTCTCACTTATTTGTGGGATCCAAAAATCAAAGCAATTGAACTCAACGGCATAGAGAGTAGAAGGATGGTTACCAGAGGCTGGGAAGGATTGGTGGGGGGGCTAGTAGGGGAGGTGGGGATGGTTAATGGGGACAAAAAAATAGAAAGCATGAATGAGACTTACTATTTGATAGGACAACAGGGTGACTATAAAATAGTCAATTTTTAATTTATTTTAAAATAAAGAGTGCAATTGAATTGTTTTCAACTCAATGGATATATGCTTGAGGGAATGGATACCCCATTCTTTATTATGTGCTTATTTCACATTGCATGCCTACATCAAAACATCTCATGTACTCCATAAATACATACACCTACTATGTACCCACAAAAATAAAATAAAATAAAATGAAATGAAATAAAAGTTAAAAAAGAAAACTACAGATAATCCGCCAATGAATTTGGAATAACTTTTAAATAAAATATTAGGAAATTAAACCCAGAACTATGTTAAATAAATGAACACTACCCATAGAGAATTTATTTTCTAAAATGCAATGATGATTTAATATTAATAAATATATTCATATGATATGTCATATTAATAGGTCAAAGAATTTTTTTTAAAGACAGGGTACTGCTCTGTCACCCAGGCTGGAGTGCAGTGGTATGGTCATAGCTCACTGCAGCCTCCACCTCCTGGGCTCAATTGATCCTCCTGCCTCAGCCTCCTGAGTTGCTGGGACTACAGGCATGTGCCATCAGACATGTGCTATCAGGCATGTGCCATCATGCCCAGCTAGTTTTTTGTATTTTTTTGTAGAGATAGGGCTTTGCCATGTTGTCCAGGCTAGTCATGAACTCTCAGGCTCAAGCTATCCACCCACCACAGCCTCCCAAAGTGCTGAGATTACAGGCATGAGTCATTCTGCCAGGCCTAAAGAAATTTTTAAAAAGTGTTATGTTGATAGATGTCAAAGGCACTCATTAATGTTCAGCATATTTTCCTCATAAAAAGTACACACACATATATTCCCCCCAAAAATATTTTAAGTTTATAACTAACACCATATTTAATTGTAAGCCCTAGGAATATTAAAGAAACAAAATACAGATGGCTGAGAAAACCAATATTCTTTAATACTTTCTTGGAAGCTAAAGTTTCAAGTGATTAAAGGAGTCAAAATAAGCATACAAACTAGAAAGTAGGATCCAAAATTTTATTTTCGACATATTCAATTGTTTACCCAAGAAAATCAATGGAAAAGCTATTAGAGTTAATAAGATATTTTAGTATAGAAGCCAGATATAAATCAAACTAAAACATCTATAACTTATATATATATTACAAATAATCTGTTAGAAAACATAAGAAAAAAGTACCAGACATGTAATTTTACAGAAATGCATAATTTTTATCCATTGTACACATTTTAATACAGTCCATTTTTATTTTACTCATTTTCTTTGCACTACCATTGTTCCCTATTCTACCACATTGATGTCCCCAAAACCCCTTTATTCCCAGGTAACCCTATCAGTAACCTAATATATATGTTTCCATATTTTTCCATGCTCATTGTATTAGGCCTTTCTTGCATTGCTATAAAGAAATACCTGAGGCAGAGTCATTTATAAAAAAAAAAAGAGTTTAATTGGCTCACAGTTCTGCAACTGTACCAGCATGTCACTGGCATCTGCTTGGTTTCTGGGGAAGCCTCAGGGAACTTTGACTCATGGTAGACGGCTAAGTGGGAGCAGGCACATCATATGGTGAGAGGGGGACCAAAAAATTTCTAAAATTAATTTTTATATTTTGAGATAACTGTAGATTCACATGCAGTTGTTAAGAAACAATAGAGTCCACGCATTCTTTGCCTAGTTTTCCCCAGTGGTAATATAGTGCAAAACTTTTGTACATTACAACTATGGTATTCACATGGATAAAGTACTATACAGTCAAGATAATAAACAGTTTCATCACTACAAAGATGAAACTTTTATAGCCATCTTCACCCCACCTTTTCATGATCCCTAGTAACTATTAATCTGTTCTTTATTTCCATAATTTTGAAATTTCAAAAATGTTATATAAATGGAATCATAGACCATGTAATTTTGGGGGATTGGATTTTTTTTTTTTTTTTTTTTTTTTTGCTCATCATAATTTCCTAGAGATTCATCCGAATTGTTACATGTATAAGCAGCTTGTTCTTCTTCGTTGCTGAGTAATAGTCTACTGTATGGATGTACCACAGTTTGTTCAATCCTTCACCCATAGAAGGCCATCTGAGTTATTTCCAGTTTTTGGTTACTACAAATAAAACTTCTATGAACATTTGTCTACAAGTGTTTGTGTGAATATGTTTTAATTTCTTTATGATAAATGCTCAATACTTATTGAGCATTGTCATATGGTAGTTTCATGTTTCGCTTTTTTAAAGAAACTGCCAAAATATTTTTCAGAGTGGCTGTACCATTTCATATTCTCACCAGCAATATATTAGTGATCAGATTCTCTGAATCCTCATCTGCACTGGTTGTCACCTTTTAATTTTAGCCATTCTAATAATAGGTGTGTAGTGATATCTTATGGCTTGAATTTGCATTTCTCCAATGACTGATGATACTGAAAATTTTTTCGTGTATTTATTTTCCATTTGTATATCCTCTTCAATAAAACGTCCATTTTCAATCTTTTGCCCATTTTCTAATTAGACTGTTTTTAATGTTGAGTTTTGAGAGTACTTTATATATTCTATATAATAGTATTTTTTGCATATGTACTTTGAAGATATTTTCTTTTAGTCAGTAGCCTTTTTTTCATCCTCTTAACAGTCTTTCACAGAGAAAAAGTTTTTAATTTGGATAAGATTCAATGTATCTATTTTTTCTGTTATGGATTATGCTTCTTTTTCTTTTATGGATTATGTTGTCAAGTCTAATAACTTTCTCTAATTCTAGATTCTGAAGATTTTCTTCTTTTTTTCTAAAAGTTACATAGTTTTATGTTTTACATTTAAGTCTATGATACATTTTGAGTTAATTTTTGTATAAAGCATGAGGTTTAGGTCATTTTTTGCCTTTTTTTGGAAAGGCTGTCCTTACTCCATTGTATTGCTTTTGCACCTTTGCAAAAAAATCAGTAGGGCATATTTGTGTGGGTCTATTTCCAGGTTTTCTGTTTTGTTCCGTGGACCTACGTGTCTGTCCCTCTAACAACACCACCACTCTGTCCTGATTGTTGTTGCTATACAGTAGTCCTTAATATTGGATAGAGTGAGTCCTCCCATTGTATTCTCCTTTTAAAAGACGTTTTAGTTTTTCTAGGGCCTGTGCCTTTTTATATAAATTTTAGAATAAGCTTCTCTATGTTTATGAAAATCCCTTCTGGGATTATAATAGGAATTACATTAAATCAATATGGGAGAACTGTAACTGTCATCTTTATTGCATAGAGTCTTGTAATCCTCGAACATGGTATATCTCTATTTAGGTTTTCTTTTATTTCTTTTATCAGCATTTTGTCATTTTCAGCATGCAGATTCTACATCCATTTTGTTAAGTGTATATGTAAGCATTCAATTTTATTTGGAATAATTGCAGATAGCATTAGGTTTTTCAATTTAGTGTCCACATGTTCATTGTTAGTACGGTAGTTCTCCCCTTATCCTCAGGGGATACCTAAAACTATGAATATTACCAAACACTATATATACTATGCTTTTTTTCTATGCATACATACCTATGGTAAAGTTTAATTTGTAAGTTAGGCACATTAAAACGTTAACAACAATAACAAATCATAAAATACAACAACTGTAACAATATGCCATAATTACTACTCTTATGATTTGGGATCATGATTAAGTAAAATACAGGTTACTTGAACACAAGCCCTGTGACACCAGGACAGTTGATCAAATAACCAAGATGGCTGCTAAGTGACTAATGGGTGGGCAGCATATAGAGTGTGGATACGCTGGACAAAGAGATAAGTCATGTCCCAGGTGGGACGGAGCAGGATGGCACAAGATTTCATTATGCTACTCAGAATGGTTTATGATTTAAAACATATGGACTGTTTACGTCTCAAATCTTACATTTAATCCTTAAAAACTGTGATTGACCATGAGTAACCTAAACTGTGGAAAGCAAAACTGGAAAAGGGGAGCTACTGCATGTATAAATATGATTGATATTTATGTGTTGATCTTATGTATTAGACAGTTCTTGCATTGCTATAAAGAAATACCGCAGACCAGTAATTTATAAAGAAAAGAGGCTTAATTGGCTCACAGTTCTGCAGACTCTAGGACGCACACAGCTCCTGCATCAGCTTCTGGGGAGGCCTCAAGAAGCTTACAGTCATTGTGGGAGGTAAAGTTGGAGCAGGCACTTCACATGGCAAAAGCAGGAGCAAGAGAGGGCAGGAATCGGTGGAGGGGAGACGTGCCACACACCTTAAAAATACCAGATCTCAGGTGATCACTGGCGAGCTCAGAGAGTGCTCATTTATTCCAAGAGGCTGGCCCAAGCCATTTGTGAGGAGCCCACTCCCATGATCCAACCACCTCCCACTAGGCCTCACCTCCAACACTGAAGATTACAAGTTAATGTGAGATTTGGGCAGGGACAACGATTCAAACTATACCATCGTGTTTTCTGCAACCCCTCTTAGCTCTAGGAGTTTTAGTTTTAGTTTTGTAGATTCCCTGGAATTTTCTACACAGATAATCATACCATTGCACATAAGAACAGATTTTGTTCTTCATTTTCAATTTGTATGGATTTTAGTATTTTTTGTTGTCCCATTGCAGTGTCTAGAACTTCCAGTACTATGTTGAATAAGAGAATAAAAGTGGACATCTTTCTTTGTTTCTGATCTTAAAGGAAACATTCAGTCTTTTACTGTGAAGTATGATGTTAACTGTAGGGTTTCTTTTTTTAATAGATACTCTTTATCATGTTGAGGAAGTATTCCTCTATTCCTAGTTTGCTAAGAGGTTTTTTGTTTGTTTGTTTTAAATGAGTGGGCGTTATATTTTGTCATATGCCTTTTTTGCCTCAATTGAGATGATCATGTGATTTTTCTCCTTAGCCTGTTGATATGGTGGATTACATTGATTTATTTTTGAATTTGAGAACCAGCCTTGTGTATGTTGGATAAATCTCACTTGGTCATGGTATATAATCTTTTATTTATTTTTTTTATTATACTTTAAGTTCTAGGGTACATGTGCATAACGTGCAGGTTTGATACATAGGTATACATGTGCCATGTTGGTTTGCTGCACACATCAACTCGTCATTTACGTTAGGTATTTCTCCTAATGCTATCCCTCCCCCAGGTCCCCACCCCCACGACAGGCCCTGGTGTGTGATGTTCCCCGCCCTGTGTCCAAGTGAGCTCATTGTTCAATTCCCACCTATGAGTGAGAACATGTGGTGTTTGGTTTTCTGTCCTTGCAATAGTTTGCTGACAATGATGGTTTCCAGCTTCATCCATGACCCTGCAAAAGACATGAACTCATCCTTTGTTATGGCTGCATAGTATTCCATGGTGTATATGTGCCACATTTTCTTAATCCAGTCTATTATTGATGGACATCTGGGTTGGTTCCAAGTCTTTGCTATTGTGAATAGTGCCGCAATAAACATAAGTGTGCATGTGTCTTTATAGTAGCATGATTTATAATCCTTTGGGTATATACCCAGTAATGGGATGGCTGGGTCAAATGGTAATTCTAGTTCTAGATCCTTGAGGAATTGCCACACTGTCTTCCACAATGGTCGAACTAATTTACACTCCCACCAACAGTGTAAAAGTGTTCCTGTTTCTCCACATCATCTCCAGCAGCTGTTGTTTCCTGACTTTTTAATGATTGCCATTCTAACTGGCATGAGATGGTATCTCATTGTGCTTTTGATTTGCATTTTTCTGATGACCAGTGATATGAGCATTTTTCATGTGTCTGTTGGCTGCATAAATGTCTTCTTTTGAGAACTGTCTGTTCATATCCTTTGCCCACTTTTCGGTGGGGTTGTTTTTTTCTTGTAAATTTGTTTGAGTTCTTTGTAGATTCTGGGCCAAACTATAGCATCAGGTCTCCTCTGGGTTTCTAGCCTGACAGCCCAGCTTGCAAATTTTAGACTTACCAGCCTCCATAATCACATATTTTCTAAAATATATATAAATATATATATGTGCATATATATATATATATCCCTGACTAATGCAGTAGTATTCCTTATTTATTTGTTTCCTTCCCTTCCTTCCTTCCTTCCTTCCTTGCTTGCTTCCTTCTTTCCTTCCTCTCTCTCTCTTTCTCTCTCTTTCTTTCTTGTTTTGCAGGGTCTCACTCTGTCACCTAGACTAGAGTGCAGTGGCACAATCATGGCTCACTGCAGCTTTGACCTCCCAGACCCAATCGATCCCTCCATCTCAGCCTTCCAAGTAGCTGGGACTACAGGCATGTGCCACCACTTCCATCTAATTTTTGTATTTTTTGTAGAGACAGGGTTTCACCATGTTGCCCAGGCTGTTCTCGAACTCTTGGGCTAAAGGGATTCACCCGCCTCAGCCTTCCAAAGTGCTGGGATTATAGGTGTAAGCCACCATACCTGGCCTTATTTTCCTTTTAATGGCTGTGGAATCTGCAATGATATTTCCTGTGCCATTGCTGGCATTGATGATTTTTGTCTTGTCTCTGTTAATCTGTGTCATTATTGCTAGAGGTTTATCAAGTTTATTTTTTCCTCTCCAGGCAGGAGCCACTGTGCCAGCCCCATGGTTCTTTATTTTCTTTCTTTCTTTCTTTGTTTTTGAGAAGGGGTCTCACTCTGCCTCCCAAACTGGAGTGCAGTAGCACAATCTCAGCTCACTGCAACCTCCGCCTCCCAGGTTTAAGTGATTCTCCTGCCTCAGCCTCCTGAGTAGGTGGGATTACAGGCATGTGCCACCACACTGGGCTACTTTTGTATTTTTAGTGGAGATGGAGTTTCACCAGTTTGGTCAGGCTGGTCTCAAACTCCTGACCTCAGGTGGTCCACCCACCTCGGCCTCTCAAAGCACTGGGATTACAGGCGTGAGCTGCTGTGCCCAGACCCATGATTCTTTCTTAAGTATGATTACCAGAATAGTTACTGCCTTGCAGTAAGCTTTCAGTAAATATTTGTTACCTGACTTTTGACTGTTGACAAAAATAAGTACCCCCTCCAGACAAAATAAACAAATAAATAATTGTCTATTAGCATTACATGATACTTATATTTTGCTCATTTGGTATTGACATGAGAAAGTGTTTTAACACATTTTATCATGTCAACAAAAAATTTATTGAGACCTCTTTTGTGCCTGAAGTCTCAATAAATTTTGAGTTGTACTAGGCATGGGATATGATAGATAAGACAACAGAGAATGCCCATGCCTTAGGGAGCTTATATTCAGTGGGTAAGAGAAAGTCAGCCAAAAATATGTGTCAGAAATAAGTGGTATGAAGAAAATTAACTGGAAATGGAGGGTGAGAAGCTGGAGCATGACAGAAGTACTATATTAAATAAAGTGGTTAAGGAAGGCCTTTCTCTGAGGAGATGGCAGTTTGATAATAACCAAAATAAGGTGAGGGACCCACCAATATGAAAGGAAAAAGTGGGAAGATGCTTGTAATGTAAAGGGTGATATGAAAGGAGACTATTTTAGGTAGAAGACAAAGGTCTGGAGTCAGAAAGAAGTTAGGGGTGTTTGAGGACTAAGTGAGGAAGGAGAGGTAGATGTTGAAATCAGAAAGTTAGCAAGGACCATATTATGTAGACCCTCACAGGCCATGCATAGTAAGGAGTGCAGATTTTATTGAGAGTGTAACAACCTGTCATTAGAGTTTTGAATTCAGGGGTTGGAATGAAGATATAACCTGATTTGTTTTGAAAATGTTAGTCTGCCTACTGTAAGGTAAAATGACTATAAAGATTCAATAGTGGGGTCTGGCACGATGGCTAATGCCTGAAATCTCAGTACTTTAGGATGCTGAGGCAGGCAGATCACTTGAGGTCAGGAGTTCAAGACCAGCCTGGCCAATGCAGTGAAACCCCGTCTCTACCAAAAATACAGAAATTAGCTGGGCATGGTGGTGCACACCTGTAGTCCCAGCTACTCAGGGGGCTGAGGCAGGAGAATCGCTCTTGAACTTGGGAGGTGGAGGTTGCAGTGAGCCGAGATCCCACCACTGCACTCCAGCCTGGGCAACAGAGCGAGACTCCATCTCAACAAAAATAAGTAAAATAAAATAAAATAAAATAAAATAAAATAAAATAAAAAGGATTCAATAGTGGAACCACAGTTTTGATGACTACCAAAGACCATTACATAATTTTCAAGTGTCACATTGAAACTGGATATGAGAATTTTGGAATTTAGAAGGCATCTTATAGCTCCTTTGAGGGACACCTAAAGAAAGCTTTAGGCTTCCAAATTATGAAAGACTGACTTGGTGGAATATTTGAAGGTTAAAATTTGTTTCTTATTAACTCATGTAGTTCACTCAGGACTAAAAATTATTTACGCCAACTGTATGCGAAGGCGGCCATATGCTAAGCATTGAACCCTTTGAGTTCTAAGAAGGTATCTTAGAATTTGCATATACAGTAAAGGACATCAGTCAGCGATTGTTCCCATGGTATTCATTTTTAAAAAGAATGTGTTGTGTTTATTTGTTGACTAGCAATGATGCCTCTTATTTCCAGTACTTATTTGAAACTGTTTTATTCTGCAGTCTAATTAAGATCATGCTTAAACTAAGTTGAACAGGTTTTTGTTTCTGTATGCTCTATCATTGTTGCCAAAATGTGTTCTTCATGACATTATTGCTAATAGATGCTCTATGAAAATAAAAACTGCTTCTGTAATTAAATAACCTTTAGGAATACATGTCTTCTCTCAACAAATTAAGAATGCATATTAGAAAATACAAAGTTCTAAGATGTTCCACAGTTAGGAAATTTAGTTTTTATATGTGCTGAATCTTCCATTTACCAATCTAGACTACATAATTTTCACTTACATTAACATCTCAAAGAATTAGTGCTCTACAAAACAGCTTTCAAAAATGTTATTCTAGGTTGTTCAGTTAGTCATGTTGTTTCCAGACGCTTTCCCTCGTTCCATTCCTTGTGTCCTGAAGTATTGTTTTAAAACCCACAAGGGGCTCTTCTGGCAACATGGCGGGCGGAGAAGCTGGAGTGACTCTGGGGCAGCCGCATCTTTCGCGTCAGGATCTCACCACGTTGGATGTTACCAAGTTGATGCCACTTTCACACGAAATTATCAGCAGACAAGCCACAATTAATATAGGTACAATTGGTCATGTAGCTCATGGGAAATCCACAGTCATCAAAGCTATTTCTGGAGTTCACACCATCAGGTTCAAAAATGAACTAGAAAGAAATATTACAATCAAGCTTGGATATGCTAATGCTAAGATTTATAAACTTGATGACCCAAGTTGCCCTCGGCCAGAATGTTGTAGATCTTGTGGGAGCAGTACACCTGATGAGTTTCCTGCAGACATTGCAGGGACAAAAGGGAACTTCAAATTAGACATGTTTCCTTTGTTAAGCCTGGCCACGATATTTTGATGGCTACTATGCTGAATGGTGCAGCAGTGATGGATGCAGCTCTTCTGTTGATAGCTGGTAATGAATCTTGTCCTCAGCCTCAGACGTCTGAACACCTGGCTGCTATAGAGATCATGAAACTGAAGCATATTTTGATTCTACAAAATAAAATTGATTTGGTAAAAGAAAGTCAGGCTAAAGAACAATACGAGCAGATCGTTGCATTTGTCCAAGCTACAGTACCAGAGGGTGCTCCCATTATTCCAATTTCGGCTCAGTTGAAATACAACATTGAAGTTGTTTGTGAGTACATAGTAAAGAAAATTCCAGTACCCCCAAGAGAGTTTACTTCAGAGCCCCGGCTTATTGTTATTAGATCTTTTGATGTCAACAAACCTGGCTGTGAAGTTGATGACCTTAAGGGAGGTGTAGCTGGTGGTAGTATCCTAAAAGGAGTATTAAAGGTGGGCCAGGAGATAGAAGTAAGACCTGGTATTGTTTCCAAAGATAGTGAAGGAAAACTCATGTGTAAACCAATCTTTTCCAAAATTGTATCACTTTTTGCAGAGCATAATGATCTGCAATATGCTGCTCCAGGCGGTTTTATTGGAGTTGGAACAAAAATTGACCCCACTTTGTGCCAGGCTGACAGAATGGTGGGGCAAGTACTTGGTGCAGTCGGAGCTTTACCTGAGATATTCACAGAATTGGAAATTTCCTATTTCCTGCTTCGACGGCTTCTAGGTGTACACACTGAAGGAGACAAGAAAGCAGCAAAGGTTCAAAAGCTGTCTAAGAATGAAGTGCTCATGGTGAACATAGTATCCCTGTCAACAGGAGGGAGAGTTAGTGCTGTCAAGGCCGATTTGGGTAAAATTGTTTTGACCAATCCAGTGTGCACAGAGGTAGGAGAAAAAATTGCCCTTAGCCAAAGAGTTGAAAAACACTGGCGTTTAATTGGTTGGGGTCAGATAAGAAGAGGAGTGACAATCAAGCCAACAGTAGATGATGACTGAAGAATACCGGTTAAATAACACATTTGGATGGAGTTGGAAGTTGGAATTCCTCTTAACAACCAAGGGGTTTATTTTCAAAGCAATATTGGGGAATTGATTTCACAGTTCGTTACCTTAGTAGGTAACTGTAAGGTTATTCTCTTTTTTTTTGGTTATGAAAACTTAGGGACTACAATTAATATAAAAATTGGCATAATGTTGGATTGAATCTACATTTTGACAGAAGTGAAGCATTCCCACATAATGTCAAAGTTATACATCATGCAGTTTTGGTTTTTTTGTTTGTTTCATTTTCTTTTGTTTTTGAGTCTGGCTCTGTCGCCCAGGCTGGAGTGCAGTGGCGTGATCCCCAACCTCTGCCTCCCGGGTTCAAGCGATTCTCCTGCCTCAGCCTCCCGAGTAGCTGAGATTACAGGTTCACGCCACCACACCTAGCTAATTTTTGTATTACTAGTAGAGACTGGGTTTCGGCATGTTGGCCAGGCTGGTCTCTCCTGACCTCAGGGTGATCAGTCCACCTCAGCCTCACAAAGTGCTGGGATTACAGGCATGAGCCACCTTGCCCAGCCCATATCATACAGTTTGAAACTTTGCCACAACCAGCCTTTGCTGTAGCACACACATATATCACTGAACCTGCTTGAAATAAAGTTTTTTTTCTTTTTCATGATTCGTCTTTGAGTACCTCCAGGCTGAAGGACTGTTGTACCAGTTAAAACTTAAAGGCACAAATTCTCCTTGAAGACCTTCTCCCTTTCCTTGGCCCCATATTTTATGTTGCTTTATCTTTGAAATTTTGCATGAAAAGGAAATTAATGGGTTCAAATGAAATTGTCCTTTGAAGCATGATTACTTGTTCCCATGGACAGATATTTTTCTCCCCTTGCTCTTCCTGGCTTGAAACACGGG
The DNA here is from genome assembly GCF_049350105.2 of Macaca mulatta. NCBI lineage: Eukaryota > Metazoa > Chordata > Mammalia > Primates > Cercopithecidae > Macaca > Macaca mulatta. The sequence continues at coordinate 133,508,046 of NC_133412.1, read as the reverse complement.
AAACCAGAGTCAGAAGTTATCTCCCTCTCCCTGTGATGCCTTGAGATTTTTTTCTGCATTGTTTTATGCCTGAAATCCAATAGTCTTCCTCCATTGGAAAATACTGTTATACCAAATAATTCTAGATGAGTAACAAAGATCTTTCTAGGCCTTCATTTTATGTTTTTTCTTAACTGTTAAGATTGTGACACCGATTATAATATTACTAATTTTTGGATGTTTTGAAAGGTCAAGAAGTAAAAGATGTTAGAAAGTAGTGAGTGAGTCCTTTTGATTTTTAACTTATTCCCCATGTCCGTATACTTGTGTGCTTTTCCCTTTTTTTTTTTTTTTTTTTTTTTTTTTTTTTGAGATGGAGGCTCACTCTGTCACCTAGGCTAGAGTACGGTGGCACGATCTTGGCTCACTGCAACCTCTGCCTCCCTGGTTCAAGTGATTCGCATGCTTCAGCCTACCATGTAGCTGAGATTACAGGCACGTGTCACCATACCCGGCTAATTTTTGTGTTTTTGGTAGAGATGGGGTTTCACCATGTTGCCAAGGCTGGTCTTGAACTCCTGACCTCAGGTGATCTGTCCGCCTCTGCCTTCCAAAATGCTGGGATTACAGGCGTGAGCCACTGTGCCCGGCTTATTTTTCTTTATGTTTTTGCTTCATAAGAGGTTCTGTTGAGCAGTGATTTACAACTCACTGACAATAGAATTGCTGGGGAAGCTTTTTAAAAAAAAAAAATGCCCCACAGAGATTCTGATTTTAATTGTTCTGATTTAATTGGGATGGTTTTGCTAGACCTGGTATTCTTAGCTAGCAGGGTTTTTTTCTTTTATTACTTTGAATATATTATGCTACTCCCTTCTGATATGAAAGGTTTCTGCTGAGAAATCCACTGATAATGTTATGGCAGTTCCCTTATATATGATGAATTGCTTTTCTCTTGCTGCTTTCAAGATTCTGTCTTTGACTTTAAAAAGTTTGATTATAATGAATGTTGGTGGGGTTCTTTTTTGGTTTTATCCTAGTTGGAGTCTTTTGAGCTTGTCAAATTTGTATATCCATTTATTTCTTTAAATTTAGAAAGTTTTCTGCCATTATATCCTTGCTCTTTTCTCCTTCTTAAATTCTATAATGTGAATATTGGTCACTTGATAGCATCCTATATTAGGCCATTCTCACATTTCTATAAAAATACCTGACACTAGGTAATTTATAAAGAAAAAAGGTTTAATCAGCTGATGGTTTGGCAGGCTGTACAGAAAGCATGGTGGCATCTGCTTCTAGGGAAGCCTCAGAAAACTTACAATTATGGCAGAAGACAAAGCGGGAACAGACATCTTACATGAAAGGAGCAGGACCAAGAGAGAGAATGAGGAGGTGCTACACACTTTTAAACAAGATCTCATGATAATTCACTCCTAACTATCATGAGAAAAGTACTGAGGGGATGGTGATAAACCATTCATGAGAATTCTGTCCCCAAGATCCAATCACCTTCCACAAGGCCCCACCTTCAACATTGGGGATTACAATTTAACATGAGATTTGGGTGAGGACACAGATCAAAACCATATCATTCCACCCCTGGACTCTCCCAAATCTCATGTTCTTCTCACATTGCAAAATTCAATTATGCCTTCCCAACAGTTCTCCCAAAGCCTTAACTCATTCTAGCATTAACTAAAATGTCCAAAATCCAAAGTCTCATCTGAGACAAGACTAGTCCCTTCTACCTATAAGCCAGTGAAACAAAAAACAAGTTAGTTACTCCCAAGATATAATGGGGGTATAGGCATTGGGCAAATATTCCCATTCCAAAAGGGAGAAATAGACCAAAAGAAAGGGGCTACAGGCCCCATGCAAGTCTGAAACCCAACAGGGCAGTTATTAAATCTTAATGCTCTAAAATAATCTCCTTTGAATCTGTGTCTCACATACTTGCAGCATTGCTGCAAGGGTTGGGCTCCCAAAGACTTGGGCAGCTCTGCTTCTGTGGCTTTGCAAGGTTCAGCCCCCATGGCTGCTCTCATGGGCTGGAGTTGTGTGCCTGCAGCTCCTCCATACTGAAGATGCAATCTATCTGTGGGTCTACCATTATAAGGTGAATAGGATGGTGGCCCTCTTCTCACTGCTCTACTAGGCAGTGCCCCAGTGGAGAGTCTGTGTGGGGACTCCAACCCCATGTTTCCTCTCTGTACTGACCCAATAGAGGTTCTCCATGAGGGCTCCAACTCTGCAGGAGGATTCTGCCTGGAGATCCAGGATTTTCAGTGCATATTTTGAAATCTTGATGGAGGCTCCCAAGCCTCAATTCTTGCATTCTGTGCACCCACAGGCTTAACACCAGGTGGAAGCCACCAAGGCTTATGGATTGCATTATCTGAAGCAGCAGCCTGAGCTGTACATGGGCCCCTTTGAGCCACAACTGGAGCTGGAGCAGCTGGAAAACAGGGAGCAATGTCCCCAGGTTGCACAGGGAAGTGGGCCCTGGACCTGATCCATGAAACCATTCAGTCCTCCTAGGTCTCTGGGCCTGTGATGAGAAGAGCTGACGAGAAGGTCTCTGAAATGCCTCTGAGGCTTTCTTTGTAAATTTCTTCAGCCCACTTGATTTCTACCCCTGAAAATAGGCTTTTATTTTCTACCATATGGCCAAGCTGCAAATTTTCCAAACTTACACTCTACTTCCCTGTTAAATATAAATTCCAGTTTCAGATCATGATGTGGTTTGGCTGTCTCTTCACCCAGATCTCATCTTGAATAGTAACTCACATAATTCCCACATGTTGTGGGAGGGACCTGGTAGGAGGTGGTTGGATTGTGGTAACAGTTCTTTCCTGTGCTGTTCTCCTGGTGGTGAGTGAGTCTTATGAGATCTGATGGTTTTAAAACCAGGAGTTTCCCTGCACAAGCTCTCTCAGCCTGCCACCATCCACGTAAGATGTGACTTGCTCCTCCTTGCCTTCTGCCATGATTGTGAGGCCTCCTAGCCACATGGAACTGTGAGTCCAATTAAACCTCTTTATTTTGTAAATTAAAGAGGGTATGTCTCTGGTATGTCTTTATCAGCAGCCCGAAAATGGGCTAATACAGGTCATTTCTTTTTTCACACGTATAAGCATAGGTTGTTAGAAGCAGGCAGACCACATCTTGAATGCTTTGCTGCTTAGAAATTTCTCTGGCCAGATACCTTAAATCATCTCTCTCAAGTTCAAAGTTCCACAGATTCCTAGAGCAGGGGCACAATTTAGCCAGTCTCTTTGTTAAAGCATAGTAAAAGTGATATTTGCTCCAGTTCCCAATAAGTTGCTCATTTCCATCTGAGACTTCCTCAACCTGGACTTCATTGTCCACCTCACTATCAGAATTTTGATCACAATTTAAAAAGTCACTGAGAAGTTTCAAGTTTTCCTTCATCTTTCTGTCTTCTTCTGAGCCCTCTACACTCTTCCAACCTCTGCTTATTACCCAGATAAAAAGCCACTTCCACATTTTTAAGTATCTTTATAGCAATGCCCCACTCTTGGTACCAGTTTTCTGTATTAGTCTGTTCTTGTACTGCTATAAAGAAATGCCTGAGACTTGATATTTATAAAGAAAACAGGTTACATTGACTCACAGTTCTACAGGCTGTACAGGAAGCATGGCAGCATCTGCTTCTGGGGAGGCCTCAAGAAACTTACAATCATGGTGGAAGGCAAAGCAGGAGCAGGAGTCTTACATGGCAGGAGCAAGACTGAGAGAGAGAATGAGGAGGTGCTACATACTTTTAAACAACCATATCTCATGATAAGTCACTCACTCCTATCATGAGAACAGCACAGAAGGTATGGTGCTAGACCATTCATGAGAACTCCACCTCCATGATCCAATCACCTCCCACCACGCCCCACCTCCAACATTGAGGATTATAATTCAACATGAAATTTGGGTGGGGACACAGATCCAAATATTATGTCCCATAAGTTCCCCAAGCACTCTTCACTCGTCTTCATTCTTTTTATCTTTTTGCTCCTCTGACTTGATGATATTTCGGATGACCTGTCTTCCAGTTTGCTGATTCTTTTTTTTTTTTTTTTTTTTTGCCTGATCAAGTCTGCTGGTGAACATCTGTAGTAATTTTTTTTTAGTTCAGTTGTATTTTTCAGTGCCAGAATTTGTTTGGTTCTTTTTAAAAATAGTTTCTCTTTTGTTTTATATTCTCATTTTGTTCATGCATTATTTTCTTTATTTCATTTAATTGTTGACATGTGTTTTCTTTTATCTCATTGAGAATCTGTATGACAGTTATTAAAAAAACTTTTTTTGAGGCAGGGTCTCACTTTTTTGCCCAGGCTGGAGTTCAGTGGCAAGATCATGGCTGACTGCAGCCTCAGTCTCCCTGGGCTTCAGTGATCCTCCCACCTCTGCCTCCTGAATAGCTGGGACCACAGGGGCACACCACCACACCCAGATAATTTTTGGAATTCTTGTAGAGATGAGGTTTCACCCAACCTAGTCTTGAATTCCTGGGCTCAAACAACACACCCACCTTGGCCTCCCAAAGTGCTGGGATTACAGGTGTGAGTCACTGCATCTGGCCTATTTAAAATTCTTTGTCAGGCAGCTCATAGATCTGCATTTCTTTAAGATCAGTTTCTGAATTTTATTTTATTTTTCCTTTGATTGGGCCATGATTCTTGTTTCTTTGTATGCCTTGTAATCTTTTGTTGAGATTTGGGTATTTGTAAAAGCAACCACCACTCCCAGTCTTTGTGCAGATGAAGTTCACCAATCAGCCTAGCTAGAGATTCTACAGCCTCTCAAACCTTCTCTGATTTCTTATTTCCCTTGGCATCTGCCTGCAAAATTGCAGCTCTAATGTATGGCAGTGCTTATCTCTGTTTTGACTGGCTTCCAAATTATGCCTTTGATTCATCAAGTAAGACCGAAACTAGTCCCTCTGGTGGTTTCCACGAAACTTAGAACGCCGGATGCATGATTCACTCCAGAAGGAGGAGCTTGAGTTTGAGGGGTTTCTTCCTGGTTGCACTGTGCTAAGCCACATGGAGAGGGGGCATGGATGAGCAAGCAAAACATATGAACTTTCTTAACATCTTTCACTTGAATCCCTTCTTGGTTTTACATTGGCTTGTTTGCTATAACTTCTGAACTGGTCTCACAATTTCTCAGAGGTATTCTGGTTCACATATCATTGTTAACTTGGTGTCTCTGTAGAGGAAGGAAAGCCTGGAGCTTCCTGGTTCGTCATCTTACTGACACCACTTCCCAGTTTCATATTTCTTTTGCTTGTTTGTGTTTTGTTTGTTTATTTGTTTGTGACAGGGTCTCGCTCTGTCACCCAGGGTGGAGTGCAGTGGCACCATCTCGGCTCACTGCAACCTCCACCTCCCAGATTCTCCTGCCTCAGCCTCCCAACTAACTGAGATTACAGGCATGCACCACCACACCCAGCTAATTTTTGTATTTTTACTAGAGACGAGGTTTTGCCATGTTGGCCAGGCTGGTCTAGAACTCCTGACCTCAAGTGATCTGCACACCTTGGCCTCCCAAAGTGTGATAATTCTTTTGAAAATTTGACAATAAGAGATTTGAGTTAAGTCATTTGGTTGTTTAAAAAAATACACAGTTTGAATAAACTACATGTTTCAAAATTTTACCAGTAGTTTAAAAAATTGTGTAATGAATGGGTTCAAAACCTGCTTGTGTGACCCTAGGATATTTCTTTAGTTTTAGTTTTCTCATAGGGTTTATGTGAACATTAATTGAGTTAATATACATAAAGCACTTAGCAGAGTACCTGACGCATGATAAGCACATATAAAAGTTGTATTTGTTCCAGAAACATTGTCAATTCTCCTTGCTCTCTGACAATGGCAGTTTTATTCACAGGTAAGAACAAATTCTGTGTAATGGAATCATAATAGGTTTCGATGTATAATTTTCATCTATGTTGTAGAAGGTAATGGTTTTTAATTTTTGCAAATTCATAATTACTATTCTATCATTAATATCAGTCATCCTGCAGTTATTCAGTTCAACAAATATTTACTATGGGGTTACTATGTATTGGAATATAGACTCTGCTCTTCAAGAGATTACAATCTAGTGAGGGAGAAGGATAGGCTTTGGACTCTTTGTATGTATATATGACTGAGTTCTTAAAACTCACATATCAGAACTAACTCCAACTACAGTTTGTAGGCCTTAGGGATCTTTCACTGAAGCAGACTATTTAATTGCTCCTCCCCAAATCTGCATCCTATAGTATACCTTTATTTCTTTATGTTAAGTTTATTGGTTGGGCACAGTGCTGACACCTGTAGTCCCGGCACTTTGTGAGGCTGAGGTGGATGGTTTACTTGAGGCCAGGATTTCGAGACCAGCCTGGCCAGAATTTGTTTGGCCAGAATATGGTCTGGCTAATATGGTGAAACCCCATTTCTATTAAAAAAAAAAAAAAAAGAAAAAGAAAAATACAAAAATTAGCTAGGCGTGGTGGCATGTGCCTGTAGTCCTAGCTACTTGGGAAGCTAAGGAATGAGAATTGCTTGAACCTGGAAGGTGGAGGTTGCAGTGACCTAAGATTGTGCCACTGCACTCCAGCCTGGGCGAGAGTGAGACTCTCCAAAAGAAAACAAAATAGAACAAAATGAACAAAAATTTGTTGCACTCTTGGTGTGAAAATTTTGAGAAGATGTTCCTTTCAAGAATGCTCCGCCTTCTGAGGAGTGCCAACTAATCAGAAATATTAATATATTGGTGGAAGTGCCATTTTCTACCAGTGCAACTCTGTAAATACAAGTCTCTGTAAATATGATCATTCACTTTTAGAGTTTAGTGTTTTCTGAGGAAACAGATATTAAAATATCCAAGAGCTTCTCCTAAAACCATCCTGATTCAACTTGTTTTAAGGTTAAGAGGAAGCACCATCTCTTCTCTCCCTCATGGTGGATAGGGCAGTGTAGCAGTACCAGTAGGAGATAGGCATATAGCTTGGGAATGCTTAGGATACCAACTACTTTCTCCAAAAGAACACTCCCTAACAGCCTCTTCAACCCCTCAGCACTTTTTTATATAGCCAGAAGATGAGCATTAGCTGATGTTTTAGAAGTACACAGTCTCTTAGTGTTTCCTGAATAGGCATCACACCACCTGACTTTAGACTGTAGGAGTATTTGGTACCTCTTATATTGAGGTTAGCCCTTAGGGATTCTCTAAAAACCCCAAGGTGATAGTTGACATTCTTTCTTTTTTCTGATTTAAAAATGACTTCTTCTAATGTTTTGTCACTTAAAATGATATTTGCTGTAAATTTTTGGAGATACCTTTTTAGAAAAATTAGATTAAGAAGTTTCCTTTTATCCTAAGTTTACTATGAGAGGTTTTGTTCTTTTTTTTGTGAATAGGTGTTGAATTTTATCAAATACTTTTCTCATCAATTGCAATGATCGCATGGGTTTTCTCTTTTAATCTGCTTATATGGTACATTACATTTATAGATTTTCTAATGTTAAAACAACCTTGCATTCTCCAAATGAACCCAACTTGGTCATGATGTTAGTATTTGCAATACACTAATTGACTTAGTTTTCTAGTATTTTGTTTAAGACTTTACCATTTATGTTGGTGAATTCGTTTGGTCTGTAATTTTCCTTTCTCATACATTTCTTGTTCAATTTGTCAAATATATGTTATAAGACCCTCTATTCAGGCTTTCTGTCTTCTTGCACCAGTTTTGATGTTACCTTTTCCTAATAATTTGTTATTTTGTCTATTTTCAACTTATTATTTTATTGTTATTTCAAATTTATTAGTGTAAAATTATTGGTAGATTTATTGTATTTTCTTCTTAAAGTCTGATGTTCATATAGCTGTGGTCCCTGGTTCCTTTTTAAATTCTTAGGAGTATATATTTATACCTTTTTCCCTTATTCGATCTCTTCAGCAGTTGTCTATTTGAGTAGTCTTTTCAAAGAACCAAGTTTTGGCTTTGTTGATTGTCTCTATTTCATTCTTCTTTTTTATTTTATTAATTTCTACTCAACATTTTTTATTTCTTTAATTCTATTTTCTTTAGGGTTATTTGCCTTTTCCCTAATTTCTTTTTTTTTTCTTTTCTTTTTTTAAATTTATTTATTATTATTATACTTTAAGTTGTAGGGTACATGTGCATAACGTGCAGGTTTGTTACATATGTATACTTGTGCCATGTTGGTGTGCTGCACCCATCAACTCGTCATTTACATCAGGTATAACTCCCAATGCAATCCCTCCCCCCTCCCCCCTTCCCATGATAGGCCCCTGTGTGTGATGTTCCCCTTCCTGAGTCCAAGTGATCTCATTGTTCAGTTCCCACCTATGAGTGAGAACATGTGGTGTTTGGTTTTCTGTTCTTGTGATAGTTTGCTAAGAATGATGGTTTCCAGCTGCATCCATGTCCCTACAAAGGACACAAACTCATCCTTTTTGATGGCTGCATAGTATTCCATGGTGTATATGTGCCACATTTTCTTAATCCAATCTGTCACTGATGGACATTTGGGTTGATTCCAAGTCTTTGCTATTGTGAATAGTGCTGCAATAAACATACGTGTGCCTGTGTCTTTATAGCAGCATAATTTATAATCCTTTGGGTATATACCCAGTAATGGGATGGCTGGGTCATATGGTACATCTAGTTCTAGATCCTTGAGGAATCGCCATACTGTTTTCCATAATGGTTGAACTAGTTTACAATCCCACCAACAGTGTAAAAGTGTTCCTATTTCTCCACATCCTCTCCAGCACCTGTTGTTTCCTGACTTTTTAATGATCGCCATTCTAACTGGTGTGAGATGGTATCTCATTGTGGTTTTGATTTGCATTTCTCTGATGGCCAGTGATGATGAACATTTTTTCATGTGTCTGTTGGCTGTATGAATGTCTTCTTTTGAGAAATGTCTGTTCATATCCTTTGCCCACTTTTTGATGGGGTTGTTTGTTTTTTTCTCGTAAATTTGTTTGAGTTCTTTGTAGGTTCTGGATATTAGCCCTTTATCAGATGAGTAGATTGCAAAAATTTTCTCCCATTCTGTAGGTTGTCTGTTCACTCTGATGGTAGTTTCTTTTGCTGTGCAGAAGCTCTTTAGTTTAATGAGATCCCATTTGTCAATTTTGGCTTTTGCTGCCATTGCTTTTGGTGTTTTAGACATGAAGTCTTTGCCCATGCCTATGTCCTGAATGGTACTACCTAGGTTTTCCTCTAGGATTTTTATGGTATTAGGTCTAACATTTAAGTCTCTAATCCATCTTGAATTAATTTTCGTATAAGGAGTAAGGAAAGGATCCAGTTTCAGCTTTCTACTTATGGCTAGCCAATTTTCCCAGCACCATGTATTAAATAGGGAATCCTTTCCCCATTTCTTGTTTCTCTCAGGCTTGTCAAAGATCAGATGGCTGTAGATGTGTGGTATTATTTCTGAGGACTCTGTTCTGTTCCATTGGTCTATATCTCTGTTTTGGTACCAGTACCATGCTGTTTTGGTTACTGTAGCCTTGTAGTATAGTTTGAAGTCAGGTAGCGTGATGCCTCCAGCTTTGTTCTTTTGACTTAGGATTGTCTTGGAGATGCGGGCTCTTTTTTGGTTCCATATGAACTTTAAAGCAGTTTTTTCCAATTCTGTGAAGAAAGTCATTGGTAGCTTGATGGGGATGGCATTGAATCTATAAATAACCTTGGGCAGTATGGCCATTTTCACGATATTGATTCTTCCTATCCATGAGCATGGTATGTTCTTCCATTTGTTTGTGTCCTCTTTGATTTCACTGAGCAGTGGTTTGTAGTTCTCCTTGAAGAGGTCCTTTACATCCCTTGTAAGTTGGATTCCTAGGTATTTTATTCTCTTTGAAGCAATTGTGAATGGAAGTTCATTCCTGATTTGGCTCTCTGTTTGTCTGTTACTGGTGTATAAGAATGCTTGTGATTTTTGCACATTAATTTTGTATCCTGAGACTTTGCTGAAGTTGCTTATCAGCTTAAGGAGATTTTGGGCTGAGACAATGGGGTTTTCTAAATATACAATCATGTCATCTGCAAACAGGGACAGTTTGACTTCTTCTTTTCCTAACTGAATACCCTTGATTTCTTTCTCTTGCCTGATTGCCCTAGCCAGAACTTCCAACACTATGTTGAATAGGAGTGGTGAGAGAGGGCATCCCTGTCTTGTGCCAGTTTTCAAAGGGAATTTTTCCAGTTTTTGCCCATTCAGTATGATAGTGGCTGTGGGTTTGTCATAAATAGCTCTTATTATTTTGAGGTACGTTCCATCAATACCGAATTTATTGAGCGTTTTTAGCATGAAGGGCTGTTGAATTTTGTAAAAAGCCTTTTCTGCATCTATTGAGATAATCATGTGGTTCTTGTCTTTGGTTCTGTTTATATGCTGGATTATGTTTATTGATTTGCGAATGTTGAACCAGCCTTGCATCCCAGGGATGAAGCCCACTTGATCATGGTGGATAAGCTTTTTGATGTGTTGCTGAATCCGGTTTGCCAGTATTTTATTGAGGATTTTTGCATTGATGTTCATCAGGGATATTGGTCTAAAATTCTCTTTTTTTGTTGTGTCTCTGCCAGGCTTTGGTATCAGGATGATGTTGGCCTCATAAAATGAGTTAGGGAGGATTCCCTCTTTTTCTATTGATTGGAATAGTTTCAGAAGGAATGGTACCAACTCCTCCTTGTACCTCTGGTAGAATTCAGCTGTGAATCCATCTGGTCCTGGACTTTTTTTGGTTGGTAGGCTATTAATTATTGCCTCAATTTCAGAGCCTGCTATTGGTCTATTCAGGGATTCAACTTCTTCCTGGTTTAGTCTTGGAAGAGTGTAAGTGTCCAGGAAATTATCCATTTCTTCTAGATTTTCCAGTTTATTTGCGTAGAGGTGTTTATAGTATTCTCTGATGGTAGTTTGTATTTCTGTGGGGTCGGTGGTGATATCCCCTTTATCATTTTTAATTGCGTCAATTTGATTCTTCTCTCTTTTCTTCTTTATTAGTCTTGCTAGTGGTCTGTCAATTTTGTTGATCTTTTCAAAAAACCAACTCCTGGATTCATTGATTTTTTGGAGAGTTTTTTGTTTCTCTATCTCCTTCAGTTCTGCTCTGATCTTAGTTATTTCTAGCCTTCTGCTAGCTTTCGAATGTGTTTGCTCTTGCTTCTCTAGTTCTTTTAATTGTGATGTTAGGGTGTCAATTTTAGATCTTTCCTGCTTTCTCTTGTGGGCATTTAGTGCTATAAATTTCCCTCTACACACTGCTTTAAATGTGTCCCAGAGATTCTGGTATGTTGTATCTTTGTTCTCATTGGTTTCAAAGAACATCTTTATTTCTGCCTTCATTTCGTTATGTACCCAGTAGTCATTCAGGAGCAGGTTGTTCAGTTTCCATGTAGTTGAGCGGTTTTGATTGAGTTTCTTAGTCCTGAGTTCTAGTTTGATTGCACTGTGGTCTGAGAGACAGTTTGTTATAATTTCTGTTCTTGTACATTTGCTGAGGAGTGCTTTACTTCCAATTACGTGGTCGATTTTGGAGTAAGTATGATGTGGTGCTGAGAAGAATGTATATTCTGTTGATTTGGGGTGGAGAGTTCTATAGATGTCTATTAGGTCTGCTTGCTGCAGAGATGAGTTCAATTCCTGGATATCCTTGTTAACTTTCTGTCTCGTTGATCTGTCTAATGTTGACAGTGGAGTCTTGAAGTCTCCCATTATTATTGTATGGGAGTCTAAGTCTCTTTGTAAGTCTCTAAGGACTTGCTTTATGAATCTGGGTGCTCCTGTATTGGGTGCATATATATTTAGGAGAGTTAGCTCTTCCTGTTGAATTGATCCCTTTACCATTATGTAATGGCCTTCTTTGTCTCTTTTGATCTTTGATGGTTTAAAGTCTGTTTTATCAGAGACTAGTATTGCAACCCCCGCTTTTTTTTGTTCTCCATTTGCTTGGTAAATCTTCCTCCATCCCTTTATTTTGAGCCTATGTATGTCTCTGCGTGTGAGATGGGTCTCCTGAATACAGCAGACTGATGGGTCTTGCCTCTTTATCCAGTTTGCCAGTCTGTGTCTTTTAATTGGAGCATTTAGTCCATTTACATTTAAGGTTAAGATTGTTATGTGTGAACTTGATCCTGCCGTTATGATATTAACTGGTTATTTTGCTCATTAGTTGATGCAGTTTCTTCCTAGCCTTGATGGTCTTTACATTTTGGCATGTTTTTGCAATGGCTGGTACCAGTTGTTCCTTTCCATGTTTAGTGCTTCCTTCAGGGTCTCTTGTAAGGCAGGCCTAGTGGTGACAAAATCTCTAAGCATTTGCTTATCTGTAAAGGATTTTATTTCTCCTTCACTTATGAAACTTAGTTTGGCTGGATATGAAATTCTGGGTTTAAAATTCTTTTCTTTAAGAATGTTGAATATTGGCCCCCACTCTCTTCTGGCTTGGAGAGTTTCTGCCGAGAGATCTGCTGTTAGTCTGATGGGCTTCCCTTTGTGGGTAACCCGACCTTTCTCTCTGGCTGCCCTTAAGATTTTTTCCTTCATTTCAACTTTGGTGAATCTGGCAATTATGTGTCTTGGAGTTGCTCTTCTTGAGGAGTATCTTTGTGGCGTTCTCTGTATTTCCTGGATTTGAATGTTGGCCTGCCCTACTAGGTTGGGGAAGTTCTCCTGGATGATATCCTGAAGAGTGTTTTCCAACTTGGTTCCATTTTCCCCCTCACTTTCAGGCACCCCAATCAGACGTAGATTTGGTCTTTTTACATAATCCCATACTTCTTGCAGGCTTTGTTCATTTCTTTTTCTTCTTTTTTCTTTTGGTTTCTCTTCTCGCTTCATTTCATTCATTTGATCCTCAGTCGCAGATACTCTTTCTTCCAGTTGATCGAGTCGGTTACTGAAGCTTGTGCATTTGTCACGTATTTCTCGTGTCATGGTTTTCATCTCTTTCATTTCGTTTATGACCTTCTCTGCATTAATTACTCTAGCCATCAATTCTTCCACTTTTTTTTCAAGATTTTTAGTTTCTTTGCGCTGGGTACGTAATTCCTCCTTTAGCTCTGAGAAATTTGATGGACTGAAGCCTTCTTCTCTCATCTCGTCAAAGTCATTCTCCGTCCAGCTTTGATCCGTTGCTGGCGATGAGCTGCGCTCCTTTGCCGGGGGAGATGTGCTCTTATTTTTTGAATTTCCAGCTTTTCTGCCCTGCTTTTTCCCCATCTTTGTGGTTTTATCTGCCTCTGGTCTTTGATGATGGTGATGTACTGATGGGGTTTTGGTGTAAGTGTCCTTCCTGTTTGATAGTTTTCCTTCTAACAGTCAGGACCCTCAGCTGTAGGTCTGTTGGAGATTGCTTGAGGTCCACTCCAGACCCTGTTTGCCTGGGTATCAGCAGCAGAGGCTGCAGAAGATAGAATATTTCTGAACAGCGAGTGTACCTGTCTGATTCTTGCTTTGGAAGCTTCCTCTCAGGGGTGTACTCCACCCTGTGAGGTGTGGGCTGTCAGACTGCCCCTAGTGGGGGATGTCTCCCAGTTAGGCTACTCAGGGGTCAGGGACCCACTTGAGCAGGGAGTCTGTCCCTTCTCAGATCTCAACCTCCGTGTTGGGAGATCCACTGCTCTCTTCAAAGCTGTCAGAGTCGTTTGCGTCTGCAGATGTTTCGGCTGCGTTTGTTATTGCCCTGTCCCCAGAGGTGGAGTCTACAGAGACAGGCAGGTTTCCTTGAGCTGCTGTGAGCTCCACCCAGTTCGAGCTTCCCAGCAGCTTTGTTTACCTACTTATGCCTCAGCAATGGTGGGTGCCCCTCCCCCAGCCTTGCTGCTGCCTTGCCGGTAGATCACAGACTGCTGTGCTAGCAATGAGGGAGGCTCCATGGGTGTGGGACCCTCCCGGCCAGGTGTGGGATATGATCTCCTGGTGTGCCTGTTTGCTTAAAGCACAGTATTGGGGTGGGAGTTACCCGATTTTCCAGGTGTTGTGTGTCTCAGTTCCCCTGGCTAGGAAAAGGGATTCCCTTCCCCCTTGCGCTTCCCGGGTGAGGCAATGCCTCGCCCTGCTTCAGCTCTCGCTGGTCGGGCTGCAGCAGCTGACCAGCACCGATCGTCCGGCACTCCCCAGTGAGATGAACCCAGTACCTCAGTTGAAAATGCAGAAATCACCGGTCTTCTGTGTCGCTCGCGCTGGGAGTTGGAGACTGGAGCTGTTCCTATTCGGCCATCTTGCTCCGCCCCCCTTTTCCCTAATTTCTTAAGTTAGATGCTTAGCTCTTTAAATATAAGCCATTCTTCTGTCTAGTAAGATTACAAATTTCTCTTACAGTATACTGTTATTGTATTCTGTAAATTTTGTGGCATAGTTATTGTTCAGTTTTAGGTATTTTTAAATGTTCTATTATAATATCATTTTAATCTATTTATTATTTAAAAGTATGCTTAAAAATTGTAATGTATGTGGTTTAAAATTTATCTTTCTGTTATAAATTTCAAACTTAATTACCTTATGGTCAAATAATATAATTTTCATATAGAGTCTCTGAAGTTTCTTTGATGTTTGAATTATATTACTATTTGTACAGGTTTAGAATTTTTGCTTTACATATTTTGAAGTTACATTGTACTTTCTAGGCAAACAATATTTTATTTATCATTTAGTGACCTTTTAAAAGTTATTTTTTTCAATTTAATATAACTATCACAGCTTTATTTTGGCATTTGTATTTTCCCAAAGAGAGGATTTTATATGCTTTATTTGCTACTATTCAATACAAACATCCTGTTAGTCAGAGTTCGAGCCAACTCAGCTCACAGGTGGCTGGTCTCTCTCAGGTCTGGCCTATTTATACTTACCTTCTTTTATGGTACACCTCTTCCTAATAGAAGATAAATTCCATTGTGGCAGGAATGCTTATTTTGTTCCCTTTTCATCCTCAGCATTTATGACAGTACCTGGTACTAATTGGTGCTCAAAAAATGTTTAAGTGAATGAACAAATGACTCCATTTAAATTTTTTTCCATGCTAACATAACTTCCTCACTTCTTTTTAAGCATTTTCACACTTTTGTTCACCTTTCTGGCTGGAAGTAAAACTTTAACAATAATAACACTTTTTAAATACTTAAGCACACTCAGGGGCTATTCTAACATCTGTGTGTTAATTATTTAATTATCAAAATCCTACCAGGCAGGCACTATCATTATCGCCATAGAAGAGAAAACAGGCAACAAAAAAATTATTTGTTTAAGATTATGCAGCTACAGCCAGACACGGTGACTCATGCCTGTAATTCTAGCATTTTGGGAGGCCAAGTGAATGGATCACATGAGGCCAAGAGTTCAAGACCAGCATGGCCAACATGGCGAAACCTCATCTCTACTAAAAATACAAAAAAAAAAAAAAAATTAGCTGGGCATGATGGCGCATGCCTGTAATTCCAGCTACTCAGGAGGCTGAGGCATGAGAATCACTTGAACCCGGGAGGCAGAGGTAGCAGTGAGCCAAGATGGTGCCATTGCGCCCCAGCCTGGGTGACAGAGCAAGACTCTGTCTCAATAAATAAATAAATAAAGATTATGCAGCTACTAAATGGCAGACCTAGGATTTGAACTAGGCAGTATAAATCCAGAGTCTTATCTTCTTATACTACCTATAAAGTGAGGTGTTTTGTGTTTTTATAAAAGAATAAATTAAAGTTGCTTCATATTTTAACTCTCAGAGGCTAATCTTATTTCCCAATTCCCAAATCTTGGAAGTCACATATCTCATTTTTGACCACATGAAACACTAAAATTAATTTCAAAATAAAAAAAAAAAAAGAAAGAGGCTATTATAGTCATTCAAGTGAAGGGTGACCATAACTAGGTTGAGAATGGTGGTGATGGTGGGATGAACAGGTTTAAGAACTATTTAGGAGCCAAAACCAACATGACAGGCTTATGGACCCATATAGTTTTAGGTAAGCAGGAGGGAGATACTGTGGCTGACTCAGGACTTGAACATGCATAGTTGGGTAGAGAGAGTAGCAGGCACTGGGGAGCACTGAAGGAGGAAAAGTTGGGGGTGGGGAAGAATCACAAATCCCATTTTGGTTAGGTTGAGTAGTCACATGTACAGGTCTAGAGCTCAAAGGAAAAGAAGAGGAGAGGGCCTAGGACTGAGACTTGAGCAACTCTGACATTCAAAGGCCAGGAGGAGAATGAGCCTGCAAAGGGAGTAGAGAATGAACAGGTAGGAGGGTTGGAGGAAACAGGAGAATGTTGATTCTCAGAAGCCAAGGAAACACTTTCCAGAAGCAGAAATGGTAAGTGCCCCCACTCCAGGCCTATGAGAACTTTGGGATGCTCTTTCTTGCCTCCTGAGATGTGTGACATCGATGCTCGTTGTTGGGCCCCACCCCAACTTCTGCTCTAGCACACTGGGTAATGCATGTGACTTCTTCCCCAGGCTTGCTGTCTCCTGAGCTTCCACCCAAAACAGACCCTAGGTCTTCACTACTCTAGGATCTGGATCCCTGAAGTAATGGTTAAATGATGCAACATGCAAAATAGCTTTTTGAAATTTCAATTGCATATTCCACCCCACTGAGATGTATTTGGTCTTATTTCAAATATAATTTGCTTCAGCTCCTAGAATATTTACTCCAGGCTTTCAGAGGCTTTATCATGAGTTTTGGTTATCTGTTGCTATATAACGAACCACCCCACATATAGTTGCTAATCAAAATAACAACAGAATTTGTTTTGTTCATGAATCTGCAAGTTGGGCAGGGCTCTCTCAGGGACAGCCTGTCTCTTCTCCATTTGCAGCATCTTGAAGTTTCAGGCTATTATCATTAGATCACCAGGTCTGGTGCTGGGGCTAGAACCACTAACGTTCTTCAGGTATCTCTCTGTATGGTCTCTAGCATGGCGGCTTCAAGGCAGCCAGACTAGTAACCTGTCAGCTCAAGGAGAGACAGCAATGCTGTATTAATTTTTATAACCTAACCTCAGAAGTTTCACAGTGTCTCTTTTGCTGCATCCTATGCCTTAAAAATGAGTCATTATACTAACATATTAAAAGAAAGAGGAATTAGATTTTACCTTTGATGGAGCATTGTCAAAAAAATTGCAGACATGTTTTACAACCACCGTACTATGAAAGAAAAGAACAAATTAGAAGGGACTCAGAGCTCAGCTAGTTTAAAGCTTGAGTTTTTCAGGTGTGGAAGCTGAAAGAGGATAACTGAGTTGCTCAAACTTTTCATTCAAGGCAAGCATTGAGCCAGAATAAAAACACTTTCTTGGCTCTTAGTCTTTGAGGCTGTACCTCAGGATTAAGACCTTTTTTCCTAAAGATAATAGCAGTCCTTGATTACTATTGGGTACCTTTTTTTGATGGTTTTACTGGTCAGTAAGGAAGCTGATATAATTACTATGACATAAAACCATATATAATATGTTATGTCATTAAAAGAGCAGAAGCATCTAAGAAATATTTCTCCAAACTCTTCTTTCGCTTTTTGAAAAAGATTAATTGGCTTGCTTATGTTAAAGTCACAAATTTTTTTAGAGGCTTAATGCAGTGATGAAAACTGCTCTTCAAGGCAATTTTCAAATTTTACCCGTTTTGTGGCATTTTTCCGGATCAACCTAGTCAGTAATAATGGCTTTCACTCAGAGGCAGATTGACAGTAAAACTACTGAAGTGTTCTTTGGCCCTTTTCTGATATATTCACAGAGTTATGCTTTTGTAAAATTTGCAAGTATAACATATTTTAACTGTAATCAGTTAAAACCAGTTGTGTGAGATGATATTCGAATGGCCAATGGTACTTTTGAGATCCAGATGAGGGGCTGGTAAGTTGAGGGCACATTTTATTTGAGTTTAATGGGGTATGTTTAGGTGGCTTGCAGTTGCTTGAATGTCTGTCTAAGCAACCCCAGAATGTCAGAATGGCTTTCAGCATACTCCTGTGGCCCACTGTGCCTGCTCAGCTAGCATATGACAAGAAGGTATGAGGCCAGAGTCCAGACCACCCTATGAAGGTGTCCTATGGTGCTGTGACAGGCAGCACCCACACAGTTCCCAAGGATGCTGCCTCTGTGCAATCTGCCCTGTGTAATCCCCTCCCCGTGAGTGTGGGTGGGGCCTGGGGACTCCTTCCAACTGAATAGTGATAGAATATCACTTCTGTAAGTAGATTATAGAAGAGATTGTGGCTTTGTTTTGCTAGCATGTTCCCTCTTGCTTGTGCACTCTAATGAAGCCAGCTGCCATGTTGTGAGATGCTCCATGGAGAGGCCCATGTAGAAAGAAATGATTTCTATAGTAATTACATGAAATGGAATTTATCAGATTCCCTTGTTTGTAGTCACAAACCTATAGGAAATCAACAAACAGCAAGTGCATCTTTTACAGCTAATATATGAAAGAAACTTGATGGGGGTTTCCAGAATTTTCCTCCAAAAATACAGGGGGAAAGATATTATAGAGGCATGTAAGAAAATTAAGCAAAATTGTGATGTTTATGCTATAAATATTATGTGATGTTTATGGTATATGTGAACTTTCTGAAGTTTGTAATTTCTTGTTATTTATTTTCTTAGCATAAATAAATATTCATTTTTTTACCTAAAAGAAGTCTAAAATCTTGGCACTCTACTAAGGAATTTTATTATTCAGTATAGTATGTTCAAAAGGGAATTATCACTTTTTAAGTTGTTTTCAATGTTTGGGGAAGAAATATTATTAAAACAATACATTTATTTCGTAAAGAGGCTGATTAGTCTGTTTTCACACTGCTGATAAAGACATACCTGAGACTGGGTAATTTATAAAGGAAAAAGGTTTAATTGACTCACAGTTCCACATGGCTGGGGAGGCATCACAATCACGGCAGAAAGCAAAGGGGAAGCAAGACACGTCTTACATGGCAGCAGGCAAGAGAGAATGAGAGACGAAAGTAGAAACCCCTTATAAAATCATTAGATCTGGTGAGACTTATTCGCTACCACAAGAAGAGTATGTGGGAAACTGCCCCCATGATTCAGTTATCTCCCACCGGGTCCCTCCCACAACATGTGGGAATTATGGGAGCTACAATTCAAGATGACATTTGGGTGGGGACACAGCCAAACCATATCAGAGGCCGAGGAAAAAAATGCGACTGGAGAAGCTGCTTTCTATATAGAAAGAGACCTCAGATCTCAGCATTTAACATGCCTGGCACATAGAAGATTCTCAATAAATATTTCTGAGGAAAGGAAGGAAAGAATGAAAGAACTGTACAGTGTCTACCTAGGATCACAGTCTTACATTGCAATAGATGCCTCATTATTACTACACTTTATCCAAAACACTTAACACAGCACTCTGAGGAGTAAACAAAAAAATTAAAGGTAAAATGTATACTTTTATTTGGATCTAATGATCAGCATGCAAGGTTTTCTGAGAGTTAGAAGTAGAATACTTTTTGAAAAGTTAATGTATCTTAGCTATATAATAGCTATAAAATCACACAAACATAAGAAAAATAAGCATAATTATATCTTTTAAAAATAACTTTCTAAAAGAAACATATTTGGCAAGGGCTATTGAACTTTTGATTTGATTAGATGCCAGCATTATGTCCTGAAGGCAGTAAAACAAATAGGCATATTCTATTTGCTATAAAGCTGTGTGAGGTCCCTTAATGCTGCATATATTCTTTTGAGTTGGACCACTTGCTTAGTCCAGTTTGCTCAATGATAAACACAATTTTCAAATGTGTTTATTATTATATGAATTTTCACCAATATCTTAGTGACTGAAGTTTATATGATGAGATAATCTAATTATCAGACATATTCTATTTTAAAAGGAAGACCGTTATAAAACATCTTCCCTGTTGGTTGCATTTTTCTGTATCTAAATAATGTTTGCTTATTAGATACAGAATTATACTAAAAGTAATAAAGTTAACATGAAACACATAAAATATGGGAAAAAATGCAAAATAGAAACCTTTAGCCTAACAAATATTCATAAATTTCTGAAAACAACTGCAAATAATTATTGCAGAAAAATGATTAATAGTGTTGTCAGGTTTTTAACAAATGAGAAGGGGATATTCATAATCCTATTAGTGCATAGCTCTCATTATGCATACCTATGTCAATTAGCAAAACTTATTAACTAAAGGGCATATGTTTAGCAACAAATGAAAAACAGACTCTCTTTTTGATGCAAAATCAAAGATAATCAGCCACCAAATATCAAAGTTTATTAATGAGCTTTATTTGATGCTAATTTTCCCTAATTATATTAGAATGACAAAACTAACTTAGTAATGGCTCCTGGTACATAATTATAACTATTTGTTACATTTCTTTAAATAGTTCATTAGGCTACCAAGGAAAAGATATATAATTTCTAGACTTTCAAGCTTAAATATAAATTTTGAGCTTTTTATTCATTTTTAATGATCATAATCACCTAAATATTAGAGAGTAACACTAACATTTTTTATTTCAAAACATGTTATAATTTCAGTTGTATTTCCTTAGGGAAAGGCAAAAAGTAGAAAGGCTCTAAAATTACCTGTTTTATTTTTGTTTCATCCCATAATGGATATAGAGAAATTAAACTGATACGTTATCATTACTGAGCTCACTTTACTCCATAATTTTAAACCAAAGACTAGTCAAATCTCTACACTGTCCACTGAAAAGTTGATAATTTATTAAAATGGAGAGAAAATGAGAAAATTAAAAGTCAAGTTTATAGTAATTCTTTAAATTTGTTTTAAAGAGTCATATTTTAATCACTGTAAGAAAACTACTGGAAAAAAATGAATCCTAGGGATACTAGCTTTTCCTTTATATATTAATTTATTTATTCACTAATTTATTGTTCAGTAGATATGATATGAACCCCTACTACGTACCAAGCACTGTACTAAATGCTGGGATTATAGTGGTGAGCCCAGAAGACACGATTCCTCCCACGACCCTGCCCTCATGGAGCTTCCCCTTCATGAGGTGCTTTATCTGGCAAACTCATGCTATGGAGCCTCATAAACTGACTGCAATTTTAAAGAGTGTCTGATTATTTATATTTGGAGACAAAATATTGTAAAAGTGTTCAAATAAAGTGTGAAATAATTCTATAAATTCAGTTAAGATAATCACTTAGCCTTTCTCAAAAACAAGAGAGAAACAGCTTATTATTGACTGTGGCATGCTTTAATCGGCAAGAAGACCTAGCATAGAGGCTGTGTGAACGTGGCCTAGAGGAAAATGTGTCTGTGCTCCATTGCATTCCTGCTATAGAATCACTGAATCATCTTGGGCAGCTAAGACAACAATGGGGCTTACCTTCTTCACTTATAAAATGGGACTTACTTTCTTCACTTATAAAATGGGAATTCTCTATAATCTGTGAAGACTTTTAAGAAAAATGAGATCATACACAAGTGCTCAGTTGAGCCATATGCTTTGAATGTTATTTTATGTTAGCTTATTATTGCTGGTCAATAGGAAAGATAAGAAAGCAATATCCTGAAATCAAGTCTAGCTCAATTTGTTGTATAGGTTCAGGTGCTCTTCATCAGAAACTGGGGATTTTAGCACATTCTCAGAATACCAGAAATAAAAGTTTTCTAGCTGCCCTGTTGTGTTTGGTGTGATAGGGAGCAATGGACTAGGCCCACTTTCTCCAACAATGTAATCTTACCTCCATCATCACACAAGTATAGATTTGCAGGCAGCCACATTTCATAGACATGTATTAAAGAGAGTCAAAGGCAAAGAATTAACACCCTCATAAAAGATGCAAAATAGGCCTTCACATTAAAGAGTATAAATTGATCAAATGAAAATGTAGTAAATGACATCCTAATGGTCCTTATTCTGGCTTCCTAATTCTCTGTGAGCAAGATGCTTTTATGCACCACTGAAGTAGAGCCATCACAACCTCCAACTAGCCCCAGTTAGTCTAATTACAGCCTAATGCTCTCCAAATATGTCTGGGATAAAAGCCTGCATAACCTGCCTTTCCTTAATTTAAATGGGTCAGATTGAACATTTTTAAAAATCCAAACTGTAGTTTAGCATTATAGTACACACAAAATATACATTCTTAAGAAAAATGTGCATTTAGATTATCTGGTATGGTAACCTGTCTCTGTACACAGATGAAGAATTTGCAAAACTAGAGGAGTTGGAGGATTAATGAGATCATGTGATTAAACTGCTGTAAAAACCCTAAGTGAAAGGTATTATTTAGTCTCCATGTCTTATTATTTTTATTTACCATGGACATGCAGTTTTATTTTAAGACATGGAAAAAATGAGTCAGATGACTGTTTCATCATATTGTCAATATAATAATAATAGCTGATAAGCACTAATTGCTTTGCATATGTTAACTCATTTAATCCTATGAGACATAAAACCCTAATGAGACAGCCACTATTATTAGTACTATTTTAGAGTCAAGGTAACTGAGGCATAGAGAGGTTAAATAAGTTACCTCAGGTCAAACAACATGTAAGTAGTACACCTGGGATTTGAACTCAGGCAGTCAACCTGTCTCAGGTCACATCTTTACATCAGACTGCCTGCGTGAACACAGAAATGGAGGTCAAGGCCTATTGACCTGCATTTCTTAGTTCTTAGATTATGTCTGAGCACATAGAATGTCTAGGAAGGTCAGTGAGCCAGCGGTGGAGCCATCGAGGCAGGAGCAGTGTTGAAAATCATGCCACAGACCTGGTCCTTTAAAGCCACCTTAGTTCTCCCTCTGGGTTCAGCACCACATTTGAACCACTGACATGAGCCAAGCTGAATTCCAGATGCTGCTGCTAGAATGAATTCTGCAAAGTCCCTCCTTTCTTTTTTTGCATCCCTAAGTTTTGCATCCACGTCCAGGT
Source organism: Macaca mulatta (assembly GCF_049350105.2). NCBI lineage: Eukaryota > Metazoa > Chordata > Mammalia > Primates > Cercopithecidae > Macaca > Macaca mulatta. Next base: position 133,485,125 of record NC_133412.1, on the reverse strand, counting down.
TCCGTAGCTGATAATAACCACAAAGAATACATCCTACAAAGATATTGGAGGCAACGCCATGTGCTGAACAATTATATAACCTCCAAAAAATAAAGTAATTTTTAATTTTTATTATGTGTCACCACTGAGAGGAATTTAAAGTCACCAAGAACATTTCAATTAATTAGGCCCAGTCAAGCTGTTGAGATAATGGCCAACAGAAGTGTTTCCTCAAGGAGGTATTTTCCATTCAGATGAGCAAAAAGTACCTTGAAAATTCTCACAGGAAGTGAGGCAAAATCTACTGAGTCTACATCTTTCTTTGCACTGCAGAACGTTTCGCCTCATATGACGCTAATGGAGAAAAAATAGTTTGTTGTTTGAGTGAAAAGACTAAATAATGATAAATTGGCTGCCTGAAGTGCAGTAAAGAAGAAACAAATGGATGTGTGGCATTAACAGAGTTAATTATAGATGCAGATTAAAAGGCAAGATTAAGTAGTGGAAGAAAAGCAGAGAGTCACCTTCGGCCCAGACCCGCCAAGCAGCGGCGGTCAGTCACCTAGCAACAAGTTTCCTATCCCCGCTGTGCTCTTTAATTCAGCAAATCTGCTCAGGATGGCGGGCTGTTCTCCTGACAAAACGCATTATGTAGGAGACGGAGGGATACAAAAATCCACCGTACACAGCACTCTGCTCCCTATTGACCACTGATCCTTTCTCTCAATCCACAAAAGAGGCTCACATAATGCCCTGAAAGGAGAAGAGTCTCCACAGAGAAAACATTTGCTTGTAATTGAGATTGACTACATAATGAAAATGATGTTCTTTTTAAAATTCTGCTTGTTGAGGCCACACTTTTTGTCTCCTGGCACTCAAAACACATCCCTGCTGGGAAAAGGGGCAAACATTGTAAAAACTCAAAACTGTGATTTTTTTTTTCTTTGCATTGAAAACATCCATTCTGTAACAAAATGGCCAGGTCTGTCTCCTTAGAACTTAAATAAATGATAAAAGGTAAACAGGAAAACTTCTATTCAGAGTTGCAGTCACAAATGCCTACTTTGCTGAAGGCACACAGGCGATGCATGCTCATTGATTTGCACAACGACTGGACAAAAATGACAGGATTTTGATTTCTTGATTATGCCCTCTGTGATGAGGCCATAAATTGCTGGTCAAAATTCAGTCACTATTTCAAAGATATGCATTTAAATATCCATTAAAATTTTAACCTGGCAGAGAGGAAGGGGTAATGGCAAGAGAGGGCAGAATAGCTCATCTTCTTAATCTAGAGGACACAATTAAAGTGACCTGCGTGGGGCTTAAGTTGATTCCCTATAAAAAGATTATGCTGGCGTCTTTGTTAAGAATGATCCAACATGGTCACACTTGTTTTAAAACCAGATCATTGGATTTATTAATTTTTAAATAATACTTAAAATATTTTTAAATAGATTAGTAAGCATTACTATATGTGTCTGGGTTCCTACACTTCAAGGATTTTATCATACAAAATGATTTTCACAAAAAATAAATGGTTTCCCACATATTAACAACATACTCTCACTGAAACATGCATTCAACAAATATTCACAGGATACCCATATGTGCCAGACACTGTTCTAGAAATTGGAGATCCAGAGATAAAAAAATAGACAGTCCTGGCCTTCAAGAGAACAGAGTATTATCATACAATTATGGCACATATAAAGAGTACTGGGATAGAGTTTGGCACAGGGTCCTAAGGGAACACTTAGCATGATATATGGCCCAGAATGTAGGGGAAGGGTTATTAAGCTTGTAGGTAAAACTTTCTGGAGGAGATGACACCAAAGCTAATCCCTAAAGGATGTGTAGTTAATGACTGTCTAGATGAAAGAGAAATTCTTGGCAGAGAGAACATCATACAAGATTCTAAAAAGGGAAAGAACATGGTACTTTAGTGACTGAGAGCAGTGCAATATGGTGGGGGTTGGAGGTTGGAGAGGTATTTGAGCACCAGATCATACATAGCCTCATGTGCCAGGATAAGGACTTTTCTCGAAGAGCATGGGGAAGATATGATAGATACTACTCAGGGATGATTAGAATTGCAGTGGCATTAACAGGTAAGTGTTTGTGATTTTTATTTCCTCTTCCTGAGGAAAGCTCCCAGGTAATGAAGGAATACAAATCCCATACTATCAATTACAATTTTAGTTAGATGGTAGAGTTCAGATTTTGCTAACAAACCTGATGGGAAAAGGGCATTGTCGGTTTTACTGAGGAGTGGGAGGAGAAAAATACTTCAATTTCCAGGGTACAGTCAATCCTTGATATCACTGAGGCTTTATCAGATAGGCACAGAGGATGAAACAAAGCAGAAAAATAGTTAAGGTATTTGTACGTTATTATTATGTTTATTAATAAAATTGTGCCAGTGACTAAATCTGAATAACAGGGCAAAATGAGTTAATCTGTGGCTTGAAAAGACTTAAAAATGAAAGTTGCTATGCCCCTATGATTAAAACAACCAACACTGTTATTCGATTGGTTGTATGTACTGTGCATCTGGAAAAAATCTAACAGTGTATAGGACACAAAACAGATCCCAAAAGACTCATTTATTACTTACACAGAGACATGATTAAAGACATGTCAACACATAATATAGCAATTATCTAGTAGGTATCATAGGAAGGCAGGCATATGTACTGTCTGCAAGTATAAGCACCTACCTGCCCTTTTTACCTCCATCTCTTCCCACACCCACTGGGCAGTTTTGTCTAGACAAGGAGCAAGAGGGAGAGCCTGGTATATCAGAACCAAAGATGAGCCAGTTCTAAGTGATGATTTTATATTGCTGCTAGATGACATATCCCTATATTTGCCACATTGCTGAAGGCACCCAGTATAAGGCTCAGCACAAGGCATTCCAGGCACAGGACTTCTTGCTTGGATGGTCTAATGTTTTAAAAGACATGTCAGCACTCAAGAGGTAAAAAGATCGTGAAAAGGTAACCAAATTGAAATATTCAGTGCTATAAGGACAGGAGCTGCTTTAATAGCCGACTAGGAGCCTTTCCATAAGCAAAGGAGCTCACCCTCCTTCCTTTGCCAGAGGAAGGTTTGAAAATATATTCTGTGGTATAATTGGCCTAGAATTTTTCAGTAGGCCCTTCCACCATTATATTTTAGCAGAGACACCCCTGGGATCAAAAAAAAATTTTATCAAAATAGAATTCACACTTTAGGTTTTGCTCCTGTTCCCTTCTAGGGCCTAGTGGTGCATGATTTTGTTGTTTTAGTAAAATTAAGTGGTTTTGAATATCTACCCACTTATTAAAATCAGAACAAGTTTCTTGAACAGGAAGAGGGTCCATTTTTACCTTTTGCTGCAGTAAGTGGTTGCTAAACTGATGCTGATAGGCTCAACAAACTTCAGCATTCCCCTTGCTCCCCTTTCCCAAAGCATATCTTTGTAAAAGTTTCATAGTGGGTATTTCAAGGGCTACTCCATAGTAGCTTTCTTCTTTATTAGGCAGAATCCACTGGGAAAACAGGGTCACAACCATGCTGACCTAGGGGAAGATCAGTTCCCTGTAAAAGGTAAATTTAAACTTCCAAATAAAAATGAGCCATTTTAAGTGTGCATGATGAGCCACACGGAATTTATGAAAGAGAATTATGTAAAGGGCTATGGAAACGTAAGAGGTAGGGAGTCTCACTCCAGTAGTTTCTTTCAGAGAGCACACTTAATAATTTTGCAAATATTATCTTCTCACATTTATGTCTAATCAGTTAAACAACATTATCCACCCTCTTAGCTTTCTCGTAGAAGATTATGTGACATGTAGCATTCACCAGTTTTTCTGAAAAGGTTAATAGTTCACCAGCCGAAGTTAGAACTAAACAGACTTGACCATTCCTAAAACCCTTGGTTGAAACGTGAGTGCTTTGTGTTGACAGCCTATGGATTGTAATGAGTTTCTAGTACATTCTTAAGGCTTGTTTCTTTTGCCCTGTGAATGGAGAGAATAAAATTATAGTCTCTAGGTGTTTTCCACGGTTCTTTCACATGCAGGCTTCCCGACACCAATTAAAGAGATTATGTCATCAAGTGAAAGGAAAGCTATAACTTGTATGTTAATGCTGTGATTACTTGAGACAGGGTCACAGGACCCAATAGCATAGCAGCTGACCTTCAAAAAATTAACTTTGAGCTCAATTCCTAATTAACCTTTTTCAATACAAGAAAGTATAATTTCAGGCCATTGGTCCTAAAAAATATCCACCTTTTCTTATACAATGAAATGTGTTACCAAAATCAACTTGTAATTGTCAAAAGATGTTTACCGTTGATAATGTTATCATTAAGGATACATTTTTATTTCCACTCTAGATATATTCTCTGTATTTTCACAGTTAATAAAACTGCAGGGAACATACTTAAACTTACATAAATTTTAGTTATAATAAATTAATGTTGGTGCACAAAAATGACACCACTGTTCTTTCCCACTGCATCCCCAAGAATGGGGTTATTAATCAAGCGGACATAAGTAAAGATATGTAAATTTTAAAAGATTATGTTGAAATGAAAAAATTTTATCACTTTAAGTTAATGTTCTCTGTAATTCTTAAAACTGTGTTCCTGCTATATGATGCATATTTTATTCCAGATATTGCTCTCTGATGAAAGTGCTCCAATGCTATTAGCTGTTATTTAGTCGGGCCTGAAGTTAATAGCTGATGGACTTCACATTTCTTACAATCTCTAGTACCTCTGACTGAACAAAAGAGTAAGTAATTTTTAAGGTAATGCTGTATAATGGTTGAAGAGTTTGGTCCTCATAGTCATGGTTTGCCTCTGGAGATTATAAGGATTATCTGAATAAGTGATTTTTACACCATTTTGTAATTTCACTCTTATGACTTCTATATTAAAGCAGCATTTATCAAATTTAAAATCAAAATTAACATTTTGTATACCATATATTCATATTCTTTTTTGGTGGGGGGGGGGGCCTCAATATGCTGCCCAGGCTGGTCTCAACTCCTGGCCTCAAGAGATTCTCCTGCCTCATCCTCCCAAAGTGCTGGAATTGCAGGCATGAGCCACCACCACATCAGGCCTATGCCCATAGATTTAGAAAGTAGTTAAAATGCAACTTGGATGCAGGTTCCACTAGCTCACTCCTTTCTTCACTGCTTTTAATTCAGGCTGTAGATAACACAAGCCAAAATGTTGCTTTATTAATAATTATTATGAAACTATAGCAACATCTATACTTTTCTATTTTAAATTTTCCCGAGTTTTGCTATACCAGCACTTTTAATTTTGTTAGTATTGAGCACTGATGCACAAAATCCTATAATATGTAAAGGTAAGGATTCATAAGTATTGCCCTTCTGGCTAAATCGGCGCAATAGTCAGGTTTGAAGTGGTGCTGTGGTAGAAACGGACCAATGGACTTTTTTAAAGACCCCCCCAAAATGCCCTGAAATACCCTGGCAAATATGAATTTTTCACATATTCATTGTTTCACAAACAATGTATAGAGGAATATACTGCTGTTTTGTTTTATTGGTTGTATTTCTCTTGGGGCATTCATACATACCAGGAATGAAAAGAAGAGCAAGGACCGATAATAAGACACAATTAATGTCTTGCATGGGTTTCACTCAAATCAGAAAAATGACACCAAGGACATGGTAAGGAGCACAATGGAAAACAGTTAGGGCACAGCTGGAAAAGTTGCCTTGATATCTAAGCATACAATTGGCATTGATCCTTAGGCTTTTAGGATGAAATACGAAAAAAAAAAGAAAGTCTTCCAGCTCTCAACCCAATCTATAAAATAAACACGTAATGTTGGGAAAAGCAAACAAACGTGCACATTTTTAAAGCAAATTTTATGTAGGTATGACATTGTTCTTAAAAAAATAAGGAAATAAATAATCCTGGAGGGGATGGTTCAGGGTCTATTAAAAATATGTGTGTGTACTTGTTGATGGGGAAATTGGCACAGAAGGCAGTTTAACCTGGTTGTGAAATGGAATTTGCAATTTCAGGGAAAGGCAAAATGACTTCCACAATTACCATCAACACACTTGTTCTATTCCTGGTGGATTCTTATACCGTTTGGTTCCCTTGAATTCATTTAAAATGGAATAGTGTTATTACATGATTTGAGATATTCTAAAGAAGCCCCATTCTTAACTGCTGACTGTGGTGAATTAGAGAATAAGTAGACAGCTAACTTGCACTATTAACATTTAACTTTATTTGGTCAGCTAAAATATATATCAGCTTGAAAAGATATTATGTAATTCTAGAAATATCAGTTAATACATTTTTAATTAAATCTTAGCAGCTAATGGTGTAAAATTATTTGTAACTTGTAATTCTCCAAGTCCTTTTGAAATCTTTTTTTCTGAAAAAAAGACAAAGCATATATAGATATTTATATGTATAATCTGAACGTGCTTTTTTAAGATCAATTGATTTATGGATGCCTATGAACATATGGCAAATCTCATATCAAAAAATTAAATTCAGATTAAACATCTTCAAGTTCTTATGTGATAGAAAGTAGGTGGTATAGTTTCTATAACTTAGAACCTAATTCCTTTAATTTAAAACATATTTGAAGCAGCAAAATTCCAAGATAATATGGGAAATTAGATAATCCAATGAAATTCATTGTAATGACACTTGATCCTTATACAAACGTATGTAAATATATGTATATGTAAAGGCAAATGCATGTATGTATGGAAATGAATGTATATGTATGGATACACTATATGAAGATTGTATTTTAAGTAAAAATCTCTGCAAATGTGTGGATGGAAACCCCTTTTAATCATTATTGGTGCTTGCTAAGAATGCATGAAAGCAGCTGAAGAAGGCATTAAACAATGGCATTTGGGAACCTCAAGGTTTACAGATCCTTTAAATTATGACACCGTGAAGTAAGATGCTATGAAGGAGAGGAAGGTTCTGATGAGGAGAGCCTTCTCTAATTCACCTGCCTTTAGAGCCGCTCAGGATACAGCCAAGGAGTGTAATGTAATTTGAGCAGTTCCTGTAGGTTATCTCCCCTGAGCACCAGGCTAGGAGGAGTTGGAAAACTGGTGCTTAATAACGAACACTTAATAAAGACATTCCTGGACCTACACAGAGCTGTGCTGTTCGTGGATTCATGCCACACAGCTATTAAAAATATTTCCTTAATGAGAAAAGGAACTAAAATGAGTAGCAAGCCAGCATTTCTCTCTCACTAAGTAGCACAGTAAGAGGAAAACAGAATTAAAAATAAAAAACTACTTTACAATTGTGTTAGATTGCTCGGAGGGGAAAAAGCAAGCAGGTGTTAGAATCAGCTTTTAGTTTGACAGTGGACTTAGGTCTTTATATTACATATTATAATTGCCGATATTTTAATGAAACCTTAAATGCTAAGCTTATTTGAACTGATAATGAAGTTTTTCAGCTGTTAGTTTCAAATAATTTAAAACTACTGGAATAGATTTGGGAGTAGGATTTACTCTGCCACCTGCTGGCCATTTAAAATTAATGCTGCTCTCAGGAGCTGGCCATTTTGAACAATGAGCTTCAACACTGGTTTGTGAAAAGGCAGTGCTATACTGGAGAAGAATTCACCTGGCCTGGGTGGTGGTGTCAATAGCACTGGATCTGGTGTCAAGAAACCTGGGGCGAGGGATGGAGGTGGTCAAGCAGGAGCCCAGTTTTACCACTTCCTGTGTGGGCGACCAGTTGCTTAAGTCCTCAAAGGTTCCCTCCATAACCGGAGATGCTCTCCTTCCCTCTCCGTGACTGCCTCTATCCAACACCTTAGCTACCTCGTCTCCAGGACAGGTGTTATGAGATCTGTGTTACCTCAAATGAGAATACTTTTAAAACCATCAGGCATTATAAAAAATATTACATTGGTCAGAATTATGGACGAAATTAACAGTATGCGGTAATCCATTCGCTTCCTGCAATGTATATTTCATGTGGGCATTGTCACAAAGCTTTTACTCAAGTCCAGAGTCTAGCTGGATCAGTCATCTTAGATTATCTTTGGAAAAAATGGAAAAGTGTAGGTGCGTGCATATTTGCTTAAATACTGAACTAGTTTCCTAACTCTGGCAGGTCCCCTGGCCTGTATCATCCTTGTCTTCCAAAATTACATGTTCCAATTAAAATGCATAAAGCTTCTTAAATTCGTGTTTGAGGCCAGACACAGTGGCTCACACCTGTAATCCCAGCACCTTGGGAAGCCATGGCAGGTGAACAGCTTGACCTCAGGAGTCCGAGACCAGCCTGGGCAATATGATGAAACCCCGGCTCTACAGAAAACAAAAAAAAAAGAGCCGGATATGGTGGCGCGTGCCTGTAAACCCAGCTACTTGGGGGACTGAGGTGGGAGGATTGCTTGAGCCCAGGAGGCGGAGGTTGCAGTGAGCCAACATCGAGCCACTGTACTCCAACCAGGGTAACAGAGTGAGACCCTGTCTCAAAAATATATATATATATATATATTTTGAATAGAGAGGGAATGTGCCAGTAATCATAAAAACAAAACTATCATCATTATCTTTCCCAGTTATGACGAATAGTATTCAATGGTTGCTTTAATGAAACTCAGGAAAACAAAACTGAGATACACAAAACATCATGGCCAAAATTGAATCAAATTGCCACATTGAACTTTCTTTATTTTTAAAAACAATTTCTTGATTTCCTAGCGATGGACTATTTCATTTTTAAAATGAAATTTCCACAATTTACCCTTGGGAGGGACTCTGTTGTTGAGATTTAGTATAAATTTGCAGGTATTCACAAAAGGCAGGTTAGGCAAAATTACATTCTCCCCAATTGCTTTATTTCCTCACATAAATATCCCTTAAATAGCTTTTTTCATGCTCATGTACAGCACTGCAATCACTTTCACAAAACAAACATAGAATTCTGAACTTAAGCCACTGAGTTTGCTGTAGGAAACAATGTCTTCCTTGTCACTTGGTTTTGTCTTTTTTTTTTTTAAAGAAGAGGAAAGGTTTTTTTTCCCCTCTCCTGTTTGTAGACCACCCATGAATCTTTTTACTTTTCTCATTTAATCTGAGAAAGGGGAGAAAAGGAGACTTGTTGCTCTTAGCAGTGCTTGGGCTTTTCTCCCAACGGCGTCAGTTAATTATTTTAACCGACCGACCGAGGAAGGGTGGCCAGGGCAGTAGGCGTGGGCGGGAGGGGAAACAGGTGTTTCAAACACCTGCATTTCTAGGCTTAATTGCTCTGAAATCTTCTGGGCTCTCAACTGCATTCTCCTTTCTTTACAGAGGCTGAGAGGGAGGGGTTCATTTGTGGAGTCCTTAACTAATTGTGGCATAAATATGCAACTACTTTTGGCTGAACAAATTATTTTCTTTAAAATGAACTCCAGGTAAATTTAATTAGAGAAAAAAGGTGATTGACAGGTGTTACTCTGAATGCAATGATTAAAAGTCCTCCTCTTGTTAAAAGAAAAAGGCTAAGTCAGGAGCCAGTCATATTCTAGATGTTTTCTTCTCGTGCCAGTGAGTTCAGGTAAGAACACTCAGATCAATGATTCTGGAATTCCTCATACTGTGGGAGATGTCTACCACAATTAAGTACCGGAAACTATTTTTTTAGTAGAATGCATGGAAAAATCTGCTTTTAAGAAATGTTGAGATAATTTATATACCAAAATGAGTATTTAATGTTGTATTTTATATTTAAATGTTTTCATAAACGTAGCTTATAATAATTGAGTGCTTACCACATGCCAGACACTTTTTTATATGTACTGTCTCATTTAATCCTCACATTAACACTGTGGGATAATTCTCATTAGCCTCATTTTACAGGTGTGGAAGCTGAGGCAAAAAGAGGTTAATTAACTTACTCAAGGCAGAGAATAAGTGGTTGAGTCAGGATTCAGACTCAGGCAGCAGAATCTATGACCTCTGTTTGTGTCATTCAGTCAACAGAAGGCAGTAACTCATAAGTCTCCTAATACTGAATTCTTCTCTAGGAGGTTTTTTTCTTGATTCCTGAGGGTGGCTGAGATAAGAGAGTGATTAGAACTTGGGTACTGAGCAAAAAATCTCTAAGAGTTCTGTTGTCAAGCCGAGAGTTGTGAAAATAGCCCTGAGTCACGTACTGTGTTATTTAATAAATGGTGTGGGAAGATTCTAGAAGCATGGGCATCAGGTCAGGAAATCTTGATTGCAGTGCTTACTAGAAAAACTGATTATTCTGTAACTAGTCCCCCTGCTCAATGAATAAATAATCTGTGGTTCAGAGAAATTAATGGAGATTTGGTCAAGCTTTCATAATAGGGTCAGAGTCAGGTGCAATATTATAACCCAGAAACACTGCTTCAAGGGCACTGCCTTTTCATTCCCAGTGACCAATTTTTCTTCCTTAGGGGAGGATAATTAGACCAATCAATTAGACCAACAATTAATTGACCTTGCCATATGACTTACTTCTTGTATAATGGTGAAAAGGGCAACTGAAATGGAAATATAATCTGTTGCTGACATTAATGTTTCTCATTGGGCAGCAGCTAACACATGCTCACTTGGCACAGGAAATTAGGATCAACACTGGCTGACTCTGTCAAGTAAATATTCTAGCCTCAGACAAGGGAGCTTTAGTTCTTGCTTCCGTTTTCCTTTCTGCCTATCCATTTTCACCTATGCATTTTCAGGGCGTGGAGGTGTGGAAAGAGGGAAGTGGGATTTCCCACTGGGAATGCCTGGAACTTCCCTCGGCTTCCTGATGGATGCCAGACACGGCCTTCCATTAGGCCTGGCTCAACAACCATTTCCCTTCTTGCAGCCTATTCCCAGACTCCTTTAGAACCACATTATCACATTAGAATGGATATCAATGACACATATTAGAATTATGAAAGGGAAGAAGTGCACAATTGCAGCATGAGTCATGTGGCCAAACTTCCACCGAGACACACCAGGTCTTAATGTAGGAGGTTACAATACAGATTAAATGGGAAATTTCAGAGAAAGCCCTATGTTGCAAAGAAAGAAAACTTATGTGATTGGTTGTAGCTCATCTGAAAGCCTGGTTAGTGTGCCAGACAAAATTTGAGAATGGAAAGAACTCACTCTAAGAGCACCTAGTTTAGTCTTGGGAGGTCCACCCAGGAGTTTTAAATTTCTTTGACCTATCACAGTACAGACTTGTCACCTAATTGCCTTTTCCCACACTTGTATTATAGTACTGAGTATTGGATATCAGTGTTCCTCAAACATTAGATGTGCCTGCAAGCCACCTGGAGATCTTATTAAAATAAAGATTCTGACTTCGGAGGTGTCAGGCGGGCCTGAGAATCTGCATTTCTAACGAATTCTTATCTGATTTTGGTGCTGCTGGTCTGTAGACCCTACGTTGAGTAGCAAGATTATAGAGTAACCTCAGTGAGTTTAGGAAGGCAATTCTGTCCCATTTCTTGTATGAATAAATTTACAGTCTTAAGAAAGGTATTTTTAAAAATTATAATTACACTTTTATATACTAATGAGTTCTACTATCATTGTGTGCCCTTTGTTATGCTTGACCTGTGGTTTTCAGATAAACTAGTTAAGAGAATTTGAACTGCAGAATTGATGTCTAACTTACTAGATTTACATACTTAGGAAGTTTTGTTGATTTTGATGTATAAGTCTGTATTTTGGGTGTTTGAAGCATTTGAGATAATTAGATATACTGAACTTATAGTTTTGGTTTGAAAGGTCTAAGGGACTGTGACTATGCAAATGGTATAAAAATTTAGGGGAATTTGATCTTTTAAATGCGAGTTAACTGAATATTGAAGAATAAAAGAAAGAAACACACTTAAATAACTTATAGGCCAAGTAAGAAATTTTAATTAAAATGAGAAAATATTGAAAATGGAATGATAACAAAATACTACATTTCAAAACTTGTGATATAAAGCTAAATTGATAATTATGGGAAAATTTATAGTTTCTAATACTTATTTAGAAAAGAAGAAAGACTGAACATTAGAAATCAGAAAAAGCAACAGAATAAATTGAGAAAGAAGGGAAAAATATTAAAAAGCATAAATTAGTGCTATCAAAAACAAATGGAAAATATAGAGAATCAACAAAGCTGGAACTATTTGAAAATACTGATAAGTTGCAAACTTCCACAAAGATTGATAAAGTGAAAAAATGGAGAATACATGTAAGCAATATCAGGAATGAGAAGGAAACATAGCTGTAGATGCTGCAGAGATTTTTTAAAAATTGTGAGGACATTATGAACAACTGTTTGCAAATACATTGGAAAACTTAGGAGAAATGGATCCGTTCTAAGGAAAAATATAAGCCATAAAACTGACTTAAGAAAAATTAAAAACATGAATGGTTCAATACCCATTAAGGAAATTGAATTAGTAGTTTAAAAATTCCACAGAGATTAAACACCAGACTTCCTCACTTTTAACAGTTTACCAAACATGAAGGAGTATAGAAAAAAAAGAGAACATTCTCATACATACATCTAAATGAAATTTCAGGTGGATTAGAGACTTAAATGTGAAAGGCAAAACTATACAGCTTTAAGAAGATGAATATCTTCATAACCTGGTGATGGGAAACTATTTCTTAAAAAGAGACTAAAAGCATGAACTATGGAGGAAAAAGACCGACAATAAAAAGAACTTCTTATCTCAAAATAGCATAAAGAAATGAAAATGTGAAATAACATTTCACATCCCACAAGTAGGCAAAAATTTTAAAGTATGACCAAACCAGGTCCAAGTGTTGGCAAGAATATGGAAAAACAGAAACTCATACATTCTGGTGGGGTGTAAATTGTCACAACCACTTGGGAAAACAATTTGCCCTTATGGAAAAAGTTGAAGACATGCATGTCACATGGCCTAGCCATTAGATATATATACACAAGGGGAAATGGTACATATGCTCTAGGAAACCCATATAAGAATATTCACAGCAGCAACATTCATAATAGTAAAAAAAAACTAGGAAAAAAGCCCAAATGTTCAACTATATTAGTGTAGATAAATTGTGATATAGTCACACAATGGAATATTATATAGTATTATAAATGAATGAACTAAAATTACACACCACATAGATGAATGTCAGGAACACAGTGTCACAGAAGAATATCTAAATCATCAGCATGCATTAGGCCCACATTTCTTTGCCTGGCGCTCGAAACGTTCCATAATCCATAAAGCCTATTTAATCTGCCCAATCTCATATCCTTCCCCAAAGCACATTAACTCATCATGTCTGCTAGGCACTGCTTTTTTCACGGTTCCTCTGGTATGCCATGATCTTTCCTCCTCCCTTGACTTCCTTTAGATGATCACCACATGTGGAGTAGACCCTCTTTTCCTTCTCACTCACCAAATCCACCCAGGTCATCAAAGCCCAACCGAGCTCCACCTCCACATCAAGCCTTCTGTAACTGCCCACGGTCTCTGGACTTCTGAGTTTACTGTCAAGACCATTAAGTTTTGTGACTAATTGTTTTCTAGGTAAATTTAATTTAACAAGTATGTACTGGACTCCCATTATGTGAAAGGGCTTGTGTGAGGTGCTGCAAGAGGGCATTGAAATTAAACAGAAAATAGTCCTCACTCTCCGGTTCTAAAGCGTGATCTGTTAAAACCAGTTGGGGAATGAAGCAAAGCTCTATGGCTAAGATAGCTCTTGAGAAAGGTCTAAAGCAGCACAGTGGTTTGGGCATAGAATCCACAGATCTGGGTTTTAGTCCTGACTCCAACCCACACACTAGCAGTGTGACCTGGTGCAACTTTACTTTTCTCTGCTTTAGATTCCCATCTGTAAAATACATCGTGGTATTTCCCACTTCCTCGGTTGTGGTGGGATTACACAAGATGATGCACTATGATGTGCTAAGGACAACGCCTGACACAGAGTAAGCAGAGAAAAATCGTGGCTCTTAACAAGGAAGGTGTCTCGGGTCTTCGCAGGTGGAGATGAGGGCAAGGTATTCAAGATACAGAGAACAGGCAGAGCTTATAGTAGGGAAAGTTGTCTCCTGTTCACAGTCCACTTTGCTGCAGTACAGAGTTGAGACAAAAGGAGTCCAGATAAGGGGGGTGGTTCGAGATATGTCGCAGAGAAAAAGACTGGGTCTGAGAAATGTGTGCTTAATCCTGTGGGTAAGTGTATTGGACAAGTTGACAAATAGAACCATGCTTGCCACTGGGAAGGCCGTGAGAAGTGAGAAGAGCCTGGGGAAACTGATTGAAATCATTGTAAAATTTTACTGTTTGGGCTGTGGTACAAAAATAATAATGCCATTAATGGTCAAAACTTGTAAAAATACTAAATTTACATTTTGCTTCTGTGAAAGCATAAAAAAGAATAAAAATGGACACAGGCCTATTGGGAATCTGTAGCTTAAACATCAATTCCATTAGTAGTCACAATTTCCAATAAAGTTGGCAACAACCATTTTTACTGCTAAAACCATTCAATCCAAATATAAGGAGTTTCATCACCAAGGAAGCTGTGTGAGTGACTCACTGCTATCAGTGACACACCTGGGTAGCGTTTCACTGACTCTCATCTCTATTCTAGGAGGTCGGCAGGGAGAAGGGGGATGTTTAAAACAAGGACTAGAAATGCCACTTGGAATTGAAAATGGTTTCTTGCTTTTATCTTTAAATTATCATAGCAAATAGTTATCATGTAACAAATTATAGTTATCATCTAACAAAAACATAGGCAAATTGATTTAAAGGGTAAGCTTAGTGCCCTTTAGTCTTTGCAGTATCTGAAAACCCAAACATGGACCCAATCCACTTGTGTACCTAAACTAGACGAGAAAATCCCTTAAAGATCTTCGGGGTTTTCTCAGTCAAAGACGTGGAAATGGATTTCCTTCCATCACATGTACTTTACTTTTGGCCTCTGAGTCCCTTTGTGACCCTGCCAAAAAGTAATAATTCTAGCTAGAATATATTGCCAGGAATTCGGCAATAATATAAGGTATATAGCTTCACTGACAAAGAAAAAATCCCCTCCTAAAAGTGAGTTTCAAAAAGAGTTCTTACTTTTACAATACACTGTGATGCTATAAAAACAAATAAATATATAATCGCCTTGGTTTCCTTTCTTTAAAAGAAATAATTTCTAGTTATTCCAATTTTTGCCATCAAATGCCACAGCTTATGAGATAGTTCAAAATGCTGTGCAATTACTTGACTTCCAAAAATGCTTCCTTAAAATGGAAATAATGGGAGTTAATATTTCCTATCGAGGCAGGATTCTCAATACCACTGACAGCAACTTTCATGTGTGTTTGAGAAGTGGTTACCGGTCAAAACCATAGACAATCTGGGCACAGAAACATGCTGCCCTGTGAGAAAGGCTTTATTACTAATGGTGATTAGTAATGGTGATTAGCACATACATATTATGAGAATATAGAAGTATTACAATCTGTGTACATTCACTTAACTAAAACCACAAACATTTATTGAGACTGCACCATGACCTGCCACTGTTCTGAGTGCTTTATCTATAAGAATTTCTCTCATTTAAGCATAACAATCCAATGAGGTAGGTTAATATTATCATCTGCATTTTACAAATGAGGAAACTAAGGCTTATGCAAAAGAATTGTCCATGGGTGACAGGTGAGTAAGAGGCTCACTCAGGGCATCAAACCCAAGTTTGCTTCTCTGATACCTAGACTCCAAACTATTGTGAGGTCCCACATCCCTGAAAGCTCAGGTGCAGTAATCTTTGTTACTGCTAAATGCTGGCCTGGAGTGCACATTTACTTGGCATGGTAATACGATTTCAGCATAAGCAGAGCTCATTCCATCCTGCTCCTCTTTCCAGAGAAGTGGGGTGCAGAAAGGTGAGGTGATGGAGCTGGAACTACATTTCCTCCTTTTCTCTCTGCTGCTCTTTGCCCAATACTATGCTTCTCTCTGCCTTTTACAAACTTGCTGAGTTTATTGACAGCTACTCTAACAGCTTTACAACTGGCAAATCTATCAGAAGGGGAGCTTTACTATTAGGGGTCTCAGCCCAAAATCTCCTTAAGCTGATAAGCAACTTCAGCAAAGTCTCAGGATACAATCAATATGCAAAATTCACAAGCATTTCTATACACCAGTAACAGACAGAGAGCCAAATCATGAGTGAACTCCCATTCACAATTGCTACAAAGAAAATAAAATACCTAGGAATACAACTTACAAGGGATGTGAAGGACCTCTTCCAAGAGAACTACAAACCACTGCTCAAGGAAATAAGAGAAGGCACAAACAAATAGAAAAACATTCCATGCTCAAGAATAGGAAGAATCAATATCATGAAAATGGGCATATTACCCAAAGTAATTAACAGATTCAGTGCTATCCCCATCAAGCTACCACTGACTTTCTTCACAGAATTGGAAAAAACTACTTTAAACTTCATATGGAACCAAAAAAGAGCCCACATAGCCAAGACAATCCTGGGCAAGAAGAACAAAGCAGGAGACATCATGCTACCTGACTTCAAACTATACCACAAGGCTACACAGTAACCAACACGGCATGGTGCTGGTACCAAAACAGATATATAGACCAATGGAACATAATAGAGGCCTCAGAAATAACACCACACATCTACAACCTTCTGATCTTTGACAAACCTGACACAAACAAGCAATGGGGAAAAGATTCCCTATTTAATCAATGGTGTTGGGAAAACTGGCTAGCCATATGCAGAAAACTGAAACTGGACCCCTTCCTTACACCTTATACTAAAAATCAACTCAAGATGAATCAAAGACTTAAATGTAAGACCCAGGACCATAAAAACCCTAGAAGAAAACCTGGGCAATACCTTTCAGGACATAGGCATGGGCAAAGACGTCATGTCTAAAACACCAAAAGCAATGGCAACAAATGCCGAAACTGACAAATGGGATCTAATTAAACTAAAGAGCTTCTTCTGCACAGCAAAAGAAACTATCATCAGAGTGAACAGGCAACCTACAGAATGGGAGAATAATTTTGCAATCTACCCATTTGACAAAGGGCTAATATCCAGAATCTACAAAGAACTCAAACAAATTTACAAGAAAAAAACAACCCTATCAAAAAGTGGGCAAAGGATATGAACAGCCACTTCTCAAAAGAAGACATGTGTGTAGCCAACAGACACATGAAAAAAATGCTCATCATTGGCCAGGCGCGGTGGCTCATGCCTGTAATCCCAGCACTTTGGGAGCCTGAGGCGGGCGTATCACGAGGTCAGGAGATCGAGACCATCCTGGCTAACACTGGGAAACCCCGTCTCTACTAAAAAATACAAAAAATTAGCTGGGCGCGGTGGTGGGCGCCTGTAGTCCTAGCTACTCTGGAGGCTGAGGCAGGAGAATGGCGTGAACCCAGGAGGCGGAGCTTGCAGTGAACTGAGATCACACCACTGCACTCCAGCCTGGGCAACAGAGCAAGACTCCGTCTCAAAAAAAAAAAAAAAAAAATATGCTCCTCATCGCTGGTCATTAGACAAATGCAAATCAAAACCACAGTGAGAAACTATCTCACGCCAGTTAGAATGGCAATCATTAAAAAGTCAGGAAACAACAGATGCTGGAGAGGATATGGAGAAATAGGGACGGTTTTACACTGTTGGTAGGAGTGTAAATTAGTTCAACCATTGTGGAAGACAGTGTGGCAATTCCTCAAGATCTAGAACTAGAAATACTATTTGACCCAGTGATCCCATTACTGGGTATATACTCAAAGCATTATAAATCATTCTACTGTAAAGACACATGCACACATATGTTTATTGCGGCACTATTCACAATAGCAAAGACTTGGAACCAACCCAGATGTCCATCAATAATAGACTGGATAAAGAAAATGTGGCACATATACACCATGGAATACTATGCAGCCATAAAAAAGGATGAGTTAATGTCCTTTGCAGGGACATGGATGAAGATGGAAACCATCATTCTCAGCAAACTATCACAAGAACAAAAAACCAAACACTGCATGTTCTCACTCATAGGTGGGAGTTGAACAATGAGAACACATGGACATAGGGAGGGGAACATCACACACTGGGGCCTGTCAGGGGGTGGGGGGCTAGGGGAGGGATAGCATTAGGAGAAATACCTAATGTAGATGACGGGTTGATGAGTGCAGCAAACCACCATGGCACGTGTATACCTACGTAACAAACCTGCACGTTCTGCGCATGTATCCCAGAACTTAAAGTATATATATATATTTACATGTTGCGAACTAAGGGCTTCCTAAGTTCAAATCCTCCTAGTTATCAAAGGCAGCATTGTCACACTTTGACTAAGTAGATCACAGACCTTCTGTTTTGGAGAGTAAGACTGCATTATCAACCAGTCTCTCTTTCACTGATGTTGGATGCAATAGGAATTGAATTGTTAGATAAGATGGTCCAAAGCTTCCCAGATTGGCTGTACCACAATTTGGCCATTTTGCTCACATGAACATGACTTAGATCAGAAGAAGATGTCCTGCCCACACAGATATTTCTTTCCTCTGTGACACAGAAGATTTCTGGAAAGTGGAGCTAAGCCACATCCACCATCCATTCAACAAATGGCAGTGAAGTTTCTGTTGGACATTAGGCAAGTGCTGGCTTTTCACAGTTACAGTTTCCACGCTTATGGGATGAAATCTTCCAGGGGAGAGAGACCATCAAACAAGTAAGTGCAACAAAGTATAACAATGAGAAGGGAAAGTTGAGAGGTTTCTGTGAGAACAGAGGAGGAGCACCCAGTTCAGAACTGGGGGGCAGCAGGGAGACCTGAAGGAAGAATAGGAATTACTCAGTAAATGGCCTGAGGAAGGGAGAGGGAAGAGATAAGACAGGCAGAGGAGACAACATGGCAAGGCTCAGAGATGAGACAGTATGGTACATGCATAGAACTGGAAGAGGTAGCCAAGTCGTTCATATTCACTGATTTACATAAGGGCTGAGGATCCTCCTGAGAAAAAGATTTTATCCTTGTCCAACTTGGGTTTGGAAATATACAGCTATAATCAAAACCAAATTACAGGAAATGTGGTGGGAGTGCCCAAGAAAACTGACCACCTCCTCACCAACTGGGGAAGGCTGAGAAATATGGGTTGCTTACAAAGACATCACTAGCATGCTTAAATATGATAAACTCCTGGAGCACAAAGGTGGTGTGTGGTGGAATCCTCTGTAGTATTTACTATGTGTCTTCCCAAAAATAAAGTTTAATAAGTATTTGACAGTTTAATGACTGACTGTATGTCTTTCTATTTGATCTTTCTGGAAGGAAAACCTCCAACCATGAAGGCATGAGAATTGTGGTAACCTGGAATGGGTTATGACCTCCAGGTATGTGTTGGGAGAGAAACATAGTGACTCTCCCTGGGTACCAATTTTCCTTAAAGATTTTTTTGGACACAATTTAAACATTTGACCTGCTATATAATTTAAAGCATTTTACATTAGAGGAGACATGACTATATTAAGGAATAGCATATTAAAAAGCACGTCTATAGTGCATACACGATTTGTGACATAATATAAAACAGAGAGAAAGCAAGTGGTTTAAAGAAATTTCAGGGTTGCACAAGGACACCTGGAACCTCCCCTCTCCTTGATCCTCCTGGAGTCTGCATCTTTACTGCCTTCAGCCAACAGAGGAACTTGAATGGAAAAGTCTGAAAAGCACTCAGGGTGAGAGTGAGGGTAGTCAGGAAATAGAAGCTCTAAACGTTCTACTTAATAACGATAATGACAACAACCACTTTCTCTTTAATAATAACAATAGCAGCAATAAAAACAACAGCTAACGTTAATAAAATACTAAATGCTAAGTACTTTTAAAAATTAATGATTTTTTATTGATACATATTAGATGTATATATTTTGAGAGTACATGTGATAATTTGATTCATATAATCAAGTCAGGGTAATTGGGATATCCATCACTTTAAATATTGATCCTTTCTTTATGCTAGAAGTATTTGAATTATTCTCTTCTAGCTACTTTGAAATGTACAATCAATTAATGTTAACTGTGATCTATCAAACACTGGGTCTTATTTCTCCTATCCAAGTGTATATTTCTACCCATTAATCAACCTGTCTTCAACCCCTCTTCCACTCTCACTGTCCTGGCATCTGGTAACCACCAATCCACTCTTTTTTTTTTTTTTTTTTTTGAGATGGAGTGTCACTCTGTTGCCCATGCTGGAATACAGTGGCATGATTTTGGCTCAATGTAACCTCTGCCTCCTCGGGTTCAAGCAATTCTCCTGCCTCAGCCTCCCAAGTACCTGGGACTACAGGTGCCCGCCACCACACCTGGCTAATTTTTGTATTTTTAGTAGAGACGGGGTTTCACCATGTTGGCCAGACTGGTCTCGAACTCCTGACCTCAGGTGATCTGCCTGCCTTGGCCTCCCAAGTGCAGGCATTACAGGCATGAGCCACCGCATGCCTGGCCCCAATCTACTGTTTATCTTCATGAGACCCACTTTTTTAGCTTCACATATGAATAAGGGCATGCAATATTTATGTTTTTGTGCTTGGCTTATTTTCCTTAACAAAATGGTCTCCAGTTCCATCCATGTTGCTGCAAATGACAGGATTTCATTCTTCTTTATGGCTGAATAATATTCCACTGTGTGCATAAACCACATTTTCTTTATTCACCCATCCACTGATAGACACTTAGGTTGATTTCATATTTTGGCTATTGTGAGTAGTGCTGCAGTAAACATGGGAGTGTAGATATCTCGTTGATATATTTATTTCCTTTATTTTGGATGTAGACCCACTACTGGAATTGCTAAATCATATGGTAGTTCTATTTTTAGTTTTTTCAGGAACATCCATGCTGTTTTCCATAGTGGCTGTACTAATTTTCATTCGAACCAACAGTGTATGAGGATTCACTTTTCTCTACATCCTTGCCAGTATCTATTATTCCCTGATTTATTTTTTCATGATAGACATTCTGTGTGAGACATCTCACTGTGGTGTTGATTTGCATTTTCCTGATTAGCGATATGGAACACTTTTTCATATACCTTTTGGCCATTTATATATGTTCTTTTGAGAAATGTCTATTCAAATCTTTTGCTCATTTTTAAATCGAATTACTGGTTTTTTTCCTATTGAGTTGTTTGAGCTCCTTATATATTCTGGTTACTAATCCCTTATCAGATAGATAGTTTGCAAATATTTTCTCCCATTCTGTGGGTTGTCTCTGTGTTGATTGTTTCTTTTGCTGTGCAGAAGTTTTTTAGCCTGATGTAATCCCATTTGTATATATATATTTTTTTCTTTGCTGCCTTTGAAGTCTTACACAAAAAAGTCTTCACCCAGACCGATGTCCTGGAGCATTTCCCCAGCGTTTTTTACTAGTCATTTCATAGTTTCAGGTTTTAGATTTAGGACTTTGATCCATTCTGCTTTTATTTTTGTATATGGTGAGAGATAGGGATCTGCTTTCATTCTTCTGCATGTGGTTATCCAGTTTTCCCAGCACCATTTATTGAAGAGATATGTCCTTTCCCCATTGTATGTTCTCGGCACCTTTGTCTAAAGTTGGGAGTGCAGATATCTCTTTGATATACTGATTTCCTTCCTTCCTTCCTTCCTTCGCTCCTTCCTTCCTTCCTTCATTCTCTTTCTTTCTTTCTTTCTCTTTCTCTTTTATTTCTTTTTTTCTTTCTGCCTCTTTCTTTCTTTCTTTTTTCTTTTCTTTCTTCCTTTCTTTCTTTTTCTTTCTGTTTTTTTTATTTTTTTTGAGACAGAGGAGTCTCGCCCTGTCACCCAGGCTAGAGTGCAGTGGCATGATCTCAGCTCACTGCACCCTCACCTCCTGGGCTCAAGCGAGTCTCTCACCTCAGCCTCCCTAGTAGCTGGGACTACAGGTGGATTTCACTACACCTAATTTTTGTATTTTTTGTAGAGATGGGGTTTTGCTATGTTGCCCAGACTGGTCATGAACTCCTGGGCTCAAGTGATGTGCCCACCTCGGCCTCCCAAAGTACTGGGATTACAGGTGTGAGCGACTGCGCCAGGCCCTGATTTTTCTTCTTTTGGACACATACCCACTAGTGGAATTGCTCAATCATATGGTAATTCTGAAATGAGCTGTCTATAAATGCATGGACTTGTATCTGAGTTCTCTATTTTGTTCCATTGATCTATGTGTCTGTTGTTATGCCACTACAGTGGTTCTACATAAATTTTAAGAACCACAAAATAATTTTTTTGTTTTTTTCTACTTGTATGAAGAATGCCATTGTATTTTGAATTATTTTTAATGCCTTCTCATTTAAACGTCCTTCCTCTGCCAACACACATAAACACACATCTTTTGAAGTCTACTTTATTATTAACGTGTCAGTTTACAAATGAGAAACTGAGGCACAGGCAGCTGAAGTTACACAGGAGCTATAGAGCTAGCTTTCAAACCCAGGAAATCTGACTTCAAAGCCCACCTTGAGTAGTAAACCTCAAGATGCCAACGAGCGATGCTGCCCCCTGCTGGCGAAAATAAGCTGCTGGCTCTAGCCCAAAGCAGCCTTGGATGGTAATAGTGGCTTCTGGGGTAGGTAGCCTGGCAAAAAAACTCCGTTCCAAAGGGATTCTGTGTATTGGTGATATTTAATGATTCTGTTTGTATTTTCTTGAGGAAACTGTGAACGTAAAACAATCAGAAAGGAGTAGGGACAGAGGCAATAAGGAAACAGTTTGAAGGGAAGCAAAGCAGGAAAAATAAGGCACAGGGCGATACCGTCAGAAGGCGGAATCTCCCGGGGTTGTGAGCTTCCGGTACAGGTGACAAAGCGGCCAAGTCCCCAAAGCTGCCCATGAGACCTCACATCTGCTGTTGAATCTGCAACAGTGAGAAAGAGTGTTCTTATCCATTAGGCCTGGCTGGGAGATCCCTGAAATAGTTTTCTGGGTCTCCTCACCACACACCCGCCACCCCGCACCGTATACACTTTCTGTAATCCCTCCCCATCTGAGATGGTCTGAGCGCTCTTTCTTCTTTGCAGCCTGAAAGCCGAACACAATACCAGTTTGGTGTAGGTCCTGGGCAAATCCCTACCGCCCTTCTCTTCTCTTCCCTGGGTCTCAGGCTTCTTTTTGGCATAAGGCAGTTTGGGTTCTCAAGCGAGGGCAGTACTGCCCCACTGAGGGCAGGTAGAGAGAGAGAGAGACAGAGAGAGACAGAGACAGAGACAGAGAGAGAGAGAGAGAGAGAGAGAGAGAGAGAGAGAGAGAGAGAGTTCGCGCACGCGCACGTGCATGTCAGGGAGCAAAGTTGGTTGTCACAAAGACTTGGAGGAGGGTGCCACTGGCATTTATCACCCAAGAACCAGCGATGCTATACATTCTGCCAATGCCATTAGTATCCCTGTGGAGAAACACTGGGTGTTTAAGAGTATATACGGTTGTTTCTTCATAAAAAATGTAAATAAATTCACTTTCAATTTTGAAGTTCTATTAAATGGGCCTCTTGGAGTAGAATTGTAGAATATTATAGGAAAGTGATTAATAGCTTATGGTTTGTATGGAGCTTTTTTAAACAGGGTTTTCAATTCTGTGTGGTTTACTAAAAAAACAGTTTTGCTGTGAGTAGATTTCTGGCATGTTTCTAATGCTTGTGAGCTTTGAAGATCTAAAGCCATGATCACATTAGACACAGATGTCCGGAGAGTGGACAGAGGGTGTCCCGTGGATAAAATGGTTTGGTAGAATTTTCCTGAGTTGTAGAAAAATAATTTTTTAAGCCACTGGTACCTGTTTTGATGTGTCTGCCATTGAGCGCTAATGGAACGTTGGTCAAAGGCAGACTGGAGCATATGTTGTGAAGGAGCCTTTCTCTAGGGCCAACTGCAGTGGGCATTTATGGTGCCCCTGAATCACAGATGAATCTGCAACTTAAACTGTGGTCATTCCTTACCACTTAGGATATTTTTAATTTTTATTATTAATTTTATTTATTATTGTTATTCCTTGTGTTATTTTTTGTTGTATCTGAGTACAATGTGACTTCATGTTTTTATTAACCCATTTTGAAAAACTTGCTTGGATCCTAATTTCTGTGAAATGTTAGTCTGATAAGCTACATATCTTTTCAAATATACTTTAAAATATATGCATAACAATTTAAAAGTTTTAAAGTTCGCCCATATACTTACTACCCTAAATCATCTTAAGTGTAAACACAAGCATAACTGTACACTGTAACAATGATATGAGAGATTTTAAAAAATCAGGATCCTACATAGGCAACAGATGGCTTAAAAGAGAATGCAAAAATCCATGTTTGTGAAATGAGTGCACATGAGTTTATAATAGAGTTAACTGACTTAAGCATGAGTGTCAATGTGTGAGTTTGTATGTCTGTGTGAGAGACAGAACAGTCAACTACACCTACTATTCATTGTGACCTTATGTGGCATTCTCTGTATCAACTTCCAAGTACTTCTTAATATAGTCGGGTGTGGTGGCTCACGCCTGTAATCCCAGCACTTTGGGAGGCTGAGAGGGGGTGGATCACTTGAGGTCAGGAATTCCAGACCAGCCTGGCCAACATGGTGAAACACCGTCTCTACTAAAAATACAAAAATTAGCCAGGCATGGTGGCAGATGCCTGTAATCCCAGCTACTCAGGAGGCTAAGGCAGGAGAATTGTTTGAGCCCAGGAGGTGGAGGTTGCAGTGATTGCACCATTGCACTCCAGCCTAGGCAACAGAGTGAGACTCCATCTTAAAAAAAAAAAACAAAACACTCCTTAATAAGCAATTGGTAACATACTTACCCACCCTACCATAATGAATTACCATTGCTGTAGCCAAAAGCAAATAAATCTGAAAGGTAGGTTAGTTTCTTCCCTTTTATCTAAGGTGGATATACAATGACTTTCAGGCTTTGGAAACATTGAAACATAGCTCTTGGATCCTGTGGCAGAGACAAGGGAATAATTCCAAAACCTGGCCACAGAACTGAACCTGGGTAAGGAGGGAAGTGAGGACATGATGAGGGTGAGGGAGAATTTAAAAGGTGGTAGGGTTAACAGAACGTGGTCCCAGGGAAGTTGACTACCAGAGGCTCTGCATTTTCCATGTGACCTAAGGGTTCCCAGAAATGGAGACAGGAAGTCCATGTTTCTTAATGTCTCACAGTCAAACTCCTACTTTACACAGACCCACATTACTGGGGAAAGGTTCGCATGTGGCCAAAGAACCCTCCACCAGATAAATTCATAAAAAAGGAATTAAAACTTTATTCTATTATTTCAAACATAAACGTTCCTCCATCAGCTATGCCTTTTTCTTTGAAATTACTGAATAATCACAATGATAGCTTCACATGTATGGAGAACCCTCAATGTGTCAGAATTCTTAAGTCAAAAGTAATAATTCTATTTACAGGAAACGAAGTCCAGCCCATTGTCAGGCCGACACTGTCCACAGATTTTATCCATGTAGCTTGCTTCTTGCAAGGTCCATGTCAGCAGGGATTCTTACCTGTTTTGTTCAGGGTCCAAGCACCTAGCCTTAGCACATAGAAGGCTCTTAAACATTTGTTGAATGAATGAATGAACCTCAACCTTTCTCACCTCCAGTGAAAAGCACTGCAAGGTGATTGAGGAGAAAATAAGGAAGCCTCAGTCCCTGACATTTGTTGAGAAAGGGGTGGAGGAGATGATGAGTGGTGGGGAGAGGAGGCTTTTCCATGGAACTCTCCAACTCTGCTGCAGAGTGCCAAGCACATGACATGCACCACACGACTCCTAGGGTGGTGGTCCTTGCAGCCCATTTCACAGACCATAGCCCCAAAAGTGCAGACGGTTCCTCTGTTCCCTCTCCTTGGACGGTTCCCATTAGTCTGTCTGGCCTTACCTTTCTAAAGAACTTTGCCGCTTGAAAATCACAGTAGTGTATGTTATTCAGTCCCCAGAACTCTCAATCCCCTCTTTTTTCTCGCCCATCCCAAGCCCAAACTGGCAAGCTGACTCTCTGCCCTGTCTTCCAGGAAGCTTCCCCACCGCCACAGTCCTGTCCGATTTCACCGAATTTTATTATTTTCAATGGACATATTTTTTTAATGTCTCTCTCAAAGCGACTTAAGATTATTATGTAAGATTTTTATAAGATTATTAACTTTGTAAGATTTCGCCCATCTGAATCAATCTCCAAATCATAGAAAAAAGTCATTGAACCGATAACCGCGTTTCAATCCGGGGTTTGGAAAAGATGTTCACCACATGGAAATCATGGCTAAGACCCATTTCCCACAAAAATGCGCACTCGGGCGTGGTTCAGTATCACCGTGCAGTGTGTGCCTGTCGGGTACCTCACCAACCACACTTTGGCTTTGTAAAGGTGGGTTGGGGAGCCGGGTCCTCCCATCCTTTCACAGCCCCGGCAGGCCCTGCGTGAATGCTGGTCTAGTGAATTCACAGCTCCCGGGGCAACTCCCAGCTGCCAGGCGGGGCTGCGGCAGGGTGGAGGGAGCGACCCGCGGAGAGGCCTCGACCCCCACCCCAGCGAAGCCTGGGGCCGGGGAGCTGCACCTCGGCGCACCCCGCCTGGAGCCCTGAGCCCGCGTGGGCCGGGGCCGGGTTTGCGGGCGGAGGCAGCTCTGCTCCCGGAGGTCCTCCCGCAGGCGGCGCCCTCCGAGCCGGGCGCGAAGTGCACCCACGCCCCGCAGCCCAGCGCCTCGTGGCCATCCAGAGGGATTTGTCAGCGCGCCCTATATAGCCGCAGACAGCTGCCATCTGTTATGTTTAGTAACACCACCACGCCGCTCCCCCTTCCTTGAGAATAAACCTGCCTTGGTCATTAAGCCACAAGGATATTTTTTAACGACTCCCACTCCCTCCTGCAAGCAGGCTTTGCTCATCAGGCCGCGTCTGAGTCTTGAGTGCCAAATTCTGCTTCCTTACTGCGTCCTGGGCACTGTCTGAGCTGGACGACCCATCCACTGTGGACTTGGGCCCTGGCAGGTGCTTACAAGAAAAGGCAGAGAGAGCGCCTCCTTCCATGGGTGCAATGAGGAGAAAAATCCGTGGTGTATGACCATTTTGATGCATCGCATTTCAGTTCTGCAAATGCGAAGTGTAAATTGGGCTAGAGTATGATTGTGAATCAGACCACACGTCATGATTAATTTATCACTGTGCTCCAGATACATCAGCTAAAATAATATGAATTTAAAGTAACGGTTCCTCCCTCCTTTGTGTTTGCTGGTGAACTCTGAAGAATAAATCACTAGAGAAATAAAGGAACTTAAGAGTCCACTCTATTCTCGTATTAGCAGAGCAAGAACATAATTAAACATTCTCAATAAGGTTTCTTCTACCGTTTGAAATTTGCCCACCCACATTTTGTATCCGTCTGTGTAACACTCTCACTGATGCACCCTGAGCTGCTGATAAACATTGAGGTGGAAATGAGCTTTTTCATCTTTCAGGCAACATTTATGATGCCTCAAGTTCTGGTTCCCAAACTGGCTGACTATCAGAATTATCTAGGGCCTTGCCACTAAAAGTGTGGTCCATGAAGTAGCTGCACGGTATCACTTTTGAGATCGTTAGGAATGCAGAATCTCAGGCCCTACTCAGACCTATTGATGGGAATCTAAATTTTTTACAGGACCTGCCCTCACCACATCAGCTCCCCCCCACCCTGTTAAAGTTTGAGAATAATTGATCTAGTTTTTTAAAAACCACAAATACCTTTGCTCAGACGTCTATATATGTTTAGTAAGCAGCCCAGTTGATTCTTATAAGGTGAGTAGTCAAGTTTGGAGGTCACTGGTCTTTGAGGCTCAAGGTTCAGATGACTTTTATGCTCATGACATGAGTCAAATTTATTAAATCAGTTGAACTGTCTCTGAAAGTTTGGTACAGGTGAGTTTATCTGCTTAGTCATCCATGAATTACAAGTGCAAGAAAGCTTATTAATTATTTAGTTAAATAATGACACATTTAGTCCTCCAATTAGGAAAGCTCAACACTAGGAATGAGGATTTTCTCCTTGTGTAACTGGCTCATTCACTCCCAGACTAAGTGTAGGCATGAGGAAATCTTTTGCTTGGCCATCAAAGACACCCCCACCCCCTTCAAATGTTCTGACTTTCTTTATAACAGTACCTTTCATTCAGAAGAATACAAACGTCCCTTGTGCTGATGTTCAGTGCTGTTGAGGGCTGTACTGGAGGACTGTGTCTAGTTCTGCACTTCACAATAAAAGAGGGATGTGGAGACCTTGGCAAAGGTTCAGAAGATATTTGTAAAGGTTATTTTTAAAATTCAGAGTGAATCTTCACATTGTGTAGCATTATCTGTAAAATGGACATGAAATGAACCTTGACTGTAGCTTGAGATTTTTACTTTAAGAGAAAAACAATTGTAATAATAAGTGGAGGAAGAGGAAAGAATGTCTCTTGAGCACAAGTTCTCACCTTGTGCATTAGTTACAATGACCTGGAGAAATTTTTTAAAACCCCAGTGCCAGGTAAGTTGGGGGGGTCTTTGTGGGTGGGACCTGGGCATCAATAGTTCTTCAAGTTCCCCAGGTGATTCCAATGCACAGCTCCTGAGCAGTGCTGCTGCAACTTTAATGTCATTGGCATCACCTGGGAAGTTTGTTAAACTGCAGATTGTGGCCGGTGTGGTGGCTCACACCTGTAATCCAAGCATTCTGGGAGGCCAAGATGGGCAAATCACTTGAGGCCAGGAGTCTCAGACCAGCCCGGCCAACATGGCAAAAACCTGTCTCTACTAAAAATACAAAAAGTAGCTGGGTATGGTGGTGCATGCCTGTAATCCCAGCTACTTGGGAGGCTGAGACACCAGAATCACTTGAACGCAGGAAGCGGAGGTTGCAGTGAGCTGAGATTGTGCTACTGCACTCAAGCCTGAGAGACAGAGCAAGACTGTGGGGCCAGAGTTTCTGAAATTCTAAGAAGCATCTAAGTGAAGTCAAAGCTCTGGTTTTATGAACCAGGCTTTGAGTAGCAAAGGCTAGAGGGGTTTGAAAGTAAACTAAACTCTCTTCCAGGAAGAATCCATGATCTTATTTTCAGGCCATCTCAAAGTCTCCTATGGCTTTATGATACTTGTCAACATGCAAAAGAGATAACTCCAACCACCACATAAGCCAATGAAAAGAAAACCAGGCCAGGTGCAGGTGCCTGTAATCTCAGCACTTTGGGAGCCCAAAGTGGGAGGATCCTTGAGGACAGGCATTCGAGACCAGCCTAGGAATCATAGCAAGACCTCATGTCTTAAAAAATAAAATAAAATAAAAAAAGTTTAAATTAGCCAGGTGTAGTGGTGTGTACCTGTAGTCCCAGTTACTTAAGAGGCTGAGACAGGAGGATCACTTGAGCCCAGCAGTTTGAGACTGCAGCTGCAGTGGCCTACACACCACTGCACTCCAGCCTGGGTAACAGAGTTAGATGCTGTCAAAAAAGAAAAGAAAAGAAAGAGAGAAGGGAAGGAAGGGAGAGAGAGAGAGAAAAGGGAAGGAAAGGAAAAAAGAAAAGAAAGAAGAAAAGAAAAGAAGACAGAAGAAGAGAAAAAGAAAAAGTAAGCCAGGGTGAGGAACACTGCTTTGGATGAAAATATTTAACAATAAACAGTATGTCCTTGAATTGGAAAGTATTTATAGGAGAACTTAAAAGACAGAACTTTTTC
The DNA here is from genome assembly GCF_049350105.2 of Macaca mulatta. Classification (NCBI taxonomy): domain Eukaryota; kingdom Metazoa; phylum Chordata; class Mammalia; order Primates; family Cercopithecidae; genus Macaca; species Macaca mulatta. The sequence continues at coordinate 133,455,388 of NC_133412.1, read as the reverse complement.
TAGACAACATTACCATCCCTATTCTCACAATTCCATTTCTTCAAGATAGCTTTAGTATTAAACAGAGTTGTCATATGTGTAGTGGGGCCGATGATCCAGTGCAGTGGCAGCTGGGGTGTTAGCAGTGGCAGCTGGGGTGTTAGGGCTGCTACATCTATGCTAGTAGCATTTGGTCCAAAGCAGAGCCATCTCAGAACCTGGAGGTTTCTCTGAATTCTGGATATAGTGAGAACCAGCCACTTTGTCAAGAGATTCCATTCAGCTATCAACATGATGGGACAAGTCGGTAAAGCAAAATTAAAAAATGTTTAAACTTGAAAATATCCACAGTAATATTTATAGTTAGCCTAAATGAAAAGGCTTTATATGTACTATCTCATTTAATCCTTGCACTAACCTTATAGATAATTACTATTATTATCTCTATTTTACAAATAAGACAACAGAGCTCAGAGAGGGCAAGACACTTGCCCATGTCTAGTTTGAAACTAGATTAAACCAGAAACTAGTGTTTCTAGAATCTAGAAAGTGGCAGAGCCAGGATTGGAACCCATTCATTTGATTCCAGAATCCCCACATTAAGTTCAACAGTGTGATAACAAAGCTAGTTTGCCATTGGGGATTTTCTCTCGATATTCCTGCTGCTATAAGCAGTGTGTTCATGTTTTCCTTAGTCTTTGGTCTAAATATTTTTCAAAAGCAGTCTTTTAATTTTTTAATTAGCTTGGTTCCCCAACGATAAAGCTCTTTAAAGGTCAGATGTTAACTTAATCCTCTTTGGGTTATCGTTGAAAAAGATCAGCCGAATTGACCTTGACAAAACTGTCTCCAAGACTTGGGGACAGACAGTCTCTTTGATACCAGTGAACACAGTTAACTGCTGTCATGGTAAGGGGCATTTTCTATGCCTTTGATAGCAGGCAGATTTGTTTTTCTTGACAAGACCCCGAGTAAAAGGACTTAATATCCATCTTTAATGTGAATCGAATCACGCCTTGTTGACATTAGATCCTCAGCCCCAGGGAACACCAGGCTGGCCGCTGAGGGGCTGCATTAGGCCGATTCAATGGCCAAGAGCGTGACAGGAACCGAATTGTACGGCCAGCAAGGGCGGGCTCATCACATGCTCCTCTGCCGGCCTCCATCGCAGAGCCAACCCAATGAAAAAGACAGCCAGGCCTATGGCTCACATGCTCTTCCGTGAGGACAGCAAGGACTGCCAAGGCAGCAACCTAAACCGCAGTTTGCCTAAGAACAGAAATGTACCAGCTTTGACTCAGCACTGTAACAATTAACTTTATATATAACAACCATAAAAAGGCATTGCCGTCCTGGGCCTGTGCTGAGATAAAGATGAGGGTGTGCAGAACCAACCCCAGGGGAAATGCTGACGTGAAGGGCACTCGGTGACTGATGGCGGTGCCTACGGCCTCTGGTCCTAGGGGGTAGGGCAGTTACAGCCACGACCCCACCCCTCAGCCTGGCTCCCATTGGCTGGGTATATACATGACTACAGCAGAGCCAATCAGAGCCCTTCCCTAGAATTTTTAAAACTGGAAGTGAAAAAAGGAATCTCTTTTACCAGTGGCAAGAGTGAAGGGATTGAGGCTTTGGAGCTGTCAGCAGCCATTTTCCCTCCCATGTGGAAGAAGCTGATCTGTACAGTGTGGCAGAAAGGAAGGACATGGAGAGGACGGAGAGCACTCAGATGCCGGGCTCCAGTCGTTTCTGAGGCCCAGTCACATTCCTGACCAGCCACAATTTAGTTGTTCAGCCTTAGATACTCCAAACTAATAAATTCCCCCTTTACCTAACCTAATTTGAGTTAAATTTCTGTTACTTGTAACCAAGAAAGTCATACAGAGGAAGTGGGTGTAATTTTATTTTAGCCCCTCCCACTTCATATTTAGTGTCCTCTAAAGTGGACAAGTAGTACTTTCTTATAGGGGACACTTTTCTCCCATTTTAAAAACTGACCCATGATGGCTCCCTCCCCTAGGATCTGGGCCCTGGCTTTCTGTCACGTGGCTTTAAGAAAAAGCAAAGAATTTTAAAAATTCTTCCTTGGGGAAAATCTGCATTTTTTCATAACAGTGCAAAAAGAAATGCATTTCATCTCAATAAGTTTGAGACAGAGTTGGTCTTCTAGCTGTTGCTTGAATGAAATCAGTGTTGATCCTAGAGGTATAGGAATGCAAAGAGTGGGCATTTACTGAACATTCGTTATGTGCCTGACAATGTGTGACGCACAGTTTCCAAAATACTGATTTTCATTAATTCTCACAATCACGGTTTCATAAGAATTGCTAGTCTATAGTTGAGAAATCCTATGATTTTAACTATTTTCTAATTCTTTTATTGGTGTCCTTTCTGCTACCATTCAAACATCCATGGAGACTTTCTACATGCCCTCTCTTTAGGGCACCACTAATATGCCTAGAAGAAAGAAGAAAATTCTTGGTGTTTGAGTTCAACAGTAGACTTTAAAAATCTATAGCAGATTAAGCTGGTTTTCACAGGCAGGAGCTTTTTTTTTTAATTCTGAAAGCTTGTTTCTAAATACTAAGGGCAAAGAGAACCTGGATTCCAACTTTGTACTATTAATATAAACCAGCAGTCAGCAAACTACAATCTTTGGAGGTAAAGTTTTTTTGTAATTAAGTTTTACTGAAGCACAGCCATATCCATTTGGTTACCTATTATCTATAGTTACTTTTGCACTTAGAACAGTGGGCTGAGTAGTTGTAACAGAGACCGTATAGCCTGCAAAACCTAAAATATTTGCTGTTTGGCACTTTTCAGAATTTGTGACCGCTGCATAGGGAACACAAGAAGAGAAGAGAGATGTTTTGTCTCCCTAAATGAAATAAGCATTTGACCTGCAGCAGATAGGGAGAAATGTAAGAATGGGTGACTAGAGCTTAAAGCTTTCTGGGCCCTAGAGAATGGGTGCAGAGACCACCATACTGAGCTGAGTCAAAGGGAGGGAGTGGGAAATAGAAACCACAGATTAATTTGAAGGGAATTAGAGAATGGGGGAACTTTAACTTGGAGGCAACCAGACAGAAGGATCTGAGACCTCAATGCAGAGTAGTCTGAAACCTCAATGCAGAGTAGTCTGCAGGAGTATCCAGAAGCTTTTTCTGTTCCCTGAAAAGTGCCAGAGGTGACTAAAAGGGCCAGCAGACTGAATGAAGTCTCTTAGTTATATGACATGTCAATGCCATCAACAAATAAGCTAGACCATACATGTCAGAGACCCCAGCTGGTCCAAGGACATCAGCAGAGATGGAACCAACATCAAATGCCTACAAGAACAGAAGATGTCACATGTCCCAGAAGCTAAACCCTCAATGCCAGGGCAATTATTGGAGCCCCTATTTCACCCTCAGAACTTAGATTACCTTAGAGAGAAGGAAATAGAAGACAGGATCATTCACTAAGTGGTTTCCAAAAAGTGTTGAGTGAGCTGCTTGGAGGGTTTTTATTTATCTTACTGTTAACTATGTCTTTTAAATATCCCTTAGAAGTTCTGCCTCAATGAAGTGTCATCAGCATTAAGATAACAATACTGGTGTCTGAGACAGCACTGTCCAGTAGAACTTTCAGCTCTAATGGAAATGTTCTAAAGAAATACCTGAGACTGGGTGATTTATAAAGAAAAGAGGTTAAATTGGCTCATGCTTCTGCAGGCTGTACAGTAAGCATAGTGGCTTCTGCTTCTGGGAGGCCTTGGGAAATTTACAATCATGGCAGAAAGCAAAGGGGAAGCAGGTACGTCTTACATGGCTGGAGAAGTAGAAGGGGAGCTGCTATACACTTTTAAATGATCAGATCTAATGAGAATTCACTCACTATCAGAAGAACAGCACCAGGGGGGAAATCTGCCCCCATGATCCAATCACCTCCCACCAGGCCCCACCTTCAACACTGAGGATTACAATTCAACATGAGATTTGGGCAGACACACAGATCCAAACCATCTCATTCCACCCTGGCCCCTCCCAAATCTCATGTCATTCACGCATTGCAAAATACAATCATCCCTTCCCAACAGTCCCCAAAGTCTTAACTCATTCTAGCATTAACTAAAATTTCCAAAGTCCAAAGTCTCACCTAAGACAAGGCTAGCCCTTCTGCCTATGAACCTATAAAATAAAAAACAAGTTAGTTACTTCCAGAATACAATGGGGTATAGGTATTGCGTAAATACTCCCATTCAAAAAGGGAGAAATTGGCCAAAACAAAGGGACTACAGGCCTCATGCAAGTATAAAACCCAGCAGGGCAGTCATTAAACCTTAAAGCAACAAAATAATCTCCTTTGACTCCATGTCCCACATCCAGGACACACTGGTACAAGGAGTGGTCTCCCAAAGCTTTGGGCAGCTCTGCCCTTGTGGCTTTGCAGGGTTCAGCCCCCATCACTGCTCTCACAGGCTGGTGTTGAGCGCCAGAGACTTTTCAGGCTGAGGGTGCAAACTGTCAGTGGCTCTATCATTCTGGGCTCTGGAGGAGGGTGGCCCTCTTCTCAAAGTTCCACTAGGCAGTGCCCTCAGTGGAGACTCTGTGTGGGGGCACAAACCCCACATTTCCCCTCCACATTGCCCTAGTTGAGGTTCTCCATGAGGACTCCACCCCTGCAGCAAGCTTCTGTCTGGACATCTAGGCTTTCCCATACATCCTCTGAAATCTAGGTGGAGGCTCTCAAACCTCAACTCTTGCATTCTGTACACCTGCAGGCTTAACACCATGTGGAAGCCACCAAGGCTTATGGCTTGCACCCTCTGAAGGAGTGGCCTGAGCTGTACCTGGGCCCCTTTTAGCCATGGCTACAGCTGAAGTGGCTGAGATGCAGGGAGCAGTGAACTGAGGCTGCGCAGAGCAGCAGAGTCCTGGTTGTGGCCAGGGCTTGTGATGGGAGGGGCTGCTGAGAAGGTCTCTGAAATGCCTTCAAGGCCTTTCCCCCATAGTCTTGGCTATTATCACTTGGATCCTCATTACTTATGCAAATTTCTGCAGCCTGCTTGAATTCTTCAGCTGAAAATGGGCTTTTCTTTTCTACCACATGGCTGGGCTGCAAATTTTTTAAACTTTTAAGCTCTGTTTCATCTTTAAATATAAGTTCCAGTTTCAGGTCATTTCTTTGCTCACACATATGACAGCATAGGCTGTTAAAAGCAGCAAGGCTGCATCTTGAATGCTTTGCTGGTTAGAAATTTCTTTGGCCAGATACCCTAAATCATGACTCAAAGTTCCACAGATCCTCAGGCCAGGGGGCAAAATGCCTCCAAGTTCTTTGCTAATGCATAACAAAAGTGATCTTTACTGTAGTTCCCAATAAGTTCTTCATCTCCATCTGAAGTCTCCCCAGCCTGGGCTTCACTGTCCATATCACTACCAGTATTTCAGTCATAACTACTCAACAAGACTCTAGGAATTTCCAAACTTTTCATCATCTTCCTGTCTGTAGAGAGTGAGCCCTTCACACTCTTCCAACCTCTGCCCACTCCCCAGTTCCAAAATCACTTCTGCATTTTCAGGTATCTTTATAGCAGTACCCGACTCTCAGTACCAATTTTCTGTATTAGTCTGTTCTTGCATCACTATAAAGAAATACCTGAGACTGGGTCATTTATAAAGGAGAGGTTTAATTGGCTCATGCTTCTGCAGGCTGTATAGGAAGCATAGCAGCTTCTGCTTCTGGGAAGCCTCAGGAAACTTACAATCATGGCAGAAGGTGGGGGGAAGCAGGCACGTCTTAACGTGGCCAGAGATGTAGAGGGGCTAGGGAGGTGCTACACAGTTTTAAACAACCAGATCTCATGAGAACTTACTCATTATTAGGAGAACAAAGAGGGAAATTAGCACCAAGAGGGAAATCTGCCCCATGATCCAATCACCTCCCACGAGGTCCCACCTCCAGCACTGGGGATTATAAGGGATCAACATGAGATTTGGGCTAGGACACAGATCCAAATCATATCATGTCTATATCTGCACTGTTCAGTACGATAGCTGCAAGCCACATGTGGTTATTGAGCACCTAAAGTATGACTAGTGCAAATGAGGAATGAAACTTTTTTTTTTTTTTGAGACAGAGTCTTGCTCTGTTGCCCAGGCTGGAGTGCAGTGGCGTGATCTCTGCTCACTGCAAGCTCCGCCTCCCGGGTTCACACCATTCTCCTGCCTCAGCCTCCTGAGTAGCTGGGACTACAGGTGCCCAGGACCACACCTGGCTAATTTTTGTATTTTTAGTAGAGACGGGGTTTCACCGGGTTAGCCAGGATGGTCTAGATCTCCTGACCTTGTGATCCACCCGCCTCGGCCTCCCAAAGTGCTGGGATTACAGGCATGAGCCACTGTACCCGGCCTAAACTTTTAATTTTATCTGATGTTCATTCATTTTAATTATAATTTAAATAGCCACAGTGCAGTCCTGAGAGATCAGATTATTTTCCGAATAAAAAATATACTAATTTCACTTCAAAATTAAAAGGAGTAACTGAAGAAGTCTAGTTTAAGGGATAGTGGACATCATGACTTCTGTTTTCTAGGGCCCTCAGTTATTGTCTCTGGAGTAAATTCTTGGAGTGTTCTGGCAGGTTTTCAGACATAATACGGAGCAGAGGACCCAACTGAAGAAGCAAAACGCAGATTGATTTGAGGATGTCTCAAGAGCTTTTAGTTTGATCCTCACAGTTCATCTGGTGCTGTTATGGGAAGATGGACAAAGAGATATTTGAGATCAGGAAAAACACAGATCAAAAAAAGAAAACCAAGGTAAGGAGCAGAAGGTGGGAGTGCAAGACTGGGGTGGGATGGAAGGAGATTAAAAGTACTTGCTCTATAACATCCTTCCGCTTCCTAGTCCTCTCAAATCCCCTCTGAGCCAGTCTCCTACACCCAGCTGTATTTGGCCTGCCTTCATCCCTTCTTTCCTCCTTCATTCAAGCCTGTAATTACGGACACCAGGTGCATTGCTTCCACTCTTCTCTTGTGACTTTATCATTCACCAAGCTGTGAATGGTAATTTGCCAACCTCCATCGAAGTTTCTTTTTAAAAGCAGGATATGCTTGGTGTAATGTTACATCACTAAGAAGCCTGAAACAATAGAAAAGGAAATGGAATTTACCCAAGGAACAAAAATGTCTGCAGCTCACTTCTCTGTAGCCCTAGATTACAGTGTAGAATTCGCTGCAGGGCTCTGGGGGAACAGAGGCCATGCCCAGAACGGGGAAGGGGCTTCCTGCAGAAGCAGCCCATGGGGTAGATACTGAGTAGCTGTAAGTGGGGCTTATATATTATATGCCAAATAGAGATTAGGGTAAGGAAGCAAAAGGCTGTAATTCATCCATTCAACAGATTGTAACTGGGGACCATAGAGTGGTTAAGGCAGACTTTCTGGGTTCAAACACTGCCTTAACCAGTTAGTGATGGCACATCCTTGGGCAGGTCACCTTCTCTGAGCCTCAGTTTTTCATCTAAGTAATGCTGATGACAATGATGATGCCTACATTATGGCGTTATTTTGAAGATTTAAATGAGATGCTACATGGGAAGCACTTAGTGTAGTATCTAGCATGGGGTAAACACAGAGTGTCAACCATGTGGTAGTATTAGTTTTATTTCCTTTGCTTAGCCCTGTGCAAAGTGACTGTGGGAGAGAGTAGCCATGTTCTTCTGGGCATATCCTCTAAGCCTGTTATGTTCTAAGTCTTGAAGAGAATGCTGCATCTGAGGCTGGTTTTACATGTCTCTTGTGTCTACGGGCCTCCATGCAAGTCTAGGCTTAGGAACATGCGCTGAAAAAGACTGCTTCCTCCTTTCTCATCCTTACCACGCTCAGGAAACGTATTGGCCTCAGTTGAGAGGTTGAAAGGGCCCCTCCAGTGAATTAAAAGAGAAAAAAAGGGGAATCATTAGTAAATAACTTTCATCTTGGATGACAGAGAGATGAACAAATTACCTATGGTGACTCCAACACAGGGAGCCCTAAGCTCTGTGTGTTCAGGTGGGCACAGAAGTCAGCCGGAGCAGCAAAAAATCCTGTTTCCCTGGCAGGGGAGGGTGTCCTGTCCCTTTCAGGTCAATGCATTTTCTAAGAAGCCTATTCTGGAGGATTTAGCAACGCTGTTTTAGAAATCAAGTTTCCCTGCCACCCCTCCCCACCAGTTCTTCTGTGGCCTCCACTGGCTTTGAAGAGCTGGTGGGAATGCTAGTTCCCTGGCTATGTTCCTTTCTCTCTCAGAGAAGGGGCTCAAGCCAAGGATTTAGGAATAAAGTGGAGTGGTAATGTGGGGCCCCTGGGAAGGAGAGGGGTCATGAAAGAGGATGAGACGCCTTCCCTCAGAGAAGGAGTATGATGCTCAGCCACAAGCCCCTTCCTTAAGCAGCCTCTGCAATGGATGAAAACAGCACCCCTCCTCGATTAACAACATAAACAATCAGCCGTGGTTTGCAAGTTAGAAATTAGGCCAAATTTAGTCACAGGGATACAATTCATCTTCACATCCCTTGAAATGAACTCTCCTGGCCAGTAGGAAGCAATTCCTGAGGACAGCCACCTCTATCTAGCTCCTGGCTCCATCAGGCCTGTAAGCAGCATCGCTGGTGGGCCTGGAGATCACAGTGCTGGCTTCTGTGCTCCCCAGAGGCTGAGAACCTGCCTGGATATATTTCCAAGGTGATTTTTCAGAAGTCATGGTGATCTTTTTTGCAGTGAAAAGATTAATTGGCCAATCGGATGTTGAGACCCAAATGAACTTTAGGAGCAGTGTCTGCTGTGCTGCATGAAATATTCCTTGCTATTCATTCAACTTGACTCACACGTATGGGGGGATTCACAATGTCTAAGAACAGAGGGTCACCCTGCCTGCAAAGCAGTGGGCGGGGACCCCAACATGAGCCCTCCTGCTGCTCATAATAATCACAAGGCCAGCTCTATAGGGGCTAGGGACAAAGCAAACAAAGCCACTTGCTGTTCAGGAAAAAGCTCTGTGGTTTATGGCTTTGAAGAAGTTGAAGGTGCCACAAAGAAGTCAGCAAGAGTTCATCCGAATCCACAAATCCCAAGACTGCCATGTGAATCAGGCCCTGTTAAAGGATGGTGCCGGTTGGTTTTGCTGACACACCAAAGGACTGGGGACACTTGAGACGTGAAACCACTCAAAGCTTCCCCGAGTTCTTGCTCCCAGGAAGAGAGGAGGGGTCCCAGGTTGAGCCTCCCCAGACTGCTCAGGGCAGCCTTAGGGGAATAATTAAGAACTGTTTGGAATGACAGCAGCCCCTGTGGACCTTTCCCCTGCCCTGCTCTCCCTAACTTTACAAGAGCAGTTGAACCACCACAGATTGGCTGTGCCATTTGCCAACCCTTCTTGATTCAGCATAACTGGGTGGGACTCAAGAATATGCCTGGGAGGCTCTGGGATGGGGTTTTATCTTCTGTCTCCATAGTAACAACTATCACTTACTGCACACTCACTGTGGACGGGCCCTGAGTTAAGCAATTGACCTGCATGTTTAACTCAGGGGGGAAGTAACATTCCACATCGGCTGGCTCTGCCATTCTTCCACCCTGCCGTTCATTCCCTGGCTTGTCTCCTAGCTGTACAGCATCTATCACCATTCCTCAATGACATGACAGGAATCAAGTCTTTCCCATATCTTTATCTCCTAAAAGGTTTAGCTCAGGGACTTGTTGAAAATGTTAAGTAAAATCTTCCACTTTTGTACTGGATGTGGGATACTGAGCGCCTGCCACACTCACAGTCTCTTTTGGTGGCCTGGATGGATGATCTTGCTTTTATCCCACATGATCTTGCTGTCACAGGTTGGCACATGAGTGTAAGGTAGCTGTCTCACTGGCTGGCCCAACAAGTGCACTTGCTAATGGATGTTGACTAGCCAGCTGATCAGATCTCATCTCTTGGGGAATTTGGTTAAAGATCCATGGAGGGAATCCATCAGTTGGTGGCAGCAAAATAGCATTAAGTCACAAACATGGTGGAATCTTGGAAGTGAGCAGCAATAGATACCCATGTGTAAGAGACTGGAGCTGTTATATCCTTGAATGATATAACCCCAAGGCTGTATTTGTCTAGCTAAAATTATATACAATATTCAGAAACACATTTACTCTTCTAACCGTCATCCAAATGTATAAATACTGTAAAATAGTTTGAGAACAAACCAAAATGTAAAACAGCCAAACTGCTAGTTCTTAGTTGAGCCCATTGTTTTGAAATTCAGGATAAGATCAAACACTCTCATGGCCCAAATCCTCCTTCTCCCCAACCCTTCTTCTTTATCTACCTCCGTCCTCCATGGTCCCCATTGCTGAGTGTGGAATGGGATCTCTGACCACTATCTTTTTATTTTTCTTCTTTTTTTTTTGAGACAGGGTCATGCTTTGTCACCCAGGCTGGAGTGGAGTGGCACCATCATAGCTCACTATAACCTTGACTTCCTGGGCTCAAGTGATCCTCTTGTCTTAGCCTCCCAAATAGCTGTGGCTATGGGTGTGCACCACCATGCCTGGCTAATTTTTCTAATTATCATTTTTGTTGAGATGGAGATCACTATGTTGCCCAGGCTGGCCTCCAACTCGTGGCCTGAAGTGATCCTCCCACCTTTGTCTCCAAGAGTGCTGGGATTACAGGCAATAGCCACTGTGCCTGGCCCACAATGTCTAGACTATAAGCCCCTGTTTTGTTTTCCAGATGGGCTGCTGGTTGAGAAATCAAGGTCTTTTTGGAGAAGTTGTATCTCTAGTTGCTCAGGGAGGAGCATGTGGTCTGTCTACTACTATGCAGTGCCAAAAAATAGATACATTCCAATATGTAGGTATTTTTTTTTTTTACTCCTACTAATTTTTTTTCCAAAATACATTATCTTTTTCTATTTTCACTTATCCCCAGTTAATGGGAGGTTGAGTACACTCAGTGAATCCACATATATTCATATATAGCTATACCAGATGGAAATGTGTTTACCTGATAGGCATTGTCAACAAATGTGACATGACAATGAACAATAATGACTATATTCTAAAAAATAAGTCTTGGGTTCAGCTTATAACATGACTAGCCTGTACAAAATTTTCCTTTTCCAAATCATTGCAGATTTGAGGACATCCATCCTGGGTGCAGTTAGAAGAAATAAAATGTCATTGAGCTTCTAAAATTACATGTTTATATAAATGTTGCCTGGAAGACACAATGGTTCCTAAAAGTTTCTGATCACAGATTGGTGCCTTCTGGAGGGCAGCCTTCAGAAATCCCTGGTGGTTCCAGGTGGGCTAGGACTCAAAGGTGTGGTGTTGTCCAGAAACAAGGGACTTCTGATGCCACTCAGGATGGAGTGTCAGGGACCAGATTAACACTTCCACATGAAGCAACTAAGGAAACACACAAAATCTATGAAACACAGGTTTTCAAGACATTGCACAATCAGGCAGCGAGGCACAGGGATGCCTTTGAGAAAGGAAGTGTAAGCCTGATGAGTGCTTTGCTTTCCTGCCAGGAGACGTTCCAGGCCACCACGGCACAGCGGGAGGGAAACAGATAAAGCCTAGTGGTTTGTTGAAGAGAGAGACTTGTGGGTCCAGGGAAGGCAGGGCCACTCAAGTTCTCAAAACAGAGTCCTTGAGAAAGCTGAAGAGGGAAAGAGCTGTGGAAATCTGCAGAGGTTCCTGCAAGTCCTCAGCTGAGTTCCAATCAGTATCAGAGGAAACTACTTAAACCTGGGATAGGACCACCCAACACCGGGTGCTGATGGAAACATGCTGCAAGTGACTTCGGTTTAACAGGGGAATTTAAACAGTATCACTCTCTACTTGATGAATAAAGAAGACCAGGTAATGATAAAACTCTCTTTTGCACTGGCTGCTAGAAAGACTGAAGCCAAACGAAGCTCACGTGACATGCATTTTCTATCCCACCCTTATTTCAGGCTTAATCTTACTTTTGCTATCCTTGTTTCCCATAATTCTTGTCCTGTTTCTTAACAAAATTACTAGATTGTATATATTTGAAAAGTACTTTTAGAATAAGGTGTAAACAAAGAGTAAAATCAGGAGTCATGTTTTAGGAAGAAAAATCCCAGTTTTGATCTTTGGAAAAGCCAATGAGATGAAGATTAGGAATGGAAATTTGTCTAAACCTCTCAGAATTGATGAGAAATAGTAAAAATCTACAAGATGTAAAAGAGAGGATAAAATACCTACCAGGAGAGGAAGATTAATGTAATGTTCTCTCAGAGATAAAATGCTTTCAGTAGTACATTACCAACATCCACGCTATTCTCTGGGGCTCATTGTCCAGACTCAAAGCCAAAGACAGAGTGGGGTAGACAGAGACAGGAAATTCGGATGGGTGAAGCTCAGAGATGGAGTAGGAGTCAGAATGGGAAGGCAGTGATAAACATTATTAGTAATAAACAAAATTATCTGGAATGGGGACCAACATCAGGTTGAGGCTCAGGATAGAGGAAGCCTGGGATGAGTGAAAATATGTTAGGCACATATGTTAATTTTCAAAAAGCTAAAAGTGGGCAGGGCGTGGTGGTTCACACCTGTAATTCCAGCACTTTGGGAGGCTGAGGCTGAGGCTGAGGCAGGGGGATCACTTGGGCTCAGGAGTTCGACATCAGACTGGGCAACATAGACCCATCTCTACAAAAAATAACAAAAATTAGCCAGCGGTGGTGGCACATGCCTGTAGTGCTAGCTACTTGGGAGACTGAGGTGGGAGGATCATTTGAGCCCAGGAGGTCGAGGCTGCAGTGGGCTGAGACCACGCCACTGCACTCCAGCCTGGTTGACACAGCACGACCTTGTCTCAAAAAACAAAACAAAACAAAAAACCCCAAAATCTAAACTTTGGAGAGAAAAGGGAAAGCCTTTCTTTATGGTAGAATATGGAAAGAATGGAGTCAGAAAATAAACTGATGCTAAAAACTGGTGGGTGAGAGTTTAATGAAGAAGGCTATTTACACAGTCTTGAATAATCTCCCCATTAATTACATATTAATTGTAAAGAGAAAAACATTGACTTCACAGTGGAGAGAACCGGTAGGCATCACCTTAACTGAGGGAGCAAAGATAACATCACCAGTAATGGGACAAATAGATAACATGTGCCTCCCGATGTAATGTATTAAGGATGTGACGTCAGTTCCACTGGGTTCCTAACAACGCTGAATAATCTGAAACTAATCAGAGAAAGCACTAGACAAACCCCAACTGTGGGATATGCTCAGACTAACTGGCTTCTATACCTCAAAAATGTTAAATTTAATAAAGACAAAGGCAGGCTGAGGAACTGTTCCAGAGTAAAGAAACTATAGAGATATTACAACAGAATACATTTGCATAATCCCAGTTTGAACCGTGGAGTGGAAAAAAATAGCTAAAATAAACATTTTGAGGTAACCAATAAAATTTGAATGGATTATGGATAAGGTAACAGTATTTTATCAATGTAATATTTACTGATTGTGATAATTATACTTTGATTTTTATGTAAGAAAACACCCTTGTTCTCAGGAAATATAAATGAAGTATTTTGGGATAAAGAAGCATAATGTTTCCAACTTCTCCAGCGGTTCAGAAAATTGTACGTGTGTGTGTGTGTGAGAGAGAGAGAGAGTATGGGAGAAAAATTTTTAAAATGAGGCAAAATAAAAACAATTGGTAAATTTAGGTAAATGGTATTAGAAATTCACTGTACTATTCTTTCACCTTTTTTGGAGGGAGGTATAGGAAAACATTACCCAAGTAAAAAGTTGAATTTTTTTAAATTGTAAAAATAAGAGAGTTTGGTGTTAAGATGGCAACACTAAAGCTCATGTGCCCTTTAGGAATCTCCAGAGCCCTATCTCTTGACCAAGCTGTTTTCAGTTTCCTTGAGGAAAACTACATGCGCTATACTGAGTTAATGATTTGTGTGTTCTGTTAATGCCAGTGACGCTTAGAAACAGAGGCAAGAGGGGGTGAATGAAGTTTGGTAGAGCAACAACAGAAGGCCTTGCAGGGCCCCAAGATTCAATAGAGCTGAAGAATTAAGATCAGAGACATAGCCTTATCTACCTGACTTTTATACAAGTCATTTACCAAGAACCCCCTCCCCAAAACACCTAGCTCTGAGTGGGGCCTAGGTTAAGAGAAAGCTAACTTTGCTACCTGGTCTCAAAACTCGGCAGAACTAATGGATTTGGAGTGTCTGAGATGGTCAGGGTTTTGCAGCAAAACCAAGCCCTCTTTGACAAGCATCTGCTCTCGTGTTACAGCATAAAGATGAGCTAATGCTCTTGGATTCACTGGCTTTATCACACATCCATCACCCAGAAGCATCTAGCCTTACAGAAAAATTGATTGGCTTATTGAAGACCAGTCCCAGGAGCAGCTGTGAGGTAGTGAGGTAGGAGGTAGTAATTGACTCAGGAGGTGGGACTTGGACACAAGGCCAAATTGAGAACAAGCTAAAACAGGGACAGGGCAAAAGCAGCTTCCCATAAGACACACCCACCAGCATGTCATATCAGTTACCACTGCCATGGCAACATCAACATTACCGCCCCTTTTCATGGCAACAACCTGATGACCCAGAAGTTACCACACTTTTTCTAGAAATGTCTGCATAACCGCCCCTTAATTTGCATATAATTAAAAGTGGGTATAGATAGAACTGCCTTTGAACTGCTACTCTGGGCACACTGCCTATGGGATAGCCCTGTTCCATAAGGACCAGTGCCTCTGCTGCTGTACACTGCATTGCTATCTAACACCAGCTCGCCCTTGAATTATCTCCTTGGTGAAGCCCCAGTTTTATGGTTTACCTGCCCTGCATCAGGAGTACCTTAAGAATATAGGATACTATCTTACAGGATTCTATTTTTGTTCTGAACCAGTGACTGAACATGCTGCTCTTTTTTCCAAAGCAGGATATGAGAGTCTAGAACTGTGCTGTCCAATATGGTAGCCACTAGCCACATCTACCTATTTGAAAACTAAAATAAAGTTAAAAATTCAGCTCCTCACATTAGCCACACTTTTCAGTGCTCAGTAGCCACATGTGGCTAATGGTTACCATATTGGATAGTATTACAGAAATTTCTATTGGACAGTATTGGTCTAGAATCAAAGTGGTAGGTCACTTGCAAAAATTTTGCTTTCCATTCTCATGACTGCTGGTTTAGAAGCTTTAGTAATCAAAGGAGGAATGCTTACACCAAGGTAAACATATCATAGTCCCACTAGGCTGGAAGTTGACACTGCCACCTGTTTGGAGCATCTTCTTCCAGTGTGCAAAATAGAAGGCTGGGGTGGGGGTATGTGTGATTCTTGGCTGATGTATTAGTCAGTAAAGACTTACTTGTGCTTTGACAAGTGCCTCCCAGCTTTCAGTGGTTAACAAAGGTTTATTTTTCATTCACACTATTTGTCAATCATGAATCAACAGCTGCAGCTCTGCCCATGTACTCTTCATTGTGGGACCCAGGACAATGGAATATAGACCCTGTATGGAGCAGTACCAAGCTCATGGCAGAACCATATGATTAAAGTTTCCTCATAAAAGTCACTCACATTCAACTGGCTAGAGCAAACCACATGGCCAGCCTGATAGCAGTGGGATGGAGATATATAATCTTCCCAAGGAACTGTCCCATAGAAGTGTCCTTTGGGGACAGCCAAGGACTATTTTGAACAAAATACCACAGCTAGGATGATTGACCTAGACCATTAAGGGGAAATCATATTGCTGCTACAAATAGGGGGGTGCACACATCTAAATTTTCAGATAATTTATCTTATCCCCCTCCCCAACCCCCACTTGTCCACAAGCTACAGCAGGTTGTCGATTAAATTCACCATTTAGTATGTAAGTTGCTGAATGACAAGATGGGACTGTGACAGGAATAGAGTAGACATCACAGAGATATAATGGACTGGGAACAGTAACTGACAACATTTTGTGTTGTCTTCCCCTGGGGATGGGCTAATGCATTTTTGAAAACTATGTTATGTGAGGCAGGGGCATTTGGGAAAGTTCATGAGTGAAAAGGATGTGGATATGGATACTGGGAAACCAACGAGTTGAATTACAGCAGACAACTTGCCAGCAATCATTACCCAGCATTCATCCCCTCTTCCTAATTGCACTCTATTTTCTTTGGGAAGTCTCTTATACAGCATTAAGCATTGTCTTGGTGTTTGGTGCTTCACTAAATTTTGGTGTCTGCCACACCACAGAAGCTAAGAAGATAGCTTCTTCCTCTAATTACCTTGGCTCCTTCCCATTTTCAACCTGGTTTTCAAGACTTTTTATACATCTGTGAGCTCCTAATGGACTTGCTATAAATTTCACTTTTTGCTTAAGGTAGTTAAGAGTCTATATCTATTCCTGAAAACAGTGCCCTTACTGATCCATCCACTGTGTGGTAGGCACTGTGCTAGGTGTCTTGTATACTTTGTCTCAACATTTCTCACTATCTACCAGCCTTATGGGAAAGACAGGCATGCAAGAGGCCAATTGCTAGTAAACAAGAACCACAGAACTTCTTCCTCTTGGCTAGTTATTTTAAATGGGGAGTGCAAGAACCATTATTACTGTAGGAATCAGGGTTGATCCTCACCAGCCAGGTAACAGGGAGGGGAAAGAAGCAGTTGGTAAGCTGTCTCCAACCTTTGCCCAGTGTTTTGAGGCAGAAAGAGAAAACCAACAACTCAATCTATCATCATAAGTAAAGCTGGTGATCTTTTCGACAAATGGTTCTGGGAAAACTGAGCATCCACATGTGGAAGTCTAAAGTTGATACCTTACATTTCACCACATACAAAAAACAACTAACAAATGAATCCGAAAATAAGGATCAAAGCCCTAAATTTAAGAGCTAAAATTGTATCACTCTTAGAATAAAGTATAGGTGAAAATCTTCATGGCCTTGGATTAGGCAATGATTTCCTAACTATGACACTAAAAGCACAGGCAAGAAAAAAAACAGATAAATTGGACTTTACCAAAATTAAAAACTTTGTGCATAAACTGATACTATCAAGAGTACAATGGAGGCCAGACATGGTGGTTCATTCCTATAATCCTAGCACTTTGGGAGGCTGAGGCAGGCAGACCGCTTGAGCTCAGGAGTTTGAGACCAGCCTGGGCAACATGGTGAAACCCCATCTCTACAAAAAGTAAAATTAGCCAGGCACGGTAGCATGTGCCAGTAGTCCCTGTTCTTTGAGAGGCTGAGGCAGAAGGATGGCTTGAGGCCGGGAGGTCGAGGCTACAGTGAGCTGTGATTACACCAGTGTACTCCAGCTTGGACAACAGAGCAAGACCTTGTCTGAAGAAAAAAAAAAAGAGTACAAATGCAATCCACAGAATGAAAGAAAATATTAGCACATCACGTAACTGATAAGGGATTAATATTCAGGATATATATGAAGAACTCATAACAATACACAAACAAAACCCCAATTCAATTCAAAAATGGGCAAAGAACTTAAATAGACATTTCCCCCAAAGAAGATATACAAATGGCCAATAATGAAAAGATGGTCGATATCATTAGTCATCTGGGAAATGCAAATCAAAACCACAATGAAATACCACTGCACACCCATTAGAATGGCTATTACTAAACAAGCAAAAAATAAGTGTTGACAAGAATGTGGAGAAACTGAAATCCTCATGTACTGCTGGTGGAAATGTAAACCAGTGCAGCCACTGTGGAAAAGAGTTAGGCAGTTTCTCAGTAAGTTGGACGTAGAATTACCATATGACTTGGCAATTCCACTCCTAGATAGATACCTCAAAAAACTGAAAACATGCTCAAACTTATACACCAATGTTCATGGCACCATTATTCACAATAGTCAAAAGGTAGAAGAAACTCAAGAGTTCATCAATGTATAAATAAACAGATGTACAAAGGATGGAACAGATGCACATAGGATGGAATATTATTCTGCCATAAAAATTAATGAAATTCTTATACATGCTACATGGATAAACTTTGAAAACGTTATGCTAAGTGAAATAAGCCAGACACAAAAGACCAAATAGTATACAGCAGGTCCTTAAATAACACTGTCTTTTTCAATGTCATTTTGTTATAACATTGGTAAGAAAAAAATGGATTCCTTGGCTGGTGCCACTGCCTGCATGGATTGTCTCCAGGCCCTCCAGTTTACTCCTACCTCCCAAAGCAGCACACATTAGGTGAATGGGTGTGTCTACATAGTCTCAGTCTGGGTTAGTGCAGGTGTGTGTGCGCCCTGAGATGGGATGGCATCCTGTCCAGGGTCAGTTCCCACTTTGAGCCCTGAGCTGCTGGGAGAGGCTGTGGCCACTACAGCCCTGAACTGGAGTCACTGAGGATATCATTACCCTACTTGTTTTTATTAATCTTAAATGTATGTATAGCTGATATAGTTTGGCTGTGTCCCCACCCAAATCTCATCTTGAATTGTAGCTTCCATAATTCTCACTTGTTATGGGAAGGACCAGGTGGGAAGTAATTGAATCACAGGGGCAGGTCTTTTCCATGTTGTTCTCATGATAGTGAATAAGTCTCATGAGAGCTGATGGTTTTATAAAGGGGAGTTCCCCTGCACATGTTCTCTTGCCTGCCACCATGGAGGACATGACTTTGCTACTCATTTGCCTTCTGCCATGATTGTGAGGCCTCCCCAGCCGTGTGGAACTGCGAGTCAATTAAACCTATTTCCTTTAAAAATTACCCAGTCTCAGGTATCTTTATGAGCAGCGTGAGAACAGACTAATACAATAGCTCACAGTTATTTCAATTTGTAATAGTATTACTGTTCGGGGCCTTTATTTACAAGTTTGATGATGTTTTTGTGACCAGAAATATGCCATAGGATCTTAACTGTTATTTATATCAATTAGCCTATAGTATAACAGGTTTCTTTATATGTTGTTTTGCTGAAAGTCACAGTTTCCAAGAACCCGTCGATGACGTTAAGAAGACTTGCTGTATTATTCCATTTGCGGGGGATATGTAGACTAGGGAAATTCCTTGGGACAGAAAGTAGAATAGAGGTTACCAAGTTCTGAGGGTAGGGGAGAATATGGAGTTGCTTCACGGGTAGAGTTTCTGTTTGGGATGAAAAAGCTCTCTTTATAGATAGTGGTGATGGTTACACACATTGTGAATGTACTTAATGGCACTTAACTGTACATTTAAACATGGTTAAAATGGTAAATTTTGTTATGCATTCTTTACTACAATAAAAAACTATGTAAAAAAAAGATAAAGCTGATGCGATCTTCCTTGAGAAGCTAATTCGGGTGGCTAATGCTGATCAAAGATGTTTGGAAAAAAGGTCCCCCTACTGCCAGCTTTTATATATAAACATTTTGTACAGGTTATTTTCAATTATGATGGGAGATCAATCTAGCAAATTTAAATTAATCTTCATTTTATACAATAATCCGTATCACTGATTTTTTTGTTTTGAGACAGAGGCTCACTTTATCACCCAAACTGGAGTGCAGTGGCGTGAACATAGTTCACTGCAGCCTCAACATCCTGGGTGCAAGTAATCTACCCACCTCAGCTTCCCAAGTAACTGGGACTATAGGTGTGTGCCACCAGCCTGGCTCATTTTTGTATTTTTTGTAGAGACAGAATTTTGCCATGTTTCCCAGGCTGGTCTCAAATGCCTGGGCTCAAGCCATCTGCCTGCGGCAGCCTCCCAAAGTGCTGGGATTAGAGGCGTGAGCCACTACGCCTGGCCCACTTACTTTTTGTCTTTCCCATGCATCACAAGAAAATGATTGGAAATACTGTCACCAAATTTGGAAGTTTAAGGTAGTCAAACTTAAAATATAGGCTCTGTGGCAAACATAAAATCCACAATCTACTGTGGTGGTACCAGAAGCACTTCAGAGATAAGGAGTCATTATCTAGAGATGAACCCAAGGCTTGTGCCTCGGCTGATGCACAGCAGAATGCAGTAGATACAGCCAAGTTCCCCAGATGAACTGCCTGCCAAGTCTAAAGGCAGAAATTCCGAACTGCAGGTGTGGGTGGCAATGAGGCCTTGACAGGAGCAGCTTAGGCTGTAGCATGTTTCAGGGTTAGTGACAGCAGGGGTTTATTTAAGATTGGTTAATAATTCTCCCCAGCAGCTTTGGGTCGGAGCTGGAGCGGTAGCAAGATGAAGCATCTAGTAGGGAGCAGAGCCCGCCGGAATGGGTTTGGTTTTTGGTGCTTACCGCTTATATTCAGAGAATTTCTACTCCAGACTTACAGTCAGCAAGAAGACATCACTGTTTTACCTCACGTCCTAGCCACAACTGGTGTAGGTTACTGTTTTAGAATGGAAGAAAGGAGAGCACATGGGGTGGAGGGAAGCTTTCTGATAAAACTAAGGGTTTGGCAATGTTTTTGTCCAAATTACCATATTCTGAATGAATGGACTTTGTGTAACAGCTTCAGAAGTGGCTCAAAAATAGGCACACAAACATCTTACAATAGTTTCATCAGAAATAAATTACTGATAAATCAGAGGAATTGCTTTACAATGTTTTAAAAATCATAAAATGTCCACTGTGAAAAACTTGAAAAACAGGGAATATGACAAACTACCAAGTTCTTGAATGTTTTCTGCTCTAATTCCACCTTCTGAACATTAATGTTGTTTTGGAGGATGGGAGAATGGTGGTAGCGTGCAGCAGCAGCACTGAAGCAAGAGCAAACAGGAAGCCTCAAACAGCCTTATGTGGCCCCAGTCTCTCTGCTCCCACGCACGCTCTCAAAGTGCACCGTTAAAATTAAACCACTTCTGGCACATGCTGGCCAGATGCTAGCCAGGCCAGCTACATGGTACTCAGCTATGGTAATGAAGAATGTTTCCTACTGTGGACTTACAGGTCTGTCAGGACCACTGCCAAGTCTCTCTACAGCCCAGAACACTCCACTCAGGTGAATTTTCCTGACTGGACAATCAGCCAAAATCATTTAAAGGCTGCTAGGTTGGGGGCATCACTGTACTGGGTGAGAGAACAACTTCTCCATGTATTATTAAAATGCCACTGGAGAGTAAAGCTGATTTGAGATAAGCAGCGTTTTTCATAACTGGGATGCCTACAAACAGTGACAGCTCTTTTCAAAAAGCAAAGGACATAAAAAGCAGGCTTTTTCTTAGGGATACACTTTATCTAAACCTCTCTCTTGACCCCCTTAGGGAATCTAAGTGCAGAAAGTTCCTGGCAAGAACACTATCATCACTGGCCTCTGCTGCCTTCTCTACGTAATGCATACCTGTTTCCTATGCTGGAAAATTCTTTCTACTTAGCTCTGCCTATGCAAATTTAACCTTACCTTTAAAGCTGGGTGTTCCCACTCCCCCACAAATGCAGGAACATGAACCTCCTCCTAATTATGAGTCCTTATAATGAGACCATTTCATGTGGTCCCAGCCTCTCTGCTACCAGCACTCATCTCAAATAGCCCAGTTCAAATAAGACTATGTCTCCTGGCAAAAATAGAATGCCAATCTCATCTTCTATAGACACACGCAGATGCACAATCTTCTTCAGTCATCAAATACACATTGAACACCACAGTAGAGACTAGGCTTGTTCACAAATATTTTGATTTGTTCTTTCAGGCCCTCCTGAACTGCCAATGTGACTTGCTTTGGCCAATGAAACAATTCAGGTAGGGGGAACAGCTAGAGCCAAGTGCCTGTAAGACCCTAGGGCTTGAGTGGGACAGGCCTGTTCTGAGGTCAGCCATAAGACCAGTACATCAAAAGCAGACTGAGGAAGGTGAGTTCAATAGGTCACAGGGACCAGATAAGATACGGGGCTTTGCAGGCCACTATAAGGACGCTGGCTTTCTCTGAGTGGCAGGGATTTGAACAGAGGAATGACATGATCTGAGCAGGCACAGGGAGGATGCAGGGATTCACTGAGGATGAGGGGAGGGGTAATTTTCAGCTGAACCTTCCAACTTAACCTTCACTGCCAAAGGATGTTTAAAGCCTCCCAGGTCACTCTACCTTGCTGGCAGGTTGAGAACCACTACTTCAGAGAAGTCAGGGAACCGATAACAGAAGGGAAATCTGCAATCCTTTATTTTAAACCTAGTTTTAATCGCTTTGCTAATCAAACCTATGACAGTTGACAATCAAAGCTGCATTATTTCCTCCTCCCCCTAACTCACCCCCTCTGGAGGGGAGAGTTAAAAACATAATGGGGGAATGGGGGGTGGGGAAGAGACATGACTAATTTTCCAAGCATTAGAGACTGCTATAAAACATAAGGATGATTTATAAGGTGGCTAATTTCATAAAAATATGATTTTCCTAACTTTTAGAAAACATACCTTCTTTTTCACTTTTAACAACACTTCTTTCTTGCCCTTAGTATTTATCTCCTTTTCTTCCCCTCTTCCACCTTCCCTTTTCCTCTTCCTCCCTTGCCAAGCAGAAAAATGCCAACTTCATTAAATGACTTTGAGTTAAAGTCGAAGAAAATCACATATTCTAAGATTAAAAAGTACATTTTCACATATTCAAATTTTTATACCCAAAGGATTTTTGAACAAAAGTGACATTCAGTCCAAGAAACTAAAATATCAAAGATGGTTCCAAGAGATTCAGAGAACCGACCACATGATCTTCAAAAATTGCTACTGTATTCTTCCTTATCTCAAATTATGGAGACTTGTCCTCCAGGAGTTTCCTTCTTGGAACCCTGCTCCTCTTGGGATGAAGCTTTTACTGACACTGCGGTCCTGTCAGATGCCAAATCCATCTGGTCGTGAAGCAGGGAAACCTCTGAAGGTCAAGTTGAACCAGTAACACTACTGACAGTCACTGTAGAGTTGACCTTGAACAAGGATATTTATACATGCATATGTAATACACTTAAAACCAGACTGTCATTCAACAGTCTGGCTTATTTGATATGTTGCAAAAATCAGGACAGAGCACATGGCAAACAAATCCTTTATGAAATTCGAGGAGGCAGAATTTCATGACTTACTTTCCTAAGAGTACTTACAGAAGCCCTAAAACAGAATGTGGCCTGGGGACCTATACATTTAAAACAAAAAGAAAGAAGGCAACAACAAAAAGCAAGCATCCTGATTTCAGACGTGAAAGTAAATTCTAAGGAAGGATACCCAGGGAGTTTCTTTTCTGTGATCTAGGAACAAAAACAGTTTCACTGGCCTTACCAAATGCTAAGACTGCTTTCATTTTATTTAGGATCATTGCAGCAGGATATGTCTGTTAAAATACATCAGGAAAGGTGAACAGTTATAAAAGTCAAACTTATACCAAGTGCATGAAGACTTATTTGCTATGCCTAATAAGTTTAAAAAGCCACTTATGTGCCTCCACTGTATCCAATTACTAGAAAATTTTTTTGTTAGGACTGTTCTGGAAACTTTTAGTTAAAAAACCCTTTCAGCATTGTTAGTAGTAGGCAGTTAAAAGTTCAATGGCTAAAATAATTGAGAATAGCTCTGCTCTTATGATTTACAGTGGATCTTCACAAAAATATTTTCGTTAAATATTAATAGAATCAAATATACATTCAAGACTGTCACATAGAATTAGAAGAACAATCCCTGAATGGTTTCAGTATGCTAATGTAAGGTACACATCTAATCCCTTTGACCCAGAACAGTTACACTCTTCTAGCAAATGCTTTGATTTTAATACTAGATAATTTTTAGCTGTTACCAAGACAAACACAAATAGTAAAATAAAATACAAAAAATATATTTAGAAAAGGTGCAGCATGGCCATAGCCTAAGTCAGAGTTTGAGGTGACACCGAGAACAAAGTTAGAGCCCTCAGTCACCTTTAACAAAGACTGCACTTTAAAGAACAATTATTTTCAGAGAGTTACTCACTGATTTCTCCAAGTCACAGACTAAATTGGATCCACAAGTCAACACCCCAATAAAATATTAGAAGGAACTCTCTACTCACCTCAATTACGTAATTCAAAATAAATCCTTAAAATCATTTCCCCCATCTTTAGTCTTTATTATATTCCTCCCTGAACACTTAAATTCAGCAACCTTTCCTTTCCCAGTCACTGCTGGAATAACATTTCTCATACTGATGTTGACCTAATGCTAGAGCATCTGTACACATTTGATTTGTGTATTTTCAAGCCTCACATTTGGAAATTTGTCCAATTATACACAGCTTTTCTTTAAATGTCTCATCCAGTTCTTAAAAGACTTAAAATAATGAGACAAGTACCAAATACTGACTTGCAATCTGATCATTCAAGAATAACAATTTCAGAAACAAATTAGATAAAATTGCCATTTTTGTAGATCAAAAATCAAAATATTGTAAATACTGCTAGTTCATATTGATTTCTGGAAAAACTTTCGTGTAGCTATAGAGAAGTGCTTTGGTATGGAAGACACAAGCCAATATCTAAACTATCACAGACACATGTTGAATGTTTAGCTAATTCACTATTCAGGCACTCTGAATCACCTTAGATAGGGTATCAGAAGAAATACATACAATGCTCATGTAAACAACAGGCAGCCAGAAGAGCAAAATCTTTTACCAACATCTGGTAAGTTGTTGGTTTTGTGGCAAGTAAGCAAAGTTCTATAGAGGGCATGCAAACCAATTTCCCAGCGTAATTCATTAAAAAATATAGTACTTTTCAACTATAATAAAATTGGACTTGATGGGAAGTTTAATCTGAGCTATTAAGTGATGGGAAATTTAATTTGAACTATTAATTGATAAAAAGGAAAAAGAGAAGGGCACTCCAATAAAAGTTTCTCAGTAATAAATTAAGAAAAAAAGAAATAAAACAACTTAAAGTAGCTTCGACATTCAAAAGAAAAGCTCCAAAGCAGGGTGAAGGGGGAACCCAAACCCAAAAAAACCCATGAACAAAACTGAATGATACAATTTGACGAGTGAAGAGGTTCCACTTACATATAAATCAAATAAAACCTTATTTGCCTTACTTAACCTTACTCAGTTCTAAGACGTTTTACCTTTGGTTATGAAGCTTCATTACTGTTCTATTACACATTTTACAATAAACAAAATGAGCTCTTGTAGCTCACAGAATTTCACTTTAATTAACAGTTCAACTCTAAAAATTCTCTAATTATAGAAGCCATGACTATAATCAATTAAACCGGTAAGTCACTTTCAGACACGAACACAGGATATAATATAGCCAATGATCAGAATTGGCAGAGGAAAGAAACACCTCCTTTCTGCATCCTAAAAACACACACATTAAAGTGCCATTTTGAAGCAGGCACTATACCACAGATACTAGGTGAGGAAGTCCTTTCCCAGACCACTCCCAATTCCCAATTTCAACTCTTCAAGGGAGTAATCATCTATTAGAAGACAGACAAATGGGAATGTTCTTACCAAAAATAAATTACTCTGGCTTCTTTATTTCTAGAATGTTTCATGACAACTAACCATCAACTGAAACTTTCTGGCTTTCAGTAAACTTCCTAAAATCAGGAAGGAACAAATCTAGTTCAAATTCTATCAGATTTATCTCTCAGTTGAAAAAAAATCTTTTAAGGTCCTCCAATAGCTAATTTCAAATTTTCCAGGTTTCTTAGAATAAAAATGCTGCTTGCAATATTAAACAACCATAAATACACACACATTATGCAATTGCCTGTTTATTTAGTGGCACCAGTTTTGCAAACTAGAAATTATTTCTACTTTTCATCTAACATACAATCTGCAACCATTAGCAGGCTGAATGCAATTTTTCAATGAACTTGAAAATAAACAGTACATTCTTAAAGTTAGAACTGAATTCACATATTTTCTTTGGACCAGGAAATAATACATAATACAAAATATACATTTATGGAATTTCTTTAAAAGTGTGGATCACATAAACTGCAAAGTGGGTGAGTTGCTATGAAGAATTTTGTTACACACTGTAGTTAAGAAAAATATTTCTGCAATTATATTAGTCTTAACATTTATAGAGTTTAAAAAATGAATCTCTATATAATGCAACATGCTTTTAACATGTACATGTCTCTCCACTCATAACGTTTATACAAATTAAGTGATATAACTCATTTCAAGAGTGAAATCAATCAGTATTGGGGCATATCACTACAAACAAGGTACTTTCCTGCAGATATGCTATTTAGTCAAGGGATAACCAGGTAAGACAATGGTATGTTCCAGAAGTCCCACAAATGCCAATAAGCTGTAATTAAACATCTGATTTTGGCAACAAATGCAAAATTCTGTTTGTTACATTGTACTTAACTATATTTTAGGAATCTCATTAACTCTGTGCATTGGTGGTGGTTGTCTGTGTTGGATGTTATTTTAACATCCTGAATTAGTACGTAAATAACCTAATTCCTTAGAATATGAAATGAATTAAACATTTAATGAATTCTAATACTAGAAAGCTCAAAACCTTACAACCTGGAGATCTGACAGGTAAATGTATTACTTGTTAACATAGTATATCTGCACTATGAAGGCCAAAAATGTTCCAGATACATTCAATTTCTGTTTTCTCTCTTTCCTATTGAATTTCTAAAGTGGCAAATCTTAGAGAAAGACATTAATCTCCAAAACTTCTGAATACTATGTTTTTTTCACCTTTTAATCACTCTCCCCCCAAATATAGTATTTTTTAAAAAGTGTATTTTAATGTCAGATTCTAGCCAGGCCCTCCATCTACCTCTAGAGTGAAACAATTCCTTAAAATACACTCAAGTTATTTTCATGCCCTTGAAATATATTTTTGGGCTTTGCAGGAAAAGGGATGATGCCCTACTGTACTTCAGAATGGGCTCTTAACCATGGGGTCCATGAACCACTACAATATTGTAAACTTTAGTGAGATATGTATGTTATATATGCATTTTCCTGGGTAAAGGAGTCCCTAGGATTCATCAGTCTCACAAGGCCTGTGACCCCAAAAGAAGCATTGCTAAAATGATTTTGTGTCATTCACTGTACCTAATTAGGATATAACTAATTTTGTTCCGCAGCTACCCAATCTCTTACATCAATTTAACTTACTTTAGATAATACCATACAAATGCACGTTACTAAATAGTCTTATACTGGATCAGGAGGACTATATAAAAGAAAAAGAAAAACTCTAAACAATTTTTCTAAACATTTAGTTTAATGAGAAAACCATTAGTTGAAAACTGGGTTTTGGAGCAATGAAAAGAAATGAAGGGTTGGGTTTTCTAGTGAAGAAATATTGTATTAATTCTTCTCAGTTGTTTCTATGACGAAGAATCAGTAACTCTTATTAATTTCCTTGCTGGAAAAATCAAATTTTCTGAAGCAGCAAAGGTTGATTCTTGTTGGTTTATGTGACACAATCGTTCTTATAAATTTACAGCCAGGTACAAGGAAGACTTTCCTATGGCTTTTAAAACAATTAAGAGTAATCCTTCCCTAGCTATCCCACTGCCATTTCCCCATTCCTCCATCTCCCAAGTTTTCTCATTTTCAGCCCAGTTTAACACAGTATTAGCTGGCCTTGATGAAGTAACACACTAAGCTTTCTTGCTCAAGAAAATGGAATTGTCCTGTTTCTGTTTGAAAAAAAGAGAAAACACCAAGAGGAAAGTAGAGGAAACGAGGGCAATATTTCGTGCAGGATAAGGAAGAAAAAAAGTCAACATTATCAACTTAAACAATCCTTTTTCTCCATCTCATAAAAATATAAGTTGTCAACTGCAATTTCAATACCATTATAAGTTTTTCTAATTAGCACTCCTATCTGCTAGTAATATAAATAGGAAAACAGTGAGAGCAGAAGCCACTATCTTAATATACAGAACAACTGAAAGGGAAAGAACCTGTGAACAAAATTACAAAATGTTCATTTGACAATGAACTGGAACCAATGCCTCTCATCATTTCTATTGAGCGTTTTGACTATCAGTAATAACTAACATTTAACTGAGACTTATTATTTTGATCAACAAAACAATACAGTATTATACATTTTGAAAATGTATTCTTAAATATTTCAAGCATATTCCAAGGTAATATACAATTTAAAACATATATAAACCAAAACACATGGCACATAATTGAAGGAAGTAACACCAAATTAGGCTTCTAAAATTTTGAACTCTTAAGAAGGCTTCCTAATGCCTAAAAGAAAAACTAGAAGACTAGATACTGAAAAAATTGTAATCTCACTAGCAGTATCTGTGAGCAAAAGTATATAAAACTCTTTAAGGTCCCTTAGAAGAAAAACCTCAAATGAGAAACAATTATATACTAAGATATTTACACATATTTTCTAATACGAAATCCTAATACTGTACAAACAGCCAAGTTTGAACTAAAAGTATATACCATGAAATTCAAAATTAAAATAAAACAAAAAATGGAGAAAAAAAGCAGTACCCAATTTCATCAGTTCTTTCAGAAATCACAAGTTGAACTCCAAATGAGTTTGTCCAGTAAAGATGGGCAGTGAAATTATTTTAAAATATTAAAACATAGTAATAATTTGGCTAAAATTTGACATTAACACTGGCAGTGTGTTACAAAAACACAGAGTTCTACCTAAATTTAGCTAGAGATATTTACATTTTTAAATGCCTTAAACTCAAACCCCACCTACATTTCCATGGCTGGAGAATTTTCAGAAATCTATTACCTATTCCTCTGAGTTACTGCTGTCAGCAGGAAGAATAAAGGCCATTTGATAAATGCAATCAAGCATACTGAATGGGCTTAAGCCTCTTCAATCCAATTTTATTCTTATGCTAAGCAAAATTTTCTTCTGAATGATTTTTAACTTTGGAGAGAAGAAAATAAACTGGAGAAGAGTTTTCAGGTGAGTAAAGGAAGTTTATAAACAAGCTCTTTAGGGCAGAGGCCTGCCTTGATTAGCTAAGTACCTGGTCGATAACGGGTGGGCAATAGCTTTTTTTTTTTTGATGAGTGATCCAGTTATAATACTAACATACACTAGATTATAAATTGTCCAAATGTAAACTTGAAGCCAAGGATCTACTCATTTCTTTACAGTCCCAAGGTGCTTAGCCTAGAACAGTGTTTTACCGATAATACTCGAAACATTTTGTAAAAAAAACTGAGTTATTAGCTGGGTTAATATATGGTCATATGAATGATCACTAAAAGTACTGCTGTAATTCAGATTACTTGAATTACATAACTAATTTATTACTTAATCCAAATTTCTTAATGTTGAGATTAGTATAAAAAACTAAGTGGCTAGAGCAGTTGCATTAAGTACTCTAGAAGCAAGTTAATGCACTATAAAGTAAGTGTTTGAGATACTTCCAAAGCTGAATTAAGTATCACTTTGATTTTTTAAAGTAAGCGCTCATATTGATAACTGCTTCTATTGTCTATAAAAGTATATTCCCAAGAAAGTGGAAATTAGGAGATTCTACCCTGTTAAAACAATGAAAGAAAGGTCAGTGAAATTT
Organism: Macaca mulatta; assembly: GCF_049350105.2. Classification (NCBI taxonomy): domain Eukaryota; kingdom Metazoa; phylum Chordata; class Mammalia; order Primates; family Cercopithecidae; genus Macaca; species Macaca mulatta. The sequence goes on along the minus strand of NC_133412.1, from coordinate 133,425,913 downwards.
TTTAATATTAGGGTAAAACAAAGCCTGCTATACAAAATGTTATTTCCTATTCATAGCAGCAAATAAGACATTTAAGTGATAAAAGTATATTTTGAGTACTATATTATCATCACACAAGAACTTTTTCCCTCCAAAGAACAGAACACATCAAACATTTTTGAGGCATTGCCCTGAGATGCTAATTAGCACAAAAAAAGGGGATGAGGGTGAAGAATTTAAGTGGTACAAGAATGAAGTGCACAGTAGAGGTGCAAAAGTGCCTTTAAAACGTACTGTTGGTTTCCCCCACTATTACCTCCAGGAATCAGGAACAGTCTGCTGTTATAATGTATACTTCCTTCCTGTATTTTTATAGTAAAAAAATTATTAGTATGGCAGTGCTGATTCATGTGGAAAAGATTTAGTCTTCTGAGATCACTCAAATACAGTTCTCTCTTGTTTCCAAGCCTAATTTCAATACTAGTAATTTTGACAGGAATATTTTAATTTTCTCTTGTTTAAAGATTCAAAAAAAAAAAAGGCCGTAAATATGCTGTTATGGTTTGAAATATAGCTTTCCATCACATACTCTTACTTGTGATTTAAGTTGTGCATCTCAAAAGATTATACAGTCCAGTTCAAAGTTTTGCAATTTCTGGAACTAAAACTGTCTACTTAAAATATTAAGGAACTGGCTTGTTATAATAGGGATTTAGCTTTCAGTACCAGTATGTCTGGTAATTAAGTCTATAATACAAGCACTGGTATTCATTAAATGCACATTTAGATACTTGCAAAGCCATAACTTAGAACATTATCATACTTCGCACTCTACCACAGATTTAGACATTAAGTATTTATTGTAAGTATGGAATTGGTTCTGTAATTTCAACTGATACGAATTCCTAAATATAAATAGTACTTCCGTTTTTCTTCATTCATGCTGGAATAAGATATAAATTAAATACAATTAAGTTACATTTAATCACCTCACAAAATAAGAGGGATAATGAAAAAATTTTGCTGGTATTTAACTACTTAAATCTGAGACATTTCACATTACTTTCCCCACTACTCCCCTAACTTTACATTAATTTTAAGGCTATATATACAAATATGTATATTTCCAAGTTAGGGAAAAAACAAATATAACAAAATGGACTATACTGGTTTTTATACACAAAGTTTTGATTTTGTATTCAATGTTGTATTTTAGTCTTACATTTTAATAGTTTTCTAGTGGGAATCTGCCTACTGAATGATTACATGGTGATAAATACAATATTCAACCTAAAGAGACAAAAATACAGAAGGGCACGGAACAGTAATCTTTTCAATGTGACAGATTTTAAAACTTACTTTCACATGCTTAATCAGAGGAATTTAAGCCTAAATTAAATTAGGTTATTTTTACATCTACAATTCCTTAAGCTTTGAAAGTTATTTGTAAAGGCCAACGGCTAAATATTATCAACATGCTATATTTCAAATCACAAATACATCTTAACCACTTGGATTCTAAAGACATGGGCCAATTAAAAATCACGGGCAAACACACACAAACACACACACACACCCCTACCATAGAGTGTCAGATTGTCAAACTTGGACAATTATTTTAATTAAACTGAGGCAAATCCAAGCTGATACACATCTTAATGAAAAATAAGCAGCCTGAAAGAAACTATATAAAAAATAGATTAAGGTACAACCAATAATTAAATCTTTTAGTCTTTCTAATGGAAGGAAACACTTTCATCTATGCCTTGAGTAACAGTGTTGTCCAATTAAAAGAGACTAACATCTTTCCCTATGAGAAACGTCTCATTACAATGGCACAGTGTTTTAAAAGGCCGGGGTAAAAGAGGAATTACACATACATGATTAAATTTCTTGTTTGTTAAATCAAGCTTTATTGATAAAATGGAATTCAGAATATCTTACTAGGAACAGCAGCAGGCCCAGCCAATCATGATAGTAAAAATGTGGCAGTTTCCTACTATATGTAGGAAGCTGCTGCTTATCAATTAGTAATTAAATGTAAGGACTTGTAAAAGAGGTGCAAAGAAACAAGGCATTTAGCCCCAAGATTGAGATTCTTATGAATACACTGTATTATTACCTGCAATACTCATGGAAACAACGAAGGAACATCCTGAAAGACAGTTAAATGAAGGGACTGGCTTTATCAACAATGCCAACTCCCCTACCAAGAACATTTAAGATAGTTTTCAATAACTCCTTGGATGTTCAGCTTTGTAAGATTTTGAGATTATTTTCCATAATCATCTGCACATTTGAACGTCTAGCTGACATGGCTGCTGCTCTCCCTGTTCCAACCCCAAGTCCAAACACAACATGACTTGAAACGGCTATATATCTGTTGCATCACACAATAAGCCAAACATTTCTTGTAACTTTGATAGTGATTTAAAGCAGTTCATAATTAAATATGAGCATTTTGTACAAGGACAATTACACTTTACAAAAAAACAAAATCATACAACAAAAATTGCTGGAGTCTGATTTACAACATGAATTATGGTTTGAAATCACGTTTACATAAGTCTCAAATTTACAAAAAAAAAAAATCAGTTCTGGGCTAGCTGTTGTACTGCTGAAGTTCTCTGATGTAATCATTCTCACCCATGTCATATCCCCTTCCTTAAAGTTGAGGATGGATGTTAAAAGGTTCAACAAAGTTGAGCTGTACTCTCCTTTGGAGGTGAAGGTAAACTCCATGACTAGATGAGCAGTTTTACCACATATCATCTGTTGATGTAGAGTCCTTTATAAAAGGAAGCAAAACAAGAACAATGTTAAAATTTAGCAGTGCCAAAATACACCATACTTTCTAGATAATGGAGAAAGATAATGTTCTGTAAAGATGACTTTTAGAAAATAAATGTTTTTTAAAGTATATAAGTATATATGTGTATATATGAAATATCAATGTTTAATCTGTTCAAATAATTGTTAATCCTTTGTTTTGTTTTTGGAAAATATTTGAAATATGGTTTTATGGTGAGGCTGACCAAATTTATTATTACTAAATCAATAAATATATTAAAAAGAATTTCTTCTTTAATGAAATCCAATACAGTTTTAGAATACCACTTTTACAAACCTTTATTGCATCAGAAAAGATTAAGAACTCAAGTAAGATGAGATGTGAAGAAGCTTCATAATGCAATACATAAAATATTTCAGAGCTGTGCCCACATGATTTTTAAGTTATCACTTTTCTATAAACATCATACAACAGAATTGCAATAGAACACTTAACTGGAGAGTATGGCATTCTAATATCTATTTATGCAAACAATTCTGTAACATTTAAGTGAAGTGTATACTTCGGGATTCCTGACAAAGGTAATTCCAACCATATAAACTATTTAGTGGAGACAAACATTCTGAAGTTCTGCTGCAGCTGCTTACAAAACTCAGAATAAGACAAGATTCTGAGTAGAGATAGTCCCAACTTCGAAAAAAAAAAAAACCATTTAGTGGAGGCAAACCTTCTGAAGTTGACTGCTTGTAAAGACTTAAAAAATCCAGAATAATTCAAAAGGACTTTCTTCTTTTTTTGAGAGAGGTGGCCACTCACCATGATTATGTCCTCAATCACTAGAACTGTGGTACAGGAGAGATCAGAGCAAGCAGAGTTCAAAGCAATCAATCAGGGGTGTGTGTAAGAGAATGGGTACAGTGAACAGCTCTGCAAAAACAGGTAGGAAGGATATGCATTTAGAGTGGAGGGGAAAGGAAAGCAGAGGGAGCTAAAATGCTACTTACAGTGTCATCATTTTTGTAAGGATTCAGTCTATTGTAAACGGCTTCAATAACATTCCTCCTAAGTGTAAAAAAATGCAGAAAATTAATTCTTCAGAAAGCAAAACACTGCTTAATAACTCATAGCCAGGTGTTTATTAAAATTTCTAAGATAATCTTATACTCAGAAATTATTTTAGTTCTATTTCTTGCTGTCAACAGTGAGCCTCACTTTAAGATATTTGGGCCCCTATGTTAAGTAGAGGTGAGTTCACTCTAAAACGTCTTATAACACTCTACCAACCCAGTTAATAGAAGGCTAAAAATTACAGATTAAAAAAAAAAAAAAGTCCATATAGTCTATCTCCATTTGAACTGGTTTAAATGGTTATGAGTCATCAATGGCAATGCCATTCTTAAGATACAATACTAACATAAGCTAGGTAAGAGTTGCATTGTAGTTTTGAAGAATCAGAGTATACTTTATAAAGCTTCTACTTTTCTTAATGCCCTTTTTAATAGTTCTATTAAAACTGAAATGTGAAATAAGACATTTCCATGACAAGTCTAGGAATTAGTTTTGAGTAACACTTTATTAAAAATCTGTAGTGTATTTACAAGTTATAGTCTCCCTACTTCTAAAGTTGATTTGATGCAATTTTATAGATCGTTTCATAGAAAGCCGTATGGGAAAAAAGTTTCCAAGAAATAAAAGCTTCAAACAGGAAGTTCTACAATCACTATTTAGTGATTACAAAGAACATGGTCACACTTGCAAAACACGGTAGAGAATCGAGAAAATTAGTCAATAATGTATCTTCACTATAAGTACAAGAAGTCTTCACTTGTAGTTTTAGCACATTTACTCTATATCCAAATTCAAGACAAAGGTATTTGCAAGTTTTATGTTTGTAAGTCAATTATATGGATATTTGAGGTAAAAATGTTTTAAGCCTTGGAACTGCTTGAATCTTCCACTTTATTATGTAAAGATGTAACCTTAATATTTAACACACAGTAGTCCAATTCTATGAACTGAAGTGGAAAGGGAAAAGACAAGAAATATATTCTTCTTCCCTGACACCTAAAACCAACTAACCAGCAATCAACAACCAAAAACACTGGGAAAATCAGACATAGAAACATCGTCCATAAGAGGAAAGGGAATTTTCGGGTGTTAAATTACTCAGGGATTGACCAAATCAAATTATACTACTACTAATGATGACACTTAGAATTTTGTTAAATTTTTAATGTAGTGCTATGTAATTTAGTTTCAAAATTCTTTCAGTGTATTACCTCGTTTATGCTCTATGAGGAAATCAATGCCAACCAAACTTCCAATAAAGACAACCCTCACTGCAATTAGTTACAATGATACTGATATCTAAGTCTAAACAAGCTCTAGATAGTCTAACACTAAAAAAAAATTGAAATCACAGGTTAAAACACAGATAAATGCATCAGTTCAGAAATTAGGTAAACACACATTTTATCAATGAATACCTAACATTTTCATACACTGACATAAAGCGTAAGAGTGTACAGAATGTAACTTACTTGCTTGCCAATTCACCCCCTGGTGGGAGGCTGGGGATGTTCTCACTCGCTAATGTGCGCATCACATGGACTAAGTCGGGGACGCCTTCCCCCTGCTTCTTTATGATTTCTGGGAATCAGAAGTACTTTTTTTGTAAGTGTTATCCAAATTTAATTAAAAAGAAAACCGAAACAAAGATAACCTAGCTTTTTAAAGATGGCATTTACCACATCTGAGATATTTCTAATCTAGTATCATTTAAAAAAAAAAAAAAAAAAGGTTGACCTTTGAAGATTTATGACAAAAAATGCAAAAAATGACACACAAGATTAACTTCAATTCAAAACTAAAATATGAAAAAATATTTCATGTTATATCAGCATATTATATAATCAAGGATATGTGTGCACAAGTGAGAATATCCTTTCTTAAGATGTCAACTAGTTACTTCTTACATCACTTCTCTCTTTAGACTGGAAACATGTTTCCTGAACTTTGCCCTATATAATACACTGCGTGGAATTTTAAAAAACAAACAATTTCAAGATTTGAAAATAATAACCCTTAATTACAGGGGAATTTATAGATTATATACTAACTCAATTACTTTATGTATATATTTATATTTGTAAAATGATACTTAAATAGCATGCACAGATTATGTACTTGAACATCACTGTCTCAGTTTAATTCTTCTCTAAAGTATCTTTAAACAATATACTGTATAGATATATAATACCATTTCCTTCATTGATTACTTGAACAAAGCCTTGAATAGAAAAGGCCTAAATTTCCTTACACAATGCTTAAAAAGAGAACCATGTGATAAACCATACAACTGCATTTAAAAGAATTTTAAAATATCCAGTTATTAAAAGGGCACAGCAATATGATCTGTAGTGCTGTTGTGCAGATGCATACTGTTATTCACATCACAGAATATAAAAAATTATGAACAAAGAACCTTACAAAGAACTCTAAAACTATTCCTCTAAGTATAAAAAGTCTTCACTTGCAGTTTTAGCACACATACTCCACATGCAAATTCCAGTCAAAACTACTTGTAAGTTATATGTTCAAGTTTTGTTGAGTTTTTGTTTTTCAATGTTTACAGTAAGAAATGGTATTTTCTTCGTCATTAGTGGGGCAAGAAATCATCATTCTGCTTCTCAATTTGTAAATACCTTTGAAAATAACAATGCATACAAAGATTCATCCTTCAATCAGGCCTCAAAATTTTTAAAGAAGACATGGCTACCCATAATATTTCTTTAAATGGTTCAAACTGTCCTTTTAGAATAAAGGCCAAATTTTTACCATCTATTACTTTTTTGCCTTAAAAAAAAAAAAAAACAGTCTTAAATCTGAACAAAAAGCAAGGATCTCAGATTTGGTTTGCCAAGTTCCTTTATTGTGTAATCTTTAACATCTAGTATATTTGTTCTACATGGTTCTAATGCTGGAAATCTGCTGTACAAAAATAAAGGGATTTGATGTTTACCTAAACTGCACAATTTCACAATCTAAAACTAATACACTTAACATACAGTCTCCACTAAGCCAATACAATTATTTGGATAGATAACTAGATACAATAGAAATAAACACTGATGATAAGTTGAATCAATAATGGTTTCAGGTCTAAAAAACATTACCTTGAATCATCTATACTTGATGTATCTTACATCTCTTTTGTTAAAATATAAATTAGGATATTTTAACTGTGAAGAAAATTACAGGAAAACAAATTCTCGTGAAAAAATAATGTAAAGCTTTAAAAACAGTTAATATCTCCTATTCCACGTGGGAAAACACATTTAAACTACCTGACCATTCATACTATACTAGCCTTGCTTCTGTCTGCTTTCAAAAAAAAGAAATGAATTTTTAAGAAATATTCCTTTAATTTCTGTTATCTATACGTTTTACTTAGAATTGTAAAGACTGAACGCTTCTTCTAAAGAATATTTATGTATAGAAGATCCATGTTTCACATACATATACACAAACACATTCTGCTCCTTTCCACTCCCCTCCACCAAGTTTCAGGGATTCTATCAGTTATCTCCAAATTAGCAACTTTAAAGCTAAGGTAGTCAGTAGCAAAGATTTTGAAAATATATACATAAAAGTATAATTTTAAATTGGTTTAGAAGGACCACAAAATTAATAGTAGTATAAATTATGAGCTGAATCTTTTCACACCCCCAGAGAGTCAAGTATTTAGAAGGGAACAAATAACAGAAAAGGAGAGCTGGAAGGCCTTTCCTTTTCTATGTTGTGGACAGAGAAGCCAAAAATGTTCCAAGCAAATAAAATGAGGTTTAGTAGGTCACAGCAATCTAGTGAAGGCATGTATTTAAAGAAAGAGAGAGAGAAAAGAAAAAGGCATTCGGGTGCCTGCTTTGGAAGCTGAAGGCAGTATTTTTCACTGAGGACATACAACAACTTTTACAATACAAACAGTTACATTCTATGTTTTAAAATAGCAGCAATTTTAATGTAGTATTTAATTTCTAGTTGCAGTCTCATCAAATCTGAGTAAAAAATACCATATTTAATTTATGACAATCTCCAATTGAATGGTACAAGTATAATAACATTTTAACATATCAAAAATATTGAGTATCAATGTAAATTCTGTCCAGGTGGCAACTCTTGCTTGATAAGAAATATAAAACTTATTATTGTAACAAAATTACGTGAAGTGAATATTTCATAATTCCATCTAAAACTTAAAGAGTACACACTAAAGAAAAAAGCAGCAATTCATTTCTAAAATTGGATCCCATTTCATAGTAAAAATATTAAAATACTTATTATTTCTTTCAACCAATAAGAAAACATGTGTGCCCAAGTTAAAGTGCCAATACATTAAATATCAACTTATCCCTATACATATTATTCTTACGAATTTATACTTTTCCACTAATCAACAGTTTGAACCAATGATTGTAGCATTCTAAATATTTTAAAATGTTACTATAATACCTATAATTTATACTGAATGATTAATTTAAAATATAAAAATTCCAAGACCCTTGGTAACAGTAAGGAGACAAATTCGTTGAACAGTACGTCCAATGAATGCAATACTAAATAGTACAAACACATACTAGATGTATGACTCTCAAGTGGCGGACGGCAATAAAAACAAAATAGTAACCTCTAGACAGTACTAAAGAACAAAACCAATCATGATTCTAGTATCAGACTGATTATGATTGGTATCAAACAGTAAAAAGGGAAAAAACAAAATTAAAGTGAATAGTAATTTTAATAATGCAGGCACAGTGGGATGTAGGTGTGGCAGGTCAATGTTTGCATGCAATTAGAGGTCTTTAATGTGCAAATTAACGACATTAGGAACCTAAAATGCATTTTAACGCTATTTTTTTAATTTAATTTTTTTCTTACTTTTTTTCTACCCCAGCTCACCAGCATTTTCATGTTTTAACACTATCAAAGTCAAGTTTTTCTGCTTAGAGAAACTGCATAATATATACACTTACTGCATATATGCAATAAACTGGAAGTCTCTGCAGAATTATGAGAAATATACTTCAGAAATGCCCAACTTATTTCTTAATCTTACTTGGCAGTTACTTTTCTGCCAGGTGGAGAAATATTATGTCTTTTATTGAGGTCTATCTTGTTTAGGTGAGACAGTTTATGGCTTAGGTAAGAAGCTCTGAAACAGTTTAAAGCAAATTTTTTAAAGTTGTGTATATAAAGTTGCTAATGATGAGTCTGTGATTTTCAAGTTATAGAAAAAAGGCCCTGGAGATTAAAAATTAATATACACAGCTTTTCATAGAAAGATGGTATTCAAATTATCACCATCACAATCTCTTTGTAATTAAATAAACCACAAATCAGATTTTCCCGGCATAAAATTACTCATGCCAGTGAATTAAGAATTTTAGAGCGCACAAACATTTTAGCCTTTTAAAACAAAAGTATCCTGAACAGAATGTAAGTTACTTTCCACGCTAGTTGTTATTACTAATATAACTGTGATAGGACAACTGCATACATCTTAACAGTTACTACAGAAATGTCCTTTTCCACTTTCGTACACTAGACACTAGATGTCAAAGACACATAAAAATCTAAAAGCTAAAATGTTAAAGTTTGACTGTGTTGAAGATTTTTCTTTAATAAAGCTACTTATTTTTTGTTAAATGATCCACCTTCTACTCTGCATTCCAGGTACTTGTCCAACTCTGCCTCCTTCTTCACTGCTTCTGGCGATACTTTGGGTGCATTTGGAAAACAGATCAAAATCACACTCATGTTGTCTCGACTTCCCTGGGAAGAAAAAAATTTGAGAAATCTGAGTTTTCTTTTTGCTCTTCAAAGCCTTGAGAACCTTTACAGCTGTGCCAATTAGCTACACTTGTTCTAGTGAAAATGTTACTTTTAGGGAGGAAAAATTATATATATGCGCGTGCACGCGCACGCGTGTGTGTGTGTGCAATGACTCCCACTCCCCCAAACAGTATAGAGAGAATACAGTATAACCAATACTCCAAAAGACAGGAGAGAAACATTACAGGTTAATCGCACTGTAATAATAATTTTTTATAATTCTATAAAACAATACTATTTGTAAACATTTACTGGTGACTTAATTTGAAGTGATACCTAACACAAATATACATGTACACACACATTCATTCCATACAACATGACAAAAAATTTTAGCGGCATTGTTTACAATAGGATTTGACCTGCAGTTACACGTACCTGATAAAATTACATTTAAAATAAATTATAAATTGTGGGGCTAATACATTTGCTTCATAAGTAGAAATATGAAATAAGAGGTAAAACTACACATAAGGTTTATAAACTAGCTTTTAACTTGTATAATTTTAAAAACTGACAATTTTTAGGAACTACATTCATTTTTAAAGACATCTAAGTATTCAAATGCTGTAATTAAAATATTTGAGTATCAAATATATCTAAGAATTTTTAAAAGTCAACATTTGTTTTAAAAAAAATCAAAGAATAAGTTAATAAGCATTATTGACAAAACAGAACAGAGTGTGGCAGAAAAAACACTGAACCCAAGTCAAGGGCTTGATTTTCTAGTCTTAATGCTGCTACCAATGTATAAAACCTTGTACAAGTCATTTATAATATCTCTAGGAAAGGGTGTAGCATGTATTATATGCTAAACTAGGCATTATATATATATGTATACACACACACACACACATATGCTTATTAATTCCTCAACAGTCCTATAAGATGCTATTATCTCCATTTTAAAGCTGAGCGAGATTGAACAATTTGTCCAGGAATGTGGAGTACAAAAGTAATAGAGGTAGGCTTTGGTCTCAAGTCTGTCTGACTCGTTAAAGTTTGTAGAACCTTCTCTGGCTTCAGCTTCCTCATTTGTAAAATAAAGAGGCTGAGCTAGCTCACCTATGTATATTATCCTATTTGATCCTCCTGACAACCCCATCAGACAACATAATAATGTCTTACCCTTTTTATGATGAAAAAAACTGATTATTCAGAGTTTAAATAGCTTACCTAAAACCATACAGTCTCATATTAAATCCTTCTGACTCCATGTACAAGGCTATTTCTATTACATCACATCTAATGATCACTACATTCCTCTTTTAAGTGCTACAGACCCATTAAACCTTAGTTTCAAAGTATTAGGATATCATAAATGTACTGAGATATCACATGGTCAAAATATTAAAACTCTAAAATGCTTTTCATTTATAGACACTAAGGCCTAACCCTCCCCACCCTCTTTCTTTCAAAACATGCATTCTGATAAAATCTTTTTACCTTTGATAATCTTCCACATTATTACAAAGCTCAAGTAGTAAGACTAAACATTCAGCTTATAACTCTTGCAGATATGGTAACTGGGTAATTTATTTCTGCATAGTGTTCCTATGATATATTTTCATAACTGGTGAACAGTATCCTACAGTATCCTACAATTGTGCCAAAAACTTAGTTTTCAGAATTACAGATTCTAAGATGATTAAATACTAGGGTAGTGATTAATACGACATAAAATCACTTTATGTTTTTTAAAAAAGTCTAGCTACCTTATACAAACAGGTGTCGACTACTTCATTGCAAACTTTCTCAAGGTCATCAGTGACTTCAAGTCTGGATCTTACAAAATCACAGAGCTCTTCATTTCCCATAACATCCCAGATACCATCACATGCAAGGATAATGAACTGATCATCTTCTTCAGATCTTTCAATATCATGGACTTCAGGCTCTGGTGAGACAAGCTGCTCAGTAGGACCTTTTCCATGGACACATTTGTAATCAAAATCCCCAAGGGCCCTTGATACAGCCAGAGAGCCATTCACACGCTGAATCATTACAGAGCCACCTGCATTCTGAATTCGTTCTTTTTCCAGCGGATTACTTGGTTTGTGATCTTGTGTGAAGAAATGAACTTTCCTGTTCCTACAAAGTAAACCTCTTGAGTCTCCACAGTTAATGAAATAAGTATGTTGGGGAGAAATTAAGACACCTACAGCTGTTGACCCACTTCTATCTGCACCATGTTTCTTCTCTGACATAACTCTCATGTGTTCATCAATCTCCAGAAAACCTGTTCTGATTCCATTCTTTACATTTTCCACAGAAGGTGCTCCTGCAGACCCTTTAAAATCCTGGTTATTGGTGATGTGATCTAACAAATGCTCACAGCAGTATTTGGCAACCTGAGAACCAGCATGCCCATCATACACAGCAAAGAATGACCACGATTCAAGTCCACTTGGCAAACCGATCACAGCCGTATGCGCATCCTCCATTTCAACACGCCAACCTTGCATGCTGCTTAGCCCATATCGCAACCCATTACCCTGCCCCTGGGCATTATGCTTTTCCATCTTTGGCTTGTCTAAAAATGCTCCCATTATGTCTTGATCCTCTAGGTCTGCAAAGGAAGAGAAACAGAAAAGTCAATAACTGTCTTATCAACAAAATATGTACCAAACAATCTTTTTAGTAAGTGAAAGAGATATGCAGGAATTCAAAACTCTTGTATTAAGCAGACATTCATTGTGTTGCCAACTTTGAATCTGGAGATTAACAAGGAGGAACTGGGGGAAAGCCTGACGAAGCACAGCGCACAACAGACAAAAAGGCAGAAAAAAACTAAAGCACTGGGATAAAGGGGAGAAGGCAGAAAGGAGACCTGGCAGTGGCCATCAACTTAAACGAACCAGGCCAAGTGTTTAAAGATACAATGAACATGCCGGGCGCGGTGGCTCAAGCCTGTAATCCCAGCACTTTGGGAGGCCGAGGCGGGCGGATCACAAGGTCAGGAGATCGAGACCACAGTGAAACCCCGTCTCTACTAAAAATACAAAAAATTAGCCGGGCGCGGTGGCGGGCGCCTGTAGTCCTAGCTACTCAGGAGGCTGAGGCAGGAGAATGGCGTGAACCCAGGAGGCGGAGCTTGCAGTGAGCCAAGATCGCGCCACTGCACTCCAGCCTGGGCAACAGCGTGAGACTCCGTCTCAAAAAAAAAAAAAAAAAAAAAAAAAAAAAAAGATACAATGAACATGTGTAAGCTCAGGATTAAGTTGTACATGTATCAATCAAGAAAAGCCAAGCGAATTCATGACATACCCAAAAAACCTACTAATTCAAATATCTTGGTTGAACATTCAAGGATTTTCAAGCTTGATTCCAAACTCCCTAGTTTTATCGTCACTGCATGAACTCTGAAAACCTAAAAAATAATCTACTCACAATGCTCCAAATTTGCATGCTCCTTCAAGCCTTTGCTCATGTCAGTTTCCTTAACTGGAAACTCTTGCCTCATCCTTTCTATTTATAGAAAAAAGTGCACCTATGCTTTTAAGTCTAGCTTACATTCTACCTTTTCCATGAGGTTTTTCAGTCTTTGATAAAGTAAGTTATTAAATTACTATAAAAGCTCTAGCCTCAAATTTCAAGTTGCAAGCAATTATATATACAGATAACAAAGTATACTATATACATATATAACACAATTACTACTAGTAATCTATTAATCAAATAGTAATAACATGTACCATTATTATTATACTCTATGACCATTAGGTATATAAAGAAAATCAAAGGGTCTAGTGACAGCCCTGCTGACAAGCCTGAAGGCTCAGCTAATCGAATCCTTTCCCAATACTCAAAATTTAACACTCCCTGGTCTAGAATGGGCCCACACAAGGCAAAAAGACAGCTGGTCAGAATTTACCTTGGCCCTTACCTGAACAATAGCTTAGAAATGTAGAGACCTGGGTTCAAATAATCAAGTAAGTCACAACTGAACTAAAGGCAATCCGAAAGAAGGATAGCATGACGAACAGAAATTTAATGGAGGTGAAGAGGAGTTAGGTAGTAGGGAATAATGGCGGAGAAAAGTATCTAGGTAAATCACTATGCAGCTTTGAGCCTAGGGTATTGATGATGCTAATGATACTCAGCTCAGAGAGGGAACTTTGAGAAAAAGGGCAAGAAGAAAATCCTCCTAGGAAGGAAAGAAAAACATTTGTTTTCCCCTTCATTTTCCATGTTGGTCCAAACTGATACATAAGCAGAAAAGACTGGTTGATTGGCATAATAAAACCATCTGCCTCTGCCTCCTAGTACAGTTCAACTAATGGAACGTAAGTAATGAAAACTAGCTATCATTCATCCTTTACGGTGATATTTATCAGATTATTTTTCTGACATCAAGTTGATACACATTGCAAAGGTGAGTATTTTGATTGGATAAAAATAACGTAATAATGACACCTTATTAGCAGGCAATGTTTAAGAAGTAGTCTAAGTCCCTCTGGTAAGTGTTTTACAAGCATTACTTCATTTAATTTCTTCAACAACTCTCTAAGGCAGGTAATAATATTATCTCCAAATTATAGATGAAGAACCTTAGCCAAGATTAAATAACTTGGCCAAGATCACTCAACTAATAAGTTTAACGGCATCAGGGCTCTGCTTTAAGTCTGTGTGACTCTAAAGCATTGTTAACCCCTAAGAAAATGGGTCTCTACCATGGCTGTGCAACAGAAAAATAAGTATTTCCAAATCAGAATTGCCAGGGTTGGAACCTAGGTATCTATGATTTTTAAATTTTCATATGTGATTCTGAGACACAGTAAGACTGCAAACTGCTGGAAAAGATTAGATGCAATGCCTAAGGCAGAAGATGCGGGCACGTTAAGGGCCAACAAGAAATAATCAACCAAAATTGCAGTAATCAAGACCACTATCCTAGGTTACAAAACCACTATCCTAGACTAGAAACAAGGTGAAGCTTTACAGAGGAAAGACCCCACTATCTTGAGAAAAGGTAAGAAAAAAAGAGATGTGAGTGAAACCCAAAAACTTAAACACATTTAAGAGACAAACCAACAGAAGAGAATAGTAATGACAAACTTTCTTCCTCTAAGAATTCACCAATAGCATGAAGTACTAAAGAAAATAAGTTACAAAATCAGACCAACGTGAGTTTAAATTCTGGCTCTACTACTTAGTAATAGTGTGACTACTGAACCTTTATGAATCTCTTTCTCCATCTGTTCCTCTATAAAATGTATATAAGAAGGTGGCTGGGTGTGGTGGCTTACGCCTGTAATCCCACCACTTTGGGAGGCCGAGGTGAGCAGATCACGAAGTCAGGAATTCTAGGCCAGCCTGGCCAATATGGTGAAGCCCCGTCTCTACTAAAAATAAAAATTAGCCAGGCATGGTGGCACATGCCCGTAATACCAGCTACTTGGGAGGCTGAGGCAGAAGAATGGCTTGAACCTGTGAGGCAGAAGTTGCAGTGAGCCAAGCTGAAATCGCATCACTGCACTACAGCCTGGGCGACAGAGCGAGAGTCCATCTCCAAAAAGAAAAAAAAGTATATAAGAAGGCACTAACCTTACAAGATTCTTATGAGGATTAAATGAAATAATGTATACAGTGCACAAAGTATAGTGTCTAGCACATTATAAGTAATATAGACATTATGCGATTATTACACCATTTTTTCTGCCAGAGGAGGCAGTCAATCACAATACTTCCTCCTTGCTGCCAGCTCTGATTACCATTACATTAAACTTCTACATGATATACTTTAAAAGACACTTTAAACACTTCATTAGTAAATAGGGGAAGGCACATTTAAAACAAATGCCATTTCTCATCCATCTGGCAAAATCAAGAGTTGATCAGAATGTGGAGAAACAGGAACTCCCCTAGAGTGCTGACAGGAGTTTAAATTGGTTCAACCACTGAAATGCAACTGGCAACAGCTAGCTGAAGAAGCTGAAGATACACTTAAGCAAATACTCAGCAATTCCACTTCTAATTGTAGATCTCAAAACAATGTTTTAAAAATAATGAACATGGGTGATAAAATCAGTTTAATCAGTATGGGTTACACACAACTCAATCAGCTGGGTTGTGTGTAAACTGCATTTTAAAAAGATAAAATAGGCCAGGCACTGTGGCTCACGCCTGTAATCTCAGCACTTTGGGAGGCTGAGGTGGGTGGATTAATTGAGGTCAGGAGTTCGAGACCAGCCTGGCCAACACGGTGAAACCCTGTCTCTACTAATACAAAAAATGAGCTGGGTGTGGTGGCAGGCGCCTGTAATCCCAATTACTCAGGAGGCTGAGGCAGGAGAACTGTTTGAATCTGGCAGGTGGAGGTTGCAGTGAGCCAAGATCATGCCATTGCACTCCAGCCTGAGCAGCAAGAGTGAAACAATGTCTCAAGAAAACAGAACAAAACAAAATAGAGTGCATCCCAGGTGATAAAAGTAAGTAAATACTGTTTCTTGAAGTCTTTTTCCAAGTGTATATTTGTATTTACTAAACTGAGGTGTATATAATTCTTACTGTGGTCACAATAAAAAGTATGAAACATGCTGTCTTGAAGAAACTCTCCCACCCATCCATCCAAGGTGACCTGTTCAATGATCTTTTTGGAGAATCATAATAGTCAGTGTTGGAAATAACCTAACTGCTCATTAGAAGGTAGAATGAATAAATAACAGAATACAATTTATCAAAAACAGATCTAATTACATAAACACAGCTATTCCTAAAAAACCAAAGAAGACAATATGCTGAACAAGACAGCAAAACAATTCTATACACATATTTGGTGAAAGTATAAAAACAAGGATAGGATGAATACAGACAAACTTCAGAATAGTGGCTGTAAGCTCCATGAGAGCAGGGACTTTTTGTTTTATTCACTGGTGTCTTCCTAGCACTTGGAGCACAGCCTAACACACAGAAGAAGTTCAATCTTTGTTGAATGACTAGTTTCTCTCTGGGAAGACAAAGAAAAGAGAATGGCTTCAGGAAAGGGTCTAACACAATGGGATACAGCTGTATCTGCAACTGGTGTTTCCCGGACTTTGAAGCGGTAACAGGGAATTTAGGAACACAGTATCTGCTTTAGTTTTTCTAAATTATCTCTGCTTTTAGCTTTTCTTTGGTTCATCTAAGGTAAGCTGAATTCCTTCAAAAGTTACCTGTACTAAGAAGTCAAAAAAAAAAAAAAAAAAAAAAGAAAAAAAGAAACTGAGAGCCAAAGAAAAGCAGACCATGAAATCTTTTAAAAGCACATAGGATTGTCTTAACTAAGATTCACTTCTATATTAGATTAGGAGCCTGGCTTTCCTCCTTATTCTTTTCTATAGCCTACATTTTTATCTCTGAACAATTCATGAGATAACCGGTGGTCACAGGCTTAATAACAACATCTAACATTGATGGAGAGATTACTACTAGTCAAGCACTGTTCTAAAGTTTTGTGTATCTATTAGCTTCTTTAATCTTCACACCAATCCTAAAAGATAGGTACCCTGTTTTACTCATGAAGAAACTGAGCCACAGTGAGGTTAAGTCATCTGTTGAAGGTCAACAGCAAATTGCCTTATCTCTGTGTCTCAATTCCCTTAACTAGGATGAGGGAGGGAGGCTGAGGAGGGAGGTACTATGCTTAAGACACTTGACATCTACTAGTAAAGCATTCCTCAACTTCCTCATCTGTACAGTGGGCATATTAATACTTTCCTCTGAATGCTGCTGCAAGGTTTAAATGAGGCAATGCCTTGCAAGGCACCCATACGGAGCCTGGCAAAAATGAGGCACTCAGCAAGCAGACACTGTTTAATTACTAATTCCTACATACACAGCCACATCTAGATTCCAACCTCAACTAGCAGGGAACTTACTCTCACTTTTATAAAGAAGTACAGTAGTTATTTTCCAGATACACACACGAAACTACCAAATGATTAATTCTTTAAAGATAGAATATACTTTCTAAAAGCAAACCCCAGACTTTAAAAAATATATACAGTATATTAGAATATAAAAATGTAACAAACCAAGTAACCATCTGATAAAATTTTACGTTTAGTTCCATAGCAACTGTAAATACATAGTCAAGGGTAAATTAATAGTTCTGTGGTTGGACTTTTACATACTGAAAATAGGCAATATAAAAATCTTACCTCCTTGGGTTCTGAATAATTTGTAGAGTCCTGGTGAAGCAGCCAACTATAAGCTACATGGATACAAGAGCTGATTATATAAATATAATACCAAAAAGTACTTACTTGCAAATGCTATGTTTACACAGTCATCTTCATAAGTGGACTACTAAAGAGTATTTTATTTAGTCCAATAATTAAATTGGCATATATCCATAAACAGTAAATCCCAAGGGGATTCAATTTGTCCATGAAAGTTTTTAGTTTCTGAGAGAAATTTTAGTTCTCACCTAGTCATAAATCTATTCTTGACTACAAGCTGAGTCTCATCACAGCACTACTATTATCGGTTGATCTAAACTTTTCAAAACAAAGTACTACGACAAAAAATAAGACTGAATTAATATTTGACATAATCAGAAAATTTTGTGAATATTCTGTACCTTTTAAAACCAAACTAATCTCTAAATTGAAAAATTCTAAGGCTGGGCCAAGAAGTCATTAATTAATGTTCAGCCGCTGCCTTTTACTAAGCAAAGCTGAACTCATAGTAGAGTCTTGAACCTGGTCATTTGGTTTAATCCACTCAGGATTATAGTGAATAATAATTTTTTAAATGCTCTATATATTTTGTTGTTAAAATCCCTAAGCAACATGTTACCCCAAAGTAACAAGAGTTATTCAACGACAATTTGGGCAGAATCCTTAAAAAGTTGAGTAATAAAACCCTACATTATATTTTTCTATTTACCTAGGGACACAGAGCCTAATAGAGAACCCCTCCAGGCTCTATAAACAAAGGACATAGATACATACAATGTGGAGAAAATTATATTCTCTTAGCAAATAATACCGGAGTGATTCTTACTAATATAACAAAAGAACACTGCTAAACAGGCATTCCAAGAAGGGTGGATGCTGGTAACTAGAGGACCTTAGATGACCACTGAGATAACAGGTTTGGTTTTAAACATTTGGGAGAAAAATTTAGAGTAGACTTGCATTAGAGATAAGAAATCTAAAGGCTGAAGGGAAATCCAAAGAGAAAAAAATATATAGTAAGAGACTACAAGCTCCCTGGGGAAGGTGGGGAAAAGGAACATTAACAAACAGCACAGGCCACAGTGTATAATACGGCAATATTCAAATTATCTGCAGGAGATGTAGAGCATAAACTCTCTACTGCTACCAAATCTTTATATTCTACATTGCTCACTAATGCTTACATATGTATGGACTTTGTCCTCAAAGATAAGGACAAATGGTCAGCTGACTTCTGGAACGCACATTTATTGAACAATAGAGTATTAAGCAATATACTGCATACCTGGGGTTCAAAGAAGAAATGCATAACCCTTGCAGCTACATCTCTATAAAGGATAATTTACGCTACATAAACTACACTTAATTTCCCAAGCTATGTGAAATAGTAATAAATTCTAGTTTGTAATCCAAGGCAGCCATCTCAAAGTTATCCATGGTAATGAGAAATAAGCACATTAACAAAACTGTAGCAAATCTGGAAAAAAAAAAAAGGCTAATCTTTGGAAATTTTTCTCCCATTTGGAGCTGAAATTTCCCACTGATTGTTGCTTTAAAAATGATTAGAACCATGGTGGCACATGCCTGCAGTTCCAGTGCTTTGGGAGACTGAGGTGGGAGGACCACTTGAGGGCAGTTCAAGACCAGCCTGGGCAACACAGCGTGACCCTGTCTCTGAAAAAAATAATTTTAAAAAAGATAAGCAGGGCATAGTGGTGAATGCCTGTAGTCCTAGCTACTCAGGAGGCTAAGGAAGGAGGACTGCCTGGGCCCACGAATTTGAGGCTACAGTGACCTATAATGGTGCCACTACACTCCAGCCTAGGCAACAGAGTAAGACACTGTCTCTAAAAAATAAAAATAATAAAAAATTACTCATATTTATAGTTACAAATTTGATTTTGATAATGTGTGTAATTAATCAGAGCCAAAATGCAGAAATGACTTGTCTAAACCTATTTTACAAATGAGAAGGTGCAGAGAAACAGAATAATTTGCCCAAGGTTACAAAGCTGGTTCAGCAGTAAGGTTAAGAATAAGACTTAGGTTTCTAGACTTACACTCCAATTCTCCTACATGTGCTATCCTGTATACTTGCAAATGAGATAATGAAAATCTAAATGTGTAGGCTTTTTAAAGACAACGTACAAGATAAGGAAGACTGTCACAGAACAAAACTAAAACTTCCCTCAGCGCCGTATCTTCTTCTGCCTACAAGTCTATGTATTTTCTAAATCTCTAAAACTGCCAAAGATAAATGACCTTTAAAAAAAAAAAAAAAAAGGAAGAAGAGAAAAGAAAGAAATCTAAAATTTTCTGTCTGGGACTGAAAGATAACAACAGTGAACTAATTACAATTTCTAGCAAAGCCAATTTCAGATACTTAGGCTAAATAAAGTGTAAAAATGAACAGAGAAAAATAAGATGACTTTTTCTTAATGCAGCAGTTAAAAAGAGGGAGACTCAGTATTCATTAGCGCAAAATTAGAAACTACCCACCAAGATACGAGATGACATTGAATGAATAAAACAATTGCAGACTGACTGTCAATTAAAAAAGAGGCACTCTGAAAATAGTTTCATGGAAATGAAAAGCAATTTACTGAATTGAAAATTGCAATAGAGACAATGAATGGCAGATTGGATGCTACAGGAAAAAAAAGGATCAATAAATGAGTGAATCATTTCAATGAATTCTTTCAGAACCCTCTCCTCCTACTTTTCTGCTGTAATAGGACTGTCCTCTCAATGATGATAAATCCTCTACTAGACTAGCTTTGGTGCCCATGTTTCAAAGGAGTCTTAAATGACTTACAGTTTTTTCAGGGATCTTACACTATTTTCCTTTTTCTCCTTTGTATCAACCTTTCTCAGTTGGAGTATGACTTTTAAAGCCACAAGTGTCACCTATGTTACCCATTTAAAATAAGTTTTCATGTGACTTATTCCCCTCGAGCTACCCACCTGCCTCTCTTCTCTTTACAGTTAAACTTCTTAAAAAAAATGTTGATGCTCCAAAAGGCTGTCTGGCCATTCTACCAAATCAAGTTCCTCCAAGTCACTTAATCTATGGGACACTTTTAGCCCTCCTCTAACTGGTTGCTCACAGAAGCATTCAACTTTAACACTCCCTCCAGAAACACTCTTCCCATTGGCCTTTCAAGATGCTACACACACTCCCAGCTTTCTTCCTACCCCTAAGCTTTTTCGTAGTCTCCTATGCAGGCTCATTGTCATCTCCCAAGCCATTAAACATTGGCATTCCTCAAGGCTTACATGTAGACCGTTTTCCCATTCTGTGCTGCCTCCCTGAGCACTCTCACATATCTGCAGCTTTTACAAGTGAATGGCACCGTCATCCACCAAGGTGAATACAAACCAAGAACATTCACTGGGTGTGGTGTTGCATACTTGTAGTCCCAACTACTTGGAGGCTGGGGCGGGAAGATTGAATCCAGGAGTTCAAGACCAGCCTACGCAATACAGCAAGACCCCAACTCAGAAAAAGAAATAGAAACTAAGGATATATTTGATACCTCTCTCTACCTCATCTCCCATCTGTCCATCATCAAATCCCATGGGTTATATGCTTCCTAAACATTCTCAAATCTGTCTACTTTTTTTCTACCAATGCCCTGGTCTCAAGCTACCATCATTCTCACTGCAGAATACTAGCTGCTTTAGTCTCTTCACATGGATCCTGGCATCCCTCTAATTCATTCTCCAAACTGCAGCCTAAGGAAATCTTTCAAAATGCAAATTTCACCATATCACTTCTGTACTAAAAGTTTCTCCAACGCTTTCCACTGCTGGGGGTAGGAGGTGGATAAAGAACTGCTTAATATGGCTCACATGAAGGCCCTGGATAGTCAAGTCCCTACCTACCTTCTCCAGCCTCATCTCACTTCATACTGTCCCTTCCCACTACATTCTCTACTCCAACCACAAGGGCTTTCTTACAGTACCTCGTACTTATCATACCTCCTTCCTCCAAATATATAAACAAATGCTACTTTCCCTACCTTAACAGCTATTCTCTCATGTCTTAGTTTAATTCCTACTCATTCTTGAGATCTCAACTCAAGCATCAGTTCTTCAAAGGAGCTTCCTTTGAGTTCCCTAGGTCAACTCCCCTAGCACAAAGTATATAGTAGATTATTAATAAATATTTGCTGAATAAACTCAAAGAAAAATCAGATGCAA
This sequence comes from Macaca mulatta, assembly GCF_049350105.2. NCBI lineage: Eukaryota > Metazoa > Chordata > Mammalia > Primates > Cercopithecidae > Macaca > Macaca mulatta. The sequence continues at coordinate 133,403,887 of NC_133412.1, read as the reverse complement.
ATAAAAATTCAGTAACAAGGAGAATGCACCCAAAAAGTAAATATGCATATAAAAAACAAGACTTTCTGAAGGAGAAACAGAGAAGCTATCATCAAAGAAATGAAAGAAAGTGTTCCTCAGTTGAAGCCTTTTCAAAATTAACAAGCTCACTGAATTAACTGTTCAAAACCCACTCCTAGTTGCTCACAACTATACAAATGCAAGGAAAAGAAAAATACTATAATGCAAGGTTCTAGACAAAAACATGAGCAATCATAAAAGGAAAGAATATCAAATTGGTATTAGCCATCTTAACAGCAAAACTGAATCCAAAAGGTATTAGAGAATAAACCAAGTTCTAAGAGTAAAGGTTCATGAAACTAGAATAACATATCACCAAACTGATAATGGGTATGGATATAAAGAGCGTATGAATGTATACTTTGTGTCCTCTGTGTCTTTTTTTGTTTTTGTTTTTGAGACAGAGTCTCACTCTGTCGCCCAGGCTGGGGTGTTGCGGCACGATCTTGGCTCCTGGATTCAAGTGATTCTGTGCCTCAGCCTCCCAAGTACCTGGGATTACAGGCATGCGCCATCACGCCCAGTTAATTTTTTGTATTTTTAGTAGAGATAGGGTTTCATCATGTTGGCCACGTTGGTCTCAAACTCCTGACCTCAAGTGATCCCCTTGCCTTGGCCTCTCAAAGTGCTGAAATTACAGGCATGAGCTACCACCGCCAGCCTCCTGTATGTCTTAAAATGTCTTCCACCCTCATCCCCCCAACACTCCCACTAGTGTACACACATTCCTGGATATAAAGTATACACTCATAACATCTTTATAAAAAATCTGTGAGAAAAAATTCCAGCCAAGCAAATATCTACTCATTATATTTCAAAACCAATTTCATCTCTATATGACTTTTCATTAGTTTAACTCTAATAACATGATAAAAAAGAAGAAACTTGAATTCATAAAAATAACACATCTAGAAAAACAAAATCATGAACATAAAGTAAAAAGAACTTAGACTTGCCCAATTATCCAATAATTGGGAGACACTTCATGTCACGTGACACATCAACATCAAAACACATATGAAACATAAAAAAAATGGAAATACCTGTCATCACAAGATTAAAGTTAAAAGTTATAGGTCTATCCAATATGTGATGCTGGACAAGTCCTCTGGCTTAATGTTTAACTTTCCTCATCAATAAATAAGCAACCTTGATTATCTGTCAATTACCTTGTTCTGAGAAATGTATAAAACGTTAAATGAGAAGACTAAAGTTCTGGGGACACCTAAGTAAACATCATTAGTAAAGTAATACTTTAAAATCATGTGGATGGAATTCCCATTAAAAAAACTCTTATTCTCAATATCAAGATTATAAGAGACACACAAAATTATTTCACTACAGCAAGACCAGCTTGTAAGAAATGCAAAGAAAAAAGCAGCTACAAACTAGGACTACAAGCTGATAACCTGAATTTGACCTTCACATATTTCCTCTCCCCAGAACAACATGCATTCTCCAGAGTCCCTAGCAATCTTTATTGACCACATCCAATTCAATTCATGTACTTTTCCACCATGGCATCAGAGTTTGCATCATTCGGTAAAGAGGACAATATCTGTGATTCTAACAAACAGCAGAATCTATGAGGCTTTACTCTAATCCAATTTTTGACTAATATGTCTGCCTCACTCTAAAGTAGCAAAACAAAATGATACCTAGTAGGCTGAATAATGACTCCCAAAGATACCAGTCCTAATCCTATAAATGTTACCTTATTTGGAAAAAAAGGTCTTTGCAGATGTGATTAAGAATCTTGAGATGGAGAGAGAATCCTGGATTATCCAGAGACCTCTAAATGAACTCACATGTCCTTAGAAGAGAGTGTCAGGGGAAGATCTGAAACACACAGAGAAGGTGATGTGAAGACAGAGCAGACAGAGATTTGAAGACGCTGGTCTTAAAGATTGGAGGGATGTGGCTACCAAGCAAGTGATGAGGCTGACAGCCACTGGAAAGTGAAAAAAAGCAAGAAACAGATTCCTCCTTAAAGCCTCAAGAGTGAGCACATTCTTGGTGACACCTTGATTTTGGCCCCGTGAAAATGATTTTGAACTTGTGGCCTCCAGAACTGTAAGAGAATAAATCTGTATTGTTTTAAGCCACCCAGTTGGTGATAATTTGTTATAGCAGCCATGGAAATTAGCACAATGCCCAACAGTCAAGTTCCTCTGTTGAGAAAGAAAACCCGCCAAACTTGTAAAGATGAAAATGTGCAGTAATTTCAACAAGCATCACGAGAAAAATCAAGAGAGACAAAAGTTTCTTACCTGTAACAGGTTAATAGAACCAAATCCCTATAATTTCTCTAAAAAATACTGAAATATGATAACTAAAATAATTTAATATAATTCAGCCTGTTAAATTCCAAGGAGGAAAGAGGTAATGGTATCCAAGTATACTGACAGAAAGGCAAGGAGTATCTAGTTACACTATTTTTGGGCAAACAACAGAGGAAACTGCCACCCTTTAAGTAAAAAAACAGAAACAAAATTTATGGAACTCACACAAAAATTCTGAAATAAAAAAGTACTCAAGAACATGATGTCACAGTCTAGAAGATTTGCCTTAGAAAACTAGGTGACAACTTACATATAAGAAAATTTTTAAAAACCTAATTTGTGAAATAGGAATAAAAAGAATCTAGAATATAAAAAGTATCAACAGAGGCTTAAAAAAAGATATTTGAGAGAAAAAATATCATTGCAATATTTTAAATGTCATGAAAAGTAATGAGGAATGAAGACTCTAGAGCAAACAATCTGCAAGGGGCAAAAATGAACAGGACAAAAACCATCCAGTATGCAAGTAAGCATAAAGAAACAAAAGCAAGTAGACTGGAGAAAAGATACACACAATGCAGATCCAACAGCTTAATTAGCACACTGTAAATAAGAAAACCAAATAATGGAGGAAAAATTAAATTTCAAAGAGAAGAAATAAATCATAAACTAAGGACTGAACTTGTTGATTGAATGGCATTTATCGAATACTAGATACATTTAGTAGAAACTGACCAATACCAAAGCATAATCTGAAGATTATGAATTTTAAGAATACAATTCAGACAAAATAAACATGCCATCGGCTGGGCACAATGGCTCACGTCTGTAATCCCAGCACTTTGGGAGGCCGAGGCAGGGGGTCACCTGAGGTCAGGAGTTCGAGATCAGCCTGGCCAACGTGACAAAACCCCATCTCTACTAAAAATATAAAAATTAGCCGGGCGTGATAATGAATGCCTGTAATCCCAGCTACTCGGGAGGTAGAGGTAGGAGAATCGCTTGAACCCAGGAGGTGGAGGTTGCAGTGAGCCTAGTCACACCATTGCACTCCAGTCTGGCTGACAGAGCAAGACTCCATCTCAAATTAAAAAAATAAAATAAACATGCCAAAAAAAAGAAAAAAAAAAGAAAAAAAAGAAATCAGGCTGGCCCCAGACTTCTTTGCAACATCAGATGATAGGCAACGAAGTAATGCCTATAAACGTTGAGGATAAAGAGGTTTTATTCCAAGAATACTATGACTAGCAAGGTTGTCATTTATATGTAAAGGCCATAGGAAGACATTATCAAATATGCCAGCCCTAAAGTAATGTTATCCAAATTTCATATCTGAAAAAAAAGAAAAACTATTTAAAGATAGACTCATGCAATCAAGAGACTAATCAAAACCAAGAAACTAAAAAATAAAGATGTCAGTATAAAACTACTTTGCTGTGGTCAAAATACACTAGGCAAAAAAGATACTAAGAATTGCAATTTCAATTTCAGACGAAGTAAATCACAAGGAATAAAGCAATAAACAGAATAAGAGCCATGTTTTAAATTGGTAAAAGATGTGGTCCAAAATTTCAAGACTATATATTCTGTTCAAACACACTTAAAACATTAATTGAAAAATCAAACATTGGATTATATGTTGGAAAGAAAAGCTTACAGATTTCTAACACACTCCCCCATCCTACCCCACAAACCAAAAAAAAAAAAAAGAAAATGAAAATGAAATGACACATCTGACTTAATACATTAACAGTAGATATTGATAATGTGTACAGAAAGAAGAAAACCTCAAACATCTGGAAACTGCTTTAAAAGTAAGCTTTGCATTGAGTTTATACATTTCTCCAGTTTGCATTGAGTTTATATATTTCTACAATTATAGAATATTTAGAAACAATAATGAGAAAAATCCCCTATCAAATTCTGAGATGTGACCAAACCTTATTAAGAAAACTCACATTAAAGCCAGCAAGTGTGCTGAAAAATAGGAAAAAAAATTCACACTTAGTTTAAAAAAATCAGTATACTAAAGAATATCAGTATACAAAATATTCAACCTAAAAAGAAAAATGAACCACATACACATACAAAATAAAATAAAAGCTGAAGGATTATGTAAAATTACAGAACATGTTATATGTGAAAAAAATAAAATAGGTAAGCAACTAAATAGTCTAACTAAAAAAATTATTTAAAATTAGAAGCCAAACAGGCTATACTCACCTCACAAACAGAATTTTATTGTTGTAAAATAAATCACTCTGTACAATTCTCTGTTGATAAATTCGAAAATATGGAGGAAAGTAACAGTTCTTGGAAAATAATTTTTTGTTTTCAATTAGTGCTAGAGTGAAGACCAGAAACTTGGAACAATATGAGAAAGTTATTAAAGAACTATTCCTCAAAAAACTCCAGAGTTCCTGAAAAACAAAATGCAGAAAGACTAAAGAACCAGTCCAGGTTAATAGAGACCAAGGAGATCAAAACAAACTGTAATATGTGATTATGGACCAGCTTGGATGAAGGCAGAGGGTGAAGGAGTGCGGTGGGGAAGATTGCTATAAAGCACATTACTGGGACAACTGATAAAATCTGACTATGGGTCGTATATTAGATAATAGCATTGTATGAATGTTAAATTTCCTAAATTTGATAACTGAACTACGGTTATGTAAGAGAAAGTTATAGTTCTTGTTCTTAGGGGGCACACATTTAAATATTTAAGAGTAAAGGTTCATGATGTCTGTACTGAGTCTTAAATGGTTCAGCAAAACTAAAAAATAACAAACTGTGTGTGTGCATGCCAAGAGAATATGAATACATATATGCACATACACAGGGGAAAAAGTTAGTAAAACAAATGTGGAAAAATGTTAATAACTGGCCATTTAAATAAATATGGAAGTTCATTATATTATTTTTGCAAATTTTAAATTTGGATTGTTCTCAAAATAAGCTATTAAAAATAAAAGTGCATCAGGCAAGATTATTTCAAAACAGGACCTTTCAAGCCTTAAGGAAGCATGTAACTCTCAAATTAAATTATCTAGAGATTACAGGAAAAAAATTCCAATTCTTTTTACAAACCTATCATAATCCTTCTATAAAATTTGACAATGACAGCACTAAAAAAAAAAACCACAGTCCAAACATACTCATTAATACAGACGCAAAAACACAAGTAAAATATATATTACAAATCACCAAATAGGGTTCATTTTAGGAACATAACAATGAGCCAACATTAGGCAGCTGACTAATATAAGTCATCTTTGTAAAAGTTTAAAATAATTCATATGATCATCTCATCATATTCTAAAAGAGATTTGATAAAATGTATTCCTTAATACTTACTTCAAGCCAAAGAGGAAAAACCTCAGTACTAGAACAATTCCCAGGAAAGAAAAAAGAACAAGGAAACCAACTCTTATCCCTGTAACTTAGCAATGTCTAGAAATAATGGTTATTGAGATAAGCCAAGGCTAACAAAAAGAGGCATAAAATTATAAGATCAAATTATTATTTGCAGTTAATGACTACATGATGGCAAACTCAAAACCTGAAATGATAGGGAAAAAATACTCAATAAGATTATCTGACTATAGAAAATTATATATGAAAATGATTAACAGTAATCACTTAAAAAGTTAAGAGAAAACAAATAAAAGTATATTTAAATAAATAACAAGAAATAGAACCTTTTTAAGAGGGCTTAGAATAAAACACACTTTTTTTTCTTGGATAGGAAGATTCAAAATTGTGAAGATGGTTATCCTCCCTTTATTAATCTATAAATTCAATATAATCACAACTGGACCTTTTTGTTCCCAGACCTTGATTAAATAATTTCAAAATACATATGAATAAATGTGAATAGCCAAAACAATCCTAAAATCATGAGCATCTGCAATACCTGATACTTAAACTGTAATTTCAAAATTACAGTATTTAAGAGGCAATACTAATGCAGGAATAAACTGATGAGTGAAACAGAACTGAGAATCCAGAAAGAGCTCTCTGGGAACAGAGATTCAATAATGGGTGTCTGAAAGCTGATCTTTTCCGCTTCTGCCCTCCAGTGGTGGGTAGCTGAATCCCTACAACATCACACCTTAAAATAAATACCAAGAGATTAAAAGCTTGAAGTGTGAAGTATTAATAATAAAATGATACCAGTAGATGTAGGCAAATATTTCTGTAATCTTACAGTAGGAAAGGACTTTCTAAGGATGACAAGACTGACTTCAAAGGAATAAGGAAAAATGACTCCAGAGAAAAAAACTTCTACACTATAAAATAAAGCTCATTAACCTGAAAAGCAAACGTCTTTTAAGTATCCGCAATATATACATAAAAGTTAATATTACTACAATATACAAACAGCTATTTTAGAAGACAATAAAAATGAACACTTTAAAGGAAAAGAAATGGGCAATGAATGTGAACAGGCAATTAAATAAACAAAAGAATATAAATGGCTAATAAATATATGGAGCAATGATCAATCATGCTAGCTACTAAACACAAATTTTTTACACATTACCTTATCAAAGATTAAAAAATTGTAACACCCAATATTGTCAAAGGAATAAAAAAAAATACCTCTCATAAGTAGGAGAGTAAACTAGTATCTTTCTAAAGGGTATGTAGGATATACACTGATTTTAAATGCTGACTTCTGCTAAGATTTGAATGTCACCTCCAAAACTCATGTTGAAATTGAATTGCCATTGTGACAGTAATAACCAGTGAGTCCATAAAAAGTAACTGGGTGATGAAGGCTCTGCCCTCAAATGCCCTTATCTTAGGAGTGAGTTCCTGGTAAAATGAAGTCTGGCCCCATCTTGCCCTTGTTTGCTCTTGTGCTCTCTTGCATTCCACCACAGGATGATAGAGCAAGAAGGCCCTCACCAGATGCAGCCCCTCAATCTTAGACTTACACCAGCCTCCAGAACCGAGAGCTAATAATAGAAGTTTATAAACTTCTATTATTAATAAATTACCCAGTCTGTGATCTTCTGTGATAGCAACACAAAAATGGACTAAGACAACTAACTTCCAACCAAATGGATCTGTATATTCACTTTTGAAATGTACTTCTGTTCCAAACACTTTAATATATGTTAAATATGTATTAACTATACAAAAAAATACTAAAAAAGACCAAGCCACTGAACTCTTTAAATACAAAGCAGTTTGTTAAGCTACAACTGTGAGCCTTCTGGGCTCAAGCAACAGAGATGGCCAAAAGTCTACATCCTGTAGGGATGGTAACAGGCACTAAAAAGGTACCCATGCACGGCTGGGATAGAACCTCAGGCTCACTGCTTGAAACCAATACCTAAGGTGGAGAGGCTCTTCCAACCTATGAAAGGAGCCAGAAAAAGCTACTACTGCATGGGGCTATGGTTTAGATGAAACTATGTGTCCAGTGAGAAGAAATATAGATCTTAGTTTGTGTTTTATTCTTGGAAAGAGAAGCCTCATCCTGATGTTACCAAGAATCAAGGGAATCAAACCTCCAACATAAAGATGTGGTTTTAGATGGAGATGTAGGTGCATGTAAAACCACTGGATAAGAAGAGTGAAAAAGAAAACAAAACAAAGAACTTTCCAGTCAACAGGAGACTGCAAAAGCAAACTCAGAACACACGAAGAAAACTAAACTAAGATGAACAGCCAATAAAATCAACAACTGTAATTCATTCTAGAAGAAAAAATGACAATCTGAAAATAATTTCAAATGTTAAAAGGAAGCCATAATAGCCACTAAGGGGAGAAAAATTAAAAACAGGCAGAAATCAAACCAGAATAGGTGGCTGCTAGAGAGACAGCCTGAATATTTTTTTAAAATTCACTGAGAAATAAAAACTGAAGCCACATAAACTCTAGCTGGACAAAGTCAAAGTGTGAATTAGTAAATTAGAAAATGATACTGAAGATCCACCTAGAACATAATACAGAGACTAAGAAGGAATATTGGAAAACAAATATTCAAAGATATGAAGGCTAAGGAATTTTCTAGAAACAAAGAAAGGTATGAGTCTTCCCATCAACAATGTATTTCAAAGAGGAGCTATAGATAAAACAACATAGTTAAGCATAATTTAGAAATGTGTTTAGAATACCAAGTATGGCAAAACAAACATTAACATGTCACACTTACAATATGCAAGGCTCTGTTCTAAGTGCTTTAAAACTTAATCCTCATTACAACCCTATGACACAGATACAATTTTATCTCCATTTTGAACTTGCCCAAGGTCACACAGTAAGTAGTGGTGAAATAAAGAAATGCAATCTTTTAAAAAACTGCCAGAAAAAAAAAATATTACATACAGAAGCATAACAATTAGGCACAGAGATTCAAGTTTGCCAAGTTTCACAAGACAATGAAATAACATACTGAGGGTGCTGATGGGAGGAACCCTATCAACCAAGAATTCTCTATCCAGCTGAAAAACAAAGTAATGCATAAAACATACTTTCACACAAAAACTAAGGACATTTACAAGCCAACCTTACTAAAAGGATTACTAAAGGATGTACTTCAGCAAGAAGAAAAGTGGACTCAGAGAAGATGCAAGGAACAGTAAGTACAGAAACTGGTAAAAATACTGGCTAATTAAACAATTTATTGAGTATAAAAAGGAAAATGAAACTATTTTATGCTAAAAAAAGAAGTGGAAATTAAATTGTAAGCAATTATACAGAGGATGGAGAAATGTTCAGTTTAATCAAATGTTAGCTCATAAAAAAAAAAACATCAAATACAGAAACAAACTACCATAAGTACAACTTCCTAAGGACTTCTGATATTGGAATTAGCAAATATTTAAGATATTATATCTATGGACAAAATGCCCGACAAGGTTATTTTTTGAAAACTAATGAAAAATAAGAAACTATAAAAAAATTATCATGCAGACCGAGAAAGAAATATTACTTTCAGAAATAAAAACAATTGGCTGGGAGAGGGTGAGTGTTGAAAAAGTACCTATTGGGTACAACCTTCACTATCTGGGTGATGGGTACACTAGAAGCCCAACCTCCACCATTATACATGCAATATCCATGTAACAAGCATATGCACACCTCTGAATCTAAAAAAATAAATTTTAAAATGTTGATATTAAAAACTCAAAAGGGTGAGTTACATAGATTAGATACAAATGAAGTAAACTAGGCAACTGAGTTGAAGAAATAAAATAATAAAGTTGCCATTTGGGAAGTGCTCAATAAAAAAGTAAATACATAAAAGTATGTTCACTTCAAAAAACCTACAAAGGCCAAGGGAAAGGGGAAGACAAAAAAGAAAATCAAATTCTCCAACAACAGTAACATAAATGGTCCATAAAAGTAGGCTCTAAGAATTTAAGACCTGCACATTAGGGTGCCCTTGAAGCCCAGGAACTTTTTTTTTTTTTCTGAGATGGAGTCTCCCTCTGTCACCTAGGCTGGGGTGGAATGGCACCATCTTGGCTTACTGCAACCTCCACCTCCCAGGTTCAAGCAATTCTCCTGCCTCGGCCTCCTGAGTAGCCGGGACTACAGGTGTGCACCACCACATTCGGCTAATTTTTAAGATTTTTATTAGAGATCGGGTTTCGCCATGTTGGCCAGGCTGGTCTTGAACTCCTGATCTGCCGACCTAAGCCTCCCTGGGATTACAGGCATGAGTCACCACACCCAGCCAAAACCCAGGAACTATTAACTTATCTCTCTATTCATGTCAATTCCCTGCAACATGGCTAAGGTAGTAGTAAAGTTTAACATTTATTGCACTACGAGAATCAGAAAACATCAGCAAAATGATAGTGCCTAAGTAGCAGAGCTAACTTTTGTTTAACAAATACTCTTCTGTTATCTCATATTTTATATATTTATGATTTATATTTAAATCACAGCAATCTTTACATCCTCACATCTTTAAAGGTAGAAGGGTTTTGTTTTGTTTGTTTGAGGCACAGTGTTGCTCTGTCACCCAGGTTATAGTGCAGTGGCACGATCACAACTCAAAATTATAGCCTGGAGCTCCTGGGCTCTCACTTTAGCCTCCCAAGTAGCTGGGAGTATAGGTGTGCCACTACGTCCAGCTAATTTTAAAATATTTTTTTGTAGAGACAAGGTATCACTATGTTGCCCTGGCTGGTCTCAAACTCCTGGGCTTGAGCAATCCTCCCGCCTCGGCTTCCCAAAATGCTAGGATTACAGGCTTGAGCCACCATGCCTGGCCAAAAGTTTTCTATTAGTTTGCGGTTCTAGAAAGTCCCTACAATTTCCCTCAGCACTAAAAATATTTTCACAGACTTCTATGTTTAAATACTCCTCTAATAATACTCAGTCCTGTAGATTAGCCAGTTAAATCAACAAATACTCTTGTTTCTCCTATAATACAGATCATCTATAAAACAGGAAGATTTACATAGAGGAAATCTTTTATAAGAAACGAAAACAAATTATATATACACATTTTGTAAACTTGGTTTCCGCTACTATAAACATTCAGATAACACATTTTATCTATTAAATAATGAATATCAATTACTCTGAAGAAACTATAACCTATCTTTATCACCTGTTCCTTAAAAAATTAAGTATAAGATATTGTAGGCAGTATTTCTGATAAGAAACTGAATATAGAATTTAAAATATATCATCATCCTAGCAGTCAAATAGAGGTACCAACAGTCTAACAATGTGTATTCCCCTCCCCCTAAATTTCCAGTCTGCTTATTAAAGGACTTTACTGACTTTACACCTATATGTGATTTATCACTCTTCTTGGGGCACTTTAACTGAATGCCCCTAAAATCTCAGTAACAATCCTGATCTAATCAGAAAGCCTTTGACCTATAAAATCAAGGTATGATTTTCTTTGGAAGCTGCGATTTCTCATTGAGCTCCATTTTCTGGCTAAAAAGTGAACGACGCAGCCCACTGAATCTGACAGCACCTAAAATAGGATTCTTCCCCTCCTACTTGGAGCCGAGGGGGATAGTGCCATTTAATCCTCTGGAAGATTTATCTGAAAAATAATCCCAAGGTGATATGGGTTTCCTACTCTGTACTGGTTCCAATCTGAAGATGTTAGAACAAACCAAAGAGAACACATGATTATCGTTCAGCTTCAAAATTCCTACACACTGTTCCAGAAAGAAAGTATCTTAAGGGTATTAAAGCTCATCAGAAAACGAGGCTATCCTTTGCGCTTCACTGACATATGCCTAAAATTCAAAATTCAGTACTAAAAGTTTTAAATATTTTACCTATGTTTTACAACATCTTTGTCTTTTATTCCTTCCCTCTAGGTTTTATTCTCTCTTAAAACAGCCTCCAAGTTTTATTCTGATGCCCACAAACTCAGTATCCTTGAATTTTTAATGTCCCTTTCTAATCCTGCTCTTATCACTTTGCCCCTCCTCAGCCTGAGCAATCTCTTCTTCTATATCTCCTTTCTTGCTTTTAATTCTTCCTCATTCTTGGACTTAGTAGGGGATTAAGAAGGTAGACTCTAGGCAAGCCAGATGCAAAGGTAAACATATCTCAGTAAACTCATGCAAGTCTGAGTTTAAGACTTAACTGGTATTTACGGGAAGCTGAGAGGCTGCTGAACAATTCACAGTGAAACATACCACTAGGAGTAAGGGCTAATGGTACACATTCTTTTGAGTTATACTAGTAAGGAGTCTGGTTCTTGGTTTAAATTGGGATGCAGTCTCTCAATTACTTAGTACTTTTTCCCAGTCAGACAAGAATTGTTATTTAAGTTGTAAAAGAAAGCTAACTTAATCATAGCTATCTCATGAGGCATACAATACACATGTAAATGAAAAATCACTAATAAAGTTACCTGTATTCCATTTATATAAAATATCTAAACTAGACAAATCTATAGACAGAAAGTAGATTAATGGTTGATAAGGGCTGAGAGACTGGTGAATGGGGGGTGACTGCTAATGAGTACAGGGTATCTTTTGGAGGTGATGAAAACGTTCTAAAATTAAATTGTGTTAATGGTTGCATAAGTCTGAATATACTAAAGACTACTGAACTGTAAACTTTAAATGGATGAATGTTATGCTATGTGAATTATAAAGCAATTTTAAAAAATTACTATGATTGTATGGTTTTTTAATCAATATTTTACATAAAAAGGTTAAAAAACGTAACTATGGATTATATATAGCAGCATAAAAAATACTCATGCTGTAGTAAATTTTTTTTCAAAGGTTAAAAAAGTTATCTGAAAATTTCTCAGCCGACAAATATTTCACCTTATAGCCTTGAATATTTACTTCACTTTTTCGGTTAAATATTTACTTACCCTCCTTCAACAATAAACTTCACCCAAATGAATTCTAATGCAAATGAACTGTAACTGAGTTCAATGTGCCCCAAATTAAGACAATACAAAATTTCAAAAAGCAAACCAAAATCAACCAACTGAACCAACTAAAGTAAACTGGGTAAAGCTCTTCTATGCTAAAGACCAATTTTTTTAACCCCAAAATTATTCAAAAAATAATTAGTCTTTGCTAAATCAGTTAAAATATAAAAGTACTCAAACCATACTCTGCACAGATACTGGCAGCAGTTTCAATCTCACAAAGTGCAAGTGAACACACCTTGTCACTTCTGATGTTCTTCATAGGTTTCCTGATTTTTTATTTAATGTATCAACATCTTCTAGTTGTGCTGTGATCTGAAGTACATAATCCGTAAACAGTCTTCTTAAATTTCTATAAAGGCATGTATTACACAAGTTTTTAAAAGTAAACTTTGTAAGTATATAGTTGCTAGAAAAATATCTAAGCTAAATTTAGTTGGAGGGCTCTAGTGACTATAAAAATTAGATACTGACCTATTTTCACTACAATTATAGTACAAGCAAAATACTAAAAAGACTTACACGGCATAGAACTATTTAGTTTTTAAAGTTTTTAAGAATGCTTTAGCATTTACAATCTCAATTTGCCTCATCTGTTAACTAATTCAGATTTATCAGTTTTGAACAACTTGTCTTACTAGTTACGGATAACCTGTCTTACTAGTTTTGGATAACTTGTCTTATTCAAGTTATCCAAAACTGAAGAGGATTCAATTCCTAGTTTGCTACTTTTAAATCCCTGCATAGTTGAGGATTTGGACTCAGACTAACGGAGAAAACAATAACTGACTTCCTGACCCAATCTAACCTTTTTTCTCTCGCTTAAAACTAATAAACAAAACCCCTCACATAGAGCATTTACAAATGTTTGCTGGTAACCTTATATACTTAAGTTGAAAGAAAGGAAAAATATAACTTATTAAACATTTAAGATGGTAAAACATTCATTTATATACAAATACATGGGGATTCTAAATATTTTACATATATGAAATGTCCCTGCTGAAAAAAATGACCAAAAGCATTTGCCTCTAACAGACTTCTGTTGATATAATCTAACATTTTTCAAAATAGAGTCACTCACTGCGTTCATTAATTGTGACATGAGATGTTTTTTGTGTAGGAAGATAGATGCTGAGGAAAGTGAGAGAGAAAAAAACCTTTTCAAATGAAAGTCTATTTAATAGCTTAAAAAATGTGTAACCACCTACCTCCTATACTTGAATAGCCACACCCCAAATCACATGGCCCAAAATGAACTTCTCAACTCTCGCCACTTCTTAGTTTCATGTCTCAGGAAACAGATCTATCCTTAGTCATAAGCTCAAAGAATTCTCTATTTCCCTTATCACAGCACTTACCTGGTGAATTATCTCTCACTTTAGATTTTAAGATCCAGGAGGAAGAAAGAGATCATGTCTTTTTTGTTCATATTTAGCACATGACACTTGACGAATACATGAGACAAATGAATAACAGCCATTATACCCTGGCTTCTCCCTTGTCAACACTGATTATCATCTATGTAGGAAAAGGTATTTTCAGAGAAGCTGGCCTAACAAACTGTATCCTACCATTTTCCATCTATAGAATACATGGTTGTCTTTTATCCCTACAAAAATATCATAATGGATTTCTAAAAAGAAAATATTGGACCCTAAAAGAAATCTACGGCTTAATCAAAACTTGATTTTCACACTACTGTTCATCAATGACTTTAAAAAGTTTATCGACATCATTAGAGACACACTCCCATTATTGAAAAATGCCACATAACGAAGGGAACAAAAGAGAAAAAACGTAGTTATGACATATTTTCTTTCCCTGAGCTATTTATTTATTCATCTGCTCATTCATTCAACATTCATGGATGGATGTTTTCTAAACTTTTCTCTATGCAAGAAGCCAAGTATAAAGTAATTCAGACACAAACAAATTTCTGGGAGCTGGGAAATCCATTTTCAATGTATTCTAGCCAAAAATATCTCTAACTTAATCTTGGAGTTTTACCACATAAAACAAGTAATACTATTTACACTTACAGAGCTACTTATTTTACTGACTGTAGCAAACCAAAAAAGATCACACTAGAGGGCTGACTAGCTGAAACACCTGCTTACTGTATCAAGCAGCATTTATGCAGAAAGAGAAAATGAAGATGGCAGATACAGACTAACAGGGTAAGCTGTGGGTTGACCACAAAACAAAAGCTGCCACTTCTAAGATTGGCCCTTTGGCATCCAAAAGGGCCGTACAGGCTCTCAGAAAGGATAATACCCTACTGCTTTACAAAAAATGAAAATTTTATTTACTATCTACTTAACATTCTGAGGCATGATGGTATACTGCAAAGATGTTTTTCTAAAGCCTGGTAAGTTACGAGATTCTGTTTGGAAAACAAAAACAAAAAAATATATAACCATACCTTATCTTTTATCATTCACATTTTCATTTCTGAATTTTGGTAATAAAGGTAAGCACACTTCATCTTTATACACACAGTACCAAATTTGATGTGATCCTACCAGTCACGCTAAAGAAAAAGGTAGTACTAAGAATCCAAGACATTCAAAGTTGGCAATGAATTATATTCTTATTCTTTGAAACGGTACAATATACAATTATTAAATAACATATTCTTTAAAATAATTAAGCCACCTAAAGTATAATTAAAAAAAGAATGTTTACTTACATCCCTGCCTGAGGTGGTCATATCATAGATGAATACAAAACACCAGCCTAAATTTAAAGTGAATTATACATGACCCATGCTTTCTCATAGTCTGTTATATTTCCAGCTCACATTCAATTTTCTGTCATGTGTTCATCAGAAAATGAACAGGGAGACTACAAAAATTTAACAGTCATATATTGATTATCTCTTTAAAATGAATGAAACAAGACCTGTTTTTAAGGAATTTATTTTCAATAAACACTGAAGTTTCCATTTATAGTATAATCTCTATTGTAAACTTAGGTAGCTTGTGTTTAAGACTATCTTCTTAGACTCACTATTTCATTTGAATAAAGGATCAGTGAAATAATTTATATCAGTGGGTTGCAAAGTAGTAAACATGAATAAATTTTAAGTCGTAAGAAAAAAGTGTGTATGGCTTGTAGAACTAATTGTATTACGGCCATATCATATACTTTTTTAATATTAAAAAATGTAATAGCTCTTCTTGGGGAAAATTTTTAAAGGGAGCTAACATATGATAACATACTTTTCAAACTTAGTGTACATTGCCACCTCAAATCCCAACTCAATCACAAGATTCACTCTCTGGGTACAATGGAACAATAGTCATATCCTTCATGTACAAAGATTTTCTGACCCATCCCAATGGCCAAGAGACTTACTTTCAGCAGTAGCAATGAAACTGCATGGATCAACCGATTACTTTTGAAAAGTCCAAGGACATGTATTAAGGCTTCTGTTACTAGCTCTGAAACTCTTGGCAAATAACTGCTCTGTTTCAATTTCCTCATCTGCTAAGACATAGGTAGTAACAGCATCTAGCTCATAGGGCTGCTGTGAAGATTTAATGAGATAATAATTGAAAATTTATTATAATAGTCCCTGGCACATAAGTGCTCAATAATGATAGTTATCATTGTTAGTTGCTAATGTCAAGGTTAGGAAAACATAAGAGACACACAAAGAATCAAGAGGTCTCATTAGCATTGTTCTCCAACAAATGGATCTAAGCAGGCACTGACTGATTATATGAAATTATCCATTTAAAAAGCCAATAAATTTTACTATGTATTTTCTTTTTTTTTTTTTTTTTCTTTTTTTGAGATGGTGTCTTGCTCTGTTGCCAGGCTAGAATGCAGTGATGCGATCTCGGCTCACTGCAACCTGTGCCTTCCGGGTTCAAGCAATTCCCCTGCCTCAGCCTCCTGGGTAGCTAGGACTACAGGCGCATGGCCACCATGCCCACGCCACCATGCCAGGATGGTCTCGATTTCCTGACCTTGTGATTCACCTGCCTTGGCCTCGCAAAGTGCTGGGATTACAGGCGTGAGCCACCACACCCGGCTTGTATTTTCCAAACACTGAAAATACTAGCATTTTGATAAGCTTGAAAGTCTAGTTTAGAGGTTTATTTGAACACAGAGTATGCATATTATTAGATACTTGTTGGATTCATATTAGGTCAGCTGATAGTTATCTCTCTTTCACACATCATCTAATTCCTGTGATTCCAAAATTCCTCTCTGGTTAAAAGGACACAAAGTTCACGATAATATTTGCAAATATAAAATACTCTGAAAAGAGATATGTGATTATAAATGTCCTGTTAATCCTCAAAGCCAAAATGGAGGAAGTTAAAATGATGCCTGCAGGTCCAGAATCAGTCACCCTAGTCTTCTACATCAATATAAGAACACTGCCACACTTCAGATTTGTATTATCTTCACACTTAAATATCCAGGTTCGGAAAAAATAACACACAGGAAGCGAGTCAGAAACGTCTGCTACAATAAAGCTTGTAACTACTCCTACTACCTCCTCCTACAACAATCACTTCCACTCCAGGTAGATTTTGCTTAATATTTACCAAATATCTGAATGTCTACTATCCATAAAGCACTGTGATAGCCGCTAGCCTTTGGGTAAAGTAAAAATTTATTTTTCCCTTTAGAATTAACTAAATGCAGTTATAATTTAAACACAAAATACCTAAAGTTAAAACATATGACAGAAATAATACACAGACATTGCTTTAAGTACAGAGAAGGGAGAGATTAAACACTCTGGGGGTCAGAGACGACTTTGTGGAAGAAGAAATATTAGAAATGAGCTTTGCTTAAAGAGAAAACCAAAGCTGGAGAAAGAAAGAAAAGAATTCCAGACTGCACATTAGCAAGAACAAAGATCCATGGAGAGAAAAGAGTGTGTTCCAGAGATAGCAAGTGTATTAGTTTGGTTAAAACAGATTAGTCTTGAGGTCCAATCATGGAAAGTGTCAAAAGCCAAACCAAAAATTCTGAACTTTATTCCAGAGGTAAAAGGGGGTCACTGAAGTATACTGAGAGAAACAATATAATGAAAAACCATATTTTAGAAAGAATGTTGATGGTTAATAGAATGGGGGAGGAGATGCAGCACAAGATGGTAGCAGGAAAGAGACCAGTTGGAATGCTAATATCTTGGTTTGGGTCTGCAGTAGTAAGACCTGCATTATTCCAAGAAAATTTTTCAAACTTAACCTAGGACTCACATATAAAGCCTTAATGCCTTTTATAAAGACTCCATTTTTAAAAAATGGTAATAACTGAGTTAATCAGAATGATTTAGTTTCCTTACTCTCTTGCATCCTTTCCTGTAGCAATGATATCTTCCTGCTCATTTCTCACCATAAACTGTAACTCCCCTTCAAGATACCAACCCTTGTCCTTCCTTACTGATCATTCTAGCCTGAACATTCACCTTTGCTTTATTACTGTTACTCTTTATCCGCAATTTAACCATCTATTCCCACCTAATCATTAACTCCAAACCCTTGATGTCTTGCCAGCTTTGCAGAGCCAAATAAAGCTACTCATACTCAACTTTCTCTTTCTTCTATTACCTCTTAACTTTTAGTCTATTCAAATGCAAGTGCTCTAAATTCCTAGAGTTTACAATGTCTTCTAAATTTTCTACTCAATCTCTAGTTTGGCTTCCAGGCTCACTGCAAAAGCTATACTGAAAGACAACCCTCTCATACTAAGCAAGTCTCTATACTCCTAAGTATCTCAAGATTTCATATACTCAATAAATAATAACAGCTACCATTTATTTGGCACTTTCTTCATGGTAGAAAATATCTCAAGTGATTTATATAATTATTTTTTAAATCTTCAAGATAACCTTACAACAAAAGTATTTCCATTTGACATAAAAAACAAACAAACAAACAAAAACAGGTTTAAAGAAATCAAGTAGCTTACCCAGGAACACCTGGCTAGGAAGTAGGAGAACAGGGACTCAAACTCTGTCCTAACTTTCAAAGGTTAGTTTTATCACCATGTCCACCATGGGGCCCTTCAATGTGGCTCTACTGATTACATCTGTTCAGAAACATTTCCCTAGATCCTTCATTAAGGATATCAACCACTGGAGAATTAACATGGATTCCATTCCTTAATCTAAACAATGGTAGTTGAAGACATAAAATGTTTAGCTTCGTTAACTTCTGAAAAACTTTGGGAATGAGAAAATGAACTTAATTTCTTAAATCTTTTCTGAATGTTTTAGAAGAAAACATTAAAGTCTTGCACTGGAAGACTTTACATAAACTTACATGGACTTGCTTAACTCTAGGAATCTATGAATCGTGTTAATGTTTAGCTTTTGAAATTTTGGTTCCTGGTAACAAGGAGGTTCATCTAATTGTGAAAAATCCACTCAGTAATATCTTGAAAAATACTTTTATATCTACCCAGATCTGATCCTGGCATGTTATTTAGGTTCTCTGACCCTGTATTTCCTTATTTATAAAATGAAGATAACATCATATATTTTAGAGGGTTATGGAAAAAAAATTAAAGCCTAACACAAATAAATGACCAAGAAAGTATGGCTTTCATTACTTTCTTCTGTATCTAAAAGTAGTTTAGTCTCAAAAGATTTTAATTCTAAATCTTATCAGCCACAAAAACTAATCGTGTTTAATCCAGATCTTAAATACGGACATATTAAGAATTATAAAAACCAAAGATCCCTCCTTTATCACATATTTACTCAAGGAAAGCTTAAAACATCTCTAATATTATAAAAACAGTATCAGAGTCTAGTTTATTGATACACATTAAAAGCCTGTACCTTTCCTCAGTTTCTTACAAAAATTATAAAGTCTATTACATTTCAGATAAAGGTATATAGAAACTTGCCTTTCTCAATTGTTTACTTTCTGTAGCTCTGACCTGCCACAGCAAAAGAAAAGCCAGGTTATGAGATTATCTAGGTAGTACATGGATAGCTAGGACATTCAAAGGTCAAAATCATCAAAGAATATATTCTGGAGACTCAG
Organism: Macaca mulatta; assembly: GCF_049350105.2. NCBI lineage: Eukaryota > Metazoa > Chordata > Mammalia > Primates > Cercopithecidae > Macaca > Macaca mulatta. The sequence goes on along the minus strand of NC_133412.1, from coordinate 133,384,133 downwards.
AATGAAGTATAAAATTGTTATGTAATATGGAGAACATAAGACATTAGAAAGAGTGAAGAGTAAAGAATATAATCTTTTGATTTTGATATAGGTTAACCCAAGTTTATTTCATATATGAATGGCTAATAATCCCAGGTCAGTTAATTTATGTATCTTGGCTAATAGCAAAATAATAAACACAACTTAATTTTAAAATTTATTTGAGATGGAAGACAGGACACACTGTGACATAAAATTACTACCCAACATAGAAGACGACACAACTTTTACCCAGTTGCCTCACCATACCTTCTCCCCTTCTCCAAGGTTTATATATTTCACAGGGCCATGCCTTGTTTTATCTTCTTGCTTAACTCTTACAAAACCCTGCCAGGGTCAATTTTCTTACATGGCCGTCTCTTTCTCCTGATTTGATTAAGGATGGAAAGTATTCAAGAGTATACTGACTCAGAGTCAGGTGCCCAGGCAAGAGTTAGATAATCATTTGAGGGGATCATCAAAATATCACCTTGCTACATTATTTCTACATGACCATAGATTTACATCTTAAAAAATTAATCCAGTTCTCACGGGCATTTCAGAGGTAACAAGTTCGTTGTGGATATATGCCACTCTTTGATTAAAAATTACAAATAAGCACACACACAGTTAAAGCAAAATCAGCTGTACATTCTACTAGCTATTAGAGTAAACAAATGGCCTAGGTATAATCTGAACAAACTCAAAGACTATAGGTATTTAGTAACTGCTTAGCAATATTTACCACATGACAAAATGATGTTGCCATAGATTTCTTTCAAAAACAAATGAGGTATTACAGAATTTTCAAAGGTTTAACAAGACCCAGCTTGAAGTGACAGAAAAAACCTTCATAATGTATTTTTATAATATCCTTCACATCAGACTACCAAGGGTCCTGTGCTTGTTCAAACCTGTAGTCTCAACCACCCTCTGTCTCCCATGAAATCTCCATCCTTCTCCCTCTCAAGAGTTTCTCTATACATCCCAATCCCAAAAGAAAAATCAAGAATAGCTTACAAGAATAGCTTTTCTAAAGAACCATCACCAACTTAGAATTTGTTAAATAAAACAGAACCGAGAAAGAAATCCAGCCTTAGAACACCGAAACATCTAAGTGCCTCACACATAACAGGTATTTATTTGGCAAAGGTATGGTGACTAGTCACACAATATTGATAAGAAAATTTAAAAATGTAATAACTGGACAGTACATATGATAATCTAATCTGCCCAACTGGCTTTACTGATTTGGAAGCTGAAACTCAAAAGGTTAAAGGACTTGTCCATGGACACAGATATTTTGGAGCATAGCCATGACTAAACAATCCTTGTCTCCTACTGCACTGTTCCCTTCAACCGGTCATATACCTCAGTCCATCATGTAAAAATATACAATATGTATACAAAATACATAAAAAGATACAAACAAAAAGGAATTTGATGACTATTATTTCTCAAATATAATGGAGGTAGTTAACTTCAAACATTATCAGTCTTAATATACCTTTCCCATAATGTAATTACTTCACTGATCTAAAAATGTTTTATGATATCAAATTAAAATGTCTTAAGCAACTGCCATGTGGTGCAGGAAGTTCATTATAGTTTCAATAATGTGGTACTGCTGTAAACTTCCAGGTTAAAAGTAATCATCCTTAAATGACTGAAAGTTTAATCAGATACATGTAAGTTACACATAACAAGAACAAAACTGTAACACTTGGAAATGTTACTTTGTGCTTCAAATTATTTATTGGTAAAGAAAGCATTAAGTCAATAAAAGTAACATCTAAGAACAGAAAATCTCCTTATTTTCAATTTTCTCATTTGTAAAATAAGGAGTTACAGAAAAACAATCTTTGGAAAAGGCCCAATATGTAGCAAGATAAAAGTATAAAAGTGAAGTATTTCAAAGAGAGTTGGGGACCAAACTCTGCTAAATTCCTGAGTGCTCTGGAACCCTAAGTCTCAGCAGAGTGGTGTTTCAACAAATCCCTCCACTTTTCGGAGCGAAACACACTCAGTAAAGTGGTTGTGTTTAAAACCTCAACGTGCAAGTTTGAAAAGACTGTTTTACACAACAATGTTTAAAAATTTCTAATTTATCTCAATAATGTCAAAATCATTTCCTTTGAGAAAATGACACCTCTCTCTCACACTTTTCCAACCACTTCTTGAAACACATTCAGCTCATTATTCCAATTAGCAGGAAACTCGGGGTGAGGCGGGGGTAGCACACAGACCCCATGGCTTGGACAACTGAAGCATGACCTTTGTGGATTTATAAGTACCATGTGGTGTTTGAGGAGAGAGAAGAAAAATACCTCAGGTGATGAAATTTTCAAAACGTATCTAAAACTGCAGTTGGTAGAAGGCTCTCCACAGCCAGCTGTCTTTCAAGAAAAGGATCCAAGTTTAATTAAAATCTACAAGCAGAACAGAACCATACCTCAACCAAGCTCTAACATCAAGAAGTTTTAACCAATTTACGTAGTTAAAAGGATGAGAAATCGGAATTTACTTCAATGGATGTTTTCGATGCCTTAATAATGAATGAACTGGAGGCATCACTCACTGACTTGAGTTCTGAAGGAGCTTCTCAGCCCTGCCCCCTGTAAACCCTTAAGCAATTTCTACAGAATTAGGTTTTTCGAGGCTAAGCCCGATTCAAAAGAAATCTCCCCGCCTCCCTCCCAGGGGCCAAAGCCCAGGACAGCAGGGGCGGCGCGCCCGGGAGGGTAGGGGCGGGAGGACGCCCCCTCCCCGCTCGGGAAAAGTTCCGCAGGCCGCTCTCCGGCCAGGCTGGCCCGCGGCCCTCGCCCGCTTCGCCGCCACAAACACCCCTCCCGGCCGCGGACGGCCAGGGGGTCGCGCCCCCTCCCCGCGCCGCCGCCACAAACACCCCGCCCCCGCCTCACCGCCACCGCCCTCGCCGAGCGTTAACCCCTCGCCGCCCGCCGCCCGGCTCGGGGGAGGAGGCCGGCCAGGGGGTGGAGTTGTCGCGTCTCCTCCCGGGAGCGCCCGGGCAGACGCCCGGCTTGTTTACAGGCCCCAGGCCTGCCCGCCGCCGCCGCCGCGCAGGCCCGCACCGCCCGCCCGCCCGCCGTCGGCCCAAGCGCCGCACTTACCCGGAGCAGCCGCAGGCGGGCAGGTCCCTGGTCGGCCGAGGCGGCGGCGGCGGCAGCCGGGGAGGGGGTCACCGCGGCGGCGGCGGCGGCAGCCGGGGAGGGGGTCACCGCGGCAGCGGCGGGCCAGGTCAGGCCGGGGAGGGGGCGGAGGAGGGGAGGAGCCGGGTTGCGTCCGGGCCCCCGGCTCTCGGCGCCCTCGCGGCTCAGATCATCCGGGCGTTGGAGAGGGAGGCAGAGAGCGGGTCCCGGAGGAGGAGGAGGAAGAGCCGAGGATTCATCGCTTTCGCGCCTCACCTGTCTAGCGTCCCCCCACCCCCCCTCCCCAACCACCCGTTCCGGAGCAGCAGCCGCCTGAGGACCCGAAGCTGCGGGCCGGACCGGCGCCGAGACCACTGCTCTCTAGCTCCCGCGCGCGCTCCCGTCCCTAGCGCCGCCGCCGCCGCCGCCGCCGCCTCTAGCGCGGCCCCGCGCAGGCGCGCTCACGACCGCGTCGCCCCTCCCCCACCCTCCGCTCGCCCCGCCCCGCTGGCTCCACCGCCGCTACAGCTGCGGCGCGGCGAGCAGCTACAGAGACCCGGATGTCGTTGGGCAGGAACTGCGGCGAAGGCTGGCGGGCGGGGGAGGGGCCGCCACAGATGACGTCACTGCCCTACCCAGCCTCTTTCTCCGCTGCTGCCGCCGCCGTCGCCTTGCGGCCTGGAGCACCAGGCTGAAGCCGAAGGGAGCGGGGTCCGGATAGCAGCGAGGACTCGGGCCTTCACGTTCTGGCGTCAGGGACTGGACAGAATGTGCGACTATTCGGTGCCCAGTAGATGGACAGCCCCTCCATGCCCGGCCCTTGGCCAAGTAGGGACTTGGAAGCTACCCCTACGGCGTCCGCGCCCCGAGCCCTGGCTTTCTACCAGCCTGCAGATACAAACCCCACTCCCTGCGAAGATGGTGTACACGCAGCCCCGATCACAGACCCGGAGCTGTCCACCCTTCTTGGGCGCCGTCGCGGTCTGGCCGCTGCCCTTCGAACCCATGATGGATCCCAGGCAGCTGCCAGACCCCCCTACCCCAGAGTCCCACGCCTCCAGAGCCTTCCTCTCCCAGTGACCCCATGAAGCCCAAGCAGGTGCCACGGCCACACACCTCGCGTCCCGAAGGGCAGAGACACGCACACTACCACCGCCCACCCACGTGCGAGTGCAGCTGATTCACGCACGGGGCACATGCTCTTTCTGGCAGGTTTTCCCTCTGTAGCTCAGGGGATTCCACATTGTATTTATTTGCACATGTTAGATAATCACGTGATTCTGTCCCAGGGGACCTCCAATGACCTCCAATGAGGTAGGTGAAGGAAATAGGATTTTTCAAAATCAGGAGAATAATCAGAAACATAACAGCTGCTTCTGTTAAGAGGTAGAGATGAGCTAAAGTTAATAGAAACTGCACGTGCCGGCTGCCAAAATCCAGTTCAGCTAGCTAGAAAACCCGACCCACGCTGCTTGCAGACGCCGGGTATAGAATGACAAACCCTAGGCAGCCAATGAATCGCAGCCTAGGAGCAGTACATCACCAGCATGAGTTCCCATTGGCTGGGGTGCCCTTCCCTCTCTTGTCAGCGGCTTAACCGGTTCACAAATTTGACCTACACATTCACAGGAGAAGAAGTTATAAGAAAAGTCCGAATTTTTAAAAGATGTTCTGATGCACACACAAAACAAAGACTTCACTGTAGAAGGCAGGTTCTTCTACTGGCCAAATTGAGTTCTGGCCAGTAAAAAAGGTAAATTTATGTTGAAGGCCTCTCTGTTTTACTTGAGGAGCTTACTACAGCAATTTGCACCTTACTACTTTCTATCTCCTAAACCATTTTGTTGCCCCAACTCTTAGATCAAAAGCAAACTATTCATTCTTTCTGGCATTCAGCAAGCATTTAACTGCTTTTAAAGTTGTAAAAAGCCATCTCCAATTTTCTCAACATGACTTTGGGGAAGGTTCTGTTTCCTTTACTTGTAGACCTAGAACCTAACAACAGGATCAAATGTATAATCGCCAGTCACTGGCAAACCAAATCGTCAAGGAACGCAAAAATTACTTAATATCTTTGGGGTTAGAATTTCTTAGAAGATGAACATGGATCATTTCCAGATATACAAAATAAAAATAAAATTCACTATGCATTTGGTCTCAGTATCATCTGAGGATACATTTCCTAATTCTCCACATACCTCCCCACCCCCCCAAAAAAAGAAATTAGATCAAAGATCTTTGAAACGCTACCTTTTTGGAATCCTTAGTAGTCCAGACAAGTAACAGCATGAGTAGCGTGCTGGTGGACTCATTAACATTCTGAACTAGAAAAGCTCATGTGGCAACCATTTGGAGCGCTCTTAAAAGACAAATTTTCTTATTCGTAAGCAGAAGTTGGGTCACTAGTGAGAATAGTGGACAGTAGAAAACTTGAAAAGCCTGCCTATCTTTCTGCTTCCTTCCTTTAGGCTTCCACACCTTTCTTCTCTCTGTTCTGCACTTGGAGAATCTGGGTCAATTGTAGCAGAAGAGGGAGAGAAATAGAAAATATGAACGGAAAGAGGTTTGCAAGGAGTCTACACAGTGTACAGTCTGCCGATGAAGCGGCACCTTCCTACTACTTTTTATTTCTGAATACAGCTTGCTGGGACATTTTGGTATGAACTGGGAAGCTCATGGGTAATAAGATTAACATTTTAAAATTCAAAACAAAGATATGAATATTGTCTGATTACCTATGTTTAATATCATCATATCCCCTTTTATTAAACCTTCTGCTAAGGTGGGGGGACTAATAGAAGGGAAAAAGAACATTGAAAAAACAGGATTGAAAGTTATCTTCTGAACTGTAAGACTTTGCCAGGCCTCCTACACATATTTGGGAAGTTCATAGTAAGATTTTAGTGGGAATATATTGCCACGATGATAACATTTTAGTAATTTTTATAGGTATATTATAAAATTATCTTGCTCTGCTTTGGAAATCTGTTTATATTTCAATTAACAAAGAAAAATATTATCTACAAGACTGGCTTTAAAGTCCTGAATTTAGCGTGTGTTGATAGCCTAGTAATTGGAAGGCTTGGGGTGAGGACAGGGGTTGTAGTGTGGAGTCTAAAGTTCAATCTGGTCAGCAATACTTTCTTTCCCTTTCCTCCATAATTGTGACTTAAAAAAAAAAAGATTTACATTCCTGTTCCCAAATTACTCTCCAGGAGAGTCACCCTTGAGGCAGACTTACCTGGACCTCTCAAAATATATGTCAGTAATTGAGTGACTCCCTCAGGAAGCTAGTATTTGAGAATACCCCTCACCATCCTTTTACACTGAAGCCAGTCACTACTTGAGAGTTAGAAAGCCAACCAGAACATAGGTTCAACAATTCCTTCCTCCCTCACTACCTGTTTCGTATTTTTTTCTCTCACACATCCTCTTCATTTGGTTTCTTCTTTTCTCGTTTCTCCTTCTCTCTCTTCTCTTTTTCTTCTCTTCTCTTTTTGCCTTCTTCGCCCTTCTCTTCCCCATTCTTGTCTTCTCTCTTTTCATTAGCTTAGTACAAATTGTAGCTTCTGCCACCCATTTTGTCCCAGAGCAGAACATGCGAGCAGACAGTGCCCCAAATGAATTTCATTCAGGGAGAGGGTGTACCCCCTACATCAGGCCTCCTTCCTCCCTCCCCTACATCATAATGTGTTATGAGAAACTTAGCTGCGTAGAGGACTGTTACAGAATGAAAAGGATTAGAGAATCCTGTCCTGTGTGACATCACTGGGGCAGCCCCATTAGGGCGGGGCAGAGGGGAGCAGCCACCAGTCTTAGGCTACCACTGTGGCTCATCCTGGGGCCTGAGAGAAACCTGGGCAACTGTGAACACCACAGGCCAAGCCTTGGATAGTCTTTAGGGTAGGCTTTTACTTCAAGATAGCCGTATATGGCCACAGCCTTACAGTACTAGCATGGATCTTGTCAGATAAGTTCATCTGTTCATCAGACAGCTATTGTGCACCAAGCACTATGTGGGACACTGGAGGTAGATAATGACATCAATGGGCAAGACCTACCCACAAAGAGCCAACATAATAATAAGAGGCATAGACAAATAAGTCAACAGATAGACAGGAAATTACATACTGTGATCCACGCTGTGAAGAAAATAAATAAGGAAACAGATCGGGGAGATGACTTGAGACAGCTATTCAGTGCAAACCTCTCTAAGAAGGCAGCATTTGATCTAAAGGATGAGAAGGAGTCAGCTTCCTAATTAGGGGAGAACTTTCCAGGTAGAGGGGTTAGCATGGGCAAAGGGTCTGATGTGGAAAAGAGCTTGGCAGAAAAGAGTTTTCTACAGCCCAAAGACAAGTTCAGCAAACTCAAGGCAAATAGTTTATAGTCATTTAAGTTTCGAGAGTGTTTCAATGTGGACATTAGGGATATTTAATTTATAATCAGGAAACCACATTTTATGGAGGGGTATAATCCATAGCAAATAACTTGGTGAGTTGATCTGGTACAAAAAGCAAAGCAACTTTTAAAAAAAATAAAAATTAAAAATAGTCTGGGTGCAGTGGCTCACAGCTGTAATCCCAGGACTTTGGGAGGCCAAAGCAAGTGGATCACTTGAGGCCAGGAGTTCAAGACCAGCCTGGCCAACATGGGGAACCCCCGTCTCTACTGAAAGTACAAAATTAGCCAGGCCTGGTGGTGCACACCTGTAATCCCAGCTACTTGGGAGACTGAGGCAGGAGAATCACAGGCAGGAGAATCGTTGGAACTTGGGAGGTGGAGGTTGCAGTGGGCTGAGATCACGCCCCTGGACCCCAGGCTGGGTGACAGAAAAAAAAGCACCTTTATTCAACTATTGAAATTGAGAAGCATTCCATAACCCCAGGGAAGACCCGTCAGACAATCCAGCAGCAGCTAGAAAAGAGTGAATTATAAGCTTCAAATAAATAGTTTTCCTCGCAATGTAGGTAGCTGTTTGTATTAAGTAAAGGCTAGCACAAATTTGAGTGGGCTTCTTCAGAACAATTCTGGGTGTTTTCTGTCTATTCTGGGCATTACAGAAGATCTCAAACTAAATCATACCTTTGAAAGTAGCAACACACTGCATCCTTAACAATGGTGGCCTGGTTGAAAACAGTGATGAAAACACCGCATGTTCTCACTCATAGGTGGGAACTGAACAATGAGATCACCTGGACTCAGGAAGGGGAACATCACACACCGGGGCCTATCGTGGGGAGGGGGGAGGGGTGAGGGATTGCATTGGGAGTTATACCTGATGTAAATGACGAGTTGATGGGTGCAGCACACCAACATGGCACAAGTATACATATGTAACAAACCTGCACGTTATGCACATGTACCCTACAACTTAAAGTATAATAATAATAAATAAATTAAAAAAAAAAAAAGAAAACAGTGATGAAATGGTCATCATAATAAAGCCTTTTATCTGTACCTGACTCTGCAGTTTACAAAGCACTATCATACAGACTAACCAGTTTAATCCTCTCAAAAACCCTTGCAGGTAGACAAGGCAAGGACTCTTAATCTCCTCCTTTACAGAAGAGAAAACGGGTCACAGAAATTCATGACAGGTACCCAGGTTTGTCCCCTGTATGATACTGAGCATCATCACTTTTACATGCTGATAGTAAAGGCAGCAGGAGTGGAAAGAGTGCTGAACTTAGTTCCGGTCAGTGGTATGGAGAGCTGGTCTGTACTGGCTCATGACAGCAGATTATTAAATTTTCAGGAATTTTGCCTGCTGTTTGTTAAATACTCTTTATTAAAAATTAAATGATATAGGCTGGCTGCAGTGGCTCCTGCCTATAATCCCAGCATTTTGGGAGGCTGAGGTGGGCAGATCACCCGAGGTCTGGAGTTTGAGATCAGCCTGGCCAACATGGTGAAACCCCATCTCTACTAAAAACAAAAATTAGCCAGGTGTGGTGGCAGGAGCCTGTAATCCCAGCTACTTGGTAGGCTGAGGCAGGAGAATTGCTTGAACCCAGGAGGCAGAGGTTGCAGTGAGCTGAGATTGTGCCATTACACTCCAGCCTGGGCGACAGAGTGAGACCCCGTCTCAAAAATAAATAAATAAATAAAAATAAAAGTAGAAATAAAAATTAAATTATATAAACTTCCAATGAAATAAATTTTAAACAAAGGTAGTATGTGATAAAAACATCACTTCCAAATTATGTTAATACATTTTACTATTGTCTTTGTTCTTTAGGCAATTTACATGCATTGTGTCTGCATGGTGGAAATTCCCTATAATATGTAATTGTACATCTCTTCCCAATACTACATTTAGTGAGTTTGCTTTGGTAGCTTGATCAGCAGACACCACACATGAGGGCTTCACTTATTACTTTGTTGGTTGTGGGCTAGACCAGGGGTGTCCAACTTTTGCTTCCCTTGGCCACATTGGCAGAAGAAAAATAGTCCTGGGCCACACATAGGATACACTAACACTAACGATACCTGGTGAGCTGATACAAAACAAAACAAAACAAAATCACTCGCACACACAAAATCTCATAATGTTTTAAGAAAGTTTACGGATTTGTGTTGGGTTGCATTCAAAGCCATCCTGGACTGTATGAGTCCTACAGTCCAAGAGTTGGACAAGCTTGGTCTAGGCTTAAGTGACAGAGAAAATGTTTTATGAAGATTAAATGTTAAAGATATGTTGTGTCTATAACTGTTACATTGTGAATAGCACAAAAACATTCAATTTAGCAATGAAATCACTCACATCATTGACTAATAAGTTCTAACATACATATTTGTTGTTTTATTTTTATCTTAAATGAAAATATTAACCAATAGCCATGTTGGAACTACATTTGGAAGGTGGTTGTTAAACATTTCCCAGCACACACCTGGATCTACATCTGCTGTGTCAATTGAACCACTCACTGGTTCTGTGACCTCAGGCAAGTCATTTAAATTATTAGCCTTGGTTTTATCCTCCACGAAATACTTCCTCCTAAACTGTGTTGTGAAAATTAGAATAGATGAGGCACCCTTGGAAAGATGACTGACGCGGTTGGTTGCCCCACCACTTCCTACTACTTGGCAGAGCCTCCTCGTTTGCAGATCCTTCTCACACTACAGCCTGGATATGGATGCATGCTCTCTCACCCTCCTTTGTAGCTTAGAGCAGAGCATACCAATCTATGTGCCAGCATACCCTGGTATGTCTCAGATGGGTCATAGATGTGATAAGGTATTGATCCCTTAAGCCCTTGGGACATTCAAGTGAGGCTGAGCTGCTGAAGCCCTGGGATGGTATGACTGGCCACAAGCAACATTACCCAGGTACCCCTCTGTGTCACAAAAACTTTACCTTTCTATTTGTGTCATGGTGTGAAAAAATTGAGAAGCACTGCCTGTGGACATAGAGAGGTAGCCCAATTCTGGATAAAGGGACTTGAGAAACCTTGAGGGGATAGAGGGGTTTTCTTCCCTGATAAGAAGAATCACAGGAGAGAAAATGCCTTCCTCAGCCATGTGTTGTTACTTCTGTATGTAAGCCTGGAATTTCAAAGTTATCTTGCAAAGAACCAAGGTAATGTAGAGAAAAGAACTGATAGCAAGTGGCTGGGTCTTTCACATTGTAAAGCCATTGAGCCATCCCTGCAATTGCCCACCTTGGGAATTTATTTTTAAGAATGGTAATAAATGCTCCTCATTGTTTAAACTACTTTGATTTTTGTATTTGGTTATTCATAATTAAAAACACCCAAATACAATAGAAGAACTGGTACATCCCTGACACCTAATGAGTGCTCAGTGTGGTTAGTTAATCACCAAATTAGATCTTTTGCCTTTAGAAAAGCTGCCACGGTCAAATGTGTGTTGATCTTATTTTTCTTAAATATTTAAGAAACGTGTTCAGTAACTAGATTAACTTTTAATATTTATCTTGATTCTCTTCTAAATGTGTTTTTACTGTATAATAAAAGCAATAATTGAACAATGACATCATTTTAAGCCTAACAGCAACTAGATACAAAGATGTTGATATGCATTTTCTCTTCTTGAAGGATCTAGACAAACTGGAGCACCATTACATGAAAAAGGTTAAAGAATCAATGTTCTGCAGAATAGAACTAGAATCAATTCATGGGAATTGATTCAGAGAAGATCATTTTAGTTCAATATAAAAAGAGGGCCTAGAATGTGCCAAGCTCCATACAATGTCCCTCATGAGGTTATTTAATTCTCACAACAACTTTGCAAAAAAAGAAACTATTTTTTTTCCCCATTTTACAAAGGAGGAAGCTAAAGCTGTGAAAAAGAGCTATTTTGCAAGCCTAGGACCATCTGATTCCAAAATTCCCACTCTTTCTGTTGCAAATTCTGGCTAAGCTTTCCAGAGACGACTTGCTTTCCCTTGAGGCCCTTTCAGTGCATTGTCCCATGGAAAACAAAAAGCCCAACAATGACATCTTTACCAAAGATGCCTTAGGGAGATGGGAGAAGAGTTATAATGCACATTACACAGCAAAATATTTCTTAAGCTCCATGTAAAATTGTTTTTTTCTTAGAGTTTTGCTTCCAGCAGTCACTTCCTCCATTCTCCTGCTCTCTTCACATAAGAAAAACTTCTATCCTGCCTTCTCCTAATACACTTTCCTGCACATTTCTTAAAAATCCCACATAAGGCAAAAGCTAAGGCAATATCCATCGACACCTCCACACCTACCACATGTCCGTGGAGAGCTTCAAGTCATCCTGCTACTGGTAGAAACATGGCAGAGGCCTCTTTGTAGAGAAGTGGCAGGTAGAATTCAGGTTAGCACCAGAATCTGAAAACTCCAGCTCCTTTGGTAGGTAGGGGCCAGGCTGGTAATATAAATGTTAGATCAGGCTGGGTCTGATTGCAAAGTAAAGTATGACATGGGTGGGCAGCGTGAGAGAGGGGCTGAAGGAGAGGTTACTTTAGATGCTCAGGGAAAGCCTGTGAGAGGAGGTGGCAGCTGGGCAGACCTGAATGGCAGGAAGAAGCCACCTTAGAATATCTGGGGGAAGAATGTCCCAGGAACGGGCAGAGGCCCTGTGGTGGAAGTGAGCTTGGCGTGTCCAGGAAAGACAATTCTGAGATGTCTGGGCATGCTGAGGGAAGGAGGGTATGATATAGGCAGGGTGCCTATAGGCCACAGTAAGGATTTTTAAAAATCTTATTCTAAGTGTGATGGAAAACCACTGGAGGTTTTTATGCAGAGTAATGACATGATCCGATCTGTGCATTGCTCTTGCTGCACTGTAAAGAAGAGATTTTAGGAAAGCAAAAGTGGAGGCAGAAAAATCCTTTCATGTCAGTTTAATATATTCTTAAAGAGAAGGCGAAATTTGCTTTCAGCTTTAAATGACATAGAGATTACATTTTGGTGGTAGGAATGTGGTCTTTTACAGAGCTTTTGTTACTGGGGTTCATGTTTCCATTTTCTGGGAACTATTAATATATATGGATATTTTTGCCAGTAACTCAAGTAACCTTGGCTGGTAAATTTCATAAAATGTTGCAAGAAGTATCTTGTGGGAAGGCCAGGTTAAGTGTAGGTAAAATAGAAGCTCACTTAAGTGGTTCAATTTCAGGTCAATACTTGTTACCCCCCAAAATATTCTCCAGGAACCACTCAGTACTCTCCCAAACACATCTAATATTCCATAAATTAATTTATGCCTTGTGCTATCCAGTGAAGATGATAGTCAAGGTGCCTTTACCTAAGGCAGATATTTTCATCTTGATATAAAAGTCTTGAGATCCTTTGCAGAGACAAGTTTTAATACTTGGGAAGCAAGCTGCCTTGACATGTATTGATGAGATGGGGTAAAATAAATTAAGAAAGGATTTAGTAAAGACCTCAATAATGTCAAAGATGAATTCAACTTCTTACATACTGTGTTCAGATTTGTTGTTGCTCATGGACATATAGAACAAATACATACACTTCATATGTTGAGTCTTTGTTGCTATTAGTTTTTTTTTTTTTTTTTTTTGAGATGGAATCTCGCTGTTTTCAGCCCGGGCTGGAGTGCAATGGCACAATCTTGGCTCACTGCAACCTCTACCTCCCAGGTTCCAGCAATTCTCCTGCCTCAGCCTCCCGAGTAGCTGAGATTATAGGCGCCCACCACCACACCCTGCTCATTTTTTTGTATTTTTAGTAGAGACGGGGTTTCACCACGTAGGCCATGCTGGTCTCAAACTCCTGACCTCAGGTGATCCACCCACCTCGGCCTCCCAAAATAGTGGGATTACAGGCATGAGTCACTGCTCCCAGCCTAGATTTTCTTTATTTCATTTAATGGTCTTAGTCAGGGTTCTCTAGAGGGACAGAACTAATGGAACAGATATACACATAAAGAGGAGTTTATTAAGTATTAACTCACACTATCACAAGGTCCCACAATAGGCCATCTGCTGGCTGAGGAGCAAGGAGAACCAATATGAGTTTCAAAACTGAAGAACTTGGAGTCCGACGTTTGAGGGCAGAAAGCATCCAGCACGGGAGAAAGATGTAGGCTGGGAGGTTAGGTCAGTCTCTCTTTTCACATTTTTCTCCCTGCTTATATTCTAGCTGCGTCAGCAGCTGATTAGATGGTGCCCACCCAGATTAAGGGTAGGTCTGCCTTTCACAGCCCACTGACTCAAATGTTAATCTCCTTTGGCAACACTCTCACAGACACACCCAGGATCAATACTTTGCATCCTTCAATCCAATCAAGTTGACAGTATTAACCATCACAGTCTATATTGGTAGTCTTCAAAGTAAACCCAGAATAGCCCTTTGGAAAAGAACTATAACTAATTTTATTTTTAATTTTATAACTAGTACATTTTAGCCACCCAGTAAATGTTTCATAATAAAAATTATTATGGCCATTATATTACAGCTGCAGAATCTGTAGACTCTATATAAATGAACCAAAACAGCAACTTCCATAACACTGTCAAATTCAGCCTATGCATTAGATGGTGTAAATCATAAGCCACCAGAAAGAATAATCCATCAAACCAAGTGTTAGTTAAGAATCTACTATGTGTCAGTGGGCGTGGTGGCTCATGCTTGTCATCCCAGCATTTTGGGAGGCTGAGGTGGGCGGATCACTTGAAGTAAGGAGTTTGAGACCAACCTGGCCAACATGGTGAAACCCCATCTCTACTAAAAAAAAAAAAAAAAAAAAAAAAAATTAGCCGAGTATGGTGATGCGCACCTGTAATCCCAGATACCTGGGAGGCTGAGGCAGGAGAATCACTTGAATCCAGGAAGTGGAGGTTACAGTGAGCTGAGATCATGCCAGTGCACTCAAGCCTGGGTCACAGAGCAAGACTCCATCTCAAAAGAAAAATAAAAAAGAATCTACTATGTGTCAAACATCATCAAATGTAGATGTAAAAAATAGACAGTAGTGCCCCCTTTATCTGCAGGGATCTGTTCCAAGACCCTCAGTGGATGTTTGAAACTGTGGATAGTACTGAACCCTATATGAACTATGTTTTTACCTATATATACATACCTATGACAAAGTTTAATTTACAAATCAGGCATAGTAAGAGATTAACAACAGTAACATAATAAAGTCAAACATTTATAACAACATCCTGTAATAAAAGCTATATGAATTTGGTCTCTCTCTCTCCCTGTCTCTCAAAATATCATATTGTACTGTACTCACCCTTCTCTTGTGATGATGTGAGATGATAAAATGCCTACATGAGAAGATGAAGTGAGGTGAATAACACAGCATTAGGCTACTATTGACCTTCTCATGATTAGAAGGAGGATTGTCTGTTTTGGGTGATTCTAAATCATCAAGCTATGAAACGTCAATGGTTGAATATCAGGAGCCGATGATGTCTGGAAATTTCTCTTTAATATTTTTGGACCACAGTTGACCACAAGTAACAGAAACTATGGAAAATGAAACTCCAAAGGGGGGACTACTATATTGCAAACTATTTACCAGGCTCTAATATATATCATATAAATGCTATTATAAATATCTGTTGGAAATAATTTGTTGTTCAAATGATACTTTATGACCATTCTAGGTTCTTAAAAGAAATAATAAGATATATGCATCTGAACTTTTAAAGAACTGTATGTACGTTTCTTGGGGGACATAAAAGTACTGACCTTTGTTCAAGTAGGCAAGATACACAAAACTCTCTTGTGTTGTCAGTCACAATAAAAGCATGGAAAGGTTAAAGGGAACAATGTGAGTACTTGAAACATGCGATGCCAAAAGAAAAATCTTGGCTTGATATAAAATACCAGTGACTTATATGGCCTGGTGAGTCATGTGTATCATATCTGGGTTATGTACCCATAAATATTGGCTTAAAGGCAGTCAGACTATTTAGACTGTCATCACTAAAATCATCATCACATGTCAGTTCTGCCTAAATTGAAAAGCAAAAACTGAAATACAGTAGCACACTGAATTGACAACATATAAAATTTCTGCTGTCCTACACTTAAATTCCCAAAGGCAATGTTACAAGAGGGTGTTTAAAAGCCCATGAAGTACTCTTTGTAATTCTATCTCATTTGGATGTATCTTTCTTAGTTATTTAATATTAGTTGGAAACCTCTAAGGGCAAGAATTTTCACTGACTTCTCAATACAATTCTTTAGATGATGTAAATCATAACCCACCACATCTGAAAAGAGCCAAGTTAATCAAACACCACATATACAAAGAAAACATAGTGTGTCAAACCCTATTAAAAATGGCAAGAAATGTAAGTAATAGCCACAATTTATTGACCAATTGCCATTTGCTAGAATCTTTATCAATCCTGATGATATACCTTCAAGGTAGGTGTTATTGCCTATATTTTACAGATGAGAAACAAAAGCTCACAGAGGTTAAGCTACCTGTCCAAATTTGTAGAGAAAATGAGTAGACAGAATTTGAACCCTGTCTGATTCCAATTTTTGCTGTTTTTAAATAAGTATATAAAGCAGATAAGATTTTAGAGATTCTTTAGAGTTGGGAATTTTGCCTATGGGAGAGTTGTAAATTATTATGGCTAGAGGGAAGACTGTGACAAACTTATTTTCCCAAAATAGCCACAACAATATTTCTAGTCCCATATGCTCTTCTAGAACACATGTGTTCTAGAACATACATGTTCTAGAAGAGCAATTCCATTTCTCCATGATGAGTTGGAATAGATGCCCATTTTCCTTAAAGTTAGGTATGCATTTGTACTGTTTTAATGACAGAATAAGGCAGAAGTGGCACTACAGGACAACTGAGGTTAGGTGTTAGAAGGTGTTAACTAACAGAAGACAGAGAAAATTGCAGACTAAGGACCTTAGAAAATCTTCTTCATAAAAGCAATTAGAACACTGGCAAAATGGTCACAATCAGTATTTTTTTCAGAACTCTGAAAATTAGCTTATGGACTTGTGGCAATATCAGAAATATTTATTCAATAAAAATCATTGAATAATGGTAAGAACAGTGAGCTTTGTTGTGTTTTAACTTGCCTTATTTCGGTACTCCACACACTTCCTCTCCCAGTTTCATGGTATGCTTAAAAATGAGCAGCCTGCAATTACAGCAAAAATTAGCAGCCTGACAACCACTGGAAGATGCAGAATAGGGATGGGGCTCCTTCAAAGCCCCATCTCCAGAGAATTGTCATTGTTTGACCTGCCTAGTGGTTCCCTAGAAGACCCCATTCTCAAGGCTGCCTTTATTGACATGACTCAGAGCTTGCTCAGCACAAACAGCCTTTACCCTCCAAATATTTATCAAAAATGATCAATGATTGTTTAATGTCATGGAAACCTGAAGCAATGGATAACAGCTGAAGCAAACAATAGGCTAACCAAAAAGCTTAAAAATAAAAGTTGGAGAATAATGTGTCCATGGGGAACTTTGAAAAGTGCCAGGCATATTCCTGAGAATCTAGAAGGCTATGTGAATGTTTAAAGCTGTGTGTATGCCCAGGGATGTGTACATGGTCGTGAAAGACCTGAGAAAGCTCTAAACTGTCACCTCTGACTGACTTTAAGGGTCTACACAAGCAAGCAATAAAACCTAAGGCAGAGTTGTATACTGCCTGACTGAGTGTGTCCCAATATGTACACAGAGCCCCTTAACAAGCACCGGGAGATTTATTGTTTCTGAGCGTTCAAGGAAGTTTCTGTCTCAGGATTAGCGCTACTAAGCTAACTAAGCAGAGACTTCAGTAGTCACACATGACAAAGAATGCAGACTTTATAGAATTTGTTCAGAGAAGTTGCTAAACAAACAACAACAACAAACAGCAACTACAACAAACCCCTGGGAAGAGAGGAAAATCTGATTCCTAGAGTTGCCATGTTATATTATTTAAAACATTTATTTTCAACAAAAAGTTACAAGACATGGTATATTAGGGTTTTCCAGAGAAACAACAAATAGGACGTGTGTGTGTGTGTGTGTGTGTGTTTAGCCTAAGAAAATGGCTCATGCTATGATGCAGGCTGAGAAATCCCATGATTTCCGCCATCTACAAGCTGGAGGTCCAGGAAAGCTGATGCTGTAGCTCCAGTCTGAGTCCAAAGGCCTAGTAGTACTGATGATGTAAGTCCCAATTTGAAAACAGCAGAAGACCAATGTTCTAGCTCAAGCAGTCAATCAGAGAGAAAACGCTCTCTTCATCTGTCTTTTTGTTCTATTCAGGGCCTTGACAGATTGGATGATGCCCACCCATATCAAGAAGGCAATCTGCTTTACTCAGTCTACTGATTCAAATGCTAACCTTATCCAGAAATACCCTCACAGACACACCCAGAAATAATGTTTACTAAATACCTGAGCATCTCATGATCCAGTCAAGTAGATGCATAAAATTAACCATCACCTATGAAATAAAACCAGAAGGTATAATTCATACATCAGAAGAAAAAACAGCAGATAGAAACTATCCTGAGGGAAAATCAGGTATTGGACTTACTAGACAAAGGCTTTAAATCAGCTCTTTAAAATATGTTCAAAGAATTAAGGAAACTTATGTCTAAAGAACTGAAAGAAAGCATGAGAACAATGATTCACCAAAAAAATATTATTAATGGAGTTAGTGATTATAAAAAAAGAAACAAATTGAAATCCTGGAGTTGAAAGTATAGTAGCTGAAATTAAAAATTGACTGGAGGGCTCCAGCAGCATATTTGAGAATCAGTGAATTTGAAGATAGATCAACTGATATCATCCAGTCTAAGGAACATAAATAAAAAAGAGTAAAGATAAATGAATAGCGCCTCAGAGATCTATAGGACACCATCAAGTGGACCAGTATATTCTTAATAAAAGTCCCATTAAAAAATGAGAGAAAAGTATGAAAGAACATTTGAAAAAAAGCCTAAAACCTCCAAAATTTGATGAAAAACTTGAATGTTTACAGTTAATAAGATTAATAAACTCCAAGTAGAAAAAAACTCAGAGACAGACACAACATAATCAAACTGCCAAAAACCAAAAGCAAAGAAGGACTATTGAGAGCAGCAAGAGAAAAATGACTTATCACATACAGAAATGCTCAATAAGATTTACCACTGATTTCTTTTCTAAAAATATACAAGCCAGAAGTCAGTGGGATGGCATGTTCAAAGTGCTGAAAGGAAAAGACTGTTAACCAAGAGTTCTAGACCAGCAAAACTGTACTTCAAAAATAAAGGAAAAACGAAGGCGTTCTCAGATAAAAAGAAACAAAACTTGAGAGAATTTTTTGCTAGAAAACCATCTCTCAAGAAATGCTAAAGGGAGTTCTTCAGACTGAAACAAAAGGACACTAGAAAGTAACTTGAGTCCATGTGAAGGAATAAAGAGCATGAGTACCTGTAAAAGTAACTGCATAAGTAAATATAAAAGACAGTATAAATGTATTTTTTGCATATAATGCTTTTTATCATATCTGATTTAAAGAACAATTGCATAATGCAATAATTATGAGCCAATGCTGATCAGAATACAATGTATAAGGATTTAATTTGTATAATAATAACAGTGCAAAGGAGAAAGGGTAAATCACTGTCTTCTACCATGGTTGAACTAATGTAAATTAGTGTAAAAGTATTTCTATTCCTCCACAGCCTCACCAGCATCTATTGTTTCTTGACTTTTTAATAACCACCATTCTGACTGGCATGAGATGGCATCTCGTTATGATTTTGATTTGCCTTTCTCTAATGATTGGTGATGCTGAGCCTTTTTTTCACATGTTTGTTGGCCACATAAATGTCTTCTTTTGGGAAGTGTCTGTTCATATCTTTTGCCCACTTTATGATGGGGTTGTTTGTTCTTTTTCTTGTAAATTTGTTTACATTCCTTGTAGATTCTGGATATTCGACCTTTGCCAGATGGGTAGATTGCAAAATTTTTTTTCCCATTTTGTAGGTTGCCTGTTCATTCTGATGATAGTTTCTTCTGTTGTGCAGAAGCTCTTTAGTTTAATTAGATCCCATTTGTTGATTTTAGCTTTCGTTGCAATGAAGCAAAGATTTTCTATACAATTAAAAGTGAGATGCTATTAATCTGAATCAGATTGTTATAATTAAGATCTCAATTGTAACTTCTGAGACGATCACTAAGAAAATAACTCAAATAACATATGTAGTAAATGAAATGACAAAGGAGTCAAAATAGTATACTAGAAAGTATCTCTTTAATATTAAAGAAGGCAATGATGAAGGAATAGAGAAATAAAAGAGACATAAGACATGTAGGAACCAAATAGCAAATGGTTGGCATAAATCCCATCTTTTCAGTAATTACATTAAATAAGGCAGAGATTAGTAGCATGGGTAAAAAACCAACAGAATCAAATCGTATTCACTTAACAAGAGAGACACCTAAGATTCAAAGACAAGAAGAATGTTGAAGTTAAAGAGATGGAAAAAGGTATACTGTTCAATCAGTAAGGAAATGAGACTTGGGGAGGGTATATTAATATTAGAGAAAATAGACTTTAAGACAAAGATTATTACTGAGACAAAGGAACATTTTATAATAATAAAAGTGTCAATTCATCAATAGGATATAACAGTTATAAACATATTTCCACTTAACAACAAATCCCTAAAATATATGAAGGAAAAACAGACAGAATGTAAAGGAAAAATTAACAGTTCAACAGTAATATTTGGGGACTTCAATACTCCGCTTCCAATAATGCATAAAACCACTAGACAGAAGATCATTCAAATAAACGTAAATAACACTATAAATTAAGCCTAGAAGACTTGAACAAGAAGATAAACCAAGTAGACTCAACAAATATTTATAGAACACACTACCCAACAATGGCAAAATAGACATTCTTCTCAAGTGCACATGAAACATTGTCCAGGATAGAACATATGTTAGGCCATAAAGCAAATCTCAATAAGTTTAAAAGGATTGAAATCATGCGAAGGATGTTCTCTGACCACAATATAATGAAATTAGGAGTCAATAACAGAAGAAAATATTTAAAAATTTCAAATATGTAGAACTCAAACAACATGCTGTTAGTCAATGGTTCAAATAATAAATCACAAGAGAAATTATAAAATACTTTGAGATTATTGAAAACAAAAATACAACATGCCAAAGCTTATGGGATACAGCTCAAGCAGTGCTTAGAAATTTGTAGCTCGGGCCGGGCGCGGTGGCTCAAGCCTGTAATCCCAGCACTTTGGGAGGCCGAGACGGGCGGATCACGAGGTCAGGAGATCGAGACCATCCTGGCTAACACGGTGAAACCCCATCTCTACTAAAAATACAAAAAAAGCTAGCCGGGTGAGGTGGCGGGCGCCTGTAGTCCCAGCTACTCGGGAGGCTGAGGCAGGAGAATGGCATAAACCTGGGAGACAGAGCTTGCAGTGAGCTGAGATCCGGCCACTGTACTCCAGCCTGGGTGACAGAGCGAGACTCCGTCTCAAAAAAAAAAAAAAAAAGAAAAAGAAATTTGTAGCTCGAAGGCTATATTAAAAATTAAGAAAAATCTCAAATCAATAACCTCCTTTTCCTCTTAAGACTCTAAAATGAGAAGAGTAAACAAAGCCACAAACAAGCAGAAGTAAGGAAATACAAAGACTAGAATGGAAATAAGTGAATAAGGAATAGAAGGACAAAGAAGAAATTTTTTTTTTTTTTTTTTTTTTTTTTTTTTTTTTTTTGAGACGGAGTCTCGCTGTGTCACCCAGGCTGGAGTGCAGTGGCGCGATCTCGGCTCACTGCAAGCTCCGCCTCCCGGGTTTACGCCATTCTCCTGCCTCAGCCTCCGAGTAGCTGGGACTACAGGCGCCCGCCACCACGCCCGGCTAGTTTTTTTTTTTTTTGTATTTTTAGTAGAGACGGGGTTTCACCATATTAGCCAGGATGGTCTCGATCTCCTGACTTCGTGATCCACCCGCCTCGGCCTCCCAAAGTACTGGGATTACAGGCTTGAGCCACCGCGCCCGGCCAAGAAAATTTTTTTAAAAACCTAAAAATGGTTCATCAAAGAGATCAACAAAATTGAAAACCTTTAGCTTGACTGGCAAAAAAAAAAGAGAAGACTCAAATTACTAAAATCTGAAATAAAATAGAGGACATTACTAGCAATTTTACAGAAATAAAGAGGATTATAAAGGAACACTATGAATATTTGTATGCCAACAAATTAAGTAGTTTAGATGAAATGGGCAAATTTTTAGAAAAGCATAAACTATTGAAACTTATCTAAGGAGAAATATGAAATCTGAATAGATCTAGATTGAATAAAAATATTGATTTAGCAATCAAAAAACATCCTGTAAAGAAAAGCCTAGGAACAAATGGCTTCAAGGTTGAATTCTACCAAATATTTAAGTAAGAATTAACACCAGTCATTCACAAACTCTTCCAAAAAGTAGAATATTTGGAACACTTTCCAAGTCATTCCATAAGCCAGTATCACTGTGATACCAAAACCAGACAAATATATCACAAGGAAAGAAAATTACAAACATATATTCCTTATGAATGGAGATGTAAAAACCCTAAAAAATACAGCCATGTGCCGCCTAACAATGTTTCTATCAACAATGGACTGCATATATAACTGTGGTCTTAGCTGAAAAATTGTTATTGCCTGGTGACCATGTAGCCATCATAATGTAGTACAATGCATTACTCACATATTTGTGGTGATGCTGGTGCAAACAAACCTATCGTGCAGCCAGTCATATAAAAGTATACCACATGTATAGTATATAATAATTGATAATGATAATTGTTACTGGTTTATGTATTTACTATACTATAAGTTTTATCATTATTTTAGAGTGCTCTCTTTCTACTCATAAAAAACAAAAACGACAAAGTTAGCTACGAAAACAGCCTCAGGCAGGTCCTTCAGGAGGTATTCCAAAAGAAGGCATTGTTATCATAGGAGACAGCAGCCCCATGCATGTTATTGCCCCTGAAGACCTTCCAGTGGGACAAGATGTGGAGGTGGAAGACAGTGATATTGATGATCCTGTGTAGGCCCAGGCTAACGTGTGTGTTTGTGTCTTAGTTTTTAACAACAACAAAAAAAAGTGTAAAAGTAAAAAATAAAAGAATTTAAAAATAGGAAAAAGCTTACAGAATAAGGATATAAAGAGAAAACATTTTTGTCTATACGATGTGTTTGTGTTTTAAGCTAAGCATTATTACAAAATAGTCAAAAAGTAAAAAAAAAAAATTTATAATGTAAAAATGTTACAGCAAGCTAAGGTTAATTTATTATTAAATAAAGACAAATATTTTAAAATAAATTTAGTATGGCCTCAGTGTACAGTGTTTATAGTCTACAGTACTATACAGTAAAGTCCTAGGCCTTACATTCACCCACCACTCACTCACTGACTCACCCAGAGCAACTTCCAGTCCTGCAAACTCCATTCATAACAAATGCCCTATACAGGTGTACAATTTTTTGTCTCTTACTGTATTTTTGCTATACCTTTTCTATGTTTATATATGTGTAAATACTTACAGTTGTGTTACAGTTGCCTACAGTATCAGTACAGTAACATGTTGTACAAGTTTGTAGCCTACGAATAATGAACTATTTCATATACCCTAGGGGTGCAGTAGGCTATGCCGTCTAGGTTTGTGTGTGTATACTCTACGATGTTCACACAACTAGGAAATCGCTGAATGATGCATTTCTCAGAACATATCCCTATTGCTGAGTGACACGTGACCGTGCTAACAAGCCAAATCCAGCAGCATGCAAAAAATGGTTAGAGTCATAATCATTATAGCTGTAATTATTTGGAATTTATCAAAGGAATGCAAGTTTGTTTTAACATCTTAAAACCCATCAATGTATGACACCATGTGAATAGATTAAAGGACCAGAATCATATGGATTTTATTCATTTGTTTGTTCAGTCATTTGGTCACAAATATTTATTGAATTCCTACCATATGTCAAGGCCAGAAAATAATCAGGAACAAGACAGACATGGTTCTAGCCCAACAGAGTTTGCAATTTAATATAGCGCTTTTCAAACTTTTTTTTTTACTGTAACCTAGCCTAAACAAATATGTTTGGGGGGGGGAGTTGCTTCATTTTACACATACATAATATTTTATATATTAATTTGTGTATATATATGCTTATATACACAAAAAGTTGAAAATGAAACTACATAGACATCCTTACTACATGGTATACACTCTGCTGTTTTATATTATTTCACTCTTTTTAAATCTTTTGGTTATAATTTACAGTTTGATTTTACAACTCACTAACAAGTCACAACCCACAGTTTGAAGAATTCTTCTGTAGAGGAGAAACTGATGAATCCACGAGCAATTACAATGTAGTGTGATAAGATGAGAAAGAGTCGAGTGCTAAGAGAGCATTGTGAAGTAAACATACAGAATCCTCTGAGATCAGAATAAGTCAAACAGTCACAAAGCATACAATTATTATATAAAGTCCTATGATATAAATATGCATATATGACTTTGAATTGAATCAAAGTTAACAGGGAGGAGAAGGTTGGTGCTTGTGTCCACGCATAGATTTCAAGCAGAAACAGCATATTGTACAAAGGATTGGGAAAGAACTTATGAAGTCCCAGAGCAACTTCAAATAACTCAATAATCCCTTGTTATTTTATGTAGGAATGGGAGGTAAAGTAACAAAAAAATTATGGGAGATAGGTGGGCCATCACAAGATTCTTGCTTGCCATGTCAAGGTTTTACTGAAGACAGTCAGTAGGTTATTTCAAGAGTAAGCCAGGAAATGATAGGATTAGATAAGCATTTTAGAAAGATTACACTGATGGAAATGTGGATTTGGACTAGAAGGCAGCAGTCATAGAGGCATAACATTGTGCACACAGTAGGAATTCATTGCAGAGTATATCAGCATCTAAAAATGTATTAGAAATGACAGGGTCAGAAAGCTAGCTGCATCCATTCCTGTAGCAATAATGACAAACCCAGTCTGAGGGACAGCTAGAATTTAGGAAAAAGAAGGGAAAGTGTCATGAAGTAATAGAATAGGAAGGGCCCAAGAGGTCGTCTGGAGTAGACCCTTGCTTTTCTATTTAGCACCTGTAGTAGACAGTTTTCTAAGATGGCCACAACCATCCTCACCTCCTGGTATTCACATCTTTGTGTAATTCTCCTCCGCACTGAGAGTGTACTGGACTTAGTGACTGCTTTCTAACAGATAGAATATTGTGAACGTGATGGTACGTTGCCTCCAAGATTAGATTACAAAAGACTGTGGTTTCTGTGTTGCTGAAACTCTCTCTGCCCTCTAGCTTGTTTGCACTGATGAAGCAAGCCGGCATGGTGTGAACTGTCCTATGGAGAGGTCCATTTGGCAAGAACTAAGGGTTACCTCTGACTAACAGCCCGTGAGGAACCCAGGCCCTTGGTGCAACAACATGGGAGAAACGGAAGCCTGCCAACAACCACCTGAATGAGCTTGGAAGTGGATCCATCCCCAGTCGAGCCTTGAGATGACTGTAAGCAGTGGCCAACACCTTGATTGCAGTTTCAGGAGAGCTCTGGAGGCAGAGGAGCAAGCTAAGCCACACCCAGATTCCTGACGCATAGAAACTGTGATGTAAGACATGTTTGCTTGGCAATATTATAATATACTGATGCTTGAAAATTTTTTTGCAACACAGTTCTTGCTACCCCAAAATATATAAGTAAAAATAAGTTTCATCATAATATATTTTGAAAATTTAACAGCATCCTTTGAAATAGTTAGAAAATTCCTGTAGCGTTCGAAACTCAGGTTCTGTAATTCTGAAAACAAAAATGGACTAAAAGATTCTGCTCTCTTCTTTTCCAAAGACATCCAAATACTAGTAAGTTTATTCCAAAATCATTACTTTAAAAATGCTAGTTCTTAATTGAAAATTAGAAAAGTAGAGAGGATGGGCCTCTAAATGACCAAAGGCCCAAGAGTTCAGAATTGCAAAAAGGATGTAAACCTCAAAACAACAGTAGTCCTTCTTTAACTCAAAAAAACAAAAAATTTAAAAAAACAACTTTCTTGTACCATGGTAAACAGAATAATGATCCCGCCTAAATGTTCTCATTCTAATCCCTGGAACCCGTAAATATGTTACCTTATATGGCAAAAGGAATTTTGCACATGTCGTGAAGTTAAGGATATTGAGACAGGAAGATTATAATGGATTGTCTGGGTGGGCCCAAGATAATCACAAGTGTCCTTATAAGATGAAGGCAGGAGGATCAGAGTCAGAGAAGGAGGCATAATGATGGAAGCAGAGGTCGGAGAAATTTCGGGGTTGTGGGCTAGTCAAAAGCCAAGGAGTGCAGGGGGCCTCTAGCAGCTGGAAAAAGCAAAGAAGTTGATTCCTCCCTAAAAGAGCAGACTCTTTTAGTCCATTTTTGTTTTCAGAAGCCTCACAGGAACAGAGTGCTGCAGACAGATACCACTACTACTTCCATCCTCTGGAGCTGTAAGATAATAAATTTCTGTTGTGTTAAGCCACTAAATTTGTGGTCATTTGTGACAGCAGCAATAGGAAACGAATCCATACACTTTACTTCTCGAGGGTCTTGGTTTGCTGTTTATTGCAATCAGGTGATATTTTCAAATGTAATTAAATAATGTTATTTTTATTCTAGAAAACTAGCTGATCATGAAAATCACTTGCTTTCTAAAAATACATTGTCCTGAGCTTCATTCCTGAATATTCTACGTTGAGAATTATTGCTCCAGAGTAAGCACCGATTGAAGGGAGAGCCCACTCTGAAAAGGTGGACCATTAAAGCACAAATGGCAACTTTAAGCTCATTTTTGATTAAGGTATATTTTTAATTAGATCATTATAATCAGATTGATTTTTTAAAACCTAGGATTTGGACTTTTCCAGCACTCATGAATTTCCATTTTGAGGACCTTTCTCTGCTCAATAAAGTTGGATGAAAGAAGGGGTCATAGAGGGCAGCTGATTGCAGTGGTAAAACTTCTGTGGATCTGTGAGTAGGCACTGACATCACCAGTGCCACACTGAGTAGGGGATTGTATTAGCCCACTGGAGCAGCTATAACAAAGTACTGCAAGCTAGGTGACATAAACAGCAAAAATTTGTTGTATCACAGTTCTGGAGGCCTCATTTCAACCTAACTAATTACATTTGCAAAGACCTTATTTCCAAATAAGGTCACATTCTGAGGTGGGAATTAGGGCTTTAACAAATAAATTTTGGGGGGCACAATTTAACCTACAATGTAGATCTAACTTGACCTGGAGACTAAAAGCAAGGCTTGTCAAGGGCATGGGTGGGGTAATAATAATAACAGTTACCTTTTATTCTTGTAGGGACTGTCCAAGATAGGTATTTTTATCCCCACCTGACAGATGAGGAAATGGAAGTTGAGAGGGGTAAGCAATTTCTCCAAGTTCACACAATTAAGAAGTGGCAGAGCTGAGTGCACACCCAGGTTTGTCTGGCTCCAAAGCCCAAGCTTTCAACCACTTTGCTCTGCCACCTCCAGGAATAGTCAAAAGAACAGAAGACCTGGTTTCTAGGCCCAGTTCATCCACATAATAAACATAAGACATTCAACAAATCATTTAGGTTCTCTAGGGCTTAATTTTCTCTCCAGTAAAATGAGCCTAATAATAATATATGAGCAAGTACAAGTACTTCATAAACCACAAAGCACCCTGGCACCATAAGGAATGTTATTAAGAGCAACATCAGCATAAAGCAAAGACAATTAACATACTCAGTGGGGAATGACAATATATTTGTGCTCCCTAGGTTTTTTAGGAGTTTGTGTCCCTCCACTTTCCATGCGTGGATCTCTCATCAGTCCACACACCTATCTTCTGATCTTTCCCCCAATTCAAATCTCCTGCCCTGGGTGGACACATGACTTTTGGGTTACCTTTAAATTTTTAGAAAATTCAGTTTCCTAAGTTAAAATCATTGTTTTATTGAGACAGTTCTTTGGGTCGTTGTGAAAAAGGTACAGCAAATCTTCCCTTTCTTTTGCCTGTTGAAGATCTATTGCTGAACTGTGAAAAGCAAACATGAAACTACACAAAAAACCAATTAGTCCACTTGACAGTTTCAGATAAATCTATTTTTTCTAATACAGCTTTTGTTTACTTTCTTGATAAAGGTAAAAAAAATACACGTTCATTATGGAGGATTAGGAGATACAAAATAATTATAAAGAAAATAAAACTTACCAGTATACCCATATTCAAGAGAAAGCGACCATCAGCATTTTGGTTATTTATGAAAAATTAGATGATTGTTGAACACTTTCCTCTTTAATTTAATATCATATGAGTATGTTAACATGTCTTTTAGTATCCTTTAAGAACAAGCTTTTAATCTATATAATATTCCATATTATAATCCATTTAATCAATTTCTTATAGGACATTCAGATTTTCTCCTTGTTCTTGCTACTCTCAACAGGGTTTTGAAAAATATCCTCTTATTTAAACATGCACATTTCACACTATTCAGGGAACGGGTACACTAAAAGCCCAGACTTCACCACGATACAATTCATCCATGCAACCAAAAACCACCTGTACTTCTAAATCTACTGAAGTAAAAATAAGAATAAATGTGTACATTTCTGATGATTTACGTAGGGTATGTCCCAAGAAGTAAAATTACTAGGTTGGAGAGCTTTCTCTTTATATTGCTTTATCAATCAAGCAACAGAAACCACCACAAGAATTTATTTATGCAAGGTGTTGGGCAGCCCACAGATTTGTCAAGAAAGCTAGAGCCTCAGGCTTAGGAACATGGGAAGGCTGTGCAGCCAGAGCTCCAGTCAAGTCTTTGCTGCAGATCCAGTTCAGCGAGGACTCCTCTGCCATTGCCACTGAGGCCTAACAAGAGCCTGATACTGCTGGCACTGGGCCTGGTTATTGGACACTGGACACCATACACCACGCTGGCAGCTCTGCCCTGGCAGCTCCTGGAAACTGGATGTTGCTGCTGCAGCCAGAAAGAGTTCTGCTGTCTTCTAGTTTCTTGGCATGACTAGCAATAGACACACAATCTTAGGTTGTCACATCTGAGTGCCCAAGCCCAGGAGGTGGGAATGGAAGTATCTGGTGTTTGTCTCTCCAGGGACATGAGGCCTATCTTACCACCAAGACTCACAAGGTAGAAAAGCCCACTCACTGCTGGTTTGATAGGCAAAAATAGTGCCGTATTCTTACTTTAATTTACATGTATTTGTTTGCTAGAGAGGACGAACATTTTGCATAGGCCTATTGGTAATTTGTGATTCTTTTGTAAATTACCTAATCATATATTAGAATGACTTTCCTATTGGAATAGTGAGCTTTCTATTAGGGCATTTATCTTTATCTTTTTGGTAAGAGTTCTTTTAACAGTAAGGCTAGAAACACTTTGACAGATATACATGTTTCATCTTTTCCCCAGTTTGACCTTTAACTTCAAGTAAGGATTTTTAATTTTGGCCTGCAGAAGTTTACCTATTACAAAATAGATAAGTTTATGTTTTCTTATTTTGCTTTTAAAATTAGGCCTTCTCTAGTCTGAAGTTAGATAAATAAACACCTAGATTTTCTGACTAATCTAAATAAATCTAATCTTCTAATCTTCAGGTGAACTGATTAAATGGTCATACAGTTGCAGAAGGAAGATCTGCATCCTAAAAGATGGGAGGAATCAACCACAGTTCAGTTGATGCAACACAGGAAGGATGTTCTTTTCCCTTCATGGCTCCTAAGGGCATGTCAAGGCCTACTGCAGAAACTGAACATTAGAAGTAGATTGATCAGGCCGGGTGCGGTGGCTCATGCCTGTAATCCCAGCACTTTGGGAGGCCGAGGCGGGTGGATCACCTGAGGTCAGGAGTTTGAAACCAGCCTGGCCAACATGGTGAAACCTTGTCTCTACTAAAAATACAAAAATTTAGCAAGGCATGGTGGCATGCGCCTGTAGTTCCAGCTACTGGGGAGGCTGAGGCAGGAGAATGGCCTGAACCTGGGAGGTGGAGGTTGCAGTGAGCTGAGATTGCACCACTGCACTCCAACTTGGGCAACAAGAGCGAGACTCCATCTCAAAAAAAAGAAAAAAAAAAAAAAGAAGTAGATCGACCAGTTGATAATGTACTCTACCATGAGCACATTTTAGTCAGCTTAAGTGTTGCAAGAAAGTGAAAAAAGTAAGTCACCTCTCAGAGTAGTGGTTTTTTGTTTTTGTTTTTGTTTGTGTTTTTATTTGTTAAGAGCTACTACTAGCTGACTATCCTTTTCACAGACAGTTGAGTCTCCACAGCAAAAACTCCCTTTACTCTCAGAATATGTGTGGATAACCCTCAGAGTGGCAGGCTAAATGCAGTAAAATATTAAAGAGGACTGGGAGAACGTTAATGTTGCTAGAGAAGGAAAGTGAAATCATTTTTTTTTTTTTTTACTGACATTGAAGAAGTTGTTTCTGAAGCTTCCCCTCGCTGTCAGTGTTGGTAGAGTAAGAGGTGGTGGTCACTTGCTAAGCGTGAAGAACTAGAGGTGGAAAGTATGGGACATGCAGCACCTAGCACTCCAGAAGGGCAGCAGAAACCGTGAAAAATCTGCAGGGAGCAGGTGCAGCTTAGGGGTGCTAAAGAAGGGGCACAAGAACTAATACCCACAGGATTCACTTTAGGAACAGTGTTTTAATTGCCTCCTCCTCACCTCATTGACGAGGGAGGGTATTTTGCTCTAGGATCATGGGAATGAGAAACACCCAACCCCCAACACCGGCCCGATGAGATCAACAGCAGTGTGTTAGTCACATATGCTTACAGCCCGGGAGGACACCTAATGCCATGCAGGGCCGCATGGGGGTTGCACTTGGGAGTGGAGCGAACAGAGAGGGGCTGTTGGAGGCAAGCTTTATAGGATCAAGAGGATATGGTGCCTCCGGATTCCCACAGGAGGACGTGATTTGCTTTTTTGAATACTGTGGACTGAACCCCACTACTCAGGGATAAGCAGGAACGGTTCTTGGTCGCTTTAACCCAGGTTGTTTAGATAGGAGACTTCATCTACAA
The DNA here is from genome assembly GCF_049350105.2 of Macaca mulatta. NCBI lineage: Eukaryota > Metazoa > Chordata > Mammalia > Primates > Cercopithecidae > Macaca > Macaca mulatta. Next base: position 133,353,407 of record NC_133412.1, on the reverse strand, counting down.
GAGCAGAGTGAGGAAGGGAACTTGCAGTTAGGCCATTCAAGGACCTCCAGATTTTACAAGATGTCAAGGTAGAACATAAAACGAGTGCCTTGATTTTTGGCCTTGCACCACAATGACACTTAAGGGATTGGTTTATGCTGGGTTCCACGGACTGTAAGGAGAGAAACTCAGGTCTTGGGCAGAAGTAACTTTCTTCCTCCAGAAACCAGGGATCTCAAAACAAAATGGCAGAAGCAGAATCAATGATTAAGACAAGTTTGCGTTCGAAGGATTGCTCTGAGAAGGATCCTGCCAACAGTAGCCATCAAGAGACTACTTATTGTCCCAGATCTATACCCGGTCGATTGAGTAAATAGAGACACCACCTATCTGCTATTTAACTCACCCTCTATAAAAAGTATTTTTTCAGCCAATGTTGCACATGTTGCACTGCAAGGAAAAGAAAAGAGAAAGTAAATTCCATGAGCCTTGTCTCTAGAGACCCACATATCCTGTCACTTAGGTAATGGGAGTGGGAAGTTACCTTGGTAAGCAGAAAGAGAAACTTGGTAAGCAGCCAGAGAAACTTTTGGGGGCTTCCCAGGGTTGTTTTGTCATAGTGTGGCGAAAGGTGCTGGGGTGGTATCTTCTAAACAATCCAGCCCTATCTTGGATCTAGGTTTAGCACAATAAAGTACAAGATTCCACGATATTTAATATTTCATCACGTGTTTGATGAGTACCTTCCAAATACTCAGAATGCTGTATAAGTTTGCATCAGGACTGATCCCTTCCCTCAAGGAGCTCCCAATCTCCTCAGAGAAATAACATCATTTTATATAAAATGGCAATGTGTAAATATGTTCCAAGATGAAGAGCATGGAAAAAGAATGTTATAATAGAAGTCAGTATATTTTCCTTATAATTGTATTGCTTACATTTTATGCTTTAAATAACTTACTGTACAAAACACATTACAGGGCAAAACACTTTCTTGACCTATGAGCTGAATCTCTTATGTACCCACAAACTAAATAGTGGTTAAAGTTTCTTTCTGCTTTAAAATGTGCCCATTTTAGTGCAAGTACTTGCAGATATCAGTTAAGGTGTGTGTGGGGGTACAGGAGGGAAGTCTCCTCACTCACTCTTCTACTACGTTTGACACTGTTTGACAGCCCCTGAGTCTGAAGGTGTACAATCTCTCTAATCCTTCAGCCAATCTTTCTGTGGTCATTCTCTCTCTTTCATTTTAAGTCACTTAGGAGACACCTGGGGGTGACAATTGGAGGAATAAATTAAAGTGTGATCATTTGGAGAAGTCAGACAAATACAGAAGGTCTAAGCTATTTGGAGATTTTCCTAATAAACTTTCCTAAGTGGGACATTTCCCACTTTAGCCAAACTTCTATTTAAGCGTACAGTTTGAATCAGGTTATGTTTCTGTCCCTGCCATCCATAGAACTTGGTCATATTAGTGTTAGCCCTGGAGAGTTCTGCCCCAACTCCAGGTCATTCTTGGTCCATAATCTGGTGGTGAGCAGTCTTGGCTTGTCAGTTAAAACTGTGGGGCTTTTAACTCTACAAGTTCAGGTCCTGTCCCTCAGAAATTCTAATGTAGGGATCTGGAGTTTGTCCTATGAAATCCACTGTGTCAAGGTTGAAGTGAACTGATACCCATTTAATGTAAAGGGAAAACCTTAAACAATTATAACTGAATGACAATGTAATCACCTTTCTGTGAATTCATTGTTGCTGGAAGTTTTCCAGCAGAGGCTACACTTTTGAACTCTCAGTCCTCTTTCTCCAGCATAAAACATAACTATGCCCTAAGCACCCTTTCTACATTACCTCATTAATCTGTACACATTTCCTGTAGGGAGGATGTCATTACTATTCTCATTTTACAAATGAGAAAAGTGAGATGCAGAGTGTAAATGATTTGCCTAAGATCAAACAGCCAAGAAAAGATGAAGACAGGACTACCGTGAAGATAATTGCTGATCTACTACCCCATGTGTTCTCAATCCCGTAGATATGCCCTGGCCCAAGGAGATGGCAGAAAGCCTAGGCCACTTGTCAGTTTATTCGAGGACCCTTAGATTTGATCGGACATCAGGGTGGGAAGGGGTGGGGTGGCTAGAGCCAGAGATTACACTGCTGCAGGTTTTCCTGCTAGTCCCACCTGCTTATGTACCTTGAGCCCATGAGTTCTGCTGGGCAATCTATATAGAAATAACTGCTATTATTTACTGAGAGTTTGCCATGTGCCCAGCACTGTGTGAACTGTTTTACTTGTAAGAGCTTATTTAGTTGCTGCAGCAACCCTATGAAGAGAGAATTAGATCTTCATTTTGTAGATGTGGAAACTGAGGCTGAATGTCTTGCCAGGGTCATACAGCAAAGCCATGAATCAAACTCAGGTATATGTGTGCTCAAAGCCTGTGCCCTACAAAGGGATTGTTTTGGAGACAGTGATGTTCTGAAGGGCAGGGAGGACCTACTGAGATTGGTTGTCCCCTCGGAGTGTCTCAGTGTAGACCAGTGAATATTCACTTGGTTAGCCTGAGAGTGTACCCTGGGAGCTATTTCAGCCCCGCAAATGACATTTCACTGGGACATAGCCACTCCGAACTGTTATCAGATATAAGAGACTCCAGGATTTCTGAAATGCAGACACAAGTTATAATGTTTTGTGTGGAGATGGAAATACTGTGTGTGTTGTGTGTGTGTGGACACCTGTATGTATGCACATGTACATACACACATGTAAGTGTATGGTATAGAGAATGTCAGGGGAATGTCAGACCCCTGTCTGCCACTCTATATTCAAGAAAGTCCAGAGAGGAAGTAGGGCAGACCTAGGGCTTTTTGAGGACATGCTTTCACTCTGCACATGAAACAGGCTGCCAGACTCTAAGAGCTTCTAAAAGGCCTTGAAACCAACTCCCAGGTTTCCAACCTCCAGCTCAAGTACTCTTTGGCAGCTGTGAATTTCTCAGGCCTCATTGGTATCACCAACCCATCTCCCTGGGGGTCCTGGAACTTCTCAGGAGTCTGGGGTCTGGGGTGCTGGCACGGAGGCCCATGGGGGTCACAGGCTTGTGCTCCTGGGGTATCTAAAATCCACTACCACATCTCAGGACTCAGAGCCCCAGGAAACCAGGACTTCCAAAGGCCGCACTGGCTTTCCCTGCTGTGCTTAGGACAACAGGCTAGTTTAAAGCATGAAAAGGATAATTGTGTCCACACTTGGTACTCAGAATGGCTACCTTTTTGTCCTACTGCTATACTTTCTGACACGGAACATTACACCTGCGTCTTTCATTCCCCTGCTACACCCTCCACCAGGGTCTGGAATCCCACAGAAGCTCCAGGAACCAGGTGCTTTGGGGAGGGAATGGGTAATGGCAGACAGGAGTCTGCAGCAGCTTGTTAGTTTGGCACATGGCTTTGGACTCAAACAGACTTGGATTTAAATCCTGACTCTGCCTCGGAGGAGCTTGATGGTCTTGGCAGGTCACATGCTTCCTTGACCTTTGTTTCCTCCTCTGAAAAACAAAGGCACTAATGCCTGTCTGTGTGGTGACCTGGCACATCCCCTACCTTGGCCATGGCAAGTGCCCAACACACAGACGTGGTGCGATTTCAGCCACAGTGAGAAAGGACCCTTGGGCCAAAACAAATCCCTACCCGACAATTTTCTGACATGATCTGGCTTTTATGCACCTCTTTAGCCTCAAACAGGAGTGGTGCCCGCACTCTGCTTCCTTGAATACCACCATGATCTTTGTCACTGCTGTTCCTTCTTCCTAGAATGTTGTTCCCCTCAGACCTCCACTCTGTTCATCCAGTTAGCACTGGCTTCCAGGTCTCCTCAGTCACCTGGAAGAGAACCTTTAAGGGCTCCCCTGGCTCAGCTTTGTCCTCACTTGTGTGATTATTTTAATGACGTTTGTTAATTAATTCAACTACAAACTGTGGATGAGACAAACGTTAAGCAATGTAAACTCCATGAAGGTGCCTGTTTTACTCACCAGTGCCTGGTACATACTAGGTCTCAGTAACTATTTGTTGAAAGAATGAATGGATGAGAAATGCAATCATTTAACTGAAAGGAATACAGTTGTCACAATGCTAGTGCTCCCTCAAAATGTTAGTAGTTATTCTGAGGTCAAAAAGAGGTCCATGGTCAAATTGGACACTTTGGGTAAAGCAAGTTAGACAGGTTTCTTCTCAGTAGAACTTCTCAACATCTTAATACGCTAATGTGCATTATGAATTTCTAGTGGGAAGAGGCTTAATACCAAACAAGGAACCTCCTTTGTCATTTGCACCTTTCTGTGAATGAGTTTAATCAAAGCTTAGCCAGAGAGTAAGTGATGGGGAAGTAGAAGTTCCAGGCTCTGAAGGTGAGGAACTCTGCCTGTCTTCAGCCTGCCCCCAAATGCAGAGCCTCTGGGCTTCTGGGAGCAAAATCCACTTGAATACATGAGGCAGCTGGCCTGTTCACAACTCACCCCCACAACTGAATCTTGGCACAACAGTCTAAACCTGGACCTAAGTTGTCATTACTGCTATTTTTACCAAAAGACCTCTTTCTTACATTAGCCATGGAGGGATTTAATCTAAAAAAATTTTTTTTGCTGTTTATCTTCTTCAATAAAAAGTGACTTTGAGAATGTGGTGTAAGGTTGATGTGTCCCAAGAAACAGACCTGTTCCCTGTCTGGATTTGTTTTCTTTTATTGCTTTTTAAATCCAGCATTCCTCTTTTCATTTCTGGCTTAGGCTACAGGGCAGTACTGGTTTTGCTCAAGTGGAGTCTCTATTTGGAGTTGATTGAAAAAACAAAACTGGCTAAAAGAAGGATCAGGACAGTCCTAAATATAATTAAAATAGAAATAAAAGGGAGACACATAAACCAGATGGGTATCCAAACCTGGATGGTTTCTGTGTTCCAAACATTGACTTCTGAGAAGCTGTATTTGAATGCAAGAATGGAGCAATGCCTGATGCCTCACAGTGGATGTAGCATGTGAATGAGGTTGGATAGAACAGAGTTGACATGTTGACTGCTGTGATTCATGGTGCTTCCAAGATGGCGCCACCGTAACAGGTTGGTATTTACAGGCAGGGCAAACTGCAAAGCAGGGAGAGTTTATCTCTAGTTCTTCTTTCTCCAGGTTCAGCAGGGAAACTCAGATTGCCCTCTCACTAAGGGTGCCGTTGCTGTCTCTCGGTTTTCTTTGGCCTAGCATTCCAATTTTTTCATCTTACTTGTTTGAGATCCTGATCCTGGTTCTAAAACTAATCCAATAAATCAATTCACTAGCTAATGGATGATGGTTTAAAAATGTGACTTCCTCCTTTTACCTAAGATATTTGTATTTCAACAAGGATCATCTGGTTGATATCAAACAAGGCACTCTAATGGTGAAAAGTCAGGCAGTAGGGAGATGCCGTGTAGATTGTCCTACAGTTCCCTTCAAGTTCTACAGAGAGGCAGCTGTCTGCTCTGGCTGGGTAGGGTTGGCTCTGTTACAGATCTTTGCTGTGCAGTAAAGGTAGGTTAAAGGGCAGCACCGAATGGAACGAGAATAGAAAACAGCACATGGAGATGGTATTTTGTCCATGGATTGGGGATTACTATCCTAAGCAGTCAGAATTTTTCCAGCAGAGTTTTATACAATAAAATAAATGTGTTCTGCACTTTCAGTGTTTAAATAAACATGGAGGATTTATTTCTAGCTGTAATGTAAATTGGTGATGTAGAAAGTTATGAAAAGAGAATGCATCCAAAAACTTGAGACCTCCTGGTTTCTGTCACTGCTCTGTGAGCTTAAACAACACTGATTTCTACATAAATAACTCACCCCTTATAAAATATATGTAAAATAATTTACTGTAAGAATTTTCCCCTTAAAAAAGTACCTTTAGCGTGAACAAAAGTTTATGGAAACTAGCATGAGTAAACCAAGAGCAAAGGGCAATATATGTATGTATAAATATATAATATATTCTCTGGATCTTCTAATTTTCTATATTTGTATTTGAAACTATAATCAAAGGCCATGACCCAAGATAGCCATTCCTATAATATACCCTGAAATAGTGGCTTTCCAACCTTCTTCTACTTTGACCTGCAGTAATAAATCCATTTTACCTTGTGATCCAATACACACACACACCCTGAAATAAAAATTTCATAAAACAAAGCTAACGCTTGTTACATGCAATAGCTCTGGTATTTTTATTCTATCTTCTTCAATTTCTTTTTTCCTTCTTGTTTTCTTAAAAATTGATATTACTAGTTCACCAGCAAATTGGTACCCACAGTTTGAAAAGCACTGCCCCAGAAACTCTCACACACATAAAATGTGTATAGCAGCACTGTTTGAAATAGCAAAGAAGTGGGGAAATGTGTATGGCTAATGATAAACATTGTGTATCAAAATGGAGTATGACTTGGATTGGGAGGTTAGAAAAGGACTTTTGAGGAAATGACACTTACATTTAGGCTAGAGGGTAAAGCCTGGCAAGGAGTATTGGACACTGAGCAGGCTTTGAGTAAACAAAACCTTGGCACCCTCCAGGAACTGAAGAAGGCTAACGTGGTGGGGCTGTAGCCAAGGAGACAGATATGTCATAAGATTGGGATAGTGGGAATAAATTGTGCAATGTTTTGTAGGCAATATTAAGGATGGAAGATTTTTATTTATCTAAGTGTAGTGGGTAGTCATCGAGGGGTTTTAAGCTGGGAAATAACACAATCAAATTTATCTTTTTAACCATTGCCCTGGCTCCTATGTGAAGAATGGATTCACATAGAATGGAAGAAAAAGGATCAAGGGACCAGGTACAGTGGCTTCTGACTGTAATCCCAGCACTTTGGGAGGCTGAGGTGGGAGGATCAGTTGAGCCTGGGTGTTCAAGACCAGCCTGGTCAACCTAGTGAGACCCGGTCTCTCCAAAAAAAATTAAAATATTTCCCGGGTGTGGTGGCATGCACCTGTAGTCCCCTCTACTCCAGATGCTGAGGCAGGAGGAGTGTTTGAGTCCAGAAGTTTGAGATTATGGTGAGTTATGATCATGCCACTGTATACCAACCTGGTTGACAGAGCAAGACCCTGTCAAAAAGAAAAAAAGAAAGAGAGAGAGAGAGAGAGAGAGAAAGAAAAGAAAAGAAAAGAAAAGAAAAGAAAAGAAAAGAAAAGAAAAGAAAAGAAAAGAAAAGAAAAGAAAAGAAACATGGAGGAAAACCAGTTAAGAAGCTCTTGTAAAAGTCTGATGGCTTGGATTGTGGTGAGAGCAGAAACAAAGATAAGTGGATTCCAGGGAATATTTTAGAGAGATATATCTATGGGACTCAGTGATGGCTTAGTTAGAATTGAAGGTGGGATTGAAGGAGAGAGGTGAGATTGAAGGTAAGGGCTATATCAAGGATGACACACCAAGTATTCATGCTAGAGCATCTGAGTAGATGAAAATGTTATTTATTGATGTAGAAGACCAAAGGAAAGCACATTTGAGCAGGCAAGGATTAAGAATTTGGTTTTGTAAATCTTAAATCTGAGATGCCTGTGAGACCTCCAAATAGAGAATTCAGGTTATCAATTAGCTATGCAAACCTGGAGCTCCACAAGGAGACTAGATTAGAGATATATATTTGAATCAGCAGCCTACGTAAATGCGATCATCCTGGAATGACAAAACAGAGCATGAGGAAAGGATTGAGCTCAGGACAGAGCCATGAGGAGCCCCAACATTCAGATGTGGCTTGAGAAGAAGGGATCAGAACAGGAGTCTGAGGCCACAGGGTAGTAGGAAACTTATAGTGCATGGTCTCATAGGGTCCAAAGGAAGAGATGGTTTGATAATTGGTTAGTAGTTAACAGTGTCAAGTACTGCTAAGAAGTTAAATATGATGAGATTGCTCTTCCCCTAAGTGACATGAGGTGATCTGTGAAAATAGTTCACTATTCACTTGACCCAGAAAATCCCACAAAATTATGCAAATCAAGAGGTTCAAATCTTTGTGTTCACTTTCAGAACACTCATGAAACTGCCCAGGCCATCAGGCATATGCACATACAAAAAGCCACCGAGCATCTGAAAGATGTCACTTTACAGAAGCAGTGTGTACCATTCCGACATTTCAGTGGGGGAGTTGTTGGGTGTGCCCAGGCCAAGCAGTGGGGCTGAACATGGGGTCAGTGGCCCAAAAATCGTGCTGAATTTTTGCTACATATACTTAAAAGTAAACAGAGATTAATGCTGAGCTTAACAGTTTAGATATAGATTCTCTGGTCATTGAGCATATCTAGGTGAACAAAGCACATAAAATGTGTTACTGGACTTACAGAGCACATAGTCAGATTAACTCATACATGAGCTCTCCCTGCCACATTGAGATGATCCTTACTGAAACAAATTTTTCTTCTTGTTCAAGAAGAAAAATGAGTGAAGTATCCAATTATTAAAGAAGAAGCTGTTTATTTTTTAAATGAATAACAGTGGGTATTAAATCACTATGGTATTTTTGTTCTACTAGCTACATTTGAAAGAGTGGTACAAGAGTTTTATTATTTAATAGTAATTTAAATTTTATCAGTAATTACGTTTTTATTAACCATTCAAACTTCTGATAAAAGTGGTTAGATGTTGATTTAAAAATATGTGAGGAGGTGCCTAACTTTCACAATTCTTCTCTGCTATCAATAGTTAGAAATATCCCTTGATTTAGGCCAAATGCAGTGGCTCATATCTGTCATCCCAACACTTTGGGAGGCTCAGGTGGGCAGATCACTTGCACTCAGGAGTTCGAGACCAGCCTGAGCAACATGGGAAACCATATGTATACAAAAAATACAAACAATAAGCCAGGCGTGGTGACACATGCCTATGATCCCAGCTACTCAGGAGGCTGAGGTGGAAACATTGCTTGAGCCCAGAAGGTCGAGGCTGCAGTGAGCCAAGATCACATCATTGCACTCCAGGTTGGGTAACAGAGTGAGACCCTGTCATACACACACACACACACACACACACACACACACACACTCCCTTGATTTAGTACATCAGAGCTTTACATTAATGTACAATGTACCACAGTAAGATTTAAGAAGGGAGAAATGGGCCGGGCGCGGTGGCTCAAGCCTGTAATCCCAGCACTTTGGGAGGCCAAGACGGGTGGATCACGAGGTCAGGAGATCGAGACCATCCTGGCTAACACGGTGAAACCCCGTCTCTACTAAAAAGACAAAAAACTAGCTGGGCGAGGTGGCGGGCGCCTGTAGTCCCAGCTACCTGGGAGGCTGAGGCAGGAGAATGGCGTGAACCCGGGAGGCGGAGCTTGCAGTGAGCTGAGATCAGGCCACTGCACTCCAGCCTGGGCGACCGAGCGAGACTCCGTCTCAAAAAAAAAAAAAAAAAAAGAAGGGAGAAATGTATGAATTTCTTCTGTAAGGTGGAAAAGGGTAATTGTGAAAAGGAAGATAAGAACCAAAAACTGGCAGGTGCATTTTCAGGTGGATAGGTTTATAAAAATGTACTAAATTGTTTTAAATTTTGCAAAAGGTAGTTGAGTGTTTGTGCCCATGTTCCCTTGGAAAGTCTTTGTGTTCCACTGGGAGTTCACATAACACAGGTTAAAAACTGCTGGTTTAGCCCAAACTTCATTCTGCATCAACCAAATAAAATTAGGATTCTGTAAACAAAGACAATTCTACAGTGTCTGCAATAGGTAGTCTTCTCAGAGTGAGTCAGAGAAATAGCAGTGGCAGAGAATGGGAGCTCAAGCTTTCTAGAGAACAAAGGTAAGATTGCTGGGCCATGTAGACCACCTGCTGATACCTATAATTAAGATTTTACTGTGATACAAATCTGGATTGGTTTTGTGATTTTTACGGCCACGCTCAGCTGCTTAGGCATTGACACAGGGGAGGACTGGGGGTTCTGTAGGCAGATGCTGTGAAAGGAGAAAAAGCCAATTAAGCCTCGCATATTTGTGATAGGATGATTGTAATGATGGGCTCAGGAATGTAAGCTGGTGTGGGAGAAGGGAAGGCAAAAGGGCATGATGGCAAAAAAGTGGAAAGGATCATAGATCAAAAAGCCTGAGCCAGGCACAGTGGTTCATGCCTATAATGCCAGCGCTTTGGAAGGGTGAGGTAGGAAAATCATTTGAGCCCAGGAGTTTAAAACCAGCTTGGGAATTATGTCAATACCTCCATCTCTACCAAAAAAAAAAAAATTAGCCTGGCATGATGGCATGCACCTGTAGTCCCAGTTGCTTGTGAGGCTGAGGTGGGAGGATAGCTTGAGCCCAGGAGTTCAAGATTGCAGTGAGCCATGATGACATCACTGCACTCTACCCTGGGCAACAAAATGAGACCTTCTCTCAAAAAAAGAAAAAAAAAATCTAACAAAACTAAGCAGGAAAGCTGGAAGGAAGAGATAATGGATGACTGATATGGTTTGGCTGTGTCCACACCTAAATTTCATCTTGAATTGTAGCTCCCATAATTCCCGCATGTTGTGGGAGGGACCCTGTTGTGGTAGATAATTGAATCATGGGGGTGGTTTCCCCCATACTGTTCTCCTGGTAGTGAATAACTCCCACAAGATCTGATGATTTTATAAGGGGTTTACCCTTTCGCTTGGCTTTCACTATTCTCTCTTGCCTGCTGCCATGTGAGACATGACTTTGCTCCTCCTTGCCTTCCACCGGGATTGCGAGGCCTCCCTAGCCAAGTGGAACGGTGAGTCCTTTAAACCTCTTTTTCTTTATAAATTACCCAGTCTTGGGTATGTCTTTATCAGCAGCATGAAGACAGACTAGTACAATGACAAATGGGATGTTTGAATTTACGATTTGTTTTTAAAATGTCTGTTCCTGTCCTTTGCCTACCTTTTAATGGAATTATTTGTGTTTGTTGTTGTTGAGTTGTTTGAGTTCCTTGCAAATTCTGGATATTAGTCCCCTGTCAGATGCATAGTTTGCAAATATTTTCTCCCATTCTGCAAGTTGTCTGTTCACTTTGTTGATTATTTCTTTTGCTGTGCAGAAGAAACTTAAACTTTTTAGTTTAAGTCCCATTTGTCTATTTTTGTTTTTCTTGCCTGTGCTTTTTAGGTCTTAGTCATGAATTCTTTGACTAATGTCCAGAAGAGTTTTCTCTAGATATTCTTCTAATATTTTTAAAGTTTCAGGTCTTTTTTTTTTTTTTTTTTTTTTTTTTTTTGAGACGGAGTCTCGCTCTGTCGCCCAGGCTGGAGTGCAGTGGCGCGATCTCGGCTCACTGCAAGCTCCGCCTCCCGGGTTCACGCCATTCTCCTGCCTCAGCCTCCCGAGTAACTGGGACTACAGGCGCCCACAACCGCGCCCGGCTAATTTTTTGTATTTTTAGTAGAGACGGGGTTTCACCGTGGTCTCGATCTCCTGACCTTGTGATCCGCCCGCCTCGGCCTCCCAAAGTGCTGGGATTACAGGCGTGAGCCACCGCACCCGGCCAGTTTCAGGTCTTACATTTAAGTTTTTAACATATCTTGAGCTGATTTTTTTATTTGGTGAGAGATGGGAGTCCAGTTTCATTCTTCTATATATTGTAATCCAATTTTACCAGCACCATTCAGTGAAAAGGATGTTCTTTTCCCAGTGTACATTCTTGTCACCATTATCTTCAGTGAAACAAGACACAGAATAATAAATATCACATGTTCTTACTCATATGTGGGAGCTAAATAATGTTTACACATGGACTTAGAGTGTGGAATGATAGACAATGGAGACTCAGAAGAGAATCGCAGTGGGAGGAAGATGAATGATGAGAAATTCCCTAATAGGTACAATTTATGTGAATTGGGTGATGGATACCTGAAGGCCCTGATTTCACCACTATGCAATCTATGCATGTAACAATATTACACTTGTACTCTATAAATTTAACAAAAAAAAACCCTTTGGGTTTTGATGTGATGAATTTCTGGGGGTGAAAAACACAAGGGGGTGACCATGGCCATGGGTAGCTGTGCAGGAATGGAGATAATCACGAATTAGAAGGGTAGGGAACTGAGATGCAAGGCTGCTGGATAAGCTTCAAGGGTAATATCAGGAGCCATGTGGAGAAGATGGCTGTCAATCAGGGTCTTCAGTGAGTTTGAGTAGGAAGCAAAAGGGTGATCAGCAATTTGTTATTCCATGGTAGGTGGGGCGTGGTGTAGTCCATACAGTGCAAGCCTAAGAGGAGAAGAGGTTTTTATAAGAAAGTGGAATGAGGAGGAATGTCTGAAAGTGGCTCTGGAGAACAACAAACAGAACACTTCTACTTCTCAACCCTGAGGGGTATGGTGCTTATCAGATTTTGAAGCTCTTTGTGCTGAGAGAATACCACTTTCCTTTCTACACATGAAGTACACTGTGATTATAGCTCTCATGTGTGGGTGAGTATAATCCTGAAGCTTTACATACACAACACTGAGAAATACAATCAAACTGGAAAAGATATTTTAAAATTTATATTTTCCAAATATATGGAAATGTATAGATTCTTATTTTTATAGACAACACGAAGAATTTCCAACATTTTTCAGTTTTCTGCTACTTCTTTCGTATCCTTATTTTCCTGAATTTAGGCCTTTTTACTCTATGGAAAGATACTGAGATACAATTTATTTGCTTCAAATTCTATCAACAGAGTAATTTTTGGTCTAGTGGCCTGTACCGCTATTTATTCTTCCACTGCTTTCTGTACTTACATGAACACCTGGTAAGTGTCAGGCACTATGTTAGGCACAGATGCAGTAGTTAACAAGACCTATCCCCTCCCCTCAAGGAGCCTAATCTAATGGGGAAGATAATGTAGATTAACATTAGATACCGCATTCATTTATTTATTTATCCACTCCTGCATTGACTTTTCCATTCATTCATCCATCCATCCATCCATCCATCCATCCATCCATCCCTCCATCCATCCATCTATCCTTCAGTAAACATTTATTAAGCACTCAACTTAGGCATAGCACTACCTTAGCAACCTTGACCACTGTGCATTTGTGGAGATCAGTAACCCATAATTATGGGTCTGATCAGTAAAAATAAATCTGGAATTCCTTAAGGTAAAAAGTACATTTTACTAATACTTGCCATTGGATAAAGGGCATGTGGATGACCACAAAAAATACTCTAACTGTCAATATAACAATATAATGTGTCGACAAGCCTGGACTCTGAAGTCAGATCAACTTGAATTCAAATTCTGGTTCTATCACTTTTTAGCTGTTTGCCTTCAGGCAAGTTTAATCTCCATGCTCCTCAGTTTTCTCAACTGTAGTATGGAAATAATACTTATCTCATAGAAATGTTGAAATTGAGCAAGATAATATCTATATAGCTTAGAAAATAAGTGCCTATTAAGTGACATGATACCATCAAAAAATTATTAAGGCAAATAGAAACAGACAACACTACATGGCCACACTCCATCACCTCTTCTTTTTTTGGGTCAAATTTGGTAATAACCACTTTGAAAAGAAAGGACATGAAAACACACACACATACATGCAAGCATACACACATGTGCGCACACACACAACTGTGACACAAGAATCTGGACAGTGGAGAGCCCTGACAGCCCAAGGAGTCCATGTAACTTCTGTGACACAAGACCTTTTCCACTTTAGCAGGGAATGAGCTGTTTACAGCACCGGCGGTCAAATCCAGTTGTCTAACAGAATTAGGTTTACATTGGCAAGATGCTTTACCTGGGGCTGAGAAAGCCACTGGTTCAGATCCAGCAGTGTTGGAATTTTGCCACATTTCTATTGGTGGGGACTTTGGCATAAACCATCAAGGCTCCCATCTGATAATGATAACAATGAGTGAGAGGTTGTTAATTCTAGCAGGTTAACTAATACATTAACTTCTTCTGGAGAAGAGGCTTTCAACTTGCCGGCACCTTGGAATTGCTATGGAGCTGTTAAAAAGGACTGATTCCAGGTCCCACACCCAGAGATTCTGATTTAATTGGTGTGGGATTCAGTCTGAGCACGGGGATTTTTAAAAACTGCTCTAGTGATTCTAATGAGCAGCTGGGGCTGAGAACCCCTGCCTTAGAGCCTAAGGTCCCATTTCGAGTCATAGGGAAGTTCCCATCTATATTGCGTAAAGCCAATGGTTCGTGTACACACATGCACTCATTCTCTCTCTCACACACACACTCATGCACATACACTCTAGCCACCTTCTAATCTTTGAAACCTCACTGAGAAACAAGAGTGATAAAGTGAGTAGATACTAAGACAGTTTTAACTAGAACATAGTTGAAGGAAGAAATACTTCAGACAGTTTGTAGGCAACAGAGAAGGCATTCAAAGAAAGAAGTAATATAGGTCTCATTTGCCAATGGATTTCCAGCAACTGGGATGAGGGGAATGAAGAGAGGAAAGGGAAGAAGCAAGAGAAAAGAGAAACGGGGAAGGGAAGAGAGAGAGAGAGAACAAGAACACAAAGATGTGCAGATTTGGAGCCTCAGTGGGGGTTGGAGGAGGTCTAAGAAAGTCCCTGACAGGAATTCTGTGGAAAGCCCACAGGATATAAGCACAAGTTCTGCTGAGGAAGAGAAAAGACTCAGTCGATGCTGGGCACATATTTTATTGAGTTCCCATCAGTTGAATTTGTGCTTTCTTCGGCAGCGACACCCCGATCTTGTCATGCATGACCATGACCCCAGTTTAGGAGATTCGGAAGACCCTTCTGCCCTGACTCAGCATATTTTCTATTTCTTTCTTTCTTTTTATTTCTTCTCCCATTGACCTTCCAGTAGGCACTATGGCCCGATTCTCAGCACAGCCTGCAGTCTATGCACTAAGTGTAATGAGTTCTAATCTGCTCGAGCGCTGTGCTCCGCCCTTTGAGTGGTGCCAATAGATCTGCCCTGATGTCATGCACATGGTCTTGGTTGGGCTTCTCATAATCTCAGCTCTCATGTATTAATTCTGGCAGGGAACAATATGTGCTGAGGAAGAAAAATGCAGCTAAGTGGCCCAGGAAGTGATTATACCCAAACTTTGATCTTTTTATATATTGTTTGGTTCAAAGGGTAGTCATTGGTCTCAGCAACTCCTTCCCAGGTACTTTCATGTGATCCTAGGTAATCAAGCCTAAAACAGTACACTTTTCTCCCTGACTCATTTTTACCAGAACAATCATCATGAAAATGTAATTATATGACAGAACACCGAGGACATAGAACTTACTCCTTTGTTGAGGTAGTCTTTTCACGTAGAATTTTCATTTGCCAGTAGCTTGATATCTGCTACTCCTAGAAAGATTTCTTTAAGATCTAAAGATTACACGATGCCCCAAATTTGAGAATCTTTGAGCTCCCTATCAACCCGTATTCTACCAATTGTGAAGTGGAACAAAGAACAAAGGACAAGTTTAAGAGGTTTCTACAAAAGAGCTGGATACCAGCAAAAGACTTGACAAAAGATATAAACAAACCATAGAAATAGGAAAACGTACAGTAAAATTTTATGTGTGTGTCATTTAGTTCCTCTTCTCTTAGGAAATTATGATACATTGGGAACAATTAATACAATGATGATATATAATAAAAACATTATCATGACCTAAATGTTTATCAGCTTGGTTTACTGAATAAATTATGGTATATAAATATAATGGAATATTATGGACATTAATAAATAAGATGGAATACCACATTTATTGTATATGTTAAGTGAAAATACCAATTGCAGAACAGTATGATCGAATTTTGAAAAAAACCTTGAAGAGACACACTACAATGTGGTAGGGTGACAGAATTTCTCTTCTTTGTGTCATTGATTTTTTTTTTCACAGTAAGCATTCATAGCTTCTATAATCAGTAAAAATACAGAAACGTTTCCACCCACACCCCATAAAACAAAAAAAAAATGAAAGTATTTGTTGAGTAAGTAAGAACTTACAAAAAAGTGATACTACTGCCCTCCTCCCCCCACCACACACACATCTTTTTCCCCTGGTACTGGAATTCAAAGTCAGCATCACTGTGACAATGACAAATAGGCAAAGGTTTGGTAGAGCCATGATGTTCTGAGATTTTTGTTAAAGAAATTCACAAGCCTGATGATTTGAGGAAAGCCTAAAAAGCTTTCTCCTTTTATGGTGTTGTGTGTATATGTTTGCATACCCTTAGACACAGCTTCTCATGCATCTTTTCCAGTGACTCGCGGAGACTCTGGGTCAATGTCAAGGGGGCAGAGTCTTTTCATATTCCCTCTCTCCCTTCCTGATCCCCAGAGGAAGGCCTTCTTTTAGAATCCTTGGCTGCACCCAGCACCAGCCCTGGGAAAACTTCAAGTAGAGGAGGCTCTACCCATATTCCCTCTGCAGGACCATCTTCCTCCTCTCAGCTTCCCCTCTCACCAGTCTCTGTCACCTGAGATACCCAAGCTACTCCCCATAGCCTGTTTCTGTCAGCTGTGGTCCCTCACCACACATACCTCTCACAGCCTTTCAGGCTCCAGAATAACATTGCTTTCTATTCCCGGCTGCCTGTTGAACCATGACAACTCCTATCATGGCAGGGCAAGGTTCCTGGTTAAGAGGAATTAAAATCTCAAAACAGTGCAAATAATCAATACTCTGACAAGTAGTCACATCTCAGAAAGAGAGTTAACCTGGAGGAATGAATCTGTAATACTGTAATTTTAGCCAGGATTACAGACTAATAAGGACAATATTTTGGTGGGTGTATGTGTTGGAGTGGGGGTGGAAGCAGGAAGCTAGTTAGCAACAAAACAAGGACCAGAACTTTTGTTTCCCTGTTGCCCAATCCAGGGCTCTTCTGGCAATAGTTTTTTGCCTTTTTTTGCTTCTTCATTGGAATTTAACACTCTTAGTAGTATTTTATAATTTGAAGAAAATTTCATCCTTCAATACTTTAAAGAGAAAAAGTATTATATTGCTATAGAATGTGTGTAAAAAGCTGATTTGAACAGTGTTTGTAGTCATTTTGGCATATCAAAGGATTATTAAATCACAGTATCTCCAGTTTAAAGCAAAAAATCAAAATAGTATTAACCCCTGCCATACTGCTTGAGAGACAGTGAGCTCTGGAATCAGATTGCCTGGGTTGAGTGGGCAGGCAGTCTGATTTACATGCAACGGCTAGCTTAGCCACACGCCAGCTGTGTGACCTTGGGCAAATTAACCTTGCCTCTCCATGCCTGCGTTTCCTCTTTCATAAAACATGAGCAATAAAGGTATCCACCTTACAGGATTGCTTCTAGCATTAAATGAGTTGATGCATATAAAACATTTAGAACAGAGACTGGCACAAAGTAAACACCCGATAGATCAGCAGTTGAAGAAATGAAAGTATAGGTCACAGCTACATATATATTTTGTTGGATGCTCAAGTCAGTAAAAAGTACGTTAAATATATCGGTGAGAATAGTCAGGAAAACTTAAAAAGAACAATGATAAAATGAAGACTTGCATTTCCAGGCATTACTATCTTTTATACCACCCATCAGTACAATCAGTGAAATAAAATGAGACTGTAGCAACAGTAAACAGAACAATGGAACAGAATAGAAATCTCTAAAAGCAACCCCAAACACACACATGAATTTAGTACTAACAAGATTGACATTTGAAATTTGGGAAAAAAAATTGAGCCACCCAATAAATAGTGGTAAGACAAATGGTGAAACATTTGGAAAAGTCATCAGATCTGTTTTTTAATAATTTATACCAAACTAGTTTGGGTAAATAGATTGGATTTTCCATATGAAGGAATAATATACAGTCACTAAAAACCATGTTTTTGGTTGGGAATGGTGGCTCATGCCTGTAATCCCTGCACTTTTGGAGGCCAAAGCAGGAGGAGAACTTTAGGCCAGGAGTTCAAGACCAACCTAGGCAACATCTCTACCAAAAAAAAAGAAAAAAACCAGACATGGTGGTGCACACCTGTAGTCTCAGATACTTGGGAGGCTGAGGCAGAAGGATTTCTTAAGCCTAGGAGTTTGATGCTGCGGTGAGCTGTGGTCATGCCAATGCACTCCAGCCTGGGTGGCAGTGCTAGACCCTGCTTCTAAAAAAAATGTTTATTTAATGACGTGGAAAACTTATCAGAGTATACGATGTTAAAAAACAAACTGGCTTATAAAACAGTTCAATACCAGTATTTTAAAATACGAATTCTTAAAGGGATGAAAGAATAAGTCTTAGCAGTTGCTTATTTCTAAGTGGTGAAATTGAGGATTATTTTGATTTTCTTCATTTTTTTCTTTATTTTTTATTTTTTTTACAGAGAGCATGTATTATCATTTTAGTTAAAATTTTAATTGAGGCAATTATAGATTTACATGTAATTGTAAAAAATAATAGAGATCTGTGTACCCATTATCTGAGTTCCCCCAATGGTTATATCTTGCAAAACTATACTATGATATCACAACCAGGATATTGGCATTGATACAATCTGTGGGTCTTATTCAGATTTCCCAAGTTTTACTTGTACTTATTTGTGTAGGGGTGTGTGTTTAGTTCTGTACAATTTTATCACATCTGTAGGTTTGGGTATTCACCAGCATAGGCAAGATACAGAGCAGTTCCTTTACCATAAGAAAGACCTCTCCTGTTGCCTTTATACCCTCACCTACCTCCCACTTCTTTAAATTTTTAATTTTTATGGATACACATTAATAGAAGTTATACGTATTTATGGGGTACATGAGATATTTTGCAACAGGCATACAATGCATAATAATCACATCAGGGTAAATGGAATATCTATCACCAAACATTTATCATTTCTTTGTGTTACAATCATTCCAATTATATCCTTTTAGTTATTTTAAAATGTACAATAAATTATTGTTGACTGTAATCACTCTATCATGTTATCAAATACTAGCTCTTATTCAATCCATCTAACTATATTTTTACACTCATTAACCATCCTGACTTCGACGATCCTTCCCAGCCTCTAGTAACTGTCATTCTACTCTCTATCTCCATGGGTTCAGGTGTTTTAATTTTTAACTCCCACAAATGGGAGATAACATGTGAAGTTTATCTTTCTGTGCCTGGCTTGTATCACTTAACATAATTACCTCCAGTTCCATCCATGTTGTTGCAAATGACGGGATCTCATTATTTTTTATGGCAGAATAGGAGTCCATTATGTATTTGTACCACATTTTCTTTATCTGTATGCCTGTTGTTGAACACTTAGGTTGCTTCCAAATCTTGGCTATTGTGAATAGTGCTGCAATAGACATGGGAGTTTATTTCTTCATATTTTTCTTCAATATACTGATTTCCTTCCTTGTGGATGTATACCTAGCAGTGGGATTGCTGAATCACATGGTAGTTCTATTTTTAGTTATTGTGGAAACACCGTACTGTTCTCCACAGTGGTTATGCTAATTTACATTACCACCAACAGCATATGAAGGTTCCTTTTTCCCCACGTCCTCTCCAGCATTCATTATTGCCTGCATTTTGGATAAAAGCAATTTTTAACTGGGGTGAGATGATATCTCATTGTAGTTTTGATTTGCATTTCTCTGATGATCAATAATGTTGAGCATCTTTTCGTATACCTGTTTGCCATTTGTATGCCTTCTTTTGAGAAATGTCTTTTCAGAGCTTTTGCCTGTTTTTGTCACGTTTAGATTATTACCACATTTTTTCCTATTGAGGTGTTTGAACTCCTTATATATTCTGGGTATTAATTCCCTGTGAAATGAAGGGATAAATATTTGTTTGCAGCTATTTAATCCCATTCTGTGGGTTGTCTCTTTGTTGATTGTTTTCTTTGCTGTGCAGAAGCTTTTTAACCTGATGTGACCCCATTTTTCCATTTTTGCTTTGGTTGCCTGGGCTGGTGGGATATTACCCAAGAAATCTTTGCCAAGACCAATGTCCTGGAGAGTCTCCCTGAAGTTTTCTTTTAGTAGTTTCATAGCTTGAGGTTTTAGATTTGTCTTTAATTCATTTTGATTTGATTTTTGTATATGACAAGAGATAGGAGTCTAGTTTCCTTCTTTTGCATATGGATATCCAGCTTCCCAGTACCATTTACTAAAGAGACTGTCCTTTCCCAGCATATGCTCTTGGCACCTTTGTTAAATGAGTTCACTGTAGATACATGAACTTATTTTTGGGTTCTCTATTATTTCACATTGTCTTTGTGTCTGTTTTTATGTCAGTACCATGCTGTTGTGGTTACTATAGCTTTGCAGTATAACTTGAAATCAGGTAAAGTGATTCTTCAAATTTTGCACTTTATGCTTAGGATGGCTTTGGCTATTCGGGTCTTTTGTGGTTCAATATAAGTTTTAGGATTGTTTTTTCTCTTTCTGTAGAGAACATCATTGGTATTTTGGTAGGGATTGCATTGAATCTGTAGATTGCTTTGGGTAGTATGGACATTTTAACAATATTGATTCTTTCAATCCATGAACATGGAACATCTTTTCAATTTTTTTTTGTGTCCTCTTCAATTTCTTTTATCAATGTTTTATAGTTTTTGTTGTAGAGATCTTTCATTTCTTTGGTTAATTACTAGGTATTTTGTTCACTGTTGGCATATAGAAATGCTACTGAGTTTTGTATGTTTATTTTGTATCTGGCAACTTTACTGAATTTGGTTATCAGTTCGAATAGGTTTTTGGTGGAGTCTTTAGGTTCTCCAAATGTAAGATTATATAATCTGAAAAAGGAATAATTTGACTTCCTTTCTGATTTGGATGCACTTTATTTCTTTCCCTTACCTGATTGCTCTAGCTAGGACTCTGGTATTATGTTGAGTAACATTGGTGAAAGTGGGCAT
This sequence comes from Macaca mulatta, assembly GCF_049350105.2. Taxonomy (NCBI): domain Eukaryota; kingdom Metazoa; phylum Chordata; class Mammalia; order Primates; family Cercopithecidae; genus Macaca; species Macaca mulatta. The sequence goes on along the minus strand of NC_133412.1, from coordinate 133,332,574 downwards.
CCTTACTGTGTTCCAGGTCTTAGAGAAAAAGCTTTCAGTTTTCCCCCATTCAGTGTTATACTGTGAGTCTGTTGTATATGACTTGCATTGTGTTGAGATATGTTCCTTCTATATCCAGTTTTTTTGGAGTTTTTTATTATGAAGGAATATTGATTTTTATCAAGTTCTTTTTAGCATCAATTGAAATGATCATATGTTTTTGTCTTTCATTCTGTTGAGAAGATGTATAGTGTTGATTGATTAGCATATGTTGAACCATCCTTGCATCACTGGGATAAATCCCATATGGTCATGATGAATGATCTTTTTAACGTGTTGTGGAATTCAGTTTGATAGTATTTTGTTGAGGATTTTTGCATCGACGCTCATCAGGGATATTGGCTTGTAGTTTTCTTTTCTTCTTCTTTTTTTTTTTTTGATGTGTCTTTGTCTGGTTTTGCTATCAGGGTAGTACTGCCCTTGTAGAATGAGTTTAGAAGTATTCTCCCATTCTCTATTTTTTGGATTAGTTTGATTAGGATTGGTATTAGTTCCTCTACAAATCTTTGGTAAAATTCAGCAGTGAAGCCACTGGGTCCTGGAATTTTCTTTGCTGGGAGACTTTTTATTACTTGATCTCATTACTTGTTATTCATCTATTCAGATTTTGGATTTCTTTGTAGTTAAATCTTGGTAGTTATAATTTATCCTTTTTTTAGGTTTTCCAATTTATTGGCATATAGTTACTCATGGTAGTCTCTACTGATCCTTTGAATTTCTGCAGTATCCATTGTAATGTATTCTTTTTCATTTCTCATTTTATTTATTTGTGTTTTCTCTTTTTTTCTTAGTCTGTTTAAAGGTTCACCAATTTTGTTTTTCTTTTCAAACACCCAATTTTTCACTTCATTTATCTTTTATATATTTTTCATTTCAATTTCACTTATTTTTGCTCTGATCTTTATTATTTCTTCTACTAATTTTGAGTTTGTTTTGCTCTTGCTTTTCTACTTCTTTAAACAGAATCCTTAGGTTGTTTATTTGAAGTTTTTCTACTTCAATGTAGGTGCTTATCACTAAAAACTTACCACTTAGTAGTGCTTTTACTGTACATCTTAGGTTTTGGAATATTGTGTTTACATTATCATTTGTTTCAAGAAATATTTCTATTTCCTTCTTAATTTCTTCATGGACCTACTGATCATTCAGAGTATATTGTTTAATTTCCATATGTTTGTATAGTTTCCAATTCCAATTTCTCTTGTTATCGATTTCTAGTTTTATTCCATTGTGGTCAGAGAAGACGCTTGGTATTATTTCAATTTTTTGACTGTTTTAACACTTGTTTTGTGATTTCATATTTGACCTATTCTAGAGAATAATCCATGAATTGAGGAGAAGAATGTGCTATTGGATGAAATACTCTGTATATATCTGTTAGGTTCATTTGATCTGTAGCACAGACTAAGTCCGATGTTTCTTTGTTGACTTTCTGTCTGAATGATCTGTCCAATGTTCAAAGTGGAGTGTTGAAGTCCCCATCTATTATTGTATTGGGACGTATCTCTCTCTTTAACTCTAATAATATTTGCTTTATATCTGGGTGCTCCAGTATTGGGTGCATATATATTTCCAATTGTTGTATCCTCTTGCTGAACTGACCCCTTTGTAATTACACAGTGACCTTATTTGTCTCTTTTTATAGTTTTTGTCTTGAAATCTCTTTTGTCTGATATAAGTAGCTACTCCTACTCTTTTTTGGTTTCCCTTTTCATGGAATAACTTCTTTCATCCTTTCATTTGTCTATGTGTGTCTTTATAGGTGAAGTGTGTTTTTGCAGGCAACAGATCATTGGATCTTATTTTTTAAAAATCCATTCAGCCACTCTGTCTTTTTATTAGAGTATTTAGTCCATTTACATTCAATGTTATTGTTTATAAGTAAGGACTTACTCCTCCCATTTTGTTATTTGTTTTCTGGTCACTTTATAGTCTTCTCTTTCTTCCATTTTGTCTTCCTTTTAGTGAAAATGATTTTCTCTGGTGGTATGTTTTAATTTCTTGCTTTTCATTTTTGATGTATCTGTTGTGGGTTTTTTGACTTGAGGCTACCATGAGGCTTGCAAATCACATCTTATAACCCAATATTTTAAACTGATGACAACTCTCATTGCAAAGATAAACAAACAAGTGAGGAGAAAACTAATAAAACTCTACATTTTAATTTCATTCCTTCACTTGTTAACATTTTGCTGTTTCTATTTATATCTTATTATACTGTCTATGTTTTGAAAAGTTGTTGTAGTTATTTTTGATAGGTTCATCTTTTAGTCTTTATATTCAATATAGGAGTAGTTTCCACACAACAGTTAGTGACATAATATTCTGTGTTTTTGTCTTGGTACTAACCATTGCAAGTTACTATTGTATCTTCAGGTGACTTCTTTTTTTGTTGCTGTCGAGACAGCGTCTACTTATGTTGCCCAGGCTGCAGTGCAGTGGCGCAATCTAGGCTCACTGCAACCTCTGCCTCCTGGGTTTGAGTGATTCTCCTGCCTCAGCCTCCTGAGTAGCTGGGATTACAGATGCCTGCCACCATACCCAGCTAATTTTTGTATTTTTAGTAGAGGCAGGATTTCACTATGTTGGCCAGGCTGGTTGCGAACTCCCAACATCAGGTGATCCTTCCACCTTGGCCTCCCAAAGTGCTGGGATTATAGGCATAAGCCCCCATGCCTGTCCTAGATGATTTCTGATTGCTCATTAACATCCTTTTCTTTTCTTTTTTTTAAATTATTATACTTTAAGTTTTAGGGTACATGTGCACAAGGTGCAGGTTTGTTACATATGTATACATGTGCCATGTTGGTGTGCTGCACCCATTAACTCATCATTTACATTAGGTATATCTCCAAATGCTATCCCTCCCCCCTATCCCCTCCCCACAATAGGACCCAGTGTGTGATGATCCCCTTCCTGTGTCCAAGTGATCTCATTGTTCAATTCCCACCTATGAGTGAGAACACGTGGTGTTTGATTTTGTGTCCTTGTGATAGTTTGCTGAGAATGATGGTTTCCAGTTGCATCCATGTCCCTAAAAAGGACATGAACGCATCCTTTTTTATAGCTGCATAGTATTCCATGGTGTATATGTGCCACATTTTCTTAATCAAGTTTGTCACTGATGGACATTTGGATTGATTGCAAGTCTTTGCTATTGTGAATAGTGCTGCAATAAACATACGTGTGCATGTGTCTTTATAGCAGCATGACTTATAATCCTTTGGGTATATCCCCAGTAATGGGATGGCTGGGTCAAATAGTATTTCTAGTTCTAGATCCTTGAGGAATCGCCACACTGTTTTCCACAATGGTTGAACTAGTTTACAGTCCCACCAACAGTGTAAAAGTGTTCCTATTTCTCCACATCCTCTCTGGCACCTATTGTTTCCTGATTTTTTAATGATTGCCATTCTAACTGGTGTGAGATGGTATCTCATTGGGTTTTGATTTGCATTTCCCTGATGGCGAGTGATGATGAGCATTTTTTCATGTGTCTGTTGGCTGTATGAATGTCTTCTTTTGAGAAGTGTCTGTTCATATCCTTTGCCCAGTTTTTGATGGGGTTGTTTGTTTTTTTCTTGTAAATTTGTTTGAGTTCTTTGTAGGTTCTGGATATTAGCCCTTTGTCAGATGAGTAGATTGCAAAAATTTTCTCCCATTCTGTAGTTTCTTTTGCTGTGCAGAAGCTCTTTAGTTTAATGAGATCCCATTTGTCAATTTTGACTTTTGTTGCCATTGCTTTTAATGTTTTAGGCATGAGTCCTTGCCTATGCCTATGTCCTGAATGGTATTACCTAGGTTTTCTTCTAGGGTTTTTATGGTTTTAGGTCTAACATTTAAGTCTCTAATCCATCTTGAATTAATTTTCATATAAGGAGTAAGGAAAGGATCCAGTTTCAGCTTTCTACTTATGGCTAGCCAGTTTTCCCAGCACCATTTATTAAATTGGGAATCCTTTCCACATTTCTTGTTTTTGTCAGGTTTGTCAAAGATCAAATGGCTGTAGATGTGTAGTATTATTTCTGAGGGCCTTGTTCTGTTCCATTGATCTATATCTCTGCTTTGGTACTAGTACCATGCTGTTTTGGTTACTGTAGCCTTGTAGTATAGTTTGAAGTCAGGTAGTATGATGCCTCCAGCTTTGTTCTTTTGGCTTAGGATTGTCTTGACAATGCGAGGTCTTTTTTGGTTCCATATGAACTTTAAAGTAGTTTTTTCCAATTCTGTGAAGAAAGTCATTGGTAGCTTAATGGGGATGGCATTGAATCTATAAATTACCTTGGGCAGTATGGCCATTTTCACAATATTGATTCTTCCTATCCATGAGCATGGAATGTTCTTCCATTTGTGTGTGTCCTCTTGTATTTCACTGAGCAGCGGTTTGTAGTTCTCCTTGAAGAGGTACTTTACATCCCTTGTAAGTTGGATTCCTAGGTATTTTATTCTCTTTGAAGCTATTGTGAATGGTAGTTCATTCATGATTTGGCTCTCTGTTTGTCTGTTACTGGTGTATAAGAATGCTTGTGATTTTTGCACATTGGTTTTGTATCCTGAGACTTTGTTGAAGTTGCTTATCAGCTTAAGGAGATTTTGAGCTAAGACACTGGGGTTTTCTAAATATACAATCATGTCATCTGCAAACAGGGACAATTTGACTTCTTCTTTTCCTAACTGAATACCCTTTATTTCTTTCTCTTGCCTGATTGCCCTAGCCAGAACTTCCAACACTATGTTGAATAGGAGTGGTGAGAGAGGGCATGCCTATCTTGTACCAGTTTTCAAAGGGAATGCTTCCAGTTTTTGCCCATTCAGTATGATATTGGCTGTGGGTTTGTTATAAATAGCTCTTGTTATTTTGAGATATGTTCCATCAATACTGAATTTATTGAGAGTTTTTAGCATGAAGAGCTGTTGAATTTTGTCAAAGACCTTTTCTGCATCTATTGAGATAACCATGTGGTTTTTGTCTTTGGTTCTGTTTATATGCTGGATTACATTTATTGATTTGCATATGTTGAACCAGCCTTGCATCCCAGGGATGAAGCCCACTTGATCATGGTGGATAAGCTTTTTGATGTGCTGGATTCGGTTGGCCAGTATTTTATTGAGGATTTTTGCATTGATGTTCATCAGGGATATTGGTCTAAAATTCTCTTTTTTGTTGTATCTCTGCCAGGTTTTGGTATCAGGATGATGTTGGCTTCACAAAATGAGTTAGGGAGGATTCCCTCTTTTTCTATTGATTGGAATAGTTTCAGAAGGAAAGGTACCAACTCCTCCTTGTACCTCTGGTAGAATTCTGCTGTGAATCCGTCTGGTCCTGGACTTTTTTTGGTTGGTAGGCTATTAATTATTGCCTCAATTTCAGAACCTGCTATTGGTCTATTCAGGGATTCAACTTCTTCCTGGTTTAGTCTTGGGAGAGTGTAACTGTCCAGGAAATTATCCATTTCTTATAGGTTTTCTAGTTTATTTGCATAGAGGTGTTTATAGTATTCTCTGATGGTAGTTTGTATTTCTGTGGGGTTGGTAGTGATATCCCCTTTATCATTTTTTATTGCCTTTATTTGATTCTTCTCTCTTTTCTTCTTTATTAGTCTTGCTAGCGCTCTATCAATTTTGTTGATTTTTTCAAAAAACCAGTTCCTGGATTCATTGATTTTTTGAAGGGTTTTTTGTGTCTCTATATTCTTCAGTTCTGCTCTGATCTTAGTTATTTCTTGCCTTCTGCTAGCTTTCGAATGTGTTTGCTCTTTCTTCTCTAGTTCTTTTAATTGTGATGTTAGGGTGTCAATTTTAGGTCTTTCCTGCTTTCTCTTGTGGGTATTTAGTGCTATAAATTTCCCTCTACACACTGCTTTAAATGTCTCCCAGAGATTCTGGTATGTTGTATCTTTGTTCTCATTGGTTTCAAAGAACATCTTTATTTCTGCCTTCATTTCGTTATGTACCCAGTAGTCATTCAGGAGCAGGTTGTTCAGTTTCCATGTAGTTGAGCGGTTTTGATTGAGTTTCTTAGTCCTGAGTTCTAGTTTGCACTGTGGTCTGAGAGACAGTTTGTTATAATTTCTGTTCTTTTACATTTGCTGAGGAGTGCTTTACTTCCAACTATGTGGTCAATTTTGGAATAAGTGCGATGTGGTGCTGAGAAGAATGTACATTCTGTTGATTTGGGGTGGAGAGTTCTGTAGATGTCTATTAGGTCTGGTTGTTGCAGAGATGAGTTCAATTCCTGGATATCCTTGTTAACTTTCTGTTTCGTTGATCTGTCTAATGTTGACAGTGGGGTGTTAAAGTCTCCCATTATTATTGTGTGGGAGTCTAAGTCTCTTTGTAAGTCTCTAAGGACTTGCTTCATGAATCTGGGTGCTCCTGTATTGGGTACATATATATTTAGGATAGTTAGCTCTTCGTGATGAATTGATGCCTTTACCATTATATAATGGCCTTCTTTTTCTCTTTTGATCTTTGATGGTTTAAAGTCTGTTTTATCAGAAACTAGGATTTCAACCCCTGCTTTTTTTGTTTGCTGTATTCAGGAGACCCATCTCACATGCAGAGACACACATAGGCTCAAAATAAAGGGATGGAGGAAGATCTACCAAGCAAATGGTTAACATCCTTTTCTTTCAGGTTGAAGAACTGTTAGCATTTCTTATAGGATAGGTCTGGTGTTCATGAAATCCCTCAGCTTTTGTTTGTCTCGGAAAGTCTTTATTTCTCCTTCATGTTCAAAGAATACTTTTACTGGATAACTATTCTAAGATAAAATATTTTTCCCTTGAGAACTTTAAATTTGTCATGCCATGCCATTCTCTCCTGGCCTGTAAGGTTCCCACTGAGAAGTCTGCTGTCACACCTATTGGAGCTCCTTTGTATGTTATTGTTTCTTTTTTCTTGCTGCTTTGGGATTCTTCCTTTATTGTTGGCTTTTGGGAGTTTGATTATTAAATGTCTTGAGGTAGTCTTATTTGGGTCAAATCTTCTTGGTATTCTATAACATTGTCGTACTTGAATATTGATATATTTCCCTAGGTTTGGAAAGTTCTCTGTTACTATCCTTTTGTATGAACTTTCTACCCCTATCTCTCTCTGTACCTCCCCTTTCAAGCCAATAACTCTTAGATTTGCCCTTTTGAGGCTATTTTCTAGCTCTCATAAACATGCTTCATTCTCTGTTATTCCTTTTTCTTTTGTCTCCTCTGACTGTGTATTTTGCTTCTTTTCTTTCCCCCTTTAAACTTATTTTTGAGATGAGGTCTTGCTCTGCCACCTAGGATAGAGAACAATGGCACAATCATAGCTCACTGTAACCTCAAACTCCTAGACCCAAAGGATCCTCCCACTTCAGCCTCCCAAGTAGCTAGAACTATGAGCATGTGCCACAATACTCAGATAATTTTAAAATATTTTTGTAAAAGTGGGATCTCACTATGCTGCCCAGGCTGATCTCTAACTTCTGACCTCAAGCAATACTCTTGCTTTGACCTCCCAAAGTGTTGGGATTACAGGCATGAGCCACTGTGCCTGGCCTGACTGTGTATTTTCAAGTACCCCATCTTCGAGTTCACTAATGGTTTCTTCAGTTTGATCAATTCTGTTGAGAGACTCTGATGCATTCTTTAATATGCCAATTCCATGTTTTAGCTCCAGAATTTCTGCTTGACTTTTAAATTTATTTCAATGTCTTTGTTAAATGTATGTGATAGGATTCTGAATTCCTTCTCTGTGTTATTTTGAATTTTTTGAGCTCCCTCAAAACAGCTATATTGAATTCTCTATCTGAAAGGTCACATATCTCTGTCACTCTAGGATTGGTCGTTGGTGCCTTATTTAGTTCATCTGGTGAGGTCATGTCTTCCTGGATGGTTTTTATGCTTCTTGATGTTTGTCAATGTCTGGGCATTGAAAAGTTAGGCATTTATTGTAGTTTTCACAGTCTTGGCTTGTTTGTACCTACTCTTCTTGGAAAGGTTCTCCAAGTATTCAAAGAGAATTGACTACTGTGATGTAAGTCTTTGGTCACTGCAATTGTATCTGCATTAGGGTCCCCCGCCAAGCCCAGTAAAGTTGTGACTCTTGCAACGTTATAGAGGTACTGCCTTGGTGGTCTTGGGTTAGATCTGAGAGAATTCCCCAGATTACTAGGCAGAGACTCTTGCTCTTTTCCTTTACTTTCCCCCAAACAAATTGAGTCTCTCTCTGTGTCTGTGCTGAGCTTCCTGGAGCTGGGAGAGGGGTGACTCAAGCCCCCCTGTGGCCACTGCCACTGGGGGCATGTTGGGTCAGACCTGAAGCCAGCACAGCACTGGGTCTTACCCAACACCGGCAGCAACCACTGCCTGGCTGCTGCCGATGTTCACTCAAGGCTTAAGAGCTCTTCAGTCAGCAGGTGGTGAGTCCAGCTAGGTATATGTCCTTGCTTTCAGGTCAGTGAGCTCCCACCCTCTAGCCTAGGGTGGGCCCAGAAATGCCATCTAGGAGCCATGGCATGGAGCCAGGAGCCTTGAAATGTACTTGCTGCTTTATCTTACTGCAGCCAAACTGTCATTTAAGCTACAAGACAAAGTCTTTCACAATCCTTCTTCTTCTTTCTTCAACCAGAAGGAGCCCCTGGTGAATACTGCCTGACTACCAACAATATTCACTCAAGGTCCAAGGGCTCTTTGGTCAGCTTGTGATGAATGCTGCCAGACCTGGGTCTCTTACTTCAGGGAATTGGGCTACCCTCTGGCCCAGGGCAGGTGCAGAAATGCTGTCCAGGAGCCAAGGCCTAGAATCTGGGACCCCAGGAACCTGCTTGGTGCTGTAGTCCAATGTGGTCAAGCTGGTACCCAAGCTGCTAGACAAAGTCCCCTTTGTTATTTCCTCTCCTTTTCTCAGGCAGAATGAGTCTGTCCCTGTGACCACCACACATGGGAATGTGATGGGTCACACTTGAAGCCAGCACAGCTCTGAGTCTCACCCAAGGCCTACGGTGAGAACTGCCTGGGTACCACTTCTGATTACTCAGGGCCCAAGGGCTCTTTAGTTAGCAGGTGATGCATCCTGCCAGAACTGGGTCCTTCTCTTCAAAATAGCAGATTTCTTTTGGCCCAGAATGTGTCTAGAATTGTCATCCAAGAGCCAGAGCCTAAAATGGAGGCATCAGGACTCTTTCTGGTGCCCTGTTCTTCTGTGGCTGAGCTGGTATCCAAGTTGCAAGACCAAGTCTTCTTTACTCCTTCTTCTTCTCACACAGAAGGAAGTAGTCTCTCCTGGATTTGCAAGTTGCAGTGCCTGGGGTTGGGGGAAGGGTGGTGTGAGCACTCCCTTGGCCACCCGGGCGGCTGTCTCACTAGGTTATATGCACCCCCAGACAACTGATTTCAAGCCCAGCACAGCAACAGGACTTGCTCAGAAATTGTAGACATAGATGGCCTTTCAAGTTTGTTTAGGACCCCAGAGCACTGTAATCCATGCTGGCAGAGCTTGCTGGAACTCAAATTCCAACTGTTCGGATGGGCAACTCTCCTCTGGCTAAGGCTGGTTTGAATGCTCTCTGCATGGGCTCCAGCTGAATTCCGCCTCATGTTGCTTTCCTCTGTGACAGAGCAGCACTGAGTTCAAATGCAAAATCCCACAATCACTTTGTCCTCCCTCCCCCAAATGCACAGATTCTCTCTCAGCGCTATGTAGCTGCTGCTGAGGATTGGGGAGGGGTGGTATTGATAATTTAAGGCTGTCTTTCATGCCCTCTTCAGTGCCTCTTTCCTTGATATGGTGTTAAAACTAGATACTGTGATTATTGACTTGATTTTTGGTTCTTATGAAGGTGCTTTCTTCTGTGGATAGTTATTCAATTTGATGTTCCTCCTGGGAGGATGATTACTGGAAGGTTCTATCTGACCACCTTACTCTGCCTCTCTCCTCTCTCTTGTCCCACTTTCCAACTTTGGTTCTTAACTCAGGAAACCACTAGCCTGTTCTCCACTTCTGAAATTATATGTTAAATATGTGCTTAAATTTGTTAAATAATTTTAAATATTGAATGTTAAATAAAGGAACATTAAATGCTCAAAATGATAAAATATGTTAAATGTTAACATTGAACTGTTGTTGAAGAAATACAGTAGAATCATATAGTATGTAACTCTTTAGGATTGACTTTTTTCCCCACTCATCATAATTCCCTGGAGATTCATCCACATTATTGCATGTATCAATAGTTTGTTTCTTTTGATTGTTAAGTAGTATTTCATGGTATAGATATGTCACAGTTTATTTAACCATTCATCCATTGAAAGTCCTCTGGACTGTTTCCGGTTTTGGCTATTATGAATAAAGTTGATATGAACATTTGTGTGCAGCATTTGGTGTGGGTATAAGTTCATTTCTCTGGGATAAATGCCCAAGAGTACAGTTCCTGGATCATATGAGTATTGGTTTTTTTGCTTCTAGAGAAACTACCAAAGTATTTTCCAAAGTGGCTGTACCATTTTATATTCCCACCAACAATGTATGAGTGATTCAGTTCTCTTCATTTTGGTACTGTTACCTTTTTTTTTTTTTTTTTTTAAATTTTCCCCTTCTGTTAGGTATAGAGTGATTACTCACTGTGGTTTTAATTTTAATTTCCCTGATAGCTAGTGACGTTGAACATCTTTTCATGGGCTTATCTACCATCTTCAGAGAAGTGTCTGTTCATGCTTTTGGTCCATGTTCTAATTGAATTGTTTGTTTATTTTTTTTAGTATTAGGTTTTGAGTTTTAATTTGTTACATATGTAGTTTGCAAGTATTTTTCTCCCAGTCTGTAGTTTGTCTGTTTATCTTCTTCATATTCTTTGTTATTCACATGGTCTTTCACAAAGGAAAGGACTTTTCTTAGCCTATGGATGTCAAGTTGAGTTTCAAATCCGAGTAAAGAGCATTTGAGAAACTAGGTGTCTTTGACGGTGCTAGCATAAGATTGCTGGTTATATAGTTATGGTCCAGTAGGGCCATAACTATAACTTTCGTGGTTATCTCTTCTATCAGAAATAAATTATCTGCATCTCTACTAGATGAGAACTTTTAAGTTCACTTCTACCCCACAGAGTTGTAAAATAACCGAGTCAATACAAAGTTAAGCTCAGTACTACATTGCAAGAGCACCAAATAATCTCTTTTGTTTCTTTCCAAGTTTCCAGTTTAATAGTGTGCCAGGAACACAACACTAAACTTAAACCAGTGAGAATCCTCATGTCTTGAGCTGTAAATGATAGATTTCAAATTCACAGGTAATCAGCACAATCTTTTGGTTCTTGGTAAAATGTTTAGTATGGGGCGGACTGCCCAGGTTGATCAATCAACTGAACAATTGCTAGGTATTTTGCTATCCATGTCAGTTTGAAGAGGGCTTGATAAGACTTAGCTTGAAACTTTCCTGGGCAGCAATTTATAAGCAGGAGAGTGAGTCAGGTGACCTCACTGGCCATAGTACACTGTAGTAAGTACTCTCCACTCTTCACTACTATGCTATTCTGGGTTCCGTTTAAGATTGTTGGAGTCGGCCGGGCATGGTGGCTCAAGCCTGTAATCCCAGCACTTTGGGAGGCCGAGATGGGTGGATCACGAGGTCAGGAGATCGAGACCATCCTGGCTAACACGGTGAAACCCCGTCTCTACTAAAAAATACAAAAAACTAGCCGGGCGAGGTGGCGGGCGCCTGTAGTCCCAGCTACTCGGGAGGCTGAGGCAGGAGAATGGCGTGAACCCGGGAGGCAGAGCTTGCAGTGAGCTGAGATCCGGCCACTGCACTCCAGCCTGGGCGACAGAGCGAGACTCCATCTCAAAAAAAAAAAAAAAAAAAAAAGGTTGTTGGAGTCATGCTTTCAGTCTAACAGCCCCTGAAATGCTTTTCCCCCTCATTTCAGAGCCCTCTCATGGGCCACCATACCCAGTGTGGATTGGCCAGTTAATAAACACCCCTGTGTCCATGACTTTATGACAGGGATGGATAACCCTAATGTGGATCTAAAAACTGTAACCTTGACTTCTCTATTGGCAGGTCCATGCCTCCCTCTTGAGTTTGTCAGTCAACACTGCATGAGATGAAGAGGCAGAAGCCGGAGAGGATACAGGAATAAACTAAGTGAGGACTCCTTTCCATGCACCAGCCTCCACAACCCACAGAGCTCTCCTTTCCACTGCCCTGGAGCCTTTCAAAGGCACAATTCCTGGTGATCTAGACTTCCCATGGAGGAATTCAAAAGATCATATTTATTCATTAAGTAGTGCTTCTGAACCCTTCTCCTCATTGATAACCAAATCCCCGAGGTGGCTCTGCTTTATTAATCAAGATCTTAAACTAACTTCTTCAACTCCCACTTCAGTGACCTGAAGAGGGTTTTTGTTTCTAGAAATGTGATTTCTCCACTGCCTAACTCCTGACATACAGACCTTTTTGTTAGAGTCTCCTTTTTTTATTTTTTAAAAATAAACTGTAGGCTGGGCGCAGTGGTTCACACCTGTAATCCCATCACTTTGGGAGGCTTAAGCAGGTGGATCACCTGAGGTCAGGAGTTTGAGACCAGCCTGGCCAACATGGTGAAACCCCTTCTCAACTAAAAATATAAAAATTAGCCAGGCATGGTAGTGTTCGTCTGTAATCCCAGCTGCTCGGGAGGCTGAGGCAGGAGAATTGCTTGAACCCAGGAGGTGGAGGTTGCAGTGAGCTGAGATCGCGCCATTGCACTCCAGCCTGGGTGACAGAGCAAGACTCTGTCTCAACAACAACAACAAAACTATAATGTACACATAAAAACATATAAAATACAACTGTCCCACTGTTTGATGCAAAATGACAAACATCTGAAAAAACAAACAAACAAACAACCTTGTCTAATCAAGAAAGAATATTGCCAGGCCAGAAGCCCCAGTGTGCCCCTTTCCAAACACAGCTCCCTCTTTCCTTCCCTCCTCAGAGGTACCCACTATGTTGACATTTGTGATCATCATTTTCCTACTTTATAGTTTTACCAATTTTATATTCATACCTTAATAGCATAGCTTAATCTTGCCTGTTTTTAAACTTTTCACAAATGGAATCATACCATATATCTTGCTGCTTTCATTCATCGTTATGTTTCTGAGCCTCCAGTTGAGTCTAAGTGTAGTTTATATATACACTCATTTTTTTATAGCATTACATGATTACACTATATATTTACCCATTTTAATCCATCCTACTAGTGACGAGCATTTTAGTTGTTTTAAGTTTTTGTTGAATAGGAATAGTGCTGCTATAAATATTCTTGGGCATATTTACTGATGCATATGTGCCAATAGTTTCTCCAGGATAAATATCTAGGAGTGGCATTTCTGGGTCATAAGGTATGGATAGCTCCAACTTTATTGGAGAATGCCAGAGAGGTTTGCCAATTTACTCCCCCTCCAGCAGTCCCCCGTTCCCCATGTGAGCAGGTGCATGTTTACAATTCTGGTGGAAACGCCTATGTGGCTTGAGATTTTACATAGTGATTTCTCTTCCCTTTGGCCCTGTGGATCCATGAATGCCTAAAGAAGCCATATTACCTAAGGCTCAGATTGAGTCTAACTCTGCCGAAAGACAGTAGGTGTCAAAGGCATCCTCACTGAGCAGGTAGCCATAATACCATAACATCAGTGAGACATTGCCAAAGAGAAGATACAATTTTGAACACTTACAATAATTTTGCAAAGCACAAAAATATTCATTGCATTGAAAAAGCTTGGCAGAAAACTATTTCAATTTTTTTACATAAGAGTAGAGGTCACATCATAGATATAATTTTGTGTTTTGTGCTATTCCTTTAACAAGATATGAATATTTTTCTATATTCCTACAAAAACTTCCTTGCAAATCAAAACTACAATGATATATCATCTCACCCCAATTAAAATGGCTTTAAGCCAAAAGCCTGTTATTCATTATATCAGGCAATAATGAATGTCGGTGAGGATGTAGAGAAAATGGAACACCTGTACATTGTTGGTGGGAATGTAAATTAGTACAATCACTATGGAGAACAGTTTGGAGGTCCTAAAAAAACTAAAAATAGAACTACCAATATGATCCAGCAATCCCAATGCCAGGTATACACCCAAAAGTAAGGAAATCAGTACATTAGAGATATCTGCCCTCCCATGTTTATTGCAGCACTATTCACAATAGCCAACATTTGGACCTAAGTGTCCATTAACAGTTGAACAAATAAAGAAAATGTGGTACATATACACAATGGAGTACTATTCAGTCATAAAAAAGAATGAGATTCTGTCATTTGCAAGGACATGAATGAAGCTAGAGGTCATTATGTTAAGTGAAATAACACTTTTTCTTTCTGAGCCAGGCACAGAAAGAAAAACTTCACATGTTCTCACTTATTTGTAGGAGCTAAAAATTAAAACAATTGAACTTATGGAGATAGACAGTAAAAGGATGGTTACCAGAGGCTGGGTAGGGTACTGGAATGTCAGAAGGGGGAAAGTGGAAATGGTTAACAGGTACAAAAAATAGAATGAATGAATAAGACTTAGTATTTGCTATCAAAACAAGATGACTATAGTCAATAAAAATTAAATATCAACTTAAAAATAACTAAAGTGTATAATTGGATTGTTTGTGACACAAGGGATAAATGTTTGAAGTGATGGATACCCCATTTACCCTGATATGATTATTAAGTATTGCATGCCTGTATCAAAATATCTCAAGTAACCTGTAAATACACACCTACAATGTACCTCCAAAATTAAAAACTTTAAAAAACCCAAACACTTCCTAGTAGGTATTTTATTCACCATGTAATAGTTTGTCAGTAGAGAGATGGTTGGGGCAGGTTTTAATGCCCTCCAATCCCATTCTTCATTACCCACAAGCAACCCCAAATAAATATTCCGTCTAAGTAAAAAGAGCATTTACTCTATCTAAATGCAGATTTAAGTCCCCGGTCCTCCGTCTTACAAAAGAGTGTACCCCAAGCCCCTACCACGTAGAAATGCTGGCATTCTACTGACTACCAAGAGTGTGCCGTGACTGACAAACTCCTACCCTGTTGGTGAGCCTGCAGGTTGTTTCTAATCCTTTGAAATTTTAAATTGTCCATTCACATTGCCATTTTTCTTCTTTTGGGCTACTTCCTTGGCATACATTTTTATAAAAAGGCTTAATAAATGCAAGATAATTTTTTTCTGGAACTTGATACACAATACTAAAGTGGCATTCTTATTTATATTTGCACCCAGGATATACAAATTAACATACTGTATTTAACCAGTGTCCTTAGTCGAAAACTAAGGAAATAATTGGTTCTTCCAGAAGTCCAGAGAGTAAGTCTTGGAAGACTACACAGCCTTGAAGAATGCTCACGTCACTCTCCAGGACTGCTTTGGAGAAAACCGTGCTGCTGCCATCAGGAAATACCACCACAGCTTATCTGCTGAGTCTGGGCACTGGCTGATGCCAGGAACTCTGCTGTCATTTCCAACAGAAAATAAATTCTGTGCAGCATCTGCACCCTCTCTTTTCCTTCTTCTCTAACAAAATCTCAATTGGCTATATTTTATTGGTGGAGCCTAGGTTACATGTCTGTGTATCTGTTGCAAAAGAGGTTGGGAAAATAAGTTATTTATTTTTCCTTAAGAGGCAGAACTCATAAGAACTTCTCCAAATATAAGAACATTGTTCAAAAGATGCTGTTGGCCACAAATGTGACATATGTCTGCCTCACTTTCCATAACTCTGCCAGCATTAAATGATTGTTTTTGCGAATCAGTTATAAAACAGGGTTTTTTTTTCATTTTTCTGATTACTAATTATATTCCCCCTCAAGTTTTTAATGAACTAATTTTATATTCATTTACATAAACTATCAGTCCACCTTCCTTGCCAATGTTTCTATTAGAAATATCTGTAAATGTATTTATTAATGTATTTCTTAGAAATATACAGGAACTCTTCTGTACTATAGAGCTGAAACTTGGTTGCCAATGTTTTAATCTTTCAACATCTATCAACATCTAAATGCCACAATCATTTCTGTGCAGAGTGAAGGTCAGGTAGGCTCAGTTCGTCCTACTCTGGCCTTTGCATCTTTTCATTGCTGTGATATTGTTTATTCCAAGAAGCAGCTGGTCTCTGTTCCCCTGCATTGACATATGCCCAGATAATTTCAAGTTACTCCAGAAAGAGAAGGAAATATGAATCCAAAAATCACAAGTATTTGTTTGTTTTGTGTTTGTGCACATTACATGAATCAAGTTTTGTAGGAAGCATAAGGACATTATCCCTTCAAGTGGCTAAGATAGATGCTCTCGTCTCAGATGGTATTTTTTAAACAAAAACAACAGACTTGACCTTGACATCTTTCTCTCATCTTCATTGTGGATTGATGAGATAGGCAAGGGAAATACTATTTGTTCTTTCTTTATGCCTAGATCCTTCACCCAAAGGATTCATTAGTTTACAAACATTGACCTCAAATTGAACCCAAGCCCTATTTGTCCACTCCACTCTACAAATGGCCATTTTACATAAAAAAGCAGAGCTAAGTAATTTTATCGAGGTTATAAATGCCTTAACAACAAAGCCAAGAATTGGATATTTCTGTTTTGGTCCCTTATTATTACTATTTCATATACCATTTATAGAGAAGTATACAACTACCCACTTACATTCTCCAGAGCCAGGGCATTAGGCAGCATTCTTTGGGGCACCAATCTGTAGTCCTTTCTCCTACACCAATAAAAATTTTAAAGATGCAAGTTACCTCCTAGACTGTTGGGAAAAGGCCCAAATCCTGGAGCAATCTGCCCGTGTTTTCTGACACATAAGGATTTGCTCGCTAATGCCTCCCATGTCTCTCTGGAAGGACTTTGATGAATGAATGGCATTTTTCACTACTTGGTGAATTGTGTGCTCCTGTGGATAATAAAAATAAATCCAACCAACATGATTACATTTCAGAGAAGAGGTGACAGAGCAGGGAGCAACCAATCAAAACTATCTAGAGCACCAAATTATGCCCCAGAGGAGTCATCTTGCATATCGTTGGTTCTGTTTCCATGGTAGTAAGGATTGCTTGGGATATTCAAAGGCAATTTAAATGCATTTAGGCCACAGCTTACAAGGGGATAATCTTGAGAAAATCAGAAGTGAGTAAACATTAACAGCTAGTAAAATAAGCAGTTTTGAAAACTGCACTCCATCTTGCTTGCTTTTCTGTTTGGGGAAAAATATTTTTTTTTGACATCTGGAAATTATGTCTGCTTCTAACTTGGGCTTAAGATGACTCATTTCAAGACAGTGCCACAATTGCCATATGCTGGAATGCAGAAACTTGAGGTTGCTTATTTTTTAAATTTAATTTTTTAGCTTAAAGGTGTGAATTTGCATTACTCTTCTCCCCAGGGCCAGCCTGAGGAGTGTGCAGACCAGGCCTGGAGGGTCCCCCTTTCTGAAAATACAACTGCTCACTGATGCTGCAGGGATAGAGATTCACTTCTTTAAGTTCTGCGGACGTTTTAGTGTTTCAGAGTCTCCAGGGGAAATTCAAAGGTCCCTCTGCGAAGGCAACTTAGACTGGCACCTGAAGCATCACCAGTTGTTCTCTGCTAAGACCCTGGTAGGAACCTGGAAAGAAGACATGAGATGGACACAGAAAAAGGAAGAAGGGACTGGAAAAAGGAAGTGCCAGTAGCAAAAACGAAGAGCCTATTTTCTCATTTTTCCCCTAGAGCATTTCATGATTGTAATAATGAGACAAAGGCCTAGTGTTGCTCTATTTATTGTATAATTTTGTTTAACAGATGCCTTTTTAGCACTTACTATGTGTTAGACACCAATCTATACGCTTTACAAATATTAACTCACTTATTCCTTATAACCACCTTAAGGCATGAACCCTTTTATTATCCCCACTGGATAGAAGAGAAAAAAGGCACACAGAGGTTGAGGTGGAGGGTCTCAAGGTCACAAGCTAGTAAGTGGCAGATCCAAGATTCTGCATCGAAGTCATTGGGTGCCAGCATGCCAGCTCTCAGCCGCTGTACTCTGCCTATATACAACATTTTCAATTCTTTTTGAAAGTATTGGTATTAGAAAATGGGGATGAGAAGTCAGTTTAAGTAACAGCTAGCTCCTGGAATTTGGCTTTCAGTTGGAGAATTTATAATAATGTCTATAGCGAACTGGGAAGGCAGAGTCCTGGAATTCTATTCCTTCGTCTGTTTTGTGTGGCACTTAGAGAGCTAGAGCAACTCACAACCTCTGTATTCATCTTTGGATGGAAATTTTGAAGTTCATCAGATAAGAATTTTAATTTTCAAATAAAAGAGAAGTTGAACTTTCCCAGGGTCATTTGGGCATTAGCCCAAAAGTGAAGGAAACTTCACTTTTTGATCATTCAAAAACAGAGAATAGTGGGATGAGAGAATAAAGGAGGGACTCAAAGTATTTTGTGGAATCTGAAACTCTTCTATGTGGCTTAGATCATGGGAATTTTCTTGGCCTGCATTGTGAAGGTAGCATGACCCTTTCTCTATGAGGGATGTGAGTTATTCACTGTTTCAAACTGTGCAATTGCTTCATTATGTCCACACCCACATTTTTCTGTTTATAGCCAAAGGAAAGGCCTGTTGTTGATACTAAATCACCACCTGAAAACAAGAGTATCATAATTCTTAATTAATTCTTAATCTAAAATGTCTTACACTGTCTGGGGAACATTATATTTTATTTGAGATTGAAAAACAATCTTCAGTCATCCTTTATATGAGAAAAAGTATTAAATCTTTCTACAAATTACAAATGTCTAGATAGAGGTATTAAATCTTCAAAAAAATTTTAAATAGCCTTCACAACCCTCAAAATTGTGTTTTACTTTTTAAGATGTTATGCTTTTTTACACATTAGCGAATTTATTCACAGAACATGGGTTTTAAGCCTTGGAGAGTTACGGAATACCTAAATGGTTACAAGCCATTGCTCAGAAGCCATTGCACTCCAAAGTCTCAACGGAGTGCTATTTTGGTCCCCCACAGGACATTTGGCAATGTCTGGAGGCATTTTTGATTATCATAACTTGTGATGGTGGGAGGTTGTTACTGATATTTAATGGGTTAAGTCCAGGGATGCTGCTAAACATTTTATAATGTACTAGACAGCCCCCTACAACCAAGAATTATCTGGCCCAAAATGTTAATAGTGCTGAGTTTGAGAAACCCTGCAATAGAGATTTTCAAAGCTATATTTGTAGGACTTTTTACATAGACCCTTAATTTTATGTTGCTTGCTTTATAAGCCCCCCCTTTTAGACAGCTAGTACACCTGGGAGTTTACTGGCTCACAAAGGCACCCAGTGGGACTCAATGATCAGAGAGAATCAGGGAAGCTCTATCTCAGGGGTTAAGGGTTCAAACCACAGTAAAAACAATTTTTTGAGCTAACTCAGAAAACTAATCTTTACTTATAACTTAGAAAAAATACTTGCTAAGCATTAATCTTGGAGGAACTTTTGGAGTTCACTGCCTGGCTTGTGTTTCTCGTTGCAGATCGTGGGATAACATCTGTGTCTGTATGGTTCAACTTCATGCTCCTCAGCTCCTGGAAATCTTAAAGAATAGGCATTGCCAGTAGGACCTTTTGTTAAAAGAGTACAAAGTACCACAGAGTGGTAGTAAGATGATGGACTTTGGATTCAAGTGTCATCATTTTTGGATGTGTGGTTTTCTTTAATGTAATCTTCAGGACGCTCATATGAAGATATCAATCTTAACACACTTCGTCAAATAATATGAAATGGCTCATCCATATCATATGCTCTCCAATGCCCGGCATACAGTATATGTTCAATTAATGCCAATTGTCTTCTCCCTGCTTATCTCTCTTAGGTAGAACTCTTCCCTTCCTTTCCTAGTTCATAAAAATAAAACTTGGACTCTTGCAAGTATTCGGAAGGGAAGTTCTGGCCTTACTTCCAGCTATGATATTCCTCTACAAGGGAGTAGAAAAGATTTGATTGGTGAGATTTAGGGAAAAGAGCCCCATGAGTTCACATGGAGCTTTTGTACAGATGACACAAAAGGGCTCCCTCTGGGTGGACACAGCCCTCTGTCCACATGGCTTGATGGACAGATGGTATCTTTATGTAACATAGATTCAAACCAGTGAGTATAGCTTAGCTAGTGAAATGTGTGCTGGATTTCAATCCCTACCTGCTCCTTGGCTGGCACCCTGTGCAGGCAACAACCCACATTGACATAGGCATTCTCATTTTCAGAACTGCCCTGCCTGCAAAGGGCATATTTTTTCCTCTGTTCCTGATTCTATGGGGTAATCACACCTGGATCAAGATCCAATGACAGGCTTCCAGAGGCAGGCTTGTTTTTTATTCCATGCTAGTAGGTATGAGGCAGGTAGCTGTTTGCCTAGTGGGAAGGTGGTTGCTGAGCAAATCTTAGCTGATTTACAGGGTCAAGAAATCTAAACCTTGGGGAAGGAATAGGAAGCTTGGTCTTGCCTGAAGGTCCATGTAGCAAGAAAAAGGTCTTTTTCTTTCTTTTTTTTTTTGAGATGGAGTCTTGCTCTATCACCCAGACCGGAGTGCAGTGGTGTGCTCTCAGCTCACTGCAAACTCCTCCTCCCAGGTTCAAGTGATTCTCATGCCTCAGCCTCCCGAGTAGTTGGGATTACAGGTGTCTGCCACCACGCCCAGGTAATTTTTGTATTTTTAGTAGAGATGGGGTTTCACCGTGATGGCCAGGCTGATCTCAAACTCCTGACCTCAAGTGATCCTCCTGCCTCAGCCTCCCAAAGTGCTGGAATTACAGGCATGAGCCATCTCACCCAGCCCACGTAGCATTCTTCATATCATTCCTGACTGTTGTTCAATTGGTTCAGAATCTATAGAGGAAAGGGGTGAGATGAACATTTAAGAAACTCCAAGCCAGGCTCTATGACACACGCCTGTAATGCCAGTGCTTTGGGAAGCCGAAGTAGGAGGACTGGAGGCCAGGAGTTTGAGACCTACCTGGGCAAAGTAGTGAGATCCTGTTGCTACAAAAAAATTTTTTTACATAATTAGCGGGGAGTAGTAACACACTCCTATAGTCCCAGCTGCTGGGAAGGCTGACCTGGGAGAATGGCTTGAACCCAGGAGTTCCAGGCTGCAGTGAATTATGATGAGGCCACTGCACTCCAGCCCAGCGACACAGCAAGACCCTGTCTCTAAAAAATAAATAACAAATACATAAATACAGCTAAAATAAAACAAAAGAAACTCCAACACGTTTATGTGGTCATTGATTCATTTATACTACAAATGCTTTCCAGCATTTTCATGTGGCAGGTACAATGGTATAACTTAGGGATAAAACTTTGGATCATATATAATTCTCTGCTCTAAAAGTACTTACAGCCCAGTGGGAAAGAGAAACAAGTCACAACAACATGGTGTAACTAGCTGTCTAATAGACATATATATGGGGCGCTTGGGAACATGAGAGTAGAACAAGAACTTAGTCTGTGAGGGGCAAAGAAATCCAGAACTCCTCTCCCAAGAGAGGTGACACCTGAACTGTCTTGAAGACAGAGGAGACGTTTTGCAAGCATATATGGAGGTGAGTGGGAACATGGAATCTAGGGTGATGCTCAAACTTATGGCTTGGGCAACCACGTGAATAGTGGGGGTAGTCATTAGGGATGAAGAGGTAGAGAGAGAGAGTTTTGGATGTGCAGCTTGGAAATGATGGCCTGTGTGTGTCACCTGGAGTTGTGTAGTAGCCATATATGGCAGATACTGTATTAAATGATTTCTATGTTTTATTTCATTTACTTTTCCCCAAACTGTATGAATTATATACAATTATCTCCACCTTACAGATAAGGAAAGCAAGGCTTTTCTCAAGGCCATACAGTGGCAGAGCTGCAATTTGAATGCAGGTGTGTCTATGCCAAAGCCCATATTCTTTCCAGGATCTGAAGCTGCTTCTGGGCTACATAATAGAGGTCAGGGCTGAAGAATCTGGTTTGGGGATACTTAAGCCAGAAATGATGGGTCACTCTGCATTTGCATTTACCTTGTTACAATTGCATCTAGATGTTCTTGTCATAGTAATTTACATAACATAATTTAATTTATACTATTCTTCTTTTTTTTTTTTGTAATATAAGAGCTAATTGTGCAGTGGTATCTTTTTATTATTGTTTATTTTTTCTTACTTTATAAGTCAAAATTCAAGCCATAATTCAGTCAGTTTTAATGCTATTAACAGTTTGCTGGCTGACTCCCAACCAACCACAATTTAATCTGCTTTGATAGGAGCATACCATTTTCACAGGCAGAAGAACCGATCATTGTAGTCAACCCAGCTCACAGCTTAAATGTGGTCTCAAGAAGATAAAAAGTTTATCCCATGAGCTAGAACTAGCATATGCATTATAAAAACTGCAGCTGGTGATGCCACAAAGAAAGCATTTGTTTGAGTTCATTTTTTGAAGCTGCCAAAGTAGAAAAACAGTCTGCTTTCACTCTGACCAGAACTGACCCTCTCTTCTATATCTCTCTCTCTAGCTTTTCCTCATCTCTATCTCCATCTCTTGGTTTCTCTGACTCTGTCTTTTCTTTCTTTGTTAACACGTTGGAATTTATTGTTTAAACTTATAATTCTCAAAACTAGAAAATCAAGGCCTCTTTTGGAAGAGGAAAATGTTATCTGACCAGATTAATAGGCATAGGGGAATATCCAAACAGCTGGAATGTCCTGGTTTTCATGTACCTTTCATTGAAATTAAGAATAAACATCCAAAATTCTTCGTAAATCATGTTGTATGCAACTATTGAGTAATAAATACAAATCATCCAGTAGAGGGCGATGCTGACTTATTTATGGATGCCTTCAGTAGAAAATGCAAATTAAGTAATAAAAGACTTTTCTAGATGTAAATTGTTCAACCAATATGCAGATCAGATTATTCTTAATGCAGTAAAATCATCTTAATTAACATTTAATTGAATCAGATCTTGTGATAATTTGCTCAAAGACTAAATTAAATAATAGTTTTTAAAAGCCCTGGGCTGAGAATTAATGAATCCGCTTTCACTTTTCCTCTAAACCTGGGGCTCTGTGGCCTTTAGATAGCCTTTTAAGCTCTCCGAGCCTCATTTTTCTCACCTAGAAAATGACACATTTGGCCCAGATAGAGGGTAAATTCCCTTTTGCTTTAAGAAGCACTTATTCTATGAACCAGTATGTTAAATATATTAATTCTGTAAAAGAGATTTTCTGGGGAAGTTTGAAGGGGTAATTTCCAATCCTCACTCATCATCAGAATCACTGAAGTAGTCTCATTCCAAAGCCTTTGCAGGACTTTCCAGGAAATAAAGGGGACTAGATTGTAAGTGGTGTGAGAGAACGCGCATATCACTGGCTATCCTGAGACTTCAACCTTTATATACTTAAGAAGAAGTTCTGACATCATACCAAGAAAGCAGTTTGAGTTCAAGATAGACACTTGATGTACATCAGGACATCAGAGGGCAAGAATTATCTAGTGCTCATGTAGCTCATCTAGTTACGAGTGCTCATGGAGCTGGTTCTTCCCTCCTTACTGAGTCATGGAAAACTATACCTGCCAGCCTCCTTGCTTGCATTCTCACACAGAACTTTTTCTGTAAAAATCCAGATAGTAAATATATTATTCTTTGTGAATCATATGGTCCCTGTCACAATAATCAACTCTAGTGTTGTCGTGCAAAAACAACTGTATCATTTTTCTATATCTTGTAACAATTTATGCAAAATTTAGTGGCTTAAAACAGTACACATTTATTATCTCAGTTTCTGTGGGACAAAATCCTGGCATAAACTCACAGGGTTCTCTGCTTCATGGTCTCTCGCAAGGCTATAATCAAGGTGTAGGCCAGCGGTATGGTCTCTTACAGAGGCTCAACTGGAAGAAGATCTGATTTGAAGCTCACTTACGTGGTTGTTGATTGGATTCATAGAGCGTTTGACTGAGAGCCTCGATTCCTTGTTGGCAGAGGCCACTTTCAGTTCCTTGCCTGTGGGCCTTGCACACATGGCAGCTTGCTGCATCCATGCTTGCAAGCTGAGAAGGTGAGAGTGAGAGAATAATAGCAAGAAGAGGTCACAGTCTTTCCAAATTGAACCACAGAAATGACACTCCATCATTTTTTTTTTTCCTAGATGGGGTCTTGTTATGTTTCCCAGGCTGAAGTGTAGTGGTTATTCAGTGGTGTTATCATAGTGCACTATAGCCTCGAACTACCTGGCTCAAGAAATCCTCGCACCTCAGCCTCCTCAGCAACTGGGACTATAGATGCATGCAGCAATATCCAGTTTCCCATCACTTTTGCTCTATTGTATTTGTTAGAAGCAAGTGACTAGATCCAGCCCCCATTCAAACAGGAGAATTGCATAAGGATGTAAATACTAAGGGAGAGCTATCCATGTCAGGAGATACCTGACACAGCAGCCATGGACAGTATAACAATAAGTGGGCAAAGATGTGTTCCTATAAAACTTTATTTATAGAAAAAAGGCAGATAGAGTAATGTCAGCAAAAATGGTAGAGTAGGTAGCTCCCAGAGCATGTCTCTCCACAGAAAAATCAAAAACTCAAGCAAAAACTCTCAGAATCAACTTTGTGAGAATTCCTTAAAACAAACAAAAAAATGTACAGCTCCAAAAGTGAATACTGAATGAAGAAAAAGGGAACTAAAAGTGGTAAGTTATCAAAGAGAGTAAAAATGTAACCAGCAAATGGAAGAAAATATTTGCAAATCATATATCTGATAATGGATTAATATTCAAAATATATAATTATTATAACTTTACAACAGCAAAACAACAACAACAAGAGCACACATACAAAACAGCTCAAATACGGGCAAAGGACTTGAAATAGCATTTCTTCAAAGCAGATGTAGAAATGGGCAATAAACACATGAAAAGATGCTCAACATCACTAACTATTAGGAAAATGCAAATCAAAACCATAATGAGATACCATGTTATATCCGTTAGGATGGTTACTATCAAAACCTAGACAATAACAAGTGTGGCTAATAATGTAGAGAAATTGAAACCCTTATGTGTTGCTCACGGGGATGTGAAATGCTACAGCCACTGTGAAATACGACATAACAGTTCTTTAAAAAGTTAAGCATAGAATTTTAATATAATTACAGTAATTACACTTCTGGGTCTATACCCAAAGGAACTGAAAGCAGGAACTTACACAAATATTTTTCCTTTTTAGTTGACATGTAGTAATTTTACATATTTATGGGACACAGAGTAATATTTTGATACACGTATGCAACGTGCATTGATCAAATCAGGGTAATTAATATATCCATCACCTCAAACATTTATATTTTTTGTGTGTGGGGAATATTTGAAATCCTCTCTTCTAGCTTTTTGAATAATTAATACATTATTATTAACTATATTCGGACTGTAGTTCTTACAGTACTATAGAGCCTGATAATTTATTCCTCCTATCTAGCTGTAATTTTGTGCCTGTTAACTGACCTCTCTCTATCCTTCTCTTGCCCCTACCCTCCCCAGTCTCTAAGAACCGTAATTCTACTCTCTACTCCTATGAGCTTACGTTTTGACTCCCACATATGACTAAGAGTATACAATATTTATCTTTCTCTCACACAAATATTCACCAATATTCATAGTATTATTCATTAAAAGGTGGAAATCACCCAGATTTCTATTGACAAAAGAATGGATAAACGAAATGTAGCATATACATACAGAGGAATATTATTCAGCCTTTAAAAAGCAATGAAATTCCAAAACATGCTATGACATGGATGAACCTCGAGGATATTATGCTAAATGAAATAAGCTAGACATCAAAGGACAAATATTATATGATTTCATATATATGAGGTACCTGGAATACTCAAATTCATAGAGAAAGAAAGTAGAATAGTGGTTACCAGGGCCAGGGGAAGAGGATAGGGAGTTATTGTTTAATGGATACAGAGTTTCAGTTTGAGATAATGAAAAAATGTTTGCAAATTTGGATCACATTTGCACAACAGTTTGATTATACTTAAGGCCATTGCATTGTATATTTAAAGATAGTTAAAATGGTAAATTTTATTATGCATATTTTACCATGATAAAGAATAAATGGAAAAAAAGAGTAATCTCTAGCTACAGAGATGAAATACGGCACAGTGACAAAAATCACAGATTCTAGAGTTCCACCTCCTACAAATCCCGGCCCTGCCATTTACTAGCTGCATGACATTAACTTCTCTATCCCTCAGTTTTCTCACTTGTAAAATGAACATAATAATAACACTATCTCACAGGGTTGTTCAGAAGATGAAATTATTTCATATTCGTAAAACATTCAGAAAAATACCTGGCTATATAAGAGTTTATTAAATAAACATTATAATACTGTTCTTTATCTTGCTTTTAAGTTTCAATTTTTGACAAAAAATTATAAAGCATGCCAAGAAACAAGAATGGCCCATTCACAGAAGAAATGAACAAAAACTATCTCTGAGAAAGCACAGACATTGGACTACCTAGTCAAACTGTCTCAAATATGCTCAAAGAGCTAACGGAAACCATGGACAAAATGTGAGAGAAAATCAGGAAAATGATAACTGAATAGAAAATATCAATAAAAAATAGAAATTATAAAAAGAAACCAGACAGAAATTTTGTACCTAAAAAGTAGAGTAACTGAAATAAAAATTTCTCTAGAGAATTTTAATAGCATATTTGAGCATGGTGATAGAAAGATTAGCAAACATGATGATAGGTCCATTGAAATTATTCAGTCAAGGAATGCAGAAAAACAAACAGTGCCTGAGAGACCCATGGGATGCCATTAAGCAAACCAAATACACATATTGTGAATCCCAGAAGGAGAGGAGAGGACAAAGTGGTCAGAAAAAAATATTTGAACAAATAATGGCTAAAAATTTCCTGAATTTGATTTTTTAAAATTAAAACATGAATCTAAACATTTAAGGAGCTCAATGAACTCCAAAAAGGATAAATGCAAAAAGAATCATGCCAGGACACATAATCAAATTATCAAAAGACAAAGATGGGGAAGCAACTCATCATGTACAAGTGATCTTTAATAAGACTGATGGTGGGTTCCTCCTTAGAAATCATAGAGGCCAGAAAGCAGTTGGGTAATATTTTTAATTTTTAAGATTATCTTGTTATTGTTTCTGTTTTGTCTTTTACAAGATGAAAATTTAATAAAAATTGTTCAGTGGGTATGTGTAATCCACAGGGCTATATAGTTACATGGGATTGTGATAGGAATTTAAAATAGAATAGATGCTGGAGTAAATGTTACATATTATCATCATCTGACTTGTCTTCTTCATTCAAAGATTCTTTAGCATATTTATCTGCTTATTCCCTTATACCTTTTGAAACAATTTCATGTCTTCCTTTAGTTAAACCACTAACCCCGCTGAGTTCTTAAGCTTTATCCTTAACTTCATCATGTACTATGTAAATTACTTGAGCAACTTCTTTAACAGTGTCATAGCAGGTCGTTGCTTTCATTGGAAGCTTTTCTATTTCTGTTTTACAGCTTGCCTGGCTTTGCCCATGGCACAGCCCCAATAACCATATAAAACACATGATGAGTCCATCATGGAAAATTGTGCACTGTCATTCATACTGTAAGATCCTAACATGAAACTGAAGGCAAAAGATCTAACGGCACTATAGAGTGTATATGCATGTATATACATGTCCACTGTGTTTGCAAGATGTTTTAGTGGAGTGTTATAGCCAAAGTTAGATTTAAAGTTGGAAACTTCTTCTCTTGCTATGTCTGCTAAAGAGCAAGCAACTTCCAACAAACCTGCTGCCAGCATTCCAACATTCCAATCCAATGTGCTGATCAACATTAATAAGTCATTTGTTGGAAACTCCTTCACAAAGTTTTGAAAGCACTAATTTTTTTAGACCCCAAAAGCAATGCTATGTTTATATATGATTCCAATCACTATACTATTTCCCACAGCCTTCATAGCATATTCAACTTGAAAAGCTCTTTCACCAGAAGAGAATGTAGAGGGTGACAGGTCATACTTAGGGCCTGATGGGAGGTGATTGGATCATGAAGGTGGATTTCTCATGAATGGTTTAGCACCATCCCCTTGATGCTCTTCCTGTGATAGTGGGTGAATTCTTGCAAAATCTGGTTATTTAAAAGTATGTAGCACCTCCTCTCCCCTCTTGCTCTCTCTCGCTCCTGCTCAGGCCATGTGACATACCTACTCTTCCTTTGCCTCCTGCCATGATTGTAAGTTTCCTGAGGCCTCCCCAGAAGCCAACCAGATGCCAGCATCCAATGCTTCCTTCACTCTCTGTCCTGCAGGAGACACTAGGCAATTACCCATTTTATAACTTCAAGTCAACATTGTATTAGAAATTCCTGACAGTGCGCAAAAAAAAAAAAAAAAAAAAAGAAATTAAGACATAAGAATTGGGAAAAAGAAATTAGACTATAATTATATTATAAATAATAGGTTTAATTATATAGAAAACATATAGAATTTAAAAATAGGAGAATTTAAAAATAGTAGAATTTAGCACAGTGCCTTGTTATAGAAGCAATTTATAATAGTTAATTTCATATTCATATACCAGCAGCAAGCAACTAGAAAACATAATTTAAAAGAACATAAAATTTGAAATAGCATGAAGCAATATTGAGTACAAAGGAACAAATACATCCATGTGTTGCTTAATGATGGGAATACATTCTGAGAAATGGGTTGTTAGGTGATTCTGTCATTGTAGGAACATCATAGAGTATACTTACACAAACCTAGATGGTATAGCTTACTATACATCTAGGATAGATACTATACCCTAGGCTACAAACCTGTGTAGCATGTTACTGTACTGAATACTGTAGGCAATTATAACACAATGGTAAGTATTTGTGTATCTAAACATATCTAAATATAGTCTTAATTTAGCAATTTTACTCTTAGGAATTCATCTCATAGAAATTCAGCTCATAGAAGTAACAGCATCAGTATAGAAGGAACACACATACACAAGGATATAAACCATTGGTTGTAGTTATTTAATACAAAAAGGAAAGAGTTTTAATGCCCATCAGTAATGGATGTGATTGAATAATTGTGATATATCTATTCAATGAGGCAGTGGATAGTGATTAAAAAGAAAGTGTCAAATCTATTGAATCTATCTGGAGGGACGTTCATGATATTGGTAAACTGGAAAGGCAAGTCTCAGTGTGAAGTGTATAATACAATACTGTTTTTATAAGTTCAACCAAAAATCCATAGGGATATTGCTGATATTTGATCATTTTTAAATCTACGAAAATGGAAAGTTCGTATAATTCATTATAATATTTGAGAATGTTTATATGAGAAAGGGAATGTTGTAGGAAGGCTCATCCCAGGCTCTGAGCTATGGTTAGCCTACTGTGGTAGGTGAGAGTTCACACAGGGAAGATCATCTACTTTTCCTTAAGCCTTCCTGCATCATTTATTTACATGGATTGCAATAAAGTTTTGCTATTTTTGAAATTTTTAAAAAATCTATTAAGGTTAATTTATAAAAATGAAAAAGTTTTTTATTTGAAATCTTTTTTTTTTTTTGAGACAGAGTCTCGCTCTGTCGCCCAGGCTGGAGTACAGTGGCCTGATCTCTGCTCACTGCAAGCTCCGCCTCCCGGGTTCACGCCATTCTCCTGGCTCAGCCTCCCAAGTAGCTGGGACTACAGGCGCCCGCCACCGTGACTGGCTAATTTTTTGTATTTTTAGTAGAGACAGGGTTTCACCGTGTTAGCCAGGATGGTCTCTATCTCCTGACCCCATGATCAGCCCGCCTCGGCCTCCCAAAGTGCTGGGATTACAGGTGTGAGCCATCGCGCCCAGCTGAAATCTTATTTTCATCATTTCAAAGCAAGTGTTTCATTATACTGGCAACTGACTTCTGAAAAGGTAAGTTTCAGAATGTAATATGCACTTCCTAATTTACTGCCTAATGGATAACTAAATGAATAAATGAGTGATAGCATTTTGATGACTTTCCCCCCCACATGCATACTTCACAGCATTATTTTAATCTAATCATTAAAGTAAAAGGCTCATTCACCAGAATGTAAGTTCCATCAGGAAAGGAATTTTTGTCTGTTCTATCCATTGTTGTATTTACAGCTCATAAGCTGGTATATAGTGAGTGCAATTGTTTTTAAATGAATAAATGAATGCTTTGGTGGGAGTGAAAAGGAAGACGAAAATTCTCCAGTAGTTTGTGTGATTCTGTGAGATGGTAGACAACGGGAATGATGGTTTTGTATCAACTTGGGTGAGATAAGGAAATTGGTACTTTTACAATATGGTACAAATTTTTCTGTACCTAATCAACAAAAGGCAACAATATTTTTCTTTTCCTATTTGAATTAGATTTCTCTTTAATTACTCATCACTGTTGATTAATATAATAGGTTACTGATACTCTACAGAAATACAACACACCAGCTGCTGCTCCCTTTGGCAAAGTTCAGGGGTTTTGTTTGTTTGTTGGGAACAGGATCTTGCTCTGTCGCTCAGGCTGGAGTGCAGTGGCCCCATCAAAGCTCACTGCAGCCTCGATCTCCTGGGCTCAAGTGATCCTCCTGCCTCAGCCTTCTGAGTAGCTGGGACTACAGTTGCATGCCATCACATCTGCCTAATTTTTTACCGTTTTGTAGAGACAGTGTCTCACCATGTTGCCCAGGCTGGTCTCTAACTCGTGGGTTCAACTGATACTCCCACCTTAACCTCCCAAAGTGTTGGGATTGCAGGTGTGGGCCACCATGTCCGGTGAAAGTTTAGGTTTCATTCCAAATATTTTGAGTAGGTAACTGACTTCGGCTTTTAAAAGAGAACTCTAGCCATTGAGTAGAAAATAGACATGGGGGAGGAGGAGTGGAGAGTGATAGTCGTGGTTCCAGTGAGGAGGCCATCGCAGTGATTAAGTGAAGAGGTGATGTTAGCTTGGACCAGGATAATGGCAGGATTTGAGATGTAGTCAATTAGAAGAGAAGCCTATTTAGAGCTAGAAATAGTAACTGGCTTATTTGACCATTTCAATCCCACAGGGGTATACATTTGAAACAGTTTTATTTTATTCTAGTTACTATTAAATCTTCCTTTCTTGTCCCTTTACAGTATTTCTGATAGGTGGCACAGTTATCTGATCATGTGCAAGCATTATAATGCCTGATCTAGCCTATTTCAATGTAAAACTTTATCTCAATTTTAATTTCATGTTCATCTCTTCTCTACACCCTACCCACACATGCTCACTCCCTATCTCCCATTGCTACCCATGCAGGCCAATTTTGGAATGGGAGAGGGGAGATGAAAAGGGACAAGTCACTTTTTTTTTCCTTTTTGAGACGAAGTCTCACTTTGTCGCCCAGGCTAGAGTACAGTGGTATGATCATAACTCACTGCAGCCTCAATCTCCTGGGCTGAAGCCACCCTCATGCCTCTCCAGTGTCTGGGACTACAGGCACACACCACCTCGCTGGGCTAAGTTTTAAATTTTTTTGTACAGATGGGGACTTGCCATGTTGCCCAGGCTGGTCTCAAACTCCTAGGCTCAAGCAATCCTCCCAGCTTGGCTTCCCAAAGTGCTGGGATTGCAAGCGTGAGCTGCCGCGCCCGGCCTTCACTTTTATTTAAGTGGTTGTGTGATTAATTGCAAACCTCTCCACTTTGTTGATGCCTTCTGTGCAGCGGACATCCAAGTTCTTTGGCCTTTTGAGTGGTCATATGGAGGCTGTCAGAATGATTCCAATGAGACCTCCCTCTGCCTAGTTTTCTGCCAGGGGAGATCGGACCTCTTCTAATCCAACCTCTTCTAATCTCTCAGCTCCATCCCCATGGTCTTACTGTCTGGTTCCCTTTGTCATGCTGCCAGTCCCCTGATGTGGTGACATAAGTCTTGTTACCTCCCATCACTTTGGTCTCAGGGAGTTCTAGAGTCCTTGCCACACCCAGTAATGGTCTTACAGGCAGCCCCACTGTGGTCCCTCTCTCTGCTCTGCCATCTCACTTCTCCCTTCTCTTTTCCCTGTTGAAGTCTGTTGCCTGAGCAAGAGCTAATATCAGTCTCCTTTCTCAACAGTCTCCGTTCTCTCGGGTATCCCAATTCCTGTGAGCTTCCCTCCTTTGCATGAGGAAGGAGGAAAAAGCCACAGCCCTTCTCTGAGGCTGTTGACTCACTGCCTCATTTCCCATGACTCTTTCTGACATTTCCTTCTGGGACAGGTTAAAAATGGGAGAGGGAATCACTGGGGCCATGTTTAGGAGTGGCATGACAGGTTCTTTTCCTATGAATAAGTCTGAGGAGGTGTCTGGCTGTTTTTAGAATATGGATTGTGCAAGATGTATCTTTTTTCTCAGAGCTGGATTCTAGTGGCCAATTCTGAGGCCACAAGAAAATTTCCACTCAACATCTTATTAGGGATGATTCTGAGGTTTGGGGCTGCACAAATAGAGTATCATCTACTGAGATGGGAGAACACTGCAGGTAGAAACAGTTTGGAGGTAGGAATCATGAGTTCTGTTTTAGATATTTTAAGATTAGATGAGGATTAGGCAACTAGTAAGGATGTGAGTTTGGACCTGAGGGGAGAGGTCAGTGCCAGAAACACACTTTTGGGACTCAGGAGAGTACAGAGAATGCCAGCATATATGAATAGATAGAGGAGAAAGAGAAGGTCAAAGACTGTCCTGGGGTACTCCAAATTCAAAGGCCAGGAAAAGGAAAAGGAGAACCCAACAATGCAGACTAAGAAGGAACCAGCACCTATGAGCTAATGAAGTAGCATCGCTGTCTGGGGTACACACCTGGGGTTCATTGTCTCACACCAAGGAAATCAAGGACACCAACACAAGAAGTGGGTTTAGGAGCTGAGGTTTAACAGGCAAAAGAAAGAGAAAGAACAGCTCTGCCTCTTGCAAGAGAGAGGGACACCTGAATCAGACTTCCAGCCCACAGCTCAGTGCACCAGATTTTATAGACAGGCTTGAGGAGGCAGTGTCTGATTTACATAGGGCCCACAGATTGGTTGGACCAGATGTGACATTTACATAACACATGGGGAAGCTGGCTACTCCACCCTAATCTTACTATGCAAATGGGGTCTTCACCTGGCTGGTGCCATGTTTTCTCCTCCTTACTGTACACGTGGTTTGGCAAAGAGAAGGGAAGATGGAGCCGTCATTTTGATCATACCTAGTCCCAAGTCGCCTTTTCCTATTGACAGAACTGCTGGCATTCACCCATGCAGGCTTCCAGCTTGCTTGTCTATATCTGCAGCTTGATTTTACAGGCTGCTCTTTTTTAGAAAAGCAAATGATTTGGTGGCTGCTTTTCATTAAAAGGAAAACCTTACCGAGGACTTCCTTACCCTATCTGCCTAAATAATTTCTTTTTAACCTCTATATCAGTAAGAGGGACATCACTGGAAATGAAGTAAAAAGAGGGGTTTGAAAAATGGAAAACGGAAAATGGAAAAAGGAAATGACCAACTGTGTCGAATGCTGTTGAGAGGCTGAGTAAGATGAAGACTGACCACTGATCATTTAATATATCAAGATGGGGATCACTGGTGACAATAAGAAGAGTGGTTTCAGTGGAATAGTGGGGACAAAAGCCTGACAGGTGTAAGTTGAAGAGAGAATGAAGATGATGAAGTGGAAACAGTGCACATAGAAAACTCTTGAATTTCAATTTAAAGGGGCACAGAGAAAAATGAAACAATAACTGGAGGAGAATGTGGGGGATCAAAGAAATGTTTTTTCTTTAAGATGGAACATATTGTGCATGTTTTATACTGATGCAAATTTATAGAGGAAAAAATTTATGATGGAGGAGAGAAAATAACATGAGTAAAATTGCAATTATAATTAAGGTCAAAATTATAATAAAGCCATAATTATGATGATCTTTATAAAAGTAAAAAGCACTATATCATGTAGGACTCTTGGTTGCAAGTAATAGAAATTGAATTCAAACTAGTTGAAAAAAAAATCAGTTGAGTTAAAAAAAAAAAGGAAAGAATTTATTGACACAAATATCAATTGGGAGAATACAGAATGGGTCATAAAACTAGGGGAGAAGCCTCAAAAACTAGGGATTTAACAGTGACCAAGCTCTCCTCATTCATCTTTCATGTCTGCTTCTGCTTTTCTTTGCATGTTGTTCTCATTCTTTCATAGTTCAAATGTGCCTCTTCCACCTGGTCAGTGAGTTTGGTCACATTTTCCCAAAGCAACAGAAAAATCTTCCCCAACAGCACTAGCCAGTGAGTCCTTGGAGGGATGCTGAATGGTTGGCTGGGTTCATGTGTCCATCCCAGAACTCATCGGTTAGACTAGGGGGATGAGCATTCTTTGGCCAGGTGTGGGTGACATATGCAGCCACTGGCTGACTAGTGCTTACACACTTACTTCTTCCCTTGCATTTTTTAAAGTGCCCCTTACTGACAAATGCAACTCTTCTGTATATAGTCCATGCATTGCTTCCCAAAGAAAGACAACCTGAAGTCACTGGCATTCACCTTCAAGTCTGGTACCTCTTGTTGATGTACATTCCTTTGATGCAGATGTGGTCCAAACATATTTAAATATATTAAATAATACCTGTAAGAACCTCCAACACACACAATATCCAATGTTAGAGGGAAAAACAACTACAATGAGACCTCTCACTGATCCATGGCATAGTCATGTCTTGCGCTGCAGAGACAGGAAGGCCTCACTCCTTGACAGCAAATTGCCAATCTGGTTATGGTAAGCTTTGTACACCAGAAGGAACAAAGGTAAGGATTTGTCTTCCCTTCCCTGCACTGTTATTGGAGCCAGTGAGGGATATGAGAACTGCCTCAGCAACTGTGCCATGTAGGCCCGAAGTTCTCTGACAACACAACTCTCTTACCAGGCAGTCCACTCTGTTTCCTGGGAACCCTGTGATTGGTGAGGGATGCTGATGAGGGAAAGGGTGCAGACCTGGCCTAGCTAAGGGAGTGTTTCCTGGAGACACAGGGGGAGACATTACACAGCGGGCACAGCCTGTCATGTGTGCTTTTCAGCAAAACTCCATTTAAAAAAAACAATTTTTTTTTTTATTCCCTCAATCCATCTGCCCAAGGACAACTATCCAGGACATCCTCTTTGCTACATGCCAGGTAATGAGTTTATCCACAGATTGTGTGAACAAGATGTATTGTTTCCTGGCTGCTTATACTTTCATCTCTCTCTTTACCCTTTTAAATAATGCTTTGCTTTTTTTTACTTGAATCTTCTCTTTCATATATATAAGTAAGCTGAAGAACTGTAGTTACTTGAGTGAGAATAACTAACTCTTTCTGAAGTATTATTTTTTGAGACAGGCTCTTGCTCTGTTTCCCAGGCTAGAGTGCAGTGGCACAATCGTAGCTCACCACAGCCTCAACCTCCTGGGCTCCTGTGATCCTCCTGCCTCAGCCTCCAGAGTAGCTGGGACTACACATGTGTGCTACCATGCCTGGCTAATTTTTTTGATTTTTAATGGAGATGAGATCTTGCCATGTTGTCCAGGCTGGTCTCAAATTTATGAGCTCAAGTGATCCTCCCACGTCTGCCTCCCAAAGTGCTGGGATTAGAGGTGTGAGCCACCATGCCCAACTTAAGTATTATTTTTGACACTAGTGAAAACTTTCCACACTCCTAGGAAAGATTTACAGCCAGTATACAAGATCAACCACCAGAAATGATTTTAAATCTACTTAATCAGTCAACAACTCACCTCTGCAAGCATGCTTCTGGAAGCCATCCCAGCAGCGACAACCCCTTGCTTGTGAAAGCAAACCAGCTGGGAATGGACTGCTTCAATGAACATACCACTGAGTGCCAACGAATCTACTAAAGTCTCACTCAAGTAACTACAGTTCTTCAGCTGACACTGACCTACTCTGCCAGTCACCAAACTCCATGCTTCTGCAGAACCGTATTAAGATCAGTTCCCTG
Source organism: Macaca mulatta (assembly GCF_049350105.2). Classification (NCBI taxonomy): domain Eukaryota; kingdom Metazoa; phylum Chordata; class Mammalia; order Primates; family Cercopithecidae; genus Macaca; species Macaca mulatta. The sequence continues at coordinate 133,296,450 of NC_133412.1, read as the reverse complement.
ATCTGCTTAGAGAGACTGGGCCTGGTCAGCATAGCTCTCCCTTATATAACCAAGCAATAAATTCAGCTTTATTTTTTGTTTATTGCGATGGTCTGAATGGTGTTCCCCTGAAATTAATATGTTGAAGTTTTAACTCCTAGTACCTCAGAATGAGACTGTATTTGGGGATGAGGTTGTTAAAGAGGTGGTTAAGGTAAAACAAGGTCATGTCAGTGGGCCGTGATCCAATATGATTGATGATGTCCTTATAAGAAGAGGAGATTAGGACAGAGATGCACACAGATAAAAGACTATAAGAAGACAGGAGGAAGACGGCCATCCACTATAGCAGGACGAGCCACAGACAAAACTCCTTAGATATTGGGTTAAAGAAGGAAGGAGCTTTATTCAGCCGGGAGCTTCTGCAGACTTGTGTCTCAAAAGCCAAGCTCCCCGAGACAGAAATTCCTGCCTCTTTTAAGGGCTTACAACTCTAAGGGGGTCTATGTGAGGGTCATGATCGATTGAGCAAGCATGGGGTACAGGACTGGGGCTGCATGCACTGGTAATCAAGACAGAACAGGACAGAACAGAACAGAACAGAAAAGAAAATTTTGCAATGCTTCTTCACACAATGCCTGGAATCTATGGATGATACAAGCAGCTAGGTCAGGGGTTGATTTTTAACACCAGGATGGAGGTGCTGCGCTGGGCTATCTGACTATTGATCTTATTTTTGCCTTTCTGTAACTTTTGCTTCCTCTTTCTTTTTCTGAGGTATGACACAAGGAGAGAGGGGTGGTCTTCCGTACTTCAAGTCAAGGAGGAGGACCTTAGAGGAAACCAGCCCTGTCAGCACCTTGACCTTGAACTTCTAGCCTCCAGCACTGTGAGAAAATAAATTTCTGCTGTTTAAGCCACCCAGTCTGTGATACTTTGTTATGGCGGCCCTAGCAAATTAATATAGTAATGTTTATTTTGGATATTGAGGTCTCTAGACACTAGAAATCAACATCAAAATTCTAACCGAATGAGGGTAATGACCCTGGACTTTGCTTGAGCACTTCTGTCTCCGAGTAACAGGCCTCATTGCTGTGCTCGGGTTCCTGGCCCTCAGGTTAGTGGTTTTCACTTGGACCTCAGGGTGGGGGCAGAGGTAGGCCACATCCTTAGGGTAGGGGGTTTACCTATGGAGGCACCAATACATTCCTTAATATTTCTCGTAAGCTAATTTGAGTGGGTCTCTGCCATTTGCAGTTGAGAGTACCGACTGATTAAGACATTAGTACCCAGAAGTAGAGTGCTAGAAATGAAAGATCCTAAAATGTGAACTGTTGTGTCAAGGTGGGGTAGGAGGCAGTGAGGCTCTCTCCATCTCTCTCCATCCCTGGGTGGGAAGTGGGCAGTCTTTATGATATGGTAATGAAGCAGCTCATTAAGATGTTACTGTAGTTTCTTTGGGATTCAGACATGTACCTACTAAGGTGGAAGCTTCAGGGAATCCAGCAGAACAAAGTTAGGCTGCTCTGGTGTGAGAGGCAGTATCATATGGTGGTTTAAGAGCAAAGACTGAAATTGGACTACCTGGGTTCAAAGACCCTATCTCCTAGCTGTGTGACCTAGGGCAAGTTACTTAATCACAATTAAGCTTCCTCATCAGGGAAATGGGAATTAAAATAGTACCTAACTAACTGGATTATTGTGAGGATTAAGGGATTTAATATATATAAAGCACTTAGAATAGGCCTGGCACTTAGAAAGCATATGGACAGGTTAACTCCTGTTGTGTTGGTTACTTCTTGTGGCTCCTGCCAAGATCCTACTAGAAAGAGATGAGCCTTGGTCTTAGCTGGGAACAGCATACAGCTTTGTTAAAACAGATCATGCTCCTCACTGCTCTCATGCACCATCTCAGCAGACAGCAATCCAAGACTGCTTAGGGTTCGGAATTACAAAACCAAACTCCCCACTAAGGCTAAATTTGGTCTGAACAAAAGTAAGGGCAAGGCAAAGAGAATAGACATTAGACAGGGACCTGAAAGGATCCAGAAATGGGACTTTACATCCCACAGAGGAAACAGGTAAGGTGCTTCCATACAGTGACAGAGAATAGACCAGTGGCTGCCTAGGGAAAAGGTAGAGGAGGGGTGGATTTCAAAGGGTCATCCCATTTGGGGGTGACGGAAATGTTTACCTTGATTGTGGTGATGGTTTCACAGGTGTATATATTTGACAAACTCATCAAATTGTATACCTTAAATATGTGCAGTTTCTTGTACTCGAATCATACTTTAGTAAAGGTATAAACAAGAGAGAGCCAGAGGTAGAAGCTGCAATATCTTCTGTGACCTATCCTTGGGAGTCACACACTCATCATTTCTGCAGCATTCTACTGGTTGCAGTGACCAACCCTGATACAACATGGGAGGGAAATACATGGTGGTTTGCACACAAGAGGTGAGCATTCGTGGATCCATCTGGGGGATTTCTGGCCATCCCTCTATGTAGAGAGAACAATATGTACAAGGCCTTGAGGTGGGCTGGCATTCCAGAAAGCCTTAACTGATTACTCACCTCTGCTGAAAAGTTGACTGTTACTTGGTGCAATGGCTTTTTTGTTTTTTGGTTTTGTTTGTTTGTTTGTTTGTTTTGTTTTGTTTTGAGACAGGGTCTTGCTGTGTTGCCTAGGCTGGAGTGCAGTGGCACCATCAGTCTCGGCTCACTGCAACCTCTGCCTTCCAGGCAGTCTCAAGCGATCCTCCCACTTCAGCCTCAGTGCAATGTATTTTAACACATCATCTGTCACATCTTCCAAAATTTGAGTCCCAGGTTCTCCAGAACCTCAAGGGGTTAGTTAGACTAACCACTTTCAATGCCTAAGTCTTCTAATATGTCAAGTTCTCCTCTGACCTTACGCTTTGGTTTATAAAGAGTGAAATTATGAGAAGTGTCAGCATGTTTGCAAGTTGATGGGATGGAGTATGATTTAAGAAGCAAGAAAGAATCTTGTTTTCCTTAAATCTGAGAGCATAAATTTCTGTTCACTCTGCTTATCTCCAAGGCTGGTTCTGGCTGGAGAGGGGAGAAAAAAGAGAAAGAGAGAAAAGCATTGAGCAGTTTTAGAATTTTAAGAAAATATTCGCATATTTTAAGAAATTTAACCTAATTTTTTTAACTTTTTACTTTAAAATGATTATAGATTCACAGGAAGTTGCCAAGATGGAATAGATGTGTACCCTGTACCCCGTTCCCCCCACTAGTAATTTTACATAATTTTAAAACAATAACAGAACCAGGGGATTGGTATTGGCAAAATCCACAGACCTCATTCAACTTTCACCAGCTTTGCATGTACTCATGTGTGTATGAGTGTTTGAAGTTCTAGATTCGAAAAACCACCACCACTACTAAATCATATACCAAGATATATAAAGGGAAGTTTGAAACACGGCATTTAAGGGAGAGAGAGAGTGAGAGCCATAAACTGCTTATGTTTAAGAGTCTCAAGATATTGTGGAAATTGGCTAATCTAAACAAACAATCGCACTGATATGGGGAACTGCTTGTGGTGAATAGTGGAGTGAGATATTCTTATTGAGGGATCCCATGAGATTACTAAAGATAAGAAAATAACTTATATTTTCTTATAAATAAGACTCTAGGTAAGACCTTGTCTGCCTGAAGAATATCAGAAAACTAGACAATGACCTGAATGCTTGTACCTGGGGTATAGCCAGGCAGGTGTAAGCCGGAGCGTGTGGTGGGAGGCAGCTAATAGATTGCAGAGCTCCTCCTCTCCACTGTGGCCAGCCAGGTTGCAGGATTTCTGAGTAAGGGTGTTGTGAGTTTTGGGGGCAGGGCAATTCTTTGTTGGGTATGTCTTTACATAGTGCCCAGACCTTTAGCACTCTGATGGCACCCTGGCTAGCTGGCACTATGGCAACTGTTCATCCAACACATTTCCAAAAGCATCTAAGGGATGTGAAAACACCCTCAATCAAAAACTACAAACCCCTTCTTGTTCTTGAGGAAAAATATTCCCTCCCTAGACTTCCTTGGTTCCTGTTTCCACTCACAGCTTCCACTCACTTTTTCTTTTTCCCCCACCCAGGGACTGCCAATCTTGGAGGATCTGGATTTTTAAAGTTATTTTTGTGTAATTCTTTTGTTATGGAAGGTGGCAATTGCTTACGCACAGCTGCCTTCATCTTAGCTGACCTGAATGGGCCTTAGCTGCCATGAATAGGCCTGAGCCCAGACCATCAAAAGTGGCCATTACTAAAAGGAGGGAAGGCAGGGTACCATTCTATTACATCTGCAATTAAAAATGAAGGTTACCAGTTATAGAAAGACTTTGGGACCCCTTGGCTGTGACTTTATTCAAAGCATTTTAATAATACTCAGAGAAGACTGACATATTTAATGCTAGCAACTCTCATTTTAACATTGACTTCAGAACATCAAGGAGGTTTTAAAAAATTGAATTTTAATTTTTAATTTTTGTGGGTACATAGTAGGTCTATATATTTATGGAGTATGTGAGATACTTTGATACAGGTATACAATGTGTAATAATCACTCATGGTAAATGGGGTATCCATCCCCTCAAGCATTTATCCTTTGTGTTACAAGCAATCCAATTTTACTCTTCTGGTTATTTTAAAACATACAACTAAATTATTATTGACTATAGGCAACCCATTGTGCTATCAAATATGAGGTCTTATTCATTCTTTCTAACTATAATTGTACCCATTAACCATCTCCAGTTTCCCCCAACCCTCTCACTACTCTTCTCAGCCTCTGGTAACTATCCTTCTACTCTCTCTGAAGGAGGTTTAAATTTCAAGGAAAGGAGAATTCAACCAATGTGGGCTTATTGTTTCTCATGTCAACACTAAGCTATGTATTGCAGACTCTTCAAAATGAGCATCAGATTTGCTACTCTATTTCAAGGATTCTAAAGTTCTATTGCAACAATAATATATTAACCCTGAAAATAATTAAAAAACAATATCAAACATAGTTCAGAAGTAATTGTGGAAAGAGCTGAGATTAGGGTAGAGATGACTGTGAGTCCAGATAACTCCAAAAAGCTTTTTAGAGAAGGATGAGGGTGGGAAGGTTTATAATAGGATTAAAAAAAGAGAAGGAAGAGCTGTTTAAGGAAATTTGATTACTGCAAGTAACATTCTTCAAAACATTTGAAGAAAAACAAAAGTTTGGCACGCAAGACTGGAAAAAGAAAACAACATTGGGGAAGGAAGTCACAGCTTCTTTTATTTCCATGACTGTTTTAAAGTCATATTTAGTTTCAGCCAAGGAACAGCCTTTGACATCAGAGCATACAAGGTATTCTAGGACATAAAGAGGATGAAAGTTCTACTGCATCAACGTCCAGAACTTTCTCCATTTGGTCACAGGTCGTTCTCATACATGGCCTAGTATCTATGCACTCTAACTGGGTCCCTCTGAGGCTTGTGAATGGAAAGCCCTCTTGCTTTCAAATGCTTGAAAACAAGAAAGATGCTACTGTTAATGCCTTAAACACATGTAGGTATTTAGTGGGAAGTAATGAAATGTTTTGAAGCTCATTTCAAACGGAAATTAAGAACAGTAGTTTACTCTTTTGTGTATTAGAGTAGGCAAGACCTTGGTATTTTCATTACGTTCTCTGTTTTCATTTGCTGTTTATATTAGGATGTGAATCATGGCTTGGGTAAGGGGAGGATTTGGTACCAAGCTAGGCTTTGGTTGCCAAACAGACACTTTAGCTGAGAGTAAGTTTGTGTGTGGTCAGAACCAGGTTGTAAGGTGCCAACACAGCACATGGCTTCAGTCTTTTTTTCTCTAATTGTAAAAGGTCCTTGTCCCCATGGAGGGACCATTGCCTTGACTTGTGGGGTCTTTTGAGTGATAGCCACACTCTTCAGCACTCTCTCGACCTCATGAAAAGATACTGAAACTTGAAAAGGGAATGTTCTTTCTGAATAGGAATGGAGAAGAGGGGCCAGGCAAGAATGATTCTTTGTCTCCTGACTGTTGCTAGTTTTCCTGTACAGAGAGGAAATAATGTAGTATATAATATGTAGCTTATGTTTGAATCAGCTTTTTAAAAAATACTGGAATTTTATTTGTTTATTTTTGGTAGAGACAGGGTTTCCCAATGTTGCCCAGGCTGGTCTTGGAAACCTGAATTCAAGCAATCTGCCTGCCCCGCTGGGTGTGGCGCAAGAGGGCGCGGGCAGCCCCAGGGAGGCGAGTGCGGCCGCGAGTGCTGAGCCCGGGGCGCCCGAGCGGCTCCTCCTCCCGGCCTGCTCCCTGGGCAGAGCCGGGGCGGTGCCGCTCTGGGCTGGCCGAAAGAGTGGCGCTGCGATCCCGCAGGGCAGCGACGCGACTCTGGTGCGGGCTGTCTTCTTCCCCCGGAGCTGGGCGTGCGCGGCCGCGATGAACTGGGAGCTGCTGCTCTGGCTGCTGGCGCTGTGCGCGTTGCTCCTGCTAGTGGTGCAGCTGTTGCGCTTCCTGCGGGCTGACGGCGACCTGACGCTACTATGGGCCGAGTGGCAGGGACGACGCCCAGGTGAGGAACTGCCAAAGCCGCTCCCGACTGGGAGGCCGGGCTCGGAGCTGCCGAGGCGTGTCCGGGTCTCCGGGGGTTCCGCGGTGATCCCGGGTCCTTTGAGGGTTGCGTGGAGCTTCCGGAAGGCCTGGCTGCGCCTTACGCTGGGCTGCGGGTTGGGGAGGAGGACGCGAGGGCTGAAAAGCCCCTTTGTCTTCTGTCCTGGTCGGAAGATGGCACGGACTTGCCATTCAGGCTAGGAAACCTCTCCAGGGAGTGCCAAACTATAAGAGAGCACTGGAGTCGGCGGGGCCCCTGAGGACTCTGACATCCTACTCAGGACTCAAAGGATTCTAGTGTTGCCTCAGAGGACGATACTTTGAGAACAGTGAGCGTCCCCCTGCGTTTGTAAGGGAACCTCCTTTGTAAGTACTGAAAGCCCCGTCATTCTACTACCTGAAGTTGTCTAGCCTCCATTTCTCACTCCTGCTGTTTTGAAATAAAATCTGAGATAATCCGAAGTCACTCACCTACCTACTTATTGGGATGAAAGTTGAACACTAGAAAGAATTGAAATGGCAGTTTGCTGGAGTGAGATCATTGTTGGCATACTGCCCATCTCACTTTATCTGTGTCTTGCTTCGTATTTGACATTGTGTTTGTTTGCTATATGTAGGCTCTGTGCTCAGCGCTTTATACCCATAACCTTTAACGTTTCCAACTCTTACAAGGTAGGCATTATTAGTCTTATTTTCCAGATAGGGAAACTGATGTTCAGAGAAATTAAATGACCTACCAAAATCTAGGCTTTGGATCCTTAAGGACTTGGGGAAGTGGGGTTTCCCTAGACCAAGTTTCTGGTATAAAAATACTCAAAGCATGTTACAAAGTTTGCTTGGAAGAGATAGTAGCTCAAAAGATAGACTATGTTGTGGGGGCACTATGAGTTGGGCGTTGAGGGGGGTGATATTTATCCCAAGGTGAGAATTGGTTCTTGTGGACCAAAAAAAAAAAAAAAAAAAAAAAAAAAAAAAAAATCTGATACAGTGGTTTGTGCCCCTCCAAAGCTTAACCCCACCCGAGAAAATGTTATTCCTTAGTATTTCATTTTTCTGGTTGGGTTTTCTTGGGTATAGCCTGTGCAGCACTGACATTGAGTTCACGAAAAATACACAACATAGACGCGAGAGCAGTGCTAAGAAACTATGGCAAGTGATTGGGCTTTCTCCTTTTAAAGCCGGAATCCCAAATACTGAACAACTTCATTAACCAAGGGCTTTCTCTTGATTGATTGTTCCATCCCAGTGGGGGAATATGTGTGCCTATTGGCTGCCATTGGCTGCCTTGCAGACGTTGTTTGTGTTTGATCCTTAGTGCTTTTGTGTTCACTTGGACTTGGAGAATTAAATGAAAATAGATTATATTTTATAATTTAATCCTACAAAAAATATTCAACCTATCAAATTATGTCAAGTGCTAAAAAGGAAAATTGTTGACAACATCTGAATGAATATCTCTAAGCTACTAAAAGTTATTTTCTTATATTAAGGAAAAGTTAAAAGTTAAGATCACTGACAATTTTAAGAAATTCATTTAATATTTTCGGTTATCTTTTGCTGGAAAAGAACAGTTTGATTTTAAATTTAATTACATTGTTATTATGTAGTTATATAATTTGCAAATTTGCACATGTAGTTTGATAAATTGCTATTTATGTAAGTAAATAAGTTACATAAAAGTTATTTAGCAAAAATCTGGTGTGGAGGCATGTACCTGCAATCCCAACTACTCTGGAGGCTAAGGTGGGAGGGTCATTTGAGTCCAGGAGTTCAAGACCAGCCTGGACAGCATAGTGAGACACTGTGTCAAAAACCATAAAAATGTTTTTCAGCAAATACAGTTATAAAGTTAGGTGTTAATAACTTTTAAATTTTAATTTAACGTTTAACTTAATCTTAAAATTTAGTCATATGCTTATTAACCAAGGAGTAAGCTTTTTTTCTTTTTCTTTTTTTTTGAGACACAGTCTTGCTCTGTTGGCCAGGCTGGAGTGTAGTGGTGTGATCTTGGCTCACTGCAACCTCTGTCTCCTGAGTTCAAGTGATTCTCCTGCTTCAGCCTCCCTAGTAGCTGGGATTACAGGTACATACCACCACGTCTGGCTAAGTTTTGTATTTTTAGTAGAGCTGGGTTTTCGCCATGTTGGCCCGGCTGGTCTGAAACCCCTGACCTCAGGTGATCCACCCCATTCGGCCTCCCAAAGTGTTGGGAACACAGGCATTAGCCACCATGCCTGGCAGAAGTAAACTTTACAGAACTCCTTTTATGTATAAAGCACAGATATATGTACAGTACATAAATGATATACAGTATATCTGTGGAATTAACATTTCACAGGAGCGTTTTAGGGAAAAAAAAATGTCTAAAAAGATTCCTGGTGGAGGTAGGGAGTGAGAAAGAAGAAAAGATTAAAGGAAAATTGAAATAGACTCAGATTCCCAAAACAGCTCAGACTGGAGAGATGGGCAGACTCTATCAAGATGGAAAAAGAAAAAAAAATTATCCTTCTTGACTTCTCTGTAGGTTTATTATTTTTTGTCCCTTAAAAAAATAGCACACTTATGTAATACAAAAGTAAAAAATACAAAAAGATATATAGTAAAAAGTAAAGAGCTTTCTCTGACCCTTGTGCCCTAGCTACCTAGTATGCCTCTCTGGAGGCAGCCACCATCCTGCCTCTGCTGGATTAGTCTAGAGAAATTCTGTGCATTTCCAAGCATGTATCTCACATGGTGATATATATATTTTTTAATAGAGAGACAAGGTCTTGCTTTGTCACCCAGCCTGAAGTGCTGTGGCATGATCATAGCTCACTGCAGCCTCAAACTCCTGGGATCAGGCAATTCTCCCACCTCAGCCTCCCCAGTAGCTAGGACTACAGGTACAAACCACCACACCTGGGTATTTTTAAACTTTTTGTAGAAACAGGCTCTCACTATGTTCCAGGCTGGTCTTGAACTCCTGGCCTCAAGTGATCCTTCTGCCTTGGCCTCTCAAAGTGCTAGGATAACAGATGTGAACCATCAAGCCCAGCCACACACAGCGAAATTTAAGGGTGACTAATTTTAGACATTAAAATGGTCCAGAAAAATCCATGGCAGAAGTCTAGAGGAGGAAAAATTTCAGCAGCAGCACATGTGAGCAAAACTCGTTTTTGTTAACAGTAACCTCAATAGGAGTCAGCTGTGAAGTGGCTGCCAGAAAAGATTAGGCAACCTTGGGTTGCGCTTGTAGGCTTCAGTGTCTGAAGCAACAGCTGCAAACAACAGAAGTCTCCTGACTAGCTGCTTGTATGTGCCAGCCTCTGTGCTGGGCACTGGGGACACTGCAGTGACTGAATCAGCCACAGTCCAGGCCCTCATAGACCCTACCTTCTGGGGGACAAGGGAAGTGATTTTTGTCATCTCATCCTGCTCTGCACTGTCCAGACCCTACCGAATCATGTGTCCTGCCCTAGCCAGTACCCTTTAATAAACAGGAACATTGACCAACTAGCATTGGTGCAGGTGGGCATGAGCAGAAGAGCGAGGAAACCTGATATCATGTCATGTAAGGGAAGGTGGAGAAATTGTATAGTTTTATTTAGCCTTAGAGGAGTAAGAGATGAAAGGACTTAGGGAAGACATAATGGTTGTCTTCCCTAACAACTGTGAGGGATTGTTATTTGGAAGACAGGTTTGATTTCTTTTCTTTTCTTCCCTAAAGAGCTTTTTGTAAAACAAGACAGCAGAATTGCAACACAATTTAAGTGTCTGTGTAGGTCACAAAAGAGATGCAAAATGTTTGCAGTATGATTAGTATGTATTCATATAGTGAGTCATTCTTACACCTATACGTAAGATACTTCCATAAATTAAAAGTAGCCCAGCTCTAATAACCATAAGCTATATTAGTGGATCCCTTTTCCTAATATAACATTTAAGTATTCCTTCTGATATTGATTCCTTTAACAAATGGAGTCTACAAACTGAATTTTTAAAAATTGTTAAAGGTGACAAACTCTTTAAACGGAGTCGTTCAGTTTACAGAAAATTCTGGGAGAACAAGCAGGATAAAACTGAGCAAGATTTTCAATAAGTATGCATCTGAAACTCTCCCATTTTTCACAATTCTGATACTAATACATTCTTAAGGAATTTTGCAAAAGTTAATCTGCTGACGAGAAATAAACCTTAAGACCAAACTCTTTGTAACTGTTCTCTTCCAGATGTGGTATATTAAGATTAGTCAAAGTTGGCCAGGTGTGGTGGCTCATGCTTGTAATCCCAGCACTTTGGGAGGCTGAGGTGGGCAAATCGCTAGAGCTCACAAGTTCGAGATCAGCCTGGGCAACCTGGCAAAACCCCATATCTACAAAAAAATACACACAAAAAAATTAGCCGGGCGTGATGGTGCACGCCTGTAGTCCCAGCTACTTGGGAGGCTGAGGTGGGACGTTGGCTTGAGCCTGAGCCGTGGAGGTTGCAGGGAGCCAAGATCATGCCACTGCACTCCAGCTTGGGTGACAGAGCCAGACCTTGTCCCCTCCCCACCTCCCCCCCACGCCCCCCAACCCCCGCCAAAAAAAAGCTTAGTTGAGCTTAATCTACTCTCATGTATTTCCCAAAAGATCTACTCTGTGCCAGAGATAACACAAATCTGGAGTGAAAATATTTGGAGTTGGTTACTAGTATTTTACCAAGTACTTTTCTACCCTATTTCTATTTTCCCTTAAGCTTTTCTATTTTAAACACACACGACCATAATTTATATCTTTTCAGATACCAAGTAGGTAATTTTGTAAAGAAAAGATTTTTTTTTTTTTTTTTTTTTTTTAAGATAGAGTCTTGCTTTGTTGCCCAGGCTGGAGTGCAGTGGCACTATCTCGGCTCACTGCAACCTCCACCTCCTAGAGGTTCAAGCAATTCTCCCTGCCTCAGCCTCCCAAGTAGCTGGGATTATAGGCGCCCACCACCATGCCCAGCTAATTTTTGTATTTTTAGTAGAGACGGGGTTTCGCCATGTTGGCCAGGCTGGTCTTGAACTCCTGACCTCAGGTGATCCTCCTGCCTCGGCCTGCCAATGTGCTGGGATTACAGGCGTGAGCCACTGCACCCGGCCAAAAAGAAGTTTTTGACAACAAAAAATTATCTTCCCAGATTGACAATTCAGTTTCAATGAAAAATCTTCATTTTTATAGCCTCTTTTTGTTTTCAATAGATTAAAGAGAAACCAGCAATTCTATCTTAGTATTAAATATCACAAATGAGAAGCCCTAGCTGAGAAAATGTCTTCATTTGGTTAAGTTTCAACAATTAAAGTTCAGGTTACTCTCAGAGATGATTAAGTATTAAAATTGCTTTTACAAATGTGAAACCAATTTTTCCCTAGGGGAGGGGAGATAGGAAGGAAGAAGCCAGTGGAGAAGGGGCCCAAGAAGACGGATAGGGTACATGAAGCTGTACAGTCAGTACCTGATTTGGGTCACTTTTTCACAGTGTGATGGTTATTTTCTTGTATATCTTACTAAGCCTGTAATAAAAGACAGGGCTAAACCCACAAATCAGAGCAAATTTTAAAAACATTCATCTTTAAGTTTCATAAATGTGTGCTATTCTAAATCACGTCTCCAATACATCTGCACATTCTCATAGACTAACAGAATACACAAACTTATGGAAGTCTCCCGTTATGCTATGAATGTTGCCTACATCTGACATTAGCTTTATAAATATTCAATGGAACCACAAACAAAGGTACTATCACTTTTGAAATCTGTCCAATATATAAAGAAAGATCAGCCGCAATTCCATAAAACAGAAGGGCTTCAATTCTATATTTCTTTTGCTTTTTGTGTCAGTTGTTTGAAAAACACTAGAAGCTGACATGAAATTTTCTGTGTATTGTCCAAGAACTTGGTTTTCTGATGTTAGCTTGAGATTTTCTTCCATAACTGCATCTCCTCTGACAGAGAGATCTTCAAGTATATGTTGGAGTTCCAACACTTGATTAATAAGCTGTGTTTTTTCCTCCAGTTCCAAATGATTTTCAGCATCAAGTGCATCTATGTCAATATTCGTCATCTTGGGTAACAAACTTCTGGGCCTTGGATACAAAATCCTTGATGAATGTTTGAGGTGCTGGGAGAGGGAGGGATGGGGAGGATGCCTCAGGCCAGACACTTGGACCCACCGACACCAGAAGTTTGACTTCTTCTTTGTCAAACCACAAGGCAGGATTACTGCACACTGCTACCAGTTGATAGCATTTACAAGCTTATCACATTAGTATAAAATAGATCCCTTGAATGATTAGACTTCCCCAAAAAAGGAACTGAAGCTTCAGAGATAATTAGCTTCCTCATCCTGTGAGGGAATTAGAGATGGGTCAAGGGCTTGAGAAGAGAATTCTCAAACTGGAGTGGGAGTTGCACTGTCACTTTCCTTTCAACTCTAAGAATCTACTTTCAGGGGCTCTTAAAGGGAGACCATTATGTATACCAGATTCTGTGGAATCGGGAAACATGGTGCTAAATAAAAAAGTTTCTTTAGGGTGGGAGGAAGAGGCCAGAACTGTGATTGCATTAAAGGTTTACACCATCAGCTTTAAATATTTGCTTAGTTGTGTAAACATCAAGAAGTCTTTGTTAGCTTGAGGCTGGTTAGTAAATCCTGTGTTTCTAAAAAAAATGATATTCACTTTAGAGTCTGATGATTGTAGAACTTGGGAACAACAAGTAGTCAATAAATGAATAAATGATTATCTGAATAGATGTTATATTGTTCTTCATAAAGTCCTATAGGAAGGTTGCCCAATTGTGCCTTTTACGAAAGCACATTATGAGACAGGAAAGCATTGTAGCCCAGACATAGTATTTGGGATGTTTCCATCCTTTGTTAAGATTTTTTTTTTTTTTTTTTTTTTTTTTTGAGACAGAGTCTCACTCTGTCACCCATGCTGGAGTGCAGGGGAGCAATCTTGGCTCACTGCAACATCTGCCTCCCAGGTTCAAGTGATTCTCGCACCTCAGTCTCCTGAGTAGTTGGGATTACAGGGATGCATCACCACACCTGGCTAATTTTTGTATTTTTTGTAGAGAACAGGTTTCATCATGTTGGCCAGGCTGGTCTCGAACTCCTGGCCTCAAGTGATCTGCCTGCCTTGGCCTCCAGGCAAGTGCTGGGATTATAGGTGTGAGCCAACGTACCTGGCCTTAGTTGAGATATTTACATGAAACCTTTTTCCTAAGGACAAGTGGTATTTTCTTGAATGTCTAAGAAACAGTTGGGCTTTAAATTATTGATCATATTTAAATGTATATCATGAAATAGTGGACAGTGTGGGCTTTGGAGCTAGATATACCTGGGCTTATATCCCGGCTCTGCCAGGATTCTTGGGTGTTTGTTTATTCAGTAGTTATTTATGGAGCCTTTTCAATATTCCAGTCCTTGCTAGGCACTGAGGCCACACCAATGAACAAGGAAGACAAGGTCCTACCCTTAATGGAATCTACTGACTAGTGGGGACAAATTAATCTCTGTAAACCTCAGTTACCTTTTCTGTAAAACTGAGATAATAATACATTTTCATACAGTTCTGGTGAGGCTTTTAATAGATAATGTGTTAAGTACATAGGAAGTAATGTAAAAATGTTAAGCCATTAGAATTTGTAACCCCGTTTCCCTGGCTGGAGAAGTTAGGAGACATAGGTTATTAAGTGACTGTTCTATGTTTTGCTGTAGCGAAGTCCATCTATTAAAAAACTTAAGCAATAATTATAATTGATGTTTATTAAACACTGAGTATGTACTGGATATATCCTGCCCTGAGTGCTTTCTATGTTTTAACTCATTTCTCAACAATCACGTGAAGGATGTGTTCTTATTCATTACATTTTCAGTTGTGGAAAATTAAGGCACCGAGTTCTCACCTGGGAACATTTCAGTGCTGTGTGTGTTGGAGCTGGCATTTGAACCCTGGCAGTCTCCAGGGATGGTACTGTTAACATCACAGTTAGGATTTAGAGCTGTTTAAAACACTACAATCATTTCCTGATTTTAACTTTTCTGATCTAAAATCAGAAATGTAATGTTAAGTGATACCTTGTTTAATATTTTTGATAAATAACATCTATTTTATTAAATAAGGTACACAGGAACTTTGCATAACAGTGACTTTACGAGTTCAGAGAGACACTGAATATCATCTCCTGCAGTGCTAACAAGTTTTTCATTGGAGAAAAGAATAAACCATTTGTCATTGCTTTAGTACTGTAACATTTTTAGTTGTTAAGAGGAACATAATTGGAGAAGCAGAGTACAATATTTCATCTCTCTGTAATATGCATTTGTTCTTGGGTGAATTACTATATTCTCCTAAGATGAAAGCTCAGGCATCTGGGGAGCATTTTTACAAAATGACCTTGAGCTGATAGGCATCAGGCATGATTGGCAAATGGGGAAAATATTACTTTAAAAATCTAGGATGTTTCCATCAACAGCACAGAACTTGGTATATTTAGATTCTTCATCAACCTCCATTGCAAAATATTAGAATAATATAATTAAAAACTGGAGGGGACCTTCAGCCATCATCTAATCTGAATGGCTCATTTAATGGCTAAGGAAAGTGAGTCCAGGCAGTGATTTCCTGTTTAGTTAGCCTGTTTATCTTATCTATCATATTTATCTTATCTGTTTGTCATAAATAGAGCCTTGGGGTGAAAACATGGGGTTACAAGGCTTACCTTGAAGTAAAGTCTGGAAAAGTTATGGAGGTTCTGTAGTCTAGGAATACTATGTTGATAACTGTTATTAGTATGATTTGTATTAATGCTTTTTTTTTAGTTAAGGAGACGCTTTCTTAGAATAGTTCAAATTTTAAGCTCCATACATCATGCCTTCATATTTAGTGGTATTGTTTAAGGCTTTCTTTTCTTTTCTTTTTTCTAATCTTTGATTTATGATTGTAATTCATTGCTTATTTTCTTCCTTCCATTGTCATTCCTTCCATAGAATGGGAGCTGACTGATATGGTGGTGTGGGTGACTGGAGCCTCGAGTGGAATTGGTGAGGAGCTGGCTTACCAGTTGTCTAAACTAGGAGTTTCTCTTGTGCTGTCAGCCAGAAGAGTGCACGAGCTGGAAAGGGTGAAAAGAAGATGTCTAGGTAAGCAGATCTGAAATAGCAGAGGTGCTTCCTAGAAATAAATCAGAATCCAAACTCAAATACAGTTTTGGGACTTTTAGAGAGGAGTGAGATTGCCCCCTGGCTCCAGATGCTCTAAGTGCTTCGTCTCAGATCCTCTCCTTTTTGTCCTAATTGGCTGCCCTTGCCTTTTCTTCTTTTCTGCCACCTTTCTATGGTTTTTTTGCACTGACTCTTGGCATTAGGGAGTGACCAACAATTGTATCTAATGCTGGTGGATTTTTAGTGACTTAGATTTTTGTCTTAGAGAAAAAACAGTTGCGTTCTTATCCATGACATACATGTATCTGATCATAGAAAGTAGGAAGAATCCTTACTCATTTTATTAATGTATCAGATATTAAAATCATATGGGATAAGACTTTTATTATATAGGATAAAAGAACAGGAATGGAATTAGGTTTAAAAAATAGAACTTGAGGTAATACTTTCGTGTTCACATAAAGGGCAACAGTGTTAATATTTTTGTTTGAGTTTTGGTGTAGTTATGTTCACTTTTTTCTTTTTGAGATGGAGTCTCACTTTGTTGCCCAGGCTGTAGTACAATGGTGTGATCTTGGCTCATTGCAACTTCCGCCTCGCGGGTTCAAGTGTTTCTTGTGTCTCAGCCTCCTAAGTAGCTGGGACCACAGATGTGCACCACCACACCCAGCTAATTTTTGTATTTTTAGTGGAGACGGGGTTTCGCCATGTTGGCCATGCTTGTCTCGACCTCCTAACCTCAGGTGATCTGCCTGCCTCGGCCTCTCAAAATGCTGGGATCACAGGTGTGAGCCACCGCGCCCAGCCATTATGTTCACATTGAAAGCAACCTCAAGTTATTATTTTTCATGCAACATTTATTAATAGTACCTAAGTTATTTTTTTCATAGAACAGGAAAGTTATTATTTTTCATGGACCATTTATTAATAGTACCTAAACTGAGATAATTTTGAATTTTCCAACAGACCATTTTTTGGGCCATCTCTCTACCTGTCATTCTTTTAAATATTTAATTGCTGATCAAGCTAATCACCCAGAAATGAGAGTTAGTTGCCACAGTAGTGCTCAGCAGGGCCATGGGCCTCTTTCATGATACTTCTTTCAAAGGCCTCTTGTGTTTTTGCACTGGGCCACTTCTTTTAGTAGTTGTTCCTCTGCTGCTGTGACTTGCAAGTCCTGTACTGGTGGAGTAGATGAACCAGGTCAGCATTTCTTACCTGGCACAAGGCTGTTTCCTTTTATCTTGCAGATCTGTAGTGCCCACTTTTTCATTTAATACGGTTGATGTTTCACAATTAACTCTTTTGCCCATGAAGTCTTTTTACCTCTTGTATTTTCTATATTTGCTTGTTTTTCTTACTGATGTTACTTGTATTTCAAAGTTAGAGTCCAGGAAAATTAGTTTCAGTTGTTCTTTTCATGAACAGAAAGAGCCAATCACAACTCAGCAGCATGTTTCTTGGATGGGAATTTCAGGCATGTGTCCTTTTCCCTGTTTACTTCCAGGAATCCTTAGCCTCTGGAGAGAAGCTTCTATATGTCATTTGACTGTAGGACTCTAAGCTTCTTACTGATTTTAAGCACAAATAGCTGTTTTGGGTGTAGAAGAGCAACTCATCTTTGTGAGCCTATTACAAAACAAAGGTACCTCTGTACTTCTAAAGAAATTGCTCCAAAATTTTTGCTCTTTTCTAGTTTGTAGTTTGTAGTATAATCTTGATTTCTGCCAGAAATCAAGTTGTAAAGTTAGACTGCATATTCAAGTTGCCATTCTACTTCCTGTGAGGCCAGCCAGCATTTTGTCTGGTAAGACATCATCATTTAACCACTAGTCCTCTTCCTGACCACTGAGAGGAACTCTCACAGGGCCACCCGGAAATGAGTTTGTTGCAGGGTGGATGTTAGTGGAGTAGCAAGGAGCTTGATTGAACTATGGCATGACTTCCACACAAATTTTTGTCTTTATTTAGAGAATGGCAATTTAAAAGAAAAAGATATACTTGTTTTGCCTCTTGACCTGACCGACACCGGTTCCCATGAAGCGGCTACCGAAGCTGTTCTCCAGGAGTTTGGTAGAGTAAGTAGCATCTTATATTGATACAGTCTTGCTTTGAAGTAACTGCAGAAGAGATTCCCATCCGTGGTGCTGTCATACAAAGGGCTTTAGGCAAGTGGGGTCCATGCAGTGAGATAGGGCCCATGAGTTGGGCCCCTTAATCTCTGAGTCTTTGGCGTTATGGAATTAGTACTTTTCATGTCTTAACAAGTACAAATTCCTCCATGTAGAACAAAAGAAGCTAAAAATTCACAGCTGCTTTTATTTATTTATTTATTTTGAGATGAAGTCTTGCTCTGTCGCCCAGGCTGGATTGCAGTAGTGTGATATTGACTCACTGCAATCTCCTCCTCCCGGGTTTAAGTGATTCTCCTGCCTCAGCCTCCTGAGTAGCTGGGATTGCAGGTGTGCACCATCACGCCCAGCTAATTTTGGTATTTTTTAGTAGAGACAGGGTTTTCCCATGTTGGTCAGGCTGGTCTTGAACTCCTGACTTCGTGATCCACCCTCCTTGGCCTCCCAAAGTGCAGGGATTACAGGCTACTGCGCCTGGCTGGCTGCTTTTATTTATTTTTATGACAATTATTAACTTTCATAAAAAGTCACCTAAAATGGGAATTTAATTCCACAGGTAAATTCGGGGTTTTATCTTTTTAATTTCTGACTTCTGGAAATATACCATTGTTCCATTGATTCTTCAAGTTAACAATATAACCAACCATCTATAGGAATTCCATCAGTCTATCCACAGGACATCCCCCAAACACCCCTTTTCTGATTTTATTTAACTAGATCGACATTCTGGTCAACAATGGTGGAATATCCCAGCGTTCTTTGTGCATGGATACCAGCTTGGATGTCTACAGAAAGCTAATAGAGCTTAACTACTTAGGGACGGTGTCCTTGACAAAATGTGTTCTGCCTCACATGATCGAGAGGAAGCAAGGAAAGATTGTTACTGTGAATAGCATCCTCGGTATCATATCTGCACCTCTTTCCACTGGATACTGTGCTAGCAAGCATGCTCTCCGGGTAAGGCTGCTCAAACTCAACTCTGATAGAACTGACTTAAATGTGTATGTGGGGGATATGGCCATCACTGTGTGAGGTCCTTGGAGCTGGGAAGTGATGTGGGGAGACAGAGAGACCCAAGGAGACCTTTGGTAGAGGACACCCCCAGTGGATGCTAAAAAAGACTTGATCCACACATGCCTCTAACTTGTTGAACAAATAAATATGTATCAAGCACTGCATTGTGCCATGCAGTACAACAGACCCTGGGGATATAAAGATAGTAAGATGGGGTCTCTGCCCTGAAAAAGTGTATCATCTAGTTAACATGTCACTCTTCACCTTGTCCTTATTCCTACCACATCTTCATGGAAAATTGGGGGTCCACTTCTCTTTTCGTCTACATATACTTCAGGATGTACTTTTTCCTCCCCATTTCTGTGACTTCTTTTCTTTGCCCCTTGTAGTTGGTGTGTGTTTTGCCTGGTCTAATTATATACGCATGTCAGAAATAGGTACTTCCCACAGGATGATTAGTCCTGGTCTCATATCCTTACTGGGAAAAATTTTGACTGTATTCACTCTGGTTTCATTGGAAGAAGAAAATCTAGTCAAGGCAGAGGCAAGGAGAAAAGCTTGATTTGGACTGCGTAAGTTATAAGGTATAAATATTAGAAATGGATGAATTTTTAATGGTGGCTTAAGACTGGATATAAAGAAATTATAAGGCCAATAGGAAAAGAATGATTAAAGAAGACACAAAATCTATATTTAATGCTGTTGAAGTCAGTTTAAGTAGAATGTTTCACTGTTGGAATAATGAGATGCAATAGCTACATGGTTATCATGGTTTCATGAAAATTTGAAGCTTTGATTCTTTAGGACATCTTTTTTTTCTGCAGCAAAGTGCAGACAACTGCAGACAGTGATGAAGCAGAATGCTACACTGATGATTTCCTCATATTTAGTAACAGGCATCAGTCACTTCCTGGAGAGCAGTTGGGCAAGCCTTAGGCAGGCAGATGGGGGAGGGCGGCCACCCATCTGTTTGGCACCATGTATCTCATAAGATATGCCGGATGCTTTCAGTAAACACAGATGAGCTGTCTGGCCTGCCCTGCAACACTCATTATTTTATTACTGGATTTGATCCTATGATAAAATGTGGCAGGTTGAGACTGTAGTTACCAGGAAACTCTTTTTGAAGAGCACATTTCCTTCTCAGATTCTCAGTAAGCTACAGAATTAACTTGTTTATCATTGAAAAGTTTACACACAATGCTAGATGTGATTTCAAACAAGGAGAGGTTTTAGTGTTTGATGTATTGGCTTGCTTGGTGTCCTCTCTCCTCTTTTGCTACAGAGAGGCAGAAGGTTAAAGTTATGGAAGTTTTCCATTAATTTACCAAGGGTTTTTTTTTTTTTTTTTTTTGGTTCATCTCTGAGTCAGGCACTGTATTGGTCTCTGATCGTAAACCCTCATAGCCCCTCTGTTTGTTGGGGTCAGCATTCAGGGCTGATAGCGGTTTAACATTTTTGGATCATATACAGATGTACTGTGGGTTAGCTGTTTAGGCTTTTCAATAGATAACCCAGCCTTATAACAATGTAGTCTTGGAACATTTCCTAATTTAGGAAGAGATGACAGGCAGTAGATTTCTGTTTACTCCCCATTGGTTTAGAAATGGTCAGTATCTTTAAGTCTAGAAGGTCTAGTCTGTTTTACACAAGTCATTCAGTAGGCAATCATATTACATTTTTAATTAGCCATGTACCCTCTTATTACCCCAAAAGATAAATGTTTGCTGAAATGAATTAATTCTGTTAAATTAGCAATATACATGGGAAAAGTGGAAATCATTCTTTGTGATAGTTTCTGCGAAGTACTAATCCCATCTTCCTCACCTTTGTCCCAAACATTTGCACTTTAGACTACTTTGGGGAATAAACAGAAACCCGACCTAAGTGATTCTCAGTGAAGGACATACACCCCTTTTGGAGTGGGGAGAGGAGGACTGGTATGAAGAGGGTATATCAGAATCTTCAGGGATAGTTTTTTTTACCTATCCAGTGCATGCCTACCATAAAAATCATTGATGGCAAGACCCATCACTATCAAAGGGGGTGAACCATTTATACCTGGAAAGAGCTGAGAATGTCTGTTCTAGATTGCCTCCAGTCTATGGTTAAAAGTGCCTAATAAGCTTGCATGATTACACTCCCTGTTCTTTACTCACACATTTTAGAACATATTTTGATAAGTCATGAGATACGTGTCTGTATTTATTTGCCTTCTTTTCCTCCTCTTTTTTTTTTTTTTTTTTTGCCTGTTAGGGTTTTTTTAATGGCCTTCGAACAGAACTTGCCGCATACCCAGGTATAATAGTTTCTAACATTTGCCCAGGACCAGTGCAATCAAATATTGTGGAGAATTCCCTAGCTGGAGAAGTCACAAAGGTAAAAATTTCTGGTTGGGAATAATTTGAATGTTTACTAGTTACATATTGGCATTATATATTGGTGTTGTATCACTGTATATCAGTTTTTGTCTTAGAACTGCTTTTGTGTGAATTATTCACAAAACAACTTCTGCCATTATGAAAATTGTTTATGGAATTTCATTTGCTAAATGCATTGTCTTAATAGTTTGATTTTTATTACAAAAGTAGTAATTGTCTTTAAGCACATTAGGGTGATGCAATTCTAATTAAAAGCAAAGAATCTTCACCTTTTAGTTAGCCTGCGCTGTATTATCTAGTAAGCATATGGTTTCTGTTGGGCTTTTTGAAATATTACAAATAGTTTATAAACTCCCATTAGTACTTATGGAGACTCCTAAGGGGCATGAAGCTCCACTAAAGGAACCACTCAACTAGATGGCATTTGAGTCCTTTCCAGCTTAAATTTCTGTGAAATTGCTTGGATAAATTCACTTAATTTTTAAATTTTCTTAGACTATAGCCAATAATGGAGACCAGTCCCACAAGATGGCAACCAGTCGTTGTGTGCGGCTGATGTTAATCAGCATGGCCAATGATTTGAAAGAAGTTTGGATCTCACAACAACCTTTCTTGTTAGTAACATATTTGTGGCAATACATGCCAACCTGGGCCTGGTGGATAACCAGCAAGATGGGGAAGAAAAGGATTGAGAACTTTAAGAGTGGTGTGGTAAGACCAATTTCTAAGTTTCTTAATAATATGTATCGATCTTGCAGGAAGGTACAGAATTTTCCAGTGGTTAAAAAACTTTCTGGCTGGGTACAGTGGCTCATGTCTGTAATCCCAGCACTTTGGGAGGCCAAGGCAGATCACTTGAGGCCAGGAGTTCAAGACCAGCCTGGCCAACATAGTAAAACCCCGTCTCTACTAAAAATACAAAAAGTAGCCGGGCATGGTGGTGCTCGCCTGTAATGCCAGCTACTCGGGAGGCTGAGGCATGAGAATTGCTTGAACCCGGGAGGCAGAGGTTGCAGTGAGCCAGGATGGTGCCACTGCACTCCAGCCCGGGTGATAGAGTGAGACTCTGTTTCAAAAACAAAAAAACCTTTCTAGCCTTCCACCAATCTCATGATATAAAGAAAAATAAATAAAAAATATTTTATCACCATGCTTATCTTTTGGTTTAGTATAAATTATTACTAGTCTTGGAGAAAGAAGTTTTTTTACAAGGTAAAATCAAATCAAAGACTGCCATTTTTTTCTTCTGTACATACTGTTTGGCCAGTGTGTGTGTCAAAATGTTCTTTCCCTACTGTTTCTCCCCACCAACTCCTACCCATCCTACCAGTCTCAACTCCCATGTTACCTCCTTGGAATGGTACCTGGCCTTCCCTCCCACTTCTCCCCAGGACCAGGTGCACCTCAGCCCCTGTGCTTTCCTGTCAAAGCACTTACTGCATTGTTAAAACAGATGCATGCGCTTTTACCTCATTCCTGAAGTACTCAGCACATCTAAGATGTGCCTATTCCCCTGTCTAAGGAAATATGCTGATGATCATTCTTTCAGCACTCATTCTTTATAGCAATTAGTCGGGGAATACTATTAACCATTTCTGAGAAATTGTGACCCTCAAAAGAATTTAATTTATAGACAGTATAGGAAATGTAATGAAGTAAACAAAAAATTATAGATGATTATGCAGCAAAAGATTATTGCTGAGGATAGTTTTTATTGTTAGCCTTTGATATACTTTGTTACCACCTTCTTTTAGAAATGAATCAATAGGGTTTGATAGATAAAAAAAGAATTATAAAACAGGATCATACTATACATACCTGCAAATATTTAAGTAATCCACTAATTGTTAGACATTTAATTTATTGCAACTCTTTGCAGGACAGTGAAAATGAATTAGGGGGTAAAAAGTTACAAACACAACAAAATGCTTAAGAGACATAAAAGGTTATCAGACTGGGTCATGACACACTAAAATGTCCAGAGTGTGAACAATCACAAAGGAGCTTTTCATTTTCTACCAAGTAGTAATGTGGAACAGTTTGCTTTGGGCCAAATTGCTTATGAGTGTTTTGGTATTGTTGGGACTTGGTAGTGTGGGTAGAAGCTCTAAAGGTAAAGCTTCATCAAAGATTAAACCTGAGTTTTAAACATGGAGGACAGCTGATGCAGTAGCTTTGTGCCCAGTGATGGAAAGAGTTGAGAGGGACAGGCCACTGTACTACAGAGGAAGCACAGTCTCCTGGCAAAGCGCATGCAGCCTGCTGCTAGGCTACCTGGGTTCAAATCCCAGCTGTGCCCCACGCTCTTAAAGCAGGTTACTTCTCTATCACTCAGTCTCCCCATCTATTAATATAAGATGGAGATTAGTGATAATAGTGCCCAGTCACAGGATCGTATGGGAATTACATGAATTTAATATATGAAAAGCACTTAAAACACAACTTGGAGTGTTCTAAGTGTTAGCTATTGTGCTTTTTTTCCCCTTCTCATCTTGAGTTAGATATAGCAGGATATTCAGCTTCCTTAATGATCAAAGATTTTCATTATAATTGACACATAAAATTATATATATTTAAGGTATACATTGTGATGATCTAATACACTGTAAAATGATTACCATGACCAAACTAATTAACACATCTGTCACCCACAGTTACCTTTTTTTTGTTGTGGTGAGAACACTTAAAATCTACTTTTTTAGCAAATTTCAAATATGCAATACAGTATTATTAACTATAGTCACCATGCTATATATTAGATCCTTAGAATTTGTAAGTTATAATAACATAAGTTATTTATCTTATAACTGAAAATTTCTAATTTTTTTTTCTTTGAGACAGGGTCTCGCCCAGTTGCCCAGGATGGAGTCTGCAGTGGCGTGATCATGGCTCACTGCAATCTCCACCTCCCAGGCTCAAGCAATCCTCCCACCCTAGCCTCCTGAGTAGCTGAGACTACAGGCACACACCACCATGCCTGGCTAGGTTTTGTAGTTTTGGTAGAGATGGGTTTTTGCCATGTTGCCCAGGCTAGTCTTGAACTCCTGGGCTCAGGCAATCCACCTGCCTTGGCCTCCCAAAGTGTTGGGATCATAGGTGTGAGTCACTGTGCCTGGCCAAAATGTGTACCTTTTGACCAAGATCTCCCCATTTCCCCCATTTTTCTGGCTCCTGGCAACCATCATTCTACTCTGCCTTTCAGTACGACTTTTTAGATTCCACATAAGTGAAATCACATAGTACTTGTTTTTCTGTATCTTGCTTCTATCACTTAGCATTAATGTCCATTATCCATGTTTTCACAAATGCCAGGAGTTCCATCGTTTTATGGCTGAAAAATATTCCATTGTGGAATAGTATTCCATACACACACACACACACACACTACATTTTCTTTATCCATTCATTCACTAATGGACACTTAGGTTGTTTCCATATCCTGGCTATTATAAGTAATGCTAAAATGAACATGGGAGTGTAGATATCACTTCAAGGTACTGATTTCACTTCCTTTAGATTTATATCCATAAATGGAATTGCTGGATCAGATGGTAATTCTATTTTTAATTTTTTGAGGAATTTCCATATTTTCCATAATGAGTGTACTGGTTCACATCCTCAATTTAAATAATAGGGCAGATAAAGAATATATTATAGAAGTGATTTTTTCAGAGAGGAAAGAGGGACCAGGGACTAGAGAATTTCAGTCCCACTGTAATAGTATTTTCAGAAATGTCCATATGAAGGGTATTTTGTTTTGTTTAGAGAACATCTAACTGTAAAATATAAACATCATTTAGCAAATCTCGCATGTTTTTTACACCTAGGCTTTTCTAAAAAAAAAATGACAGCCTTTTTCTTCCTACCACCATCTTTGAAATATTGCTTATTATATAGTCTTACTACTTTGTTGCTCTTTATTATGATAAGCTGGGCATTCTGTCATCTCCCAAAGCAATTTGTAGGACATAATACCTCATTCTTTATAGTCTGTACTCTTCCTCTCTCCCATTATTTTATATTTTACATATATGTGTATATATATATTTTATTGATAAGCATCTAAGAAAATGCTAGTATAACTTATTTCAAGCTAATAGTACTTGTTGTTAACTAGAATTTGCTTCTTTAGTCTAAGAACATTATGTCTGGAACTTTGTTTTTAATGAATCTTTATTATTTTTAGGGATCAAGAACAGTGGCTACACTGACTTTTGTATTATCATTATTATTATTTTGTCTTTCTTAGTGCAAAGTTTTGGAAGTAGTAAATGCATATCTTCCCAAAAGAAACATCACATCTTGGGGATTATCAAGTTGCCTTGTTTTATTCCTTAAGCAATATACAAAAAGTTCACAAATAATTTTTTTTTCTTTTTTCTTTTTTTTTTTGAGACAGAGTCTCCCTCTTGTTGGCCAGGCTGGAGTTCAATGGCGCTGTCTCAGCTCACTGCAACCTCCGCTTCCCGGGTTCAAGCAATTCTCCTGCCTCAGCCTCCCAAGTAGCTGGGATTACAGGCACACACCACCACGCCCAGCTGATTTCTTATTTTTAGTAGAGGTGGGGTTTCACCATGTTGGCCAGGCTGGTCTCAAACTCCTGACCTCAGGTGATCCGCCCACCTTGGCCTCCCAAGGTGCTGGGATTACAAGCTGCGCCACAGTGCCTGCCTGGCCACAAATAATTTTAAAGCGTTATCTCCCATATATTTCAATTCTACATAATCTGACTTATTGTTTTTATTTATTAGAGCAAAGCAGTGTAGGTATGATATGCTGATCCATAGAAGTCATTATAGAGAATTTAGCATTACAGTCCAATGCTATTTATGCCTCCTCTAAACCAGAGATGATGCTAAACTCATTAGAGGTACTTTTGTGTGCATCTAAAATTTTGGCTATGATTTTTTAATTCTAATTTAAGCGGTTTCTCAAATTTTGTGAAGATTCTTAATAGTGAACCATAATGATATAGCTCCTCAAAACAGAAGGACTTAAAATGTTAAAAACTGGGGTAAATAGGAGTAGGTACTGATTCATGTTTCTGTCCCTCTTTTACAGGATGCAGACTCTTCTTATTTTAAAATCTTTAAGACAAAACGTGACTGAAAAGAGCTCCTGTACTTTTCAAGCCACTGGAGGGAGAAATGGAAAACATGAAACAGCAATCTTCTTATGCTTCTGAATAATCAAAGACTAATTTGTGATTTTACTTTTTAATAGATATGATTTTGTTTTCAACATGTAATGAAATAAAAAATAATAAAAGATTGCCATGAATCTTGCAAAAAAGATATTAACTCATACTATATTCTTGGATAAAATAACCTTTTAAAATACTTTAGCACATATGCTTAAAATCTGAGTTAACAGATTTGTCTTAGTCCGTTTGTGCTGCTATAACAAAATACCACAGATTTGGTAATTTATAAACAATAGAAAAATCTGTTTCTCATGGCTCTTGAGGCTGGGAATTCCAAGACCAAGGCACCAGCAGAACTAGTGTCTGGTGAAGGCTAATCTCTCCTTCCAAGATGGCACCTCATTGCTGCATCCTCCACAGTGGAGGAATGCGTGTCCTCACATGGTGGAAGGGACAGAAGGGAAAGAGGGCAAAAATGCATTTAAAAGATCATTTAATCCCATTCATTACTCAGTCACCTCTTAAAAGCCACATCCTCTTATACTGTTGCATTGGGTATTAAGTTTCAACATGAATTTTGGAGGGGACAAAAACATCCAAACCATAGCAACATAAATGTATAGAATATTTCACACACAGCAGAGTGCTGGGTAATGAGCAGATATAAAGAAGTATTTGAAATGACCTTACCTCCAGGATGCTTATATTCTTAGAAAAGTTGACAGGTATAGATGGCTGTAATTTGAAGCAGTAGGTAGGATTCATAGTACCTATTATTTATTAAACACCTGTTGTATGTCTTCTGCTGTACTGGAGTGCTTAGTATTAATTAACTCATTCCTCATAACGGCCCACTAAGATGGATGGTATTATCTACCTTTATAGATGAAGAAAGAGCAACAAGGTTTTACTTTTCCAAGGTCAAGGTCACAAAGCTAGTAAGGGGTAAAGCCATGATTAGATTCAGCTCAGAAGATTCCACTGGCAACTCCTTACTTCTATAATTAGTTTTACTTTAATGTTTACCACCTTACAGCAGATAACATGCACAGGCACTAATAGAAAATCAGCAGGAGTAACAGGTAAAGAAAAACATGGTCCTTATCTACAAGCAGTTCACAACTGAGCTGGAGCCAAAGTAACATACATAAAATAACTAGAATAGTTGTTGGGCAAGTTGGAAGCCACCCAAGTAGCTGTCCTTGGAAAAGAGGGAAGACGACATGTGGTAGAGGTACACCATGAGGTATAGCGGGTAGAAGCAATGGAATAAATGCATACATAACAACATGGATATGTACTAGAGGCATAGTAAAGAGTGAAGAAATAGAGAAGCAATGCTAACACAATACTGTTGACATACACAAATACATGTGCATAGAAGATAGTGCTCATTTTGCAAGAAAACATACAACCTAATTAGATACATATTTAGGTATTGTAATGGTTACTTAGGATGGGGAGGAAACTGGGGGTGCACTATGGGGACAAAATATAATGAAGAGAGGACTCTTGCGTGACCAGTGATGAAAATTGGAATAACATTATTTATTGAATACAACACACCAGTTACAAAAATGAAAAGATTGGAATAATTCTAGAATGCCACAAAATAACATATGTCATGTGGCCTGGTACATACTATAAGCATAATAGCTCAGAAAAGGGAGATTTGCAGATAGAATAGTGTGGAAGCTCTTTCTGATGGTGTCACTTGCACTGGGCCTTGAAAGAAAGGAATTTAGACAGATGAAGAGAAGCTTCAGGAAGCCAGGTTCCAGGTCAGTTTTGTTTTATTCATCACTGAATCTCCGGTGCCTGCCTAGCATTGTGCCTGCTGATGTCTGTTCAACTACTACAGCCAATGCATGGTAGAAGAGGTATCTATAAATTAAAATCTTTAAAGATTCATCTGTATAGCTTTTTTTTTTTTTTGGAGATGGAGTACAGTGGCACCATCTCAGCTCACCGCAATCTCTTACCTCCCGGGTTCAAGCGATTCTCCTACCTCAACCTCCCAAGTAGCTGGGACTGCAGGTGTGCACCACCATGCCCGGTTAAGTTTTGTATTTTTAGTAGAGATGGGGTTTCCCCATGTTGGCCAGGCTGGTCTCAAACTCCTGACCTCAAATGATCCACCCGCCCTGGCCTCCCAAAGTGCCACCACTCCTGGCCTGTGTATGGTATTTTTCTACGGCATGTAATTTTCTGTACACACCCTCTTTCCTTCTTAGGCTTTTTTTGTCAACAGCCCAAGATGGAAAAGGCAGCTTTATGTCAAGGTTTGTCAAAGACAGTCAAGAGCTATGAAAGCTAAATGTTCACATTTAACTTTTTTGAAAGTATTTATTATTCACCATTGATGTATTTCTTAATCATTATCCTGAGTGGTCTTTTTAAGTAGGAAGAAAATGGTGTGTTCATTAGTCCAAAGCTGAAACACAGTTGGGGTTGTGTAAGGTGACAGTAGGTGAGTTGGTAAAAGAGTTAGCAGAAGTGACAGCTTTAGTCTGCTCAGCTACTGGATTCACCAGTAAGCCACATGAGACCTCAGTCACAATCAGTAATTCAAAGGCAGATTTAAATATAAATATCCTGTTACTTCTGACACCTTCTGAGGTATAATTGATATATGATAAATGGCACATATTTAAAGTGTACAATTTGGTAAGTTTTGTTATATGGCTACACTTGTGAACCATAACCACAATCAAGAGAGTAAACACAGGTATCAGCCCCAGAAGTTTCCCTTTGCCCTTCTGTAATCATTTCCCCTCACCCACCCCATTCCAGGCAACCAATGATGTGCTTGCATTATTACGGATTAGTTTGCATTTTATAGTTTTACATAAATGTAATTACAGACTTTGCACACATAAACTGCTGGCAGGAATGTCAAATGGTACAATCAATTTGAAAAAGACTTTTAGCAGTTCCTTAAACATTTAAATATACACTTATCATATGATTTAGCCAGCCCAGTCCTAGGTATTTGCCCAAGAGAAATGAAAGCTTATGGCCACATAAAGACTTGTAAATGAATGCTCATAGCAGCTTTATATAATAGCCCAAAACTGGAATCAACAAATGTCCACCAACAGGTGAATGGTATAAACAAACTGTGTTACATTCTATACAGAGCAGCACTACTCAGCAATAAAAATAATGAATGATTGATACATGCAACAACATGGAAGAACCTCAAAGAAGCCAGGGCATCTGGGTCTGGAGATTTATCAGGAGATTTTAAATTATGAATTTAATTCTTTAATGGTTATAGGATATTCAGATGATTTCATCTTGGTTGAGTTTTAGTAGTTTGTGGTTTTCAAGAATCAGATTATTTATTCTAAGTTGTTAAGTGTATAAGCTGAAAGTTACAGTATTTTCTCATTATCTTTTTAATGACTGCCTGATTTGTAGTGATATTTGCCATTTCATTCTTGATGATTTGCGTTCTTTTCTTTTTGTCAGTCTTTCTACAGCTTTATGGATTTTCTTGATGTTTTTTCGAAGAACCAGTTTTTTGTTTATGTATTTTTCTATTTTCAGTTTCATAGATTTCTGCTGTTTGTTATTT
This sequence comes from Macaca mulatta, assembly GCF_049350105.2. Lineage (NCBI taxonomy): Eukaryota > Metazoa > Chordata > Mammalia > Primates > Cercopithecidae > Macaca > Macaca mulatta. The sequence goes on along the minus strand of NC_133412.1, from coordinate 133,266,435 downwards.
CCTTTCTTTTGCCTGCTTCGGGTTTATTTTGCTATTCTTTTTCTTGTTTCTTGTGGTGGGAACTTAGGTTATTGTGCTGAGATCTTTCCTCATTTCTAATATGCTATCTTCCTAGGGATGTAGGAGACAGCTCTAGGAGACACATGGGGCTGGCTATCTGGCTTTTGGAGAGACTTTGTCTACCACAAGACTAGAGTAAAAGGAGACCCTTTCAGGCAGGGAAGAGGACAGCTGCCTCTTTCGTCTTTATAAGTAGGGAAAATTAATTTTCCCTTGCCTAGGCAGTATTTGGCCACTTACACAGCCAAAATCCCATGAGTTCTTATCAGGTTGCTCTGGGGGATATGGACTAGTGTGAAGGTGGGCAGGTGCACTTATTTACCCTGAGTAATAAGAAATCTATCTCTGACCCAGAACATCTTATGTGCATACTCAGGATAAGACTAATAAAGATGAATATTAAAAAGCAAACTTTTTATGAGTGGATACTGGTTTATCAAATACTTTTTCTGGATCTACTGAAATATTATTTTTCTCCTTTCATTCTGTTAATGTGTTGAATTATATTGATTGATTTGCAACCATCACACCAACCTCACTTTTTCAGGAAGAAACCCAACTTGATTGTGATTTATTATTCCATGTGTGTAGGTGTGTGTGTATGTGTGTAGTTTAGTTTGCTAATATTTTGTTCGGGATTTTTGCATTGATGTTGGGGGGAATGAAATAGGTCTCTTTCTCAGGAAGTCTCTGCCAGGTTTTGGTATCTAGGTTTTCTGGCATCATAAAATGAGTTGGGGAGGGTTCCTGCATTTCTGCTGCTCTTTGTAAGAATTTAAGATTGTTTTTCCATTGATGAATCAATCCATCTAGGCTTGTTGTTTCACTATGGAAAAGCAAATAAAGTAACTATAGGTTCCATTTCTTTAGCAGATAGGGAACTACTCAAATTTTCTATTTTTTCATTTGTCAATTTTGGCTCTTCCATATTTTAAAAAATTTGTTCACTTCATTTAAAATTTTCAATTTATTGGCTTGAAGTCATGCACATATTTTGTCAAATGACCGTAGGATTTGTAATATCCTTTCATTCCTGATATTGGTTGTTTCTTCCTTTTTCAGTCTGCCAGACACTTATCAATTATCCTTTCAAAGAATCAACTTTTGGTTTAGTTGATCCAACTTTATCTTCATTTTCTACTCTATTAATTCTTGTTCTTTATTATCTTATTTCCTTTATTTTCTTCAGGTTTAATTTGCTATTCTTAGAAGTTTTTGAGATAACTACTAGGTTCATTTTCAATCTTTTTAAATGTGCGTTTAAGACTATACATTTCCTTCTAAGCATGGCTTTAGGTGTCTACCATAAGTTTTGACATGTAGCACTTTTACTATTCAGTTCAAATATATTCTAATTTTCATTGTAATTTATTGTCTGATCCATGAGTTATTTAGAAGTATATTTCTTAATTAATGGACTTAATAGAATTTTTCTGTTTTTGAAATTATTATTGATTTCTAAGTGAATGAACATGACCAAAGAATATATTCCATCCCTATGACTTAGAATATGGTCAGTTTTGATAAATATTCCACCTGCATTTGAAAATAATGTGTATTTTGCAGTTGTTGGGGGGTATTGTTTTATATATGCCAAGTAGGTTAAGTTTTAAAATATTATTCCAATCTTTACATATTTACATATTTTTGCATGGCTGCTGTTCTGTTACTGAGTGTATTAAAACCTGGGAATGCAGATTTGTCTTTTCTCATTTTAGTTCTGTTCATTTAAGCTTATATATTTGAGGTTATATTGTTAAATCATTAAAATATTAGACCTGTTGAAACTTTCTGGTGAATCAAATCTTTTATCATTACAAATTGTCTCTCTTTACAATACTTTTCACCTTAAGGTCAACATTAAATAATATTGCAATAGCCACCATACCTCCTGCCCTATCGTTTTTGTTTTTGTATTTCATACTATAACTTTTTCCATTCTTGTTTACTTCCAACCCTTGTACTCCTATACTTAAGGCATCTCTTGCATAAAGGTACTTTGTGGGTTTTCTTTCTTTTCACTTTGATAATCTTTGCATTTAATTGGTACACTGTCTATTCATATAAATGTTGTAACTGATATTTAAGTTTAAACCTCCTAATCTATTTGATTTCTATTTGTCCTATTTGTTCTATATTTTCTCTTCCTTTTTGCTTTATTATTCCACTTTCGCCCTGTATTAGCTTTGTAGTTATATGATTTATTTTGCTTTTTGCTGTTCTTTTAGTGGTTACCCTATAGATGACACAGCAGTCTAATATTACTTATAATCTTTCTGATAATTGTAAGGACCTTAGAATTCCTGGACCAAATGTATATATTATTGTCACGTTTTAACATTATTTATTTTAACCTTGAAGACTATTTTATATAGTTAATATTCCTTAAACTGTATATTATTTTTTAAAATTACTGTTCATTCCTACCTTTATCCGTAACCCTTTTCTGGGATCATTTTCCTTCTGTCTGAAGAATCCCCTTTACTATTACCTTTAATGACAATCTGCTATTAAATTTGTTGTGTTTGAACGTGTCTTTGCCTTCATTCTTCAAGAACTGTTTTTGGTATTGAATTCTAAAATTGTAGATATTTTCTTTCAGTAACTTGAAAATATCATTCCATTGATTTCTGGTTCCCATATTTTCTGTTGAGAAGTTAGCTGTCAGTTTAATAAAACTGTGGCTCCTTTAAAAGTAATGTCTTTTATCACTGTCTGGCTCCTTTAATGATTTTCTTTTTGTGTTTTATTTTTTCTTAGGATGTGCTAAGGTGTAATTTTGTTTTTATTTATCATGCTTTGATCTTGCAAGTCTTCATGTCTTTTAAAAATCTGGAGAATTCTCAGTCATTATCTCCTCACAGGTTGCTTCTGTCATATTCTCTCTTCTCCTTCTGGAAATCCAGTTATGTGTATGTTAGATCTCCTCATGTTAACTCTATGTCTCTTATTCTCCCTACTGTATCTTCCATTCTTTTGTGTCTTAGTTTTTCATATCTGGTATTTACTTCTGACATAACTTTTAGTTCACGAATTCTTACTTCACTGTATCCAGTTTCTATCAAATCTATTCACTGAATCCTTTTATTTATTTATTTTGAGTCTTGCTCTGTCACCCAGGCTGGAGTGCAGTGGCATGATCTTGGCTCACTGAAACCTCCACCTCCTGGGTTCAAGTGATTCTCCTGCCTCACCCTCTTGAGTAGCTGGGACTATAAGCACCTGCCACCATGCTCGGCTTTTTTTTTTTTTTTTGTATAGATGGGGTTTCACTGTGTTAGCCAGGATGGTCTTGATCTCCTGATCTCGTGATCCACCCACCTCAGCCTCCCAAAGTGCTGGGATTACAGGCGTGAGACACCGCGCCCGGCCTATTCACTGAATTCTTAAACTTGATTAAAGTACTTTTAAGTTGGGGACTTGATTGATTCTTCTATATAGTTTCTGATTTTCTGCTGAAATTCTCAATCTTGGGTTTTAGATCTTTAAACACACTAAAGATAGTAATGTTAGACCCTGTGTTGTGTAGCTCATTATCTGGGTCCCCTGTGGCTCGGTCCTATCATCCGTTGCTTCTTTCGGATTTTGATCACGTTGCCTTGTTTCCTCAGATACCTTAAATAACTTTCCAATACTAAACGTGAAAAGTTATAAAAATAACTCAAAAGATCAGAGAGGATTTACATTTGCTCTGGGTAGCAGACAAAGGGTCACCTTAATCCAGTTTTGGGAAGTGAGAAGATCCTAACTGCATCTGGTTTTTCTTCACCCTTACGATTTGGATATGGTCCTTGGGGACACAACCCAATGTATGGTCAGTTAACTAGGGTTCCTTTCCCCTTCCCTACCTCCTTGGAGAGCCTTGGTCTCCAGTTTTTGTCCCTCTAACTCAGCAGCAAGGCTGTCATAAGTGTTACTTAGTGTCTCAGACTCACAACCACCTTATCCTGAATTGGCATATCTCCTACAAGAAAAGCAGCCCAAATGCTGAGCTCAGGTATCTAAGTTTCATTCTGTCTTAGATCTTAGTGATGTTATTCTTCACTGTCTTTTGGTTTTCTAACGTCTTTAAGCAGATTTTAAAATACTATTTTGCTTGGCTTTTCTAGCTCTCTGAAATAGTTGGTATGAATGCACCACTAAAAGTTGGAAGTAGAAAAGGTTTTAGGGAAAATTCAGTAAGGTTAGTGTTAGTCCAAACTGCACCATTTTGTAAGCTCCCCGCTATTTTGCAGACCTTAATCAAAGTGAAACATTTCACAGGGGTTTGGGCAGTGAGAAACATCCTGCCTAACTACCTGATCACAAGGTGGAAAAAGGCCCAACCTAAGAAATATCCCTATATCTTGCTGGGCAAAGTTCCAAGGAATACCATGATGACATCCTGCTAGAACAAGGGCCAGAACCACCTCATCATGGGAGCATCTTATCAATATCCTGCTGGGCAGCAAGCCATACTGCCCAGACCCCTCACACCCATGCCTATAAGTACGCCCAGCCTGGAAGCAGTGGTAGGCTCTGGCATTAAGCTGGTCCCCCACTTCTGTAGGTTTTATGCTGGACGTAAAGCCTGCATTTGCTGTCAAGCTATCCTCTTTCTGTGTGTCTTTCTTTAACCCTCGCCTTCCCTTCAAAATCTAACAGTCAGTTTTTAATATACTAAGTGAAGATATCAAGTAAGTGATATATACAGGTTCAGTGTAAGAAGAGAGGTTGGGTTAGGTACATATATTTGATCATCATCAACTTATTGATGCTATTTCAAGTCTTAAAGTAGATGAGATTATGGTGATTGCAGAAATACAAAGGGGGGCCTAGAACCAACTGGTGAGAAATTCTAAAATTTAGAGGTCAGGTAGAAGAGGAAAGGCAGCAAAGATGTTTGAGGAGTTGCTAGGAAGATAAGAAGAAAACAAAGATAATGTAGTATCAGGAAAGTCCAAAAGAAAACACAAAAGCTGATTCAAGAATAGTCAAATATGTCAATTACTACTAGCTGGTTTGACAATAAAAAGGTCGATAGTGACCTTAATAAAAACTTTTTTCTTTTTTAATTTGGGGGAGTCATGGAGATGGGATCCAGATTGGAATGGTTTGACAAGTAAATAAATGAAAGAGAAAAGTTGGCCATGAATGAAATGGAGATATGAGAATAGTTTGAGGAGGATGCAAGGTTAAGGGAAGGCATAGCTTGGCATTATTATTATTATAGTGAAAATCTCTAAACAACTGAAAATTCACATTATTTGGGGGATAGTAATCCAATAAATAATATCAATGGAATTTTATGCTGTCATTAAGAGCGATAATTACGGCCAGACACAGTGGCTCACGCCTGTAATCCCAGCACTTTGGGAGGCCGAGGTGGGTGGAGAATGAGGTCAGGAGTTCAAGACCATCCTGGCCAACATGGTGAAACCCCATCTCTACTAAAAATTCAAAAATTAGCCAGCATGGTGGCACGTGCCTTTAATCCCAGCTACTCAGGAGGCTGAGCCAGGAGAATTGCTTGAACCAGGGAGGCGGAGGTTGCAGTGAGCCAAGATCGTGCCACTGCACTCCAGCCTGGGCGACAGAGTGAGACTGTCTCGAAAAAAAAAAAAAGGTGATAATTACAAAGTACTTTTAATGACATGAGAAAATATTTCTACATGACAAAGATATAAAGGTATACAGCTAGTAAATCTCAATCATGTAAATTAAATCATAAGTCTGAGATGTGAACTCAAGAGTAATATAAAATCTTATCTTAGTAACTGTACTATATTACCTCCAAAAAAAAGATAAACATACAAATCTCTTGAATTCATTAACTGAAAATTGGTCCAAAAAGTTATCCTTTAACATTGTTAGAGTGAACTGGTCCACATACTAAATAAATGGAATATTAATAGCAGCTTAACTGGTACATTTCATATAATTTGAATGATTTCTAAAGAGAATATATTATTATAAATCTAGGGGGCTCCTACCGATTTCATTGGAAATTAAGTAAGAAGTAGAGGAAACTGATCTCTCAACTGATGTGGATTCATTGTTAATCCCCCTTACATGTATCTGTAAAACGTTCCTAAGCAAGAAGAGAATGAAAGTAAAATTCAGATCATATTATAAAAATTTTCTTCCCATCTCCTCTTTAGTTCATATACCTTAAGACATTAGTAACTGGTAGTCCTGTTGAGTGAATCGTTTTTCAGAAGCAGTAAATTCATTTGAAAGAAATATATAATGAGTCAGATCTATGCTTTAGTAGTCATATGCAGATTACCCTAACATTGCTCTTCCTGTGAATATTCACATGATGAATGGGATGAACCCTGCTTCTTTCACATATATCAAAAGGATATTTGAAAAGGAAAGAAAATATTTTATTAAAAGTTTTTTAAAGTTTGTGAATTGAAGTCTATGAAAACAAACTATATCAAAACATTCAGATAATATTAGGTGTTAAAACAGCACATCTGAAAATACTATAAATTATATTAACCTTCAACAGGATCCATTATCACTACTTAGAACACTGATATGTCTATCTTAAGTATGTAAAAATTACATAGCTGTTAACTTTATATGGCAATTCACCTATTACACATTTAAGAAAGCATTACAAAATTCATTATATAATAATTACACAAAAGTTTTCTCATATTTACCAAAGTCTACTAAAGTCCAGAGGGCACAAGTATTGGCCAAATAGTTCTAACTTTCACATTAGACAAAAAGATGTTTTTGTTGTTTTTTAAAACCATTAAGATGGCTAAGAGAACCAATTTTATGGAGCTTAGCTGTTCTCAGGCATCTGAATGAGGGTGGGGAGAAGTCCTGAAGTTACAAGAATCAGTTACTTTTTTAAGATGAAAAAATAAAAACATTGCATTTGATGACATTACAGTCAAAATGAGCTCTAATACAAATGTATATAGAGAGGTTTTGAAGAATAAATCGGATACCCCAGGGGAGGATCTGCTGCTTGTACCGTAAGATTTCTTAAAAGTAGTGGATGAGCTTGTATACTATAACGTTCTTCATCATCGTTTGTGGCATAAAGTAATTCCCACGAAAGATTGGCCCACTGACCTCTAACAGCTTCAGCATTCAACTTTCCCACTTGGATCAATAATTCTTGAAGGCTAAGTACTCTTCCAGTGTAAATTCCCTTTACAGTAAAAATGGTAGGAGGAGAAAAAGAAAAGAGATTACATTTAGGTCTTCATATTTTATTTATAAACTTATAGAAAAATTGCATTGTAATTAAGCAAACTTTTCCCAAGTTCAAAAAACAGAAAGTTTTAAAAATGTACACAATGAGTTGCTTGTATTCAGAATCAAGAATTACCTCTACTTCCTTTGTTCTTTAATAAAAGAAAGTTTCCTGGCAGCCATCTCAATCACCATTAGGCAAAATCTTAGTCACTTCTCTCTGTCTTCCTTCTCTGATCTGTTGCCTCAGCGACGCATAGTCATAAATACTATTTGGTGGTGAATGATACAATAGGCTCTTTTTAAAGAAACAGCTTTGTTGAGATATAATTCACATTCCATACAATCTATTTATTTACTGTACGCAATTCAATGGTTTTTATTATAGTCGCAGATACGTGCAACCATTACCACAGTTAAGTTTTAAAATACCATAACCTCAAGAAGTATCCTTGTGCTCTTTAGTTATCACCATCCTATCTCCTCATTGACCCTTCCCTAAGTAACCACTAACATATTTTCTATCTTTATAGACTTGCCTCTTCTGTAAATTTCACTTGTATGTGGTCTTTTGTGACCGATTTCTTTCACTTAGCATATTTTCAAGGTTCATCTATGTTGTACATGTATCAGTACCTTATTCCTTTTTATGGCAGAATAATATTCCATCATATGGATATACTAAAATTTGTTTTCAGCAATTGATGTACAGTTGGTTTCCACCTTATAGCAATTAAGAATAATGTTGCTATAAACATTCATGTACAAGGTTTCATGTGGATTTATGTTCTTATTTCTCTTAGGTATATATACTTAGGGATAGAACTGCTAGGTCGTATGTTAACTCTATGCTTAACTATTTGAGAAACTGCCAGAATGTTTTCCAAAGTGGCTGTACCATTTTACATTCCCAAGAGCAGAAGAGGGTTCCAATTTCTCCGCATCTTGTTAACACTTATTTTCAGACCTTTTGATTTTAGCCATCCCATATGTGTGAAGTGTTATTTTATTGTAGTTTTGATTTGCACTTCCCTGATGACTAATTATACGGAGCACTTCTCATGAACTTACTGGCAAATTGTACATCCTCTTTAAAGAAATGTCTATATAGATCCTTTGTCCACATTAAAATCTATTTACCTTTTTATTATAGAGTTGTAAGAGTTCTTTTATATATTCTAGTAACAGTCCCTTAACAGATAAGTGCAAATATTTTTCCCATTCTGTGAGTTGTCTACTTTTTTGATGGTGTGCTTTGAGGAACAAAAGTTTTTACTTTTGATGAAGTCATATTTATCTATTTTTCTTTTGTTTCTCATGCTTTTGGTGTCATATCTAAGAATCTATTGCCAAGTTTAAGGTCATGAAGATTTACCCTTATGTTTCCTTCTAACATTTTTATGGCTCTTATGTTTAGGTCTTTGATGTATTTTGGAGTTATTTTAAAAATATGGTATATAAAGTAAGGTCTGTAGTGGGTTGAATAGCATCTCTTTGAAGTTACCTGTGAATGTGACCTTATTTGGAATGGGTACTTTGCAGATGTAATTAAAAATTTAGAGATGAGATCATCCTGGATTTAGGTGGCTCTTAAAGCCAGTGACTGACATCCTTATAAAAGAAAGTAGTAGGAAAATTAACAGAAGAGTATAGACAATAAGGCCACGTAAATATGGAGATAGAGACCGGAGTTACTCAGCCATAGCCAAGGAATGTTAAGGGCCACCAGAAGCTAGAAGAGGCCGGGAAAGATTCTTTCCTAGAGCCGTTAGAGGAAGCGTGGCTCTACTGGCACCTTGACTTCAGCCTTCTAACCTTTAAAACTATGATGACAGAATACATTTCCATTTTTTAAAAAGTCACCCAGTTTGTGGTAATTGCTACAACAGCCCTGGGAAACTAATACTAGTAATCCAACATTATTCTTTTGAATGTTGCTACCAAAAGATGATTTCCCCAGTGAATGGTCTTGGCATCCTTGTTGAAAATTAGTTGGCTAAAGACCCATGGATTTATTTCTGGATCCTCAATTCAATTCCACTGATTTATATGTCTATCATTATGCCCGTACCATACTGTTTTGATTATTGTTTCATATACGTTTTGAAACTTGGAAGTATGAGTCGGCCAATTTTCTTTTTCAAGATTGTTCTGGCTATTCAGGGTCTCTTGAAATTCCATATTAATTTTAGAAAATCAGCTTGTTCAATTTCCACAAAGAAGCCAACTGGAATTCTGAAAAGGACTGTGCTAATCTGTAGATAAATTTGGAGAGTATTGCCATCTTAACAATGTTATCTTGATTTATGAACACTAGATGTTTATTTAGATATTTAACTTTCTCTTTTAACAATGTTTTGTAGTTTTCAGAGTATAAGCTCTGTACTACTACTGTTCCATTTTCCCTAAGTATTTTATTATTTTTGATGTTATTTTAAGTGGGATTTCCTTAACTTCATTTTTGGTTTGTTCGTTGCTAGTGTATAGAAATCCACCAGATTTTTTAATGTTGATCTTATATCTTGCAACCATCCTGAATTTGTTAATCAGTTCTAAGCTTTTTAGTTGATTCCTTAGATATTCTATACATCATCAAGATCATGTCATCTGTGAATAGAGATCATTTTACTTCTTCCTAATCTGAATGCCTTTTCTTTTTCTTGCCTAATTACTCTGGTGTCTTAGCTTAGGCTGCTATAACTAAATACCATAGACTAGGTGACTTAAAGAAGAGACATTTATTTCTCATGGTTCTGGAGGCTGGGAAGTCCAAGATCGGGGTGGTTTCATGTCTGGGTTCTGATGAGGGCTATCCTCCTGGCTCATGGATAGCCATCTTCTTATTCTGCTCTATGGCAAAAAGACAGGAAGCTGTGGGTGTCTCTTCGTCTTCCTATAAGGGTACTAATCCCATCACAAGGCTCCATGCTCATGATCTCATCTAACCATAATTACCTCCCAAAGGCCCCACCTCCTACTACCATCACATTGGTGGTTAGGCTTCAACATGTACATATGGGGTGTAAACATTCAGTCCATACCACCTGGCTAGAAGTTCTAGTACAATGGTTAATAAAAGTGGTAAGAGTAGACATTCTTGTCTTCTTGATCTTAGGGGTAAGCATCCAATCTTTCACCAATAATTATGATGTTCACTGTGAGTTTTTCATAGATGTTCAGGTTGAAGAAGTTCCCTTCTTTCCTAGTTTGTTTTTACTATGAAAGGGTGAGGGATTTTGTTAGTTTTTTTATATCTACTGAGATGATCATATGGTTTGTGTCTTTTATTTATATATTTTATATATTACATATTTATATTAATAAAATATTATATAGTTTATATATCATAGTGCTTCCCGTGCTCAAGCAATCTTCCCACCTCAGCCTCCAGAGTAGCTGGGACTACAGGAACACACCACCATGTATGGATAATTTTGTTTATTTTTTTTTAGAGACAAGGTCTCACTGTGTTGCCCAGGCTGGTCTTGAACTCCTGGACTTAAGTGATTCACGTGTCTTGGCCTCCGAAAGTGCTGGGATTACAAGCATTTTCTTAAATCCAGTCTGATAATCTCTGCCTTTCATCTGGATTATTTAATCCATTCCCATTAATTTTATTACTGAAATAGCTGAATTTTGTCTGTCATTTTCCTTTCTGTTTTGTCTCATATCTTTTTTTTTCCTTTTTTTTTTGAGATAGAGTCTCACTCTGTCGCCCAGGCTGGAGTGCAGTGGCGCGATCTCGGCTCACTGCAAGCTCCGCCTCCCAGGTTTACACCATTCTCCTGCCTCAGCCTCCCGTCTCATATCTTTTTTATCCCTCTATTCTTTCTTGCCTTTCTCTTGTCAAGAAAGTGACTATTTTGTAATATGCCATTTAAATTTCTTTAATGACGGTTTTCACTTTTTTCCTCAGTTATTTCCTCAGTGGTTGACTAAAGCTTACTATCTCTGTGTTACAAGAGTCAGTCTTAGATTTATACTAATTGTGGTGAAGCAGAAATATTACAAAGTTCTAGTCCCTTTTCTTCCCTTCTGTGGTACTATTATACATATCACATTACAAACGTTACAAATCCAACAGTACATTGTTTTAATTATCACTTTATATAATTTTATGCCTTTAAAAGAAGGTAAGAGAAAAGGGAGCAAGTATGCATTTATTGTGTTATATTAATTATTTTTATTTTTTTAGAGACAGGGTCTTGCTCCATCACCTAGGATAGAGTGCAGTGGTGCAATCATAGCTCACTATAACCTGAACACCTGGCTCAAGTAATCCTCCCACCTCAGCCTCTCAAGTGGTAGCTAGGACTACAAATGCACACCACCATACCTGGCTAATTTTATTTTTTGTAGAGATAGGATTTGCTATGTTGGCCAGGCTGGTCTCAAACACCTGGTCTCAAAGCAATCCTCCTGCCTTGGCCTCCCAACTTGCTGGGATTGTAGTCCTAAATTACCATGCCCAGCATTGTTATGTTACTTTTTTTTTTTTTTTTTTTTTGAGATGGAGTCTGGCACTGTGGCCCAGGCTGGAGTGCAGTGGCCGGATCTCAGCTCACTGCAAGCTCTACCTCCCGGGTTTGCGCCATTCTCCTGCCTCAGCCTCCCGAGTAGCTGGGACTACAGGTGCCCGCCACCTTGCCTGGCTATTTTTTTGTATTTTTTAGTAGAGACGGGGTTTCACTGTGTTAGCCAGGATGGTCTCGATCTCCTGACCTCGTGATCCACCCGTCTCGGCCTCCCAAAGTGCTGGGATTACAGGCTTGAGCCACCATGCCCGGCACCCTTTTTTTTTTTGAGATGGAGTCTCACTCTTGTTGCCCAGGCTGGAGTGCAGTGGTGTGATCTCGGCTCACTGCAACCTCCGCCTCCTGGGTTCAAGTGATTCTCCTGCTTTAGCCTCCCAAGTAGCTGGGATTACAGGTGCCCAAGTAGCTGGGATTACAGGCACCCACCACCACACCCAGCTAATTTTTTTGTAGTTTTAGCGGAGACAGGGTTTCACCATGTTGGCCAGGCTGGTCTCGAACTCCTGACCTCAGATGATCCGCCTGCTTCAGCCTCCCAAAATGCTGGGATTACAGGCGTGAACCACTGCACCCAGCCTTATGTTACCCTTTATAAAAATGCTATTTCTCTATCTTCCTGTAGATTCAAGAATCCAGAAACGAATCATCTGGATTCACTTCCTTTATCCAGTACAGCTTTGCCCCTAACTGGCTTCCTCTGTGCAATTATTAGCAAATTACATTCCTATATATTACAGGCCCAATAATACATGAATACATTTTATAGAATTGCTTTTCAACTCAGTTAAGAGAAGAAATATGCCTTTTTACTCTTTTTTATCATTACACAGTTACTTTTATTGGTGCTCTTTGTTTTTGTGTGTGAATCTGAATTATTGTCTGTGGTCACTTACTTTCAGTCTGAAGAACTCTAGTGTTTCTTGTAAGGCGGGTCTGGTAGCAACAAATTCTGTTTTTGTTTATCTGGAATTTCTTTATTTTGCTTTCATTTTTGAAAGATCCCTTTGTCAGATACAGGGTCCTTGGTTAAGCTTTCTGTTTTGGGGTTAAGGGGGCACTTTGACTATGTCATTCCATGCTTCTGGCCTCCATTGTTTCTGATGACAAATCAGTTGTTAATTTTATATGACTTTCCTTAAAATGTACAAATAGTTTTTACTTGGTGCTTTCAAGGTTTTCTCCTGGTCTTTGGATTTCCACATTTTTACCATGATGTTATTTGCCTGCGGATCTCTTTGCATTTATTATAAAGTTCACTGAAGTTCCTGGATGTGTAGATTAATGTTTTACAATAAATTTAAGAAGTTTCAGCCATTACTTCACGAAATAATTTTTTTATCCCTTCTCTCTCCTTCTGGTATTAAGTATATGTTGGAGCAGTTAATGGTGTCCTACATTTCTCTGAAGCTCTCTTTCTTTTTATTCATTCTTTTCTCTTCTTTGGATTGCATAATCTCTATTGATCTAGAATCTTCAAGTTCATTAATTATTTCTTCTGCCAGTTCAAATCTATTGTTGAGCCCCTCTAGTGAATTTTTCATTTGGTTCTTTTTTATAATTTCTATCTCTACATACATTCTCTATTTGATGTGAGATTGTCACCATACTGTCCTTTATATCTTCAACCATGGTTTCTTTTGGTTCTCTGGATATATTTATAATGACTACTATGAAATCTTTATTAAATCTGACATCTCTTCCCTCTTACAGGCAAGCCCGGTTGTCTACTTTTTCCCCCTGGTATATGGGTTAGATTTTCCCATTTCTTTGCATATCTCAACTTTTTGTTGAAAATCAGATATTGCAGGTAACACTGTAGAAATTCTGGGTGCTGGTCCTCTTCATTCCTAACTCCAGGGCTTGTTATTATCATGTACTTGTTTAGTGATTGGCTGGCTTACTGTAGTGAAGTCAATCCCTGTCTGCTCCCTACCATTCCCCGCCCAGTTTGAAGTCTCAGATACGGCCTCTCATAGAGTACAGTCAAACTGAATGCATACAATTACCTTGGGATGGTTTTGGCAGGGTTATCTTGTCTGTTAAGTGTTCATACCCAGCTATTAAGCTCCACTGATTGCCAGCTGGTTACTCTGCTTTCAACAAAGACCTGAGGCATACATTGCTCCACAGACTGATCCAATTAAATGTGAACTCCTTCAAAGGAATAGCTTTTCATGTGTTTGATCCCAGGAAGGCTCTTTGCTGTTTCTTCCCCTGAAAAAAATCTAGCCAGTTTACCGTTTAGCTTAATGAACCTACCAGTCTCCTAGAAATTAGTTCTCACCACAACCTCCATCGTTTATGTTGTTTTCTTTTTTTGACACTATCATAAAACAGGAAGTCCTCCACTGTTTTTAAGAACATTTTGGGCTTCAATGTGTCTACACTCTGTTGCAGATAAATCAGTTCCTCTGGGAAGAAGAGATTCAGAGCTTTTGTTGCTGTTAGTAATAATTTGCTTCTTCCACTGGGCAAAGTCTCTGAGCCAGAGTTCTGGGCGATAGCATGCTTCTCTCTTGAGTGACCCTTCTGCTTTAGGAGATAAGCACTTGGTGGAGGGAAGGAGTAGCCTCAGGTCTTTCCAGCTTGCCTCTCCCAGCATAGGACCTCCACATTATGAGTGGGCAAGAGTGAGCAAGGCCCCAGTATTTTCAGTGGCACCACACCCAAGATAAAGTCTCCATCCCATAAGTGCAGTGGGCCAGAAGGGAATCTTTGCTTGGACTTCACATGCCTGGAATGTAGCCTCAGCAACAGGTAGCTGCGACAGGATTAAAAATGTTGAACTCCTGCCCTTCCTAGGAAAACAGTCCTCCTGGGAGTTGACAGAGAAGAGAGCCTATGTTCTGGGTTGTACCAGTCTGAGGGGAGGTTCCATCTTGCTGAGGTTCAGGTAGGGTAGGTTTTGGTTCAAATACTGCAGTCTCTTACTATTCTCACTGGGTTTTAGCAGATTTTTAAAAATAAATTTATGTTCATTTGCTGTATGCCCTTAGGAGACTTTCTAAGACTTTAAGTGGTTATTTTAAAAAAATATAATTTTCATCAGTTTCACTGGGGAGTGCACTTGCAGAGCTCCTCAAACCATAATGCCAGACAGACAAAACCACGATAAGCTCGTAACATTGAATCTTTCATATTGTGTAGACTTGATGACATTTTAAATGTGATAAGAACAAGTACTAAATCTTAAAGAGTCATCCCCTATTTTAAGTCTCTGGATTTTCACAGGTTAGGTTTGCTTCAATACAGTATAAATGTCAGCAAAATACTTTGCCACTTACAAATAACTTTTTCTTTTTTTTTTTTTTTTTTTTTTGAGACGGAGTCTCGCTCTGTCGCCCAGGCTGGAGTGCAGTGGCCGGATCTCAGCTCACTGCAAGCTCCGCCTCCCGGGTTCGGGCCATTCTCCTGTCTCAGCCTCCTGAGTAGCTGGGACTACAGGCGCCCGCCACCTCGCCCGGCTAGTTTTTTGTATTTTTTAGTAGAGACGGGGTTTCACCATGTTAGCCAGGATGGTCTCGATCTCCTGACCTAGTGATCCGCCCGTCTCGGCCTCTCAAAGTGCTGGGATTACAGGCTTGAGCCACCGCGCCCGGCCACAAATAACTTTTTCTAAGAGTCAAATCCAAGTGATAATTCATACATTGAACATAGGAATACAATCCATTTAGTCAAATATGTTATAGCATACTACACATACTTGGCTCTCTTATAGGTCAGGTATTGCACTATGGCTACACATTTTTAATTGGCTCCTCTTCAGTTGGCAAAGGAGAGAAATCAGCTAGAGTTCGTCTAGCTTCGCCATAAAGTCATGATTATAAATGCCTTAAAACTGTATCACAACTATAATGTTATATCATTTATCACTTAGTTCAAATACTTTATAACTGACATCCATTCTCTAAGGTTAGTATATATATGCTTAAAAATTTTTTAACCTTACCATATTAGAATCATACCCCAGAGAAAACAAGTATGGCTTTTCTTGTAAAATTGCTTCCTTCCACTTTTCATCAGATACCAAACCAATGTACCAGTCACATTCATATTCTTCAAGGTACTTAATCAGTTCTCTGAAGTCTTCTATTGGACCTAAACTTGCTTTATCAATCATTAGTTTCAGAGTATACCTAAAAAATGGAGAACCGAAGAATTTTAGAATATTTGTTGTCAACTTTATGGATCAAATAGATTTTGTTAAATCAATATTTTAAGACATTGAACTGAAATCGTATCTATCTCAGCTAAAAAGTGGAGGGAGAAATGATGCAGTTAAGGTGAAGAAATCAGTAAGCCATAAAAAAAATAGATTTTCCATATTAACAAAACCAAAGGAAGCACAAATTAAAGCGTACTCTTGATATAATCACACTACACATGAAACTTTTTTTCATTTTGAAGAAAGTAAATTTTAAAAAACTAGAAACAACTGTCTTCTTGTACGTGATTTAGAAAAATCAATATTTTTCCACCAATGTTATATCTTACATATGATCTAAATGGATTACCTGAATGCTTTCAGTGCTAGTTGAAACAGCTCTGGCTTTTCTGTGAGCCAGTCCAAAGCAACAGACCAAGGCAAAACACCACTGTAAACCCTCAATATATGACCAGGACTAGGAGCCATATTGTCTATTCCAAAAAAACTAAAATAACAAGTCATTACTGTATGAACATAAAAGTCTTTTAAAACTTTGTCGTTGGCAATTTCTTCCAATACATTTGAGGCCTTTTCTTCTGAATGAAAACATTCCAATTGCCTTAAAACAAATTGGTACCAGTCTTCTGGAAATAACGAGCTCAACTCCTTCATTTTGGAATTGGGCATACAGCTAGTCCTCCACTCTGCAGGTAAGCATACTAAGTGAGAATGTGAACAACTGAATTCCATGAGAGGAATATATGGCATGTCCTCTTGTTTTCCTTTGTCAACAGCAGGGTATCCTAATAGAACTGCTTTGTAAAGATCGTTTTCAGGAACAGTGCCTGTAGAATGATCACCAACCCTCTGTGATTCTACTGATCCTGGAATAAATGAGTTTGTACCTGGCAAATCTTTCAACTGTTTTTCTTCTATTACTTTTTTGATAGTTGGCTCATCATCAAAAATATTGTCATCAGACCAGTCATCAAAAGTTTCTGAATTTAAACTATCTATGTCTTCTGGGGATTTGGGAGGTGGTGAAGTGTTCGAAGCAGGCAAGATTAGAGGTGCTTTCCCTTTATTTTCAGTGTTGTGAACATTCTCTTTCATGCCAGGCCTTTTGGAGCAGTATTGAACAAGTATCCACACGAGTACTTTAACGAGGTCACCTTTAAATTCTTTTAAGTTTTCATGAGAATCAATTATGCCTGATAGAACATTCCTGGCATCAGAATACAATTTCACAGGCAAAACAGTACAGGGTGTCAAGACATTTCCAAAGTGTTCATTAAGGGAACATACTCCTGTGTATTCTTGCTCAAAAGCATCTTCAAAAACTTCATCAACTCTGCGAGCTTCTGCAGTATGACAGGATGTTTCCTGCAATTCTAACCCCTAAAGAAGAAATAAAAAATACTTAAGTTTATAATCATTTATTACATAGAATACAGCAACTAGTCTTGAAAATGCCCATAGATTCTCATCACAAAAATATGGAAAGTGACAAAAACAATTTCTTTAACTCAAGAGCAACATCCTGACTTAAAGTTAACGGCACTTAACACATTTGATTCTGGATAGGATTAAAAATAATGCTACCATTTTTTTGAAAATATTATGGAAATTCTACTAGAAATTGGGCAAATTTATTAGGTATGAATATAATTTTAAAAGACTATATCCATAGTTAAGAGTGAGCCACACAGTAAAAACTTTCAAATTATAATCCTGGAGGAGAAAAAAGCAAAATTAGAATTCTACAGTATATACAGTATATACAGTAGTATTATATCCTTTCCATCCCACTTTATGAGACTAACAGCATTATTCAATGTATGGATGTGCCAGAATTTATCATTCTCCTGTTCCAGATTTCTAACATCATAATGCAGATTTACTTCTTTGATTACTTTGGTTACTGCTATGTCAGTAGTGCCTAAACCAGTATCTGGTACACAGTGGGTATGCAACAAATATATGCTGAGTGAATGAATATTATCAATATATCCTTACATAAATTTTAAACACATTTTGATTACCTCCTTAGAAGGAATCACTTGAAAAGGATGTATCAGGTCACTATTTACTATTATAATTGCTATTGCTAATTTATATATTTTTACAAAGCTGTCAGTGCCTTCAGAACTTGTTTTTAAGTCACAGCTCTACCAGGTGGCTGGCACACAACTTGAGCAGGTCACCTACCCTCTGTGAGATTCCTTTTTCCTCTGTTTCAAAGGAAAATAATCCTAGTGTATATGGTTGTGACGGTTGCATGCTTTGTAAATTTTAAAGTATTAATTGTTAATAGATGGCATGGCCTAACCCAGCTTGCATCAAAAAAAGACAGAAAAAAAGAGTACCATCAAAAAGTATATTTTTAAACCACATATGTCACAGAGCACAAAGGATCAATCAACATTATTAGGTATTATTAAACCATATCATTTTTAAATAGAATAAAAATAAGTAATCAAAATGTCCTCAATATTTTTTGTCTTCTCGTATGGGTTAGACTAGAACAGAGGTTCTCAATCTGTAGGTGAGTCAGCATCACTTGAGAGTGCTCTTTGAAATACAGATTGCTGAGCCCACTCCCAAAGTTTCTAACTTAGCAAGTTCAGGGTAGGGCTCAAGAATTTCCACTTCTAACAAGTTCTCAGGAAGTATTACTAATACTAGTCTGGGCACTGCATTTTGAAAATCACTGGACTAGAGAGACAGCTTTTTAGTCACTAGTGATTTTATCCAATCTGTGCTAGTACAAGAAATTAACTTATAATTCATTAAAAAAATTTTTTTTTTGTTAAAGGCCTATTGTGTGCCAGGCACTGTTTTGGGGGCTTAGGATGTATTCCTGAATAAAAACAAGAGATCCCTGTGCTTGTGATACTTATAAAGTGAGGGACATGGGTAATCAACAGTAAAACTAATAAGTAAATTATATAGTTTGTGAGAAGGTATAAGTACTATAAAAATAAGGAAAAAGTAAAGCAAGGCAAGGGGGATTGGGAGTGCTGGGATAAGAGTGGGAGTGTAATTTTAAATATGATGGCCATAGGAGAGGTCACTGAGGAGGTGACATTTGAGCAAAAACCTGAAAGTGGTGAGGGAGGGAGTTAGATGATTATCTGAAAGCAGAGTGTTTCAGGCAGAGGGAATAGCCAGTAGGCTGGAATAGAGTGAGAGGGTTAAAGTAATAGAGAAGGCCAAAGAGGGAATAGGAAGTCTGGCCATTTAGAGCCTGGCTTTTACTCTGAATGAAAGAAGAGATCCACTGCAAGGTTTTGAGTACAGAAGTGACATGGTTTGACTTAGATTTTAAAGATCATTCTGGTTGACAGTATACTGTAGGGGCACACAGGTGGAAGCAGGACAACCAATTAGGAGGTTATTTCAATTATCCAGGTAAGGGATCAAGGTGGCTGGGACCAAGGTGGTAAAAAGAGATGGGATACAGAATATGGTTTAAAGGCGGAGCCCACAGGATTTCTTGTTGGACTGGGTGTGGAAGTATACAAGTAAAAAAGGAGTCAAACACGACTCTAGTATTTTTGGCCTGAACAACCAGAAGGACAGAGTTGTCATCAAGGACTGCTAGGCTCTGGGACACACTGGTGTTAAAAGGTCAAAGAAAAGAGAAGGAATCACAAAGTAGAGAAGTAACCCACGAAACAAGTGAAGAGAAAAGAACAGCTGTGTAAAATGCTGCTGATGGTTCAAATAAGACTCGTTCTGAGAGTTGATCACTGGAGTTAGCAATGTGCCAGTCACTAGCGACCTTGACAAGAGCAGGTCGGGTGGAGTAGCAGGGTCAAAAACCTACAGTAAGTTGAAGACAGAATGGAAGACATTAAATTGGAGATACAACTATAAACAGCTCTAATAAGGCCATTTGCTCTTCAAGGAAGGAGAGAAATATAGTATAGCAGGTAGGGGCAGTAGGATTAGAATATAGTTTTTATTGAGAATGCTTAAATGGTAATAGGAGTTAAAAAACGTTACTGATTCACACTTTTGAGATGCTCAGCTAGAGAGAGGTAACAAGAATAGGACCGGAAGGAATGGAAGCAGGTATATTTTGTTATCATGCTCTATTATACAATTAACAGTCCACCCATCAACATATGCTTATTGAAATATACTTTAAAAATCCCTAGGTGTTTTCACAGGTAATTGAAAAGATATTCTTCTTTGAAACTGAGTGTTTGATGTGAACATAACAAGTAAAATTTTACACATGAACTATAAAAATACTAGAGATGTTTTAAATGCACACTGACCTTAATGTTAATACAGCAGTAAGTATAGCCACATTCCAGAATCATTATCCATATTAAACGATCCTGAAAACGGCCCAAGTAATGAGATCCAGGTAGGAGGAGACCTACAACAAATTAGAAAAAAAAGAAAATCATTTTTCAAGCTTCTTTTATTTTTGCCATGTGAATCTTCAAAACTGAAAAGACATCTAGAACTGATTCACAACTCCTACCCTATCATTAGGTCATGAACAGAAATAACTACTCACTGCGTATCAAGAGGCATTAAATTAACTCTTTACAAGAGCAGCTGGAACAGACAATCTGCAGGTGATAATACATAAAAATTCAAGGATTTTCCAGAAAAACAAATTAGAAGTTGTTGTATAAAATCTTAAATACATGTCAATTATATTAGGAAAAGTATTGAGTTTATAAAAGTCAGCTTGACAGTCATGACTTAAAATATCTTTGACATTTTTATATACATGCATATGAACATATAAAAGTGTTTTATGGTTTAAAAAATGTACATAAAATGCTACCACACTGTATACTTTTTAAATTTAGTTTTTCTCTTTTATTAATGAAATTCGCCCACATCTATGGCAAACAGCTAAAATTTATTATAACTGCTGTCGAAAATACACTGTATCAATTTAATTGAATTTGAGTATTCATTTCCTCATTGATAAACTTTTCAGATGTTTCCAACTTTTCACTATTGTAAGTAATGTTGCAGAAATTATCTTTGTGCAAGTCTGCTTGTACAACATGTGGTTCAGAACAGTGTTAACATACCAGAACCGACTGCTATTCTTCAAAAGGTCTGCTTATATGGTTGGTCCTTGCCTGGCATCTGGGAACCCCCTACCTGGTAAGAGTCTCCCATTGTGTCTACCTGTACAAACAATACAGTATATACTGAACACCTGCTCTCCTTTTGGGATTCTGGAGTATTGGTATGTGCTAGGCAGACAGTGCCTGCAGGACCAGCCTGCAATAAAAGCCCTGGGCATTGAGTCTCAAATGAGCTTCTCTGGCAGTCAACACACACTTGTTGCCAGGGAATTAAGCACATTCTGTGTGACTCTGTGCAACTCCTGGACACTTGCACCCAGTCTCTTTTACTCCTTGTTATTTTTCCCTTTGAGGATTTTGCTCTGCATCCTTTTGCTGTAATAAATCTTAGCTGTGAGTTCTAGTGAACCGTCAAACCTGGAGTAGTCTTGAGGACCCCCAAAACACATGTACTAGAATTTCCCTAGAACTGGAATCACTAAATCATGGAATCAGAAATGGAATCCCTCAGCCATGGGATATGTACATCTTTATTACAGACTACCATTTAACTCTTCAAAGTGGTTGTAAAAATTTACATTTCCTTCCAGAAAAGTCTGAAAGTTCTTATTCCCCATGCCCTAGCCAATAGTTGGTAGTGTCAAATTGTTTACATTTTTGCCACTCTGATGTATGTGAAATATTATCTCATTGCTTTTTTCCCCACCAGAAAATACTTTATAATACACTTCTTGGTTGAATATAATTGGTTTGATAATAAAGTATAATTTTTATCTAATTACTATTTCTGATGGGAGTTTAACCTCACAGGTGTTTTAAAAAGTAGAATAGCATTACATAATGAAAATTAATTAGCACTGGATAAAAGTATTATAAGTATAGACTATTTTCTATAAGAAAAATGACTATTCATAAAACATTTGTATTACAAAGATAAAATATTTTTCTTCTCATAAATCATCTCACATAATAATTAGAAAAGTTCAACCCCAAGTAAGCATTTTATTAAAACTCTAATCTTAAATTGCTACTCTGACTAGAATGAGTTTGTCAGAAAGTTATCTGTCATTTTAAAAACAAGTTTCAGGGGTTAAAGCACAAGGTAGGAGATGACACACTAGTGTCATCAATTTTATACCTTATCTAAAACCAACCTTGAGAAGTACAATACAGTTAAAATTTATAGTTAGGGTTTGACAAAAGCATTAAAACTCATAAAATTAGTTTACTGTCATCAAAAACCTATTTTCTTGCTAATAACTGCATAGCATTTCATTTTGGGAGGCTACCTTACCTACTGATCACTGACCAAAGTTTTTGTTATCCTGTCCAGTTATCTTGTCAGACTGCTTTAAAGTCTCTATAACTTGTAAAGTATGAATAAAATTCCCTCTGCTCCTCAAGCGGATATTATGTAAAGCTAGTTTTCACTAAACTTTATGAATGTATGCTATTGCATCTACTTGACATGAACTCATTATAAATTCATGGAAAACCTGGGGGAAAGGTGTTTCCATGTTTCAATGATGCAATTGTAATCTGAATTTATTCAAGAAAATGTATTTAAAAAATTATCAAATCACTTTAATAAAAATTTCCCCAAGTATTTTTATTTTGTAACTTAATTTAGATGAAAACAAGGAGCAGGAGATAAACTTCTAATTTCATATTTAGTCCTTCTGCCTACACATCAAATTGTTATGGTTGCTATGCTATCTTATGGTTGGATAAAACTACACATCAAATTGTTATGGTTGCTATGCTATCTTATGGTTGGATAAAACTACACACCAAATTGTTATGGTTGCTATGCTATCTTATGGTTGGATAAAACTACACACCAAATTGTTATGGTTGCTATGCTATCTTATGGTTGGATAAAAAGATTGTTTCCTGTTTGTTATTTTTTTGTACTTTAAATACATCAGTGAGAAATTCTTGAGCACAACTCATTTACTTACCTAAACTTCCAGCTGCCATTGCAGTCTGCAGCACGGCAGTCAACCTGGGCACCATTTGGTAGTAGTACACCGTATCTGCACACACACAGGCTGTGGTGCCCGCTGCTCCTGGCCAACTCTGAATAGGTCGGGGAAACCCCACCAAGAACACAGGAAGGGTGAAAAGGGGGAGTAAGGGAGAAGAGAGTAGTGTAGAAAAAACTATAATGACCAACACGAATGGAGAAAAGATAATGTTGAGTATACATAAAGTGGCAGTAGTTTTTCGACGTTGTTTTTTCTCTGTCCATGATGTCAAAAGTACAGTCACGGCAAACTGCAATTTAGAGATGAACCGAATCAAACGATCACGTATGATACCAACCTGTAGAAACATAAAAATTATTTTTATCTATCCTTAAAAGATTTTTCATGAATTTTCAAGATCATATAAGAAAGACTATACAGTAATTTTATTATTGTCCCAATATTTTTGAAGAAATAGATCTTATTCTTTGATTCTTTGTTAATTTTCTCCAACCTCACAATTAATAAACAAGACTACATTTTAAAGTTTGGACTTTCTTTAAAAAAAAAAAAAAAAAACAGTAACAGTAAAAAGAGCTGGCAGTGTACTAACTATGTTTTAAGGTTGAACCACTGTAGGCCACAAATTAGATAATGCAGAAATTGACAAGTTCCTAGAAAGACACAAATTACTAAAACTGGCTCAAGAAGAAATAAAAAATCTGAATAACCTACAAAAAGTAAAGATATTGAATAAAAACTACCCACAGAGAGAAGCTGAGGCTCAGATGGCTTCAATACAAAATATTACATACCACAAAACATTTCAGATACATATTGAATACTACAGAACACTTACGAATAATCAATACCTATCCTTCACCACCTTCTACCAGAAAATAGAAGAGTATGGAACATGTCCTAACTCATTTCAGGGGATCAGTACTACCCTGACACATAAACCAGGCAATGATATCACAAGGAAAGAAATCTAGATAAACACATCCCTCCTCCCTCCTCAGCCTCCCAAAGTGCTGGGATTAAAGGTGTGATCCACCACGTCCAGCCAGACAAGCATATGTTCTAAGAAATGTGTTTTGCAGTATCTTGAAGTATTAAACATGGAGTTCCTATATGACCAGAAATTCCAATCCTAGGTACATATACCCAAGATAAATGAAAACATATGCTCACAAATAATGAGATTCGTCATTGAGTGAATATTATACAGCGTATATACACAAACCTAGGTGATATAGCCTACTACATACCTAGGCTATATGGTATAACCTATTGCTCATAGACTACAAACCTGTACTAAATGTTACAGTACTGAAAACCGCAGGCAACTGTAACACAATGGTAAGTATTTGTGTATCTAAACATTGAAATTGTACAGTAAAAATACATTATAAAAGATAAAAAATGGTACACTTGAATAGGGCACTTACTATGAATGGGGCTTGCAGCACTAGAAGTTGCTCTAAGTTAGTGAGTGAGTGGTGAATGAATGTGAAGTCCTAGGTCATTACTATACACTACTGTAGATTTTAAAAACACTGTACTCTTAGGTTACTCTAAATTTATTTTAAAAATATTTTTGATTCTTCAATAATAAATTAACCTCAGCTTACCATAACTTTATTTTATAAACTTTTTTACTTTTTGACTCTTTTGTAATGACACTTAGCTTAAAACACATTGTACAGCTACTCAACATTTTTTCTTTATATCCCTATTCTGTAAGCTTTTTTCTATTTTAAAATTTTTAACTTTTAAAATTTTTTTGTCAAAAATGAAGATACAAAAACACACATCAGTCTAGGCTTACAGAGGGTCAGATCATTAATATCACTGTCTTCCACCTCCACATCTTGTTCCACTGGAAAGTCTTCAGGGGCAATAACATACATAGAACTGTCATCTCCTGTGATAACAATGACTTCTTCTGGAATACCTCCTGAAGGACCTGTCTGAGGCTGTTTCACAGTCAACTTTTTTTTTTTTAATACATAGGAATATACTCTAAAATAATGATAAAAAGCACACTAAATACATAAATTGTAGTTGCTTATTGTCAAGTATTACATGCTGTACACAACTGTATATGCTATACTTTTATATGACTGGCAGCCTAGTAGGTTTGTTTACACCAGCATCACCACAAACATGTGAGTAATGAGCTACCCTACAAGGGCTATGCCACTAGGTGATAGGAATTTTTCATCTCCATTATAATCTTATCAAACCACCGTTGTATACGTGGTCTGTCATTGACCAAAACGTCCTTATGCAGTGCATGACTGCACTGATACATGCTATAACATGAATGAACCTTGAAAACATAAAAGTGAAAGAAGCCAGATGCAAAAGATCACATGCTGCAGAATTCCATTCATGGGAAATATCTAAAATATGCAAATCCATAAAGACAGAAAGTAGATTAGTAGATTCTGGGAGTAGGCGAGATGGAGAGGGGAGATGGGAAATAACAGTTGAGGTTTCTTTTTGGGATGTTGAAAATGTTCTAAAATTAGATTGCAGCAATGACTACAAAACTGTATATACACCACTAAATGGATAAATATTACAGTATGTAAAAGATACTTCAGTAAAGCTGTTAAAAGACACATTTACCAGTAAGAGTCTGATTCCTGTATCCAGGTTTCTGTTCCACCATATGTCTGTATTGGAGATCAAATGTACTGTTGATACAATGACTGTCTCCAATAAAGCATTTTCTGTATTCTGCCATACCTGCAGTATACAAATTATTCATTTTTATCAGGTAGAATTAGATAATCTAAGCAAACTATTAAACAAAATTACAATAAAACTTAGCAATAGGAAAATACTATTAAACACATATTAGGATTACCATTCTAAAGGCTCTTGTGAATCCAATAGAGACAGACACTGAGTGGAGCCCTTGTAAGGAACTGTCCAATGAGAGAAATGCTATCATGGCAAAAGGTGATACTAAAACAAAACAAAGAGAAATTTAATTAAGGCAAAACAGCTCCTTCTACCATATTTTATTTTGGCAAATATACATTTTTTCTGAGCACATTTAAGCAATGAACTAAAAAAGCTAATAAACAAAAAACCAAAACATAAAAGAACACTTGTATGTGGTATAATACCACACAAATATGGGAATTCAGTAATATTTTTGAATACTTCCAGGAGATGATTTGTAACACAAGGTTAATAGACTTTATCTTCCTACCTAAAGTTAGCAAAATCCGTCTGACAATACCAATCTTCATGAGCCTAGTTTGCTTCTCAAAGAATACAGTCACAGTTTGCACATCCTTCGGATAAAAAGGATTTCGGAAAATTCCAATGATATACACGCTTTGAATTTCTCTAAGTATCCACAGTATTATAAGTAATATCATCAAACCATAGCCCACAATAGCCTGGGAACTGCTCTTAGAAATCTGTGAGAAGCCAGCAAAGTGATGAAGCAAACCAGTTTCTAAAAGAGCGAAGACTAATATAATGATGTAGAAAAGGCATTCCTTCCATGAAAAATGTTTTTCTGGACCACTGGGCAAATTCTTAGATTTGGTTCCAATTTTGTGACCCACATCACTTAAGTTCAGACTCAGCAAGAAACCAAATCCAGTCATGAAAAGAACCACACCAACAGTGCTTGGAATGAAATATGATGTTATAACTGTTCCAGCAGACATGATGAACATTACTAATAACCTGTAGAGAAAAAAAAGAAAAAAAGATTTACTTGAAAAGAAAAATGTTCTTTAAGAATAAGTTACATATAACATCAATATTTAAAAATAAATACCGTAGGTGGGTTGACATAGATGAGCCTCCAAGGCCGAACTCTAAAATCTGCTCCATTGCCCATAAGAAAAGTGCATCGGGTGGGGGCAGAATCCCAAGTGCCCACAGAAAGGGTAAGAATACAAACAAGATGTGTAAAATCTGATTCATTTGTTCTAGAGCTGGCATATTTACCATAAACCTATAAAAAAAGAACATTTAAATCACACAAAATATATAGAAGAGGATCTTTTAAGGAAAAGCAAAGCAACACAGAATAACAACACACTCCCTTCCAAAAAAAAAAAAAAAAACCACACACACACGCTACACACAAAGTCTTAGTCCCAACTTTTAAATGATCAATACATACAAATTGTGACAAGTGTCCTTCTACATCAGCAACTACCCCTACACAATTGTGTACAAGCTTAGCATTTAGAGAATATGTGAACTCAAATGTGTAAAGGAGGAGGAAGTAATTAAAAGCCATCATTGAGTAGTAAGTAAATTGAATACAGGAATTTGTAAAACTGAACAACTGAGGCCAGAGCATAAACATTTCTCCCCTAAATGTCTAAACTACTACATTGGCTGAAATTCTACCAATGATTCTTCAGAGTTTTAAAATTTTATAATTTAAAATTTCAAGTAACTTTGGAAAGTCAAAGCCTTACTCACATTCATACATTAGCAGCTAAAAAAAAAAAAGGGGAAAGCTCTTCTCTTCCTCTTTGTCTTGTACTGTCCTGCTCCCAGAATTTAACATTGGAATGGTTAATATCAGAAATGAGCAACTCAGGTTATGACTGTATCTCTGCAGGTTAACCTAACAACTTAACTAGCATTTACAGCACTGTTCCATTTTGCATAAGCAGTGGTATGAATTTGAGAACACAAACTTGCACATTACAATCTCCTCATAAAGGAGTGACTACCTCTACCTTAAGTGGAAAAACTCAAACTTGGCACAGCACTTAACAGTTAAATGTACCATCATCAAACTGCTTCAAATAATTTAATTTTAAAGCACAGGACTATACATATTATCAATATATTATGAATTTTTAAAAAAATAACGCTAATCAAACACTGTGTCCAGAGACCAATAAGGTCAGAGTACTTCTGGGGTTCCAAAGATAACTTTCAAAAGACAACAAAATCTCAAAACTTACAGCATAATTGTACTTGAATACCCGAACTACTGGGAATCCAAGTTGAGGAGAAAGACAATTTCTGGGGCCGGGCGCAGTGGCTCACACCTGTAATCCCAGCACTTTGGGAGGCCAAGGTGGGTGGATCACCTGAGGTCAGGAGTTCGAGACCAGCCTGGCCAACATGGCGAAACCCCATCTCTACTAAAAATACAAAAATTAGCTGAGCGTGGTGGTGGGCGCCTGTAATCCCAGCTACTTGGGAGGCTGAGGCAGGAGAATTGCTTGAACCCAGGAGGCAGAGGTTCCAGTCAACCGAGATCACACAATTGCACTTCAGCCTGGGCAACAAGAGCAAAACTCCGTCTCAAAAAAAAATAATAATAACAATAAAGAAAGACAATTTCTGAAATAATTATCCACTTAAGCATATGCTGACAATCCCAAAGCAAATGTACAGCAACTATGGATATAATATAGTAATGGCATTGTATGTTTGCTCACACAGATGTCAGGACTATGCCAATTAATGTGCTCTGCCTCATAATGTATGCCCTTCAAATTTTTATAAGCAGAGAATTAATGAACACAAGATTAACAATGTGATACTAAATTAGAGGACAATACTTTTTTATAAAATAAAATTCATTTCATTCTGAGTAGAAACCATTCAAGTAACAACAAAATCAAGAAAATCAAACCATACATACATAGTAAGCCACAGGAAGGTCAAGGAAAACATAGAAATTGGTACAGTCTTTTTATTTTTTCCCCAAGACAACACCCCTCTATCAAGAATAGGATAATTTGTGTAAAAAGAATGTGCGCTCATGAAACCTTTTATCAAAACTAGATTCTACCCCTAAATCTCTTTTGGTCCTTTAACAATAAGCAATGGCAAAGTAAAGTATTTATATTCAAGGATAACATAATTGAAGTAATGTGATTATTTTCCTGTATATAGGACTTAGCTCCAAATGGATCATTATTGTGGTTAATTCTTTAATATGGAAAAACATTTAAATTATAATATTTCTGATAATATAATAAAAATGTTCTAGGGTAAAAAAAATCTCAGCCCTTAAGATGACAACTTAGTTTGGAACCTAACAGCTATAAAAATGTTTCAAATTCTGCACACTCACTAAGATCCACATGTCAAGAAAAAAGATGTTTTCTACAGTGGCTAAGATGATGTACATGTGTATCATTCATTCAAACAATTCCCGAGTGTCTGAGCTAAGCACTGGAGATATAATGTTTTTGATAAAAATTAAAATGCACAGAAAAAGTCATTTAAAAGTATTATTACACAACTGTACTAGGTAAAGAATGGGGAAGGAAAAGATTACCACGTTGTGGGGTTCACCTCTTCCGCTTCCTTTCGTATCTTCTGAAATAAAACTAAGAAACAATTTACCTGTCAACTGGCCAAAGTTGAAGAGTCCATGCATTTCATACATCATTTGGCTGCAGTATCACACCTATTGTCTAGAGATGATCTCAATTCTATTATTTTCTGAATCAAAAGTGAAACCGGAGGTAATTTTTCTGGATAAAATAGTCATTTTTCTTCTCTAAAAATAGATGTGGGGACTGGCTTTGTCTTTTTAGTTACAGTTAAAAAAACAAAAACAAATAACTCTTTGTAATTATCAAATCTTAAACATTAAAACTGTGTATTAAATCCAACAAGATTTTAGTAAAAAACCTTTTATGTACTTTTAGAAATGAGTAATGCAGAATGTCAGGAAAACTAAATTAAAAGATTCTTTTTTAAAATTAAAGAATTTAGGACATCATTTTGAATCCAAAGATTACATCAGGCATTCAATTTCTGATCTCAGAAATGGGATACGGAGACAGTAACTCAGTAATTTGTATACTGAAAATAACCACCTTATAAATTTTAAATATTTTAAAGGCAATCATGTATACACACACACTTAAATTCAATTTTACTAACTTTCCAAAACAAGTATTTAACTGGAATATATTTTATAGTCAGTAAATGGTGGTGGTATTAAGAAACCAATTATAAATGGATTTCCTGTTTATTAATCCTCCCCTTACAGTTTTGGTTAGGTGAAGAATTACATGGGCATTACACCGCCCTCTGGTTCATAAATGCAGTGTAACTAGAAGAGATTAAAAGTTAAGAAATTGGCCTGGCGCGGTGGCTCATGCCTATAATCCCAGCACTTTAGGAGGCCGAGATGGGCGGATCACGAGGTCAGGAGATCGAGACCATCCTGGCTAATACGGTGAAACCCTGTCTCCACTAAAAATACAAAAAATTAGCCGGGCGCAGTGGCGGGCGTCTGTAGTCCCACCTACTCGGGAGGCTGAGGCAGGAGAATGGCGTGAACCCTGGAGGCGGAGCTTGCAGTGAGCCGAGATCGCGCCACTGCACTCCAGCCTGGGTGACAGAGCGAGACTCCATCTCAAAAAAAAAAAAAAAAAAAGTTAAGAAATTGCAAACAGACACCCAAGAAGAGGTCAGTTTCAGTGCCCAAACTGACTTAATATTTTTAAATGCCTTGTCTTAATCAGCTTGGGCTGCCATAGCAAAATACCACAGACTGAGTGGCTTAAACAACAGAAATTTATTTTCTAACAGTTCTGGGGGCTACAAGTACAAGATCAGGCTGCCAGTATAGTCAGGTTCTGGTGAGGACTCTCTTCCTGGCTTACACATGGCTGCCTTTTTGCTGTGTCTTTATGTGGCAAAAAGAGAGACACCAAGCTCTTTGGTGTCTCTCCTAAGGGCACTATCCTATCAGACTAGGGTCTCACCTTCATAAACTACCTCCCAGAGGCCCATCTCCAGATACCATCACATTGGGGGTTACGGTTTCAACGTAAACATTTTTGAGGGAACACAATTAGTCTATAACATTCCATCCCTGGCCCCTCAAAACTCATGTCCTTTTCAAATGCAAAATACGTTCATTCCATCCCCATATCCCCCAAAGTCTTCACTCATTCTAGCATTAACTCCGATGGCTAAAGTCCAAAGTCTCATCTAAATCAGATATGGATGAGACCTACGTACAATCCATCCTGAAGCAAAATTCCTCTCCAGCTGTGAACCTGTGAAACCAGATGAGTTATGTGCTTCCAAAATCTAAGGGTAGGGCAGGTATAGAAGAGACATCCCCACTCCAATAGGAGAAACAGGAAAAAAAGGGTGATGATCCCAAGAAAGTCAAAACCTAGCAAGGCAAATTCCAATAGATCTAAGAGCTTGAGAATAATTCTGTTTGGTTCCATACTCTGCCATCCAGGCCACTGGGGTGGCAGGTCACTGCCACTGCTCTAGGTGAGGGTACTGCTTCTGTGGCTCTGAAGTTCAGTACTGCTCCCAAGGCTTTGGGTAGAGGCTATCTGACTTGTTGAAACTGAGGTGGTAGCCCTCAAGACCCTTAAATCACCTTTGGCATCATTTTCTCCTTTTCTAGAAGAATACTGCACGTTTGTAGCTGAACAGTTCTATCATTACATCCTGTCAAATCGAAGAAGTTTGACTGTCGGCCTTCATTACTTCCTGTCTCCAACCGCTTCAATTCAAACTGGCAGTGTTCCTACTCATATAATGCCAAAAGCTCTTTACTGAGTGACAGTCCAGCCCCACACTTTTGGTGTTCTCTTCAGAATATGCTTTCTCATGTTTTACAATGTGGATAATCCAGGCTGAAAATTTTCCAAATCTTCAAGTTCTGGTTCCTTTTCTTGCTTAATCCCTTCTTCAATTCATCTCTCTCCTTTCACATTCTACTAGAAACCGTCAGGAGAAGCCAACTGCTCCTTTCAACACTGCTTTGAACTCTCCTTACGTAGGTATCCAACTTCATGGCTCTAAAGTTCTACCTTCCACAAAACACTAGGACACAGTTCAGCTAAGTTCTTTATACTTTGTAACAAGGACTGCCTTTCCTCTGGGTTCAGGGGACTTCAGACTTCATCAGAATCACCCTTAATGTCCATATTTCTAGCATGCACATCAAAACTTTTCCAGCCTTGGCTGGGCGTGATGGCTCAAGCCTGTAATCCCAGAACTTGGGAGGCCGAGGCGAGTGGATCACTTGAGGTCAGGAGTTTGGGACCAGCCTGGCCAACATGGCGAAACCCTGTCTCTACTAAAAATATGAAAATTAGCCAGGTGTGGTGGCGCATAAACGCAGCTGTTCAGGAGGCTCAGGGAGGAGAATCACTTGAAGCCAGGAGGCGGAGGTTGCAGTGAGCTGAGATTGTGCCACTGCACCCCAGCCTGGGCGATGGAGCAAAGACTCCATTTCAAACAAAACAAAACAAAACAAAACAAAACAAAGAAACAAAAAAATCTCTTTCAGCCTCTACCCATTACCAACAGTTACAAAGCCATTTCCACATCTTTAGGTATTTGTTACAAAGGCATCCCACTTCTTAGTAGCAAAATCTTAATCAGCACAGGCTGCCATAACAAAATGCCATAGGCTGAGTAGCTTAAAGAACAGAAATTTATTTTCTCGCAGTTCTGAAGGCTGGAAGTCCAAGATCAGGCTGCCAGTATGGTCAGGTTTTGGTGAGAGCTCTCTTCTTTGGCTTGCAGGTGGCCACCTTCTTGCTGTGTCCTTAGATGGCACAGAGAGGGAGAGATCATGCTCTTTGGTACCTCCTCTCACAAGGGGACTAGTCCCATCATACCAGGGACCCACCTTCATGACCTAATTACCTCCCAAAGGCCCCATCTCCAAATACTATCACATTGGGGTTTAAGACTGAAATATATGAATTCTGGAGAGGCACAAATATTCACACCGTAACATGCCTGAACATATCTACCTGGACACTAACCTAAGAAAAGAAAGCTGCAATCTATAGAGACAGAGAAAGAAAAGTCAAACTTGAAAAGGCAAGTAAAAGGGGTTATCAAACAATTTTGTGAACAATCATGTTTGTTAAAAAAACTATTTTCTATTTTTCTTCTGTAACAAGTTGGTTTTTAAAAAATCAATATTTCTACTATTGTTGCTATCACAAAATTAGAAATAAATTTTCTATTTGTCTTAAAGTCACTCAATTTTTATATAATACTTATGTGTATAAATTCTAAATTCTTCCTTTCCCCCCCACAGGAAAGTTCCATCTCCTTACACAGGTTTCAGCCAGGCTATCCTAAAAACTCAAAGCTCCTTATTTAAAGTGAAACACAAAATTGAAAAGTTCCTTATCTCAAAAAGGGTTTTTTAAAAAACTCTTTAATAAATTTCAACTATTGCTTTAGTATGTTTTACAGAGATTAATCCTGAAAGAATAATTATCAAAATAACCTGTCATCCAATGGTTTATTTTTAATCCATGGATTCATTTTTTTGTAACACTAAAAGGAGAGCTCTCTTACTCTGTATACTTAAAAACAAAGCAAGTTACAAAGTATTTGGTAGGTTTTTACCTGTGTGCCAGATCCACAGAAACAAAGAAAAAAATATAAAGAGGTCTCATAAGAGGAGTAATTTCATAAGTATCCTGTGTTTGGAAAGTTGCAGTCTCTGTAGCTGTGTTTACAATTAATGAATATTCTCCTATACATAATGTCATCCATCCAAAGAAGAATAGTAGAGCAGTGCCTCCTGTACTGCCATACAGCAAGGTTATTCTATTTGGGAGCAGATACCATGTTCCAAGACCACACGCTAATCCAGCAAGAACAGAATGAAAAACTGTATTGACTACATATTTCTTGCCAGGAATGAGAAATTTGACAGTCTCAGCACCAGCACAACTTGTAAATTCATGTTCATCCTCCTCTGCTAAGATATCCGTGGCTAGTATTCTTTCTACTGTTGCTGATTTGTTTCTGGCGTATAAACTTGTGAACTGGATGACAAATGCAGTAAAAAGCATTAATCCACCTGAAAGTGCTGCTGTGTAATAGTCTTTCAGGATGCCTAACTGGTACAAAAGTGTTCCGACTCCACCCCAAACCCATGGCATTAGAAAAAGAATAATTTGATTAACATATATGTAAGGAGGGGCACAATAGCCTAATTTGAATCGAGGGCCTCCAAGGACAGTCTGTGGAAAGCGCTTCAGAAAGAAGTCCTGCTTGTAATCATTCAGTAGAGGCACATCTGGACTCATCCTCACTCGGGATTATTCTGAAAGTCACATGCTTTTCTGTAACACAGCAGTTTCTAAAAAATAAAAATTAAAAAAAAGTCACTGTTCGAAAATGTCATACTTAAAACCTGTGAGGAAAAACATCACACTACTATTTTATCTCCTTACTTCCTTCAAGGGTAGGATTTATAACTGTACTCCTCAGACCCCTTCCTGACACATACTTGACAGTGTTTTATAGCAACTTAGTGTTAGTTTGTTTATAACATATTATAAACAAAATAAATATGCTCAGTTATTTTATTTTTTGAAAGAGGGTATCACTCTGTCACCCAAGCTGGAGAGTACTGTCGTGATCACAGCTCACTGCAGCCTTGACCTCCCAAGCTCAAGTGATTCTCCCACATTAGCCTCCTGAGTAGCTGGGACTATAGGCACATGCCCCTATGCCTGGCTAACTTTTTATTTTTTGTAGAGATGGGGTTTTGCCATGTTACCCACCAGGCTGGTCTTGAGTATCTGGGCTCAAGTGATCCTCCTGCCTCGCCTACCAAAGTGCTGGGATTACAGGCATGAGCCATTGTGCTCAGCCTTATTTCTTTTTTAAAAAAAATCATATTCTTTATTCATTTATAACCTAATATTTGGAATTAGACTTTAACTCACATATTTAAATTCTGAGGTCAATGGAAAGTCCAAAATGTCAATACTTTCAACTCAAATCAATTTAGGCTACTTTTATTCAATAGCCATAAAATCTAAGTATCAAATAACATAAGTTATCTTCAGTTCAACTTTTCCTTAATCTTTGCAGCTTATTCTGAAAAACAGTTACCCTACACAAAACCAGCTAGCAAAGTATTACTTTGGTGGATCATGTTAGGCTAGAAAGGAAAAATTAAATTTAAAGCTATCTTAAAATAGCCTTTCTTTCAGTCAGTTTAAACATAATCTTTCCTCTAGTCAGTTCTACCTAACCAGTATCAATTCTGGAGAGAAATTTGGGGCAGCATGAAAAGTTTGGGGGGTCACCTTTAAGAATTAGTACCTTAGATCACCTCTTTGTTATACCGCTATGGAGTTTTAAAAATTGTAAACATCTATCTTCTTACATCTTCCAGTCATTGGTCTTAGTTCTGCATAGAATGAATCACAGCTTTTAACTCACAGGACAGCCCTGCAAGTACAGCTGGCCCTCTGTGTCTGTGGGTTCTGCATCCATGGATTCAACCAACCACAGACAAAATAGTCAGGAAAATAACTATCTGTACTGAACATGTACAGATTTTTTTCCCATTATTATTCCCTAAATAATAAAGTACAGCTATTTATATAGCATTTATATAGTATTAGGTATTCTAAGTAATCTAGAAATGATTTAAAGTACAGGGAGGAAGTGCATAGGTTATATGCATATACGATACCATTTTATATCAGAGACTTGAACATCCTTGGATTCTGGTATCTGAGAGAGGTCCTAGAACCTATCCTTCACAGATACCAAGGGATGACTATACTCACAAAATAACAGAACTACAGGGCCAAATCGAACGTTAGTGGTCTACTGGTCAATCTTAGGGAATGGAAAGAGTGCCTCCTTCCCCTTTGTACGAGCTTGTCTCGTACGCTCAGTGTACAATATTCCACTTTGTCTTATAGAAGCCAATGGGTAAGGAGGGTCACACTCCTGTGGGAGGGGATAAACATTCTGACATAAGTTATCTATGGAAGATGCCATCAGACAGGAAAATGAACTTGGATGGATGGCCTGGATTTTGAAGAATGTGGATGTGCCTGAAATTTCCCCAAGGAGTTAGGTGAAAGTTGGCCCTTCTGGCTCTACTAACTCGGAAACAAGGTAGAGTGGCTTCCTGGGAAAGTAAAGATACTTTATAAACCAGATTATCTATCTGCATGTTAGTATTTCTGGGTCTTTTGTAAAGTTTTGTTTAAATGTTTTCATCCATTTGATGAAATAATCTGTGATCATATTCCAAACAGTGCAATATCTGAAGCGTTATTATGGAAACATGGAAAGATGCCCATGATATGCTGAAAAGTAAAATAAACACACTACTGATACCATTTGTATCCAAAAAAGAGTACACACATCTATATATATAGATTGCTGTATATGGCTTGCATATATATAAAAAGTTTCAGAAGGAATATTAACTAAGCTGTGTGTCTTTTATATGTAACATTTAACATCTCTTCAAATTACCAAATGTCCTCCAGAACTCTCAACCTCACACCCTGTATATACGTTCTATGTTTTTCTTCCTGGGTACCACTGAGCTCATACTCTCTCCTTTGCCTAGGATGATGTCCTCTCCTCCCTTCCCTAATTCGTAACGTTAAACAACTTTTAAGACATTTCTGAAAATTTTGCAGAGCAGTTTGGTGTAGCTGAGTATCTCTTCTCTCTGTATACCAAAACCACTGCTTGTTCTACATACTACAAGTTGGACATCACAAATCTGAATATCCAAAATCCTCCAAAAGTTGAAACTTTTTAAGTGCCAACATGATACTCAAAGGAGATGCTTAACGGGGCATTTCTGATTTTTGGATTTGGGATGCATAATTGGTATAATGTAAACATTCCAAAATCTGGGGGGGGGGGGAACCCAAATCCAAAACACTTCTGGTCTCAAGGATTTTGGATAAAGGATACTCAACCTTGTAACATGTATGAGTATACGGCATTCTTGGAGTAACTTCTTGTATTGTTCACCTCTTTACATTTTATCTTTTCAGGTTTATTTATTTTCTCTACCAATATGTTATTGGGCATAGGGGCTGATACGGTTTGGCGGTTCCCCCACCCAAATCTCATCTTGACTTGTAGCTCCCATAATTCCCATGTGTTGTGGGAGGGACCCTGTGGGAGGTAACTGAATCATGGGAGTGGTTTCCTCCATACTGTTCTTATGGTAGTGAATAAGTGTCACAAGATGTGATGGTTTTATAAGGGGAAACCCCTTTCACTCAGTTCTTATTTTCTTTTTTTTTTTTTTTTTTTTTGTTGAGAAGGAGTCTTGCTCTATCGCCCAGGCTGGAGTGCAGTGGCCGGATCTCAGCTCACTGCAAGCTCCGCCTCCCGGGTTTACGCCATTCTCCTGCCTCAGCCTCCCAAGTAGCTGGGACTACAGGCGCCCGCCACCTCGCCTGGCTAGTTTTTTGTATTTTTTTTTTTTTTTAGTAGAGACGGGGTTTCACTCAGCCAGGATGGTCTCGATTTCCTGACCTCTGTGATCTGCCCGTCTCCGCCTCCCAAAGTGCTGGGATTACAGGCTTGAGCCACCGCGCCCGGCCTCAGTTCTTATTTTCTCTCGTCTGCTGCCACGTAACACATGCCTTTCACCTTCCACCATGATCGTGAGGCCTTCTCAGCCATGAGAAATTGTGAGTACATTAAACCTCTTTTTCTTTATAAATAACCCAGTCTCGGGTATGTCTTTATCAGCAGTGTGAAAACGGATAAATACAGAGGCCACATCTTGAGATTCTTGATTCCTCATATTTAGCAAAATACCTTTCCAGGGAGAAGCATGTAATACTTTAATGACACAGCCTAAATAAGACAATTAAAGTTGGAAAATATGTCATATTGCTGTCTTAAAGGGAAGCTGGGAGTATTTCCCATTTTCTTTCTTTTTTTTTTTTTTTGAGATGGAGTCTTGCTCTGTCACCCAGGCTGGAATGCAGGGGTGTGATCTCAGAACACTGCAACCTCTACCTCCCGGGTTCAAGCAATTCTCCTGCCTCAGCCTCCTGAGTAGCTTGGATTACAGGTGTGTGCCACCACACTTGGCTAATTTTTATATTTTTAGTAGAGATGGGATTTCACCGTGTTGGTCAGGCTGGTCTCGAACTCCTGACCTCATGATCTCCGCCTACTGGGATTACAGGCATGAGTCACCGCGCCTGGCCGTATTTACCATTTTCAAAAACTTGCAGCATATCCTACTCTACTCAAAATAGTAAGCCTATAAACTGTTTATTAAGTTTTAAAATGGAAAGTATCTTATTTTTTACGGAGCAAATAATACTATCTATTCATAGTATTACTGGTTCAGGGAAGATTCTGGCTAGATCAATATACCACATAGCGACACAGGAGCAGGATGAGCCTGAGGGAGAAATATGGCTGGGTTTCTCCTGTGAAGGAAATGACTGGAGAATTTTAAGATGTCAGAAGTCCAATTTTAATTTGCTTCCTGTCCCATACTATGCTTTAACCTGCATCATCAGGAAAGGAAGAACTAGTTCATACTGAGAAAGAAGGGCAGACATAGAACAGTAGGCATAAGAGGCAAAATAAAGTGGGAGAAATCAAGAATTGAGTGAGACCAGACCAAGAAGTACAAAGAGAATGTATGTTCCCTCAAGAAGCCTAAGAAACATGGGAGAGGACACTGGTATGGTGATTTGAGTGAACAATTTTTAAAAGGCTGAAAGATACAGGATCATGTGTCCCACAGAATATATGCTGAAAAGGCGTCTGTAGTCAAAGCAGTTTGAAAAATTATACACTATACTGTCATCTTGAAGAGTCACAATGGATATTAGCAGATTAAAGATTTTGAGATCTTTGATATTAAAAAACACTTCTGCAAGTCTGCTTAAAATGTGTCATTTGAGTTTTCCAAATTCATTTGACCTTGGAACCCACTTTTTCCATGATATCTAATAACAGATCACGTAACTGATGTTTTATCGAAACTACTTTAAGAAACACTGGCCTGGGATTCCACAGGATCTTAAAGATTGAGCCAAACCGAGAACTGAAAGGGTATGCCAGTTAAGGAGGAATGTCATGAACAGAGGTACACAAGCAAAAAACTATCAGGGAAATTTGACAGGTAGCAAGCATATCAGACCTAAAGACTGATTTAAAGTATGGGTGTTTCTATTTTCTTTTTAAGGATAAAAGAGGATTACTTGATGGATACTAACAACTCGTTAAGGAAGTATGAAGACAAAAATTATGATTCACTGGTACCCGTTGACATTTAATTTTAATTACAGATCCTGGAACATTTAAAAATATTGAAGAATTTGAAAATACTTTATTTATAGGGGACAACAGTTTCATTTATATAGAGAAATCTTCTAAATGCTAACCTGAATTACTAGCATAGAAAACAAATTCACAATAACTAAAATGTACTCCCCCAGTGAGAATTTGGCACGTAGTTCTGAAAGACAAATAATTCCCAGAAGAACTGATGCATTGGTATGGATGCCACCTCTACAATATTCAAATTAAAAACGGCTCAAGACTTAGGAAAAAAAAACAAAACTATGAAAAGAGAACTGAAGGGATAAAGATGACATTGCAACATTGATTTAAGCCATAGGCTTTCTTCATATACTACTATGAAAGTGGACCAACAAAATAGCCACAGTAATGTTGCTTTATTTGGGAGTTGTATTTCTTATGCATTACTCAGAAGAATAAGAAACAGAGATCAATTTGGCAATGTACTGAGAGGAATTCTTAGTTACCAAAACTGTATGTAACTCAGACATATATAACACCACGCTAAAAATCTGTTAAACACACACAAAAAAAACAAAAGTGGCCACATTTTTGGATTAAATATATATTTCTCTAAGTTCAACAAAAAAATTTTGAGAAGTTGTAGTGATTGATTTTTGTTTAGTAAAATTTTTTAAATCTATCATATTATTTTTATTGATTGGTTGATTTCATTTATTGAATCCCTCTTTCCCCCTGTTTGTTAGGATTTTGATTTTTTATTGTGGTAGGAACACTAACATGAGATCTACTGTTAAACATTTAAGTGTACAATACAGTGCTGTCAGCTACAGGCACAATGTTGTAGAGCAGATCTCTAGAACTTGTTCATTTTGCATAATTAAAACTTCATACCTGTTTAATAGCAACTCCCCATTTTCCCTCCCCCAATTCTCTGGCAATCACCATTCTACTCACTGATTTGGAGTTTGTCTATTTTAGATACCTCACATAAGTGGAACGTAGTAGTTGTCCTTCTGTCACTGGCTTCACTTATCATAATGCCTTCAAGGTTCATCTGTTGTTACATATGGCATGGTTTCCTTTTTTTTTTTTTAAGGCTGAATAATATTCCATCGTCTGTCTACACCACATTTTCTTTAACCATTTATCTGTTGATGGACATTTAAGTTCAATAATGCTGCAATGAACATGCGAGGGCAAGTATCACTTTTATCTTGATTTCAATTACTTTGTATAAATACCCAAAAGCAAAATTGCTAGTTTTTTTTTTTTAAAGAAACCTCCATACTGTTTTGGCATAGTGGCTGCACAATTTTGCATTCCCACCCAGCATACAAGGGTTCCAATTCCTCCACATCCTCACCAACACTCATCTTTTGTCTTTTTGATAGTAGTCATCATAACAGGTGAGGTGATAGTAAGGAGTACTTCTGCACTGAGGCACTTGTCTTAACTATATTTTTGTTGTACTTTCAGGAGACTATCTTCTAATAGATGTGTAGAAATTTATCAAATCTTTGTTCACTTTTTTAACTTCTAAGAGCTCTTCTTTAATCTCTGAGTGTTCCTTTTTATGAAATTGTTGATTAAAAAAAGTCGAACTATATAGAATATTTTAAGAGATTTATTCTGAGCCAAATATGAGTGACCATAGCCCAGACACAACCCTCAGGAGGTCCTCAAAACATGTGCCCAAGGTGGTTGGGGTACAGCTTAGTTATGTATATTTTAGAGAGACATAAGACATCAAATACATTTAAGAAATACATTGGTCTGGTTTAGAAAGGCGGGACAACTCAAAGCAAGGGCTTCCAGACTATAGGTAAATTTAAACATTTTCTGGTTGACAATAGGATGAGTTTATCTGAAGACCTGGGATCAACAGAAAGGAAATGTTCAGGTTAAGATAAAGGACTGTGGAG
This sequence comes from Macaca mulatta, assembly GCF_049350105.2. NCBI lineage: Eukaryota > Metazoa > Chordata > Mammalia > Primates > Cercopithecidae > Macaca > Macaca mulatta. The sequence goes on along the minus strand of NC_133412.1, from coordinate 133,225,482 downwards.
ACTAAGTTTTATTGTGCAGAGGAAGCTCTCAGCAGACTTTAGACAGCAGGTGGTAAAATGTTTCTTATCAGACTTAAAAGGGTGCCTGGCTCTTAGCTGATTATCTCTTGGAACTGGACAAGAAGGAAGGAAAACAAAGGGGAAAGGGGAAAAATCCTCATTAAAGAATGTGGATTTTTCCCACAAGAGACTTTGCAGGGCAATTTCAAGGTATGGCAAGGAAATATATTTTTGGGTAAAACATTTTGATTTTCTTCCTTATTATGCCAGAGTCAGATTGGAAAGTAAGTCAAGATATATAGGGTTAAATAAAACCCATCTGATGAGAATTTATGATTTGTAGGGCATGACTCTCTAGGCCCCTTAGACAGGAATTTGGGCAAGATTTAAGAAATCAGAGCTGAGTCCTCAAAATCCTATCATTGTTTCATGAATATGGTTTAAGAATATTAATTATGGAGGGCACAGTGGCTCAAGCCTGTAATCCCAGCACTTTGAGAGGCTGAGGCAGGCAGATCACCTGAGATCAGGAGTTCAAGACCAGTCTGGCCAACGTGGCCAAACCGCATTTCTACTAAAAATACAAAGGTTAGCCAGGCGTGGTGGTGGGTGCCTGTAATTCCAGCTACTTGGGAGGCTGAGGCGGGAGAATCACTTGAACTCAGGAGGTGGAGGTTGTAGTGAGCCAAAATGGCGAGACTGCACTCCAGCCTGGGCAACAAGAGTGAAACTCCAACTCAAAAATTAAAAAAAAAAATTAATTACATGTATGTATATATGTTTGGGCGTGTGTGTGTGTGTAGATAAATGCTATTTTTTTTTGTTTGTAAATTGGCTCTTCATGTCCTTTGCCTATTTTTCTATTGAAGTGATCATTTTTGAACATTTTTCTTATGAACTTGGAAGAACTTTTCATATATGAAGGGCATTAACTCTTTGACATGACTTTTTTTTTCCTATGTTACCTTGTCCTTTTCTTTCCTTTTCTTTTTTGAGACAGTCTCAGTCTGTTGCCCAGGCTGGAGTGCAGTAACACGATCTTGGCTCACTGTAACCTCCGCCTCCTAGGTTCAAGAGATTCTCATGCCTCAGCCTCCCAAGTAGCCGGGACTAAAGGCATGAGCCACTACCCCCAGGTATTTTTTTTTTCCCAGTAGAGATGGTGTTTCACTGTATTGGCCAGGCTGGTCTCAAACTCCTAACCTCAAGAGATCCGCCTGCCTCAGCCTCCCAAAGTGCTGGAATTAGGGATTACAGGCATGAGCCACTGCACCTGACCATTACCTTTTTCTTAAAGCACTGTTAGAAGATGCTAGAAAAGATTAAATATTTAAATTTTGATAGTTATTAATTATAGGCCAAATGTGTTACTCTTCCTTCTATGAAGAAACAGCTAAAAGATAAATTATTACTTCCCACAATTTAAACTTCTAGTTACAAACTTTTGAGTACCTACAAGGTGCTCAGTGATAATACTGCTCTCTCTAACCCAAAGGTTACAATCCAGTAAATATCATTTTCCCTTCAAATAATTGTTGTTGGTAGAAGCAATTCTGGAAGTCTTTCCATTTTCATTATTAAGCAAGAACCATAAAGTTAATTTATAAATAACCTAAATTAAACTCAAACTTGTCAAGAAAAACTAATTTCTGCTTGTTTAAAAATTAGACAAATTTTCAATAATAAATACAATGTATTCATCCATGTTCCTAAAAAATATTTTACAAAATCTGCAAGGAAATATACTAAAGTTTTACATTTCCAAGCATTACCACATTTTGTAATTCGAAAAACAGAAAACTTTATACCTGGCAAAGAAAACAAACTGGCCTATACACCTAAGTACTCAAAAGCATGATATGAAAGAACTTAATTTTCAGTTGCTCTGGATAAAAATCACTTGCTACTACTAGCGCAATTCTAAAAAGTATGCACATATGAAGTCTGTCTTACAGCCATCTGCTATCTGTTGAGGGTACCAGTAGGAATCCAAAGATGCAAAGATAGCTACCATTATAATCCTGAAAATACTCTATGGAATCTTAACTGAATGCTATTCCATGGATAAACAGCTAAATTCTGGAGTCTTTTGAAATACTTTTTTTTTTTTTTAGAGACGGAGTTTCACTCTTGTTGCCCAGGCTGGAGTGCAATGGCATGACCTCAGCTCACTGCAACCTCTGCCTCTCGGGTTCAAGCGAATTCTCCTGCCTCAGCCTCCAGAGTAGCTGGGATTACAGGTATGGACCACCAGGCTCAGCTAATTTTGTATTTTTAGCAGAGACAGGGTTTCACCATGTTGACCAGGCTGGTCTTGAACTCCTGACCTCAGGCGATCTACCCGCCTTGTCCTCCCAAAGTGCTGGGAATACAGGCGTGAGCCACCGCACCCGGCGAAAGACTTTGGTGTTTAAACCGAAACATACATTTCATGCTTTGGTTTACAAGTTATATGGTAAGCACCCTCCTCCCCAACCAGTGAAAGGAAAGTCTACCCAAGTACTAGAAAAGAAAGACTGAAAAGGAACAAGCACATTAACATCTCTTTGGATCTATAAAATGGTATTCAAATTCAAGACTTTTGGAGGAACTTTTGGAGGGTTTTTGAATAAGAGTGTTCTATAAGATCACAGTGTAAGTTAAAGAGGAAAGAAAAACAACAAGTGGCTCAACAGTCAAAGACAGGTTTGTTTTGGAGAATAAACCTGAGAGAGGCTTCTGGCCAATTTCAGTCAGGAAAGCTCTCTCTTACAGACTAGGAGTATTTATTGGTGACAGAGCTTATTACAGGCTTGGAATGTTTCTACATGGGGGAGAAGCTTATGACAGTGTTGGAATGTCTCTGGTCGGAGGGGAGGTTATCTTGGGGCTGACATCTCTCCAGCCAGAGGGAAGGTCATGTCGGGGCTGGCATGTCTCTGGTCCAGGAGGGGTTTGGAATGTTTCTGGTCAGAGATGTTATGTATGATTTATGGTCATGCTGACCTTAGCTATAAGGCTAATGCCCTTTGGATTTTGGTGGATTTTGATCAAGGTGAAACTTAAAATGTTGGTCTTCGTCCAAGATGGCGATGCTCCTGCTCTGTCAATCCAGACCCTGTAGTTATAAAAAGGATGAGGGGCGGTGTGTTCTTTCTGGCTACTTCCTGTTGACAAGGGGATAGACAGTTTCTGAGTCTTGCATTGACTGCAGAAGTAACACCATCTGTAGATGTTCTTGGGTAGTTGTCTGTGAAATGGCCATGATTCTGTCAGTTAAAAATCTTTGAAAAAGGTTAACTAGGCAGGGTAAGAACATTAGTCCTAGGCATATTAGGAGAGGGCCCAGGAATGGGGTGACCCATGCTATGATTCTGCTCCCAAAGAATCTATTTGGTTGTTTTGGTATTCCCTTAGCTTTTTAGCCCTTTCTTTAAGTTTTTCAGCAGAGTCTCTTACTAGGCCTGATTGGTTGAGATAGAAACAACATTCCCTACCTAATGAGAGGCAGAGGCACATGTTTGGAAAGGCCCATGTATTATTTTTTGTTAGTAACCGTTATTCCTTCTATGAGGATAATAATTAAGCAAAATGCTACAGCAATTGAGATTCCCTGTCAGATATTCCACCCTGAGGGTGCTACAGTATATAGTCCTACTGCAAACAGTACAGTGAGTAAAGCAATTCCCACAAGGGTGGCGTAGTAAATAATTTCCATCATATTTAAGACGTTCCTTTGGGCTGTCAGGGGTTGCTTCCTCAGCTTACCAGGCTTCGACTCCAGTGTGATGTATCCAGGAGTTGATTCCTGTAAAAGATATTGTCTCAATTACCCTGGTTCCGTAGACTCACTAGACATGGGGGTGAAGGATTCCGGGCACCCTCAGCTATTAGTTGTCAGTGCCCAGCAGTGAAGAGATTTCTTCCTGTGATAGTTGGGGGGCTTAGAGGCAGCGCCTGATAAAACATCTAGTTTTCAGTTCATAGGGCTTTAAGAAAGCACAACTTATTTAGAAACTTGTAGCCAGAAAAATTAGAATTTAATTTAAACTGTAGAAAATAATAAAAATTGAAAAACATTAGGCAAGACTAGAATTTAACAACAGGTGTGCTACAGTTTTTGAAACATAATTTTCTCTCTCCAGTTTCCCATTTATTAAAAGCCAAGTCATGGCAGGACTGGCTTGCTTTATTATACTTGGCTTAATTATTTGGATACAGTACAGCAAAAACAATTATTTGTTACACAGGACTTTTTTTTTTGAAGTGGAATCTCGCTCTGTTGCCCAGGCTAGAGTACAGTGGCACCATCTCAGCTCACTGCAAACTCCGCCTCCTGGGTTCACGCCATTTTCCTGCCTCAGCCTCCTGAGTAGCTGGGACCACAGGCACCCGCCAGCACGCCTGGCAAATTTTTTTGATTTTTAGTAGACACGGGGTTTCACTGTGTTAGCAAGGATGGTCTCGATCTCCTGACCTCGTGATCCGCCCGCCTCAGCCACCTGTAAGTGCTGGGATTACAGGTGTGAGACACTGCGCCCGGCCAACATAGGCCTTTTAAATTGGTATTGATTTATCTGGCTCACCGCTTCATTTGGCCAACTCAGCCAAAATGCTTTGTGCTGGGAGCAAATAAATCACACCAAGGACCTATGTCCAAACAGTACAAGAGATATGGGGTAGATACCTGGAAAACGATGTGACCACACTATCATATTACAAGACATTGAATGGCATGCCACCCATTGGGTGCCAACGACCAGGTATTTATTGGCTAGCTCCAAATGGGACATATTGGCTATGTGGCACTAACTTATGGCCGTGGTTACCTCCAGAGTGGTTAGGACAATGTTCCCTAGGTTATGCTTGGGCACAAGGATAAGTAATTCAGACCCTGCCAAAACCAGCAAACCTTTTTCATTTACAATCTTGTTGGACACATTTGGTATTTCAATGGTATGACCACTTAGCTTGAATACCACAGATAGGTATTGAAGATGTTATATGGCATATAGAGGCTTTAATGAATTACACCCAAAAGGTCCTGAATGATAGCTGCATGAGTATCTCCTCGCTAAACAAGGAAGTCATGCTTATGAGGAAAGTTGTGCTGCAAAACTGTATGCCTTTAGATAGACTTACGGCAGCACAAGGGAGGACCTGCGCCATCATAAAAACGGAATGTTGCGTTTATACTCCAGATGAATTGAAGAACATAACCTGACTTATGACTGATATGAAAACCCAGAAAACCCAGATACCTGTTAGATCCAAAACCCTCGTTAATCAACTGGTTGAGTGGTGGGTTTGGATCCTGGGGAACTTGGTGGCAGAAGCTTATTGCTTATATTAGTAATATTAATTTGTGTTGTGTCCTGTTTCTGCTTACAGTGTTGTTATGGGATGTGCCTGTAAATATGTCAACTGAAAGGGCTAGGGTAATGATTCCCTAGAAAATTGCTCTAATTGAGAAGGCAGTAATATAGCCTGACCCAGCTTCCAGGTGTGATTTCCTTTTGTTGCTATAAATCTGGCCTACATATTTTTTCTTTTTTTCCCTTTCCTTTTTTACTTCCTTCCTCTCCCTGTTGTTTTTAATCTTCATGGGGCATGACTTCCTAGGAATGAGCCTTCCTAGAGACTGGGGACCTGAACTGCTAGGAATAAACCATCCTAGCAGTAAGAAAGCAGCTTGAAAAAGGGAGGAAAAACCAACCTGAGGCCAGGAACTCGTATTCCTTTTAAAATGCTTTTTCCAAAAGATTTTACAGAAAAAAGAAGGGAAATGTGAAAGGAAATTAAATTTTGGGACCCCAAACTCATTTAGCCAAAGGGAAGAAGTCAAGCTGGGAACTGGGTCATGCAAATCTGTCTCCCCCTTTGGTTTCTAAACAGGATGGCTACAAGATGGAAAGCTACACACTTCCCCTGTATTTTGCCCACAAGGAAATTCCCAGTGAGCTAAAATTTCATCATGGCAATGCCAATTGATAGCTTACAGGGGCAGTTACCCCGGCCCACCAGACGTAAATGCATATCTGATTGTTTCCCACCCCATTTTGTCTGTTATCTTATGTAAAATGCAGATTTCCCCCATTTTTTCCTCTGCCCCTTTTATGTCATCTTATGTAAAAAATGCAGATTCACTGAGCCAGACAAAGGCATAAACGACTATTTGCCCCTACCTACCTCTTATATGACAATTGTGTACTTCTCAATATCCTGCCCTTTCCCCTTTAAATTTGGACACCTCAAAATCATCTTCAGAGAAAGGCATAGACTTGTCTCCCGGGCACGTCCTTAACTTTGGCAAATAAATCCAAAATGATTGAGACTTGTCCCATCATTTTTCTTGACACCCACTACAAATTCAATTGGGTTGAAAAACTTTTCTTTTAAAATCAAGTATCAGGTGAAAGTCTGCTACTCACATGAATTACCAGAAAGAAATTAATTAATTTTACAAAAAAACCTGAGAACTAGTGATATTAAGTGACTTAACCAAGATACAACGTCAGTTAGTGGCAGAATGAGTTTTTAAATCATACCATGCTATTGCTGTTAGGTTTTCTTAAAAGGGAAGGTGGGGGTTAAAGAGAGATGGGGGTGGGGGGGCTCTACAGCAACACAGGTATATTGCAAAAACCTGCAGAGATGGGGGAGCAGCTTAACGCCAGAGCCTACCGCCCTTCACAGGCTGGGGACTTACAGGTATGGGCAGAAGGGGTCTGGGCTGTCTGGTTCACTGCCCGGCAGGATATTGATAAGATGTTCCTATGATCAGGTGGTTTGGCCCTTTTTTCCGGTTGCAGGGTATGATAGGGATGTTCCTTCAGTCGGGCCTTTGCTTAGCAGGGTATGATAAGGATGTTCTTGTGCACTGTGGTCAGGTGGTTAGGCAGGATGTTTCTCACAGCCCAAACTCCCATGGAATGTGTTACTTTGACCAAGGTCTGCAAAATGGTGGGGGGAGTTACAAAATGGTGCAGTTTGGACTAACAATTGCCAAATGAAAGGGAATTTCATTTTGAAGCTAGAGAACTGGAAGGATAACTTGGGGGAAGAGGGTTCTTTGGAGAAAAGTGGGTCCAAGAGGAATCTACAAAGTGTAAAAATGGGAAACTTTTGATAGCTAAGCCAGCATGAGGGGATTGGTATCCAGTACCCTGTAACAAGTGAGAAAGTGTTTAAAAAACAAGGTCCTCACCACTGTGAAAGTGAAAACAACCTATAGGATGGAAGAAAATTTGTGCAAATCATATATATATACATATATGACTTACAACCGGACTATATAAAGAACTCTTACAATTTAATAACGAGAAGTCAAATAATCCAATCTTTAAAAAATGAGCAAAGGATCTGAATAGACATTTAACCAAAGATGATATACAAGCGGTTAATAAGCACAGAAAATATAAAATGATGCTCAACATCATTACTCATTAGAAAAACACAAGTTGAAACCATAATTAGGTACCATTTCAAATCCTCTTGACTGGCTACAATAAAAATGGCAGACAATAATAAGTATTGATGAGACTGTGGAGAAATCAGAACCCTCAAACATATCTGGCGGTTATGTAAAATGATACAGCTCCTTTGGAAAACAGTCTGGCAGTTCCTCAAAAGGCTAGAGTTACCATATAACCCAGTAATTCTACTCTCAGGTATACACCCAACAGAAATAAAAACATGTATGTATACACAAAAATCTGTACACAAAACATTCATAGAAGAAATATTACTAACAGCCAAAAAAATGAAAACGACCCAAATGTTCATCAATGAATGGATAAAATGTGATATATCCACACAATGGAATTAGGCTATAAAAAGGAATGACGTACTCATACATTCTACAACATGGCTGAACCTTGAAAACACACTAAGTGAAAGCCCGTTACAAAAGGCCACATATTGTATTATCCTATCTTTGTGAAATGTCCAAAATAAGCAAATTTATGGGGACGGAAAATAGATTAGTAATTGCTTATGGCTGGTGGGGTAAGGTTAATGGGGGAGGTGGTGACTGCTGAGGGTAAAGAGTTTCTTTTTGGGGTGATGCAAATGTTCTAAACTTGACTGTGGTAAGGGTTGCACAATTCTGTAAATGGGTGAACTCTACTGAATGTAAATTACATCTCAATAAAGCTCTTAAAAAGGAAAAAGAAAAGGTTCCCCGATTGGTATTTTCCACAGCAGTTAATAATTAGAAGGCAGCTCTTTAGGAAATTTAGGAGTAGCCAACAGATGCTCCAAACAGTTAAATTTGTAAAAAGGCAACATCTGAACTGGATGCTATGCTAAAGGTTTGGGGATCTGGCGTGAGTGGCGGTGGATACCAAATAACATGAAGGACAGTCTTTGCCCTAACTGCAGGAATGATTTAATGAAGAAAACAAACACCTAAAAATAGTAAAAAATGAGTAAGTGAAAAATGATGGATACGAAGCAGATAACCAATGCAGCGGCATGAAAAACAACTTTCGATTCACTGGAGTAAATTCTGGTCCTGGACAGACAGGAGGTTGTGGGGACAGAGATCGAGATCAGTGGGGGAAGGAGCGCTTCACGTTCAGGGGCCCATGAGTTGAACAATTCGGACAAAAGAGGTTTAGCTGGAGATAAGGCGTGAGAGTACAGTTCTATCTAAGGGACACAGCTCCGGGTGTGCCATTTTCCATTTCGTACGAGTCTCTTAGAAACAAAATGCTACAAATTCAACAGACTAAAGTAGTCTTTCAAAGTAAAGTTAAAATCACACTGAATTACTATCTCTAATGACTGAGTTCATTAAGCGCAATAATTGCACTTACAGGTTTTGAAACTAAAAAGGAAAAATGTGTTTCTTGTGGCAATGAATACTCCAAGAACAACTTGGCTCTCCGCACAGGCTTGGACATTAAAGCGCCGAAGAAGTCCCAAGGTGGACATCGGACAACGAACGTACCTCAAGTCAACCGAGGGAAGCGAAGACGCGAAGGCATCCCGGGGACTGCATTTTTGCAGGTAAACCCGGGCTAGGCGCTCCCGCCGGGAGGTTGGCTATTGCCCGAATGCGGAGGCAGAAAAGCTGCGGCGTCCCAACAACAAGCTCACCGTGGCCCCGCCCGGGCCAGCTCTCGGTTTCCATGGCTAACGTCAACTCCGGCGACCGCCACCCGGAGCTGAACAGAGCGCGTGCGCGCTCAGGACCTGGCCGGCGCCCGGCTGGCCTCGCTGCCCCGGTCTATGCTCGCTCCGGGGGCGGGCCCTGCCGTACAGCAGGCTTGGCCTAAAGGAAGCAGGGAAATAGCGCGCTTCGTTCGCGCCAAGCTTAGGCCAACATTTGCCTGGCCAGGGACGACGTGAGTCGCTCATGCTCTGGTCTGGCACTGGGCCTAGGAGAAGCACCAGCGGCGAGAGCGGGGACGCCCTGAACTTTCCACTGGGCCGGGCCTTTACGCAGGAGTGTCGTTGCCCTGGTGACGTGACGTCCTTCCTCAGGATTGTGCGCCGGGGTCGGAGAACAGAAGTGCAACCGCCATTTTGCGCATCAATTCCCCAGAGGTTGGGTCAGGTTGTCTTAACGCAAGCAGAGGGGTGTGGCAGGGCTCCAACCGCTCGGGGTCCCGCGACTTCCATTAATGAATTCGCACACTGGCCCTCACCACTCAACACACCGACGGTAATGAATGTTTTTTGAGTGATACTACATGCAACCTATTCGGCTTGGACGATTGGGGGACTGCATATACGTGATCGCTATCGCTTCAGTTTGTGGCCGCGTCTTAAAATACAAGGAACCAACATGTCCATCATAGAAACGTGTTATTAAGATATTAGTAAAACAAGGCAGAGTTCCGGCGTTCCAATTAAAAGGCCGTGGCTGATTCTTATTAGTGTGGCGGGAATCTTTACAGCCTGGCCGCAGAGACCCCAATTAAGGCTAGTTAAAAAGTTATCCCTATATCCAGGGCTCACCTCCCCCATTCTCCACGAAATATGAGCCCCCTCCCCCCCACCAAGTTCTGGAAACGTTCCAGATTGCCAATTGGGAGTCCTCAACACGGCCCCGGAGAGCATTAACAATAATTGGTCTCAGCTGATTTAGAGGCTCGTGTAAGGGAACTTTGAAGCTAACTTGTCGGTATCAAGGTACCCGCAACTCCCCCATGTGATTGGTTAGATACTGTAGCAAGTTCTGCACACTTCAGAGTCCAAGATGACTTGTGGACTGTGTTGTTTGGATCCCCATTCCTCAAAACTATAAACGAGGCCTTAATTTTTTTTTTTTTTTTTTTAGTTCTTGGCTCTTGGCTATCCTGGAAATGATGACTTTGTATTTAAGTATTTAGGTTTTCAGTTCATAATAGAAAAATAATTACTGTGTGAATATTAAAAGAAAGCCAAAGTTGTATTTATTTATTTATTTTTAAGATATTCTGTTCAGAGGAAAAGTGTAGTTTGTTGAAAGCGTGTGGAAGAAAACCCGGGATATACATATACTTGTCTTCAAGGACTTAATTTGCAGGTAGACCCTTTCGTAGTTTGGTGTCTTCACGATTTGATAGAATATGGGAAAATGTGCTGTTGGTCCATCCTAAGTTTTTCTCATTGAAGCTCACTTATTGCGGGTCAGAGTACCACATTAAGCATCTTGGAAGCACCAGTTACCGCTAAGAAGTCTGTTTCATATGGTTAAGAGTAGAGGCTCCAGAGTCAGGAACTCTGGGTTGAAACCCTGGCACCACTGCTCACTACTTGTGTGATCTTGAGGTTATGTAATTTCTCTAGTGCTCGGTTTCCGCATATCTTGTAAAATAAGGCAAACAATAGAACTTAACCCACAGAGAGTTATGTCATTGGATTAAATCAAATAATTGTAAATTGCTTAGCAGAGTAAATGGCACAGCATAAATGCTTAGTAAGGATGAGCTATTATCTTTATGTAGAGGGTGTATTTATGCTTGTTCTTCTCATGGCCTTTACGTATGACCCAATCAGAATTAACATGTTTATTGTTGAAATATCTGCTGTTTTTCAAATATATTTGAACATCACACTTTCTTAGAATAAAATTAGTAGAGCATATGGTACAAGCCCTTTGGTTAGCTGTGTATAAAATATTCATTCAGCATTTATTGAAATAGTGAAGGGAATAGTGGTTCCTATTTGTCAGGAACTACACTAATTGCTGTAGAAAGTCAAATAAAACATGATCCTTAAGGAATTTATCAAAAGGTAACTTGGACATCAAGGATATAACTTGAACAACAGGACATCAGTAATTACAGTGTGTGTGATAAACAGGTATGCGCTGAAGTTCAGAAACAAAGTGGGACACATAATTCTGGGGAAATTAAGGATAGTTGCAATCCGGTTTTAAAGGGTGAGTAGACAGCTGGGCCAGGTGTGGTGGCTCATGCCTGCAATCCTAGCACTTTGGGAGGCTGAGGTAGGAGGATCGCTTGAGCCTAGGAGTTCGAGGCCAGCCTGGGCAACATGATGAAACCCTGTCTCTACAAAAGATACAAAAAATTAGCTGGATGTGGTTGTGTGCGCCTGTGGTCCCAGCTACTCTGAGGCTGAGGTAAGAGGTTGTTGCAGTGAGCCGAAATCACCCCACTGCACTCCAATCTGGACAACAGAGTGAGATCTTGTCTCAAAAAAAAAACAAGAAAAGAAAAAAAGAGTTAGCTGGGAGAAGAGATATTCCAGGTAGAGGAACATTTATTCTTTAATTCATTTAACACATTTAGAGCATACATAGAATCAGTACTTTGTGTACCTCGTTTAATCTTAACCTCATGAGGTAGCTTATTATTATTTCAAATGTAAGGAATCTGAGCTTGAGAAAAGTAAAATAAGTGATGACATCTGGAGTTGAGTCCATATCTGTATGTCTTCAGAGTTCATATATTTTTCCTGCCCTGCGATTCACATAAAATGAAACAAATTGTGAAAAATCTGGAACTGCTGCTTCAGCCAGAGAAGATGTTTAGTCAGGCATTATCATGACATACATGTTATTGTGTAATGGTAATGCCCGTTTTCAGTTCATACCCAAGTTACTTCTCTTGCTAAAAAATAAAACAAAAACAAAACCCACCCCATAAACCCTCACTCTGCCCTGTTCCCAGAGACCACTGGCCAGAAGTCTCTGAAAATAATCAGAGCTGCAGCACTAAGTATGGGCTAAAGGGGAGGCAAAATCAGGCCCACAGTTCCGGGTGTCTTTAAAGAAGCACAGGAGGAATAATAGCTTTGGGAAGAAAGATAATGAATCTACTTTGAGACCTGTGTGTAAGGGATTGATGGGATATGCAGGTGCCTATGACCAGTTGGAAATACAGAATAGGACCTATATTACATATTGACCTTGGGAGAGAAGTTAAGACATAGAATATTCTATAATTTTTTTTTTAAAAAAAAGATAGTTGCAGTAATAAGATTGGAAAAGAATTCCAAAGTTTATATCTTAATGGGACAAGAAGAAAACTGAAGAAGAAAAGGACTATAAAATAAAAAGACTGACTTGTTATATGGCTTATTGAAAGTCACTGTATCATAGATCATGATATGCATCAAAGATCATGTGAAAGGGCATGTGGTGGGTAGAAATTTTAGAGTGTCTCAGCATGTTCGTGAGATTTGGGTTGGGCAAGTTATGAGTTATGAGAATATTGAAGACAGGAAGTACCCAATGGTTAATTACAATGTTTTATATTGAAATTTCCTTTAATATAGAAACTTTCATATCCCATAAACATTCATAAATAGAACCATCAAATAAACAATATATAATGTAATCATAGCTTTGCCATTGGTTGGTCTCAAGCTTTACTCTAAGATACAATATGTGTCTTTTAAATTCCAGTACTCAAAAATTTACAGTAATTACTGATGGGGAGTGTATGATAAAGATAGTTTCAAATTTTGGTTATTATAAAGAATTTTTAGTTTTCCTATATAACTGTTAAATTTCACCATTATTCCACATCAATAACTTCACAGATGAGACTTCATTTTAGAGGTGTTCCAGTGGATATTATTTTGGAACATTGTAACTACTGGAAACTTATTTTGGATAATCGTTTAAAAAAACACAGGTGTTTAAGAAAGAACACAGTAGAATTATTAGTGGACTGGAAATCAGTAAATTGGAATATTTAAAAAGCAAGACTTTAATTTTTTAAATTATATGACAATTTGTAAAAATTTTAACTTCACCGAAAGATCAAATTTTAATGGTAACAAAACTGTAAATATCTGTCATGCCGGACCCCATTCACTTCAGTATGGATGGCACCAGGTTCAAGAGGCCAAATAGAGACCCAGAGCCAGCAAATGAGATACTGGGTTTGTTGAAGGGAACTTACGTACAGAGCAGTACAGTGGCAGTGGGCTAGACAGGAGAAGTGCCACCATGTGCAGAAAGCATGCAGTTTAGATAGTGCTTGCACTTAACACCCTCCCCCTAGCAACCTCCATCTGGCAACCTTCATTTGACCCAAAACAAAGGACCTCAATCTTCTGTAAGGCCCACGTTCCACAGGATGGGATGGGGCTCAGATGTTCTCATAGATAAGGATGAATCTCTGGGTTGGCCATGATGGGAAGACGGAACCTACATTGAGGTGTGTCTGCCATACAGGGTCATTCTCAGGATATGTTTATGTTTTGCTGTCTGGTGTGTCTGCCATACACCATCCACAGGCATACTTAACAATTTGATTCTACAAAAATTAAATTACACACATCTGAATTAAGTACAATCATTCTCCTTTATTTTTGCAAACATTATTGATAGTTGATGATGCAGATTTCATAGTCTTTCTCCCAGCATTTTACACTAGATTGGAGCATCAGTTAACTTACTGACAGTAACCAAGGATATGATGCCTTATTAATTTCTAAAGCTATAACTGAAGTTAGCAACCTCAAGTAGATGCCCCTTTCCTGGCATTTGCCTGCCAAGTTCTCCATTTATAAATGTACTAACCATTTAGAATTTTGTGAATATTATCTTCACTTTCCTTTTGAATGAATATGTAAATGGAAGTGCCATGTGCAAGTTAACTGAGAGAATTTTTACTGAGTAGGAAAGTTATGATTACATAAGAGTAGGGGGGAAAAGTTAGGTGTAATTTGCCTAATGTTGGAGGAAAGCCTGTTGACCCCTCTGCAATCTTTCCAGCCTCATTATACTGTTGAGTGGAAAAGTCCACATTTGTTACAATTACTTCCTGCAGTTTACATTGTGATGCTCTCTTTAGGTTAATATATTTTAAAACACAAAAACTAGAGGTTACTCATATTAAATAATTATTTATGGGAAATGAAACCACATTTAGCAAATACAGTTTATGCATAAAATAACAAAAACCAGTTTTGGTGGGATGGTAGATTAGAGGTACATTTTTGAAACTTAGCTTGGCTGTGTTTAACAAAATTTAAAACGCAGTTCCCTTGACACAGAATTTCATTTAAATGTATTGAACCTATTCCTTATTGAAGACTGTTCAGTGTTTTTGCTATTACAGGTGTTTGTACTAGAAAATTTGTAATATCAAAAAAGCACAAAACAGTCTTCAATAGGGGACTGATTATGTAAAAAGATTATGTAAAAAGGAGATATATTGGCATGTACATCTATGCAAAGATGTCCAACTTACATTAATTAAAACAATTAAAAATTATGATTTTGCATGGTATGATTTTATGTTAAACTGGATGTAAGCATGAGCATGTTTTATATATGCATATTTCTGAAGGACATATAAGAAACAACAGACCTTAACCTCAAGAGATTAACTGGGATTTGACTGGAGGGGGAACTTTCACATTTTACCTTATACTCTTTTGTGCTGTTAATACATTTTTAAATAATATATATTATTTTATAATCTTTAAATAATAAAAAAATTAAAAACAAAAGCATTAAATTGGCTGCAGTACTCCTACCCTCCAAAAAACTCACCAAGCCGTTAAGTGATTTAGCCACTGTATAACCAGTATAGAGGTGTAGTGGATTTTTGTTTTTATAATAGTACCTTTATCCAGAATATATTTGGAAAAATTGTTGTTTTTCTGAATAAAGAAATTAAAGTATTGATGCTTTCATAGGAAGAGAAGTGCCATATTATTTTTTAAAGTTGTATTACAGTTGAAAATTACTGTAATTTATTTGGTATATTGGTAAATTTTGAGCTTTGATAATCAGACAGTGGGATACTAGACCGCTGTAGTATTAGATTAATAGGTCATCTTTTGAAATCTTTAAAATTAGTTCATTTTATATAATAAATGAGAACATTTACTGAATTTATGTATACATTCTGAAGCTTGTTTGATTTTTTCAAATGTCTGTAAAATATAAATTTTAGCATATGTGTTGAGATATATTTGTGTATATATACAGATATGTATATCTACAAAAATTTGTACAAATGTGAAGTATATGTTATATATAACATGCAAAATAAAATATACTCTATTTTGTTGAATCAGCAATGACTAAGTATTACTGTAGGAAATTTTTAGATGTGGTTTCTTTTTAACAGTATAGTTTTGAAGTGTAATCATTTTAATAACATTTATGCTGGTACTTTAAAATATTTTTATTTTACCAGAGCTGTGTTTTAGACTCTTAGTTTAAATTAAAACCAATATATAGAAATAAATATTAGAATAATTATTAATCCCATGGAATTTAAAAAATTCTGTTATTTATGAATTCCAAGCCAAATATCTGATTCATGTTTTTATTACATATCAGTTTTACTCCTATAAGACTTTGTAATTGGTAGAAAATTCATACACATTTAAAGAGCAGTATGCACAAAAGAGATGCATATACTAGTAGAGATAACCATGTAGTAAGAAACAATGGATGTTTTTGTGACTTTTATATAAAACTAGCCTATGGATCATTTTCCCTGTGAACTTTTTCCCTGATAATTTTTCTCCTGACATCATAATAATGAAAATAATAAAATTTTAGAGGCAAGCTTTAAGAGCATGTACGCCCTGCCTAATACAGCTAATAAAACCAAAAAATTTACCCATACTATGTACTGCAAAAATTCAATGACAGTTTTTTTATTTTGAGTGGTCAAATTCGTGTAGAAGCATACACCCTGAATTGCACAATTCAGTATCCCTGGGCAACTTGTTTCTGTATCATTCATATTCCCAAATGTACTCTGGGCTATAAGAGTGGGCTGTGAAAACCTAAAAGTTATATTTACTCTTATGAAAAGACTTCCTTTTTTTATGTTTGCCTTCTTTCCCCATGTACAAATTCTTTAAAAATACAGTACATCTTAAAAGACTAACCTGAATATAGTGTGGACTCTTCTAGAATTTTTATTCCACTTTCTTCTGATGCACAGAATGAATAGTATTTGCTTTATGAGTCAGTAAACAATCTTTAAGAACAAGGAAGGCCTGAAGCCCATTTCCCCTCCTTTTGATTATATCCAAATACCCCATCCACTGATGCCTACTTAAGAACACTCTGAAATATGTTGTCCTCTTTGCATGATCTCCATTTACTAGACCAGTTATTTTCCTCATTCCTCGTCAAAGCATGAACTCAATAACTGATTAAGAAAACAGTGTTCTTAGTGTGAAAGAAAAAGATAATGATGTTCATAAGGTGATGGAAAGCATATTTAACAAGAAATAATGAGATCTGAATTACCATTTGAGCTCTGCAAGAAACTTGATAATTTTCTTTTGGGCAAGTCAGTCTCTAGGTTTCCTTTTCTCCTCAGTGATATTAAGGATCGGTCTGTCTCTAAATTTTCGTATAACTGTATATTTCTACTTCTATATTATTTTTCTGTTAGTTTTATCATGCTATTGGTGGAAATAAAGATAGTCTATACAATTTTATTTTTTATGCAAATACATTTTTAGAAGTGCATAAATTTTTAAAATAACATACTTAAACATAAGAGTGAGCTTTATGCTAAGCAGACCTAAACAAAACATGACTATCATTAGAAAACTAACTCTCTTTACTTCAGTATTGACCGCTTTTCTTGGGACAGTGATTTCTGTGAATATTAGCATCAGGTAATGTGTCACCTTAATCAGTATTCATTAAGTACCAACAGTTTACCTTCTGAGGGCTCTTTCTTTAAGGTCAGTTAAGTAAAAATGTTAAAGCCAGTTATTATGAGGATTTCTGCCATGTAATAGTCAAATTATTTTATACTTTGCCTCTTTTTGATTAAAAGTAGTAGTCAAAGATGTCGAAGCCCTCAAAGGTGATTTTGAACATGAAGTGCTGGAGCTACCCAGGCAGCAATCAGAAACAATTAGGAAAAATGTACCAAATGCTTCATTCTTTCTCTAGGCTGCATGGCAAATTACATTTAATATTTCAGGCTTGTTGCATTTTAAAATAAGGCCTCCAACTAAGCAATTTTCAAGACAACTCCAATCAAAAGATATTTCTTAAAATTTTCTTATTGCTATAGAAATGAAAAGAGTGATTGTCTATGTTGATTAGCCTTGAAGATTGCTTTGGGAAAAATTTGATAATTCTAGTACCATTACCATTATAATTTACAGTCTGTAAAGAATTGAATACTACATTGACTACCAGGATAGTTTAAGGCTTCCTTTTTATCTCCTAATTTTATTCTACTACCTTAACATAAAGAAATCCTTGTAATATGTATTTAATGCATATATAATTTATTTTTATCATGATTCTTGAAAATTATTCTCAATTAGATCAAACAAAAATCAGCCATAGAGCATAATAAATATGCCTGAAATATTTATTGATGCCTACTATGTGCCAAATTTTGTGCTAATCAACTTGGCAGATAGAGATGAAAAAGAAAGATTTAACTTCAAAGAGCTTTCAGCTTAATGGGTAGGAAATTCACAATAAAAAGAAACGAACAAAATAAGAAAAATTTAGAGCCAATTGCATTTCAGTTATGATGAGTTGTGTATGGTTGATACAATTTCATTTTCTTATGCCAAATGCTAAATAGAGGTTACAGTTACCTGATATGGCAAAACCTGGCAAGTTAGAAAAGTGCTCCCATAATAATGCTTTTATGCTTAGAAAGAAAAATTATAATGGAATGAAATTACATTACACTTGGCAATGTATAGAAAAATGTTTAAATACCAAGAAAGACCTTTATTCTGGCAAGGAGATTCATTTCTTATGGACTTCTGATTCAAAGACCAAGTTTTTAATTATTTTAAATAGTTTTAAAATAGCTAAAATGTACCAGCTGTCTTAAACTAGAAAACAAAATAAGATTCAGTGATAGTGAGGATTCAGTAACATGGCATTCTCATTTATTCACTCATGAACTCAATTAGTGAACATTTATTGTGTGTTTACTAGGTGATAGACAATTTGTTAGAGGACTAGTGATGAAAGAGTACCAGTACCTCTTGTTATGGGCCCCACTGGTGAGAGTGCTGAAGTAATACACATCTATATGATCACTTTGAAAATGAATGTATTCATATTTATCAGCAACTCTAAAAATGTGCATACTTTTAACTGATTAATACTTTTCTGTGCAAAGGATTCAAAAGAAGTAAAGATTTATGTACATATGTATTGCATGTTTCTAATATTAGAAAATTGGAAGCAACTTGAATGTTCTATAGTTCAATGATTAAGAAAATTATAGTATTTCCCCTTGGTTGACTATAACATAAACATTAGGATGATAATGATAATGGCTTTGTAATGCCATGGAAAATGCTTAGATACATAATATGAAGAAAATCAAAATTTTATAAACTATTAAAATTCTATGAAAATATACAAATGACAAAACTTGGAATTTTACAAAATGATAGTTGTATTTGCATGGAGGTGTTCCAGATGATCATCTCATTGTGTTTTTGAAATATCATGTACTATTTAACAATGGTTAATAAAATATTTTAATGTATAAAAGTCCCGAATGGCATACAACCTTTATGCATTGCTGATGAGAATGTAAAGTGGTGTAGCTGCTGTGGAAAACAATATGATGGCTTCTCAAAAAGTTAAACATAAAATTACCGTATGATCCAGCAGTTCCACTTCTAAGATATCCAAAAGAATTAAAAGCAGGAACTCTAATAGATACTCATATACCCATGTTCATAGCAGCATTATTCACAATAGCCAAGAGGCAGAAGTAAACCAAGTATTCATTAACAGGTGAATGGATATGCAAAATGTATATACATACAATGGAATATTATTTAGCCTTAATAAGGAAGGAAGTTCTGACACGTGTTGCAACATCGATGATAAACATGTTTTTTTTTTTTGTTTTTTTTTTTTGAGACAGGGTCTTGCTCTGTTGTCCAGGCTGGAGTGCAATGGTGGGATGCTCACTGCAGCCTCAACCTCCTGGGCTCAAGCAGTCCTCCCACCACAGCTTTCCAAAGGCCTGGTGTTATAGGCATGAGCCACTGTGCTCAGCCCTGGATGAACCTTGACAACATTATTCTAAGTGAAATAAGGTATTCACAAAATTATTGTACAAATATTGTATGATTACACTTATATGATGTATCTAGAGTAGTCAAATACATAAAGACGGAAATTAAAATGGTGGTTTCCAGGGACTTGGGGGAGGAAGGATGGGGAGTTATTGTTTGATGGGTACAGAATCTCAGTTTTGCAAGATAAAAAGAGGCCTGGAGATGGGTAATAGTGATGGTTGCATATCAATGTGAATGTAGTAAATGCCACTAAACTGTGCACTTAAAAATAGTTAAGATGGTAAATTTTATGTGTATTTTACAACAATTTGAAAAATAAAGGTTAAAATGGTAGATTTTATGTTTAGTGTATTTTGCTATAATAATAAAAAATTTTTAAAGTAGTTCAGAAGCTGTGGATGGATTTCTATATATGTATCAGAAGTTGAAAAGGGGACAATTTATAGAGTAAGAGTATAATAATAGTACAATGAAAAAAAAAGAAATGCATAAAGCAGTTTCAAAAAGAATTCCGAAGATAAATATCACCAAATTATATTCTGTGTTAAACTGAAATGCGTGATTTGAAATGTTTTGCGCAAGTATTTCTCCTGCCTTTTTTTGTCTAAGCTCATGACTATAGGTGGTAGTAGAAAATGTATTGTTAGACTAAAATGAACTTTGAATGTTGTCACAATTTTAGAGGTGAAAGAGATGCTTGCTATATTAGAGTTCTCTAGAGGGCCAGGACTAATAGGATAGATGTATATATAAAGCAGAGTTTATTAAGGAGTATTGACTCACAAGATCACAAGGTGAAATCCCACAATAGGCCATCTGCAAGCTGAGGGGCAAGGAAGCCAGTCCAAGTCCCAAAACCTCAAAAGTAGGGAAGCCGACAGTGCAGTCTTCAGTCTGTGGCCAAAGGTGTAAGTCTAAGAGTCCAAAAGCTGAAGAACTTGGAGTCCAATGTTTGAGGGCAGGAAGCATCCAGCACAGGAGAGAGACAAAGGCAGGAAGACTCCACCAGTCTAGCCACACTGGCAGCTTATTAGATGGTGGCCATCCAGATTGAGGGTGAGTCTACCTCTCCCAGTCCACTGATTCAAATGTTAATCTCCTTTGGCAACACCCTCCTGGAAACACCCAAGAACAATACTTTGCATCCTTCAATCCAATTAAGTTGACAGTATTAACCACCACACTTGCTTTAGAGGTAAGACACCACAGGTTCAGATAAATTAAGATTATATGGATATGTAGTGAGAGATCTGTCTAGAATGGATCCTTTGATTTTTATTACAGTATTATTTAGACTTTGTATTAAGCAGGCTAGATTCTAATCTTTTAAAAAATAATGAAACATTCAATTATTTCTTCTCTATTAGGAAATTCCTATATTTTTTAATTTAAAAAATTTATTTCAATAGTTTTGGGGGTAAAGGTAGTTTTGTTACATGGATAAGTTCTTTAGTGGTAAAGGAAATTCTTAAACATGAATTTCCTGTGGTATAGTTTACAGCTATGTCTTTTACTCATGCTTTTGATGTTTTTTATATTCTCAAGGAATTGTTAACTTCACAGCTGTCTTCTCAAAGCATTGTTCCTTTGATTCTAAGAGAGGTTGCATTGTCTTAGCTTTTAAAAATAATCTACATTATGAATTGTTGTTCAAATATCTTTCCTATCCCACTCTTATCTTGAACTATATTTCTTCAAATATTTGCAACTGTGGGACTCAAAAAAATGATACTGCCCTTATTATCTCCTAGATCTTATGCATTGCATAAAGTCAGACTACTTGGTTGCAAGTGACCGAAATTCAACTCCTCCAAAAAGGATTTATTGGTTCATGTAATTGGAAAGTGCAAGAGTGCATCTTAAGGCAAGAGTGCATCTGGAAACTCAAATACTGCTGTCAAGACTGTCTCTCCAACTCTTTGTTTGCATTGCTTTATTCTTCTAGAGTCTCTCCTAGTGGCAGACAAATGGCTGCCAGACAAACTCAAATCTCCCAGTTAAGCAATCGCAATGGAGGAAATAAACCAAATAACTCTCTACCGATGTCCATATCTCAATTTCAGGTTCTGTGTTCATGCTCCTATGATTAGCAGCCCCAGCACTAATGCATAGAGGAGATATTTCCCAAAGGATTCTGAAGAAAGGGGGGTGGGAACATCAGGCAGAAAAGAAGAACAATTCCCATAGTCTATTATACCAATGTTTCCCCACTTCATAGTGAAACAACTTTTTAAAAACTTCTGGATACATTACAAATTAATGTTTCTGTCCATTTAAAATCATTTAATGTACTACATGTTTGTCTCTTTTTAGCTGTGCAGCATTTGAATCCCTGTCCTTTCTGGAATTTGCCACTGTGAGAGTCTTAGTGGGAAGGCAGGCCACATGCCCCATCACAGATGTTAAAAAATACATATGCTTTTATTTATTTTTTTGCTGTGAAGGTATTATTATTGTTATATTCTTTATTATACTTTAGTTCTGGTGCAGGTTTGTTACATAGGTATACATGTGCCATGGTGGTTTGCTGCACCCGTCAATCCATCATCTACATTAGATATTTCTCCTAATGCTATCCCTTGCCCACCACCCCACAACAGGCCCCAGTGTGTGATGCTTCCCTCCCTGTGTCCATGTGTTCTTATTATTCAGTGCCAACTTATGAGTGAGAAAATATGGTGTGTGGTTTTCTGTTCCTGTGTAAGTTTGCTGAGAAGGATGGTTTCCAGTTTCATCCATGTCTCTGCAAAGGACATGAACTCATCCTTTTTTAAGACTGCATAGTATTCCATGGTATACATGTGCCACATTTTCTTTATCAAGTCTGTCAGTGATGGACATTTGGGTTGGTTCCAAGTCTTTGCTATTGTGAACAGTGCTGCAGTAAACATACATGTGCACATGTCTTTATAACAGAATGATTTATAATCCTTTGGGAATATACCCAGTAATGGGATTGCTGGGTCAAATGGTATTTCTGGTTCTAGATCCTTGAAGAATTGCCACACTGTCTTCCACAATGGTTTAACTAATTTACTCTCCCACCAAAAGTGTAAAAGCATTCTTATTTCTCCACATCCTCTCGAGCATCTGTTGTTTCCTGACTTTTTAATGATCACCATTCTAACTGGCATGAGATGGTATCTCATTGTGGTTTTGATTTGCATTTCTCTAATGACCAGTGATGATGAACTTTTTTTCATATGTTTGTTGGCTGCATAAATGTCTTCTTTTGAGAAGTGTCTGTTCATATCCTTCACCCACTTTCTGATGGGGTTTTTTTTTCTTGTAAATTTTTGTAAGTTCCTTGTAGATTGTGGATATTAGCCCTTTGTCAGATGAGTAGATTGCAAAAATTTTCTCCCATTCTGTAGGTTCCCTGTTTACACTGATGATAGTTTCTCTTGCTGTGCAGAAACTCTTTAATTTAATTAGATCCCATTAGTCAATTTTGGCTTTTGTTGCCATTGCTTTTGGTTTTTAAGTCATGAAGTCTTTGCCCATGCCTATGCCCTGAATGGTACTGCCTAGGTTTTCTTGTAGGGTTTTTATGGTTTTAGGTCCTATGTTTAAGTCTTTAATCCATCTTGAGTTAATTTTTGTATAAGGTGTAAGGAAGGGGTCCAGTTTTTGTTTTCTGCATATGGCTAGCCAGTTTTCCCAACACTGTTTATTAGATAGGGAATCCTTTCCCCCATTGCTTGTTTTTGTCTGGTTTGTCAAAGATCAGATGGTTGTAGATGTGTGATGTTACTTCTGAGGCCTCTGTTCTGTTCCATTGGTCTATATATCTGTTTTGGTACCAGTACCTTGCTATTTTGGTTACTGTAGCGTTGTAGCATAGTTTGAAGTCAGGTAGCATGTTGCCTCCAGCTTTGTTCTTTTGGCTTAGGATTTTCTTGGTTATACAGGCTCTTTTTTGGTTCCATATTAAGTTTAAAGTAGATTTTATAATTCTTTGAAGAAAGTCAATGGTGGCTTGATAGGGATAGCATTGAATCTACAAATTACTTTGGGCAGTATGGCCACTTTCATGATATTGATTCTTCCTATCCATGAACATGGAATATTTTTCCATTTGTTTGTGTCCTCTCTTATTTCCTTGAGCAGCGGTTTGTAGTTCTACCTGAAGAGGTTCTTCATATCCCTTGTAAGTTGTATTCCTAGGTATTTTATTCTCTTTGTAGCAATTGTGAATGGGAGTTCACTCATGATTTGGCTCCCTGTTTGTCTATTGTTGGTGTATAGGAATGCTTGTGATTTTTGCACATTGATTTCGTATCCTGAGACTTTGCTGAAGTTGTTTATCAGCTTAAGGAGATTTTGGGCTGAGACAATGGGGTTTTCTAAATATACAATCATGTCATCTGCAACCAGAGACAATTTGACTTCCTCTGTTTCTATTTGAATATCCTTTATTTCTTTCTCCTGTCAGATTGTCCTGGCCAGAACTTCCAATACTATGTTGAATAGGAGTGGTGAGAGATGGCATCCTTGTCTTGTGCCAGTTTTCAAAGGGAATGCTTCCAGCTTTTGCCCATTCAGTACGATACTGGCTTTGGGTTTGTCATAAATAACTCTTATTATTTTGAGATACGTTCGTTCCATCAATACCTAGTTTATTGAGAGCTTTTAGCATGAAGGGCTGTTGAATTTTATCGAAGGCCTTTTCTGCACCTATTGAGATATTCATGTGGTTTTTGTCATTGTTCTGTTTTGTGATGGATTATGTTTATTGATTTGCATATCTTGAACCAGCCTTGCATCCCAGTGATGAAGCTGACTTGAACATGGTGGATAAGCTTTTTGATGTGCTGCTGGATTCGGATTGCCAGTATTTTATTGAGGATTTTTGCATCAATGTTCATAGGGATATTGGTGTGAAATTTTCTTTTTTTGTTGTGTCTCTGCCAGGTTTTGGTATCAAGATGATGCTAGCCTCATAAAATGAGTTAGGGAGCAGTCCTTCTTTTTCTGTTGTTTGGAATAGTTTCAGAAGGAATGATACGAGTTCCTCTTTGTACTTCTGGTAGAATTTGGCGGTGAATCTGTCTTGTCCTGGGCTCTTTTTGGTTGGTAGGCTATTACTGCCTCAATTTCAGAACTTTTTGGTCTATTCAGGGATTCAACTTCTTCCTGGTTTAGTCTTGGGAGGGTGTATGTGTCCATGAGTTTATCCTAGATTTTCTGGTTTATTTACATAGAAGGGTTTATAGTTTTCTCTGATGGTAGTGTGTATCTCTGTGGGATCAGTGTTGATATCTCCTTTATCATTTTTTATTGTGTCTGTTTGATTCTTCTCTCTTTTCTTCCTTACTAGTCTAGTTAGCGGTCTATTTTGTTGATCTTTTCAAAAAACCAGCTCCTGGATTCATTGATTTTTGAAGGGTTTTTCATGTCTCTATCTCCTTCAGTTCTGATCTTAGTTATTTCTTGTCTTCTGCTAACTTTTGAATTTGTTTGCTTTTGCTTCTCTAGTTCTTTTAATTGTCCTGTTAGAGTATCAATTTTAGATCTTTCCTGCTTTCTCTTGTGCACATTTAGTGCTATAAATTTCCCTCTAAACACTGCTTTAGCTGTGTCCCTGAGATTCTGGTACCTTGTGTCTTTGTCCTCATGGATTTCGAGGAGCTTATTTATTTCTGCATTAATTTCGTTATTTACCCAGTAGTATTCAGGAACAGGTTGTACAGTTTCCATGTTGTTGTGCAGTTTTGAGTGAGTTTCTTAATCTTGAGTTCTAGTTTGGTTACACTGTGGTCTGAGAGACTGTTTGTTATGATTTCTGTTCTTTTGCATTTGCTGAGGAGTGCTTTATTTCCATTTATGTGGTCAATTTTAAAATGAGTGCAGTGTGGTTCTGAGAAGACTGTACATTCTGTTGATTTGAGGTGGAGAGTTCTGTAGATGTCTGTTAGGTCTGCTTGGTCCACAGTTGAGTTCAAGTCCTAAATATCCTTCTTAGTTTTCTGTCTCATTGATCTGTCTAATATTGTCAGTGGGGTGTTACAGTCTCCCACTATTATTGTGTGGGAGTCTAATTCTCTTTTTAGGTTCCTAAGAACAGCTTGCTTTATGAATCTGGATGCTCCTGTATTGGGTGCATATATATTTAGGATAGATAGCTCTTCTTGTTGCATTGATCCCTTTACCATTGTGTAATGTGATTGTCTTTTTTGATCTTTGTTGGTTTAAAGTCTCTTTTATCAGATACTAGGATTGCAACCCCTGCTTTTTTTTTTGCTTTCCATTTGCTTGGTAAATATTCCTCCATCCCTTTATTTTGAGCCTATGTGTGTCTCTGTCTGTAAGATGGGTCTCCTGAATATAGCACCCCAATGGGTCTTGACTCTTTATCCAGTTTACCAGGCTGTGTCTATTAATTGGGGCACTTAGCCCATTTACATTTAAGGTTAGTATTTTTATGTATGAATTTGATCCTGTCATTATGATGCTAGCTTGTTATTTTGCCCACTAGTTGATGCAGTCCCTTCATAGTGTCAGTAATCTTTACAATTTGGTATTATTTTGCAGTGGCTGGTACAGGTTTTTTCCTTTCCGTATTTAGTGCTTCCTTCAGGACCTCTTATAAGGCAGGCTTGGTGTTTACAAAATCTCTCAGCATTGAGGCTTGAGTAGGTAAACAAAGCAGCCAGGAAGCTTGAACTGGGTGGAACCCACCACAGTTCAAGGAGGCCTGCCTGTCTCTGTAGGCTCCACCTCTGGGAATAGGGCATAGCTGAACAAAAGGTAGCAGAAACTTCTGCAGACGTCAACATCCCTGTCTGACAGCTTTGAAGAGAGTAGTGGTTCTCCCAGCACGGAGTTTGAGATCTGAGAATGGACCGACTGCCGCCTAAAATGGGTCCCTAACCCCCTGAGCAGCAAGGCTGGATCAACGTACGCAAATCAGTAAATATAATCCATCATGTAAACAGAACCAAAAACAAAAACCAAATGATTATCTCAATAGATGCAGAAAAGGCCTTTGACAAAATTCAGCAGCCCTTCATGCTAAAAACTCACAATAAAGTAGGTATTGATGGGACATATCTCAAAATAATAAGAGCTATTTATGACAAACCCACAGCTAATGTCATACTGAATGGGCAAAAACTGGAAGCATTCCCTTTGAAAACTGGCACAAGACAGGGATGCCCTCTCTCACCACTCCTATTCAACATAGTGTTGGAAGTGCTGGCCAGGGCAATCAGGCAGAAGAAAGAAAGAAAGGGTATTCAGTTAGGAAAAGAAGAAGTCAAATTGTCCCTCTTTGCAGATGACATGATTGTATATTTAGAAAACCCCATCGTCTCAGCCGAAAATCTCCTTAAAGTGATAAACAACTTCAGCAAAGTCTCAGAATATAAAATCAATGCGTAAAAATCACAAGAATTCCTATACACCAATAACAAACAGAGAGCCAAATCATGAGTGAACTCCCCTTCAAAATTGCTTCAAAGAGAATAAAATACCTAGGAATCCAACTTACAAGGGATGTGAAGGACCTCTTCAAGGAGAACTACAAACCACTACTCAATGAAATAAAAGAGGACACAAACAAATGGAAGAACATTCCATGCTCATGAATAGGAAGAATAAATATTGTGAAAATAGCCATACTGCCCAAGGTAATTTATAGATTTAATGCCATCCCCATCAAGCTACCAAGGACTTTCTTCACAGAATTAGAAAAAACTACTTTGAAGTTCCAATGGAACCAAAAAAGAACTCACATTGCCAAGACAATCGTAAGCCAAAAGAACAAAGCTGGAGTCATCATGCTACCTGACTTCAAACTATACTACAAGGCTACAGTAACCAAAACAGCATGGTACTGGTACCAAAACAGAGGTACAGACCAATGGAACAGAACAGAGCCCTCAGAAATAATACCACACATCTACAGCCATCTGATCTTTGACAAACCTAACAAAAATGAGAAATGGGGAAAGGATTCCCTATTTAACAAATGGTGTTGGGAAAACTGGCTAGCCATATGTAGAAAGCGGGAACTGGATCCCTTCCTTATACCTTATACAAAAATTAATTCAAGGTGAATTAAAGACTTAAATGTTAGACCTAAAACCATAAAAACCCTGGAAGAAAACCTAGACAATACCATTCAGGACATAGGCATGGGCAAGGACTTCATGTCTAAAACACCAAAAACAATGGCAACAAAAGCCAAAATTGACAAATGGGATCTAATTAAACTAAAGAGCTTCTGCACAGCAAAAGAAACTACCATCAGAGTGAACAGGCAACCTACAGAGTGGGAGAAAAGTTTTTCAATCTACCAATCTGACAAAGGGCTAATATCTAGAATCTACAAAGAACTTAAATTTACAAGAAAAAAATCAAACAACCCCATCAAAAAGTGGGTGAAGGATATGAACAGACACTTCTCAAAAGAAGACATTTATGCAGCCAACAGACACATAAAAAAATGCTCATCATCACCGGCCATCAGAGAATTGCAAATCAAAACCACAAGGTGATACCACCTCACACCAGTTAGAATGTCGATCATTAAAAAATCAGGAAACAACAGGTGCTGGAGAGGATGTGGAGAAATAGGAACACTTTTACACTGTTGGTGGGACTGTAAATTAGTTAAACCATTGTGGAAGACAGTGTGGCAATTCCTCAAGGATCTAGAAGTAGAAATATCATTTGACCCAGTTATCCCATTACTGGGTATATTCCCAAAGGATTATAAATCATGCTGCTATAAAGACACATGCACACATATGTTTATTGCGGCACTATTCACAATAGCAAAGACTTGGAACCAACCCAAATGTCCATCAATGATAGACTGAATGAAGAAAATGTGGCACATATACACCATGGAATACTATGCAGCCATAAAAAAGGATGAGTTCATGTCCTTTGTAGGGATGTGGATGAAACTGGAAACCATTCTGAGCAAACTATCGCAAGGACAGAAAACCAAACACCACGTGTTCTCACTCATAGGTGGGAATTGAACAATGAGAACACTTGAACACAGGATGGGAAACATCACACACCAGGGCCTGTTGTGGGGTGAGGGCATGGGGGAGGGATAGCATTAGGAGATAAACTTACTATAAATGACGGAGTTAATGGGTGCAGCCCACCAACATGGCAGATGTATACATATGTAACAAACTTGCACATTGTGCACATGTACCCTGGAACTTAAAGTCTAATAATAAAAACTAAAAATAAATTAAAAAAAAAAATTCTCAGCATTTGCTTGTCTGTAAAGGATTTTATTTCTTCTCCACTTATGAAGCTTAGTTTGACTGAATCTGAAATTCTGAGTTGAAAATTCTTTTCTTTAAGAATGTTGAATATTGCCCCCCCACCCCTTTCTTCTAGCTTGTAGGATTTCTGTAGAGAGACCTGCTGTTAGTCCGATGGGCTTCCCTTTATGCTGGCTGCCCTTAACATTTTTTCATTTCAATCATGGTGAATCTGACAATTATGTGTTTTGGTGCTGCTTTTCTTTGTGGTGTTCTCTGTATTTCCTGAATTTGAATGTTGACCTGTCTTGCTAGGTTGGGGAAGTTCTCCTGAATCATATCCTGAAGGGCATTTTCTAACTTGGTTCCATTCTCCCCATCACTTTCATGTATACCAGTCAAATGTAGGTTTGGTCTTTTCACATAGTCCCATATTTCTTGTAGGCTTTGTTCATTCCTTTTTATTCTTTTCCCTCTAATCTTGTCTTTATGCTTTATTTCACTAAGTTGATCTTCGATCTCTAATATCCTTTCTTCCGCTTGAACAATTTGGCTATTGATACTTGCGTATGCTTCACAAAGTTCTTGTGCTGTGTTTTTCAGCTCCATCAGGTCATTTATGTTCTTCTCTAAACGGTTATTAGCAATTCCTCTAACCTTTTTTCAGGGTTTTTTGCTTCCCTGCATTGGGTTATAACATGCTCCTTTAGCTCAGATGAGTTTGTTATTATCCACCTTCTGAAGCCTACTTCTGTCAATTCGTCAAACTCATTTTCTGTCCAGTTTTGTTCCCTTGCTGGCAAGGAGTTGTGATCCTTTGGAGGAGAAGTGTTCTGGTTTTGGGAATTTTCAGCCTTTTTGTGCTGTTTTTCCCTCATCTTCGTGGATTTATCTACCTTTGGTCTTTATCTACCTTTGGTCTTTGATGTTGGTAACCTTCAGAGGGAGTTTCTTTTTGTTGATGATGATGCTATTCCTGTTTGTTTGTTAGTTTTCCTTCTAACAGTCACACCCCTCTGCTGCAGGTCTGCTGGAGTTTGCTGGAGGTCCACTGCAGACCCTGTTTGCCTGGGTATCACCAGCGGAGGCTGCAGAACAGCAAAGATTGCTGCCTGTTCCTTTCTTTGGAGGCTTCATCCCAGAGGGGCACCCGCCAGATGCCAGCCAGAGCTCTCCTTTATGGGGTGTCTGTCTACCCCTGCTGGGAAGTATCTCCCAGTCAGGAAGCACAGGGGTCAGGGACCCACTTGAGGAAGCAGTCTGTCCCCTTAGCAGAGCTTGAGCACCATCCTGGGAGATCTGCTGCTCTCTTCAGAGCCAGCAGGCAGGAATGTTTAAGTCTGCTGAAGCTGCGCCCACTGTCGCCCCTTCCCCCAGGTACACTCTCCCAGGGAGATGGGAGTTTTATCTATAAGCCTCTGACTGGGGCTGCTGCCTCTCTTTCAGAGATTCCCTGTCCAGAGAGGAGACAGTCCGGCTACAGCAGCTTTGCCGAGCTGCAGTGGGCTCTGCCCAGTTCGAACTCCTGGCAGCTTTGTTTACACTGTGAGGGAAAAACTGCCTACTCAATCCTCAGTAATGGTGTACGCCACTCTCCCCACCAAGCTCGAGTGTCCCAGGTTGACTTTAGATTGCTGCGCTGGCAGCGAGAATTTTAAGCCAGTGGATCTTAACTTGCTGGGATTCATCAGGGTGGAATCCACTGAGCTAGACCACTTGGCTCCCTGGCTTTGGCTCCCTGGCTTCAGCCCCCTTTCCAGGGAAGTGAACGGTTCTGTCTTGCTCTCATTCCAGGCACCACTGGGGTATGAAAAAATAACTCCTGCAGCTAGCTAGGTGTCTGCCCAAACAGCCTCCCAGTTTTGTGCTTGAAAGCCAGGGCCCTGGTGGCATAGACACCCAAGGGAATCTCCTGGTCTGCGGGTTGCAAAGACTGTAGAAAAGGCCTGTATCTGAGCTGGAATGCACCGTTCCTCAAGGCACAGTCCCTCAAGGCTTCCCTTGGCTACGGGAGGGAGTTCCCTGACCCCTGTGCTTCCCGGGTGAGGCAACACCCCACCCTGCTTCTGCTTGCCTTCCATGACTGCATACACTGTCTAACTAGTCCCAGTGAGATGAGCCAGGTACCTCAGTTGGAAATGCAGTAATCACCCATTTCTGTGTTGATCTTGCTGGGAGCTACAGACTGGAGCTGTTCCTATTTGGCCATCTTTCCAGCCACCCCCTGCTTTTCTTTAATAACTAAAGTTGTGGCGGGCAACCTAAGTTTAGCCATCTTATTCCTGGGCCTTTCAATGTAGAACATGGGAAGCAAAGAAGCAGGAATATTTAGAATTCATTTTGATGGCAACAGGAACATCAAGGCCTTATTGCACTCATCTAGTGGCACCCATGCCTGGGGCAGTAGCATGGCACTGGCGCCATAATTAAGGTGATCCTGTGGCATGATACTATCTGGGGTATTGGCCGCTACGCTCCCCTTGTTCTCATTCTATGAGCCTGGTTTCCCAGCCTTTCTGTTCTGTGAACTATCATATGAGCTATATCCCAGAGTAATTTTCTTTTGCTGCAACAAAAATCACTGTGTGATACACTCCGCTAATAATTTTTAGCCAAGATATTTTGAGGTACAATTATTTTCTTTAAGATGCTAATAATTGGTGAATATAAGTATGATTTCTTTTTCATCTTAAATGTATTTAACAGCTTCAAATTCTAGAGTTTATTCTTTCATGACCCCCTTTTTATACTGACATTAAACCACTTCCAGTGACTTTCTTTTATGATTCATTCAGAACTAATTGCTGCCTTCATTTTGCCATTATCTAGTTTATGCTCTTCCATAAAATCTACTTTTGTTCTTTGCTTTTTCATTTCTCATTAAGTTGTATCTTTCTGCTATAATTTTAGTACCAAAGTCCTTCAAATCTCTTTTCTGGGAACATTTCTGTATCAGTTAGGATTAGGTTGTACTTCTTGTAACAGAGAAACCATAATAACAATGGTTTAATAAGATATAAACTTATTTCTTGCCATATAAGTTAATTATTCCAGGGTTAGAATGGCGGTTCTATGGACTAGTGGGACAGTCCCATTTATTATGCCATCATCTCTAAGGTTTTTTTCCTCCTGGTCCAGCCAGACTTCCTCCATCATAATCTTGTTCCAAGCTACAGTATGAATAGAAGGGAACTTTTTCTTCCTTTCCTTTTTAAGAAGACTTCCAGTAAGTTTCCATATGACACTACCACATGTAAGTCATTTGCCAAAACAAAGGGCCACATTTAACTGCAAGAGAAGCACTATTCCTAGCTAATAATCAGGGTTCTTTTACTAAGGGAGAATGACAGAACAGGCCCGGGAGGCAATTGGCTGTTTCCTCCACAATTTCTACTTCTTTTGACTATCTCTAAGTAATTTACCATCTTTCTAGATAAAACAGTTTATTTTGTGTTTTAGGACTACTTTGTAAATTTTTAGTTCAACTAATAATAGTTCAACTAGTAACAATTTGGAACAAAAATAGTGGTCCTAATGCAATACATATTTTATTTAATAATTATACAGTTTTTATCATATTGTTATACTCATTCTAATTGCCTGAATAAAGTGGTTTTCTTACAAAAATTCCTACTTAGTTATTTTCAAGATATGATGGCTTCAAAATGAGTTAAGTTCTTACTTATAAAAGGATTGTGTATTTTTAAAGTAAACTAACGTATTACTTTTAGATTGTGATTTGAAAATAAAATATGGAAGATTCCTAAGACTTTCCAGAATTTGTTAAGAATGTGTGAAATAAAGTGATGGTTGGGCTCACTCCCCTAGAGTTTTGCTTCTACACCAGTAAAATAACAACTTGAATCAGGAACACTTTCAATAATTTATATTTCAAAATTTAAATTCTTGTTTTTAAAGAAATAATTTTGAACATGCAGAAAAGTTTTAAATATGGTGATTGCCGGGCGCGGTGGCTCATGCCTGTAATCGCAGCACTTTGGGAGGCCGAGACGGGCGGATCACGAGGTCAGGAGATCGAGACCATGCTGGCTAACACGGTGAAACCCCGTCTCTACTAAAAAAATACAAAAAACTAGCCGGGCGAGATGGCGGGCGCCTGTAGTCCCAGCTACTCGGGAGGCTGAGGCAGGAGAATGGCGTAAACCCGGGAGGCGGAGCTTACAGTGAGCTGAGATCCGGCCACTGCACTCCAGCCTGGGCGACAGAGCCAGACTCTGTCTCAAAAAAAAAAAAAAAAAAAAAAAAAGGTGATTTCCTCACCCAGCTTTTCCTAATGTTAACATTTTATATAGCAATGATTGAAACTAAGCAATTAACAATTATACTGTTAACAAATCTATAGACTTTATTTGAATTTCAACAGTTTTCCCACTAATACCCTTTTTCTGGTTCAAGATCCAATCCAAGATCTTGTGTATTATACTTAGTTGTCATGTTTCTTAGTTTCTTCCAATATGACTTCCTCAGTCCTTATCATGCAATGCCCTTGATCCTTTTAGAGACTTATTGGCCAATTATATTGTAGAATGTCTCTTAGTTTTGGTTTGTCTGATATTTTCTCATGATCAGATCATTCTCATTCTCATGATCATGTGGTATTTTTGGCAGGAATACTACAGAATGATTTTGTGCCCTTATCAGCGCATCATATCAGGATATTGATATATCTTATTTTTGGTGATATTAAATTTGATCTCTTGGTTAAGGTGTTTATCAGTTTTTTCCACTGCACAGTTACTGTATTTTCTATTTGTAATTAAAAAGTATCTTGTAGGGAAATTCTTAAGAGACCATGCAAATACCCTGTTTATACTGTCATCTACTAATTTTAGTATCCATAGATGATTCTTAACCACAGCAATTATTACTTTGGTGTTTTTCATAGTCATCAATATTCTTTACATGTTTATTGAATGCAGAAGAAAATTATGTTCATAAAAAACATGTATAAATGTGAACTTGAGGAAATTCTTTTGATCAGTAGGGTTAAAGATACAGCCAAGAAGTTCTGTGAAAGTTACAGGGAAAAATGTGTTTAAATGTTAAATTATTTATGGCATTTAACTTCAGTTGAGAAGAGCACAGTTATATAATCCAGCTATCTCTCTTTATTTGTGGGGTATGATTCTTGATGGGACCAAAGAACTCCGGTGTTCTAATCCCACTCTTCTCTTTGTTCAGAATAAATCTTCTTGTCCCATAGCCAGGTATAGGGAGTGCTATCTAAGCAACGATAAACTAGAACTCTCTCAATCCCAGTTGTTTTGTTTTGCTTTGCTTTTTTATGAAACTAAAAATATAGCTCCCGCAATTCAAGTCTGTTTCCATGTTGCACATCACAACTCTAACCTGTCGTTAACATCTTGCTGTAAAAGAAAGAGGTGTCAGGTGTCTAGGCCTAAACCAGAAGACTAATGGATTATAAAAGAAAACAATTAGACATTTCAGTTTTACATTGCTAGTTTTTCCATTTTAATTTAAAATATAATTCCCCAGTATCATACATTTGTATCATATAGGTTTTGTATGTACAAGGGTATCAGCAGGAAACAAGTGGCGGAGTCAAATGGGGCCATTGAGGAGTTTAGTGAAGGGACTAGACTACTTCAAAAGTGTGGATAGAATTAAGGAAACAGACCAGGATTAGTGAAGCATTTTATTTTTTATTTTTTGAGACAGAGTCTCGCTCTGTCACCTGGCTAATTTTTGTATTTTTGGTAGAGTTGGGGTTTCATGTTTGCCAGGCCATTCTCGAACGCCTGGCCTCAAGTGACACGCCTACCTTGGCCTCCTAAAGTGCTGAGATTACAGCTGTGAGCCACCATGCCCTGACAGGTGAAGCATCTGAACTTGCAATGCCTGTAGGCCTGAAGGTGTAAGAGAGAGTTCACCAGAACCAAGATACTTTAGGAAAGCCCAATAGAAGCTAGAGTTCTTGTAGAATACAGCTGCTACTAAAGCCCAAATCTCACTCTTTTACTGTTCAATCTACTTCTAGTGTCTTGATAGGCTACAGCCAACTGCCAGCTAGAGGGACAAATGACCCTAAGTGATGTTGTCCTTAAAGGTGAGTCTTTAGAGTCACCGAGCAGGAGGAGAAAGGTGGAGAGTAGATCTGGAAGGACAAATGGAGGCTATCTAGCAAATTGTATTTCAGAAAAAGTGCAGTTGATTATATTTCTGGCTGTAGTTTTTCTTATGTCTGGCCTCCTTCATTGAGGTTATGTGACATGTTTCTGAAGACTTTTTCATTCTTTGTTTTATGTTATCTTTTTTTGTGATGGAATCTTGCTCTGTCTTGCCCAGGCTGGAGTGCAGTGGCTCGATCTCGGCTCACTGCAACCTCCACCTCCTGAGCTAGCAATTCTCCTGCCTCAGCTTCCTGAGTAGCTGGGATTACAGGTGCCTACCCACCACAATGCCCAGCTAATTTTTGTATTTTTAGTAGAGATGGGGTTTTGCCATGTTGGCCAGGCTAGTCTTGAACTCCTCAAGTGATCTGCCCGCCTTGGCCTCTTGAAGTGCTGGGATTACAGGCCTGAGTCATGGCGCCCGGCCCATAATTGAACTATTAAAGGATGACAATTATGTGACTGACATTCTCATAGTTATACTTCTTGTGAGTTAACAACTGCCCAATGTGTTAGCATTAACACATGTTTGGGCTTTAGTTTTATTGTATCATTTCAATGTATAGAGTTTAGCATGTTTCCATAAATATAATCATATCTTCATTCAAAACATAATTTAACAATATAGTAATGGCTCCATTAATGTTGGAATCTTCAACTAACTAAAAAAGTTATTTCAGCATCATAATAATTGAAGGGACACACAAAAAAAGTACGTAAAAGGGAATTTGGCCTTAAGCAACTGCCAAGGTTATAGCAGAAGTTCAGAACACATTCTATACACTATAAATCATTGAAAATAAAATTTTGTTTAATGTATTCTATTTGTTAAAGCAGGAAAATACATCAATGCATTTAAGAACAATTTCCCCAAAATATATAAAATAAGCCTGATTGATTACAGCTAATTAAAAAATTAAACCATTTTATCTATTTGTACATTTGCACCTTTGCCACTAAACCTAAACTAGCCTTTTTTTTTTCCTAAATGGCAGGAAGTTTCATATAGTGTACTGATTGCTATAGACTAGAATATTAAGTTGTTACAACTACGTGAGATCTACATGTATTTCTACTTCCATGTATATATGTGTATGTTTGTAAAATTCACATATTTATACTGTGCTGTTTAAAAAACCCAATTGTGGCAGTGTAAATACTGCTTTGTTGCTAATCATGGCTTAATACCTAAAACAGAACAGAGTCCTTCACAAGGTAACCAGGGAAATATGCCAATTTTGACTTCATTGCCATCCTATTGAATGACTGTATTCATTCTCTTTAGATTTAAAGCTCCCCATTCAACACTCTTTATAGAATTCCAGCTTGCTTTTTCACCTATCTTTTAACAGTTTAACATAGATGGCTGGATCAAGTCCATTGTTCCAATTGTATGAACCTTAAAAAGCTCTGCAGTATTTTACTCTTTCCATTGTATCTGGCTTCCCTGAGTGCTCTGCTCACTGCATTTTACTTGTACTCTGATTTCTAAACCCATTTATGCCTGAGTCTTTCTGAAGACATTTGTTTGTCTGGGAGCTCAAATTGACTTATCCCCATTCTATTTCCTTAACTAAAAATGCACCATTAAGGTTGATTGAACTCTTTTAAAGCACTTCATATAAAATCAAAGGCCATAGGAAAGTAGGCTACCAGTGTTTGTAAATACCTGTTTTAAACCAAATTGATAGGGGAATAAGAAATAATTAGAAACTTTAAAATGTTTTATATATATATATATATACATATATTTTTTTTTTTGCTGATTAGTCTTTTTTGGTTGTTCTTTGAGAGACACACTTGTAAAACATTCTGAGAGGGAAGGGAGAGGAAGAGCTATGCTATAATTAAAGATGGAAGAAATAGTAGAGCCAAACCACGAAAATTACTGAAAACATTTTCTAGAAAAAATAATGTTCTACAATAAGCAAGAAGAAAAACGTGCAGCTCTTGATTAAAATCTACAGCTTTTAAATCACTCCAACCCCACTGGAAACAAACAAATGAAAATCATATCACCATATCTTTTTTCTATTTAAACTATAGTCATTGTTATTTTTGTGGTTTACAACAATAGTAAGATTATCACTAATTCTTTTCCTATTTATAATGTTTAAAATTAACTGCTGGTATAAAATATTTTTAAACATTTAGAAGTCAATTACAATTATAAAATTAAAAACCAAATGAAAATATAGAATGCTATTTGTTAAAAATTCTTCGCATCCATTTCTATTTTAATGTTTGATCAAAATGTAACTATTTTGAAAAGACAGACTATGTTATCTCAATGGATTTTTATTCAGAGCATGTAGAAATACTGTTATTTTAAATATTAGAAAAAATCTGTTCTAGTTTAAAATTTAGCATTTCAGAATCTATGGAATCTTATATGGAAAATGACAGTGTTGATAAACTCGCTTTTTGATTTACCTAAAAGAGCATATAGTTGAAGTAGTGCTTAATAAAATATAAAAGATAAATAATTTGACTTCAGCTAACTAATACCTTCAAAGCTACTTCTAAGTTCCTTTGAATACGCTATTCTATTTTTATATTACATTGTATGTCTTTGCTATTAAATCATTCATTTTATCTTAATTTTTAGGAAAAATCATTACCAAAACAAAAATCTTAAGATAAAAGTGCATAAATTAAGTCTGGGAAATATCTTTTGAGTAGTTTACAAAACAATTTTATTCACAATGGAAAGAAAAACAGTAATAGTAGAATGGTATAATTTATATATTTGTAATATAAAAACTTGTAGAAATAATATTACTAATAAAATAGCTGTGGTATTTCTTACTGACCTAGTAGTTCTAAAAGGCAACTGACAATTTAAATCACAATTCAGCACAGGTTTTTCTTCAAAACTACTTCAATAATGGAGAAGGGAGAAAAATGTAGAAAAATGAACAAGTAGTTAGCACTTGCAGGTGGTCTAGAAGCTCTAAGTTTTATAACAAGGCATCAGAAAAACCAGCCAGTTTCTAGCCTGTAACCAAAATGATTTGGTTAGCTTCACTGAATAACCAAAGGAATTTGGCCATAAGTGCTTGCTTCTACTAATATAATATTATAATAATCTTACTTCCCTTTATGTAAGTAATATTTAATTGAAGCCAAGAGCCTAGAGCATGACTAAGAGTGAGACGTAATGTTTTAAAACATTAAACACTTTTCATAATGTACGATAGCTTATAAAGAGTGAAATGGCATGTTACTTAAATATAAGGGTTATTTGTAAACTAGTCAGGAGTGCCTGCAAACACACGTACATAATGCACACTGGATATTCTAGGCAAAAATATATTTACAATCAGTTAATTTTGTGTCAATAGTCAGAAAAATCTAAGACTAGAAAAATTAGAAGTAAATGGCCGGGCATGGTGGTTCATGCCTATAATCCCAGCGCTTTGCGGGAGCCGAGGTAGGAGGATTGCATGAAGCCAGGAGTTTGAGACCAGCCTGGGCAACATAGTGAGACCCCATCTGTATAAAACATTTTTTAAAAAGAGAAGTAAATAATAAAGTTCATATTGGACAATTAATCGTGGTTAATTTTATGTATAGAAATCAGACTAATTTGACACTGTCTATATTCAGTTCAGCTTTGGAGGCTTCTAATCTATAAAGTGCCTTAATTTCTAGATTACCAGGTTGTTTGTGGAATTGTCTTTAATGAAAACAAGTTATATAATCATACATTTGACTACTTGCAAAATAAAGACATTTGCTGGGAGCAAAGACATAATAACTTTACTAGATAAATTATACATTTTATCTAAGTGAAATACCTTGATGAATAGTTTACAGTCTTTTACAGTTTCTTTTTCTTTTTTTTTTTTTTTTTTGAGATGGAGTCTCGCTCTGTCACCCAGGCTGGAGTGCAGTGGTGCCATCTCAGCTCACTGCAATCTGTGCCTCCCTGGTTCAAGCAATTCTCCTGC
The DNA here is from genome assembly GCF_049350105.2 of Macaca mulatta. Classification (NCBI taxonomy): domain Eukaryota; kingdom Metazoa; phylum Chordata; class Mammalia; order Primates; family Cercopithecidae; genus Macaca; species Macaca mulatta. Next base: position 133,186,692 of record NC_133412.1, on the reverse strand, counting down.
CTTAGCCTCCTGAGTAGCTGGGATTACAGGTGTGTGCCACCATTCCAAGTTAATTTTTGTATTTTTCGTAGAGATGGGACTTTGCCTTGTTGGCCAGGCTGGTCTTGAACTCCTGACCTCAGGTGATCCGCCCGCCTTGGCCTCCCAAAGTGCTGGGATTACAGGCGTGAGCCACTGCATCTGACATGGTGGTATAATCCCAGCTACTCAGAAATTTAGATGAATTTTCTTTTTTTTTTGAGATGGAGTCTCGCTCAATTCGTCTGCCTCAGCCTCCCTAGTAGCTGGGACTACAGGCGCGCACCACCATGCCTGGCTAATTTTTGTATTTTTAGTAGAGATGGGGTTTCACCATATTGGCCAGGCTGATCTTGAACTTCTGACTTTGTGATCTGCCTGCCTGCCTCGGCCTCCCAAAGTGTGGGATTACAGGTGTGAGCCACCACACCCCGCTCAGATGAAATTTAATTAACAATTTATAAGAATTATAAATAGCTCAAAATTTAACAATATGTACATAAAAATCACATGAAGATCTCAAATATATTAAAAGTCCATAGGAAATATGGCTAAGAGAAAATATGCCAAAATGGTAAGTGAATACAGTGTAAGTTATGTTTTTTCTGCTTTATGTATTTCTATTCTGAACATTTTTCTGCAGTGAAACCTATTACATTTATTTTCCCACTTAGTTATTTTAAGACACTTTCCATTATAAAAGTAACATATTTTCAGCATTTAATGTATATGTGATCATAAAAGAAAAAAACAGATGTGCCAATTTAGTAATAAATAGTGAAGAGTAGACTGTCACAACACTGTAATGAAAGCAGTTGTCAAAACTAAAGGGCAACAAAGACATCTTCTGGACATCTTAAGAACTGCACAGTTGTTTTTAAACAAAAGATCCTATTTCCATCTAAGTGTAATAGTTGTTTAAAAACCACACATTACGAAGAGCAAAATCAATCTGTAATTAGGTTTGAAATTTTAAATATTACATGATTAAATTATAGACATACAACATTTAAAAAATAAAAATACAAAATTGTTGCATAGACATTGGAATTATATCATCTCCAAAATACCTTTAAAACTATTTCCAGACAGATTATAAAGTCTACATATTTTAGTTAAAGTAATTTATTTTCGTGTAAGAAAAGTATAAAATATTATGAAACTACATGTACTGTTGAACCAATAACTTTAACATTTTAAATAGAATACTTCATGAATCATGGAGCTCATTTACATCAAAATATGACTGGCAATTTGGTTATCAATTTAAATAACTGTAACGAACAAATTCATAACCACATTTGATTAATTTGTGATATGTCCTACTACTATGCAATGTAATAGTTTAGAAAAGTTCTTTTTGGTGAAATATAATTATCGAAGGTCATATTTTTAAATGTGTCCACTCAGTTTGGATACGTGTTCTCTTCAACCTGAAACTACTTGTAAAATTATATCACTGTAGGTGTAATTAGTGATTTGTATATGAAATCGGGCTCTTTTTTTATTCTTAGAGCATGAAGGACTGGTTGCACCCATAGTTAGCCACATTTAGAAACTACTATTGATGCCCACAATTTGCATCTCTAAACAGTTTTGAGGGCAGATCTGGTTTGAGGGTATTTTTTAAAAAAAATACAGTCCTAAAAACCAATCTGTAGTTCAACTAGCAAAACTCATCTTGCTTTAGTAATAGTTGTGTTTGGTAAGAAATGTGCTTTAGTTTTATGTAATCGCAAATGAATAGATACTCTACAAATGAAAGTATGCCTATTTCCTAAAGTTATCTTTTCTTAGTATCTTCCTATGACATGCCATAATGACGTTTCATGACTAAATGTTTCTAATACCAGAACTAAGCATTCAGTTCTCTGGACTTTGTTTCATGTCACTTTTATCTTTTCAGATTGTTGTCTGATGTAATAGTTCATGATTTTTATGATATAGAAATTTAAACAAATAACTGAAGATAACCATAAAGAAAGTTTAAGAGAGGTGATATTAAATCAAGTTCATGAAGGGTAATAGATTATCTTCATATGGAACTGAAGTGCTTCAGTAACTTAAGTAACATGATTATCTTTTTTTTCTTTTTTTAACTGACCACTGTCAGCTAGTTTTTGTACAACTACTAAACAGTTAAGTTTCTTGGTGTATGCTCATTTCTCTTTAGGCAGTTACATTCGATTTGATCTTGGAAAGTTGCTCCCAGAAATTCTGCAAGAAGTAAGATTTAATTAGTCGAATAGTGGTGACTTAATTTTGTAATGGATCAGCTAACTTAAGGTAATTCTGCAATAAATAATTTCTGTATTTTAGATGTGTGCAATTTCAAAAAGATAAAATGATCCCAGTGGTGGCTCACGCCTGTAATCCCAGCACTTTGGGAGACTGAGGCAGGTGGATCACCTGAGGTCAGGAGTTCAAGACCAGCCTGGCCAACATGGTGAAACCCTGTCTCTACTAAAAATTGGCCGGGCATGGCGGCACATGCCTGTAATCCCGGCTACTCAGGAGGCTGAGGCAGGAGAATTGCTTGAACCCAAGAGGTGGAGGTTGCAGTGAGCCAAGATTGTGCCCTTGTACTCCAGCCTGGAAAACAAGAGTGAAACTCTGTCTCAAAACAAACAAACAAACAAACAAACAAAAACTGTGGACTCAGTGGGACATGGCTGATTACATCAGGAAGAGTCAGTGCAGCAAGAGCTAGATCTGCTGCTGGAGTAGGTCATTTTAACAGATGAGCAGGAGCATGGATGCCAGGAAAATGGGGGACAGGTGGACTCTAAGAAGTCAAGTGTTGAGCAGAAGAGTGTATTCTTAATGAGAACTAGCAAGGTTCTTAGGCTTTGAGCTGGGCTCTAAGGCTAGATTCAGACTGGAGAAGGAGGCAAGTAGGAATTTTAAAGAAATTGGAAGAATTTACAAAATTCTTAGCCTTCACGATTTCAGAGAGTTGAATTTATCTGCTGTTTAAAGCGAACTGCTTTGCAAATTCAGTGAGCAGAGTTGGTAGAGGATACAATTAAAGTAGTTCCCATGTAGCTATTTCATTGTTCCCTCACTAGTGAGCACTAGTACTCTGAATTATTTGACCTTCATAGCCATTTCTCAGCCTTTTTCAATTATTATGTAAATACACCGGACTTTGGGAAAGGTTTGGTGAATGTGGTAATTAAGAAGCCTTATGCTATCTGACAGTTTTTTTCTAGTTCCCAGAGTAAATATATGAGTACATAACAATATTTCTTGTTTTTATACATGACTAGCAAATATGGAGAGTACTTTTTTAATGATGAGAAATATTAAGACACAGAGAAAATAGCTTTACCTTCTCTCATCTTGGTTGCTCTGGTATATTTGTGCAGTCGGAGATGCGATATTCTGATGTGATAAAACAGATGGAGAGATACCTATCCCTCTGAGTTGCTGGAAAGCTATTTCTGCATGGATGCTCCGAGGATTATTTGTCAGAATCCCAGCATTCTTGTTTTTTTTGTCTGAAATTAGAAATTAGAAATTTGAAAAATTAAAATTATGAAACAGTGGGAAACATTAACATAAGCATTAAGCAATATAGTTTGGTTGTCCTTCAGCTGAATATATGCTATACATGTTTCATAAAGTGAGTTTAAAATTTCAAATAAAAATATAGAATTAGGATGTATTTTTAGCACTTGATGTGGCTTAAATTTCTGTGAGGTAGTGAATCAGTTTGATTTTTCCTAGATAATATTTTAAACATATAAATATCCAGACCTGCATGCTATAATAAATGTGCAGATAAAGTGATTATACTTTTAAAAATTGGGGCAGCACAGTCAAAAAATAGGAAAGAGATTGCAGGACTTTTTCAGCACATAACAAATCTTGAAGAAAGTAGCGGGCATACCTCGAAAATACTGTGGGTGTGGTTCCAGACCATTGCGATAAAGTGAGTCACATACATTTTTTTGGTTTCCCAGGACATACAAAAGTTATGTTTACAACTATAGTGTAGTCTATTAAGTGTGCAGAAGCATTATGTTTTAAAAAAACACTGTACATACCTTAATTTAAAAATACTTTATTGCGGCCGGGCGCGGTGGCTCAAGCCTGTAATCCCAGCACTTTGGGAGGCCGAGGCGGGCGGATCACGAGGTCAGGAGATCGAGACCATCCTGGCTGACACGGTGAAACCCCGTCTCTACTAAAAAAATACAAAAAAAAAAAAAAAAACTAGCCGGGCGAGGTGGCGGGCGCCTGTAGTCCCAGCTACTGGGGAGGCTGAGGCAGGAGAATTGCGTGAACCCGGGAGGCGGAGCCTGCAGTGAGCTGAGATCCGGCCACTGCACTCCAGCCTGGGCGGCAGAGCGAGACTCCGTCTCAAAAAAAAAAACAAACAAAAAAAAAAACAAAAAACTTTATTGCTAAAAAATGCTAATGAACATGTGAACCTTCAGCGAGTTGTAATCTTTTTGCTGTTGGAGGGTCTTGTCTCAGTGTTGTTGGCTGCTGACCAATCAGGGTGGTGGCTGCTGAAGGCTGGGATGACTGTGGCAATTTCTTAACATAATACAACAATGGAGTTTGCTGCATAGATCAAGTCTTCCCTTCATGAAAGATTTCTGTGTACAACGTGATGTTTGATAGCACTTTCCCCACAGTAGTCTTTCAAAATTGGAGTCAGTTCTCTCAAACTCTGCCACTGCTCCATCAACTAAGTTTGTAATATTCTAAATCCTTTGTTGTCATTTCTACAGTGTTCACAGCATTTCACCAGGAGTAAATTCCATCTCAAGAAACCACTTTCTTTGCTCATCCATAAGAAGCAACTCCTCATCCATTCAAGTTTGATCATGAGATTGCAGCAATTCAGTCACATCTTCAGGCTCCACTTCTAGTTCTCTTGCTGTTTCCACACATCTGCAGTTACTTCCTTCACTGAAGTCCTGAACCCCTCAAAGTCATCCAGACTCCCATTAGGGTTGCTATTTTGACCTCCTCTCATGAATTAAAAATGTTTTTAATGGCGTCTAAAATGGTGAATCCTTTCCAGAAGGTCTTCAATTTACTTTGCCCATATCCATCAGAGGAATCACTATTTTATTTTGTTTTATTTTATTTTATTTTATTTTTTGAGACAGAGTCTTGCTCTGTCGCCCAGGCTGGAGTGCAGTGGCGCGATCTCGGCTCACTGCAAGCTCTGCCTTCTGGGTTCACGCCATTCTTCTGCCTCAGCCTCCCGAGTAGCTGGGACTACAGGTGCCCACCACCTCGCCTGGCTAATTTTTTTGTATTTTTAGTAGAGATGGGGTTTCACCGTGTTAGCCAGGATGGTCTCGATCTCCTGACCTTGTGATCTGCCTCGGTCTCCCAAAGTGCTGGGATTGCAAGCGTGAGCCACCACTCCCGGCCAGGAATCACTATCTATGGTAGTTAGAACAGCCTTACAAAATATACTTCTTAAATCATAATACTTGAAATTACTCCTTGATCCATTGGCTGCAGCATGGATGTTGTGTTAGCAGGCATGAAAACAACATTCATCTCTTTGTACTTCTCCATCAGAGTTAGTAGGTGACTAGGTGCATTGTCAGTGAGCAGTAGTCTTCGGAAAGCAATCTTTTTCTCAGCACTAGGTCTCCATAGTCAGCTAAAATACTTAGTAAACCATGCTGTAAACAGATGTGCTGTTATTCAAGCTTTGTACATTGATAGAGCATAGATTGATAGAGCATAGACACAGTAGATTTAACATAATTCTTAAGAGCCCTAGGAGTTTTACAATGGTTGAGCAATGGTTTATTTAAGTTGAGCAATGTATTCAACTTAAAGTCACCAGCTGCACTAGCCCCTAACAAGACAGTCAGACTGTCCTTTGAAGCTTTGAAGCCAGACATTGACTTCTCCTTTCTAGCTATGAAGGTCCTAGATGGCATCTTCTTTTGTAAAGCTGTTTCATTTACATTGAAAATCTCTTTTTTAGTATAGCCACTTTCATCAATGATCCTAGCTAGATCTTCTGGATAACTTGCAGCCGCTTCTATATCAGCACTTGCTGCTTCACCTTACACTTTTATGTTGTCTGATACAATAGTTCATGATTCTTTCCTTAAACCTCATGAAGCAGCCTTTGCTAGCTTCAAACGTCTCTTCTGCAGCTTTCTCACCACTTTCAGCCTTCATAGACTTGAAGAGATTTAGGGTCTCTGGATTAGGCTTTGGCTTAAGGGAATGTTGTGACTGGTTGATATCTTATCCAGACCACTTTATCCATATAAGCAATAAGATTGTTTCAATCTCTTATCATCCATGTGTTCCTTGGAGTCGCATTTTTAATTTCCTTCAAGAATTTTTCCTTTGCATTCACAGCTTGGCTATCTATTTGATACAAAAGGCCTAACTTTCAACCTGTCTTGGCTTTCAACATGGCTTCCTCACTAAGCTTAATCATTTCTAGCTTTTGATTTAAAGTGAGAGATGTGAGATTCTTCCTTCCTTAGAGGTCATTATAGGGTTATTAATTGACTTAAAAAGATTACTGATCACAGATCACCATAACAAATATAATAATAATGAAAAAGTTTGAAATAGTAAGAGAATTACCAAAATGTGATAAAGACACAAAGTGAGCACATGTTGTTGGAAACATGGCATCAATAGACTTGCTTGATGCAGGGTTGTCACAAACCTACAATTTGTAAAAAACTCAGTATCTGTGAAATGCAGTAAGACAAAGTATGCTTTTACCTGAGAAGTAAGTTAGTATCTGAGAAGTAAGTTATGAAGATGAATTCAGGGTTAAACTATTAAAAAATATAAAAAGATAATGACATTCCTGAAGATGACTTTGTTCTGTTAACGAGGTAATAACAATTTGGTATGCCCAATTTTACTGTAGACAAAAGCATAACAATCTTTGTTGTAGACAAAAGCATAACAATCTTCATTGTTATTAAAACCTGGAAGTCATAATGACATATAAGTATGAAAAATGAGACAAAATATAACATCTTAATGGAGTAAATTATGCTGGTTTGTTTTTTACTGGGTTTCTTTAAAAAACTTTAAACACATGGAACAATCTGCTATTTTTTATAGTAGGCTCTTAGATCATTTTATAATTATTGTGATGTTCAGTTTTATTGTCTAAGAGTGGTCTGAGGTCAAATGAGAAGTCAGAAGGAATGGAAGAGGTAAGCCCTCAGAGAAGGAGTAGTTACCCCCAATTTTGCCAAAATGATAACCAGAAAAGATGTGGAATTAGGGAACAGGCTTATTCTAAACTTGAACTAAAACTTATACAGGAGAATAAACCGCTTCCATGCTTGTTCTTTTAATATACTACCTGTTTTAAAACTCCACCTCTTGAAGCTCTTCTCTAGTATTTGCTTAATGAATATTTTCTTATGATTTCAAGAGGAAAGTGAGATCTCTCTGCAAAATATCCTTTGTACCCCAGGATTCTGTTATGCTTTTACACCTCTGATTTCCACTTTTAGCAGGATGCACTAATGAACTGCTTTTAGTAGTTGTTTGCTTTGACATCCATGAAATGAAATAAAAGCTTTGGAAAGATATGTCAGGAAATAACTGTTCAAGTATCACAAAGTTCACATTGCAAGTAAGCAAATGTTTAGTCACAACATACTAGTAGCTGAGTACAAAAAAAGCTATAATAAAACTAAAAATAATAAAACTATAATCTCTGAAATCAAAATGGCCACAGGAAACTTGAACAAACATGCAATTTTAGGAAATGTAAGTGAAAAGGAATTTTAAGTAATATTAGAAATTAAAGTGATATTTTTATTTCAAATGAAGTGATTCTTTTACATTCTATCTGAAATTCTTTGTCAAAATACCTTCAACTTCAGGAGTTAAAGTGACGTCAGATCCCAAGCAATGGCTGAATCCACTAGGCAGAATTACATTTGTTACCTTTATGGGAGGAGTTTTCACTTGGCCAAATGATCTGCCATCCATAGGACAGTGGGTAACAGGAATAAGCTACATAATAAAATAAAAGTTAATAACATCTCATCTCCAAAACTCAGATCAATAGGCTTAATCCTTATAATAAGTCTGAGTTGACAATCAACGTTTTTTTTTTAGTCAGGAGCTACCTGCTTGCCTAAACTCAGAATTGGTACTAGGTAAAACCTGTAAAATCAGCAGAGCTTTTTGGGGAGTAAACCTCCCTCAGAACCTTGTGTTCTTTTTTTTTTTTTTCAGACTGCATTGTACCATCATTAGAATCTAGTGCTTAACAGCAACTCGCCCTTTCCAAAGAGTCTTAACAAGGTAAGTATGGAACTAAGAACATAAGAATTAAAACTTCCCCATTGTAATACTTTTTCTTTTTTTGTGTGAATAGAATTTCTGGAAGGTAAAAGTTGTTTTTCGAAATCTTTATATTTTTCACATTACCTAATCAGATGACTTGCAGTTAATTAGTTTTCAGAACAAACAGTAAATATAATGGGAGTTAAGAAAAGCATCTTATGATAATCAATTTTAGTGAATGTAGTAAAACTCTCTAAATAGTATTTACATTTCACACCTGCTGAGGAATAAGGGACTTTTTTAAGAATTTCAGGAATCAGCAAATAGAGGAGAAAAATATTTTAGGCAGGAGACTCTTGCTTCCCCTAGAAATGTATGCCTTCTCTGCTTTCATTAAGACTGACCTTGTTTATACGTGTGAATTCTGAACGTACGATTCAGCTTATTTAGAGATGGAGGCCTTTTCTGTTTGTGTAAAATTACCTATTTAATCTCATACTTCAGTAAGTGTTACCAAGAATGCTGCTTTATAATGAATGCTAAGGTATTATTAGTCCTTTTACTAAAGCTGGTCAGTCCTAAATTCCCTAATGAATTCCTTTCTGGGAGTTTCTTCCCATCACTAATCTAGAATGCTGTCAAATTTTCTTCTGAAACTAAACCCCCAAAATATTTTGGTTTAAAAGAACTTTAGATTTCATTTATTTCCTCCATATTTGCTGTTAAAAAGAAAGGCCAGTAGCAACTAAGACAAAGACAAACACATTTGACTGATAAACTTCAGAAGTTTTCTGGACTTGAGTCTCCTGAACAGCTAGTTAAAAGAAATAATGGCTTGATTTTGTTCTAGTCCTGAAAATAATTAGTGTTGAATCTAAAAAAAATTCTCTAAAATAAAGATTTCAAATACCCCCTTTATTTTACTAACCATATATAGACAAATAAAAAATAATTTTAATGAAGTATTTACATACAGAATAACTAAGTGGAAAGATGGTTAAATTCCTATGTATAGCACTGATTTAAATAGCAAGAATATGTATCTAGAATAACTGAAGATGACATCATAGTACTGTAAGGGGAATATTTGAGTTCACTATATGATAAATAGAAAAGAACAGCCAACAAACAAACCCCTTAGTAAAGTATTAATTATTGGTTGAATTTTGAGTTATGCCAAATTAAATGCTAAATTAAACCAACGTTTAAAGAATTTTATATGAAAACTGCGATCGTCAAAGTTCTAAGTGGTTATTTTATGTCTTTTCAATTTAGCCTGCATTACCTTAAAACAGAATTTATGAATTTTTATATGGTAATTTCGTAGGTCTTTCACTGGAGCCCTCACATAAGTGGTATGGCAGGAAGAATAATGCCCCTCCCCCAAACATATCTACATCCTAATTCCCAAAACCTGTGAACCTTGCCTTACATGGCAAAGTACTTTGCAGGTGTGATTAAGGGTTTTGAGATGGGGAAATTATCCTGAATTATCGAGGTAGAAGGAGGCAGAAGGTCAGAGAGAAGGGGAAGTGATCATGGAAGCAGAGGTCTAAGTGATGGCATTGCTGGATGACAGCCAAAAGACAAAGAATGCAGATGGCCTCTAGATGCTGGTAATGGCAAAGAGTAAATTCTCTCCTAGAGCTTCCAGAAAAAATGCAGCCCTGCCAATCTTTTTTTTTTTTTTTTTTCCCCAAGACAGGGTCTTGCTTTTTTACCCAAGCTGGAGTGCATTGTCACGATCTTGGCTCACTGCAACCTTCACCTCCCAGGCTCAAGAAATCCTCCCACCTTAGCCTCCTGAGTAGCTGGTACTACAGACATGTGCCATCATGCCTGGCTAATTCTTTTTTTTTTTGTAGAGACAGGGTTTTGCCATGTTGCCCAGGCTGCACTCGAACTCATGGGCTCAAGTGATCCACCTGCCTCAGCTTCCCAGAGTGGTGGAATTATAGGCATGAGCCGCCAAGCCTGGCCCCTGCAAGTATTTTTAATTTTAGTCCTTTAATACCGGTTTTCAGACTCCTGACCTTCAAAACTGTAAGACAGTATGTTATTTTAAGCCACTAAATTTGTGGTAATTTGTTGTAGCAGCAATATGAAACTAATACAGGTGGCATACATTTTTCAAGAAGTGACCTGCTTCAGGAATATAAAAAAGGGAAAAGGAAAGAAATCATCTTAAATCACTGAACTAAATTTTATTTGACCATTTGCTCTCTTTTGAAAGACTGGGGCCTGTGACAAGGATTTGAGTAGATGGCATTAAATGATGCACTTTTTTTGTTACATCATATAGATCAATGGCTAAATTTCTTTTTGGAAACCATAGTTTTTAGAAAAAAATTTGTAGATATAGTCCATAAATGAATCAATTTCCTTTGCCTAAACTAAATAATCTTTTTAAAACATTGTATAACTTTTTAAGTCACACAAGTCTCTGTAGCCACTTTGACCTATAATAGAAGCCCTTTGGTTAATCAAAAAATGTCAAGATTAATTTTAAAAGAGTTAATAAAAAAGTAAGGGGGCTGGGTGTAGTGGCTCAAGCCTGTAATCCCAGCACTTTGGGAGGTCAAGGTGGGTGGACTGCCCAAGGTCGGGAGTTTGCCACTAGCCTGGCCAACATGGTGAAATCTCATCTCTACTAAAAATACAAAAATTAGCCTGGTATGGTGGCACATGCCTGTAGTCCCAGCTACTCGGGAGGCTGAGGCAGGAGAATCAATTGAACTCGGGAGGCAGAGGTTATAGTGAGCCAAGATCATGCCACTGCACTTCAGCCTGGGCAACAGCGCGAGATTTCGTCTAAAAAAAAAAAAAAAAAAGTAGGGGAATCATTGTCTAATTGATATTCATCTTAAAAATATATGTAAAAGTACATGCATTCATCAATCTTTTGATGAAGGACCAAGGCTTTTTCTGTAGGCAAGGGTCCCTTGATTGGTATTTTTTATGTGATTGTTTTTGGAAACATCATAATCTTATTTTGTCTACAATTTCCAGTTTTGGTTTCTTTAAAGTAGTGAGAATTTAAAGGCATGTGGAAAAGATCCGAACTTTGAATTTGTCTAGCTTTTAAAAATAATTTCCTTACATGTTTTCTCTGCATCTTTATCATTTTCTTCATATTTTGTTTTTTTCTCCCACATCTAATTTGATCCTATGGGGGAGGGTGTTGGAAGGGGTGAGGAGACAGAGAGTGCTCTTTATCCAGACTTTCCAAAGTATTCCATTTGGTTTTCATAGACAAATAGAAATAATAATTTAAAATTTGCACTTAGAGTTCCTGTGTTTGTTTAAAATAAAAAGAACTGACATACAGTTAGCTCTTGATAAGTATATGAATGTACTGCTGAAGGCAGAAGTGGACTAGAGAGGAGCCTCAAGTATCAAAAGTTGAGTGTGTTCTAGAATTGGGAGTGTCACTGGAATTAATCTGGTGAGTTCAGTGAAAGTCCGTTAGAGCATGTATGGTAGTCCTAGCTCTTTCCTATTCAGTATAATGTTTTTAAAGTCACCTCTGTTCATGGACTCTAATGTCCTTGGTTTCTGGTTTTCACTTACATCAGAGATTCATTTATATTCTCTACTGTGGTCCAGGTCTTCATAACATCTCTCTTGGCTGGTTTCCCTTCCCCTTCCAGCCTCTTTTTTCTCAAACCACAGCATTCTAACAATGTGACCTCTCTGTTCAAAAACCATAGATTTTCTGTGTTAAATTTAGTTTTTAGAAGATGGTCATGAAGAAACTAGGTGGTCAAAGACGGAATTTTCAAATGACATGCTTTTATTATTTCTTCTCTCTTTTAATCTCTTTCCTACCATGATCAGATACATTTTAGGGCTCCTGAGTAAAAAGCCCAATTATCCTGACAAAACACACAGATAGAGGGACACATCTCCTTTCTTAGATAAACTACACAATCCAGAGAGTTGAGTTCAGAATTCCTTCCTTCCCTTTCTGTGTGCCTAAATGGAAATAGTTTTATTGTTAGTTTCTATTTATGAAAGTGATATGTTATAGTTTCCTATGTTCTAGCCTCATCTGACATATTGAGCATACAAATATTAAATAACTTCCCTTATGTCAGAGTATGAAGTATGCTATTAAGAAAAGGATGTTCCCTGACTTATATATGTATGTGTGTGTATGTGTGTGTGCACGCATGCTCTATTCACCAAATCAAGCTGCCTTTGATAGTAATCACTAAATAGATACTAAGATCATCCTCATCAAAAACACCATAGGTTTAAACATTTGAATCAAAAGATATAATAAAATGTTCATTTACTAATAATTAATGTGCTTCAGAAGGAAAATTGTAAATAATATAATTATTACCGAATTTTTCTTTGCTTGTAGTTCAGCGAGGTGAAATTCAGCTTTTGCCCTATCATCTGAATTCACAGGACTTCCATCTAACATCTGTAAGTTAGGCAGTCGAAATATGAGCATGTGGCGATGTAGCATTTTTCTACAAATCTGAATAAAGTTAAACATAACAATTTATTCCCACAAAACTTTTATTTCAAAGATTAACCTGTATAGAGAAGGAAATTTAACATAGGCAACAAAGAGGACAAATAATAGCTAACTTATAGTAATAGATACTACAGATAATGAGCTACCTTTTTGAAAAATTACTCAATTTCCTATTATGTCAAATAAATAATTCTTTTTTAAATTATGACTACCATTTAGAGGTTCAGCCTCCTTTTAAAGTAACAGTATTGTTCACTAACTACAGGCAATCCAAACTCATGAATAGGATTACATTAGGGAAGTTCACTTAAAAGTAACTATTTTGAAACTTATATTTTCCCACGGGCGCTATCTAATTAATTCAACACACACCTACTGAACTATATGATCCATCTCTTCATAGTATCAACCTACTCTAAAAATTTGAGAGGGATATAACAAAGTTGGCTTGAGGTTGTTAACTTCAGAAGGGTCTGCTTGCAAGGATAGCTGTTGCTGGTGTTAGGTATTTGGTGTTTTGTGAGTGTTCCCACCATTCCTTAATTGATAAGGGGAGTTTACTGTGCCTGGACTATTAATACGAACAATATGATTTATGCTCTACCTCATTTCTTTCTGGGGTCTGGAATTTTGGTACATGATAGGAAAAGGGTGCCTGTGTAACCATCCCCCAACAAAATCATTGACTGCTGAGTCTCTAATGGACTACCTTGGGCAAAAACATAACATACAAGTTGCAGCATTTTTCTCACTGTGTGAAGAGTATGCTCTGTGTGACTCCTTGTGGAAGAGAAGGAGCATAAGAAAGCCTGTCCGGCCGGGCGCGGTGGCTCAAGCCTGTAATCCCAGCACTTTGGGAGGCCGAGACGGGCGGATCACTAGGTCAGGAGATCGAGACCATCCTGGCTAACACGGTGAAACCCCGTCTCTACTAAAAAATACAAAAAACTAGCCGGGCGAGGTGGTGGGCGCCTGTAGTCCCAGCTACTCAGGAGGCTGAGACAGGAGAATGGCCCGAACCCGGGAGGCGGAGCTTGCAGTGAGCTGAGATCTGGCCACTGCACTCCAGCCCGGGCGCCAGAGCGAGACTCCGTCTCAAAAAAAAAAAAAAAAAAAAAAAAAAAAAAGAAAGCCTGTCCATGGATTCCTCCAGAATCTCCCTGTGTCTCCTTCCCTTATCATCTGGCTGTGTATCCTTATTATGTCACTGTAATAAGTCTTAGCCATGAGTACAATTATATGTTGAGTCCCATGAGTCCCCCTAGCAAATCTGTGATCATGAGAGTGATCTTCGGGATTGCTGACACAGATAGTATGCAGCAAACAAAAAGAAACAGAATAAGAAAGAAACTATCCAGAAAGTATGAATAAACTATCTTAAAAAATATATATAGTAGATTATATATACAGTAATGGAGAAAGATCGCTAATACATAAAATCGAGTAAAAAAAAAAAAAAAAACTTGATTGGATTCTAGACCACAAAGCAGAATTCATAAATACCAAGAAATTTATGTTTTCCTTTGATTGTTTTCTCTGACTAAATTATGATAACATTAGAAATAAACGACAATGATAACTAGAAATTATAGATTTGAAATTAATATAGACAGTCACGTCTCCCTCAGTAACTCATGAGTTAAAGAAGAAATGCTTTGGGAAGTAGATTTTAAGAAATAAGAAGCAGTAAAATATTACATATCAAAACTTTTAGGATGTTGCTAAAGCAGCAGTTTATAACCTAAAATGTATTGACTGATTCTGAAAAGAAACTGAAAATTAATGAGCTAGGTATCCTACTTAAGACTGACTTCCTTCCTTCCTTCCTTCCTTCCTTCCTTCCTTCCTTCCTTCCATCCTTCCTTCCTTCCTTCCTTCCTTCCTTCCTTCCTTCCTTCCTTCCTTTCTTCCTTCCTTCCTTCCTTCCTTCCTTCCTTCCTTCCTTCCGTCCCTCCCTCCCTCCCTCCCTTTCATTTTCTTTCTTTCTTTCTTTTAAAGAGATAGGGTCTCACCCTGTTGCCCAGGCTGAAGTGCAGTGATACAGTCACAGTTCACTGTAACCTCGAATTTCTGGACTCCAGTGATTCTCCCACCTCAACCTCCCAAGTAGCTAGATCTACAGCTGCACACCACCACACCTGGCTAATTTTGAAATTTTTTGTGGAGACAAATCTCGCTATGTTGTCTAGGCTGGTCTCAAACTCCTGCCCTCAAGAGATCCTCCTGTCTCACCATCCCCCCAAAAATAATTTTTTTGAAAAGCAAACTCAAAGTAAAAGAAGGTAATAATAAAGAGTGGAAATTAATGAAATAGAAAACAAAATAATAACACACTTGATGAAGCCAAAATATGGCTCTTTAAATAAAGTATTACAATAGACAAGCCTGTAGCAGGATTCATCAACAATAAAAAAGAGAAAGAAAAACGGACAATTTTAGGCATTAAAAAGGTGACAAAAACATGAATATGATGAACATTTCAAAAATTCACAAGAGGATTTTGGTTCCAAAATGGTAGCAAAGAGGCAAGCTGGCTTCTCACCCCCAATAAAAAACAGAAAACAAATATGCAGTGCTGAGATCTTCACCAGCAACAACCCAGAGCTCAAGAAAGAGGATAAGACAGTTCCCGGGGCCACAGAGAAGTGGAAAAACTCTTAGTAGATGGCAGGAGAACCAGCCTTCCACATACATGATCCCTCCTGCCCCGCTACCCCTCCACAGAATCCTGCCAGACACCAACTGCGTAGAAAATCTGCCCTTAACTCATGGTTTATACCCTGGAAAAAGTAAAATGGAGGTGATCAGTCATCTTCTCCATCTTCTCGGGCTCCCTAGCAGGAGACCTGTCATTGTGTTAACCTGTGGGTAGCATCATGACTGCCTGAAGGGAGAAATATCTCTGAGAATAGGCAGAGACAAACAGGGGAGGCAAGACTACCATCCCCAGCCCAGAAACTCTGCTCTGTAACTTGGCCAAAGTAGATGCCAAATAAAAGTGGCTGCAGGAGGTACATTCCCCTGGTCCCCTGTCACAAGCTCCTAAAAAGCCTTCCCACACTGTCAGGATAATCCCTTTGGGATGCCCCTCATTTGAGATAGGCAGTGCTCTGACCAGTTACTAGAGCTGAGGTGAACTTGGCCTTAAAGTGCCACCCCACCCAGAACCAAAAGGCAGGCAGCAACCTAACAGTGAAGATTTGCTAAACAAATATATTTAATAAAAAGCAAAACAAGCTGGACAGAGAAAACTGGAATAGATAATTAATATTTCAATGCAAAGACATAGATGTATACTCACAAGAAACAATAGTAGACAGGGACCCATGACCTCCCCAAAAGGCTAAAGCAAAAATCCAGTGACTGACCCTAAAGAGATGGTGATTTGCAAGCTTCTGACCAATAATTCAAAATAGTAATTTTAAGAAAATTCAGTAGTCTCCAAGATAACTCAGAAAAGCAATTTAGAAATTTATCAGAAAAATTTAACAAAGGAATTGAAATAATTAAAAAATATCAAATAGAAATCTTAGAACTAAGAAATAAATTTGCTGAACTGAAAACCTCTTTAGAGGCTCTCAACATCAAAATAACCAAGCAGAGGAAAGAATCAATGAGTTCAAAGACTTGCTATTTGAAAATTTACAGGGGTGGGGCAGGGCAGGGGAAGGAATGAAAAGGAATGAAGACCATGTACGAGATATAGAAAATTGCCTCAAAAGACCAAATCTAGATACTCAGGAGGCTGAAGCAGGAGAATTATTTGAACCTGGGAGGTGGAAGTTGCAGTAAGCCAAGATCGCACCACTGCACTCCAGCCTGGGTGACAGAGCCAGACTCCATCTCAAAAAAAAAAACAAAAAAAAACAAAAAACAAAAATCCCAAAATGAAAACATGTAAATTGAAAGAAAGTTAAAATTTAGGGGGCCAGAGAATAGAGTTGTGTAGAATTTTTGTGTGTTTTTTTCCTTTGTTTCTGGTTTTTTTTTCTAGGTTTTTTGTTGTTTGTTTTGTTTTTGTTTTTGTTTTTTGAGACAGTTTTGCCTTTGTTGCCCAGGCTGGAGTGCAATGGCATGATCTCAGCTCACTGCAACCTCTGCCTCCAGGGTTCAAGTGATTCTTCTGCCTTAGCCTCCCAAGTAGCTGGGATTACAGGCATGTGCCACTATGCCTGGCTAATTTTGTATTTTTAGTAGAGACGGGGTTTCTTCATGTTGGGTCAGGGTGGTCTTGAACTCCTGATGTCAGGAGATCCACTTGCCTCATCGTCCCAAAGTTCTGGGATTACAGGTGTGAGCCGCCACACCCGGTCATTCCTATTATTTATCTTCTCAGATAAGTTGTCATCTGTTTAAAATAACTTGTTATATGTATAATTTTTTTAAGCTCATGGTAACCACAATGCAAAAACCTATAGCAGATTCATTAAAAATAAAAGCAACAAATTAAAACACTTAACTAAAAAAGAAGAAAATCACTTATCCACAAAGGAAGACAGTAAAAAAGGAAGGAGTTACAAAACAACGAAAGCAAGCAACAAAATGGCAGTAGTAAGTTCTTAATATGAATAATAACACTGACTGTAAATGATCTCAGTGTTCCAATTAAAAGGCATACAATGGTGGAAAGGATATAGAAAAAAGACCTGAATGTGGGCCAAGATGGCTGATAAGAAGCAGCTGCGGTCTGCAGCACTCACAGAGAAGAGTGAAAGCAGTGAGTGAACTCAGCACCTTCAACTGAAATATCCAGGTTCTCACACTGGGGCTGACTAGGCAATCAACTGAATCCATGGACAACAAAGAAAAGCAGGGTGGGGTGACAGCCTACATGGGAGTGGCACAGAGCCAAATGAACCCCCATCCCCAGCCAAGGGAAGTGGTGAGTGTGCCATCATGCCCAGGAAACCATGCTTCTCCCATGGATCTTTGCAACCCACAGATGGGGAGATCCCCTTGTGAGCTCATGTCTCCAGGGCTTTGGGTCTGATACACAGAGCAGTGTGGAGTCTTGCCAGAGTAGCTACTTAGGCACAGAGACCCAGGAGTTTTATATACTCCAGAGTTGGGATTCTGGCAAGGCAGCAGATCTGTCTGTACATTCCCCTAGGAAGGGGGCTGAATCCAGGGAGCCAAGCAGTGTCAGTCTGCAGGCCTCAGTTTCATGGCACCTCGTAAGTTAAGACCCACTGGCTTAGAATTCCAGCCAGCCAAGGGCAATAGGCTGAGTCTGCCTGAAACCAGAGGCAGTTCCTGGGTGAAGGGTGAGTCTGCCTGAAACCAGAGGCAGCTTGGGAAGGGGTGGCGGCCATTTTTGTGGTTTGGTCAACTCAGCGTTCCAGCCCGCCATCTCTGGAGAGTCCAGGTGGTCTGGACGAGGAGGGTTCCCCCCAACTGCAACACACCTGCTTTGCAAGATGATGCTCAGACTGCTTCTTTAAGGGGCACCCTGATCCATTCTTCCTGACTGGGTGGGACCCCCTTGTGGGGGGCCTTGAGTCACTCCAGCCAGGCTTACATATAAGCACTGAACCCTGATCTCTCCTTGGGATGGAGCTCCTGTGGAGAGAGGCAGCCAGTGTCTCTGTTGTTTGGTTGACTCAGCTTTTCCAGCCTGCTGGCTCTGGAGAGTCCAGGAGGTCCAGACAAGGAAGAGTCTCTCACCAATGCAGCACACTGGCTGTACCAAAAGCAGCCAGACTATTCCTGTAAGTGTGTCCCTGATCCTGTTCCTCCTGACTGGGTGAGACGTCCCAACAGGGTTCTCCAGACACCTCCTACAGGTGTGTTTGGGCCAGCAACAGGTCAGTACCACCCTGGGATGGAGCTTACAGAGGAAGGAGCAGGTTGCCATCTTTGCTGTTTTGCAGCCTTCACTGGATATACCTCCAGGCATGGGAAAAATGGAGGCAATTAGGGTCTGGAGTGCACCCCCAACAAACTGCAGCAGCCCTATGGTTCCTAATAATTAGTGGCCTGATTGTTAAGAACAAACAGACAACAACATCAACAAAAATGACCCCACAAAAGCCCCACTCAAAGGTCAGCAGTCTCAAAGATCAAAGTAGATAAGCCCCTAGAAAAGAGAAAAAACTCAACGCAAAAACATTGAAAACACAAAAAGCCAAAGTGCCTCTTCTCCTACAAATGATCACAACACTAAATAACCAGCAAGGGCACAGAACTGGGCAGAGGCTGAGATGGCTGAATTGATAGAAGTAGGCTTCAGAAGGTAATAACGAACTTCGCTGAGCTAAAGGAGCATGTTGTAACCCAATGCAAAGAAGCTAAGAAACATAATAAAACAATACAGGAGCTGATAATCAGAATAGTCAGTTTAGAGAGAAACGTAACTGACCTGATAGAGCTGAAAAACACAACATGAGAACTTTACAATGCAATCACAAGTATCAATAGCAGAATAGACCAGGCAGTGAAAGGATCTCAGAGCTTGAGAACTATCTTTCTGAAATAAGACAGGGCCAGGCATGGTGGCTCATGCCTGTAATCTCAGCACTTTGGGAGGCCAAGGAGGGTGGATCACCTGAGGTCAGGAGTTCGAGACCAGCCTGGCCAACATGGTGAAACCTGTCTCTACTAAAAATACAAAAATTAGCTGGGTATGGTGGTTTTGCCTGTAATCCCAGCTACTCAGGAGGCTGAGGCAGGAGAATCACTTGAACCCAGGAGGTGGAGGTTGCAGTGAGCCAAGATTGTGCCACTGCACTCCAGCCTAGGTGACAGAGTGAGACTCTGTCTCGAATAAAATAAAATAAAATGACAGAAAAGATTAGAGAGAAAAGAATAAAAAGGCATGAACAAAACCTCCCAGAAATATGGGATTATATAAAAAGATTGAACCTATGACTGACTGGGGTATCTGAAGGAGATAGGGAGACTGGAACCAAGTTAGAAAATATACTTCAGGATATTATCTAGGAGAACTTCCCCAACCTAGCAAGACAGGCTAACATTCAAATTTAGGAAATTCAGAGAACCCCAGTAAGATACTCCATGAAAAGATTAACCCCAAGACACATAATCATCAGATTCTCCAAGGTCAAAATGAAAGAAAAAATGTTAAGAGCAGCCAGAGAAAAAGACAAGGTCACCTACAAAGGGAAGCCCATCAGACTAACAGCATACCTTTCAACAGAAATCCTACAGACCAGAAGAGATTGGGGGCCAATCTTCAACATTCTTAAATAAAAGAATTTCCAACCTAGAATTTCATATCTGGCCAAACTAAGTTTCATAAGCAAAGGAGAAATGAGATCCTTTGCAGACAAGCAAATGCAGAGGGAACTGTCACCACCAGGCCTGCCTTGCAAGAGCTCCTGAAGAAAGCACTAAATATGGAAAGGAAAAACCATTATCAGCTACTCCAAAAACACACTGAAGTACACAGACCAGTGGCACTATGAAGTAACCACATAAACAAGTCTGCAAAATAACCAGCCAGCATCATGATAATAGAATCAAATTCACACATAACAATACTAACCTTAGACATAAATGGTCTAGATGTCCCAATTAAAAGACACAGAATGGCAAGCTGGATAAAGAACCAAGACCCATTGGTATGCTGTCTTTAAGAGATCCATCTCACATGCAAATACACACATAGGCTCAAAACAAAGGAATGAAGGATAATTTACCAAGCATATGGAAAACAGAAAAAAGCAGGTGTCACAATCCTAGCTTCTGACAAAACAGACTTTAAAAGAACAAAGATAAAAAAACGACAAAGAAAAGCATTACATAATGGTAAAGGGTTCAATTCAACAAGAAGAGCTAACTATCCTAAATATATAGTCATACAATACAGGAGCACCCAGATTCATAGCAGTTCTTAGAGACCTATAAAGAGACTTAGACTCCCACACAATAATAGTGGGAGATTTTAACACTCCACTGACAGTTTTAGACTGATCACTGAGACAGAAAATTAAAAAAGATATTCAGGACCTGAACTCAGCTCTGGATTAAGTGGATCTGATAGATACCTACAGAACTCTTCAGCCCCCAACAACAAAATATACATTCTCATTGCCTCATGGCACTTACTCAAAAATTAATCACATAATTGGAAGTCAAACACTACTCAGCAAATGCAAAAGGACTGAAATAATAACAGTCTCTCAAATCACAATACAATCAAATTAGAATTTAAGATTAAGAAATTCACTCAAAACCACACAACTACATGGAAATTGAGCAACTTGCTCCTGAATGACAGCTGGGTAAATAATAAAATTAAGGCAGAAATCAAGAAGTTATTTGAAATGTATCAGAATCCCTGGGGGCAGATAAAGCAGTGTTAAGAGGGGAATTTATAGCACTAAATGCCCACATCGAAAAGTTAGAAAGATCTCAAGTTAACAACCCAACGTCACAACCAAAAGAACTAGAAACCAAGAGCAAACAGACCCCAAAGCTAGCAGAAGACAATAAATAACTGAGATCAGAGCAGAACTGAAGGAGGAAAGAGACATGAAAATCCCTTAAAAAAATCAAGAAATCCAGGTGGTGTTTTTTTGAAAAAATTAATAAAATAGACTGCTAACTAGACTAGTAAAGAAGAAAAGACAGAAGAATCAAATAAACACAATCTGAAATTATAAGGGGAATATCACCACTGACCCCACAACCATCAGAGAATACTATAAACACCTCTGTGCACACGAACTAGAAAATCTAGAAGAAATGGATAAATTCCCGGATATGTACACCCTCCCAAGACTGAACCAGGAAGAAATTGAATCCCTGAATAGGCCAATAGTGAGTCCTGAAATTGAGACAGTAATTGATGGCCTAACAACCAAAAAAAGTCCAGGAGCAGACAACTTTACAGCTTAATTCCAGAGGTACAAAGAACAACTGGTACCATTTCTACTGAAATTATTCCAAAAAAATAGAAAAGGAGGGTCTCCTCCCTAACTCGTTTTATGAGGCCAGCATCATCCTGATACCAAAATCTGGCAGAGATACAACAACAACAAAAAAACTTCAGGCCAGTATCTCTGATGATTGTTGATGCAAAAATCCTCAATAAAATGCTGGCAAACCAAATCCAGCAGCACATCAAAAGGCTTATCCATCATGATCAAGTTGGCTTCATCCCTGTGATTCAAGGTTGGTTCAACACATGCAAATCAATAAATGTGGCTGATCACATGCAAATAACTAAAGACAAAAATCACATAATTATTTCAATAGATGTAGGACAGGCCTTTGATAAAATTCAGCATCCCTTCATGTTAAAAATTCTCAATAAACTAGTTATTGAAGGAATATACCTCAAAATAATAAGAGCCATCTATTATAATCTCCCAACCAATATCATACTGAATGGGTAAAAGCTGGAAGCATTTCCCTTGAAAACTGACACAAGACAAGTTATCATGTCTCTATCCTCCTTCAGTCTCTCACCACACCTATTCAACATAGTATTGGAAGTTCTGGCCAGGGCAATCAGGCAAAAGAAACAAATAAATGGTATCCAAATAGGAAGAGAGGAATTCCAACTATCTTTGTTAGCAGATGACATGATCCTGTATCTAGAAAAACCTGATAATCTCAGCCCGAAACCTTCTTAAGTTGATAAGCAACTTCAGCAAAGTCTTGGGATACAAAATCAATGTGCAAAAAAGCTAGCATTCTTATACACCAACAGCAGGCAAGCAGAGAGCCAAATCATGAATGGAACTCCCAATCACAATTGTTTCAAAAAGAATAAAGTACCTAGAAATACAGCTAACAAGGAATATGAAGGACCTCTTCAAGGAGAGCTACAAACCACTGCTCGGGGAAATCAGAGAGGACACAAACAAATGGAAAAACATTGCATGCTCATGGATAGGAAGAATCAATATCATGAAAATGGCCATATCACCAAAAGTAATTTATAGATTCAGTGTTCTTCCTGTTAAACTGCCATTGACATTCTTCACAGAATTAGAGGAAACTATTTTTTTTAAAAAAGCCCAAATAATTAAGACAATCCTAAGGAAAAAGAACAAAGCTGGAGGCATCATGCTACTTGACTTCAAACTATACCACAAGGCTACACTAACCTAAACAGCATGGTATGGTACAAAACAGGCACACAGACCAATGGAACAGAATAGAGAACTCAGAAGTAAGACTGCACACCTACAACCATCTGATCTTTGACAAACCCAACGAAAGCAAGCAATGGGGAAAGGATTCCCTATTTAATAAATGGTGCTTGGAAAACTGGCTATCTCATATGCAGAAAATGGACACTGGATGCCTTCCTTACACCTTATACAAAAGTTAAGACAAGATGGATTAAAAACTTCAATATAAAATCCAAAACTATAAAAACCCTGGAAGATAATCTAGGCCATAACATTCAGGACATAGGCACAGGCAATGGTTTTGTGACAAATATGCCAAAAGCAATTGCAACAAAAGCAAAAATTGGCAAATGGGGTCTAATTAAACTAAGGAGCTTCTGCATGGCAAAAGAAACTATCACCAGAGTGCACAGGCAACCTACAGAATGGGAGAAAATTTCTGCAATCTATCCATCTGACCAAGGTCTGATATCCAGAGTCTACAAGGAACTTAAACAAATTTACAAGAAAAAAGCAAACAACTTTATTAAAAAGTGGGCAAAGGACTGGGCTTTTCTTTTATGGGAGACTATTTCACAGCCTCTATTTCATTACTTGTTATTGGGTTTGTTGAGGTTCTCTATTTCTTCGTGATTCGATCTTTGTAGGTTGTATGCATTCAAGAAGACATTATCCATGTCTTCTAGGTTTTCCAATTTATTAGAGTATAGTTCATAATACTCTCAATAATTCTTTGTATTTGAGGTCTCAGTTATTACATCTTCTTTTTCATTTTTGATTTTATTTGTTTAGGTCTTCTCTTTTTCTTAGTCTAGCTAAAGGTTTGTCAATTTTGTTTATATTTTGAAAAAACAACTTTTTGTTTTGTTGATCTTCTGTTTTTTAGCCTGAATTTCATTTATTTCTGCTCTGATATTTATTATTTCTTTCCTTCTACTAATTTAGGGCTTGGCTTGTTCTCGCATTTCTTGTTGTGTAAGGCACACCATTAGGGTGTTTATTTTTGAAGCCTTTCAACTTTTTTGATATAGGCATTTATTGCAATAAACTTTCCTGTTGGTACTGCTTTTGCCATAATCCCATATATTTTGGTATGTTTTATTTCCATTTTCATTTGTTTCAATAAAATTTTTAATTCTCTTCTTCATTGACCCACTGGTCCTTCAGGATCATATTGTTTAATTTCCATATGTTTGTGTATTTTCCAAGGTTCCTCTTGTTATTGATTTCTAGTTTTATTCCATTGTGATCCAAGAAGATACTTGATATTATTTGCTTTTCAGAATTTCTACAAACATGTTTTGTAGCCTCAGATATGGTCTATTATGGAAAATGTTCCATGTGCTGTTGAAAAGAATGTGTATTCTGAAGCAGTTGGGTGAAATGTTTATAAATGTCAGGCCTGTTAGATCTAGTGTATAGTTTAACTTTACTGTTTCTTTATTGACGTTCTGTCTGGATGATCTGTCTGGATGATGAATTCACTGATGAATTCTACCAAACATTAAGAAAGAACTAATACCAACTACTTAAACCCTTTTAAAAAATTGAAGAGGAAGGAATACTTCCAAACTCATTCTACAAGGCCAGCATTATTACCCTGATACCAAAACAAGTCAAGGTGGAAAAAAAAAAAAAGAAAAGAAAAGAAAAGAAAACTACAGGCTAATATAATTGATGAACAGAAATGCAAAAATCTTCAACAAAATACTAACAAACTAAATGTAACAACACATTAAAAAGATCATTCACCATTATCAAGTGGGATTCAATTCAGGGATGCAAGGATGGCTCAACATATGCAGATCAATAAACATGTTATACCATATTAACAGAATCAAGAACAAAAGCCATATGATTATTTCAATAGATGCCAAAAAGGCATTTGATAAAATTCAATATCCATAATGAAAACTCATCAAAATGGGTATAGAAGGAGCATATCTCAAGATAATAAAGGCCATCTATGAAAAACCCATGACTAGCAGCATAATGAATGGGGAAAAATTGAAAGCCTTTGCTCTAAAGACTGGAACAAGACAAGAATGCCCACTTTTACTGCTTTTTTTCAATATAATACTGGAAGTACTGTCCGGAGCAATTAGACAAGAGAAAGAAATAAAGGGCATCCAAACTGAAAAAGTAAAATAAGCCTTGTTTGCAGACAGTGTGATCCTATACTTAGAAAAGCCCAAAGGTTCCCCAAAAAACTGTTAAGAGCTAATAAATGAATTCAGTTAAGTTGCAGAATACAAAGCCAACATGCAAAAATCAAAAGGATTTATATATGTCAACAGCAAACAATCTGAAAATGAAATCAAGAAAGCAATCCTGTTACAATAGCTACGAAAAGTATAAAATACCTAGGAATCAGTCTAACCAAAGAAGTGAAAGATCTATGCAAGGAAAACTGTAAACCTCTGATGAAAGAAATAGAAGCGGACACACAGAAAAAAGGAAATATATTCTATGCTCATGGATTGGCATAAATAATATTGTTAAAATGACAATATGTGGGAGGTTCCAAGATGGCTGAATAGAAACAGCTATAGTCTACAGCTCCCAGTGTGAGCAACACAGAAGAAGATGGGTGATTTCTGCATTTCCAGCTGAGGTACTGGGTTAATCTCACTGGGGCTTGTCAGACAAAGGGTGCAGCCCACGGAGTGTGAGCCAAAGCAGGGTGGGACATCGCCTCACCTGGGAAGTGCAAGGGGTTGGGGAATTCACTTTCCTAGCCAAGGGAAGCCATGACAGGTGGTACCTGGAAAATTGGGACACTCCCAGCCTAATACTGTGCTTTTCCAATGGTATTAGCAAACGGCACACCAGGAGATTATATCCCATACCTGGCTTGGAGGGTGCCACACCCATGGAGCCTTGTTGACTGCTAGCACAGCAGTCTAAGATCGTACTGTGAGGCAGGAGCGAGGCTGGTGGAGGGGCGTCCACCATTGCTGAGGCTTGAGTAGGTAAACAAAGCAGCCAGGAAGCTCGAACTCAGTGGAGCCCACCACAGCTCAAGGAAGCCTCTGTAGACTCCACCTCTGGAGGCAGGGCATAGCTGAACAAAAAGGCAGCAGAAACTTCTGCAGAATTAAACGTCCCTGTCTGACAGCTATGAATAGAGTAGTGCTTCTCCCAGCATGGAATTTGAGATCTGAGGACGGACAGACTGCCCCTTCAAGTGGGTCCCTGACCCCTGAGTAGCCTAACTGGCAGGCACATCCCAGTAGGGGCCGACTGACACCTATTACAGCTGGGTGCCCCTCTGAAGCCATATGATCATTCCTCCAAAGGAAAGATCAGGCAGCAACATTTTCCGTTCTGCAATATTTGCTGTTCTGCAGCCTCCACTGGTGATACCCAGGCAAACAGGATCTGGAGTGGAACTCCAGCAAACTCCAACAGACCTGAAGCTGAGGGTCCTGACTGTTAGAAGGAAAACTAACAAACAGAAAGGACATCCACACCAAAACCCCATCTGTACATCACCATCATCAAAGACCAAAGGTACATAAAACCACAAAGATGGGGAGAAACCAGAGCAGAAAACCTGAAAATTCTAAAAATCAGAGTGCCTCTTCTCCTCCAAAGGAATGCAGCTCCTCGCCAGCAATGGAACAAAGCTGGAAGGAGAATGACTTTGATGAGTTGAGAGAAGAATGCTTCAGACGATTGGTAATAACAAACTTCTCCGAGCTAAAGGAAGATGTTCGAAGCCATCACAAATAAGCTAAAAACCTTGAAAAAAGATCAGACGAATGGCTAACTAGAATAAACAGTGTAGAGAAGTCCTTAAAATACCTAATGGAGCTGAAAACCATGGCACGAGAACTATGTGACACATGCACAAGCTTCAATAGCCAATTTGATCAAATGGAAGAAAGGGTATCAGTGATTGAAGATCAAATGTATGAAATGAAGCGAGAAGAGAAGTTTAGAGAAAAAAGAGTAAAAAGAAACGAACAAAGCCTCCAAAAAATATGGGACTATGTGAAAAGACCAAATCTACGTCCAATTGGTGTACCTGAAAGTGACAGGGAGAATGGAACCAAGTTGGAAAACACCCTTCAGGATATTATCCAGGAGAACTTCCCCAACCTAGCGAGGCAGGCCAACATTCAAATTCAGGAAATACAGAGAATGCCACAAACACACTCCTCAAGAAGAGCAACTCCAAGACACATAATTGCCAGATTCACCGAAGTTGAAATGAAGGAAAAAATGTTAAGGGCAGCCAAGAGAAAGGTCAGGTTACCCACAAAGGGAAGCCCATCAGATTAAAAGTGGATCTCTTGGCAGAAACTCTACGAGCCAGAAGAGAGTGGGGGCCAATAGTCAACATTCTTAAAGAAAATAATTTTCAACCCAGAATTTCATATCCAGCTAAACTAAGCTTCATAAGTGAAGGAGAAATAAAATCCTTTACAGACAAGCAAATGCTTAGAGATTTTGTCACCACCAGGCCTGCCTTACAAGAGCTCCTGAAGGAAGCACTAAACATGGAAAGGAACAACCAGTACCAGCTACTGCAAAAAAAATGCCAAATTGTAAAGACCATCAATGCTAGGAAGAAACTGCATCAACTAACGAGCAAAATAACCAGCTAACATCATAATGAGAGGATCAAATTCACACATAACAATATGAACCTTAAATGTAAATGGGCTAAATGTTCCAATTAAAAGACACAGATGGTCAAATTGGATAAAGAGTCAAGACCCATTGGTGTGCTGTATTCAGGAGACCCATCTCACGGGCAGAGACACACATAGGCTCAAAATAAGGGGATGGAGGAAGATCTACCAAGGAAATGGAAAAAAAGAAAAAAAAAAAAAAAACAGGGGTTGCAATCCTAGTCTCTGATAAAACAGACTTTAAACCAACAAAGAACAGAAGAGACAAAGAAGGTCATTATATAATGGTAAAGGGATCAATTCAACAAGAAGAGCTAACTATCCTAAATATATATGCCCCCAATACTGGAGCACCCAAATTCATGAAGCAAGTCCTTAGAGACCTACAAAGAGACTTATACTCCCACACAATAATAATGGGAGACTTTAACACCCCATTATCAACATTAGACAGATCAACGAGACAGAAAGTTAACAAGGATATCCAGGAATTGAACTCAGCTCTGCACCAAGCAGATCTAATAGACATGGAACTTTCCACCCCAAATCAACAGAATGTACATTCTTCTCAGCACCACATCACACTTATTCCAAAAGTGACCACATCGTTGGAAGTAAAGCACTCCTCAGCAAATGTAAAAGAACAGAAATTATAACAAACTGTCTCTCAGACCACAGAGCAATCAAACTAGAACTCAGGATTAAGAAACTCACTCAAAACAGCTTAACTACATGGAAACTGAACAACCTGCTCCTGAATGACTACTGGGTACATAACAAAATGGAGGCAGAAATAAAGATGATCTTTGAAACCAATGAGAACAAAGACACAACATACCAGAACCTTTGAGACACATTTAAAGCAGTGTGTAGAGGGAAATTTATAGCATTAAATGTCCACAAGAGAAAGCAGGAAAGATCTAAAATAGACACCCTAACATCACAATTAAAAGAACTGGAGAAGAAAGAGCAAACACATTCAAAAGCTAGCAGAAGGCAAGAAATAACTAAGATCACAGCAGAACCGAAGGAGATAGCGACACAAAAAACCCTGCAGAAAATCAGTGAATCCAGGAACTGGTTTTTTCAGAAGATCAACAAAATTGATAGACTGCTAGCAAGACTAATAAAGAAGAAAATAGAGAAGAATCAACTAGATGCAATAAAAAATGATAAAGGGGATATCACCACCAATCCCACAGAAATACAAACTACCATTAGAGAATACTATAAACACCTCTATGCAAATAAAATAGAAAATCTAGAAGAAATGGATAAATTCCTGGACACATACACCCTCCCAAGACTAAATCAGGAAGAAGTTGAATCCCTGAATAGACCACTAACAGGTTCTGAACTTCAGGTAATAATTAATAGCCTACCAACCAAAAAAAGTCCAGGACCAGACGGATTCACAGCCGAATTCTACCAGAGTTACAAAGAGGAGCTAGTACCATTGCTTCTGAAACTATTCCAATCAACAGAAAAAGAGAGAATCCTCCCTAACTCATTTTATGAGGCCAGCATCATCCTGATACAAAAGCCTGGCAGAGACACAACAAAAAAAGAGAATTTTAGACCAATATCCCTGATGATCATCGATGCAAAAATCCTCAATAAAATACTGGCCAACCGAATCCAGCAGCACTTCAAAAAGCTTCTCCACCACGATCAAGCTGGCTTCATCCCTGGGATGCAAGGGTGGTTCAACATATGCAAATCAATAAATGTAATCCAGCATATAAACAGAACCAAGGACAAAAACTACATAATTATCTCAATAGATGCAGAAAAGGCCTTTGACAAAATTCAACAGCCCTTCATGCTAAAAACTCACAATAAATTAAGTATTGATGGGATGTATCTCAAAATAATAAGAGCTATTTATGACAAACCCATAGCTAATATCATACTGAATGGGCAAAAACTGGAAGCATTCCCTTTGAAAACTGGCACAAGACAGGGATGCCCTCTCTCACCACTCCTATTCAACATAGTGTTGGAAGTGCTGGCCAGGGCAATCAGGCAGAAGAAAGAAATAAAGGGTATTCAGTTAGGAAAAGAGGAAGTCAAATTGTCCCTGTTTGCAGATGACATGATTGTATATTTAGAAAACCCCATCGTCTCAGCTGAAAATCTCCTTAAGCTGATAAGCAACTTCAGCAAAGTCTCAGGATACAAAATCAATGTGTGAAATTCATAAGCATTCCTATACACCAATAACAGACAAACAGAGCCAAATCATGAGTGAACTCCCCTTCAAAATTGCTTCAAAGAGAATAAAATACCTAGGAATCCAACTTACAAGGGATGTGAAGGACCTCTTCAAGGAGAACTACAAACCACTACTCAACTAAATAAAAGAGGACACATACAAATGGAAGAACATTCCATGCTCATGGATAGGAAGAATCAGTATTGTGAAAATGGCCATACTGCCCAAGGTAATTTATAGATTCAATGCCATCCCCATCAAGCTACCAATGACTTTCTTCACAGAATTGGAAAAAGCTACTTTAAAGTTCATATGGAACCAAAAAAGAACCCACATTGCCAAGACAATCCTAAGCCAAAAGAACAAAGCTGGAGTCATCATGCTACCTGACTTCAAACTATACTACAAGGCTACAGTACCCAAAACAGCATGGTACTGGTACCAAAACACACATATAGACCAATGGAACAGAATAGAGCCCCCAGAAATAATACCACACATCTACAGCCATCTGATCTTTGACAAACCTGACAAAAACAAGAAATGGGGAAAGGATTCCCTATTTAATAAATGATGCTGGGAAAACTGGCTAGCCACATGTAGAAAGCTGAATCTGGATCCCTTCCTTACATCTTATACAAAAATTAATTCAGATGGATTAAAGACTTAAATGTTAGGCCTAAAACCATAAAAACCCTAGTAGAAACCCTAGGTAATACCATTCAGGCCATAGGCATGGACAAGGACTTCATGACTAAAACACCAAAAGCAATGGCAACAAAAGCCAAAATTGACAAATGGGATCTATTTAAACGAAACAGCTTCTGCACAGAAAAAAAAACTACCATCAGAGTGAACAGGCAACCTACAGAATGGGAGAAAAATTTTACAATCTACCCATATGAGAAAGTGCTAATATCCAGAATCTACAAAGAACTTAAGCAAATTTACAAGAAAAAATCAAACAACCCCATGAAAAAGTGGGCAAAGGATATGAACAGACACTTCTCAAAAGAAGACATTTATGCAGCCAACAGACACATGAAAAAATGCTCATCATCACTGGCCATCAGAGAAACACAAATCAAAACCACAATGAGATACCATCTCACACCAGTTAGAATGGTGATCATTAAAAAGTTAGGAAACAACAGATGCTGGAGAGGATATGGAGAAATAGGAATGCTTTTACACTGTTGGTGGGACTGTAAACTAGTTCAACCATTGTAGAAGATAGTGTGGCGATTCCTCAAAGATCTAGAAGTAGAAATACCATTTGACTCAGCCATCCCATTACTGGGGATATACCTAAAAGATTATAAATTATGCTGCTATGAAGACACATGCACACATATGTTTATTGTGGCACTATTCACAATAGCAAAGACTTGGAACCAACCCAAATGTCCATCAATGATAGACTGGATTAAGAAAATGTGGCACATATATACCATGGAATACTATGCAGCCATAAAAAAGGATGAGTTTGTGTCCTTTGTAGGGACATGGATGAAGCTGGAAACCATCATTCTGAGCAAAGTATCACAAGGACAGAAAACCAAACACCGCATGTTCTCATTCATAGGTGGGAATTGAACAATGAGAACATTCGGACACAGGATGGGGAACATCACACACCAGGGCCCGTCGTGGGGTGTGGGGAAGGAGGAGGGATAGCATTAGGAGATATACCTAATGTAAATGACGAGTTAACGGGTGCAGCACATCAACATGGCACATGTATACATGTGTAACAAACTTGCACGTTGTGCACATGTACCCTAGAACTTTAGTGTGTGTGTGTATATATATATATATATATATATATATATATATATATATATATATAATAAAGTACATGATGCCACAGAAGGCAAAAAAAAAATAAAGAGGCAAAGAGTAACTTTACAGCAGAAAAATCTGGCAAACACCACTTCAATCAAGTGATCACAGTGAATAGGACAAATTAAAATTGTATGACAGATACATGGAGAATGCAACATCCACCTTTGCAATATCCCTCCCCAAAATGCACAACCTGAGTCTAATCATAAGATGTCACCAGATGAACCCAACTTGAAGGACGTTCTACAGATTAACTGGTCCATAATCTTCAAAAGTGTCAAAGTCATCAAAGTGAAGGAATCATCATGTCCCTTTGGCTTCTCTGGTCTGGAAGATTCCTCAGTCTGGAGGAGGAATCTTCTAGACTGGAAGAGCTAAAGGTACATGACCACTAATGTCTCTTAGCAATGCATGATCCTGGCTGAATACTTTTGCTATAACAGACATTATGAGAACAATAGGTGAACCCTGAGTTGAGGCTGAGGATTAAGTTTTGCTATGGACTGAATGCTGATGTGCCCCCAAAATTCATATATTAAAGCCCTAACCCCTAATGTAATGGTATTATTAGGAGTTGGAGTCTTGGGAGGTGATTAGGTTTAAATGAGGTCATCAGGATGGGGTCCTTATGATGGGACCAGTACCCTTATAGAAAAGTATAGTAGAGACCAGGAGTTTTTGTGCCCTCTTCACACCCAACCCTTCCCACCAGAGCCATGTGAGGATACAGCAAGACAACTATCTGCAAGCCAGGAAGATGGTCCTCACCAGGAACTGGATCAGTTGGCCCTTTGATCTGGTACTTTCAGCCTCCAGAACTGTGAGAAATAAATATCTGTTGTTAAAAAAAGACAATACTACCCAGAGCAGTTTACATATTCAATGCAATCCCTATCAATATACCTAAAACATTCTTCACAGAAATAAAAAAAAAAAATCCTAAAATATTCCCGAATAGCCAAAGCAATCCTGAGCAAAAAGAACAAAACTGGAGGCATCACACAATGTGACTTCAAATTTTATTACAAAGCTATAGTAACCAAAAAACCATGGAGCTGGCATTAAAAAAAGACACATAGACCAACGTGACAGAATAGATAACCCAGATATAAATCCATGCATTTACAGTCAACTCATCTTCGACAAAAACACCAAGAACTTACGGTGAGAAAATGACAGTCTTGTTAATAAATAGTTCTGGGAAAAGTGGATAACTCTGTATAGGAGAATGAAAATTGACGTCTATCTCTCACCATATACAAAAATCAAATCCAAATGGATTGAAGACTTGAATCTAAGACCTTAAACTATGAAACTACTAGAGGAAAGCATTGCTGAAATCCTCCAAGACATTTATTTGGGCAAATACTGTGTAAGACATCAAAAGCACAGGCAATCAAAGCAAAAATGGATAAATGGGATTACATCAAACTGAAAAGCTTCCATACAGCAAAGTAAATAATCAACGAAGTAAAGCTACAACCCACAGAATGGGAGAAAATATTTGCAGTCAATCCATCTGACAAGGGATTAATAACCAGAACACATAAGAGTGCAAACAACTTAACAGCCAAAAATAAATAAATAATTAAATTTAAAAACTGGCAAAAGATCTGAACAGACATTTCTCAAAAGAAGACATACAAATGGCCAACAGGTTTACAAAAAAAAAAAAAAAAAAGTGCTCAAAGTCACTAATAATCAGAGAAATGCAAACCAAACCACAATGTGGTATCATTTTGCCCCAGTTAAAATGGCTGACATCAAAACTACAGGCAATAACAGATGCTGGTAAGGATGTGGAGAAAGGGGAACCTGTGCACACTGTTGGTGGGCATGTAAATTACCATTATGGTAAACAGTATGGAGGTTCCTTAAAAAACTCACAATAGAACTTCCATCTTTTCCAGCCATTCCACTACCGGGTATGTATCTAAAAGAAAGGAAATCAATACATCAAAGAGATACCTGTACTCCTATGTTTATTGCAGCATTATTCATAATAGCCAAAATATGGAATCAACCTAAGTGCCCATCAGCGGATGAATGGATAAAGAAAATGTGGTATATCTACACAATGGAACATTATTCAGCCATAAAAAGAATGAAATCCTGTTATTTGCAGCAATATGGATGGAATTGGAAACCATTATGTTAAGTAAAATAAGCCAGGCACAGAAAAACAAATATCATATGCCCTCACTCATATGTGGGAGCTAAAAAAGTGGATCTAATGAAGACGAAGACTAGATTGGTGGTTACCAGAGTCTAGGAAGGGGAGTGGGGATGAGAGATGGGAATGAAAGGAACAATAAAGAATATAAATATATTTAATTACACTAAACTGGACATTTAAAAATGTAAATATGGTAAATTATATATGTATATTTTACATCAATACAAATTTTAAAAAATAAATGAAAAACAATTCATAAAAGTACTATGAGAGCAATACATTAAAATTTTACAGGCCAGGCAAGGTGGCTCACGCCTGTAATCCCAGCACTTTGGGAGGCAGAGGCAGGCAGATCATGAGATCAGGAGATTAAAGCCATCCTGGCCAACATGGTGAAACTCTGTCTCTACTAAAAATACAAAAAATTAGCCAGACATGAAGGCACGCATCTGTAATCTCAGCTACTTGAGAGACTGAGGAAGGAGAATTGCTTGAACCCAGGAGGCAGAGGCTGCAGTGAGCTGAGATCTTGCCACTGCACTCCATCTTGGGTGACAGAGAGAGACTCTGTCTCCAAAAAAAAGAAAAAAAAAATTACCTAAAAAGGGCAATTTTCTAGATAATATAACTTCTCAGAATAGCTGTTTTAAGAAATACAAACATGACTAGCTTTATCGCCATTAAAGAATTTAAGTAGTTTAAAATATAACCTCAAAAAATATTAAGCCCAGAGAGTTCTAGAGATAAGGTTTAATTATCCTTCCAGAAGTATATGAGACATTGCATATAAAAACTCCATAGATTGAAGAAAGAGGGAATGCTCCCAAATTATTTTATGAAGCAAGTAAAACTTTGAGAGAGTTGAAAAGAATACTAAAAGAAGATAAAATTATAGGATAATTTTACTTATTTCCATGGATACAAATATGCTACATAAAATATTAGCAAATTGAATCCAATAAAATATAAAACATGACCAAGAAGTATTCATCCCAGGAATTTCAAGATGGTTTAACACTAGTCTATTATTGTAATTTACCATATTAACAGATTAAAGAGAAAAACTATATTACCAATTACTGAAAAAGCAATGCCCATTCAAGACAAAACTGGTAGGAAACTGGAACTAGAATTTCCTTAAGCTGTTAAAGGTTATCTTCCCATAACCTACTGCAAACATCATATTAAGTAGTGACAACTTTAAAGCATTCTTTTGAAGTTAGTAACTTACTATAAGTACTTCTAATGGTACTTCTAATTCAACACTGTACTAGAGGTCCTAGATAGCATGCTAAGAGAAGCAAAGGAAATTAAAAATGTGAGAACTGGAAAGAAATGATAGTCATATTTGCAGATAATAGTCTATAGAGAAAATCCAAAAAAAATTACAAACCATTATAATTAAAAAGAGGGTTCAGCAAGGGTCCTAGATAAAAAGCAATATACAAAAATCAGAATGTATACACTCCAGCAACAAACAATTAGGAAAATAAAGACACTATTTAAAAAGCAATTAAAACAACAATAAATCTAACCAAAGATGATTAAAATCTTTATGGAGAAAATTACAAATATTTATTCAAAGACATGAAATAAATGGAGTGATATTTATGTTAATGAATGTGAAGGCTGAATACTATAAATATTAGGGGATACTGTTTATTGCTATTTTCTTCTTGGTGGAAGTAGCTCTATGATGTGGCCCTCCTGGGTTTTCTCAAACCCTTCACTTCCTCTCTACTAGGGGAAGTTCAGTGATTTAGCTCCCTTCTTGGGAAAAGAGTGTTCTGGAAGAATGTGTTCTGCTCTCCAAGAGTAGCTCTCCTCTTATGCGGAAAAAGCTCGGTGTAGTATTTTCTATATCTGGGTGATCATGACTGACTATTTCTGAAATCTGATAACATGCCCCTTTGATTTCTCACTAAGCTAAGCTGATATTTTTGCCTCTCCATTGTCATATTACTCAATCTGTTTAGAAATTAGGTGAACAAGGGTGCTACTTATTGGGTCCCCTCAAAGATTCCAACAGGAAAGGTTGCAACCTTCTCCCCAAATTAACTTATAAATTGAATGCCATTCCAATTAAAATACCAACAAGATTCTCATGTAACTTGATGGATTGGTTCCTAAAATTTATAGAAAAGTGTAAAGGGCCAAGAATAGCCAAGGCAGTGAAGAAAGAGAAAGAAATAATGAGAAAGAGAAGGAGGTGAAAGAGGAAGAATTAGAGGTGCTTATTCTACCAGACATCAAGGCTTACTACAAAATGTTAATTAATTAACACTATATAATATTGGCACAGGGTTAGAAAAATAGGCCAAGGAATATAATGTGGAAACCTGAAACAGACCTTATTTATACATGACAATGACAGTTTGCACTGTAATCAGTTGGAAGAAGTCAATACATTTGGGCTGGGATAACTGGCTATGCATACAGAAACATAAAATTAAATCCCTTTCTAATACCATATAAAAATAAATTTTATAAAACTACCAGTAAATTAACTAATAAATTAGAATGGTAACATACTCACTGGATTGCCGTACACTGTAAGCTCCCTGAGAGTAGAGATAACATCAAGTTTTTCCAGTTCTGTGATATCCTATTCAAAAGTTAATCAGTTATTATTTGGTTAGACTCAACATCTTCAAATGTAGACTCATTTGAAGTAATTATATGTAAGTGTTAGATTGCAGCTAGCTCATGATTGAATTCTCTGAAGTGAGCTTGAGTGACAGTGACAGTCTTCTGTATTCTTGAATAAAGGCAGATCTGTGTACTGTAGATTTCAAATACATGACTGGCAAAGATAACAGTCTAACATGGAAAATTGGATATATAGAAGCACTTGTAAGAAAAGACCAAATTTTTTCTCAGAATTGTGATTTATTCTAGGACTCAGATTATATTTGGTTAATTCCTCCAGCACATTGACAAAAAAGTATGGAAAAGGTGAACCAAATCTAAAAGTTTTAAAGGTACATAACTAAACACAACCTTAACAATAAAAGAATGTGTGCTATTGAGTGGATTGCATTTTGATATACTTGCTGGGAATATATATAGCTGAAAAACTATCTCTCATGTTAAATAATTTGCCTTCTCCATTGCATAGCATTATTTATTAGCTTCCATTTAACATTGGTGAAAGTTTGCAAATATATTTTAGTTTTTGCAAAATTATTTCTAAAATGCTATTTCTGACAAACTTTAGTCAACAAGCTCAGCCTAAAGTTGTTGCTAGTTCATGTAACACAACAAAGTTATTGACATGCGTGTATTCCTTTGTGGAATTACAAGTGGACATATAGCAAATTCTTCTAGTATGTGTAAAAATATTTAGACCTATTTTAGATCATTTGGAAGTGAATTTGATTTTTAAAATGACCGATCTTTACTCTTTTGATTTTGGAAGTATCATAAAGGAGGGTTTTGAAAAATCTGTAAATCTATAGAGATATTGTGCATTTTTACCCACAGGCAGTTTCTGTCTGTGGAACCAAGGCCTGATCGGTAATCACGGACATGTGAAAAGTCTTACATTATTTTCTTAAATTAAACCAAACATAACAGTAGTCACTAGTGAAATATTCCTAATCAAAATTTCTGTTTTCACAGAAAATGTTAATATGGGAAATAGACTATTAAATTTGTAGAAGATAATGATGGCATAAACTTTTAGAGAGACATCAGGGAAACTAATATGTCCATAATTGGGGGGAGAGGGCTGATGGCTTCCCATTTTTAATATGCAGCATTATTTTTTACAGTAGTGTGCTGCTACTGGCTCACAAAAAGTCAACTGGTAAATTTTTAGGAATTTTGTGAGATGGTGTGTTAGCCTGAAATTGGCTATGACAGAAGAAATTATACCATAGAAATTGGCAAACGTTACTCATCAGGGACTTTTTTCCTCTTGGAGAGCCAGTTGTTAAGCATTAACCAGGATACCAATGGTAGTTACAATGTCAGCGTAAGTACTTAAGGCAATCATAATAATAATTGTGCCTGGATTGGGGCCTTCACTGAGGACAGGAAATAGCAATAGACTATTCTTAGGGTTCTTTTCAGCTTCAGGTGATTAATTATATGTTTAAAAGTAGACAGAGTAGCTGGATGCCAGGTAGGGGAATCATTTAGACACAGGGATCAAACAGTACTATAAAGGTGAATTAAATAATGAATCTTTCAATTGTGTTTGTGTGATTCTTTCTTTAGAAGCAAGACCATAGACAACAATTTGCTAAATCTATATTATTGGACATGATGGCTAAGTAAAAAGCATCACACCAGAATCAAGGGTATGTATTATATTTTATCAAGGATATAGCTTCTGAAGGATGTTAAAGTAGGCCAACGAGGGACTGCATATACCTTCACTTGAAATATTGTTCCTTTGTTAATTTTTCTAGGCTTTCTCCCTTCTATCAATTTTTATTAACCCAAAGTTATCTGATTGTCCCTTTGTTGAAATTAATGCTGGTATCAGCCTGCCCATGTTGGTATGAATCTAGAGACAGAATCTCTCTTAAAAATAAAATTTGAAAGGAGAGTTCAGAAGTTTGAAGAAAATATGTTTTCAGTAGAATTCAACAGAATTTCCAACATAACCTTTCTATTCCTCTGAGTTCATTTTTTCCCCATCTAAATGTATGGGCACATTAGGGTACTATAATATTAATGGTTAGAATAAGCTTAAAGGCAAAATGATCTATCTAAATTCAATGGAAAATACCATTTCAAGGATAAAAATAAAACAAATAAGGGATGATCATTAAATAATAATACTTACTTCTTCATTCAATGATATGTAGAATCTCTCATGATATATAAGTTGTCATTTAGCTATATTAGATTTTGTTAATAAATAAGCTTGACTAAGTATAGTTGTTATACCAGCTGATCTCTATCGATTCATTTGCTTAAGAGGGATAGAGGAGTAGAGAGCAGGGACACTCTTGTGGAAAAGCAGGTTACCAGGTCTAATCTGGTAACTGGACATCCTGTCAAATAAAGCAATTATACTTGCTAGGAAGAAGGTCCTCATTTATGATATTCTCTTAGCGGTCCTCATTTATAATATTCTCTTAGCAGATCTTCTTGGTTAAGGACTGCCTGTAATAAATAAACCTAGAATCTATAGAATTATAAGGCATGGATCCCTGTAAAATGTCACATAATTTCAAGTTTAAAATGGAGATGGTTCGTAAATGAAACACACTCCCTTATTGTATAAGATCACCTCGTGGAATCTCACTTGAAGACCTCACATTTTATTCTAAGCTCGGTGGTGTGTGTGATGGGGGAAGGAAGGGCCTGAGAAGGCACTAGGCATGTCCTGGGCCCTGTGTGTCCTTGAAATTATTTATAAAGCTCGATACCAGGTAAGATCTCTGATGAGTGTTAAGTCTGAGTTGACAGTCTTTTTTGTTAGCTCAGTTGCTATCACTGGAAAGATCTTCATAGAAGGGCAATTTTCCTAATTTAGATTTCTTCTTGATAAATCTTAGGAAGAATCATCCCCAGTTTTGGCAGGCTTTTCTCAGATGAATGTTTGAATCTGTATAAATTAGTTGTATACTATTTTTATCTGTATGTACATTCCCTAATTGCTTTGTAGAAAGGGGCATGGCTCATGATTTCCTTCTAACCTTGTCCAGGGCTTTTAAAAAATCACCCCCAGAAAAGGCTTCCTGAACTCTATAGCAAGTAGAGCCACAAATGTTTATGGAGGATCTATTATGTACTGGGTACTATGCTGTATACTGATACAAATGTAGACAAGACAGACTTGCTGCCTGCCCTTGGCGGTTAGTCCAGAGTTCAGTCTGTCTTTGAGGCTATCTTAGAGGTATTGGCAGAAGTAGAAAAGCTGGTAAAAGGAGAGCTAAGAGACCACCACAGAAATGCTGAGAGAAATGTGAGGGCTGTATAAGGTTATGTCTTCAACTCTTATCTGTATGCTATCTCAGGAGAGAGTCTGAGCGGTTCAGTTGGGGCAGTGACCTAAAAGTAACAGGTTAAATTCTCAGCAGGTAAAACTAAGCCAGGATCCTATCTAAGGAAGCCTTGAGTGGGGAGAGATATAACATTAAAGCCGAGTCAAAGTCCGTTATCAGGAGTTGATTCAAATGCTGGGTAGAACAAGTACATATGATAAGTTTAAGGGGCCAAAGGAAGTCCAGAATCAAGATTCAGAAACAACTTGGATCAAGAGCAGTCAAGGAACAAATGAGAACTCTCAGAGAGGACTGATGAGAAGAGCCTTAGAACATGTAGAACTAACCTTTGTTAATGAGCTTGTGCATGTGGCTTTGTCCAGTTCTTAAGTCTAGAAGTAGGGTGAATATTTCTGCATCACAGACTATTTCTATGCCTTGAAATATAGATGGTACATAAATGATAAATAACATACTAGCAACATTTTCATTGATGTTCTTGGAAGCTTTATGT
Source organism: Macaca mulatta (assembly GCF_049350105.2). Lineage (NCBI taxonomy): Eukaryota > Metazoa > Chordata > Mammalia > Primates > Cercopithecidae > Macaca > Macaca mulatta. The sequence goes on along the minus strand of NC_133412.1, from coordinate 133,146,482 downwards.
TCAGAACTCAGAGAAACTAAAGCTTGTAAATCCCATAATAAAAAAATAACAGTTACCTGGATTTTATTATATCCTAGGAAGAGTTTCTCTAGTTTAACCAAAGATTGTAATTTGCCCAGTTCTCGTAGTCTGTTTTCCTCCAAGTGAAGTGCCAATAAAGAACTTGGTTTGGCAAAAGCACTGTCATTAAATGATCGGATGCGGTTATGATCCACTACCAATTCCTGAAGGACTGCTAAGTTGTCAAGCCCTTCAACTTGGCTGATTTCATTACCTAAAAAGAAAGAAGTCATGATATATCAAGTGAGCCCAAACTTCCTGAATTAAAGGATATCTACTTACATATAAATATCTTTTAATCAGATGATTTTTCAAAAGAAGTAAAGGATTCAAGAAACTTATTTCCAAAGAGAAATTGAAATGTAATTTACAGGAAGGTAGCATCATCATAAAATAATATTTGCTAAAATTTCTCATTTGTGAATTTGAAAGATCAGGATGTGATGTACACAATGTACTGAAATGATCTAATATGTCTGTTCAGTAATTGTTAAAATAGTTGGTATTGACAAAAGTAGATACAGAAAAGTGCTGCAAAACATATGCTTCCTGAGTATATTATTACTCTAATAGACATTACAATAGTATATTTAATTATTTCTTAAAATAGACTAATTTGTTGTATTATGTTAGAACACCATTAATTATGCTGTTCTTTCTCATATTTTTGCACTGCAACCATATTAAACACATCAAAGTTCATTTAATTCTTCAAAACTCTAAACCCTTATTTATAACCTATGATTTCTCTCTATTGTAGCTATCAATAGCTATATAAATAGTAATGATAACTTATATGAAGACTCTTCACTTTACAAAATTTTTTTATATGTACAGTATTTTCTGTCAGAGTCTCAAAATACTACAGGAGAAATATTTTATCTCTTTTTTCTAATCAGAAAATTGAGGGTCAGAGAAATTAACTGGCTTTCTCAAAGACATAAAAATGGCAATATCAGGCCTAACTTAGACTTTTTACATTTTAAGCTCAATTATCTTCCTAGTATGCCACACTACGTTTCATTCAATATTCATTCTCCTTGATTATTATGTGCTGAATTGTGTCCCCCTGAAATTAATATGTGAAAATCCTAACCTCCAGTACCTCAAAATGTGACTGTATTTGGAGACAGGGTCTTTAAAAGATAATTAACATTAAAATGAGGTCATTGGGATGAGCGTTAATTTAATATGACTAGTGTCCTCATAATAACTGGCGTAAAGACAGACACATAGACCAATGGAACAGAATAGACAACCCAGAAATAAATCCACACATTTACGGTCAACTCTTTTTTAATAAAGGTGCTAAGAACATACATTGGGGAAAAGACAGTCTCTTCAATAAAAGGTGTGGGGAAAACTGGATATCCCTATGCAGAAGAAATGAAAATTGACCCCTCTCTCTTATCATATACAAAAATCAAATGAAAATGGACTTGGCAAAGATTTCTTGTGTAATACGTCAAAAGCACAGGCAGCCAAAGCAAAAATAGACAAATGGGATTGCATCAAGCTAAAAAGCTCCTGAACAGCAAAGGAAACCATCAACAAAGTGAAGAGATAGCTCACAGAATGGGAGAAAGTATTTATAAACTACCCATCTGACAAGAGATTAATAACCAGAATATATAAGGAGCCCAAACAACTCAACAGGAAAAAGGAAATGCATAGACATTTCTCAAAAGAAGAAATACAAATGGTCAATGGGTATATGGAAAAATGCTCAGCATTACTAATCATAAGGGAAATACAAATGAGATATCATCTCACCCCAGTTAAAATGGCTTTTATCAAAAAGACAGGTAATAATAAACGCTGACAGGGATACAGAGAAAGGGGTAGAATGTCTTCAAAGCTCTTTTCAGCCTTTCACTCATCTTTCTGTGTGCTTACTTCCTAAGTAAGCACATACATTTATGACTTCACCTTTCACTTCCATTGTGATCATTCTAAAATAATATATCTCTAGTCCTGACTTGTGGTCCAGTACTATTGCTAGAAAAACTTTCTTTTTTTTTTGAGACGGAGTCTCGCTCTGTTGCCCAGGCTGGAGGGCAGTGGCGGGATCTCGGCTCACTGCAAGCTCTGCCTCCCGGGTTCATGCCATTCTCCTGCCTCAGCCTCCCGAGTAGCTGGGACTACAGGCGCCCGCCACCACGCCTGGCTAATTTTTTGTATTTTTAGTAGAGACAGGGTTTCACCGTGTTAGCCAGGATGGTCTCGATCTCCTGACCTTGTGATCCGCCTGCCTCGGCCTCCCAAAGTGCTGGGATTACAGGCGTGAGCCACTGCGCCCAGCCAACTTTCTATTTTTAATGCATCAAAATTGTTACAACACAAACTGATCTTTCTCTACTCTCAAATAAGCAACATTTCCCAATGACTTTAGCTTTAGTACCTCCTCTTGCCCAATCTCCCAATGAAATTATAAAAACATCTGGGACAGTTTTTCTCCTTATTTTACATCTAATTAGCCACTAAGTCTTAATATTTCTTCCTTTTAAACTGCCTTTTGGACTCACCTCTTACCACTCCCACTGCCAGCACTCTAGTCTATGCCCTTATTATGTCATTCAAGCTGGATAGAAACTGCATGTGCTTTGAAGGTAGATAGATCTAGGTTTGACTTGGTACCATAACACACACTGGTGCAAACTTGGCAAATTATTAAACCACACTGAATGTCACTTTTTTCTTTTGTAAAATACATGTAACAATCCTTACCATGTAGAGTTGCTGTGAAGATTAAATATGACAATGATGTAGACAAACACCTTACCCATTGACTCCACAAATGGCAGCTGTTATTGTCAGAGTAAACTGCCTTACTTCCTGCATAAGGCTGCCGTACTCTAATTTGCCATGCTAGCCATGGCATCAGAACACACTGCTCCCTTACATTATTCGATTGAAATAGACCTTCCAGGGTTAGGTTGTCTGCTTTTTTGTATGTCAATGTATCTTTTAAAAGATCTGGGCAGGGAGTGGTGGCTCATGCCTGTAATCCCACCATTTTGGGAGGCTGAGGTGAAAGGATCTCTTAAGGCCAGGAGTTTGAGACCAACCTGAGAAACAAATTGAAACCCCATATCTACAAAAAAAGAGAGAAAAATAAAAAAATTAGCCAGGCATGGTGGCACAAGCCTATAGTCCCAGCTACACAGGAGGCTGAGGTGGGAGGATCACTTGGGCTCCAGAGGTTGAAGCTGCAGTGAGCTATGATCGTGCCAATGCACTCCAGCCTGGGTGATAGAGAGAAACCCGTTCTCAAAAAATAATAATAAATAATAAATAATAAAATAAAAAATAAAACAAAAACAAAAAACAAACCAAAAAAAACCACGAAAACAAATACCAATCTGTCATAGCCATAAAAAAAGAATGAAATCATGCCCTCCCTCTACAGCAGCCTGGATGGAGCTGGAGGCCATTATCCTCAGTGAACTAACTCAGAAACAGAAAATCAAATACTGCATGTTCTTATCTACATGTGGGAGCTAAGCAGTAAATTCACAGTAAGTACACTCCAACAATAAGTACACTGCAAAAAGGGGGAGAATGGGAGTAGGGGTGAGGGTTGAAAAATTAGCTATTGGATACTATATTCACTGTTCGGGCAATAGGTACACTAGCAGCCCAATTCCCACCAGAACATAATACCATGTTAACAAAAATACACATGTACCCCTTGAATCTAAAATAATTTTTTTTTAAAAAAAGATCTGTCATTGTGCTTAATTTCTTGGTTTTAAGGCCAAGTCTCCGGGTTCTTGATCCAAATCACAAGTGCTTTTGATAGATGCATTCAAATTTTTAAAAATATGGTCTAGAAAATCCTGTCTTTGAGAAGTTACTGTACTCAGATCAACTACCTCAGTATCTCCCCACATGTCCCACTGACGGATATACCTGCCTTTCTCCTATGCCATTAAAAATTATTGTTAGACTAATGTCCCAAGCCCTGTGTTTTTCTCATGCTACTTTTCTTAAAGTTTCAAGCTCCTACCTATTATGGACTATATCCTGTACAAATTTCTCTGCTTGACTTTCCCTACTTTGGTCCTGCTCTATATTTTCAACCTCAATTTTTCACTATTATACAAAATTTAAAAATTACTAATTGTTGGTGGGAGTGTAAATTAGTTCAAACATTGTGGAAGACTGTGTCACAATTCCTCAAGGATCTAGAACCAGAAATAGCATTTGACCCAGCAACCCCATTACTGGGCATATCCCCAAACAATTATAAACCATTCTAATATAAAGACACATGCACACATATGTTTATTGCAGCACTATTCACAATAGCAAAGACTTGAAACCAACCCTGATGCCCATCCGTGTTAGACTGGATAAAGAAAATGTGGCACATATACACCATGGAATACTATGCAGCCATAAAAAAGAATGAGTTCATGTCCTTTGCAGGGACATGGATGAAGCTGGAAACCATCATTCTCAGCAAACTAGCACAGGAACAGAAAACCAAACACTGCATGTTCTCACTCATAAGTGGGAGAGAACAATGGGGACACAAGGACACAGGGAGAGGAACATCACACACTGGGGCCTGTCAGGCAGCAGGGGGGCAAGGGAAGGGAAAGCATTAGGAGAAATACCTAATGTAGATGACAGGTTGATGGGTGCAGCAAACCACCATGGCACGTGTATACCTATGTAACAAACCTGCACATTCTGCACATGTATCACAGAAGTTGAAGTATAACTTAAAAATTACTGTAAAGTAATGAGGCTTATTTAAATAAAAACTAAATAACATGATCTCATATATTGAAATGAGGATTATTTATCAAATTGATCATGTTTAGAGGATTTATAACTCTCTTAGAAAAGTGCATATTCTTTGTTCTCATCAGGTTGTTCCCTTTTCAAGTGTTGGCCCACAGACACCACAGTCATGTCCTGTGACTCTTTTCCTCCTTTCCCCTGCTTGCAAAGCACTCAGTAATGCTCACCTTCAGTCTAGATTCTATCACTCATTTAAAGAGCTCTATACATGTTGACGAGCTAATCTTTTAATTTCTCTTTTCTCTGAACTTCCGTTGCACTTAAGTTAGTAATACATAGTCTGAACTTAACTCATCTTTGTCTCAGTACATCTCCACAGATAGATCTTAAACTACTTAGATCAAGGATTTCAATGATACATAATTATAATAACAAAGTACCTCCATATCTTTCATAGTACTTATGACAATTCTGAGTTTAGTAAATACTTGTGAATTACCCACTAGTTTTATTGTTTTTTAAGTTGAATACTATATACAAGTAAATTATGATGTAATACTGTCTATATTCTCAGAATACCGCATTGACCTTTGAAAATGGTTTCTAAAAGTATGTAAGTAGCCAGGAAAAATTCATTTGTGATTACTAAAATATTTTTGTCTGTGGATCTGTTTGAGTAAATACTGATGCTTATATTTGCTTATCAAAACAGAATGATGATAAAATCAGTTTTTAAAAATAAAGGCTTATACAATAACAGTATTTCTACTTACCCTGTAGAAAGAGGAATTTTAAATTTCTTAGTCTGTTAAGTTGTAGCTGGATCAAATTACAAATTCCATTGTAGCCCAAATGAAGAACTTCTAAACTGTGCATTATTGGAGGCAAATTTTCACTGCTCATTATGTCTCTGAAACACATAGGTAAGTTTGAGGCCATAAACTTAACTTCAAACCATGTATATTATAAAAAGACAGTTCGGTATGTGTTTACTATAAACTGAAGTTAAGAAAATATAAATTTATTAATATATCAGAATTAAGCTATAATACATAGTCTTGTTTATATTTTATGTAATATTCTTTAAAAAGAATGGTCTAGAATAAAGAAGTACATAAGGTGTTACAATGAAATCAATAGAAAATGCAATCAGGCAAGAAAAAAATGCATCCAGATTGGAAAGGAATAAATAAAACTGTCTTTATTTTCAGATGACATGATCCCGTATTTAGAAAATCCTAAAAGATCCACCAAAAGGCCGGGCGCGGTGGCTCACGCCTGTAATCCCAGCACTTTGGGAGGCCGAGGCGGGCGGATCACAAGGTCAGGAGATCGAGACCACGGTGAAACCCCGTCTCTACTAAAAATACAAAAAATTAGCCGGGCGCGGTTGTGGGCGCCTGTAGTCCCAGCTACTCGGGAGGCTGAGGCAGGAGAATGGCGTGAACCCGGGAGGCGGAGCTTGCAGTGAGCCGAGATCGCGCCACTGCACTCCAGCCTGGGCGACAGAGCGAGACTCCGTCTCAAAAAAAAAAAAAAAAAAAAAAAAAAAAAGATCCACCAAAAAACTACTTGAAGCAATAAAGGAGTTTAGCAAGGTCACAGGATAAAAGATTAATATACAAAAATCAACTGAATGTTCTACCTACTAGCAATAAAAAATCTGAAAATGAAATTAAGCAAAAATTCTTTTTCACAAAGTATAAAAAAGAATAAAATACTTCAGCATAAATTAATAAGTGGAAAATCTGTACACAGAAAACTACAAAACATTACTGAGAGAAATTAACAAAGATCCAAATAAATAGAGAAATATTCCATGTGTATGGATTAGAAGATTCCATATTACTAAAATGGCAATTCTCCCAAATTGATCAACAGATTCATTTAATACAATCTCTATCAAAAGCCCAGAAGACATCCCCCCCACTCACTGTGAATAATCATCTTGTCTTAAAATTTTTAAAGAAATGTAAAGAATCTAGAATAGTCAAAACAATCTTTTAAAAGAACAAAGTTGGAGAGCTTAAATCACTGATTTTAAAATTTTTTATAAAACCACAGTAATCAAACCAGTCTAGTACTGGCACAAAAGGACAGACATACAGATCAGTGGAACAGAACTGAGTACAGAAATAAACCCTTACATTTATGCTCAACTGATTTTTAGCAAAGGTGCCAAAACAATTAAATAGAGGAAAGGAGAGTGTTCTAATAAAATGGTGCTCAGACAACTGAATATCCACATACAAAAATAGATTTAGACCTCACTCCTACCTCACAACATACACAAACATTTAACTCAAAACAGATCATAGGACTAGATGTAAGAGTGAAAACATAAAACTTTTTAAAGAAAACAAGAGAACATCTTTGTGACCTTAGGTTAGGCAAAGAATTATTACATATAACACCTAAATTGCAATCTGTAAGAGAAAAGTTGATAAATTAGACTTTATCAAAATTAAAATTCCTTCAAAGACATCATTTAAGAAAATGAAAAGAGAAGCCACAGATTGAGAGACAATGTCTGTAAATCATTTATTTAATAAAGGGCTTACACCCAGTATAAAGACACTTAATAATGAAAAGCCAAGCAACCTAATTAAACAATTAGGTTTTTTAGGTTTTAGATTTGAATAGAGATTTTACCAAAGAAGATATATGAATGATTAATAAGCATATGAAAAACTGCTCAACACTATTTGTCATTAGGAAAATACAAATTAAAACCACAATGAGATACCACTTCGAATGTATTAGAATGGCTATACTATAAAAGACAGGCAAGCACTGGCAGAGATGTGCAGGAATTAGAATTTTCATATGCAATACTTGTACACAAGTGTTTAAAGCAGTGTTATTCAAACCAGTCAAAAAGTGGAAACAATCCAAATTTCCATCAACTGATGAATAAACATTATGTAACATATCCATATAGTCATATCCATAGTGAAATAGCCAATATATTCAGCAATAAAAAGGAGTGAACTACTAACACATCCTATAATGTGAATGAACCTTGAAAACATGCTGAGTGTAAGAAGCCAGAGGCAAAAGACCACCTATTTTATAGTTCCATTTATATGCAATGTCTAGAAAGATACAATTCTAGAAAACAGATTAGAGGTTGTTTGGGACTAGAGGTGGGAAAGGAAATTGACTGTAGACATGAAGGATCTTTTTGGTGAGATGGAAAATGTTATGAAATTATATTGCAGTTATGATTATACAACTAAAAATTTAGTAAAATTATTGAATTATACATTTAATATAAGTAAACATGATACATAAACTGCCACTTCAATAAAACTATTAGAAAAATCAAATATGAATAGGATCCAAAAAAGTATGTATATAAATGAAATGTTCATAGTAGCTTTAATCATAATAGCCTAAAATTAGGAACAACCAAAATGTTCATCAATGATAAAAGCATAAATAACTTGTCATATAATACATATAACAGAATACTATTTGGCAATAAAATGAAATAAATTACTGACACTTGCAACAAAATGAATGAATCTCAAAAGCATTATGCTAAGTAAAAGGAGCCAGACACAAAAACTACTTACTACATAATTCCAATTATATGAAATTCTAGAAAAAGGAGAAATTACAGCAAGAGAGCAGATTAGTGGTTGTTGCCAGGTGCCAGGGTGTCAGGGGAGGGATTACAAATGAACTTTTTGGAATGGGAATACTTTGTATTTTGATTGTGGTAGAGGTTTTATGATTGAATACATTTGTCAAAATTCATTAAACTTTACACTTAAATTGGTCAATTTTGTTGCATGGAAATTATACTTTGATAGAGGTAATAAAAAGCACAAGGAATGTTCTTTATTGGGAAAACTGGAATGAAAGTATTCTGATTTGGAGATACACATTATAAATATATATATCATATATATGATATGTATTATATGATATGATATATATATGTTCTATCAAAATATGTAAGGAGGTGGAAGGTTTGTCTTCATTTTTTGCGTAAAGTATATATTCCATTGGTGCTGAGTCATTAAGTGACCAGATAAATAATTTAGAAATAAAAGCAAAACAAATGCTAAAAAAAAAAACCATTTCCATGCTACTGTGTATAGGGTTCCTTTGTGGGTTGATAAAAATGTTTATGATGAATAAACTAAAAATTGCTAAATTGTACACACAGGGTGAGTTTTATGGTATGTGAATTGTACCTCAATTTTTAAAAAAGAAACCCAAGGTCACCAAACATGCAGTACAAGGCCTTTTGTTTGTTTGTTTTTTGTTTTTTTCCCTTTGTTCACAATACAGGTTTGAAATGGAGAAGGCAGGGAATAAACAATGAGAGAAATATTTTGAGTACCTTTTTATTTATGAAGTTTATTTTTGGCATGTAGCTATAAATAAAATAGGTATTACAATAAGCTAAATGTTATGTACTGGAATGTGTTACTGCTATCATTAATGTGATTAACTGCTTTTAAAATTCCCAGCCAAAATTAGTTATAATCATAAAAATAAAGAATACTACCTGTTTGTTTTTGAAATTCCTTGCTGTCCATAGCCACTTGAAGGCACTTTCTGGTACAGTAGTTGTCTATTGGTTAAGTGAGTCTGAGGCTTTAGTCTGGGCATGATTGATTCAATATGATTATAGTTGAGGCATAAGACCTACAGAAAGAATATCTTATTAATCAGAAATCCTGGAAATTATTAAAAATTGTATGGATAAAACTTGGCATATACCACATAATTTAATAATATATTAGTGCTAAAACAACAAATGTTTATATCCTAAATAATCTAGACTTAGTTTTGAATGTGTTTTTAATCTGACATTCTGGGAAATTACAATAGTTCACATGGAGACTCTAGAAAGCTCCTCAGCTTTCTCAGTCTGTACTCCTGATTTCTCCAAACCTGACAAGGATGAAATAATTTTTAGTCGAAGAGACAGCTATTTATCTATGTTTAAAAGGCCTTAGTAGATGGCTGAGTCAAGGAAATAATAAAGGAGGCAATAAGGCCATTTAAAGAACCTAGAAACTTCTTTCCATATCTGCCTTCAATCCCATCTCTGACTACAGAGGAAAATTTACTACATATGTGACAATCACATAAAACTGAGGTCAAAGCAAAATCACTTTGGAAGGTAATAGTTTTTTTCTTGCTTAGTAAAAAAAACAAACCAAAAAAACCCAAAGAAAATTTAGGAATAATTTATCTACTTTAATAATGTGGAAATATCATTTAATCCAAAGTAAAGAAGATAAAGACTTGCATTGGAAACCTTGAAAGAAAGAAAAATTTGTGAATGACTCACCTTCACATTAGGTAGATAGATTAATCCACTGAATGAAGTAAGATTATTGTTCTGTAGATTCACATTACATACATTTCTAAATTGGTCGACTGGAATCAAATCCACTGTTCTGAATTTAGACAAATACAGTTACTATTTTAATAGGACAGGAAAATATAGGAAAAGGTGAGTTCCTTCACATATAGCCACCAAAGACATAAAAAAAAGTCTCACCTGACAAATATAAAAATAATTACTTTAATGTAAAATGAATTGGTTAAATGATTAGCTGAATATACATTTTGGTTGGATACATATGCAAGAAAGTGACATAGAATTTGGTTGCTTTCAAAAAAAATCTATTACCATATAAACATAGCACTATTATAGAAGAAACTTGTAAAAGAAACATTCCACTTTCTTTATAAATTCACATATATGTTCATGAAATCATAGTGAAGTTGATATAGTAAATCATAAGATTTTCAGGTTATAAACTTCAGATGATATATATGAAGCAGGTCATTTCTGAATACCAGGAAGTGGCTAGGGATGGGAAAGGAAAGGAAAAGCAGGTAAGGGCTTTGAAAATAAGAGTTTCTGTGAGATCTTTTGGAAACCTTTATTGCATTCCACCCTGTGTGAACATTTTGGTAATTAAACAGAATGCTTGATTCACAGTCCATAGCTGTATCTTCATTTGAGCCATGACAGAGAAGAGCATAAAACTACATCCCTTTCCCTAACCAGTTCTCTAAACAAATCCTAAACTTGAAGTTACAATAATGACATACTTTTACCCATTAATAAGTTATTCATTCATTGAACATAATTTCATTAGTATTTCCTAAGTGCAGCGAATGTGTTTGGAAAGGCTACAAGAAAGATGAAAGAAACATTTCAGCCCCCAAGAAGAGGGAGCCAGAAAAATGAAAATAAAGAGGAGAATTGCTATGATAGAGTTAGCATCTCTATCATACCAGTGTAATGGCATTTCGGGGAAATAGAATCTGTAGCATGGAGCAGAAAGATCTTGAGATGATATTTGGAGCATTTGTAGGTATTTGTCGAGCAAATTAGCAGAAAAGAGTTCTAGGCAGTGCAACAGGTACAAACAAAGGCAGGAACAAACATGAAAAAATATCTTATGATTGAGCTTCAGTAACTAGAATATTTCAGAATTCCTGAAATATGAAGTGCATGGGCAGTAAAGGACTACAATAGATAATAATAGACAGATAATAAAGGGTCTTTTATGCCATACAAAGGAATTTTTAATTTTAGGCTGGGCACAGTGGCTCACACCTGAAATCCCAGCACTTTGGGAGACTGAGGCAGGTGAACCACTTGAGCCCATGATCGGCGACTAGCCTGGCAAGATGGCATAAATGCTGTCTCCACAAAAAATACAAAGAAAATTTGCCATGCTTGGTGGCATGTGCCTATAGTAGGAGGATCGATTGAGCCTGCAAGGTTGAAGCTGCAGTGAGCCATTTTTTGAGACCCCATCTTAAAAAACACGCATTACTTAGCATGAACCTTTGCAGTAGAGTAGATAATTTTATGAGTTATTTATTATATTTATATAAGATGTATACATTTATAAGCTTCAGAAAAATGATAATTACATAATGTAATTATAATGTAAAAAGGCATATAATAAAATGATTGTACCTAATGGATGATGAAGTCCAATTTAGTTCTTGCATTTGCATGAAGTTGGAATGTCCTTGTCGTTCTGCAATCATGTCAGAAGTAAGTCTACCACCAAACAAATCTTTTGCATTCTCAGTCTCTGGTGGTTCCTATATGAAGGCATTTACAAAATGATGTCCTGTCTTACAGATGACTAAATTACGTAGTTCTCTGATTTCAGGTAAAAATTCAGTGGACTTATCTTTCCAGATTCCTCCTACTAAGTAGAACTAAATCCTGTGCATTATATATAAAACAAACATATGCAGGGCAAGGTGGCTAATACCTATAATCCCAGCACATTGGGAGGCCAAGGTGGGAGGATTGCCTGAGTCCAGGAGTTCGAGATGAGGCTGGGCAACAAAGTGAGACCCTGTCTCTACAAAAGCAAAAAAAGAATTAGTCAAGCACAGTGGCACATGCCTGTAGTTGTAGCTATGTGGGAGGCTGAGGCCAGAGAATGTCTCGAGCACAGGAGTTCAGAGGCTGCAGTGAGCTATGATCATGCCACTGGATTCCAGTCTGGGTGACAGAGTGAGACCCTGTCTCTAAAAAATTTTTTAATTAAAAAAATTAAAACCAAACATATGAATACTGAAAGATGTGGAGAAGGCAGCAGACCAGGTAGGTACCTCAGGACCTGAGGAATGACACTCTGGATTTTCTTTTCGCCTCACCTTCTCTACTGGGTGCTAGAGAAGCTAGAAACCCAGAAATGACAATAAGAAAAAAACAAGACAAAGTACACAAAATGCCTACTGTCTCTAGTCAAAGGATCAGGAAGGGGGAAGCCTAGCACAGCAGAAAACTTTAGACAATAATAAGCCTACTCCTGCTAAACCCTACAGAATAAACTGTGGCCCCAACTTCATGCCCACAAGTAAAAGCAGAATGGGTTGCTTAGACTTTAACCTGTGCTCATTTGTAACAAGGCATTTCTCCATTATCCACCTGCTGAGTGGGAACCTGGACTTTCATCCCCCATCAGCAGTAACACATGGCCCCACTCCCTACCTGCAAGTGTTATTGTAGATAACATGGGGAGTCTGGATTCCCACTTCCACCCACTCATAATGAGTTATCTGTGGAGCATCAATTAAGTGTTCCTGTCTCTCCCAGCCAGGATGAATCAGTGGAGGGAAATAGTAACAAGGAGTTCCTTACTTCCCAGCCCGAGTAAATCAATGGAAGTCTGGTGGGGAGCATGAACTCCTACTCTAGCCTAGCAGTTAATGAAGAACACACCTCCAGGTTGTCAACAGAGGCCACATGGAGGAACTTGGACTTCTATCTCCCACCTGACAGCAACGAAGTGGTTCCCCATCTTCTCACTGGTATAGTGTCAAGGGGAGGCTTGCTAAAATAGATTTAAATAAGACCCACATAATACCCCAAATGTCCAGAATAAAACAAAAAATATGTCATGCTAAGAACCAATAACATCTCAACTTGAATGTGAAAAGACAATCGACAGATGCCAACTTTGAAATGATACAAATATTTTTAATTGTCTGACAGGCATTTAAAAGCAGTCAAAGGAAAAATGCTCAACAAGTGATTATGAACATACTTGAAACAAATGAAAAAACAGAAACCTTTAGCAAAGAGATAAGTGATAGCAAAGCAATAGAAGATATGAAGAATGAAATGAAAATTTTAGAATTGAAAAATACTATAAAGAAATAAATGCAATGGATAGGGACTCAGTAGCAGAATGGAGAGAAAAGAGAAAAAAATAACTTGAAGACAGAACAATAGAAATTACCCAGTATGAACAAAAGAGAGAAAATAGACCCATAAATAAATGAGCCTCACTTTACCAAGACAGACATATCCTGTACTTGCAGAACCATACAAAAGATTTAATATTAGTATCACTAGATTCATAGAAAAAGGAGAGAAATAATGTGGGGCTGAAAAAGTATTTGAAGAAATTATAACCAAAAATCTTCCAAATTTGGCAAAAGACATAAACCAAGAAGCTAAGAATCTAATCAAACCTCAGATGGGAAAAAAACCCAAATTCATGCAAGGACACGTAATAATAATCAGAATCAAATTTCTAAAAACTAATGACAGAGAAAAAAGGCATGAAAACAGTGACAGAGGAATTAAATCTTACCTGTGAGGGAAAAACAATGTGAGTGACAGCAGATTTCTAATCAGAAAGCATGGAAACCAGAGGATGTGGCACAACATTTTCAAGTGGTGAAAGAGAAACATCAACCCAGAATTGTATATCCAGGGAAAATATCATTCAGAAATAAAAAGAGAAAGCAAGACATTCTCAAAGGAAGGAAAACTAAGCAAACTGTTACCAGCAGACCTACCTTAAGAAATGACTAAAGAAAGTTCTTGAAATGGAAAGAAAAAAAAAGGAATCTTGGAATGCCAGGAAAGAGGAAAGCACAATGGAAAGAGTATTAATAAACTTCCCTTCTTTTCTTGATTTTTCTAAATTATCTTTGATTAATTGATGTAAAAAAAACCCTATAATATTGTCTCATTGGTTCTCAATGTATATAGTGAAAATATAAACAGGGGAGAAGAAATAGACTGAAAGGAAAGTAACATTTCTACACTTTACTCAAACTGGTAAAATGTCAACCCTAACAGACTATAATAAAGTATGTATATGCATTGTAATACTTAGAACAACCACTAAAAAAAACTATATGGAGAGATACACCAAAAAACACTATGGATAAATAAAAATAGAATTTCAAAATGTGTTCAAGAAGCTCACGGGAAGGCACAAAAAAAGAAAACAGAAGAAAGATAAACAAAGGAAACAAATATAAAACAAGAAAACAAAGTGGCAGACTTAAGCCCTAACAGGTCAGTTAACTATATTAAATATAAATGGCCTTTGTTCATCAATTAAAATATAAAAATTAGCTAAAAGATAACATGATCCAACTGTATGTTGTCAATAAGAAACTCACTTCAAATATAATATATGCAGGTTGAAAGTAAAAGAACAGAAAAAGATATCCTATACATTAATCAAGAGAAAGCAGGAGTGGCTTCATTAACCTCAGATAAAGTAAACTTTGAAGCAAAGGAAATTACCAGAGTCAGAGGGGACATTACCTACTGATAAAAGGGTCAGTCCACCAAGAAGACATAACAGTCTTAAATGTGTATGTACCAACAACAGAGCTGCAAAATATTTGGAGCTAGAGTCCCCAATTATTTTAGCCAATGATGTAGGTATTGCTGTGAAGGAATTTTGTAGACATAATTAAAGCTCCTAGCAAGCTGACTTTCAATAAGGAGATCATCTTGAACAATCTGGATGAGCGTGATTCAAACAATTGCAAGGCTTTAAAAGCAGAGGTGAGGTTCCTGAAAGAAAGAATTTTCCTGAAGAAAATCCACTCATGGACAGCAGCTTTCATCTATGCCTGTGAGCCCCAGCCTGCCCATAATCTTCGCTTCCTGATGGCCTGTCCTATGGATTTCAGACTTGTTTAGGCAGTCCCCTCCATTATTAAATATTCCTTGATATCTATATATCTATATATAGACATAGATATCTCTATATGTATATCTGTCTTACTAGTTCTGTTTCTCTTGTTGAATCTTCAATAATAAAATCTCAAAATAAGTTTTAAAAACATTAATTCAGCCTTAGAAATACCATTGCTTTTGTGTTTTTCATAATTATACAAGCAACATATGATTAGTGTCCTCCTAAATCAGGGATTGGTAAATGTTTTCTGCAGTTTTCCTGTAAAGAGTCAGTCAATATTTTAGCCTTTGGGAACACTAGCTTCTCTGTTACTATTTAATTTTGCCACTGCAGTGTGAAAGCAGTCATAGACTATATATAAACAAACAGGCATGGATGTGTTCCAATAAAATTTTATTTACAAAAATAAGTGGCAGGTCACATTTGGCCCAAGGGCTATTGTTGACAATCTATTTCAGACAAATGGTTTGAACTTGATCTAAATAAAACTGGTAAGTCATTTGATCTACTTTTACTCAAACTCCCTTCTTTCTTTCTACTCTGTTAAAACTTCATATCTAAATTGAGAATATGTATCCTTAATGCAAAAAATAATCTTTTAAAAATAAAAGTATGTGGGAACAAAAGATAAAATGAAAACACAACTACCCAAATCGTTCTTTGGTTCCTCCTAGTCTATGCCCTCCCTGGGTTTCTACTCCCACTCCAAAGAAGACAATGTAATTATATATCTAGAGAGTGTTGGACAGAGAATGAGGCTTATGTGCCTATGATTTGCCATTAAACAGTCATATAATTTGGAAGAAGTCATGTAACTTCTCTAGAGTTGCTTGTGTTCATACATAAAATAAAGGATTTTGACTATGCCATTTCCAAAGTCTATTTATATCTCAGACACTCTAGCATTATATATTACTGTATTACCTACCTCTGCACCCACTTTTCATGACTTCTTTTTCTACATATGTTTAATAAATGCAAGTATTAGAGCCTCACTTAGATTTCTTTACTTTCTCTACTCTCTTTCATTAGATGATATTGCATATGCTTTTGGTCTTAACTGTTAACTCTCTTCAAATTACATTCAAGTCCAAACATATGTAAAGTAAATTTTCATATGCAAATTTAATCCTGTGATTTCAACTGCCTGCTTGACATCTCCAGTCAGATGATCTCCATATAAAACTAAAGTCTAATACTAATCATCTTACACCCCCAAATTGCTTTTCTTCCTATATTCATATTCTGTTATGTGTCTTTTATTGGCATAGACTCAAACCTTGTAGACATCTTTCAGTCTTCCTTTCCCTTGCCCTTCAAATCCAATGCATTCCCATTACCTTGCATTTAAAATCTAAATTCTTCAGTCTAGTCTTCAAGATGTCCAATTATTAATTCATACATTTATATTCTGCCTCATTCCACAAATAATTTGTGGCAGCTTACAGGAAACACATATAATCAAAGAGTAAAATGCAAATCAAACATAATGAAAATCAAGCTCACTAGGATTAGTGACAAAAAGACTATAAGATCCTATAGGGTTTATATTATTGAATCATAAATTTGGTCCTGAGCTTTTAGGTAAAGTGAAAAGGAATATAATTAAATAATACTCATTGATATGGATTGGCTCTGTGTTCCCACCAAAATCTCATCTTGAATTGTAATAATCCCCTCCTGTTGTGGGAGGGACCCAGTGGGAGCTAAGTGAATCACGGGGGTGGGTTTTTCCTGTGCTGTTCTCATGATAGTGAATAAGTCTCATGAAATCTGATACTTTTATAAAGGGGAGTTCCCCTGCACATGCTGTCTTGCCTGCCACCATGTAAGACCTGCCTTTGCTCTTCCTTCAACTGCCATGATTGTGAAGCCTTCCCAGCCATGTGGGACTGTGAGGCCATTAAACTTCTTTCCTTTATAAATTACACAGTCTCAGGTACGTCTTTATTGGCAGCATGAGAACAGACTAATGCAGTAAATTGTAGAGTCATGTGCTGCTGTAAAGATACCCAAAAATGTGGAAGTGACTTTGGAACTGGGTAACAGGCAGAGGTTGGAACAGTTTGGAGGGCTTAGAAGAAGATGGGAAAATGTGGGAAAGTTTGTAACTTCCTAGAGACTTGTTGAATGGTTTTGGCCAAAATGCTGATAGCGATATGGACAATAAGGTCCAGGCTGAGGTGGTCTCAGATGGAGATAAGGAACTTGTTGAGAACTGGATTAAAGGTCACTCTTGCTATGCAAAAAGATTGGTGACATTTTGCCGCTGCCCTAGAGATCTGTGAAACTTTGAACTTGAGAGAGATGATTTAGGATATCTGGTGAAAAATTTCTAAGTAGCAAAGTGTTCAAGAGGAAGCAAAGCACAAAAGTCTGAAAAATGTGCAGCCTGATGATGCAGTAGAAAAGAAAAACCCATTTTCTGGGGAGAAATTCAAGCTAGCTACACAAATTTGCATAAGTAACAAGGTGCCAAATGCAAATCACCAAGAGAATGGGGAAAATGTCTCCAGGGCATGTCAGAGACCTTCATGGCAGCCACTCCCATCACAGGCCTGGAGGCCTAGGAGGGAAAAAATGATTTCCTGGAGCAGTCCAGGGCCCCCCTACTGTATGCAGCCTGGGGACTTGGTACCCTGTGTCCCAGTCACTCCAGTCATGGATAAAAGGGGCCAATGTATAGCTCAAGCCATGGCTTCATAGGGTGCAAGCCCCAAGCCTTGGCAGCTTTGAAATGGTGTTGGTCTTGTGGGTACACAGAAGTCAAGAATTGAGGTTTGGGAACCTCTGCCTAGATTTCAGAGGGTGTATGGAAATGCCTAGATGTCCAGGCAGAAGCCTGCTGCCCTCTGCTAGTGCAGTGCCAAAAAGAAATGTGGGGTAGGAGACCCCACACAGAGTCCCCACTGGGGCACTGTCTATTGGAGCTGTGAGGAGAGGACCACCATCTTTCAGACCCCAGAATGGTAGATCCACCCACAGCTTGCACTGTGTACCTGGAAAAGCCACAGACACTCAATGCCAGCCTGTGAAAGCAGCTGGGAGGGAGGCTGTATCCAGCAAAGCCACAGGAGTGGAGCTGTCTAAGGCTGTGGGAGCCCATCTCTTGCATTAGCGTGACCTGGATGTGAGACATGGAGTCAAAGGAGATCATTTCAGAGCTTTAAGACTTGGCTGCCTCACTGGATTTTGGACTTGCATGGGGCCTGTAGCCCCTTTGTTTTGGCCAATTTCTCCCATTTGGAATGGGTGTATTTACCCGATGCCTGTACCCACATAGTATCTAGAAAGTAACTAACTTGCTTTTGATTTTACAGGCTCATAGGCAGAACGGACTTGACTTGTCTCAGTTCACACTTTGGACTGTGGAATTTTGAACTAATGCTGAAATGAGTTGGGGGACCGTTGGGAAGGCATGATTGGTTTTGAAATGTTAGATCATGAGATTTGGGAGGGGCCAGGGGTGGAATGATATGGTTTGGCCCTGTGTCCCCACCCAAATCTCACCCTGAATTATAATAATCCCCACGTGTCATGGGAGGGACCCAGTGGGAGGTAATTGAATCATGGGGTTGTGTTTTTCTTATGCTGTCTCATGATAGTGAATAAGTCTTATGAGATCAGATGGTTTTATAAAGGGGAGTTCCCCTGCACATGCTCTCTTGCCTGCTGCTATGACTTTGCTCTTCCTTTGTCTTCCATTATGATTGTGAGGCCTCCCTAGCCATGTGGAACTGTAAGTCCATTAAACCTCTTTCCTTTATACATTGCCCAGTCTTGGATATGTCTTTTTAGTAGCATGAGTTGAGACTAATACACTCATTGTCAGTGAGCAGAACGTAACTTTTCCTTAGGAGTAAATGTTTTTCTTACATTTATTTCTATAAGTGCTTTCTCATGTAGCCCTTCAAATGAGGTCACAGAGAGATAGGACAGATAAGATCCTCAACATCTTTAGAGTAAATGCAGTACTGGTCTCATAGGAGTATTTTAAAAAACATTCTTCAGTGAAAGCTAACAGCTGAATAAAGCCCAGTATACAAGGTTCTAGGGAATTTGTATGTGTTGGAGTGAGAAAGTTTTAGTGACCCATTCTGAGGAGGGTCCAGAAAACAGAAGGGCTAGGATTAGTAATCTTCTCGGAGTACCTCAGAATACTAAATGATCATGAACTATCTTTCAATTTTCTAGAAAATTTGATGTGTTTTCTTCTCTGATAGGAGCTAGGCAACATTACACAGGGAAACCTTTTACTCTTTACACATTTGTCACGCATTTACCCTGTTATGTGGAAAACAGGAGCCCTGTGAATTTGCTCGTTATAGAATCCAAGTATCCAAATGTTGCTTTCACATTCAGTCCTAGGGTCTGTGTCTTGTTTTCTTTACAGCTTACTTAGTAATGTTGACATACCACGTTTGTTGGTTCAAATATATTTTTATTAATTATTAATATTAGCAACTATATTTTCACTGAAAATAGAAAGCTGCTTTTAGGCTTAAGAGGATGGTAAAGCTCCAGTGCATAATTTTTCTATCTTGCCCCATAAAATTGTGTTCTTTACCTTTTAGGCACTGAATTCAATGGGTTCTATTGTAAGCAGCACAACCCTCCCCTTCCACCACAATTCGGACAATTAAGAATTGACCAGATGACAAAATTAAAAAACCCAGATCTAAAATAAGCTTTGGAGACTTAGATTACAAGTATAGTAAATTTGGCTATCATGCTAGTGATAAAGCAATGTTCAAAATGACTATGTCCTATGAATATGTGACTGCAGCTTAGACCAAATGTTATGAGTCGTAAAACAACTTACAATTGATATCCCATCCAAAGCTTTCAGTTCTGGAAGATGAAATATTACAAACAACCGGTAGTTTTCTTGATTCCATATAATAATGTTTCCACACATGTCTAGAATGACCAAGTTGCATAAACCCTAGGTAATAAAATACATATATTTATCTATATGTATATTTAAAGCGCTCTAGTAAGAGGTTAGCCATCCTCAAATTTTAATATTGGAATTATATTAGCTATCTTTCCATGGGATTTCAATGCTTTTAAGTACTTTTTTTTTTTTTTTAGACATGGTCTTATGCTGTTGCTCAGGCTGGAGTGCAGTGGTCAGATCATAGCTCATTGCAACCTCAAACTCCTAGGCTCAAGTGATCCTCCCACCATGGCCTCAAAGTGCTGAAATTATAGGCATAAGCCACCATACCCAGCCTAAGTACACTTTCAAGAGCAAGCGTTACCCTTTCAGACCACTAAGGTATAATTCTGTGCAATATTTCAATGGTCTATGTTATAAAATCAGAGTCTCTTTTAGGATACTAGTGCCAAATGTATTATCTATTAATGGTAAGGGCTTAGAGAGAACTTTGCTATGTTAAAGACAAATACACTTTGTTTATGGAATAATGGCTTAATAAATGGATGTATGTGTCTATATAGATATAACAGGAATAAAAGACACTGCTTTTTGAAAAGCGATGAAACTGAACTGCTTCTACTTTCTGAGAGGGTAGTAGAATTCATCCTAAGGGAAATGTGCTGTTTTATTAGACAAGACACTTTGATATGCCTTTGTTGTGAAGGAAGGGTCTTGGTAGGTATGGAAGGGAGAGGTGAAGACAAGAGGGAGTATAACTACTGTGCATCATAATGTGAAATGGCTTATTGTGTTGCTGGTGTTGTTGATTAGGTTGCCTCCCTAGCTATACAAGTAGTAATTATATTGGGGGAATAGACTGGGGAGAAGTCTGAACTAAGAAAAGACAGGAAATGGACACAAGTTTTTGGTAGGAGATAAAGTCCTAGTAATATTGTATCAGCAAAAGGAGAGGCCAGTGTAAGACCCATAGTGTTAGAAAATGGCCACTGAACTTTAGAAACAATGAAGTCAAACATGACATTTGAAGTCGATTCTTGTTCTGTGCTATAGAAACCCTATGTTTTGTTCAAACCTTTAGTAAATCCTATTACACAATAGCCTTAAATTAGTGGTTTCTTTGGGGGAATTAAAGAAAGCAAATCTGAGCAAAGGTGACCGAATTTGAGCCACCGGTAAGAGAACAGTGAGAGATCATCAAGAATTGTACTGAGAACCGGAGAATGCTAAAGAATCCCTGGAAATATGAAGAAGGCACTAGTTAGGAGGAATAGGTTTGGTTTATCATACTTGAGTATTAAAAAAAGTTACTCCAGAAGGATAGCAAATGGGGACATTATGTATACACAGATATATATTTGTATGTATACAAAATTGAATGCAAATACATTTTAATAACCTTGTTATTCTTATTTTTATTTTCTTTATATTTTCCAAATTCTGTGCAGTAAACATGCATTACTTTCATAATATAAAGAAACAATACATATTTTAAAAAACAAAAAAATTACTACCCCAGATGATTACCTTTAAATTGTACATCTCCTGATTGACAGCAATATAGTTATTGCTTATGTATAACTCAACAAGAGTAAAAGATTTTTGTAAACCACTCAATGAAGTGATTCTGTTGTTCTCAAGAGAAAGGGAGTGAAGATGAAGCATATTATCAAAGGTATGCTGTTCCAAACCAGTGAGAAGATTATTATTTATGCTGAGGCGAGTTAATTTAGTCATCTTGGAAATACCTAGAAAAATAAGCAAATTCAAGAAAAGATTCAGGTAACACTAAAGGGTTAATTTAAAAAATAACTGGCTGGTCATTTTATTGTAATCAAATAGCTAGGTTCAAATGGCTTTAAAGATTGTGTAATACTAACCATATTGCTTTTCCCTTTGTTTTGGAAGAATATAATCTTGTATATAAGCCCCATCTCAAACATTAAATTCAAATTTTGTATTTCTAAGTAGATTCCTTCTTCTTAGGAGTTAAGGAAAGGCATTACATGAACATATTGAATTTCTCTTTCAAATAACCTTAAAATGATGTAATTAATTAAGATTTTCACCATTTTGAAAACAAAAAGCTCTACACAAAGCTGAAAATAATCACCAGCCCTCATTTTTAAACATTAAGGGGAAGGAACCACATTCTGGAAAGTGCATCATTTGTATTAAAATGAACGATTTAGCCTACTTTTACTTTCATATGCCTAAAAGTACTCTAAGATGGAAGTTTAGGAAATAGGACCAGTCTAACTCCTGCATACATTATGTACTGCAAGCACTTTATAAGTATAGCCAGGATGGTGCAGTTGAAAGACAAGAACTTCGGAATCCTAGTTGGCTTCAAATGTATCACTACTAGGTTTGTGGTGATACATAAATTATGTAACTGCTGAGCCTTAATTTCCTCATCCAAGGAGTTATGAAACTCCATACTTCCAAGGAGTTATGAAATTAAATGGAATAATGTTTGGAAAGTATCAAATAATTATCTGTGGTCCCTTTCACATTAGTTCCTATTGTGGGACTGTACAATGTTGAAGGTGAATCAATCCAGGGCAAGACAGGATCAAAGCCATCAGAGCAAAAATCATTAAATGGATATGGAACCTACCCATGTGTGAAAAAAAAGGAGAAACTCCTGTTACAGTTTAGAGGGGTAGCTATCTTCTCCAAAATGTAGGTGTAAGAAAAATACAGATTGGAAGATTCTTCTGTTTAATAAGTTTATGGAAGGAAATGAAAAGGAAATAGGGTTTTTAATTGTTATGTACAAAGCAAAACTAATACCCAGCTGTAGGGGAATGGGAGACTGGTGATAGTTCTAGACACAGGTGCCTGAGCTACCCCTAAGTTTACTCTACTGAAATCTACAGAAGAGAGGCCTGTGAATCTGTGTCTTCAATAAGTATCCCAAGTGATTCTCATGATCAAGAAAGTTTTAGAAACATATTGTTAACAACCATTAAAATGAAATATTTAACAAATGTTATGTATGCTTTCTTAGATATATTTAATACTTGCTTGTATATATATAATTTTTTGAAATCAAATCTTCTATTTTATGAAAAACGTAGTATATATACATGCTAAAAATAATCCAATTCGAAAATGAATAAAGTATAAATTCCCTTTCCCAGCCATGATTTCTAATTCTTACCTTCTCTCCTTGACAAACACAACCATGTTACCAAAATGCACATACAGAAATATTCTTTATTCAGATAAGTGTATGTGTGTATACACATATACATATTTCTCTTTTCAATCAAATAGTGCACACTTGTGGAAATATTTTTTAATTTCTAGGCGTTAGTTACTCTTTTGAGATGGAGAGAGAGAATAAGAGAAAGTTGGTAGCAAGTCATGGAAAGCTTCCTTCAATTTCTTTCTAATGAAGGTAAGAATAAAATAAAGCTGGGGAGGAGTCAGAAAATACTTGACTTGGTAGTATATATTCTGGGACACGTTCTCTAAACTCATGATATTTAGCTGTAGATAAGCATAAATCCAAATGAAGAGAAGAATCTAAGAAGCGTGGAAGGGGAAAGGGAGGAAAAGTCTTTTTTATTCTCTCTGGTCCAGAAAAATATGTTTTAACACTGAACTTTAAACAGTCAAATAAAATATGTTATATTGGTATCATTATTATTAAGATATTACTAAAGCTGCTTAATTGGACTTGTATGTGGATCCATGGAAAACGTTACATATAGTATATTTTATTTTCAACCTCTAATGAGTATAATTTTCATTTTTTGTTGAAGTATTCAAATTTCCAAATATAACCTTAATTTTATATTTTTAAAACAGAACTAGTCTGCTTCATCTTTTTCAAAAGCATACCTCATTCATTTGTGCATTCAACTTTACAGACATTAATGACTAACTAGTTGGTATGTGCTAGTGTTTGGTAACAGATTATAAACTAGCACAGAGGAGAGGAGAGAGAAGGCACAGGAGATGAAAGTCAGCTTGCTGGGCTCATATAAAGTAAAATAGTCACAAATTCCATGAATAGGTGTGAACTTGTTTTAATTTTATATATCTTTTATTTTTTAATTGGACAGATAATATTGTATCTATTTATCTTGTACAACATGATGTTTTGAAGTATATATATATATTGTAGAATGGTCCAATATAGCTAATAGTTGTATTACCTCACGCAGGTATTTAGAATACTCTGCCACAAAACTTGGAACTTTCCTAGAGATCTTCCTCTTCAGAAACTCTGTTCTCAGGGTTATTTTTTGCTTTGTTGTTTAGACATCCATATTTTGAGACTTCAGAGTTCTTAAGTGCCTTACCTTCTATCTTTGAGATGCAGTTTCCATCTAATGTGAGCTCTTCCAAGTTAATACAGGATTCCAGACCGTCCATTTTAGTGAGATTATTATTGCTGAATGATGCCCATTTCAAATTTTCCAATTTTTCTAAATTTGTGATTTCAAAAAGATGTTGTCCATCTAAATTTAAGGCAGTTAGCTGTAGAATAATTTACATTATATGTTATTTCTAAATCTTATAAATAAATTCAGTCAATGTTAGTAACATTTTAAAAAGCTAATGAAATAATTCAAATGTGATAAGTAGTTATCAAAAGAATTCCTTCAGGAATATTATGAAGCTATTAGTTTACAGAAAAGTAAAATTTGACAAGATTATAACTCCAAGAAGGACTTATATGGTATTAAGGACACTGTGATGAGCTAGAGTCCCATTGCAGTAATGGACTTGTCCCCAGCTGCTGGGAGTGCTTCTGGCAGAGAGCCTTCAGCTGTCAGTCCCCTGCAGGGACTGCCTTGCTGTAGACAGCTGCCAAGATCACGCTCCTTCCCAGGTTGGCCCTCAGCCAGTGATGGAGGCATATAAAGGCCTGACCATCTCAACCCAACTTAGGACAAATTTAAAGGGCCATTCTGGCTCCTCTAACTCCGGAACTGCCTGTGGGTCAGCCAAGGCTGTCACTGGGCCTTCATTTGCAGCTCAATATCTATATATATCTTGCAATAAAAGTAATGCCAGTAATATCTCCCATTTTCAAGGAGCAGCTTCACTTAGCCCAGTTTCTATGTTTGGCAAGAGGTATAAGGACACCTAATGTAGCAAGAAGCTGCTAGTGTTCTATGACCTTTTCCCTTATCCTTGGCTGAATTCTGACCAGCTCCCCTACTCCCTTGTCAAGATACCTGACTCTTGCTGTCCAAATTTTGGCTTGATCTCTGGCTCTGAGTCTTTAAAGTTTGCTTGCCTATTCTGACATGTTATCAGAATCCAGAATTAGAATGGCCCTTTAAATTTGTCCTTCAGTTTTAGTGCACCTTTATCTTAAATTTCCAATTCTGTGGCGAGCGCAGTCAAGGCCCAGCCCATCTGACACAGCCACTCATGACTTGACCTCCCTGTTTTTTATTTTTTGGAATATGACAAATGTATTACTTTTTTCTAATAATAACAATGTCTTTCTTATTTTTATTTTTTCCAACTCTATTGAAGTATAATTGACAATTTAAAATTGCATATATTAAAGATGTATAACTTGATACAAGCATACATTATAAATTAAAAACTGCATGATCTCAATTATATATGAACTCTAAAATAGTCAAACTCATAGGAGAGAGTAGAATAGTGGTTGCCAGGGGCTGGGAGCAATGGGAAATGGGCAGATGTTGGTCAAGAGGTACAAAGTTTCAGTTATGCACAACGAATACTTTCTAGAGACCCTAATGTACAACACTAAAGTTAATGATAACTTTAATGGCTAAAGGTAAGGACTAAAGTTAACGATACGGTATTGTATACTTGAAATTTTCCAAGAGGTAGATCTTAAGTGTTTCTTCCCTATTTTAATTAATCTCTTCCAGCTTTCTGTCCCTTACCTATCTGTGCCTTCTTTATGATACACAGACCAACAATGACTTAAAAATAGATTTAAATTAAACTTTATATTAGGTTTAGTAGAATTAACCTTTACCTTCAAGTACCAGTTTCCACTCGGATGTAAATGAGGTCCTAACTTTGAAATCTGCGTCAGAATTTTGGCAGAAGGCCATATACTAAGTATCCGTGGTCTCTCCTCTTTAGTACTAGAATGCCGTAAGAGAGATAACTAATAAAATTTAAAAAATACAATGAAAAAAGGAAACAGTATACAGAGGTTAGTTGATACATAGTTAAAATTATTGTTTCCAGGGAAGATGAGTGGCCCAATAAATAATTTTAAAATGTAACATTTCCTTTGCCTTAAATTGTTTTCAATATCCAGACATACTTTAATTACATTGTTTCTTGTTTTAGCAAATATGGAACCATTACAAGATTATATTTATAAGATTGTAAAAGGATTACTATAATATGAACACCCATATAATCCACCCATGAAACTAGCTTAAGAGCTAGAATATTATGAATAGATTACAAGCACCCCGTGGGCCCCATCCTAAGTCCTTTTCTCTCCTTCTCTGTAGAAGTGATCATTATCTCAAATGTTTTGTCCACCATTCACTTGCTTTCTTTATAATCCTATGTCTGTGTCCATAAGCAATATATAATTTAGTTTTGCACATATTTGAACTTCCTGTAAATTGAATAATATGTATGTATTCTTCTATGACTTGCCTTTTTTGTTCAATATCATATTCATCAGATTCATCTAAGCTTCTGTATGTAGCTGTAGTTCACTCATATGTCCTGTGTATAGTATTCCCTTAATGACTCTCCTGTCAATTAACATTGGAGTTGATTCAGTTTTTGCTATTATAAACATTGTTGTCATGAATATTCTTGTGCATGTTTCCTGGTACATACATGCAAGAGTTTCTTTAGAGTATATGCACAGAAGTAAAGTAAAATTGCTGGGTTGTAGAACACACACACACACACACACACAAATATACATCAGCTTTACTGAATAATGTCAAATTGTTTTCCAGAGTGGTTGTACCACTTCAGAAAAATTACACTTTTACTTCATATTCTTGCAACAGCTTGGTATTGTCAGACTTTAAAGTTTTTGCTCATCTATAAAACTGGCAAAAATTAGTAGGTCATTACGGTTTTAATGTTCATTTTCTTGAATACTGATGTGGTGGAGCATCTTTTCCTAAGTTAATTGGCTGTTCTGATTTCCTCTCCAGTGAAGTGTATGTTCAGATCTTTGGCGCATTTTTCTGTTTGGCTGGGTGTCTTTTTCCTTATATATTCTGGATATATAAAGAATATCTTTTGACAGTTGTGTTGCAAATTTCTTTTCCCAGTATGTAGCTTGTCTTTTCACTTTCTTTGAAAAAAGATATATTAATTTTAATGTAGACATGTCCAATTATTTATGGTTTATGCTCTTTGTTTCCTGCCTACTAAATTATTCACAAATTCAAAGTCATAATGATAATCTCTGATATTTTCTTCAAAAATTTTTGGTTTTGCCTTTTATAATAAAGTCCTTAATGCCTTTTATTGAATAATCTCCCTGATCTGCAAAGGCAGTTCTGTTATTTATAAAGTTTCCACAGTCTATATTAGGTCTTTATTCTGTTCCGTTGGTCTATTTGTCTAGCTCTGTGCCAATACCACATTGTCTTAAAGGATTTTAGCAGGATTTGATTTCTTTTAAAAAAACTAATTTTCTTAATTTCAATTTTAATTTTAGATTCAGGGGGTACATGTGGAGGTTTGTTACAAGGATACATTGCATAATGTTGAGGTTTGAGGTAGGATTGAAGCCATCATCCAGGTAGTGGGCATAGTACCCAATAGGTAATTTTTCAGCCCTGCCCATCTCCCTCCTCCCTGTTGTATTCCCCAATGTGTATTGTTCCCATATTTATGTCCATGTGTACCCAATGTTTAGCTCCCGCTTATAAGTGATAACGTGGTATTTGGTTTTCTGTTTCTGTGTTAATTCGCTTAGGATAATGGTCTTCAGCTGCATCCATGTTGCTGCGAAGAACATGATTTCATTCTTTTTTATGGCTGCGTAGCATTCCATGGTGTACATTTACCACGTTTTCTTTATCCAATCCACCATTGATGGGCACCTAGGTTGATTCTGTGATTTGACTATTGTGAATAGTGCTGCAATGAACATATTAATGCATGTGTCTTTTTAGTAGAATGATTAATTTTCTTTTGGTTATAGCCCCAGAAATGGGATTGCTGAGTGGAATGGTAGTTCTATTTTTAGTTCTTTTCTTAGGGTAAATTCCCAACTGTTGTTTAGGATTGTGAATTTTTTTTTTATCAATAAAAAGTTTCTTTCCAAAATTTTGAATAGATCCAAAATTAAACATTACATTGCTTAAGGAATTAATATTCTGATACTCCACAAAAAGTAAACAGCTGGAAAACTAGAGTAGATATATTTAGGATGTTGAAGCTACTTTGGCTAAAGTACAGCATTCTTAATATGGATAACAAAGATATTTCCCCTCCTTCCATGTTAATGGATTTTGTTCTTTTCAGCCAAACAAATACAATGTTAATATTAAGTAGATAGATAATTCACTAAATGCTTTCTGAAAGCGTCTCAGCTTACCTTATCCTCAGAAAGTTGCTTATTTTCATGTAGGCTCTAGAAAGGGCTTTGGTGAGTTCAGGTGACTGGTAAAAAAGCAGTTACTCTCGAGGTATTTTTGGTGTAGTGTTCATGGAAATCAAGAGAATCCATACAACAATTTGGTATTTAAGTGAGATACATTTAAACAGAAAAAAATCAAGTGGTATGATTGCTCTATATTAATTTTTTATCAATAGGCTAAGAGGGAATATAAAATCTTAATGACAGAAAAAGAGTATGCAAAATATTATTTGTATGTTCTAAATAGCCCAATGAATAGTAAACAGTAAAATCCAACCTGAGTAATCCTTGTTCCAGCAATAAATTTCATAGCTGCTGTTGCTTCTTCTTCAGAAATGAAGACTCCATTTAAATGGGTAAGAGTCTTTAATCTGCCAATAACACTCAGCCTCAATGTGGCTGGCTTGGGAAAAACAAAAAAAATTTTTTGATTAATTATTAAATATGTTATGGCATGAAAATGAGTGTTTTCATGTCTTTCCATATAATTCAAAATCATACATTTCCTTGTTCATGACATATACCTAAAAATAAAAGCTTAATTATTTAAATAATAGTTGAAATTATATTTAATGATTAATCTATTTGTTTGAAGGTTGGTGATTCTACTCCGATGAGGGAGGGAAATCCCATAAGCTATTGAAAAGTGACTGCGGTGAAAAGTGTTAAAAGAACAACTGTAGTGACTCCTGTTTATCTAGATCAGCGGTAAGCTAGTCATCTCCATGTGTGATTCAATACGGATCTTTAGCCTTTGACAATCCAATTTGGCAACAGGGAGATAGCTGTAGTGTGATCATCCAGGAAATATGCTTTGGCAAAGGAAAAATATTATTCACTTTTACTGAGCAAAAAAGAAGAAATACAGCAATATAAACTTAGTAATATGGTCAATTTAATAGAACCAATTGTGCTTTAGTTTCCTTTTTAAAGGCTGAACACAACCTGATATACATCTTTTAAGGGCAGAGAAAGGAAGATTCTTGACTTTATAATCTTGGGACTTACTTTAAATACTTGAAGATATACTTAAGTATAGTCATGGAATATGGAAATTACCTAGCATTAACCTACATATTTTTGTAATGAGAAAAAATAATGTTCAGATTGCCTTTTTATAAGAGAACATAAGACTTTATAATGCAGGTTTATGAGGGGAGGTGATTTCTGGACTTAAAATTGAAAACAAGTAATGAATAATGCAAAATGCAAAATAAAATTGTAAAACATGTTGCTCAACCACAGATTAGGATATATTATAAATCAAATTATGTTTCTTCCTTAATAGTATGCCCCTCTCACTGTATTATATTATTCTTGGTTCCTATGCCTCATTAAAATACAGTTCCAGCACACTGAACTATATAAAATCTCTGGAGGTTTGCAAATGGCAATGACATCAATGACTCAAAGCAATAATGTTCTCAATCTATTAGAGGTTACAAAAAATCTGATATGAAATTATAGTCTGCTCTTATAGTAACATCTGATTCATTTGATCAGTATATTAAATCCAATTTATGAATGACTTCAACGAAAGAAGTCTAGAAAAATGAAGATGCTTTGCCTATCTCTGGCTATTACTGAATAGTAAAGTTAGTAGGGAAATGGCTCTGAAATAAAAATGTTTGCTTTTTAGTAACATGTCTGTGGCATACCTTTTGCCATGGATTATGTTGAATATCAAGAGTGAGAAGGCTTGTGGTGTGTTTGCATAACATATTTATTTCATCGCCAGATTTTTTCAGTTGATTCCAGCTCAAGTCTAAGTGCTTCAGTTTCATCAGACCTCTAAATCCCTCAAGGGTTATCACATGGTTATGGCTTGCATCCAAATATTCAAGGTTATACTGCAACACATATAAATAAAAGTTATGCTAAGAGAATCATAATTTGTATTTACAAAATAGTTTCTCTGTGGTTCTTTACATACTTAACACACTTCTTGCTAATTCTCACAGGACATATAAACAGTAGTTATGTTGCAATGATGGTATCAACATACGTATTTGTCTAAAGAGCCACAGGTATTTTGTTTTAGTAATTCTCTTTTAATTCATATTTTACCCTTGTAACATAGAGTGGCAATGTCTGTTTTCATAGCAGAGGAGACATAAAGAAACCATCAAGATAATTTATCCCCAACAAACAAAACATACTTTTTAATATATAGGCTTCTGGTTTATACGGTTGAGCCCCATAGCCTGCTTTAAAAAGGTTCATCTTCAGAGTTAGAAACTAAACCTACTAACTCAATACTAATAATTTTCTTTTTAAAAAGTGCATACTTTTAAGTAATAATTTTCTTAAATCATAAAAGTAACACATGTTCCTTGTTGGAAATTTGGAAAATGTAGCAAATACATGAAAAGAAAAAATAGAAAACATATATAATCCCATTGCTCAGAAAGAGCCACTGAAAGCACTGTTTTTTATTATATACACATATTTTTTCTTATGTAAAACATACATAATTTTGTATCCTTTTAACATTTTTCCACATTATTAGATCTTCTTAAAGATGATTTTTTATGACTGCATAATATTTAACTATGTGATCATAATTTTAAAAAACATTTTAATATAGATCTCTATGTTTCTAATTGTTGGCAACACAGCAACAAACATCCATGAGAGTTATTCTCTAATTGCAGCTCCAAAGTATTTTTCAGCACAGGTTTTCGGAAACAGAATCACTGGTTCTTAGACTTTCTGTATTGTTAAGACTCTTGATAAATACTGCCAAGTAGATTTCAAGGAAGTTTTACCAACATTTTCTTCCAACAGTAGACTAAGAGAATGCCCATTTTCTCAAATACTCACTGATCCACCTGCCTTGTTTTAATTTACATTATTACTGGTGAAGTTGAACGTTTTTCTATGTGTTTATACTGGTCATTTTAAAATTCTTTGTTTATTGCCTTTCTTATCTTTGGCTATTTATCTATTCATATCTTCATCTTATTTGTTTGTAAGAAATCTCTAAGACTTTAATTTGTTATGTTTGATTTTTCTACAACTTAATTCAAACAACTCTTTAAATTCAGAATAGAATTAGTGATTCTTTTATAAGGTATAATTCTTATTGTTGGGATAGAACTTCTTATAGTGGTTCAGATTTCAAGAGTTGAATCAAAACCTAAAAAAATTTCTGAAACTAAACAATTACTGACTTTTTATTATCAGAAGCAAGCATCAGCAAAACAAAACAAAAACTATCACTTACTATAATCATTTCTTGGACAAAAGGATATTTGGCAGTAAAAAACTATTAAGGCCATAACTTTAAAAAAAAAAAAAACACCTTTAAGTAAAGTAAATTAGGCTTTATAAAAATTTACTACATGGCCCTTCTGTTCCCAATTTTCATCATAAGCTGATGAAAACTTGTCCCACATTGTGGCACCTGCCTATAGACCAGCATTTGGGAACTACACATCATAAAAAAATAACTGTCTTCTGCCTGGGCGCAGTGGCTCACGCCTGTAATCCCAGGACTTTGGGAGGCTGAGGCGGGTGGATCACGAGGTCAAGAAATCGAGACCATCTGGCCAATATGGTGAAACCCCGTCTCTACTAAGAATACAAAAATTAGCTGGGCGTTGTGGTGCATGCCTGTAGTCCCAGATACTCAGGAGGCTGAGGCAGGAGAATCGCTTGAACCCAGGAGGTGGAGGTTGCAGTGAGCCAAGATCATGCCACTGCACTGCAACCTGGCTACAGAGCAACATTCCGTCTCAAAAATAAAATAAAATAAAACCAAAAAAAAACCTGTCTTCTTCCATCCCTTGAAAATGGGGGGGGAGGGAAATCTTTATTTCTGTATCTTCAGGACATAAAACAGATTCCAGGAACTCATTGAATATTCATGAAACAGTATTTCAGTTTTGCGATAGCATTTTGTTTTAATATTTCTTGTGCTTCAGTTTAAAAATCTCTCTTAAGTTACAGTACAGTACAGTCCAACTTACAAAGATTAAAACTCAAAACACCTCTTAAATTTTCTTGGGATACTGGTTTATTCTGTAAATGTAGGTTAGCTATCTCTATACATCAGGAACAACCTCGCAACAGATTTCTCATTCGGAAAGATAATATATTGAGTATTGTTTCAATAAAAAATTAGAATTGTAAATTAGAATTGTAATTTTTATCTAGATCAAGGTTGCAAATAGCCATTTATATTTGTCTTTCCCTAGTCAACACTAATTATGGTGGAGCTATTTGCAGAGAAAACATCTCTTTCTATTTCCTTCTCCCAGATATTCTCTTCCTGATAGTGCTGGTAAGTGAATGACAGACATGCAGCTTATTACATTTCAATTTACCTTATGTGGATATCTTGTTTAGATTTTTGAAAAATTCCATAAAACTATATGGTGTATTTATTTATTTTCTATGACTTATGAATCCCAGTCCTTCCACTGCATAAAGAAAGCCTTCGTTTGAATACACTGATACACAAGGCAAGGCCAGGAATGATGAACACTGTAACAGCGATACATTTACTTTCTACAACCTAGTAGAACCAGCTTACCTCACTGATACGAGAAGCATGCAAGAAGGGCATAGAAATTGTCCCTTTTAGTACACACTTAAGGAAAATGACAGTAACGATGAGTATCGCACAGCAAATTTAAAAACTTAAAAAATAGGAATTATAAGTGAGTGATTAAATTAGATCATAACCTTTTACAATACTGGAATAAATATAATAGTAAACATGGATATAAAACCAAGTATTAGCGAATATAAAGGCAGAGGCAACAAAAGTTTTCAAATGCTGTGAATCCACACGTAAAAACAGAGCAAATAGATAAAACCAAATTTTCATGGACAACGTTTATAAGAAAACTACATGACAAGGTTGCTCTATAGGCTCCAAAAGAAGTTGGTAGCGATAAACCACCACCAACACAAGACCTGCATGGTATTCATGTGGGAGAAGAAGGAAGTGTCAGGGCAGCATCTAATGTACCTGAAAACAGGAGAGCCCCAAAATAGTCAACAAATATTCACTGGAATGCGTGGAGACCAATTTACAGCAATTGAAATAGGGAGGGGTTTTGCTCTCTTCAATACCAGATGAGTACATGGGATCCACAGTAAAAAGGTCTGAAGGGGCCTGGTACAGTGGCTCTTGTAATCCCAGCACTTTGGGAGGCTGAGGCAGGAGAATTGCTTGAGACCAGGAGTTTGAGACCAGCCTAGGCAACATAGTGAAACCCCATCTCTACAAAATTGTTTTTTAAAAATCAGCAGGGTGTGGTGGCATGCACCTTAGTTCCAGCTACCCAGGAGGCTGAGCAGGGGGATCACTTGAGACCAGGAAGTTGAGGCTACAGTGCACTCTATGATTACGCCATTGCATTCCAGCCTAGGTGACAGAGTGAGACCCTGTCTAAAACTGAAAAAAGAAAAAGAAAAAAGAAAGGTCTGAAGAAAGCAGTCCCTGGAGCAGTCTAGCCCCTATGAATCTAAAAACCATTCCACTAGGACTCTCTTCAAGACAGAATCCTTCTCATAGAAGAAACTGCTGGGGCTAAACTCAAAATTAAACAGGATAAGGACAAGAGAGGTGAATAAAAAAGAAGGTCTAGGCTGGGCGCAGTGGCTCACGCCTGTAATCCCAGCACTTTGGGAGTCAAGGCAGGCAGATCACCTGAGGTTGGGAGTTCGAGACCAGCCTGACCAACATGGAGAAACCTTATCTCTACTAAAAATACAAAATGAGCTGAGCATGGTGGTGTGCACCTGTAATCCCATCTACTCTGGAGGCCAAGGCAGGAGAATCACTTGAATCTAGGAGGCGGATGCTGCGGTGAGCTGAGATTGTGCCATTGCACTCCAGCCTGGGCAACAAGAGCAAAACTCCATCTCAAAAAAAAAAAAAAAAAAAAAAAGAAGGAAAGAAAAATGCCTAAAGTGGAGGATTGGAGTAGAGCCAAAAAAATCTCAGAAAGTAAGCATTACAATTTTTAAACAGTACATATAAACAACAGAAGAAGAAGATCTGTGAAGGTAGGAAAACTTTCCTACCTCATTTTAAAAGTTAAGAAAAACTAATTTCATTTGCAAATGAGCAGAGAAAAGTACCGAGGTCAAATTCAAGACAAAGCTATGGTGGGAGTGTGGAGAGGGGGAAGACAGAGGTTAATATTGCCGCTAGCAAAAAAGTACACCAGAAAAATATGCTCAAGAAACATATCATGACTATTAACCTACCATTTTAAAACAAACAAAAAGATATAAAGAATAATATGAGACATAAAATAACAGTGTAAATCTTGATTACAAAAATTTAAAAACTGTTTTAAAAGTGGAGTGAAAGGACCCAGAAAAAATGAAATAAAATAATAAAATAATTTAAGAAAGACTAAATTAGTCATATCCAAGAGTGAATAAAAAATAGATAACACTTTGAAAAGAAATGCAAGGTGAAAAAGTGAAAAAAAATTAAGATAAGAAATGAATGAAGAGACAAAAAGGATTGAAGAGAAAGTGACAAATACTGATGATAAAGAAGATTTCACATATGGATAATGGGGGTCCCTGAAGACGAAGACAAAAGCAAGGAAATAGAAAAATTGCTAAAAATATTCACATTTAAAACATCTTTCCTGAAAGAAAAAATGATTTTAAACTACATATTGGAAGATCATACTGTGAATCTGAAAAAACAACCCGGAACAACCAACACCAAGACAAATGCTAGTGAACTTATTAGATTTTAAAGAAAACTAAAAAAGTTATTTGGCCATCTAGAAGGGAAGAAAAGTTTGTGATTTATAAAGGGTAAAAAAAATCATACATTCTCATCAGACTTTCTACAACAACACTTTGTGATAGAAGAAAATGAAGTAACATTTAAGATGCCCCAAAAAATAAATTGTGAGCCAAAGATTTTATATCTAGCCAAACCACCTTTCAAGTATAAAGGACATAGCTAAACTGTTATTAACATTCAGTAACGGAAGGGGTATTATTCCTATAAGCCCTTCCTGATGATCTATAATAGGATATATTTCAGACAACCAAAATGTGTAGAGAGATACCAAAATAAAGACTGGTGATGAGAAGTAAATATACAATTACCAATGAATTAAAAGAGAGAGTATACAGAGCATAAGGCTACATGCAATGACAATATAGTTATAGTATAATTATTTTAATTATTTTTTAAAATGGGGAAGAATGGGAAGAACATACACAAAATTTTTAGAAAATCTTTCCAGTAAATTATATTGATAATAGTATAAGTACTATCATTATGACACTGTTATGTGTACGATAGTAGATAAAACAATGAGTAATTATTAAATATTCTACCATCTTGTATCCTTAAGAATCAGGATTCTTGGTATGAGAAAAGTATACATATGTAAGTAATAGAGAAGAAATTAAAAGCTTTGTGGTCTTGAACCTGAATTGGAAGTATAAAAATTTCATGAGGTTGTGCATGCAACACACATGCACACATATATTCATATTCTCTCCAACAAGTTCAGTCCAGTGAAAAGACCTAGAAATGATGACCAATTGCATTGTGTTTCTGAAGGACCACTTCTGTCTAAAAGAAACTAAAGTTTCTTGAAGACATGGCTGATACCGTGTCTGCAACAGAAAATATATAAGATGTGTATGGATATAAGATGTGTATGGAACATCTTTTTATACCAATGTCAAATAAGCTATCAAAGACTATTAGGGTCATGGCAAAATAAGTTAACTTTGAAAAGCTCTCACTGGTTAAAGATGAGACAATCTGAGCTTCAAACATGATAAAAAATTACAATGGATTGAATATAAGCAAATATGGTGAAGTCCCTGCATTCATACTGTTATTAAAACAAGAGTTGCTCACTTTGGGAAATGATAGGGAACCAATTCACTATCTTGAAAATTGGTGGATAAGCATCTATTCTGTACTTTCCATGTGAATGCTACTACTGGGAAATAATAGATAATGAGAAATGTCTCTTTGTAAAAGTATTCCAAATAATAAACGAAATAATGATAGAATAAGAATATCACCATTTTGTAATCCCCAACGGCATTAAGTAATAATGGCTTTTGGCATCATAAAAGTGAGACAAGGAGATATCATGTGTCTCCTACAGTCTTGTCAAACATTAGTTTTGCCAGAAAAATGGAACCTGGGTCTGATCCTATCTCTGGATCCACCTGCCCATTTGCAGGAAATATAGAAAATGGAACGTATTTAGGGATGCATCTTAAGTAAGCAAATCCCAGGCTGCTGGAAACTCTTTTGGTCAAAAGGCTCAAGTATTTCTAGAGATAAAATATGGGAAATGGAAGGGAAATCTATCAATTAAAAGCGACTTAAAAGACAGAGTACAAAGATGTTAAGGTTGATCTCTGGGTGGTGAGAATGATTTGTCCTTGGCCTACATTTTCTGTTTTTATACAATGCATATAAACTTCCACTGTAATGATAACAAGTTGTTACAAATAATGTAACTGGTTGCCAAAAGCAACAAAAAAAGTATAGTACATTTTTTTTTAATGGCAAAACCAAACTATTGTGCTAGGGATGTACATTTGGGTGACTGAACTATCAGGAAAAAATCCAGGAAGACGATTACTGCAGAGGTTAGGATAATATTGTAGAGAGAGAAAGGCATGGGGCACATAGAAGAGGCTTTTGCCCTAGGTGGCAAAATTATATTTCTTGATCTGGGTACTGATTACAAGCATTTTCACCTTACAACAATGTACTAAGTCACATATGTATAGCATGTAATTCTCTGTATCTGTGTTTTATTTTATAACAAAAAGATGAAAAAATACACATAGACATCAATGTAGAGTTTCTCCTCTCTCTGGCCACCTCTAATAACCTTATAGTCATTTTTAGAGATTTGACATTTGAAAAGTCTATAGCTAGCCACCTTTACTCATCCTAAAATTTGAAAATACTACTTTGGCATAAAATTTACCCAGTTACCTTATCTGTAAAATGACTATGGTAATAGTCATTTAACA
The DNA here is from genome assembly GCF_049350105.2 of Macaca mulatta. NCBI lineage: Eukaryota > Metazoa > Chordata > Mammalia > Primates > Cercopithecidae > Macaca > Macaca mulatta. Next base: position 133,108,714 of record NC_133412.1, on the reverse strand, counting down.
AGTAGACTGTGAGGCAGTGATAATGAAAATAATTTTTATATTAAAGGTGAACACCACCACCACATAGCAAAATAAATGCTGGGCAGCTGGCTAAGCTCACTCTCCATCTAAAGTGTCTTGAATTAGTTTACTCTTTAAATCTGTGCCTAAGCAAAATTATAATGACTGTCATAACCTTTGGAAGTGCTGGCAAATAAATAGAAAAAAATAAAAATACCAAAAATCTACATACAGTCCTGAGACCTCTTTTAAAATACTTTTTCCTTCAGTTGCATACTGAATCCAGACTATCAGGGATTCTATTTACTTAAAAGGGCTTGGGCATACCAAAAGAAAAAGGAAGTGAGTTTAACACTAAATCTAAACCTAATGCCATTAACTAAAAGAAACAGCTCCCATTACAATGGTAGAAGAAATAATGTAAACGCTTTGATATAGTTGCAAGGAGCTGGAATAGAGAATGAATAAGAGCTGAAAATGATGATATATTCCGAAGAGATAAGTGAGTGACCAGGAACCCATGTAAGTAGGGGATGCTGGGTTGAAGTTCTGGAACCACATATGTAATTATTTTCGTTATATGATACATAACAAAATAAAAGCCAGACAAGATCCATGCCTATGTGTACATGTGCATTCCTGTATTGTCCTATGATACACAAGAAGGCAAACACAAATTCAACAAAATCTATGAATGTGATGTTCAGGTAAAAGGACAAGACAGAAAGAAAGATAAATAATAACCTGGATGAGCAGATGGGAGGAACTGACCATGTTAAGATGTAAAGTGGTGAACTATAAAATGAAAAAGAAATAGGGATTCATGAGAAAGAAAGAAGAGTGGGAAAACAAGAGTAGAAAAAAATGGAAATTACACCAAAGTACATTTTAAAAACAAATTTGAGAAGTTATTTTAATATATTATTTTTAAAGTAGATAGAAATGAGATATGACCACTGGTATGGATTTGGTCTGCAAACAAAAGTTCAACCCAAGACCTGTTTTAGAGAAAGTAACATAATACAGTATATGTATTTAGGCTGATTTAGGCTGCATAATCTTGTAAATGGTAGATATGAAGCCATAATTACAAAAATAATTTATCCATTAATTATTTTATTTTACACTAATATTTCAAAAGGACAGTTCTTTTTTCAAATACTTATTCCAATTTATCATTTGTCCTCTGACTTCATGATCTTTTTTCTGCTCCAAAATTTTTTTCTTTTTATTTTATAGCTGTTCCTTTGGGAGCAGGCCTAACTCCTGGACAGTGTGCCCAGAGTCAGCACAGTTTTTAAAAAATATTAAATTGGATATATGGGGGTCGGGCGGCACCCAAGATGGCCGAATAGAACAGCTCCAGCCTCCAGCTCCCAGCGTGAGTGACACAGAAGATGGGTGATTTCTGCATTTTCAACTGAGGTGCAGACCGACACCTCACACCTCACACGGCTGGGTACACCTCTGAGACAAAGCTTCCAGAGCAAGAATCAGACAGCAACACTCACTGTTCAGCAATATTCTATCTTCTGCAGCCTCCGCTGCTGATACCCAGGCAAACAGGGTCTAGAGTGGACCTCAAGCAAACTCCAACAGACCTGCAGCTGAGGGTCCTGACTGTTAGAAGGAAAACTAACAAACAGAAAGAACACCCACACCAAAACCCCATCAGTACGTCACCATCATCAAAGACCAAAGGCAGATAAAACCACAAAGATGGGGAAAAAGCAGTGCAGAAAAGCTGGAAATTCAAAAAATCAGAGCGCATCTCCTCCTCCAAAGGAACGCAGCTCATCGCCAGCAATGGAACAAAGCTGGATGGAAAATGACTTTGATGAGTTGAGAGAAGAAGGCTTCAGTCAATCAAACTTCTCAGAGCTAAAGAAGGAACTACATAAGCAGCGCAAAGAAACTAAAAACCTTGAAAAAAGAATGGATGAATGGATAACTAGAATAATCAATGTGGAGAAGACCATAAAAGAACTGATAGAGATGAAAACGATGAAAACCATGACACGAGAACTACATGACAAATGCACAAGCTTCAGTAACTAACTCGATCTACTGGAAGAAAGAGTATCAGTGACTGAAGATCAAATGAATGAAATGAAGCGAGAAGAGAAGTGTAGAGAAAAAAGAGTAAAAAGAAATGAACAAAGCCTCCAAGAAATATGGGATTATGTGAAAAGACCAAATCTACATCTGATTGGTGTGCCTGAAAGTGACGGGGAAAATGGAACCAAGTTGGAAAACACTCTGCAGGATATCATCCAGGAGAACTTCCCCAACCTAGTAAGGCAGGCCAACATTCAAATTCAGGAAATACAGAGAACGCCACAAAGATACTCCTCGAGAAGAGCAACTCCAAGACACATAATTGTCAGATTCACCAAAGTTGAAATGAAGGAAAAAATGTTAAGGGCAGCCAGAGAGAAAGGTAGGGTTACCCAAAAAGGGAAGCCCATCAGACTAACAGCAGATCTCTCGGCAGAAACCCTCCAAGCCAGAAGAGAGTGGGGGCCAATAGTCAACATTCTTAAAGAAAAGAATTTTCAACCCAGAATTTCATATCCAGCCAAACTAAGCTTCATAAATGAAGGAGAAATAAAATCCTTTACAGCCAAGGATATGCTTAGAGATTTTGTCACCACCAGGCCTGCCCTACAAGAGATCCTGAAGGAAGCACTAAACATGGAAAGGAAGAACTGGTACCAGCCATTGCAAAAACACGCCAAAATGTAAAGACCACCGATGCTAGGAAGAAACTGCATCAACTAACGAGCAAAAGAACGAGCTAATATCATGATGACAGCATCAAGTTCACACATAACAATATTAACCTTAAATGTAAATAGACTAAATAGTCCAATTAAAAGACACAGACTGGCAAATTGGATAAAGAGTCAAGACCCATAGCTTGCTGTATTCAGGAGACCCATCTAACATGCAGAGACACACATAGGCTCAAAATAAAGGGATGGAAGAAGATCTACCAAGCAAATGGAAAACAAAAAAAAAAAAGCAGGGGTTGCAATCCCAGTCTCTGATAAAACAGACTTTAAACCATCAAAGATCAAAAGAGACAAAGAAGGCCATTACATAATGGTAAAGGGATCAATTCATCAGGAAGAGCTAACTGTCTGAAATATATATGCACCCAATACAGGAGCACCCAGATTCATAAAGCAAGTCCTTACAGACTTACAAAGAGACTTAGACTCCCATACAATAATAATGGGAGACTTTAACACCCCACTGTCAACATTAGACAGATCAACAAGACAGAAAGTTAACAAGGATATCCAGGAATTGAACTCAACTCTGCACCAGGCAGATGACCTAATAGACATCTACAGAACTTTCCACCCCAAATCAACAGAATATACATTCTTCTCAGCACCACGTCGCACTTATTCCAAAATTGACCACATAGTTGGAGGTAAAGCACTCCTCAGCAAATGTAAAGAACAGAATTTATAACAAACTCTCTCTCAGACCACAGTGCAATCAAACTAGAACTCAGGACTAAGAAACTCAATCAAAACCGCTCAACTACATGGAAACTGAACAACCTGCTCCTGAATGACTACTGGGTACATAACGAAATGAAGGCAGAAATAAAGATGTTCTTTGAAACCAATGAGAACAAAGATACAACATACCAGAATCTCTGGGACACATTTAAAGCAGTGTGTAGAGGGAAATTTATAGCATTAAATGCCCACAAGAGAAAGCAGGAAAGATCTAAAATTGACACCCTAACATCACAATTAAAAGAACTAGAGAAGCAAGAGCAAACACATTCAAAAGCTAGCAGAAGGCAAGAAATAACTAAGATCAGAGCAGAACTGAAGAAGATAGAGACACAAAAAACCCTCCAAAAAATCAGTGAATCCAGGAGCTGGTTTTTTGAAAATATCAACAAAATTTATAGACTGCTAGCAAGACTAATAAAGAAGAAAAGAGAGAAGAATCAAATAGACACAATAAAAAATGATAAAGGGGATATCACCACCGACCCCACAGAAATACAAACTACCATCAGAGAATACTATACACACCTCTATGCAAATAAACTGGAAAACCTAGAAGAAATGGGTAATTTCCTGGACACTTACACTATCCCAAGACTAAACCAGGAAGAAGTTGAATCCCTGAATAGACCAATAACAGGCTTTGAAACTGAGGCAATAATTAATAGCCTACCAAACAAAAAAGGTCCAGGACTAGATGAATTCACAGGAAAATTCTACCAGAGGTACAAGGAGGAGCTGGTACCATTCCTTCTGAAACTATTCCAGTCAATAGAAAAAGAGGGAATCCTCCTTAACTCATTGCATGAGGCCAACATCATCCTGATACCAAAGCCTGGCAGGGACACAACAAAAAAAAGAGAATTTTAGACCAATATCCCTGATGAACATCGATGCAAAAATCCTCAATAAAATACTGGCAAAGCGAATCCAGCAGCACTTCAAAAAGCTTCTCCACCACGATCAAGTGGGCTTCATCCCTGGGATGCAAGGCTGGTTCAATATACGCCAATCAATAAACATAATCCAGTATATAAACAGAACCAAAGACAAAAACCACATGAGTATCTCAATAGATGCAGAAAAGGCCTTTGACAAAATTCAACAGCCCTTCATGCTAAAAACTGTCAATAAACTAGGTATTGATGGGACATATCTCAAAATAATAAGAGCTATTTATGACAAACCCACAGCCAATATCATACTGAATGGGCAAAAACTGGAAGCATTCCCTTTGAAAACTGGCACAAGACAGGGATGCCCTCTCTCACCACTCCTATTCAACATAGTGTTGGAAGTGCTGGCCAGGGCAATCAGGCAAGAGAAAGAAATAAAGGGTATTCAGTTAGGAAAAGAGGAAGTCCCTGTTTGCAGATGACATGATTGTATATTTAGAAAACCCCATCGTCTCAGCTGAAAATCTCCTTAAGCTGATAAGCAACTTCAGCAAAGTCTCAGGATACAAAATCAATGTGTAAAAATCACAAGCTTTCCTATACACCAATAACAGACAAACAGAGAGCCAAATCATGAGTGAACTCTCCTTCAATATTGCTTCAAAGAGAATAAAATACCTAGGAATCCAACTTACAAGGGATGTGAAGGACCTCTTCAAGGAGAACTACAAACCACTACTCAACGAAATGAAAGAAGACACAAACAAATGGAAGAACATTCCATGCTCATGGATAGGAAGAATCAGTATTGTGAAAATGGCCATACTGCCCAAGGTAATTTATAGATTCAATGCCATCCCCATCAAGCTACCAATGACTTTCTTCACAGAATTGGAAAAAACTACTTTAAAGTGCATATGGAACCAAAAAAGAACCCACATTGCCAAGACAATTGTAAGCCAAAAGAACAAAGCTGGAGGCATCACGCTACCTGAATTCAAACTATACTACAAGGCTACAGTAACCAAAACAGCATGGTACTGGTACCAAAACACACATATAGACCAATGGAACAGAATAGAGCCCCCGGAAATAATACCACACATCTACAGCCATCTGATCTTTGACAAACCTGACAAAAACAAGAAATGGGGAAAGTATTCCCTACTTAATAAATGGTGCTGGGAAAATTGGCTAGCCATAAGGAGAAAGCTGAAACTGGATCCTTTCCTTACTCCTTATACAAAAATTAATTCAAGATGGATAAGAGACTTAAACGTTAGACCTAAAACCATAAAAACCCTAGAAGAAAACCTAGGTAATACTATTCAGGACATAGGCATGGGCAAAGACTTCATGTCTAAAACAGTAAAAGCAATGGCAGCAAAAGTCAAAATTGACAAATGGGATCTCATTAAACTAAAGAGCTTCTGCACAGCAAAAGAAACTACCATCAGAGTTAACAGGTAACCTACAGAATGGGAGAAAATTTTTGCAATCTACTCATCTGACAAAGGGCTAATATCTAGAACCTACAAAGAACTCAAATTTACAAGAAAAAAAAAAAAACAACCCTGTCAAAAAGTGGGCAAAGGATATGAACAGACACTTCTCAAAGGAAGACATTCATACAGCCAACAGACACATGAAAAAATGCTCATCATCACTTGCCATCAGAGAAACGCAAATCAAAACCACAATGAGATACCATCTCACACCAGTTAGAATGTCAATCATTAAAAAATCAGGAAACAACAGGTGCTGGAGAGGATGTGGAGAAATAGGAACACTTTTACACTGTTGGTAGGACTGTAAACTAGTTCAACCATTGTGGAAAACAGTGTGGCGATTCCTCAAGGATCTAGAACTAGAAATACCATTTGACCCAGCCATCCCATTACTGGGGATATACCCAAAGGATTATAAATCATGCTGCTATAAAGACACATGCACATGTATCTTTATTGCAGCACTATTCACAATAGCAAAGGCTTGGAATCAACCCAAATGTCCATCAGTGACAGACTGGATTAAGAAAATGTGGCACATATACATCATGGAATACTATGCAGCCATAAAAAAGTATGAGTTCGTGTCCTTTGTAGGGACATGGATGCAGCTGGAAACCATCATTCTCAGCAAACTGTCACAAGAACAGAAAACCAAACACTGCATGTTCTCACTCATAGGTGGGAATTGAACAATGAGATCACTTGGACACAGGAAGGGGAACATCACACACCAGGGCCTATTGTGGGGAGGGGGTGGGGGGAGGGATAGCATTAGGAGATATACCTAATGTAAATGACCAGTTAATGGGTGCAACACACCAACATGGCACATGTATACATATGTAACAAACCTGCACATTGTGCACATGTACCCTAGAACTTAAAGTATAATAATGAAAAAAAAATTGGCAGATGTTCAAGGTGTATAATTTAATGATTTTATATAGCTGTGTAATGATTACCGTAATCAAATTAACACATCCATCACCACCCTTGCTGTGCATTAGATACCTAGAACATGTCTAATTTATAACTAAAAGTTTATACCCTTTGACCAATATCTCCCCATTTCCCCTAGCCCTTAGACCCTGATAACCACCATTCTACTTTCTGCTTCTATGAGTTTCACTTTTTTAGATTCAAAGGAACAGTTCTTACCAAGTGGTATACATCATCTAAACAGGTAAATTCATTAAAGCTAATATTTAGTTTTCGAAGTCCTGTTAACTTGGAGAGATCTCTCAATTTACTCAAGCTGTTTCCATGTAGATTCAGACTCTGAAGTAAAATAAAATATACATTAAAAAATAATACAGGTTACGTTCTACATCAAACTGAAGTGTGGATATCTAAAATGTTTAGAACAATTATTTGAGTCAGTATACTACAAAATATATGTTATTTTAAATAACATTAAGAAACTGTCAAAAAGGAAAAAATCTATCATGTAAAAAGATAGTTTGTAATAGTATCACTAGACGTGGTTCTTGATTAATATGATTTCTCACTTGGTCTAAGTTTATCAGCAATTGGCATGAAATTCTTTTTAGAAAACAAATATATGTGTTAAGATATTTATTAGGGTAGATCTATTTCTCAGGCTAACCAGTGAACAATGGAGACCATAAAAATTTGGGGTATCAGGTAGGATACCTTATGGAAGAGAGATGGCAGGAAAATGTATGAGGGCACCAAACCAAAGAAGAAAGGCTGAGGCTATATGGTTTTCTGTCTTTATACCATTATGAGTGATATCACGTGAAGACTGTATTCATGTATAGCTCACAGAATAAACAAGGGTACAAGAAAATGTATTAATGCAACTGACTACAGTATCGAGTATCTATCTCCCAGCTATCTTCATTCACCACCACCATTATGCCTTATATTGTGGACATAACAAAATTCCTAGAAGGGAGAAACAATTAAATTTCTAATAGCTGTCAAAATTAGCTAAAATTGTTAAAGGCCAATTTATGCAGACTAGTGATTTTACAAGTTACATATGGGTATCATCCATGATATATTCTACAGAACCCTTACATTTAACCTGTCCACAACTGAATTTATCTTCCCTATGTGTCTGATACAGAGCTTCACTATCTAACATACTGCTGATCACCCCATTTCCCTCTTTTCTTTATACATTTGACTGTAGAGCTGTTTCTCAAACGGGCCACACCATTACATCACCACTATCAGTGCCTTAGCAGACTTAGGCAGTGGTAGTGGTGATATAATGGTGCAGCTGGTTTTCTGGTTATCCAGAGAAGAAATGAATGGATTTTTCTTTTGGATAGTGCAATAGTTTTCTACTGAATTTCTATACCACCAGTCTGATTTCAGTTAATTCCATTCATAAGCTATCAAAGTTAGGGTCTTTAAAGAGAGTCTGTTCCTTAAACAGAAGAATCTAAACTTTAAAATTTGGTTTCCAAAATCCATCCTAATTTGGCTACAACCTCATACTCTTCCAGCCCTGGCTTCAAGCGTCTTTCTTGAATTCCAACCTACATCTTTACCCTCCACCACTGTAACACTATATTCTTGGCACACTAAATTTTTCAGTGTTCCCTGAAGACATCTGGATCTTTCAAAACCATGTTTCTACAGGTAAGAATATTTTATCTGTCTGGAAGATGTAAACAACTAAATTTCTCATGTCCTTCAGAAATCCACTCAAAGCTCACCTCTTTCTATAAATCTCTCCCAGTAACCCTGAGCTTCCCACATGTGTTCACATATCTATTTCCTCCACTAAATTGATGTTTTTGATGCAGGTAAACTAATTTCTTACTAAAATAGTAAATCTAGATATTATAGTGCAGAAATAACAATTTCTCAGTACTGTCAGCCAGAAGATTGCTCTTATTATACTGCACATTTACAGACACAGGACAGGGCCTCTGTTGCATAACTCTAGAGGCATCCTACTCCCTTTATCTTGTATTGAGTTCTATTCAGTTATATAATGAATGGCACTCAAAGGGTACACTAAAGAGAATATAATGTGAATTTTGCCTTCTGGAGTTGTGCAATATTGCAATAGTAGAGTACAGAGAGTCTGGTTGGAAGGCTGGGGTAATAGTCTAGGTCAGAAATTGTAGTAGTTTGGATAGAGTGGTAGCAGCAGATCTGAAATGAACACATCTAAAAGTCAGACATGGAAGTAGGCCTAATAGCTCAATAGAATTGTCTCAGCATAAAGTAAGTCACTTTAATAAGTAACCTGATTTCTGTTGATTAATTTTGTAAAGATCCCATATTCTATGTTGATTAATTCTAGAAGCTTATTAAAAACTTATCTGCCTTTATCTTATTAAAGAGAGCTGACTGGTTATTCAGGAATAAAATCCCTTGCTAATTGGAAGGCCACCTCAAATGGCTATTGAGCACTTGAAATGTGACTAGTCTTAATGTGCTCAGAGTGTAAATATACTTCAGAATTAAGAGTTAGGATGAAATTACCTCATTAATGAATATTCATACTGGTTCCATGTCAAAATGCTAATATTTTAGATATGCAAGTGCTATAGTTTGAATGTATCCCCCAAAAGTTCATGTGTTGGAAACTTAATCCTTCTGCCTTCATGAATGGATCAATGTCACTTTCAGAGGAGTGGGTCTATTATCTTGGGAGTAAATTTGTTATAAAACCAGCTCTATCTGGATCTGTTGCTCTTGCCTTATTGCCATGTGATGCCCACTGCCATTTTATGACACTGCAAGAGGCCCTCACGAGATGCAGGCACCATGCTCTTGGATGTCCTAGCCTCCAGAACGATGAGCTAAAAAAACTTATTTTCTTTATAAATTACTCACTCTGTGGTATTTTGTTTTAGAAATAGAAAACAAACTAAGACATTTCAGTTAAATAAAATGTATTATTAAAATTAATTTTACTTTTTAAAAATACTTTTAAAAACAGCCACTAGAGAAGTAAAAATTACATACGCGGTTCACATTATATTACTACTAGAGAGCACTGTTTTAATCCATGTAGAAAAAGAGAAATGGGCACTTTAGGTAGCATTGTACCTGGCATCATCAGACAGGCAGTTTAGTATCTTTTGACTTCACATGCTAGATTCTGATTCCAAATTCAAGATTTCTGTTTCAAAGCTGTATTCCTCACAATACTCACCACAATATGACTGTAAACGCTAGTTTTTGCAAGGGAAAGTATTGTTTTATCATCCAAACTAATCAGTTTTGGTCGGGCCTTGATTCTGGGCTCCATTTTTATAACTTCATCATCAAATTTCAAATCCTTGGAAAATACTGATCCTTCTGGGTTTTTTTTGCTTTCTTCTAGAATAACATTGTTGAATACAGAAAATAAAGAGGGTGACTTGACCTAAAAAATGTATTAAAAATATTGCAAAATCAGTTGCTGTATTTATCATTTTGAAAAACAAACAGGCTATGTAGAAAAGATGAGTTGACATTTTTAGTTATACAGTCATATCTGTGATTATCAGAATCACATTAGGACATCTATGAGAACAGATTAAAATTGTAGGCTACGCATGGTGTATCTATTCCCACCCACTGAAAATTTCTTAAAACTGGCAAAAGATAATTTTAAAATATTTCATAACAGTGAAGAGGGTACCTACAAAGGTCTAGAAATTGTGACACATAAATCAGAAAGGACTGAATTGACAGGTAAATAGGATCAGAAATGTAACCTCTGGCTAAAGAATATGCAGGAGATAAACACTTTTAAAATCAGATCCAGAGAAACTTGAACAAAGAGCAATTAGTTACCTTAATTATCAGGTAATTCAGTAATTATGGTAAGAATTGTGGATGAATGAGCAAGAGCCACATAAACAAACAGAACTGGTTCTAGAAGAAACGAAAATACTTCATCAGAGAATTTTTAAAAATCTAGGACAATAAAGTATCTGTGATAAAAGAATAAGCTGCTATGGAAAAGAAAAGGACATACACTTCGAAGCTAAAATAAAAACAATTATTGAAATAAAAATTTAGTAAATACCCTGAGAAACAAGTGGATATGGTAGCAGATCAAATTAGCAATGTTGAAGCTAAGATTGAGAAAATATTTCAAAACAAATAATTTTACAATAGAGTATAAAATAGAAGAGAAAAAATTAAAAGGCATGAAGGATCAATTTGGAACATCCAATATTTAACTAATAGGGGTGTTCCAGAGGGCCTAATAGAGAACGGAAGAGAAGAAATAACCAAGGAACTAAGCGAAGCAAGCTTTCCAGAAGAGAAGAAAGAATTGAATCATCACATCAAAAGAGCTCATAAAGTGGCAAGCAGGAGGAGGATGATAGGTCTTTGCTGACATCATTGAATGGTCACAACTGCCAGGTATTGCCCATCTCTTGACTTGTTATGTGAGTTAAATGAACTTCTATCTGCTTACTGTTTGTCTGGGTTTCTGTATCTTTTGCTAAAGGCATACTTGACTAATATAATCCTACTCATTATAGCAATATAACATATAAATGCCCAGAACTAAACAAGAAATGTTGGAGACCTATATAAAGAAAACTGTAAGACAGGACCTGAGTAAATGGAGTAGATAGACTATCATGTTCCTAGAACAAGAAGTCCAATACTGCAAAGTAGTCAGTTCACACCAAATTAAGTTTTAAATTCAATATAATTTCAATCATATTTTAATAGGATTTTAAAATAGAGCTTGACAAGCTGTTCTAAATTTTATTTGGAAAAAGATACTGTTTAAGAATAGTCAAAAACAGTTTAAAAAGATGAGTGGGGACAGAGGAAGGGGATTTTCCTTATCACATATCAAGATATATGAAGTTTGTAATAACCAAAACAAATATGATAGTGATACAAAATTAGATGAAAGAGCTCGATGGAACAGAATAGATTCATATAGACAGATTCCTAATGTATGCAAATAATTTTAATAATAAAGATTGTATTTCAAAATAGAGCAGAAAAGGTAATGCCTAAATAAGTATTTATTCATTTAAAAAATTGACCACTTTTCTACCTCACACACCATAAAACAATTTCTAGATGGATTTAAAAAGTTAAAGGCTTTAAAACAAGTTATGTAAGTATTGTAAGAAAATAAAGAATATTTATTACAGGCTTTTTGAAATAAGACATAAAATTCAGAATCCATACAGGATAAGATTGAGAGAGCTGACCTCTTAAAAATTAACTTGTGAATTACAAATTAAAATGACGAGTTTTTTCTTACAATTAAAATTAAAAGGCAAGTGACAGAAAATATTTGCAACATATATAAGATAAATGATTTTTAATTTTTTTAATTTTTAAATTTTTTTGTAGAGACAAGGTCTCACTATGTTGCCCAGGCTGGTCTCAAACTCCTGGGCTCAAGTAATCCTCTCACCTTGAACTCCTGGGATTATAGGTGTTAGCCACCATGCCTGGGCTAAGATAAAGTACTAATATCTAGAATGTATGTAAGGATTTTCCCAATGAATACAAGAAAGACAGACTTTAATAGAAAATGGTCAAAATATATAACAGTTGGTTCATACAACTCTAAATAACTTTAAGCATATGACAGAATAAAATATCTTGTTTTTTGCCTGCCATACTGGCCAAAAGAGACTGATAATATCTTGTGTTGGCAAATGTAATGGGGCATGCACTGTCAAACACACTTGGAAATTTGTAAAACAGTCAAGTCTTTGTGGAGAGAATTTGGCAAAATCTAACAAAATTTAAGATGCATATATCCTTTGACTCTCCAAGTTTTACAAATCTATCCTGTAGAGAAACTTCCATATTTGTATAAAGATACATCCACAATGATGTTCACTGAAATATTATTTTAAATAATAAATATGGACACAATCTATCAACAGGGGACTAGTTAAATAAATTAGTATTACTGAATAATATACAGCCACCAAAATAATGAAATACCCATCTATATGTACTACAGTGGAAATATGTTCAAAACATACTGTTAAAGGCAAAAAAATCACAGAATACTTAGACCTTATTTCTACTATGTCAAATGGTATCTGTTATTATATATGCAAATGCATAGAAAAAGGATTGAAAGCAAACCCATAAAACTGTTAACAGTGCATTCCCTGGTGAAGGAGAATGGCAGGCAGTGAGGTTAAAGTGAGGGCAAAATGTTCATGTTTATTCTTCAATGTAGTTTCAATGTATTTTGAATATTCAAAGTAGACTCAATCTTTTCCAGTGAGAGTACAGCCATATATTAATCATTTGATTATTTGCCTAAAAAATATTAGTTGTCATAATGACTTGTTTTGAAAATTAAGTTATTCACAAAATAGCAATTATACACACAGGCACATAATATAAACTTGACATAGCATTATTTGACTTCAAATTACCACTCTGTTCCCATTTAAGGAATTCGAGTCTTTAAAAATATGTAACAATTCATACCATTGTAATATACTCAAATTCAACAACGTATTCTGGCAAAACAAGGTCATGATCAAAGACAAACCACTTGCACTGCCGAACACTGCAATCACAGTTTCTTTGTCCCATGACAGAATCTAGAGTAAAAACAAAAACAAGCAAAGCAAACACATTGCCTCAAATTGAAAGATACTTTTTCATTCTTACATGGATTAATAAATAACAAACTCAATAAGTTGCAACAGTTATGTTACTGAAGATTTTTTCTTTCATTTTTAATAAATAACAAAGTCAGTAAGTTGCAACAGTTATATTATTGAGGATTTTTTCTTTCATCTTTTCCACTCTAGCTTTTTAGTTATATAAATACTTACTAGTCATCCTTTTACTACATAGACTAGTAGTGCTTAATTTTATTCATATCCTTTTCCTTTTCATACTTTTTCACTTTTCTATTCCATGTGTGGCCATGTAATTTTGACAAATGTATTTCTCTAAAACTCTTGTTAAAAGTTGGGTGGTTTTTAATTCTTTGAAAATGAACACACACACACACACACACACAAATAGATAATTACATTAAAATTTGCCAGATTATCTACCCACACCCATACATAAATGTCTTTAAGGTAGGAAACATAAAAATTATTAGTGGCTAGTAACAGATTTTTGTAGAAAATTCTGCAAACTTTGTTAAGTAGAAATAAAACTGTGAGTATCCGTATTAAACACAAACATTTTCCATTCAGAGAAATGAAACCACATTAATCTTTATGACAGACATACTTAGTAAATATTTCCGAGGAATGAACACTGAATTAACCATTGGGTAGTTGGATTGACTGATGGATTCTTTTTCATGGGCCTGAGCACTCTGGCCAAGGAAAACTTTTGTAATGAGGAGGATGCCTAAATATGAAAAAAAGAAGCAATTCTTAAGAATAATTAACTTTAATAATTTTCCAACATAACCTTCTTTATTGGCTTAAAGACTAAACTGTATGTATGTTCTGTAAACACAGAGATGCTGGCTCTCTTGTTTGCTACTGTATAGCGCATAGCACATTGCTCGATCCAAAATAGATGCTCAACAAATATTTATTGAATAAATGAAATGATTATAAAAGAGGTGTTGTGTGATTATATCAAGCAAAGCTTTACAGAAGAGGGAGGAGGAAAGAACACATTAATTTAGCAAGGTTTTTTAAGTAGTTAAAAATAAATTTTTGTTGTTGTTAACTGGGTAAAGGTTCAGTAGCACCTAGCACATAGCCTAGATGGTAGGAGACACTCGATATATGTCTACTTAATGAATAAACATTTCGTTTCCCTTTAGATTCTTAAGGATCCTTGGGATTCATTAAATCCTAAAGTCAAGAATCTAAAAACATAATTTATAATCATAATACATAAAACATTCAAATAAATTTTGTTTGCTTTTACTATGTACAAGATATAAAATGCAAATTAGGAGAACCTGATTGTTTTGGAAAACATTCCAGAAGGATCTAGCAGAACATTATGAGGTATTCTTAATATGAAAATGGAGAAGAATGATAAAGAACGAAAGGTTTTTTTCAAGTAAGGAGTTAAGGAGTTCTTTCTAGACTAAATAACCTGCTTAATTTTATAATTATTATTAACTGAATAAAAAAACTGCAAAACACATATAGTTTAGTTCAGAATGATTCACCTTAGCATTCTGGAACCTAGAATGTCATTCTTATAGAATTCAGTTAACACAATTTCTTTAGTACCATGGTCTCCAACCTTTTTGGCACCAGGGACTGGTTTCATGGAAGACAATTTTCCCGGAGACTGGGGATGGGAGGATGGTTTCAGGATGATTCAAGTGTATTATATTTATTGTGTACTTTATTTCTATTATTATTACATTGTAACATATAATGAAATAATTATACAACTCACCATAATGTAGAATCAGTGGGAGCCCTGAGCTTGTTTTCCTGCATCTAGATGGTCCCGTCTGGGGGTGATGGGAGACAAGTGACATATTATCAGGCATTAGGTTCTCATAAGGAGCACACAACCCAGATCCCTCGCATGTGCAGTTCACAATAGGGTTTGCGCCCCTATAAGAATCTAATGCTGTCACTGATGTGACAGGAGGTGGAGCTCATGCGGTAATGCGAATGATGGGGAGTGGCTGTAAATAAAGATGAAGCTTTGCTCACTTGCCCCCTGCTCACCTCCTGCTGTGTGGCCAGGTTCCTAATAGGCCACAAACTGCAACCAGTCGGAGGCCAGGGGTTGGAGACCCTGCTTTAGTAGGTTGGATGGTTGAGACTAAAGAATAGGTGTTCCTTACTCCCTGACCTGATCTATTGTCCATATTACACATTCTTTGGTACTATGCATTAATACTATATGTTTATAGCTCCTATATGATACTATGATTTTATATTTGTGATTATTAATATTTATAAGCACCATAAAGATGAAACTGTCTAGTTTGCATAGACTGTATCCCTTCCGGTGCCTAACACACAATAAGCATTCAATAAATACTTGTGGAACTAAAGAATGTGCAGTGGAAGAGGGTGAGGCAAGAAGGACATGATAAGCTGTAGTCTTTTTACCCAATCCGTGGGACCAGGGAATCTTTCCCAGAAGTGTCCTATAAATTGGTTTGTGTACTTATATTTCTACATATTCAAGCTGCAAATGAAGTACTAGTAACTATGAGTAAGTTATCAAAAATTTGTCTTACAAGTTATAAAGCAATCCATACACTTTCCAATTTGTCTTTAGCTAATTTTAACCTAAACCCAGGTTTTCTTATCATCTTACATTATGATGATTCAGGACAAATCAGGCCTACCTTCCGAAGTACTTTATATAATTATTATATAATTATCACATATATGGGCCAAATTCTTTTTTCTGTGAATTTGGTGTGTGTTTGTGTAGTGCATATATATATATAAAATATATATATAGCATATATATAATATATTTTTTATATATGCACTACATATATATGTTATATAATATGTATATTATATATGTAATATAATATATATGCTGAGTTTTTGCGAGACAACATAATGAACAAAAGCAGACTGTGAAAAATGTCCTTGAAAAGTTGAATTAAATATCTGAGTAACAAATGTTCCTCTTAATGCTGACATAATAATCACTCAGTAAGTATCTGTTAAAAGTGTGGCTAAATTAATGATGAGAAAGTCATGTATTACTACACTGGTAAATATGAAATAAAATGGTTTGAAGAACATCTCCTTGGTTGATAAAACCAAGTATCATAAATGATATGAAGATAATTAATGAATTTGAAGACTTAGAACTTAAAAGTTCAGAAACATGGCATATTTGTATTTACCATGTCTGAAGAGCTCATGCTTAAGAGAGTTTTTCTTCTCATCTTTGTGCTTTTGCTGTAAAAATTCAATTCTGGGACACTCACTTATACTTAAACTGTTAGAAAGAATGACGGCTTCTTTTTTGAGAGGCAACTGCAAAGAAAAAACAAAGTCTGAGTATTTTTATAAAATTGACAATACTTCAACTTCAATACAGAGGGTTTATTATTTTATGTTTATGTGTCTGGGCAAAGAAATCTGCAGGCCAGACTCACTGAAAAGAAATAGATAACCTTCATGTGCAACTTCATTTGGCAAAGCCATTTATATATCTTAAATTCATATGCAAATAGGTTAATAAAAGGTGATGCAGAACAAAAATTGTTCCTGGAAAAGCAGCCAAGGTCAAGACTGACAACACTATGTGAAGCAAGAGCAATAGCTTTCAGTGAGTACTCCACTAGTAATCTTGCTAACTCCAAAAAGAAAATCTAATGGAATGAGGTATTATATCAGTGAAGATTCTTATTTATACTATAATTTTTTGGTCTAATAATCTACATTGTTTTCCAGAAACAAAACACTTTTCATGTGCTAAGCCACGGAAGTCCTAGTTTGTATTGTGACTAACTTTATTTCTTGAAAGTATTCTATCAGTAATGTTCACATTACCTGCTTGCTGTGAAAACAGCTCTAATAACCAAAAATCTCTATTTTTAGATTTTAGTAGTAAGAAAACTAGAGCTAAAAGCGATTATACGATCTCTCCAAGGACAGAACTAGTAATTGGCAAAGTCATGATTTGAACTCAGGTCTATTTGTCCTTGTCACAATCTCAAAGGTTTGAAATTACTATTTGTTTAACATTAATAGCCAAATTACTTAGAATTATGTCTTATCTGTAAATGCCAAATTACTATTTTTTTATTGAAATCTGCAATCCAAAGAAATTCTTAAAAAATAAATACAGTCAGCCCTCCATGTCCACAGTTCCCATATCTGAGGATTCAACCAACCATGGACTGAAAATATTTAGGAAAAAAATGCAGTACAAAATAATACAAATAGTAAACAATGCAGTATAACAACTATTTAAATAGTATTCTCATTGCATTATAAGTAGTCTAGAGGAGTTTTAGAGTACACAGGAGGATATGTGTAGGTTATATGCAAATACTGCACCATTTTATATAATGAACTTGTGTATTTGCAGCTTTTGGTATCTGCATGAGTCCTGGAACCAATCCCCCGGAGATACTGATGGATGACTATACTCTAATAGGGCTTATCTGACCACAAATTCCACACCCCAGTAAGTAACCTTCTTAGACTTTCAATGAACACCACTAAATATCCATTTGATATAACCCATGTGCATGACATTGTAAGGTTACAGTATAGTCTTGGTCCTCAGTTAAGAAAGGCAAAGATAGAAACTATACACGATAATTAAAAAAATACAAGGCATCACAAGATGTGTCAAATAAGATATACTTTCTAACTGAAGGGATTAGGAAGGAGTTTATAGAGGTAATGAAATCATGGGTAGGCTTTGAAGATTGGACATAATTCAAATAATCAGAAATTTAAAATGAAATAATATTTTAAGAGGAGGAAAACATATGAAGGTATGCAAATAGGTGTGATTGCTATCCATCTATCTAACATCCATTCCTTCACTAGATTTCTACTAAGAATCTACTCTATAAATATAGATCCTGCGCTTACAAACTGGTAGAAAAATGCACACAAATGATTATACTTAAATAAAACAAATGTGTTACAATAAAAATTCTCAGTTGATCACCACTTAACTAACACTTAACCAGTTTGCAGGATTAACCAGTATTTTCTGTTGTCTATATAACTCATAGTATGATGGCCATTCAGGGATAAAATGGAACTTTTAAAAACACGGATGTACTTCTACTGTATCCAGCTGTGTTGTATGCTTACCAAGAGTCAGTTAATTTTGTTCCCAGACTTGCTTATGCCAGTTGTAGTTGTTATGAAATTACATATATTATTTAAAGCTATAAAATAGAAGAGGAGTTGTTTCTTTGAACAATTTTGGAAAAATGAGTAAAATTCAATAGAAGATAATCATTAAAAACTTCTGGCAAGGCATGTGTAGACAAAGCAAATGCAAAAGTTTGGGGTAGTAGGGGGAATCAGACAAACTAAAAGGATTCTTACATTCGAGTTACTTTGCAAGAATCTTTAAGGGCATGCTCAACTTTAAGGAAACCAAAACTAATATGAAACATGGTTATGGCTGATACAAGAAAGACTAGTAAGAGTTCCAATTTCATAGTCAAAGCCTTTGGCCCTACATAGAAGATTGACACATGAATGTAAATTTATGTTTTAAGTTATATTAAAGGATTTGTTAAGTAAACGATTTGTTTACAGTTCTCCATTTTAACTGACTTTTTGGGTTAACCTGCAAACTAGGTAAAAGGGCACCTACTGTTTGAAAATTCAGGAAAAGTCACACAAAGGAAGAAGCCCTTGAGCTGGGACTGCAATGATCAGTAAGTCTGTTACAAGGAAAAAATAGAAAACAGCATTTCATCAAAGGGAGGTATGAGCTGTACTTAGGAGAATCACAAGTAGACTACATAATTCATTAGGGGCACTTGGCATATTTGGTAATAGGGAGATAGGTTGAAGCTAGATTGTGAGGGTTGTCAGAGGCCTTCAATGCCAGGCAGAGGAATGTGGACATCATCATTATATGTAATGGGAAGCTACTGAAAGTTTCTCATCATGGACACAGTGCAATGTGCACTATGAAAATCATGTTTTAAGAAAGATTAATTTGTTTGTACTGTGAAAAATGGAAGAACTAGGGGGCATGACCAAGGGCAATGTTGCCTATTAGGAAACAATGGCAAAGATTAGAAGGAAAGTTCTAAGGGTTGAAAGTGGTGGCAGACAATGGGATTAGGGAGAGAAGTGAAGAACCGCTGGAAAATTATTAGATGTGGGGATAATGGAAAAGGGAGGGGTTGAACACAATTCCAAGACTTTGAGCATGTTCAGTGAAGGAAATGACAGTATTGTTATAGAAATTAGGAAAGAAGACCAGGAGAGAGCTGCTATGGGAAAAAGATTAAAGGCTGGTTTTAAAATTAGAGATGACACAAACAAATGGAAAAACATTCCATGCTCGTGGACAGGAAGAATCAATATTGTTAAAATGGCCATACTGCCCAAAGCAATTTATAGAGTCAATGCTATTCCTATCAAACTACCAGTGACATTCTTCACAGAACTAGAAAAAACTATTTTACAACTCAGTTGGAACCAAAAGAGAGCCCAAATAGCCAAGCCAATCCTAAGCGAAAAGATCAATGCTGGAGGCATCACACCATCCAACTTCAAACTACACTACAGTTCTACAGTAAGAAAACAGCATGGTACCGGCACAAAAACAGACACATAGACCAATGGAACAGAATAGGAAGCCTGGAAATAAGGGAGCACACCTTCAACCATTTCATTTTCAACAAAGCTGACAAAAACAAGCAATAGGGACAGGAACCCCTATTCAATAAATGGTGCTGGGATAACTGGCTAGCCATATGCAGAAGATTGAATCTGGGTCCCTTTCTTACACCATATATGAAAAATCAGCTCAAGATGGAATTAAATGTAAGGACTTAAATGTAAAATCCGGAACTGTAAAAACCCTCACACAACCTAGACAATACCATTCTGGACACAGAAATGGGCGAAGACTACGTGAGGAAGACATCGAAAGCAATTGCAACAAAAGCAAAAATTGACAAATGGGATCTAATTAAACTTAAGAACTTCTGCATAGCAAAAGAAACAACAGAGTAAACAGACAATCTACATAATGGGAGAAAATTTTTGTAAACTGTGCATCCAACAAAGGTCTAATATCCAGATCTATAAGGAAATTAAACACATTTACAAAAGATAAAATCACCCCATTAAAAAGCGGGCAAAGGATATGAACAGACACTTTGCAAAAGAAGACATACATGTGTTCAATAAGCATAACAAAAAAAGCTCATCCTCACTGATCATTAGAGAAATGCAAATCAAAACCACAATGAGACACCATCTAATTCAGTCAGAATGGCTATTATTAAAAAGTCAAAAAATAACAGAGGCTGGCAAGGCTGTGGAGAAAAAGGAATGCTTATACATTTTTGGTGGAAGTGTAAATTGGTTCAACCATTGTGAAGAACAGTGTGATGATTCCTCAGAGACCTAAAAACAGAACTACCATTTGACCCAGCAATCCCATTACTGGGTATATACCTAAAGGAATATAAATCGTTCTGTCGTAAAGACACATGCATACATATGTTCATTGCAAACTATTCACAATAGCAAAGACATGGAATCAACCTACATGCTCAGACTGGATAAATAAAATGTGATACATATACACCATGGAATACTATGCAGCCTTTCTAGGAACATGGATGGAGCTGGAAGCCATTGTCCTGAGCTGGAAGCCATTGTCCTTAGCAAACTCACACAGGAACAAAAACCCAAAATACTACATTTTCTCACTAATAAGTGGGAGCTAAATGATGAGAACACATGAACACAGAAAGAGGAACAACAGATATTGGGGTCTACTGGAGGGAGGAGGGTAGGAGGAAGGAGAGGAGCCGGAAAAATAACTAATGGGTACTAGGCTTAATACCTGGGTGACAAAATAATCTGTACAACATACGCCCATGACACAAGTTTATCTAAATAACAAACCTACACATGTAACCCTGAATTTACAGTTTTAAAAGGCTGGTTTTAGACATACTGTATAAGAGAATAAAGTATATTAACCATGCAGGAATGGCAGCTGTAGGTGTCACAGCAGAGAGGAAGAGATAGCCTAACTGAAGATGTACACTTTAGAGAAACCATAAGGGAATATGTGATAGTCTTTGCGTTTATTGACCAAGTCCTTGATTACAAACAATTTGATAGGGAATGAAATCAAGCTATGTGAGCAGATTTACTCACATACTCTCCCACCCTTACTACTGAACACTTCATCCTGAAGTGACAGAAAGAGCTCCTTCCTCTTCCAACTAGAAAGTGGACTTAACCTTAGATATGTTTGTTAGTCAAATAGTTTCTTCTTCCCTACTACAGCCAGCCGTCTGCCTGTAGATACTGCCAACCTTAGCCAAACCTCTCTTCTAAACTGCTTACAAAGCTGTCTTTTAAATCAGAGCCCATCTCTTAAACAATGCAGAACATAAATATTTATCCTGACCCATTATGTATACATCATAGCACAGAAATGTAGCTCATCTCATCTTTTACATGCTACACGCTGATGTTTCTCCCATTTCTAGGATCTTAACAATGACAGTAATTGACGGTGTGTGAAGAAAAAAGGGAAGATCAGGAGACTTTAACCTGTGTTATTCTCATGTTTAGAGGCAAAATGGGGAACAAAAAGGAAGCAAATAACAATCAGAAAAATAGGAGGATAACAATAGTATAATATCATGGATGCCAAAGGAGAGTTTCAAAAAGGAGAAGGCAATCAATAGTGTCAAATGTTTCAGACAATGATAAAAATTCAAAAATAAAAATATTTAAAACTTTCAAAATAAAATATCAAAAACTTTCTTGGTGCCAGGCATTGGTCCAAGAGATTTTTTTTTGGTAAATCTTATTATCTTATTTAATCTAATATGTCCAAAATACTATCAAGTCAACATGTATTCAATATAAAAATTATAGTGTTTTTTTCCATACTCAGTCTTTAAAAACAGTGCTTGTTTTAAACTTTCAGTATACTCAATTTGGACTAGCCACATTTCAAATGCTTAATAGTTACATGTGGGTGGTGGCTACTCTTTTGGACAGAGCAGCACAGAGAGCTGTGGGAGAATTAAAGGAGATGGTTCATTCTTTTAGGAGATGCAGAAGATAACGTACTCAGCAGAGGGGCTGGTAGGTGGAAAACACAGAAGTGTTAGCCTCATCCTTCCCTCACCCTCTCCTGATAATGGTTCATAGTTCTCTGGACTGAATGTGAGCAATTCACTCTGCCTTGTAAAACCCTGAATTCCTCATCTCCTTCTTACTTCTCCATAAAGTACAATGAGAGCACTCTCACCACCACCCTGCAGCAGAGTACCAACCTCTACGGCCTGAGCTGCTGCAATAACTCCCCCACATAGTGCCTTGTCATCTGCTTCTACTCCCACCAACCCATTCCCCATTGAGTGTATGGAATGCTTTTTTGGGGGGTGATTTTTTTTATTGTGGCAAAATACACACAAGATAGAATGTCCCATTTTAGCCATTTTCAAGCATACAATTCAGTAGCATTAGGTACATTCACATTGTTGTGCAACCATCAGCACCATCCATTTCCAGAACTTTTTCATTATTCCAAACTGAAACTCTGTACCCATTAAACAGTAACTCCCTACCCCCTCCTCTCCCAGAGCTTCTGGTAACCTCTATTCTACTTTCTGTCTTTGAATTTGCCTATTCTAGGTACTCCACATACATGGAATCTTACAATATTTTTCCATTTTCATCTGGCTTATTATTTCACTAGCATAATGTTTCCAAGGTTCTTCCGTGTTGTAGGATGTTTCAGAATTTCATTTCTTTTTATGACTGAATAGCATTCCATTGTATGTATATTCCACTTTTG
Source organism: Macaca mulatta (assembly GCF_049350105.2). Lineage (NCBI taxonomy): Eukaryota > Metazoa > Chordata > Mammalia > Primates > Cercopithecidae > Macaca > Macaca mulatta. The sequence goes on along the minus strand of NC_133412.1, from coordinate 133,085,365 downwards.
TTTATCCATGCATCTGTTGATGCATATTTGCATTGTTTCTAGTTTTTTGGCTATTTGAATAGTGATGTCATGAACACTGGTGTACAAATATCCAAGAACTTTTTAATGCATTATCTCACTAAATCGTAACAACTCTGCAAAATAGATATTATTATTATCTTCATTTTACAGATAGGAAGAAACAGATGAACAGAGAGGTGAAGTCACATAGCTGCTGAGGAGTGAAATCAGGATCCAAATGCAGCAATATTATCATTTTATGTGTGTCATGATGTGAAAAGAACTGGGAAGCGCTGCTCTACACCAGTGTGCTACAGCTGCCTCGTGAAGACGGTGGAGGTCTGAGAAAGATTGGTTGGGTACTTGGGGCATCAGAAGTTACCAATGATAAAGCAAGATCAGCAGCAAGATGGGGAATAGTGAAGTAGAGAATAAAGAAATGGTAGCAGTAAAAAGAAAGTGAAAACAGGACAATAGCTACAAAGTACAGTGGAGTTAAGTGACTGAATTGTTTCAAGGTGAAGACTCTGGAGAGTTTACAACAGATTAAATATGTATAGCCAATTTAAAAAGCAGATTTCAAAACCATCAACAAAAGGATCATAACATAAAAATAAGATGCCTAGAAGGATTAAGTAGGGTCAGACAGTAGTAATTGATAGACTTACTTTGGTATAATCCGAAGAGGAAAGATGCTATACTTTCCATAATAACACTAAGCTTTTTGTGAAACAGCAGTAGAAGTTTACTATAAATATGGATAAAAGGATTGGGAATCATGCTTAACCAGTGGCAGAGCTCCACTTGCTAGGAAGAAAGCATTATTCTAAATGACATTCTATGCTACCTTGCTTGTTTCACTCTCTTTGAATCCTTTTTCAAGTATTTGTAGAAGATGCTTTTTCTTCACTGTAACTTCAGGATCAAAAACATAAAAAAGGCATTCCAGCATCCTTCGGTAGCTCCTTAAGAATAAGTGAAACAGAAGAAGTTTGAGGATTGATTTCACAAAAGCTTAGCCGTAGATAAGATAACCATATGTCCTGCCAGGGATATTTCTCATTTACATGCAATGTTCTAGTGTTATTATTAATAGCTCCCCTGCCTTCAACCTCAAAAACAGGCTCTATGTGGATAAATTATGAGGTCATCCTAGCCATGGGAAATGCATAAAAAGGAAACATTTACTAACAAGGTATATGTGTATTTTTAATGCTGTAACTTTTAAAATAGAAATTTTACAAATACGGTCAAACTTTTTAAAGTTGTTCCATAAAGAATTCAACTTCTTACTCTGAATCATGCATATCTTCATTCTCCAAAAACTTTTGAAATTTCTCTTCGAATTTTAATCTCAGAATACGGTTGTTAACTTTAATGATGCGTTTTACTTTTACTCCTGTAATACCGTATGTTCTGAAGTCCCAGGCACAAAAACGTGACAGAATTAATTCATAGCAGAAATTAAACCTATGTGGGCATACAGAATATACATGAAGAGAATAACAGATTTTCCTTAAAATGTTTAAGAATAGAAGATTACATATGATAAAAGCTATGGCTCATATTTTGTGTTTTTTGCTAAAGATACTATAATCATATAGTGGCTCTGTTTATTCATTTATTGCACATTTGTTCTGCCTGGAAGACACGTTGGTTGAGCAATCCTCACTTTCTGAAACATGTTCTTTCTTAGCTTCAGGGAAACTACACACGCCTTCCTCTTATTGGCTGCTCTTTCATAGTTTTCTTTGCTGGGTCTTCTCAGATAGACTTTTAGATGTTGAACTGCCCAGGGATCAGCCTTTGGCCTTCCTCTTGTTTCCATGAACACTCTCCCTAGATGATTTCACGTGGTTCCTTGGTTGTATATACATCCTGATAAATTACAACATTTTATTTCTAGTCTTGATCTCTACCCAACTTAGCTGGTTATACCCAGACTTGAATCTCTAACTACCTACTTGATATGTCCATCTGCATATTAAATAGGTGACTCCAACTTAACATAACTAACACTGCACCCCAAACTTGCTCCTCTGAGTATTTTCCATCTCAGTATATGGCACCACCATTTAACTGGTAGCTTAAGTCAAAACCGTAGGAATAATCCTCTCCTTTCTTCCTTACCAGTATCCAAATCTTTTTTGTTTGTTTGTTTTTGTTTTTGTTTTTGAGACGGAGTCTCGCTCTGTCGCCCTGGCTGGAGGGCAATGGCGCGATCTCCGCTCACTGCAAGCTCCGCCTCCCGGGTTCACGCCATTCTCCCGCCTCAGCCGCCCGGGTAGCTGGGACTACAGGCGTCTGCCACCACGCCCGGCTAATTTTTTATATTTTTAGTAGAGACGGGGTTTCACCGTGTTAGCCAGGATGGTCTCAATCTCCTGACCTAGTGATCCGCCTGCCTCAGCCTCCCAAAGCGCTGGGATTACAGCCCTGAGCCACCGCACCCGGCCCCAGTATCTAATTCTTTAGGAAGTTCACCTGGCTCTACATCTAGAATCCATCCTGAATATGATCATGTTTTATCATCACCACTGTTACCATCCTAATCCAAATCACCACGATCTCTCATTGGACTACTGAAATAACTTCCTGACTATGAATACGGATATGAAAGAGGCAATGTCTGCTCTAATGAAGCCTAAACAAGTAAAGCCAGAAATAAAATTTCTAAACTGATAAGGGCTCTGAAGAGAAGCTTGGGGTAAGGAATGCAAAGGGGACCTACTTAAGATAGGGCCTTGGAGGAGACCTTTCAGAGACGTTAAGATATTTGATCTGAAAATTGGAGGAGGAGCAGCAGGAGCCAGCTGTGTGAAGAACACTGAAGCGCTTGTTTGCTCTCTGCTGCCCTCACCTGGCCATACGCATAAAATTCCGGTCCTGTCTAGCACAGAACCTAGATTGAGATGAGATTGAAAAATGGATCATCTTGAGAAGGAAGTAAATGATCTTATAAGGAATACATTTGCCTTTAATGAAAGATCTAGGTCCTCACCTACATAATCAACCAGGATCTGAAATGGGTGTGAGCTAAAGTCACAGAGGTGAGCTTCCTGATGGGTAGCCTCTCCTTGAGCCTAAGAGCGAGCTCCTAACTTAGGGCATCTGTATTTCTCACAAGCAAATACTTAATCAATGCAGCCAGGATCTTATAAATTACTTCTCCCCTGGAGTTGAAAAGACAGCTGCCTAAATCAAACTAATCTCAGAGGACCTCACAGTCTGGTAGAGAAGACAGATATGAATAGTGTTGCAATCAAGCATGATGCCTGCTAACCAGTTCAGAGGACCTACTAAAACAGCCACATTATCATCTGAGGTGGGGAAGCTAGTGCCCCTCCTATAGAGGGATCATTTGCTGGGCCTAAATCTGTCAAGTTTCCCCTAAATAACATGTCCTGGAAGCTTTCTGCACTCTGATAGAAACTAGGGCTGCAGGTGTTTTAGATAAAGCTTTTGCTATATAGTGGATATTGGGCTTGAGGCGTCTCATGAATGGGTGGAAGGAATGAATAGGCAATATCTAGCTTCTAGGCTGGTCCCCCAGGAAGGCAGGAGCTATGAGGTGTGATTTTTTCATGGATATTTTATGTTGCCCAGGAATTCAACAGCTGAGCAATGATGAAGTAAGGGTGAGGGATGCAAAAGCATTCTGGGTGAAGGAAGCAGAACAAACAAAACCACTTATGTGGTGGAGTACTGCATTTGCTTCAAGAGCAGTGCGGTACACAGTTCAGCTGACTTTAAAAGATCTGAACAGAAGTTATGATAGTCTAAAACCATACAGTGGAGAACACTGATCCTTCACTGTAGGTGAAGAGTCTGCCAATAAAACAAAACAAAACAAAACAAAAGCTTTTGCAGCTATTTGTTGCCTTCCAAATTACATTCAGTAATTACCTACAGTAGAGGATTCATTATTCTCCACTGTATGGTCTCTAAACTAATCATAACTCCTGTTCAAATCCTTTAGAATCAGCAGAACTGTGTACCTTATCCTCATTCATTCAGCGGGACTTGACGGTATAAACATTCACAATGATATGTATCAATGACTAATATATTCAGTTACATAGAAATATGCCTACAAATTTTGTTAATATACAATAATGTGCTCATTTAGCAAATGTAGGATACATATGTTTTTAAATGTTTGACACTTAATCTATTAAAATATACTTTATAATCCTAGATAAGGGTTTAATAAATATTTTTACAGGCTTACTGACTTAAATCAACATCATAACAGTTTCAAAACCCTATAAAACAAAAAGTTTCTGCTTCTGTAGCTCCTTGAGATAGTATAGCATGAAATCTTTATAAAGAGGCAGATTAATTACTGAAAGTCATTATATACATCAAAGCAAAACTGTTGAGTATCTATAAAGTGATATGGAAGCTTCAACTAGTAAATATATACTGGGCTATTAATCCAGCCCCATGCTAGATGTTATGACTTGTAAGACACACAAAACATCATATCTTCCCCAAAGGAACTTACAGAGTCACTTGTATATTGTTTCGTGGTATTTTAAAGGTTTTTAAAGTTGTAAATAGACTGTATCTATAACCAGGTTGACAGCTTCTCAGGCACAAGGACAGCATCTTTTATGCTTTGGAGTCCCTACTTGATAAATGTTGTCTGATGTCAACGGGTAACTCAATTGGCAACACATCAGTAAATAATATGAATCTATAATAATGAAGGTATAGTAGCAATAATCCACTCAACTAGCATGTCTCTATAAAATAAGATTTTTTAAAACTGGAAAATATAATAATTTTATTTCATAAAAGAAGTGAAGCTAAGAGATAATGACATACAATTAGAAACATGCAGTGTTTTGTTGTTGTTAAAGACATAAAGGTAATTTTAACAGAAAATCTTTCAGTCCTAGTTCTACTCAAATACTTTTTATTTAAATACTGAATCCTTAGCCTTAAAAATATTAATAAGATAAGTCAATGTTTAAATAAAACAACTAGAAATGTAGCCTAGCAATTTAAAGCACTTAGTAGTTATTTCTTTGCATAAAAGATCAGAGGAAAAGTAGCCAAACTTGCAGTATGCTAAAACTAAAAAACAGTCCTTTAAATTCTGCTAACATATATTTGATTTATTCCTTAAAATAAATCAAGGTTACCCTTTTTAAAACCAAGTAAACAGGTTAATGCTAATCAAAATCCATCAAATCCACCTAATTTACTATCAGGCTGACATAGTTATCTAAATGACTTTTTGGTCATTTTGCTTTTACATTTTTTTTCACTAATCCACTTGTCACAAAGAGCTTCCTTTGCAATAAGTTAAAAAGAAACAGAAATAAGTTTTAAAAATCCTGTTTAGGGCTGGGCACAGTGGCTCATGCCCGTGATCCCAGCACTTTGGGAGGCCGAGGTAGGAAGATCACTTGGGCCAGGAGTTTGAGACCAGCCTGGCCAACATGGCAAAAACCCATCTCCACTGAAAATACAAAAATTAGCAGGTGTGGTGGCATGCACCTATAATCTCAGCTACTCAGAAGTCTGAGGTAGGAGACTCGCTTGAACCTGGGAGGCAGAGGTTGCAGTGAGCTGAAATCGGGCCACTGCACTCCAGTCTGGGGAACACAGCGAGACTCTATCTCAAAAAAAAAAAAAAAAATTCCTGTTTAGGTTGAGTGAATATAAATGTGCACCCAGTAGAGACAAACCATTCAGTTTTTGCACTTGAAAAGTCAAGGCCTTTACTTGTTTATATGGGAACTGGATGAACACCTTTTATATCTTTGTATATAAAAATCAAATAATGTGGTTAAGCAAACAGTAGTAACTCCTGGGCAAATGGATGTACTAATACAAAGGAAAGTATTTTAAAATGCCTCTTTTTCCCCTGCAAAGAGCTTCTTACGCTTTTCCACCAGAGTTCTCCCAAGACCTTTGAGAAGCTTTTACTCACAAAGGTGAGAGAAAAGCCATGTCTAATAGAAATCAGGGGACTTGGTTTAAAGTAACCCATAACACTGACAGTTTTTTTTCTAAAAAGTTAGTGTAAGTTTTACATTCTACACTATAAAAAGTAGTATTTATTTTGACATTGACTTCAAGTAAAATCATGCTCCAGGGTTATGTGCCAAGTCCATTCTATAGTTTGACATGTCTCCTGGTGTATTTCCATGTACCCAGTTCCTACTGTGGCTCTAGAGCAATCTTTCTGTTTCACAGGCTCTTCAATTCTGAAAAAAAATGACTCAGAAATGTGAAAGTCATACTTAACAATATTTTTCTTCATGACTTTTTTTTTAAAGGGTAATTTTAAATTGTGCCCCTCTAATTGAAGCAACACAACCACTTCCTAGTATCTACTAGTAGGCCTTGGTTCTAAAGCCTGGCTGTCTCATTTCTGCTTGAATCTGGTGTCTCTCCACTTTTGCTGATACAAGCTTTTGACCTGAATTCCTGATATAAGCATATACTTTATCCTAACATGTAGTGTTCTTGTGCATCCTTACTGTAGCTATCTCTAAACAGTGGGTTCCACTCTGATCACAGACCTACAGAAGATTTGCTAGACAGTCTCCTCCCATGTTGGCAACCTGCTGTTGCCAGTCCTGCTTTGGCATTCTTGCTCTGTTCCAGTTTCTCAACCAATATTCAGAAACATGCACTATATCCAGTCCAGAAACAAACAGTATAAACATATGAAAAATTAAAACTTGATTATAAACTTTTTTTTTCTAAATTATATTCTGCTCTTGGGCTAAGGAAAATTGGGTAAAGAGCAATGATAAATCATTAGGATGTCTTCAAGGCTGGCTCATGATAATGGCATAAACAGAAATGTATAGGTGGAAAGTAGGTAATTTTCAATTTTCAATAGATGCCTGCCAATTTTTAATAGATGAATATTCTGCATGAGAGATGTTCCAAAAATGGGACATTCTAGGATTTTACAAGTTGATATTCTGGTTGATGATCCTAAGTACTTAAATTATTTTTAAAGCTATACTAAATTTCTAAAAGATTTACCAGTCATCAGATCGAGTGCCTTCCTCAAAATGGAAATTTCCCACAGTCTCTAACTCAGTTAACAAAAGTGGGATCAATAAGCCATGACTTTTCTTCTTTTGTTTTACTTCAATATGATAAATTGCTTCAATTCTGTTGGAGAGAAAAATACACACAGCTATTAGAATGATCTACAAATCACAACATTAAAACTTATGATAGACTTTTTTTAAACTGATGTTAAAACACAAGGCTTCCTTTCAATGGATAAAGTTTTGTGTTAACAGTTAAACCATGTAAAGGATATTCTATTTTTGGCAATTAAAATCACTTTTAATTTTGCTACTCTCAGAATATGCGAATGCTAGAAGACTATCCTTGCTCTACCACTTACAGCTTTCAGCTCTCAGACATGTCATTTGGACTTTTTATGCCTCAGTTTTCTTAGTAAAATGGCAATATTCATAGTCCTTATTTCTAAAATGGCTGTTTTATATATATGCAAAATACATGTAAAGATCTTAGCAAAGAGTCTGGCACAAAATAAAAACCCAATACATGTTACCATCATTTTTAGTATTATCACAGGGCACACTAACTTATCCACTTAGTGCCTTAGTAAATAAAAAAATTCACAGTCCTTGCTAAGCCTTCTTGCTTTACATTTTGAATTGATAATTGAGACTGAACTTGTTTCTACTGTGTGTGGGCTTTGCCAGGTCTCATCTGTTTGGTGAGTTTATGCACCAGCAGAGGCTCTATTGTTTTTAGTTTGCAGACACTAGAGCAGTGATATGATAGGAAGCCACTGGGAGGAAGCTTACTGTTCCTAATTAAGAACTGCCTCTGCAAAAAAACTGTATGCCAGCTTTTAACCCATGATGATTATAAGTACTAGGAACTAGTACTAAGAATATAATTCATGCTTTACTTCATACTGTAATTGTTCACACTCCTGAAGAAGGGAACTAGGGTCAATGATGGCCCAAAACATTCTGATTCTCTCGGTTTTAAATCTGAACAACTAGATAATTAATTAAACATACTCATCTAGTTTTTTGTTCCAGAATGTTACCCTTTCATTCAAGGCACTTAGTTTGGTCAATATCTTCTGTTGAAGACTTGGTTCTTCAGTGACAGTTTCACAACTCTTCAATGTTTCAGGATCAGTTACTTTACTGTTATTGGATCCATCACTGTGCCCTTTGCCCGAGCCCTTGAGTTCAGCCAGTTCTCGTTCCAACTGTGGAAAACATTGCATCAGAGAGCAAAATAAAAATAAAACATGGTCTAGGCAAATTCAGAATTCAGATATTAATTTTTAATGGGATCTATTAAACAAATGTCTAATTTAAATGAACAAAGTGGGAATCCAGGTAATAAACAAGCTAAATTTCATAAAAGCATGCCAAACATGTGATTTCAACTTGGGTGCAAATTCAGTCAGCCAGTTTCTCTTGACCAAGTGCCAACCTTAACCACTTCAAACATGGCAGTCTCTCAACTGAAAATAAGCAAAGCAACAGATTTTCAAATAGTTTTAATAAGTTTGCCTCTATTAAAGCCAAAGTAAAATTAAAATAAATACTGGTTTTAGTACAAATATTTAAAATTAAAATAATGTAATTTTTAACACACCTACTTTTCAATTTTTAAGTATTTTTCAACCATTTTGGTGTTCTGGAAAAAAATAACTAGTAGAAATACACAAAAGCATATATATAGGGGTGCACATTTTTCCTTTTGTCTTAGTCTCTTACATGACTCAGCACTGGTCTTAAGGTTTTGTTATTTTGGGGTTTTTACATTTATCATAATGAACTTTTTGCATTAATGTAGATATTTAAAAATGCTGCATTGAATATTATTTATCTTGATTACTAAGGTTTTTGGGTACTCCCTTAAATTCTGGGCCCACAGCAAGAACCTCTTTTGTCTAACTCTAATCTCAGCCTTATGTAATTTAAAGATAAACTGAACTGAGGAGGGGGGCCAAGATGGCTGAATAGGAACATCTCTGGTCTGCAGCTTCCAGTGAGACCAATGCAGAAGGCAGGTGATTACTGCATTTCCAACTGAGGTACCTGTTCATCTCATGGGGACTGGTTAGACAGTGGGTCCAACCCATGAATGGTGAGCAGAAGCAGGATGGGGTGTCACATCACCCAGGAAGTGCAAGGAGCAGGGACCTCCCTCCCCCAGCCAAGGGAAGCCATGAGGGACTCTGCTATCCAGCCAGGTTACTATGCTTTTCCCACCATTTTTGCAATCTGCAGATCAGGAGATTCCCTCCTGTGCCTACACCACCAGGGCTCTGGGTTTCAAGCACAAAACTGGGCAGCTGTTTGGGCAGACACTGAGCTAGCTGCAGGAGTATTTTTTTTTTTTTTTTTTTTTTGAGACACGGTCTTGCTCTGTCGCCCAGGCTGCAGTGCAGTGGCGTGATCTCAGCTTACCGCAAGCTCCGCCTCCTGGGTTCATGCCATTCTCCTGCCTCAGTCTCCTGAGTAGCTGGGACTACAGGTGCCCGCCATGGAACCCCTGCGAGATAGAATCATTCACTCCCCTGCAGAGGGGACTGAAGCCAGGGAGCCAAGTGGTCTCGCTCAGTGGGTCCCACTGCCATGGAGCCCAGCAAGCTAAGAACCACTGGCTTGAAATTCCTGCTGCCAGCACAGCAGTCTGAAGTCGACCTGGGTTGATTGAGATTGGTTGGGGCAGGGGTGTCTGCCATTATTGGGGCTTTGGTAGGTGGTTTTTCCCTGACAGTGCTAAGAAGGTTGGGAGGTCTCGGCTGGGTGGCAAAGCGGCTGTGGTCAGACTGCTTCTCTAGATTCCTCCTCGCTAGGCAGGGCATCTCTGAAGGAATGGTAACAGCCCCAGTAAGGGGCTTACAAACAAAACTCCCACTTCCCTGGGACAGAGCACCTGGTGGAAGGGGTGGCTGTGGGCACAGCTTCAGCAGATTTAATCGTTCCTGCCTACCAGCTCTGAAGACAGCAGCTAATTCTGACAAGAGAGATTCTCCCAGCACAGTGCACCAGCTCTGCTAAGGGACAGACTGCCTGCTCAAGTGGGTTCCCGACCCCCATGCCTCCTGACTGGAAGACACCTCCCAACAGGGTCGACATACACCTCATACAGGAGAGCTCTGGCTGGCATCAGGCCAGTGCTCCTCCAGGATGAAGCTTCCAGAGGAAGGAGCAGGCAGCAATCTTTGCTATTCTGCAGCCTCTACTTGTGATACCCAAATGAACAGGGTCTGTAGTAGACCTCTAGTAAACTGCAGCAGACCTGCAGAAGAGGGGCCTGTTAGAAGAAAAACTAACAAACAGAAAGCAACAACATCAAGATCAACATAAGGACCCTCACACAAAAACCCCATCCGAAGGTCATCAGCCTCAAAGATCAAAGGTAGATAAATCCATGAAGATGAGGAAAAACCAGCACAAAAACGCTGAAAATTCCAAAAACCAGAATGCCTCTTCTCTTCCAAATGATTGCAACTCCTCTCCAGCAAGGGCATAAAACTGAACAGAGAATGAGACTGATGAATTAACAGAAGTAGACTTCAGAAGGTGGGTGATAACAAAATCCTTTGAGCTAAAGGAGCAAGTTCTAACCCAATGCAAGGAAGCTAAGAACATTGATGAAAGGTTACAGGAACTGCTAACTAGAATAACCAGTTTAGAGAACATAAATGACCTGATGGAGCTGAAAAACACAGCACAAGAACTTTGTGAAGCATACACAAGTATCCATAGCTGAAATCGATCAAGCAGAAGAAAGGATGTCAGAGATTGAAGATCAACTTACTGAAATAAGGCATGAAGACAAGATTAGAGCAAAAAGATGAAAAGGAATGAACAAAGCCTCCAATAAGTATGGGATTATGTGAAAATATCAAGTCTCTGATTGATTGGGGTCCCTGAAAGTGATGGGGAAAATGGAACCAAGCTGGAAAACACACTTCAGGATATTATCCAGGAGAACTTCCCCACCCTAGCAAGACAGGCCAACATTCAAATTCAGGAAATACAAAGAACACCATTAAGATACTCCTTCAGAAGAGCAACCCCAAGACACATAATTGTGAGATTCTCCAACACTGAAACAAAGTAAAATATGTTAAGAGCAGCCAGAGAGAAAGGTCAGGTTACCTACAAAGGGAAGCCCATCAGACTAACAGCAGATCTCTCTGCAGAAACCCTACAAGCCAGAACAGAGTGAGGGCCAATATTCAACATTCTTAAAGAAAAGAATTTTCAACCCAGAATTTCATATCCAGCCAAACTAACCTTCATAAGTGAAGGAGAAATAAAATCCTTTACAGAGAAGCAAATGTTGAGGGATTCTGTCACCACCAGGCCTACCTTACAAGAGCTCCTGAAGGAAGCACTAAATAGAGAAAGGAAAAACTGGTACCATCCACAGCAAAAACATACCAAAATATAAAGACCAATGACACCATGAAGAAACTGCATAAATTAATGTGCAAAATAACCAGCTAGCATCATGATGACAGGATCAAATTCACACATAATAATATTAACCTTAAATGTAAATGGGCTAAATGCCCCAATTAAAAGGCACAGACTGGCAAATTGGATAAAGATTAAAGACCCATTGGTGTGCTGTATTCAGGAGACCCATCTCATGTGCAAAGACACACATAGGTTCAAAATAAAGGAATGGAGGAATATTTACCAAGCAAATGGAAAGCAAAAAAAAAAAAAAAAAAAAAAAAAAAGCAGGAGTTGCAATCCTAGTCTCTGATAAAAAAGACTTTACACCAACAAAGATCAAAAAAGACAAAGAAGGGTATCACATAATGGTAAAGGGATCAATGCAACAAGAAGAGCTAACTATCCTAAATATATATGCACCCAATACAGGAAGGAGCACCCGGATTCATAAAATAAGTTCTTAGAGATCTACAAAGAGACTTAGACACTCACACAATAATACTGGGAGACCTTAACACCCCACTGTCAATATTAGACAGATCAACAAGACAGGAAGTTAACAAGGATATTCAGGACTTGAACTTAGCTCTGTACCAAGCAGACATAATAGACATCTACAGAACTCTCCACCCCAAATCAAGAATATATATTCTTCTCAGCACCACATAGCATATATTCTAAAATCAACCACATAATTGGAAGTAATATACTCCTTAGCAAATGCAAATGAATGGAAATCATAACAAACGGTCCCTCAGACCACAGTGCAATTAAATTAGGACTCAGGATTAAGTAACTCACTTAAAACCCACACAACAATATGGAAATTGACAACCTGCTCCTTAATAATACTGGGAAAATAACAAAATTAAGGCAGAAATAAAATAGTTCTTTGAAACCAATGAGAACAAAGAGACAATGTACCAGAATATCTGGGACACAGCTACAGCAGTGTTAAGAGGGAAATTTATAGCACTAAATGCTCACAACAGAAAGCTGGAAAGATCTAAAATTGACACCCTAACTTCACAATTAAGAGAACTATAGAAGCAAGAGCAAACAAATTCAAAAGCTAGCAGAAGACAAATAACTAAGATTAGAGCAAAACTGAAGGAGGTAGAGATATGAAAAACCCTTCAAAAAATCAATGAATGCCAGAGCTGGTTTTTTGAAAAGATCAACAAAATAGATGAACCACTAGCTAGACTAGTAAAGAAGAAAAGAGGAAGAATCAAATAGACACAATAAAAATGATAAAGGGATATCACCAGTGATCCCTAAGAAATACAAACTACCATCAGAGAATACTGCAAACACCTTTACACAAATAAACTAGAAAATCTAGAAGAAATGGATAAATTCCTGGACACATACACCCTCCCAAGACTAAATCAGAACGAAGTTGAATCCCTGAATAGACCAATAACAAGTTCTGAAATTCAGGCAGTAATTAATATCCTACCAATCAAAAAAAGCCCAGGACCAGATGGATTGACAGCCACCTTCTATCAGAGGTACAAAGAGGAGCTGGTACCATTCCTTCTGAAACTATTCCAAACAATAGAAAAAGAGGGACTCCTCCATAACTCATTTTATGAGGCCAGTATCATCCTGATACCAAAAGCTTGCAGAGATACAACAGAAAAAGAAAATTTCAGGCCAGTATCCCTGATGAACATCCATGAAAAATCCTCAATAAAATGCTGGCAAATCAAATCCAGCAGCACATCAAAAAGGTTATCCACCATGATCAAGTCAGCTCATCCCTGGGATGGAAGGCTGGTTCAACATAAGCAAATCAATAAACGTAATCCATCACATAAACAGAACCAATGACAAAACCCACGATTATCTCAATAGATGCAGAAAAGGCCTTCGATAAAATTCAACAGCCCTTCATGTTAAAAACTCTCAAAAAAACTAGGTATTGCTGGAACATATCTCAAAATAATAAAAGCTATTTATGACAAACCCACAGCCAGTATCATACTGAATGGGCGAAAGCTGGAAACATTGCTGAAGACAAAAATGCCCCCTCTCACCACTCCTATTCAACATAGTATTGGAAGTTCTGTTCAGGGAAATCAGGCAAGAGAAAAAAATAAAGGTATTCAAATAGGAAGACAGGAAGTCAAATTGTCTCTGTTTGCAGATGACATGATTGTATATTTAGAAAATCCCACAATCTCAGCCCAAAACTCCTTAAGCTGATAAGCAACTTCAGCAAAGTCTCAGTATACAAAATCAATGTGCAAAATCACAACCATTCCTAAACACCAATAATAGATAAGCAAAGAGCCAAATCATGAGTGAACTCCCATTCACAATTGCTAGAAAGAGAATAAATCACCTAGGAATACAACTTACAAGGGACATAAAGGACCTTTTCAAGGAGAACTACAAACCACTGCTCAAGGAAATAAGGGAGGACACAAACAAATGGAAAAACATTCCATGCTTATGGATAGGAAGAATCAATATCGTGAAAATGGTCATACTCCCCAAAGAAATTTATAGATTCAATGCTATTCCATCAAGCTACCATTGACTTTCTTCACAGAATTAGAAAAAACTACTTTAAATTTCATATGGAACCAAAAAGGAGCCTGTATAGCCAAGACAATTCTAAGCAAGAAGAATAAAGCTCAAGGCATCACACTACCTGACTTCAAACTATACTACAAGGCTACAGTAACCAGAACAGCATGATATTGGTACCAAAACAGATATATAGACCAATGGAACAGAACAGAGACCTCAGAAATAACACCACATTTCTTCAATCATCTGATCTTTGACTAACCTGACAAAAACAAGAAATGGGGAAGGGATTCCCTATTTAATAAATGGTGCTGAGAAAACTGGCTAGCCATATGCAGAAAACAGAAACTGGACCCGTTCCTCACACCTTACACAAAACGTAACTCAAGATGGCTCAAAGACTTAAATGTAAAACCCAAACCCATAAAAACCCTAGAAGAAAATCTAGGCAATACCATGCAGGACATAAGCATGGGCAAAGACTTCATGACTAAAACACTAAAAGCAATGGCAACAAAAGTCAAAACTGACAAATGGGATCTAATCAAACTAAAGAGCTTCTGCACAGCAAAAGAAACTATCATCAGATTGAACAGGCCACCTACAGAATTGGAGAAAATTTTTGCAAGATACCCATCTGACAAAGGTCTAATATCCAGAATCTACAAGGAATTTAAACAAATTTACGAGAAAAAAACAACCCCATCAAAATGTGGTCGAAGGATACGAACAGACACTTCTCAAAAGAAGACATTTATGCTGCCAACAGACGTATGAAGAAAAGCTCATTATCACTGGTCATTAGAGAAATGCAAATCAAAACCACGATGAGATACCATCTCATGCCAGTTAGAATGGCGATTATTAAAAAGTCAGGAAACAACAGATGCTGGAGAGGATGTGGAGAAATAAGAACGCTTTTACACTGTTGGTGGGAGTGTAAATTAGTTCAACCATTGTGAAAGACAGTGTGACGATTCCTCAAAGATCTAGAACCAGAAATACTATTTGACCCAGCAATCCCATTGCTGGGTATACACCCAAAGGATTATAAATCATTCTACTATAAAGACATATGCACACATATGTTTATTGCAGCACTATTTACAATAGCAAAGGCTTGGAACTAACCCAAATGCCCATCAGTGACAGACTGGATAAAGAAAACGTGGCACATATACACCATGGAGTAGTATGCAGCCATTAAAAAGAATGAGTTCATGTCCTTTGCAGGGACATGAATGAAGCTGGAAGCCATCATTCTCAGCAAACTAACACAGGAACAGAAAGCCAAACACCATATTTTCTTACTCACAAGTGGGAGTTGAACAATGAGAACACATGGACACAGGGAGAGGAACATCACACGCCAGGGCCTGTTGTGGGGTGGGGGGCGAGGGGAGGGAGAGCATTAGGACAAATACCTAACGCATGTGGGGCTTAAAACCTAGATGACAGGTTGATAGGTGCAGCAAACCATCATGTCAAATGTATACCTATGTAACATTTGCATGTTTTGCACATGTATCCTGGAATTTAAAGTAAAATAAAAGCAACAACAACAACAGATAAACTGTACTCTATAAGGGCAAGTGTATATAAGTGGAAATTTACTAGTTATCTGCACTCCTCTATAATAGATATATCCAGGTATTAGAAAAGAGATTAAGCATATTCATTAAAATGTATATATTTGTATATATCTATAGTCATTATTTTTCTCATTTGCAGATTTTACTTAATACATGCATTTGCACATGAAAATAGCAGATATAAAGTGATAAAGTGATATCCATATATTGATCTCTTGTGATTTTTATTGAAATCTTTATTATTAATTTTAATTTTAATTAAATTTTATTAATGTTTTACTTTAAGAATATTTTTCTAATTATAATAAGAACTGCTCACTTTAAAAAAGCATTAAATGTATTTCAAAACTTTGGTTTTTAATATTAATAGCTACACACTATCTTGAGTGTATAACTCTTCTCATTAAACAGTTTCCAATTTTTAAATTATTAATAGTGCAATGATATATATATAAATATTTTTATATATATCATTTTATATACATATTTACAATAGAGTGCTAGAAGCAGATTTACTGGGTCAAAAACTCAGCTTTTGTAGACTGTTATACATATGACCAAAGTTACACTTCCATAAGTGGTATCTAGTGTGTCACATCCGTCTTCACCAGCCTGAGTACTGTCATGTGTCATACTTTGACAGTTTATAGGTAAAACAGTTTCTTGGTATCTTAATTAACATATGGAAATTAATCATCAAATTGAATTAATCATCAAATTGAGTTCTTTCAAATGCTTCTTAGTCATTTTTATTTCTACTTTTGCAAAATTCTAGTTTACATACTTTGCTCAATTTTTCTATTTAGACATTTACCTTTTATTTTGTTTTACATATGAGCACCTTTTTATACTAAGGATATTGACCCTTTGTCCATCATGTTTGTTGAAGACACTTTTCAGTTTCATTTTTTGTTTACATTTATTAATGATGATTTTAAATACAAAAGCATTTCACTGGTTTTTAAAAAATCAAATCTACATTTTATTCCTTTGTGATTTCTAGTGTTTCTTTAATTTAGCAGGCTGAGATCAGATAAATATATCCATCTATATATTTATTCTTCAAGTTTTCATGTTTTGATTTTTACATTTAATTCTTTTTTTCCTACTGGTATTTACATTTTGTAAAGTGCAAATGAAGGATCCAACTCTCCAGCTCCCAAATAGTTTGACTACTTTTCTAATACCATTTGTTGAATAATCCATTATTTCCTCATACTGAAAAAAATACAAGAATTATTATATATACAAGATTCTGTTTTGAGTTAAATAATGCTTACTTTTTCAGGGTCTACTTTTAGTAAAAGAAATCCAATTTATTCTAAATAAAAATGCATGCATATTACTAAAATATAGCTTGACTTAAAATTCCCACTTTGTTGTATACCTTAATATTATTAGTAAAGGGTTGTTTTTTTTTTTTTTTTTAGCACCTTAAACAAGCAAATGAATTTTGAGTACAGCCTGCTGGCATCTAATAAAAATGCAGCTGAAATAAGTCTAACAATTTTTGTAACACTCTAACTCACATTAAAATACATAGTTTTTTTAACAAAATTCATAATTTAATAAGCCTACACTTTTTTTAAAATTTTTTTTAATTTTTTATTATTATTATACTTTAAGTTCTAGGGTACATGTGCATAACGTGCAGGTTTGTTACATATGTATACTTGTGCCATGTTGGTGTGCTGCACCCATCAACTCGTCAGCACCCATCAACTCGTCATTTACATCAGGTATAACTCCCAATGCAATCCCTCCCCCTCTCCCCCCTCCCCATGATAGGCCCTGGTGTGTGATATTCCCCTTCCCGAGTCCAAGTCATCTCATTGTTCAGTTCCCACCTATGAGTGAGAACATGCGGTGTTTGGTTTTCTGTTCTTGTGATAGTTTGCTAAGAATGATGGTTTCCAGCTGCATCCATGTCCCTACAAAGGACGCAAACTCATCCTTTTTGATGGCTGCATAGTATTCCATGGTGTATATGTGCCACATTTTCTTAATCCAGTCTGTCACTGATGGACATTTGGGTTGATTCCAAGTCTTTGCTATTGTGAATAGTGCCGCAATAAACATACGTGTGCATGTGTCTTTATAGCAGCATGATTTATAATCCTTTGAGTATATACCCAGTAATGAGATGGCTGGGTCATATGGTACATCTAGTTCTAGATCTTTGAGGAATCGCCATACTGTTTTCCATAATGGTTGAACTAGTTTACAATCCCACCAACAGTGTAAAAGTGTTCTTATTTCTCCACATCCTCTCCAGCACCTGTTGTTTCCTGACTTTTTAATGATCGCCATTCTAACTGGTGTGAGATGGTATCTCATTGTGGTTTTGATTTGCATTTCTCTGATGGCCAGTGATGATGAGCATTTTTTCATGTGTCTGTTGGCTGTATGAATGTCTTCTTTTGAGAAATGTCTGTTCATATCCTTTGCCCACTTTTTGATGGGGTTGTTTGTTTTTTTCTTGTAAATTTGTTTGAGTTCTTTGTAGGTTCTGGATATTAGCCCTTTGTCAGATGGATTAGAGACTTAAATGTTAGACCTAATACCATAAAAACCCTAGAGGAAAACCTAGGTAGTACCATTCAGGACATAGGCATGGGCAAAGACTTCATGTCTAAAACACCAAAAGCAACGGCAGCAAAAGCCAAAATTGACAAATGGGATCTAATTAAACTAAAGAGCTTCTGCACAGCAAAAGAAACTACCATCAGAGTGAACAGGCAACCTACAGAATGGGAGAAAATTTTTGCAACCTACTCACCTACACCTTTTTTGAATTGCAGACTTCTAAGCACAGAATGCAGCTTAGTTAAGTACTTGGAATCAAAACTTTTTTGGAGCAAGCTTAACTTGAAATTCAGTAGTAATTACATATGTGTGTGTGTGTGTGTGTATTATATACATAATTTAAAATATATTGCTTGCTATCTTATCTAACAGTTTTCTTAAGATATGGCCACTGGAATTCTACATTACTAAATCTTACGGTTTTCTTCACAAAGCTGAATAATTTTATTCGTTCTTCTGGCAACTTTTGTAATTTGCATTTTCGATCATTCAGTTTTTCAAGGTCTTCATTAAGATGCCTCTGAAGAGTTTTTATACGCATATTGTAATACATTATTTTTTTCATTGCTGTGGTCTAAAAGTAAGAAAGAAAACAACATAAAAATTAGCTAAAACAAATTATAGGCAATTATTAGTGATATTATATAAGTACAGTATGTTCTATATAACAATTTAGATGATTTGCATGCTCAGGTACTAATAAAGATGATAGCTGGAGTGACAATGGCTACACAGAGTTCTATATTTAAACTTAATAAAAAATATAAAATTCCAAAGATTTTCTTTGTGAGGCATAAAGTGTGAGGCAAATTCACATTTATTTCCAGAATAACAACATAAAGAGACTACAGATAAAATGTAATGTATAAAATAGTACAGGTAATGAGGCAGTACAATTAGAGCAAACATATAACTCGTTATTCCTATTTGATTAACTCAGGGAATAAAAGAAATTAATAAGAATTAAAAGCAAATATTACATTACTCAATTCATTTTTTAAAAGCATGGCTAAGGAATATAATATTTTTTCAAATTTATAAAAGAATGTTCATTAGGCTAAGCAAATTACTAAATGTCTATCAAATCCATTTATCTTGCATTCCTTAATAACAATGCATCATTCAGTTATTAATAAATTTATCAGGATAAATTGATTAAATCCATAATTAAGAAATGCACCAGCTAAATGGTACTTGAGAGTTATGTTAGTTAAAAAGAACTATCTGAGAAGACCATAAACAAATTTAAGGCATTATAAAAAATCTGACATGGTTTTGTTTACCTGAAATAATGAAAGCAAATAAGTTGGAAGACTTTTACACTCTTAGACATGTATTTTCTACAGATGCAGTCTTTTCTTATGAAATTTATTTAGTATGGAGTGGATAATTAAGATCCTAATGTAATTTTCTGGCATAAAAGGCAGAATAGAAACAAATACATAGTATGATGAGAGGCCAAAAGAATTCTATTTCCCCATGCATATTATGAAGTACTGCAACTGAAATCACCAAATTCCCCTGCCAAAAATAAGACAATCATAACAAAGAATAGTCAAGAAAAAAATTTGTTTTAGGATCATGATAAACTGATTAAATATCTTTTATAAATAAAAGCTTAATTTCTGAAGTGCAACTGAGTTAAAAGAAAAAATTGTAACTTAAGAAATGGGAAATGGTGTTTCTTGATTTTTTTTTTTTCCTATTTGGAGAGAATAGGAAATCCAATACAAAATTCTGTGGGTCAGTTACAGCTAAAAATAATTCTAATAAATTCTTAAATCTAAAACAATAGGATATCTACATACAGAAGAATGAAACTAGACCCCTATCTCTCAACATATACAAAAATCAACTCAAAAAATGGACTTAAATGTAAAACTTGAAACCATAAAACTACTGGAAGAAAAAAGAGAAAATGTTTCAGGACATTGATCTAGGCAAGGATTTTATGACAAATACTTCAAAAGCATGGGCAACAAAAACATAAATAGACAAATGGTACTACATTAAACTAAAAAGCTTCTGCACAGCAAAAGGAAACAATCAACAGAGTGAAGAGACAAACTATGGAAGGGAGAAAATATTTGCAAACTACTCATCCATTAAGGATCTCATATCCAGAATATACAAGGAACTCAAACAACTCAACAGCAAAACAAAATACAAAAAAAACCCAAACACATACACACACAAATGAAACGCACACACACACACACACACACACACACACACACAAATAATCCAACCAGAAGGTGGGCAAAGGAACTGCACAGACATTTCTCAAAAGATATCATACAAATAGCCACTAGGTATATGAAAAAATGCTCATCACTAACTAACCATCATGGAAATGCAAATAAAAATCACACACACACAAAAAAAGAGATGCTGGTGAGGATGCAGAGCAAAGGGAACTCTTTTTTTTTTTTTTTTTTTTTGAGATAGAGTCTCACTATGTCGCTCAGGCTGAAGTGCAGTGGCGCAATATCGGCTCACTGCAACCTCTGCCTTGTGGGTTCAAGCAATTCTCCTGCCTCAGCCTCCCGAGTAGCTGGGATTAGAGGCACCTGCCACCACACCCGGCTAATGTGTATTGTATTTTTAGTAGAGATGGGGTTTCACCATGTTGGCCGGGCTGGTTGCAAACTGCTGACCTCAAGTGATCTGCTCACCTGGGCCCAAAAAAGGGAACTCTTATATGCTGTTAGTAGAAATGTAAATTAGTACAGCCATTATGAAAAACAGGATGGAGTTTTCTCAAAAAATTAAAAGCAGAACTTCCATAGGATTCAGCAACCTCACTCCTGGGTATTTATCCAAAACAAAGGAAATCAGTGTATCCAAGGGATACCTGCACCCCCACGTTTACTGCAGCACTATTCACATAGCTAAGATTTAGAATTAACCTAAATGCCATCAATAGGTGAATGGATAAAGAAAATGTAATATATGTATATCATATTACACACACACACGTGTATATACATAATGGAATACTATTTAACTATAAAAAAGAATGAAACCCTGTCATTTGTGGCAATATGGTTGAGCCTGAAGGACATTATGTTAAGCGAAATAAGTCAGGCACAGAAAAATAAAGACTGCATGTTATCACTCACGTATGAGAACTAAAAACATTTTTTGAGCTCATGGAAGTAGAGAGCAGAATTGTAGCTATTGGAGGCTGTAGGCGAGGTAGTCGGGAGGAGAGAATGGGGAGAAAGGTTGGTTAAGGGTACAAAATTACAGCTAGATAGGAAGAATAAATTCTGGTGTTCTGTAGCACTGCAGGGTGAATATGGTTAACTATAATGTGTATATTTTCAAAAATCTGGAAGAAGGGATTTTGAATGTTCACAACAGAAAATAAATGTTTGAGGAGATGAATATGCTAATTACCCTTATTTGATCATTATATATAGAATTATTATGCATCAATTGTAAATAAAAGGGAGAAAATAACACAACAAGAGAACATGGGATGGAGTTAATTTGGTCAGATAAAATACAGGATACCAAATTAAATGTGAATTTCAGATAAACAACAAATAATGTTTTAATATACATAATACTAAACTTACTTATACTTATTTAATTATACTAAAACATCTTTATTGTTTATCTAAAATTTAAATTTAACTTGGAATCCCCTAGGTGGGGTAAATAAAAGATTAAAACATACGAGTTTTATTTTAATTTTTTTGAATAAGCAATATATTCACATTTCAAAAACCAAAAAAATTAATTTATACAATGAAAAGTCTACTTCCCACTTATGTTTCCCATCTTCTCAGTTGCCCCATCTTCTGCAGAAAATGACTGACTTTAGTGTCTAGTAAATCTTACCATAGTTTCAACTTTTTCTAATTTATTAAGAATGTACCTATATCTTCATATAGAAACAAAAATTATGATATTTTACTATTTCTAAACTTTTTCAAAATCACTTAGTATGTCATAACAATAAATAAGAGTTGTCAATGAACGGGGTTTTTTTTGTCCTTGTTTGAGAGTATATAGTAAGATTTTGGGGAAGGAGGGAAGACTATTTTATAAACTGTAACTCTATAGCCAATCAACTTTGTAGGCTGACCACATGCAACTTGCTTTTTGTATTCGGACTTTAAAAAATTAATGTCAAAGTCACTTTCAAAGACTTTGGTAGAATTCCACACCTGTCAAAACTTTTAAGAAAAAGAAATTGGACTAGTTATAATGCTAAATTCAGCTGCATGTTTGTACTAAGACAAAATTTGATCCCTTTGCATCTTAGGTAGCCAAAAAAGAATTCAAAGTCATAAACAGAATTATATTCAACTATAGTTTCATAGCACTTATTTTTATACTACTTAACAATTAAAATGGGCTTTTATGTACATTAACTCATTGGCTCCCCCAAACAACCCTGTGCTGAAAAGCAGATACTATTTTCATCATCTTCGTTTCAGTTCAGAAAACTGAGCTTCAGTAGTAGCACATGCAGTTGGGGGCTTGAATCCAAGTCTTCGGATTTGAACCCATATGTTCTTCCCTCTGTCTCACACTAACTCTTTGGTGGTCCTCCTGGTAGGTTCTGACTTTACCTGCCACTTGTAGTTTACACAAACTAGGTCACAGTCATAGGTGAAAATCTGAAGAATCAATAGCACTCTGTTCAAGAATTCATCACAAAGAACTGCCACAACTTGTCTTCTTATGCATAGTAAGGAAAAAAGCATTTTAGAAATCTATATCAATCCATACATTAAAAATACTTTGAATTTGAAAATCATTTTGGTCTGAATCTAAAGTTGGACTATAGTATATATCTTATTTGTGCCTTAAAAGGTAAAGGGAGGGTAAATATTTTACAATAAGAAAATGAAATATAATTACTTAATTTAAGATGTTAGAAACTGTCTAACAATTTCTTTTTTTGTTGTTCTTTATGTTACTCCTGACATTTACAAGACTGAACCAAATGTATGAGAATCTCAGTCAGAATGTCAGAAGAACCTGCCTCTCTTAGTTCTCCTTTTCAGTCTCCTCTGTAGGTTCCTTCTCATCTACCCAACATTTAGCACCCAAGTGACACACTTTCTCTTCCACACCATTCCCTTGGTGACTCATCCAGTCCACAGCTTTAAGTACCAACTTTCTGCTTTCAGTTCTCATATTTTAATTTATACCCCCAATCTGGGGAACTCTCCCACATAGTAGACTCATATGGATATCCAACTACTTACTGAGCATGTCCCCTTAGGATATTCAAAAAATTGTTCAAACTTTACATGCCTAAAATTATCATGATTCTAAAATAATGATTTTTCCTTCTAAACCTACTCCTCCCCTACTCCTCCTATACTCTTCCTCATGTCGTCAAATAGCAACTTACTCTTTGAATTGCTCCAGTCAATATCTTGGAATTATTCTCTACTTCTTTCCTCTGTACTTAATATCCAATCCATCAGTAAACCCAGATAGGTTCCATCTTGTAACTGCTACCAGAATCCAACTTCTTACCACTTTCTCTGTGAACACCATGCATTGAACCATCCACATTGCTCATCTAAGTTACTGGAATAATCTCCTAACTGGTCTCTCTGCTTTCAACTTTCCCCCTCTAATTGTCTATTCTTAATACATTATTCAAAAGGATCCCTTTAAACCATAAGTCATCTTAGTCCCACCTCTGATCAGAATTTTCCAGTGGATCCCATCTCACTCAAAATAAAGACCAAAGTCCTTACAACAGTCTACAGTCTCACATAATCTGGCCTCCACCACTCCTGTCTTCATCTGTTACTTCTCTTCCCCTGATGTCCTCAGCTACTTAAACTTTCAGATAATCACAAACCATCTTTAATTAGATTAAAATCTACCTAATCCTTGGTCGACTACCATAAACCATAGATATTTTCTAATTTTGATATGTAATATTCCAAAGGAGAAGTGGTTGTTACATTTCTGTTATTTAAGCTTTAATTTATATATACATGGCACTAGTCTAATTATTTTTGACACTTATTTTTTTCAATTTCCTTCTTGTTTTGTATAGATTAGAAGCAATATTACTTCATTATTTCACCTTCCAGTACTGTCATCAAAATTAAGATTCTAGTATTAATATTATTATTTATATACTTTTATGTGTAATATCCAGTTCACTAGGGCAAAAGTAGACTTGGCAACAAGAACTGAACTGATAATCCTACCTACCATATGTGGACATGGCCAGAAAGAAGCCTAACTAATAAACTAACTAATAAAACAGAAATCACAGATGCCTGATTAGGGATGTACTTACATCTGCCAGTTCCTTGATTTGCTTTCCTGACACATCCAATGTGTCAAATCTTTGAAGGCAAGGCAAATGATATAATACATGTGTGGAATAATTACACAGAAGACAAACTGGATTGGTTTTATATTGAGGATCATTCAGACATAAATCCTTTAAGCAAGGCAGCCTGGTTAAGTTCGTGAGCTCCTAAAACACCAGCAAAGATAATGTTCAATTAATTGTGACTGTCATTTCTAAAGGCAGTATTTGAACACTTAAGATCAGCCATACTCTAATGCATTCTAATTATGTGCTTAAATACATTAAAGTGATTTAGATGCCTAAAATGTTTCTCTCTATTGAAAAACAAGCTAAATTCCCGAAGAAAATAGAAACAATAATTAAACAATACGCTATACCACTATGCCTTTTAAATATTTACTAAATCATGTATTCCAGCTGGAACATTGAAGCCAGTGATGCGAGCACATTTGTTCATTAATATGTTGCCTCCCTACACGGCCCCTCTTGCTAATTGCCCCCAGGATACCTGTAGGTCTCTGCTTTCTTCACTCCTATTTCCTATACTTATCACCTAGAAACACTCCTGTTCATCCTCCCTGCTTCCAGATCTGCTCTATTCATTAAAGGCTATGGGATCCCCTGTTCATTACAAACAATCATCATGGAATTCCTGATTTTTGGGTTTTTTTTGTTTTGTTTTTTCCATTAAGTACCTGTTTTACCTATTATGGTCAACTAAAGTCTAACTTTCCTTGAGGGCCTCAGTTCTCTCACAACCTATGGATGAGGAAGGATTGATATGCACTCTCAGACCAATGTTTCTCCTTAAAATATTTTTTCCTGATGTTTAAGTCATTATTTATACTTTCCTTTATTTGTCATCTGGCTCTTGATTAACTCTTCCATCCTGCCTCTTCCTGTTTAAACCCTAATATTTTATGATTTAGTCATATTGAACCAGTTGAAGTTTTGGAATGTGCCCAGCCCTATCTTGTCCTTAGACCTTTACCCATGCTGCTCCTTTTGAGTGGCCTGAACTTCACCCCAGTTTCACCTTTTAATCTGTCAGGGCCCAACCCAGTGTCATATTCCCTGGGAGCCTTGTTTCATCCCCCAATGTTGGGATAGATGTTCCTCCTAAGAGCTCTTTTAGCTACTGAGCTTAGTTTTGGTATGGACTTTATCATACCCTATTGCCAATTGCTTGTATCTATAAGCCAAGGGTCTATATGGGCTTTGGCCCCCAATCTGCAAAAAAAGAATGTTATTTACATTTTTAAGTATTGAAAAAACAGAAGAATATGCAGTAGAGGCCACATGTGGCCCACAGAGCCTGAAATACTTTCTATTTGGCTTTTTTTTGTTGTCGTTACAGAAAACGTTTGCTAACCCTGCAATAAACTTGTGGAGAACACGGTTTGTGTCTTGTTTAACATTGTATTCCCAACACTCAGCACTCAGAACACAGCAGGCACTAAATAAATATGTAAAGTAAATTGATTACTTTCAACCAACTTTGAGGATATCCTCATACTTTCTCATTACCAGGATGGTGCCTGAGATAGGAGGGTACTGTGGTGGAGTCAAACGTGAAAGGATGCAATGCTAGCTAGAAAAATCAGAATCAAGGTTAAGGGAAATCCAAAGGAAGAACCAGGAAGCATTAGTTCTAAAGTTACAGTAAAAAAGGAATGGAAAAGAGAATAGTGAAGTCAGGTTGCTGGAAACAAGAGTAATACAGGTTGAGGTGGTTAATATATTTCCAAACTCTCTCTGGACAAGTGAGAATGTGGCTCACTGGTCTGACCTGAGGCTTGGGCTGAGCCTATGTGGGGAGGAGGACTAAGCAGAGTTGCTCTAAAAGGAAAATTTATGGACAGAGCTGTGCAGAGAATTATTTGGTCAAATTCTGCAGGGGCAAGAAGGTAAACCATTTGGCAGCCTTTGATTACTGGGTTGCTATGTTTCATTGACTATGGTAGATGGTGGGTATAAATGAGCTGGTAGATGGTGGGTATAAACTCTGAATTCCTACACAGAAATCCCCCAACTACATGCCAAATTCAGATGACAGTGGAGTCCATGAAGGCACAAAATCTCACTGAAAATTAGTGCTCTGGTGCCTGGTATGGTTGGAAGGTGGGCACAGAATTTATTCAGTCACCACCAGGATAGGATAGTTATCTTCTTAGGGTAGGAGGAAAGGTTAGAGATAAAAATCTAAGATAATAGTGTTCCAGGAACATTTCTAATATGAAGATAGTAAAAGCTCCTGTGAATCAGGTTCAATGTTTTCGTGACAGTCATAATGCCATAAAAAGCCTTTTTAAATATTATGACACACAATGAATTTTTATAATAATCCTGTTATCACCATTTTTAAAATAAAGATACTGAAATACAGCAGGTCAGTGTAATTAAAGTAATGGTAATAAAATAATAAGAACAATGGATCTGTTGAGTCCTTACTATGTGGTGGTCACTATTCGGGTACTTTACATTGTTATTTCACCTAAACTTCATGTTCCACTGTATTATGCTGCCTCTAGTGTGAGGCAGAGCTAGACCTGAGAGGTCTTTCTGCCTATGCAGCCACGGCTTATAACCACCACAAGGGTACCATGGCTAGCCAGGTAAGATAAACTTCCCTATAGTTTCTTGACAGGGCAATGCCTTATTTTCCTAGAATCCTGCACTTATCTTCTTCAGCCTTATGTCATAATTGCTTCCCTTGCTGTGTTCCAGTCACAGAGGATTTCTAGTTCGTAGAATCTGCCATACCCCTTTCAACCACCTTGAGCCTTCACACATGCTTTAACTTTTAAGCCTGGAAGGGTCTTTGCCTGGGCAACTCCTACTCACGTCTGATATCATTAGCTGCAACATTAGCTCCTCAAGGATGTCTTGTCCTGATATCCCAAACAAGGCTAGGTCTCCCTTTTATATGTTCCCACAGCACTCTGAATTTAACATTCATAGCTCTCTCTCTGATCTCTTCTGGAATTTTAGCCTATTTTAAGTATAAAAGCTTTATCCACATTTCACATTATTTTCTTGGAATAGATTCCTAAAAGAGGAATTGATAGATTAAAGGATAGAAGCCTGTTTAAAGGACTTGGTACACATTATCTAAATGCTTTCTAGAAAAGTTCTATCATTTTAAATGATTACCAATGTCATATAAATGCCCATCTTATCCTAATCTTTCTAACACAGAGTATCATGTTTATCAAATGTTGACTATATAAAATATTATCAATTACAATTATATCTTCTTTTTTTTTTTGAAACCTAGTCTCGCTCTGTTACCCAGGCTGTAGTGCAATGGTGCAATCTCAGCTCACTGCAACCTCCGCCTCCCAGGTTCAAGAGATTCTCCTGCTTCAGCCTCCTGAGTAACTGGAATTATAGGCGCCCACCACCACGCCTGGCTATTTTTTTTTTTTTTGGATTTTTAGTAGAAACAAGGTTTCACCATGTTGGCCAGACTGGTCTCGAACTCCTGACCTCAAGTGATCCGCCTGCCTTGGCCTCCCAAAGTGATAGGATTACAGGCATGAGCCACTATGTCCAGCCTTATATCACATTTTATTTTTCATTTTATTCATTCTTAGTAGGATTGAAAATTATTTTATGAATCTACTAGTCATGTGGAGTTCAATTCTATGAATTATCTGCTCACTTATCCTTTATTCTACTGGGTATCTTAGATTATTTGTTTCTAATTGATTTAAAAGAGCTCTTTTAAAAGTAAGAATTATTTCAAAGGTTTTTTTGTCTGTTTGTTTTAATTTTATGATGTGTTTACCAGGCTGAAAATTAGAATTTCCATATAGTAAGTATGATTTAAAGATTTAGTGTAGTATCTTAAACTGGCAGAACTAGAAGGGGAAAGATACACGTGTGCATGTGCATGCATGCATGCACACACACACACACACAATCCTGTTATCTATCTTACTGCCTGTCCCTGTCACAACTGTTACCACCCTCTGAGTGTCTCTGGTTTCTATCATGGCTTATTTTCCACGTTTAATCTGATCACCTATCTGATGGCCTCAATGTTGGTAGAGACAATTTGCCATGGCCCTAAGCATTGCTTCACACTCTTGCTTGTTATGCCAAGATTGTAAGGTATTGACTATTCTTTACCCATTTCTCAGTGTTGTGTGTGCAGATCTTCACCTGGAGGGCCCCACTGGTACTCTAAACTCAACATATCCAGAACCAGACACATTCCCTTCCCCTCACCCCCACAAAACTAGCCATTATTTTTCTGATTTGTATATTTTTTGAGCTTGCTAAGAACTGTAATCACAGATTCATTTCGGACTCTCTAGCTCTTCACATTCTACTAGCTGTGAAATTCTGCAAATTCAACAACCATAATGTCTCTTGCATCTATTTCTTCCTCGTCTTTCCTCCTCCTTCTCTTCTTCTTCTTTTCTTCTTTTTTCTCTTAACACTCCAATTCGTAGTCTCACAATCTCTCATTTAGATTATTCCTGAAATCTCCTGACTGGGTTTTCTTCTTCTAGCTGTTCCAAGTCAATAAACACTAACTCCAGATCACTATCCCTAAAGAACATTTCTGATCATATCACTTTCTTGCTCAAAAATTTTACAGCTCTCTGTTGTCTATAAAATACCGTCTATATTCGAGACCCAATTGACCTTTCTAGTTAACTTCCAATATTGCTATATATACTCTATATTCCAGTCAAATGACAATGCTGGTGTTATTCAAATATACCCCTTGATTTCTCACTTCTCTGTGTTTGTACATATTGTTTTCCCCTTCTTAGAATGCCCACGCCCTACTACCCAGAAGATCCTCCCACCAATGCTTGTTCAAATTCTGTTGACACTTTAAAGTTCTTATCAAATATTTCCTCTTGAATTTCACTAATAGAATTTTGTTTACATATCTTTTTAAGGGACTTAATCTGCCTCATTCTATAGCTTTTTGGTATTTTTATATTTTTGCCTGAGTAGAATAATGCCTACTTTAATACTTATGAACTCAAAGTTATTTCTATAGTAAATTTACCTTTCTTCAATATTTTCTAGAGGATGTGTTCGAATATGCACCTTCAGTCTTACACTGTCAAAATTATAAATGTCACCTTTTAACCAACATTATATGTGATAAATATTAAGTCCCTTTATTTGGTTGTTTCTCTTTCATTCATGTTCTTGACAAATGTTTATTGAGATTTACTACATGTCCAACACTATGTTAAGGGTTGTGGATATAGCAATGAAGAGAACAGGCAAAGTTCCTGTACTCAGAGAGCTGGTATTCTAGTAAGGGATGTGCCAAGAGGAAAAATAAAACAGTGGCACAGTGATAGCGAGTGCTGCAGGTTGGGGAGGGTTGTGAGGGTTTTCCTATTACACCTAAATTGGGAAGGAAAGGTGTCACTTAGAACATAATATTTTGACAAAGACCTGAAATAAACGAGGAAATGAGCCATGCAGGTATATGAGGAAAGAAAATTCCAGCGAGTGCAAAGGCCCTAAGATTACTGTGTGCTAGGTATATTCAGACTAGTGTGGCTGAAACTGGACAAACGAAGGAGAGAGTGGTAGACGCTGTAGTCAAAGCGACAGGTTGGGGGTGGTGGGGTGGCTAGATTAGGTAGTCTTATGGCCCATTATAAGAAATGTCTTCTACTCTGAAAGAGATGAGAAGCCAAGGGAAGGTTTTAAGCAGAAGGGTGATTTTTATCTGACAGATTTTTAAAGGTTCCATAAGGCTTCTGTGTGGAGAACAGATCTATAGTAGGGAAAGGACAAACAGGAAAATTGTTAGGAAGCTTTTTTCCATTAATGCAGGTTAGAGATCATAGTGTCTTGAATCAGCCTGGTAGTGATGCAGGTGGTAAGAAGTGATCAGACTCTGGACATATTCTGAAGGTGCACCCAATTGTACTTGCTGATGGATAGGATGAGGGTATGAAGGAATAATAAGAGTCAAAAATGACTATAAGGATTTTGGCTTAAGTTACTGGAAGAATGGAAACTCCATTTAGAGAGGTGAGGAAGACTGCAGGAGAAGGTCTGGTAGAAGAAAAATTAGTTTGCATTAAGATATGTGTACAGTTCTGGAGAGCTGTCAAGGAAAGTAAAGGTACTAGTTTAGAGTAATCAGTACACAAAGGGTATTTAAAGTCTTAAGGCATGATGAGACTATTTAGAGAATAAATGCAGACAGAAATGAGAAAAGATGTCAGTACTGATCAAGGGAAGTCCATATCTTACATGCTCGGAGAGGATAAAAGAACAGAAACTGAAGAGATGTAGCCAAAAGACTGGAAGAAAACTAAGAGAAAATCGTATCCTAAGAGCCAGGTAAATAGTTATTTGTTTGGTTTCAATAGTGTCAGATCATTAAGGCCAATGTGGTCAGATGACTTTCAAATTTCCTGGAGCATCAGCCCAAAATAATGAACTTATTCCTTAATGGGGGACTTTTTAGTACAGTTTCTGCAACACAATGGTTCATGATTCAGGATGATAAATAAAAATTATTCCACTTAAACATACCTTGAAAGAACATACTTGGTTACCAGAAAGGTTTAATCTTTCCAGTTGTTCATTGGAGTCAAGACATCGACCTTTAAAAAATAAGATGAAAAGAATTAAATTTATTATTTTACCTTCTGTTTATATTCTGTCATACTTCTGAGTTGTACGTAGCCATCATTTCTTGCATATAAACAGACTGATGGTACCATTGTATAATTAGTAATCACTGATTAATGAATAATATTTTCACAGGCTTCAATATGCTTTGCAAATATATCACAGAAAAAAGCCTAAAAGAAAAAAAAAATCTAAGCATATCCTTTTTATATTGATGAAAAATGACTATAGCATTATCTCAGATTCCAAATGAAATAGTACATACCAATGCTATTTATTAGATTTCCAGCAAGGTTGAGATCTTTTAAATTCTTCAAAGTTTGCAAACCCTAAAAATTTAGACAACATACAATTTAGAACAAATAATTAAAATTAACATTTACAAATCATCTCTGATTAATCTGGTTAGTTCTCCAGGTGCTCTGAGCACAGGGTACTTTGTGCATCACGAGCACAGAAGGAAATGAGTGCCTCCAAGAAGCCACCTTTGTTCTCTATACTGGAACTTAGAATTATTGGAGGAGAGAACAGGAAGCGGAGTAGAGAGGAAAAAAAGGAGGAGTAGGAGGAAAAGAATACATCACACAGAGTATATTTATAATCTTAGGCAAGTTATGTAACTTCTCTAAATCTCTTTTTTTTTAACCTTCAAAGAAAGAATAACAATGCCTTACCTTTTAGGCTTGTAAAGAGTAAAGAAGGTAATGTATACAATATCCTCTGTACCTTATAAAATGCTATATACATGTTAGTTCTTTTTGACAACAATAATTGTACCAGTCATGAATAGTTTGGCCTTTAACCACAATATGATCTTGAACATTGCGGTTTAAACTCTACAGTAGTAATTGGTTTTACATATAGATAATTGAAATTATTATCTTACCTCAATATTTTTAATTGTATTGTGGTTCAGCCAAAGAACCTTCAATTTGATTAATTTCTCTAAATTTTCTATTTTGGAAATTTTATTAAAATATAAATATAGTTTTTCCAAATTTCTACATTCCTGAAGACCTTCAATTTTCTGTAAATGAAAAGGAGACTGAATAGTGTTAGTTTATGTTTTGCTATTAATCCAATAAAGTAGGTTTCTAAGTATATTTTCTTTTAAATATCATATTTTATTGCAAAATCAATATCCAGCAAAATGAACTGTTTTAAAAGAAAAAAATATATTCCATGTTTTCCACTTAAATACAACTATTTTCAATTTTGCATGTTCTCTTTAAATTTTAATCAACTCTATATCTATTTATATATGGTTATAATTATAATAATATTTATCATATATAATCATATATTCTATATTTCTATATGGTTATGATTATAATCATATAGAAATGATTATGATTATATGGTTATGATTATAACCATGTAAGCACATCATAATCCTAATGCACATACAATTTTGTGGGACTCTTTTTAAATTAAGACTAAAATGTTTTCATAATCCTTCAAATTATATTTAATAATTATGGAATATTTCATTAAGTTTATAATTGTCTGAAAAATTACCTGATGTATAGCATATTTATGTTTCAAATTTTTAGTTACAAATAATGCTGCAACAAGTAGCTTCATGCATATGGTTGTTTTCTGCTATTGAGTTACTTTTCTAGGATAAAATCTTAGAGTAGGGACTTCTAAGTCAAAACGTATGCCCCGTACATTTCCATGATGGCTCTTGATGTTTTGCAATATTTCTTTTCAAGATAGATGTTAGAATTTCAACACAACCAATAGTGTCTAAGTGGACCAATTTTATTACTAAGTAATACTGGCTATGATTTGATTTGATTACTAAAAAGTAGAATATGTTTATGTTTTAATTCCTTATTTCTGCTTTTCCTTTGCACAAATCAATTTATTTATTTATTGAACTTTTATTTTAAGTTCAGGGGTGCACGTGCAGGTTTGTTATTTAGGTAAATTTCTGTCATGTGGGTTTGTTGTACAGATTACTTTGTCACCCAGGTATTAAGCATAGTACCCGTTAGTTATTTTTCCTGATCCTTCTCCCACCCTCCACCTTCAGTAGGCCCCAGAGTCTGTTGTTCCCCTCTATGTGTCCATACGTTATCATCATTTAGCTCCCACTTCTAAGTGAGAACAGGTGGTATTTGGTTTTCTGTTCCTGTGTTAGTTTGCTAAGGACAATGGCCTCCAGCTCCATCCATGTTCCTGCAAAAGACATTATCTTATTCTTTTTTATGGCTGCATGGTATTCCATGGTGTATACATAGCACAGTTTCTTTATCCAGTCTACTACTGATGGGCATTTAGGTTGATTCCATGTCTTTGCCAGTGAATACTGCTGTAATGAACATACACGTGCATTTGTGTTTATGACAGAATTGTTTATATTACTTTGGTTATATACCCAGTAATGGAATTGCTGGGTTGAATGGTATTTCTGTTTTTAGGTCTTTGAAGAATCATTACACTGTTTTCCACAATGGTTGAACTAATTTACACTTCTACTAATAGTGTATAAGCATTCCTTTTTCTCCACAACCTTGCCAGCATCTGTTTTTTTTTTACTTTTTAGTAATAGCCATTCTTAGTGTGAGATAGTATCTCATCGTGATTTTGATTTGCATTTCTCTAATGATCAGTTATTTTAAACTTTTTTTCTTATGCTTGTTAGCCACATGTATGTCTTCTTTTGCAAAGTGTCTGTTCATGTCCTTTACCCACTTTTTAATGGGGTTGTTTGTTTTTTTCTTGTAAATTTGTTTAGGTTCCTTGTAGAGGCTGGGTATTAGACCTTTGTCAGAGGCACAGTTTGCAAAAGTTTTCTCCCGTTCTGTAGATTGTCTGTTTACTCTGTTGATAGTTTCTTTTGCTCTGCAGAAGCTCTTTAGTTTAATTAGATCCCATTTGTCCATTTTTGCTTTTGTTGCAATTGCTTTTGGTGTCAACGTCATGAAATCTTTGCCTGTTCTTATGTCCAGAATGATATTGCCTAGGTGGTGTTCCAGCATTTTTATATTGGGTTTTACATTTAAGTCCTTAATGCATCTTGAGTTTAATTTTGTATATGGTATAAGGAAGAGGTACAGTTTCAATCTTCTGTATATGGCTATCCAGTTATCCCAGCACCATATATTGAATAGATGATCCTTTCCTCATTGCTTGTTTTTGTCATCTTTGTCAAAGATCAGATAGTTTGTGGTCTTATTTCTGGGTTCTTTATTCTGTTCCATTGGTCTATGTGTCTGTTTTGTACCAGTAACTTGCTGTTTTGATTTGATTTACTTTGATTACTAAAAAGGAGAATACGTTTATGTTTTAATTCCTCGTTTTTATTTTTTCCTTTGTACAAATCAATTTCTATCCTTTGCTCATTTATCTGTCTTAACCCATGCCTTATGCATATATTTCAATGAATTATTTTTCTAAAGACAAAGAATTCGGAATAAAATATTCTGTGTAAGGTTTTATGTTTACACTTACCTCTATGCAGCACTCAGCAATCCAAAGTTCTTTAAGTTGTAAACAAGGCTCTAACCCTGAAATTTCTTTTATATCTTGAGCAACAATGGTAAGACTAGTTAAATTAGGAAATAATGATAATCCGACTATACGAGGATACCCTAAGAAAAACATCTCCAACTTTGATGTATCTGATCCTTCTTGTCCAACCATCTCATAAGATAAGCCATTGCACAAACACTGTTTTAAAGGAAAGAAATTTGGTCATTACCTATTTTATATAATCAAAAGATTACTTTTACCATTAGAAATTATAAATTGTCAATTGCACTGATGCCATTTTTGTAATCTCACGAGAGAAAGTTATATCACATATATGATTATTCTCTGCTTCCAAAAGTCACTAGGTAGAGGAAATCACTAAGTAACCCTTCCAGCTCTAGAAAGGAGCATAAAAACTTTCCATTTTCTATTGCTGCAAATGTTATAAAAAGAAATTTGACTTTGACTCACCAGTTCTTTAATTATTTCTTCTTGGTTTAGGTTTTCACTTTCAATCATCTTCCGTTAAAAACAGTGATCATAACATTATAACTGTTAAGGAAAATGAAAAAATGAAATAAATATTAAAGTCATTGTCATTCAAAGTTGAAATAGACCTTAACGCTACTAAGGTTGAACCACCCAACTGTAGTTTGAAATCTTCACATAGTACATTACCAAGTATCTGTATAAACTCTGAGGGGGTTTTCTGTTAGGATGTTATTTTTTATTTTAATTTTAAATCTCTCTTTCCATAATTCCTTCCCTTTTGTTGTCAAACCCCTTGGTATAAATTTTTTTCCACACGATGAGCCTTCAATACTTGAAGAAAATGGTCATCTCTCATCTACACTCTTACCTTACTAACAGTTGAAGTTGTTAGTTCTCTCACTATATACTCATGTTTCTCTCATTTGAACAGGCTCTGGTTGTCCTTTGTATTACACTGCGTGTCTAAAAGTGAACACAGTTCTCTAAATATACTTAGATTGCAAAGAGAAGAATCCTTAGGGCTTAGCAACATATTTGGCATAGTAATAAATGTTTATTTAAATAAATACTACAACTTCTCCTTCATTCTAGAGAATATGAACCAATTAATACTCAAGTAGCTTCAATAAAACTTAATCCAACTTTCATAATTTGTAATATTTTCTGAATATTATTCCAGATATATACTATCTAAAAAATATAAGAATCCTGCTTTTAATATAATGACCTGACAAGGAGAGATGTAGAAAATGGTATACAGTTAACCCCTTTCTTTACAATAGCAACTCCCCCATAGGCATGTGTGTATATATGTAAATGCATGTATGTGTATAATTATTGTCAGGAGAAAATATGGAAAGATATATACTAAGTTGTTAATATGAGTTTCCTTAGATGCAGGTGAAAGTTGTTGTGACTAGAATATAAATGTAAAGCTGGATGGGGATAGATCCAGGCAAAAATGGAAAAGAAGAAATTATACTTTTTAAAAAGCATGTTTAGAATTGCCTAGTTTGAGTGTATAGACATTTATTATTTCTACCATGGGTACACATTTGGACTGTTTCCAGTTGGGGGTTAAATAGTGCTTCTCTGAACATTTTGTCATACAGGTCATAGCTACAAATTTCTTTGGGATTTCTACCTAAAAGTGGAATGAGAAACAAACAACTATTGTTATTTGCAACGAGTGAGTTTCACATAAACAAATGCTGAACAAGAGACACGCAATGAGTAATACTGTATGACTCAATTCATGTAAGATAAACAAACTATAGTATTAGAAGTTAGGATATTGGCTACCTTTCAGGGAAGAGCAACTAAGAGGAGGCAAAAGAGGGGCTTCTAGAGTGCTCATAATGATGTATTTTTTGATCTAGGTGCTGGTTATGTTCAATTTGAAAATAAAGTTAGATACCTAAGATGTGTGTGATTTCTGTATGTATGTTATACTTTAATGAAATTCTACCTAAATTTTGATTTTAAAGGCATTTATATGCTCATTTATATTCATTTATGCAAAATTATGTACATGTGCTGGCATATACATAAATTAAAATGTTAAGAAAAAAAGATGATGATTTGAGTCCGTGTATTGACCTATCTTCCCTCCCCAAATCCCACTAGAATGACTACAGAAATACGAAAACAAGAAAAGAATATAGCAGTGCTACAAAAAGAGCAATGATTGCCAGAAATATTGAGAAAGGTCTTTAAAAATGACAGAGACAACATCAGATTGAGAAAAAAAGCCCATCAACACAAACCAGAGTCTGTTCTCACACTGCTAATAAAGACATGCCCAAGGCTGGGTAATTTATAAAGGAAAGAGCTTTAATTGACCCACAGTTTCACATGGCTGGGGAGGTCTCAGGAAACTTATAATTATGGCAGAAGGGGAAGCAAACCATCCTTCTTCCCAAGGCAGCAAGAGGCGGGATGAGAGCTGAGTGAAGGGGGAAGCCCCTTGTAGAACCATGAGATCTTGTGAGAATTCACTGTCACAAGAAAACATGGGGGAAAGTGCCCCCATGATTCAATTATCTCTCCCTAGTCTCACCCTTGAAATGTGGGGATTATTACAATTCAAGATGAAATTTTGGGTGGGGGCACAGCCAAACCATATTACAGACCAAAATTTAAGGTACCAGGGAAAGAAGTTTCACAAAACGATTCTTAAAAATCTTCAAATTGAGAGCAGAAGTGGTTGGGAAAGGGGTAGCTGTGTATTATATATAAGGGACCAAATCAAAGGAGTTTGAGAAACGTACCAGAAAATTGCACACAGTCTGTATTTGTACTCATGCTTTGTAAATTGAGGACATTGCCCTACCATGCTGAATGCTATGGTTTAAATGTGTCCCCTTCAAACTTCAGGTGTTGCCAATATGATAGTATTAAGAGGTGGGCCCTTAAGAGGTAATTTGGTCATGAGGGTTCCTCCCCTTCCAAATGGCATTAGGTGCCCATTAGCTGCCCATTTAAAGGGCTTGATGGAGAAAGTTCATCCCTTTTTTGCCCTTCTGACTTGGCCCTGTGAGTACATACTGTTCCTTCCCTCCAGAAGAGGTAGACTTCAAGACATCATCTTGGAAGCAGACACCAGATGCTAATGCCTTGATACTGGACTTTCTAGCCTCTAGAATTGTGAGAAATAAATTTGTGTTGTTTTTAAATTGCTCAGTTTCAGGTATTTTATTATAGCAGCACAAAATAGACTAAGACACTGAGTCAAGAAGGAGGGACGGGACCCCAGCTAGCACCACAAAGAAAAACACAGTCAGTAAATTATCCTAATACATTGGACTCTGTTCATTCATTCACTCATTGTTAATATTCATATTGAAGGCATAAGACAGAACCCCAGACAGAGAATGACAGGGGTGGGAGGAAAGAGAAGATCAAGACCTTATCAGATGATAATGTGGAATCTGGGCAAAGAAATGAAGGATATAAGGGAGTGTGAGTGTGAGCCATGCGGGAATGTAGAGAAAATGCATACAGGCGAAGGAAACAGCAAATGAAAAAAAAAAAAAAAAAGTTGGGGCGAGGGGCAGTGAGAGAGTATACGTGGCATATTTGCAGAATAGCAAGGAAAATTATGTGTCTGGAGTACATTGAGAGAAATAAATAATGGTAGGGTGTGAGGTCAAAGAGTTATTTCAGGGTCAAATCGTGTGCTATCTTGTAGACCTTTATGAGGATTTTGGATTTTATTATGGTAAGATGAAAAGCTATATGGGGATTTTGAGTGGAAGAGTAACATGAACTGTCATAAGTATTAAAAAGATCACTCTGGCTACTATGTTTAAAATAGATTGTAGGGTTTGGAGCAAAAGCAGGGAGACTAGTTAATGGGCAGTTGTAATAATATAAGTGGGAGAGGATGGTGATTGGAATAGGGTGGTGGTAGTGGCGGTGGTGACAGTGGTCAGATGATGG
This sequence comes from Macaca mulatta, assembly GCF_049350105.2. Lineage (NCBI taxonomy): Eukaryota > Metazoa > Chordata > Mammalia > Primates > Cercopithecidae > Macaca > Macaca mulatta. The sequence goes on along the minus strand of NC_133412.1, from coordinate 133,046,837 downwards.
GTCTATACTGAAGGAAATGCTGTGCATTCCTTCCCTGCTTTCTATTGGCAATTGTGTCTTTATTCCATTCTTAGACAACCTCAGGATATTACAGCATAGGCTGCGAGAGAAGCCAGTCAAGAAAGCAACCTGAAAGAATTTGGAAGCTCCATCAAAGGCCCACACATAGATGCAGGCCACAGTCTTATCTCTCCAGATTTATCTGAATGGTGCACCAAGTTAAAAAAGTGTTTTGCAGCATCTCTACTCATGGGAAGAGAAACCCTTTTATACTGGATTAAAGTCTGTGATTACCAAAGGATAGCCTAGCTGCCCACCACGACACAAAGGACAAAGGCTTCCCTTCAACGCTCCAAATTCACCAAATGGTGTTCTAAGTTATCTTGCCTTTGTCCAAGATATCTATTGTAGAAGGAATTAAATCATTCTCTTTGTTATATTCAAAATGATCACATACACTAGGACCTAATTTTGGACTTTCTAATCTGTGTTTTTCCTTAGCTCTGTCTATTCCTGCACCAGTATCTGTTTTTGTTTGTTTGTTTGTTTGTTTTTTAAGATGGAGTCTTGCTCTGTCGCCCAGACTGGAGTGCAGTGGCGCAATCACGGTTCACCCTTAGCTTCACCTCCAGGTTCACGCCATTCTCCTGCCTCAGCCTCCAGAGTAGCTGGGACTACAGGTGCCCGCCACCACGCCCAGCTAATTTTTTTTTTTGTATTTTTAGTAGAGTCGGGGTTTCACAGTATTAGCCAGGATGGTCTCCATCTCCTGACCTCGTGATCCGCCCACCTTGGCTTCCTAAAGTGCTGGGAGGCGTGAGCCACCACACCCTGCCATATCTGTTTTAATTACTGTGATTTATATTGAAAATTCCCACCTCATGTTTTTTTTTGGCAGTTTCCTGGATATTCTTCCATGTTTTTTTCCAAATAAAATATATGATTATTTTGTATTTAGTTTTTAAAAATTCTGTTGGGATTTTGATTGAGGTTGCATTGTAAAGATTAATTAGGGAGAACTTCCATATTACAGTTTTGAGTAATCCTCAAGAACAAGGTATAGCTCTCCATTTATTTAAGGAGACTACTTTTCCTTGGAAGAAACATATGCCCATTTGGGATACAAATCTTACCTCTCACTTCAACTTATTTTCTCTTCATCAATGCCCTTATTTAGCAGAAAATCTTATTCTAATTCAACAGCTAATTAGAAAAATACAATTTAATTATAAAACCCCAAATTCTATAAGTTGCATAACTATTTCTGAATTACAAAGATGCTAGACCTTCCTGGTACTTACAAGTCTTGTATGCTTTCTCCAGTCACAAATGGACTCAAGGGTTCCAGATGAAGTTACTGAATTCATCAAGAGGTGAATGTCCTGTTGGCCAGCTTGTAACCACTCTCCTGCTCTTTGAAGCTCTTTCAGGGCCGGCCCATTTAAGAGGCTAAAGGTCTTCTCTGGTTCCCCCACAAAACCAGAAGCCACCAGGAACTTCTATAGCTTTTACACCTCAAACTGCATGTCTTGGATTAATCTTTCCACTTTGAATTGCTGCTGGAAAATTTCACCTAACCAGCATGGAGTTGAAGTCACTACAAATGTATGACCTCTAACTTCAGTTAGATCTTCAGCAACAAGTGTTTTATATTTTCCTCTCCTAGGAGAGTGGGACTAGTGACTCGAGATTCATGACACTACTGACTATTCTAAACTTTCACCACTCTTTTCAAGGTCTTTCTCTCTGTCTCAATAGATGATCTTGACCCCATTTTCATAGAGAACAGTGGTGCCATCAAATGTGTGTTTCTTATTTCCTTCCCCTCAAACATGTATTTTTCTTTTCCTTCTGACTCCTGTCTTAGTAGGTGTTCTTCCTTTTGTCCAAAACAAATCCCTTTTCCTATGTATTGATCCTGTCCTTATCTGTCCCTTTCAGAATACTGCTGTCAAATTTTCCTCTTTCATTTATTCCCAAATTTCCTTCTCAAGGATCTCTTTTATTTCTGTATATAAATATTAGGTCTTTCCTATATTAAAAAGTCTCTCCTATGTTCTTCTATAAATAGCTGTTTTTAGATACCTTTATGGTAAACCTTTTAGATAATCATTAGCAACACGTCACTACCTGCATTCAGTCCTGTATTCACTGCCGTCTAGACTGAGGACACCTCAAGACACTACAGCATGTTTTCACCAAGGTCAACAATAACCTTCTAATTGCCAAAGACAGTGGACATGTTTCAGTTCTCAACTTGACCCTGACATGGCATATGACAATGCTGATGACTCTCTCCTTTAAGTTTTCTTCTTTGGTTCAACTTTTCTCCTTGGCTTCTCTCTACTTGTTATTTCAAAGCTACTTTGTGCTTTTCTTTTCCCCTTTTTTTTTTGAGATGGAGTCTCACTCTGTCGCCTAGGCTGGAGTGCAGTGGCACAATCTTGGCTCAATCCAACCTCTGCCTCCCGAGTTCAAGTGATTCTTCTGCCTCAGCCTCCCAAGTAGCTGGGACTACAGGCGCGTGCCACCACGCCTGGCTAATTTTTGTATTTTTAGTAGAGACGGGGTTTCACCATATTGGCCAGGCTAATCTCGAACTCCTGACCTAGTGATCCACCCGCCTCGGCTTCCCAAAGTGCTGGGATCACAGGTGTGAGCCACTGCACCCAGCCTACTTTGTGCTTTTCAAACCAATTATTTTCTTCATGGTGAAAAATCCTTCTTTTCTGTGCAAAAAAAAGAAAAAAAATCCAACTGCCCACATGAAAAAGCTCCATCTGAACGTGCCAAAGGCATCTCAAATTCAGTGTGTTACTGTGTTCAAAACTGAACTCATTATATTTTCCAACCAGCCTCCTTCTCCTAATGTATGCCTTCTCTTGAAAAATAACACCACCATTCTTCTATTGGTTGAGCTATTATCCTCAACCAATCTTTGACTCTATCCCGCTAGGTTCATTCACTCATTAAATCCTTCTGCACATACCTCTTAAAAGTCTGACCACATTTTTTTCCTTCTCCTCATTCCAACTGCTTCTGTCTTGGTTCAGGCCCTCATTACCTCACCTTAACTGGATGTCCTCCCTGTAGTCTGTCTTCCCTCAAGTCCATCCTCTGCACTACTGTGACAGCCTCCTGAATGGTAAATCTGCTCATGCTTTACCCCTTTGGAAGCTATTCATGGTTTCCATGCTCTGACTCCTGCCTACCTCACATGCTCATCAACCACAGCCTCCACAGAGGACCCTAGGTTCAGGCCACAACTATCGTTCTCTGGAACTGAACGGGATGTTTCTGTACTTTGGCATGGGCTGTTTCCTCTCCCTAAAATGTCCTTTTCCCTTGGCTGTATGGCATACTCCATACTTCCCTAAAGATTTAAATCAACACTCTTCTCTCTGAAGACTTTCATTCTCTCTGGTAGTATTATAAGCATTCTCTTTCTTGTGATTCTGGTTAAGGCTTGCACATACTCTACGTATAGCACTTGTCACACTGTAAAGCAGTGTTTACGGGCCTTTCTTCCCTACTAGGTTACATGTTCATTCAGGGCAGAAACTATGAACCTATCACAACTTCACTGCCTGGCACATGCTAGGTGTTAAAAAAAAATTGTTTAATGGGTTAATTGTCATGCCACAGGCATATGGTATAATTTAAAGACATAATTGTTCTCCATGACCAGAGTACAATGATAGAGTATAAAGGACCATGTTTCTGTCTGCCATGAGCGTTGGTTAGGGTGTTATTCTGAGAAACCTCATTTTTTTTTTCTGCCCAGTAGAAGTCCTGTATGGGTCAAATTATTTCCTCGTTTGGGTATAAAAGGATCAGAATCCATCAGTTATCACTGACGGTCCAAATAAACCCCCTACACTCTCTAGACGAGCAGTGTCAGGTTTGGTCAGGGAGCATTTGGTTCTCCCAGCCCAGAACCTTAACTGGTGCAGTAAAGGCTGCATAGCTGGCTGTAGGCCACCCTCCCTTTCCTTCTCTTGAACTTTGTTCTGGTACCCTGACTGCCTCAATAAAGCCACCTCACTGTCTTTCACCATTATCATCACCATTGCACCATTACGGAGTTCCCTTGACCTCAACTTTGCTTCACTGGCGTCTTCCTCTTGGTATGGCTTGGAAGGAAAAAGAGGGGATCAAAGACTCCCGGGGCCCTGCTTACAGGTGATGTACGCCCGAAGGCCACCAGGTGACGGATTCTGACCTTATCAAGAGAGAGGATGGATTCCAGGGCAATCCGATTCAAGTCAGAGTCCACTCTGACTTCCCAATCCCTGTCTTGCAGCAGCAGGCAGGAAACCCTCTCCCGCCCCAGGCCTGGTGTGTACAGACTGCCTGTGGCGGTTGCCTCGGTAACCGGCTCTCCACCTCCGGCGACCTCCGGGTGGGGAGGGGGATAAAAGGGGCGGGGAAAGCGGAGGCTGACCCGGGTCTGCATCACGTGGTGGCGGCCTCCAACCAATCAGCGGAAGCAGGGGTCCAACCGGAAGACCCCCCGCTCGGGCTCCAGGGGAAACAGCTGGAGCCTCTACCTCGCAGGCTTCTCTGTAACTGCGCTTATGTTTTCACGCGTTTTCGCCAGTTCGCGGAACCTGACTGAAAGCAACGCGTTATGGGCAAGGTGGCGCAGACCTATTCCTTGCGTCCTCCAGTCTCGCTCTCTCTCACTGAATATCTTTGACTCTCGGGTCCTGGAAACCCGGAGCCTCTCTGACCTTGAGCCCCGAGGGCGTGGCGCTGTGATGTCACAAGGTGGCGTGACAGCCGAGACGAGCCCAGACCCCCAGCGCGGCATCCTTCCCGCGGCCAAAGGTGGCTGACCGCAGCCGGAAGCCGCTGTGCGCCCGGCGAGCCGCGTGGAAGGACGGCGCCGGCAAACGAACGCCCAGTGCGGTCCGGAGGAGAGAGGGACCTTCCAAGGGTCTTCTCGTCTTTCTCGGACAGGCTTTTGAGTGCCTTTTAAGCATTCCAAAATGTTCAGGAGACAACAGTTATTTACAAAATAAAGTAGAATTAAAAGGGGGGAAAGGGGAGACTTTTCAGAGTGGGCAGAGAGGCTGAGAAATGAACTTAGTAAAAGGCAAACCAAAGCAACCGCAGGTCTCATGTCGTTCTCTAGATCTGCGCTGTCCAGTAGGATAAGCCGCTAACCACAGACTGGCCCACGATCGCTTGAAATGTGGCTAGTCCAAATTGACATGTGCTGTAAGGTACGCATTGTATTTTGAAGGCTTAGTATGAAAAAAAAAAAAAACTCTTTCGTTATTAATCTTCATATTGATTATATGTTGAAATATTTTTGATACTTTGGGTTAAATAAAAAATATTGTTAAAATTATTGTTTCTATTTTGAAAATGAGGCTGTTAGAAAAATTTTTAATTGCATGTATGACTTGAATTATGTTTCTTTTGGACAGTGTTGCTCTCTTTTATGCGGTTCAGTCGGTTTGTGTAGAATAGTGATGTTCAGTTAATGCAAAATATTGTCTGTAGTGCTCTTTTCTGTCACCAGATGGCCACCTCATTAAATAGACTATAATTCTGAACTGCTTTCCCAAGAAAAAGTTCAGATTTTAGAAATATTCTCATTTAACAATTGTCAACAATTTCAGCATATTTACCCTTATTCAGTTAACTTTATCTGTAACATAGACCGTTCGTAAAGATACATAAACATAGAAAAATTAACTGGTTTCCCCTCTACATTCTTATTTCACAGAAAATTGTTTCTGTCATTAATAGATAATTAGAAATAAGCTAATTAAAATTATTTGTGGCTTAAGGGTTTCAAACTAATGCCAGAAAAGTCAGATTCATAGTTTTTACTTTTACTATTATCTTCTCTGAAATGTAGTTGAATAAGGTGACCTGCTTTGGGAGAATTTTCTTCATAAAGACGAATTAGAACGTAATAGTTGAGATTTCTACAATTTTAGACATAGAAATTTGATCAGAAACCAGTTGAGTGTATTATCTACACTGTTTCTTATTTCGAGGGGTCCAGCTCTTGGATGAAAGTATAGACATTATCAAAGAATATTTTTAGAAATCTACTGGAATTTTCCTGAGCAGTAAAAGACTAGGAGAGAGCTAACAGTTTTCTTTACATTATATAAACAAGTAATTTTAAGATTGTTATTATTCTAGGTAAAGTTCAAGGATTTGGCCGGTCAGCAATTGAGTCTGAGTTCTTGTATAACTGTAGACTTAATAACCATTGGTGACTTGCCAAAAGAAAGCCTTTGTCCACAGGGTAAGTCTTAAAAGAATCGCCTGTTGTTCACATATTCGAAATGTTATTTGATGCAAAAGATGCTTACAGTTAACAGCCATAGAAGCAATGCAAAAAGAGTGATCATTTTTGTTAATCTCCTTTTGTCACTTTAAAGTAGTTTTATCATAAGGTTTTATGTCTGAACAAAAAACGATGGAAACTGAAACTACTAAAGAGTCAAGCAAATTAAGTAATCATCTGATTGAAATAAGACTTCATTTCATTCACCTCTGATCATACTCCTAGACAAAAGCCAAGCCATATTAATTTAAATCTGTTTATTTATGGTAAAGGCATATTGAAGCTAAAAGCAATTGGAAAGAGATATTATACCACTAGTTATAGCAAATTTACTATATCATATCCTGAATTAAAGAATCACTTATTTTAACGAAATAGAGGTGACTTTGCAGACCCAAATAAGAAAATCTTGAATTACATAGTTATTTGTTAATTATAACCTTTTAAATAGATTGTTAAATTTTTTTTCAAAACAGCCCTATCCTTATTGGTAGAGAACTATGGAGAAATCTTTCAATTCTCCCTTTTAATAGTGCCTTTACTTCCAGAGAACCAAGTCTGGAGGTTTGAAATGCTAATTCAATTTTTATATTTGTGTAGACATTTGATCCTTATGTAAATGAGTCCTTTCCAGCTAATGATTTTATCTGTAAAATTTTACTGTTTCACATTTAAATTTGATATATCATAAAAATCACAAATGCAGCACTACTTAGGGTTTACTTTGGCACTGGAAGAAATAATTATGTGGTGCTTATAAAGTCATCAACGGAGCCCCTGTTGTTATTGATGCCTAGCAGCGAATATGTATTAAGATCCAATTAAAAGTTAGGGGTTGTTCTGAAGTAAAGTTTTAATTAGACCAACAGAATGCTATTTCTACTGGGTCTATCTAAAAATGCTAAATAGCCTTTGTCCCTGATTTGCTGATATATAATTAATGGACAAGCTTTTCTTAAAAGGCAGCCAGAATGGAATTTTAAGAAGGCATTTTGGCTGTTTCAGATACATTTGTATTTAGCTGTAAGGCAACAAATTGAGGATAATAAATTTAAGCGAGGATGGTAGTCTTAATTCCTTGGAGAGCTCACCGGTTCTTTGTGTCAGAGAAGTCTTTCCTCTCTTCCTCTTTTACTTTCTCTCCTTTAGACCTTAGGCTTATAACGTTGATTATATTTCTCAGGTTGAAGCACATCATCATCACCGGTCTATACAAGAGCGTTCTCTTATTTCTTCTCCAGTTTTTTTTATCCAGCCTCCACCCTTATCCCAACCATATTTAATGTTTCTTACATGCTTTTAGTTATGTATTTATCTTTGAAAATCAGGCAGTGTTATTTGTGTGTCTATTTTTAATTTTCATAAGTGGTATCACGCTATAAATTTTTTTCTGATCCTTTTTTATTCCATGCTATTTTAAGATCTATCCATGTTTTTATATATTCATCTAGTTCATAGATTCCTATTGTCAGCTATGAGAGCTAGCTGGGATGCCAGTAGGAATATAGCACATTTTCCACTGTGTACTCTAGCTCCGTGTCTCTGTTGCTGGAGGTGAAGGGTAGAGCTAAATGGAGGGAATAAGTGGAAGCAGAATGCCACAGGACTGATTACCTTTAGATGGCTCTAGAAAGTAATCTTCAGGGTGTTTTGTTTTTGTTTTTGTTTTGTTTTGTTTTGTTGGCGTGCAAGAATGGTGTGTATGTTGAAAGGTTGTCAAATCATTAGTTAGGGTCTCCTGAGAAGTAGATAAGATTAGATTTGCAAAAGATATAGTGGGCAAAGAAGCAGAAGGTAGGAAGAGTCTTCAGACCACAGTGCAAATCTGATACCTGAGAAAGGAGAGAAGGAAGGAAGGATTGGATAGAGAGAACCTCAGACTATGGTGCAGTTCAAAGAAATGTTCTGCCAGGTTGGTGGGGAGCCCTTGAGCCAAAGTCACCTGTTGGAGGAGTTCTGCATCTAACTTGTATTATGTTTCCTTAGTGTCCATTGTCAGTCACTGAATGCTTTGCTCTGCTCCCTGACACATTGGAAGCTGTCCCAGAGATCTTCCCTGTACAGATCAAAGCAAAGAGTTTGCCTTTTGATTCACGGGAGCAATATATGTGGAGGCTATATTTTCTGTTTTCTGTGCAGTGCTTTGTTTTAGGGGAAGGAATTAGTGAATCGATATGATGAGATAGATGGATTAGTCAGTTGTCATTAGGAAATGTAGCAAAAGAAATATGCATCCAGGTTAGTATATTCTGTCTGACAGATGACCTGTGGATGATGAGCAGCAAACAGGTCATTACAAATATGGAAAAGTTTGAACAAGTGCTTCTTCAAATAAAAAAAAAATGAAGGCCATAATTAGAAATAAAGTGTAACTTATGGAGGAAGAATACGTTTTTAAGACAGGCAACAGTTGGGATAGATGAAGTTTGGTTTAAGTAATAAATGCACTATCCTGTGAGGGAATCAAACAGTTTAACAATATATTGGCATCTTGGGAAGGGACTAGGAGCATTATACAATTAATAATGATCATTTTAAGCCTGGGCAACATAGTGACATCCTATCTCTAACAAAATGAAATACAAAAATGAGCCAGGTATGTTTGCACGTGCCTGTGGTCCCAGCTACTCAGGAAGGCTGAGGCGGGTGGATCACTTGAGCCCAGGAGTTTGAGGTTACAGTGAGCTGTGATTATGCCACTGCACTTCAGCCTGAGCAACAAAGCAATACCCTGTTTCTAAAAAACAAACAAACAAAACAATAATCATCTTAAAGGAGCATTTGGGAGTTGAGAAGGAGTATGTTTTATTCCATTTGAGTTGCTATAACAAAATATCATAGACTGGGTAGCTTATAAACAACAGACATTTTCTCACACTTCTGGAGGCTGGGCAGTCCTAAATCAGAATGCCAGCCTGGTCACAGATTCTTGTGAGGGCCCTCTCCTGAGTTGCAGACTGCTGACTTCTTTCTGTGTTTTCACCTAGGAGAAAGGGTAAATGTGCTCCTTTGGGCCACTTTTATGAGGGCACTAATCCCTGTGGAAGGTTCTGCCCTCATGATCTAATTGCCTCCCCAAACACCCCACCTTATAATCACCTGGGGGGTTAGTATTGCAACGTATGAATTTGGGGGAGACACAAATATTCAGCCCATAGCATTCCACCCCTGACCCTCCAAAATTTATGTCCTTCTTACATGCAAAATACATTCATTCCATCCCCAAAACCCCCAGAGTCTTAATTCACTCCAGCATCAATTTAAATCTAAAGTCCAGAGACTCATTTAAGTATCTAAATCAGAGATGGGTGAGACTTAAGGTATATTTCATCCTGAGACAAATTTCTCTCCAGTTGTGAATCTGTTAAATCAAGTAAGCTATGTGCTTTCAAAATGTAACAAGACGGACTAGAATAGATGTTCCCATTGCAAAAGTGAGAAATATGAATGAAGAAATAGGCCCCAAGTTCAAAACCCAACAGGGCAAACAACATTAAGTCTCAAGGGTTGAGAATAATGGAGGCAGGAGTTGGGCACTTGAGAATTAAGATGGCCCAGCCCCATGGCTTTGTTGGACACTGCCCATGCTGTAGCTCTCATGGTTGGAATCACTTGCCTGCTGCTTTCCCAGGCCAGAGTTGCACATCGGTGGCTCTACCAATCTGGGGTTCTAGGGTACCCTAACATCTCCTCTGGGCATTGCCATAGTGGGAGCTTTTTGTGTATTTTTGGAGGCCCTCAGTCTAGAGCGCTTGTCAACTAACCCATCCATTCAGCAACTGCGAAATTGTATTCTCAGTGTAAGTGCACCTTTGTCAGGAAAATGTGGCATTCTTAATGAGGTTCTAATGGCTAGGAATGGGGAAGGATGAATAGGGAATAATAGGAAAGGAAGCGTAAAGAACACTATTTGCCTAGAGCAGCGATTGCGTGGCCCTTGAAGTCAAATCTAACCTGCCACCTGATTTTTAACAAAGTTTTTATTGGAACACAGCCACATCCATTTGTTTGCACATTTTAATGGCAGAGTTAAGTAGTTGCATAACAGAAACCATATTGCCTGCAAAGCCTAATGTTTATTGTCTGGACCTTTAGAGAAAGTTTGCCAACCCTAGATCTAAAGCAGTGCAGAATGCAGAAAACCAGTAGCCAATTTATGAGCTTTAGCTAGGAATGTCCACAGCTAAAGGCTTAAAGGGCCAGCATTCAGGGTGGTTCCCCAGTCCGAATATGTTATTCTTCTACTCAACAAATACTTCCCACTTACAATTTTAGACTATGTAAATATAGCAGTGAACAAATAAACAATTCTTGGAGTTTCATTTTATTGAAGGACCTTCAATTCCAAACTTCTTTTTCAATCCTGTTATCACTAGCTTCCAGATTAAAGGTACTCAGACAGAAAGCTGAGGCCTCGTGATCTAATCACCTCCCCAAACACCCCACCTGAGGTGAGGTCACACACATGCTTATCATGCCAGGTGAGGGGAGGAAAGATCTGGTGGGAGGAGCCTTTAGGTTTCCCATGTGGGAGAGCAGCAAAGGGACAGATAATTACCAAAGGGAAATTGGGTACTACACTGGGTTGAATAGTATCTCCCCAAAATATATATCCACCTGGGACTCCAGAATGTTACCATATTTGGAAATAGGGTATTTAAAGATGTAATCCATCGAGATGAGGTGATCCTAGATTAAGGTGGGCCCTAAATCCAATGACTGGTGTCTTTGTAAGAAGGCAGTGTGAAGACACAGACCACAGAGGGAAGAAGGTCACGTGATGACAAGAGGCAGAGATTTGGACTGATGGTAACTGCAAGCCAAAGAATACTAAGGATTGCCAGTCACCACCAGAAGTTGAAAGAGGCTAAGAAGGATTCTTCCTGAGAGCCTTCAGAAGGAGCATGGCCTGCCAACACCTTGATTTTGAATTTCTAGCCTCCTGAGCTATGAGAAAATAAATTTCTGTTGTTTTAAATCCCAGTTTGCAGTAATTTGTTATAGCAGCCCTAGGAAATGATTACAGGTACTATTAGGGAGGGGAAAGTATTTTACCCCAAATTATACATACAGCAAGTGATCCAGAGCAGGACTTGACAACCAAAAAGCTAGAAATAAGATTCGAGTTGAGGGACAAAGCCAAGAATTTGGAGAATTGGGCAGTGACAAGAAAAGGGGGAAGTGCAGGTCAGGAAAAGCGAGAAGGGTGTCGGCAGTTGCCACAAACGGCCATTGGGCAGAGGTAGGGAATGTCGAGAAAAGGATTCTTGAATGGTACTACACATTTTCATGCCTTATCTTATTTACACTTAATGTATGTATTGCCATTATTCCTATTTTACAAACAGGGAAACTAAGTAACTTGCACAAGGTCATGCCAATAGTGGCAGAGTAGAGTTCAGGCCTTCTGACTTGAGAGCCAGACTCTCAACCAGAAAATATTTGACTGCTTCCAATGAATAAGTCTGTTTGCCACTTTTTGACCTCAGGATATTGTAAAGATTCCCCTGTAGGATTCTTCCTTCTAATTTAATAAGTTGCAGCATCTGTTTAACAGTTGCTAAAAATCAGATAATAGGAACCATAGATTTTTAGTATAAGGAAAGGTTGCAGAATTAGGATGTAAGCAGGACTAGAGAATCTGTGGCATTTTTAAAACATCAAATTGATGAGTAACAATTCCAATTTAGGCTAAGTCAGGGCCCTGATAACCTGGAAAGCACCTTTGTAGAAATGGAAAATGTCTGGAAATGCACAGCTTGTGGACAGCACCTCTGAGCAAAGGAAAGGAGACTCCTCCTGACAAAGATCAGGGTGCATGAAGAGGGAGCGCTGGATGCAGGTGGGCCCCCTTTGCCAGTGCCCTTTTACAGTATTCAGACTCTACTCCATGGGCTGTAGTCCTATCCAACGTGAAATAGAGGAAGGCGACTACTGCTAACTACTGCAGGGCTCATTAGGGCTTCTGACAACCTAAGAAGAACGTGTATGGGAAAGCCTTTGAGTAGTACAGTTTAGGCCAGAGGTAGCCCCAGAATTCACAGGGCTTTCCACATGGACTGTTTAGGTGGGATTTAAGACTGGCAGAAGGAAGGAGTAAGGTTTGGGAGGCTGGCATCTATGACAACAAAGCTGACCAGCTTCTTTTGGCTCTAATGGCACCTTTCATGCTTTCTCTTTCCATAAATGTAATATTTTTTATCCATGAATGTGTATGCTATATATATACCTTGATATACATATTCTTTAATAAAATAGTCAAAAAAAAATGTGAGCGTTCTTCTACATCAGTCTAGATTTATTTTGTTTTTCTCATTTCCAGCTTCTAATAGTTAAGTAGCTCCTGTCACTTCACATTTTTAACTAATAAGTAGAAGAGTAAACACAATCTGAAATCATTTTTACAGTGATATATGTGGCTCTCAGATGCTCTTCTTTCTTGTTTGTCTGGCATTTACCCAGAGGGAAAGGAGTGGGGATAGTTACAATGGCCGTGGGGGCTGAACTTCCACTTGTAGGTCCCTCTTTCTACTCCTTGGCTGGCCAAACTTTTCTGCCCACCTCTGGCATAAGATTAAGTAGTATTAACCCACAATCCTTACACACCCTTACTACCCATTGACTTTCTTAGTCTCTATCCCAACTAGTCCAGCTCATGTACTTCTCTCTGTTCTTACCACCACTGTCTTAGTTCAGGATGCAACATCTTTTGCAACTGCCTTTAAACTATTTGCAAAAGCCACTAATCTCTTCCCACTAGATTACCATTATTTCCTAAAAACCAAATCTGATAAAGACATGCTTTGATATACCTCTATTGGTATATTATTGCACATAGTATACTATCAAATATAGAACGTAATTATTTGCATGTTCATTCTTTTGTACATTCATGCATTTAGCAAATATTTAGTGAACTTCTATGCATGCCAAGCACTATTCTAGGCACTAGGAATACAGCAGTAAACAGGTAAAAATGTCTGTTTTTATGTAATTTACATTCTAATGGAGAGATGATAATAAATTATATGTAGCAAGCTGGATAATGATAAGTGCTAAAAACAAAAGTAAAGCAGAGAAAGATAGGAAGTGTGTCTATGTTTGTGTAACTTTAAATTGGATGTCCAGGAGGAAAGGCCACAATCAGGAGATGATACTTGAGTAATAACTGGGAAGAGGTTAAGTATGAGCCATAATGATATCTGAGGGAAGAACAGACAGGAAGAAGGAAAAGCAAGTGCAAAACCTCTGTAACAGAATAGAGAACACATAAATAAACCCAAATACTTACAGCCAACTGATCTTCAACAAAGCCAGCAAAAACATAAAGTGGGGAAAGGACACCCTTTTCAACACATGGTGCTGGGATAATTGGCTAGCCACATGTAGGAGTATTAAACTGGGTCCTCATCTTTCACCTTATACAAAAACCAACTCAAGATGGATTAAGGACTTAAACCTAAGCCCTGAAACTATAAAAATTCTAGAAGATAAAATTGGAAAAACACATCTAGACATTGGCTTGGGCAAAGGATTTCATGACCAAGAACCCAAAAGCAAAGGTAATAAAAACAAAGATAAACAGCTGTAACCTAATTAAACTAAAGGGCTTTTGCATGGCAAAAGGAACAGTCAGCAGAGTAAACAGACAACCCACAGAGTGGGAGAAAATCTTCACAATCTGGACATTTGACCAAGGACTAATATCCAGAATCTACAATGAACTCAAATCAGTAAGAAAAAAAAAAAAAAAAAACAGAATCCCATCAAAAAGTGGGCTAAGGACATGAATGGAAAATTCCCAAAAGAAGATATATAAATGGCCAACAAACATATGAAAAAATGCTCAACATCACTAATGATCAGGGAAATGCAAATCAAAACCACAATGCAATACCACCTTACTCCTGCAAGAATGGCCATAAACAAAAAATCAGAAAACAGTAGATGTTGACGTGGATATGGTGAACAGGTAACACTTCTACACTGCTGGTGGGAATGTAAACAAGTCACTATGGAAAACAGTGTGGAGATTCCTTAAAGAACTAAAAGTAGAACTACCATTGGATCCAGCAATCCCACTGCTGGGTGTCTACCCAGAGGAAAAGAAGTCATTACTCGAAAAAGAAACTTGCACTTGCATATTTATAGCAGCACAAATGTCCATCAATCAATGAGTGGATAAAAAACTGTGAGAGAGATATATATAAAATAATCACTGTGATATATATATTATACATATAATAAACACACACGTATAATCACAGTTATATATATCAGTTATATATATCACAGTTATGTGTGTGTGTGTGTGTATATATATATGATAGAATACTATGCAGCCATAAAAAGGAATGAATTAACAGCATTTGCAGTGACCTGCATGAGATTGGAGACTTTTATTCTAAGTGATGTAACTCAGGAATGGAAAACCAAACATCATTGTATGGTCTCACTGATAGGTGGGAGATAAGCTGTGAGGACACAAAGGCATAAGAATGATATAATGGACTTTGGGGACTTGAAGGGACAAGTGGGAAGCGGATGAGGGATAAAAGCCTACAAATATGATGCAGTGTGTACGTGGGTGATGGGTGCACCAAAATCTCACAAATCACCACTAAAGAACTTATTCATGTAACAAAAAACAAAAAGAAAAACAATAAAAACTCTGTAATAGGAATGTGCCAGAGCAGCAAGTTTTCAAGTCACAGGAGAGTAGGTCAGAGAAGAAATTGGAGGCCAGATCACATAGCTACTTTTAGGCTGTCATATGGCTCTTATATGGATTTTATCTTTTACTCTGAGGGCAACTGGGAGTTACTGGAAGATTTTTGAGAAGAGGAATGACTTTATCTGACTTGACTTTCAAATGATTGCTCTGACTTGTGTGCAAAGGACAGTTAGAAGCAGGGCAATAGCAGAAGAAGAATTATGAGTAGAGTGGTCATGTAATGTCATTTAAGTGGGACATCTTTTAAAAGAAAGGAAAGCATTGGGCAGGCACAGTGGCTCAAGCCTGTAGTCCCAGGACTTTGGGAGGCCGAGGCAGGCAGATCACCTGAGGTCAGGAGTTCGAGAGCAGCCTGGCTAACATGGTGAAACCCTGTTTCTACTAAAAATACAAAAAAATAGGCAGGCGTGGTGGTACGCATCTGTAATCCCTGCTACTCGGGAGGCTGAGGCAGGAGAATCAATTGAACCCGGGAGGCGGAGGTTGCAGTGAACCAAGATCACGCTATTGCAACAAGAGCAAAACTCTGTCTCAAAAAAAAAAAAAAAAAAGGAGAAGAAGAAAGGAAGAAAGGAAAGCACTAATCCAGGACAAAAAGCAAAAACAGGGACTTTACAGGGCAACCAAGATATGTAGTCATCCTAGGTCATGAGGCTATTGTAATACTTGAGTTCTTGGTAGCTTGGATGAAGATGGTAACAGCAGAGGAGGTGAGAGGTGTTTGGATTCTGCATCTATTTTGAAGATGCTGTCAGCAGGTTTTATGAGGCTTTTGTTGGGAGGTGTGAAAGAAAGAGGATTCTGAGGCTTTGGTCAGAGCAATTGGAAAAAGGAGTTGGCATTTTCCAAAACGGGAAAGCTGTAAAGGGAACAGGGTTTAGTGGGTGGGATGACAGTAGAGCTTGCTCTCAGATGCGTTAGGTTTGAGGTTCTATTTGGAATGCAAGGGGAGATGTTAAGTAGGAAGTTGAACTTATGAGTCCGGAGTTCATGGGAGAGTTCCAGGCTGGAAATATAAATTTGGGTTCATTAATATAAAGATTAATGAAACTGGATGAAATTGCCAAAAGAATGAGTGTGGGTAGAAAATAGAAGAGGTTGAAGACTGAATTCTGGGGAACTTGAATATTTAAAGGTCAGAGAGATAAGGAACCAGTGAAGACTGAGTCCTAGCCAGAAAGGTGAGATAAAATCCAGGAAAGTGTGGTGTTCTAGAAGCCAAATGAAGAAAATTGAGTGATAACAGGTCAAGGAAGATGAGAACTAAGAATTGAGGTCACTGATGCTGCTGAAAAGAACAGTTTCTTTAGAGGGAATTCAAGAAGAATGGAAGAAGATAAATAGGAGACCATGGGTATTAAAGGCAGCTCTTTCAGGGAGATTTGCTGTAAAGGAGGACGAGAAATGGGGCAGATGCTAGAGAGGAGTAGGATCATGGGGGTATTTTTTAATACGGAAGAATAAGAAGATGCTTTTATGCTAATGGGAGTGATCCAATAGGGAACAAAAATCATTCAGTATAGAGGGAGAGTTTTTGGAGCAATGTCCTTGCGGAATTGACAGAAGATGGGTGTGCACAGGACACAGGGTTAGCTTTATTTCAGAGCTTGGACAGGAGAGAGGACAGTCAATGGGCACAGAAGCAGATAGGTAGATATATGTGGTGGTGGTGGTGGTGGTAGCGTGTAGAAGCCCTCTTCTTGTGGCCTCAGTTTTCTCAGTGAAGTAGAAAGCAAGGTCATCTGAGAGTAAGAATGTTAAAGAAGGTGGAGGTTTGATGACAGAAGAAAAAGTATAATTTAATGGTCCAGGAAAATGGGAGAATGAATGGACTAGGTCAATAGAATATGATTGCCTGGCTGCATTACTCTCTAGTGAGTTTAACGATCGGGAATGTAAGGTGAGACCACTCAGTATGGTTATGATTTTTCTCCACCCACCTTTAGCTGTGTGTATGACTAGTACAGAGGACTGGGAGAGTTAGATTTAACCAAGGATGGGATTTAACCAAATGTATGCAGCCAAGTAGAAAAGGGGCAGAAGTGTTGAGGATGTAACCATGTGAAGGTCAATAATGGCCTTGCAATTTAAGCTAGGAAGGAATGTGACTTCATGAGGAAAGTAAGAAAGTAACCTGGGTTGATCAGTGGATGATACATAACCAGTGAAGACAGTGTTTTGGTCTGTTTAGTGTTGCTGTAAAACAATACCTGAGGCTGGGTAACTTATAAATAAAAGAAGTTTTTTGGCTCATGGTTCTGCAGTCTGTATGAGAAGCATGGTGCCCGCATCTGCTTCTGGTGAGGGCCTCAGGCTGCTCATGGTGTAAGGCACAGTAGAGCTGGCATGTGCAGAGACCACGTGGTGAGAGAGAAGCAAGAAGGAGCGTGGAGGTTCTAGGCTCTTTTTTAACAATCAGTTCTCTTGGGAACTAATAGAGAACTCACTCATTAAGTCCCGCAGGGAAGGCATTAATCTATTCATGAAAGGTCTACCCCGTGACCCAAACACTTCACATTAGGCCCCACCTCCAACACTGGGGATCAAATTTTAACATGAGATTTGGAGGAGACAAACTATAGCAGGCACACAAGAAAATCCAAATTCTGAGCATTTCATAGGTCAAAGGCCTAATTACCTGTCTTACTTCCTCATCTCCCACATCCCACTTTGCAGAAATTCCTTCATTCACACCAAACTCATAATTTTCAGAGCATTCCAAGGCTTTTCACCACACTACCCATTCGTATCCACTAGTCTCTAGGCCTCAATGCTTTTCTTTTTCCCTTTCCCACCAGCTTATCTCTATATCTCCTTTTCAACTATCTCCTCTTTTTCAAAACTTTCTCTCAATAGACCCCTGCAGGGTAAGCCTTTTTCCCTTCCCAACTTGTCCACTCAGATCTTGACTTATGCTTCCATAGAGCCCATAGGGTCAGTCTCTTGAACCAGGCTGTGAGCTCTTTAATGAGTCAGGGCCATGTGTTATTCATACTTGCATTTCTGTGGCATTTAGCAAAATAGAAACCTAAAAATAATGGCTTAATGAATAAGTGAGTGAATGGATACTATCAGGGTGCATTATCACCAGCTCAGTTTAGACCGACATTTTGCAAACCTGTCTGATTATTTAATCACTTGTAACTTGTAGAAATTTGTTTAAGTTTCTAAGAATATAACCCAGAGAATATCATTCAGTAGATTTAGACAGAGATTTATAAACTTATGTTTTAAGAAGTTCCCCAGATGCGTTTAGTAATCAGTCTTATTTAAAATACCCTGGCTAATTATTAACCTTTAACTAGAAGCCGATTCAATGAAGAAGAATTTAGCCTCTTTATCCTTTAGCTTTACTTAGAAAAATTCAAATATCCTTGATAAAAATGTTCATTTTCCCTCTGTTCTTTTTTCCCCCAAAGCTGGTAAATGACTTTACAGTAAGATGTCCTAATTGACAATGTGTAACTTCTAGGAGTCCTCTTATGGTACAATTTCCAGCTGTGTGACAAATTTGTGAAAGAGGGGTGTGTGTGTGTCTGTGTGTGTGTGTGTGAGAGAGAGAGAGAGATAATTTGTTTATTAGTCTAGATTTTTTTGAAGTTAAGTGAAGAAAACCCAATTCAAAAAAGTTTAAGACATTTTTTAAAAACCCATTGACTTTCATAAGCAACAGGTTAATTTCCAGGAGTAGGACTGGCTTTGGATAAAACTGTAGATCCAGGATTTATTCAAGTGAAATATTAGGACTCAGAAGGTTTCCATCATTCTGATTTATTTTTTGGCTTTATTTTTGGAAAGGAACATCTCCAGGTAGTTCCAGGATTACATTCTGCCTTTTTTTAAACCCTTAAAGGAAAGAGGATGCCCTTTTCCCAGTAGTTCTAGGATTCAGGCTGGTTGGTCTAATATGGGTCAGATACTCAACAGAATGCTCTGATTGACCTGGGCTGAGGGGTGGGGTCAGTCCCATCAGAATCCCATGTACTATAAGAGGAAGAGGGTGAATTTCATGAAGGAGAACTAAGGTGTTCTCACCAGAAATGCAGAGTGCTAGGAAGGCAAAAACAGCAGATGTCCACTGTAGCCAGCCTTACTTAAACCACAATATGTAGGGAGGGTGTTACCCCACAGTCCCCTAAACCAGTAGTACTGCTTTGACTTTGTACCACAGAGATTTATCCTCATTCTTTTCCTATCTGTAGCATTTTACTATAAAATATTTGAGAAATTAACAGAGTCAATGTGAGACTTCATTGGCCCACGTTTCTTGACTTGGAGAAGCTAATCTACTATAAGACTAAAAATACTGGGGATTTTCTTCTGTTTTCATCTGTTTGTGCCCCGGATGAGTAGTGGGAGGGAGCAATTTTGCCTAAGTGAATCTCCCGCACAAACCCAAACTTTCTCTCCTGTGGGCTGTTGCAAGTTCTAGTGGGAGTAAAGAATGTTAGTGAGCCCTTTTCTCTACAGATTTACAGTCATATTTTCCCAATGGCTTTTTCAGTAATAAAGCTGATTTTTTAAAATCTCCATTTATCTGCCTCATGTCTTATTCCCAGTTGGTTTCAAGCTTGGAGGGAAAAAAGTGGGGGTGGGGGGCTATTATTTGCTTTCTAAAGTCTGACTCTGTACTTGAGTTAACTGTATTTTTATATAATCCAAATGTTGAAACTTGAAATGCATAATGACATTAAAAAAAACAGAATATTCCATTAGTCAAAATAATGAATTTCTTTTTCATTTGGAAAAAGTAAAACTTTGCAATACTTTACTGCACACCCATTTCTTACATGTATACAAAAATGTATCTGTAGAAATTAGAGCCAACCTACATAGAAACACTTGCTTTACAAACCATGGCTCATTTGTATATCTGTGCACTTGACAAGAAGTCTTGGGAAAGACATGCATCACTGTTATTAAATATAGAGAGCTTTGAAACAATTATTAGTGTGGCTAGCCCCATTTTGCTAGCTATACCAGAATGATCATTACATGAGCCAATCCGCAAATCCTGCCATTGAGAAATAGAATTTAATTGTGCAAATACGAGATGAACTTAGCCAAGCAGACTACTAAATTCCAAAAAACTTTAGATAACCTTCTTAAATCAGACCCATGACATCAAAAATAAGAACGCCATTAATGCCCTTGAAAATAATAGTAAATACAATAAAAGCTTATTTTATATATGTATAATAGAATATATCATATGTATTTGCATTTGTATATATGTATTTATATATACATATAAGAATTTTACTTAATATAGTAGATTTTGTATTAATTATCATAGTTTTAAAATTGTGTTTTGGGGACATTGTACACTAATTTAATTTTTATCTTAAAACAATTACACTTAAAATCATCCAAGATACACTTTCTTTGGAAGATATATTAACAATCTTCTATTCTGATTTAAAAAATACCTGCTGTCAGGACATTCACCCCATGCCTAACCTAAATCTGGAATGCTATAGTGTCTGCCTTCTTTGTTCTTTTTGATCTTCAGTGAAGACAGCTACTGACTTGATATCTATATTAAAAAGTTTATATTCTAGATCAATGTTGTTCCATAGAAATAATTCTAGATGTTTTATTAGCCACATTAAAAGTAAAGATAGATGAGGTTAGTTTTAACAAATATTTTAACCCAACAGAAGACAATATTATTTCAACATGTAATAAATATAAACAGTTACTAATGAGCTAGTCTTTTTTTCATACTAAGCCTTCAAAATACAGTGTGTATTTTATACTTACAACACACCTAAATTCAGTCTAGCCACATTTGAGGTGCTAAAGACACATGCGGCTACCATATTCAAGTATGCAGTTCTAGGTAATTGTTTTTAATTTTTTCATTTCGAATTTAAATTAATATTTGGTTTTAATTTGGTAACAGAAAACCAGAAATAATCATGACTTTATAGAGATAGAAGTTTATTTATATCTAATACAAAGTTGGGAGGTAGTAGTCTGGGTTAGCAAGGTGTCAGGAACCCAGACTTTAAAAAAAAAATCTTGTTGCTTTGCTACGTGTGTCCTCTATTAGGAAGGTCACCTTATGGTTCAGCTCAAGTCACCACATCAGCATTTCAGCCAGCCAGCAAAGAGGGGTAAAGGAAAGGAGGAAATTTCATATATAAGCATGTTCCCTGAGCCAGAACTTAGTCACAAATCCACAGATAACTGCAAGAGAGGCTGGAAATTTTAATGTTAATTTAAGGCAGCCCTATTTTCATTTTTTAAATGGGGGTTTTATTACTACAGAAGAAATGGAAATGGATAATGAGGGGGAAACTAGTAGTCCTCATTTCAATAGGGTCTTTGAAAACTTGATCGATTTTTGAGGAGGTTGCCTTATATATACCTGTCACTGTTTGGAGGTGAAATGAGACATCTCTAGGGTTATACTCACTTTAGAATTAACCCATGAATGTGTTAGTTTGTGGTGAATCTGCTGATATTTAACATTTCCACAGCAGAGAATCCATGTGACCTTAGAACTATGATAATGAGGATGACTGGAGCTATGCTTGTGTAATATTCAGAGGGATTTCTGCCACAGAAGAAAGGTCCCCTCAATCTTGGTTTATAACTGGATCCTCTGACATGACTTTTTTGTCTTCAGACATGCAAACATTTAAATGCTTAGTTTAAAAATATGTGTTGCCATGTGTCCAAGAATGTTACCCTGTTGAATTGAGAGTTTTTCTAAATGTGGAGCTATCTTCTGGTGAAACAACTGGCTAAGTGGAGGGTAGACTCCATTTTCTTTCTTTCTTTTTCTTTTTCTTCTTCTTCTTTTTTTTTTTTTTTTTTTTTTTTTTTGATGGATTGCTTTGTTTAACCATTTTGTTAGGTATCTTTTTTTCCTTCCTAAATATCTTCAAATGCCCAGAAGGCAAAGGCCTGTATTTTATTGCTTTCGTGTTTTCCAGACACAACTTTAGTACAGCATTGGAATAAATAGATACTGAATATCTCTAATTAAATGTACTACTATGTTAAAGCTATGAAATCTAAGGCAAATATCCAAGGGTTACTATTAAAGATGGTACAAAAAACTCAAAGCTATACTCTTCCTGCTTTTCTTCAAAGCCAGTTTTTCTACACTCTCAAGATATATCTGTTAGGTTTTGAAGGGAAGGGGAGGGTTAAAGAAAGCGAGAGAGAGTTGGCAGCTCTTTGGTAATGCAGATTTTTTTTCCAGCACAAGACCTGCAGAGGTCAGGGAAGCCAGTTTTTCTGTCTCCCAAGATATATCTGTTATGTTTTGAAGGAAAAGCAAGGGTTAAAGAAAGACAAAGAAAGAGTTGCTAGCTCTTCAGCAATACAAGTTTTATTTCCAGCACAAGACCTGTGGAGGTGGGGGACCCACTTAATGCCAGAGCTCACTGCTGCTTCCAGGCTGGGGTAATTTATAGGTCTAGGGGAGGGAAACAGCGGTCTGGGTGGTCTGGCTTTCTGCCCAGCAGGATATTGATAAGATGTTCTTATGATCAGGTGGTTTGGCCCTTTTTCTGGTGGGATGTGATAGGATGTTCCTTGGACCTTTGCTCAGCGGGATATGATAGGGACGTTCCTTCAGTTGGGACTTTGCCTGGCAGAGTATGATAAGGATGTTCCTGTGCCTTGTGGTCAGTTGGTCGTGGCCCAAACCCCTGTGGAATGTTTCACTCTGACCAAGACTGCGAAATGGCAAGGGGCTTACAAAATGGTGCAGTTCGGACTAACACTCTCCTAACAGTTGAAATAAAAGTCCTCTCATTCTCCCTCCCTCAATCAATCTTCTTAATTTCTGGTCCAAGAAAAATCATCACTGTCCTCAGAAAATTACTTAAATTGTGTGAAGACTTGAAGACTGGTGATAAGCAAATGAGTTTCCAGCTCAGGTTTTATGGCATCTCAGAGTGACTTCTATAAACTAAACAGGTGTAGTAAAATTTTCAAAATAAATTCTTTTTATTTGATTTTAATTTAGTAAATGAACACATTAGTACACAGTGGGCTTTTTGGTTTGTTTGAGAAAGGGAAGGCAGAGAAACCAATGAGGGAAAGTAAAATGGCATACAATTAAATCAATGGGAAAGATTCACTCTGTCAGTCTGAGCCTCACCGTTATCTTCTCCGCTAGACTGGGCAGCTCCCAGTTGCAGGGCCCCTCTCTCAGTTCTCTCCGGGCCTCAGGTCTCAGGAGTGCTCCTTCCATGTAGTGGTTACTCAACAAGTGTGAGTTGTGAAATGACAGAACAGTTATGACTCTTATTCGGTATAGAGACCCTAGGAAATAACTCCTGAAATTATGCCAATTTCCTTTTACTAATCAAAGCTGGTTGAGTTACAAAAGATACTTGAGCAAAAATGATTTTAAAGAAATCACTGTCAACTTTCCCACACGAAACTCTTTTTCACAAGTTTAATCATGGTTACAATTCTCATTTAGAACTATTTCAGCAGCCCCTTGATGTAGTTCAAAGGGAAAGTAGACTTTAGAAGACTTTAGGCTTTTCTAAAGTTGTAGATCAGAGAATGGAGAGGAGAAAACAAATGAGATGATCGCACATGAGATCTTTGTGTTCTTCAGTTGTAGATGTTTCTCATTCCCCCAGGTGCACTTTATATCTTTAATTCCTCACTTATCATTTTTACTTATTCCTAATTCAACTGAATTGCTTATTTAATTCATCTGCAATCCTTGTTTTGTATGCCTCAATTCTTCAGATTGTCATTTAGAATTTTCCAACTGGATGTTCCATTTAATGAAATAAAAGTTTATTTCTTCAACACTTCCTAAACATTCTTTATTTTGCTCACTGATTTTCTTCCTGTTGATGGTTTCTACCTCTAATTTAAATGAGTTGCTAAGCATTAATAGTTTTGTTAGAGCCACGAATACAGGGAGTCAAGTGTGAGCTACAACGTATCTTGATGAATAGCCATGAGTGATTGACAGGTGTTTCTCATCACAAGTTATTGGGGCTTTTTGGTGATAATAATATCGAAGCATATTTAATGATAGCTTTTAATTTAGAGTTTCACCACAAAGATCTTTTGATTAGAAACAGCTATTCTCCAACTTTCTGGTTTCCTTCATACTCTTAAAAATTACTGAGGACCCCAAGAAGTTTTTGCTTATGTGAGTTACAACAATTGATGTTAATCATATTAAAAATTAAAATTCAGAAATTTAAAACATTTATTAATTTTGAAATAATAAACTCATTGCATGTTAACATAAAAACATGTTTTTATAAAGATACTCATATCTTATGAAACAAAACTGTAGTGAGGAACATGATGTGGTTTTACATTTTTTTAAAAAAACCAATGTCTGACTTAAGGGAAATCATTTACGATTCGCATACTGCTTTCGCAGTCAGTCTGTTACAAAATCTCAGATCATGTAGCTTCTGGAAACCTCCACTATGCAGTTGTGAGCAATGAGAGTGAAAAAGCAAATAACATCAATATTACTGGAAAAGAGCTTACAAACCCTGAAAGTCACTAGCCACACACTGAGAACTACTTGTTTAGAACAATATTTGGTTCATGAGGGGAAATTGTACAATATTCATAATTGAGAGTGAATCAGTGTAGAACTATAGGGCTAGAAGGTGTCCTATTAGTTATTGGAACATGGTTTAAAAAATATATCTTAAAATAATTTACTGTTTAAATTTTAGTAGAAATTAGTTTAAAAATTCTAAAAACATCACATATTTGACATTATTGAGTGGCAAAAAAACAAGGATATATATACATTGAGCAGCACTTTAAAAAATAACAGTCTTTAGAAGTTACCATTTGTGTCCTTGCTACTTGAACTAGTTACTACCATCGTATTACCTGATCAAGTCATCATGGTACAGTAGAAAGAGCTCAGAAGTCTGAGTTCTAACTTCCAATTTGACTGGTTTTATGAATTTGGGCAAATTACTTCACTGCCCTAAGTTTCAGTGTCCTCATTTGTGAAATGGGAGTAAAAGTACCTACATTGCAGAATTGTAAGGTAGGGGAATGGGGGAGCCGTGAGTATAATGATTAAGCTCCCACCTCAATATTTAGCACAGATTTTGATGGACACCAATATTGAATTCCACCTAGAAACAGGTGGGGGCAGTGGTGAACTGCGTGAGTAGGGAGGCACTGACAAATCTTAGCTGCAAATAGCTGCAAAGACCCTAGTGAAAGAGTATCAGGCCCCTGGACGTGGTGGCTCATGCCCCTAATTCTATCATTTTGGAAGGCTGAAGCAGGAGGATCCCTTAAGTCCAGGAGTTCAAGATCAACCTGGGCAACATAGTGAGACTCTGCCTCTGCAAAAAATAAAAAAATATTAACTGACATTGTGGCACACACCTGTGGTTTCAGCTACTAGGTAGGCTAAAATGGGAGGATTGCTTGAGCCTGGAACGTCAAGGCTGTAGTGAGCTGTGATGTACCACTGCACCCTAGCCTGGGTGACAGAGCAAGACCCTATCTCAAATAAAATTACAATAAAATATCAGGCCAAATCCAAGCTTGATGCAGCAGTGGCATCAGAAGACCAGACAGATCAGAGTAACTATGAGGTAAAGAGATACAGAAGCCAGAAACCAGGGTGAGCACAGGAACCAAAGCCAAAGAGCAAGCTACCATGTCACAGAGGGGAGAGTCAGATCAAGGCCAGGAACCAGGAGTAGGTTAGGTCCAGGAGGGGGTACAAAGAATCCTGAGAGAGAAATCTCGGGCCCTGGGTGAACTTGATGAGGAGTGAAGCACTAGGAAGTGGTAGCCTTGGCTAGTCACATAGGCCTAGGCTGATCCAAAGGACAATCAAGAAAGGGGCAGGTTGGGCCTCTTCCCACACTTCTACCCAGGCATCAGATAGATCTGGCCTGGGCGAAGTCAATACTCCCCCTGCTTCAGCCCCTCTCACCTCTTCATCTTGTAACAGAAGTGCTCTTTCCTGTGGAGAACTCATTCCAGACAAAAAAAGTAAGGCTGACTCCACCTAGGGTGACCAAACTTCCTGGTTTGCTTGGAACTGAGGGAGTTTCCTGGGACCTAGGACTTTCAGTTTTAAAACTGGATGAATCCCAGGCACTGGGATGAGCTTGTCACCCTGCCTTATACTATAACTGCCCCTACCCTAAATGAGTGCACATATGCCCCAAGTTGGGCTGATGGAGAGGCTCCCCAGGACATTCGTCTCCGAGCTGTCAGTAAAGATGGTTCTATTACTTCTGGCTGGACTAAGTCGGTGGGATAGATGTTATCTGTCAACTGCCATTTCATTGACTACAGGAAGAATGTCTGTCTGAGAGATGAATATAAATCCCTATCTCTGATGAGCATCTCAATCCTGCTGAACCTGAAGCAAGCACTGCCCAGGAAACTTTCAGCGACATGAGCTTATGAATTCTTTCTTCTGAAGTTTGGATTTGGTTTCTGGCCTGGCTTAATATAGTGGGTACTTTGAATATAAGGCAGATATAAATCATGGTATATACTTACAGGCATTTAGCTACCAGAAGACTCCCTCACTTCATGAGACATTATAGCTCACTGGGTTAAAAGCTATAATATAGGACTGCCTAAATGACAAACTCCTCTGCCTTGATCAATATCACACAATTGCCTATCTTATGGTGTTTTGATGTGTGTGTCAATATGGCCTTCTTTTTCTGTGTTAGCTTGTTCTTTGAATTCTTCTGTTCCTTGAATTCAGTGCCTTCTTTCTGCCCTAAACTGTCCTCAGTGTCTCTTCATTCCTCTGTCTCACCTCCTCTAACACCATACCTTGCTCTAAATACCCAATCACATTTCCTCCAGCTGCCTCCTGGTATTAAATACTCCCAGCTCTGCCAGTCTTTCTGGGTTCCTAGCTACAAAGAGTTCTCTCTGCCCTATCTAACTATACATGGCACCAAGAGGGACTTAGAACCAATGAGTGGACATTTGGCTTAATCTTTGGGTGATTGGATGTTGCTCTCAGTTGCAAAAGCCTGTTGTTGTCATTATTGGAAACATGGTCCTCTTCCAAATAATGCTTTCAGGATTTGTGTCGTTTTAATGTTCAAGAACTTTCCATCACATATGACATAACTGACTGGGTAATTGAGTAGGGGTAGGGGATAGAGTGTGGAGAATTTGCAGAATAAGTTTGTGAAAATGCTGAGTCAGAGCTGAGTTAGGAAGGATGCTGCCACAGCTACAGTTTTCAAATTTTACTGCATATAAAAATAACTTGAGGTGCTTATTTAAATTGCATGTTCCTGAGCCCATCTCCAGTGAATCTGATTCAGTAGCTCTGGAGTTGAGCCCAGGAGTAATCATGTTAAACAAGAACTTCAAGTGATTCTGATGTAATCTGGTCCCCAGACCATACTTAGAGAGACATTCCTCCACCCTGTGTTTAGGAACTATGCTTGGGGGAGGAAAGACCCTGAAAATCAGGATGTGTTAGAACAAATGCAGGATAGATCATCTTTGAGTTTTTGTGTGTTTGTGTGTGTGTGTGTGTGTGTGTGTGTGTTTTTAAATGCCTTTTGAGTGTTTTGGAATGCTGGGCTTGCTTTCCTTAAGCAGTTTGGTAAACTTGGAAGTCAGGATAGGGAAATATGGTGGAAACTACATATATGTTCCATGTCTATCCCATAATATTGCACACACCCCAAAAGTGTTAAGGACTGTTGGAACTCAGTGGCCTGCCCAATCACACATATCATGGAATGTCTTGAGCGGGGGTTATTCTGGATAATTGACCTTTACAATCTTATATTTTAAATTATTCAACTCAGCAAAGAGCCAGCATTGCTAGCAGCAATTTCGGGTTATAAGGGAGAACGGGTCAGGTGCCTGAAGTTGTGAGGCGATCGTCTGGAATATGATGCATACTCCAATTCAATATGTATCAAAAGATCCATATCCTCAGTTGGAGCACTGTCATAGATTGGTTGGAAGGAAGTCTCAGGGTACCTGGATCTCTTATTCCGGGATGGATGGAAACATCCCATCAGAAATGCAAGCTCTTAGCACCAGGACGATAGTGTCTATGGTACTACTAGTGTACTGGAAGTGTTGGTAATTCCCACATATCTCAGGAAGGCTTTGCTTGACTCCTGGCTTCTGGGTAGAGTCCAGGAATCCCACAGGCCTTACTAGGTGAGCAAAATGCTAGCTCTGGGACAGACTAAAAATTCTGAGACCTATAGGAAAATTGTAGGATATATGATGCATTCAGTGTGACAGTCTTTTCTGAAACTAAATATTTATCATAAGTAGTTTATTCTCAAGGTTGGTTACCAATGGTTTCAACACCAGTGGAGCAACAAAGGCTGCTGCTGTGTTTGATTCCTAAGGATATATACACATAGAGTGCAATGGGCATGGAGCATCAAGGAATATTTTTAATACGATAACATTGGGAGAAACATTGAGTAAAAATATATATGATCATAGGTTATCAGCCCAGGTTTATAGTTCTTGAGGCTGCTGAGGTTGGTGGAATCTGTTAGGGGAACTGTAGGGCGATAGATACAGGTGCTGGTGGCTCGAGGATGAGACAGACTTTGCTAAGGACCTCAAAATTGACCAAAGCTGATTTTTTTCTGCTCCCTCTCTCCACTTGGGGCTTGTAAATGGCATAGTGACTGGCTGTCCAAATGTAAAGAGGAAGAGAAAACTGGAGTCTGGCCAGCCTAAGCATATCAATTTAAGTTGGTCCCTAAGAAGACCATCAACTCCAAGAATAATTATGTAGACACCTGAGCTGGCATTTAACGGGTGTTGAATCAGCTTCAAACAACGGGTGTTGAATCAGCTTCAATCAGTAGGCACAGTGATCTGGACAGAATCTTAATTATCTCCACTTAGGTGGCCCAAATGGACTGACTGTTCAGAACTTCCCAAAACTCATTATCTAGGTGGCTTTCTTCCATTCCAAACTTAGTGCACTACATTAAATAAGCAATCTAGGCCAAGACTAAGATATGGCTCTACTATCACCACTGAAGCTTTCAGACCCAGCCATAGCCCCTGGGCATCCTTCAAAATCAACCCCACTTTAGCTGTGGAGGATTCTCCATAGCAGTCAAGCAGGAGACTGTATTTATTATCACTGGAGTTTTAAAATTCTCTATCTGTCTTTCACAGTGGTTTTGGAGGAAGCCCAAACTTCAAGCCACCTGAGGTGAAATGATTTGAAATGTAGGCCAAAGATTTTAGCTAAAGCTACAGTCATGCCAAAAGGTTGGACAAAGTCTTTTGTTTCTTTCAAATATCTTTGGAAGGATGAAGGGGAGTATTATAAGAGGATCAAGAGAAGAATGCGATAGACCTCAGTTTTCAAAATACTTGAGTGCTGTGACCTTCATCCTGCATGGCCTTGGGCTGGGGGCTGTTTTCCTCTGTGCATATTGGTGTTAATGAGTAGAGATGGCATGGACTGACAGTCTGAGAGGTTAATCTCAGAGCCTGCAGGTGCCACAGCTGCACAAGGGTCTCTATCCTGTGTGTAATGGCCATAGGGAGCAGAAAGCTCAGGAGTGGAGAGTTAGTGACTCAGACTTATCGAGGAAGCAGGGGAGAATACTTGCAGGTGAAAAGAGGTTGATGAGGCAAGGCCAAGTCATCAGGGTTGAAGCCGTATCTAAGGGAGAAACCAGGAAAGACAGGGATAAGGAGCCAAAGTCTAAGCCACACCATCTCCAGAAGGTCAAAGGACCCAGAATATCACAAGACCTAGAGGTGCCTGCTGGAAACCCTGGGCTGATATCCCAGGGCTCATAAGGAGGAGCAGTGTCCCTTGGAGGAGTTAGGCTAAGGGTTCTGTGATCCTGCTTAGTCTAAAGGATCCCCAGTGTGTCTTGTTCTTATGGAATTCTTCATACTTCATTCATTTATTCAGTCATCATATATTAAGTATCTACTATATGCCAGTTACCTCTATACAATATGCATGCAAATTAGTGAGATAAAAGGACATCTGAGAACTCAATGATACCCTGTTTAACACAACATACAGGAAGAAGTTCATTTGTACAGGACCAGAATAACTCTTAATCAATATGTATCAGTCTTCACAATGCTCTTTCACAATAGTGCTCCTGGCAGCATGCCCAGCAGGTCTGCCCAGCACTGCTTTTTCTTGGCATTTTGTAGCCAAGCTGCACATCATTGCCTTTGGCTGTGTATCCATTGATTTTATGCAGTTTCTTCAGCCTGCAATTACTTCAATTTTTTTTTTGTTCATGTCAGAGTAGCTACTTAAAATCTTGCAGCCATTTGTGCTTTATGTGTGTTCTGCTCAGGTGCTGTAAGATAATTTAGTTCTCAGGAGCCCAGCTTGCTGCAAATATGTAAAGATGCCTTTCGTTAATGGT
Organism: Macaca mulatta; assembly: GCF_049350105.2. Taxonomy (NCBI): domain Eukaryota; kingdom Metazoa; phylum Chordata; class Mammalia; order Primates; family Cercopithecidae; genus Macaca; species Macaca mulatta. The sequence goes on along the minus strand of NC_133412.1, from coordinate 133,016,419 downwards.
GTTTGAAATACTGGCATTGTCAAACAGGCTTGATCGTCAAATATTTAATACTGCATCAAAATCGTCTTGAAGAGACACTAAAAACTTTATTTTTAGAAAAATTTAGAACTGTTAATTGAGAGTGCTGTGTCAGGCATTGTGCTGAATACTTTACATAATAATAATACATAGTATTTATTAAACCCTATATATCAGACACTACATTAAGTGCTTTCCATTATTTCACTCAACCTTCACAACAGTCCTGTGACGACATGCTATTATTCTGATCTTGCAGATGAGAAAACTGAGGTATAGAGAGTAGTTTACCTAAGGTCTCACAGCTAGACAGTGGTAGAGCTGGTATTAAAACCCAAGCAGTCTGTTTGCAGAGCTCATGCTCATAACCCTATGTTATGGTTTATTTATGCTATGGCTCATTTTATGTGACCTTCACAACAGTACTGTAAGGTCTACATTGTGACTACTCTTTAACCAGCTATATTATTATTATAGATTTTATCAGAAACTGAGGCTTTGGGGAGTAATTTACCTAAACTGAGTAGGTTGAATAGTCACAATCTGAACCCAGGAAGCTGGTTGTCACAATTCTCTTCTGCTAAACTATTCTCTAGCAAGTGGTGCAACAGGTTTTCAAATCTTGCCTGACTTCAGAATTCCTAGCCAATCCAATACTAGTCCATCTGGAAAATCAATCTCACATGGTTTTCTTTGTCATTTTGTTTTGGTTAATGATTTTTACTAAGATCTAGAAGTAGTGGGATTGCTACTGTGGCCGTTTAAACATTAAACTCCACTGGTGTCAGTGAGAACTTTTAGAAATAGAATATCTTAAAATGCTTTGTGTATGTTCAAGTTGATTATTCATTTCATTATTATTTTCTTCTACAGAGAACACATTAGAATGCTTTGGATAAAGAGCATTCAGAAAGCTCTTTAATCATATTGGAATTCTCCATTTGAAGATTTAGAACCTAAAAGATCTGAGTAAGAATGTAGTGTAAAGTTATAATGGGGAAGTCAATTGGGAAAAGCAATACAAATTACATACAATAGACTTACATGCAACCTTTCTTCTCCTGAAACCCCATCCTTGCTGGCTTCATGCTTTGCAGATGACTCTGCCTTATGAAAATCATAAGCCATAGAACACAAACCTCCCTCATCTTCAGCTTGAACTTTTTCTCAGTCTTCATCTGTCTTGTGTTTTTTTCCATCTATGGAAAAGAATTAATTTTTCTACATCCAAAATTTAATCCTTACCCTCAAATGCTTATACCAGGTATGAGGTCCCACAGTGAGACTAGATGGGGTAGGGCATTTTCCTAGCTAAGATGGGAGTTGCCAAATTTCAAAGGGTTACTGTGAGATGTGCACCAAGAGGGAGACCAAAGTCATCGCTGGAGACAAGTATCAAGCATCTATTGCACAGAGAGCTTTCAAAGCTATGGGGAAGGAGTCAGAATCTAGGATCTAAGAAAGGCAGAAACATATCAGAATGTGTTCATTCATATGAAATGGCTTAGGATCTAGGCAAGGACAAAGGGAGTGAGTTGGTACCTGCTTCTTTTTGGTGATGAGTACGTGAGATGAGGAAAATCATGTGCTTGTTCCACTCTTATCCACTGGCTTCATCAATTATCTCCTCTCTTTCTTGAATCTACAGTTTTCCCCTTTCCATTGTATTCTCACCCTCACCCCTTTAGGCTATACACTTTCCTCTCCCTTTCCAAAAACCCACTTTGCCCCTTTAGATCTTCAAGCAGGTGTCATCTTTTCCCCACTCCACACTCCCCAACCCCCAAAGGCTACAGTCAATGGTTTTGATCAGTCATGATGCTCATGAGGCTCTTTGTGGCATTAAACATTATTGAACATGCCCACTTTTAAAACTCCTCCCCTCGTTGTGCCTTCCTCCTGCTTCTTTGGGTGTGTTTTCTTTCTTCTTTTTCTTTGGATCTTTAAATATGTATTTTTATAAGGATATGTTATTGGTCTACTTCTCAGCTCTATCTGTACTGTCTTTTCTTTGGAAGACTCATCTAATTTTATGATTTGGATTCTTCTCTCTACCCAGGTGACTCCTAAATCTGAATTACCAGCTTTGACATTGATCTCCCTTTTCTCCCTTTCACATTTCTAGTGGCCAGCTAGCTACTTGCACCTAAGCATCTCATCTGCATTAAGTTCTACATGGATAAACATACACTCATTATTTTTCTACAACCAGTTTCTCTTCATGTTTTTTATTTATGTTAATAATATTTATGAACTCCTAGTCTTCTAAATTCTAGACCTTTGGGTCAAGATTTACTCTTCCTGAATTCAGTCAGGTACCAAGTTCTGTTGATTGAAATATTCCTAATATTTATCTCTCCTTTTGATTATTATTTCTTCTTTCCCAATGAACTTCATCAAAAATAACTTCAAGTAGCCTGCTAGCTGACCTCCTTACCATTAGTTTTCTTTTCCTCCAATCCATTTTAATTAATTGATTCTATCAATTTCCAAATAATATCTGTCATATCTCTCATTTAAACTCTTCTCCACAAACAAGTCAAACACCCTAATCTAGCATCCTAGGTTCTTCACATTTGACCCAACAGATTTTTCTATTTTTATTTCCCACTTTGCATACCCTTTGCTGTAGAAAAAAATAGACTGACCTACTCTTCTCTGTAAATGCCTCAGAATTTCTCTCTCCCATGCCTTTGCTGTTCCTTTAGACCAGAGTGAGCTCTATTCATCAACTCCTTATGTACAAATCCTACATCATTCAAAACCTAATCTGATACCTCTCATCCCATGAAGGTTTTCTTGATGTCTTTAGGTGGCAGTAATCTCTATAGTTTCTGACCTGCCATTGCACTTTTTCTCTGAGTTTTTCCTAATTCTTATAACTTTCTAATTTGCATTTCAATTATTTACAGACACATTTTATCTCCATGGTTTCACTGTAAACATCTTGAAAATGGTTCAGACTCTGATTCATTTTTGTATTCCCAAAGTGTCTTGTGTAAATATTTGAACAAAGTTGATAAGACTCACCAAATATTACACAAACTTACTTAATTCCCCAGCATTCCTTGCTGTTCAATTCAGGGCACATGATTAGTCTTGGTGAGTACTTTATAAAAGTTATGTGTAACACTTCCAGTTTGAGGTATTTTGGAACAGAGGAGAATTATCCACTCTTTCATCCCTCTTTCCCTTCTACAACACTGTGTGTTCCAGATGGCCTGTCTACAAGTTGGTGGAGTTTCTATAAGCCTGAGTCCCTTATTGCCCCTGTGGATCAGAGCTCCCCCTGAACTTTACTAGATGTGAGTCTAAGTGAAAAATTCCATTATGTTAAGCCACTGAAATCTCAGTGTTAATATGTTACTGCAGCATAGGCTATCCTAAGCTGACTAACAGAGGAGATATCCAATAAATTTATGAATATGATCAAATGGCAATTGTGTTGCTGGAACTGTTCAAGAAACTTGATCTACAGTTGTTAGGAAGTTACAGTTTCATAGCTGAACATCCCAAAAGAACAATATCATCAGATTATAAGTAGTCTACCATTTGATTACAAATCTTACAAACCTGTTGCCTTAAAAAATTTATTTGGTAATCTATTACGCATGTAGTTTCATGTTTTGTTTTCAAGTAGTAGAATTTAAATTTAGGCACTAGAGCTGCATTTCTCATTAAAAGGTATAAATGGGGTTTTCTTGACGTAGTCAAATGCGTAATCTTTATTGTCGTTGGCTTACTGACAGACAGTAGTGTTCCTTTCATGAATTGATTCTTGATGTCTAAGATGACCTTACAGGTATAATTTATAAGCAAAATGTATTCATATTTAAAGAATGCTGGCTGATTGAGACATCTTTAGTGTAATTTATTTTTTCTTCAAGAATTCAAGAAAGAAGGAAAAGTTTAAATAAACTTATTCACAACCTAGAGATAACTTCTGTTACCCTATTACAGTCTTCAAGGATTATTGAGCATGTTTACAGTTTGTCAAAATGTATTCAGCCCTGAGGAAGTTGAAACATTTTCCTCTGGCTCTCAAGGGCTTGTGATTGCAGTTTCCCAGACTGTTTTTCTTGCAGAGTGTGAAGTGCTTTGGATATAGCCTCCTCCCCTTACCAAAATCTAAACACAGCTTAGTACAGCTGCCTGATAATTTACTATGAGATATTAATACTATGAATGCTGAGTTACCTTTCCTGAGCAGCCTGCCATTTATAACAGTACCAATCTACCAAATCTATAAAGTCAAAATGTTAATTTCCATGACAAATGACAGGCTAGAGTAGGGGCAACATTTGGCACAGAGATCCTTCTAAAGTCCCCAAAACTAAGTTGCACAGGAAGCCATGACTGTTTAAAAACAATATTATTCCAGAGGGTCATCTAGCTGTTCCTGCAGATCAATTGTTTCCCTACATAGCTGGCCTAGCACTTTCGAAACAGAAAGCTAGCTTCTGGACTGAGGTTCTAGTATGCTGTGCCCATTTCAAAGAGACAAAGTTCAAGGTTCTCTTTCCTTTTTATTTCTTCAAATTAAATGAAACAGACCCAAAGTGTTTCTGCTTATTACTGACTGTGCTATGTCTCCTGGACTATCTTCATGCTAAAGACTTTTGTTTGGAACTTTCTGCTACCATCAGGACTTTCACAGAGGCTGTTTTCCCACTTGTGATAGGCTTATCCTGATTTATCACTGTCTTATACCTGTAACCAGATAAGGCCACTGTGGGACAGATGACCAACTATTCAGTACAACTCATAAGGGCATACAAGCACAGAGTTTGAGTGGTCCTATCTGCTCTATGATACCAGTGGCCAAGTTATAATATATTCCATATGTATTATGGTGCAAATGGAATTATAAATACATCTTGACTCTGCCCTTTTATATCAGTATTTACCCCAGCTTTCATTGGCACTCTAAACTTAAGCTTCAACCAAGTATTGCTTCAGGTCCCCATTTACAGTCCAATCTCTAAATGTGGATGGAAAGGCAGCCTTATGGATAAAGGGATCCAAGAAAGAGGAGAAAGAAAACAATTATACTTTGGACTGGCCTAACTCCAAAGAAGCTCTAGGGACCTAGGAGTTTCTATCATATTTGTTAGGCTCAAAGATGAGAGAGGCCATGTCACTTGACAAAGACTATGAACTCTTAGACGATGGTATGGCATTTTCCCCTGGAGAGGCTGGAGCCGTATAAATAAGGTTAGAGCCCTTTAAATTGGAATTAACCCCATAACGTATGAGATTTTAACTACCAGTCTGAGGTTTCAACTACTGCAGTTTAAAGTTAGATGAAAACTGGTTTTTTTTCCCATGTTAACTCAGAACTGCCCAGGGTTCTGCCTGCCACACAGGACATCGGTATTGTTTCTATCCCTGGTCTTGATGCTGGTGTTTTGCTTTAAATTCTGCATACTTTGGATATGGCCTGTGATCACAAATCTTGACTATCTTTGTAGTTTATTGTGAGCTTTGCTAAGGTAGGCTCTTGTTAATGGCATACTGCATAAAAACTGAAAAAGTGATTACAATAGTTCAAGATTTTTAAATTGGGGATCATGAGACATAGCCAGAAGACTTAGACTTTAGTAACAGGTATATTAAGCATGTGACTTTGGAGAAGTCTCTGAATTTTTCTGATAAGAATCTAGCTTTTCTTATCCCTGAGCAATAAAATATGAAAAATATTTGCAACATAAATGCCAATATTCAATACAAAGAACCTTTAAAAATATAAGAGGAAAATAATGCTTGATTGGGACAGTAAGCATAGAACACAAAAGGCAACTCACAAAGTAAGAAAGACAAATTACCCACATGATATACATGAATTAATTAAAAATGGGTCAAAGGCCTAAATGTAGACTTAAAACTACAAAACTCGGGCCGGGCGCGGTGGCTCAAGCCTGTAATCCCAGCACTTTGAGAGGCCGAGACGGGCGGATCACGAGGTCAGGAGATCGAGACCATCCTGGCTAACCCGGTGAAACCCCGTCTCTACTAAAAAATACAAAAAACTAGCCGGGCGAGGTGGCGGGCGCCTGTAATCCCAGCTACTCGGGAGGCTGAGGCAGGAGAATGGCGTAAACCCGGGAGGCGGAGCTTGCATTGAGCTGAGATCCGGCCACTGCATTCCAGCCTGGGCGACAGAGCGAGACTCCGTCTCAAAAAAAAAAAAAACAAAAAAACCAAAAAAAAACCCTACAAAACTCTTAGAAGAAAACGTTGGTGTAAATCCTAAACGTTGGTGAGATTAGGCAATTTTTTAAAGATATGACACCAAGTCTATAAGCAACAAAAGAGAAAATAGGTAAGTGAGACTTCATAAAAAATTAAACAGTCTTGTGCTCCAAAGGACACCATCAAGTAAATGAAAAGACAGTCCACAGAATGAGAAAGAAATTGCAAATCATGTATCTGCTAAGGAATTTATATCCAGAATATATATTTTAAAAAACCTTTTATAACTCAATAATACAAAGACAAGTCAATTTAAAAATAGGCAAAGTACCTTTGGAGAATAGACATTTCTCCAAAGAAAATATACAAATGGTGAAAAAGAACATGAAGAGATACTCAAATCATTAGTAGTCAGGGAAATGCAAATCAAAACCACAATAGATACTACTTCACACCCACTAAGTTATCTTTAAAAAGACAGAAAATAACAAGTGTTGGCAAGGAGGTGGAATAATTAGAACCTTCATACACTAACAGTGGGATTTTTAAATGGTACAATTGATTTGGAAAACAGTCTGGCAGTTCCTCAAATGGTTAAACACGAGGTCTCCATACAACACAGCAATTCTTATCCTAGATTTATGCCCAAGAGAAAAGAAAACATGCCCACAAAAAACTCATGTATACATAGCAGCATTGTTTGCAATATCCAAAAAGTGGGAAAACCTAAATGTCCATCAATTCATGAGTAAATAAACAAATTGTGGTGTAATCATACAATGGAGTATTATTCATCAGTAAAAAGAAAGGGAACACTGATACATGTTACAACATGGATGAACCTTGAAAACATCATGATAAGTGAAAAAATAAATTGTCTGATCCCATTTATGTGAAATGTCCACAGTAGGCACATCTATGGAGACAGAGAGTAGATTAGTGATTGCCTAGGACTGGACTTGGGGTTTTGAGGTTAGAGAATGACTCTTAATGGGTATGAGTTTGGAGTGATGAAAATGTTTTAAAATTAATGGTGGTGATGATTGTATAACTCTAAGAATATACTAAAAATCATTAAATTTAAAGTATATGCTTTAAATTGTATAATATATAAGTTATCTCAATACCATTATTAAAAATACAAATTAACAAACTCATGAAAAAGCTTCCAATTCATTGGAAATAAAAATTAAAATTAGCATGAGACACCATATGTCTCATCAAATTATGAATGAAAAGTGCATGTGTTAAATGCAATATATATGTGTATATACTCTGTAAACTGCAAAGGAGTACTTATAAGCAATTTACTTCTATCATATCTATTTTGGTTCTGCTTCTCAAGCTCAGAATATGTTAGACGTTTTTATTGTGAGCCCAAAGCATGGATAATTCAAATTACAGACTTCCTAATGTTTTTTTTTTTTTTTTTGCCCAAAGAAATAAAAAATATTTACAGTTTTACAGAAATGTACAAATAAGTAAAGAAAGAGGAAACTGGGTTCAATGAAAAGTGGCCAACTTTCTTCTTCCCACCCCCTGCTGGAGGACATTAGAAGCATCTATGCTTTATCCCTTCAGATGGCAGATTAAATAACAGCAGCCACTCTCCATAGACAGAAGGAGCCTGGTGTGTTCCAAATGTGTTGTGTGGCATTTATGAGTGCTGTAGTGATGTCCTGGAGAAAACACAGCTGTCTCATGCACCAGCCTGTAGCCTCTATAAATTAGTGTCAATCTAAATATTCTTTCCTTGCATTGGGAAATGGAGAACTCTTTTCTGTATCAAATTCAAGAGCTTCCACACGTTGTAGAAAGTGAAAACTACGTTACAAAATGATTTGGATGCTACACAGACAAATTAAGCCCTAAACCAACTCCACATAGATTGATTTCAGAGAAATTTGAGGCACCAGAATGAGTTTCATCTTAAGTCAAACATTTATCTTGCTAAGTCACGGGAGTGATTCCACCATTGCATTCTCTCTTAAAAGGTTCTAAAATAGGCCCTTAGCTTGGATGCTGATAAGCTTAAATATAAGCCAGAGAAGGAAAATATTTGGCATGTGTTGTTGCTTGACTCCTTCACTTACCTGAATGTAGCTATTACTTATCCTTCTAGACACATCTATGGAATCTGAATATGGCCCAAGATTCTTTCTTAACACAGCCCTCTCAGCATTCATTACTAATTAGTCAACGAACCCTGTTTGCCTTTCCTGTTATAGGTTATTCAAAGTTGAAATGTATGTGTATATATTTTTGACCCAACTACTTAAAATCACTTTAAAAGTATATTTGTCTTTATATAAGGTTTACCTTTTGGAATATAGGAATTGTACGTAGAAACAGTCCAGTGGTTACTCAATATAGGGGAACATTCCTCATCTAATTTGCTTTAAGTGCCTGAAGTGGTTACCACTGACTCTTTGGTCTGTAACAAATGTAAATACCCAAGTAGAACTTTTAGCATTATAAGCCATTTCCTAGAAATGATTTGGCATGTGCTATTATCATCTTAATTAATAATATGCTTTAAATATGTCAACCCATTTAGTACTCTCCTAAAGCCCCTGCAGAATGTACAGTTAAAATCTCCAGGGAGAGGCTGGGGGTGGTGGCTCATGCCTGTAATCCCAGCGCTTTGGGGGACTGAGGCAAGTGGATCACTTGAAGTCAGGAGTTCGAGACCAGCCTGGCCAAACTGGTGAAATCCCACCTCTACCAAAAACACAAAAATTAGCCAGGTGTGGTGGCACATGCCTGTAATCCCAGCTGCTCAGGAGGCTGAGGTAGGAGAATCGTCTGAACCTGGGAGGCGGAGGTTGCAGTGCAATTCCGCCACTGTACTCTAGCCTTGGCAACAGAGCGAGACTCCATCTCAAAACAAACAAACAAACAAACAAATAAGTAAACAAAATCTCCAGGGAGAAAAGGCAGAGCAAGATGGCAGAATAGAAGCCTCCAGCGATTCTTGCACCTCCCACAGGAACACCACGTTGAACAACTATCCATATAAAAAAGCAACTTTATAAGAACCAAAAATCAGGTGAGTGACCACAGTACCTGCTGTTAACATGATATTAGGGAAAGAGGCTCTGAAGAGGGCAGGAATGACAGTCTCGAATTGCCTACACCAACTCTCCCCAATTCCCTTGGAGTGGCCACATGGTGTAGAGAGAGAATCTTTGCATTTAGGAGAGATAGCACAGTGATTGTGGAACTTTGCTTTGGAACTCACTGCTGCCCTGTCACAGCAGAAAGCAACCTGGGGAAGAATTTAGCCAGGGCCCATGGAGGAAGTATTTAGGCCAGCCCTAGCCAGAGGTGAATCGTCCATCCCAGTGGTCAGAACCTGAGGTCTAGGAAGCCCTGCCACCATGCACTAAAGAGCTCTGGGATCCTGAATAAATTTGAAAGGCAGCCTAGGCCACAAGGACTTGCAGTTTCTGGGCAAGTCCTAGTGCTGTGCAGGGCTCAGATGCATATGACCCAGTGAGACACAAGCCGGGGTGGCCAAGGGATGGCTTACATCACCCTTTCTCCAATCCTAGGCAGCATGGTTTGCAGCTCTAGGAGAGACTCCTTCCCTCTGCTTGAAGAGAAAATGGAGAGTAAAGAGGACTTTGTCTTGCAACGTGGATACCAGCTCAGCAACAGTAGAATAAGGCATCAGGCAGAGTCCTGAGGCCCCAGTTCCAGGTCCTAACTCCTGGACAACATTTCTAGACACACCTTGGGCCAGAAGGGAACTCACTGCCTTGAGGGGAAGAACCCAATCCTGGCAGGATTTATCATTTGCTGACTAAAAAGCCCTTGGTCCTGAATAGTCATCAGTGGTATCCAGGTAGTAGTCACTATGGGCCTCGGGTGAAACTCAGAGCTATGCTGGCTTCAGGTGTGATCCAGCATATTCCAAGCTGCTGTGGCCATAGGGAGAGACTGCTTCTGCATGAGGAAAGAAGAGGGAAAAGGGGATTTTGTCTTGCAGCTTTGGTACCAGCTCGGGTACCAGCTTGACCACAATGGGGTAGAGCACCAAATATCTCCTGGGGTTCCTGCCTCTAGGCCTTGTTTTCTGTATGGTACTTTGGGACATACCCTAAGCCACAGGAGTGCCCACTTCCCTGAAGGGATAGACTCAGTACTGGCAGCATTCACCTCAGACTGAACTAAGAGCCCTTGGACCTTCAGTGAACACAGGTGGTAGCCAGGCAGTACTTGCCATGGGCCACTGGTGGTGATGGCCATGGGGAGGGTCTCCTCTGCTTGAGGAAAGGGTAAGGAAGAGTGGAAAGGGCTTTTTCTTGCAGCTTGGGAGCCACCTTATGTGCAGCAGAATAGAGCACTGGGTAGATTCCTAAGGATCCCAACTCCAGGCCCTGGCTCCCAGATGACATCTCTGGACCTTTCCAGGACTGGGGGAGCTTACTGCCCTGAAGGAAAGGGCACAAGCCTGGCTGGATTTGCCACCTGCTGATTGTAGAGCCGTTGGTCCTTGAGTGAACATAGGTGGTAGCCAAGTGGTGGTCACTGCAGGCCTTAGGCAAGAGACAGTGTTGTGCTGACTTCAAGTCTGATCCAGTACAATCCCAGTGGTGATGACCACAGGGTGCTTTTATCACCCCTCTCCCAGCTCCAGGCATCTCATCACAGAGAGAGAGACTCTGTAAAGTAAGGGAAGACAATAAGAGTATCTCCTTGGTAATCCACGGACTTCTCTCAGATCTGACCCAAGTTCAGCAAGGCAGTATATCTATGAGTCTGCAAGAGCCATAGCATTACTGGGTTTGGGGTGCCTCCTAATGCAGATATGGCTGCAGTGACCAAAGACTTAGATTACAATGCCTAAGTCCCTCTGAATACCTGGAAAGTCTTCCCAAGAAGGATGGGTACAAACAAGCCCAGACTGTGAATATAAATATTTAACTCTTCAGTTTCAAAACAACATACATCCACAAGCATCAGGACAATCCATGAGCTCATGAGATGAACTAAATAAGTCACCAGTGACCAACCTTGGAGAGACAGAGATGTGCGGTCTTTCAGACAGAGAATTTAGAATAGCTGTTTTGAGGAAGCTCAACAAAATTCAAAGTAACACAGAGAAAGAATTCAGAATTCTATCAGACAAGTTTAACAAAGTCATTGAAACAAACTTTAAAAAGTAGAAATTCTGGAGCAGAAAACATAATTGACATACTGAAGAGTACATCAGAGTCTCTCAACAACAGAACTGATCAAGCAGAAGAAACAATTAGTGAGTTTGAAGATGGGCTGTTTGAAAATACACAGAGAAGACAAGAGAAGAAATAATAAAAAGAATGAAACATGCCTACAAGATCTAGAAAATAGCCTCAAAAGGACAAATCTAAGAGTTATTGGCCTTAAGGAGGAGATAGAGAGAGAGATAGGGGTAGAAAATTTATTCAAAGAGGTAATAACAGAGAACTTCCCAAATTTAGAGAAAGATATCAATATTCAAGTACAAGAAGATTATAGAACACCAAGCAGATTTGACCCAAATAAGACTGCCTCAAGACATTTAATAACCAAACTCCCAAAGGTCAAGGATATAGGATCGTAAGAGCAGCAAGAGAAAAAAAATAACATGCAAAAGAGTTCCAATACATCTGGCATTAGACTTCTCAGTGAAAATCTTACAGGCTAGGAAAGAGTGGCAAGACATATTTAAAGTGCTGAAGGTAAAACAGCTTTTATCCTAGAATAGTATATCCAGCAAAAATATCCTTCAGACATAAAGGAGAAATACAAATGTTCCCAGAAAAAAACAAAAGCTGAGGTATTTCATCAACACCAGACCTGTCCTAGAAGAAATGCTAAAGGCAGTTCTTTAATTTGAAAAAAGTCAACTGAAGGTACAATACTCACTGGTAGTAGTAAGTACACAGAAAAACACAGAATATTGTAACCCTATATTTGTGGTGTGTAAACTACTCATATCTTGAGTGCAGATACTAAAAGATAAACCAATAAAAAATAATTACAATAAGTTTTCAAGACCTAGTCAGTACAATAAGATATAAATAGAAACAACAAAAAGTTAAAAAGCAGGGGGATGAAGTTAAAATATAGTTTCTGTTAGTTTTCTCCTCGCTTGTCTGTTTACATAATCAGTGTTAGATTTTCATTGGTTAAAAATAATGGGTTATAAGATAGTATTCACAAGCTTCATGGTAACCTCAAATCTAAAAACACATGACACACACAAACAAAAGCAAGAATTTAAGGCATACCACCTGAGAAAGCCACCTTCACTGAATGGAAGACAGGAAGGAAGGAAGAAAAGACCACAAAACAAGCAGAAAACAAATAAAATGCGGGAGTAAGTTCTTACTTATCACTAATAACACTGAAAGTAAATGAACTAAACTCTCCAATCAAAACCACTTCAATACAGTGGTTGAATGGATTAAAACCCAAGACCCAATAATCTGTTGCCTACAAGAAACACTTCCCCTATAAAGAACTACATAGACTGAAAGCGAAGGGACAGAGAAAGGTATTTTATGTGAATGGAAACAAAAAAAAAAGCAGAAGCTATACTTATACCAGATAAAACAGATTTAAACATGGTAACTATAAAAAGAGACAAAGAAGATCATTATATAATGATAAAGGAGTTAATTTGGCAAGGGGATATAACAATTATAAATATATTTACACCCAACACTGCACCCAAATATATATAGCAAATATTAATTGAGCTAAAGAGAGGGACAAACCGCAATACAATAATAGCTCTAGACATGAACACTCCACTTTCAGCATTGGACAGAACATATAGATAGATAATCACAAAAGAAATATTAGACTTTATCTGCACTATAGACCTAATAGATATTTACAGAATATTTAACAAATGGCTGTAAAATATACATTCTTCTCCTTAGCATATAGATCATTCTCAAGAATAGACCATATGTTAAGCCACAAAACAAGTCTCTAAAATTTCAAAAAAATTGAAATCATGTCAATGATTTCTTCTAATTTCTTTATTGAAATTCAGAATGAAAAAAATGTCTTAAACTACATGAAAATGGAAACACAATGTACCAAAACCTATGGAATACACTGAAAGCAGTATAAGAGGAAAGTTTATGCAATAAGCCGTACATCAAAAAACTAGAAAAACTTCAAATGAGCCACATAATAATGCATCTTAAAGAATTAGAAAACCAAGAGCAGATCAAACCCAAAGTTAGTAGAAGAAATAACAAATATCAGAGCAGAAATAAATGAAATGGAAACAAACAAACAAAAATAAATGAAATGAAAAGTTGGGTTTTTTTGAAAAGATAAATTGACAAAGCTTTAGACAGACTAATAAAAAAGAGAGAAGACCAAATAAATCAGAGATGCAAAAGGAAACATTATAACCGATACCTCAGAAATGCAAAGGAACATTAGAGACTACTATGAGCAACTATATGCCAATTAATTAGAAAATCTAAAAGAAATGGATAAATTCATAGACACATACAACCTACCAAGACTGAACCATAAAGAAATCTAAACATGAATAAACTAATAACAAGTAATGAGATCAAAGTTGTAATAAAAGTCTCCAAGCAAGAAAAGCCTGATGCATTCATTGCTGAATTTTACCAAACATTTAAAGAAGAACTAATACTAAACCTCATACTATTACAAAAAATAGAAGAGGAGGGAATACTTCCAAACTCATTCTGCCTGGCTAGTATTACCTTGATATCCGAACCAAACAAAGACATATCAAATTAAGAAAACTACAGGCCAATATCCCTGATGAACATTGATGTAAAAATCATAAACAAAATACTAGCAAACTGAATTCAACAACATGTTAAAAAGATCATTAATCATGACCAAGTGGGATTTATCTCACAGATGCAAGGATGGTTCAACATATGCAAATCAATCAGTGCAGCACATTGTATCAACAGAATGAAGGGCAAATACCATGTGATCATTTCAGTTGATACTGAAAAAGCATTTGGTAAAATTCAACAATTCAACATCCCTTTGTGGTAAAAACTCTCAAGAAACTGGATATTGAAGGAACATACCTCAACACAATAAAAGCCATATATGACAGACCCAAAACTAGTATCATACTGAATTGGGTGAAAACTGAGAGCCTTTTCCCCAAGATCTGAAACATTACAATGATGTCCACTTTCACCACTGCTATTCAACATAGTACTGGAAGTCTTTGCTGGAGCAATCAGATAAGAGAAAGAAATAAAGGGCATCCAAACTGGAACAGAAGTCATCAAATTATCCCTGTTTTGCAGATGATATGATCTTATATTTGAAAAAATGTAAATTCTCCACCAGAAAACTCTGAGAATTGATAAACAAATTCCGTAAAGTTGCAGGATACAATATCAACATACAAAATCAGTAGCATTTCCTTTTTTTTTTTTTTGAGATGGAGTCTCACTCTGTCCCCCAGGCTGGAGTGCTGTGGTGCAACCTCGGCTCACTGCAAGCTCTGCCTCCCAGGTTCACACCATTCTCCTGCCTCAGCCTCCTGAGTAGCTGGGACTACAGGCACCCACCACCATGCCTGGCTAATATTTTGTATTTTTAGTAGAGACGGGGTTTCACCGTGTTAGCCAGGGTGATCTCGATCTCCTGACCTTGTGAGCTGCCCGCCTCAGCCTCCCAAAGTGCTGGGATTACAGGCGTGAGCCACCGCCACTTGTCCATTTTTGCTTTGGTTGCCTGTGCCTATGGGTTATTACTCTAGAAATCTTTGCCCAGACCAATATCCTGGAGAGTTTCCCCAGTGCTTCAATGTTTTCCTGTTTTTGTTTGTTTGTTGGGTATATACCCAAAAGAAGGCAAAAGTATATTGAAGAGCTATCTGCACTCCAATGTTTATCGCATCACTATGTTAGTCACACTAGCCAAGATTTGCAAGCAACTCATGTGTTCATCAAGAGACAAATGGATAAAGAAAATGTGGTACATATACACAATGGACTATTATTCATATGTGGACAAATAGGATCACATCAAGTTAAAAATCTTCTGCAGCAAAAGAAACAACAAAGTGAAGAGACAACACACAGAATAAGAGAAAAAAATTGCAAATTATCCATCTGACAAGGGATTAATAACCATAATATATAAGGAGCTCAAATAACTCTATAAGAAAAAATATAAAAATGGGCAAAATATCTAAATAGACATTACTCAAAAGAAGACATACAAATAAATACCAAACAGACATATGAAAAGGTGCTCAATATCATTAAAAAGGTGCTCAATATCATTTTTATGATCTCATTCATAAAAAAGAATGAGATCTTGTCATTTGCACAACATGGATGGAACTGGAGGACATTTGTTAAGTGATATAAGCCAGGCACAGAAAGACAAACTTCTTATGTTCTCACTTATTTGTGGTAAATTAAAATTAAAACCATTGAATTCATGGAGATAGAGAGTAGAAGGATGTTTCTCAGAGGCCAGGAAGTATAGTGCTGGGAGGTTGGTGGGGGCCTGAGGGGCACGGAGGTGAGACAGTTAATGGCAGATATAAAAATATAGTTAGATACGAGTGAATAAGATCTAGTATTCACTAACACAACAAGGTGCCTACAGTCAACAATAATTTATTTTATATTTCAAAACAACAAAAAGATTATAATTGGATTGTTTGTAACACAAAGAAAGGTGAAATGCTTGAGGTGATGGATACCTCATTTACCATGATGTGATTATTATCCATTGTATGCCTGTATTAAAATATCTCATATACCCCATAAATATATACACCTACTATGTACCTACCCACAAAAACTAAAAAAAAAATCTCCAGGTTACAGCTGGGATGTAGATATGTTCAGTAACTTTAATAGTGAGGCTGGAAAGAATTTCATGTTGGTTAAAATTTGTTACTTGCGGCGCTCTTCCTGCATGTCCCCACACCCTGTTTCCCCATTATACATGGTTTGGACTAAGTTAAGAAGCTAGTGCTAAATAAATGCTCCTCATTCCTTCTTTTCAAATGATGAACAAAACTTCTTTTCCTGAAAACAAAAGCTGAAAACAAAACCTGACAGTTCTTTTGTCTCAACTCTTCTCACTCAAAAGCATTTTAGAGTAATTCATAACTTAGAGCAACTTGTAAGCCCCAGAATCCCATTGCCGACTGTGTGTTTTGCCCATAAATCTTCAAATTAGTCAGGCTTTGTCAGTTCAGAGGGGTGCAAGTCATTTCAAGTCATAGCATAAACCTGAAAATTTCTTCCCCCAAATAGATAATTTGTATACATTCAAAGGTGGAGTCTAATAAGGAAAGTTAGTAATGAAAATTGCTAACACTGAAATCTTGTGTCATCTCTTTTCAGCAGTGTAAAACAGAATACTTTATCAAAATGGAGCTGTCAATAATGGTCAATTTCCTTTAACAACTACACTCTAAATAGATTTAACTGGCTATTTCCTTCACATGTTCTCAATGAGAGTATTGAGCAGTATGAAAGAAATATGACAAATAATTAGAATCATATCCCCAAACTTCCTATCTAATCATAAGGAAAAAAGAGGCTTGCTTAAGCCTCCTAGTTTTTTAATGATGACTTTCATTTATGTTTCTCAGAGAAACAAAAGAATATACTTCCTATTATTTTGTATGTAACTCCTTTGCATAGCAGTTCTCAAATATTAGTATTCATCAATAACCACTTTAAGGTTATATCATTAGAATTGCCTATGTTCTTGTCTTGTTATTAGTA
Source organism: Macaca mulatta (assembly GCF_049350105.2). Taxonomy (NCBI): domain Eukaryota; kingdom Metazoa; phylum Chordata; class Mammalia; order Primates; family Cercopithecidae; genus Macaca; species Macaca mulatta. The sequence goes on along the minus strand of NC_133412.1, from coordinate 132,999,458 downwards.
ATAAAACCATGATAAATTCCCATCTAGTATTTCTGAAGCTTTAGGGAATACTAAGTAATAGATTTGAAAAAAGCTTATAAGTGCCCTCTAATTACAAGGCAGGATAGAAAGACAGCAGTGGAATAAGCTTTTCAACTTAACGGTTTCTTAAATACGCTCTTGTTTTCCCATGGAAAGATATTTAAAAATCTTTATGATTCATGATAACCAATTATTTTGTTGTTTTTGGATGAGATTATTTTTATAGCTTTATTGAGGTATAACTAACAACACATTAAATTGTTCATATTTACAGTAAACAGTAAGTTTTGACATATGTATGCACCTGTGAAGCTATAACCACAATCTAGATAGTGAACATTTCCATCATGAGAGATAATTTTGAGTATATCAAAAATGTAAAATTTTGGTGACCATCAGATTTCCAGGATATCTGGCTTTAGGAAGCCATATTTATTGTTTAGTGAATGATTTTTCTCTAATTTATTGTCATCTGTTGAACATTAGTGCACTAGCAGAACAAAAGATTAGGCAGAATCTGGGCTTTTTCATTTTAGCATTATTGAGGAGCACCTGAATGGTCCTGAAGTTGGCCTTTGAATATACCAATGGACAGGTATGAAATCCTCAAGATAAGCATGGTGGCCTAGAGTCCCACAGTCTCACAGTGTGCTGTACCGTCTGCGCCCTCCTTTTCTAGAGAAGAAACAGTGGATAAACCTATTCCTTCACCCTGTGTGTTGTGGTGAATCTTAGTTTTTAAAGGCATATTATTTTATTATTATATAAACAACTGGGGAACCAATAAAACAAGACATTTGAAAAGATGGGTCTTCATATGGGCATAATACATGATAAGGCAAGTCACTTTCCTCCTCTGAGTTTGGGTTTATTTGCTATCTTCCATTTTGTCGCAGTGAACTGTAAAGAAAAAGATGCAAGCTTATGGAATGTCCAACTTCTGAAATACAACAGACTGCAGAGACAACGTATGATTAGGATGGCCTTGGCTCAGTGTTTCTGAAAGGATATGTACAGCTTTTGTCCTGCCTATTGATATCCTGTTTGCACTCAGGGCTGGTCAGGGTGAGATGTGTTAAGCTTTTTTTGGAGGCCGTCCTGATAACTCATTCCTTTACTCCACTATTTTCAGGCCCATTCTGGAAACGCAGGATTTAACCTCGGGGTTGCAGCTTCCCTGGTCTCCATCTGCCATCAGAATCCATCTCCACCCCTTCCCCGCTCAGACCTGTGTCCCCTCCACAACTCATACTGCTCACTCTCAGAACTGTGGCCCTGAGTTCTCTAGTTTTTCCTCTTTGCCTCGGGACCCAGGACACCAGTCGGGGCTTAACTTTCTGAGTTGGGAAGGCGACGCTGCTGGTGGCTGCTTCTACCTGCTGGTTCTTCCTTTTTATTCCTCCCCAAACGAGAGGAAGATTCGAGTGGATTTGGCACATCCCCTAACCCGGGCCTGCCATTTGCAGGTTGGGGGCTGACGTGCCCAGGAGGACCCGGACCAAGCAGGCCATTTTCACCTGCGTAATAACAGGCTTGGGAGTAGCGAAGCGGCGGCGGCAGCAGCGACTGGAGTAGGAGGAGGAGCGCAGGCAGCGGCCGCGGCGGGGCCGGAGGAAGAGGAGGGGGGAGAAGGAGGAGCTGAAGCGGGAAGAACAGCAGGCAGCGGCTCGGCGGAGTTGCAGCAGAGGCGGCGGTGGCGCTGAGACACCGCAGCTTCCCCGAGCGCCGAGTCCCTCCGGGGACAGCAGCAGGGAGCGCCCGCGCAGCCACCGAGCCTCGGCCCAGCCAAGCCGCCGTCGCCGCGCCGGGGGACCGCCAGCCATGGCCGCGCCGCCGGATCCGCAGGACGAGCTGCTGCCGCTGGCCGGCCCCGGGTCCCAGTGGCTCAGGGACCGGGGGGAGGGGGAGGACGAAGCGGTGACGCCGAAAGGGGCCACGCCAGCGCCGCAGGCTGGGGAGCCCAGCCCGGGGTTGGGCGCCAGGGCCCGGGAAGCGGCGCCGCGGGAACCCGGCTCGGGCGCCGCCCGGCAGTCGCCCGTTGCCATGGAAACTGCATCCACAGGTAAGGCGGGCGCCGCTGCCCCTCAAATGGCGTCGGGGACCCGGGCCCCCCAGTCAGTCCCCTTCTGCGCGGCTCTCCTGGGCACCTGCCTCGCGCTTTCTGCCTTGAGCGCCAACCCCACCCCCGCGTCGCCACGGGCGACTGGGAATATTCGCGGGCTGGTAGAAAACAACAATTTTATTTTTCCCAAAGGCTCAGAAGTAGTCAAGATGCTTTTGATCCTTTTATTTCATTATCATGATTATTTCCGCTTTAAAAATTGTTCTCATCGACAAACCGCAGCATTCTGACTGTTGGCGAGTCTGGGTACAAGTTTCTCCTTCCTGCCAGGGGGCTCCGAGCTGTAGGGCCCGTTTGACAGGTTGTGGGGATTTTGGGGGGCGTGTTTGCGCGCGGTGTGCGCGCCGGCTGCAGGAGATGCTGACAACCCAGCGGCAGGCAGGCCCGCAGCCCCTGGACCCGGCTCTGTCCAGGGCAGAGATGTGGCTGTAACTGCCCCTTACACTTGCCCTCCACCAATCGCCACCATACCCTACTCCCCCCACATCCCTTCACCTTTTCCCCCGCAGAAAACAAATCCCAGGGAGTTTGTCCCTAATTCGGAAGGCACAGCTTTGCAAGGGTGCTGTGGCTGCCCCCGCCCAAAACCTGTATTTCGTCGCTGCCCGGATGGCCCCACCTTGCAGGGAGCGTTGAAACTTGGAAGTCCGAAATGCGGCGGACCTGGCTGTGGGTTGTAGGGCTTGGGTGGTGGTGAGTGGACGTAGCACAGTTTACCAGCAGTCTGACCCGCCCGCCCCGCCCCCCCGTCTCCCCCCAGGAAATTGCCCTGGGTTTGGCCTTTCTTCGCCTGACGCCCTATTCGAAGTTTGAGCGCGCCAGTGTCCAACGGGAGGCCAGGCCCCTGGCGCATCCTGGTCAAAGAATCCAGGAAGCGTGCTTTGAGGCTGCCGGCCTGGTTAACGCTGTTTCCAGAGAGAGGAAAGGGGATGCTGTGTGGTGCTCTTTCCTGAGAAAGCTTTGCTATGGTGGAGTGGGAGCTGTGTAGTTTTGGCAATGTAGAGCTAGAAGGCCTGGGGTGGTGGGTGCTCCCAGAGGAGGGGAAGGGGAGTGTGACTGGTGTGTGTGCTCTTGGTGGTTGATTTAAAGAAACCCCTTTTCGTAAGCTTCTCTTAAGGGTTATGTGGAATGCCTAAGGTAATCGTAATTAACCGCCCTGGTACAAAAGATCTAAGCTGGGGAAAAGAGGTTTGGAGAATGCGTTGAATAAAATTTGTCAGTATCCTGAAGGGAAGAGAAAAAGTGGAGACCCTATATAAGAAAAAAGAAAAAGAAAGAAAGAAAAGTACTCAAAAGCCCCAACGCCAAACGCCAGTGGTTGTATGTTAGTTATTATATCCCTGGGGGTGGGGGAGGATTTAAGTCTAAGAATGGCTGCGCAGTCTCTCCTTCAACTTCTGCATCCAAATGGAAACAAAACTCTTTATAATTGCAAAAGAAGATGGCAAATGATAATAGACAAAGGAAGGTAGTTTTTGTCTTTACCATTCTTTGCTGAGGCTAGACTGCTCATAGTTCAGAATCTTTATCCACTGTAATCAAAGTAAATCGTTTCTTTATGAAACATTACCCACCTCCTATTAATGCCACCAAGATTATGTGAACTAGAAAAGGGAAGCTAAGTGCCCCATGTTCAGTAACATATCCACAAAAGTTATTATATAGGAAATGCTTAGAATATATATTTGTGGGGTACAGTGTGATGTTTTGATATATGTCTGCATTGTCAAATGATTAGCTAATTAACAAATCCATCATCTCATGTACTTATTTTTTGTGGTAAAATCATTTAAAATTTACTTTTTAGCAATTTCAAAATGTATAGTGCATTGTTACAGAAAAGTGGCTGTAATAAGTAACAATGCATTTGGCATTTTTAGTATTATTATTATAGAAATACCTTGCTTTATTGAATGTGTTTAGGGTTTTCTATCCTAGGCAACAAATATAGTAATAAAATCAAACATGATACTACTACGTTTGGATAGGAGAAGAATGAAGAAAGATGGAAGGAACACATTTTGCATATTTATATAGAAATTTTTTAGTTTATGATTGTGGCTTGAAGGAATTTCTGATATAGTTGTTGATTGGTTAATGTCTTAAATCTCTATGTTTCTTATTAAGTAGACTGGATGTGCTGCTATAAGAGACTCAAATGCCAGAAATTATATATAAATAAATAGCTAGATCTTAAAATTCCAGAGAAATCTTGTCCAACTTCCTGGTCTGTTATTTTGGCAGTTCTATTGCTATAAGCAAAGTTAGCAGGTCAGCCCTCAATTGTATCAGAGACGCCTATTAAGCACACTACTTTACACTGTATTTCTTAATTTACTTTTTTTTTTGGCTTATACACAGAAATTTATTTTCTCACAGTGCTAGAAGCTGAGAAATCTAAGATCAAGGTAGAAATGGTGTCTGGTGAAGGTCTGCTTCCTGGTCCATACACAGCTGTCTTTTCACTGTGTCCCCACATGGCAGAAGAGTGCTTTTTTTTTTTTTAAAGAGTGATGCTTTTTGGGACTCAACTCAAACTAAGAACTAACTTAGACTTCGAGTGTGATGCACTGTAAGCAGAGTTTGTTTCTTTTTCAGATGGAAATTTAAGACAGATATTGATGTTTTAAAAACTGTTTTTCTGAAAAACATCACCAATCATGCCATCTGGACAGATATTCTGTTATTTATTTTTATACATCGATGGTAATTAAAATTCTCCCAGGAACATTTCCAAAAATATTTCTCAGCAGTGTCCTGGAATGAATATATGTTTAAACATCATTAAAACTGCACCATAAAACGCCATCCGTCCTCTATTTTCAGGTATTCTCATTGCTTCTGTCCCTTTTGTGGCGTGGAAATAGTCTCAACAAAATAACACTGTCTTCTAAAATTACAACTTCATTTCTAAATTGATAATGGACATGTGAAATTATGTCTGTTGACAAGGGAACATTTAATACACCGTGGTAGCTACAACATGTTAGTGTTAATCATACAAGTACCATCATCTAATAACTTTATACAAAGAATGTTAAGAGCAACTGTTTTGTTTTTTCATGATCAGTTATTTTATTCCTGGAAACTATTCAAAAGGAGCATACAATAACAAAAGGAAAAAAGAATGGTCCTTTGTTTAAAGAAAGAATTTTAAATAGAACATTTGAACAAAATGAAATAGAAGTTAACTCATTGCATGCTTTGGAAATTAACTCATTGACTGCTTAACATATGGAAAGCAAAATCAAGAACATGATGGAGAATGGTCAGGAAAAATCAGTCCAATATGATTTGCTGCCGTGATATCAATTTATAGATAATTTGACTTAAATTTCAAGATAATTACAAAAAGCATTTTCCAATTTACTTTCCCATGGACCATATTGTTTATATGTCTGCATTTTTCAAATGCTAAATGTGATGCTGTATTGGAAAAACTATTCTCAGTCTATCATGATTTAAATAACTTTCAGAAGGTTTCATATACCCTGTGTTTATTCTACTTAATATAACAAATCTAAAGAACTATAACACATTGCTAGTCATCTTCTAAATTCCATTTGGAGGCTAGATTAACTGTCTTCACTTTTGGATGTGTTTGACAGATGTGTGGACATTTTTTATTTGGAGTCATTTCCAGGTAATCCCCTTCAGAAGGTATAAATTCCAATCTTCTTTCTTTTGAGAAAGCTACAGTTCTATTGAAATGGTAAGGAACATTACACTTTGCTATTACTATTTTTAAAGAAACATGTAAGATGAATAAAAGTTTGGAAAACGAATGCAATTTATTTCTCTGGGCATATCCTCTAGATACAATCAATACCATTTCTGTAAGTAAGTACAATATATATTCTTTAATACAGGGAATTCAAATTAGGTTAAATTAAAATTTAGAGATGCTTACATACTTTAAAAGTACATTGATAAATATTATAAAGGCTTTCAGCTTAACTTTCCCTTCATGAACTTACTGTTCCAACAAAACCACCCTGCTCATTACCTTGGTCGTAGGCTCTCCTCTCTCCTCTTTTTTAATTCCGATTCTGAGGGTTGAGAGAAGGGTTGTTGGTTATCTTGCCCATTTTATTGTCTATCCCTGGGAGCGTGGATTACAGGGATTACAGAAAGCTTTTATTATCTTTTGTAAAGTGAGAAACCATTGCAGTTCAATTCAACTTAGTAGACATATTAAATGCCTCCTTTGTGTAAGGATCTGTGCTAAACACAGGTTGGTCATGGCTTCCTAAAACATGTGCACCTTTCTGATTCACAGTATTTACTTTAGCCAAATCATTCCTTTCGTGTTATTTTTCATTTTCTTCATTCCCAAGTTATTGCTGGAAGCTTGACTAGAAGGGAATTATAATAATCTAACCCCATGGGCACAAGGGTATGAGTTAGTGTTCTGAGATCAACACAGGATAAGTAAATATGAGCACAGCTTGCTCAGACTGTGAAAGACAAAATCTGCCTTTTTGTCTAGCTGTGAAAAAGAAAATCTTTCTCTCCCTTTATTTCTATCATCTATCTCATTCTCTGCATCTTCAAAGAAATAACTGGCTAAATGTTACATCAAGATCTTTGGATTAGTTAGTTGTGATTTTATTCAACAATTAGATTATTTCAGTGGTGACTAAGGGAGTTTTGAAAACGATGCTGGAAAATTCAGAGAGCAGTGAAAATAAAAGACATTTCAAGAGACTAATATATCTATATAGGAATGCTGTGCACTAAAGTCATTATAAAGAACATGGTCCAAAAATGAAAGACAACCAGTTTTGTTTGGTTAAATAACATTTGAGGGCAAGGAGAACGGTGAGAAGAGTGCGAGCCAGAGAGGCCCACTGTTTGTGGAAGATGCTGTAGTATTAGGATATGAGAAAAGGGAGGGAAGAGCTTCTCAATTCTTATTTGAGCTCCCTAATTTAAAATGGACAGTGATTGTTAAGTTGGAAAATCGAAACATACAGAAAGAGATACCTGGATCCCAGGATAAGTAAACAGAAGGTAAAATCTTGTATTACTACTTTGATGAGATCAGTCCTTCACATCCAACTACTTTACATCTCATGGAATTGAATGAGTGTGCTGAGCAGCTTTAAATTCATTCCCAGTATCTTTGGAGAATAAGACTAGGGCTAGAAAAGCTGAATTTGATAAGTGATTTTCAAAAAGGGGAAAATGGTGGATTCTTAAAACTTATAAACCAGTATGTTTGACACTGATTGCTGGTAGAATCTAAGAATGTGTTATTATGCTAAATATTCATAGACCCTTAGAAAAGAATGAAAATGTTGTTCAGAAATTCCCTCTAGTTCACTAAAACATAATGCCTGTACAACATTATTTCCCTCTTTTTCAGATTTTGAATTACCAACACGCATGTAGCACTTCCTATTTCTAGGAACTTACAAAATGCTCAACTTACATAAAGATATAGAAAGCATGTTCTTTAATTTATAAACTGCACAAAATTTCAAAGGATAGCTGATATGCTACAGGGTAGCATTGCTATGAAAAAGAATCTTGATTTTAATGTTTATTCAAAAGCAACAAGATAAATCTGTTTATTAAAATTATTTTTGCCCCAATTTTAAAAATTGGGGGAGGGTAGAAAATACATATACATGGTATTAAAATCTAAAAGGTGCAAAGGGGTAAGCAGAGAAAAGGAAGTCTTCACACCTTACCTTTCAACAGTCCATTGCTCCTCTCCAGAGGTAACCATTGTAATTAGTTTCAGCAAGAGAGCATTACTTATGATTATACTACTGTTTATTGAACTCTTGCTATATGTCAGGCATTGTCTAAGCACTGAGGATTATAGTACAGAAAAGGACAGATAAAAGCCTTTCATCCATAAAATATACTTTTTTTCTTGGTAGGGGCAAGGAGAGAGTAAGGAAGGGCAACAGAGACCAGAACATCTATATCAAGGGATGATAAGTATTATGAAAAAGGTCAAAACAGAGTAATGGGAATGAGAGGGTTAGTCAAAGAAGACCTCTTTGATAAGGTATCTTTAAAGCAGAGACTTGAAGAAAGTGACAGAACAGTCATGCAGATGTCTGAGAGAAGAACATTTTGGGCAGAGGGAATATCCGTTGCAAAGGTCCTGGGTGGGAGTGTGCCTAGCACATTCAAGGAACCACAGGAAGAGCCATGAGGTGGAGTAAGCAAGGGGAGAATGATAGAGGATGAGCAAAGGGTCAGAGGTAGAGTGGAATGGATAGATTAGGTCCTGTAGGCCCTTATAACAGCTTTGAATATTACTCTGAGTGTGATGAGAGCCACAGGAATGGGAGAGGTGTTAAATAGAGAAGGAACATATTTAGAGTTCAGTTTTAAGTTTAATGACTCACTCTAGTCTCTGTATTGAGAATCTGACATGGGGGTGGTGGTGGTTGGTGTGGAGCAAGAATGACCTACTAGTAGGCCATTGCAATAATCTGAGAAAGAAATCATGGTGGCTTGCACCAGAGTAACAGCATTGGAAGAGGTGAAAAGTGGTTGGATTCTAGATATATTCTGAATGTATATAATGTGTTAGAAAGAACACAAGGGATGTGCCGTGATTTTTGGCCTGAGTAAACACAAGAATGGACTTGTTATTAGCTGGGGTTGAGAAGACTTTAGGAAGAGCAAGTTTTAGGGAAAAACCAGGAGTTTGGTTTTACAAATGTTAATTTTTGAATGTCTGTTTGATGTCCAAGTGGAGACGTCAAGTAAGCAGTGTAGAATGGGGCTGGGGAGTGATCTGACCTGCACGTATACATTGGGAGTTGTTTGTATAGAGATGAGATCACCAAGGGAGTGAGTGTTGACAGTGACGAGGTCAAGGAGTCCTGGGTCACTCAAATATTCAGAGGTCTTTCAAAGAAAACTGAGTAAAAGTGGGCAATGAAGTAGGAAAACTGAAAGAGACTCCAGAAGAAAAGATCGTTGGAGGAGTCCAGAAGAAAGGTGAAAATAGGAGTGAAACAGTCACCTGTGTGATTTATGACATCACAATGAACCATGACAGATCCTGGGAGTTACAGTAAACCAGACGCTAATGGATATCTTTAGGAAGGGACATAATGGCCTAGGATTCTGCCTAGGGGCGTTTAGAGGGAAACAGTGGCCTGTAACATTATAGATGTAAAATCTTGACTATAAGTTCTGAAATTTCTATTTAATATGTATAGAACGTAGGAGATGCAACTTAAAATAGTTCATGGTGGGGGTTGGGAATTTTGAGGATTGTAATTAGCTAAATATGAGCTAGTGGTATGGTGAAAGTACTAAAATATCTTACATAATTTCAGGTAGTATTAATAGAAAGTCTCAGGTGCACATTATACAAGGTAATAGCTCCCCTATATTCTATTCTAGTCAGGCCAAATTTGGAGTCTCATACTAAAGGTTAGGTGCCATGCTTTGAGAGACATTGACGAGCTATAATACAGTGAGAGCAGGGCAATTGGGAGGCTTTTGGAAAACATGACGTTTGAGAGATAGCTAAAGAAATTAAGAATTTTTATCCAAAAGAAAAGAATGGAGATCTGAATGTTAAATACTAGAAGAACTTTCACGAAGCAAAGGAAGAAGACTTGACCCGGCTGATTTCACAGAGCAAAATTAGAACTAGTGATTTGGAGAACTAGATTTCTTCTGAATGAAAGAAAATATTCTAATAATTAGAACTTATCAGAAAAGAGAGATTCTCTCCCAGTTAATGACATTCAAGCAAAAGCCAGGTTGCTGTTTTAATGGGGGAAATGCAGAAAGAAAGTCATTGGTTACACTAAGATGTTTATATCTTCCTAAAAGACAATTCCTAACTTGACATTGTTATTGTTACATTATTACTTGTATTAGTCCATTTTCACACTGCTGATAAAGAGATAACCCAAGAGTGGGCAATTTACAAAGAAAAAGGTTCAGTGGACTTACAGTTCCATATGGTTGGAGAGGCCTCATAATCATGGCAGAAGGCAAGGAGGAGCAAGTCATGTCTTATGTGGATGGCAGTAGGCAAAGAGATTGGGCAGGGAAAATCCCCCTTATAATACCATCAGATCTTGTGAGACTTATTCACTATCATGAGTATAGCACGGGAAAGACCTGCGCCATGATTCAATTACATCCCGCCAGGTTCCTCCCACAACACGTGGGAATTCAAGATGAGATTTGGGTGCGGACACAGCCAAACCATATCATTCTGCCCCTGGCCCTTCCCAAATCTCATGTCCTTACATTTCAAAACCAATCATGCCTTCCCAACAGTCCTTCAAAGTCTTAACTCGTTTCAGTATTAACTCAAAATTTTATAGTCCAATGTCTCATCTGAGACAAGGCAAATCTCTTCTGCCTATAAGCCTGTAAAATCAAAAATAACTTAGTTGTTTAGATACAATGGGGGTACAGGTATTGGGTAACATAACCATTTTAAATGGGAGAAATTGGCCAAAACAAAGGGGCTACAGTCCCCATGCATGTCTGAAATCCAGCAGGGCAGTCAAATCTTAAAGCTTCAAAATGATCTCCTTTGACTCCGTGTCTCACTGATGCAGGAAGTGGGTTCCCATGGTCTTGGGTATCCAGGTCACACTGATGCAGGAGGTGGGTTCCCATGGTCTTGGGAAGCTCTGCCCCTGTGGCTTTTCAGGGTACAGACTCCCTCCTGGCTCCTTTCATAGGCTGGCATTGAGGCCTGTGGCTTTTCCAGGCACATGGTGCAAGCTGTTAGTGGATCTGCTATTCTGGGGTCTGGAGGACAGTGGCCCTCTTCTCACAGTTCTACTATGTGGTACCCCAGTAGGGAACCTGTGTGGGGATCTGACCCTACATTTCTCTTTTGCACTTCCCTAGTAGAGGTTCTCCCTGAGAGCTTCATCCCTGCAGCAAACTTCTGCCTGGACATCCAGGTACTTGCATACATCCTCTGAAATCTAGGCAGAGGTTCCCAAACCTCAATTCTTGATTTCTGTGAACCTGAAGGCTCAGTACCACATGGAAGCTGCCAAGGCTTGGGGCTTGCACCCTCTGAAGCCACAGCTTCAGCTTGTTGGCCCCTTTCAGCCATGGCTGGAGTGGCTAAGAAGCAGGGCACCAAGTCCCTAGGCTGCACATAGCACGGGACCCTGGACTCACCTGGGAAATCATTTTCTCCTAGGCCTTGGGGCCTGTGATGGGAGGGGCTACTGTGAAGACCTCTGACATGCCCTGGAGACATTTTCCCCATTGTCTTGGGGATTCACATTTGGCTCCTTGTTACTTATGCAAATCTCTGCTTCTGACTTGAATTTGTCCTCAGAAAATGGGGTTTTCTATCGCATTATATCAGGCTGCAAATTTTCCGAACTTTTATGCTCTGTTTCCCTTATAAAACTGATGGCTTTTCATAGCACCCTGGTCACATCTTGAATGCTTTGCTGCTTAGAAATTTATTCTGCTAGATACCCTAAATCATCTCCCTGAAGTTTGAAGTTCCACAAATCTCTAGGGCAAGGGCAAAATGTTGTCAGTCTCTTTGCTAAAGCATAACAAGAGTTACCTTTGCTCCAGTTCCCAACAAGTTCCTCATTTCCATCTGAGACCACCTCATTCTGCACCTTATTGTCCATATTGCTATCAGGCTTTGGTCAAAGCCGTTTAACAAGTCTCCAGGAAGTTCCAAACTTTCCCACATTTTTCTGTCTTCTTCTGAGTCCCCCAAACTGTTCGAACCTCTGCCTGTTACCCACTTTCAAAGTTGCTTCCACATTTTCTGGTATCTTTTCAGCAGCACCCCACTCTACTGGTATCAATTTACTCTATTAGTCAGTTTTCACACTGCTGATAAAGACATACCCGAGACTGGGCAATTTACAAAAGAAAGAGGTTTAATGGACTTAACAGTTCCACATGGCTGGAGAGGCCTCATGATCATGGTGGAAGGCAAGGAGGAGCAAGTCATGTCTTACATGGATGGCAGTAGGCAAAGAGAGAGATTGGGCAGGGAAACTCCCCTTTATAATGCCATCAGATCTCATGAGACTTATTTGCTATCACAAACAGCACTGGAAAGACCTGCCCCATGATTCATTTACCTCCCACTGGGTCCCTCCCACAACACGTGGGAATTCAAGATGAGATTTGGGTGGGGACACAGCCAAGCCATATCATTATTTTAAAATTATTACATATTTCTCAAAAATGAACCACACACTAATGAAACTGGAAACTGTCCATCACAAAAACCATAGTTATCCCAAATTGACTACTTAAAATGTGCTTTTCACAGAATTGTGGCCTTTTAAAAATCCTCCTCTAGTTCTCCATTGTCAAGAAAACTCCGTAATGTGACATATTTGCTTCTTAAGAACTACATAATTTTATCCAGTTTTGGATTATTAACATAAATATAAAATATGCTATCTGCAAGTATCTCTTTTATTCTTTTTGCTGAACTATCTTCTTCATTTTTTACTGAATCTAGTTTCATAAATATTCAACATATTCTAAAATGTTTTGGAAATTCATTAAATAATTTTGTAATGCTAAAAGCATCATAAGATCCTTTCCTTCTTTCTCTGCCTCACTATCTATATATTTATGGCAGATTATTCATTGGAAAACCATGTTTCCTGGGTTGCTTACTGAATTAAATTTTTAGCTGGAAGAATTCTCCATTCCAATTTCCACATCCAATCCCCAAATGCCTTTTCTAATTCATCTATTGCATGAGATTTTTTGTAAAATCAGTTATAGACCAAATTCTTGCTTTCTGAATTTCGAAAATTTGTTGAATGTCACATTCTCCAAAATTCCTAGAATTTTGTTTTATGCATAGCAAATCTTTGGCTTTCTTTTTGTTTGTTTTTTTTTTTAAACTACTCTTGAACAACAGAAAATTATATATATTTGAATGATTCCTGATCTAGTTGATAAGCAAAGGAATAGAAAACAATGTCATGTCTGCCTTCGGCATTAATTTTTCAACTCACTCTGAAAAAATCAGGGCTTCTCAAAATACGGCCTGTAAACTACCTGCTCCAATATCACGTGGGGTGACCACAGACCTCATCCTAGGGAAACAAGCCTACCAGGTGCATATTAAAGCTATAAGAAGCACTGATTTATTGGCTTTCCTGCTCATGCTTGGCATTTTATAGGAGATGTGGGGAATAGAGGAGCATGAGCCATGTCCCCTTTCCCTGTTTCTTCCTGGGCTTATTACCATCCAGTTGGGAGATATGGCGGACTCCCACAAAGCAAAGATGAATAACTCAGGTCAGCATGCAGCTTGTTCCTTGGATGGATGGTAGAAACTATATGTGTGATGGGAATTTCGTGACTGTATGGGTTCCAATGTACCTGGTCTCTTGAAGAATGGATAGAATTGGAAGGGGGCAGAAGTGAGCAGAAAGGCAGTCTGAGTATGGGGATGATGATAAGGAAGTGAGCAATGATGAGCTCAGTTTCGTAGCTCATCCAGATGAGGAGAAAGAAGATTCTGGGGGGCTTGATGGCTACACAGAACTCTAGTCTCCTTTTCTATGGATTCTGGGATCTTTGCAGGCTTATATGTAAGGGAAGTAATATCACAGAGCTATGTTAAGGAAGATTAGTCTGACAGTAGAACAGAAGATGAATTCAATGAGGATAATCCTAAAACCTGTGAGTTTTGCTGGAAGAAAGCCAACCCAGTAACATCAATTTCAGGGCCTTGAATAAGTAGCCATGGGAATAAAGAGGGAGGTATATGGGAAGAAAGATGAGAGGCTTCACAGGAACAGTCAACAGGACTTTGTGACTAACAGACATGATCTGGGGACGAGGGGAGGAATAAATCAAAAATGACTACAGTTTTGTGCCCTATGGCTGGGAGAAAGTTATGCTATAAAGGGTGGGAGGGGGAACTGGCTAGAGGAGTGAGGATAATGAATTCACTTTTAGTCATATGAGGCTTGAAATGACGACAAGCCATTTGAATGGAAATTTCTACTTGGCAACTGTAGATAAAGAAATGGATTTTGCAGGTGAAAACAGGATTGTTGATATGGATTTAGAAAATTAGAAGAGAAGCCATAGCGATTATGTAGTATGGAAAGGACAGAGGGCCAAAGACAGAGGAAATGCTCCTTGCCCCTCATTTTAAAAAGCTTAAAGCTTTAGCTTTAAGCTCCCTGAGCCTCAGATTCTATAGTAGGTATATATGGTATTAGATCCTGTGGAGTGCCTGGCAATCATATGGTAACTACAGGTACTCCTGTTATTATAGTATCACAGAAGCCAAGATGACATGGTACAGAATGAGTCCTGACTGAGAAATCAGATTTATCTAGCCTTGGCTTTGGTACCTAATATCATGTCAATGTGGGCAAGTCATATGACTGCTTTATGTATCAGTTTCTTCATATATGACATAACATGAACACAATACCATTCTGGCTATCTTACAGGATTATATGAAGATAAAATGAGATAACGTAAGAAGATGTATGGAAATGGCAAATAACTCTGTATCTGTAAGGTACTATTAATAGGAAGCCTGGTCAGCAGTGTCAGATGCTGAAGAGAATGAAGATTGAGAAAGAACCTCAGCCTTAGATGTTTTACTATAAAATGCTTGCTGTGTCCAGCTGGACCTCAGCCAAATAGCAATGGGGAAGGACAGTAGAGCCAGGAAGGATGGGGGTGGAGATAAGTCAGTTTTGGTAATCCACATGGGAAGATATTTTGGAGGAGGGCAGTAGGAGTGGTGATCTGCTGCATTTCCCATGTCCTGATGAATGATCTGTGAGTACAGGGCTGAGGTGTGCCCATGGGTACCAGCTGGAATGAGGGAGGACAGCAGATGGAATCTATTCTGATTCTCCTGTTCAGTGGAAGGGCAATAAGCCTAGGAAGCTGTCCCAGGTATGTGTGGGAGTTGGTCTGGAAGAGGCTGCTTCTCTTACTAGAGAAGGCAACACAGTGAAAGCTAGCTCCTGCTACGCCCAAGTACAGGGCTAAATCAACTGGCCCTGTGGGCTTGTGAGAATCTGCAGGCTAGTCTTATAACTCAGTAGATTAATGTCTTACATAAAAGCATGATTGCTCTAGAAAGATGGGGTCTGTATCCCTTCTGCTAAATACAGCTAAAAATCCTGGACATTTCATGTGAAATAAATAGAAAGGGTCTCTGAAAGGTGAATGAAGAGAAGAAGGCAGACTTACTAGAGACCATGGGACCTGTGGAAGGACACAGCAGTAGGTTCTCGGGGTTTTCTGTTTTCATCCTATATCTCAGGCTGGATACTGGAGAAGCCAGCAAGCAGAAAATGCCAATGGGCACAGACAAAAAATACCCACAAAAAAATGGGTGTTTCTAGTGAAAGGATCAGAAAAGGGCAACCTAGCAGGATAGAAAACTTTTAGACAATAATCACTGTATCGAGCCAAACACCATGAAATAAACTGAGGTCCCACCTCCATGCCCACCGCAGAAGCTAAGTAGGGAGATTTGCCTGCCAGCTAATATGGTGTTAGAGGAAGCCTAGAGGAGAGTCAGGAGTTTCACCACTGCTCAATGATGAGACTGAGTGGAAAACGTGGACTTCTATTTAAGTAAGATACATAGTCTCAAGATATAATACCAAAAATGTCCAGGTTTTAATGGAAAATTACAAGAACCAGTAGGATATGAACTTGAATGACAAAAGACAATCGACACCAAATTAACACAGATGGTAGAATTATCTGAGAAGGATTTTAATGTAGCCATCACAAAAATTATTCAACAATTACAAACACACTTGAAATAAATAATAAAATAGAGAGTCCCCAGCAGAGAAATAGAAAGTCCCAGCAAAGAAATTGAAAGTCTCACCAAAGAAGTAAAAGCTATGAAGAACTAAATTGGAATTTTAGAACTAAGATATACAGTAATCGAGATAATTTTTATAAAAGCCTCAGTAGATGGGCTTAACAGCAGAGTGAAGAGGAAAGAAGAAAGTGTTAGTGAATTTGAAGAGAAACAATAGAAATGACCAATCTCAACAACAGAAAGAAAACAGAGAGAAAATAAGAGGGGATAAATAATAAAATCCCTGTTCTCTGCAGCACAGGAATGTTTATAGGACATGTTCCCCTTTTCTGATGTTCATTGAGTATTCATATTAATAAGGTACAGTGAAAACAGACTGACCAGGTGTATTGCCTCATGTTTGCTAAATGCATAAAATCTAAGCTATGTTGGTCCAGATGTGGGCTTCAGGGAAAATAACCATATAGTGCTACTTTTAGTTGTTGAGATGTTTTCCACATTTACAGTACTTACTGATTTCCGATCTGTACTTATATGCACACATAAGCTAAGTTACTTATGAAACGAGCATTTCTATAGGACTTACAATGTGTTCTGGGCTCTTTACATTTAATCCTATCCTTAATCTCAATGAAGTAGGTATGATTATTTACCCCATTTTACAAGTAAGCAAACTGAGATAGAGAGATATTGAGTGACCTGCCTATGATCATATAACTAGTAAGTGACAGCACCCAGATTTGATGAACCTTAGCAGTCTGGATCTAGGGTTCATGCTCTTAATTACCTCACTCTGTTGCCTGTTTTAGGCTTTTCTTGTGCAGCATCTATTTTTTTTTTTTTTTTTGAGACAGAGTCTTGCTCTGTCACCCAGGCTGGAGTGCAGTGGCACACATCTTGGCTCATTGCAACCTCCACCTCCTGGGTTCAAGCGATTCTCATGCCTCAGCCTCCCGAGTAGCTGGGATTACAGGCAGGTGCCACCACACCCAGCTAATTTTTGTATTTTTTGTAGAGATGGGGTTTCACCATGTTGCCTAGGATGGTCTTGATCTCCTGACCTTGTGATCTGCCTGCCTTGACTTCCCAAAGTGCTAGGATTACAGGTGTGAGCCACTGTGCCCAGCCGCAGCATCTATTTTATGATCTGTGCAGTAAAAGTTGCATATTAAATAAGGAATTAGCTTGCATGAAAATCTATCTGAACTACGGTGAGCATAAATCTGAATGGGAAAGACAGTGGTTAAAACTTGGGTTGACAGAACTTGAGAATTTTTAAGAACCTCAGCCAAAAGCAACAATTAATTGCATTTAAAAAGTAAAAGTTTTACTGGGTGCTGTGGCTCACACCTGTAATCCCAGCACTTTGGGAGGCTGAGGTGTGCGGATCACCTGAGGTCAAGAGTTCAAGATCAGCCAGTGTAGTGAAACCTCATCTCTACTGAAAATACAAAAATTAGCCAGAGGTGGTGGTTCATGCCTGTAGTCTGAAGCAGGAGAATGGCTTGAACCCGGGAGGTGGAGATTGCAGTGAGCCGAGATTGTGCCACTGCGCTCCAGCCTGGGCAACAGAGCTAGACTCCGTCTCAAAAAAAAAAAAAAAAAAAAAAAAAAAAAAAGGAAAAGTTTAATAGGGATAATTGCAAAACCCTGCAATAGCATCCCCAAACTAACTGCATGGATAGACTGGGAGGGCCATGCATAGTGGAACTGCAACATAAATAGAGAAAAAACAGGGATTTTTAGTTAACTTTAAGTTCACTTTAAGTCAGTAGAGTGAAGCAGCTGTCCCTGACGTGATAAATGTTAGTCTCGTTAACTCGAGATGCCCAGAACAAGTAGGAGAGAGCTGCAAATACTTGTTTCAACCCTCAAGATGGGAGGGTTGGAACATGTGCAGGTCTGGGCAGAGTTCTGGGTACACTGAATGATGGGGTAGAAGTCATAGTAGAAACCTTGACTGTGGTTGAAAGAGCTGAGGGTTTACAGACTGCTTGAAAGAAGATAGGATGGGTTATGACAGCTGTCTAAAAATACATGAAGGGTTGTCAAGTGGCATAGATTCTGGGCATGTTTATGTGACTCTGGCAGATGGAGCTGTGGTCAGTCAGAAGTTACAGGGAAGGAGTTAGAGCCTAGTATTCATCAGAGCCATCAAAATAGCCTAGACTGCCTCATATGGTAGTGAGTTTTTTGTTACTGGAGATGTGTAGCAGAGTTGGGTTGATCATGTCTGTGACAGAGGGGTTATAATAGAAAAGATACATTAGATTAATAATTTAAAAAGTCTTTTCATGATCACAGACCCCCACTGGAAAATCTGTACAAACACCCACAAATTCTGGAATTTTTCAGAGGCTTTTTATGGATGGGGAAATGAAATAACTTTCTAACTCTTAAATCAATGATTCCAGATACTCTCATAGAGATCACTGTTTACACAGGGGCAATAGTTTTATCGTTCAATAAAATCTCAATCATCCATTTTTTATTCAACAAGTATTTATTGAGCATTTACTATATATATATATGTCCACAGACACAAAATGTGCAGTCGGGTAGATGACACAAATACGTAATAAGAATATATAGATAAATTCAGTAAAATAACAATATGGTCAGACTATGAGGAATAGCAGTCTAAATCAGGCAAAAGGTCTGCATTCCATAAATTTTGATGTATTAATTTCAAGAATATACTCTAGCAGAATTTGTGGCTCTCAGAGGATTACTATGGAGAACTGAGAGAAAGAGAGAGGATTTGGAGATTCCATACTGGATTCCAGTCATGGCTCTACGAGTAAACAGTAGCTAATCTCAGCCTCTGAGAAGGGCTTAATGATGGGTCTATGTGAATATTCATTGCCCAGGTAAGTGATGTATCATCATTCACTGAGTCTGTGTACACTTCAGTCACTGCCAAAGTTTTTGGAACCAAATGTTGTTTTAAGTAGATTAGACAACAGT
The DNA here is from genome assembly GCF_049350105.2 of Macaca mulatta. NCBI lineage: Eukaryota > Metazoa > Chordata > Mammalia > Primates > Cercopithecidae > Macaca > Macaca mulatta. The sequence continues at coordinate 132,980,568 of NC_133412.1, read as the reverse complement.
CTTTTACCATTATTATTAGGAAATGTTTGGGGTGGGACTAGGAGAAGATGTTAATTCTCCCTCTAAAAACATCAGCCATCTAATGCCACCCTCAATAAATATGTGTTCTTTAATGTGGACGATCATTTTTTCTCAATTTTATGTAAAGTATGCATATGATGTTTTTTAAAATCTGCTCTACTTTTATTTATGTATGAACATACCATCAAAGTAAAATCAGAGTGCTTCTCATGCAAATGCAGCTTCAAAATAAGTCAACTGACTTCTATAACTAGATTGTAGCCCCTATGTGCCATTATATGTAGAAAATTTGGAGTTGCCACTACTTACTATACTATCAATTTGTTTAGCAAACCTTTTATTATAGATAATACAAGAGTGAATTACAACCCATTATGTTTGAATTACCAGAATTGAACTTCTGTGAGTTTCTTTTAAATTGAATCCATGGTGTTAGAGAACTGTTCCTATTTTACCAAAAGTCTGGAAAGAGCAAATGCCTAATATTGCTTTCTAGAAATTGTACAATATTTTAAAACCGAGCAGTTTCTGTTTACAGTTTGGATGTTTGCATATCAATTCTCAGAAATAAGAATTGGTTCATTCTTTTTTTTTTTTTCTGAGACGGAGTCTTGCTCTGTTGCCAGGCTGGAGTGCAGTGGCGTGATCTTGGCTCACTGCAATCTCCACCTCCCAGGTTCAAGCGATTCCCTTGCCTCAGCATCCCGAATAGCTGGGACTATAGGCACGTGCCACCACACCCAGCTAATTTTTGTATTTAGTAGAGGCGGTGTTTCACCGTGTTGGCCAGGATGGTCTCGATATCTTGACCTTGTGATCCGCCTGCCTTGGCCTCCCAAAGTGCTGGGATTACAGGCATGAGCCACCGCACCTGGCCAAATTGGTTTATTCTTATAAATAACATTAAGGAACAACAACAACAACAAAATCATATTTTAAAGAAGTACAGAAGTAATATACTTTCTAGGGCAATAAGCCCCAGACAACCCCTGTTTTGAAAGTAAATGTGCTGTCAAGGCTCTTTGTGTTGCTATTATTTTTTAATTATACTAATCTGCTCTGTGCTTATTTAACCCCTATGTGGTATAGTAACTCCCGGGAACATGGGTTTCTAAGAGGAGTCTTTAACAATCTGTTAAAATGAAATTCTCTGCCATTCTATCAGACAGGAGACATCAAGGTCAACCTTTAAGTGTATTATTTAACACATAATGATTATGTTTCCTAACAGTAATGATTGTGTTTCCACTGTGATCATTTGTGTGACAATGTCACACAACGTTTATTGAAAGATATTGAATGATATGCTCCATGTATTATCACATCAATATGAATCTTTTGAAGCATTATTTTCTGTTGAGAAAAGGGAAAGTTGGTACATAGGTTGATCACAACAGCCTGGAGTTTTTTTGTTTTTATTTTTTCTACGAATGACCCTGCACTGCAGGGGAAAACAATCAGTAGACAACTGTGTATAATAAAACTGAAAATTCAGTCAAGTTTCTTAGTGAAATAGAAATGCTCAACTCCACAGCCTCGTTTTAAAATTGTAAAAACAGTGATAAAAGAAACTTTTGCAAGAGAAAAAAACCTACCCATGATCCCACCCACTTTGCACATTCTCAGTGCCCATGTGATGGTTTGAGGATTCAGTGGGCTTCTTTGAAGTGCTTGGAACAGTGTTTGAGACATAGTAAGGACTGTATAAATATTTGCTATTTTTATTGTTATGCTCTATCAGTTGTTGTTTATTTGCATAATAACCACTAACCTCTTTCAAGTGGTTGGAACACTGACGTCATTTATTGAGTGATCCCCATTTTACATTTGTAGATTCTGAGAGAGGGCAAAGCCACATCTCTGACTCCCAAGTCTCATGCTCTCTTTATTATACTCCCTGGCTTTCTGTCTTCAAAATGTATATGGTCCCCAATTTAAAATAGCTTAAGATTTCTAACTTTACAGTGGTGCAAAAGCAATATGCATCCAGTAGAAACTGTACTTCATGTACCCATACAACCATTCTGTCTTTCACTTTCAGCACAGTACTTAATAAATTACATGAGGTCTTCCACACTTTATTATAAAATAGGCTTTGTGTTAGATTATTTTTCCCAACTGCAGACTAATGTAAATGTTCTGAGCATGTTTAAGATAGATGAGGCTAAGCTATAATGTTTGAGATACATTGTGTTTTCAACATATGATATTTTAAATTTATGACTGGTTTATGAGGATGTAACCCGATTATAAGTGGAGGAGTGCCTGTGTAACATAAGGAAAAATAGAACCGTCCTACAAGACAACAAAGCCAGGACATGGAATTCAGCTTTACTTTGCAAAGAGGGAAGAAAGTAATGAGTGTCAGCTGAAGAGACAGGAGAAGAGACACCAGAAGCGGAAGTGAGGGTGAAGAGAGGAGCAATGGGGCTGGGAAGAGGTGGCGGTGAAAGGAGAGGCTTGGCCCCTGGAATGGACACAAATAGACAAAAGGGAAGAGGAAGTGGAGGAATTCAGAAAAGAGAAAAGAGAGTTAACAAAGAGAGAAGTACACAGAGAGGGGGAAGCCCTTTGAGGAAGCAAAAGAAAAAAAAGGAATGGCTTTGTAAAGAAGAGGAAAAGAGAAGTAGATAAGAAGACTTTCCTAAATTCTAGAACCTAGAGTAAGTGAGAGTGGGAGTTCTTGGCTTTACTTCCCTTAGAAATTGTGATTCATGTGTTTATGATTGCTTAGATCCTTAAACCAGGAGAAACTTCTATAAGTGGGGTGACTCCAGCAGGCCCCTGGGGCTCAGGGGTAGGAGCCATTCTTGGGGTTCTGTACAGGGCCACCCAAAGCTTTCTCACCCCCAGCTGAATGAAATCAAGCAGTGGGCTGAGTCAGGCCTGTGGGCTGAAATGTTCCTTCCTCGGTCTGGGGATTTTCCAAAAGACTCACATTAACTTTATCTAAATGGAGAAGAATTTAGCTGAGGGTTTTCCCTCAGATATAAGGGTGTATTTATATACTTTTTCTCTTCTGCATGACTAGCCTGGAGATTTGCAAATGCAGTGTTTGGATAGCAATATCAGGGAGTTAATTGGTTTTTCTTTTACCATGCTCAAATATTAAAATGTACTCTATACTTTGGGGAAAAGAGAGTAGTTAAGGAAAAGAGAGGAAATAGATAAAAGTGAAAGAAGTTGACATGTATTTAGCACCTAGTGCTAGGCAGGCAGGCACTGTGATAAACATGTTATATACTTTATTAGATTAGATTTATGATCTAATGGCCTATTGAATATATAGCAGAGTATTGAACTATGATTTGGTTAATCTAAGTAGGGGTGACAACTAATTTGCATAATTCTATTGTTTCCAACCAAGGCCATAAACTACATATAGAAAAGGAGTCTTCCAGCAAGGTCCTGCTAAGTTGATCGGGGGATGAGATATTGGGGTTCAAGTTATAGCTGGTAACAAATGTGCGTTTTCAGGAAAGTAAACCACATATTCTTCCTGGGGGGTGGGGACTATTGAAATAGATAGCTAAGGATTTGGAGTGCTTCCTGTCCTTTCGTCAGTGATGATTTGTGTACATGGACTTTGTACTGTATCAAGTGAATTAATGTTTGATTTCCTTGTCTAGGCAGAAATTCCCTTGAGGTAGAGGTTATGTCTCCGATAGTCTCTATAATTCCTTGCAGACAGCCAAGCATATAAGTACCAGAGTTTTATAATTTGGTGGTGTATTTTTTTCTTTGGTTACATAAAATAGTCTTAATACCATACTGGGATCATAGCACATTTTCAAAAGCTTTCAAAGTTCACAGAATCAATGACTATTCAAAGCCTTTAGAAGCAGGATTTGGATCTTTTATGTATGACTCATATGGCCAATCTTAAATCAATTACAGTGTAAATTCTTGCTCCTATTTATATGAGTTATAAGAATAATCAGCAAAAACCTTCATATGTTATATCACTTTGAATTTCTTTAAAAACTCTAGCATGCTAACTTAAAAAATAAAACAATTCTTGACAGTTATGATTAAAACTATGATGATAAATGAATTCTGTTAACATTTTAAAAATTAATTGGATGAATGTCCTTGATACAGCATTCAATTATCTTGAGAATTTATATAATAAAATGCAGTAGTTTGTGCTGAGATTAGTTTGACACAATTGCCATTAACAACTCCTCCTCCTTAGCACCTAGCAGTGCACCTGGATGCTCAGTCCTCAAAAAGGCGATGCTGCATTCAGGTGGTGACCATTACGAGTTAGATCCTAATTTTCTGTTGATAAAAGGCACAATAATGGTGAATTGATGTTTCATTAGTTTGTGGAGAGGAAGACTTGATGGTCTCTTCAACTCTAGGCCTTCAAAATCTGAGGCATTACTCAGATGAACGATGAAAGTGGTTGCTAAGATGAAGGAGGCTCTAATGAAGTGGGGCTTAGAAGCAGGTTTGGGCCTGGTGAGAAAAATTATTTCAGGTCTCCAGCAGAGTGGCCTGGCTAAAAGTCTTCACGTGGGATTTGTAAACAAATTCAGGCCCTGGGCCCACTTCCTGACTGCTGGGCTGGGCAATCTGTGCCAGCTTCCTCTGCAGTCTCTTCATATGCAGGAAAGACTGTGGGTTCAGGTGTTAGAGCTATTCCAAAAAGCATGTGGCATGAAGCAGGGCGTTCTCCAGCACTGGAAGGGTCCAAGCAGAGGCTTCATGACCACTTACTGGGGAGGTTTAGAAGGAGGCATAATTTTTTAAGTGGGAAGTCAGTTGAACTTGATCACTTCAAATGTTCTTTATATTCCTTTTGTCAGGATTCCATGATTTTATGATAGAAAGTAGATAATTGTTTTGCACTAAGTCCTGTGAATGACTATAAAATGACGCACATTTTAAATATTGGGGTTTTACACCTTTAGCTAAAACTTGTATGAGCCCACATAAGCAAAACAAAACAGCAACAATGTAAATTAACAAGTAATTTTAACACTTAAAAGGATTTCCGTTTGTTATATTTATGGACATGCTCAGATAAAACATCTGATTAGTCAAATGGAAACATTGGTTAATCACTATGTACTTTAAAATACTCTTGGTAGACAAAAATATTGTATAATGTAGTGCTTATAGAGAACAATGCTGAAGAGATGGGGACTGTTTTTCATTGTTATACACTTATCTGCCAGATATTATTATGCTACATTTGTGTGGATATAAAGGTTTAAGAAATTATTTCCTCAAGAAAGTTATAGTCTAATGAAGGAGATAAAGAAACAATGATATTTTATGTGAAGAAATATGATAGAAGCATGTACATGATCTACATCAAGCATCTAAGCAGAAGGGAAAGTCAGAAAAAGCTTTTTACTGGAAAAGGTTCTGGAAATGAGTTTTAAAGCATGAGAAATTAGCAAGATGAAGCATGGGGAAGGCTATTCAGAGAGGACAGCACCACTTAAAACTGTTATTTCTCCCTTTTTGACTTCTTCAATGAGGAATTTTGTTTTTCCTCTCAGACACTCGGTTTCTAGAATGGTGAGGAAGGGGTACAGAGCTCTTCATTTACATTTATCTTTAAGCCTCCAGGTTATTCCTGGTTCTCAAGCAAAATCAGTGTCATCAAAGTGACTGCTTCTCTGAGAGTACATATGGCTGTCAGAGTTGGACAGACTGTGCATCTCAAACAGGTGTGCAGACACCTGGCTACAAACCAAAGGGCACTTGGAGCCAGACTACACAAAGTCCCTTTTCTCCAGTAGTAAGCCATTCAAAACACTGTTTTATTACAAATAAATGTATGCATCAAGGAGTAAAAGCACACGTAGTTTTAAAATGTGAAGCTTTAAATAAACTCCCTGTGTCATGGGTGTAGGCTACATCCAAAGGCCCTTGGGATACACACTTACTCTTCTTTTCCATTATGCTTACTTGGTAACCATTGAGAAACACTAAACAGAAAAGTGTCTGGGTAGGGACTCTGAGGTGAATACTGAGACTGCAGGAACAAAGTGACAGATGAGTGTGGATGTGTGTGGTACACACGTGTGTGTGTACACACATATGTGCATACACCAACTCTGATCCATGGGCTGTGGCTGCACAGATATGGGTGCTGGCATGAGAAGAGTGCTGTGGAAAGAATGCCTGGCTTAATGAGTGATGTCTGCTGTAGGTGAGCAATGAGGAGGGACACAAGCAGCAGATGGACCAGGATTTATCATCTCAGTTCATTCTGTTTCTTCTTCCACAAAAAAGCACCACTGGGGTAAGGAAGAAGTCACAGCTCAGCTCTGGTACTGGTTCTTTTCTTGCATCATCCTCATTCTGTAGCACTGTTGACCTTATCTTCAATTCCTACCTGATTGACATCCTATAATGACCCACCTACCCCTGGCTGACTGCTTACAGACATCAGGGTTGTTATTACTGTTTTTTGGCAATTGTTCCAAGCTCAGATTTTTAAATACAGAGACTTCATCAGCTGTACGTTTAGAGTTCAAGCTTCTGCTGTTCCTCATCTACTATAGTGCAGATATGTATGATGCTGGAATTTAGGATATATATATTTTTCTCCTCTAGCATGTTCTATGTAGAATTGTCCATGGCAGCTGCCTGGCCTTTCAACGATGTCATATGCTGGAAAATTGTGGTGGGGGTTTGGGGGAGTCTTCTAGGGAAAGTGTTCAGTGGGTCCAAAGGAATAGACTTGTAAAGCTGGCATAATCAGATATTGACAAGTACTAGTTCTATATGTGACTAGATCTTCCTGGGGAAGGGGTAGCTGAGAATGGAATGGCAGACAGGCCAGAGTAGGAACTTTAGATTTTATTCTCTGTTAACAATAGAGAGTAATTTGGTATTTTTGGTGATATAAAAGCCCTCTCAGATTTATGTTTATAAAGCACTCTAGCAATGTGGAAGGTTGTAGTAGAGTACGGTGAGGCATGAGAGGTTAAAGAGACTTCCACAATTAGACACAGTGAGGCCGAAACTGTGGCAGTGGAGAGCAAGAGGGATTGGGAAATACAGTGGTTAGAACTTGGAGTGAAGAAGACTTAAGAATTATTTAAGTTTCCGGCTCAGACATGTGGGTGGATAGTGATGTTGTTAAGTGAGATGCGGATACAGGAAGAGAAAATCAATGTAAAAACACTTTCAAAGATAATAGCACTCCATTGCAAGTGTAATGTATTAATATTAAAATCATATTCACTGAACTTACCTTTTAGTTTAATGGTTATAAAGAGTATTGATTAAACAGATACAGAGAAACCATTAGGAATCACAAAGCTAGTGCTTTTGCAACACTGTACAAAAGATGCAAACTATGAACCCTTTAGATTTTAAATTTTTGATTGCTGCAGGAAATCTACAATGTCAAGTTCATTTATAAAGCGATTAAATTTTACTTTGATCATAGATTTTACTTTATTAGCACTTTATGATGTGGAGAAACATTAACTAGTTCTACTGGTTGGCTATAAGTTGACTGCACAGTTGCATTCTTATAATTTCATTATTTGTAATCCGTAAATATTAAGTGAAATTTTAAAGTCTTAACTAGAGCAGAAAATAAAGTTTGCCAAGAGCTAGTAAGATGTATTAGAAAGACCTCGATCATCTATTAACTCATTTAATAATTTATTAAATAAAACAATGGAAGATTTATCTATATGTTTTCCCTAAGTGGTTATCTTTTTTAAAAAATATTTTTAATTGTGGCAAAATGCACATAACGTAATATGTGCCATCTTAATCATTTTTTAAGTGTATAGTTTGTGGTGTTAACAACACACCCGCTGTTGTGCAACTGTAGTGACCATCCATCTCTAGAACTCACTCTGTAACTATTAAACATTAACCCTGCATCTCTCCCTACCTTCCTGCGCCTGGCAACCAAACCACCATTCTACTTAAGGTCTTCATAAATTTGACTACTCTAGGACAACTCATTATTTAAGCAAAAGGGAATAATATAGGTTCTCTAGAACCTCTTGTTGGTTCTGTGTTGGCTTACGTGTAGCTAACTATATGATCATTTTAACTATTTTAAAGGTTTTAAAATAGCAGAGTGCATTGGCAAGCGAGCTTTCAAGACAGCAAGAAAAAATTAGCTGAATTCATCCTTTTATCAGAAGCCCACTCCCCACTAACTAACCCACACCTGTGATAAGGACATTCATTCGTTCATAAGGGCAATCACCTCTTTAAGGTTCCACTTCTTAATATAGTCACAATGACAGTTAAATTTCAACATGAGTTTGGGAGCGTACATTCAAACCATAGCACATTTATCCCCCTTCTATACCTGAGGCTGTGTTTATAAGGCCTGTGCCTCCAAGAAAAACCTTTTCTTGTTCTTTTGCCTAGAAAGGACTCACTCCTCCATTGCTAAACCAGCCTGTACTCTTGCAAAGAGGCAGGGAGCAAGGGAATCCCAAGAGAATGCCGAGATTCTCACAGCAGCCTTTCTCATGGAGCAAATTAAGGACGAATACAAATCATTTTGGGATTTTGACCTAAATCTTAACCCATTTATTTTCTTAATATAAATCTCTTTTTTCCACTAGTGCCTTTAAAATGTTTATAAAAAAACACTAGGCTACAATTGTTGCTTGCTAAATTGAAGGCTTCGAAAACAAATGACATTAGTGACAAAACTCCCAATGGCTGTATCATTTATGAACATTTTCTGAAGTTCATCAAGACATTTATAGGACACAGGCTTTATGAGTTCTGTGTTTCTTCCAGTGTCTTACTTTAGATAAATTGTGCTCACATTTCTCCCACTCTTTCACAAATGCGCTTTTCAAATCACGTGTGCATTCCTTTTTCAACTTTTTTTTAGCTTGTCTTTCCAAGTGTGTGCAGTTACACGAGCTTAGCAGATGTTAGTAACAGGTATATAAGTTGAATAGCAGTAATAGCTATAATGTATTAAACATCATTTACCTGTCAGACTGATTCTGTGATTTAACTTAATTATACCATTTAATCTTTTTAAAAATACTGAGATATAATTCACACCCAGAAAAGGAAACAGATCTCAATTGTACAGTTTGGTGGATATATACCTTGTAACCACCCAGATCAGGGCAGATCAAAAAAGAACATTTCTATCAGTAGGGAGCCTCGTTCATACCGCTCCTCCTAGTCAATCTCCTATTCCCAGAGGCAACCATTATTCTGGCTTCTCTCAGCACAGAGTGGCTCTGCCTGTCTTTGGACAGCATAGAAAGGGAATAATTTTGTGTTTCTCTTCTTTTGCTCAATATAATGCTTTGCTAAACATTATTGTGTGTATTGAGAGTTTTAAAAATTACTGTGCAATATTCTACAATATAAATATATCACAATTTGTTTATCCATTCACTTGTCAATGGAAATTTGGGACTTTTTAAAAGCTATTATGAATACAACTGCTATGAACATTCTTGAACATATTTTGTGAACCTGTGGAAACATTTCTCTTGAGTATGTACCTAGGAGTATAGCTTGAAGGCTATAGGGTAGGCTAATGTTTAGTTTTATTAGAAGCTCCTAAACAGTTTTCCAAAGTGCCTATACCATTTTGCATTCTTATTTATAGTATATGAAAGTTTTAGTTGTTTTCCATCCTCACCAGTACTGATCAGACTCTAATTTCAGACATTCTAGTGGATGTGCAGTGGAATCTCAATCCTCCCCACCAATGAGGTGTTCCAAGATGTAATTTACATTTAATAAAATGCACTCATTTTAAGTGTATAGTTTGATGTGTTTGCAAAAGCGTTTAAAACCATGTAACTATTAATACCACCCCAATCCATTTTTAGGTATAAATGTTCTATAAGTGCCAATTAGGTTAAGTTAATAGATAGTGGTTTTCATATTTTCTCTATCAACCGTTTGCAACTGGGCTCCTCAGATAATTAAGCCCGAGTGCCTTAAGACGTGCATTGTATGGATCTAGAATGGTGCTAGCTATGTCCATCTTTAGGGAAAATTGAAAAAAAAAGTCATTCAAATTATTTTCCAAGTGCTGAAATTTCTCCCACAAATCCAGTTCTCGAGGCTGTTCTAGATTCTTGCTTTTTGTCTATTTATTTTGTCTATTATTGAGAGAGGGATTTCTAAATATCTAATTATGATTGTGCATTTTTCTATTTATTCCATTAGTTTTCTTAGGTTTCCTTCATAGAATTCAAGTTTTGTTATTAGATTCATATACGTTTATGAATGTTATTCCTGGTAAATTGACTCTTGCATGATTATAAAATTATGCTAACACTCCTTATTGTGACGTGTACCTGCTCTACTTGCTTTCTTTTTTCTTTTCTTTTTTAAAATATTTTTCAAGATGGAGTCCTGCTGTCTCACCCAGGCTGGAGTGCAGTGGTCTGATCTCGGCTCACTGCAACCTCCACCTCCTGGGTTCAAGCGATTTTCTTGCCTCAGCTTCCTGAGTAGCTGGGACTACAGGCGCGCACCACCATGCCCAGCTAATTTTTGTATTTTTAGTAGAGATGGGGTTTCGCCATGTTGTTGGCCAGCTGGTCTCGGACTCCTGACCTCAGGTGATCCACCCGCTTCAGCCTCCCAAAGTGCTGGGATTGTAGACGTAAGCCACTGCCCCGGCCTTGCTTTCCTATGCTTATTGTTTGCAGGTGTATTTTTGTCTACTCTTTAACTTTCTATCTATCTAAATCAATATTTATAAAGCATATCTCCTATCAACAGTCTTCTAGAGTCTGCTGGGTGTTTATTTTTTTTCTTTTTTTTTTTTTTTTTTTTTTTTTTTGATGGAGTCTTGCTCTGTTTCCCAGGCTGGAGTGCAGTGGCGCAATCTTGGCTCACTGCAACCTCTGCCTCCTGGATTGAAGCGATTCTCCTGCCTCAGCCTCCTAAGTAGCTGGGATTACAGGCTTAGGCCACCATGCCTGGTTAATTTTTGTATTTTTGTATTTATTTTGGCAGAGACAGGGCTTCACCATGTTGGCCAGGCTGTTCTCAAACTCTTGACCTCAAGTGATCTGCCCACCTCAGCCTCCCAAAGTTCTAGGATTATAGGTGTAAGCCATGGCGCCTGGTTGAGTTTTGCAGTTTTATCCAGTCTGACAATTTCTTCCTTTTAATTGGAGTGTTTAAATATTTATATTTGTGTAATTATAGATATGACTGGGCTTAAATTACCATTTTTCATTCTTATTTGTCTCATCTAGGTTTTATTCCTTTGTTACTTGCATCTTCTGTCTTTTCAGCTAAAAAAAGGATTTTTTACTTTCCATTTTACTTTATCTATTGTCTTTTTAGTGGTCCTTAACCTATCAAATTCTATTCAGAGCTGATATTCAGCACTTTTCACTATTTCATCTTCACTTCTCCTTATGAGGTATATATTATTATCCAGACTTTTTAAATAGATAAAAAAATGGAGATCCAAAGAGGGTGAGCTGCTGAAAGTCACGTATGGAAAGGGATGAAGCAAAGATGCCACCTGAAGAATGCTAATTACTTAAATGACCCTGGTGATACTTAATTCAGTGGTTCTCTCTATATGGTCATTGCTTGTGCAAATTACTTTTGTGAACGGCATGAAAAAGTATTTGTGCTAAGGACTTGGTGAATTTCCGTGTAAGTTATCATCAAAAGCTCCTAATAAAAGAATTTGGCATCTCAGTGCCTACCCAGTTTGGCTGCTTTCTTGTGAAAAATTTCTTTAATTATGAGAAAATATTATTGCTAAGTTTCCCCAAAAGGGCACATCCATGAAAGATGAATTACAGTGGGAAAATGTTGAATGTTTTGAACAAGAGAGATGGGAGAATATTTTAGTTTTGGAATTATTATACAAGTGAAAGTCTGAAATAAGATATAGGGTAACAAACATTTCTTGATCATGTAGTATATACTAAGTGCTTTTCAGATACATTGCATGTACTCCTACAATAACCATACGTGGTAGATACTTCTTTATCTCTAACTTGTAGATGAAGAGATTGAGGCACAGAGAATATGAGATTGTGCCGAGGATCACACAACTGAAAAAAGCTAGTCACTTGAAAGCATGTGCTCTCTGCCACTATACAAATTGACGGTGGAGAGCACGGGATGGCTTTCCATTTACAGCTCCTCTGGACTGTATTTTATGTAAGCCTCACATCAACTTTCTGAGTGGATAAATGTGATTCTTGTTTTTATGGATGGGAAGAAAGAGACAGTGGCCATGAGCTTACCAACATCCAACTTCGCTATCAATAAAAGTCTGCTGAGTCCAGGTCTCCTCCAGTGACCAGGATAGACCCATCCTAAAATGGAATAGAATCAGAAGTAGAAGAACTGCATTCAATAAAGGGCAAAGCATATGATGGGCTCCGAAGGCCAAAAGTGGAAGAGTATGAAAGTGAGTCTGGAAATTGGTCTGGAAAAGTTTGGGACAAAGGAAAAAAAGGAAAAGGTGGAGAGAAAAGTTAATTATGGAACACCAAGAATTGAGGTAATCTTAGAACAGAGAGGACAGGTTGATTTTATGAGACAGAAAAGAAGCAATTTAAATGATTTTTTTCTGCATGTGTAATACTAAAAACATATTTTTAATGACTCTTTATATGAATGAATTAGATATATTAAATTATTAAATTAGATATATAAAATGAATTAGATATATTAGAGAGAGAAAAAACACCTGAGTTGTCTCTGTGAGTCAATTTGAGTTGGTTAAATTTATCCCAAATTTATGGAAAAGATTTCCTGCATCAGAATTGGAATGGTTAAAGGTTTTGAGTCACTTTTGACTTATTTCAACTGAGTTTTTCATATATAGATTAAAACTTTGCAAAGCCAGAATAAATTTTGCTAATGGGCAAAAGTTTTGCTTTTTTGAACTTTTTCTTTTCTCAAACTAAAACAAGTAGATTAGAGAGTGCCAAAGGATAATAGTCAAACAGTTAACCTGCGATCCTCAGGAGTGTAGGATCTGGATCAGAAGAGGAAGATTATCAATTCTTAATATCCCTTTGGGTTGCAATAGGCATGCATGACTTTGAAATAATAGTGATTATACAGTAGTAATAATAAATGAAAGTCATTATGTATTGTATGAGCTGAAGCTAAAGACAGGCTAATGAGTGTTTTAAACGTTTTTAAAGGAAGATAGGGTTCCTGTAATCAAAAGTTACTATTATTTTTTTTAAATTATACTTTAAGTTCTAGGGTACATGTGGACACCGTGCAGGTTTGTTACATATATACATGTACCATATTGGTGTGCTGCACCCATTAACTCATCATTTACATTAGGTATATCTCCTAATGCTATCCCTCTCCCCTCCCCCTCCCCACAATAGGACCCGGTGTGTGATGTTCCCCTTCCTGTGTCCACGTGATCTCATTGTTCAATTTCCCACCTATGAGTGAGAACATGCGGTATTTGGTTTTCTGTTCTTGCGATAGTTTGCTGAGACTGATGGTTTCCAGCTGCATCCATGTCTCTACAAAGGACACAAACTCATCCTTTTTTATGGCTGCATAGTATTCCATGGTGTATATGTGCCACATTTTCTTAATCCAGTCTGTCACTGATGGACATTTGGGTTGATTCCAAGTCTTTGCTATTGTGAATAGTGCCGCAATAAACATACGTGTACTTGTGTCTCTATAGCAGCATGATTTATAATCCTTTGGGTATATACCCAGTAATGGGATGGCTGGGTCAAATGGTATTTCTAGTTCTAGATCCTTGAGGAATCGCCACACTGTTTTCCACAATGGTTGAACTGGTTTACAGTCCCACCAACAGTGTATAAGTGTTCCTATTTCTCCACATCCTCTCCAGCACCTGTTGTTTCCTGATTTTTTAATGATTGCCAATCTAACTGGTGTGAGATGGTATCTCATTGTGGTTTTGATTTGCATTTCTCTGATGGCCAGTGATGATGAGCATTTTTTCATGTGTCTGTTGGCTGTATGAATGTCTTCTTTTGAGAAGTGTCTGTTCATATCCTTTGCCCACTTTTTGATGGGGTTGTTTTCTTCTTGTAAATTTGATTGAATTCTTTATAGGTTCTGGATATTAGCCCTTTGTCAGATGAGTAGATTGCAAACATTTTCACCCATTGTATAGGTTGCCTGTTCACTCTGATGGTAGTTTCTTTTGCTGTGCAGAAGCTCTTTAGTTTAATTAGATCCCATTTGTCAATTTTGGCTTTTGTTGCTGTTGCTTTTGGTGTTTTAGACATGAAGACCTTGCCCATGCCTACGTCCTGAATGGTATTACCTAGGTTTTCTTCTAGGGTTTTTATGGTTTTAGGTCTAACGTTTAAGTCTCTAATCCATCGTGAATTAATTTTCGTATAAGGAGTAAGGAAAGGATCCAGTTTCAGCTTTCTCCTTATGGCTAGCCAATTTTCCCAGCACCATTTATTAAATAGGGAATCCTTTCCCCATTTCTTGTTTCTCTCAGGTTTGTCAAAGATCAGATGGCTGTAGATGTGTGGTATTATTTCTGAGGGCTCTGTTCTGTTCCATTGGTCTGCATCTCTGTTTTGGTATCAGTACCATGCTGTTTTGGTTACTGTAGCCTTGTAGTATAGTTTGAAGTCAGGTAGCGTGATGCCTCCAGCTTTGTTCTTTTGGCTTAGGATTGTCTTGGCAGTGTGGGGTCTTTTGTGGTTCCATATGAACTTTAAAACAGTTTTTTCCAATTCTGTGAAGAAAGTTATTGGTAGCCTAATGGGGATGGCATTGAATCTATAAATTACCTTGGGCAGTATGGCCATTTTATAGTAATACAGAACTTTGATTTCTAGTTTAAACTGAGTTACATCTGCATATATTTGTTAGGAACATGAAAACATAGTAGAAAGCAAAAAAAAAAAAAAATACTAAAGATTATCTATTCAAATGAACTCACTTGGTAATCTGATTCTATTGATCATTTGAAGCCTTTCTTTTTGATTCATAATGAAGAATTTCAACTTGAGAAATCTGCAAGATTTTGCTAGTAAAATAGTTTTGGGACAGCATCTCTTTATTTTGGTATGATGCTGTTTCCCTATGAAACTTTGTAATATATACTATACTGGACAGTCAGCAGAAAGGGCAAAATAAATAAAACTGGACCATTCTGGAGGGAAATTGAAACATTTAAAACAAGCAGAGACAAATTCATAGGACATTTTGTAGGACAGAAATACAACTATATTTCAACGATCTTAATCTTCTCAATTATGTGGTGCCTTTAATGACCAAAATATTACATATGGTTTTTTGTGCCCTCTCAATTTTCACATGGTATTAACTCTTATGGTTGTGTTGCCTACAGTTATGTACCCTGGAGAACTTCAGTAGATGAAGTAAATTCATATTTTGGTATGTATCCTTTATATCTTAATATACAGCCATATATACATGTGTGCCAAAAACATTTGGGATCATCTTCTACGTACTGTGTACTGGCTTAATTTGTTTTCAGTTTTCTGGTATTTTCAACATCTTCTGACATCATTAGCTATTTTTCATCTTCATGGTTTTAAAGTTTGCCTAGTATTCCATCCTATAGATGTACTACAATCATCAAGTTTCATATTACTGAGCCTTCAGATTTTTCCCATTTGAAAAAAATTATAATACCCCCTGATATGGAACATTCCTATACGTGGTTGGTTGTGCACTTTTCTAGTTATTTCCTGTGAATTCCTGGAAGTTCTGGGTCAAAAGATGTGAATGTTCTTCAAGTTTTTGATGCAAATTGTCAATCCTTTCAGAAAGGTTGAACTGACCTTTGCAGCAGCATAGATGCAGCTGAAGGCTATTATCTTAAACCTAAGAATTAATGCAGGAACAGAAAACCAAATACTGCGTGTTCCCACTTCTAAGTGGGAGCTAACCATTGGGTACACATGGACATAAAGAAAGGAACAATCGACACTGAGTCCTACTAGAGGGGAGAGAGAGGGATAGGGCCAAAGGCCGAAAAACTACCTATTGTGTACTTATGCTCACTACCCTGAGTGATGGGATCATTTGTACCCCAAACCTCAGTGTCACACATTATACCCATGTAACAAACCTGCACATGTACCCCCTGAATCTAAAATTAAAATAGGCTTTATTTTAAAAAGACCCCAAACCCCCCAAATCAAGGCAAGACCCTCCACCAGCAAAAAGATTATGACTTGCTGAAGACTCAGATGTTCATTAGCATTTTTTCAACAATAAAGTGTTTTTAATTAAGGTTAAAAAAAGGGTTGACCTGATACGTATTCCCAGCAGTATGGTATGAGATTGCCTGTTCTAAAAAAAATGGATATTATTATTAAAATAATTTTTATCAATTTGATGGTCAAAAACATATTATTTATTTGATTACATATGAAGTCAGTTTTAAATGTTTACTGCCATTTGCATTTACTTATGAATTCTTAGTTCAGATCACTTACTTGAATTTCTACTGGAGTGTTTCTCTTGATAAAAGTTCTTTACATTTTAAAGATATTAACTTTTCTGTTATTTACATTTATATATATTTATCAGTTTGTTATTTGATGTTTTTAATGGTGTTGACATATTAGAAATATTGTATGTGGGTGTGTGTTCAAATCTATTACTGATTTCCTTTCTGTTTCTTCCTGTAGTTTTATGTTTAAAAATCTCAGTTTGAGGTTAAACAAACTCACATTTTTTCTATTTCTCTTAAATATTTTATTTTTTTACATTTTATCATTTAATCAATTTTGAATTTGTTTTGGTTAATGAATGTAGAAACCCATGTTTTTTTCAAATTAACCAATCATCAACACCATTTACTGCTTATTTATTATCATGTAATTTGAATTACTATCTTTACAATCTACTAAATATTTGCTTTCGTTTAAGTCCGTTTCTCTTTTTTTTTTTTTTTTGAGATGGAGTCTCACTCTGTCGCCCAGGCTGGAGTGCAGTGGCGCAGTCTCGGCTCACTGCAAGCTCTGCCTCCCAGGTTCACGCCATTCTCCTGCCTCAGCCTCCGGAGTAGCTGGGACTACAGGTGCCCACCACCACGCCTGGCTAATTTTTTGTATTTTTAGTAGAGACAGGGTTTCACTGTGTTAGCCAGGATGGTCTCCATCTCCTGACCTTGTGATCCGCCCGTCTCGGCCTCCCAAAGTGCTGGGATTACAGGCGTGAGCCACCGCACCGGGCCTGTTTAACTCTGTTTCCAAGCTACCT
This sequence comes from Macaca mulatta, assembly GCF_049350105.2. Lineage (NCBI taxonomy): Eukaryota > Metazoa > Chordata > Mammalia > Primates > Cercopithecidae > Macaca > Macaca mulatta. The sequence continues at coordinate 132,963,363 of NC_133412.1, read as the reverse complement.
ACTCTGTTACATTGATCTGTTTAGTGCTATACTCGTTGTATACTATTTTAATTACTGTAGCTTGATGATATGTTTTATTACAAGGTAGTCTTATTTCTCCTTTAAAAAAAAAAAAAAAAATATATATATATATATATATACACCTGACCATACTTACTGCTTATTCTTCTGTGTGGCAAAGTATTTTTCTTAGGCTGCAAGTAAAAAAAGTCAGCAAAGCATTTTATTAAAATTTCAGGGGCATGATATGCTCTCAGTATATTCATAAAACATGTCTTTTTATGCTTTTCAGAAGAGTTTGACAGCTTTTATCACGTACGTTCTGTAATTTCTCCCCTTTACTCCCTTCCTTTTCAGCTAGAACCTTTTGGATTGATTTGTCTAAGCACCCCTGCGATGTGTCACCCTGCTCAGCATTGGCTTTCTTCCTCCTTGACCCATCTTTGCCTATTGAAGTGTGACTTCAGGACCCTGTTTCCCGCCTTCTCTCTCACTACTCCCCAACACACCCTTTGCCCTGTCATTCTGATTCCTTGCTGGTCCTCAAAAATGCATTTTTGCTTTCCTGCTGCCACCATTTTGTTCATACGATTTTAAAAATCTGGGATGTCCCTCCTCCTGTTTTCGTCAATTTTTTCTAATAGCAACAGATTTTAGCCCATCCATAGATGAAAGCAAGAAAGCCAAAACCTCTGAAAACCATGACTTACAAAGAAGTTATAAGAACTGGAAAAATTAGTTGTGTGATGTGGGGAGTTCCTTAATCTCTCCTCATCTCTGTAATGGGGACAATGGGACCAACCTCATGGGATTGTCAGAATGGTTCAGTGGGATGATGCGTGTAAAGCCTTTGGCAGCATGCCTGGCACATGTGAATGCCGAAAATGTTAACTGCGATGGTAGGCAGAATAATGGCTCCCAAAGGTATCCACGTCTCTAATCCCTGGAACCTATGAATATGTTACCTTATCTGGCAAAGGGACTTTGCAGATGGCTTAAGTTTAGGATCCTGAGTTGAAAAGATTAGCCTCAATTATCCAGGTGGGCCCAGTGCAATCACAAAGGTCCTTCTAAGAGTGAGGAAGGAGAGTCGGAATGAGAGGAGATGTGATGATGGAAGCGGAATTGAAGTGATTGGAAGGAAGAATAGAGCCAAGGACCTGGAAAAAGGCAAGAAAGCAGTTCTCCCCTAGAACCTCCAGAAGGAATACAACCCTGCCGACACCTTGATTTCAGCCCAGTGAGACCCATGTCAGACTTTGGACCTACACAGTTGTAATATAATAAATTTGTGTTATTTTAAACCCCTACATTTGTGGTAATATGATATAGCAGCAATAGAAAAATAATACACCTGTTATCATTAATTTTATCACCATGATCGTAATTATTGTGAAACCTAGAAAAGAGAAGCCTTAGGACATAATCACAGTCTTAACATAATTAATTAATTTTCTGGTTGGTTCAGGGGATAGAACCAAAATCAATGGTTAGAAGTTACATGGTGCTTGAAATGCTCTCTCTCTTTCTCTCTGTATATAATAGGTATATAGAAATACATACATAGAGGATATATATTAATAGAATATATATCTGATAGTAGAATAAAATAGCAAATTACCAGTATATTAGAGGAATCATGCAATGATGACCTCTTATTAGATAAACTATATATCCCGTAAAGAGTCAGACTAGATTTTGGTCTTTGGTTTGGTGAACCATCCCCCAGAACCTACCTCTAATGGCTCCCCTCTCATTGTTATGATACCATCATGATCTCTTGGACTCTCTCTCTCTGCTTTATCCTCATTATTCTTAATTGTTCCACTTCTATGATATTCATCACATATGTCCTTGGGTTAAATATTAAGATTCCAAGACTCTTGAGCATCAGGGCAGTAGTATTTTGCACACCTAGTAACTTACCCATGGCTTGGCATGGTTTCTTGAACTCACCAAGCACATGTTGAAAAAAATTCATCACAGTTCAAGTGTGTAAAATACTGAAATTGCTATTCATTTTCTTTTGAGTTGATTCACAGGATCAGAGAACTTTTCTGCAATTGGTTAAATGTTGGTTCAGAATTTTATTGATGACATCATGAAATGTAGGGTAGGCGGATAGTACCTATGGAAAGGAGTGTCCCTTTCTCCACCTCCCCTTGTGCTTAAAAACATTGCTTGCTTCCTATTACCGTATGCTTTCCATTTATCTTTTACGTGATTTGAAGTCAGTGTGTTCTCCTGGAAACCTGAATTCTATTTCTGAGCAGTACCACTCTTAGACCATTTCAAAAAGGGACCCTAATTTGAGTCCTGCTTTTAAGAGGGTTCTGCATATCACACTGAGAGATAAACACCTCTAAAAAAATTTTCCCATCTTGTAAAAGTTATTTTTTTTCAAGTTTAGGAACCAGGTGAGCAAATGACCAGGACTACCTGAGCCTGCAGGCCTAGACAAGGATGTAGATGTGAGAGTGCAGGAGTCCACCGAGAGGAAGAGGGAAGTTTCAGCCTCTGTCTTAGACACCAGCGGGTGCCTAGGCAGATAGAGCTCCCCAGATAACTGCACTCCGGTCCTCTGCTCTGCCCAAGCAGTGTAGTTTTGGGAGGCCATCTGGAAATCCTGTGTCTGGAAAGTGAGGCCTCAAGGAGACCCAGCTTCCATCCTGTCCCAGTATTTTCATGTCCTTCTTCAGGCTTGTGAGTGACAGGGCTGCCCCGGGAATGGGGGTTCTTAGCCTCAGGCTTGTAGGGCCTTGGAGGAAGTGTGGGCTGGGCTGGGGTACAGCTTGATTGATCTCTTCAATATATTAGACATTTGCTGTGGGCCTTTATTTGTGCTCTTGCCCTGGGCCCTGCAAATGCTACAGGAGGGCCTGCTCCAGACTCTGTCAGTTTCTAACTTTTTTTTTACTGGCCTTAAGTAAATAACTTTATGTATAAAATACAGATACTATTTTTATTGTATTTTGTCCAGTTTGATCACTATTGAATCCTAGTACCTACAACAGTACCTGGAACAGAGAAGATGCTGAACAAAGTTTTGCTGAATAAATGAATGAAATTATTATTGTCTTTTAAAAAAGTTTTATTGAAGTAAAATCAACATAAAATAAACTACACATATTTAAAGGGTACAATAAATTTGACATGTGTACAGACCTGTGAAGCCATTACCACAATCAAGAAATGAACACATCCATCACTCACAAGTTTCACTGGTCCTGCCCTCTCCCTGCCCCTTTTCTGTCACTTTTCGTTAGTTTCCTTGATTTTTATATAAATGGAATCATACCATATATGCTGTTTTTTTTTTTTTGTCTAGCTTCTTTCACCCCACATAATTATTCTGATATTCATATTGTTGGGTGTATCAGCATTTCATTCCTTTTTATTGCCGAGGGGTACTGCATTGTGTGGATACATCACAGTGTGTTTACTCATTCACCTGGTGATAGTCATTGGGGTTGTTTCCAATTTGGGATATTGCAAATGAAGCTGTTAACATTATATACCAGTGTTTGTATTAACATCTGCTTTCAATTTTCTTGAATTAATACTTGGGAGTAGAATGGCTGGATCATAAAGTAGGTATACATTTAACCTTCCAAGAAACTGCCAAACTGCTTTCTAAAGTGACTGTACTATTTTACATTCCCACCAGTATACAGGAGTTCCATTTCTTCACATCCTTACCAAGATTTGCTATTGTCAGTCCTTTTGATTTTGACCATTCTAATAGGCATGTAGTGGCATTTCACTGTGGTTTTAATTTGACTTTCCCTAATGAATCACGATTTTGAATTTTTTCTTTGCTACTTGCTTTTTCTGTGCTACAAATGCCATATATCTTCTTTGCTAGCCATATGTCTTCTTGGGTATCTGTTCAAAACTGTTGCCCATTTCACTATCAGATTTTTTCTTATTATTGAGTTTTAATAGTGCTTCATGTATTTTGCACACAAGTCCTTTATCAGGTATATGATGCGCAAATATTTCTCCCAGTCTGTGGCTTTTCCTTTCATTCTCTTAACAGTCTGTTTTAAAGAGGACAAGTTTTAATTTTTGATCAAGTTCAATTTATCAATTCCTTCTTTTATGGAATGTGCTTTTGGTGTTGTATCTAAGAAAGCTTAGCCTAACCAAAGATGACAAAGGTTTTTTCCTGTGTTTTCTTCTAGAAATTTTATAATTTCAGATTTTATACGTAGGCCCATGTTTTAAGTTAATTTTTGTATATGATGCGAGATATGGATATAAGTTCATCTTTTCTTTTCCTTTTTGTATTTGGATATTCATTTTTTTCCAGCATCATATTTTGGAAGACTATCCTTTCTCCAATGAATTGCCTTTATTGAAAATCAGTTATCCATTTATGTGGGAGTCCAGTTATGGACTCTCTATTCTGTTCCATTGATCTTTCTATCTATCTTCAGGCAAACACCATATGCTCTTGATAACTCTAGCTTTATAAGTTTTGAAATTAGGTAGTAATAGCCCTCCAACTTGGTTTTTCTTAAGGAAATGATTTTTAAATCAAGGGAAAACTGTGAATTATTGGTTGTTTAGAAGAATCTTGCAATGTTTCAGAGATAGCTTTTGCTTTGGGGAGTAATATGACTGTGTGACCTTTCTTATTGTTTGTGCACTGAATAAATGGAAATTGCCATATCGTTTACTAGAGCCTGCATATTCTCTAAAATTAGTGTACACAAAGAAGGGAACAATAGACACCAGGGCCTACTTGAGGGTGGAGGGCCGGAGGAGGATGAGGATTGAAAAACAACCTATTGGGTACTATGCCCATTACCTGGGGGACAAACTTATATGTACACCAAACTCCCAAGACACGCAATTTATCCATGTAACAAACCTGCATATGTACCCCCTAAATATAAAATAAAATTTGGAAAGAAAAAAAAAATTTTTCAAATAAAATTGGTGTGTAAATCTTGTCACTTTTTCACAATTATTTAATATTTTCCTATAATTTAGTTTTATATATTACTGCATTGAACATTTGTCAATCACCATGAGACAGTCAAAATTTATTTTTTGTTTTTCATTATTTCTGTCCCTCTTAGACTTACATCTCCCATAGGAATTCATTTGGATATAAATGTCCCATTTTCAGAAATATATCTCTGAGTTATGAACTGTTTCTCTAGTCTTGTAAGTTCTGCTTCTTGGAAAATATTTATTCAGGCTTCAGTTTAGCAGTTAACCCAGATGTATCTTATCATTATTTTTTCTCCTGAGGCCCCATTGTCGTATTCCCTTCCAGACATGCTGGTGTACCTCAATTATAAAGATGCTTCCTGATGTGTAATCATCTTAGAGTGCTTTCTTGATTTGCTCTGTATAGTTCTTTTCTTGACACCCTACACTCTAAGGGAAGCAGGAGAAAAAGAAATGGATTCAATGACCATTTATGGCCTCTGGGAATTCATAAATAAATAAGGCACAATCTTCATGCTGGAAGAGCACTTGGACTCCATAAGGAGGAAACAGTAATTATAATACAGGGCACTGAGGGATGATAGGGGTGTTTGCAACATGCTGAAGCAGTGAGGAGACGAGGGAGTTTCCATAACCAACAATAAGATCGTGAATCTCCGGAACCTGTCTAAGGCAGAGGTCATTGTAGAGCCTTCACAGAATAAGAAGTAATAGAAATAATGAAAAAAAAAAAAAAAAAGATGTAGGGAACTTTATTTTTTCTTAAAATCTTGGAGCTCATGCACCCAAATTGTTCTTCAATATGGAAGAGAGGGTTGGTTATTTGTTTATCATACTCTATCTCATTCCCACAGATACAAGGATCTGAAGACAATGTGTACTTCCTTACACTGGGCCTTCATTTTTTTTGGTCCATATATATTTAATTTTGGTAGTATAACCTACCAAATGACCCTTTTAAGATCCTTGTAACCGTAAATTCAGATTATAATTTGTTCCATCACTGCCCCTGTGGAGCTTGGCATGTATTGTGACTCTCCAAAGCCCATGGTCTTCGGTCTAAGTCAGTTTTACCAGAGTGTGGAGAGATCATCAGTGTGATGCTAGAGACATGTTGCCTCAAACTGCCTTGACTAGGAGGGCCGTCTTCTGTGCCACAGAGAGTGAGGGGGAAACAAGGCAGAGTGTCGGCTGGTAAGTTCGTGAGTGTTCTCCAGAGAGACAAAACCAATAGGATGTGTGTGTGTGTGTATATATATATATGGATTATATGTATATATATATACACACATATATATAGATCCTGCCCTACTGCCATGTTCTGGGACTGCCAAGAGAGCAACAGATAGAATGAAAAAGAGATGTAGGACACTTTCTTTTTTCTTAAAGTCTTTTCTTGAAATTCATATTATACATATACACACATACATATGGAGAGAGAGAGAGAAAGATTGATTTATTGTAAGAAATTAGCTCACACACAGTTATGGAGGCTGACAAGTCCTGAGATCTGGAGGATGAGTCGGCAAAACCTGAAGACCTGGAAGATCTAATGATGTAGTTCCAGTCTGAAGGTTGGCCAGCTTGAGCCCCCAAGAGAGCCAGTGTTTCAGTTTGTGTCAACAAGGATGAAAAAGCCAGTGTCTCAGGTTTAAGGCAGTTAGGCAGAAGAAATCCTTTCTTACTTGAGGGAGGGTCAGCCTCTTTGTTCTGTTCAGGCCTTCAACTGATTGGATGAGGCCCACCACATTACGGAGGGGGATCTGCTTTACTCAGTCTACTGATTTAAATGTTAATCACATCCAAAAACATCTTCATAGAAACACCAAGAATAATGTCTGAGCAGGTATCTGGGCACCCCTGGCCCAGTCAAGTTGACACATAAAATTAACTACCACAGATGGGTTGAGGAGGTATGTCCTTCTTTCAAGTGTAGATGAAGAGAATTGGATTTTTCTAATGTCCAGAAGCTAGCAAAGTAATAATTTAAAATTTTTTCTTTTGACTCATAACTGATACCTTTAACTTTTATCTTTAAACTCATACTCATTGGGAAACTGATCTAAAACATACTTATATCTTTTCATGAACTGGTCCAGGACACAGAGCTGAGAATTTGGAGCATTGCTTCTCTTTCTTCCTCTTAGATTAATAATAGTAATACCAACAATGATAATATAGATAATAATTATTTAGCCTTTGTCACATGCTAGGCACTGTTCTCAAGGCTTTACATATGTTAATTCATTTACTCCTTAAAACCACCCTATGAACTACATCCATTACCATCCTTATTTTGCAGATCAGAAAATTAAGGCACAGAGATGTTAAGTACGTACTGAAGGTCACATTGCTAATTAGGGACAGAGCTGGTATTCAAGCACAAATGATCTGGCTCTTAATTTGAAAAGGCCTCAGAGATGACCTGAGATAATCTCCTGATTTTAAAGATGAAGAAAAGGAGGCCTGGAAAAGGTAAACTATTTGCTCAGAGGAGGCAACCTGTAGGAGGCACCTCTCTAGTGCCTCTCTAGTAGGCATCCTGGTTCTTTCCCATGATGCTGCCCTGACTATAGTCACCTTACTTTTGGGCTCCTTGGTCCTCATTCATCACTTTCATTCATCACTATTGCTACCCAGATAGAGACTTCCCTAAGCTTCCTTGACTTTATGAAGGATGCTAACGTTGCAGACTTTGTGAGTGAGAGCATTAGTTTCATTGTGGCTTGCTGTTTGATAATCTTCTTACAGAATGCGCTTGAAGAATCAGCATAGAACATCTTTAATGTTGGCACTGAAGATCTTTGGCCACTTTAAAATTCAGATGCATATCCGATGTAGTTGGGATTACTTTCCAACCAGCATTATCCACAATGATTCATATTCTGTGTAATGCCTTCAGGAAGGAATTGTAACAGCAGAGTGCTGTTGGTGGGCAGAGGGCTAAACAATGGAGAGAAGGCCGCATAGTTATTCCACAACTAATCAGTTTGGGTGACTGTGTTCTAGATTAAATGCATTTCAGAGTTTGCCTTGTTGTTATAAGAAAGTCACACAAGACTAAACACATGCCCCCCAAAAATACATGCTATTTTTTGAAATAAAAAACTCTCAAACCCCAATGACTCAGCATACAGTTTGTGTCTTTGGGTGCAATATTCATTACTGCTATTTGAGAAATATTTTTGGTTTTTCTCTGGGTACATTCCTGTCCCCTGGAAGTTAGGTATGGCCATATGATTTGGTTTTGCTAATGAAACAGGAGTGGAAATGTTGTGTGCCTCTTCAGGGTAAAAGTTTTAAGAGTGAGTGTGTGCGTCACCACATTTCCTTCCTCTTGCTTTGCGGAAGCACAGGAGTGGGGCCTCCCTCTGCCTGCTCCCTGTGTGAGGACTGTGGAGAGCAGAGTCCCCAAGCCAACCTGCCTGGACAGGGAGCATGAGCAGGAAATGAAAGGTTGTTTGGTCCCCTGCCCTCCACCTATGTCTAGCTGTCTTCCATCTATCTATTTATATTTTTAAGTATAGATTTACAGGAAGCTGCAAAAATAATAGAGAAAAATCCCTTATAGCCTTCTTCAGTACTTCCCCCATGGGTGTAACTTACATAACTATAAAATATTTAAGTCACTGAGATTTTGGGGTCACCTCAGCATTAACTATTCTATTTTGACTAATAGAGGTGTTTTTTTAAATGCATACCTTAATTACAGGAGCATGAAACTCTTCAAACCCCCATCACAGTTTGATTGCCCCCGCTTTTGTGCAACAGCGTGTTTTTCCCTGTTGTAGTTACGTATATTTTTATTGCTCATCTGCCAGATCACAAGCTCCCTAAGAGAGTACATCTTATTCATCTTTAAATCCCTCCCAAAACATTGTTGTAGAAGGCACTTTAAAATGTTAATGAATGAATGATGTATTGCTATGTAGTTGCTAGCCTTTTAGGTATAAAGGATGGGAAATAAACAGCTCATCTGGAGACTTAGAGGGGTTAAGTGTCCTAAAGTCCATCATTATTCAGCTGCTTCAGTATTGAGCAGTGGGATCATCCAAGGATATGGTGGAAGTCTGGGAGGTTGAATAATAATAATAATATTTGGCAGAAGTATGGCAGGCAGAGAGAGAGATTCCATTAGGCATAGAATTAATTCTACCTTGCATTTACAGGCCACATTCCTTCCTTATTTGCCAAACTATAGACTTTCAGTGCCTTCGAAAATTTATCTATGAGTATATGTATCTTTTGAGTTAAGATTTTCATTCTGAAATCATGTTACTTCCCTCTCCCCCACTATGAGATTTTTGTAGCCATCTACCTTTGGGAGAAAAATCATACCCCAGTTGAAGTTGAAGTCAGCAGTGCATGTTCCCCTGTGGCCAGGTGTTTTGTGATGGGGACACTTTCGTAAGGACCTCTGTAGTGGGCTATTGCCTGAGACAAAAACTGGAAAACAACTGGACCACTGATATCTGGTTTTAGGGCTGCCCATTTTTCTTGTGCTGCTGGGATGTAAATAGAAGTCTGCAACCTTCCCTCTGGGCCCCATAATACCAGCTCATCCCCACCGATCTCTTCTTTCAGATCTCTGTCCAGTCTTCCCTCTGTACTCTAGCCGGCGTTCTCCACAATCCTCTTAAGGTGGGCTTTGTCCAACCCAGAAATGAGCACAGCACTCTAGAGACTGAACATTGTAAATCCCTGGCTTCTGTTCAGGATTTACACTGGTCTTAGGCTCTCTCTTCCTCTCTCCATTCTAATGATGTATGGTTAACCTAGTACTTCAATATTGAGAGAATAATTTGATCATGGAGTAGTTGTGATCATATTTGTTTAATTTTTTTTTTTTTTTTTTTTTTTTTTGAGACGGAGTCTCGCTCTGTAGCCCAGGATGGAGTGCAGTGGCGTGATCTCAGCTCACTGCAAGCTCCGCCTCCCGGGTTCACGCCATTCTCCTGTCTCAGCCTCCCGAGTAGCTGGGACTACAAACGCCTGCCACCTCGCCCGGCTAGTTTTTTGTATTTTTTAGTAGAGACGGGGTTTCACCGTGTTAGCCAGGATGGTCTCGATCTCCTGACCTCGTGATCCGCCCGTCTCGGCCTCCCAAAGTGCTGGGATTACAGGCTTGAGCCACCGCGCCCGGCCGTTTAATTTTTTTTTTTTTTTTTTTTTTGAGACGGAGTCTCACTCTGTCACCCAGGCTGGAGTGCAGTGGCACGATCTCCACTCACTGCAAGCTCCGCTTCCCGGGTTGACACCATTCTCCTGCCTCAGCCTCCTGAGTAGCTGGGACTACAGGTGCCCACCACCACACCTGGCTAATTTTTGTATTTTTAGTAGAGACGGGGTTTCACCATGTTAGCCAGGATGGTCTAGATCTCCTGACCTCGTGATCCGCCTGCCTCGGCCTCCCAAAGTGCTGGGATTACAGGCGTGAGCCACCGCGCCTGGCCATATTTGTTTAATTCTTTGGCTTTCCTTTGAGAATAAAAACTGAGGACAAATATTTGAAGGTCTTCAGAAGATGATTTCAAAGATACACAGAGGGAATGTCAGTGTCAGAAGAAATGATTCTGAATTATCATTCAAGATGTAAGATTGCACTTGCTAAGCCACATTCCAATATAAGGTGAATAAAAGTAAACAAGCCTCACCTGAACTCATTTCCTGGGAGATAGATAGGGTGGTAACTTATTTTGGTCTTATATCATAGCTCATAAAACACAGGAGCATTCTGCTTATCTTCTTGTATGGGAGAACTTAAATTAGATACCACAGATGAGTAGAAACAAACTGTACATAGGCTGCAGCTTCTGGGAGTATATCTTACAGAAATATTTGAAATCAAAAGACGTGCCCTGAATGCAGATATATCCAGAGTGAAAATAGGAGAGTTTGACTACAAAGCGTAGATAAGAATATCATCTGGTGTCAGGCAGGGCTATTATAAGTCACTTGGGTTGGCTGCCCTGAGCCTTTTGTTGAAAGCAAGATATAAACTGGCTTGAGGAGGCCGAGCGAATTGTTTGTGAAGGATAGGCAATGACCGAGGATTTCTCCTGGGACAGGGCTGCCTGATTTATTATCAGTTACAGCTTAATAGTCCTTGGAGCTGATGCAAAGAGTTAGGGACTCTATTGTTTTCTAAATAATGTTTCCATGACTAGTTGCTAGGATTGGGTAGGAGCAGAGTGTGGGCTGAGGAGTGACTGGGTGGGCAAAATACAGTGATCTGCCCACGTTGTTATGGCAGCCAACAGGAGGGCAAACCCAGTGAGAAAATGAACCCAAGTGATGCAAAGAAAGAAACTGCAGTAAGAACCACATACGGCCAGGCGCGGTGGCTCATGTCTGTAATCCCAGCACTTTGGGAGGCCGAGGCAGGTGGATCACGAGTTCAGGAGATCGAGACCATCTTGGCTAACATGGTGAAACACCGTCTCTACTAAAAATACAAAAAACTAGCCGGGCGTGGTGGCGGGCACCTGTAGTCCCAGCTACTCAGGAGGCTGAGGCAGGGGAATGGCGTGAACCCGGGAGGCGGAGCTTGCAGTGAGCGGAGATCACACCACTGCACTCCTGCCTGGGTGACAGAGCGAGACTCCATCACACACACACACACACACACACACACACACAACAACAACAACAACAAAACACACATATATACATGTCCTTGTTGGCTATAGATTGATTTAGTGTCCTCAAACTGTCACCTGGCTGGATGCTTCTTGTCATCCAGCTACCAGCCCAAATGCCGCCTCCAGGGCTACCCATTCTAAATATTCTGCTTCCACCCTCCCTCTCTCTCTAACAGTCAAGTCTATTTTATTTCATTTTTTTGCACTCATCACTGCTGATATTATAGTTTAGTTATTTTTTATTGTCTTCCCTACACTAGGATGTAATAACCATGAAATCAGGGCTCTGTCCTTTTTCCATGATATCCTAGAGACTGGTATAGAGCCTGGCACACAGTAGGTACTCAATAAACATTTGCTAGATGAAAAACTGTGTGCTGCCTGGGAAGAACACTATTTTCTTCATATTTAAAGTTTGAATTTCTGGCTAAAAACATTTGTTTAGCAGAAATGCGCCTCTGTGAAGCAATGAGATTATCCTTGCGATCTTTGTGTTTCTCATAGCTTGTTCACAGGAGCCATTAGTCAATGCAAAGTCAGGGGGAGGAATTCTGGGGCTTCCAATGAGCTTCTGTAAGTGATGGTCACATAACCAGACTGGGACTGGAAATATGGCAGTCTGAATATGGAGGTGACATAGACATAGCTCACTGGAATCTAGGACAACAATCAGTAACAGGTATGAAGTGCTTACAGTGTGCCAGCTGTTCTGCTGAGTGTTTTATATACAGTGTCATTTCACCTTCACAACTACATAATGAGATAAATTCTATCACTTAGCCCATTTTATTGATGAGGAAACAGGCACAGAGAGTTTAACTTACCAAAGGTTATCTAGCTGTTTAGTGGTAGAGCTGGTCTTCAAATGCATTTCATAGGATCATGCTGAAAAGTACTGAGATCATTAGTCTGAAGTGTTTAGTTTGTGCTTAGTATAGTTTGTGCTCAGCAACTGTGTCCTCTCTCTCTCTCTTTCTTTTTTCTTGTTAGTGCTTTTCTAAACTCCTGATATTGTGGTTTCTTGCTTTCCCATGGACTGCTCTTTTTGATTGGGTGTTGAGGAAATATAAGTATTCTATGATATGTTTAATAGTGCAAAACATGCACGTGCAAATAGAAAAGTCAATACTAATGAAAGAAATGTCTGAACTAGGGTACTGGGAATGGGTACCACAAACTGTTAGGTCCCTACTCATACCATTCCTGGAATGAGTGGCCTGTGACAAGGTTACAGGCTCCTGGTCTGAGTTCAGTCACTAAGTAACTTTGAGAGCTTGGGTAATGCCATTTAGTTTCTATGGCATACCCAAGGTCTATGTTTTATTTTCTCTAAAATGAAGGGTAAGATGGGGCACTGAGGAAGGTAAACTCTAAAATTCTGTGTAACTCGAAGAACACACAGTAACACTATTCCTTGGCCACTGTGCTTTGTGTGGACTCCGTGGTTTGATGCAGCACTAGGCTGGCCTTCCAGCAGGGGTGCTTCTGGAAGAAGGCCCTGCTGCGGCCAGCTGCAAGTCCAGAGGGCTGGGACACAGCCGCCTTCCTCTCATGCTGCTGGCTACACCACAGGCAGCTTCCCCTCAGGCTGATAAAACTTTGACAAAACAGAAAACACATTGTAACTATTTCTAAAACTATTTTATGGCAACTTGCCCTGAATCAGAGCATTTTCCTGGATACCTCAGGCTGCAGGAAAGAGCTGGGAGAAGCAGAGCAGTCATTGCCTAGACCGTATTAGGGCTGGTAAGCAAAGGCTATAGGCCAGGTAACACAGAGGTCAGATACAAGATGGTGAGCTAAGGTTCTCAGATGGGGGTGGGGAAGCAGTTTTTCTCCCCAGGGGAAATTTGTCAGTGCCTAGAGACATCTTTAATAGACATGACTCAGGGGTGCTATTGGCACCTAGTGGGTAGAGGCTAGGGATGTTGGTAAAGATTCTGCAATGCACAGGACAGCTCTCTAGAACAAGTTAATTTCACGTGTACACTATAGTATTATTAACTGGAGTCACTATGCTTTACATTAGATTTCCAAAACATATTTATCTTATAACTGAAAGTTCTTACCCTTTGACCAGCATCTCTCCATTTCCTCCCTCCCCCACCCCCTGGCAACCACCATTCTACTCTGTTTCTATGAGTTCAGCTTTTTAAGATTCCACGTATAAGTGAAGTCATGCAGTATTTGTCTTTCTCTGCCTTTTTTCACTTAGCATAATGCTCTCAAGGTTCATCCAATGAGAATATAAACTCTAATGACAACTTGAAATTGGAGATCTAGATTTTTTAGTTGGCAAATAAGACATTAAAAAGTAAAATGCATTGTAGTAGCTTTTTAAACTAGATGTCAACCCTTTTTGTAGCTGCAGTACCTAAAACTATTTGGGAAAAAAACCCAGTGACTTCTTGAATAAAAGTGAAGGACTCCAGCATGGGAGCTGTCACCACATTTTTCTTCAGGTGTCACTTGGCCAAAGGGAAGCAAGGGGAGTATTTTCCTGTAAAACAGATTTCTAGAGTCACATGAATACAAACATTTGCAGGGTAAACACTGTATAATATCTTACTTTTCTGAAGATCACTTTTTGGGCACTTTTAGGAAATGATTGTGAATCAAAGAGTGAACTCTCCACCCTCTACACATTTTAATCACCAAAATCATTGTCACAGCATTCAGAAAATAAAGCTACAGTATTAGCAGAGGCCCATAGGCCCTCTTTCACAAGTATTTATTTTATAAAGCCATCCATACAGTAAGAACAAGCAAAATTAAGATAATAAAGAGCATGGTAGAATAAGAGAAAATATTTTCAATCATTTCATCAAGTTTATGTTTATTATAATACATAAAACATAATAGGAGTACTTACAAATCTGAAAGAACACTAAATTGACAATGGATAAGTAGACATTATAGTTATCATCTATTGAATCTTTACTACATCCAGGTATTGGGTTCAGCATTTTAAGAACATTATTTCATTGATTCTTAAATAACACTGCAGAGGTGGGTATGTTTGACATATGAGGAAACTTAAGCTTAGAGAAGGTAAATAATTGGTTCAAAATGACATACAAGAAAGAAAACCCAGTAAATTGGCATTTGAAACTATTTAATAACAAAATGAACAAAATATCTGAGAAATATTGGATTATGTAAAGATACGAAGCCTGCAACTCATTGGTCTCCCTAAAAGAGATGGAGAGAGAGCAAGCAACTTGAGAAACATTGTTGAGGATATTGTCCACCAAAATTTCCCAAACCTTGCTAGAGAGATTGACATGGAAATTCAGAGAACCCCTGTGAAATACTATATAAGACAACCATCCCCAAGACACATACTCATCAGATTTTCCAAAGTAAATGTGAAAGAAAAAACCTCAAAGGCAGCTAGAGAGAAGGAGCAGGCCATGTACAAAGGGGACTTAATCAGGCTAACAGTGGACCTTTCAGGAGAAACTTTGTAAGCCGGAAGAGATCGGGGGCCTATATTCAGCATCCTTAAGGAAAAGAAATTCCAACCAAGAATTTTACCCACCAGACTAAGCTTCATAAGTGAAGGAGAAATAAAATCCTTTTTAGCCAAGCAAATGCTAAGGGAATTTATTACACACAACTGCCTTATAAGACGTCCTTAAGGGAGTGCTAAACATGGAAATGAAAGACCGATATCTACCACCACAAAAACACA
Organism: Macaca mulatta; assembly: GCF_049350105.2. Taxonomy (NCBI): domain Eukaryota; kingdom Metazoa; phylum Chordata; class Mammalia; order Primates; family Cercopithecidae; genus Macaca; species Macaca mulatta. The sequence continues at coordinate 132,948,066 of NC_133412.1, read as the reverse complement.
TGCAGTGACACCCATAGGCTCACAGTAAAAGGATGGAGAAAGAACTGTCAAGCAAAAGGGAAACAAAAAAGAGCAGGGGTTTCTGTTCTTATTTCTTTTTTTTTTTTTTTTTTTTTTTTTTTTTTTTTTTTTTTTTTTAAGACGGAGTCTCGCTCTGTAGCCCAGGCTGGAGTGCAGTGGCCGGATCTCAGCTCACTGCAAGCTCCGCCTCCCGGGTTCACGCCATTCTCCGGCCTCAGCCTCCCGAGTAGCTGGGACTACAGGCGCTGCCATCTCGCCCGGCTATTTTTTGTATTTCTTAGTAGATACGGGGTTTCACCGTGTTAGCCAGGATGGTCTCGATCTCCTGACCTCGTGATCCGCCCATCTCGGCCTCCCAAAGTGCTGGGATTACAGGCTTGAGCCACCGCGCCCGGCCTTCTGTTCTTATTTCTGACAAAACGGTCTTTAAACCAATGATGTAAAAAAAAAAAAAAAAAAAAGGGAACAAAGAAGAACATTACATAATGGCAAAGGGCTCAACCCAGCAAGAAGACTTAACTCTTCTAAATGTATATGCACCTAACATTGGAACATCTACATTCATGAAACAGGTTCTTAGAGATTTGTGCAGAGAATTAGATCACTACACAATAATGGTGGGAGTCTTCAACTCTTCAGTGACAACAGTGTTAGATAGATCACTGAGGTAGAAAAGTAAAAAAGATACTTTGGACCTAAACACGACACTTGACCAAATGGACTTAATAGACATCTACAGAATACTCCACCCAACAGCAACAGAATATACATTCTTCTCATCAACACACAGCACATACTCTAAGATGGACCACACCCTTGGCCGTAAAGCAATTTTCAACAAGTTAAAAAAAAAATTATATCAAACTTACTCTTGGACCACAGCACAATAAAAATAGAAATCAATACCAAGAAGATCACTCAGAGTCATACAATTACATCAAAATTAAACAACCTGCTCCTGAATGACTTTCAGGTAAAGAATGAAATTAAGGCAAAAATAAAAAAAGTTATTTGAAACTAATGAAAACAAAGGTACAAACTTACCAGAGTCTCTGGGATATAGCTAAAGCAATGTTAAGAGGAAAGTTTATAGCACTAAATGCCTACATCAATAAGTTGGAAAAATCTCAAAATTCACAAGGTAACATCACACCTAAAGGAACTAGAACAACATGGGCAAACCAACCTCAAAGCTTGCAGAAGAAAAGAAATAACCAAAGTCAGAGTGAGAGGTGACAACATGCTAGCAGCGCTCGTTCTCGATGCCTCCTCGGCCTTGGCGTCCACTCTGGCTGGGGGCTCCAGGAGCCCTTCAGCCCACTGCTGCACTGTGGGAGCCCCTCTCTGGGTTGACTGAGGCTGGAGCCGGCTCCCTCTGCTTGCAGGGAGGTGTGGACGGAGAGGTGCGGGTGGGAACCTGGGCTGCACACAGCACTTGCGGGCCAGCGTGAGCTCCAGCCCCGGGCAGTGAGGGGTTTAGCACCTGGGCCAGCAGCTGCAGAGGGTGTGCCAGTCCCCCAGCACTGCCGGCCTGCCCGCACCATGCTGGAATTCTCACTGGGCCTCAGCTGCCTGCCTGTGGGGCAGGGCTTAGGACCTGCAGCCCACCATGGCCGAGCCACCTGCCCCTGTGGGCTTCCATGCGGCCCTAGCCTCCAGGATGGGTCCTGCCACCCACTCCCCAGTGACCAGTCCCATTGACCGCCCAAGGGCTGAGGAGTGCAGGCACCGGACTGGCCCAGTGGTGGGATCCACTAGGGGAAGCAAGCTGAGCTCCTGAGTCTGGTGGGGACTTGGAGAACTTTTAGGTCTAGCTAAAGGATTGTAAATGCACCAATCATCACTCTGTGTCTACCTCAAGTTTTGTAAACGGACCAATCAGCTCTCTGTAAAACGGACCAATTAGCTCTCTGTAAAATGGGCCAATCAGCTCTCTGTAACGTGGGCCAATCAACTCCCTGTAAAATGAGCCAATCAGCAGGATGTGGGTAGGGTCATATTAGGGAATAAAAAGCAGGCTGCCCGGGCCAACAGCTGCAACCTGCTGTGGTCCCCTTACACACTGTGAAAGCTTTGTTCTTTCCATCTTTTCAATAAACCATGCTGCTGCTCACTGTTTGGGTCCGAGCCGCCTTTTTGAGCTGTAACACTCACCGTGAAGGTCTGCAGCTTCACTCCTGAAGGCAGCGAGACCACGAGCCCACCAGAAGGAAGAAACTCCGGACACATCTGAGCATCTGAAGGAACACACTCTGGATACACCATCTTTAAGAACTGTAACACTCACCGCGAGGATCCGCAGCTTCATACTTGAAGTCAGTGAGACCAAGAACCCACCAATTCCAGACATAAGAGTAGAACTGAATGAAATTGATATGTGAAAATTGATGTAAAAGAACAACGAAACTGCATGTTTGTTCTTTGAAATATTAAACAAGATTGATAGACTGCTAGCTAGATTAATAAAGAACAAAAGAGAGAAGATCCAACCAAACACATCAGAAATAACAAAAGTAACATTACTACCAACCCCACAGAAATACAGGAAACCCTCAGAGACTACTACAAACACCTCTGTGTACACAAACTAGAAAACCTAGAAGAAATGTATAAATTCCTGGAAACATACAACCTCCCAAGACTGAACCAGGAAGAAATTGAAATCCTGAACAGACAATTAACAAGTTTCAAAATTGAATCAACAATAAAAAACCTACCAACCAGAAAAAGCTCCAGGCCAGATAGATTCACAGCCAAATTCTACCAGATATACAAAGAAGAGTTGGTACCAATCCTGTTGAGATTATTCCAAGAAACTGAGGAGGAGGAACTCCTCCCTCACTCACTCTATGAGGCCAACATTATTCTGACATGAAAACCTGGCAGAGACACAATGAATAAAGAAAAATTCAGGCCAATATCCTTGTTGAACATAGACGCAAAAATCCTCAACAAATTACTAGCAAATTAAACCCAGGAGCAGATCAAAAAGCAAATCCACTATGATGAAGTAGGCTTTACTCCTGAGATGCAAGGCTGGTTCAACATATGCCAATCAATAAATGTGACTTCTCACATAAACAGAACTAAAAAGAAAAACTACACAATCATCTTGATAGATACAAAAGGAGGCTTTCAATAAAATTCAACATCCCTTCATGTTAAAAACCCTCAACAAACTGGGCATCGAAAGAACATACCTCGAGATAGTAAGAGCCATCTATGACAGACCTACAGTCAACATCATACTGAACAGGCAAAAGCTGGAAGCATTCCCCTTGGGATCTAGAATGAGACAAGGATACCCACTGTCTTCATTCCTTTTCAACATACTGTTGGAAGTCCTACCCAGAGCAGTCAGGCAAGTGAAAGACATAAAGTACATCCAAATAGGAAGAGAGGAAGTGAAACTGTCTTTGCAGATTATATGATTCTATACTTAGAAAACCCTATAATGTGTATCCAAAGGCTCCAAGAACTGATAAACAACTTTAGTAAAGTTTCAGGATACAAACTAGAAACAATGTACAAAAATCAGGAGCATTTCTGTAGACCAACAACATCCAAGCTGAGAGCCAAATCAAGAATGAAATCCCATTCACAATATCCACAAAAGGAATAAAATACCTAGGAATACAGCTAACCAGGGAGGTAAAATATCTTTACAATGAGAACTGCAAAACACTATTCAAAGAAATCAGAGATGACATACGCAAATGGAAAAACATTTCGTGATCATGCATAGAAAGAATCAATGTTGTTAAAATGACTGTACTGCCCAGAGCAATTTACAGATAGATTCAGTGCTATTCCTATCAAACTACCAATGTAATTTTTCACAGAATTAGAAAAAAAACTGTTCTGAAATTAATATAGAACCAAAAGGAGCCCAAATAGCCAAAGCAATCTTAAGCAAAAAGAATAAAGCCAGAGGCATCACACTACCCAACTTCAATTCTGCTACAAGACTACAGTAAACAAAACAGCATAGTATTGGTACAAAAACAGACACAGACCAATGGAACATATTAGAGAACCCTAAAATAAAGCTGCATCCCTACAACCATCTGATCTTTGACAAAGTTGACAATAGCATATGATAAGGTTTGGCTACGTCCCCACTCAAAGCTCATCTTGAATTGTAGTTCCCATTATCGCCACATGTCATGTGAGGGACCCCATGGGAGGTAATTGCTAATACAACATGCAATGGGGAAAGTACTCTATTCAATAAATGGTGCTGGGATAACTGGTTGACTGTATGCGTAAGATTGAAACTGCACCGACCCCTTCCTTTTGCCATATGCAAAAATCAACTCAAAGTGAATTAAAGACTTAAGTGTAAGACCGAAAACTATAAAAACCTAGAAGAAAACCAAGAAAATACCCTTCTGGGCATATGTCTTCACCAAGATTTCATGACAACGTCTCCAAAAGCAATTGCAACAAAAACAGAAATAGGTAAGTGGGACCTAATTAAAGTATAAAGCTTCTGCACAGCAAAAGAAACTATCAATAAACGGACAACCTATAGAATGAGAGAAAGTATTCACAAGCTATGCATCTGACAAGGTCTAATATCCAGAATCTCTAAGGAGCATAAACAAATCAACAAGCAAAAAAATAACCCCGTTAAAAAGTAGGCAAAGGACATGAATAGACACTTCTCAAAAGAAAACATAGATGTGGCCAACAGGCATATGGAAAATTTAACATTACCAATCATCAGAGAAATGTAAATCAAAACCACAATGAGATGCCATCTCACACTAGTCAGAATGGCTATTATTAAAGAGTCAAAAAATAACAGATGTTGGTGAGGTTGCAGATAAAAGGAAATGCTTATACCCTGCTAGTGGGATGTAAATTAGCTCAACCACTGTGGAAAGGAGTGTGGAGAATTCTCAAATAACTTAAAACAGAGCTACCGTTTGATCCAGCAATCCCATTACTGGGTATATACTCAAAGAAATATAAATCCTTCTGCCATAAAGACACACACACTCATATGTTCATTGTAGTACTATTCGCAATAACAAAGACATGGAATCAATCTAGATTGAATAAAACATCAATTTTAATATTTATTCAATTGAATAAAAATGTATTTATTAAATAATAATTAAACATTTTGAATTAATATTGAAATAAATATTTATTAAGCCTCTGACTCTGTCTCAGGCACTGTGTGAGTGCTGGAGATACAGAGTTGAATAGGATTCCATTCTTGTTTCCTAGGAGTCCCCTGGGGATTGGAGAAGGCAGGTGGTTCACCTTGTTACCGTGTGGTCAGCTTTCTAGTGGTAGAGAAATGGACAAAGTGCTAGTGGAGATGGGTGAGAGTGGACAGAGGCCTCCAGAGAAATGGTTATGCCCACCAATGGTGGACTGGATAAAGAAAATAAGGTACACACACACCATGGAATACTATGCAGCCATAAAAAAGAACAAAATCTTGTCCTTTGCAGCAACATGGATGCAGCTTGAGGCTATTATCCTAAGTGAATTAACACAGAAAGCCAAATACTGCATGTTCTTACTGATAAACAGGAGCTAAACATTGAATGCACATGAACACAAAGATGGGAACAACAGACACTGGGGCCTACTTGAGTGGGGAATGTGGGAGGAGGGTAAGGGTTGAAAAACTACCTATCAAGTACTATGTCCACTACCTGGATGACAAAAACATTTATACACCAAACCCCAGTGACACACAATTTACTCATGTAACAAACTTGCACATGTACCCCTGAACCTAAAATAGAAGTTGAAGAAAAAAAGAAAACTATTTGATCTCACAATAAGGAAACAAGTGTTAAGCACTGGTTTATATCTGTTTAACTAGCAAAAATGGAGAAGACAACACAATGTGCTGCCAGCAAAGCTATGGACAAATGGGTGCACTTCGACATTATACATGGCAGGACACTAGGCTGGCACGGTGGTCAAAGAGTCATGGAAATGTTTATACTATTCATGCAGCAGACTTGCTCTTCAAAATCTTTTTTAAAAAAAATCAAAGGGAGATGGTGTGTAGATAGATGGATGCTTTAGTATATCAACAATTTCCCATTAATAAGGAAGTGGTGGAGGACATTGAAGCATGTTTATTAAGAGGGCTACATGACAGTCTTTACAAAGAGAGTAATGAAGACTGTCTTCTTCAGGACACCCCCTTTGTCAGGATCATGGACTGCAGGGCTATTTTGACAGACATTGTAAGAGACAATAGGGCAGCTTGATGACTTTTGAAGAAGCTGATCCAGGTTGGTCTTGTTTTGTGTCTTTAAAAAAAAAAAAACTAGCCGGGCGAGGCGGCGGGCGCCTGTAGTCCCAGCTACTCGGGAGGCTGAGGCAGGAGAATGGCGTAAACCCGGGGGGCGGAGCTTGCAGTGAGCTGAGATCCGGCCACTGCACTCCAGCCCGGGCGACAGAGCCAGACTCCGTCTCAAAAAAAAAAAAAAAAAAAAAAATGCAGTTTTCCCCCTATCAAGCATCATCTTGGTCAGATCCTCCTGTAGATAGTCTCATGGCATCCTTTATTTTTTCTTCATAGCACTTACCACAGTTTGCAATGACATTTTCATTTTCCTTACTACTAGTTAATATTATTTCCCCCACTAGACTATAAGAGGTCCTGTGAGAACTGGGACCATCACTCTCATAATCCCAGTGTTTGGCTTGGTGCCAGTCACACATAGGCTCTTAGTAACAATCTCCTGAATAAGTCGGGGAAAAAAAAAGGTGCATTAAATATTTTTCAAGATGCCCTCTCTTATTCTCTTGTAGGTTCACCAGGCACTATTTGTCATGCCTAGATTTACCGTTAAGATGTACATAAGACAACCCTTATTGGTACTGTGTGTTTTATTTTATTTAATTAATAATTAATTGATTTTGAGACAGAGTCTCTTTCTGTCACCCAGGCTGGAGTACAGTGACGCGATCTTGTCTCACTGCAACCTCTGCCTCTCAGGCTCAGGTGATCCTCCCACCTCAGCCTTCCGAGTAGCTGGGACCACAGGAGCGTGCCACCACATCCAGCTAATATTGTATTTTTTGTAGAGGCGGGATTTTGCCACGTTGCCCAGGCTGACCTTGAATTTGTGGACTCAAGCGATTCATCAGCCTTGGCCTCCTAACGTGCTGGAATTACAGGCATGAGCCACTGTGCCCGGCTAGTTCTGGCTATTTTATAACTTGATCCTCCCCACTTCTCATCCCCGAACGCCATCTTAATTTTATCTTGGATGTTGATCACAGCCTGATTTCCTGGTTTGAATCCTCCATCTCAAAACTCATTTCTACATGCGATAAATATTTATTAAGCCTCTTACTCTGTCTCAGGCGCTGTGTGAGTGCTGGAGATATAGAGCTAAATAGGATTCCATTATTGTTTCCTAGGAGCTCTCTGGGAATTGGAGAAGGCAGGCAATTAGCCTTGTTACCATGTGATTAACTGTAGTGGTAGAGAAATGGACAAAGTACTAGTGGAGATGGGTGAGAGTGGACAGAGGCTTCCAGGGAAATTGTTATTTTGTTCTTTACTAAAGGTGTGTATCCATTCACACCTTTAACTGAGTAACTAGTGTATGTGTTTGTGTGTGTGTGTGTGCATGTGTGTGTGTTTGCATACCTTAGTCTCTAAAAGTATGCATGGAGCAGTAAAAATAATCATAAAAGAAACAGGAAATAAGGATCCTAAACTCAAGTATTAGGGAGAGAGAAATTGTGCTTCTGTGTATTTGGTGATGTTGAATAAACTATGTGGTGTAGGGATTAATCAAGGAAGGCTGCATGAAGGCACTTCATATCTTGGTTGAAGAGCAGGTGGTATAAGTGATTGGCATTTGTGATTGGTTAGCAGGAATAATACCCTGAGCAAAGGCATGAAGGGTGGGACAAGTGAACTACATAGGAAACAGCAGATTCATTGGGCAACTGGGGACAGTTGCGGATATACAAGGGCCCAGTGAGACCTTCAAGGGATGGAAATCAGTAATACGGGAAGGAAAAATGGACTCTAGGAAGGAAGGTCAGGTATTGAAAAGGCTGACCGCCGGATCCAAGTTGGGAAGGGAGGAGTGCGAAATCAGTTCTCCAATAGGACAGGAGAAGGCCTGAAGGTTGGAGAACTGGGATGAGCCGGGCACCTTTGTGTTCCTGTGAGGTCACAGAAAAGAAGTGCCTTCTGCAGAAGTACCTGGCTCAATGGAAATGGGTCATTAGGCAATGAGCTTTTGGTGAGACTAAGAGAGTAGGAGTTGAGGAGGTGAGGACAGCATAAATTACCACCTAAGAATCTTGTGAAGAGAATGCAATAGAGAGATCATGGAAACTGTAGGGGTATTTAGGATTCAGGAGGAGATTTTTAAAGTCTGGGAGAGATTTAAACATGAGAGGGAAAGGGGATGAGCAGTGAAGTGACAGCTCCAAGGAAGTGACAAAAGGAGGGCTCCTGTGCACAGGGACACTTGCACTGTGTGCTGTTGGCCCTCAAATGCTCTGCTTCACTTCTTCCAGAGCTATCACCTTCCAAGTAGAAAACCCAAGAGGGAAAATTCTATTTTTGTTTCAAGTTATAGAATGGAGCTTTACACAGTGCAGGAGGGCATTATTAGGATGGTCATCAATGCCTATGATAGTAACTCAAAGAAAAAGCTTTCTGAAATGAAATCATTTTTCAGAGTAAATAGGAGCCGTCTTTTTCCAAGTGATTGCATCTCAGCTGTAATATATTACATGCCCTGTTTGGAGTAAATGAATAATGCACAAGACTGTGAGTCTTGAGCAATATAAAATAGCTTGAATACACTGTTGTGAACAATATATAATCTTGGCTTTAAGTTTTACTACTATTTCTGCTGTTTTAACAAAGTGGCTGATTCTAACTACTGCAGAGCAAAAAGCCCAAAAATATTATATATGAGAAAATCACACTGAACATAAATCAGGGTAACTTTTCCTTATAAGGATAAAATTATCCCAGAGAGAATTTGGCTGTCCTTCTCAGCTGTGAACATTTATACATTCTGTGTACATTTCCTTGTTTGGGTTGCTTGTAGTAGCCTAAAATCATGGAGGTTGATTTACATGAGTGAATGAATGAGATCATTTGAAGATTAACTTTCAGCATTTCTAATCAGAGTTTTCTCAAAGAATATGTTGAAGTTGGCACCAATCTGTTTTGTTGAAGCCATAGATGACCAGATATACTATTGTTTGCAAAAATGAGTTAATGGATTAAAAAATGTGAGAGTGATAGAACTTGGAAGAATGTCATTTAGCTTTTCCTTTTCATAGTCTGCCTTTCCAGAGAAGCTGCCAACTTGATCTCTTCAGAGCCTGTGCTTTCAGATGCAGAGTAGACTCCACTATACAACTGCCCTGACTCCAGTCTAGGAAATGGTTGACATCAGCCCTCACTGCCAATATGCAACCGCTGTCTATCAATTGAGCTTTTTGCTCACTTTACTACAGTGACTCTTGTGGATGCCCAACTTTCAGCGTCTGCCTTGATATAAATCTAGTAAGAGCCTTCCTGCTCTTGACCACCCTGGATCTTATTCCCCAGGTGCCTAGCCCTGGGGTATTTGTTCTGCTAATGTGAGTTCTGCCTTCTTTCCCTCACTTTTCCCTCTTCTGCCAGCCTGGAATGTGGACATGATGTCTGAGGGTACAGCAACCATTTTGTGTGCATGAGGGCAAATCTATAAGTCAAATAAGGCTTTGTAGAAAGGCAGGACTCTGGGCTTCACAGGAGTCCCAGCCTGGGACTGCCTACTCCTAGGCATCTTTCTCATGAGAAAATTTAACTCTCTAAGGTGTTTCTGATAACATGCAGTTGAATACAGTTCCAACTGTTTTATTTCCTCATCAATTCCAGCAGTGGTCTCTCAAACTTTTTTGCTAATGACATCTATCAGTAAAAAAATTGAACACATCATATTTATGTACATTCATTTGTATTTTATTTATTTATAAACTATCCACATGTTCTAATAGTATCTTGGAAACAGAGAAAAAATAATTAAAGTAAAACACATTAAAACTAATTTTGTATTTTATTCTATTTATTACTGATATGGAGTCTTTTTTTTACTCTCAGTACTGAGGAAAATAGAGCAATGTGAATGTGATTCAATGTACTTTCAATTTATTTTTCAAATCACACTCTTTTTTTTCAGAATTACACTTTGTGATAGAATGATCTGAAAGTCTGGCTCTTAGGTTAGTTCAGCTATATGCTTGGTTTTATTGGCAGTCAAATTTTAAAAAGCAGTCTTACAAAGATACACATATTCAAATGGAATAAGTAAATGATTGGTTGAACTTATTAAGTCTACATAGTCGTTTTTCAATCCCATCCATCAATAATACAAAAGTATTTTTTAATTGAATTTGGCCAGTAAACTTTATTTCCCCTGATGACTTTCCCCACAAACTAATTGGGAGTGATGCTTTTAATACATTTAACAATTGGCTTCAAAACTCACAGAAACTTCTCATGTGGAAGATTTTTAGATGGATTAGAAAATCCAGTTTCCAATTTAATGTGTGCAGATATGAGAGTTTTTATATATGACACACATCAGCAAAAAATTATCTAATAATGAAATCATTTCCAACTGTTCATTTTCAAAATGTTCCACAACTCAAGTTTCTTTTAGAAAGCCCTTACTTTGTCCCTGTTGGTTAAAATGCGACCTTTACAATGAAGGGAGAGTGCGCATTTGTTTATTTTTATTTAAATATCTACTCAGTAGCTTATTACAGAGGCATTTGTTTTTATTCTAGGAGAGGTCAGCACATTTAGGTTACTTGTTTTTTTTTTGTAAAAGAAAAATAGGTAGTAACTCAACTTAAAGTTCAGCAATTCTTTTATTTACTTTGCTTTGAGATAATCCGCAAACCTTGATAAGATACAGAAGATTTTCTTGGCCACTCTCCATCTCATTGCAAACTATTGAAAGATTGTGCTATATTTCAATGTGTTGTTTTTGTACTTTTAAGTGCAATAAGTTCTGCTATGAAGCTTGTTTGAGAATGTGTGTTCATTCCAATGCATTTGTTATATTAGGGAATAGTTTTAGCGTAACACAAATTTTGTGTTTGCTTATGCACACTTTTGTATGTGAGAAACACTAAGTGAAACTAGGTAAATGGAGAAAATAGCTGAATTGACCAACATGGGAATACACAAGACACATGTGCACACCCATCACATACCCATCAAATATTTACCAGCTACTTCAATTTACCATGTTATGTTTGCGTGTGTTATGAACCATGCTTGTTCACATCTGGTGAACTTTTCATACAATTTCAGATAACCCTCCTTCACCATTACACAATAACCTACAAGCTGCAACAATTGTAATACTTATTTTCACAAGCCTTCAGACCTTTTTCAAGGTACAGTGCCAAGTTTATTATATATTTATGTATTTCTTAACCATTTAACACATGTAAAACTCCTTCTGTTTTTATGAAATTTCTACCTTTTTTTAAAAAAAAATCCATCACTTATGAAGTTTTTGAATGTTATACCTTTTACCCCCATTTTCCCCTAAAATGCCCTGTGGTTTTAATTGTAATTTTGCATAGGGTGGTGTGGCGATTTTTAGGAACGCATATGTTATTTTATAGCAGAACTGACTGCACATTGAGGACCTCCAGCAGCTGTTTGTGCAATCCTGGCTCTTGACTTTAACTTCTTTGTAGCAATGGTTTGCTTCTGAAGATTCAGTGAATGGGTTTCACAGTGAGGTGCTATTACACCTCAGTATGAATAGCACAGTGAGGTGCTTATTCAGTGAATGCTATTTCACAGTGAGGAAAGGCACTAACCTTCTCTCCTTTCCTCCTTCCTAACTAAAGAAGTATTTACATTGGTTCTGATTTAATTAGTCTGGAAAGGAATTAGTCTGGCTATGAGCATTTTTTAAATGTACCCAGTTAATGCTTACGTGTGCAGTTAGGATTGAGAACCACTGCTTCAGTTGTTCACATAATGTAGCTCTTTGGATATTTTATCACTAAAACGGATACTAGCAAATACCATAGGCGGAGACATGTTGAAACTCCAGTGTTTTCTCTTAACTGTGTAGCAAACCTCCCACATTGTATAATTTATACTAATATGAGTCTTTCCAAATATATGGTGATATTTTTAAATGCATCTTCCAACAATATTTGTTGCATCAAGGCATATAGAACTTTAAGCAGCCCTGAAAAAAACTGTAATGTTTGATTCCCTGTTAGATGTCCAGTTTTTAAATGCCTTGCCAGTTGTGATGACCTGACACCATTATTAGCTGATCTTTCAAGAATCAATATGTACTTACAATGCAGTACACACTTATCAGTAGGAGATATAGATCTATATTTCAGTTAACAAGAAAACTAATTTCTGTGGTCAGATCTGATTAAATTGTCATTGATTTTAGCTTGTAATGTGGCTGATGAAATGATCAGACTGGAAGTGTCAGTTCATTTTGGGGTCACTTGCTTGTGTTTCCCTTATTAGGGCTATCATCAACCTATGGTTTCTTTGCTGGTAATCTTTTTAAGCCGCTTGCCCATTTGTGACAGTTGGACTAATACAACTTGGTGATACAGTCTGCAAATATTCCTACTGTGTATCCATAGACTGCAATTCTACAATATGGTAAAAGTTCACCAATGATTGAGGAGGTTCACCCTTCCCCTGGGAATCCCTGAGCATCAAAAATACAGATCAAGTGAGGGAGTCTGTGCCAATCCATATATTTGATATTAACAATTTTTTTCAATAAGACACATACATAGAAGTTCCAGTATATTTCTTCCTGCACCACAATGGATTGCTTTGTTTGCTTCTCTTTGGAGAAAACTGGGCTGCAGCTACGATCCAGGGTCCTTTAATAAAGGGTCTCTAGGGTCTGGCCTCTACCTACTGCTTCAACTATGTTTGGGGTCAATCCTAGGTTCACACTTGATGCTTCAGCATCAGGGACTTGTTTAGTTCTCTACATGCAACATGTTGTCTTGCTGCCATGGCTGTACTTGTCCTCTTCACCTCGCTGACGCCTATGAATACTGAAGATTCTGTTCAGATATCATCAATTCCTGGAAACTTTCCTTGAGTGTTCCTCCCCATCGATTTCACAATATTCCCATACACATTAAGCATATTTTTATCACTCCAGATACTATATTGTTTTATAATTTTTTATCACTTTTAATCTCCTAAAAGACCACGAACTCCTTGATGTGGAGAAGTGAATGTCCAAAACTGTGAAGGGTCTTAGATTTTACCCTGCCTGCAAGCTAACAATTAGCCTACCATAATTTCATGGATGCTGGTAGAAGACGCAAGACTCCTAAATCAGAAACAGAGAACTTTATTACTTCTACAGTAGGCATATATACTTCATGTTTGCATCAGTTTCTCTTAACCCCAAATACTATGCAGGCAATAGAGCAGCCCACATGGACGCTGCACACACAGCGGGTTTGTGTCACAGCCAAGGAACCCTGAGCTTAGGAAAACCTCCCATCTTCTCAGAGGGTGCTAGTGAACCTGACCAACCTTTGCTTCAGAAAGAAACATTATCATATCCAGACTGGGAAACAAACCTGCCTCTTGCCTGGGAAGAAGACACTGTCTCTACCTTCCAAGACGGTTTGCTGTACAAACATTCTTCAAAAGATAGTCCAGATCAAAGCAGTCAATACCTTTTCATAAGGTATATGGGAATTGCAAGAGACCCAGGAAAAATAATCTCCCAACATGAGTCTTTTCTTTCTCTTGCATCTAGCACAGGGCTAGGAATGTAGTGGGTAGTCTAAATATTTGTTGAGAGATGATTGAATACAGCTGGGAATTTTTTAAAAACTTTGAGAGGAAATTTAAAAGTGCTTATTTCAGAAGTTTTCCCTTCAAAATCCTTGAACAGAGACCAAATTTTTTTAATATAAAAAAGCACAAAAATCAGCTTAAAACACTTTTATTACCTCACTAGGGCATCTGGGGGTTCTATCATGTCTTTGGCATTCATGAAGTCCTCAGTCTTTGTTCAACTGCTTTGCACTTGTGGGCCCAAGGTAGGAGACTTTCACACGGAAAGTCCTGTGACTAGACTTCCAAAAGCCTTTGGGACTCTGTTATTTCCTGTGCAATGGATACATTAAAGCTAAATACTGAATGTTGATGCTTACAACGAGGAAAGACAGTTAGCAGATTAATTAACCTTCTGTTTACCTTTATATTTCACTGAGCCATTAATTTGTATAATTATGGCCTTTTGCCTTGTCTCAGTGATACTAGCGTAAGAAAGTATTTGCTGAGCCTGAGTCCCTGGTGTGAAATGTTGGGAAATTCCAACATACTTAGAGAGAGGAAGCACACTTTTATTTTTATGAGTGTCAATCTAAAAACAAAATGACACTAGAAAGAATTATCTCTAAATATACTGAGTTTATAAAGAAATAATAATCATAATCTAGGATACATGGAATGGCAAGCCACCAGTGTGATCAGTGAGGGAAGATTAAGGGGAGCTTTTATTAGCAAAAAGAGATTTACATAGGATATACAAGTCTTAGAAACAGACTTCATTGGTTCCAGAGGTTCAAAGCTAGAGTTGTTATTAGTTCATTGGTGGAGATACTGTTACGGGACAAGTTTTCTTCTCAGAGCATTTTATCTGACTTATGACAGTCTTAAAGACTGTCTAGTGATAAGCCGTATGAAAGCAAAAGATGAGTGAAGGATGCAAAAGTGTTGTTAGAAAGTCCTTGGAAACAGTTTGTGTTAGTCCATTCTCAAATTGCTATAAAGAAATACCTAAGACTGGGTAATTAATAAATAAAAGAGGTTTAATTCGCTCATGGTTTTGTAGACTATATAGGAAGCATGATGCTGGTATCTGCTTGGCTTCTGGGGAGCCCTCAGGAAACCTGCAATCATGGAGGAAGGCAAAGGGGAAGCAAGGCCTCTCACGTGGTGGCAGTAGGAGCAAGAGAGAGAGTAGGGGGAGGTGCCACACACTTAAATGACCAGGTCGCATGAGAACTCATTCACTATCGTGAGGATAGTATCATGAAGATGCTGCTAAACTATTTATGAGAAATCCACCCTCATGATCTAATCACCTCCCACCAGGCCCCACCGCCAACATTAAGGATTACAATTTGATATGAGACTTGGGTGGGGACACAGATCCAAACCATATCACAGTTCTTACTGCAGTCTTGTAAACGTGAGCCTCCTCTTCTTCAGGGTTCCTAGCCCTGTTTTGTCTGGGTCTGACAAAAGTGAGTTCATCTTGGTATCTGCAACTTTCACAAAAGTAATAGCCAATTAATAATGTGCTTGTCAACATAAATAATCAAAAGGGTCAGAATCCAGTTTAAAGAGAGCTTATTCAAGTGCAGAAGGTTTGAGGATGAGCCCACTGGGAAGCACAGATTCCAAAGAATGGAAATCAGCATTCCAAAGTGTAGAAGTTTGAGATTATTTATATAGATAAAGTTAAGAGAATCTTAATAGAATTTCAACATCTTTCTATGTAAGACTTGATGCATAATTACAACAGTCTGATTAGTCAAGGTGGTCTTTTTCTTTAGGAAAGGTATATTTCACATACCACACTGAAGATGTAACAGTTACGGGGTTTGGGGCATTATCTGGTCTGAGTTAAGTACAGAACAATAAGGTAAGCAGTTAATCTATAACAAAGATCCATGATTGAAAGGGAGAAGACCTGGTCTCTGGTCTCTCTTAGTCATTTACAGAATAAGAACAATGAGGAAGAGAGTTAATTTATAATCTAAGAAGCACAATTGCAAACATCCTGTATGACTCCCTTGGCTTAATAAATTTAGAGGGTCCTGAATTTTTATCTTTTACATACTTGATGTATATTTTATACTTTAGAGTATATTGAAACAACAGGACCCACAGGGTTTAAACGAAAACAATTTTATTTTTATCCTCAGCGCTTTCTCATCCACTTTGTGGAACTATTTCTTCCTTCTTTTTGGATGAATGCTGGAATAAGTTCCATAACTTGTCTGGTCATTCTTGGAAAATGTCCTCTGGCTACCTCAAGTGGCAAAAACAGTTACATTTTATAGTTAAAATGTTATATCCCTTGTAAACTGTATCCCAGTTTCATCTAAAGTTAAAGCTTTTCCTTACCACGACTCAGGGTTACTCCCTGTGGGAGACCTCAGTGAAAAAGAGGAGCCAGTCATCTTTTATGTTAACTCTGCCATGTCCTAGAAGCAGCTTGTGACCTTCTAGAGTTGACGTGGTGGTGGGGAGAGGAAAGTTCAGAAAGGTTTCCCTTGAATGGCACTGGTGTGGGAGGAAGATGTTTGAATCTTTTATGGGGCATTATGGATTCTTTGTGGATTACACCCATTCCTAAAGAGCTTTCCTCTGCAGTTCCTTTGCATCTCTAGTGGATTTTCATATCCTGCCTCATTTTGCTGAAGTATTCTAGCAGTTCTAGACTGACCTATGGAATTGCGTCTAATTTGACCCTGGGTCAACTTTCCTTTGGCTATAGTAGGTAGAATGCGTGCACTTTCCAAATTCAGCTCTTCACTCTGCAGCCACATGCCACCTCACTGTCACCACCCACAGTGCTTCCTAGAAAGCCCTCTAATTTGACTTGAAAGTCATACTGGCACCTTCCGTCATTGAAAAATACCTTTCAGTTTCTTTCATTCTCTCAGCCTCTCCAACTTTAACACTTTTATCACATTGAATGAGTTAGGGGTAAAGAGTTACAAAATTGGTTTTCCCATTTTCTTTGGAATATGGAAGTGGTAGTCTACTCTTTTGTCCTCACCCTTTTGGGGCCTCAGCCAAATCTGAGATTTAAAATTCCATTAAAAAATGTTGCTTTACTATTTGCAATAGCAAAGACAAGGTACCAACCTAATGACCCATTATGGTAGACTGGATAAAGAAAATGTGGTACATGTACACCATGGAATACTATGCAGCCATAAATAAAGAATGAGATCCTGTCCTTTACAGGAACATGGATGGAGCTGGAGGCTGTTATCCTTAGAAAACTGATGCAGGAACAGAAAACCAAATACTACATGTTCTCACTTATAAGTAAGAGCTAAATGATGAGAATACATGGACACATGGAGGGGAACAACAGACACTGGGGCTTACCTGAAGGTGGAGGGTGGGAGGAGAGAGAGATCAGGAAAAATAACTAATGAGTACTAGGTTTAATACCTGCATGATGAAATAATCTTTATGATAAACCCTCATGACACAAGTTTACCTATATAACAAACATGTATATGTACTCCAGACCTTAAAATATAAGTTAAAAAAATGTAGCTTTGAAAGGTAAAATATGAAAATATATTCTAATTTATGTTTATTTTTTTCTGCTGGATTATAGTCAGACTTTTAAAAATAAAATAAAATAAACCAATGATATTTCTGCACATCAAAATTGAGAAGACGTATGACAATGAGAAACAAAAGAAATATAATTTAATAGGATTTTATTCACAATTGTATTAAGTCAAACATACATTATTATTTTGTTTTTTTGAGAAGGAGTCTCGCCCTGTTGCCAGGCTGGAGTGCAGTGGTGCAATCTCGGCTCATAACCTCCGCCTCCCAGGATCAAGTGATTCTCCTGCCTCAACCTCCCAAGTAGCTGGGACTACAGGTGTGCACCACCATGCCCAGCTCATTTTTGTATTTTTAGTAGAGGCAGGGTTTCACCATTTGGCCAGGATGATCTCTATCTCTATCTCTTTACCTCATGATCCACCCACCTCAGCCTCCCAAAGTGCGGGGATTACAGGCATGAGCCACTGCGCCCAGCCATATGATTATTTATGTTTGCAATTCATATCATTCATAAGAGACATCCTTTGGTCCCAGTTTTGTGAAAGTCGTTCAAATAGGATTGAATTCAGTAAACAAAATGAAAGGCAGTCTTTCTTTACCTTTGGTTTGTGCTCTTCCCTTTTTGGAACTTCATTCATGTAATTTGGGAAATAACCTAATAATGTAAAATTTATAATATTTTCTTTAATTGTAAAAATCAGAGGTTATCTGGGAAATCTAGCTGATGGATAATAAAGACTTTCATGAAAGAAACTTTTTTGACAATATTTTTTAGGTCAAACTTCTGTGGAACAATCAAGGTTTATGACACTAATAAGCCTTTCAGGAAAAGATTTGTTTTATGTGTGTAATTATTAATTTGAGCATCAGAGATTTTAGTTTTAAACTGTTACATGCTCCTAATGTTTAATTCTTTGATATAAATAAGGGCCTTGGAGAGGGGCAAGTGGGCTGCCATGTCAGTGGTTCAGTCCCAATGGGAATATTCAGGGGCAGAGACCTGGCCAGACATAGCTAGGTTCTCAGGTGCTCCGGACTGGTCACAGCTCTCTCTTCCCTTGTTAAGCCTGTGAACCTGAATTCTATGTCAGAAACTGTTTTGAAATTCAGTGGTAGAGCAGTGAAGAAGGAAAGGTCCCTATTATGGAGTTCACATTCTAGTGGGGATGGAAGAGTATAATAAACAATGTCAGATTGTGAAAAGTATCAAAACAACCAGAAGAGGGGTAGAAACTAGGATTTGGGGATGCGATTTTAGATGGAGTGATCAAGGAAGGCCTCCCTGTGGAAGGAACTTTTGAATGAAGGAAAGCATTGAGCCACACCAATACTTTGGTGAAGAGTATTCCAGGTAGCTGGAAGAAATGCAGAGTCCTCAAGACAGGAACATGTTTGGTGTGTTTGAATATCACCCCATGTGAATCATTCCTTTTCCTTCTCTTTGTGAAGACATTATTAAGATCTGTGACCTGCTTGGAGAAGAGGGTAGGTCACTGTGAAAGTCACCATCTGCAAAATTCTCACTTTAACCTAAATACCATAATATCTTTCAGTTTGACATTAAGCACTAAACTAAACAGACTAATTCATGCCAAAATACAAATTCCCTTGGAATACAAAATTCACTTCCCATGCAGTTTTGCCAGAGGCTGGCTATCTAGTTTTTCATTGCTTTTTGTAGTAATTCTGATGACCATCACCCATAGCAACCACTTATCAACATACTTTGTGAACCCAGCATGTGAACAATCTTTCATGTTCTCGGTGACTTCTTCGGACTCTAGGATTCACCAAATGGGTGAGTATTCTATAATTCTATTTAAAATAAATTATGAGACAAGTTTTAAAAATATATTTTAAAAATACTGTTAGATACAAATATGAATATAGATTTACAATCACTGTGGCATTAAGGGTTTCTATCAGTAATTTTGCAGTGAAGGCACCAGGAGAACACTACCTCAGGTGACCAAGGTTAATATCACCAGCAATGTCATGTCAGTGTCACCATATGGTGAGAATGGCACTGTCCTCTATGGTATTCATCCCCCATATGTATATCCCCAGTCTAATAATGAGGAAGGAAACACAATACAAATCCTAACTGAGGGACATTCTACAATATACCTGACCAGTACTTCTCAAAACTATTAAGCTTATAAAAAACAAGGACAGTTGGAGAAACTGTCATAGCCAAGAGAAGCCTAAGGAGACATGACAATTAAATGTAATGGGGTGTCCTGGATGGGATCCTGGAAGACAGAAAGAACATTAGGTAAAAACTGAGGAAATATGAATAAAGTGTAGACTTTAGTTCATAATAATATGTCACTACTGATCTATTAATTATAACAAACAGACCATGTAAGATGTTAACAAGAGAGGAAACTGATGTACAGCATGTGGGAATGCTTTATACAATTTCCACAAATTTTCTGTAAACCAAACCTGTTCTAAAATTAAAAGTTTAAACATAAATAAATAAATAAATAAAACCCCAAATCACATTTAGACAATTAAGTATAGGATACTGTGGCCTCAGGTTTCTGAATCTTCAAGTTGAGAGGCCTAAACCACCCACCTGCATACTGCCTCATTTGCTATTTGCTGCTGTTTTTCCTCGGGTCACAGGTAGCGCAGCTCAGGAAAGGAAAGTGCTATTTAGAATGAAAAGCAAAGTGTAATGTATCCAGGCAGAAAGAGCCGGATGACGGATAGAAGTGGGTCACATTAATACTTTTACCTCTTGGCTTCTCCGAGGCAGTAAATGATGCTGATTTCCCAGGTAAGAAAATTCTGGGGGATCTAACACCCTTATGAATTATATGGGAGATAAGAACCTGCAAAGAAGGTTGTATTTAAGTTGAATAATTCAGGCCAGAGTAGATTTGGGTGGCCTGAATTATCTGGGTAGTTGCCCTAATTCTTTGCTTTGACTGTGGAGACTTGGCTTTTGAGGGAAGTAGGTCATTCATTCCCCGAGATACTAGTTCCCCTCCTGAAGGATGAAAACTTACTTAAACGTGTGGAAACTTTTCACATCTGGATTGAATTCTTAGCTTGTAAAGGCATTTGTTCAATTGTGACCTCTGTGAGAGTCAGAGCAAGTCATAAGCAGCTTGGTGTTGTGTACGGAACCAACTCTCCCTGTCTAATCACAGCTCCAGGGACTCTGATTACAGGTGTACTCTTTCTAGCTGTGTTTAGTCAAATAAGAATAGGAGGCATCCTGTCAGTTTGATTTCATTTAGATAGAGAGCTGTTTTCTGCATGGCCTGTGTGCTTATCCCAGTGCAAATGGCAAATGACTTTTTAAAATCAGTTTCACCAAGAGGATGGTGGATTGTTGTGTGGGCTTTTTTTTTTCCCTCAGTGAAAGCTGAGAAAATTAAATGTTATCTGTAAATTCTGTTTCTCTTCTTTGTATAAGTCGTCTCTTCTAGAGAGGTATTTACATTTTATTGTTACCTTTAGATAGGCAAAAGACTGGTACCTGGCCTGGCTCTGGCTTAGTAAGATTGTGACATCATTCTGATTAAAGAAAAATATTTGTTTACAATTAAAATTAGTTGCCATTTTAGCAAGTGAGATTTTGGTTTAGGTCATAGTCAGAGATCGGGAAGACAAAACCTGTGACGCTTCCTCAGTGGTAAAATTCTTGAGCAATCCCAGAAGCTTTCTTTGCTGTGGCTGCTTGAATATTGCAAATGGTAACTAAAGAAGATCTTAGGTGCTAAATATATACATTCTAAATACATTACTAAATTCCAAATGCTATTTCATATAAAATCACATCAAAATATTAATTGTGAATAATGCGTATTAATGGCCAAAATTTGAATTAAAGGTTGTTTTCTAATAATCATTCAAGTTAATGGAAATTCAGATACTCTGACAGCTCAGATCAGATACACTATAAATGAAAATCACATCCCCCCAGTGTTTAATGACACAAAGAAAGTCATATCACTCTGTTGTAGCCTAGTGTCATGTATTTTTCTGGTACGGTATAGATTAGGATTCAGGAAGTCTTTGGCTTAACCTGAAATTCTGCATGTCAGGCAAGCTCCAGATGATGCTGTTGCTGCTGGACCACAGATCACAGTTTGAATAGCAGTGTTCCAGCCCCTTCCTCTGAAAAAGTCACAGTTCTTTTTATCTAGATTTTAATTACATTTTTATGACTTGGTTTTTACTAATAAGTAAATAGAGCCAAAGAGAAAAATTAGCTCATTTTATACAGATTTTATTTAACATTAGTAACTCTCCCAGTTGCTTCAAAACCTTCAGGTGTACACAGTGTTCACAATTTCCTCCATCACGTTAACTGGAACACAACTGAGATGAGATATTTCCATACTGAAATACATTTGGGGAGTAATTCATAAGGTGGAAAGACGTATTAATGTGTCTGAGGAGTGTGATGAATTCTGTTTGACCCCAAACGTATTTGACTGGGATACTTTTTTCCTGTGTTACCCATGAACACAGGTTTTTACATGGGACAGTATAGGAAGAACTGAAAATGGTGGAATTTTCTCTAAGTATAGAAGACTTTAGCTTATCATAGTCCATCTTCTAATAATATATCTCTCATGTACACTGTGATAATCTTATAAGAGTATACTTCCATTCCTCCCTCATATCTTTGGTGCTTTTGTTAAGAATACAGTCTTGCTATTGTTCCTTCAGCCAGTTATCTGTAGTTGCATATATCTGAAATTTCATAATTTATCTTCTTTCTGAAGAACTATCTATAACTTTTCTCTCATCGCCTAGCTGCTGATAATGATTCTCCTTGCTATGGTTTGTCTGAAATGATGGCTTTATTATGCCATTATTTTTGAGATAAGTTTTTGCTGAGTATAGAATTTTGTATTGACAGTTAACTATTTTTTCTTTCAATATGCCAAATATGCTATTCTGTTGTCTTCTGGCTTGCATAATTTCTGGTAAGAAGGCTGCTGTAGTTCTTATCTGTCCTCCCCTGTCTGTAATAATTTTTTTTTCTTGTCTTGAAGATTTTGTCTATATCTTTAGTTCTCAGCAGACTGACTATGGTGTATCTAGGTTGGTTTAAAAAAACTTGTTTTACCTGCTTGGAGTCTCCTAGGGTTCTTGAATCTGTGATTTTTTTGTGTTGATTAATTTTGGAAAGTTCTCAGCCATTATCATTTAAAATATTTTTCTGCCTTATTTTTGGTCTACCTTGTATTTCTGAGATTCTAGTTACATGTATGTTGCCTGTTTGATGTTGTCCCAGAGAGCTTGGATGCTGTGTTTTGTTTTTTCCTCCCCCATTCTTTTTCTATATGTGTTCAGCTTGGTCAATTTCTAGTTATTTATCTTTTAGTTCACTGATTCTTTCCTCAGTTGTGTCCAGTAAGCTGATGAGCTTTTTGAAGGACTTTTTTTTTTTTTTTTTTACCTTTTTTATTTCTAGCATTTACATTAGAATATTTAAAAAATTTTTCACCCCTCTGGTGAAATGTCCTTTTTGTTTGTTAATCTTTTATATTTTCTACTAGATCTTTTATTATATTAATCATAGTTATTTTAATCTCTCTGTATGATATTTCTGACATCTGTGTCATCTCTGAGTCTGGTTCTACTGATTATCTCTTGGCAATGTTCTATGTTTAAAGAATTATTTTAAGATTTATTTTTGGCTGGGCACCGTGGCTCACGCCTGTAATCCCAGCACTTTGGGAGGCTGAGGCGGGCGGATCACGAGGTCAGGAGATTGAGACCATCCTGGCTAACACGGTGAAACCCCGTTTCCACTAAAAATATAAAAAATTAGCCGGGCATGGTGGCGGGTGCCTGTAGTCCCAGCTACTCAGGAGGCTGATGCAGGAGCATGGTGTGAACCTGGGAGGCGGAGCTTGCAGTGAGTTGAGATCGCGCCACTGCACTCCAGCCTGGGTGACAGAGGGAGACTCTGACTCAAAACAAAAACAACAACAACAACAACAAAAGGATGTATTTTTGTGTTTCCTTTTAGTTTTGAATAAATGCCAAACGTCAAAGAATAATAGAGAAAGAGGCAAATAGCATTTATGCCCAGAAATGAGCGTACCCTAATCTTATGTAAGGCTGTTAGTGTGGGGGTTTGAGTCAGTGTCTGGTTGAACTAGGCTGGGGTTTTGTTTCTAAAGTTGCCTTCAATGCCTCACAGGCTTCAAATTCCTCTCACAATGGGTTACTGTTACCTTCTGCCTCTGTGGTCATATAATGCCAAAAGGCTTATCTCAATTTTCCCGCCTCACTCTCAGCTTCCAGCAGGCTCCGTATATCTGGGCCATGGAGGGGTTCTCTTTCCTTGCCCATCTTTCACCAGTAAATTAATATTTCTTATTACTTTGTGCAAGGCTTGTGGGGGTGGAGATAGGAATTCTCCCCATCTAGCTTTAGTTTTAGGCGAGTTCTGTGTGTCTAGATCTTAAAGGGAGGTCTTTTTCCGTGTTCCAGCCCTTCTACCCCTTTGTCTATCAAACTCTGCCTTGAGTCTCTGGAAGCTCTTGAAAAGTACGGAATCCTCTCTCCCAGCCAACCCCAGCCCAGTGACTTACAGCTTTTTTTCCTGTAAGGAGAAAAAAAGAGAGAAGAGTCTGTCAAAGTGGGCAGTATTTTTTTTTTTTTTTTTTGAGATGGAGTCTTGCTCCTCTCCCAGGCTGGAGTGTAGTGGTGCGATCTTGGCTCACTGCAAGCTCTGCCTCCCAGGTTCATGGCATTCTCCTGCCTCAGCCTCCCGAGTAGCTAGGACTACAGGAGCCCGCCACCACGCCCAGCTAATTTTTTGTATTTTTAGCAGAGACGGGGTTTCCCCGTGTTAGCCAGGATGATCTCGATCTCCTGACCTCGTGATCCGCCTGCCTCGGCCTCCCAAAGTGCTGGGATTACAGGCATGAGCCACTGCGCCTGGCCAGTGGGCGGTATTTTATGTTTGCCTCAACTGGCAGCTGGTCACGACCTGAATGCCTGTGCCACCAAGGGACACTCCCTGCTCTCCTGCCCTTTTCCAAATATTTCTTGTGAGCACCCAGTGGGAGTCCATGGAGAAGAATGTGAACTCCCCATGTGTCTGGGGTACCCAGTTATTCTAAAATTATGCATTAGCCCACATTTAAATTTGATTTATTCCATTATGGTGGCTGTCTCTTCCATGCTGTATCAAAGGTGAAAGAATTCATGTGTCCCATCTCTCTAAGGAGGACTTTGACTTTGAAATTCGGTTCTCTTGGTTGCCTTATTACCTCAATTCTCTGATGGCCCTAAGAAAATTGACGATTTTATAGATTATCCACATTTGTCTCAATGTTAAAAGGAGAGTGATGTTCTCCGGAAGCTTTCTACTTCTTAAGAAGCAGAATTCCCTCCTACATGGTTATGATGATGAGTGGAATTTGATGAGTATGGCTTGCCTGTTTGTTCTCATTCTATAAGGTATTTTGTTTTTATTCAGATTAAGTGTACTATCCCTTGGCCTCTTTTCTGAATGCCCTTTTAAAGAATTTTAAATCCTTTTCTTTCATCTCAAATCATGAGGTAACACCCTAACTTGCATGAAGCAAATCACATGTTTAAAATAATACTACACTTGTTTGTGCAACCAAGTCGTAATTTACTTGACCTAATTGGAGAGAAATGAGTTAATACATTATTAGAAAAATTCAGACACAATTGCTTGAAAAATCTGGCAATAGTTTTTCAAGAGACCTTAGCAAATCACTCACTGTTATGGGGGTGCTAAGAATCCTATATCATTTTAATAGTTTGAGTCACTTTTTAAGTCACCAATATTTGAAATAAATTTTTATCTGTAAATTTATTAACTTCAACACTGTGGTAAACAGAATAATGTCTCCCCACCCCCATCCCTGCTGTCACCAAATGACATCCATATCCTAATCCCTGAAACCTGTGAATATGTTACATTGTATGGCAAAAGAGATTTTGCAGAAGTGATTAAGCTAAGAATATTAAAATGTCGAGATTATCCAGGTGGGCCCAGTGTAGTCACAAGAGTCCTTAGATGAGGGAGGCAGGAAGATCAGAGTCAGGGAAGAGGATGTGACCAGGGAAGCAGAGATCCTAATCAGAGAGAGAGAGAGAGAGAGAGATTGGGAGATGTTATGATGCTGACTTTGAAGATGGAGAATGGGGCACAAGCCAAGGAATGTAGGCAGCTACCTTTTCTCTTAGAGCCTCCTAAAGAACCCATGCTGCTAACCCCTTAATTTTAGGACTTTTGAATTCCATAACTGTAAGGTAATAAATTGGTGTTGTTTAAGCCACTAAATTTGTGATAATTTGTTACAGTTACAGTAGCAATAGGAAATTAATATACAAGTTGATGTAACTTGTATTAAGTTACAAACTGATGTAATTTGCCCAAATTCGTGCAGTTAGTCAGTGGTGAGCTACATTTGAACTCTGAGGCATATACCTCCAAATCTTAGAATAATACTGTACTTGTTTGTGTAGCCGAATGATAATTTGCTTGACCTCATTGGAGATAAGTGAATTAACACATTTTTAGAAAAATTCAGACACATCAATTGCTTGAAAAACATAGTACAGTCTATCTCTGGAATAAGGAGTGTTATATCTATTTGCCTAGGATAAGAGGACGCTAAGAATCATGACTCTGCTCATTCTGTGAAAATGGATAACTTTTTTATGAATCTATATCCGCTAAAATCACAAAACAAAATCCATTAAGCCCCTCAAGTGATATTATAAAGGACCAATGTCAGTATTGCTAACTAAACTTGTATTTGACTAAAAGGCTTTTAAAATGTTGACATCACTGGGTCAACATTTCTTATGCTATGAAGACAAGTTGGATTTTAGCCTTTCAAACACTATAAACACTGTTCCTCGATAGTGTTAACAAGGATGACAGTAGCCAAAAATAATGAAACCAGCAGAATTTTATCTTTAATATGACTCTGGTACCTCTACTTCTTTATAAGGAATGAGTAAATATAATGCTTTAAACCAAAGAAGTAATTCTAGTAATGGGACTTTCAGAACCTGAGTCTGGTCACAAGGGCAGATATTTAGTAGCATTCAGATGTTTTGGTATATCGCCAATGTCCTGCCATGTAGGTAGCCGCCTCTTTGACTATGCTGAGAAGCATCCCTGGAGTATTCTTTTTACTAAATAGTAGGTTCTGGTTTCCGATTGCTCAATGGACTTTTGAATAACTAAAGAGAAAGCTCTCCCTATAGCTTTACAGAATAGAAGACTGCTAGATATTGCAGTGCCTTTTCTGAATCAGAATCCACTGGTTCCCCACTTTGACTCTTTTCAAAGCTGATTTTTAAATGGCATAGGTTGCATTTGCAGTACACGTAACCCACTGGAATTAGGGAAACCAAGATTGTTGTTGGACAAGGGAATTTTTCCTATGTTATTATCCCATACTCTCTGTGCTTATAGAAGTTGCTCAAAAATGGTGTACAGTGGTGATGATGAAGATTTGTTTTGCATTTAGCAATAGTTTGTTACATAGAATAAGAAACTCAAACTGCTTCATAGAAAATAAATAATAAATCTTCCAAAGGAATCATCTGTGGAAGCAAAGAGCTTATATTAATTCCAACAATGATGGAAGGAAAAGTTCTGAAAATTCAAGTGATCCATTTGGAATTTGAATAAGTTATTCATAGATTATAATAATTTTCATTGAGTTCATATATAACCTTAACATACCTGATCTTTTATTGATTAACTCAACACACTTTTATTGAACCCCTGCTTTGCGTGAGGCACTATTTTAGGCACTGTGGATATGAAGATAGGATAAAATCACTGCCTTCAGGGACCCACAGTCTAGTTGGTGAAAGAGATCAGTAAATTAACAAGTGGAAATAACATGATGAACGCAACCAGAGAATAATTTCTTTGGAGAAAATTGGAAGGAGTACCTCTACTGTTCACAGAGGTTGGGGTAAACTGTCCTCACAATAGAGGTGAAATCTGAGTTGAATTTTGAAGAATGAGTTCATTAGACCAGGAGGAGATGAATAATTCCAGAGTGAGGTAGGAGTTTATGCAAAGCTACGAAGATGCGAGACAGCATAGAATGTTCATGCAATTACAAGTATTGATGTAAAAGGGTATAGAGTGTTACAGTAAAGTGTAAGTAAATAAGAGCCAATATATCATTAAAGTCCTATATTCTTGCAAAGAAGTAGGGGTATTTTCCTGCAGGCAGTGGAGTCACTGAAGGTTTTAAATAACAACAAAAAATGATATGAACAGTGCTATATTGATAAATAGCTTTTAACACAAGACTAAATGCAGTCATGCATTAAGTATGGGGCTATGTTCTGAGAAATTGGTCATTAGGCAATTTTGTCATCATGTGAACATCATAGAGTGTACTTACCCAAACCTAGATGGTATAGTTCGCTACATACCTAGGCTATATGACATAGCCTATTGCTCCTAGGCCACAAACCTGTATAGCATGTTACTATATTGAATACTGTAGACAGTCATAAAATACTGATAAGTATTTGTGTATCTAAATATGGAAATGGTACAGTTAAAAACATGATATTATAATCTTATGGGACCACTGCTGTATATTTGGTTCATAGTTGACCAAAACGTCTTTATGGGACATGTGATTGTGTATCGTCGGGGCAGAGACCTTATCTCATTCTTTTTTATCTGCCCTAGTACCTCTCGTGGTACTTAGGACATAGTTGGTGATTAATGTGTAATTTTTGGATAATGTAGATTATTCCAATGATCATATTTAATATAAAGCCCAATTCTGGCCGTTTCCTCATCCCCCAAACATTACTTTCCTGAGGAGAGGTTTTACTGGGGCATCGAGATGAGAAAATGTCTAAAATTCGTCTTCTGTGACATTAATCATCAACAATTACATGTATATACACCTAAATCTGTCAGTCTAGATACCAGTGTGCTACATATGTACCAAATATCAATGCCAAGGTTTGCCCCTTATCTTTTAATGAACATCTTAATGAGATGTTTGTTTTAAAACTCTACAGGTGAGTGCAACTTCCTTGGTACTGGGAACTTGTTCACAATAAATATGTAGATGAACACTAGCAGATAATACAGATAGATATTTTGATTTTTAACTTTTTATTTTTACTTTTATAAATAGAGATGGGGTCTCACTATGTTGCCCAGGCTGGTCTTGAACTCCTGGGCTCAAGTGATCCTCCTGCCTTGGCCTCCTGCAGTGTTAGGATTACAGGCGTGAGCCACTGCACCTGACCCAGATAGACTTTATGTATTAAAAAAGTTCAGCATTCTGGCTAGTGTTGCCATTGCCCACATTAGTTTTTAACATTAATCTAGTTATTTTGAAATTGTTAAAAAACCAAAGTATCTCCTCATTAGCTGGTCTTAGAGAATGATTGCTCATACTTGTTATGCTACTATTTTTTTTAATCTTTAATGTCATCAAGTGAAAACAGTTTGGACAAATTCCAGTTTTGTCCTATCAAAGATTAAAATGAGTCACAGAATATTGAAATTAGCCAGAGTTTGAACTTCAGCTGGTATGCACACAAACATACACACAATATGGAATTATTTTCATGTAGAACTCAGCAGATGGGATTCTGCTAAATTGGGGTGGATATTAAATAGGTTTAGAAGAACACATGGAAATGACTTGGTAGATCATGGAAGATGGATTATTGCACCCAAATCAAACAATCTGTGTAAAGCTCAAGGTACATAAGCTGCTAGGTTTCCTCTAGTATCTATTCCTTCCTTCTCCTGTAGTGGAAAAACTTTTTTGCTAGACATTTGGATACCTAGATAAAAGCAACGTATCTCAGACTCCCATTTAGCTGAATATGGCCATATAACCATCCTCTGGTCAATAGAATATGACTACAAGTGATGTATGCTACTTCTGAATTGTTCCCTTAAAAGAAAAGGGTATGTCCTTTCCTTTCTCTTTTTCCTTTCTCTCATCCTTTAACCAAGAACAAGGGTTTGGTGATGAACCACCTTCAACCATATAGATGACAGCACATCCTGGGTGTGACAGGGCAACAAGATGGAAAGAACCTTGCTCTCAACACCATGGAGCAGACATGGATCTTTATTATAGTAACTAAAACTTTATTCTAATATAGTTGGGAAGCAGGAGGAAGATGTTTCAGTCAAGTGCTTTGTGTTGCAGCTAACAGAAACTCAAATCAGAATGTTCAAAACAAAAAAGACATCTATTAGCTGATGAAACTGAAAATTCTAGACGTAGACAGGCTTTGGAGGTGATTTGATCCAGTGGCTTAGAGTATTTTCAAGTTTGTGATACTTTTTGTCTGTAATTCCTTCCATCTGCCTTCCTCTGTAAGTTAACAATATACTTGGGTTATACGTGTTTCTGTTAACACCCAAGGGAACAGAAATCTTCTTGTTCTTCAACCAGTGAGTAAAGAGGGTTTAATTTCAATTGGAACAATTTTAAGTCACATGTCTATACCTGAATTAATCATTATGGCCAAGATAATACCATAAACTTACTGACTTATCTTTGGGCTATTAGTAATTTTGGTAAAGGAGATGGTACCATTCTGATCAACTTAAGCCTGTCAGCATCGCTGGGACTAGAAGAAGGGTCAGTCTAACTCAAGATTCATGGCTGATACTCAGTGGGAGGGGAGTGTAATGGGTGCTGGGAGGCATCTAGACAATGTTCACTATTGAAGATGACGTGATCTAAGGAAAGAGCATGGGGACTTATGTGTTACAGGAGTGTAGTATATGCACTGTTGCGTGGGGGCAATGTGCTTAGGGTTGGATGGAGCTACTACTGACAGTGTTTGAAAGTCAGGGTCGGAATTTTGTATATATGAGTTGGGGATTTGGGCTGAGGCTTTGCTGAACATGATTTTTGATAGTAGGACAATAGCGAGTGTGTGTTAGTATAACAACTCTTAAAAGAGTCTAAAGGAGTAAAGAAATGAGAATGTGTATCTGGTTAGCTTTTTGTTCTCATCACTGTGTGTGTGTGCATGTGTGTTGTGTGTATGTGTGTGTGTGTGTGGTGTGTGTGTGTGTGCGCCTGTAATTGATAAGGTAATAGAATTTTTATGCATTCTATGATAAAAGACCCTGGCATAGGGAATGAAACACACACATGCACATACTTACACACAGTAATTAGTTTTTTACTAGATTTCTAAGATTACAAATTGGATATATTTGTTGCCATTGCTCTTGTTTTGATTTTACTTTGGAATGGAGTGTGGTGCTTCTGTACTTAAGAAAAAAGGTTGCATTTAGAATTCATCCCCACCTTTTATTCTAAGGACAGCTAAAAGTAAAGTTGGAGACCATAGTCACGTGTCCTGAGTCACCTGCCTGTGCCTAGGATAGAATTCTGCTTCTGTCCCTCAGCAGGATGAATATCACTGGGTAATCAGTTTCTACAAAAAAGTGTTACTTTTGTCTGGAACAAAGTAAAATGCTACATATTGAGTTCAAAATGTGTACTGGATGTTAATTAGTAAAGGCAGCTATGTGAATGCCAGGTCTCTGTTTCTCTGTAGAGTATGATGTATGTTCTTCAGATTTTGCTAGTTTCAGTAATTTGTTCATAAGGCTGTTATGGTTTGACCTTGGGACCCGAGCGTATTAATTGCTCAAAACAATATTTTTAGAGCCTTTAAAAAAAAATCAGGCTAAGTTTGTCACATGATTTCAGGGAAGTTTTCATTGCTGTATTACCTTGCTAGTGGCACATGAAGTAATACAGATCATTTCAACTCAGCATGACACAGTGAAATAGAAGCTTTTCTGTTCATTCTGAGGGGACACACACAAAATTGCTTTTTAATAATTCCCCTCACTAAGAAAAATATTTACTAGAACTCCTAGGAAATCTAGAAAGAATTATTGACTATTTTTTGTTTCCTACTAGTATTTTCTGAAGCATCCTGTTTTACAATGTGCTTTTGAGGTTGTCGAGGTGATAATATTTACCATTAAGTGTGACTGGGTTAAAGTACATAGACCTTGGCATTTCTAATGAAATTGGAATGACAGTCAATACCAAAAGCATGAAATGGACGATTTTGACTCCTTTTTCACAATTGAGCCATTGAGAGTATTGTTGATGTTGGCCCTCCTTTAAATCCCTGATGATACTAAGGCAGATGTTATCTTGGCATTTTTAAAAATAAACAATTAAAGCATACCCAGTTGAATGTGGCCAGTTTTCTATTTGGCTTTCCCGTTTACTTACACAAGCATGCACACACATCCATGCATGTTAGTCAGAACGTGTGTGTGTGTGTGTGTGTGTGTGTGTGTGTGTGAAGTCTTTTCTCTTTTCTCTCAGATTGAATTGATACTCTGATGTTTTCACTATTGAAGAGAAAAACTTACTTAGAGCTGCTTCTGGGAGGACAGTCCTTACCTGAAATCCACTTCCAGGATAAGATGATGAAGTGAAGCCAAATCACAAAATTTCCCTCTCCCAAAACCCAATGACATGCTCAAAGACAGAATAAATTTAAAACCCTTTAAAAAGCATGCTGGCAGCCATCAAATAATGGCAGCAGTACAGCCCCATGCTATGTAGCAGCCAGAGAAAGAAGCATAAGACTCCAGGAACCTCCATGACTCCTAATTCCAATCCCTTACTTTCTGCTCCCTTGAGGTAGGGGAGGGGGCAGGAGAATGTGAGTAGACAAAATCCTAAGAAGTCTCCCATTCCTCCTCGGTGTAGAGAGAAGCAATCTGTTGCGTATCAGGCAGCCCTGGGGAAGGATTTGGAAAGCTCCCCCTATGCCCTCCGTGTCTCCTCAGAGGACAAAAAAACATCCAGGCTAACCTTTATAAAACTGACCAGGTGGAAAGAAAGCTGAGAGGGAATAAGGTGTGACTATAATTACCCAGAGCAAATTATGCTCAGCACTAATTGGTGATTTAGCTGAGTGGAGGACAAAGGATACAGTAAAGTAAATGATGGAGGTAAGGGCCTACAGGAAGAGGTACATGGAGGGTTCGGTTGTTAGTCCCTAGTAGGATGTTAGTGTGGCAGAATGCACATCTTTGGCCTCTGTCTGTGAGGAGGAGAGTGGGATCCACTGCTGGCTAGAGGAAGGTGAAACAGAGGGAATAGGCACCTTAGTCTTTCTGAATGAAGTTTCCTTGGCTTTACCCCAAATTGGGATAATGAGACTAACACCCCTTGTCATAAGGGGAATGAGACAATGTGCACCCGGGTGTAGCACAGAAAGGAGAGCAGCGTGCAGGTCTCTGCCACCCATAGCTGCCTATAGTGCCAGCTAAACTCGCCCCTGGAGGGAACCTGAAATTCTCAACTCTCAGACTGAACATACAAGAAGATGAAGAGGTGTCAGATAATATGGAGGAGAGCTGGGGAACATTATATTGTCTTGACAGAACTGTTCAGGTTAACCATGAGCAAGGAAAAGAAAACATGGAAACTAGGATAAAGAATAAAGGAGCAAGAAGGGAAAACAAAAGAGAGGAGAACAGAATACTAAGGAGAGCTGAATTTATTTTGGAAGAAAACGACCCATGGAAATGGAAATATCTTACCTCAATGATTGCTTTTCGCTATAAAGAAATTTAAAAGAACATGAAAAAAGGAAAATAAAGACAAAATGATAAGGCTATCGAATGAGATAAAAAAGGGAAATGCCAGAGCTAAAGAAATGAATTGAGGACCAAAATGATATTGTTACCAAAGTGATAGATAATTAGAAATAGATAGGAGAAGATAGGCATGAAGAAAACCTGAAATGACTTAGAAGAAAGGCTTCAAATAACCAGTGAACATAAAAGATACTGAGTTAAACATAAGAAGGTAATAGATACGAAACTCAAAGATGATACAGCCAAAGAAGAATCAGTATATCTGGGATAGGAAATAGAACAAATGAAAAAGAAAAAATATTAAAAAGAAATTACTGGAAGGGGAACATCACACACTGGGGCCTATTATGGGGAGCGGGGAGGTGGGAGGGATGGCATTGGGAGTTATACCTGATGTAAATGACGAGTTGATGGGTGCTAATGAGTTGACAAGTTGATGGGTGCAGCACACCAACATGGCATAAGTGTACATATGTAACAAACCTGCACGTTGTGCACAGGTACCCTAGAACTTAAAGTATAATAAAAATTAAAAAAAAAAAAAGAAATTACAAAAAAATCTTGAAGTAACTGATTTTACACGTCAAAAGAGTAAACTTCATGCTAGGAAAATTTGATACAGAAACTTCAATGCCAAGACATATATTCTCTGATTAAGCTTTGAAGCCAGAGAATGAATTCTTCAGGCATCTTTCACACACAAAGCCAAATCCCCTAGAAGAGGAAAAATCAAGCTTCTATCAGAATTTTCTAAGGCAGCAATCAAAGCCAAAAGACAATAAGGCAAAGTGGAGAAAAATTATGAATAAAAAGTGGCACAAGAATTTCATATTATTATTAGTTCTCAATTTAAACATAAAAAAAGGAACACAAACCTCTGTTGCTACCATTCAGAAATGACTACTACTATCAATGTGTTGCCACATTTCCCACTACTTTTTTCCTAGGGGTATGTGTGAGTGTTTGTGTGTGCATGTGACATACGTAATGAATGAGTAGATTGTTACCACTTAAAAAGTTACAGAATTACAGATTAGTCAAAATCTCCCAAGATGCACAACTAGACTCTAAGTTTAGTTTGTATATAATTCCATTTTCATTTTTATACTTTCATATGAACTTACCTATAAATCCATGTAAAACTTTGTGTATTTTTAACGTATTGTGCTGTATACAAAATTTTTCAACTTGCTTTATTTCCTGACAAAATTTTTAGATTTGTCTTTTTTGATACCTATCAATGTTTTTTATTCTTTTTAACAAGTATTTTATTACATTATATGTAGATATTTAGATTGTTTCTAGTTTTGTTAGTTTGACAAATAAAACTGCAATGGACATCCTAGGTGTCTCCTCGTGCACAAATATAAATGTTCCTCTAAGGTAAACATTAGATGTAGAAGTTATGAATTACAGGATTTATAAATTTTCTTGGTCTCAAGCATGTTGTTATACCTAGCCAAATTGTTGATGTCTAAGGAGGACAGAATATTTTCAGACGTGCAAAATTTTGAAGCATATAGTTCCTAGAAAAGCATCATTTCAATGAGGCTTTCAAGCTCATTTGCATGAAAGTTTACAGATTTTCATTATAATTAATTTTGTTTTCCTTTGTCAATTAAAGGATAAAAACACCTAATCATTTTAATAGATGCCAAAGAAGCACTTGATATAATTCAGTCTTTTAAAAAAGGAAGTAGTAACTTTTACCAGAATAGGAATGGATGATGGACTAACGTTAAAAAATAAACATATATCATACAACATTAAATGTTCTCCCATTAGAATCATGAACAAATGCCATCCATTTTTATTACTTAGCATTTTCCTGTTGGCAAATGTACTTAGACCAAAGAAAGAAATAAAGAAAGGAGGATGTAAAATACTGTATATCAAGAAAATTTGAGAGAATCAAACTAAAAAAAAATCAAAATGTTAAAAGAACATGGTAAGATGAATGGTTACATAATTAAGTTTAAAGAAATAAATAATAGAAAATATGAAGGAAGAGCATACTTTTAATGATAATCAAATGATTAAAATATGTAGGGGAAAATTAACAATATTACATAATATACAAAAGGTTTTTGAAAAATTAAAAATCTGCCAAATGACATAAAAGTAGACTTATATAAATTTGTGCCTTATTCTTGAATAGGAAAATTATAAAATAAAGATGTTAATTTTTCCTAAATTGACCTCTAAATAAATGCCAGCTGAAATCAATGCATCCTTATTGGAACTTGACAAGTTCATCTGGAAAAATAAACCCATATAAATTGCCAGAAGATTACAGGAAGAGTAGAATGATAACCTATCAAGGTATGAAAATAAATTAGGAAGCTATAGTAACCCAGACAGCTTAGAGCTGAGAAAGAAATAGATCAATTGAAAGAATAAACATTCTTGTGAATGCAAATTCATGTAAACATTGGGTATTTAAAAATGAAGCATTTCAAATTAGTATTAAAAACAATCTGATAAATTACCAATGTATTTAACTGACTGACAGAAAGAACAGATCCCTTCAAAATCGAGAACTAAACAAAAAATATGAACAGGAACTTCATAGAAAAATAAATACAAATGCCAAACTAACATGAAAAACAAATATTATGATTATCTCATTCATAATCAAAGGAATGCCAAAACAATGAGATGCTGCTTTTTGCATATCTGATGGCAACATTTTCAGTGTTTGCTGATTCTCAGTGTTGGCCAAGGTAAACGGAAGCAGGAACTCTCATGCTGTTGGTAGGAGTGCAAATCAGTGCCTTCTTTTTCTAAAAGAAAATTTGGCAGGAATTCTCAAAAGAAAAAAAACCCCCAACATACCATTCAGTTCAGCAGCCCCATTGCTGGAAATCTGCCTCTTGATAAACTTGCAAAATACATCAATTTATGTCTACAAGGATATTTATTAGAGCATTGTTACAAAATTCCGGGAAAAAAGTTAATGTCCACTGACGGCAGTCCAGTTAAAAAATCAAAGTACATTCATACAATGAAATACCTGTGAATCATTACAGAGAATGAGACAGATCAATAATTGCACATGTGAAGAGCTCAAAGATGTATTTATTGGGGAAAACGGTAAGAAAGATCCCATCTAGTGCAATCCTTTATCAATAAAGTGTAAGAGGTTTAAACACAGGTATAGGGAAAGAAAAAGGTATAGAAATCGATTTAGGCTAATGTATGCATAAAATAATTCACTGAAGGATACACAAGAATGAACAATGGGTAGTTGGAAGGGGGGGGGAACCATTTTTCTTTCCATCTTATGCCTTTTGTCCTGTTTCAATTTTTAACTTCGTGCATGTAGAAGTGTTATACAAATCACCCAGTCTACATGAGACCCCAGACAAAACAGCCCTGCCACCAGCCTCTTCCCCACCTCCCAACATTGTAATTTGGGCCACTTTTGACACAAGGTCCCCACCATTTTCTCCCTGTGAGGTGAATACAATTTTATCACATTCATGGCCATTTCTTTAGTTCTGACTTCACACTGGCAAGTAAAAGCTGCATAGAAGGAAGACAGAGATCCAGGCCTGCACTTCTGCTGCTAATACTAGCATCACTGACATCTAGTAAATGCTCACCAAGTGCTGACGAAGGGGGAGGAGAGAACGTTGTGTGAAGCACTTCATGTCTCTGGTCTCTGTTATTCCTCACACGGACCTATGAGACTGGTACTATTTTCACAGCCATTTGACAAGAGGGTAGACTGAAGATTATAGACATGTGGTTGCTTGCCCAGGACTCTACATCTAGTAAGAAGCAGGTCAAGGATTCAAGCCCTAGTGAGCCGCCACCGCAGCAGGAGAGCTTTTGACAGCTGTTACACCACCTCTATAGCTCCCCTAGTGGGGCTCAGCTCCACAGTGAGTCACAGAGGGCTTCCTGGGCCAGTGCAAATCATCATTTATAACATTATTTTCTTGATGGGGAGATGTGTTTCAGGTTCAAAACAGGGACTCAAAATAGGCTTTGGGAAATGAAGCTCCTGTTTTATAAGCTGAAGACCATCTGAACTTAATGTTTAATTCTCTTCAGTAATAACTGTATAGCAGAAGTTCCTTAAGTACTTTTCTGTCCCTTGATTGCTTTTCTCAAATACTTTCTGATTGCTCAATTTTATAATCGTTAGGACTACTTTTGGTACTTCAAAGCTATATTTTTGGTATTACTCATTCTGTTGCAGTTCGGTCACTAAGTTCTGACATGGTGACTCTTACAGCTAAACACAGTCCCAGCCAAGCCAATATTTCTTTCTCTCACAATGGTATGTTGCTCAGACAGCAAAGGTGAAATCATTGGCTGGAAGTTTATGCCAATGATGACATAATTATTAGCCTGCATATTCATCAGATTCTTTGAGCAGAAATTAATGGTAACTTTTCCATAGGTTATACATTTTTGCCTCTTTGTCTTTTTCCTTCTTCCCCATCCTCCCTCTTTATCCTATACTTTTACTCTCTCTCAAAACTCTTTCTGCCCTTTTTCAGAATGAAAAATCTGAAAAGGGTCTTGCCAAGACCGGTTGTAATCGTCTCCATTACTAATAGCAATAATAATACTAACACTTATTGGGTGTCCATGAGCCATGCATTGTGGCAGGTACTTTATATTCAGTATCATTTATTTCTTCACGTAAAAGAAAGGTAGAGGAGCTCAGGCCTGCACTTCTGCTACTACTGGTATTTCTAGCAGTCACGGCCACTTACTGAGTGCTGTGTTGTGGTTCCAGTCACTCCATTTCACAGGTGAATTAAGGCTTTAAAAGTTGCCCCCAAAGTCACGTAATAGTAAACAGTGTCACTTGACTTCAAACCTAGGCCTATCTGACTGCAAAACCTCTGCTGTTTCCACGGACTTCTGTTTGCAACCGGACCATCTTGGTGGTTTGGTAATGTCTAGCAAGGTGCTTTTCCCTTTTTCTACTCTATGCTGCTTGTGGTCCTCACTGGGACATTGACTTCTATGAGCTATTGATGGGCTCTTCTACCTCTAAGTGGCTTCTTTCAATACCCTCCTGTTTTCTGATTAGAGGAGAGAATTTAGGTGCCTTGTGGCCAAAATGAGAAAGCACAGAGAAGACTTGGAAAGAAGAAGGAACTGCTTTTATGGATGGCTCCATTGTCTTGTGACTGTTGGGGTTTCAACCTTTAAAGCCTTGCTGAGATTAACTCTCTCTCAAGAGAGAACAGTGAGGACTCTAATCCTGGAGTCAGAGTCAAATAATAACATGATACTAATCTTCATGGGTGAATGGAAGGGTGGAAAGGGCAGGGGTGTGGAGTGAGGCAAGCTCATTCACCCAGCCTCTGGGGGAATATAATTCCAGCTCCATTGCTTAAGAATCACATGACTTTAAGCAAGTTGTTTTATCTTTTTCAGTGGCAGTTTTAAAAATATGTTTAATGCAGATAACAATAGTTATGGCATGGAGGGTGTGGTGGATACTAAATAATAAAGTATGATTTCTTTAAGCAAAAATATTTGCCATTTGATATGCAAGCCAGATTAATGCAGGGAGATATGTTAATTTGCTTAAATAAGTTTCCAAACAGATGGGAAAGAAACAAATGTATTTAGGTAGAGACAAAGTACCAGATGACAAAATTTACCTTGGCATTCAGATCTGGGAAGTTTTATTTTTGTTGTAATTTTTCTTAAGGGTTTTAGTAATGTGTTTACATTATTAGGCACTCAAATTAACTCATATAATGCAAAATATCACTTTTTTAAGAGGAGAAAAATAAAAATAAATGATGCAGGAAGAAGTCAGATGAAACAGCTTGAGCCCTGATGAGTTTCATGAATTAGATTAGCATAAATGATTGGAAGACACATTATTTTGTGAATGGAAAAGGTGTCCAAGGTAATACCTGCAGCATTAGGAGTAGTTGAAACCCAGCCTTTTGGAACAAAAGCCGGGATATTTACAGTTGTAAGACAGAGACCTCTCTCCATCTGAAGCAACTACTGTGGGATGTATCCAGTGAGGTAAACTCTGTATCATCTCTACATTGTTGCAGGATCTATGAAAAGAAGTTAAATTGGAAATAAAATGTGACAAACAGATAGATCAATTCAGATAGATACAAAGCTATCAAGAAGCTCAGGAAGCCTTTATGTTATTAAAAGGTATCAATTCAAAAAGTGAAACTACATAGCTTGACAAATTCAAAAAGTTTACTTGCTTCCACTCCTATTTTTCATCCTGTCTTCCCTATAATAGATGCCCTGGTAATTACAGAAGCAAAAGTATCATTAATTACATACTCCTCAGCTACCAAGAGTTATTATACTTAACTGCAACAGAAAATATGAATTTGCACATGGCAGATAGTTTTCTTTTACAAAAATATTCAAATAAAGAGAGAATAACATATTTCACAAAGTGGATTTTCAGTCTGAAAAAGAAATACTGCTGAATTTCCCTCCCAAAAGGCTATACCAAAACATATTCCCAAAGTATTTGTCAACAATATTAAAGTAATATTTTCCCCACAGTACCCAAACCCAGAAGACAAACAGCAAAAATCTGTAGATTTGACCACAAACTAAACCTTTTGTACAGCCATAGATACAGTAATTAAAGCTGAAAAAAGTGATAGGAAGATTTTTAAAACATAAAGACAAGATTAACAATAAAAATACATAATGAGTTCCAAGACAGTAATATAAAAAAAGACAAATGACTTAATAGCAACTTTGCAAAGGATATGAAGAGTCAATCTGCAGAGGAAGAAATGACAAACAGCCAATAAGTATTTGTAAGGATCCACGCCCCTGTCTGGAAACCAGAAGTATGTGCATTTAAACCACCAGTTCCTTTTTTTTTTTTTTTTTGCCCCCAGATTGGAAAATTATAAGGTTACAAAATTTTATTACAATTTTTTTGTTTATACTACGCTTTTAATTCCTAGAGGTCTATCGTACATTTTGCTAGCTGTTGAGAAAAACATCCCTTCATTGTTTTTGTTTTACCTTGTGTTATCCTCAAAGAAAGGAACCCTTGGTGTCTGATACCCCTGTGCTATTCAGATATCACTGGTCCCACTCCCTTCTCCCTTATTTAGGGAAAAGCAGAAGGCATGCTCTAACTATTTCCATTGCATCTTTTATTTCTGAGTCCAGAGGCTGCTCCATCACTGCTCTCAACAAGAAATACCAGCATCCAGAGCACTTTGTGAATGTAATCTCTTTGCTGAAAATCAGAGGGCCTGTGGTGGAGGAATCAATTCCCATGTCACACAGGCTTGGCCACCTCACCTTCTCTGTCTCCCACGTTTCCGCTTTCCCAGCTATTTTGTCCTCCATCCCTTCCAAAATTCAGCACCCAGCCTCTTGAGGAATGTAATCTAAACCCCATTCCAACTGCTTCTCTTACAGGTTATAACCCTACCAGAACACCTTTCTTGCTTCCCTCTCTACTCCCCACCCCATCCAAAATTTTGGTGCTTATATTTTTTTTCCATTTTATTGCACAGACAATGGAAACTGGGAGATATTTGTGATGAACCGACCAAAAACCCATATATATAGGCATATAGGGGTGTATCTCAACATAGGGATGAAGATATAGATTTGATTAGAAACTTAGCCACTAACTGAGTGTTCTTGGACAGCTTTCTTAACCTTTTTTCTGTCTTGCTTTCTTTGTCTGTAAAATCAGATTGATAGAACTTTCCTTCTGAGGTGGTTGTGGGGAGTAAGTGGGATGATATCTGCAAAATGTGCTAAGTGCTTATTAGCACAGTGTAGGGAGTCAACATAGTCAGGGCCCCTGCAGCCTCCTCAGAATGATCACTCAACATAGACTGCATAGTAGACTTTAGTCATCTTGAATGCCCTCCTGCAGAACTTTAAATAATCATTCTCAAAAAAAAAAAAAAAAGAGAGAGAGAGAGAGAAAAACTACACCAACACGTAACTGCTGCTATTCAGTAACATTGTATAGCAGCTACCTGAAAAATATGTTGGTGAAGTACATTACTTTTCTTGCAGCAATAGGGCAGCTGTAAATCAGGTCCTAGATCATAAAAACAAAACATTATAGCCTCTTAGAAAATCATTATGAAGCATTATTCTACCTTATCCATTTAGTTACATTTTGGCTCTTTTTGGCTCTTAATAATTAATTAGGTAAGAGACGTGGGATAAAAAGCTGACTTAACTTCTTTCCATTCTTGCAGCTGTGTGCAGTGAAGTTTTATTGGTGCTTTAAAATGTTTCTGGCATTGTCAACCCAGGGGAAAAGTGCACTATCTAAATTGGCAGAAAGTTATTTAAACTTTTCAGCTTTAATTCTTGCTCCCAAGTACTTTTCATTGTAAAAGAAAAGTTCGAAACCAAGGATTAAAACATGAATCTGCTTTCTCCTCTAACAGATTTTGTTAGATAGTGTTGCTGGTTGACTATCTTTCAGTAACAATGCCTTCATGACCCACTTTACTGTGAGTCTGTGTACTCTTCTATCATATGTCTTAATCTGTTTGGGCTTCTGTAGCAAAATACCATAAACTAGATAGTTTATAAACAACAGAAATGTATTTCTTGCAGATCCAGAGGCTGGGAAGGTCAAGATCAAGGCAGATTTGGTGTCTGGTGAGGACCCATTTCCTGATTCATAGATGGTGCCTTCTCACTGCATCCTCACATTGTAGAAGGGACTAGCTAGCTCTCAGTGGTCTCTTTAAAAAGGCACTAATCCCATTCATGAAGCTGCCTTTATCATGATCTCATCACCTTCCAAAGGCCCTACCTCCTAATACCATCTGCTTGGGAATTAGGATTTCAACATATGAATGTTGGGGACACCCAGCCATACAGATCATAGGATCATATCTTCATGAAATGTTTATCTTTTGTTCCAGAAATATTTCAAAAGCTGTCTGTAATATAATTTTGAAGTAATTCTTGTCTAACTTATTCACTTTAATTTTTTGCAATTTTGTAATTTTAATCAAAGCAAATACCCAGGGAATTCAATATACAAGAAAAGTAAATTTTAAGTTGTAGTTAATTTGGGATTTCTTATCATTTGTAAACATCTCAATGGCAAATAATAATGGGAATATAGGAAAAAGGGTACATGGAAACTATTCATGATTACTTGGAGGGAAAAAGTATTGGCCAGAATGGAATATTTTATGGCCATTAAAATGACAAGTGGTGTGAACCATGTCAGAACATGGGGCTAGGTTTTGAGAGTAACATTGAGTAGAAATAGCAAACACTGAAAATTATATCCTAATTAGAACGAGGCAAACCATATTTTAAGTTTATGTTCCACTTAACCGTTCTGTTCCAATTGTTGTTGCTGAATAGATTCATATTCATATATGCATATTCAGCAACAACAATTGTAACAGAACAGTAAGTGGAACATAAACAGTCAATGACTGACACTTTGGAGATTTTTGTTTCTCTAACAGTATTAAATTCTGTAATAAAGTTATTTTAAAACAAAGAAAATGGCCCAAGAGGTGTTGCTGTTTTTTTGTTCAGTGAACAAGCAGAAGGGAGCTGGCTGAGTGATGGGGAGCATGGGCCCTGGCATCAGGGAGACCTGGGTTTGGATCCTAGGCCCACTTTTGGTGCAGACACTTCCATTTCCTTATCTGCAAAATAGGGATAAGACACCAGTTGCACATGGTTGTTGGGGTACTAAACAAGATGGTGGAAGTAAAAGGACTCTTTATGATTATGATATAATTATTACATGTTATTACATACTGATAAACAT
The DNA here is from genome assembly GCF_049350105.2 of Macaca mulatta. Taxonomy (NCBI): domain Eukaryota; kingdom Metazoa; phylum Chordata; class Mammalia; order Primates; family Cercopithecidae; genus Macaca; species Macaca mulatta. The sequence continues at coordinate 132,905,262 of NC_133412.1, read as the reverse complement.
GCCTTCCATGCAGGTGCCATGCCCTGGAGTGGCATCCAGTGATAGTACTGTAGGGAGAGGGGTGATGGAATCAGAATTTGGGGGGCTTCCTCTCCTTCTAAGACAGGTGTCTCCACTTCTAAGATCATATCCATTGCTGTTACAAGGTGCAGATGCAGTGAATAAATATTTATGGAACTAATGATATTGGGACACCTTCCTATATTTACCTTGCTCTCTATGATACAATTGGATTCACTACTACCAAAATGAACTTACATTGTGGCAATCCACAGCCTTCTCAGTCCTTTATTTGTGAGAAGCAATGAGAAGAAACAAAAAGAAATGAAGTTGCCTTAAATAGGAAAGAAAGAAGAAAAACAAAACAAAACAAAAAAATGGTCTGTGACGTCTGAGATTTGCCCTAGACCTTGTCTCTTGCTTTCTGTAGCTTCGTAATTCACTTAAAATGATTATGCTCCATATTTTTTCTTGAGTTTGATAACCACCAGCTTTGATTTCCTCTGGAATGGTTGGCACCATTAGGTAATGCTTTCTTCTGTTAAATGGTTTTCTTTTCCCTAGCATCCTCTCGATTTCAAGACAATTGGATATAAGTCCAAGATGATATTAAGTTTTGCTAATATTTGACATATATCCTCATTTGCTAATTTGAATTTCTTAGTTTTTATGGCTGTTCACATGCTAGGAAGGTTAGGTTTCAGTATAAACATTGTATTTCCTAAGAACCCTCCATAAACCTCAGGATGGAATTCCGTACCTCCTCTCTACCCTTTGTGGCACCCAAAAATACCTCTTTTACAGCACAAATCACAGTGACCTCTAACTGTCCACCGGTTCAGCTTCCCACTAGCCTGGGAGTTTCCTTAGGATGGGACCATGGCTTTTCACCCTTTATCCTCAGCACTTACTCAGTGCCTGGCACAGTGGTAAATGAGGGATCAAGGCCAGAATGTGCAGAAAATACCAATTAGTGTAGAGTGATCTATGATTTTTCTTTCAAGTCCTGGTAGAACTTCAGTGTAGCAAGGGAAACTTGATGATTCTGGGCTTAAGTTCCTGCCCTGCTATTGACTAGTGACGTAATCCTTGCTAAATCATTTAATACCTGTGCCTTAATGTTCTCCTCTGAGATTGCAGGGTGAAAGGAGGGGGAGTAAGACAAGCCATGAGGTTATGAGCAATAATTTCAAAACTAAGCAACATATAGACAATTTAAATGTGTATGCAGAGAGCTGGGCCAGGACCAGGGAAGCAGTAAGTTCTCTAAAAGAGGGTCAGGCAAATTCTCAGAATCACTCAGCAGCCTGGTGAAAGTGTTCCAAAATGCCATGAAAATGCCCAGAAAATGAATATAATGTACCAGGAGGAGAGTATGATTTTCCTCACATGCTAGGAATCATTTTCCATTGTCTACTGCTTGGAATAAGAATGTTGGGACTCTTGTCCCCTTTGCTGGCTCCTGCTCCTTGGTCTACACCTGAAATGGAGATTTGGTTCATTGGAATTCTGCCTTCCCCCTCTGCAGGATCTCCCTGTCACCTGTGCGTGGTCATGGTCCACCTGCCAACATCACACTGAGGTTTCTCACATTCATTTCTCTAGCCCAGTAAGCATGTTTAAAGTATGTTTCCCAGGCAGTTTAAGGGATCTTAAATATTAATAGAATTTATTTTCTACCTCCCCAAACCTTTTTCTCCCCTTCACATGACAGAAAGTTATACTACCATCCACCCAGTTGGCCTTGCCCTAAACTCTGGGATTACCACAGACTCCTCCCTCACTCTTAGCTTTCACACTCCATCTGTATCAAATCCTATTGGTTTCTTTTTCTTGAATAACTCCTGTATCTACTCCTCTCCATCCCCACTGCAAGGGCCCTTATTAACTGCTTCCCTGGTCCTGGTCCTTATTACTGCTCTCCTGGACTACTGCTATGTCCTCTTCTATTCTGATCTTCCAGTTTCCAAACTCCCCTGCCCCTCATCTGTGTATCACACTTCCAGAGTGACTTTTCTGAAATCAGGTCAGATCTCCCTTGATTAAAGTCCTTCAGTGACTCCCCATTGCTATAGCATAATATCTGAAGTTCTTATATTGCATATGAGGTCCTCCCCAACCTGACTCTGTTCTTCCTCTCCAGCTTCATAACCTGTGTTCCTGCACCTACAGTCTGTTTGCTTGGTCTCAGGGGCCTCACTCTCATGTTCTTCCATCCCTTTGCTCCCAGGGTTTCTTCCACCCTAATTCCCTTATTACTGGTCTATTTGGTAAGCACTTGCTTATATATATTTTTTTGTCTTTTTTTTTTCCTTTTTATGGAGAACGGGGTCTCACCATATTACCCAGCCAGGTCTCGAACTCCTGGGCTCAAGCTATCCTCCCGCCTCTGCCTCCCTGAGAGCTGGTATTACAAGCGTGAGCCACCGCACCTGGCCACACTTGCTTATATTTTAAGATTCATTGCCTTTCAGTACAACTGCCCACCCTCTTCTCCATATGCCTGCTGTATGGTTCACAAATATCCTAACTTGTGTAATATTTTACTTGACTTATTTGTTTACAAAATTCCCTCACTCAAATAGACTAGGAGGCTCTGAAAGAACTATGACTTGTTTTATTCCAGTGTCTGGCACAGAACAAAGCATGCAGGGAGCACTCAATAAATATTGGACGAATGCATGAATAGGTATGGTCTCAAGCTCTATCACTTACTGTGACTTGGACAAATCATTTAGCCCACAGAATAGCACTTCTTTATCTTTAGAAAACAGAGTTTAAAATATCTGTAGCACAGGACTTTGTGGGAATTAACGAAAGCCATTCATTAATTCAACACATAGCTTACAATATGCCATGATGAGAAAAAGCATACGTGGTTCCTGCTGTCATGAAGCATACGATATAGTTAGAGAGAAATTAAAACAATCACAAAAATAAATATAAAATTACAACTGTGATTGCTTCAAAGCAAAGCCATGTGACGCCAAGAGAATCCATGATAGAGGTATTGACCTGGTCAAAGAAGTCAAGGAAGCCTTCCTTCAGGAGATGATGAGTAAGCAAAGATCTGGAGGATGAGAAGGAGCTACTGGGGAAGGGGAAGGGGAAGGGGAAGGAAACCATTTTTTAGGCAGGGACAGCACATGCAAAAGCTCATTAGAAAACAGCACATCCAGGGAACTTAAAGCAGGACAGTGTGCCTTGGATGCAGGGAACAAGAGTGAATGTGGTACAAAAAGAAGCTAAAGAGACACATAGAGGCTGCATCATGCCACCCTGGATTGGCACAGGAGAGACACAAAGTAAATATCAGAGTGTTTGTGTGTGGGGGGTTGTTTTTTGTTGTTGTTGTTTGTTTGTTTGTTTTGTCTTGACTTGCCTCTGTTTTTGATTTCTGAAGACTTCGATAGAAAATGGAGGGAAAAAGGTGATTATGTTTTGCTGGAAATACAGTGTCAATCTCATGAAACACCCACACCTTCCCCAAGAAAGGAGGAACATCCCTTTGGTCCTAAGGAACTCCTGAAAAAAGGGAGAAAAAGGGCTGGGATTCAGGGCCCAGCATTAAAACTTCCTTTAGCTGAACTGAAGAAGACATCATAAACTTCCAGTTTACTCTAGAAAGAGATTGTTTGGAAGGAGTGCCACCAAGTCAATGTCCAAAGGGAAAAAGGGACCATCAGTAGGTACCAGTCATGATAGACAGGCATTTAGACAGGAAAGCCACAAGGTCAGCACACACTTAAAAAGATACATTGCTAAAATGGTATATGTGTAGCCTTGTTGCATCTTTAGTGAATATAATGTGGTCTATTTCCAATTGATGAGTAACTATTATTGAGAGAAGAGGAAGTGTTGAGGGGTACAAAGTCTGTGGGCGAAAAAGAAAGACAATCAAACACAAAAGCAAGCAGACTCCCAGGGATTTTAGAATATGCTTCTAAACCAAGAGAAGATGATGAATCATCATGCCTATGATGATGGTGTGCACCATTTGCTCTTCTCCAATAACACGGTATCAGACCAAAGACAGTGCAAGGTAGAGAGTCTCATACTCTTCTGCAGTATGGCCAGAATTTTATTACTGAGATTTCCATGCCTGAAGGACCACATCTGCTCATGCTGACATGTTCAGTCTTCCTAGGTAAGAGACATGTCACTCTGTGATGAACGCTTGCCTGTTGTAGCCTTTCAGTGATGGCAGGTGGATTATTTTTAGTTTAAGTGCTGTAACTCAATAAATAATTTAGAATATCTATGGGAGTTTCAGAGTACCAATTAATCTCACTCATGTCCCTCTGAGTTCTGAGCCAATCCCGTCAGATTGAAGCCTACATTGTTGCTTTATTTCTGGTAAACTGAGTTGGAAAGCCAGCCTGGACTTGTGGTAAAATAGGTTTTTTACGCCTCCTCCTGAAATAAATTTTTCATCTGGTCCCCAGCAGAGCCTCCTACTGGATGAAGGAAAGGAGTGACGTGAAGCTCCAAAGGAGCATCAGAGAGGGTAAGAGGCAGGCCACAGGGAAGACCCCACACAGCACAGGAAGGCTCAGCCTCTTCTGGTTGAGAACAAATGAGATGGAGAGAAGGGCTAAAAATCTCTTACCACTTTCAAGATGAACAAAGTTCCTATTTTTGACTCTCTTAGCCCATTTCATGTTGCTATATTAGAATGCTACAGGTTGGGTAACCTATAAAGAGAAAAATTTATTTTCCATAGTTGTAGAGGCTGGGACGTCCAAGGATGAGGCCTGCACCTGCTGAAGGCTTTGCTGCATCATGGCATGGTGGAAGGCAGAAGGACAAGAGAGCATGAGAGAGCAAGAGAGCAAAATAGGGCCAAAGTTGTTCTTATAGCAAGCCCACTATCACAATAACTAACCCACTTACACTATAACATTAATCCATTCATGAAGGCACGGCCCTCATGACCTAATCCACCTCTTACTAGGCCCCACCTCCCAACAGTGTTGCATTGGGACTTCAGTTTCCAACACATGAACTTTGAGGGACACGTTCAAGGTCCATAGCAATGAACTTTGTCAGGAAGAGGAAGAGAAGACAATGGCTCAGCAACATCGTAATGTTGGCACAGGGTATTTATTCTCAAAGATACAATAGGCTTTTGACTACAGAGCAAAAAGTGATAGAAAATGACTAGGAAAGTGCTAGAAATGCCCTAAACTTGATTATAATATGACATTAATTGAATCATATTTATTTCATTTTTAAATTATTAGATATTATTTATACTGATTTATCTCTGCTACCCTTAATTTAAAACTTCTTATTCCTGGTTGTGAGAGGAACAGTTCAGACTTCAAATGGCTTCTCTTCTTTATTTCAGTTAATAGAGACAACTTTCTGCTGTATGAAAGGGTGATCTTTTTAACAAATCCGATGACCAGTCCACAATTGTTATTGCTTCTCTGCAGAATGTATTAAAATGTACATGGAATAGAAGATGTACTTGTAAAATATAGAGTACAGAGTGTTTTATTTTTGGTCTGGAGATGTATCATCTTATTTTTCAGTTCAATTTCTGTTACTGTGTGATCTTACTCTCACTATGCGTCAATTTTCTCTTCTGTTAAATGGAAATAATTAATAGTACCTGACTCATGGGGTCGTTATAAGGATTGAGTGAGCTGATACTTGTAGAGGATTTAAACAGTATATGACATATGGTAAGCAGTTTATAAGTATTAACTATCACCACCATTATGCAGTGAAGAAAGCTTCCGGGAAAGATGCATCATGTTCAGAATGCTGGCGCAGGATTTGTGTAAGCTACAGTAATTCTAGCTGCTACAAAAAGGTCAAAAATGTATAATTCTTCAATTAGAATACAGGCTTATTTCTTACTCTCACATAAAGTCTAGAATTTGTGTTCCTAATTAGCAGGCAGCTGGCCTCAAAAGGTGATTCAGGGACCCAGGGCCCTTTCATATTTGGGTTCTAATACTGTCTGTAATATGAGATTTTCAAGGTTTTATGGGACAGTGACATTCAGCCAGTAGACAGAAGATGAGAAGTGTCTGAGATACTGCCCTCTTAACTCAGTCTTGACGTGGCACTCATCACCTTTACAAGAGCAGTTCTCATGGCCCCACCTAAGAAGAGAGCTGGGAAATGTACTCCCTGGCTGAAGAACTACATCCCGACTGTACCTTATAATATGGCAGAGTGGCATGAATAGGTGGCTAGGTAGCCATCTCTGCCATAGATGTGAAGGAGGTTTCTGTCTGTTATTGCAACAGTTTTCCCCTGAAATGTTAATCCAGTCAAGCGTTGTAGAAGTGGTTACTTGGATGTTTTTGCCTCTTCACTTAATGAGAAAAAGATAGTACTTTAATCATCAAGAAATTGTTCAGAAGAGTGACTTCTGATCATGTGGTCTCCTGGGGAGATATTTATGAGCTGGCTGTTGGCTGATTTTACCATACCACTCCTCAGTATCAACTGTAGTCGTGGTGACTTATTGTGACTAGATTTATCCACATTGATAATGGCTTATTTAGAAAGGAACATTAAGAATACACATATAAATATGAGATTCCAAATGAAAATTACTTATATTTCGTTGGCTTCATGTGCTTTTACTTAAGGCTTTTAGGGAGGAGAAAGCAAAGTAAAGAACTGGACTACTTTGAACTGATTTTGATCAGTGTGGAGTGAAATTGCCAAGTAGCTTTCAGTCATATTTTTGGCCTGCATTATTTGCCTAATTACTTCAGCTCTCAATTTTGCCCATGTTGACACAGCTAGAACAGCAGGCAACACAACTGAAACTGCGGAGGTTGAAAGAAACCAACCCTTCAGAGCCAAATTATAATAATCTATACAGTGTTATGTAGATTATAAATCATCTTTACACTTTAATTCAGAGTCGAGTCCACATTCTTAAAAGTGGAATGCAGAATGTTTTAGGGGAAAACTTCAGCATGTTAAACAGTCAGTTTACTAAGAGACTCACATTCTTTGTCATAGAAAAATAAAGAGCTGTGCCATTATTAACTCAGCAGTTGCATTATGTTTTAATTCTGCTACTTAAAGCATCTCTTTCATGTAAGTGGAACTGTCAGTTCACTATAGACACTATTTACCATAATGTGGATACTTGCCCAAATTTGTAAATCTGGCATTCTGTTTCACAAATGTGGATGCAGCTTTATCCTAGTTTTTCAGTACTGGATAAATAATGAACTCTATTCACATGAAAGACAGAAAAGAAGGCATATATGAATGAAATGTCCAGATAATCTAAAATCTTCATTTTAGTCACTATGTTTCCCTTTCTGAAAGGGTCAAAAATGAAGAGGATGGGTTGAATATTTATTTCTTTTTCTGTCTCGTGCCTTTTTCTTTAATCTTCTCTTGTTTAAGATAATTAATGAGATCGTAAAAACCAGGGTAGAAGAAAGACAGTAAGCTTTTAAAAAGCCAAAATAAATCAGCTCTTGAATAATTGAAAAGAGGTGTGTACCCCATACACTTTTAACATCGTGCTCTTGCCCCCATTAAATCTCAGATACAGGGTTATAAGTTGGTAACTCAGGTGGGGAAACTGTCTTTAGGAGATTCTTAACTTGATGGAAAGACTGTATCTGATTCTCAATTATGGAAAATTGAGCTTTCAGAAGATCCTTAAAGGCTTAATGGAAATTAGAGTATTTGTCATCTGTAAATAAATATTGCTGTGGTTAAAAATAAGTTCTGTCTTTTTTGTGCTGATTTATTTATCAGAAACTAACTTTTTAAAGGCATCAGAAGATATATAATAGACATAAAATACTTCTTCATTTATTCTTGGAACCACAACACTGAATTACATGACATAGTACTATCTTCAGTTTTTTCCTTATTAGACTTAATAAGATAGTGTTTTCACTATAATGAGAAATAAATGATGAGAATTTTTTTTCTAATGTAACTAACTGGGCATGGTGATACTTCATAACTGATGAGTTTGAATAGCCTTTGAAAATGACTCAGATTTAGATTTTACTGTCTTTGGGGTTGTTTGATAAGAAGCTACTTCAAATAAAATGTTTAATGAAGTACTTTAAGATAAGGAATTATATCCTTAATTAACAAGTTTGCCATTATATTAATTTATAGCAAACCATCTGAAATTAATTGCTCTGCAGTTTTACTGTAGCTTTATTCATTAGAAACAGAATGCAGCATAAGCTGGGCATAATTTGAACCTCATCTAAGAGAATGCAAAGAATAGTGGACAGAAGGATTGCGTTATAAGGCTGGGCCATTTACTGGACTTCGTTCACAGGGATTAGAGACATAGCTACAGGATTTTATAAGTATTACACAATTTAATTTTTTCTAACCTCTAAATTTCCCACCTCTAAAATGGTCAAAAAAAAAAAAAAAAAAAAACCCAGTCCTTTTTTGAGTAGTCATGATTTTATTAATGGGTTGCCTAAGGTATTTTAGATGCTGAACAATGAAGGACAAAGACTATGAGCCTCATTCATCTTGGGGGATGAGTGTTTTCTACAGCCCAGGCTCTCCCTATATCAGAAAAGCAGTACCCTAAAAGATGTGCATCATAGTTTTATGATTTAGCATCATTTTAGCTAAGGAATCAGCCAGGAGCAATGATTTCCTTTTGCTGTATTTCCATTGTTTTTTTTTTTTGTTTGTTTGTTTGTTTGTTTTATTTTTGTTTTTTAATATTGGGGAGAAAGAGGAAGGAATTGGGCTGTCACATAACTTAATCTGGAAAGATATAAACAACAGTTTATATCTTTCGCTTCCTTCTTTTGCTTCCTCTGTAGCACTCAAATTACCTAATAGCATGCTGAGCACACTAAAGGCAGTTAAATGTACTTGCACATGCACTGAACAATGGAATTGGAATATAATTAGAACATTTGTAAAGAAAAGTGACTAAGAAGTAGAAAAAAAATCTATGGGAGATAACATAATACATTCAAATTTAAAATCATTTCAGGATCTTTCTAAAAGATGTTTGAACAACAGGTTGATTAATATCCTTTTGTTTTTTAAAAGCCAATTGCATTATATAAAAACAAACAGATGTTTAAAATATTGTGTAGACAGAACATCAATTGATTAACTACAAATTTTATTTTTCAGTTAGTAGCATGTATTCTCAGTCTTCAGATATAAAAATTCATTTCAGTGCTATGGTCTTCAAATGTTCTATTTGTTCAGCTTTTATTAACTTTTTTAGTGTACATATTATCAGAAGTAATTACAAAAGACACGCAATAAATAATGAATAGTATAGTGGAGTCTAAAATAAAATGGTTATTTGACAATTTAAATGCAGACATTTCTTCTTACCGTGTATCTGATTGTCTAATAACTTTTAAAAGCACAATGCAAAATGGCATGAATCCATACATGAGTAATTCTTCTGGGAATGCTGTCTCATATCCACAGGAAGCATAATTGGGATGACATAAAAGCCTTCTATTTACTGATGAGGATACTTGAACATGAAGCACTTCTGTGAGATTTTCACCATATGGGAGAAGTTACTCCATTCCACAGCTTATTTGAAATTTATGGTGGGTACATTCTCAGTGAAAGAATATCTTTATTACTTCCAGCAGCCATTTGGCATTTATTATGAAGTATTTTCATGGCTGAAGATATAGTTTTCTGTTGCTAATATGCCTCACACAGTGCCATGTGTATGTGGGATGTGGGAGTTTAATAAATACTATTTGATGATAAGACTTAATTTAGGCATGGCATTTTATGAAAGCTTGTGATTCACATGCCTCTGTGGTGCTCACAGATGCACTTGAGTTTTGGTTTTGTAAAAGTTAAGAAGCCAAGTTGACACCTTAAAAAGCAACGCCTGCACTTCCTGCACACATTTCAGACTGATGGGTTTACCAGCAACTCTGCTTATTCTTAGCCAACCCATTGGGTTAGCAGTCTGCTGATGACCCCTGTTGAGGCCTGAGGTTTCATTTGATTCCATGGCCACAGGTAGCTTCTTGGTCTGATCCAACTGTTTTGCAAATATGAGACCAAAATGTCCACTGGGAGTGAAAATATGAATGGGCCCTCACAAATCCATCATGGCTACAGAGAGATAATACAGATGATGTTGATGAGGGACAACTTTGATATAGAAAGGAAAGCTCATGCCATTTCAGAATTTTTTTTTTTTTTTTTTGAGACAGAGTCTCACTCTGTCGTGCAGTGGTACGATCTCGGCTCACTGCAACCTCCGCCTCTTGGGTTCAAGCAATTCTCTGCCTCAGCTTCATGAATAGCTGGGATTGAGATGCCAGCTGCCATGCCCAGCTAATTTTTTTGTATTTTTAGTAGAGATGGGGTTTCACCATCTTGACCAGGTTGGTATTGAACTCCTGACCTCGTCGTGATCCACCCACCTTGGCCTCCCAAAGTGCTGGGATTACAGGCATAAGCCACTGCGCCCAGCCAACAGAATTCTTAAATAAAGTATTTAAGGTTAGTAAAGCCTTCAGGGAAATGAGCCTGGTTTGAAAATCTAAATCTTTATTTTCATTTTTGAATACCTGTAATTAATTTGATCAATATCAATTCTAATGAATTTCTGGGTTTTGAAAATAATGCAAAAATACATACACACATAAATACATATATAAAGCTTTACCATAACATTAAGGTTCTTAATGATAAATTCTGGGAAAGAACCACAGAAATGAGTAGAGTTCTGAGAATACTGAACTCGCCTTACTGCAAATCTGATGCATTTCCAAAGTCCAGACTTCTAAACAAAATGAAATCATGCATTCGTCTTTGAAATCCTAAGTTCTATGTCCTTTTTTTTTTTTTTTTTTTTTTTTTTTTTTTTTTTTTTTTGAGACAGAGTTTCGCTCTCATTCCCCAGACTGGGGTGCAATGGCACAATCTCGGCTCACTGCAACCTCCACCTCCCAGGTTCAAGCGATTCTCCTGCTTCAGCCTCCTGGGTAGCTAGGATTACAAGCGTGCGCCACTATGCCCAACTAATTTTTGTAGTTTTAGTAGTTACGGGGTTTCGCCATGTTGACCAGGCTGGTCTTGAACTCCTGGTCTCAGGTCATCTGCCCACCTCGGCCTCCCAAAGTGCTGGGATTACAGGCATGAGCCACCACGCCTGGCCCCCAAAGTTCTATGTTCTTTTGGCTTTGGGTTTATTTATTTTATTACATTCCCATATGTAGTGTCAACTATACCTGACATTTTTCTTAAGAGTCAGACTTCCTATGGCTTTGCTCATTCCATGGTCTCTGCCTGGGAAAGGTAGGGTTCCTTATCTCCTTTTGCCATTCAATCCACCCATAAAACACTAGTTCCTCTGGGAGATTCTTCCTTGTCCCACAAGTAAGAAAAGACACTCTCTCCCGTGTATTCTCACAGCACTTTCTCCTTCCTGTATCTTCCGTTCATTGTCTTTCATCACAGCTGTCGACAATGTACTGTAAACTCCTGGAGGGCAGCACACTGCCTTACTCACCTTGCAATCAAGGTGAACTGATGTTATCAGGACTTAGGTAGACTGTTGTGTGATAAATACCCTTTTATCTTAATTCTATTTCAGTTTACTCTTAATGCAAAACAAAGTCTACATGGCAGGTCTTATAAGACTGTATTTTAGTTTTCTATACTTTCTCAGATTCTTCTGCCATGGGTCTGGTTTTACAGGGGGCAGCGTTTGCTCCTTCAGGGTTTCCAACACGGTTCTCAGGATTTATTCTGGAATTCTAGAGGCAAAACAACTCATTGCTGGGGAAAGTATCCATGAAAAATTTATGTCATTTATAATGAGGCTTAGTGGTAAATGTTTTTATATTCATATTGTGTAGCTAGTACTTTAAGCCTCAGAAATGCTTGCTATGCATTGATACTTTATTCAGGTGCCAAACCAAAAAGTATCTTTCTCAAAGTGCGTACGCTAATAGTATTTTGAAAAACACCCTAACATAAATTGCAGTGCAGAATGACATGACCTCATGTAAAAGACTTTCTGACTATCATCACTTTTCATTTAACATTTACTAGATGCCCTAGAGAGAAATTTCATTCTTTTTAGTAATGAACACTTTAAAAAAAAATCAAGCAGTATTACATAATGATTAAGACCAACTGCTTTAGAATTCAATGACCTAGTCTTGAATTCTTCTTCAGCTACTTATAGGGTGACTAACTCATCCTAGTTTGTCCAGGACACTCCCAGTTTAAACACTGAAGGTCCCACATCCTACAGAATCCTTTGGTCCTGGGCAACCTGAGGTGATTGGTCACCTTAGAAAGGTAATACCTTGCTCAAGTCACTGACTTTTCCCTAATTCTCAACTTCCTCAACTACAAAATGGAAATAATATTGCCTGTCTCATAGCGTTGTTTTAAAGCTTAAATGAGTTAATTCATGTACAGCTATTATCAGAGTGCTTAGCATATAGAAACGTTAAATAAATGTAGCTATTGTCATCCTTATTATTAGCCAGTAGAATTTTTTTTAACAGCGAGATATGTGGAGTTAAATGAAGGGAAAAGAACAGAGCCGTATTAGCATGTTAGTGGAAAGATTCTAATAAGGTTATCCCAGGGCTAAGCCTCCCCTCTTTCCATCCCTGAGTCATTAATAAGGTAGAAACTGGAGTGGGGAGTGGAGGTGCAGAGGATGTTTAGCCTTCTACACACAATCCAGAGCTCTGTGGTAGCAACGACCAGATCAAGAGCCAGGATGCATTCAACGTTCTAGGGGCAGAGTCACACCCCAGTTACCTCCAGTTGCCTGGCCCAAACAAGGGCAAGAAAGAGTATCTAAATCCTGATTTCAGTCACTGGATCATTACCACATCCTTAGAAGAGCTGTCTTAAAAGGTAACAAACTCCTGTCTTTGTGTTGCCAAAGAAAAGTCTATAACCAGGTAATGTCATTTATAGGGAATTTATCTTAAACATTTGTCAAGTTGTTCTTTGTAAATGTGGTCACTCAATAAAATGTATTGAACTCTTATTATAAGTGCTGGGTACTGTGCTAGGAATACAGAGATAACAGGACCATTCTTTCCCTCGAGTATCTCCCAGTCTCAATCATATCAATTAGTAAATAAGTGGAGATTCTAAAGTAGACATTTGGTAATACCATAAGAATTATGAAGACAAGCCGAACCTAATAACAATATAACAAACTTGATAGTTTTCAGTGTTGTTATTTAACTTCATCCATCTAATATATCAGTAGTCACTGACAGATAGTGTGACTATAATGCAAGGTAAACCACTGTTCAGTAAGATTGTCACTGGCTGGTTAACTGAAATATGTAGCTTTTCACATAAAGGCAACAGCTGTGGCAGGTGCAGAGCGATCAGATACTATGCTAGGGCTTTTATGCAAGTGTATAATATTTGCACTCAGGCCCATAGCAAAGGTAAGAAGAACAAAACAATGAAAACATAGGAAAAGAGAAAGAACTAAAGGAAGGCACCATAGGGAAATTTTAAATGTTGCATATTCTCTCTTTTTATCCTTTAGGTCTCAGTTTAAATGTCACCTCCTTATAGAGGCCTGAGCATCTTATCTAAAGTAACCCACCCCTCTCCACTGATAACTTTTTATTCTTTCTACTGTCTACTTGTTTCCTTCAATCACTTGTAATTCCCAGTCGTTTTATTTGCATGCTGTATTGGTTAGGCTAAGCTGCCATAACAAAGAAGTACAAAAATAGAATGGCTCAAGCAAGTAAAAGTGTCTCTCTGATTTATCAGTCCAGAGGTAGGTGAGTGGTCACGTAAGTGTCTGTACCAGGAGATCATTCAGGGCTCCATATTCCTTCTACTTAACACCCCTTTGGGTATTGCCTTCATCTGCATTGTCAGAACTGGTTCAACAAGACCATGTTCACAGTTTAGCCCATGGGGAGGGTAAAGAAAGAGGGAAGGGCAACCAGTTTCTTCTTTAAGCATGTGATCCAGAAGCAACACATATTGCTTTGATTCAAAACACAGTCACATGTCCACACCTAGGAGGAAGTTGGGAAGCATAGTCTTCAGCTGGCTGGCCATGTGCTAAAATTCCTTGGCAGGAAAGGTGGCAAGGGTGGGGACAGGACTTAGTAAAGGGAAGAAAGGCAGGAGAGACACTAGGGGACAATTTAGCAGGCTCTGCTATGCCTGCATAATTATGTTTTTGGTTTTGTTGTTGTTGTTGTTGCTGTTGTTTGGTTCTGTCCTCCATGGGACTGGAGACTATCTGTTTCATTCCTTGTTAAATCCCCAGAAACTAGAATAAGTACCTACCACATAGTAGGTGCTCAGTGCCTACTGATATACTGGGATGAATGGAGTTAAATAACTAAATACTGACACTATCAAGTTTGTTTTATCATTATTATATTTGTCTTGTCTTCACAATTCTCATAATGTTACCAAATATCCACTTTAGGATTTCCACTTATTTACTTATTGGCATGACTGAGACTTTAAGCACCTAGCATGGTGACTGGCACATAGCAGGTATTCAACACTCTTTCCTTCCATTTCTTCTAGTCCGGAAGAAAAGATCCACATACAGGATATAAAAATATGATAAGAAATAATATTGAAACTGTTGTCTTGCCATTCAAGGAAGAAATCTGAAGCATTATCACTTAAAAATACTCTTAAACCTTATCATGGGGTCATCTGATAAACAACAACCAGCATCTAGGAGACAACTGGATAGCTCTGTTTGAACCTCTAGTTTCTTCCCCAAGTATAAGAGCAGCTACCTTACCAGCTTACAGTTAAGTAGAAAATAATATGTTGAACAATACATATGAGTTTGGGGCAGAAATAATAAAAACAAAGGTAAAATAGAAAGTATTCCTTGACTCTGGCCTGTTTCTACACACTTAGGACAGGAAAATTTGATTCTCTGTTTTCTGTCCAGCTGCTCTTTTCAATAAGCATTTATTTTGAAAACTACTTTGTGTCGAGGTACAGATTAAATTCTAGGTAATTGTTAATGAATTTTTTTTTTTTTTTTTTATGGAGTCTCACTCTGTCACCCAGGCTGGAGTGCATTGGCA
The DNA here is from genome assembly GCF_049350105.2 of Macaca mulatta. Lineage (NCBI taxonomy): Eukaryota > Metazoa > Chordata > Mammalia > Primates > Cercopithecidae > Macaca > Macaca mulatta. Next base: position 132,890,212 of record NC_133412.1, on the reverse strand, counting down.
TGATCTCTGCTCACTGCAACCTCCACCTCCCTGGTTCAAGCAATACTCCTGCCTCAGCCTCCCAAGTAGTTGGGACTACAGGTGTGTACCACTAAGCCCAGCTAATTTTTGTATTTTTAGTAGAGATGGGATTTCACCATATTGGCCAGGCTCATCTCGAACTCCTGACCTCGGGTGATCCACCCTCCTAGGCCTCCCAAAGAGCTGGGATTACAGGCATGAGCCACCCATGCCCAGCCGAGTTTTTTTTTTTTTTTTTTTAAAGCATCAAATGCAACTGACTTTTGTTTGTGGCCCAATCTGTTCATTCAGTCCTTAACTAGTACAAAGCACAATCTTTAGGAGTCATGATTAGAGGACGCCAAACACCAGATGTTGGAGATAATGTCTTACAGATTATTTTTAGGCGTTTAAAAAAAAAAAAAAAAAAAAAAAAAAAAAAAACCATGAGCATTTAATACTTATACTGAATTATTGACATAGTAATTGGTTGCTGGTTCTTTTCCAGAACACATTTGGTTTTGGCTTCTGTTTACATTTTATAAAATCTTACAGAACAAAGAAATGCAGTATCTTTTGCAAGCTCTTATTTATTTATGGTTTTACCTAGACCATTTTAACTCACATACAAGCTTGTTTTGATGTCTATTTTGCCTTCAAACATGACAGATTCATGTCAGACTACTCAAAAAGGATGACTGTAAGCTAGTATCCAAAATTTAGATGGAATATATAGAAATCCAAATAACTATCTGAATTTGTTGGCTGAACATCAAAGCATCAACACTTCTGTCCATGGAAATTCATGACCTATTCTTTAGCCTGTATAAATTCTCCACATCCTTCAAGATGGAGAGGTCTCTTAAATCTCTTCAGGTCTGTGAAACTTCCCTAACCAGGCACTTCTGCAGTAAAAGGACTTTTGTTTGAATTCATCTTTTCCAGTCTCTTTAAAGGTGACCCTGTTGGGGAGCCTAGAGCTCCAGGCTATACTTAAATGCACTATTTTTTTCATAGTATCTACTTGAAGCTCTTTTTATCTTAGTCTTTGCATTATTGAATCCTACTCCTTCTTTGTTTGTTTTTTTTTTTTCTCCTAGTTCTTCCAGCTTAACACAAAGAACAGCATTTTACAAGGCAACTTTAAAATAATGCAAAGTAAAAAATGAAGTAAAAGACATTTTAAAATATTTTACATCTCTGGACTTCAATGATCTTATCAAAAAATCATGTACTCAAAAGATACTCATTGCAGCATTGTTTAGAATAGCAAAAGAATTGCTGACAACATAAAGAGGAATGCTTAAATGAATTGTAGAACATTCATTTCATGGAATACTGACTTTTAAAAATATAAGGTAGATCTTTGTCTACTGAAATGTAAGTATGGCCCTGGTACAGTGTAGGAGGTAGAAAGCAAATGTTGAAGATAATTATCCCATTCATATAAAAGATAATAAAATTTCTAAAACTCTCCAAATAATATCTGTTGTGGTTTCTGAGGAATAGGGGTAGAAACAGGGAATTTTTCTCTTAAACTTATATACTTCTATTTTTAAAAAAATGTTGTAGTGATTATTTGTAATGTTTAAAACTTCACAAATGCATTTGGTGTAACCCCCGAACCTGAATGCTACCATTTTGGAAAGTCATTATTGGACTACTTGTTCCCAGTCACCTCTATGCTCTAAAACAGTCACTGGATCCTTGTTTCCCACAATTTTCTAATACCCTCACAGTGACTTCATAACCCTCACCACTCCCTCTGGCCTGAGTTACTATGGCTCCCTCAGCTCTCATATTTGTGTAGGAATTCCTTCCCACTCATTACTTCACCTTTGGTTTTGCTATTAGTTCTGCCCCTAAAATGGCTTCCTGCTATTTCCCTCTGCCTGTCAAAAATCATATGTATTTTCAAGGCCCCAGTGCAAGTCTCACTTTTCTCACAAGAGCAAACCAAATTCCTAAAACAATGTATTTTTCTTTTTATCATCACCTAGGTAGGTTGCACCAGGAGAATGTAGTATTTTAACCATTCCTTAGAATGTACAGTTGATTAAAATTTTGTGTTAATGTCACAAATTGTGCATCTTTTAAATTTATTGCTTATAATGTATTGCCCTTTTTCTTCCTGGAGATAAAAGAAAAGAGAGAAGAAACTAAATCTTGATGTAGTTTCCTGACTGAGCATTCAGAGTCACTTGGATCAATATTCCCAAACTCTGGCTCATCAACAGCTGAATTATTGTCTTGCTTTAAACACAGAGTTTACCTCGGCTTATAGATCAGATAGCTCAGAGGAGCAAAATGAATGCTGCTATTGATAAAGGACATTAATCTTTCTTGTCATTTTCGTTGATTAGTATGGCTACCTCTGGGGCACGTCTTCTGTACACTCAGTATAATAACTTCTATGCTATATTCTGATTTTGAGTACACGGGGAGAGAGAGAGAGTTAAAGTCAAAGGGTTTGCCTTTGAGTCTACCAAGTGGTATGTCCTGAATTCCAGGTTTATGCTATTTGTCCCAAGATGTCATTCACATTTTCTATTTTTATAAATTACATTCCAACATGACATTATGTTTGTAATGAGGAATGCTCAAAATACAAAAGTAAATTTCAAATGTCTCATGACCAGCAGAACATGTGAGTTAGATTTTGAAAACTTGAACAAGAAGGCAAGGCATACTCTGTTTAAAGGCAAAATAGTGGCTAATGATAATTACATTTCAAAATAAAAACATTGTCCTTTGCACAAGTACCTCAAAAAGGTGTTAAGCCCATGAGTTTTTGAACTCAGAAAAATATGTTTTACATACACTTTCTTGACACAATCCTTAACAAATTTTATAAGAAATGAATATTGATCAGCTATTGAATTAACTTGAGCAGAGATTCTTTCTACTTTACTGCTTCATTAGTTGTGATGTGACGGCAAATTCAGATCCATCTAGTTTAGCTTGAGAAGCCTGCCACAAACCATCCAGTCTCCTTTAATCATCACAACAATTCCAAGAATAGTGCGGATAGCATCAGCGTTGGAGTCATATTGCCCTAAATCTGAGTTCTGCTTCTGCCGCTTCTGGCTGTCTTCCTAATAACAAGTTCGTTAACCTCTCTAAGCTTCAGTTTCTTCATCAGTAGTATGGGTGTGGTTAAACAAAAGGTCTTATAGACTGTTAAAACATGAAATGAGATCATGTATTTAATGCTCTCATTTAGCACATAGTGAGCATATATTTTAAATGTTAGTTGTTGTTGTTATCCTCCTTTTGCAGGTGGGGACATCGGGCCTTCCTATAAGTTTAATGACTTATTAAAGGTCAGTGATTTGATGGGGATGTCCAACCCCAGACCAGTAATTCGATGGGGATGTCCAACTCCAGGACTCTGATGCCTGTGATTTTTCTACAATGGAATGCTGTAACCATGAAGCATACCACACCATACACCATGCTATGCCCTGCTGCATCATCCCATGCTCCTTGTCACGTCATGCCACAGCACAGCACACACACCCTACTGCCTACCATGTCATGCCACACCACAGCATGCCACACCACACCACATACCACATACCACATCACACCACATTGTCTGCCATGTCATGTTCCTAACAGCATTACCCCTTTAGTAATCATCCTCATTTGCTTGCTCTATGTGCTTCCCAAAGGATACCACTTTCCATGATATTGCTTTAGATCCCAGAGACCTATGTTCAATTCCCAGCACTGGCACAAAATCCAAGGCTTTCAGCAGAGGATGCAGGCCTCTGGCACAAGTCTGTGACCACCAGAGGAAGGGCACCTTTCTTTTTTACCAAGACATGGCATGGGCTGGCTGTACCCCTACAAGGGATGGTCCTGTGCTGTGTGGCCCTGGATTTCCCTTAATAAAACACATTCTATTGAGAAACCCCAACTCTGGCTTTAGCTTGATCTGTGGATTATTCCAGACTGTGGTAGATTCCCTTTCTAGGGTCTTCTTCAGTCTGTTTTCAATGGTAGATGTATTAGTCTGTTCTCATGCTGCTAATAGAGATATACCTGAGACTTGGTAATTTATAAAGGAAAGAGATTTAACTGACTCATAGTTACACATGGCTGGAGAGGCCTCACAATCATAGCAGAAGGCGAATGAGAAGCAAAGTCCCATCTTACATGGTGGCAGGCAAGAGAAGGACTGAGCAAAATGGGGAAAGCCCCTTATAAAAACCATCAGATCTCATGAGACTTATTCACTACCACGAGAACAGTATGGGGGAAACTGCCCCCATGATTTAATTATCTCCACCTGGCCCTGCCCTTGACACATAGGGATTGTTACAATTCAAGGTGAGATTTGGGTGGGGACACAGCCAAACCGTATGAGGGTCTAAGACAATTAGCATGAAAATTCTTTGCTTCTGACTTTAATGTCTTTCAAATTTATGAGATACACCCAGTGCAGTGGCTAAAAGTGCATTTTGAAATGATGCAGTTGTTTAAAAACACTGACAACTTATGTACTGGCATGTTTTAGTTGGCCACAAATGCAACATAGCTAATAGTGTGGGCAGTGGCTATAAAAATCTGTGAATAAAAATAGGAAATTTAAGTCAAGGGACTCAACACTAGGAGAGGAAATAGTCTCACTGCCCCTCTGTATCATTATTGTCCCTCTGAATCATTCGGTATCATTAGGTCCAGGTCATATTTTAGAGGGACCAGGATGAACTACCGTGTATTCTCTGGTTGGAACTGGCACGATGAGTCTGGAAACATATTCACTGATTTGTTCTATAAGTACTTACCAAACAAAAATCTAGATGTCAGGGGTGTGCTTAGCACCAGGGAAAAGTGAAGCACATGGTTCAGCTCATGTTTCTTATGAGCTCACAGTGCAGGGAAAACAAAACATGTGAAGAAGAGGATGAAGAAGGTTCTAATCTGAATGTTGAGAACCTAAGACAGGCCATAGCTGTCTTCAAATGTTTGAAACTCTGTCATGTGGAAGAAGGAAGCTGGGCTGGAGGTTCCCATCATAATTTGTGCAATACTCATACTATCATCCTGTATTGTTTTCTTTTTCTTTGTTTTTAAATGAAATTAAAGTTTTAAAGAGTAATACATTGATTTGGTTGAAAAGGGAAAATAATTTTTAAAAAGAAGTGTACGCAGTGAGAAAATCTCCCTTCCACTTCCGGTCTCCTATCCCACCTCCATGGTGAATAATTGGTTTCTTGTGTATTCTCTCAAGTGTTTTCTTTGTGCAGATATGAACAAATACAAACATATATTCTTATTCCTCTTTTTCTTACATGAGAGTTAGTATTCTATATATCTGCATCTAGATATCTATAACTATAAATCTATACACACATATTCTGCAACTCACTTTTTCACTTAATATTTATCTAGAAATCTTCAATACATGGAGATTGTCTTCACTCTTGTACAGCTACACAGTGTTCTATGTATAGAAATACATTGTTTAGCTAGGCTTTGTTGATGGATATTTGATTCCAATTTTTTTTCAACTTACGCTACAACATACGACCTTTTATGTATTCATTTTGTACATGGGCAAATGTGTCTATGGACTAATTCCTGTAAGAAGGTTGCTGGTTCCAAGAGCAAATACATTTGTAATCTGGATAGGAATTCCCAAATTGCCTCCCATTGGGGTTATGGCGTATTGTACTCCTCCCAGCCTCCTCCTAATATGAGAATGCCTGTTGCCCTCCAACCTCACTAAAGAGTGTGTTGCCAAACTTCTTTGAATTTTTTCCAAACTGATAAGGAAGAAATGTCATTTCAGGGATTTTTCAATTTGCATTTTTATGTTCAGGGTCATACATCTTTTTCCCTGCAAAGTGTTTGTTTATATCCTCTATATATTTTTTTTACTGCCACAATATTTTTAATTACGTACAAAGGTCTGATATGGCACCCAGGGACCCATTTCACCCACTGCTCTGTTTGGCCGCCAGTCTTTTGTCTCTCTCTTCAGCAATGGTGAGGCGGATACCCTTTCCTCGGGGAAGAGAAATCCATGGTTTGTTGCCCTTGCCAATAACAAAAATGTTGGAAAGTTGAGTGGCAAAGCTGTTGCCATTGGCATCTTTCACGTGAACCACGTCAAAAGATCCAGGATGCCTCTCTCTGTTGGTGAGCACACCAATTCTTCCCAGGTTAGCACCTCCGGTCACCATACACAGGTTACCAGTGTCGAACTTGATGAAATCAGTGATCTTGCCAGTCTCCAAATCAATCTGAATGGTATCATTCACCTTGATGAGGGGATCGGGGTAGCGGATGGTGCGGGCATCATGAGTCACCAGATGAGGGATTCCTTTTGTGCCCACAAAGATCTTTCTCACTTTGCATAACTTGTACTTGGCCTCCTCAGGTGTAATACGATGTACAGCAAAGCGACCCTTGGTGTCATAGATCAGACGGAAATTCTCTCCCGTCTTGTCAATGCTGATGATATCCATGATGAATCCAGCAGGGTAGGTTATATCAGTTCGGACCTTGCCATCGATCTTAATGAACCGTTGCATGCAAATCTTCTTTACTTCATCTCCTGTCAGGGCATACTTAAGTCTGTTCCTTAGGAAAATGATGAGGGGGAGACACTCTCTCAACTTGTGGGGACCGGTGGATGGACGAGGAGCAAACACACCAGTCAATTTATCCAGCATCCAATGCTTTGGAGCTACTACCCGCTTCAGATGCTTCTTGGGACCACGAGCCATGGCTGTGTTAGGCAAGGAAAGAGGACCTCCGTCTTCTGGTGTGCGTAAAAATTGGGCCCCCTCTATTTTTTTTTTTTAATGGAGCGATAGTCTTTTTATTCCTGATTTCTAGGAACTCTTTATATATTAGGGGAATTTCCCCTTATGTGCTGTATTGCTTTTTAATTATTTGTTGAGGTGTCTGTTTTCACTAATAGATGAAGACAAAACCGGGACTAAAGCCTGGAAGCAACAGTGAGATACTTTGGGGTTCAATTTTAAAAATAATAATGAGCCCTTAATAAGTGTCATGTATGACTTTCAGTGCTTTGATTCTACTATCTCATTTAGTCTCCACCATAATTCTTTGAAATGGCTATTATTATAAACAGATGAGACAGAAGCACAAAGATATTAGATAATCTGTCCAGGGTCACACAGCTAGTAAATGGGGGAGTCAGTATTCAAAGCCATGCATTTGAACCCAGGACCCAGGCTGGTAATTACAACATTTATTAAGTGTGCAGAGCAAGCAATAAGATCACATTAATGGAAATGTTTAAAATAAGGTTGGGAGATGGATACTTCTGAGTCTTGTGGATAAGTTCCTAAGATTGGGAAGGCCTTGCACTAGATGACCTGAAGAAGCTCTTCCAATCCTTCTTTGTTTTTTTCTGACAATGCCATGCCTGACCAAAAAGACGAATCAGGATATATGATGTACCATATGGGACCTGTCTGCTCCCAATATGATCCATCAGCAGACACTGCAACCCACTCAGCATCACTTCTGCTGCATCCAAGGGCACCTGAGCTTCCATTTACAAGCAATGATTTTGTAATAGACTTTGGGGGCACACTAGGTTACTAAGTCTATGTACATATGAGAATGTCCTTCATTTTGGTGCTTTGCACATAGTAAGCATTCAGAAATTTTTTTCATTGAATTAACACATGATTGATGGTAAAGCTTATTCCAAAGGCTCTTGAATGTGACTCAATCAGATGGCAACATGGAGGTAATAATCCAGTAATTGCTTTGCACAGACTGTGCAAAGATATGAAGATGTATATGAAATGTTTCTTAACAAGTGTATAGAAAAAGACAACTCACAACAAAGGCAGGAAAGCCAATGAGTCCCAGATGAATGGTCATGACCCTTGGGGTGGAGATGAAGAAAACACTGAGGAGTGGGGTAACAGGAAAAAACTTCCCAGAGGAGGCGGGACTTCACCAGAGATGTTATTTGGATTTGGAAAGAGTGATTTGGAAAGAGCGAAGGAGCCTTTCAATTGGGGAGAAGGGCTTGAGCAGAGGCACTGAAGTAGAAAATCTTACGTTATGTTTGTGGGCTTAAGCAGTTGTGTTTTTTGTGCAGTCTCAGAAATAAAACCCTAAAGGCAGGCTGGGACCCTGCTGAAGCGGATCCTGAATTCTAAGCCAAGGGTTAGGCAAAGATGGTCACAGTAGGCTTTGAAATAGAGAAGTGACGTGGTAATAGTGCTGCTTTGGGGAGATGAATATGTCAGCCATGTGCAGAGTAGTGCAGGGTGAAAAGAGGTGAGGCTGGAAGCTGGAGAACACTTAGGAAACAATCACAGTACTCCTGAGAGAAGGTGATAAGTGTCTCTCTAGGGAGGTAGCCATGGAATGGAAAGAAAGCTATAAAAAGAATTATGGGTGATTCCAAATATATGACATTTTGGACTAGGCAAAATTGTGGAGACAGTAAAAGGATTGGTGGTTGCTGGGGTTAGGAAGGAGGAAAGGATGAATAGGCAGAACACAGGAATTTGGTGGAAGTGAAAATATTCTATATAATACTGTTATGGTGTATGTATGTCATTATACTTTTGTTCAAACCCAGAATGTACACCACCAAGAGTAAACTTTAATGTAAACTACAGACTTTGGGTGATGATATGTTGTTGTAGATTCATCAGTTGTAACAAATATACCATGTGTCTTGGTCAGTTAGGGCTGCTGTAACAAAACACCATAAACTAGGTGGCTTATAAGCAGCAAACATTTATTTCTTACAGTTTTGGAGTCTAGAAAGTCTAAGATCAAGGCACTGGTAGATTCAGTGTCAGGTGAGGGCCCACTTTCTGGTTCATAGATGGCATCTCCTCTCTGCATCCTCAAGTAGTGGAAGAGACAAAGGCGCTCCCTTGGGTCTCTTTTATAAGGGCACTAATCCCACTTATGAGGGCTCTGTATTAGTCCGTTTTCACACTGCTAATAAAGACATACCCAAGACTGGATAATTTATAAAGGAAAGAGGTTTAATTGACTCACAGTTCTAAATCATGGGGAAGGCCTCACAATCATGGCAGAAGACAAAGGAAGAGCAAAAGGATGTCTTACATGGTGGCAGGCAACAAAGAGAGAATGAGGACCAAGCGAAAGGGGTTTCCCCTTATAAAACCATCAGGTCTCATGAAACGTATTCACTACCATGAGAACAGTATGGGGGAAACTGCCCACACGTTTCAATTATCTCCTACCAGATCCCTCCCAAACATGCGGGAATCATGGGAGCTACAATTCAAGATGAAATTTGGGTGGAGACACAGCCAAACCATATGATCTTCTCACCTCCCAAAGGTCCCATCTCCCAATACTATCATCTTTGGGGTTAGGATATTAACACAGGAATTTTAGGGCAACACAGACATTCAGACCACAGCAGCTTGTGTGGAGGCAGGGGCATATGGGAAATCTCTGTACCTTCCTTGCAATTTTGCTGTGAACTTAAATCTGCTCAAAAAATAGTAAGAATAAAGTATTTTTTTTAAAAAGAAAGGGCTGGGTGCAGTGGCTCATGCCTGTAGTCCCAGGTACCTGGGAAACTGAGGCGGGAGAATTGTTTGAACCCGGGAGGTCAAGGCTGCTGGAGTTGTGATGGTACCACTGCACTCCAGCCTGGGCAACAGAGAAAAAAAAAAAAAAAAATTATAGGGACTGGCTAGATAATTCTATGTGGGGGGAGGGAGCAAAAGAGCTATTGAAGTGCAAACGAATTTATAATACACGTTTTTTGCTATTATCCATGTTATACATAGCATTGAGGGAATCTGACCAAGAACAATTATTTTTCTCTTTAGAAATCAGAGAGCAAAATTCTATCAGCAAATGATAAATAGAAAGATGTTTGGGGATAGCCCCTGTTTTTGTTCCAAGGTAATTATTTACATAGTAAAGGTAGCTTAGAGCCCTCTCTGATTGGAAACATTAGGAGCAGAATACATTTAAATTTAAATTAGTTAGGTGAATTGGAAGGTAGTGGTGGTGGTTGCATAACTATTAGTATACAAACACTACTGAATTGTACACTTTAAAAGAGTGAAATTTATGGTATATGAATTACATATCAATAAACCTATTCTTCAAAACAGCAAAGGAATGTCTATATAGGATTTTAGGCATCTTTTCTTAAGATCTAAGTAAATTATAAATAAGTGTTCATCTCTACCATTTCCCTAAAAAAGATTCTTTCTCAAGACCACAGAATCACATTTCCATCTTTAAACAGCAGGCAAAAACAAATAAACAAGATCCAAAACATGATTCCAAGCTTATCAGAACTTTCACCATCATTTCATCTCAGTGCTCTGCAACTTTATGCTTTCCAAGGTACTACTGAGGACTCTGAAAAAGATTTAGACCCTAGTCTGTCTGCTAAAGCAATTATTTTTCCTTTAAGAGAATTTTTTGCTAAAGTGAAAACATCCTAGGCAATGCAAATCTTGGCCCTTCATAGAGAAGAGAACAACTTGCTGAATCATTTTTATTGAATATTAATTATGCAAAACCAAAAGCGAAAGTTATAATTCTGGCAGACAAGCTTTAAATAAGGCAGTGAGTTGAGGAAAGAGTAGTTGCTCATATTCTTAAACCCCCAAACATGTTCATCAGCTTTGGCTTAGTCTTTTGCTAGAGAATGCAGGCTCTTTTTATTTTTAACTCTCTTAACTAACCATACAGATAAAACTGATTGAAAATGGGTGTACCTGGATTTCTCAGTACCCATTTGTCATGTTAAATCACAGTCCACTTAATTTGAGAAAGAGGATGTTTTCTAGGTGACATAGAGCTTCCTAGAGTCTCTCTGGCATATTCATCCCTCATGGAGGACTCTGTTGTCAAATGTATCACAGCCTCCAGACTGTGGGCCTGCTGAAAAGGTGAGTGGGAGTGTTCAGGGAAAAAGCCTCCCAGCCTAACCTCTGTGCAGGCTGCTGCTATCCATCACATGGGCAGCTGAGGGCAGGGGATTCTGGGAAAGGTGAATGCAGATTTACTTTCGGTCATTGATTCTGGCTTTTAATTCTTGAATTTTAACATGCACCTTCCTCTGCACTGTCATTACAGTTTTTTATTATGCCCACACTTTAAAAAAAAAAATTCTCAATTTAATAGGACTAATGTCCCCTATACCTGTTAATATTGGCTGTATTCAAACAATAATTGGCATTTTTGTTTCTCTAATTCCAGGGAGAAGGGTAAACCAGATGTTTGTCTAATGGAGCATTTCTATCTCTGTTCTCAGAAAACCTTTTTGTATAATTTGTTATTTATTTTTCTTTCTGGCATTTTCTGTCTCCATTTCAGTGCAGTAAGAGGAGCTTTATAGAGTTGTGGAAGTACAACCTTAAACCATAAGCTCCTTATCTCAACCCTAGCAAGTCAGAATAGGCTCTGTCCACAGGAAGAAGGCTCATCTGTAGGCACTTAACCCTCTCATTCCTTTTCTATCTGTAGTTTTGGTAAATTTCAGCTTTTTGTGCTCAAGTCAGTCATCATCACAGTCATGACAGGATCTATGTCCATTGAAAGTACTTAATGAACCGCCACCTGCTCATGGAGCTGTGAAGACAGCATGGCCTTGGACTCTGGGGACTTAGCATCTAAGGCAGACCCCAGAGAGCATGGGTGTGGACTGGATACATGAAACTCCTTCTGGCCCAATCTACCGTGAGAGGTATTAGAGATAAAGGAAGAAACTAACGAACAGATGGTAATATGTTGGAGATGAATAGAGTTCTCCCTGAAAAATAGAGATAGTAAGAAAATCAACAGCTCTCATTTATTGAATGTGTACGATGTATCAGGCAAAGATCTAAGGGCATTATCTCATTTAGTCCTCCTAGCAGCCCAATAAGGTGGGAATTATTGTTGTCATATCTTAAAGATGAATAAACCAAGGCTCTAAGAGGCTAACTTGCCCAACGTCTCACAACTGCCAGTTAGTGGTAGAACCAGAATACAAACTGCCTAAGCTATGGATCACCAATTGAATGAACTCCATTCTGTGAGGATGAGTCAGCGTTAAGAACTATTAATAGAATTTTAGGATTAAAGCTTTTCCTTGAGAAAAGTAGAATCATCTTCAGCAAGTCATTGTTGTCACCCTATCCCTTAGTGTTGCCAGAGAATTTTTAAAATAAAACACCTACCCTTTATGAGATTACTGAATTTGTCTGCCTCATGATGAGTGTTTCTGACCTCTGCATCAGTAGATTAAAAAGCTTCACTTTTATCAACACATATTGGGATTTAATGGCAATAGTTTCAGCTTCTTTTCATCCTTCTCCTACTTAGCTTTTGACTAGAAGTAGTGGCCTGTGAATCCTTCAGTTTTTATTATAAGTACTTTTTTGAAGTTAATATAAATTGAAATTTTGAAAATCAATGCCATTTTAAATGCATCCAGGTAACTGAATTAGCTGTGTCCTCCCAGAACAGCTACCTCCCAAGAGGGCATCTGTAGGTTAACACAGCGACTGTCAAGGTACATTTGCCTCTGTGTGAATTAGACCTCTAGATGGTCCAGGAAACAGCTGCAGAGCAATATCTGAGGAAATCAGATATTCCACAGAATCCTTGGTTATGTGGCCATTTCTAGTCTAGACAAGGCACTTTTATTTAGTGGATTTGTATTTAACAATATGGCAATGTGGGTTCCTACCTGGGGCAAATGGCTTGTGCTCTCTCAGTTCCCACATCTGCCAGCTCTGCAGGAAGTGCTGACAAGAATTAATTGGCTTTCCTGGGCCCTCAGGCGCAGTTCTGCTTCTCAGTTCCAACAATCCCCACAGGACTCTGCTCCAACATAATTTACTGTCTAGGAGGAGTTTCTGTTTACAAGAGTTCTAACTGATAGGCACCATATCACGTGTATATATTTTTAAATTCAGTGAGTTAGAACCTTGAGAATTTTTCAGGGTATTTAGCTCAATTTTTTAAAATGGGACATAACTACATTCAAAGTATTTGAACTATTCTTTGTTTTTATGATGATTCTAATACGATCCCGTCTAAAATGTGTGAAAACAGTTTTAAAAATAAAATGTGTCATTTACGCAAATAACTTTGCTCCTCTTCTCTTCCTCTAGCTGGCAGTATTTTTAGAGCGTGGTAAAGGGGTCCTTCCAATTTCATACTGGGTTTTCTGAGCAAGACAGAGCTGGTAGGGTAGGAATGGGACTTCTTCCCAATTGTGGATTATATTTATAGCCTCTCAATAATATTTTATTTATAGAATAATATAGATGTCATTTAGATTCTGTTCCCTCAATTATTACTGTACATCTTAGAAGCCCCTGTTCTCAGAGGCATCACCTTGGGGGAAATTATATTGATTCTGTTACACAGGAAAGCAATAAGTTAAAAGGAAGTTGTGTCACACTACAGTGGTAGCCAATTAGTATAAAAATCATGGAAAGTTGGAAGGGAATTCTGCAGTTGTCTCATCCAACTTTCTACAAAGTACTGGTTTCTGTCTAGACAAACACTGGGTCTCTCTCTGCCTGTGTCTACCATGATCAGAATACTCTTGTTCTGAGAATACTGTCGCTCTATTTCATTGTTGGATAGCTCACATTGTAGACTCTTTTTTGCACGATAGATTTAAAATGTCCTCTTTGTAATTTGCATTAATTAGTTGTAGCTTGTTCTCAGTAGCTGCACAGAATAAGCCCACTCATTAATGGATTGATTGAACAGTCCATTTATTTATATTCATTTTGAATTGGATGCTTACTATGTGCAATATAGTGTGCCATACATAAGCATCAAACTCCAGGAGCTGACAGTTTGGAAGAAGGTAATATGGACATATATAAACTGTATGTGATACATGCTACATGAGCAGTATAAATTCAGTGCTATGAGAATGAAGAGGGAGAACAATAGGATGGGATCAGGTCCTGCAGGCATTCGTCAGTGCTGTGATCTGAACATTTGTGCACCCCCATCCCCCACAAAAATTCATATGTTAAAATCCTAACCCCCAAGGCAATGATATTTGGAGGTTGGGCCTTTGGGAGGTGATTAAGCCACAAGGGCAGAGCTCTCATGAATGGGATTAGTGACCTTATAAAAGTGGCCCCAGAGAGAATCCCTCACCTTTTCTACCATGTGAAGTTACAGCAAAAAGATGGCCATGTAGGAAGTGGGCCCTCACCAGACACTAAATCTGCTGGCACCTTGATCTTGAACCTCCCAGCCTCCAGAATAAATTTCTGTTGTCTATAGTCTACATAGTTTATGGTCTTTTTGTTGCAACCGCCTAAATGGACTAAGACCGTCAGCATATTCATCATGGAGATGGTGACATTTAAAGATCCTTATGTTTAATGGCTTGAGATTGAAGGGCGGAGGTTTGGATGTGGAGGTTGGAAGGATCCAGTGTTGAAGAAGTGTTGGGTAGTTTCTATTAGTGGAGATTAGAATTTGAATTGGAGAGTTGAAGACAGGGCTGGAAAAGCTGGTCAAGTGAGTGTGAGACTGTGAAGGGCTTTGTATGCCTGGAGTGGAGGGTGAGAGGAATGGTGGCAACAGGGCTGTGACCAGGTGGAATTCACATCGTCTCAAATGCCAGGCTGCAGAGTTTAAGAATTATCCAGCGAGGCAGTGCAGAGCCCAGGGGCTGGGCACTGAGCAAGTGACACTTGTGTTTAGTGAGATAACTCTGGTGGGAGGAGACAGTGGTCTAGAGGGATATGCAACAGGCCAAGTAGAGGTAATCAGAGCCAGGAGCCCTGTTGTGGCCTCTGCAGTGGGGGAATTGAGTGAGATTTGCATGATAATGACTGAGACACAGCCTTGGAAACCAAATAAACCACCTACTATGTCTTCTCCAGGTTCCCTTTCTCACTCGCCACCTCTCCAGACTATTCATTTATATGGACAAACCCCTTCTCTCCTCACTTTCTGGTGAATAATTACTTATTAACACTTGCAAACAGTTCCAAATAACTGGTAGAGAATCCTAGGATCCAAATATCTGTAGTGAAATATCTATCTCAGGTTGATTTTCCTGCCTCCAGTGAGGTCTACATATAAGTTGAGCCCATATAATGAAAGAAGCTTTAATAATTGTTCAGGATAAATGTGTGTGTGCACCCATGGATTTAAATTTAATAGTTGTTTTCTCTGGTGTTCTGTCTATCCTTAGGCAATAAGGGCAATCTTTATTATTATTCCTTTTGTTACTGAGATTTTTTGGTCTAACTTGAAAAGAGGGGCTGCCATATGCAAAAAAAAAAAAAAAAAAAAAAAAAGTATAATGAGAAGCCTAGCTGAGATGTATAGATTTGAACTGGTCTGTTGCTCACAAAATTAAGTCACTTTTTAAATGAAGTATCATTAGCAATTTGGGAGAATCTTCTAACCTGTCTTCTCACACAATACTGATATTTGTGCTTAATTCTAAACTTCAAAATTACTTTCCTTGGCCAGGTGGGATTATCATGCCAGTAATCCCAGCACTCTGGGAGGAGGCCAAGGCAGGAGGATCACTTGAGCCCAGGGGTTCAAGACAGGCCTTGGCAACACAGTGAGACCACATCTCTAAGAAAAATTGAAAACACAATTAGCCAGTCATGCTGGTTGCATGCCTGTAGTCCCAGTTACTTGGGAGGGTGAAGTAGATGGATCTTTTGAGCCCTGTCGGTTGAGGCTGCAGTGAGCCAAGATCATGCCACACTACACTCCATCCTGGGTGACAGAGCAAGACTCTTTCTCAAAAAATATATATATATATGGCCCAGCGTGGTGGCTCATGCCTGTAATCCCAGCACTGGGGAGACCATGGTGGGAGGATCACCTGAGGTCAGGAGTTCGAGACCATCTGGCCAACATGGCAAAACCCTGTCTCTACCAAAAATACAAAAATTAGCTGGGTGTGGTGGCACATGCCTGTGATCCCAGCTACTCGGGAGGCTGAGGCAAGAGAATTGCTTGAAGCTGGAAGGCAGATGTTTCTGTGAGCCAAGATCGCTCCACTGCACTCCAGCCTGGGCAACAGAGTGAGACTCTGTCCTCCGCCCCCCAAAACAATCACTTTCTCTTATTTTGCAAATATGTGTTGAGTACCTACTATTCATCAGGCCCTGTTTGAGGTGCCTATATTGGTGAACAAAATAGTCAGAAATTCCTGACCTTATGGAGCTTACCATGCTGTGTGTGTGAGTTTCCTTATTTTGCAAATATGTGTTGAGTACCTACTATTCATCAGGCCCTGTTTGAGGTGCCTATATTGGTGAACAAAATAGTCAGAAATTCCTGACCTTATGGAGCTTACCATGCTGTGTGTGTGAGTTTCCCTAGCAAGAGGGGACAATCAATGCATAATAAATATGTTAATTATACAGTATTTAAGAAGGAGATAAGCAATATGGGAAAAAGAAAAATCAGAGAAGTGTAGAGGAGAATAGGATTGCCAGGAGTGGGGAGGGGAAGGCAAGTTGAAATTTGAGATGGAGGGTTAGGGTCATTTTTCTTAAAACAGTGACATTTGAGCAAAGATTTGGGGGTGAGAGAATTAGGGATATAGGTATCTGGGAGAAGAGAGTTCCAAGAAAAGGAAACAGGTAGTGCAGAGTGCTGAGGCAGGAAAGTGCTAGAACGGTGAAGAGGCTTTGTGCTTTTCCACTGCCCATAGGAGAAACAATAGCTTGTGCAACCAAAAAGAAAACTAGGAAAAGACAAAAGTTGTTTGTTTGTAATAATGCTGAGTCAACATTACCTGGAAAAAAAAACAAAAACAAACACCTCACAGACTGACTTAACCGGGGCAAAGGGCATTAGGGGAGGTTTCTTGGCTTCCAGGTTACTTGGGTGTGAATCCTGGTTCTGCCACTTACTGCCTGTGAGATCTTAGGTGAGTTATTTAACCCCTTTGTTTCTGTTTCCTCATCTGCAAAATGAGCCTAACAATATTGCCAACCTTCTAGGATTGTTTTGATTATGAAATGAGTCGATATTAATGAAAAGTTTAGAACGATGCCTGACACATAGCAAGTACTGGCATGTTAGCTATTGACTTGTTACTGCCACTGTTTTGATTACTTTTATATGTGTTGTTGCTCTAACCTATTCTTCAGGTGTGTCTTAAGAGCTTTGATATTGTACATGCTGTGTGTGTGTTTGTGTATATGTGTGTGTGTAATGTGTTTGTATGTAGATGTAGAGAGTGTGGGACTTAATTTATACAATTGTAAAAATTAGGTTAAAAATCCCACTGCTTAGCGTATAGTGAGGCCTCAATAAATGTTGGTTTTCATCCCTTCTGGTAGAATTTTACAGCAAAGTAAAACAGTGGAGGGTTTTCCTTTTATGCTCACTGTGTTTTTTGTTTTTTTGGGTTTTTTTGAGACGTGGTTTTGCTCTTGTTGCCCAGGCTGGAGTGCAATGGCTGATCTTGGTTCACCACAACCTCCTCCTCCCAGGTTCAAGCGATTCTCCTGCCTCAGCCTCCTGAGTAGCTGAGATTACAGGCATGTGCCAACACGCCCAGCTAATTTTCTATTTTTAGTAGACATGGGGTTTCTCCATGTTGTCAGGCTGGTCTACGAACTCCCGACCTCAGGAGATCCGCCTGCCTTCGCCTACGAAAGTGCTGGGATTACAGGCATGAGCCACCGCACCTGGCCTGTGCCCACTATTAATGAATATTTTGGCTGGAGTATTAGTAGAATTAGAGCCAGGTGAAAATATTCTATAGACTCAAACTTGGAAACCTGTCTTACCCTTAGCACCACCAGTGGAATGAAGGAATTCCCGGTGGGTCACTTTGAATATCACTGGATGGCAATGAATGGGCAGTAGGGGAGTAAAAGAGGAGGGAAACAAAACAAGGAGGAAAACTGAAGAAATAAACAGGGAAGCACACCATTAGGTGTTAGCTATCCTATTGTTGCAGTTACAATCCTGAAGTAGCCTAATTTCCACCTCTACTTAAAGAGCTGTTAATACTTTAGATAAAAAGAGGGTTTCTTTTTAATAATACTAAGATCAAGTCACTGTGTGTTGAGGTGGTAGATGTTGAAAATAAATTTCCTAGTCTTATAGGATCTGTCCCCAGCTTATGTAGTCCTGGCAGTTTATGTGAGCCTCTGGGGTCTGTTACTAGAAAAATACCAGAAATGTGGACTATCAGGGAGATGAGGAAATTTAACATGCTGGTGCTCTGAGGGAGCACCGAGGGAACTCCGAGGACTTGAGGAGAAAGGATGTCGTGCCTCCACCAGGCAGAGGTGGGTGGGTGGGTTAGACAGGGAGAGAGAGCTGACGCCAAGCACCCACTCACTGTCTGCTGCTGCTTTGATTCATAGGTATGGCAGGTGTTTCCAGTGCCATGGACCACACCTTCTCAACAACGTCAAAAGATGGGGAAGGATCATGTTACACATCTCTGATTTCTGACATCTGCTACCCACCTCAGGAGGATTCTACATATTTCACTGGAATTCTTCAGAAGGAAAATGGCCATGTCACCATTTCAGAGAGCCCTGAGGAGTTGGGTACACCTGGCCCCTCCTTAGCTGATGTGCCTGGGTTAGAGTCTCGTGGCTTATTTAGTTCTGATTCTGGAATAGAGATGACTCCTGCAGAGTCCACTGAAGTGAACAAGATCTTAGCAGACCCTCTAGACGAGATGAAAGCAGAGGCCTATAAATACATTGACATAACCAGAGCCGAGGAGGTGAAGCACCAAGAACAACATCACCCCGAGTTGGAAGATAAAGACTTGGACTTTAAGAATAAGGACACTGACATCTCAGCGAAACCTGAAGGGGTCCGTGAACCTGACAAACCAGCTCCTGTGGAGGGAAAAATCATCAAGGACCATTTATTTGAAGAATCCACATTTGCTCCGTACATAGATGATCTCTCTGAAGAACAGCGCAGGGCTCCTCAGATCACCACCCCTGTCAAAATCACACTGACGGAAATAGAACCTTCTGTTGAAACCACTACCCAAGAGAAGACCCCTGAGAAGCAAGATATATGTCTAAAGCCAAGTCCTGACACAGTCCCCACTGTCACTGTCTCGGAGCCTGAAGATGACAGCCCAGGATCTATCACCCCTCCATCTTCTGGAACAGGTAAAGGCCCTGTTATTGCTTGACTTAGGAAAACCCAGCACATGGAAATCTCAATCCCTAAAACAAATATTAACGAATGACAATTTTCATTCAACATACTTTACTATCTGGGCCCCTTAAATTTCATTTGGTTTAACTAGTTTAATTCATATTCAACGTTTTCAATTTGTTGCTGACTGTACAAAGGTTGCAATCTGGGATTTCTCCTAAAGTCCTATCAGGTTTTCTTTGTAAAATATTTTGTTCTTTCTTTGAGGGGAGATGTTAGGATGACATACGGGGAACATTAACATCCTCATGCCACCCTGCTGTCCCGAGCAGAGAAGGCAGCACTGCCTGCTTCTCAGTTAGCTTTCCGCTAGGGTCTGGGTTGTCTTCGCCTATTTTGTGTTGCTTATAACAGAATACCTAACACAGGGCAATGTATAAGAAACAACATTTATTTCTTAACAGTTCTGGAAGCTGGGAAGTCCGAGGTCAAAGGGGCGCTTCTGGTAAAAGCTGTCTGGCTTGCTAGTGGGGACTCTCTGAAGGGTCCCAAGTGGGTGCAGGGTGTAACATGGTGAGGGGGCTGAGCATGCTAACATGTTGTGCTCAGGTGTCTCTTCTTCTTAGAAAGCTGCAAGTCACATTTCCATGATAATCCATTAATCCATTAACTCTTTAATCCATTACTCCATGAGTGGGTTAATCCATTCATGAAGGCAGAACCTTCATAGCTCAGTAGTTCACAGTCCATAGCCTCTCAAAGGCTCCACCTCTCAATACTGCCACATTGGGTATTAAGTTTAAAGATGAGTTTTGGAAGGGACATTCAAACTATAGCACAGGTCTCTTGGAGACATTATGAGGAGAGCACACTGGCTGTTCTCTCTAGACTTCCTGAAGCACCTCGGCCGGGGGGGCATTTAACACTCCTGTCCCTAGCTCTAAGTCTGTACACTTAAAGGGGAGGAAAAGATGGACTTCTGGATCTTTTAGGGATGGCACAGACAGGAAGAGGAAACCTGAACAAAACAAACTCCTCCCTTCCCCTTTCAGTCTCAACACTGTCATTTTATATCTCTAGTTTATTGAAGTTCTGCATATAATTTTATTTTTGAAACCAAAAGATGTACTTCATTCAACTTTGTAAAGTTTAGACTTCATTAGGCTATGGTCTTTTTCAATTTGAACATTCTCCTACTGTGACTCAAGGCAGGATATTAAACAGCACTCATGCATATTCTCTCAAACACAAAGCGGGCCTCTTATACCCCTGGCTAAAGGCCAGAGAGGTGGCAGGAAACTCCTCACCCCACCCTGTGCCACCCTCTTCTCTCCAGCCTTTGAATCTCCACCTCTCTTGAATGCCCATGAGGCATCAGATGAAGAGGACAGTGACAGGTCCTCAAACCTTCCCCTGCCCCTGGTGACCGGCATTCTACCATATCCCAAAGAGCTTTGGTATGCATCTCAGGTGAAAGAGCTTCTAGTAAACTCTGAAAATGGAGCCAAAGCCTGTAGAGGAGGAGTGATTGCTCTAAACCCTGATGGTATAGTACAAATTCAAGTGTTGGAATAGAACAGAATTAATGAAAGTTCCTCCTATCTTCTTTCCCTATAGATTTTAGCATTAATTCCTTCTTCCCAAAGTTACTTCAGACTCATTCAACTATAAAGCTCCAAGTGTCTTAAAGATTCACTGCACCAAGTCCCTGATTTTCAAATTCACTCAGCAGTCACTTTCTACTTACTTTCTTTTGGTTGGGTACTCTGTGAGGCATGGGTGATGAGGAATTAACGAAAAATAAAAAACAAAGAAAAACCAGTCCCTGCCTCCAGGGGGCCAGACAACCAAGCAAACAGTCCCAGTCCAGTGTGCTTGGTGTTCTGAGAAAGGGAAATGTATGGTGCTGAGGAGCCCTGGAGTCCAGCGGCTCCCCCAGGTGAACTGCGACCACAGGTGACTCTCAGAGGAATAGGAGGAAACAAACAGGTGAAGGGAAGGGAAAGGTGCCCTTCCAGTGTGAGGAGCTGCATGGACATGGACTTGTGAGGGCCCAGTGAACTTCACTTAAGATGTAAATTGAGATTTGGGTAGTAATGACAAATCAGAAAACCAAGGCTCCAGGTGGGTTAGATACGACTTGCCCCTGCCTAAAACACGAGGTCGGAACACAGGCGAGTTTCCAAGCTTCCTTGTATTCTTTCTGGCAATGCGTAGTAAAACTCTTCTATTATTTCCTGCCATAAAGATACTTGATGTTCTGAAGATGTAAGTTATATAGTCAGCTATGTTTTACAGAGCTCCAGGGTTGTCCAGTAGTCAGTCCAGAAGAACTTCAGCCAGTCCTCAGGAATAGTGAAATGCCCTAGCACATAGAGGTCTAGTTACACAGCACATGCTTCATGTAAAAATTACAGTTTGCAAAGACTTGACAAAGGATCCATTAATTTTTAGGGAATTTCCATTTTTAAGTAGCCGTGGCCCAATGGGGTTCTGGAGAAGGTTCAAGAGAAAACAAAGGCAGATCTGGCTCACATGACATTGGAGTTCTATGATGTTGGGTTGCCCACTTGACAGTATGGGGTTAGGACAATGGTTGTCTCTGCAGCTGCAGTCAAGTAAACATTCCAAGCAAGGCTTATTCAGGAAAGAGAGAACGACCCATTACACATTCTCTCCTGTGTTCAGCTCCTCTCTCTATATACATCCCACATCAAAATACCAGAGTCATATGACAACAGATAAGAATGAAATTAACAGAAAGAATCAGCTTCTCACTGAAGCCTTTCTCCCTGCCCTTTATATCCTGTGAGGTTTCTGACCCCCTTCCCATCTTCTTGTGACCCCTGGCACCACGTGACACTGTGCCCATAGACATTAGAGGATATGGGCTTTATTGCATCTGTTGAGTCTTGGATCACTCTGCCATTTCCAGTGGCAACAGATAAAATAAAAATTGAGAATTACACATAATTGTACATAGAAACTGACGAAAAAGAAAGCATGTTAAGCAAAAAGTAGTTCTGTTTATCATTGTTTAAATATATTCCTTAAATAAGGAAATTATCAAATCTGGAGAATAACTGAAGAGAAATTCTAATTTAGGTTAGTTTTAGCCACAGATGCTAATGTTTTAGCAAGGTGTCTAATATATTTATATTTCTTCCAATTCCAATGGATTATTCCGTTTTGTAACGTTCTCCAACATACTTACCTATTTTCACTAAATAATATACACTGAGGTGGAGAGGCGAGAATTCTTACAGCGGAAATACTGGAAGTCTCTTTTAAGCCAAGATCAGTCACGAAAAAAGTGAAGCAATTTAGGAAAACATAATAAATGCCCTGATGCAACATACATTGACCAGGAGCACCATGTTGTTTCTGACACAAACACCAAGAGGCGTATTATGATGGTCCTGGCTGTTATGTGAGCTATTAGCCTCAAAAAGGACAATAATCAGGAAGTCATCCTTAAAACACCCCAGTTTCCCTCAAGAAGAAATGAGCAATTAAAAGTAAATCAATTTAAATTTGAAAACTACCATTGCTATTTCCTTGCATTGATGGGATCTGTGATTCTCCTACCCATTTTTAAAATTCATTCTTTTGTTCAAAAACTATTTAGAGTGACTTCTATACATCAGACATGCACTGGCCACTGAGACATTGTAGTAAATAAGATGTACAAGGTCCCTGCCCTTGTAGAGCTTACCTGCTAGTCAGAGGAAACAGGCAATAAAAAACAAACCCATAAATAAACAGTGTAATTTCACAGTGTGAGCACTATGAAGATTGATAGAGGGTTGGGTGTGAGGGGGCCAAGACTGCCCCTCTAAGGAGATGACATGTGAACTGAAATCTGAATGAGGAGAAGGAGCCCACAGTTCAGAGAGGGGCTAGGAGGTACCTCAGGTGTTGGGGAATAGCAAATGCCCAGGCCCTGAGTCTGTATTATATGAGAACTGAAAGAGGGCCAATGACACAGGGGAGGAAGAGGGAAGTGGGGCAGAGAACACCACTGGACAGGTAGGCAGGGCCAAAATCGTGGGGAAGGAGTTTGGATTTTGTTCCAAATGTAATTGGAAGCCATTGGAGGGTTTTAAGCTGAGAAGTGACATCATTGATTCATTCATCTATTTATTTTAAAAGTATATGTTGGCCATTTACTCCACATCAGGCATTATTCCATTACTGCCAGGACTCACGAGTGAGTGGTGCCTCATAAGAAAGTCCTGGCTGCATGGAGCTTACAATCTAGTTGAGAAGACATACACACAAATAACCAAATATATAATATAATATCAGTTAGTTATAATGGTTATGAAGAAAAATACAGCAAGGCAAAGTGTAAGGGAGTGGTGGCAGTGGGGGTGAGGAGAGGCTTCTTCAAGGTAACAGCTTGAGCAGAGACTGAATGGAGTGAGGGAGCAAGTCATGTAGCTATCTGAGGAAGCGAGGCGAGGCTGAGGGGCCTCCCAGTGCAAAGGCCCTGAGCTGGGAATGTCTTGTCTGTTCCAGGAGCAGCTGGAAGGCCAGCATGGCTGGAGTAGTGGGGAGGAAGGGAAGTGTGGCAGGATCAGACTTGGGTTTTCAATTGATCCTTCTGGATGCTGCATGGAGAATGAGTCAGGAACAAAAGGAGTCCTAATACCAGCATCATTCACAGTTGGACACTAGTGTCTGCAACTTGCTATGTTCACCTGTCCTTTTATCCCTCTCAATTATATCATCATAATTATCAGCAGCAGCACACACATCACCCTGGGGTGCCTTTCTTACCCTCTCAATTTTCCTATTTTATCTGATAATTTTAGGTGACTGTTTCTAGCTTTGCAGTGTCAGTCTTGATACATAATAACCAATATCTTAGACGGCCTTTGAAACTGTTGAAATTTTAAACAAAGATATGGAAACTTCTGTTTTGTCCTAAAATTTTCCCTGATTACTCCTATCATTTTGTTAAAAATTTTAGTTTCCCTTAAGAACATAGGGCAGTATCCATAGGAGCTATGAGTCCCTTCTGACTTATGGTAAAGGTAGATTATTTTTAAGGTAGCACCTTCACTTGCTCAAGATGGAACTCCTCAGACCCTTTTCTCCTCCACCCTGCAGCTGTCTGGAATCATCCTTACTCTTGAGTAAATAAAGCAAGACCCTGGGCCTTCTTTTTCTGAATGCACTAACATAGTAGTTTTCAACTGGAGGTAGAATTGCCAGATAAAACACAAATAGGTATGCCCTATACTAAAATAATTTCATTGTTTAGCTGACAGTCAAATTTAACTGAGTGTCCTGTATTTTTATTTCCTAAATCTGCAGCCCAAGCTGGAGGTGACTGTTAGAATCACACATGGAGTTACATCCAGACCTACTTCCTCTAAGGCAGAATTTCTGAGGGCAGTTTTGAGCTACACACTTGAATAAGAGCCACTGTTGTAAAAATTTGAGCTGTCTCTCACATGAGTGCTATTTATTGAGTACCTCCTGTGTGCCAGGCACTGTGCCGGGTGCAAGGATATAATAATGAACAAACACAACTTGGCTGTACTTTACTCCCAGGGCGCCTTCAGTCTGAGGTTAGGGAGAGTGGGGAAGGGTGCAAGGGCAAAGGTTAATGAAATCATCACACAAACATACAAGGCTGCCTAGGGGCTCCCAGTTGTGCAGAATGAGTGGGCACCAGCCTGTCTCCCAAACAACGCAGCATCAGGCCAGCTGGCACAAGGGTGGGCTGCTCTGCCATGTGGCCTCCAGGAATATTGTGCAAGCAGGAGTTTCCTCAGTCTTAGCAGTTTGGGTGGTTAGACAGAGGCCTCTGCATGTGAAACCGGAAGGATGTGTGCCTCAGAAAGGGAAGAACCATCCAAGATAAGAATTTTCTTCCCTGTCCCATCAAACAAGCTCATTGTTCTCCTGTTCATTTTATTCACTCAGGCTCACCATTTCTGAGTAGCTTTTGAAACCCCTCTTTTTCTCACTCACCACATGAATCAGACCCCAAGTCAATGATTTCTCTCTTTTCTCTTCTCTTTTTCTCCTCTTTCTATCTTATGGCCACCACAACTCATACCCTACCTCAAGTTGTCATAATTCAACAATTGCACTATCCTGTTAATGGGTTATCCTCCTTCTACTTCCCTCTTTTTTTTTTTTTGAGACAGAGTCTCGCTCTGTTGCCCATGCTGGAGTGCAGTGGCATGATCTCGGCTCACTACAACCTCAGCCTCCCGGGTTCAAGTGATTCTCATGCCTCAGCCTCCTGAGTAGCTGGGATTACAGGTCTCCACCACTACGCCTGGCTAATTTTTGTATTTTTAGTAGAGACAGGGTTTTGCCGTGTTGGCCAGGCTGGTCTCCCCCAAACTCCTGACCTCAGGTAATCTGCCTGCCTCAGCCTCCCAGAGTGCTGGGATTACAGGCATGAACCACTGTACCTGGCCTTCCCTCCCTTTTAAGCTCCTCCTAACCCTTCCAGGGTCCACTAATGCCTACCTGATAAAAGACTGACTTTTTTTTTTTCTTTTAAGCTCAGGGTACATGTGCAGGATGTGCAGGTTTGTCACATACGTAAACACATGCCATGGTGTTTTGCTGCACAGATCATTCCATCACCTAGGAATTAAGCCCGGCACCCATTAACTATTCTTTCTGATGCTCTCCTTCCTCCCCCTTCACCCTCCGACAGGCCCCAGTGTGTGTTGCTCCCCCTCAATGTGTCCATGTGTTCTTATCATTCAGCTACCACTTATAAGTGAGAACATGTGGTATTTGGTTTTCTGTTCCTGCATTAGTTTGGTAAGGATAATGGCCTCCAGCTGCATCCATGTCCCTGCAAAGAACATGATCCTGTTCCTTTTTATGGTTGCATAGAACTCCATGGTGTATGTACCACATTTTCTTTATCCAGTCTATCACTGATGAGCATTTGGGTTGGTTCCATGTCTTTACTATTGTAAATAGTGCCGCAATAAACATACGTGTGCCTGTATCTTTATAATAGGATGATTCCTATTCCTTTGGGTATATACCCAGTAATGGGATTGCTGGGTCAAATTGTATTTCTGCCTCTAGGTCTTTGAGGAGTCGCCACACTGTTTTCCACAATGGTTGAACTAATTTACACTCCCACTAACAGTGTAAAAGCATTCCTTTTTCTCCACAACCTCGCCAGCATTTGTTGTTTTTTGACTTTTTGGTAATAGCCATTCCGACTTGTATAAGATGGTACCTCATCGTAGTTTTGATTTACATTTATCTAATTATAAGTGCTGTTGAGCTTTTATTCATATTTGTTGTCTGCTTGTATATCTTCTTTTGAGAAGTGTCTGTTCATGTCCTTTGCCCAATTTTTAATGAGGTTTTTTTTTCTTGTAAATTGCTTAAGTTCCTTGTAGATGCTGGATATTAAACCTTTGTCAGATGCATAGATTGCAAATATTTTCTCCCATTCTGTTCTGTTCACTCTAATGATAGTTTCTTTTGCTGTGCAGAAGCTTTTAGTTTAATTAGATCCCATTTGTCAATTTGAGCTTTTGTTGCAATTGCTGTTGGTGTCTTTGTAATGAAATCTTTGCCCATGCCTATGTCCTGAATGGTATTGCCTAGATTGTCTTCTAGGGTTTTTATAGTTTTGGGTTTTAAATTTAAGTTTTTAATCCATCTTGAGTTGATTTTTGTGCATGTGTAAGGAAAGGGTCCAGTTTCAATTTTCTGTATATTGCTAGCCAGTTATCCCAGCACCATTTATTAAATAGGGAATTCTTTCCCCATTGCTTGTTTTTGTAAGGTTAGTCAAAGATCAGATGGTTGTAGGTATGTGGTCTTATTACTAGGTTCTCTATTCTGGTCCATTGGTCTATGTGCCTGTTCTTGTACCAGTACCATGCTGTTTTGGTTACTGTAGCCTTTTAGTATAGTTTGAAGTCAAGTAGCATAATGCCTCCAGCTTTGTTATTTGTCTTAGGATTGTCTTGGCTATTCTGGCTCTCTTTTGGTTCCAAATGAATTTTAAAATAGTTTTTTCTAATTCTGTGAGGAATGTCAATAGTAGTTTAATGGGAATAATGTTGAATCTATAAGTTGTTTTGGGGAGTATGGCCATTTTCATGATATTGATTCTTCATATCCATGAGTATGGAATGTTTTTCCATTTCTTTGTGTCATCTCTGATTTCTTTAAGCAGTTGTTTGTAGTTCTCCTTGAAGAGGTCCTTCACATCCATTGTTAGCTGTATTCCTAGGTATTGTATTCTTTTTGTGGCAATTGTGAGTGGGAGTTCATTCATGATTTGGCTCTCTGCTTAACTGTTGTTGGTGTATAGGAATGCTAGCAATTTTTGCACATTGATTTCATATCCTGAGACTTTGCTGAAGTTGCTTATCAGCTTAGGAAGCTAATGGACTGAGAAAATGGGGTTTTCTAGATATAGAATCATGTCATCTGCAAACAAAGATAGTTGGACTTCCTCGCTTCCTATTTGAAAACAATTTATTTCTTTCTCTTGTCTGATTGCCCTGGCCAGAACTTCCAGTGCTGTGTTGAATAGGAGTGGTGAGAGAGGGCATCCTTGTCTTGTGCTGCTTTTTAGTAGGAATGCTTCTAGCTTTTGCCTATTTAGTATGATATTGGCAGTGGGTTTGTCATATATGGCTCTTATTATTTTGAGGTATGTACCTTTAATACCTAGTTTATTGAAAGTTTTTAATATGAAGGAATGTTGAATTTTATTGAAGGCCTTTTCTGCATCTTTTTAGATAATCATGTGGTTTTGTCTTTAGATCTGCTTATATGATTAATCACATGTTTTGATTTGCATATGTTGAACCAAAGTTGCATCCCAGGAATGAAACCTACTTGATGGTGGTGGATAAGCTTTTTGATGTGCTGCTGGATTCAGTTTGCCAGTATTTTATTGAGGATTATTGCATCAGTGTTCATCAACAATATTGGCCTGAAGTTTTATTTTTTTGTTGTATCTTTTCCAGATTTTGGTATCAGGATGATGCTGGCCTCATAGAATGAGTTAGGGAGGAGTCCCTCCTTTTCAGTTTCTCTGGAATAGTTTCAATAGAAATGGTACCAGCTCTTCTTTGTACCTCTGGTAGAATTCAGCTGTAAATATCCTTGGTCCTGGGCTTTTGGTTGGTTGGTAGGCTATTTATTGTTGTCTCAATTTCAGAACTTGTTATTGGTCTATTTAGGGATTCAGTTTCTTCCTGGTTCAGTCTTTGCAGGGTGTATGTCTCCAGGAATTTATCCATTTCTTCTAGATTTTCTAGTTTATGTGCATAGAGGTGTTTATAGTATTCTCTGATCATTGTTTGTATTTCTGTGGGGTCAATGGTGATATCTCCCTTATCATTTCAGATTGTGTTTATTTGATTCTTCTCTCGTTTCTTCTGCATTAGTCTAGCTAATGGTTGATTTAAAAAGAAATTTAAAAAAAAACAGCTCCTAAATTTGTTTATTTTTAAAGGGTTTTTCATGTTTCTGCCTCCTTCAGTTCATCTTTGTTCTTGTCTTCTGCTAGCTTTGGGGTTTGTTTGCTCTTGGTTCTCTAGTTCTTTTAGTTGAGATGTTAGGTTGTTAACTTGAAATCTTTCCAGCTTTTTAATGTGGGCATTTAATGCTATAAATTTCCCTCTTAACACTGCTTTAGCTGCATCCCAGAGATTTTGGTATGTTGTCTCTTTGCTCTCCTTAATTTCAAAGAACCGCTTGATTCCTGCCTTAATTTTACTATTTACCCAAGAGATTCAGGAGCATGCTGTTCAGTTTCCATGTAGTTGTGTGGTTTTGAGTGAATTTCTTAATCTTGAGTTGTAATTTGATTGTGCTGTGGTCTGAGAGACTGTTATTATTTCACGTCTAATATTGTCATTGGGGTGTTAAAGTCTCCCACTGTTATTGTGTGAGAGTCTAAATCTCTTTGAAGGTCTCTAAGAACTTGCTTTATGAATCTGGGTGCCCACATGTTGTGTGCATATGTATTTAGGATGGTTAGCTCTTCTTGTTGAATTGAACTCTTTACCATTATGTAATGTCCTTCTTTATCTTTTTTGGTATTTGTTGGTTTAAAGTCTATTTTGTCAGAAACTAGGAGTGCAACCCCTGCTTTATTCTATTTTCCATTTGCTTGGTAAATTTTCCTGCATCCCTTTATTTTGAGCCTATATGTGTCTTTGCATGTGAGATGGGTCTCTTGAAGACAGCATACCAATGGGTCTTGGTTCTTTATCCAGCTTGCCACTTTGTGTCTTTTAATTGGGGCATTTAGCCCATTTACATTTAAGGTTAGTACTGTTATGTGTGGGTTTGATTCTGTCATCACAATGCTAGCTGGTTATTTTTCAGACTTGTTTATGTGATTGCTTCATAGTGTTACTGGTCTGTATAGTTCAATGTGTTTTTGTAGGGGCTGGTAATGGTTTTTCCTTTCTATATTCAGTGTTTCCTTCAGGAACTCTGGCAAGGCAGGCCTGGTGATAACTAATTCCCTCAGCATTCGCTGTCTGAATTGGATCTTATTTCTCCTTTGCTTATGAAGCTTACTTTGGCTGGATATGAAATTCTGGGTTGGAAATTCTTTTCTTGGGAGTGTTGAATATTGGCCCCGAATCTTGTCTAGCTTATAGCGTTTCTGCTGAGAGGTCCACTTTAGTCTGATGGGCTTCCCTTTATAGGTGTCCTGGCCTTTCTCTGTGGCTGCCCTTAACATTTTTTCTTTCATTTTGACCCTGGAAATTTTGATGATTGTGTGTCTTGGGGATGATCTTTTCATTGATTATCTTGCTGGGGTCCTCTGCATTTCCTGAATTTGAGTGTTAGCCTGTCTTACTAGGTTGGGGAAATTCTCCTGGATAATATTCTGAAGTATGTTTTCCAGCTTGGTTCTATTCTCCCCATCTCTTTCAGGTACCCCCATTAGCTGTAGATTCAGTCTCTTTACATAATTCTATATTTCTCAGAGGTTTTGTTCATTCCTTTTCTTTCTTTTGTCTCTATTCTTGTCTGCCTGTCTTATTTCAGAAATATACTCTTCAAGGTCTGAGATTCTTTTCTCTGCTTGGTCTATTTTGCTATTAATACTTGTGATTGCATTGTGAATTCCTTGTTGTGTGTGTTTCAGCTCCAGCTGGTTGGTTATGTTCCTGTCTAAACTGGCTATTTTGGCTGTCAGCTCCTGTATTGTTTTATCGTGATTATTTACTTATTTGTCAATGGTTACCACATGTTCCTTTAGTTTAGCAAAGTTTTTTTATTACCCACCATCTGAAGCCTACTTCTGTCATTTCAGCTGTCCCAGCCTCAGCCCAGTTCTGAGCTCTTGCTGGGAAGGTTTGTAGTCATTTGAAGGAGAAGGGGCACTCTAGCTTTTTGAGTTTTCAGGGGTTTTGCACTGATTCTTTCTCATTTTTGTGGGCTTAACTACCTTCAATCTTTGAGGTTGCTGACTTTTGGATGGGGTTTTTATGGGTTTGTTATTGTTTTTTGTTTTATATTTGTTCTTCTTTTAATAATTTGTCCACTCTGCTGTAGGGCTGCTGCGGTTTTTTTGGGGTCCACTCCAGACCCTAGTTGTCTTGGTTTTTCCCATACCTGGAGGTATAAGCAGTGAAAGTTGGGAAACAGCAAAGATGGCAGCCTGCCTCTTTCTCTGGAAACTTCATCCCAGGGGAGTACTGACCTGTTGCCAGCCTGAATGTGCCTGTAGGTGGTGGCTGGAGACCCTGGTTGGGAGGTCTCACCCAGTCAGGAGGAAAGGCATCAAGGGCACACTTAAAGAAGCAGTCTGGCTGCCTTTTGGTAAGGCAGCTGTGCTGCATCCCTTCAGCCCCAATTAATTTGGGCTTTCCAAGCCCCACAGGCTGGACCAGCTGAGAAGCCTGAATGGCCAAAATGGCAGCCTGTCCATTTCACCCAGGGAGAATATGAACAGGGGTGAACAGAGACGCCAGCTAGGAGGACCCACCCTGCAAGGAAGAATGGATTGTGGTCCCACTTAAAGAAGCAGTCTGGCCATGCCTCGACAAAATAGCTATGTCATGGTGAGGAACTGCCTCTGCCCTGTCAGCTTGGACTCTCCAAAGTCCACAGGCTAGAATGCCAGCCCAGGGGGGAGCCCCTCCCCTCCTCTGAGCACTCCATCCCAGGGAGAGATCAGAGCTCTGTCCCTAATATGTGCCAACAGATGTAGCTGGAGGGTCCAGCTGGGAGGTCCCACCTAGTGCGGAGGAATGGATGGCAGCCCTGCTTAAAGGAGCAGTCTGGCCAGCACAGTGGCTCATGCCTGTAATCCCAGCATTTGGGAGGCCAAGGTGGGCGGATCACTTGAGGTCAGGAGTTCCAAGACGAGTGTGGCCAACATGATGAAACCCTGTCTGTACTAAAAATACAAAAATTAGCCAGGCATGGTAGGGCACCCCTGTAATCCCAGCTACTCTGGAGTCTGAAACAGGAGAATTGCTTGAACCTGGGAGGCGGAAGTTGCAGTGAGCAGGGATTGCACCACAGCACTCCAGCCTGGGCAGCAGAGCGAGACTCTGTCTCAAAAGAAAGAAAGAAAGAAAAAAATCTGTCTGACCACAATCTGGCAAAGCCCCTGTGTTGTGCTGTTGGGGGGACCCTTCCTTCACTGGACCATTTGGACTCTCCAAAGCCCACAGGCTGGAATGACTGAGTTGACCAAACTGTAGAGATGGTGACCCCCACTCCCACCGGGACTCCATCCAGTCTCAGGCAGGCTCTACCCTGTTGCTGGTGGCTGACTGGAATTCCAAGCCAGTGGGCCTCATCTTGTGACGTGCCATAGAAATGGGGCCCACAAAATGGCACTGCTTAGCTCCCTGGATTCTGCCCTTTTCCTAGAGGTATGTGCGGACCTCCCACCTTGCGTAAATAGCAGGCACATTTGTTGGGGGATCCTGGGGCTGGAGTATGCAAAGCTCCTGGGTCTCTGTGCATGCCTGAGCGGCTGCTCTGCCAAGACTCCACATAGGTCTGTGTGTTGGATCCAAGGCCCTGGTGGCATGGACTCTTGAGGGGATCTCCTGATCTGAGAGTTGCAAAGATCCATGGAAGAAGTGTGGTTTTCCAGGATCACACAGTCACTCACTGCTTCCCTTGGCTGGGAGGCAGGGGGGTTCCCTTGGCTTTGTGTTGCTCTTGGGTGGACTGTCACCCCACCCTGCTTTTCTTTATTCTCCATGTGTTGTTTTCCTAATCAATCCCAGTGGGAGAACCCGGATATTTTAGCTGAAGGTACCGTATTCATTTGCCCCTTTCGTTCCTCTCCGTAAGTGCCAGGGACTGCAACTGATTATATTTGGCCATCTTGGCCCCTCCATATGCTTATTTCTTCAGGACTGACTTTTGAACTAGTTTTCAGGGCCTTCCATGACCAGGGGCCTGCTTCCATTTTCAGTTACATCAACCCTGCATCATTCCCAACAATACTCCAGTTAAACGTTTGACTTTGTCCTTCTTTGAGCAGACCCCTTCCTTTTTCACCTCCATACCTTTGCTTTTGGAGTTCACTCTTGGACAATGCCTGCCTTTCATGGTTCTATTTGTGTTCCAAGATCAATTCAAGTGCAGCTTCCTCAATGACCTCCTCTAAGTTCCTCTAGAATGTTGTACAGCACAATTGCACCTAGCCCATTCTGTTTTGTTTTCTTCTTATTCTCTGGGAGAGGCAGGGAATACTGTGAGTCATAAACATAGTAATGGTAATTGGGACCTAGTGATGGTGGAAATGGGTAAAATCACCTTGAGATGGACTGGAGTAAGAAGAAAGCCTAGGGAAGAACTCTGGGGGAGACCAACATTTCATATCTGGAAAGAGATGAGATCCAGGAGAGCTAGGAGGAAAATCTGAAGAAAGTAGAGTTGCAGACACCAAAGGAGGAGTGGGTAGTATGTCAAATACTGTTGAGAAGTCAAATAAGATGAGAACTCAAAAGCGACTGGGAAGTTGCCAGTGAACTGAGACAAGCGGTAAGGGTACAATCCAGAGTGAAATAATGTATTCACTATAATTCAGGTAAATCCCAAAATCTTGGTAGCTTAACATAATAAAAGCATTACTTTTCACTCATAATACAGACCAATGTTAGTTCTCCTGTAAGTTTAAATTGAAGGCCAAGCTTCCTTCTGTTTTTTTTAAAACAGCTTTATTGAGATATAATCCATATACTATACAATTCATTTAAAGTGTACATTTCCATGGTTTTTAGTATATTCACAGAGTTGTGATCCATCACTGCAATAAATTTTAGAGCATTTTATTACCCCAAAAAGAAACCCTGCACCCCCTTTTCTCACCCTCCAAATCTCCTCACTCCCTACAACTACTAATCTACTTTCTTTCTCTATAAATTTACTTATTCTGGACATTTCATATGAATGCAATCACATAATATGTGGTCCTTTGTGACTGTCTTATTTCACTGTTTCAAATATTTAGCTTTGTTGTAACACATATCAGTACTTCATTCCATGTATGGGATATATTACATTTTTATTTATCCATTTATCAGTTGATGGATGTTAGATTGTTTCTGCCTTTTCTGGCCATTATGAATAATGCTCTTATGAACATTCATATACAAGTTTTTTGTGTGGACATATACTTTCATTTCTCTTTGGTAGATATCTAGCAGTGGAATTACTGGGTCATATGATAACTCTATGTTTAAATGTGTAAGGAGCTGCCAGGCTTTTGTCCAAAGCAGTTACAACATTTTTCATTCCCACCAGCAGTGCATAAAGGTTCCAATTTCTCTAAATCTTTGCCAGAACTTGTTTTTATCTGACTTTTTGATTATAGCCATCCTAGTGGGTATGAAGTGGTATCTCACAGTAGTTTTGATTTGCATTTTTTGGTGAATAATGACGTTGGGCATATTTTCATGTGCATTTTGGCCATTTGTAAATTGCCTTTGGAAATCTATCTATTGAAGTTCTTTGCCCATTTTTAATTGGCTTGCCTTTTATGATTGAGTCATAATAGTTTTTTATATATTCTAGATATGAGTCCCTTATCAGATATATGATTTGCAAATATTTTCTTCTGTTCTATTGATTGTGCTTTCACTTTCTTTATGGTATTCTCTGAAGCACAAAAGCACAGTATATTAATTTTTCTTTTGTTGCTTCTGTTTTTGGTGTCATATCTGTGAAACGATTGTCTAATCCAAGGTCATGAAAATTTACTTCTATCTATTCTTCTAGAGTTTTATGATTTTAGCTCTTATATTTAGGCTACTGACCCATTTGAAGGAAATTGTAAAATGTGACATGAGGTAGGGGTTTAATTTCATTATTTTGCTTGTGGTTATCCAGTTCACTTTTCCTCTGCTTCTCATGTTCCAAAATATAACTTGCCACATCTCACGTCTGAGATGTGTCTGCATCCCCCTTTTAAAAAGATGTAGCATGATATAGTGTAAAACACTATATCATGATATAGTGTAAAACACATGAAATAGACATGCATTCAAATTCAGGTCAAATAATTTCTAACCATCTAGTTATATCATCTAGGGTCCTAGCAGGAAAAAAGTGACACACTCAAAGGTTGTGACTGAAGAGAGTTTAAAGAAGGGGCTAATTACAGATGTGTAAAGATGGCCAAGAAAACCAACAAATGATGCCAAAGCCTTAACATTAGGGAGGTGTTACTACCCCTAGACCTAAAGACCAAGAGGAAGGAACAGCATTCTTGAAGCCTGCTAAGAGCTGGAACTTCAGAAGCAGCAGGGGGTATAAATAGCTCAACATCCCAACCCTCAGGCTTCCTATTGGCTAAAAACAACCAGGAACCAGAGGGACAGAAATCCTGGGTATGCCTTCTATATAGGTCAGCCTCTCAGAGCATAGGAGAGGGCAGAGAAAGGAATGGATCCAAGCAGGCAAAGAGAGAAAACCACTACAGTGACCTTGGACAAGTAGCTTAATCTATTGTCCCTAGACCCTAAGTTCCATGTGTAAAATGCCTGGCACCCAGCAGAAGATGTTGCTGCTACTAGCAGTGCTCTGGAGGTACAGAACATTTCCTAATTTACGCCACTCCTTATCTTCTTTCTCAGTGCTCTGGACAACCATTCAGAAGTAAACTGGTGAAGCTTTTACACTTTTCCGCTGTCTGAAATTGTATCAAACAACTACGTGTACAACTTATTAAGGAACTAATTCCTGTAAAAATAGAGTTGGTGATCATAAAATAAATTTTTAAAAACAAGAATCATATGAGAGATAATGAAGTAGTTGTTGTTTTAAGTTACTAAAAAAAGGGGGGAAACCCATAGATCATATCCTTCCTCTGCTTAAAGCCCTCCAATATCTTCTAATCTCACTCAGAATAAAAGCCCTATGAGATCCTACATGATCTGCCCCTACTCCCCATGTCACTGATCTCCTATTTCTTAACTCATTCACTTTGCCCAGACACAATGGCCTGCTTATGATACCTGGGAATCAGGGCAGCTCCCACCTCTGAGCCTTTGCACTATATGTTTCCTCTGCATGGCGTGCTTTTCCTCTGGATATCTTCATGAGTCACTCTCTCACCTGCTTCAAGTGTTAAATGTAGGTTACTTTCTCAATGAGGCCTATACGGACTCCCCTGTTTAAAATTGCAAACTCATCTCCACCCTGACCCAGAACTTGTGTTTCCCTTACCCTACTCTACTTTTTTCCATAGCACTTAACATCTTCTAACATACTCTATACTTTACTTATTTACTATATATATTGTTTGTATATTGTGTTCCCTCCACTAGAGTATAAGCAGAGACTTTGTTACCTGTTTCATTCACTAATATATCCCAAGTGTGTAGAAAAGGGCCTAACACATATTAGGTTCTCAATAAATAACAGATGAATGAATATGGATAAAGAATAAAATCAATTCTGATTCATAAAGAATTAGGAAAATCTAAAATGTTTTATCCATTGGTGTTCTCCCACAGTCCTAAAGCCACAGGTCCCTCAAAGCTTTGGATAAATGCAACTAGTTATTGCTAACAAAAGGACCAGATCTCACTAAGATATTCTGAAATAAAGCCCTTCTGTATGGCAAGGGAAAACAAAGCTCTTGAACACTGTTGTCATGGTGATCCCAGGTCGTCTCATCTACGGGAGAGAAAGCTCAGCAAGATTGCCAGTGTAGCCTTTAGGCCATCTGGATAAACATCAGGCAGAAGGCAGGCATTCATCCAGGGGTCCAGGAGTGACTCTCAGGTTTTGTTCTTCTTGAGAGGAAGTGAAGAGAGAAGAAAGGGAAAGAATACAGTGGGCTGCCACTATGGGAAGCCTTGTAGGATAGTCCATTATGGCAATCTGCACAGCCTGCTTGGTGGAATTGGCAGAAGTGATCTCTTACATTGCTCCACTTAGTGGCAAAAAAAAAAAAAAAAAATACTGATTCTTATGGGAAATATAAAGCTCAGAAGTCAAGTTGTATCCAAGGCTCAAAATTACCTGTCTTTGTCTTGCTAAAGGAGAGGATGTAAACAGCAATGGACAGGGAATAACAGATGATTTTCAGATTTGTTGATATTGGTGGGCCCAATTAGAGAGCTGTATACATCAGATTATCTGATAAAATCTGTGAAATTGAAAAAGTTCCCTGAGAGAATGAATCAGAAATTAAAACGATGACTTGTATAATCTTCTCTGCATTGAAACAGGAAAACCAACTGAGATTCTGTTGCTAAGATATTGCTGGGTCATTTTTTAAAATAGCTAGCTGAAGATAGATAGGTCTGTAAAACACTGATTAATTGGGCCATAACAGTAATTAGCCTTTTACTTCAGGTGGCCTGTCTTTCCAGCATAGCCCTGGAAACAGATTATTTTTGTGCTAATGAGATATGTGTTTCTCAAGCAATGACAAAACATCTCCCCTAATGGAATTTTGTTTTATCCCTCCTCTCTCTGTCCATCTGTCTGTCCGTGTGTGTGCCTCCCTGGCTCTCCTTCGCTCTGTGGGACGACAGAACCATCTGCTGCAGAATCCCAGGGGAAAGGCAGCATCTCCGAGGATGAGCTGATCATCGCCATCAAAGAAGCAAAGGGATTATCATATGAAACCACCGAGAGCCCACGGCCGGTGGGCCAGCTGGCCGACAGGCCCGAGGTCAAGGCCAGGTCCGGACCACCAACCATCCCCAGCCCGCTGGACCACGAGGCTAGCAGCGCAGAATCGGGGGATTCAGAGATCGAGCTGGTGTCCGAGGACCCCATGGCCGCGGAGGACGCGCTGCCCTCGGGCTACGTGAGCTTTGGCCACGTGGGCGGCCCACCGCCCTCGCCCGCCTCGCCATCCATCCAGTACAGCATCCTGAGGGAGGAGCGCGAGGCCGAGCTGGACAGCGAGCTCATCATCGAGTCGTGCGATGCCTCCTCGGCCTCGGAGGAGAGCCCCAAGCGGGAGCAGGACTCACCCCCGATGAAGCCCGGCTCCCTGGACGCCATCCGGGAGGAGACAGGGGTCCGGGCCGAGGAGCGCGCGCCCAGCCGGCGGGGCCTGGCGGAGCCGGGTTCTTTCCTGGACTACCCCTCAGCTGAGCCCCAGCCTGTCCCCGAGCTGCCCCCTGGAGACGGAGTCCTGGAACCTGAGACGCCCATGTTGCCACGGAAGCCTGAGGAAGATGCAAGTTCCAGCCAAAGTCCTGTGGCCACAAAGGGCTCTGGGCCTCTAGGTCCTGGCCCTCTGCCCCCACTGCTGTTCCTCAATAGGCAAAAAGGTAAAGGATCCGACTGCAACAGGGATGCTTGGTTAGTGTCCTCCCTCTGGGTGCTCTGAGCATTCAGCAGGGGTGGTTCTGGCTCAGCCCCGGAGTCATCCCTATGCTGATCAAACAGTTGACCAGAGAAGAGTTCCAAAGGGGATGGGAGGAGATGAGAGAATTCAGATTTGCAGCTGGGACAGAAGTCGGTGGCAGAACCACATGCTCAGGGCGACTCAGGACTGGCTGAACCGAGCCTCCCTAATAATGAGCGGTTTTGTGTTCACTCCAGGATCTCCTGAATGGAGTACATGCGCCTGTCTTTCCATTCCAGGACTGGATTTCCTTCCCCAGGAAAGCGATGCTTTTCTTGTTATTGTCCAGGCTCCACTCCAGTCCCCCTGCTCAGTCTCTGTAGGTGCTGGAACCCACCACTAGCATGTTCTATTTTGCCAGTCAGGCCTGTTTCTTAAGTGTGCAAAGTGGAGCTCAGCTCCATCCTTTCTCTTACCCAAGGGCAAGGGATTTGGACCTTGATAAGGTTTTTGTGTCCCAGTGAGTCAGGCAAGACAGAGACCACAGTTGGGTCCAGAGTTTTCTCTTGTCCCTAAGCAAGACTGAAGGTGATTCATTCATTTTTAAAGTCTCTTTTACTTAGAATGAATTTAATGTGGTCATTATGTTCTCCCTATGAAAAATTTTGAGGTGAGTCTTCAAATGCAAGAAAAAATGGAAGTCATTATTTGTTTTCCAGACACTATATGTGTACAAGAGATTCTTCCCCAAAAATCGTTCACCACACCTGATTGCAGTTGTCTTATGGAATTCAAGAAAGAAATTAGAGTCACATGACTAAGTGAGGTCCTGCTCTTTCTATTTTTGTTAATGGGTGAGGTTAGAGAACTTCTACCCAGTTCCTGGGGAGAGAACACTCAGGTAGGACTTTAAAACAAACCCTAACAACTGTATTCAAGGTCCCTCCCACCCCTCTCTTCTACTTTTCAGCTGAGCTGGGGCTCAGCTGAGGGGTAGTGCTTCCTTTAGAAGTGCTTTATTTGCCTTCGCCTTTTGGAGATAAGTGATTTCAAGGGTACACCCTCTTTCCTGTGCCTCTGCTAACTTCAATGATGTTAGCAGCAGTTAAAGTGCTTCATATAAAAATAGAGGACAAAAATCTTTCTCGTTATTTTAAATTGGAAGCTAGTTGCTAAATTCTTTAAAATTAACACATTGGAATAGAATGGAGGAACCTAGAGGACTGAAATAAAAAGATACATGGTTGCTGTGGCTCAGACACGTGGCATGGTGTGGGGGCTGATATAATTGACTCTTGATTTCCCAAATAACTCTTCTTAAAGAGCTGAAAGCATATTTCTTGTGTGTGATAGGTAGGGAAGATATTTGAAGACAGATGTAACGGTGGGAATGTGTTTGTTGGGTCAATATTAAAACCATTTTGGATTTTTTTTGCTACTCTCCTGACATGGTAGGAAAAGACCCTGCAGCTTGCAGGGAACCACAGGAAACAGTATTAACATGAACAACCTTCAGCCCCTTGGGGCCCCAAAACAGTCAAGCTTGAGTCATGCTGAGCATGTGTTCATGTCACTGTACTGTAACAAGCATGTGTCTCCATTTTATCCCCTAACTAATGTTCCTGAGATAGTCCCCATGTACACAGTGCTGTTCAAATATGTTTATTCTCAAAAGTAAATAAATCTGAGAGCTAAAGAGAAAAGGGAACTTTGCATGCCTATTGAGAGACAAGGACAACAGCTGGCACGGACTGACCAGACGCCTGATGAAGAGCTGAGGAGATGGAAAACTGCAGCTGTGAATGCAAAGGCTTCAGAGTATCTTTTATGGCCAATTTGGTGTCATTTGAATCTCTGTAAAAGTTGCCCCATATGGCTTGGACCCTGTGCTGCCAAGTTTAGAAGGTAGAGAGGAGGGAGTGGCAGCCTTTTCAAAAGATGAAGGCATGCCAGGGTGAATAATCTCCACTCTCTTCTGCACTGTGGGGTCCTTTGAAATCTAGTCTCCCACTGAAACTCACTGCTCCACTGCACTATCTATGAAGAGTCTAAAAGGCCATTCTGAGGCAGCCAAGAACTGGAGGTCCTGGGCAGGTGATTCAACAATGCCAGCAGTCAATTTGAGCTCTGAGGTTCTTTTTGGTCTCACTTGCTCTGTCTCAGCAGGTGAGAAAGGATCAGTGCTGCCCAGCCTCCCCCAGGCTGGGTTTTTTTTTTTTTTTTTTTTTTGACAGAGTTTTGCTTTTATTGCCCAGGCTGGAGTGCAATGGCGTGATCGTGGCTCACTGAACGTGACCTTAGGTGATCCGCCTGCCTTGGCCTCCCAAAGTGCTGGGATTACAGGTGTGAGCCACCGTGCCCAGCCCCAGGCTATTCTTAATCACTGTTGGTGGACAGCAGGTTTGTGCTCATGCCAAGCTTGGTTCCTGGCAGCAGTGAGGTCAGATCAGCTTCTGTGGTTTCCTGCTCTTATCCACTGAAGCTTCTGGCGGTATGCACGCATTTAAGTTTATGCATTCACAAGTATCCAGGGGATAAGCCATCCTGCTGATGCTGGACAGGGTTTCAGAAGAGCCTAGAAATATTTAGAATAATATTTAGGATAAGGTTTGACAAATATTTGATAGCATCATTGCATGCACCAAGGAGGAGCACCAGGGTAACTGCTGCACGGGCTCTAACAAGGCCTGCTTTTGGAGCTTTCTCACCTTTCAGAGACCTCTGCAGTTACTGCACTGGAGACAAAATGCAGTTCTTTCTTCATGCTTCAGTTTTTGTCCTTGTATACCCCTGAGCTCTTGCTGCCCTGTATTTCTGCTCCCCTACACCTTCTAGGATGACCTGTTATAAACATTAGATTCTAAAGCAGGTAGATATGTTTTACTTTCTACAAGGTTGGCCATAACTGTTAGGAATGTCCAAGTAAAAACCTAATTTAAAAATTCTCATAAAAGTGCTAATACCCAGTGTGATTAATCAGGATAGGTATGTGATATTTACCAAACCTAGTTGATTGTAGAATATTTTTTATTAGAGTGTGCCATTGGGTTCATATTCCAGGGGAACACCCTTTGGGAAATCATGGTATCTTTGCCCTTGAGCTTGTTTCCTGCATTCTGATTACTTATCATGCAACTCAAAAGTGTGTGGCTTGGACCAGCCACGTTGATATCATGTGGGATGTTGTTAGAAGTGGGGAATCTCAGGCTCCTTCCAAGACCTACTGAATCAAGATCCCCTGTGCATAAGTGCATATGTGATTCTTACACCCTTTGAAACTTGGGAAACAGGGTTTTTTTGTTTATTGTTTTTGTTTTTGTTTTTGTTTTTGAGATGGAGTCCCACTCTGTTGCCCAGGCTGGAGTACAGTGGCGCATCTCGGCTCACTGCAAGCTCCGCCTCCCTGGTTCATGCCATTCTCCTGCCTCAGCCTCCAGAGTAGCTGGGACTACAGGCGCCCGCCACCATGCCCGGCTAATTTTTTGTATTTTTTTTTTTTAGTAGAGACGGGATTTCACCATGTTAGCCAGGATGGTCTCGATCTCCTGACCTCGTGATCCGCCCACCTCGGCCTCTCAAAGTGCTGGGATTACAGGTGTGAGCCACCACACCCAGCCAGGGAAGCAGGGTTTTAGATGATGGCAGTCTGCTTTCATATTCCTACCTGAAACCGACTCTCTTCTTGCCAAACAAATGGCCTCTTTTCAGTCTCATCTTTCTTGTTCTCTCTTGTAATCTAATATCATACTGATGATCAGTCCTTAAAACGTTAATAATAAAGTAATGTATATTTGTTGTAATAAATTCAAGCTGTACGAAATGGCACAAAATTCAAAGTTAAAGAGTCTGGGCATGGTGGCCCACACCTGTAGCCCCAGCACTTTGGGAGGCCAAGGCAGGTGAATCCCTTGAGCCCAGGAGTTCAAGACCAGACTGGGCAACATGATGAAACTCCATCTCTACAAAAAACACAAAAATTAGTTGGGTGTGGTGGTGCAGGCCGGTAGTCCCGGCTTCTCAGTTGGCTGATATGGGAGGATCACTTGAGCCCAGGAGGTCGGGCCTGCAGTGAGCTATGATCATACCACTGCACTCCAGTCTGTGCAACAAAGAAAGACAAAGTTAAAAGTTCCCTACTCAACCCTCCCATCCCTAATTCTCAGACATCACTACAGGCCTTTGTATTGGTTTTTTTTTTTATTGTTCTTGTTCTTTTCAGAGAATTTCTTTAAGTATTCAGGCATATATAGTTTTTCACTGAAAAAGTAACATATTGAACATACCGTTTTGTAACTTATTTCATTTAACAGTAAAGTTAGGGACAATATCAGCTCACATGGAAATTGTTCACTCCTTCTGAGAACTTTTTTCTCCCTTATCGTACTGATGTTTCTCTTTTTTGGTTCTCCTCTTACTCTCTGACCTCTTTTCTAATCTCTTTTGCTACCTCCCTTCCAGTTCCTCTGTGTTGTCCCTGAGTTCTGTCCTTGTCTTTCTTCCTCCCGCATATCCTTGCTGTCAAGGCTGCTATCACCCATGCAGGTTTTCAGGCACTGCCTTATGTGTGACACTTCTCAAATCTCTTGCTTTGAAGAAGTCCTCTTTTCTAAACTCCAGGCCGATTTCCCTCACT
Organism: Macaca mulatta; assembly: GCF_049350105.2. Lineage (NCBI taxonomy): Eukaryota > Metazoa > Chordata > Mammalia > Primates > Cercopithecidae > Macaca > Macaca mulatta. The sequence goes on along the minus strand of NC_133412.1, from coordinate 132,847,706 downwards.
GTGTATTGGACATTCCATAGACCTCCCAAATTCAGTCTGTCCATGTTAATTTGTCAAAATTTGCTCTTTTCCTTCCTCTGTTCCCTTCATGAGCAAATGAGGTGATGAACACTCAACCTCCAGGACTCTAACCCTCTTACAGTTCTAAGTTCTCATACCTTTTGAATACTGTTAGGAATTTATCCCATAGAAATGCTATAGCAGGTGGGCAAAAATATATAAATTATACACCTGTGTAAATAGAGTCAGAAAGATACATGTGAATATCTTTCCTACAGCATTTTTCATAGTAATGAGAAAGTTGGAAAAAACACTACCAACGGGGAGTTGAGTAAAATGAATTTTCATTCATCCATCCATCGGAGAGCAACAAAATAATTTAAAAGAACTAAGTCTGGATCCAAGTAAAGACTCATTAGCCTGAGGCAAAGTTAAAGTTACTCAGTGCTGACCTGACTATAAATACTTCAGTGGAAGTCTTGCAGTAGTGTTTGGTTATAAAATTATCACCCAAATGATCCAGAATGTTCTTACTATTTGAAAAACTATTATCAAAATAAAAATACAAAAATGTAAAAATTCTCTTTTTGGAACCCTAAAGTATGCAACCAGTGACCCAGGTTGAGAAATATTTCTTTAAGCTGGCACGGACTTAAGTGTTGCTTGGGGACCAGGTACCTCAGAACCTTTTGGAGTGCTTGTTCGGAATTCAGATTCTCACTCTACCCCCACCTCAAAACTACGGAATGAGAATTGGCTGGGGCATAGATCTGCACTTTTAATAATGATACTGAAGCTTGAGAATTTCTATTGTAAACAGATGAGCTAAGCAGCCCAGACCTTCTAAGAAAACATGTTGGTGAGCATGCCTTAGACATATCATGCTTTTAAATTAAAGATACTGAGGGGGACTCAGCTGTTTCTATCTCTTTCTGTTAGAGAGGTGCCTGTCCATGCCCTGGGAGGCAGGCCTCTGCAGCCTCCTCACCCATGGCCTCCTCTGTGTATAGCAGTTACAGCAGCTTGAGCCTGGAGGGCTCAGCCCCTTGTGGCAGGGAAAAGCCTGTCTTTCCCTTGGAGGGGTGATTCGTGGGATGGCTACCAGATGGAGGTCTTCTCAAATAGAATAGATTTTCATCTGTCCAGCATTTATGATGTTTGTTATTACTTTTCATTATTATGCTAGATATTACTTCTGTCCTGAAATATTTGGGAGGGAACCAAAATAAGTGTGACCCATGTACTTTCTTCTCATAATTCTAAAAAAAAAAAAGAAAAAAAAAGTCATTATACCCTAGTCCTGTATGTATTCACTGTCATGACACTGTATTAATATACCAGGCTGTGAAGATTCTTGGAAAGTCTCTTTCTTTCATGGTACAGATATTAGATTCCACTTGAGCTCTGGGCCCCTCCACTGAAGCTGCTGTTCTTTGTCAGCTTTCAACAAGATGGACCAGTAACTGCTGGATAAAGTGTGACTCCTGTGTTGGTGTATGCTATGCCATGGAAATACTTAGATGGAGACATTGATTTTCCACCTTAGACTATTTTTTTTTTTTAGACAGGGTCTCACTCTGTCACTCAGGCTGGAGTGCAGTGGCACGATCTCAGCTCACTGCAACCTCTGCTCCCAGGGTCAAGCGATTCTCCTGCTTCAGCCTACTGAGTAGTTGGGACTACAGGTGTGCACCACCATGCCTGGCTAATTTTTGTATTTTTTTGGTAGAGACAGGGTTTCGCTGTGTTGGCCAGGCTGGTCTTGAACTCCTGGCCTCAAGTGATCTGCCCACCTCGGCCTCCCAAAATGTTGGACTTACAGGCGTGAGCCACTGCAACCAGCCCACCTTAGACTATTGAAAGCCACTAAGCTACTTTTGTGAGACTTTGCCCAGTGATAGAAGGAGCTCTTCTGGTCTAGGCAACCCTGGATGAGGCTGCCAGCAGCCAGCTGAATTCATGGCTTTTCCTTCTGAAGCTGTCACAAAATTAGCTCTGTTCCAATTGCATATTGATCTGGGTTTTTTTTTAATGGTGGCTTCACTGAGTGGCGGGGTTTCCTTCTCAGCCTTGGATAGATATTGCTGCCAATCTTGGTGGCCCCAGCACTTATTATTTCTAGGGACAGGTATTCTTACCACTTCAATTCCAAGATGTGTATAAAGATCTAAAATGGTTATTGTACCTTTGTAATACTTTTAATACCAAATCTTTGGGACACAGTAAACCCTTCTAGTAAATTTGGTTTGGGCATGCAGTAGGGCATTGATCACCTCCTAAAATGGAATCAAGTCAACCTTAAACTTGCCTGTAGAGAGAGAACTCCCAGGCAGCAAACATTTTTATGCCTCCAAGAGATAATGCTCCTATTTATTAATAGATGGCAATCCTAATTCCCTATGCAGGCTCTTTTCTCCTCTGTTCCTCACATAGATCAACCTCACTTAAAATAATGGAGTTTGGAGGACATAATTCAGATACTTCTAATTCTCAGAGGCAACATGAGGTCAAGGAGATTCTCTACTCTCAAATGCTAACCCTACTTCCCTCTAAAGTCTGGGTGGGACCCTCATAGACATAGTTTCTGCACATCTAGATGCTATCTTTGTGACCCCACAAAACACTCCTGTAATACAAAAATATAATACATAAATTTCACTCAAGGTTATGCCAGTCCCACCAAAGCAATACTTTACCTATTCATACATCCATCTTTCCTTTGATTCAACCAATATGGCATAGGAAGTGACTGACACTAGAAATGTAGTGTGGTTACCAAAGCAGACTTGAATCTACCCCTCATGGGACTTACATTCTGGTGGAGGAGGGAGTAGACATTAAGAAGAAAATCAACAGAGTGATGTGTAAGAGAGTACCTGGTGGTGGGTGGCACTTAGGAAGGTCAGAGAGAAGGCCTCTGAGAAAGAGGAAACTGAGAAAATCAGCTCTGGCAAGAGCTGATTAAAGTAAGTTTCAGACAATAGAAAATGCAAAGACCAGAGACAGGAAAGTTCTGGGGGTATTCTATAAATGGAAAACAAGTTGATGTTGCTAGAATGTGGTAGGCAAGGGGAAGAATAGCAAGAAATGGAGGCAGAAGATTGGCAGTGCCCTTCCATGCACACACCATGGTGCTAAGCTTGGTCTTTCCTAAGCATACTAAGAAGCCTCAGAAAGGTTTTTAAACTAGAAAGTGACATGACCTCCTTTGCAGGTTTTAGAGGTCACATTGGCTGCTCTAGGGAGAAAGAGCTGAAGGAGGACAAGCAAGCATGCAAGTGGGAAGACAAATTAGGAAGCTCTTGCAGGCATGAGATGGCAATAACTTGGAGAGGTGGTAGCATTGGAGATGGAGGGAATGGATGGATTTGAGATATGTTTTGGAGATGGACTTAATAGGACCTACTGATGCTTTGGATTGGTGGTAGGGGTGACTTTAACCCCAATACCCCTCAAATTATATTTCATTTTTTATCAACACGATGATTACAAAGAGATGCAAAAATATTTACAATGGGGAAAAATACCCCAAACTCTGATGCTGCTTCATTAGTCATTGAACTCATATTTTTGTGTGTCTGCTTTTCGAAAATCTCATCCATTTGAATTATGATAGCACTGAAATGATCTCCCTATTTGAGCACTATATCTAGAGTATTTCCCTGGCCAAGCAATGGGTTTAATGTATTTAGGTGATGGTGATGTTCGGGTGGCTGAAACTGGAGCTGGAATGGTCCAATATGGTACCTGTGGAGGTTAAATAAGACCCCTAGTGAGATAGGTAGGGATTATGGTCAAGCAAGTTGGTTATTTAGAGTTAGATACATGCTTGCCTAGGGCCAAGAAATCACAAAAGCTTCAGAAAGTCTAAAGAACATCCCAAATATGAATCAAAATTATACTAACAGGCAAGGAAAAGTCAGCAGCCTGTCAGAGAGCAGAGGCTAACGTTAGAGCGAAGGCAACTTTAAAGTAGATACTCAAACTGGGGCTTCAACTTGGGGCAAGCACACTACTCAGTCTGGTTACTTCAGCTCAAGACTGCAGTTGGCCATGGTCTCTCTTGGTGATTTACTCAGAGATTCCTAAGTTGCCCCATCTCTGTAATGGCGCTCCTGGGTTTTAAGTGACCTAGGTTGAAATGGTGGTCCTCTTGGCCAGGCAAAGCATCGATCCAGGACTTTTCTCTCTCCTTGTGGAAGTGGGTGTGAGTGGCAGGAAGAGCAGATTAGGGGCTCAGTGGAACTGTTCAGTTTTTTTAGATAGTGTTTCTCAAAGGGTAGTTGGTAGACCATTTATATCAGAAGCAGTTTGTTGAAATACAGAATTCCTGGGCCCGCCCCAGGATTTCCTAGGGAGGGGCTAATGCATCTGCTTCATTAAGTAGCTCCCCAGTTAATTGTAGGCAGAGAACTTAAGAATCATTACTCTAGGGACTATGTCAGGGCTGATCTCTCAACGTCCTCAGAGTAATCTTTGGCAGGTTTTTTCTCCAGTGACTTAACTTTTTCCAAGGCCAGTTGGATTTTCTGTTTAGGCTTAGATGTTAGTTAAAATGGTTCTTGTGGGTAAATAGAATTTAGAGTGAAATGTGTACTGTTTACACTTCTAGACTTCCACCTCCTTATGGGAGAGTGAAGGAGAGAGCATGTAAACACAGCTTGGTCTTGCCAGCTCACTCCAGGGGATGCCACCTAACATCTCTCCACCCCACAATGCCACTAGAGCAAAGGCCCCAACAGTATATGGTGGGGACACAGAGGAGCTAACCATTTGTTGCTTCAGTAGTTTGGGATCTCCTGGGTCAGAGGAGTCCTCTGGGTGATCTCTATTCATAGCCTGGAAAATTTGTAGCAGGAGAGGGAGAGGAGTGGGGTTGAGTTTTAGTCTTCCATGCACAAATCAGGAGCAACCAGCATGACTTTATTAAACAAGATCAAACATTTCACTACCACTAATAGTAATCCAGTTCAAAGTTGCATATTCTGGTAAATATAACATTCTGGCTTAACTCTTCCCTTCTGGCAGGCACTTCATTTTCTTAAAACTCTTGACTGAGCACTGAAATCTTGAGAGATTTGTCTGCCTACAAAGCACTTGAAAAAGCAGAGTATGTGTCCCAAAACCTAATTCTTTCACTTCCGAATTCACTCTTGTTTACCTCTCCCTAACATCTCTAGAAGCTCAGTTTGATTCTACTTCGGAAAATGCGGAGAAAGTCAAGTAAAGCAGAAAGTTGCTTTTGTATTGATTGTCCCCACTCACTGTTAATGTCTATTGCCATCCAGTGGTTGCCATGAAAATATTCAACCTCTACTTCTTTTTTGTTTGTTTGTTTGTTTGTTTGTTTAGACGGAGTCTTGCTCTGTTACCCGGGCTGGCGTGTAGTGGCGTGATCTCGGCTCACTGCAAGCTCCGCCTCCCGGGTTCACGCCATTCTTCTGCCTCAGCCTCCCTAGTAGCTGGGACTACAGGCGTCCACCACCATGCCCAGCTAATTTTTGTTTTGGTTTGGTTTGTTTTAGTAGAGACAGGGTTTCACCATGTTAGCCAGGATGGTCTCCTGACCTCGTGATCCACCCGCCTCGGCCTCCCAAAGTGCTGGGATTACAGGTCAACCTCTACTTCTTAACCTCTTCTCACACCACCACAATTTGAAATTTACAATAAGATTTCTTGGTTTATGATGTAAGAAAATATGTCTTTAAATGAATTTACAATGTTCACATGGCTGTACTGTTTCTGTGGTGACTGATTATTTAAATTCCCCTCCGAATTTTCCTTGAAACAAGCACAAGGACAGAGTTCCAAAAAATATTTCCAAATGGGTAACTTAGTTTTCAGCAGAATTAATTGTAAGGCTACACCATTTGGCCTCTACCAAAACAAAAAATATAATACCATGTATTTATGAACTATGTAGAATTTATGAACTATGGTTCCCTACTAATTGGAGTTTTGAGTCAACATCTTCATTTCAAATTGAAGTCAAGGGTTGAGGTACAGTTGGTTGTTCTAGGTTATTTCTCAGGGGTAGAAGAACCAGGATTTGAAATAAGAGCTACTCATTTTCAGTCAGTGTCTTTTTCCAACTAAATTGATTTCCAGGTACTTGGCCTCCTTATAAGCAAAGCTAAATGTTCTCTATGGTAAGTTTCTTTAGAATTTTGAGACTTAAGATTTAATATCAAAAATATATGTAGATGTAAAGAGTTTTATAATGCTATATAACATAGGCAGCTAGTTCAAGTGTTAGCATGGTCTATAAGCTGGAAATTCACTCCAATCATTTGGAAAGCATTTAATTATTTTCTTTAGCTTAGCCAATTTATACTTGAATCTTTTTTACATACAAACATGGTTTTCTTAAATGTTGAAAATAAAGAAAATCATGAATAAATGATTCTAGAAAGTTTGGATAGAAGTAAAATAGTCTAATTGTCAATTTATTCCTTTTATTTTCTTCCTTCTCTCTTTGTTGAGGTCCACATTTTTTTTTTTTTTTTTTTTTGAGATGGAGTCTCACCATGTTGCCCAGGCCAGTGTGCAGTGGCATGATGCTGGCTCACTGCAACCTCCACCTTCCAGGTTCAAGCAATTCTCTTGCCTCAGCCTCCCAAGTAGCTGGGATTACATGTGCCCACGACCATGCCTGGCTAATTTTTGTATTATTAGTAGAGATGGGGTTTTACCATTTTGGCCAGGCTGGTCTCCAACTCCTGACCTCAAGTGATCCACCCGCCTCTGCCTCCTAAAGTGCTGGGATTACAGGCATGAGCCACCACACCAGGCCTAAGGTCCAGATTTTTAATGCCCTTTCTTAGTTCTCTGAAAACAGAATCCTGAAATTTAGAGAAGATTTTATATATTTCACCAAGACATGCTATAGTTCCAAAGCCAAAAATCTTGGCTTTTAATGATTTATAAGTCCTCTTATGATTTACATTTTAGTTCTTATGGAGACATCTTTTCCTCAGGGCCCACTACTCTGGCCAAAAACATAAAGGGACTTGTTGATGAGGAAAGTCTCAGAGCCAAACCTAGAGCCTGAGGACAAAGTTCTCTGAGAAAGGGATACTTTTGGGGTTCCAGCCTTACTGTTCCTCTGTCAAATTGGAACTGAATTGCCTCTGGGATGAGACATAAGGTCATTCACCTGAACTATTAAGTTTTATCTCTCCCGCTATATATATTTGCCCCTGTAGTTTTTATCAGTGGTCCCCAACCCTTTTGGCACCAGCGACCAGTTTCATGGAAGACAGTTTTTCCATGGGAAGGTGGGAGGGTGGGATGGTTTCAGGATGAAACTGTTCCACCTCAAATCATCAGGCATTAGAGTCTCGTAAGGAGCACACAACCTAGAACCCTTGCTTGTGCAGTTTACAATAGGGTTCACACTCCTATGAGAATCTAATCTCCTAATGCCACTGCTGATTGCATAGGAGGTAGAGCTGAGGCAGAAATGCTCACTCACCCTCCGCTCCCCTCCTGCTGTGTGGCCCAGTTCCTAACAGACCATGGACCAGTACCGGTCCGTGGCCAGGGGTTTGGGACCTGCTGGTTTATATGATACCCATGTTGTAATGGGTAGAGGTGGGTAACTTTCCATCAAATTGATACTTGCTGTTCTGTAGTGTCCTTCTTGGGAAGTGGCTCTCAGTCAGGGACTGCATTTCCCAGCCTCCTTGCAGCCAGGTGAAGCTCTGAGTCTAATTCTTATCAATAGAATGTGAGTGGAGGGGATATGGGTCACATCTGGGAAGATGGCTGAGATGCAGTTGTGCCTTTTCCTCCTTCAAGGCTCTAGACCAAGGGGATGGCAAAGGAGAAGGAACCTGGGCTCCTAAATGACTACCTGGTGGAAAGCTACCTGCTAATGAACACTCACACTCATCTTTTAAATTAGCAGCAACAACAAAAAATTCCTTCCATGTTAAGCCACTGAAATTTTGGGGTTATTTATTACTGTAGCTAGCATTATTCTAATAGGATAACCCATGATGTAATATAAAATTCAGAAAGAAGATCTATAGTTAGAAAGTATGTTGTGGCACATGTCCCATAACTTTATTCATCTTTTTTGTTTCTTTGTTTGTTTTTTTAGACAGAGTCTCACTCTGTCGCCTAGGCTGGAGTGCAATGGCGCAATCTCGGCTAACAGCAACTTCCACCTCCTGGGTTCAAGCGATTCTCCTGCCTCAGCCTCCCAAGTATCTGGGATTACAGGCGCCCACCACCATGCCTGGCCAATTTTTAAATTTTTAGTAGAGACGGCGTTTCACTATGTTGGCCAGGCTGGCCTCAAACTCCTGACCTCGTGATCTGCCTGCCTCGGCCTCCCAAAGTGCTGGGATTACAGGTGTGACCCACCACACCTGGCCTATTAGTCTAATTTTTATAAGCATAATTTTATAAGTCTTGCTTCTTCTCTGTACCTTTCCCCTTTATACTGTCCTTTGCTGGTACTGTCCTTTGCTCAACTGCTAGAATTACTGGTATGGTAATTCTGGGCAAATTTTAAAAAGACAGTTCTGTCTTCAAGATGTTTTATTGCTTCTTCCTGAAATGTTGTCATAAAAACTATACAAATCTTTTATAACCTCAAGGTGAGTAGCTGGCACCCTCTAAAAGCCAGGAGACATCTAGGAAAACTGAAGTCCCTCTCTAGGGCTAGCCTAGCAAACTCGGGAAATTGCTGATTCTCTCTGAATTGGGCAAAGGAGTGAGCTGCCTGAGGGTAAGACATGCCTGCGACTTCATGCAGTGTTTTCCTTAGTCCAAGTCCCCATTCTCAGCAGTAAGTGCTCTGAAGCTTGTCTGAATCTGGTCTAAACCAGAATGCCAAGTTATGAGTTACACTGGAAATGTATGAGGGGAACTTCATCCTAGTAGGGAGCTCAGCTCATTATTGCCTGGAGCAAAAAGAGTAGATTGTTTTCATCGGAAATTTCCATCATGCTTTGGCATCCTGTGAAGCCGTTCTGTTTTCAAAGGACTGGGAATTCTCAACTAGAATCAGAGCAGCTGCTCCCAACCCCATGCCTGCGGTCCTTTCCCCCACCAGTGGCCACTTGTCTAGATTCCCTGCCTCAAGAAACTGTATCCTTTGGATTGTATGTCCCCTTTTCAGTGCGTTAAAAAATCATGCGCCAATTGGATCTGGGTCTTACCTTCTCCATTTACTACTAGCTGTGTGACTCTGGGCAAGTTAACCTGTCTGCATTTCAGTTTTTTTTGTCTGTTCAAAGGGGATAATAGTACCTACATCACAGGATTCTTGGGATGATTATTTGAGATAATTTAGGTAAAGTGCTTATCCTCTAATGTTGTTGCTATTTAAATATTTATTTTAATAATAATTATACAATGAGATGGGGCTTTGGGAGAATCTAATACAGTTACTCTTTTTTTTTTTTTTTTTTTTTGAGATGGAGTTTCACTCTTGTCACCCAGGCTGGAGTGCAGTGGGGGCGATTTCAGCTGACTACAACCTCCACCACCCGGGTTCAAGCAATTCACCTGCCTCAGCCTCCCAAGTAGCTGGGATTACAGGCGTGCCCCACCACACCCAACTAATTTTGTATTTTTAGTAGAGACAGGGTTTCACCTTGTTGCCCAGGTTGGTCTCAAACTGCTGACCTCAGGTGATCAGCCTAGCTTGGCCTCCCAAAGTGCTGGGATTGTAGGCATGAGCCACCACGCCCAGCCCAGTTATTCATTTAATGCAGGAATATTTTCTGCAACATACTGTTTCATAACATTTCAGTTAGTAAGTTTGTAGGTTTTCTTCCTATTTTGCAGTTTGATTGACTGCTTTCCAACAATTTATCGGAAGTTGAATTGATCTCACTAATAAGCTCTTTCCAAAGTATATTGTGGGACAGGTTGCCTCTGGGGAGGTTTCCTAAAGCCAGCTGACCCAATTTGTCATTTTCTGTTGACTGCAGTTTTCAATAAATATATGCTTAGTTCCTCACCCATAATATCTCAAAATGTAATATGTGGATATAACATCTGTAGATCAGTATTTTCTAGTATGCCTCAGCTGATTTAGAATGTCCAGCCAGGGTTGGGTACCACTTAGCCCTATCTGTTGTATATAGATTTTTGTTATCATCTTTAGGCCTATGTATTTTGGGGCTCCCTCCACAATCCCCACTTAGCCTCAGGTGTATGCCTTACTCTTTTGACTCTGTTAGGCCATACTATAGTAACAAACCTCAAATTTTCAATGTCTTAGCTCAACAAACATTTATTTCTAGCTTTCAACTATTGCTATTTGGTGGAGGCTTTCCTTTATTCAGCTACAAAGGGATCCAAGCTCCCTTTCTTCTGTGCCAGCTGAATCTCAACGTATGGCTTCTCAAGTTGCTATGCCAGAGGAAGAAAGAGCTGATACCAGCTCTTAAAAACTTCCCCTGGAAATGACACATGTCACTTTTGCCTATGGCTCATTGACCAGAATTTGTCACATGACTGTATGCATCTTGATGCATGGAGCACACTGGAAATTCGATGAGGTCCTTATCACGGACCTCTTGCACAGTGATCTCTTGTCTTGATCTTCATAGCACTTATCATCACCCAGTACATGATGTGTGCCTTCCTTTATTTGTTTATTGCCTGTCTCTCCCAAGTAGACTTTAAGCTTTTTGAGATCACAGCCTTTTGTTCACTGCTATATCTCTAGTGCTTACAGTGATGCCTAGTGAATAGTGGGAACTTAATAAACATTTAATAAATAAGTGAATGGCAACTCCATACATGAAGGTGAAGCCACTGAAGTCTTTTGTGGGATTTTATTGTATGTCAATGTGCTTTATAGCTTGTGTTCTTTTTCAAAAGCACATTTAAATGTTATTGAGTCCAATGAGAAGTTAAAGAATAATAGGCTAATTAAGAAGGGAACATTATATGTGGATCTCCTACTATTACTCATGAAAAGCATTTCTCTCTCAGTTGTTCATTCCTGGAGTGATCAGCCCAGGAGAGGGCAAATGTAGTCAGCAGAGAAGGATGCTTTCTGAGGTTCAGCTGACATAGTCAATAAAAGACTTGAGTTGGCAAAGCAGAAGGTGACATCACTGTGGGCCTGTGATCAGCCTTTTCTTTACTGAGCTGAGCCTATCGAATTTGCACAAGACCAGTCTGTTGAAACTTTATAACCCCCATAAAATGGAAAACCTTCTGCAATGAATGCTTCTTCTCATTTTGAATACTGCAGAACCCAATTAAAAACAAGGTTTGTTATTAAGGCTAGTATAGAGACAGGCAGTATTATGTTGTGATTAAGGCATGAGCTCTAGAATAAGAAAGATTCGGGTTTGAACCTGAGTCCAATACTTACCTCCCTGAAACTTCCCAAGCCTCATCTATAAAATGTGGCTAATAATTCCTACTTGCTAGAATTGTAATCAAATTTAAATTGAATAATACTTTTAAGGTGGTTAGGTTGGTAGAAGAAATGGCAAATTGTAAATGACAGCAATTATTTTCACATGCTATAATTGGATTGTTTTCCTGTACTAGATATGGCAACATCCCCAGGTTATAGTCAGTGATGGGGTTTACTCAGGAAGATGAGAGAATGTGAGGCCACACAGATGGGCTGTCTTTTGTGGATCGGCGGCGACCTGGGGCTTCCAAAGCTGGCTTTCTGGTGGGCCTGTAGCGCATGGCCACGGCAGGCCTGCTTTGCCCCTGAGCTCAGTTGGCAGCCCAACTCCTTTGGTACACTCAGCATCTTTGTTCCCCAGCATGGGCTGCTTTTTCACCATCCAGTGTGGAGCTCACCTGTCACAGCCCACCTCAGGGACATTATTCCCCCCATGCTCAACATTTAACTCAAGCCTCCAATTTTGGTCCTTTCAGTTGTGGCCAGGCTAGCAGGATCGATTCACAGAAAGAACCATTAGGGGAACTTCTCTTTAAAAGGGACTGAATATTTGTCAAGCTTGGAGTGCTGCAGACTCCTCTCCTCTATTTTTAAAGTGAAACTTTACATGCAAAGAAGGTTCAGCCCTGGCTGGGCACAGTGGCTCATGCCTGTAATCCCAACACTTTGGGAGACCCAGCCAGGAGTTTGAGACCAGCCTTGGCAACATGACAAAACCTCATCTTTACAAAAAAAATAATAATAATAATACAAAAAGTAGCTAGTTATGGTGGTGCACTTCTGTAGTCCCAAAATCTCAGAAGGATGAGGTGGCAGGATCACTTGAGCCTGGGAGGATAAAGCTTCATGATCTGAGAAAAGAAAGAAAGAAAGAGAGAGAGAGAGAGAGAGGAAGGAAGGAAGGAAGGAAGGAAGGAAGGAAGGAAGGAGGAGAGGGAGGGAAGGAGAGAGGGAGGGAGGAAAGAGAGAGAGAGAAAGAAAGGAAAAGAAAGAGAAAGGAAGGAAAGAAGGAAGGAGAGAGAGGAGGGGGGAGGAAAGAAAAAGAAAGAGAGAAACAGAAAGGAGGAAGGGAGGGAGGGAAGAAGGAAGGAAGGAAGGAAGGAAGGAAGGAAGGAAGGAAAATAAAAGAAAGGGAGGTGTTCAGCCCTATGGCTATTTTTTATGGGAAGCTACCTTTGAACAATGAGAAACTTTAGGAATATTTGAAGTAGTATTTGTGGGTGAGGTTCAGTTACATTCTTCCCGTGATAAATATGGAATCGCCTCTTTAGAGTAGATAGACAAATCTCTTAGGGTTTCATCTGTTTCTTACATAAAATGCTTCAGATGACTGCCATTTCTCTCAAAAAGCTCTGTTGTTTTTGTTATATTCTTTCAGTTATCTGAACTGGGAAGTAAGCTTTGGTGTACTTCTAATTCAGGGCAGTTTTTTGTCTGCGTGGACCCCCATAGGCAGGTGGACTGGCACCACGAGGCAGGGGGCAAGATTCTCCTTATAGGGAAGTTTCTTGTAACAACTTGTTTGTTTGGTGCATTGTGCTTCATCTTTTTTATCCACTGTTTACATGCTTTCTAAACTAGTTGTGCATCTGCTCGCTCCAGAAATCCATACAGTGTATTTCACAAGTACTAAGAAATGCCATCCATAAAGTAGAATATATTTTAATTATCCTTTAAAGAAGACAAGATAAGGTTGTCCCTTCAAATACCTAACTCTTATCTATGATTTGAAATGAGTATTCATAGCTCCATTTTTGAGACATTTTAAATAGATTATTATGCAAAGATGCATACATTGAGCAAACAAAATAGTATTATGAACTTGCATATATAGATAAAATTTAACAATTATTATCATTTTGTCATATTTGTTTTGTCTACTTTTGGGACAAGCATTTTAAAATTAAGTCACAGCCACCAAGACATTTCACCCCTACATGCTTCGGTGTACATCTCTAAAAATAGGACATTTTCTTACATAACTATAGTTTCATTATTACATCTCACAAAACAAATACTTAACATCATCTAATGCCTAGTTCATATGCAGATTCTCCCAAGAATCCTCCAAATGTTTTTTCTTCTCCTTCAGTTGGTTAGTTTTAATTAACCAATGAGCAAAAATCTCTTAAACTTCTATTTTCCACTACATTAACTATAATAAGAATATGGAACAGTAGAAAGTTCTCTCAGTCTGTATGTTATGTGATGATCAGATGGATTTTCTTTTTTCCCAATATTTTCTTATGAAATTCCTCAAACATATAGAATAGTTGATAGAATTCTTCAGCGCATCCCTGTTTCCATGGTTCTATTTTTAATTTTCTTCCTGACTTCTTAGTAACTGGGACTTGATAGTCTCTACCCCTCAGATTCAGTGAGAAAGTAAATAAGCATTCTGTGGCTCCTTTTTAGGTGGAAGCCTTAAATAATATTTGCAAAGCAGATGGATGTAATTTCTTTGCATGCCTTACAAATCTTGGGAGTGTCGTCTCAACTTCTCAACTGGGTAGCTCATGCCAGTCTATAAATATTATTGAGCCTGACTTTCAGTTGACAATACTTTACTGGGGCATCCCCAGAGAGCCAGGTGCTGACCTGTTGCCAGTGGAATCACCATGTGAGTTAAGAGAGAAAATGATGAGCCACCCTGTCTAATACTGAAGCAATTGGAACAAACCATGTGTTTACACCTTATGCAATGTCAGCTGTATTTCAACATTATCTGAAAATACCATGCAAAGGTATTTGGAAAGGAGAAAAACAAATCTGGTTTTTAAAAATGTCTGTCTGAGGGTTGCTGCCGTTGCTATGGAAATCAGAGAAGCAGATTTTCATGCTTTACCACACCGAGCTTGTTTTTGAACAGATTCCTGAGACTGTGGGCTTCCCCCCACCTCCTATTCTGAGTGGTTTTGTTAGATATAACCTTGCTTGAATAATATTAACATATTCCTGTGGGAAAGCACATTAGGTGCTAATGCTTGGAGTTGTTTTTAGCGGAATGATTTAACAATACCAGATTCATTTTTCATCTGTATGTTTTTAAATAGACTGGCTCCTATAATCAGCGTTAACATACAGCTCAGCTTGGAGCATAAGGAAATGTTAGTTTAATATTTTAGTGCCATCTGCTGTAAGTTTCATGACATTCTACTCCATCTGGCTTACTTGCAGCAATTCCCTATTTTTTTTTTAGTTTTAGTAGAACACAGCAATCTCTTTTCAAATCTTTCATACTGATTGGGTCCTGTTTCTTCCTACTGAATACTGGACGAGGCTGTTGTCAGAATGTTTCCTTGACTCTAGGTGTTCATCTCCTGAAGACTTCTGTTTCTCCCTCTCTGTGTGTGTGTGTGTGTGTGTGTGTGTGTGTGTGTGTGTGTGTGTGTAAGAGAGAGACAGAGGGAAAGAGAGGGAGAGAGAATTATCAAGCAGTTAACTCCTTCCTAGACCTTTCTTCCTCATTTCAAATGATGCTGACTCTTGGTAAGTGAACATTTGTAAATTCAGCAACATTACTATATCAACAACTATTGAGAACCCATTGCATGCCAGGCTGTTTTGTAGGCACTAGGGGAGAGAGTGGGGAAGAAAGCAGACTCCCTGCTCTCATGGAGCTTAATTAGTGGAAGAGACTAACAGTATACAAAAAAAACACATCATATAGTATCAGGCAGTGGTAAGTGCTGTGAATTCCAAAATAAAGCAGGCTAAAGAAAGCTATTTTAAATACAATCGTCAAAGAAGGCCTGACAGATGATAGAATTAGAATATTGGAATGGACATGTTAAGGTTGCTACAAGGACAACAAATGTGCCCTCTAACCCTGTGCCTCGAGGCTCTTGTTAAAGATAGACTCTTGTCGTTAGCTAATTAATTATATTTCAACATTAACCATGAACACTATATGGATGAAAAACAAATCTGTTCTTTAAAAGCCATCAGAGTTTCTGTTGTTGCTTTGGAACTAGATGGACCTTGGGCTTAACTCAGCTTGTTCTTCAGTTCTCAGGTCTTCAGAACTCAGCAGTTCTTCAGTTCAGCACATGGTTAGAACACCTATATGTGTCTGATTCTTAGTTGAGTTCCTTGGAGAGTAACAAACTTTTCTCCAGGAATTGCTTTTAATGGTATATGCTTTACCAACCCTCAACCCATCAAGGGGATTGAATAATACATATAGAATATTTAAAGAATAACACCAGATACTATTGATTGACTTCAACTACAAATCCTGTCAATCCTAAGTGCTATTGGATTTCAGAGGAGGGAGAAGTGTTAAGATGTCCAGCGCCCTTCTCTTTACCTACCCTCTTTAAAGGTCAGTTTGAGCAGAACATTGAGCATCACGGAGATTACTAATACTCCTTTCATTAGAAACAAAGAGATTCTGAAGTCAGGTAATTAGAATCAGGAACAACCCATGTGAACTCTTCTGTGTTTATATGTCTGTGTTTGCTCACACATGTGCACACACTCACATGTGCACATGCTCCATACATTCATTCAGGAATCAAATCTTAGCCAACTACTGCATGTGAGTTACTGGTCTGTGGCTGGAGAAGTGTAGGGAGAACGTTCCCCTCTAAAGGTTCAAGTCATTAAGTCTGTTGAAATAAACTGACAAGAGACAGATTAACAGGAGAAAAGGCGTTACAAGTGTTCATGGGAGCCATGCAAAATATGAAACTTTAAAAAGGGTCAGATGCCTGATGCTTAAATATTCTTTTCCTAGGGGAGAGGTAAAGTGGGGGATGTAGGCTATTTTAGAGGAAGATTACATGGTTTTTAGGGGATTTTAGTGGCCCCAAAGAAGAGACAATAGCCTGGGACACAGTTCTTTTGGCCTCTGGGAGAGGTGATGACAAGTTATGGGAAGGTGAGGGGCAGAATGACACTGCAAACAAAGTTTGTCTTATTATGCAGGTAAAGAAGAATAGTTGAGAGAATAGGTGAAATGTCTGTCAGGTATGGTGCCATGAGCATGCAATATGAGTTAACCTTCTGTGCCCAATGTAGATTCAACGGAGGAAGGCCACAACAATTGCATTCCTTCTGGATGAACTTCCCTTAGTCAGGTAAGATAATTTCAGAGGCAGCCCCTTTCTGTGCCTTGAAAGGAAAATCTGGAGGTGAGGCGTGAGGCAGGAGAAGGTCAGAGAGAGACTTTGGCTCTGAGGCCTTTCAGTCTCCTTTGTTCAAAGCACTCAGCGTGCCAAAGGGCCATATTTTGGGGTATCATTTTCTGAGCACCAACAGAAGCTAATATGAGTAAGACACAGTGCTTGCCTGGAAGGCATTTGTAGGGACATACATACAAACAGATAGGTGTAATAAAGTGTTATAAGGGCAATGAAAGCAAGCAATGCTTAGCCTAGCCTTGTCTGTGTTAATGATTTATGTTGTGATGTTCGAGATGTATGACTCTTTTAATTTTTCTATGCCTGTTTTCTCATATCTTCAAAAAATCTGGGACAGGGAGAAACATTAGCAAAATAATGACTCTTAGCCTTCTTACTTTAGGGAGAAAGGTTGGGTTGTCCTAAAGTAATGACAATATTTGTTTTGGCTTATTGGGATGTGAGGCACATAAAAAGAATCATTGCTTTAATAGCTTGAGTACCATTATCAGATGCTGTAGCGGTAGCTAGCACACCAGTGGGAGAGAAGCTAGTCATAAGTGCATTTCTTCCCTGTTTTCCTGTTTACACAGTGTACTTGGAGTTACTGGATAACTTTAGAGACTCATTAGTCCTCTGTACAATTAAACGTAAATGCTCATCTTGGTAGAGGTTGATCAAAAGGTAGCTGCAAAGTTGGGGTAGGGAGTAGAGGGACAGGCAACTATATGAACTCCTAAGTATGCATAGACTTCCGTGGGCTCGTTCCTGGGAGCCTGCAGCAGCCTGCGTGGAAGCAAAAGTAAAATTGAGTTTGGGAATAGGGGGAGGTTGTTGAATGTCTTATTTCACCTCCACTCTCAAAAGTGCTTTCGATAAGGTTCTTCTAGGCACAAAGGAAAGATTTAAATCCGTCATATTTCCCTTATGATATATAAAATTTTTTCCAGTTGAGCACCACTTTTCAGAGCCAGGAAAATATTTTTGAGCTAACTAAAAGCTGTAAAAGCTGCTTTTTGCTTAATGTTTATAATGATGATCCAGCTCTCTGATTACCCTCTTCTCCTTTCCCCCAACCCAGTATGTTCAGTTGTCTATGGTCTGTGGCACCACCTTTGGGAGAGGTGGGTTTTCTTCCTGATCACAGTGTACGGGAATCAGCTACAGCAGCAAGTCCAATTCCAAGACCAGCACTGGCTGCCCCCAGATGCTTTCACTGCCATTTTCATACCCTTCTCTCCTCTCTGCTCTCTCAGTGACTGGCAATTTGATTGTTTCTCCAATTTCCTTTTACTTCTGTCTGCACAGCGCAATGCTGAATTCAGAAAATGAGAACTCAGCCATCACTTTATTCTGATGTAGGGGCACCCTGTCAATGGAAACGTGGACTAGTGTGTAGGTTCTAGTGACTCTGGGCCTTTGAAGTGCCAAAAGCTGGCTATTTTTGGTGTCAGCAGGTTTTCAGAGCTCTGAGAATTTCTGTTTCCCCTTCCCCTGATGGCAGACCATATTGTATCTACTGCTCTTTCACTCCATCCTCACAAAGACATAAGGAGAGGTTTGCCAAGGGGGAACATCGTTCAATATTGAATGGGATTTCTGAGCAATGTTGCATAATCTTCTTAGTCAATTTTTGAACCTAGCAGAGCTTTGACTATTCATGGCAGGGGGTGGGGGGTTGTTCTTGAAGGGACTAGAATTAAAATTCTTATGCTTGGACTGCGAGTCCCTGGAGGGCAAATTGTGCAAATATTTGCAGGAGCATTTTGCTAGGCCAAGATCGTAACTTTCATCAGACTCTCAGTGGGATCTGTGACTCCAAAAATAGGTTTAAGGTTAAAAGGGGAAGAGAAAACACTGGATTTGATAATTTCAAGAGCTCCATACTGCTGAAAAACCTGAATCTGTGATTTCCTGCAATATTATCATCCTTCCCTCAGAAGGAAGAAAAATACAATATAATTACCTTTCTTTTTTCAGGGGCTTCCAACTGTGGAATCACATTGCTGATGAGTAGGACTCAGCCTGGAACACTCCTGTTCACTGCATAGTATCTGACTGAGCAGTGTGCCATTTTAAATAATGGTCATATGAGCATTGGCTAACAACCAAAATTTCAGTTACATCATTCCATATAGATAGATAGATAGCTGGCTTACTTATATAACAAATATTTCTTGTTACATCTTATATATCAGGCACTGTTTGAGGCACTTGAGATACTTCAGTGAACAAAACAAAGATTGTGCTCTTACAGAACTTACATTCTTGTTAGGGGAGAAAGACAAGAACAATAAACATAATATGTTAGTCTGTTTTTGCATTGCTACAAAGAAATACCTGAAGCTGGGTAATTTATAAAGAAAAGAGGTTTTATTGACTCATGGTTCTGCAGGCTTTACAGGAAGCATAGTGCTGGCATCTCATTCTGGTGAGGCCTCAGGAAGCTTCCAATCAGAAGATGAAGGACAGCAGGCATGTCAAATGGCAAGAGTGGGAGCAAGAGAGTGAGGTGGGAGGTGCCACACTCTTTTAAACAACCAGATCTCATGTGAACTCAGAGTGAGAACTCATTGATCACTAAGGGGATGGTGCTAAACCATTCATGAGGGTTTCCCCCATGATCCAATCATCTCCCACCCTGAGCTCCACCTCCAACATTGGGAATCACATTTCAACATGAGATTTGGAGGTGACAAATATCCAAATGATATCACATAATATATATGCAAATTACATAGTATGCGAGAAAGTGATAAGACTCTGGGGAGGAAAAGAAAAAGTAGAAAGAGTTAGAGGCATCAAGAATGTGGTAGAGGGAGGGGCAGGTCACAATATTATATCAGGTGGTCAAGGGAGAGAGAACTCATTGAAGAAGGTGAGAGTGGAGCAAAGATTTAAGGAAGGCAAATAACTTAGGTAAGCAGCTATGGGGTGGAAGAGCAGCCTAGGAGGAAGAAACAGCTGCAGTAAAGGCCCTAAAGTGGGAGTTATCTGATGTGTTCGCAGAACTGCAAGGAGGCCAGGGTGGCTGGAAGGGAGAGTCACTGGAAAGGAGGTCAGCAAAGCAAGAAGAGGCAGACCACAGGCCTCATGACTCTCACTGGAGTGCAATGGGACCCCCATGGGGTAAAAGCAGAGGAGTGAGCTCCTCTGATGTGAGCACTCACTCTGGTTGCCATATAGTGAGTAGACTGGAGGGACCACGGCAGAAGTAAGAAGACCCATCAGAGGCTCTTCAGGAACACGAGTGGGAGATGGTGGTGGAACAGGGTTGTAGTAGTGGCAGTAGTGAAAAATGGTCAGGTTTTGGAAACATTTTGAAGGTAGAACTCACAAGACTTCCTGATCAGCTGGATGTGGGGCCAGAGAAGAAACAGGGATGACTCCCCGGTTTTTGGTTTCAGCAGCCCTAGAAAATGGATGGGTAAAACCTTGCAAAAGAATGAAATCGGGCCGGGCGCGGTGGCTCAAGCCTGTAATCCCAGCACTTTGGGAGGCCGAGACGGGCGGATCACGAGGTCAGGAGATCAAGACCATCCTGGCTGACACGGTGAAACCCCGTCTCTACTAAAAAATACAAAAAACAAGCCGGGCGAGGTGGCGGGCGCCTGTAGTCCCAGCTACTTGGGAGGCTGAGGCAGGAGAATGGCGTGAACCCGGGAGGCGGAGCTTGCAGTGAGCTGAGATCCGTCCACTGCACTCCAGCCTGGGTGGCAGAGCGAGACTCCATCTCAAAAAAAAAAAAAAAAAAAAAAAAAGAATGAAATCACAAGGGAATGGGTGCAGTCGTAAAGAGAACCAAGGGCTGGCAATGATAAAACTTTATATATCAAAATATATTAAAATATACTTTAGAAGTTGTAGCCAAATAAACAATCATAAGATGAGTAGCTTATGAAAACGTTTATCTTCGGTTATTTAGGACAGATGTGTAAATCATAAGTAAGTTTTGAAGAGGAAGCAACCTTGACATATTGTACAGTGTACTCACAGGGAGTCCTGCTGGCACAGACTTTCCAGTGCAGGGCAGCACTCTGGGAAGGCAATTAAATGCCCTGATTTAATTATTGATTAATCAATGCTTTATCAAAAAGCATTTTTGTTACTATAACCTCCATTGTTAATTATTTTCTAAAATATGTTAATATTCTTATCTAAGCAAAACTGTTAAAAAATTGTGTGGTTGGTGACAAGATTTACAGGAGCCTCAGGATCTCAATTCTGAATATAATTTTTTTAATAAAAGGAGAATTTTGTTTTACCTGAAAGCCATCTTAGAGAACATTTACTCCAATTCAGTAATTTTACAGTTAGGGTAAGTGAGGCACAGATAACTATGTAAGAATCTGAAACAGGAGTCAGCAAACTATATCCAATTTGTGTTTGTTCATTTGTTTTTATACAGCTTTATTGAGATATAGTTCACATACCATAAAATTCACCCTATTAAAGTGTACAATTCAATACCTTCACAGAGTTGTGCAACCATCACTATTATCTAGCTTCAAAAAATTTCATCACCCCAAAAAGAAACCCCATGCCCCTCAATGTTCATTCCCCCTTCCCTCTTTCCCACAGTCCCTGGCAACCACAAATCTACTTTCTATTGCTATAGATTTGCCTATTACAGACACAGTTTACATTTCCTGTTAATGGAATCATAAAATGTGTGGCCTTTTGTGTCTGGCTTCTTTCACTTAGCATAATGTAATATAATATTTTAAGGGTTCGTCCATGTTGTAGCATGTATCAGTACTTCCTTCCTTTTTATGGAAAAATAATATTCCATTGTATGGATATACCACATTTTATTTATCCACTCATCATTTGGTGGACATTTGAGTTGTTTCCATTGCCAGCTATTAGGAATAATGCTGCTATGACCATTCATGTACAGGTTTTTATGAGGACACATGCTCTCATTTATCTTGGGTATATAGCTAAGAGTGAACTTGCTGGATAATAAGATAACTCTACATTTAACATTTTGAGAAGCTACCAAATCGTTTCCAAAGTGGCTGCACCATTTTACAATCTCAGTAGCAATATGTGAGAATTCCAATTTCTCCACATCCTCACACTTTTTAATTTTAGCCATTCTGGTGGTTTTGATTTGCATTTTAATGATGACTAATGGTGTTGAGCATCTTTTTATGTGCTCATCA
Source organism: Macaca mulatta (assembly GCF_049350105.2). Classification (NCBI taxonomy): domain Eukaryota; kingdom Metazoa; phylum Chordata; class Mammalia; order Primates; family Cercopithecidae; genus Macaca; species Macaca mulatta. The sequence continues at coordinate 132,826,020 of NC_133412.1, read as the reverse complement.
GTCATTGGTCTTCTTTGCAGAAATGTTTATTCAAATGATTTGTCCATTTTTACATTGGGTGGATTTTCTTTTTACTGTTGAACTATAGAGTTCTTTCTATGTTCTATGTACATGCTCCTTATCAGATACATGATTTCCAAATATTTTACCTTGTTCTGTGGATTGTGTTTTCACTTTCTTGGTGGTGTCCTTTGATAAATAAAAGTTTTTAATTTTTATGAAGTTACACTTATCTTTTTATTTTGCTGCTTCTATTTTGGTGTCACATCAAAGAAACCAGTATGACCTAATCCAGGTTAACCAAGATTCATTTATTTGTTTTCATCTAAGAGTTTTAAAGTTTTAGCTCTTACATTTAGGTCTTTGATTCATTTTGAGTTAATTTTTGTGTGTGGTATGAAATAGAAGCCCAACTTTTGCGTATAGATAGCCAGTTGTCTGTTAAAAGGGCTGTTCTTTTCCCAATATATTGTCTTGTCACCCTGGTCAAAAATTAATTGGCCATAAATGTAAGGGTCTGTTTCTAGACAGTTTTCTTATATTGCTTTATTGTCTAGACTTACGCTAGTATTATACTATCTTGACTATTGTAGCTTTGTAGTAAGTGGAATCTGGAAGTGCAAGTCCTCCAATTTGGTCTTCTTTCTCAATATTGTTTTGACTATTCTGGGTCTCTTTTATTTCCATATGAATTTTAGAATTAGCTTGTCAGTTTCTGAAACACACTTAGCTTGTACCTTGTACCTTGATAGGAACTGCATTGAATTTGTAGTTTGAGGAGTACTGCCATCTTAAATATCGCCTTCCAATTCATGAACATAAGAAATCTTTTCATTTATTTAGGCCCTATTTAATTTATTTCAACAACATGTTGTAGTTGTCATTGTATAAGTCTTGCACTTTTAAAATAAATTTATTCCTGATTATTTTATTCTTTTTGATGCTATCATGCCACCGCCTGTTTTTTAAAATAAAATTTTATCAGGATGCAGCCATATTCATTTTCTCACATATTTTCTTTGACTTGTTTTGTGCTACAAGGGTAGAGCTGAGTAGGTGCAAATGAGACCATATGGCCAACAAAGCTGAAAAATGTTTACTGTTTGGCCCTTGACAGAAAGAGTTTGCTGATCTCTGGTCTAGAACATAATTTGTTGGCAGGAAAGGCTGATTCTTTTCTTTTTCTTCCTTAGAGATGCTGTGTGGTAAGATAGAAGAAGAATCAGTGTTAATATATTTGATGTTGAGAGACATAAATAAGATTGGATGGCATGAGTTTTGGAGTAAGTGAGACCTAGGTTCAAACTCTGGACCATCGCTTTCTATTTGGTCTCTCTGAAATTCTGTTTCTCCTCCTTGAAATTTTAGTTCCTTTTCTTATAAGGGAGGAAAGTGACTTGTTATGGTCATATATAACAGCCAATGGCAGAACTGGCCTCAAACTTCTCCTTTTTGTCCATTGTCATTTCCATTGCTTGAAAGTTAAATCTCTGGCCAAGAGCTACAGTCTAAATATTGCTCCTTCCCCATTCTCCACACTAAATCCTTAACATCAACTTGTTAGATGTGTCTTTATGGTACCATTTGTTTATACCATTTGGGCTTTTTTTCCATAAAAATTTAAGTGCAGGCCGGGCACGGTGGCTCACGCCTGTAATCCCAGCACTTTGGGAGGCCGAGGCGGGGAGATCATGAGGTCAGGAGATTGAGACCATCTTGGCTAACACGGTGAAACCCCGTCTCTACTAAAAAAAATACCAAAAAAAAAAAACTAGCCGGGCGTGGTGGCAGGCACCTGTAGTCCCAGCTACTCGGGAGGCTGAGGTAGGAGAATGGTGTGAACCTGGGAGGCGGAGGTCGCAGTGAGCCGAGATCACACCACTGCACTCCAGCCTGGGCAACAGAGCGAGACTCTGTCTCAAAAAAAAAAAAATTTTTAAGTGCAGAAAAATATGTTACTCAATATTAGATGGAACAAATTTTGTTTTGTTTCTTTTCCTCTTATGAAAAAGGTAAGTGATTTCATTTCTAGTAAAGGTATTCTAGTTTGACTCATAAATTTGCAGGACACATTCTTTTCTTTATTAAGTTTTATTTTTATTTTATTTTATTTTTTATTTCCATAGGTTGTTGGGAAACGGGTGTTTGACTACGTAAGCACTTTAGTGGTGATTTGTGAAATTTTGGTGCACCCATCACTCTAGCAATATACCCTGCACTTAAAGGATAAAAGACACATTCGTATTAACCATGATGACATAGAAAAGTGCAGCAGTTTCAGCCACCAAAATTATATTTCCAGCAACATCTATTTTGTTGATATAGTTGACAACAAGCTTCCAGCTGGAACAGTTTCCTCTTGCTCAATATTTGAATCTACTCCAGAAAATGATGGCTAGACTAAAAGGAATCAAAATATGACTTAGCAACTCCAGTTGTATAGGTAAAATGCAGACTGCCAATTACAACTAAAAGTTCAGAAATGCTTTAGAAGTGTAACCTTGTAGTGAAATTATCTGGCACTTAAACCTTAAGTCTAGTGCTTACAGCAAAATAGAGGTGTTTTTCAGGCACATTTTTAGCTTGATTCTTAATGCCTTAGGTATTAGCCCATTTTTGTGCTGCTGATAAAGACATACCTGAGACTGGGCAGTTTACAAAAGACAAAGGTTTACTTGGACTTACAGTTCCATGTGGCTGGGGAAGCCTCACAATCGTGGCGGAATGCAAAGAAGAGCAAGTCATGTCTTACGTGGATGGCAGCAGGCAAAGACAGAGTGCTTGTGCAGGGGAACTCCTCTTTTTAAAACCATCAGATCTCATGAGACTTATTCACTAGCATGAGCACAGGAAATACTTGCCCCCATGATTCAATTACCTCCTACCAGGTCCCTCCCACCGGGTCCCTCCTACAACATGTGGAAATTCAAGATGATATTCGGGTGGGGACACAGCCAAACCATATCACCTTATTTTTTAAATTAGCTACTGTAATCTATTGAAAAATGGCAGGCCACTATGACTATTCATTCCTTCCAATTGAACATAATATTAGAAAAGATCAAGTGTTGATAATCATGTTACCTATTTGTAGAAATCAAGGAATCACCATTTATTTTTAACCTAACTGAACAAAAGGCTCAGAGTCAAAGAATTTCTGGGTTGGAGGGAACAAGTGTTTAAAAAATCTTACAAACATTCTCAGTACAGAGAATTCACCACCTTCCAAACTGACTTTTCATCCTTGGAAAGTTCTGACTATAAGAAATTTATCTCATATTGATGTTACTTATCCACTAATCCTGTTTTATCATGCAGGGCCATAACATAAAAAGATCACTGTCATATTAACCTTGAGTCTTCATTTTTCCAGACACTACATTACCATTGCTGTTTATCATCACAGAGTGCTTTTAAGTCCATTTATCCCCTTTTCTAAATGTTGTGCCCCTAAACAGTATATCTTTTTGAGAAGTATGTGAGTTGGATAGTGTAGTTTACAGCAAGAGCATGACTTCCCTCACTGTGCGCACCCCATTTCTACTGATTCAACCTGAAGACACATCATGTGTTTGTCAGCCACATCACACTGTTGACTTGTGTTAAGCTTACATCATCTAATACCCATAAGTCCTTACTTATTAATGTGCTAGGAATAAGCTATATATTTTTCTATTTCATAATATTATGGTTGGCACTTTGGGTGGAGGTAGTAGGCCTTGTATTTTGTCTCCATTAAATTTCATATTGTTAGGCTAACCCTATTTTTCTTGAAAGATTTGGGAGGATTCTATCACTCAATGCTTTTGCTGTCCCTGTTGCATTATCTTTAGGTATGATTACTCTCTTCCTACATATCAGTGATGAAAGATTTGAGAGCTCAAATCCTTTAACGGGCCACTGAAACTTCTCTCCAGATTTAAATTCAATTCTGCAAACATATATTCAGCATTTACATTATAATGGACTGTACTTAATTCAGTGATGAACAAGATATAGTGGTAGTCTCAAGCCCATCGTTACTCTATAGTGGGAGAAAGACATCCAGAAATAACCATGTATAAAATATTAAGTATAATAACAAAGGTGTGAACAATGAACACAAAGGAGAGGCCAGTAATTATCTGGGAGAAGTTAATGATGCATACCAAAATGAAGGATATCTAAGCCAAGTTTTGAAAGAGAAGGAGATGTTTGTGAGAAGTACAAGAAGAATCTGATTGTCATTTATTAATCAGCATTTATTCATAGGAAAATGAAATGTTATCTTCCTACTAGTTCTTCCCTGAAGAGACAAATGGACCAAAAAAAATGAGACTCTACAAGGATGAATAACATAAGCCAATTAAAACTAAACTCAGGAGTATGTAGTGGCTACTTGACAATGCCACAGCAATCACATTATTTCAGAATGGGTGACTACATTTAAAATATTTTCTAGATGTTGTGATTCTTGTTTTTTGTTTGGTTTTTCTTTTTTCCATGAGAGCAGTTAGGAAGCTCTTACTAATATTTCATAAATTTAGAGTTTAGGGACCAAGAATAGGAAATTCTGAAAAATTGTTTCCTATCCTGTTTACCTGAATCTCTGCTTTGTAAGAGACTCCTCTGTCTTGGAAGCATAACTCCTGTCCAGGTTAGATCTATCAACAGCTAGGTTACAGCAGCTTCCAACTTCTTCAACCAGTATTTGGGACCTGGGAGTCATAGTGGACTCCACACCTTGGTAGAAATTTAGAAGTATGTTGCTGGCAACAATGGATTTGTACCCCAGCCTGCCAGCCCTGCCCTTGGATCCTTTCATGCAGCTGTAGTAAATAGCATTTTCCATGTAGTATCTTTGCAAGGACAATCAATTCAGCAACAGACTTTCTCCTTTGAAAAATGAAAAAAAAAAAAGTAATTAAAAGCCTCTATCTTCTCACAACAAAGACCTAGAATATAAAAGTACTTCTTCATTTATTGGGTTATGCTACTGACCTTTTAAGTGGTGTCTTAGTGCTGAGGATGATGAGTGACTTGGGCAGTAAACAATCTGAAGACACCAAGGTATTCTGCTGTGGGCCAAGTCATTCATTTAGTTGAGAGTGTTCCTTCCATTTAGCAATGAGCCTGCAGCTTTTAAAAGCTAAGTCACTTGACCTGCTGCCTCAGCATAAAGGTACATGACCTTGTCTGCTGCCAGGCAGGTAAATGCAAGTATTAAATTGCCATTGACAATAGAGAAGTTTAAGACTTAGCTGACTGTTGGAAACTTAGCCGAATAGTTTCTCCAACTTCAACAAAGTCACCTGCTAAATCTGTCTGTATATCCAGGGAAGTCACTAATAAAATGGCCCTAAAAACACAAAATTTTCAAAACTACATATTTTATATATATGTAAAACTACATGCATATAAAAAATATTTGGGGCTAAATCAACATATCATTTGAATATTTTTCTATAGACTTCACAGACTATACAGACTTTACAGTATATAAAGTGCTAGAATCTTTCTGATATATATGTGTATGTGTGTGTGTATCATATATGTATGTATATGTATATATAAATGTAATAATATATAGCAAAATCGTGCTGATATAATCAAAGGTAGATTTAGGGATTAATAAAGTCAGATAATATTTATTGGAAAAATAAAGAATTATCCTTAATTGATAAGGCTAAAAGAGATGGTAATGTTTTGTCACCTATTAAGTCAGTGAATTCTTTGACTTTTCCTAGTTTGTAACAAATAAATCCCAGATCTCAGGGGCTACAATGAGAAATAGTTTTTCTTCTGCACAATACATCAGGGTTTGGTTCTGCTGAAGTCTGTTGGGCTCTGCTTAGCTTGGCTTAGCTCCATGCGTGTTTTCATTTTGGAACCCAGGCTAAAGGAGCAGCCCCTGTCTAGGACATGCTGTCCTGATACAAGGATGGCACAGAAAGGCCGTAGCTAAGAATGTGGTAAATGAGCATCACGTTCCCTCACATCCCATTAGCCAAAGCCTGTGCCACAGCCAAGCCCAAAGCCAGTGGATGAGTAAGCAGGATGAAGGTTGTATAGTTGTTTGTTCACATCCTCATCTTCCTTTCCATCACTCTCTTATCATAAGCCTAGGGAGTGGTAAAGAGAATGTTCTTCCAAATGGAAAGCTCTGGGGTTACAGTCTGAGCTTAACTTTCCCTCCTGCCCACCACCTCACTAGCTACCGCCCTCACCCCATCACTCAACCATGGCACCAAGTGCCGTTGCCTCTCTGGGAACCTCTCTCCACCCTGAAGGAGGACAGAATACTCTGGTGCTACTTTGAGAAGCTGGTATTGCTGTTTTTCTGTCTCCAGTGACCTATTTCAAGGAAATACAGGGAAAAGAAAACTAAGAAGCCCCATGCCATTTGTCCTTTGTCTGTGGCTGCCCAGTTTTCCTACACAGGGCTGCTGTTTGCTGTCCACACTGGAACCCAACCACTCTCTCGAATGGTTTCTATATGAGTTTCTGAGATCTGTCAGCCTCCTTTTTCTTTCTGTGGCTTCTGTAGGGTTAGGTTTGGGGAAGGAACAAGTAGCCGGTGTAAATGACTTGTCAAACTACTTTGTCAAGCTACTTTGAGTTGTATAACCAGTTATTTGCACATCCTAAGGATAAATTGATCTGTAATGTTGGAAACTTAGCAACAAATTTTGAATGGCACAGAAGGTAAATAGAAATTTTCTTTTTCAACCTGAGCTTTGAGGCTCTAAGACACCATATAGCACTTTTCTCAGTTTTGTAATTGATACGATTTAATGTTTTTGCACCATGCAAATTTTCAGAATTATTTCCAGAAGCCTACAATTCATGTTTCTTGAAAACAATATTTAATTATGCTTTTTCATATAAAATATATTGTGATAAATCTCTCTTGAAAAAGTGCCATGTATGTGTAAGTACATACACACACTTACGTATGTGATTTCTTCCTTCCATTCTTAGAGTGTTTGTCAATTATTTATGCCCATTGGGAGCAGTTTTCCCCCTCTTCCCACATGCCTAGAACTGTGACTCTCCTTTCTTCCAGATGGGTAATCTGATGCTTTTAATTATTACACTAGCATTACTTTCACTAAGAGTTTATCATGAATCAATATTTTATTGAAGTTAAAAAAAATCCTGATTTAGAAAACAAAGTAGTGAATGTCCAACTGAGGAGTAAGAGCTGAGTGATGAAATACCTGGCTAAAGAAGGAAAAGGCAATGAAGACCCTTTGCTGAAAGGTGGTATTTAGAATTAAAGTAAGATTTCAGAACTCAAATGGACTGTTTTTTAAGATACATCTCCTTTAAACTAAATTGAGGTGTGGACAAAGGTGAAAGGAACAAAAAAACTCAGCCTGATTCTGAGTAGGTTCTGAGTCCAGCGGAAAACTCAATTCAGATGTGCTGCCGTGGAGCAGGTTCACTTCCTTTTTTAGCTAAACACATTCATCTGCTGTGGCATAGACCAGCCTTTGGATTCTTAGAGATTCTTGTATTGGGTACATTTTTTCTGTAGTAGCATTGTCTCAAAGCATTATAAGGCAAAACTCAGCCACAAGGAGAAAACTTTGGACAGCAGCATTCATATTGAATTGGACTTGGAGTCCGGGTTTATAGCATACCTTGTACAAAAAAGTAAAAACCAGGAAGGAACAAAATAATGGCATTCACAGTGACCTGGATGGAATTGGAGACCATTATTCTAAGTGAAGTAACGCGGGAATGGAAAACCAAACATCGTATATTCTCACTCATAAGTGGGAGCTAAGCTATGAGGATGCAAAGGCATAAGAATGATACAGTGTGGCCAGGCGCGGTGGCTCAAGCCTGTAATCCCAGCACTTTGGGAGGCCGAGACGGGTGGATCACGAGGTCAGGAGATTGAGACCATCCTGGCTAACACGGTGAAGCCCTGTCTCTGCTAAAAAATACAAAAAAAAAAAAAAAAAAAAGCCGGGCGAGGTGGTGGGCGCCTGTAGTCCCAGCTACTCCGGAGGCTGAGGCAGGAGAATGGCGTAAACCCGGGAGGCGGGGCTTGCAGTGAGCTGAGATCTGGCCACCGCACTCCAGCCTGGGCGACAGAGCGAGACTCCGTCTCAAAAAAAAAAAAAAAAAAAAAAAAAAAAAAAAAAAAAAAAGAAGAATGATACAGTGGACTTTGGGGTCTGATAGGACGGTGAGGGTGGGAAGGGGGTGAGGGATAAAAGACTACAAATTGGGTACAGTGTATACTGCTCGAGTGATGGGTGCACCAAAATCTCAGAAACTACCACTAAAGATCTTATTCATGTAACCAAACACCACCTGTTCCCCCAAAACCTATGGAAATAAAAAAACACAAATAAAAAAGTAAAAACCAGGAGGCTTATTAAATTAAATGAACATAGAAATGTCTGCTAATATAGCAAATGCTGCAAAAGATAAATTGTGCAAAAAGTGATCTTTGCTTTTAACCAATACTGTCTTGTCAGTTTGGGCGGCTATAACAAAATACCATAGACTGGGTGGCTTACAAACAACTGAAATTTATTTCTCACAGCTCTGGAGACTCAAAGTCCAAGATCAAGAGCAGAGGGAGAAAGCCAGCTCTCATGTGTCTTTTATAAGGGGACTAAACCCATTCATGTGGCCTCCATTTTCATGACCTAATATATCCCAAAGACCCCACCTCCTAATATCATCACGATGGGGTTAAGATTTCCACTTAAAAATTGGGAGAGGGGAGTGGTGGCAAATATTCAGCTGGTAGCAAATACATAGTTATTAAAGATGGTGGCTCATTACTTCTTCATATGGCTAATCAGCTATCCCAGCACCTCTTAATGAATAGGGAGTCCTTTTTCCATTGCTTATTTTTGCCTTTTTAGTAGAATAATTTATTTTCTATTTAAGATAAATCAACCTTGTTGAATATCAGATGACTGTAGGTGTGCAGCTTTATTTCAGGGTTCTCTATTCTGTTCCATTGTTCCATATGTCTATTTTTGTGCCAGTACCATGCTGTTTTGATTACTATAGCCTTATAGTGTAGTTTGAAGTTGGGCAGTGTGATGCCTCCAGCTTTATTCTTTTTGCTTAGGATTGCATTGGCTCTTCAGGCTCTTTTTGGTTCCATATGAATTTTAGAATCATTTTTTCTGGATCTATGAAAACTGTCATTGGTAGCTTGACAGGAATACTATTGAATCTATAGACTGCTTTGGGCAGTATGGCCATTTTGATGATATTGATTCTTCCAGTCCATGAGCATGGAATACTTTTCCATTTTTTAATGTCATCTATAATTTCTTTCAGCAGTGTTTTGTAGTTCTCTTTGTGGAGATCTTCTACCTTTTTGGTTAGATGCGTTCCTAGGTATTTTTATTTTTTGCAGCAATTCTTGATTTGGCTCTCAGCTTGAATGTTATTGGCATATAGAAATGATACTGATTTTTGTACATGGAATTTGTATCCTGAAACTTTACTGAAGTCGTTTATGAGTTCCAGAAGTCTTTTGGCAGAGTCTTTAGGGTTTTCTAGGTATAGAATCATATTGTCTACAAAGAGAGATAGTTTAACTTCCTTTTTCCTATTTGGATGTCTTTTATTTCTTTCTTTTGCCTGTTTGCTCTAGTTAGCACTTCCAGTACTATGTTGGAGTGGTGAGAATGGGCATCCTTTTCTTGTTCCAGTTCTCAAGTGTAATGCTTCCAGCTTTTGCCTGTTCAATATGATGTTGGCTGTGTGTTTGTCATAGATGGCCCTTATTATTTTGAGGTATGTTCCTTTGATGCCTCTAGTTTTTTGAGGGTTTTTATCATAAAACAATGTTGGATTTTATCCAAAGCTTTTTCTATGTCTATTGAGATGATGAGATGGTTTTTGTTTTTAATTCTGTTTATGTAGTGAATCGTATTTATTAATTCACATATGTTAAATTAACCTTGTGTCCCAGGAATAAAATGATTTTGGGAATTAATTTTTGATGACCTGCTGGGTTTGGTTTGCTGTTGTTTTGCTGAGGATTTTTGCATCTGTGTTCATCAGTAATATTTGGTCTATAGTTTTCCTTTATCGTTGTGTCTTTGCCAGGTTTTGATATCAGGGTGATGGTGCCCACACAGAATGAGTTAGGGAGGAGTCCCTCCTCCTTGATGTTTTGGAATAGTTTCGGTAGAATTGGTACCAGCTGTTGTTCGTATGTCTGGTAGGATGTGGGTGTGAATCAGTCTGGTCCGGGGCTTTGGTTGGTACATTCTTTTTATTACGAAATTCAACTTCAGAACTTGATATTGTTGTATTCAGGGTTTCAGTTTCTTCCTGATGCAGTCTTGGGAGATTGTGTGTTTTCAGAAATTTGTCCATTTCCTCTAGATGTTCTTGTTTGTGTGCATAGAGGTGTTCAAAATAGTCTCTGAGGATTTGTTATATTTCTGTGGGATCAGTTGTAATGTAAACTTTGTTGCTTCTGATTGTGTTTATTTGGATCTTCTCTCTCTCTTTCTTTATTAATCTAGCTAGTGGTCTATCAATTTTGTTTATCTTTTCAAGAATCCAACTTTTGGGTTTGTTAGGTTTGCATGGATTTTTGGGTCTCAATTTTGTTCAGTTCTGCTCTGATTTTAGTTATTTCTTTTCTTCTTCTAGCTTTTGGGTTAGTTTGTTCTTGCTTTTCTGGTTCCTATAGGTGGGATATTAGATTGTTAAGTTGATATCTCTCTTTTTGAGGTAGGCATTTAACACCATAAACTTTATTCTTAGTGCTGCTTTTGCTCCATTCCACAAATTTTGGTATGCTGCCTCTCTGTTTTCATTTATTTAAAAAAATTTTTTTTATTTATACCTTAATTTTGTTGTTTATCCAAAAATCATTCAGGAGAAAGTTGTTTAATTTCCATGCAGTTATATGGCTTTGAGAGATGTTCTTGCTATGTATTTTTATTTTTGCTGTACTGTGGTCCAGAAGTATGGGTGGTATGATTTAGATTTTTTGAATGTATTGAGACTTGCTTTATGGCCAAACATGAGGTCAGTCTTGAAGTATGTTTCTTGTCCAGCTGAGAACAATATATATCCTGTGGTTGGTGGTTGGAGTATTCTGTAGATGTCTATTAGGCCTAGTGGGTCAAATGTTGAATTTAAGCCCAGAATTTCTTTGTTAGTTTTCTGCCTCTATTATCTAATACTGTCAGTAGGGTTTTGAAGTCCCTTACTATTATTTATGTGGCTATCTAAATCTTTTGTAGGTCTGGAAGTACTTATTTTATGAATCTGGGTGCTCCAATGTTGGGTGCATATGTATTTAGGATAGTTAAGTCTTCTAGTAGTTGAATTGAACCCCTTATAATTATGTAATGCCATTTTCACCCTTGTTTGTTCTTATATGATATAAGGATAGTGACCCCCCCCACCTCCACTCTTTGTTTTATACTTGCATGATAGATCTTTCTTCGACCCTTTCCTTTGATCCTATCTGTGTCATTATCTGTGAGATGCGTCTCTTGAAGACAGCAGACTGATGTACTTTTTAAAATATTCAACTAGCCACTCTGTGCCTTTTAAGTGGGGTGTTTAGGCCATTTACATTCTAGGTTAAGGCTGGGTGTGGTGGGTCATGCCTGTAATCCCAGCACTTTGGGAGGCCAAGGCAGGAGTATAACTTGAGGTCAAGAGTTCAAGACCATCCTGTTCAACATAACAAGATCCCATCTCTACCAAAAACAAAAAAAGTAAATTACATTCAAGATTAATATTGATATGTGAGGTTTTGATCCTATCATGAAGTTGTTAGCTGGTTGCTTTGTACTTTCTATTGTGTGGCTGCTTTATAGGGTCTGTGGGCTATGTACTTAAGTTTATTTTGTGGTAACAGGTATCATTCTTTTGCTTTTATGTTTAGAACTCTCTCAAAGAGAAAAAGAATTATTTCTCCTTCACTTATGAAGCTTAGTTTGGTGGGATATGAAGTTCTTGGTTGGAATTTCTCTTCTCTAAGAATGCTAAAAATAGGCTCCCAATCTTTCCTGGTTTGTAAGGTTTCTGCTGAGAAGTCTGCTGTTAGGTGATGGGGTTCTCTTTGTATGTGTTCTGACCCTTTTTTCTAGCTGGCTTTAAGATTTTTTCTTTAGTGTTGACCTTTGACAGTCTGGTGACTACATGCCTTCATGATGTTTATTTTGTATAGTATCTCACAGGTGTTGTCTGGATTTCTTGTATCTAGATATCTACCTCTCTAGCAAGATGGAGGAAATTTTCCTGAATTATTCCCCTAAATATGTTTTCTAGATTGTTGACTTTCTCTCTGTCTCTCCAGGAATGCCATTAATTCATAGGTTTGGTAACTTTACCTAATCCCATATTTCTAAAAGACTTTGTTCACTTTTAAAAATTCCTTTTTTTTTTTAAATTTTTGTCTGACTCTGTTACCTAAAAAGACTGGTCTTCACACACTGAAATTCTTTCTTCTGCTTGGTCTGGTCTATTGATGAAGCTTTCAATTGTATTTTGAAATTTCTTAGATGAGTTTTTCAATTCTAGAAGTTTTGTGGCTTTTTTTATGATGTTTATCTCTTTCTAACTTTCCTGGATTGCTTAAGAAGTTTCATTGTGTTGATTTTTAACCTTGTCCTGGATCTTTTTGAGCTTCCTTGCAACCATACTTTTAATTCTTTACCTGTCATTTCTGAGTTTCCATTTTGGTTAGGGACCATAGCTGGAGAGCTAGTGTGATCTTTTGGTGGTGTAACTGCATTCACAGTTTTCATAGCGCTGGAATTCTTGCATTTGTTCCTTCTTATCTGGAAATGCTGGTGTTTCTAATTTTTGTCATTATTTTTGTGTGGTGGGGATTTTTTCTTTTTCTGCCTTTCCCTATAATATTATTGTTGTTTTCTTACTTTCTCTTTCTCTTTCCCTTTCCCCCCCTCCCTGGGGGATGTGATTTTAGAGAAGGTTGGGTAGTGTCTTTTGGCTTTGCTTCTGTCGCCCTATGCACTTCTGTTGACAGGTCTTATATTAGGCTGTGTAGTTCAACCTACAAGCCAGTAGATGGTGCTTATGGGTAAGAGCTGTCTGTGGCCAGTGTGACTGGGTATATCCTTGTTTACTGGGAGAAATTCTCTGTTGCCTCAAGCAATGGGCTAGTTTATGGTGTGCACATTGGTCTGAGCTCCCTGCTCAGCCCCAGAAGGGTTGGGAAGGTGGCAAATGGGTGGGGCTGGACCAGGCAGGCTTCTTTACAGGCCCTCTGATGGCATGCACGAGCACCAGTGCCAAAGGAGAACCCAGTGGGCAGCCACCAAGCAGCCAGGTTTGCCTAGTTTGGGAGCTGAGAAACCGCCTCTGCCTCAAGTTCTCTGCATGGTGATGGAGAGTGGCTGAAACTCCTAATCCAGGAGAGTGAGTGTTCCAGATGGCTGGAGAGCTGCCTGAAAATGGACCGTAGAGGACCCTACTGCACCAGAATCTCTGCACAAAGAGGGTGGGGTGGCTCTAGCTGCTAATTCAGGAGGACAGGTACTTTGAATGCCTGGCGATCTGCCTGGGCATGGAGTAGAGAGGACCTCTGTGCACCAGGATCTCTGCCTAGAATAGTGGGGCAGCTCAGGCTTCTGTTCTACATGAGCAGGTGCTCGACATTCCTGAATATCTGCTTGGGCGTAGAGCACAGAGGGTGCCCCTTTACCGATATTTCTGCACAGGAATGGTGGGGTGGTTCAGGCTGCCAATCTAGGCAAACAGGTTATCTGAATGCCTGGAGGTCTGCCTGGGTATGAAATAGAGAAGGCCCCCCCTTCACCAAGATCTCTGCACATGAGTGGTAGGGTGACTCAGCCTGCTGACCAAGCAAGCAGGTGCTCCAAATGATTGGAGATTTGCCTGGGCATGAAGTGAAGAGGGACCCCCTGCACCAGGATCTCTGTATAGGAATGATACGGTGGGTCAGGATGCTAATCCAGGTAAGTGGGTGCTCTGAATGCCTGGAGATCTGCTTGGATGTGAAGTGGAAGGAACCTCTTCGCACCTGTATCTGCACTTTTGCACAGGAAAGATAGGGCAGCTTAGGCTGCTGAACTAGGTGAGCAGATGCTCCAAATGCCTGGAGATCTACCTGGGCATAAAACGGAGAGAGCCCTGCTGTACCAGGATCTCTGCACAGGAAGGATGGGCTGACTCAAGCCATTAGTCTTTGGGAGCAGGTGCTCTGAATGCCTGGAGATCTGCCTACATGTAGAGCAGAGAGGGCGCCTCCATACCATGATCTGTGCACAGGAAGGATAGGCTTGCTCCGACTACCGATCCAGGCAAGGGGGTGCTCTGAATTCCTGGAGATCTGCCTAGGCATGGAGTGGAGAGGGTCCTTCTGCACCGTGATCTATATCCATGAAGGGTGGGGTGGCTCAGACTGCTGGCATAGGCAAGCATATGCTCCAAATGCTTGGATTTCTGCCTGGGGATGGAGCAGAGAGGGCCCTGGCACCATGATCTCAGGGGAGCAGCCTGGGACACCCACCAATGACACATGCAGACTGGTTCCAGGTTGCCAAGCTATCCCTGGCTACAGGTCTCATCACCCAGGAGATGCAGCTGTAGCGGCTGTCCTCCCACCCCGGGCCTGCAATAGGAGAAAGCACAATTCCAGCACCTACTGCTGAGGCACTTTCCATAGCTCTGGCTGCAGAAGCCACTACCCAACTCCAGAGCAGACACTCCAGTCCCTGACCTAAGACTGTTATAAAATGCCTAAGTGGCCATGCTGCCAGGTCACTAAAGAATGGCTGCCTTTTAATGTGCCTGGATTAAAAATGGTGTCCTGTTCTCGGTTCCAGGCCCGGGAAAATGTCTGCAGCTTTTCTCGGTGTCTTTCCCTCACAGCATTTCCAAGCCTTTCCCCAAGTTATCTCCAGGGCTTGGAGAAACATAATGCTCGTCCTTCACCTGGGTTGCTCAGATCCCAAGTGGAAGGGTGAGTCACAGAGGAGGCTCTCTGCTCCTCTCATGTGCTGGGGCTTCACTCACGTTTATCAGACAGATACTGTCACGAGGGCTGTTTGCCCACGTTTTCCTCCTAGAGATCTGGGGTGTCCCTCATAAATCTGGTGGATTCTCATTTACTTTGTGAATTAAAGCTTATCTTTATGCACTATTTTAATGCACTATGTTGCTATTTCCAACTGGCTGAGACATGCTTTAGCATTCACCATCTTGGAAAACAATGAATCCTTATACATTTTGAATATTAACTCCTTATCAGAGGTATAGTTTGCAGATATTTTCTCCTACTCTGTAGGTAGTCACTTCATTCCGTTGACTGTTTCCTTTGCTATGCAGAAGTTTTATAAATTTGGTATCATTTCATTTTTCTGTTTTTGCTTGTGTTGCCTGTACTTTTGAGGTCATATCCAAAAAAATCATTGCCCAGGCCAGTGTCACAGAGCTTTCTCCCTAAATTTTCTTCTACTAGTTTCATAGTTTCAAGTGTTATGTTTAAGTCTTTAATGTATTTTGACTGGATGTTTGTATATGGTGAGAGATAACAATTTAATTTCACTTTTCTGCGTGTGGCAATCCAGTTTTCCCAACACCATTTATTGAAGAGACCGTTCATTCCCTACTGTGTGTTCCTGGCACCTTTGTCAAAAATTGGTTGGCCATAAATGCATGGATTTATCTCTGGGCTTTCTATTCTGTTTCTATTCTACTCTGGGTTTATCTGTCTGTTTTTATGCCAGTACCATCCAATTTTGGTTCCTATAGCTTAATAGTAGTACATTTTGAAGTTAGGTAGTGTGATGCCTGCAGCTTTGTTATTTTTGCTCAGGATTGCTTTAGCTATTTGGTCGCATACAGATTTTTGGATTGTTTTTTCTATTTCTTTGAAGAATGTCATTGGGATTTTGACAGGGATTGTTTTGAATCTGTAGACTGCTTTGGGTAGGATGGACATTTTAACAATATTAAATCTTCTAATTCATGAATATGAGATCTCTTTCCATTTATTTGTGTCTTTTTCAATTTCTTTCATCAATGTTTTACAGTTTTTAGTGTAGAGATATACATTTAACCTCCTTGGTTAAATTTATTCCTAATATGTTTTTTGTAGTTATTGTACAGGAGAATATTTTCTCGATTTATTTTTCAGATAATTCACTGTTAGTACGTAGAAATGCTACTCATTTTTGTATGTGATTTTGTATCCTGCAACTTTACTAAATTCATTTATTAGCTCTAACAGTTTTTTAGATCTGAAGACTTTCCTATATACAAGTTAATGTTGTCTTCAAAGAGGGACAGCTTAGCTTCTTCCTTTCAGATTTGGATGCCTTTTATTTCTTCCTCTTTTCCTAATTGGTCTGGCTCAAACTTCTAGTACTATGTTGAACAGAAGTGGCAAGAGTGGTCATCTTTGTCTTGTTCCAGGTCTCAGAAGAAAAGCTCTCAACTTTTCCCATTTGGTATTATGTTAGCTGTGAGTTTGTCATATATGGCCTTTATTGTGTTGAGGTACATTCCTAATTGTTGAGAGTTTTATCATGAAAGGATATTAAGTTTTATTAAATGCTTTTTCTGCATCTATTAAAATTATCATAGGGGTTTTGTCCTTCATTCTGTTAATGTGATGTATTACATTTATTGATTTGCATATGTTGAACCATTCTTGCATCCCTGGAATGAATCCCACTTGATCATGGGATAAAGTTATTTTTTAAAGCTTCCATAGTGAGGAGAATAAAGAATGAAGAACAAGGAATGACAGGATGAGAATTAGGCAGATATTATATTTCTTGTCAGCAGCAATGTACGTGAGAAGACAGTACACAATGATTTCAGATTTCTGTGGAGAAACTATTTTGAACTTAGACTTCTATACCCACCCAAACTATTATTCGTATAAGCAAAATCAAGATATTTTCTGACACTTAGACTTTGAAAGTTTATTGCTCAAGTACCCCATATAAAAAAATCTCAAGGAGGTAATCCTAACAAAAGTAAATTCAGGGAAGAGAATGGAATACAATATAAAACATAAGAAAATGTAGTAGCTGAATATGACCTATAAAGCATGAAGAAAAGTGAAATTAGTAGAGAATTTATTGAATCTTTATGCTTACAGTTTTTTTCTGTTGACTGGTAGGGCATTTAGTGATACAAGATCACAGTTTCCTTTTATTTGAGTCTAAACATGCTTCTTATTTTTATAGAAAATAATATCTAAGTCATGATAATACAATAATTCTATATATTGCCATAAATTTGAGAACCATCCTGTGGATAAAGTAGAGAAGTCCTAATTATAACTTTTGAAAAATATGTAAATTGTATAAATCTTGGCACTAAAACTAATGTGAAAAATCAGTAACTGGAAAGGATATAAATGATAGTGAAAATGCACTAAAGGTTTTTAATTTTTTATAACAGGAACTACTTCAAATTACTAAATCTAGAAATAGTTACAAAACACATCATTTAACTAAATCATAGTAAGCACCATAAGTAAAAAAATAAAAAAGCAAGAAGAGTGAGGTGAAGGGAGGGAGAATTTAACTTTTAAAAAGCCTTATTCTAATTAAAATTAACGAAGTATTTCTCTTTTTGTGATTACAACATTGCAAACAGAAAGTACACTGCATATACTTTGCTTGGTCATTAGAAAACTTTAAATGCAGAAGCCTTCTGAGCCTGTGAAAGTCGATCACTGAAATTACTACTTTTAAGACACTAACTCAAAGGGCAATCCTTGGTAATAAGAATCAGACAAACACTCTCAAAACACCAGAGTACTCTTCATGGTGAAGGGAGCTGGCTTTGGCAAGAACTAAAAAACAAAGAAAAGCAAATTAGATGGATCACCAGTTTTCTTTCATGGCAGACAAAAGCCCAAAACTCTTATCTGACCAATAAGGTCAACTACCTGAAACCAAAGATATTAAGGAAATAAGAGAGTAATTCTAAAGCAAGAGAAAGAAGCCCTTCAAGGGACCTACTGTGGAGATAGAATACTAAATACTCTAGGATCTAACCTTTCAGGAAATACAAATGAATAAACAGATTTGTAACTTGGCTCACCTGCTTTGAAAAACAAAGGAAGTTTTCAGAAGTTGTGGTAAAAAGCCATCATTGGTGACATTTAATTCTACAGTGAATGGATCTCAGGCAAGTATATTGCAAAGTGTTTTGAGACTGGCCAGAGACAAATTCTAACTAAGGTTTTCGTTTTGTTTTGTTTTGTTTTTTTCAATTTTCTAAAAGAAAGTTAAATAAAAACCAAAAGAAACCCTAGTATTAAATGCCTACTGAATTGACATATAAAGATGTGTATTGAATCCACATCATTTCAAATCTGCAAAATGTATTTTCCATGTCAGTTATATTAGAAATGCGTATTTCACTTACCCTATCCCAGGATGATTTGGAAATATTTACATCAGAAAATAAGTCATTGTGTTAATACACAAAATTTAATACTATCTTCATACAACTTTAAATGGATTAATGTATTTTTTCAGCTATATAAAAGCAAAGAGTTGATGCCAATTAAGTGATTTCCAATAGAAAGAGAACATGAGGTTGAGTTTGGAATAAGCTTCAGTATAGGACCAAAATAATGCCTTAGTAAGGAGAAATGGGATTGGCAGATTCATACATCAACCACAGTGAATGTCAGCAAATATCTTGTGTCAGTTGACTTTTAAATATTAACCAAGAACCAAAATGTCACTCCCCTAGGTACAAGTCAAATTGCTTCTCCTTTCTCTTGCCTGCACTCTTAAATGCTGAACAACCTCATAAGTAAGATTTCTGTTAGGCAAATTAGTGCATGCAGATTAGGAACCACAGTTTCTGGAGTGGAGTTCAGTGGGACTAACTATATTCCCTATGATCAGTCACTTTAATCATAGAATTATGAGGAAACTCATAAATTATCGAATCACATCCTCAAAGCATTTTTAAGCAATGCTTAACCATGTGCTCTATAAGTATACATTTGAGTTTGTTCCCTAGAAACATAGAATTGTTTCTGTTTTATGAAGTGTCAAACATTACTCATTGGCAATTATGAGTTACTTTTATACTTGTTAAGTTTTATTGTTCTGTTAGTGTAACCAGAAACACTTCTGTTTGTTTCCATTGGTTCAGTACACATTTATTAAGCATCTACTTTTGCCAGAAGCTGGAGGATACAAAGATGACCATGAGTCAGTTCCTGCCCTCTAGCAGTTCAAAGGAGACATAGGTGTAAACTTCAACGGCAGGAAAGGCAAATGGAATCCTTCTGTGGAGGCAGAAGTAGTGTATCTACGCAGCAGCCAGCACAATGCATGGTATAATATTGGATGTGTAATAAATCTTCTTTGAATAAATAAAATAATCATGAGAAGATGTACCAGAAATAGTAATGCCATAAGGAAAGGAAGACAAATGGAGTTGAACCTTGAGCTAAGTCTTGAAATATGGAGCACGTGAGAGAATTTCAGTTGAAGAAAAGAAGTAAAGTCCCCAAAGGCTGAAATACCATGTAGGTTCAGGGAATTAGGATAGTTCCATTTTTCTGGAAAGTATGTCAGTGGCAAAACCGTGGGAGATGAAGATGGGTAGATGGGAAGGAGCCATATTAAGAGGCACATGCTGGATCTTCTAGCTTCTTAAAGGGTAGTGCCATGATGAGATTTATGTTTAGAAAGATTTCTCCATGAGAAGGACAGATTGGTAACCAAAAGGGTAGTTAGAAGATCATTTAAAAATCTAGTGAGCAGTGATGAGGGTCTAAACTATAAACTAAAGCTGTAGCAGCTGAGAGGATGAATTTGAGAGAGATTTGGAAAGTAGAAATCAAGGTCTGAGGGTAAGGGAAGGGAACAGTGAAACAGAAACAGGAATCTGGGATGATCCTTGTGTTCTGATTCGATTAGCTGGGTGAAAAAGAAGGCTACTTAGTGGAACACCATCTGAGAAGGTGATACAGGGAAAATGAGTTCATAAATGCCTAGGAGACATTCAGGAAGATTTATTTAGTAAGCAGGTAGTGACCTGAACCTGGAACTCAAGAGCTAGGTCCAGGCTGGAGGTTCAGAGCTGGTGGTACTCATGTCTGGTGGTAACTATGAGCATGAGTGAGAGAGCCCAGCAGAGCATACAGAGTGTTAGTGACACAGATTCATTATTTCCCAGTGTTTACTGCAGTGTATGATTTGGGGATGGAATTGATATGACACTCATCATTGATAATCATTATTGGAGCTAGAAAAAAGGGTTGAAAAAAATAGTATGGAGAACATTTTGGCATTTTCAAATTACCATTTTTTAAGATTCAGAATTATTTTCTATTGAGAGACAGTTACTCATAGAATAAAACATATCAATCAAGAACCAAGTAAATTAAAATAAAAGTAACTGACTTATTTTTGTTAGAGAAAATATATGTTCATATGTCTAAATTAAGAATTGTTGGTAGCAAATAATGCCTGGTAAGATTTTGATGGATTTGTACATGTGGAATTCTAAGATGTATGTAATAAATATGGAAATAATAAAATAGATTTGTAGTTTTATGAACACTTAGATGAAAAGAGAAGTAGAGAAAAAAGAGAAAATGGGAAATAGTGATAGACACACACATACTATTAATATAGAAACTTAGACAAAATAACTGTAATCATAATTCAACCACTATTGTCAAAATTTCAACATATATTCTATTATTATGTCTGTACATATTTTTGTATACTTGTTATGTTGGCTATATAAATTCATATACTTCTTTTTTTAACTTAACATGATATGATAAACATTTTCCCTATTTATTAAAAACTCTTCATAAATATGGTTTTTCATGACAGCATAAAGATGCCTATCACTTTTCAGTTACTTATTTACACATTCTTTATTGTTTAACATTTAGATTTTAGCTTTAAAAAACTTTAAATACCACTCCATTGAGTATCTTTGTTTATAAGGCTTTGTGTCCATTTCAAATTATTTTCTAGAGATAGATTTCTGGAAATAGAATTACAATAGTAAAACATATGAACATTTTAAGGCTCCTTTTGCCAAATTGTGTTTTAGAAAGATGATACCAATTTATACTTCCATCAGCTTTATGTGGCAATGCCTGGACACACCAAGTAATAAAGCATGCTATAAAGCCTTGTATTGGGGTTCATTGGGAAATTAGTAATTGGCACTAACCTTGTATTTTATTCAGTGAATTCACTGATTAGCTCAAATTAGTAAAGATAGCCTTATTGTAAACAATCATAACTATCTTCTTTTTTATTTAACTTTTATGCAAAATAACTTTAAAATGGAATTCAAAGCACATTTCCCTACATTTTGCATGGCTTCACTTGGAAATGCTTATCCAGAAGGAAAGAAATGCTTCTCTAACTGGTATGGAGGGAAAGCGGGATTGCTGTTTCTTTTTTAGTACAATTAAGCAACAATTGTCTATTTTGGAGGAGTTTTATCACTTCTTTCAAAAACAAACCATCCCATTTTTTCCCCAGAGCAAAGCTCTTAGAAGGCAATAGCTAAAAGCTATGTTACTAACATGATTGTTCTAGGAGGAGCACTGCTCAGCTCCCATGGCAACAGGTACCATGGAAATAGACACACTTTGTCAGAGGTATTGTAAATGCTATTGGGTATGAGGGCAGCAGTTGCAGTGAAATTTCATTGTTGCTATGTTGTAGAGGTTGCACAACATACCAAGCCTTATTTAGATTCTGTTCATAAGTCTGACCTAGATTTTTTAAAGAAGTTCTATTGTTTTAATAAGAAAAACAAACCCCAACCCCCAACCTATTAGACCTAAGATAAAATGAGAACAATTTGCAAGGTTCACTGTCATCTTAAGCAAGTCTGTATGGAAGCTCCGGAAAATAATATGATATTCCAGAGAACTGTGAACTTTGAAGTGTCTGTGGCAATAAGTGATAAGTTGAGTGTGAATAACTTAAATCCAGAAGTCATCCCCAGACTTCATTTGAGCTAAACAGTTCAGCTTCTTCTCATAGATCAGATCACTGTTAATTTTTGCAGTGACAATGATTAACAGTGAAATTATTAAGTGATTACTAATAATAACACCTGTTTTGTACTCTGCTGTTTTACTGCTCAACCCTTTTTAATAACCATTAAAAGGTACCTATGACTAGTACTATAAGCAGATTCATCCCACAGTTGGGGAAATCAAGGCATAGAGAAGAAATAAAGACCTCATGGTCTTAGCTGGAGAGAGGTAGAGTCTGGATTGAGAAAAGTTAGAGCCCCACTCTCTGGCCTTATTTTACAAACATTGATACAATGGCAAAGATGAAACCTAAGTCAAAGGGTGTATGGGTTATCATTGGTGGCTCTGTTTGTTTAATAGATAATTCAATTTAGCAGAGAGGGCTGTATTATTATTTCATTTCAGAGCACCTGTGCAACTTCTGATGATTAAGAGGGAAATTGAGAGTACTTCTCTAATTCATACCCAAGCCACCCTAACAATTACACATGATAATACTCGATACAAAATGTCAAGTTAGGGATTATCTTCGCCTTTTTCTACTAGATTCCTACCTGTTCCCAGTCTTTTCCAGACACTGTCATCCCTCACAATCCAGTCTCTCACTCTGCAAACCCCAGGAGCCAAGAGGATTCAGATGCTATCCCTGCTTTTTGAAATCACAGTTGAACTCAAGAACCCAACACAGTTAGATACTAAGACCTTGCACCTGTATCTGTGGTCCTTAAACTTATATGTACATAAGAATTACCTGGATAGCCTGTTAAAAATGTACATTCCCAGCTTCCCATTCTGACTAAGTAAGCCTGGGGTGAGGCCCAGGAAGCTGCATTTTTAACCAGCTTCCTCAGTGCTTCTGAAGCAGGTGGTCTGTGGCCACACTTTGAGAAACCTGAAGAGCAGCATGTCAGTCTGTTAAAGTCTCTTCCACACCAGTGAGCCTAAGGACAATGGGGACAGTGGAGGTTGAGGAGGGGGCAGTAGTGAGAGGGGAGGCCCATGCCTCTGTGCCTGGGAGCCCAGCAAGGAACCTTCAGCTCTTGAGGTCCCAACATGTGCTGTGGCCCACGCTGGACCTTTGTACATGGGAAAAAGCAACCAGCTTTCAGAATTCACAAAGGATGAGGCACAAGGTAGAGAAACAGGGATGCCGCAATCTGCAATCTGAGCGCACTGGCCCCTGAGTCAGTAAGAGTTGTCCGTAGATACCTAAATGTTCAAATCAATTTTCTTCTCTCAGACAGTGGAATCCAGAACGTGTATTAAAAAGAGACCACTTCCAGCCTGTAGGAAAAATGAAAAGTTTTGTAGCTTGTTGATGGCTTCTTGCTTGCTGTTAGGAAGGCCAGGCCAGAGAAGCTAAAATAATTGAGCTAGGCCATTTTAGCATTAGCATTCAACCTTAAATAAAACTCTGGAGAAAAGACCCCTTTTCACATTCCCCACGCACCCCTACCACCACTGCCCAAGCTTTGGCAGCCTTCCAAATCCTCCAGACCCCAGAACAGGGCTTGTCCCTGGGCTTGTTTTCCAGGGTTTACATTACGCCCTTGTTCCCTTCTTGGCAATTTAAGTGAAACTCCCCATCTCAGGCCACAGCGTGGTAGTCATTGTTGTAAATAGCTTTGACTATTTATTTTTCTAAAATGCCTAGAATAGCACTCAGATGCCAAGATCCTGGGAGTGGGAAAAGAATGTTATTTTTGTAAGAAAGACTATTTTAGGGGACTGTTCTAACATTAAGAAACAGAAATGGGCCATATGGTTTGCTAGGAAATTTCCTTGCAAAGCTCAAATCCACATTCCTGCCTTTCATGAGTGGGGTAGTTAGCCACTTTCTCACTTTATTTTAAATGAGATCATGACTTCTGAGTTATTGACACCTTTGGAAGCTAGAAGGATGGGTTAAGTGCCAAGTGCTTTGAATCTACTCAAAAGAAAGCCAACGTGCAATGATTTTCCATTTACCTGTAGAAGGCAGGTACATATCATCTTTGACAAAATAATTACACCTGCTCCTTGCATCTCCCGCCTAAGGACCTGAATTTTTGTTTGTTTGTTTAGTGATCAAAAATCTCCAATATTAATATTAATCTTTCTGTTTGTTTTGTTTCCTTTACCATCATGCTCTATCCATTTACTGCAGTGTTTGACTCCTTGAGCTCCATTTCAAATCATAAATCTCTCCTCATGGCTCCTTAAAAAAGTGGATCTTTCTTGTGTCCCTACTTACTGTTTTTATTACCAGATTATAACCATGATTGTCTCATTGACCACAGCAATGGGCTACCAGCATCCCTGGAAAAAGATGTCTTGAATATCCTACAGTGAATATCGAATGGAGATAGCCTCTGCCTGCTCAAGGCTGAAAATCTGAGAAAAATCAAACTCATGTTGTTTTTTAAATTCAGAGATGTGACCACTGTGAATGTATTGCATCAACATAAGTCAAATATTGGTACCTATGAGTATAGAAGGATTCAAAGACTGGGGTTCTGGAGGAAGAGGGTCAGAAAGCATCAGGAGGAAGAGCAAGACTTGCAGACAACGCTGAGGTGGAAGCCAGCTCCCCTCACTTGGAAAGTGTGGGCTGGTGCACCTGACAGGAATGGAGCAGGGCACACACGGAGATTTGGGGTGAGCTCGGCTTTCATAAGTAGGGTGCACGGACTATGATCAATCTGTTCCCATCATCTGAACTTATAATGCCTTCCCAGAAAACCTCTTTGGGCTACCATCATACCTCTTAGAGAACAAGCATATCTAAGCCTCATCGCTTTTCAATGCTATGGTTATTTCTCATGTTTCCTGGATTTAAGAAGTAGTGGTTTACTATTTCTTCAGTGTTTAAGAATGACCTTAGAAACCTGTTAAAGTGCACATGCTTGGGCTTCATCCCCAGCAATTCTGATTTGATTAATTGGGGATGGATCCAGAAATTTTTATTTTTAGTGAGTATACCGAATGATTTTAAAGAAGATAGTTAGGTCAGCAGAGCTACTCTTTGCTTCTTTTTACTTCCATCTTTCATGCTGTCCTGCCTCCTCTTTAATCAATACATACTATGCTTGTGCATGTGCCCTTTGTCCTCAAAAGTCTTTTCCAATCATCGATTATGTAGGCATCACCTCAGCTTGGGTTTCTTACATAATCTCATTAATGCTTCTTTGCTTCAAATTTTGACTTACCTTTCAGGCCATATAACTACTGATATTTAATTGAACCTGTTCTCTAATTGCCACCACTGCAGTTACAAATGATGATGATGATATTTTCAAGGTTATTTATATATCACAGAAAAGAACAGTAGCACTTGCTATATACTTAGAGCTTTCTGAGGATCAGCTCTACACAGAAGACACTGACTCATTAATTTTTACAGCTTCTGTGCAAAAACTAGCTAAAATTGCTTTCCACTTCCAGTTGAAGACAATTAGTCATAAGTGTACATTCCAGCATTAATTTTTTCCTATTAACTTTGATGCATAAGGTTTGTTTATTTATTTAATGGACATTTCTGGACTGTCTGTCATATGTCGGTCACTGTGCTAGGTACTAATGATACAATGAAGAGCCTGCCCTCATGGAGCATCCAGGCTAGTTGCAGAGCAAACAAGAAAACAAAGAGAATAATGATTGTATACACAGTGGCACCAAACACAGCATTCAATGGGAAGTGGGGTTTATCAGAGAGTTGTCTTGGAGGATTGAAAGTTGAGTAGGACGAAAGGTTTGAATGGAGGCTGAATATATTGACCCCAGATCATTCCCTTAATAGCTGTTTGCATTTAAAGCAGAATTCCAGCCATTGTAAGAATTTATTTTCTTGTGTTTTGTATCTTAAATACAAAATTCAAATGAAAATGGATAATAAAAGTAACCTGGCTGGGATCCCTGGGTGTTGGAATTGGATCCCCCTGAGTTTCAACCCAAGCTCCACCACTTAT
The DNA here is from genome assembly GCF_049350105.2 of Macaca mulatta. Classification (NCBI taxonomy): domain Eukaryota; kingdom Metazoa; phylum Chordata; class Mammalia; order Primates; family Cercopithecidae; genus Macaca; species Macaca mulatta. The sequence continues at coordinate 132,800,082 of NC_133412.1, read as the reverse complement.
ACATGGTGTGACTTTAGACAAGTTACTTAACCTCTCCAAATCTTAGGCTCCTCATCTGTGAAGCAGAAATACTAATTTAATAATAATAATATATTATTACTAAATTATTAAAATTTTTTATTATTAAATTATTATAAAATATATTATAAAGAATATATTATTAAAGTATTATTTATTTTTACAATTTAATTGTGAGAGTTAAATGAAAGAACATACTGAACTAGATAATTTGGTATCTAGAACATAATAAGTGCTCAGTGAATTATAGTGCCCCCCCAAGTCCTATAGGTCTCAAATAATTAATTTTTCTACTTTAACTAGTCTCCTGACCTCCAAATTAGCATTCCAGCTTCCTACTGAGCACTCTGACTTCTGTCTTTATATTCCCTGGCCTAAAAGACTCTCCACGTGCAGTCCAGTTTCCCCTTTCTCTCTTTCCTGCCTTCACCCCCATATGCGCACACGGTTTGTGTGACTTAGTTTATTCATCTGCCAAGACTTAGCTTAGACACTATTTATTCCAGGAAGCCTTCCCTGACCCTCTTTACCATATCTTGGCTAGCCACCACTCCTCTGTGCACCATAACTCACTGAGCTTCCTCCATCATGGTGCCTTTCACACCCTTTGATAATGTGATAATGTGTGTGTGTGTGTGTGTGTATTCATCTGCATACCCCACTGGGCTGTATTGTCTTCATGTGTGACTTGCTTGCCCTTTTATCTCCAGCACCTAGAGGAGATAGGTGCCGGCTTCAATATATATTTTCAACAAGTATTTTTGAATAAATTGAGATACCAGTTTCACCTAATTTTAGGTGAGGAGTGTACCTGATACATATACACTAGCCTTATTATAATTTTTATAGATAACTCTGTCTTTTAATCTGTGCCACTTGCGATTTTTAGATACTTATTAACTTCTCTTTGCTACTTCTTCCTTTGCCATTTGCATCTTTCAATTCAGAATTATACAATGTCCAGGTTTTTTCTTTTTACAGTATAAAGCTCTGAACTCCTGATGAATCTTTCAATATGTTGAATAACATACACACACATACGGGCACACACATACAGCCTTTATGTTTGGTTTCTTTCTTTGAATGCCATTTGTTAAATAGTTCCTTTGGTAGTAATCCCTCTGGCTTTAGGTAAAGCCAGTTCAAAACATTTTTAGAGACTGGCAATTCGTAGCTCTCTTTAAAATATTTTTTCATCTCTCCAACTCTGTGCTTCGTAATCTGTACTAGAAACCAAACATTTGAAAGAAACTAATATCACCTGCATTGTGGCTGCTTCTTTGCCTTTCTGCTTCCCACCTTTTACTGTAGTTTATTCATCTTTATTTCTCCAGCATCTAGCCCATGCCTGGAGCACTAGGCACACCATCTCTGCTTCTTAAATTAAAATTTGAAAAACTACCTAGTGCAAATATGTTTCCCACTGCTAGTAGATGACCCATATTGGTAGCTATCTGGCCTAGTTAGCTGACATGGCCAATAAGGCTGCCATAGAGGTGTAACTTTGTCTTTAAAGTACTTATTCATTTCTGTTTCTCTTGTGGACTTCAATACATGTAGAAAACAGAGACACTGAAAATGGAAACAGTTGGGGGAAGATTGAAGGGATATGGGTATGGTTATAAAAGGGTAACACAAGAAATTTTTGTGGCATTGCAACTGCTCAGTATCTTTATTGTGGTGCTAAAATTGTAAATAACTTAATAGACACTCACACAAATACTCACAGATGAATACAAGTAAAACTAGGGATATATGAATAAGATTGGGGAATTGAATCAATGTCCATATCCTAGTTATAAGATTGTATTACAATTTTGCAAAATGTTACTGATAGCAACAAGAGACAGACAAATTCCTAGATAGACAGGGACAGTCCTCAGTGAAACCTGACCTTCAAGTGAAGGACAGTTTAAAGCCTAAAAACCAAGCTGCCAATTCTCAATAGAGTCCATGACTGGAATGAGGACCTGTATGCCCATCTTACCCTCCTCTCTCTCTATTGGTTCCTTCTGGATGATGCCTTTTAACCAGTCGAATGATGCTTTTTCCAAAGACCACCTATGGACCAATCGGCATGCACTCTTCCATTCTGAGCCCATAAAAACCCCATACTCAGCCCCATAGGGGGCTACCTGCCTTTGAGCCCCCACTCACTGCTGAAGGGTCCCCTCTCACAGTTGAGAGCTTTCCTTCTGTTGCTGAATAAAACTCTTTGCCTTACTCACTCTCTGGTATGTGAAGACATTATTCCTCTTGGTTGTGGGACAAGAACCTGGAACTCACCAAGCTGTGGGCAGCAGGAACAAGAGAGCTGTAACACACCCACATTCACCAAGCTATGGGCACAAAAAAGCAAAGCCACTGGGTACCACTCCCTCCCACTTGCTGAGCAACAAGAGAGAAAAAGCTTCTGGGCACCACTCCCTCCCACTCACAGAACTACAAAAGCCACAGCATTTCTTGGGGTCTCAGACCGTGGCACTCCCCAAGCAAGAGCTATAACACAGCAGCTACAGAGATTTCCAGCTGGTGAAGTGGCACCAAAGGGATCCTGTAACATTACCATTGGAAGAAAGTGCACAAAGTATACAAGGGATCTCTTAGCATTATACAAATATTTCAATAAAAGTTTTCATTTAAAAAATAAAAGTTAAAAAAGCTCTAGAGAAACAGGAAACCAGTGTCATAAAGAAAAGGGGATAAATTATTTGACTTTAAGCTTCCTAGTTAAGCAAAGAAGTCAAGGCAAAAAAGAAATGTCTTGTGTTCATTCATTCAGCAAATCATTCATTCAACAAATAATGAATACAATAAATAACCATCATCTAATAAAACATACAATCTGCTTGAGAAAGACAACACCTATCTTGATACTAATTTTGAAATTTGCCATATGATGTATTCTTTATGTGGATTATTATGAAACTCAAAGCACCATAGTAAAAGGATAATAATTATCCTTGGAATATGAGTGTTTTAAAGTAACATCTTTTGAGATCCTGCACTGGCTTTATTCAAGCTGGGGTAACGTCATAGCGCTTTACTTGCTATTATGGAGTGGCTTTTTATGTTGAGGTGCACTGTCTAATTTCACTCTGCTGAATGGACACCAGCAGCTATTTACTGAACACCATAATTGCTGGCTATTTACATATGTGTGGTGAGCAGTATCTCCTTTTTCCTGGTGACAAACCTGAGCTCAGAGAGGTCAAATGGCATCTAAGGTAGTAAGGCTAATAAGTATCAAAGCCAGGGCACTCTTCCCTGCCTGTTGCTATAGCTTAACCAGACTAGATTCACATCCCAGCGCCAAGAGAGAAGGCAAGGCTGATTTTAGAGACTTTCCACATTTGCGCTTCCAACTATTCGTGTTCCAGTCACTGTGGCATGGCCGGGCGTGGTGGCTCACACCTGTAATCCCAGCACTTTGGGAAGTTGAGGAGGGTGGATCACAAGGTCAGGAGCTCAAGACCATCCTGGCTAACATGGTGAAACCCTGTCTCTACTGAAAATACAAAAAATTAGCCGGGCGTGGTGGCAGGCGCCTGCAGTCCCAGCTACTTGGGAGGCTGAGGCAGGAGAATGCTGTGAACCCAGGAGGCAGAGCTTGCAGTGAGCCAAGATCGTGCCACTGCACTCCAGCATGGGTGACAGAGTGAGACTCTGTCTCAAAAAAAAAAAAAAAAAAAAAAAAAAAAAAAAAAAAAAATCACGGTGGTATTAGGTTGTATAGTGTCCATTTCAGGAAAGAGAAAAGCAGGAACTAAATGTCAGACATATAATATCAGGCTTTCTTGTTTTTATTTTGTGGGAAGTAGCCAAACACTAAATAAAACAAAACATTAAACATACAGTATCATCTCTCTGCATTGAATTCTGGGCCCAGGTCCAGCTCTGTAGAGTGGACACATGGGGGAAGCTTAGAGCTGTTCCCACCTAAGCATTGGCCTTTTCAGGTTCAAAAGCTTTAGATCCTTTGTGTGCCCTGGCCCCAGCTTCCCTGGTGCAGACAGTGGGTGGTTGTTAGAAAGTGTCAGTAGGTGGTAAGGTGTCCTGGTGCTCTGAAGCCAGGCAAACCTGGGTCTGAAACCTGATTCTGCCATTGAGGGGCTTTGGGAGGGTAGTCAAGTTACCTACTGTGAACCTCAGTTTATCCCTGGTAAAGTTGAGTATTAGCAGCCCTTCCTCGTAAGTCTGTTGTGAGGATGAAATAAAATAATCCATGTGAAACACTTAGTCCAGTGTCTATCACTTGATATATGTTAATAAATATGTGCAATTGTTGGTATCACTCATTCTTTTTAGTGTGGAATATTTTCTCTGGTCTTTGGTTTGTGTATGGGTTACAAGTAATTTTCACTTTATGTTATCTGACAGTTGCAAAAGAAGGAATGAGGAGAACTTCTTCAGGAACTCCTGATGGTGGGTCTGTAACTAATAGGGTTTAAAATAAGAAAAAAGAATCCTTCTCCACAAATATGGTAAAGCTATAATTTTTTTTAAATGTTCAAACAGAGGAGAGGTTGACTCAACATTTTCTCTGTTTTTCCACAAGTATGACTTTTTGGTATGTGTCTTTACAAGACAAACTCTCTTTAAAAACCTTATATAACAACCCTCTCTCCTCCCCATGTACACTTCCATATGTACCCACACACAGACTGGGCCAGTATATGCTTCTGTAGAGTCCACCACTTAAAACCAACAGGACGGAGTGATGGATGCTCATAGTGGCATCAGTGAGGGCACTGCTATTAACTACATGTGGTAGCTCAGATTCAAAAGTCCTGAAAGGCATGTTGTGCATGCACACCTTTCCCAATTTACTCATATTTTAATGGGAATTGCTTTAAAAGACTTGGTTAATAACCATGTTGATGTTATAGAAGCATTCCAAGGATACCTTCTGAAATGGCTCAAAATACAAATGCAAAAATACACTAGCCATCATGACACCTGGATGTCATTTACCTTCTTTGGGCATAATGAGTTACTACATTAACACTAATTTAGCCTGTTCTAGCACATTTTTCATCTTCAAGCGAATGAACAGACTGAAAGACTGCTGTATGCTATGGAGGTACTGACACATATAGTTGAAGGAGATTGGTTAAAACGTGCTGAATTGGTCAAATTTCTTTTCACTTCAAGTTTAACATCAGATGTGAGTTTTTCTGAATACATTTAGGTCCATGTTGCTATCTTCAAGACTTTTTAAAACCATCTTCACCTAAACTTAGATTACATTAAAGGAAAAGTAAGAATATATTTGGAGCAGAGCTCTAATTTCATTTTATACCACAAGAGTAAATCTATGCTCAGAACACAGAAGTTGAATCAAGAAGTGACCCTAACTGTATTGTTGAGATCAACAGACTTATACAGTAGACTCCTCTGTCTACAAATCCAGTTAACCAATGTCAAAAGCATTCCTGAAGTGTCAGTGGACAAAAACAGAGTCATTAACCAGAAATGCCATTTGACCCAGCAATCCCATTACTGGGTATATACCCAAAGGAATATAAATCATTCTACTAGAAAGACACATGCACACGTATATTTATTGCAGCACTATTTACAGTAGCAAACACATGGAACCAAACCAAATGACCATTAATGATAGACTGGATAAAGAAAATTGGGTACATATACACCATGGAATACTATGCATCCATTAAAAGGAATGAGATCATGTCCTTTGCAGGGACATAGATGAAGCTGGAAGCCATTATCCTCAGCAAACACACAGAAACAGAAAACCAAACACCACATGTTCTCACTCATAAGTGGGAGTTGAACAATGAGAACACATGGACACAGGGAGGGGAACAACACACACTGGGGCCTGTTGAGGAGTGGGGGGCAAGGGGAGGGAACCTAGGTGACAGTTCGATAGGTGCAACAAACCAGCGTGGCACCCATATACCTATGAACCAAACATGCACGTTCTGCACGTGTATCCTGGAACTTTAAAGTAAACAAACAAAAACAGAGTCATTATAAGCATCTATTCAGACTCATCTCACATGAGTTTTTTCTGGGGGACTTGCTATAGCCATTATTATGACAGAAAGAATACCTTTCTGGTCCTTGAAACTTCCAGACTTACTGTAACACAAATGACATCCTATACATCAACAAAAAAACAAACAAACAAACAAACAGTTAAATGATTGTTAACTAAGGATAGAGAGACATTCATATTCTAGGAAACATATTGATTCACTCTTAGTGTTCTTGTTCTGTTCCTTTTGAGCTCCTATGGGTATGTGCTACATAATTTTAGAGTGGTTTATCCTAGAGTGTGTCCTCCACAATAATCCACTATTCTTGTCCTTTGTCTGCTTATTGTTTCTCTAACACAAAATCTCTCCTCTGAAATTTCAAATTTTAAATTGTGACACTCTGATTTTGTGGATTCAGGCTGCGTCTTGCTGAGAAGAAATTTCAGTGCTGCTTCAGCAGCTTCCTGGGCTTTCAGATTATTATTTTGTTAATTTCCTTCTAGATAAGTTAGGAGTGGTTTGCAAAATTGCATTTGTTTGCAAAACTTTACTACTGGTCTATAAATGTTTAATGAGATCGTTATTTTAAATCTAATTCTTGGTCCTTGCTTATTAATGCACATTCTGCAAAGGAAACTTTGAGTGGGGGACTTTACACCATCTCACTACTATTGCACTAGGCACTATTGCAAAATTCTTAGTATTTCCCTTCTATGATGATTTATTGAGAATGTTTCTATTATGTTGAAGTACTGGGCAAATTTTTGCAATAGCAACCCATTCATTTAGTTATTCTATTTGTCATTACACTCTTTCAAAGTGATCAATGATGACCTTCAAATAAAATGTTGGAAAATGTCTAACTCATTCATGGTGAGAGAAATAAGCAAAAAAATGGAGAGAGAAGGTTTTGTTGCTCTGGAACAAGGAGTCTGCATATGAAGGGACCAGGGAAAAGGTACAACAGTGCTACTAAACCTCAGTCAGCAAGTTTAACACTAAGAATGCTTTTGGCTACAAGTGACAGAAAATCGGTTCATCATCAGTGTGAACCTTAAGGTTATTCACTATTTACTTAAAAAGAAGTTTAGACCGTATGTTGAACCAGCCTTGCATCCCGGGGATGAAGCCAACTTGATCGTGGTGGATAAGCTTTTTGATGTGCTGCAGAATTCGGTTTGCCAATATTTTATTGAGGATTTTTGCATCAATGTTCATAAAGGATATTGACCTGAAATTTTCTTTTTTTGTTGTGTTTCTGCTTTGGTATCAGGATGATGCTAGCCTCATAAAATGAGTTAGGGAGGATTCCCTGTTTTCCTATTGATTGGAATACTTTCAGAAGGAATGCTACCAGCTCCTTTTGTACCTCTGGTAGAATTCAGCTGTGAATCCGTCTGGTCCTGGACTTTTTTTGGTTGGTAGGCTATTAATTATTGCCTCAATTTCAGAGCCTGTTATTGGTCTATTCAGGGATTCAACTTCTTCCTGGTTTAGTCTTGGGAGGGTGTATGTGTCCAGGAATTTATCAGTTTCTTCCAGATTTTCTAGTTTACTTGCATAGAGGTGTTTATAGTATTCTCTGATGGTAGTTTATATTTCTGTGGGATCGGTGGTGATATCCCCTTTATCATTTTTTATTGTGTCTATTTGATTCTTCTCTCTTTTCTTCTTTATTAGTTTTGCTAGCGGCCTATCAATTTTGCTGATCTTTTCAAAAAACTAGCTCCTGGATTCATTGATTTTTTGAAGGGTTTTTTGTGTCTCTATCTCCTTCAGTTCTGCTCTGATCTTAGTTATTTCTTGCCTTCTGCTAGCTTTTGAATGTGTTTGCTCTTGCTTCTCTAGTTGTTTTAATTGTGATGTTAGGGTGTCAATTTTAGATCTTTCCTGCTTTCTGTTGTGGGCATTTAGTGCTGTAAATTTCTCTCTACACACTGCTTTAAATTGTCCCAGAGATTCTGGTATGTTGTGTCTTTGTTCTCATTGGTTTCAAAGAACATCTTTATTTCTGCCTTCATTTCGTTATGTACCCAGTAGTCATTCAGGAGCAGGTTGTTCGGTTTCCATGTAGTTGAGCGGTTTTGAGTGAGTTGCTTAATCCTGAGTTCTAGTTTGATTGCACTGTGGTCTGAGAGACAGTTTGTTATAATTTCTGTTCTTTTACATTTGCTGAGGAGTGCTTTACTTCCAACTATGTGGTCAATTTTGGAATAAGTGCTATGTGGTGCTGAGAAGAATGTCTATTCTGTTGATTTTGTGTGGAGAGTTCTGTAGAGGTCTATTAGGTACGCTTGGTGGAGAGCTGAGTTCAATTCCTGGATATCCTTGTTAACTTTCTGTCCCGTTGATCTGTCTAATGTTGACAGCAGAGTGTTAAACTCTCCCATTATTACTGTGTGGGAGTCTAAGTCTCTTTGTGGGTCTCTAAGGACTTGCTTTATGAATCTGGGTGCTCCTGTATTCTGTGTGCAAAAATGTAATCCATCACATAAACAGAACCAAAGACAAAAACCACATGATTATCTCAATAGATGCAGAAAAGGCCTTTGATATAATTCAACACCACTTCATGCTAAAAACTCTCAGTAAACTAGGTTTTGATGGAATGTATCTCAAAATAATAAGAGCTATTTATGACAGACCCACAGCCAATATCATACTGAATGGGCAAAAGCTGGAAGCACTCCCTTTGAAAACCGGCACAAGACAAGGATGCCCTCTCTCACCACTCCTATTCAACATAGTGTTGGAAGTTCTGGCTAGGGCAGTCAGGCAAGAGAAGGAAATAAATATATTCAATTAGGAAAACAAGAAGTCAAATTGTCCCTATTTGCAGATGATATGATTGTATATTTAGAAAACCCCATCGTCTCAGCCCAAAATCTCCTTAAGCTGATAAGCAACTTCAGCAAAATCTCAGGATACAAAATGAATGTGCAAAAATTGCAAGCATTTCTATACACCAATAACAGACAATCAGGGAGCCAAATCATGAGTGAGCTCCCATTCACAATTGCTTCAAATAGAATAAAATACCTAGGAATCCAACTTACAAGGGATGTGAAGGACCTCGTCAAGGCGAACTACAAACCACTGCTCAACAAAATAAGAGAGGACACAAACAAATGGAAGAACATTCTATGCTCATGGATAGGAAGAATCAATATCATGAAAATGGCCATACTTCCCAAGGTAATGTACGGATTCAATGCCATCCCCTTCAAGCTACCATTGACTTTCTTCACAGAATTGGAAAAAACTACTTTAAAATTCATATGGAACCAAAAAAGAGAACGCATTGCCAAGACAATCCTAAGCCAAAAGAACAAAGCTGGGGGCATCACGCTACCTGACTTCAAACTACACTACAAGGCTACAGTAACCAAAACAGCATGGCACTGGTACCAAAACAGAAATATAGACCAATAGAACAGAACAGACCCCTCAGAAATAATACCACACATCTACAAACATCTGATATTTGACAAACCTGACAAAAACAAGAAATGTGGAAAGGATTCCCTATTTAATAAATGGTGTTGGGAAAACTGGCTAGCCATATGTAGAAAGCTGAATCTGGATCCCTTCCTTACACTTTATACAAAAATTAATTCAAGATGGATTAAAGAGTTAAATGTTAGACCTAAAGCCATAAAAACCCTAGAAGAAAACCTAGGCAATACCATTCAGGACATAGGCATGGGCAAGGACTTCATGACTAAAACACCAAAAGCAATGGCAAAGAAAGCTAAATTGACAAATGGGATCTAATTAAACTAAAGAGCTTCTGTACAGCAAAAGAAACTACCATCAGAGTGAACAGGCAACCTACAGAATGGGAGAAAATTTTTACAATCTACCCATCTGACAAAGGGTTAATATCCAGAATCTACAAAGAACTTAAACAAATTTACAAGAAAAAGTCAAAAAACCCCATCAAAAAGTGGGCAAAAGATATGAACAGACACTTCTCAAAAGAAGACGTTTATGCAGCCAGCATGCATGAAAAAAATGCTCATCATCACTCGCCATCAGAGATATGCCAATCAAAACCACAATGAGATACCATCTCACACCAGTTAGAATGGCAATCATTAAAAAGTCAGGAAACAACAGGTGCTGGAGAGGATGTGGAGAAATAGGAACACTTTTACACTGTTGGTGGGACTGTAAACCAATTGAATTATTGTGGAAGACAGTGTGGCGATTCCTCAAGGATCTAGAACTAGAAATACCATTTGACCCAGCCATCCCATTACTGGGCATATACCCAAAGGATTATAAATCATGCTGCCATAAAGGCACATGCACACGTATGTTTACTGCAGCACCATTCACAATAGCAAAGACTTGGAACCAACGCAAATGTCCAGCAACGATAGACTGGATTAAGAAAATGTGGCACATATATACCATGGAATGCTATGCAGCCATGAAAAAGGATGAGTTCATGTCCTTTGTAGGGACATGGATGAAGCTAGAAACCATCATTCTGAGCAAACTATCGCAAGGACAGAAAACCAAACCCTGGGTGTTCTCACTCATAGGTGGGAATTGAACAATGAGAACACTTGGACACAGGGTGGAGGACATCACACACCGGGGCCTGTCCTAGGGTTGGGGGAGGGGGGAGGGATAGCATTAGGAGATATACCTAATGTAAATGATGAGTTAATGGGTGCAGCACAGCAACATGGCACATGTATACATGTGTAACAGACCTGCATGTTGTGCACATGAACCCTAGAACTTAAAGTATAAAAAAATAAATAAAATAAAATAAAAAGTAAATAAAAATAAAAACCCTAAAAAAGAGAAAAGAAAATTTGTTACATGTAGCAGAAGAAAATAAATATTAAACAAATTTTTAAAAAGTAGTTTAGAGCAAGGAGATCTCAGAAACGTCAGTGACTTGACAGAGCTATAGTGCCAGGGCACTAGATTTACAGAGTTATCCTCATCATCATCTCCTCATGATCACAAAATGGCTGCAACAGTTCTAAGCGTCATGTCCTCATAGAAAGCTTGGGGGCAGCCAGAGTGATTTCAGGTGCTTTTCATCAGGAAAAAAAAAATTTCCCAGAAGCCCTCCCACATATTTTCTTTTATTTATTATTGCCTAAAACCTAGCTTCATTGCCACCCCTACGTGTACAGACTTTTGGAAAAGCAACTACATATACATATGTATGTTCTATAGTGGGGAAGATGCCATGAGAGAAGAGAGTTTGAAAGGACTACCACTGTGTGCCAACTACATTTTAGGGTATTCATTACATGCATTTTGCCTCCTTAAAAATATATATCATTTACTTTTATTTCTATTCTCATTCCAAATAAATATAACTATTCATAGCACAAAAAGAGAAAGAATTGTTCATCATAACAAGCTAGGACTTCCAATACAATGTTAAATAAGAGTAGTCATTCTTGCTTGGTTTCTGATCTTAGAGGCAAACATTCAGGAAAGCACTTTATCTTTTACCATTGAGAATAAAGGTCAAGTGTGGTGGCTCACACCTGTAATCCCAGCACTTTGGGAGATCGAGGAGGGAGGATCCCTTGAGCCCAGGAGTGCAAGATCAGCCTGGACAAGTGAGACCAGTCTCTACAAAAAAAAAGAAATTAAAAATCAGTCCGGCATGGTGGTGTGCACCTGTAGTCCCAGCTACTCAGGAGGCTAAAGTGGGAGGATCACTTGAGCCCAGGAGGTTAAGGCTACAGTGAGTTGTGATCACACCACTGCACTCCAGCCTCAGTGACAGAGAAAAACTCTGTCTCAAAAACAAAATACAGAAAGATGTCAGCTGTAGAATTTTCTATATGTTCTTTATCGTGTTAAGGGGGTTACCCACTATTCCTAGTATTCTGAAAGATTTTATCATGAATGACTGTTGGATTTTGTCAAATTATTTTTCCTTATGAATTGGTATGCTCATATGATTTTTCTCCTTTAGCTTATTGACACAGTAGATTACACTGATTGATTTTTGAATGCTGAACTAGCCTTGCATACCTGGAATAATTAAATAATTTTCCTTTATGAAAGCCTATGTGTACCGGTTTAAAAAACAAGCTATACACTGGGTGAAATATTTGTAAAGAGTCTATCTGACAAAGGATTTGTATCTATAATATATAAAGAATTTTCTTTTTTTAATTTTTATTTTTTTTAACTTTTTTCTTTTTATTATTATTATTATTATTATACTTTAAGTTCTAGGGTACATGTGCACAACATGCAGGTTTGTTACATATGTATACCTGTGCCATGTTGGTGTGCTGCACCCATCAACTCGTCAGCACCCATCAACTCGTCATTTACATCAGGTATAACTCCCAATGCCATCCTTCCCCCCTCCCCCCTCCCCATAATAGGCCCCAGTGTGTGATGTTCCCCTTCCTGAGTCCGAGTGATCTCATTGTTCAATTCCCACCTATGAGTGAGAACATGTGGTGTTTGGTTTTCTGTTATTGTGATAGTTTGCTGAGAATGATGGTTTCCAGCTGCATCCATGTCCCTACAAAGGACACAAATTCATCCTTTTTTATGGCTGCATAGTATTCCATGGTGTATGTGTGCCACATTTTCTTAATCCAGTCTGTCACTGATGGACATTTGGGTTGATTCCAAGTCTTCGCTATTGTGAATAGTGCCGCAATAAACATACGTGTGCATGTGTCTTTATAGCAGCATGATTTATAATCCTTTGGGTATATACCCAGTAATGGGATGGCTGGGTCATATGGTATTTCTAGTTCTAGATCCTTGAGGAATCGCCATGCTGTTTTCCACAATGGTTGAACCAGTTTACAATCTCACCAACAGTGTAAAAGTGTTCCTATTTCTCCACATCCTCTCCAGCACCTGTTGTTTCCTGACTTTTTAATGATAAAGAATTTTCAAAACCTAACAGTAATAAACAAAAACAATTCAATTAGAAAATAGGCAAGAGACATGAGCAGACATTTCACCAAAGAGGATATATAGATGTTAAGTAAGCATGAGAAATAACAACAGAGAAAATGTAAAGTAAAACCACAAGGAGACTAACAACATTAACAGAATGGCTAAAGTCATAAGCAGTGGCAACACTAAATGCTGACAAGAATGTGGAGACACTGGATCACTCATCCATTGCTGGTGGGAATATAAAGTTGTACAGCCACTTTGCAAAAAACTTGGATTGTTTCTATAATGAAACATACAATTATCATATGACTCAGCAATTGCACTCTTTGGCATTTATCCCAGGGAAATAAGAACTTATGCTTGCACCAAAAAAAACCATACACAGATGTTCAGAGCAGTTATATTTATAATAGTCAGAAGCTTTCTTCAGCAGGTGAATGATGAAACAACACATAGTACATCCATAATATGGAATGTTACTCAGAAAAAAATAAATAAAAAGTAACAAACTGTTGATACATGCAGGCCTCTCAAGATGTCAAAACATCATATGTTACAGAAAATACAAAACATTTAATACACATGGGCATAGGTTTAAATAGTCTATGTTACTGATTTCTTAACTGAGTTATATTTCTCAAGACTGCATTAAATAAAAAATAATGTTAGTCACCTCAGATGAATTTAATTTTACCATATTGTGGTTGTTTTGTGACTTTTTTTATTGCACTTTAAGTAATGGGATACATATGCAGAACGTGCAGGTTTGTTACATAGGTATACATGTGCCGTGGTGGTTTGCTGTACCCATCAACCCGTCATCTACATTAGGTATTTCTTCTAATGCTATCGCTCCCCTTTCCCCCTACCACCTGACAGGCCCCAGTATGTGATGCTCCCCTCCCTGTGTCCATGTGTTCTCATCACCCAACTCCCACTTATCAGTGAGAAGATGTGGTGTTTGGTTTTCTGTTCCTGTGTTAGTTTGCTGAGAATGATGGTTTCCAGCTTCATCCATGTCCCTGCAAAGGACATGAACTCATCCTTTTCTATGGCTGCATAGTATTTCATGGTGTATGTGTGCCACATTTTCTTTATCCAGCCTGTCATTGATGGGTTTTTGGGTTGGTTCCAAGTCTTTGCTATTGTGAATAGTGCTGCAGTAAACATACGTGTGCATGTGTCTTTATAGTAGAATGATCTATAATTCTTTGGGCATATACTCAGTAATGAGATTGCTGGGTCAAATGATGTTTCTGGTTTTAGATCTTTGAGGAATCGCCACACTGTCTTCCACAATGGTTGAACCAATTTACACTGCCATCGACAGTGTGAAAGCATTCCTATTTCTCCACATCCTCCCCAGCATGTGGTGTTTCCTGACATTTTAATGATCACCATTCTAACTGGCGTAAGATGGTATCTCATTGGGGTTTCTATTTGCATTTACTTAATGACCAGGGATGATGACCTTTTTTTCATATGTTTGTTGGCTGCATAAATGTCTTCTTTTGAGAAGTGTCTGTTCATATCCTTTACCCACTTTTTGATGGGGTTGTTTTTTCTTGTAAATTTGTTTAAGTTCCTTGTAGATTCTGGATATTAGCCCTTTATGAGATGGATAGATGGCAAAAATTTTCTCCCATTCTGTAGGTTGCCTGTTCACACTGGTGATAGTTTCTTTTGCTGTATAGAAGCTCTTTGGTTTAATTAGATCCCATTTGTCAATTTTGGCTTTTGTTGCCATTGCTTTTCGTGCTTTAGTCATGAAGTCTTTGCCCATGCTTATGTCCTGAATGGTATTGCTAGGTTTTCTTCTAGAGTTTTTATGGTTTACTTCTTACATTTAAGTCTTTGCCCATGCCTGTGTCCTAGGTTTTCTTCTAGGGTCTTCATGGTTTTAGGTCTTACATTTAAGTCTTTAATCCATCTCAAGTAAACTTTTGTATAAGGTGTAAGGAAGGGGTCCAGTTTCAGTTTTCTGCATATGGCTAGCCAGTTTTCCCAACACCATTTATTAAATAGGGAATCCTTTCCCCATTGCTTGTTTTTGTCAGGTTTGTTAAAGATCAGATGGTTGCAGATGTGTGGCGTTATTCCTGAGGCCTCTGTTCTGTTCCATTAGTCTATGTATCTGTTTTTTGTACCAGTACCATGCTGTTTTGGTTACTGTAGCCTTGTAGTATAGTTTGAAGTCAGGTAGCATGATGCCTCCAGCTTTGTTCCTTTTACTTAGGATTGTCTTGGTTATATGGGCTCTTTTTTCTTCTATTTGAAATTTAAAATAGTTTTTTCTAATTCTGTGAAGAAAGTCAATGGTAGCTTGATGGGGATAGCATTTAATCCATAAATTACTTTGGGCAGTATGGCCATATTCATGATATTGATTCTTCCTATCCATGAGCATGGAATGTTTTTCCATTTGTTTGTGTCCTCTCTTATTTCGTTGAGCAGTGGTTTGTAGTTCTTGAAGAGGTCCTTCACATCACTTGTAAGTTGTATTCCTAGGTATTTTATTCTCTTTAGAGCAATTGTGAATAGGAGTTCAATCATGATTTGGCTGTTTGTCTATTATTGGTGTATAAGAATGCTTGTGATTTTTGCACATTGATTTTTTTTTTATCCTGAGATTTTACTGAAGTTGCCTATCAGCTTAAGGCAATTTTGGGCTGAGACGATGGGGTTTTCTAAATATACAATCATGTCATCTGCAAACAGAGACAATTTGACTTCCTCTTTTCCTAACTGAATACCCTTTATTTCCTTCTCTTGCCTGACTGCCCTGGCCAGAACTTCCAACACTATGTTGAATAACAGTGGTGAGAGAGGGCATCCTTGTCTTGTGCCAGTTTTCAAAGGGAATGCTTCCAGCTTTTGCCCATTTAGTATGATATTGGCTGTGGGTCTGTCATAAATAGCTCTTATTATTTTGAGATATGTTCCATCAAAACCTGGTTTACTGAGTTTTTAGCATGAAGTGGTGTGGAATTATATCGAAGGCCTTTTCTGCTTCTATTGAGATAATCATGTGGTTTTCGTCACTGGTTCTGTTTATGTGATGGATTACGTTTATTGATTTGCATATGTTGACCCAGCCTTGCATCCCAGGAATGAAGCTGACTTGATCATGGTGGATAAGATTTTTGATGTGTGCTGGATTTGGTTTGCCAGTATTTCATTGAGGATTTTTGCATTGATGTTCATCAGGGATATTGACCTGAAATTTTCTTTTTTTGTTGTGTCTCTGCCAGGTTTTGGTATCAGGATGATGCCAGCCTCATAAAATGAGTTAGGGAGGAGTCCCTCTTTTTCTATTGTTTGGAATAGTTTCAGAAGGAATGCTACCAGCTCCTCTTTGTACACTCTGGTAGAATTCGACTGAATCCGTATGGTCTTGGGCTTTTTTTTTTGGTTGGTAGGCTATTAATTACTGCCTCAATTTCAGAACTTGATATTGTCTATTCAGGGACTCGACTTCTTTCTGGTTTAGTCTTGGGAGGGTGTATGTGTCCGGGAATTTATCCATTTCTTCTACATTTTCTAGTTTATTTGTGTAGAGGTGTTTATAGTATTCTCTGACAGTAGTTTTATTTCTGTGGGATCAGTGGTGATCTCCCCTTTATCATTTTTTGTGTCTATTTTATTTTTTATCTCTTTTCTTCTTTATTAGTCTGGCTAGCAGTCTATCTATTTTGTTACTCTTAAAAAAAAAAAAAAAAAAAACAGCTCCTGGATTCACTGATTTTTTGAAGGGTTTTTCATGTCCCCATCTCCTTCAGTTGTGCTCTGATCTTAGTTAATTCTTGTCTTCTGCTAGCTCTTGAGTTTGTTTGCTCTTGCTCCTGTAGTTCGTTTCATTTTGATGTTAGGGTGTCAATTTTAGGTCTTTCCTGGTTTCTTTTGTGGGAATTTAGTGCTATAAATTTCCCTTTAAACATTGCTTTAGCTGTGTCCCAGAGATTCTGGCACATTGTGTCTTTGTTCTCATTGGTTTCAAAGAATTTATTTATTTCTGCCTTAATTTCATTATTTACCCAGTAGTCATTCAGGAGCAGGTTGTTCAGTTTCCATGTAGTTGTGTGGTTTTGAGTGAGTTTCTTAATCCTGAGTGTTAATTTATTGCACTGTGGTCTGAGAGACTGTTACGGTTTCCGTTTTTTGCATTTGCATTTGCATTACTTCTAATTATGTGGTCAATGTTAGAATAAGTGTGATATGGTGCAAAGAATGTATATTCTGTTGATTTGGGGTGGAGAGTTCTGTAGATATCTATTAGGTCTGCTTGGTCCAGAACTAAGTTCAAGTCCTGAATATCCTTGTTAATTTTCTGTCTCATTGATCTGTTTCATATTGACAGTGGGGTGTTAAAGTCTCGCACTATTATTGTATGGGAGTCTAAATCTCTGTAGGTTTCTAAGAACTTGTTTTATGAATCCAGGTGCTCTTGTATTGGGTGCATATATATTTAGGATAGTTAGCTCTTCTTGTGGCATTGATCCCTTTACCATTATGTAATGCCTTTGTCTTTTTTGATTTTTGTTGGCTTAAAGTCTGTTTTATCAGAGACTAGGATTACAACCCTTGCTTTCTTTTTTTCCCCCCCCATTTGCTTGGTAAATATTCCTCTATCCCTTTATTTTGAGCCTATGTGTGTCTTTCCATGTGAGATAGGTCTCCTGTATACAGCACACCAATGGATCTTGACTCTTTATCCAATTTGCCAGTCTGTGTCTTTTAATTGGGGCATTTAGCTCATTTACATTTAACGTTAATATTGTTATATGTGAATTTGATCCTGTCATTATGATGCTAGCTGGTTATTTTGCCCATTAGTTGATGCAGTTTCTTCATAGTGTCAATGGTCTTTACAATTTGGTATGTTTTTGCAGTGGCCAGGGCCGGTTTTTCCTTTCCACATTTAGTGCTTCCTTCAGGAGCTCTTGTAAGGCAGGCCTGGTGGTGACAAAATGTCTCAGCATTTGTTTGTCTGTAAAGGATTTTATTTCTCCTTCACTTATGAAGCTTAGTTTGGCTAAATAAGAAATTCCGATTTGAAAATTCTTTTCTTTGTGAATGTTGAATATTGGTCCCCACTCTCTTCTGGTTTGTAGGGTTTCTGCAGAGAGATCTGCTGTTAGTCTAACGGGCTTCCCTTTGTGGGTAACGCGACTTTTCTCTCTGGCTACCCTTAACATTTTTTCCTTCATTTCAACCGTGGTGAACTGAAAATCATGTGTCTTGGGGTTGCTCTTCTCAAGAGGTATCTTTGTGGTGTTCTCTGTATTTCCTGAATTTGAATGTTGGCCTGTCTTGCTAGATTGGGGAAGTTTTCCTGGATAATATCCTGAAGAGTGTTTTCCAACTTGGTTCCATTCTCCCCGTCACTTTCAGGTACACCAATCAAATGTAGGTTTGATGTTTTCACATAGTCCCATATTTCTTGGAGGCTTTGTTCGTTCCTTTTCATTCTTTTTTTTTTTTCTCTAATCTTGTCTTCACACTTTATTTCATTAAGTTGATCTTTAATCTCTCATATCCTTTCTTCTGCTTGATCAATTTGGCTATTGATACTTGTGTGCTTCACAAAATTCTCTTGTGTTTTTCAGCTCCATCAGGTCATTTATGTTCTTCTCTAAATTGGTTATTCTAGTTAGCATTTCATCTAATCTTTTTTCAACGTTCTTAGCTTCCTTGCATTTGGTTAGAACATGCTCCTTTAGCTCAGAGGATTTTGTTATTACCTACTTTCTGAAGCCTGCTTCTGTCAGTTTGTCAAATTCATTGTCCATCCAGTTTTGTTCCCTTGCTGGCAAAGAGTTGTGATCCTTTGGAGGAGAAGAGGCATTCTGGTTTTTGGAATTTTCAGCCATTTTGTGCTGGTTTTTCTTCATCCGTATGCATTTATCCACCTTTGGTCTTTGATGGTGGTGACCTTCAGATGGGGTTTTTGTGTGGACATCCTTTTTGTTGATGTTGATTCTATTCCTTTCTGTTTGTTAGTTTTCCTTCTAACAGGCCTCTCTGCTGCAGGTCTGCTGGAATTTGCTGGAGGTCCACTCCAGACCCTGTTTGCCTGGGTATCACCAATGGAGGCTGCAGAGCAGCAATGATTGCTGCCTGTTCCTTCCTCTGGAAGCGCTGTCCCAGAGGGGCACCCACCAGATGCCAATGGGAGCTCTCCTGTATGAGGTGTCTGTCATCCCCTGTTGGAGGTGTCTTCCAGTCAGGAGGCACGGGGGTCAGGGACCCACGTGAGGAGGCAGTCTGTCTCTTAGCAGAGCTCGAGTGCCGTCCTGGGAGATCTACTACTCTCTTCAGAGCCAGCAGGCAGGAACGTTTAAGTCTGCTGAAGCTGTGCCCACAGCCGCCCCTTCCCCCAGGTGCTCTGTCCCAGGGAGCTGGGAGTTTTATCTATAAGCCCCTGACTGGGGCTGCTGCCTTTCTTTCAGAGATGCCATGCCCAGAGAGGAGGAATCTAGAGAGGCAGTCTGGCTACAGCAGCTTTGCTGAGCTGCGGTGGGCTCCACCCAGTTTGAACTTCCTGAGGCTTGGCTTTGTTTACACTGTGAGGGGAAAACCACCTACTCAAGCCTCAGTAATGGCCGACACCCCTCCCCCAACCAAGCTCGAGCATCCAGGTCAACTTCAGACTGCTGTGCTGGCAATGAGAATTTCAAGCCAATAAATCTTAGCTTGCTGGCTCTGTGGGGGTCAGATCCGCTGAACTAGGCCACTTGGCTCCCTGGCTTCAGCCCCCTTTCCAAGGCAGTGAATGGTTCTGTCTGGCTGGTATCCCATGTGCCACTGGGGTATGAAAAAAAAAAACTCCTGCAGCTAGCTCGGTGTCTGTCCAAACAGACGCCCAGTTTTGTGCTTGAAACCCACAGCCCTGGTGGTATAGGCACCTGAGTGAATCTCCTGGTCTGCGGGTTGCAAAGACCATGGGAAAAGTGTAGTATCTAGGCCAGAATGCACCATTCCTCATGGCACAGTCCTTCACGGCTTCCCTTGGCTAGGGGAGGGAGTTCCCTGACCCCTTGCACTTCCAGGGGCAATGCCTCACCCTGCTTCTGCTCTCCCTCCTTGGGCTGCACCCACTGTCTAATCAGTCCCAGTGAGATAAGCCAGGTACCTCAGTTGGAAATGCAGAAATCACCCACCTTTTGTGTTGATCTCACTGGGAGCTGCAGACCAGAGCTGTTCCTATTAGACCATCTTGCAAGCCATCCCCCCCCCTTTTCTTTTTTTTTCTTTTTGAGACAGAGTCTCACTCTTTCACCCAGGCTGGAGTGCAGTAGAGCAGTCTCGGTTCACTGCAACCTCAGCCTCCCAAGTAGCTGTGATTACAGGCCTGTGCCACCACACCAAGCGAATTTTTGTATTTTTAGTAGAGACAGGGTTTCACCATGTAGGCCAGGCTGGTCTCTAACTCCTGACCTCAGGTGATTTGCCTGTCTTGGCTTCCTAACGTGCTGGGATTTCAGGTGTGAGCCACCATGCCTGGCCTGTTTTGTGACTTTTTGTGCACTGTTTGATATTCACAACCTTTCCTCTTTCCAGCTATTTGTGCATTAGGTATTATATCTTTTGTTTTTGTTTTTTATTTTGCTATAAGCATGAAATGTTTCATATATGCTTGAAAAAAATAAAAGTGGGGATCATGCTAATTCCTGTGAGTCATCCACTGAGTGATAGGTGGTAAGACAAGAAAGAGAAAATCTAGAGCTGCTGTAGAAGGAAGAGATGTGTGACGAGCAGAAGTCTGAGGAACTGAATTCCTAGTAAGATTAGGATTTTTTAAGTCTGCTAGAATTTGCAGACTCTTATACAATCATGCCTGTGTTTGGTGGAAATGTGAAGACTGCAGAAACCAATTAAAGTTATGTACTTGGGCAGCCCAGCAGGGAACATTCTGAGAGATGTATAGGACAGGAAGACCAGGAAAGGGACAGCAATAAATTCAGGTTGCCACGGAGTTCCAGAGAGGAATCGTGGCCTGAGCTAAGGAGTTGTGCTGTGATCAGAAGCACAGACAGAGGACAGGCTGGCCTAGAGGGTGGGCTAAGAAGCAATCCAAGTGACCATGTAAAGCTACCAATTCTAGACTCTCGATTCTGTTCCATTAATCTGTATGGATATGTGCCCCTGATAAGAGTCCCTGGCCAAGCTGGCCAAACTTGCAAGTGAAGCTTGACTCCGGCTCACTCTGTTCACCAAGCCTTGTGTTGTGATGCAGCACTGCAGCCATCTGGAGGAGGAATCTTACTCCAATTTTTTTTCTTCCATATTTCTTTTTAATTAACATATAATTTATATACCATAAAACATACCCTTTTAAAAGTTCAGTAGTTTTTAGCATATTCACAAAGTTGTGCAGTTAAGTAATTTCAAAAAATTTTCATTACCCCCAAAAGAAACCCTGTACCCATTAGCAGTCATTTCTCATTCCCCCCACCTCCCAGCTCCTAGTCTGCTTTCAATCTTTATAAACTTGCCTTGTCTGGCAAGTTATCTCATATAAGTGGAATCATACAACATGCGACCTGTATATCCAGCTTCTTTCCCTTAGCATAATGTTTTCAAGGTTCATTCATGTTACAGCATCAGTATTTCCAATTTTTTTATGGCTGAAAAATATTGCATTGTATGGATATACTCCATTTTTTGTCCATTCATTAACTGATGGATATTTTAATTGTTTTCAATTTGTGACTGTCAGGACCAATGCTTCTGTGAATGTTCATATCCAAGTTTTTGTGTGGGTCTTGAAGATTATGCTCTTGTTTTCTTTGAAGAATTTTCTAGTTTTATGTCTTACATTTGGTCTTTGACCTATTTTGAGTTCATTTTTGTGTATGGTGTAATGCAGAGGTCCAAATTTGTTCTTGTCCATATCCATTTGTCCCAGGACTGTTGTTGAAAATACACTGTTGAAAATACAGAAAATTCTTTCCATTGAATGGTCTTGGCACCCTTGTTAAAAATCAGTTAACCATATATGTCATGGTTTAATTCTAGACTCTTGATTCTGTCCCATTGATCTATATGCCTGGCCTTATGCCAGTATCACCACCCTGTCTTGATCATTGTAACATGGTAGTAAATTTTGAAACCAAGGAGTATGAGGCCTACAACTTTGTTCTTTTTCAAGATTATTTTGTTTATTCTGAGTCCCTTGCATCTCTACATGAATTTTAGGATCCAGTTGTCAATTTCTGAAAACAACACAAAACAAACAATAAACTAAATGACATTTTGACAGGGATTGTTTGAATCTACGGATTTATTTCAGGAATACTGCCATGTTAACAATGTTAAATCTTTCAATCTATGAACAAAAAAAAGTCATTTCATTTAATTAGGTATTCTCTAATTTCTTTCAACAGTAAGTTGTCGTTGTCAGGGTATGACTTTTGCACATCTTTTGTTAAATTTATTCATCAGTATTTTATTCCTTCTTACGCTATTGAAAGTGGAATTGTTTTCTTAATTTCATTTTTAATGTTCACTGCTACTGTGTAGATATACAGTTGAGTTTTGTACATTAACTTTGTATTCTGTAAACTGCTGGACCTATTACCTCTAAATTGTTTTGTGTGGATTCCTTAGAATTTTCTATATACAAGATCATTTTGTGTGCAGGTAGAGATTGTTTTACTTCTTCATTTTCAATGTCAATGGCTTTCGTTTCTTTTTCTTGTTTCATTGCCCTAGCTAGATCTCCACAGTACTGAACAGAAGTTGTGAGAATAGGCAATCTTTGTCTTGTTCCAGATATTAGGAGAAAATCTTCCAATCTTTCACCATTAAATATCATAATTGCCATGAGTGTTTTTTGGAGATTCGCTTTATGAAGTTACAGAAGTTTTCTTCTGTTCTTAGTGTTTAATAGTATTGTTGTTGTTGCTTTTAACATGAAAAGGTGTTAGATTTCTCATTTTTTTTCTGCATTGAGATAATTGTATGGTTTTTGTCCTTTATTATATTAATATATTACTTTAGTTGTTTTACCATGGAACAAATCCCACCTAATCATGATATATCCTTTTTTTATGTTGCTGGCTTCAGTTTCTTAGTTTTTTTTGTTGAATATTTTTGCATATATATTCATAAGAGCTATTGCTCTGTAGTTGTTTTGTTTGTTTGTTTGTTTGTTTTCTCATAAGGCCTTTTTCTGATTTTGGCATCAGGAAATAGCGACCTTACAGAGTGAGACAGTATATTTTCTCTCCTCCTTTTTTTTTTTTTTTCTCACAGAGATGGAGTCTTGCTCTGTCGCCCAGGTTGGAGTACAGTGGTGTGATCTTGGGTCACTGCCATCCTCCCCTCCCCGGGTTCAAGCAGTTCTCTTGCCTCAGCCTCGTGTAGCTGGGGCTACAGGCACGAGCCACCATGTCCAGCTAATTTTTTTGTATTTTTAGTAGAGTCGGGGTTTCACAATGTTGGCCAGGCTGTTCTCAAACTCCCGACCTCAGGTCATCCGCCCGCCTCGACCTCCCAAAGTGCTGGGATTACAGGCGTGAGCCACTGTGCCCGGCCCCTCCTCCTCCTCTTCTTTTTGGAAGAATTTGTGAAGTACTGCTGTTAATTCTTTTTAAATATTTGGCAGAATTCACTAGTGAAACCATCTGGACCTGAGTTTTTCTTAGTGGGAAGAATCACTTGAAACTGAGAGGCGGAGGTTGCAGTGAGCCGAGATTATACCACTGCAGTGAGCCTATATTGTGCCACTGCACTCCAGCCTGGGCAACAGAGCGAGACTCCATCTCTAAATAAATAAACAAATAAATAAAATGTTGTTCAATTCCTCTTTCCTTGTTATAACAATATCCTGTTTAGTTCTATCCATTGTTGAATGTGGGATATTGAAGTTTTCAGATATTATTGTTGAATTATGTATTTATCCCTTTAATTCTGTCCATTTTTGTTTTTATTTTGGGATCCTATTTTTATGGGAGTATATATATTAGGGGGATATATATATATATATATAATTTTTGTCTTCTTAATAGATTGCTACCTATGTATGTTACAAATTCAATAATATAGTGTTATGACTGTTGCTTTATATATATAGTTTTATTTTATTGCTTATATTTTTATTTCTTATATTTATTGCTTTATATATATTTTTACATATAGAATAGTCTCATTCTTAAAGAAATAAAAAACAGAAACTAAATATTATGCAGTCTATTACATACACCAAAATATTTACTATTTCTGGAATGATTTGTTTCCTTCTATGAATTTTAGCAGCTCTCTGGGGGAAATTTCCTTTCTACTTGAAAGATTTTCTTTAGAATTTTTTCTAAAATGAGTCTGCTAGCAGTGAATTATCTTTGTTTATCTGGGGATGTCTTTATTTCACCTTCAGTTTTAGATAATTTTCTGGATATAAAATTCTTGGTTGACAGCATTTGTCTCAGCATGCAGAATGTCATGGAACTTCTTTCTGGTCTCCATTGTTTCTAATGAGAAATCAGTTTGTATTAGTATTAATAATCTGCATGCAATGAGTCATTTTTACTTCCTCCTTTCCAAATTTCTGTCTTTTATTTCAAGTGTTTGATAAAGGTTTGTCTAGGTGAGGGTCTCTTTGTATTTAAACTACATGGTTTGTTGTGTTCTTATATCTGTTGACTAATCCATTTTAAAATAAAATTTGGAACATTTTCCAGGATTATGTCTTAATTTTTTTTTTCTGTTTCTTTCTTTTTCCGCTCTCTTTCTGGAACTCCTATTATACCTACATTGATACACTTGATATTGTACCACAAGTCTCTGTACTTTGTGCATTTTTCTTTAAGCTTTTTTCTCTCTCAGTTCTTCAGATTAGATTGTTTTTATTTATCTATCTTTGTTTAATAATTCCATTTTTTTAAACTTTTATTTTAGATTCAGGGGATACATGTGCAGGTTTGCTATATAGGTAAGCTTATCTTACAGATTATTTCATGACCCAGGTACTAAGCCTAGTACCCAATAGTTAGTTTTTCTAATCCTCTCTCTCCTCCCACTCTCAAGTAGGCCCCAGTGTCTGTTGTTGCCCTCTTTGCTTCCATGTGTTCTCATCATTTAGCTCCAATTTAAAAGTAAGAACATATGGTATTTGGTTTTCTGTTCCTGCGTCAGTTTGCTAAGAATAATGGCCTCCAACTCCATTCATTATCCTGCAAAAGACATGATCTTGTTCATTTTTATGGATACATAGTATTGGATGGTGTATATTACCACATTGTCTTTATCCAGTCTGCCATTAATGGGCATTTAAGGTTGGTTCCATGTCTTTCTAATTGTGAATAGTGCTGCCGTGAACACAGTGTGCATATCTCATTATGGTAGAATGATTTATATTCCTTTGGGTATATACCTAGTAATGAGATTGCTGGGTCAAGTGGTAGTTGTTTTTAGCTCTTTGAGGAATCACTACACTGCCTTCCACAATGATTAAACTAATTTACACTTCCACCAACAATGTATAGATGTTCCCTTTTCTCTGCAGCCTCACCAGCATCTGTTATTTTTTTTGAACTTTTTAATAATAGTCATTCTGACTGGTGTGGCATGGTATCTCCTTGTGGTTTTGATTTGTGTTTCTCTAATGATCAGTGATGTTGAGCTTTTTTTCATATGCTTGTTGACTGTATGTATGTCTTCTTTTGAGAAGTGTCTGTTCATGTCCTTTGCCCACTTTTCAATGGGATTGTTTTGTAAATTTGTAAGTTCCTTATAAATGCTGGATATTAGACCTTTGATGCATAGTTTGCGAAATTTTTCTCCCATTCTGTAGGTTGTCTGTTTAATCTACTGATAGTTTATTTTGCTGTGCAGAAACAAATTTAATTTAAATTAAATTAGATCCCATTTGTCCATTTGTCGTGATTGCTTTTGGTGACTTCATCATGAAATCTTTACCCATGCCTATGTCAGGGGTTTTTTGTTTGCTTGTTTGTTTGTTTGTTTGTTTGTTTTGAGATGGAGTCTGACTTTATCACCCAGGCTGGAGTGTAGTGGTGCGATCTTGGCTCACTAAAACCTCCGCCTCACGGGTTCAAGCAATTCTCCTGCCTCGACTTCCCAAATAGCTGGGATTACAGGTGCCTGCTACCATGCTCAGCTAATTTTTGTATTTTTAGTAGATACAGGGTTTCACCATGTTAACCAGGCTGGTCTCGAACTCCTGACCTCAGGTGATCCACGCAACTCAATCCCAAAGTGCTGGGATTACAGACCCCATGCCTATGTCTCAAGTGGTATTGCCTAGGTTGTCTTCCAGGGTTTTTATAATTTTGGGTATTACATTTAAGTCTTTAATCCACCTTGAGTGATTTTTGTATATGGTGTAAGCAGGGGGTCCAGTTTCAGTCTTCTGCACATGGCTAGCCAGTTATTCCAGCACTATTTATTGAATAGGGCATCCTTTCCCCATTGCTTGTTTTTGTCAAGTTTGTCGAAGATCAGATGGTTGTAGGTGTGTGGCCTTATTTCTGAGCTCTCTATTCTGTTCCACTGGGTCTATGTGTCTGTTTTTGTATCAGGACTATGCTGTTTTCATTATTATAGCCCCATAGTATGGTTTGAAGTTGAGTAATATGACACCTCCAGCTTTGTCCTTTTTGCTTGTGATTGCATTAGCTTTTCAGGTTCTCTTTTGGTTCCTTGTGAATTATTAGTTTAAAATAGTTTTTTTCTAGTTCTGTGGAAAATGTCATTGGTAGTTTGATAGAGATAGCTTTGAATCTATAAATTTCTTTGGGCAGTATGGCCATTTTAATGATATTGATTCTTCCTATTCATGATCATGGAATGTTTTTCCATTTGTGTTATCTCTGACTTCTTTGAGCAGCGTTTTGTAATTTTCATTGTAGAGATCTTACAATCCCTGATTAGCTGTACTCCTAGGTGTTTTATTCTTTTTGTGGCAACTGTGAATGGGATTGCTTTCCTGATTTGGCTCTCAGCTTGGCTGTTATTGGTGTACAGGAATTCTAGTGATTTTTGTACATTGATTTTCTATCCTGAGATTTTGCTGAAGTTGTTTATCAGCTTAAAGAGCTTTTGGGCTGAGATGATGGGATTTTCTAGATAAAGAATCATGTCATTTGCAAACAAAAATAGTTTAACATCCTCTCTTCCTATTTTAATGTCTTTTCTTTTTTTTTAATTTTACTTTAAGTTCTGGGATACGTGTGCTGAACGTGCAGGTTTGTTACATAGGTATACATGTGCCATGGTGGTTTGCTCCACCTGTCAACCTGTCATCTAGGCTTTAAGCCCTGCGTGCATTAGGTATTTGTCCTAATGTTCTCCCTCCTCTTTCCCCGCACACCCAACAGGCCCTGGTGTGTGATGTTCCCCTCCCTGTGTCCATGTGTTCTAATTGTTCAACTCCCACTTATGAGAACATGCAGTGTTTGGTTTTCTGTTTCTGTGTTAGTTTGCTGCAGATGATGGTTTCCAGCTTCACCTATGTCCCTGCAAAGGGCATGACCACATTCTTTTTTATGGCTGCATAGTATTCCATGGTGTATATGTGCCACATTTTCTTTATCCAGTCTATCATTGATGGACATTTGGGTTCGTTCCAAGTCTTTGCTATTGTAAATAATGCTGCAGTAAACATACATGTGCGTGTGTCTTTATGCTAGAATGATTTATAATCCTTTGGGTGTCTACTCAGTAATGGGATTGCTGGGTCAAATGGTATTTCTGGTTGTAGATCCTTGAGGAATTGCCACACTGTCTTCCACAATGGTTAACTAATTTACACTCCCACCAACAATGTAAAAGCATTCCTATTTCTCTGCATCCTCGCCAGCATCTGTTGTTTCCAGACTTTTTAATAATCACCATTCTCACCAGCATGAGATGTTATCTCATTGTGCTTTTGAGTTGCATTTCTCTAATGACCAGTGATGATGAGCTTTTTTTCATATGTTTGTTAGCCACATAAATGTCTTCTTTTGCAAAGTGTCTGGTCATATCCTTTGCCCACTTTTTGATGTTTTTTTTTTTTCTTGTAAATTTGTTTTACGTTCTTTGTAGATTCTGTATATTAGACCTTTGTTAGATGGATGGATTCCAAAAATTTTCTCCCATTATGTAGGTTGCCTGTTCATGCTGATGATAGTTTATTTTGCTGTGAAGAAGCTCTTCAGTTGAATTAGATCCCATTTGTCGATTTTGGCTTTTGTTGCCATTGCTTTTGGTGTTTTAGTCATGAAGTATTTGCCCAAGCCAATGTCCTGAATGATATTGCCTAGGTTTTCTTCTAGGGTTTTTATGGTTTTAGGTCTTACTTTTAAGTCTTTAATCCATCTTGAGTTAACTTTTGTATAAGGTGTAAGGAAGGTGTCTAGTTTCAGTTTTCTGCATATGGCTAGCCAGTTTTCCCAACACCATTTATTAAATAGGGAATCCTTTCTCCATTGCTTGTTTTTGTCAGGTTTGTCAAAGATCAGATGGTTGTAGATGTGTGGCAATATTTCTGAGGCCTCTGTTCTGTTCCATTGGTCTATATATCTGTTTTGGTACCAGTACCATGCTGTTTTGGTTACTGTAGTCTTGTTGTAAGCAAAAAGAACAAAGCTGGTGGCATTGCACTATCTGAATGCCCTTTATTTCTTTCTCTTGCCTGAGTGCTCAGGCCAGGACATCCAATACTGTGTTGAATAGGGGTGGTGAGAGAGGGCATCCTTGTCTTAATGCCAGTTTTCAAGGGGAATGCTTCCTGGTTTTGTCCATTCTGTATGATGTTGGCTGTGGTTTAGTCATAGATGGCTCTTATTATTTTGAGGTATGTTCCTTCAATACAAAGTTTATTGAGAGTTTTTAACATAAAAGAATGTTGAATTTTATCAAAAGCCTTTTCTGCAGCTATTGAGCTAATAATGTGATTTTTGTCTTTAGTTCTGTTTATTTGATGAATCACATTCATTGATTTGCATATGTTGAACCAACCTTGCATTCCAGGGATAAAGCCTACTTGATCATGGTGGATTAACTTTTTGATGTGCTGCTGGATTCAGTTTCCAAGTATTTTGTTGAGGATTTCTGCCTCAACGTTCATCAAGGATATGGGGCTGAAGTTTTCTTTGTTGTGTCTCTGCCAGGTTTTGGTATTAGGATGATGCTGGCCTCATAGAATTAGTTGGGGGAGGAGTCCTTTCTCATTTTGTTGGAATAGTTTCAGTAGGAATGGTACTAGCTCTTCTTTCTTTCTTTTAGTGGCAGAATGCAGCTGTGAATCCATCTGGTCCTGGACTTTTTGGTTGATAGACTATTTATTACTGATTCAATTTCAAAACTCATTATTGGTCTGGTCAGGGAATCAATTTCTTCCTGGTTCAGTCTTGAGAAGGTATATGTGTCCAGGAATTTATCTCTTCCAGGTTTTCTAATTTGTGTGCATGTGTGTATAGAGGTGTTCATAGTAGTCTATAATAGTTACTTATATTTCTGTGGGGTTCGTGGTAACATCCCATTTGTCATTTCTGATTGTGTTTATTTCGATTTTCTATCTTTTCTTCTTTGTTAGTCTAGCTAGTGGCCTACCTTATTAATGTTTTTCAAAACACCAACTCTTGGATTTGTTGATCTTTTCATGGCTTTTAATGTCTTGATCTCCTTCAATTCCACCCTGATTTTGGTTATTTCTTATCTAATGTTAACTCTGGAGTTGGTTTGCTCTTGCTTCTCTAGTTCTTTTAGTTGTGCTGTTAGGTTATAAATTTGAGATCATTCTAACTTTTGATATTAAGTTGGAATTTAGTGCTATAAATTTCCCTCTTAACACTGCCTTAGCTGTGTCCCAGAGATTCTGGTATGTTGTATCTTTGTTCTTATTAGTTTCAAAGAATTTCTTGATTTCTTCCTTAATTTCATTATTTACCCAAAAGCCATTCATGAGCAGGTTGTTTAATTCCCATGTAATTGCATGTTTTGAGTTTTTTGTAATTTGATTTCTATTTTTATTTCACTGCTATCCAAGAGTGAGTTTGGTATGATTTCAGTTCTTTTACATTTGCTGAAAATTGTTATATAACCAATTGTGTGGTTGGCTTTACAATATGTGCCATGTGGTGATGAGAAGAATGTATAGTCTGTTGTTTTGGGGTGGAGAGTCCTGTAGAGGTCTGTCAGATCCATTTGGTCCAGTGTTGAATTTAGGTCCTAAATATCTTTGTTAATTTTCTGCCTTGATCATCTGTCTAGTTCTGTCAGTGAGTGTTGAAGTCTCCCACTATTATTGTGTGGGAGTCTAAGTCTCTTTGCAGGTCTCTTGAGAACTTGCTTTGTGAATCTGGGTGTCCCTGTGTTGGGGGCATATATATTTAGGAGAGTTAGGTTTTCTTGTTGAATTGAACCCTTTACCATTATGTAATGGTCTTGTCTTTTTTGATTTTTCTTTGTTTAAAGTCTGTTTGTCTGAAATTTGGAATGCAACCCCTGCTTTTTTCTGTTTTCCATTTGCTTGGTAGATTTTCCTCCATCTCTTTAGTTTGAGCATATGGGTGTCACTGCATGTGAGATGGGGCTCTTGAAGACAGCATACCATTGGGCCTTGCTTCTTTATCCAGCTTGCCACTACATGCCTTTTAAATGGGGCACAGAGTGACAAGCTGGATAAAGAAGCAAGACCCATTCAAGATTATTATTGATATGTGTGGGTTTGATTTTGTCATTGCATTGTTATCTGTTTTTTATGCCAGCTTGTTTATGTGGTTGCTTTATAGTGTCACTGGCCTCTGTACTTAAGTGTTTTTTTTTTTTTTTTTTTAATTGGCTGGTAATGGTCTTTCCTCTCCATATTTAGTGCTTGTAAGGCAGGTCTGGTGGTAATGATCTCCCTCAGCATTTGCTTATCTGAAAAGGATCGTATTTCTTCTTCACTGAGGAAGCTTAGTTTGGCTGGATATGAAATTCTTGGTTGAAGATTTTCTTCATTAAGAATGTTGAATATAGGCCCCCAATCTCTTCAGGCTTGTAGGGTTTCTGCTGAGAGGTTTCTGCTGAGAGGTGTGCTGTTAGCCTGATGGGGTTCCCTTTCTTTCTAGCTGCTTTTAACATTCTTTTATTTTGACCCTGGAAAGTCTGATTGTATATCTTGGTGATGATGTTCTTATGGAGAATCTTACAGAGGTTCTCTGTATTTCCTGAATTTGACTGTTGGCCTCTAGAGTGAGGTTGGGGAAGTTTTCACAGAAGATATCCTGAAATACATTTTCCAAGTTGTTTGCTTTCCCCCCATCCCTTTCAGGGATGCCAGTGATTTATAGTTTTGGCCTCTTTATATAATCCCGTATTTTTATATGTTTTAGAGGTTTTATTTGTTCCTTTTCATCATTTTTTATCTGTATATGACTATCTTGTTTCAGAGAGCCCGTCTTCAAGTTCTGAGATTTCTTCCTCAGTTTGGTCTATTTTGCTGTTAATTCTTGTGATTGCATTGTGAAAATCTTGCAGTTTGTTTTTTAGCTCTATCAGATCAGTTTGGTTCTTTTATACTCAGTATTTCATCTGTCAGCTTCTGTATCATTTTATTTTGATTCTTAGTTTTCTTGGATTGGATTTTGCCATTCTCCTGAACCTCAGTGATCTTTGTTCCTATCAGTATTCTGAATTTTCTTTCTGTTATTCCAGCCAACTCACCCTGGTTAAGAACCCTTGTTGGAGAATTAGTGTAGTCATTTGGAGGATATAAGACACTCTGGCCATCTGACTTGTCAGAGTTCTTGTGTTGGTTCTTTCTCACTTCTCTGCATTTAGGTGTTCTCTTAACTGTTGGGCTGCCTCTGATTGAAGCCATCAGGCAGGAACAGAGTGGTTGTGCTGGAGTCCTGGGCCTGGTGGCTCTGCCCAGTGAAGAGAAGTGAGGACCAGGACCTGTGTGGAGAACAGTATGGACACTTTTCCATTAGGTGGATGCTCTGTGCTGGGGGTTCATACCAGTGCCTGGTCCCCATGGACTCTCCAGAGCCTGGAGACAACAAGGGTGAGTGCTGTAAGAGAGCAAAGATGGCAACCCAACCCTCTGACTGGGAGCTCTGTCCCAGAGAGCTGAAGGACTGCTACTGGCTCAATAGCTCCAGTGGGGAAAGGCTAGAGACCCAGGCTGACAGAACCTGCCCAGTGAGGAGATATGGGAACAGGGACTCATGTAACAAACCATCTGGCCACTTTTCCACTGGGCTGCTATAATATGCCGAAGGTCTGCTCCAGTTT
Source organism: Macaca mulatta (assembly GCF_049350105.2). Classification (NCBI taxonomy): domain Eukaryota; kingdom Metazoa; phylum Chordata; class Mammalia; order Primates; family Cercopithecidae; genus Macaca; species Macaca mulatta. The sequence goes on along the minus strand of NC_133412.1, from coordinate 132,767,914 downwards.
CTAATCACCTCAGATTTTCCAGCACCTGAAAGTATCAACAATCAAGACTGCAAAACAGCAAAGATGGCAGCATGCTCCTACCTCTGGGAGCTCCACCCCAGGGAGGTATGGATCTGTTGCCAGCTTGAACACACTGGTGAGAGCAGTTGTAGATCTTGGTCAGGAGATTCTGCCCAGTGAAGAGAAACAGGGTCCAGGACCCATAGAAAAGGCAGTCTAGTTGCAGCTTCATAGAGCTGCTTTGCTGTGCTGGGGAACTGCCCCCAGTCCCTAGTTTCCTTGGACTTTCTAGAGCCCTGTGGCAAGAAGAGCTAAGGCTGTGAAACAGCAAAGATAGTGGCCTGTTCCTCCCCCTGGGAGCTCCATTCCAAGGAGGCTTGGAAACACTGCCAGCTGGAAAACACTGGCAAAGGTGGCTGGTGACCCCAGTCAGGATGTCCCACCCAGTGAGGAGAAGCAAGGCCAGGGACCCATGGAAAGAGAAGTAGTCTGGCCACTTTTCTGTAGGGTGGCTGTACTGAAGGCAACAACAGCCAAGACTGGTTTTTAATAGTGGGTTCCTTTTATTTTATAGTTATAACAACAATCATATTTTCATACTTCTTTCTGAGTCAGTTTTGGTATGTTATATTGGTAATAAAACATCTAAATTTTCAATTTTATTGTCATAACTATATAACATCTTGTGATTTAAAATATATTATGTGTAACTGTGTTCTTCTTTTCATCCTTAGTGTTTACTTCTGCCTTTTTTCAGTCAGTGATGTCAAAGTTTGCCTATTTATTGTGTTTTCAAGAACAAGCAGTTGGTTTAATTGATATTCTTCTTGTTGTGTTGTATTGTTACTTTTATTACTAGACTATTTTTAGAGTAGTTTTAGCCCCACATAAAAATTGAACATAAAGTACAGAGACTTTCCATATATTTCCTGCCCCATACAGGTATAGCCTTCCCCATTGTTAACATCCCACACCAAAGTGGTACATTTCTTATCATTGATAAGCCTACATTGATACATCCTTGTTACCCATAGTACAAAGTTTACATTATGGCTCACTCTTGGTGTTGTATATTCTGGGGGTTTGGACAAATTTATAATGACATATATCCACCATTATCATATTGTACAAAGTAGTTTCACTGCCTTAAAATTATCTGTGCTGCACCTATTCATTCCTCTCTCCCCCAACCCCGATCTTCTTATTGTCTCCCTAGTTTTGCCTTTTCCAGAATGCCATATAGCTGGAATCATATAGTATACAGACTTTTCAGGTTGGCTTCTTTCACTTAGTAAAATATGCATTTAAGTATTCTTCCTGCCTTTTCATGGCTTGGTAGCTCATCCCATTTTAGCTCTTATATTCCATTGCCTGAATGTACTACAGTTTGTCCATTTTGGGCAATTATTTTAAAAGCTGCTATAAACATGTCTGTGCAGGTTTTTGTGTGCACATAATTGTTCCACTCCTTTGGGTAAATATCAAGAAGAATTGCTGGATCATATGGTAGGAGTATGTGTAGTTTGGTAAGAAATTTGCAAACTGTCTTCCAAAGTGGCCAAACCATTTTGCATTCTCACCAGTAGATGCTCCACATCTTTGCCCAGCATTTGGTGTTGTCAGTGTTCTGGATTTTGGCCAGTCTATCTGGTGTGTAGTGGTATGTCATTGTTGTTTTAAATTGTATTTTCCTCTAACATACAGGTGGCACAACTTTTCATATATTTATTTGCTATCCATATATCTTCTTTGATAAGGTGTTTATTAAGGTTTTGGGCCATTTTTAGTCAGAATTTTTGTTTTCTTATTACTATTGGGTTGTAAGAGGTTTTTGTATATTTTTTTTAAGTCTTTTATACAATATATGTTTTGCAATTATTTTCTCCCCGTCTGTGGTTTGTCTGTTCATTCTCTTGACAGGGTCTTTGACAGAGCAGAAATTTTTAATTGTAATGAAGTCAGCTTATCAGTTCTTTCTTTCATGGATCGCGCTTTGGCATTGTATTTAAAAAGTCATCACTAAACACAAGGTAATGTAGATTGTCTCCTATGTTATCTTTTAGGAGTTTATAGCTCTGCATTTTACGTTTAGGTCTGTGAACAATTTTGAGGTTGTTTTTGTGAAGACTGTAAGGCCTGTGTCCGAATTGATTTTTTGTTTTGTTTTTTGTGTTTTGTTTTGTTTTTTGCATGTGGATGTCCAATTGTTCCAGCACCATTTGCTGAGAACACTGTCTTTGCTTCATTGTATTGCCTTTGCTCCTTTGTCAAAGATCAGTTGACTAAATGTCTGTGTTTATTTCTGGATTATCTATTCTCTTCCATTGGTCTATCTGTCTGTTTTTTCACCAATACCATACTGTCTTGAAGTCAAGTAGTGTCATCTTTCAACTTCATTCTCCTTCAGTATTGTTTTAGCTATCCTGAGTCTTTTGGTTTTCCACATAAACTGTAGAATTAGTTTGTGGATATTCATGAAGTAACATCCTGGAATTTGGATTGAGACTGCATTAAATCAATAGATCAAATTGGGAAGAATTCATATCTTCACAGTATTGTCTTCCTGTCCATGAACATGGGATAGCTGTCTGTTTAGCTCATTCTTCTTTGATTCCTTTCATGAGAGTCTTGTAGTTTTTCTTACATAGATTCAAATATCTTTTGTTCAATTTATACCTGAATATTTTGTGTTTTGGTGCTAATGTAAATGGCATTCTGTTTTAAATTTCAAATGTCATTTGTTCATTGCTGGTATATAGGAAAGCAATTGACTTTTAATTATTAACCTTGTATCCTGCTATATTATTATAATTGCTTATTAGTTCCAGGAGATTTTTTGTCAATTCTTTAGTATTTTCTATATTGGCAATCATGTCATCTTTAGACAAAGATAGCTTATTTTTTCCTTCCCAGTCTGAATACCTGTCTTTTCTTTTCTTGTCTTGTAGCATTAGCCAAGACTTCCATTACAATGGGGAAAGGTAGCAGTGAAAGAGGACATTCTTGCCTTGTTCTTGATCTTAATGGAAAATCTTCTAGTTTGTCACTACTCTGTATGATGTTAGCTGTAGATTTTTTGTAGATATTCATTATCAAGTTGTGGAAGTTCCCTTCTATTCCTAAGATACTGAGTTTTTTTGTTTGTTTGTTTGTTTGTTTGTTTATCATGAATGGGTGTTAGATTTAGCCAAATACTTTTTCTATATCTATATTATATGATCATGTCATTTTATCTTTTAGTCTATTGATACCATGGATTACATTGATTGATATTCAAATTTTGAAGCAGCCTTTCATGCCTGGGATAAATCCCACTTGGTTGTGGCATATTATTCTTTTTATGGATTGTTGATTTTGATTTCTTGTTATGATTTTTGCATCATGTTGATGAGAAATAATGGCCTGTAGTTTTCTTTTCTTATAATGTTTTCATTTGATTTAGTATTAGGTTAATTTTGGCTTCATAGAAAGAGTTAGGAAGTATTACATCTACTCTATCTTTGGAAATAAAATGTAGAGAATTGGTATAATTTCTTCCTTAAGTATTTCATAGAATTCACCAGTAAACCTATCTGGGTCTAGTGCTTTCTGTTTGGGAAACTTATTATTGACTCAATTTCTTTAATACAGATAGGCCCATTCAGATTGCATATTTATTCTTGTGTGAGTTTTGTCAGACTGTGTCTTTCAATGAATTGATACATTTCATCTAGGTTATCAAATTTGTGAGTATAGAATTGTTCACAGTATTCCTTTATTATCTTTTTAATGTACATGTGATCTGTTTTGATGTCCCCTCTACATTTATGATACTAGTAATTTGTGTTCCTTCTCTCACTCTCCTTTTCTTTTTTTCTTTTTTTTTTTGAGATGAGGTCTCACCGTGTCACTCAGGCTGAAGTGCAGTGGCATGATCATAGCTCACTGCAGCCTTGAACTCTTGGGTTCCAGAAATCCCTCCGCCTCACCCTCCCAAATAGCTAGGACTACAGGTGCACACCACCATGCCTGGATCATTTTTTATTTTTTGTAGAGACAGAGTCTCTCTAAGTTACCCAGGCTTGTCTCAAACTTCTGGCCTCAAGCAATCTTCCCACTTTGGCCTCCCAAACTGCTGGGATTACAGGAATGATCCACCATCCCTGGCCTTGTGTTCTCTCTTTTTTCTTAGACTGGCCAGAGGCTTATTGGCCTAAAACAATCACATTTCAAATGATATCTATAAGATCACTGAAACCACAGGTGGGCCTACCCTTACTAAAACTGCAGCCCACCATAACTCAGCCTAATTTCTGATGGAAACTTGTCAATTCCTCAGTTGCTACTTACTAGTGGAAGGAGGAACTTTTCTGAAGGAAAATAGCATCAACTGTCAGTCTTTGTGATTCTTTTATACACAATGCCCATCATGCTATAAGATACTATTAGACATATAAGAGGCAAAAATATGAGACCAACAATCAAGCAAAAAATGAGATGATAGAAGCAGACACATAGATGATCCAGATATTGGATACAGCAGATAAAGACTTCAAAATAACTATTATAAATATGTGAAAGAAAATTGATTAAAAAGATGAAGAATTTCAACAGAGACACGGAAACTATTTTAAAAAGTAAAATTACTAGAACTGAAAGGTAAAATTTCTGAAATTGTGACTTAATTGACTATGTTTAATAAGACTTTGAACACAGAAGACAGAATTAGTAAACTCAAAGATAGCTCAATATCAAATATCCAAAGTGGTAGATAAAGAGAATAAAAATATAAAAAGAAAAGAGTATAAAAAACTTGTGAAACATTTTCAGAAGGTCTAACATATGAAAAATTGCTTTCATAGAAGAGGAGAAAAGAAAATGGGTCTCAAGGAATATTTGAAGAAATACATGAGACATTATTCAAAATTGATAAAAGGCATCAATTCACAGACTTAAGAAGCTCAGTAAACCCCAAAGGAATAATAAAACTATCATAATCAAGCTGCATCAAACCAAAGCTAAAGAAAAAATGCTAAAAAACAGCCATAAAAGTTACTTTCTAAGAAGCAAGAACAAGACAAATTACTGACCTTTCAACTGAAATGATGAACTCTAGATGTTGGTGGAATGAAATATTTAAATTGCGGAAAAAAAAAAAAAAAACTGCCAAATTAAACCTCTTTGCCCAATGAAACTATCATTCAAAAATGAAAATAAGATAAAGTTATTCTCAAACAAAAGTTGATATAAATACTTGCATGACTTGAGATAAAAGGAATAGTAAAGAAAATTCTTTGGACTGAAAGAAAACGATCTCAGATGGAAGGAATGGTATGAATGGTATGACAGGAGGAGATGAAGAACACTGGAAAGGATAAATATGTGAGTAAATGTGAAAGATTATTAATTTTTGTACAACAAAAAAACTGTTGTATAATTTGGTGTTTATAGCACCAATAATATACAAAAACCCTAGCATAAAAGGGGACAGAGACTAAGGGAGTTTGATGTTGTAAGAAACTTGTATTGTACAGGAATTTGTAAATTTGCTAATTTAAGATTTGCTCCAACATATTAAGGATGAACATTGTAATTTGTAGAATAATCACTCAAATGTTCAAAAAGAGGCCTGGCGTGGTGGCTTATGCCTGTAATCCCAGCACTTTGGGAGGCCAAGGCAGGTGGATCAACTGAGGTCGGGAGTTCAAGACCAGCCTGACCAACATGGTAAAACCCTGTCTCTACTAAAAATAGAAAAAATTAGCTGGGTGTGGTAGTGTGCACCTGTAATCCCAGCCACTCAGGAGGCTGAGGAAGGAGAATTGCTTGAACCCAGGAAGCAGAGGTAGCAGTAAGCCAAGATCGCACCACTGCAGTCCAGCCTGGGTGACAGAGTGAAACTCTGTCTCAAAAATAAATAAATAAATAAATAAATAAATAAATAAATAAATAAATAAAATGTTCAAAAAGATAAAACTATAAGCTATTAGAGGAAATGATCTATAAAAATATACTTGATTAATTTCAAACAAGGCAAAAAAGGAAGAACAGGCCAGGCATGGTGACTCACACCTGTAATCCTAACACTTAGGAGGCCAAGATGGGTGGATCTCCCAAACCCAGGAGTTCCAGGCCAGCCTGGGTAACATGGCAAAACCCCATCTCTACAAAAAATACCAAAAAAAAAAAAAAAAAATTAGCCAGGTGTGGTGGCAGGTGCTTGTAGTCCCCAGCGGCTTTGGAGGCTGAGGTGGGAGGATAACCTGAGCCCAGGTCAAGGCTGCAGTGAGCCATGATTGCACCACTGCACTTCAGTGTGGGCAACAGAGCAAGACCCTGTCTCAAAAGGAATGAAAGGAAGGAAAGTGAAAATAAGCTTTCATTTGAAGGAGTTAGTAAAACAATAGTGAATTAAAGCAAAAGAAAAGAAATAAAGGAAAATAAAAGGAAACAAAATGGAATGAAATAGAAAGCAGATATACAATACATAAAAAGAAAAAAGTAAAATAATTTATTCTTTAAAATGAACTCATTGAAAAATCTTCAAGATGATCAAGAAATAAAGAGAAAATAAAATTTAACAGTATCAGAAATGAAAGAAGGGACATGGCTATGTCACCTCCATTTTGTTAAAAAACGTAAGATGATATAAAAAATTTATGCCAAGAAACTGACAACATATTTTAAATGGACAAATTCAGGCTGGGCACAGTGGTTCACGCCTGTAATCCCAGCACTTTGGGAGGCTGAGGTGGGTGGATCACGAGGTCAAGAGATTGAGACCATCCTGGCCAACATGATGAAACCTCGTCTCTACTAAAAATACAAAAATTAGCTGTGCATGGTGGTGCGCACCTGTAGTCCCAGCTACTCAAGAGGCTGAGGCAGGAGATCGCTTGAACCTGGAAGGTGGAGGCTGCAGTTAGCTGAGATCATGCCACTGCACTCCAGCCTGGTGACAGAGCAATACTCCATCTCAAAAAATAAATAAATAAATAAATAAATAAATAGGACAAATTCATTTGGAAATAAAAACCAAAACTGACATAAGAAGAAATTAAAAGTTAGAATAATCTTAATATCTATTAAAGAAATCTATAATTACAAACTATTTTACAAAGAAAAGTCCCAGCCCTGATGGGCTCGGTGGTGAATTCTTCCAAATATTCCAATATGAAATAATACCATCTTACATAAACTTTCAGAAAATACAGGATGGAGTAACATTTTCTAACCTGCTTTGTGAGGCCAGTATAAACCTAATACAAAAATCTAAGCTATCACAAGATGTACAAGCATATTGCAAGAAAAGAAAATTGGAGGATGGTATGTCTTCAATATGGATACAAAAATTCTACACAAAATATTAGCACATTGAATCCAAATTGAATACTGATGTATTAAAAGGATGTCACATAGGAGCCATGTGAGGTTATTCTAGAAATGCAAGGTTTAACATTCAAAATTTGATGCATGTAATTTTTATATTAAGAAAATAAAGAAAAAAAATCCATGTGGTCATCTCAAGAGCTTTAGAAAAAGTATTTGATAGAATTCAATACCTGTTCATAATAAAAACTCTCAGAAAACTGGAAAACAAAGGACACTTTATTAATCTGATAAAGGAGAGCTAAAAACTCACAGCCAACATCATACTTGGTAGTAAAAATTTTGAGCACAGTTTTCCCTTCCCTTACTTCAGGAGTAAGACAAAGAATAATCTGTTACCACTTCTACTCCTCATTATACTGGAGGTCGTAGCCAGTGCAGTAAGACAAGGTAAAAGAGATAAAAGTACAAAGATTGGAAGGGAAAAAATAAACCCATTTTTATTCACAGAAGATATGATTACAAGCATACCTCATTTTATTGTACTTTGCAGATACTGCTTTTTTTTTTTTTTTTTTAAACAAATTGAAGGTTTGCGGCAACCCTGCATTGAGCAAGTCTATTAGCACCATCTTTTCAACAGCATCTGGTTACTTCATGTCTCTGTAACATTTTGGTGATTTTCACACTATTTTACACTTTTTTCTAGTTATGACAACTGTTACGGTGATCTGCGATCAGTGATCTTGATGTTACTGTTGTAATTATTTTGGGGTGCCACAAACCGCACCTATAGAAGACGGCTAACTTAATCAATAAATGTTGTGTGTGTCTGACTGCTCAACCAACTGGCCATTCTCTAGTCTTTCTCCCTCTGCTCAGGTCTCTTTATTCCCTGAGACACTACAGTATTTCACTTAGACCAATGAATAACCCCACAGTGGCTTCTAAGTGTTCAAGTGAAAGGAAGAGTCATACATCGCTCACTTTAAATCAAAAGCTAGAAATGATTAATCTTAGTAAACAAAGCATGTTGAAAGCTAAGATAGGCCAAAAGCAAGGCCAAACAGTTATCCAAGTTGTAAATGCAAAGGCAGGATTCTTGAAGGAAATGAAAAGTGCTATTTCAGTGAACACATGATTGATAAGAAAGCAAAATAGCCTCATTGCTGATATGGAGAAAGTTTCAGTGGTCTGGTTAGAAAACCAAACCCACCCTAACGTTCCGTTAAGCCAAAGCCTAATCCAGACCAAGGCCCTCACTCTTTAATTTTACGAAGGCTGAGAGAGGTGAGGAAGCTGCAGGAGTTGGAAGCAGCAGAGGTTGGTACATGACAGTTAAGGAAAGAAGCCCTCTCCATGACATAAAAAAATGCCAGGTGAAGCAGCAAGTGCTAATGGAGAAGCTGCAGCAAGTTATTCCAAAGATCATTGATGAAGGTGGACTACATTGCAGCTGGTGACTTTAAGTTGAAGACAATGCTAATTTACTATTCAGAACATCCTAGGGCCCTTAAGAATTATGCAAAATCTACTCTGCCTATGCTCAATAAATTTAACAACAAAGCCTGGATAACAGAACATCTGCTTACAGCATAGTTTACTGAATATTTTAAGCTAACTGTTGAGAACTACTATTCAGGAAAAAATATATATATTCCTTTCAAAATATGACTGCTCATTGACCATGAACCTGGTCCCCTAAGAGCTTTAATAGAAATGTGCAAGGAAATAAATGTTTTCTTGCCTGCTAACACAACATCCATTCTGCAGCCCATGGATCACACAGTAATTTTGACCTTCAAGTCATATTTAAAAATACATTTTGTGGCTGGGCACAGTGGCTAAGGCCTGTAATCCCAGCATTTTGGGAAGCTGAAGGGGGTGGATCACCTGAAGTCAGGAGTTTGAGGCCAGCCTGGCCAACATGGTGAAACTCCGTCTCTACTAAAAATACCAAAATTAGCCAGGCATAGTGGCAGGTGCTTGTAGTCCCAGCTACTTGGGAGGCTGAGGCAGGAGAATCACTTGAACCCAGGAGGCGGAGGTTGCAGTGAGCTGAGATCGCGCTACTGCACTCCAGCCTAGGTGACAAGAGTGAAACTCCATCTTGGGAAAAACAAAACAAAACAAAACAAAACATTTTGTAAGTCTATAGCTGCCATATTAAATGCTCTGGAAAGGATTCACCATTCTAAATGTCATTAAGAACATTCGTGATTCATGGGAGGAGGTCATCCTCCATAACAAGTGTTTAGAAAATGTTGATTGCAATCTTTATGGATGACTTAGAGAGGTCCAAGACTTCAGTGGAGGAAGTAACTGCAGATGTGAAAATAACAAAAGAACCAGAATTAGAAGTAGAGCCCAAAGATATGACTGAATTGGTGCAATATCAGGATCAAACTTGAATGGATGAGGAGTTGCTTCTTACGGGTGACCAAAGAAAGTGGTTTCTTGAGATGGAATTTACTCCAGGTGAAGATGCTGTGAACACTGTTGAAATGACAACAAAAGATTTAGAATACTACAAACTTAGTTGAGAGAGCAGTGGCAGAGTTTGAGAGGATTGACTCCAATTTTAAAAGAACTTTTACTGTGGGTAAAGTGCTCTCAAACAACATTGTGTGCTGCAGAAAAATCTTTAATGAAAGGAAGAGTCAATCAATGTGGCAAACTTCACTGCTGTCTTACTTTCAAAAATTGCTAAAACCACTCCAACCTTCAATAGCCATGACCCTGGTCAGCAGCCACCAACATCGAGGCAAGACCCTCCACTAGCAAAAAGATTATTATGGATTACTGAAGGCTCAGAAGATTATTAGCAGTTTTATCAATAAAATATTTTTAAATCAAGGCATGTGAATTTTTTGTAATCATAATGCTATTGCACAATTAATAGACTACAGTATAGTGTAAACATAACCTTTATGTGCACTTGGAAACCCCCAAAATCATGTGACTCACTTTACTGCAATATTCACTTCATTGTAGTGGTCTCAAACAGAACCCACAGTATCTCTAAGGTATGCCCGTATGTGCATAGAAATTTTTAAAGAACCTTCAAACAGAGTTAATAAGTAAATTTAGCAAGGTCACTATATAATACTGTATTAACCTAGTGTGTTAGGCTGTTCTTTTGTTACTAAAAAGAAATACCTGAGACTGGGTAATTTATAAAGAAAAAAGGTTTCATTGGCTCATGGATCTGCAGGCTGTACAAGTATGGCACCAATATCTGCCCAGTGTCTGGTGAGGGCCTCAGGAAGCTTACAATCATGGCAGAAGGTGAAGTGGGAGCAGGCACATCACATGGCAAGAGTGGAGCAAGGGAGCAGAGGGCAAGAGGGGTGGTCCCAGACTTTTAAACAACTGCACCTCATATGAACTGAGTGAAAACTCACTTATCACCAAGGGGATGGTGCTAAACCATTCATGAGGGATCCACCTCCATGATCCAATCACCTCCCACTAGGCCCCACTTCCAACTTTGGGAATCACATTTTAACATGAGATTTGGAGGGGAAAAATATCCAAACCACATCACCTGGTATAGCATTTTTCATTTCCACTTTAAACTTTCCTATTTCAACTATGTACTCAGATTTTCTTTTGTAGGCATCCTATGGCTAGATTTTTTTCATCCAATCTGACAGTTTCCATCTTTCCAGCTGGTAGAAGTTAGATATATTTAGATGTATTTCCAATAATATAAGTCCTCAATGTCATAGGTTCTTGGAAACTATAACTTGAAGTGAAAAGATGTATAGCAGGTTCTTCAATAATGTCATTTCATGCAAGGTAGGTTCACTGTTAACACTGGTGAGAAAAAAAATCGTTCTGTTATATGTCTTTTTCCTTAAAGTTGCAGTTTCCAAGAACCTATCAACGATGTTAAGTGAGGACTTATGACATTTCATTTTGTGCTTTCCATTTACCAGTTCTTTGTATTTTCTTCTTATTTTCCCCTTTCCTAATTTCTATTGTTTGATTGAATTTGTTAATTTTCTAGTTTATGCAATTTATTTATTTAGAAGTTATATGTTCTAATTATTTTCTTTTCAGGTGACAAATACTTAATACACAAATCTAAGTTGCCAAAGTCTACAGTTGGTATTTCTATTTTCCTCCTAAACAATGAAAGGACTGTAGAATGCTTTTACTCTTCCCACTCTTTTCCACCTTATGTTGTTTTTGTCTCCTGTTTTAGTTTTACCTTTCTTTTATAAATCCTCAAGCTAGCCATTAACAATTTTTATGTCCAGCATTTTTTTCATGCAACTCATTTCTAAGGTTCAATTTTCTTCTTCCTAAAGTGTCACCTTTGGTAGATTTTTCTTCAGAGTCTGCAATTAGTAAATTCTCTCATTGATTACATATTTGAAAAGGTCTGTTAGTCTTGCTGGGTATAGAATTCAAGATGATGATTACATTCCTTTGCTACTTTGAAGATGTTATTTTCTCAAACTATTATATTCTGGTTCTATTAAAGACTGCTGTTGGTCTAACAGTTTCTCTGAGGTAATCTGCCTTTGATTTATGCTTGCTTTTAAGATTTTCTCCTTGTCTTTGATGCCTTACATGTTCACTATAATGTGGGTTAGGGTATTGATTTATTATTTGTCTTGCTAAGGGCTGACTGACTGTCATAACCCTAGAACTTATCAATTCTGGAAAACTGCAAATTTGGATAAATTATTCAAGTTCCCATGTTATTCCACTTCTCAAAACCCTTCAGTGTCTCCCTCATTTACTGCCAGTATTACTACTCAGGCCTGGCATGATCTGGACCCTGCACATTTCTGTAATTAAGTTTCCCATTAATTCCATTTCTGTCTGACAGGAAATCCCCATGACTCAAACTGATGATGCTATTTCTTGTTCATAACTCAGCTTTCAACTTTACCTACCCTCTAAAGCCTTTCCTGAAACCTGTTCTTCTCCCTAGCCACTCTCTGTTTTCTGTACCCACTCTTTCCTGCTCATAGGTCTGTTAGTTGATTGCATTTATCTATTTATGTGTAAAATTTTCCCCCTCTAGACTCAAGTTCCCAGTGGGCAGCTCCCTTTGTATTTATGGAGACAGGTCCTTAGTATGGGCTCTGTAAATATTTGTAGATCAAATGAATAAATGAATCACAAAACGAGGGTAAACACTAACTCATAGGGATCTTGTAACAACTAAATATATACCACATGAAGAAGCACCTGGCAAATAATATGTGCTAATCTATTGTTTGAATCTCCATATTCATGCATTATTCTGCTACAGCGGGTTATGTACCAAACTGGTTGCCTTTTAAAATTTCCTTATTCCATATGGCATAGAGTTCTCAGTGTTCTTTGATCATAATGAAGTATATTTTTGGTTCTGTGCCTTTTATTCCAATTGCTATATTTCTCAGCACAAGAAAAAACTGAAGATGCTTATATAGTTTACCAGTTATTACATTCTGTCATGGAAACGCAGTGCATCTGTGAATGTTCTTCTCCCATATATCTTAATGGCATCTCCTGCTCCTTTAGGTGTCTGCTCCAGGCCTTTGCTGACCCTCCTTACAAAATAGCAAATTTCCACCTCACCTCCACTCTGTCCTCTTTTATGTGCTTTATTTTTCCCATATACTTGTCCATAAATGAATATTACATATTTACCTTTTTGGTTATTATTTGCCCACACATACACACCAGCATATAAAGTAGGAACTTTGCTTTATGCCTAGAACAGTGTCCAGTACACAGCAGGTACTCAATAAATATTTGTTGAATAAATGTATCAATGCAGATGCCACTCTTTCCCATCAGTAAAATTCTAGTGCCAGAGGAGACAGACACAGTAAAACCCCTCTGGGAATGCTAGCCTTCAATGTTCATCTTGACCTGGGATAAGATTACAAAACTTGACTATTTTGCTTTTCCTGAGAACAGACTGCCTAATGCATGATTTCATCCTGAAAAATAAAGAAATCACTTCCTCTCCTGGCAAGCACCTTAACCAAGTTCTAAGCTGGCTGCAGATAAAGCCCGTCTGTTCTCTACTGGTTTAAAGATAGTGGCAGTTCCTGCCTGCTTTTAGCAAGCTTTATTTTGCTTTCTGTTTTCTTTCACCACTTAAGGAAAATTTACATATCTTTTCTACCCATTTTATCATTTTGATCTTGGCAAGAGCTTTCAATTAATACTGTGTGAACAGTTGTGCAAAGAAAGCACCCACTTACAATGATTATGGGAAATAAATTCTTATTATTTCATAATGACAAACACCTAAAGCTTCCAGTTATTTGTGTTGTAATTTTGAGAGGTCCAGAGATGACAAATGACTTGCTGAAGGCCATGTAGCTAACTTTTACAATACAGGTGATTCCTAGTTTTCCATGAATAAGTTCATTTATGTTTCTCTTACCACTTACACATTAACCTAAAGCCTGCCAATTCTTACTTCACTACTGTGAATCTGTCTGTGAAATAGCCATCTTACTTCCTCAACCTTCAACTATCAAACTGTTAGAGTGGGTTTTTTGTGTGCCATCCAACATCTCTCTCCACACTTAGCGTAAATGAAAATAATGTGGTCTTTCAGCTAAGCTGACATTCCAAGGACAGGGTCTCACTGTGTCACCCAGGCTGGAGTGCAGTGGTGCGATCACAACTCACTGTAGCCTCGACCTCCCTGGGTTCAGGTGATCCTCCCACTTCAGCCTCCCGAGTAGCTATGATTACAGGTGCATGCCACCATGCCTGGATAATTTTTTTTTTTTTTTTTTTAGAGATGGGGTTTCACCATGTTGTCCGGGCTGGTCTTGAGCTCCTGGGCTCAAGCAATCCACTCACCTCGGCCTCCCAAAATGCTAGGATTACAGGAGTGAACCACTGCGCCTGGCCCCAAGGTCAACTTTATGGTCAATGTAAAATGCCTGGCCCAGGAAGTCTGACCTAATGTATCCTCCACTTTAAAGAGAGTTTGCTTCTCCCTGTTCCTTATTGGGAACATTGTGTATTCGCCATACACATTATACAGACTGTCAGATTGGCAGTACACACAGTTTCTCGTAATGTAGTGGACACAATACTCGTCACTAAAGGTACCTGCTGGCACCTTCTGGACTTAGGGGGGATAACTGGGGCTATCATTGGACTGGCAGTGCCTCCTAGTGGCCACAGCTCTAAAGATCTCCCTCCAACTGAAAAGCAGCCAGGGCAGCAAGAGCTCACCAGGCAACCCCTACCCTACCCTCTCCTTTCTTCTTAGTCCTGTCCCCATATCATGCAGTGAGAATTCGGTGCTGATCAGGCTGTCATCATATATACCAGTCTTTTCAGTATTTGACAGAATTCCCAAAAATGACGTGGCAATGAAAACAATTGGGAGGAGGGAGGAAAGGTAGGGAATATAAATAGAAAAAAAAAAAATCACGGAAATATCCTTAGAGTAGGTCATTGTGAAAAGTGCTTTGTAATAATGTGGTCATTGTTGTTCCTTCCCATCAACCCTGTGGGAGCTCTGACACCCGTTAAGCTTCATTCGGTTTCTCCACAAGCTTGTATCCTGAAAAGAATACACACGATCCCAAAGATCGTATTTTAAAGTGTATATGCTTCATTAAAATGAAAGATGATAAGTCATGTCTACAAGCATAACCTTGAGATTACTGTCCTTAGGCCCTTGCTGGTGTGGGGTATGCAAATGTACATTTTGATCTGGGAAAGAACACCTCTGGGAACTGTAAAGGTATCGGGAGGGCTCCACTTCTCTAGGAAAAAGACCCTGTAATGGATAAGGCCGTGCCACAACAAGATGAAGTGGAAAGTTTGTTCCTGCTCCCTCGGAACTCTTCCTTCTGTATGCTCCCGTGATTTCCAAGGCATCCTCTGTCCTCATGCAGTGTCTTGCCTCCTCTAGGCACCTCTTCCAACACTACCTTCTTTTCCAGACAATGCCCACATTCCAGTCCTTTCTCTGTCCTATTTCTATCTTTTCTTCATCAAAATACTTTTATCCCATCCATTCTCTCAGGGTCTTGATGAATGTTCCGATAAAGTAGTTTATGGTAAGATTTTAAAGTAGGTCACCACCCATTGTTCTGTTCCTTCCTTAGACATTTGCATTTTAACTGGGGACTCCTGACATCTTTGACTACCTGGGCTTGGAAACCAAAGCCTTATCTCCCAAATACACATCACCCACCTCCATTGCCCCCCAGTGGTCAATCCTAAAGATGACACTGTTGAGACAATGCCCTTTGCTTCCTTGAGTTCTGTCTGAACATCCCCACAACTGATACCCTTGGATTGTCACTGCATTAATCAATGACTCCACGTCCCAGAGTCCAAGGGCTTTGGTCTGGGGTCTACAGGCACCGCATTCTGGCATGGATTCCCTCAACCCACAAACAGAGAGGGGTAACCCAAGAAATACACAAGCCCTCTGGGACAGAGCAGTAGGATTTCCCTCCAATGATTGTTTCTTGCCAACAAAGGTTTTGGATATCTGTGGAGTATTCCAAAAGAAGGAGAGAATCTGGCAATTCTTCGTAAGATTCTAGGCAATTAAAATTCATTGAGTCCAGATTTTTAAGAGTTAGGTAAGGGAGAAGTGAAAGGTAAACGGTGGCGACAATTGGGGAACATTATGCTGCAAGCCTGACATTTATGATGCCGTTGACTTGGTCTTGTCCAGCAGGTTTCTTGGGTTTCTCAGAAATTTCTAGAATATGCACCTCGCATATTCTGGGAGTCAAGAACTCCCGGGAACAGCCCAAGTCCCCCTCCTCTCACCCCCACCCTCAGCCTTTTTTCCCCTCCTCCCAAACCTCCCACCCCCTGTCCGCGTCAGCGCCTTCCCGGCCAGAACCGCTTTACCCGTCTCCAGGGTAGCACCCTTGGGCAGCCCAGCCAACGCTGTCGCGTCGAGCGGCGCCCGCATCCCCATGCGCGCAGGCGGCTCCGGAGCCGCGCAGCGCTGATTCGCTGCCGGCCGCGCAGACTGCGGCGGCAGCGACGCTCCCGCCCCTCGCCGCGCGCCTCCTGGTGCAGCCTCAATCTCTCCGCATCCGCGCGGCCACGGCGAGCCCAGCCGCAGCAGTCGGGCACCAGTGAGTGCACACTCGGCGCCCGCAAGGAGAGACACGGCGAGCCCCCAAAGCCCGCACGATGCAGGCCACTGCCGATTCCACCAAGATGGACTGTGTGTGGAGCAACTGGAAAAGTCAGGGTATTCTCTTTATTTCAGTAGTGCATGCCTGAGGCGCACGGGAAACCCGGGACCCGGACTCATCCATTGTGCATCATTTCACCTGTGGGACCGGTGCATGCTTTATACCCCGGAGCTTTCTGTTGGGGGATAGTAAACCTGTTATTTCAAGAATCAAAATGGATGGTGCTTGTTGTTTTTTTCTTTTCTTTTTTCTTTAACCCCACCCCCACCCCTTTGTTTTCTTATTGTAATGCTGGTATTTTAAATAATGCATCAGTCGCCTCCTCTGGGAGTTCTTTTGGGATCTGTGGATCATTCAGTACTTGTTTAATGTTTCCTCATCGCCGGAGTTAAAGTGCTTTCTTATTGTTTCATGCATCCCAGTGAATTTATTTCTGCCCTAAGGTTGAAATCTCCTGGCAGAACCATTAACTGAGAGGGCTGGAGTGCATCCTTTTAAGAGGGACACACCCATTTCAGGGTTATTATTTGTGATCACACAAAGGAGAGTAGAGATGCAGACTAGCTCTCGAAATCCTGAAAATATGATGGCGTAGCCACATATTAGGATGGTTCACTTTGAAATATTTGGGGTTTTTTTTCTGTCATTGGAGTAACCTGTGACTACTATTTATTAATAATAGGTATCTGTGAAATAAATGGAGGGAAAGAACGAAACAGTGCCGTGGCCCTTGGTATAACAGATTTATTTTGGAATAGTCCATATTAGCACTGGGTGTGGCTACCCTCCAGCCTCGTTTGGATTGCTTTTCAGCCATTTTTATTCAGCCTCACACTTCACACATCCATCTCTCCTTTGTTACATTAAAATTCACCTTGCTCAGTTACAGAGTATGAGGAGAAAGATAATTTGCAAGAATGAATTGTGTGTAGGAACTTGGGTGTTTGTCGGAGGTAGTGTGTCTTTTCATATTTAACAAAGATGGTTCTGAAGAAGGCGCGTTTAATTTAACCTGCAGGGTTTTGCAGCATCCCTCAGGAGACCAAGAATACTCTGGAGCAGCAGCTGATTCTGTAAAAACCTGGCATCTTCCCCTTGTAATTTTATATCACAGGAAGGATAGGGCGTCCTTTCCTCTTTAATGCCTCTGTGGGGTTTTGCTTCGGTATATATTTTAAGAAAAAGTAAACATAAATCTCAGAATTAAAAGCCTACTTACCTTCCCTCTTGTTTGTTGGATTGGGTGGCAATGACATAAAATCCAATCGTCTACTTCAAATTATATGAGTGCTGGAAATACAGTTGTCAAAAGTAAATCGATGGAGCTGATAAATTTAAAAGCCAGTAAATAAGAAATATATGGCAATTGAGGCTCAATGTTTTGAAGAATGATGACAATTACATGGAAGAGCATATGTTCAATATAGAAGGCAGCTGTGAAAATATTTTGTAACATTTTATTCTTGTTCTGTGTTTAGACCCATCCAGTTTATTTGATATACACACCTGACAAACAATTATAGCTTGATGTAATATCAAATGTAGTTGGACATAAACACTGGTTTTTAGACTAAGATTATGAGTTTCTAGTATTTTTAACAAAAGTAGATATTCAAAGACAGCAGGTTTTCTGTTCTATTTGTATAAGATATTCACAAAATCTTCTGAATTAAATATCTTAATCTATTTCATCACAATCTTATGCTTTTTGACTTGGTTGCCTCAGTTTATGTCTCCGAGGTTTAAAAAATCACATGGACTTTTATCATTAAAATTAACACAAAATGTCATCGTTTCGCCATTGAAGACGAAATAATTTTTCATTTCTGAGATAGGGCTACTTGTGAAGATTAATTGAAGATCATTGAGAATCTGTTATACTCAACGACCTGTGGTAGTCTTCAGTACCACTGATTTCCTTTTGTCAGATGGAACAAATCCATTATCTTGAAAATTGACTAATAAGTAACTGGATGGGAGGACTTATGAGCACAAAAGAGAAATTGTAAGGAGTGAATTATTCCTTTTTTTTCTCCTCACTGTGAGAATTTTTAACCTTAACAGAATCTACATTGAGGTGGTGGTGGTGGTGTTGTTGTTGTGTAGCATTTTTAGTGTATCCTCTTCCCTTTAATTCCCTTATTATCAAAAACAGTTGTTCTTAACCCTGTCTGCCTGTTAGAATCACCTGGGAAGCTTTAAAAACCACAAAGGATGCCTGGGCCCCACCCCTTGCGATTCTGATTCAATTGAGCTGAGTATCCGTATTTTTTAAAAAGCTCCTTAGGTAAGTTTAATATGCAACCACAGTTGAAGTCACTGGAATATTATTATTATTTTGTAGAGACATTGTCTCGCTATGTTGCCCAGGCTGGTATCAAACTCCTGGCCTCAGGCAATCCTCCTGCCTCAGCCTCCCAAAGTGTTGGGATTACAGGCTTGAGTCACCATGCCCAGCCTGGTGTGTAATAATTCTTAGTGAGCCAAACCCATAGACCAGCAGAGGTCCAGGATACCAAAAAAAAAAAAAAAAAAAAAAAAAAAAAAAAAGCGTGTGATCTAGAAGCAGCTGTGAATGCAGTGGAAAAAAGTCAGTGCAGCATTGTTGATGATGTCCTCCAGAAGGATTAGGAGGACAAGTTTTACTTGGAAAGGAAGTAAGCGAGCTTTCGGTTTTCTTCGTATTATTAAATACTACATGGAGAAATTGCAGCAGATTGAATATTTCATGAAGACTCCACTGAAACTAATTTTAGTGTTCTATAAACACTGTAGTGCACATGCAAGAGGAACCTTATCAACATATATAATTTCAGCTACAGAAAAGAATGTTTAAAGAAAGGGAGGCTAAAGTCCTCCTTATATATACCAAATCACACCAATTCTGCTTCCAATTTTAAAAAGTTATACTACCACCAAGTATTGGTTAATAATCAAAGCACATTCTACTCAGTGAAAACAAAATGAGAATTAAATGACAACCTAATAAAACACCTGTATAGATAATAATCTTACAGATCAGTACCATCCTACTATTTACAGGACTCTTTTACAGAGTGGTTTGTTTGAATTACTGCATTTAGTCCCCACAAAACCTGTGCGGTGTAAGTTTTATTATTGTCCTCATTTGGAAGGGATGCCTGAGGCTTTGGTAAGGGCACACAGATAGTAATGCCAGAGGCTGGCTGCAAGCCTGCACTGTCTCCAGAGACCCTCACTTCCCACTGCTCCACCTTCTGCCTCTGAGGTTGATGGCTTTTTCCTCAATGATTTTTCTAAAGGTTTAAATTATCTATGTAATGGTGATTCTATGGGCTTAATAACCCCTTCACATTTACAAGTCTTCATTTTGCACATGTCTTCTCATTTGAGCTTTTCAGTTTACTCTTGAACATGATGAGGCTCTGAAGTTAACTGACTTGCCCAAGGCTTTTTGGTAGCAAATTGTGTAGTAAAAGGTGATTGTCTTGGCTTCAAATCCATAACTCCTCCCATCTCAGCACTCACTGCCTATCTTACTAACGCTAAGTCAGAGAAAATGAACTCTCATCTACCTCATCTGAGATATTTTCACAGACATTCTAATCTTTACAAATACAGCAAAATTTAGCAGGAAGGCTGTGATCTTGACCAATTTATACCATGGTTGTCACTGTCATCACCACCATCATCAATTCATCATTCTAAATTCTCTGTAAATATTAGCTATGTGCCAGTTGCTATCCTAAGCTCTTGTTACATACTTGCTTTAATTAAGCCTCCGTGAGACTTTTTTTGTTACTCTCATGTTATAAAGGAGGTAACTAAGGGATTTAAGAATGAGAGGGGCAGCAGTTTGCCCCAGGATGTAACTGGGTTCTGAACACAGTACATTCTGATCGTGAAGCCTATACTTTTAACACTTCTACTATACTACCCAAATCCAAATGATGTTATACTAGTGGAACAAAATTTGGTAAGAACCATGCATTCACAGGATTCTGTTTGTTCTCTAAAGATCATTTTTTCTCCCCAGACCTCACTGTACTGAACAAATTCACCTGATACGATGCTTAGTCGTATATGGTGGATTGATACATGTGTGCCTGGGACTAAAGGTCACCTCCCATTTTACTCTGTGGGGCAGCATTTTGTAGTTACAGATTGCCAGAATGTAAGTTATTGATGAAAGATGAAACAGTTTCCGGAGAGCATAACCTAAAGGCAATCATTTTTTTACAAAATATTTTGAAACTTTTATGCTGGTCTACAGTGCTCATGGAAACACTTCAGGATAATCTATTTGAAAGGAGCTAGTCTGAAATGTTAAAGAGCTAAGCATTCCAGAACACACAGAGGAAATAATCTGTTTTAGCTACAGTAAATGAAAAAAAAATGCATGCCTTTGGGAATAGTATTTGGGAAAGACATTTTACACATACACATAAAGGCAGACTAATATCACCTTTTATCAAAATCAGCATTTTAGACCCATTATTATTAAAATATTGCACAAATATTACAATGTAAGTATTAACATTTGCAAACTGCCTGGCTCTGAAGATTCTTATGGGATCCAATGGGAAAACTGCCTTAGCTGGGGAGATGGGGATTTTTTTCCCCCTTAGTGAAACCAAACTCTTATTATGCAGATAATATCCCAAATGTAGGTAATCAATCACTCCATTGAAAAATAAAATTCTTTTTCAAAATGTATTAACATTTTCAAGAGAAACTTTTTAAGGAAATATTTCGAGCTCTGGGAGGGGAATAATGGCTTTATTTTTTTCTAAAAATGAGGAAGGCACATTGTGAACATTTTCATTTGTACAAAGAGAGGTTCAAATAAAGCCATTAATTACCCAAAATCCTACCACTCAGAGTTAATCATTGTTAAGATTTGCTGAATATTATCTAGATATTGCATAAAAATGAAACTAAAGGGCTAGGTAGGCAACAAAAACAGTGTTTATAAAATAAGATTGAATATATTACAAAAAGTATTTAAAATAATTTAATAGAAGAAGTGGACATGAAATTGAAAGAATTGTGAAACTTCAGATACATGTTTCTTTATTATATGAGCTTTTCCTTCCTGGAAATTGAGAAAAAGACTATGATAAACATCAAAAGGTTTGAATCATTTTTAGTTACATGTTGCAGTTTTAGACCTACAGATGGACGCTCTGCAGTGTCCAACATTTTTTTCAAAGATGCATTATGGGTTAGAAAGGTTGACAAAAATGCTGATCTAAATTTACATCTTCAACTCTATTATTTTTCTCAGATTTCTGTGAATACTTCTTTCATTAAAAAACAATAATCCTACTGTTCCACGATAAAAGTATTATGATTACTATATATCAATAGGGATTATGGATAAAATCTTCCATTATAGTTACCAGGCCCTTCCTTCTTCATCATTTTTAAAAAGTCTGTCTTTCCCTCCTTCTCTCCCTGCCTTATATTTGAAATCATAATCTGTACACAATTATTTCTCATCTTTAGACCAGTTAATATGTTCTGGAACAGAATGTGAAGAAATTGATATATTTTAAATTACCTTATAATAGAATTAAATTCTAAAATCCACTGAATCCAACAAAACCAGATCTATTATGAGTTAGGCCTTGAGTGGTTAGCTTTCAGAATAGCACTTTTTAAAATAATTAAATGTTTGTCACAGGCAAATTTCCCATCCTCCTCTTAAGTTGTGTGCATGTTTGCACCTATGTACTGTTGATACACTGTCACCTTTCAAGTTCTTATGAAAATACAGTCCAGGCACAGTTGGCTCACGCCTGTAATCCTAGCACTTTGGGAGGCCGAGGTAGGTGGACCATCTGAGGTCAGGAGTTCGAGACCAGTGTGGGCAACATGGTGAAACTTCATTTCTACTAAAAATACAAAAGTTAGTCAGGCATGGTGACACACGCCTGTAGTCCTAGCTACTCGGGAAGCTGAGGCAGGAGAATTGCTTGAACCCAGGGGGCAGAGGTTGCAGTGAGCTGAGATCACGCCATTGCACTCCAGCCTGGGCAACAGAGCAAGACTCCGTCTCAAAAAAAAAAAAAAAAAAAAAAAGACACACAGCCATTCAAAGAAATATGGCTGCCTTATAATTAAGTTCATAATTTGAAAGCTAGGAATTTGATATTAATGATTCTTTAAAAGCCATCTTCTGCCTAGGTGACAGTTAATAATTCTAACTACTTTAAAATCTTGATAATTAAAATTATATTCCAAACTTACAGCATATATTTCAAATTAGAAGATTGTTAGGAGTTTTAAAACTTAAAAGTATAGTATTCTATTTTTCCAAAATATGTTTCAGCTGTGTCTTTAAGTTCAAGCCAAGCAAAGTTATTTTATTGTTTCATGAAATAAAATTCTAAATTCTTCCTTATTTTATATGTTGCCAAAGGAAAAAGCATAATTTCAGCATTACTCTTGAGCTCTTTGATAAAGCTGGTGTTAATGTTGAACAAATGAAACTCACAACTACAAGTTTTAATTTTTAGAATGTATCACAGTTCTACCCATTTTACAAAGAAAATGCTTTAAATATGGTCATATTTTATCTCCTTTCTTCAGAAATAGTTCACCAAACTGCAGATTGGCAAATTTCAAATTTGGTAATAATTGGCATCAAGAAGAACGTGATATTTTATTGAATGGAACAGAGGTACAATGAGAAATCAATCCTTTTGTCTTTTTAGTTGAAGAAATATTTTTGCTGTTATCATCTTGGCCCAAATTTTAAATGTATTCATTTTTTTAAAAAGGAACCAACAGCTGTCTATCTCGTGGTCCTTTTCTTTTCCACTACAATGATGGGTTTTAAGAAGGGGTGACATGATCTTAAGATTTTGTGGTTAATTATGGTTGATGACCAACAGACCAAATGAACAATTTGTATTTTGAGGAGGTCAAAAAGCTTAAAGAAAGAAAAAGTACATGAAGATAGTCATTCTTGAGTATCTCAAAATTCTTTCTTCATGCCTCAACTATCACATTCCCAAAGCCTGTCTTTTCCTCCCTGTGACCATCTCTTCCTTTGATCCCGGTTATCCTGTGAAGATCCCTCCAAGTGAGCCTTGGCTTTGCAAGAGGTCTAGGAGGAGGAGGAGCTTACCCAACTGTCTGAAATACTCAGGCCCTGCTGTTTCACTTCCTGGGCAGGCCTGTCCCACCATGGTCACCAAGGGTTTACACATCATTATGTTAACCTGAGAGCTTGGAAAGAATGGGAATGTTCTAGTCCTGGTGGTTAGACCTAACAAACAGGAATCATATTCATTTCTAACCAAGGAAAATGTTAAGCCCTCCATAAGGATAAAGTAGTTTTTGCCTTCAGTCCAGCCCGAGAAGGAGCCATTCAGGAATAGTGTAATTCCTTTTGTCTCTCATGGAAGAAAAGCAGCAGAGATTGCTGTTGGCTGTGGCTTTGACACTCAAATCCTTCATTTTCCTTTGTTCCACCAAAGCTCATTTAAAGTGGTGGATTAAATGCTATGCTCTTTTACTATCTATAGCAAGCACCAGGCTTAATGTGTCTTTCCTTTCAAAACATCCACAGAATTATTTAAGAGTCTAGAAATAGTGTTGGCATTTTACTCTTGACAGTCACATAGGTTGTAGTTAGGAGGTGTGAGGGAAGGGCCTGGAAAATGAAATCATAGGTGTCTTACTAGCAAAAGTCCCTGCCAGCAGTTTTCCCTCTGGGTTCAGGGCTCCTAGATTACCATGTGAACCTTCAACTGATGTGGGATCCTATCTTGGTAAATGAAACTCATGAGTAGAAGATGTCATCTTTGAAGGTCTCTGTGTTAAAGCATTTTATTACATCTACTTCTGTTTTCTTTCTCCAGTTTAATGTCAAACGAGGGAAGATTAAAGTAGGAAAAATTACTTCTATTTTTTCTTGTTAACATTTTGTGGTGATATTTTGTTTCCTTCATGAAGATCAGTCAGAAAAAATCACTGCTTTGGACCCTGGGTTGGAAACAACTGAGGTTTGTCTAGCCTTCTTACTCTGTCCACAAAGTAGTCAATTATTGTAGTTAAATCATTGGAAGCTTGCTAAAAAGTAAATAAATTTCAACAGCATGTCATTTTTCAACAGTCCTTTTGTTGAAATGCTGATATTATTAATGAACAGGAACCTCTCATTTTCTCACTTGGCATTTATTTATTTATTTAGAGATGGACTGTTGCTCCATCGCCCAGGCTGGAGTGCAGTGGCTTGATCTCGGCCCACCACAACCTCTACCTCCCGGGTTCAAGTGAATCTCCTGCCTCAGCCTCTCAAGTAGCTGGGATCACAGGCATGTGCCACCATGCCCAGCTGAGATAGATAGATATATATATATATATATTTTTTTTTTTTTTTTTTAGTAGAGGCAGGGTTTCACCATGTTGGCCAAGGTGGTCTCAAACTCTTGACCTCAGGTGATCCGCCCACCTCAGCCCCCCAGTGTGCTGGGGTTACAGGTGTGAGCCACTGGGCCTGGCCTCACTTGACCTTTGAAAAAGTAACATTAACTTGTCACATAGCAAGTGGTGTAGTGCTGCCTGAAATATTTTCTGGACCAAAATGGAATAAAATTACACAGTTAAGACTATGGTACCATAATGCAGATAATTATGCACAATTGATTGCCATTTTATATTATCCACTTATATCACATTTTTTGCCTTATAAATAAAATATAAATAGCTGCACTACTTGTCTTTTCAGTTCATACATTTTTAATAAACTTTCTGAATACTGTAGCCACTATTGGGTCATTTGAATGCATTTAAAATATTTTTACCAAAACAAAAATTTGGACTATGGCAAAGGAGTTTCTAGAAATTTGACATAGGATTTAATTTCCACTTAGCTGTTAATTCAAACCTTGGATCACTTCTGTTATTCTTCTTTTGTTATTGATTGGATTCTAGAAATAAAGGGATCACTGGTTTCAACATTTGATGTTAGAATTCTTCAAATCTGCCACTTCACTTTTGGCCAAATTTATTCTAAGACAGTCCCAGGCAGGCTGCAGTGTGTGTGCTCATAGCTGTGGTTTGCGGACCATGATGATCACCAAGCCCAGTTCATTTCTCAGATTGACAGGACATACTGATCTCTCTTTTCAAAGGCAATGTGTTTCTCCTCAGTTTTTAGCAAAGTAGCTTTAATTTTTACAACTGGCAGAGCAATATAGTAATATGCCTGTCCTAGTAAGTATTCTTAGTTAATGTATACTCAAATGTTGAAACTCTTGCCTGGCTTTTCTGCATTAGGAGGATATTAAAAAGAGAAAAGCTGATCGTACTTTGTTATAACAGAAGACCATCGGGGGTAATTCGTTTCAGTAACAGAGTTATATTTTTCTTACTTGGGTTCTAAGGAAACTTTATTCAAATACCTACTTTTCTGGATTGGGTACTATAAAGCTTCCTACACAAGTTGATATCACTCTAAGCAAAATTAAAATGTGAAAAATCGGCATTTACACAGCAGATTTGGAATGCAGAAATTCTCTACTCTGATCCCATCACCTCCTACCCTTCCCGCTGAATCATCAGAACTTCAGGCCATTTCCTGGCACTCTGACCACACACGGCCATTGCCACTCTCCCAGTCTATCAGTCACCAGCCATCTAGACTGTCCGTCATTTCCAGCCTGAACCCTAGGGTTGTTCGTTTCATTTCTGTCCTCCTGGACCTTAGAGTCCTCTGATCATGCTCCTTGTGCCTCTTCACAGCCCTGGACCAGCCCCACCACCCATTGATCAGAACATTCAGCACCTAATTCTACTGAATGGATCCCCAAGAAACCCTTGACTTTAACCAAGGCCTCTTCACTTTTTGGCAGTCCATTTATTCATTCGTTTTTGAAGCCTTATTGCATTTTTCTAAACCAGCACTATTTAATAGGAATATAAGCCACAAATATAAATATTCTAATAGCCACATTAAAAAGAAGAAACAGGTAAAATTCATTTTGATTATATATTGTATTAATAGATCAAAAGTATTAGCCTTTCAACATACCAATACAAAAAGCATTAATGAGATATTTTACATCCTTTTTTGTACTAAGTCTAAGATCCAGTATGTAGTTGACACTACAGAACATCTCATTTGGGACTAGCCCCGTTTCACACACCCAGTAGCCTTATGTGACTCATTGCTACTGTACTGGACAATGCAGGCCTTGACTTTTCGTACCCTCTTCAAGTCCCACCATTAATCTCCTTAGTCTCAGGAACCTCATGACTCATTTTCCAGGGAAAATTCAAGTTAATTTCCCTCACTATATTATTTTACCACTTGAGGTTATTTCTGTTCCACCTCAACACATATCTGTGGCCACACCTATAACTTCCCAAAATGTCCTTCCGTCTTTACCTCTTTTCTTCTTCCTCCTTTGAAAACAACTGTGATTAATCCCATTTTTTCCTTCCTTCGTGGAGACTTTGCTTCAGCAAATCTGTTTTCCAAAATCTTCACCCCTCCCTTCCCACTAACATTCCTGGGTTTTGCTCCACCTAAAGGTTTACTTGTTGCTACTACTCCCCAAACTACCATCTTCTTTATTACTTTGAACTTCCCCCCACCCAGCCCCTTACAATAAGGCTTCCATCCCCACTACTCCTAACACTGCCCCCTGCAAAGTTATGAATGACCTTCCTTTAAGTCTCTAAATCCAGTGGTCTTTTCTACATTTCCATTTCCTTATTATGTCTACAGCATTCCACACTGTAGCTTACTTACCCGTTTCTTCTGGGAAATGTCCTTCTCCTTAGCTGCCATAACCTACACTATTGTGGTGTCCTTTCTAACAGGTGGACCTCTCTTTTCTATGGACCCACTTATTCCTTTGGTTTCATCCTAGACTGCATCCCTTAGCCTTCACTCCATTGGAGATTTCCTCCACTCTCATGGCTGCAGTCATATCCACGTAGAATACACCCAAAAGTAAATATTCAGCCTCCTGTACTAAATTTTAGCCCTGCATTTCCAATGGCCTACTGTACATATTCATCTGAATATCATTGGATATATGATATTAAGGACCATGTTAACTCAGGGCTACTGTGACAGAGTCTAAAGAGCAAATCATTTAACTTCTAAGCATTTAAAACAATTAGTAGTGTGTGCAGTTGTCAGCCTCATTTCATCTCTGATCTCATCTCTGCCCCAGGCTGTGTCAGAATGCCCTGCTTAGATGTCATCATGTCAGAATCCGGAGATTTAAAGACAAGTGTCAGTTTTTCCCCAAACCAGTTCACCCTCAGATTTCCTGTTTTTGGCAGTGATACTAATTACTCAATCACCCAGCTTTGAAATGTTGTTTTCACCCTTGATTAGCTCTTCCTCGTTTCTCCCACAGTTAGTCACCATTCTTGTCAACTAATCCTTTGTAATATTTCCTTTTATCCACCCCATCTCCTTAACAAATTGTCTGCCACACTCACATTCCACCCCACATCCTCTTTCTACGTCGATTCTAGTACTATCTCTTCCGCAAATTCATCTTTTGCCACCTACAACAGTACAAGATGTGTTGGCATTGAGACAACATTTGTTAAAAGATTGTTCAATCTTCTCAGCTAGACCTAAAGTTCCTTAAAAGCAGGATCCAAATTTTATGATTTCTTCATTCCTATGCTTACTTAGATAATAGGTGATCAATAACTTTTTAATACTGAAATGACTTTTTACCCAAAGAAATTTCTCTTTAAATATCTAGTTCTAAAAGCAGTTTTAAATATAATCAGATTTCCCTAAACTAATTTTACATAACTTTTGGGGACATTTAACATGTAATGTGAGAGAGGCAACTATTTTGTTTTGGAAAAAGCATCAGAATTACGGTTTGATCCTGATTCTCCTATTAACTAGCCAAGA
Organism: Macaca mulatta; assembly: GCF_049350105.2. Classification (NCBI taxonomy): domain Eukaryota; kingdom Metazoa; phylum Chordata; class Mammalia; order Primates; family Cercopithecidae; genus Macaca; species Macaca mulatta. The sequence goes on along the minus strand of NC_133412.1, from coordinate 132,739,567 downwards.
TACAAGAGTAACCGCCCAAGGGGTTCACCTTGCCTGCTGCCTAGACAGCTGATTCATCAAGACAGGGGAATTACAATAGAGAAAGAGTAATTCAAATTAGTCTCTCGGAGCATTCAGGGAGCCGAGTTTTTAAGGATAACTTTGTGGGTTGGGGGAAGTCAGTGAGCCAGAAGTGCTGATTGCTCAGGGATGAAATCATAGGGAGTCAAAGCTGTCTTCTTGTGCTCAGTCAGTTCCTGGGTAGGGGCCACAAGATCAGATGAGCCAGTTTATTGATCTAGGTGGGGCCAGCTGATCCATCAAGTGCAGGGTCTACAAAATATCTCAAGCACTGATCTTAGGAGCAGTTTAGGGAGGGTCAGAATCTTGTAGCCTCCAGCTGCATGACTCCTAAACCACAATTTCTCATCTTATGGCTAATGTTAGTCTTACAAAGGCAATCTAGTTCCCAGGCAAGAAGGAGGTCTGCTTTGGGAAAGGGCTGTTACCATCTTGGTTTAAACTATAAACTAAGTTTCTTCCAGAGTTAGTTCAGCCTACACCCAGGAATGAACAAAGACAGCCTGGAGTTTAGAAGCAAGATGGAGTTAGTTAAGTTAGATCTCTTTCGCTGTCTCGGTCATAATTTTGCAAAGGTGGTTTCAATCCTTCCCTTTGGGTTTTATAACACCTTAATCTTAAGGAGTAGGCTGTGAAGATGGGAAAAGGCCATCGACTGCTCTGGCTTCTTCCTGCTGACAGGGGATGAGTGGGAATGGGAGTGAACCCCAAGGTGAGAAGAGTGGAACTGCTTTGCAACTATCTGAGTGTATTCATATAGGCCTGGCTGGGATTTCAAGGCTTGCGTGGCAAAAACAGTACTCTTATTTATAGTTTGACTACAGTGTTTAAGTGAACAGCCTAGTATAAGGTAAATAATGAGTTCTAAGATGAGGAGTACAATTCCCAGTTTTAAAAGCAAAGATTTGAAAGGGTTAGTTTGGGGACTTCTAACCCACAATGAATTTAGAATTTAGTTTAAACTGCAGGAAAAAAACTCAAGAACAGCTAACAACAGTGTATTATAGTTTTTCTTTTGAAGTATAATTTTTCTCTCTCATCACCATTTTTATTAAAAACAAATTATGAGAGAAATGATTTTGTTTATAAATTTTACTCTTACTGTACTTGGCCTGATTATTTGCATAAAGTACAACAAGAGTAATTATTTTTCATGTAGGCTTTTTTAATTGGCTTTGATAGAACTCTGTTCCATGAAGAACTTTAGATAATACTTTTTAAAAGCCAAGCCCAGCAATAGGTTTGTACCCTTTAATACCTATGAGGTGGGAAAAATTCCTCTTCTCTTGAGGTCCCAAGATAACTTGGGGTTCCTGGGCCTGTTATAAAATGACATTCTTTACTTACCACAGGTCAGGAACCTTGTACAGGGACTCTGTGGACAAGGTATGAGACCAGATTCCCCAACGGGCTTTAATTGGCTTTATAAGTCAACTTTGATTCTTTAAAGGAAGCATGCCGTTCCAGTTAAAGCCTTGGTAAAATAACCAGTTTCTCCATTTGTGTCCTGTTAGAAAAGAAAACAGATTCTTATTACACTTATGCAATTAACTATACTTCCATAAATTGATAATATTCACAAATAGTTTCCAAATTTTGGAGAAATTAGGTAGAGAGGAACAAATGTGCTCCAAATTTTGTTTACAGGAGTATATTTTACTCACTTGTTAAAAGTTGCAAATAGCTCAAAAGAAATAGGTTCTCGTGACTCTGAAAACAAAAGGTTTAGCAATGTTTAACACATTAACTTTCCATGAGACCCTTAAACGTTTGTTATTTTCCTCTCTTTCAATAGCACAATTTTTAAAGTTATTTGAGACTACACTTAAGAGTCTTATATCTAATTATAAACTGCCTTTTGAAAAGAATCAAAGCAAGACAAAATGTCTGTGGATGACAAAAGTCTATAGCCACTATTAAAGCTACAATTAACTATGTATTTTGGTTACTTCTGTGGCATACAACAATTTTACATAACAATTATAATTATTAATAATGTACACTAAATTATATCAACATTAGAGAAGTTTCCCATAATTTTGCAACACATACTAATAACATTTAAATAAATAAAGTCCAAAGTAAACCAAGCACCACTTACTCTTCTATTTGAAACATTTTCCTCTATTTTAATGTTACAATCTCCAGCATTATTAATTAGAATCCTGAATTTAAGAGCACCTGTTAAATTTGATAGCTGATTATGAAACAATTTTTACCAAAATGAGACAATTGTCTGTGGATGATAAAAATATTTTAAGGCAGCCACAGTTAAAGACACGATTGACAAGAAAATTTGTTACCTCTGAGGCACACAGTCTGTTAACATAATAATTATGATGATTACTGATAACATATACTAAGTTATATTAGAATTATAGGAGTTTTACATAGTTTCAGAGCATATACCAATAACACATTTTCACAAATATAGACTAAAGAAAGCCAAACACCATTTCATATTTGACAGTGCTTTCTGTATGATTTTTGTACTAAATAACCCAAATGTTATTTTTGGATTTTAGAGGACCTAATATCTAAAATATTAGGTTAAAAAAGAGACATAATTTATAATTTGATGTTGGAAAGTTTGTTAAATATCAAAGGTTTAAAACGCTGGTTATCACAAATTAGAATCCCAGGTTATCATAAGTAATTCATTTGGCCAAAATGATAACTCCAAAAAATTCTTTAAAAAAGAAAAACCTGGCCGGGCGCGGTGGCTCAAGCCTGTAATCCCAGCACTTTGGGAGGCCGAGACGGGCGGATCACAAGGCCAGGAGATCGAGACCATCCTGGCTAACACGGTGAAACCCCGTCTCTACTAAAAAATACAAAAAACTAGCCGGGCGCCGTGGCAGGTGCCTGTAGTCCCAACTACTCGGGAGGCTGAGGCAGGAGAATGGCGTGAACCCGGGAGGCAGAGCTTGCAGTGAGCTGAGATCCGGCCACTGCACTCCAGCCTGGGCGGCAGAGCGAGACTCCGTCTCAAAAAAGAAAAAAGAAAAACCTTCACTCTGATAGAGGAGACTTAGCTTTCCAAACAACATGCAATGAAGATAGCATGAGGCCAATGAAATCCATCTCTTCTCTTCTTTCTTTCCTCCTTTTATTCCCTGCCATTTACCCAAAGGAGAAAACAAGACCCTTTTATTATCTTTTAACATTACATAAAAATCGTCTTTAAAAGAGAGAAAAACATATTTCATGTTTGCATTAGTGCACCATTAATGTTAAAGCTAGTGTTTTCAGATAAAATTTTGTATCTTTATTCAGTTTTAATTAGTTTGACCATAGGATAAGATTTTCACAAACCTTTTAGAACTTTTTACAATTTTCCATTAAACAGCAGATCAATTTTCTAAGAAAGCCCTATTATTCAGACACATGGGCCCAGATTCAGGCCCCACATCAGTATGATTTTGATGTTTTTTGTTGTTGTTGTTTTGCTTGTTTTGAGATGGAGTTTCACTCTTGTTGCCCAGGCTGGAGTGCAACGGTGCAATCTCTGCTCACCACAACCTCTGCCTCCCGGGTTCAAGTGATTTTCCTGCCTCAGCCTCCCGGGTAGCTGGGATCACAGGCATGTGCTACCATACTCGACTAATTTTGCATTTTTAGTAGAGATGGGGTTTCTCCACGTTGGTCAGGCTGGTCTCAAACTCCTGACCTCAGGTGATCTGCCAGCCTCGTCCTCCCAAAGTGCTGGGATTACAGGTATGAGCCGTCATGCACAGCTGATTTTAATGTTTGAATCTAAGGAAAAAAGCTAAATAATTTATTTTAAATATGAGCCAACTTGTTTATATCCACAGAATTTTTACAAGATTAACCCTTTACAAACCCTTTCATTTTGCTTAAGCCTTCAGTTTTGTTCTGTTACTCTTTTAGGTTCAGACAATTTTTAAAACCCTCTGAACTAGACAAAATTACATTCCCTTTAACAAAAGCTATATTCCCATGCCTTCTTAAAATCTTTTACCAAAAACGCATTCCCTACATACCTTGTATGTAAAACTGTTTCTTCAGTGGTCTCAACTTCATATTACAATGTTAACTCTTAGCAACTTTTATTTTTATTGAAAAACCTGATGAGAGATTTTAATTATGTACTAAGGGTGGGGCCTAGGACATCAGACAGAAACGAAGATAAGATCGGACTCCTTTTAGCGTAGCTAAAGGATATGGCTTTCCGTATGTCCCCAGGCCTTATCTATAATCTGCTCCAAAGTACGTAAATCGAACAATTTTCAAAAGTCAAAGAAACAGCTTGACCTTAAAGCATTTAGCAAATTTGATATTTGACCTTAATTTAGACCAAATGTCTACATTTTCAAGACATTTTATTTTGCCAATAATCTTTACAACTGTCTTTATTCCCAAAAGATTCCTAAAGTCACGTGAACAAAACGGCATTAAAGTTTCTATTTTTCTGACAAAATATTTGATTTAAGCACTTATGTTTCTAAGCCAATTAGAGCTTTTTTATATATAAACATACAACACATATAAATACACAGACAGGAGATTGAGCACTTGTGAAATTTTTCATTTGCCAGTTTCTTAATTGGATAACTGGCTTCAGGGTGGAGCCCTTGGAGGAGCAGGGCCAGGAAAACATGAATTTCCAGGGCCAAATAAGCAGCATATAAGCAGCTGAAGGCAAAGACAGATCCCCAAAATTAAGGGTGCCATTTTATACTGGATCCTGGATCCCCAAAAGGAGGAAAATACTCAGGAGAAGACAGCGCAATGCTTCTACCCTGCATTTTATTGCAAGGCAAGGCAAAGTCAATCAGCTCATTTTGTAATCAGCCCATCTCTCCTGGGAGTCTTATCTCCCAGTGGGGGGTGGTGGGGACCTTTTCTTATCTTCCAAGTTGCCAAGAGCATGCTTCTCTGATCCAAGTGTGCAAAGCATTAAGTATCCCTCTGTAACTACTATTAGCCATCCCTTATATTTCCTACCTAATTTTCATAATATGAAGTGATTTCTGATACCCCCAAAACTCAAAACCATCAGATAACACGATTCAAAACAGAGCAGAGCCTTTAATTTTGAGAGGGATTTATGTGCTTTTAATTCCTGGGGTTTTATGAGAAAAACAGAGGCTTTTTTTTCAAAAACAGGATCTGTGGTACCTCCTCTGTTTTTCCCAATGAGTCCCAGGCTACCAGAAGTTATCTCAGGGCCTCTCGTGTGTGCATTAAGAGGGGCAAGACAAAAAAAATGGAGAAAAGTAATACAGTCAACTGAGAAGAAAAAACCTTTTTCCAGAAAAACAAGTTCCAAGAAGAGAAAAACATAAAGGCTTTTTAAATATATTTATAGGCCGGGCGCGGTGGCTCACACCTGTAATCCCAGCACTTTGGGAGGCCGAGGCAGGTGGATCACAAGATCAGGAGTTCAAGATCAGTCTGGCCAACATGGTGAAACCCTGTCTCTACTACAAATACAAAAAATTATGCAGGCGTGGTTGCGCGCACCTATAGTCCTAGCTACTTGGGAGGCTGAGGCAAGAGAATCACTTGAACCCAGGAGACAGAAGTTGCAGTGAGCTGAGATCATGCCACTGCACTCCAGCCTGGGCGACAGAACGAGACTCCATGTCAAAAAATGATAAATAAATAAATAAATCTATAGCTTGTTTATCCACTTTTAATTAAGCTGACTTTGAACCATAGTGCTCTTTAAAAAAGAAATCCTTTCAAATCTCTTATTACCTGACATTAGCTACGCCAAGTAGCCAATATTTTTACCTTCTGAACTTTACCAAAGGTAACCTCCTCGGTGCTTCAAAGACGTGGTAAACAGTTTATTGTTTTACAAGATTTAGAATTTCCGCAAGGTAGTTCAAAGAAAGGAAAATTGAAGAGAGGAAATTAGAAGCTATGAATGGGGGGGAAAGAACTCAATAAATGGCAAAATTACACAAATAAACCAGAAAGGAATTATTCCAGAAGCCAACAATTGAACCCAGGCCACCATCAAAAGATAAAGCTGTAGCTACTGAGCTATGCAGCGTTGAGCAGCTTCTATTGCTTTTCCCAGAAGGAGCCTAGAGAAGCCAATTTCAGGCTTGGAAAGCTTTTAACTGCCCAAGAAAAATTTTTAGGACTAACTACGACATGAACCCCAAAATTCCTGTCCTCTGGATGGTGGAAACCAAAAGAAAGTATCCCCACCTGGTCACAAGGTTAAGCTCTTAAGGACACAAAACAAGACAGAGAAATTTTATACAGTATTGATTTCAGGGACCTGTAGCAAAGTTTGTTAACTGACCAGCCTGCCAAGCTGGCTTGAAAAGCAGGCTTATAGGGGTTGTAAACCCACATTCTATATCCTGCGATGTCCTTCTCTCCATTACAGAATACAGAAAGACAGATTTTTAGCACAAAGTACACAACATTTGCTACAGCCTAAGCCTAGTTTCACAAATCCTTTTTTCTATTAATCAAACCCTTGCAGAGAAGACCAATAGTTTACTGTTTTACCCAGATAGAGAGAGAGAGAGAGAGAGAGAGAGAGAGAGAGAGCAGAAACTTGGCTGGTAAGAATTTCTTACTCTTTTTGCTGGCATACCAGGTTTCTGGGTCCCCTTTCTCTGCAGCTTCCAGAAGAATGGAGTAGCTTCTGATTACCCTGCTCACTTGTGCTATAGCAGTGGGGTTCCAGCCACTTTACAAGAGAAAATCACCCTTTACTGTTTTATGGAACCACAGGCAAGATTCTTAATTTGCAAGATGCTGCCTAATAGGCTGCATGAGGAACCAAATTAACATTTTCCATCCTGGCAAAATACACATAACAAAACAGACATTAGTCACCTCTTCAGCACCCAGTATCAGCCTGGAAAAGCTCAAACTTTTTCCCTTTGGTCCCTGTTGTCTTTAATCCACTCCAGGTAAGGACAGATGACCTCCAAATGGTAATTCACAATGGGGTCTCTGGGCAAGGCAAAAAGCAGATAGTCACCCCAAGAAGCCTGTTGAGCCTTCTTTAGGGCTCATGGAATGTGACCAAATAAGGACGGTTCTCTGAGTTAGTCCTGCTGGATTTCCATCAGCAACCCCCTCTGAGATCCCTTCCACATATACAAACACACACAAAGAGGAGATGGACAGAAGACCTTCCAAATTAGATCCCTAACCAAGAACTCCAAGAGTATCCCTTCCAAACTATCCTCCTATTCTCTGTCTGAGAAACTTCCTTGAAATCTTCCTGATTGAGGAGAAGTCTCCCGAACCAGGACTCTTCATACTAGTTAGAAAGAACCAACTGAGACCCCCCCCCCCAGGAGCCAAACAGACACCCTGCAATGAGGCTACAGACACAGACACCCCATGGTGGAGCTAGAAACAGACACTCCACAATGGGGCTGCAGACACCCACCATAGGGCTACATTACCAGTCAGGAGAAGAGAGGAGGCATTGGCAGCACCTAGGTTACTCACCAATCTGGACAACCTGCAGTGGGGCTACAGACAGACACCCCATCATGGGACTACAGACACCCCATCATGGGACTACAGTCACGCTGTGATAAGACAACAGTTAAGGGACATCTCCACAGGACTATTTCTCCATTGCAATTAAACCCATGCACATTGGGTCAGCAGTGCCACACCAGTTGAAAGAATACCAGAGTCAGCCCCCAATCCAAGAGAACTAGGAGGCCACTTGGGCTGGCTTCTGGATCCATCACTGGAGGGGGGCCACTGAACCATAGGCAGGTAGCCACAAGAGCAATCCTGGATGAGCCCCCAAATTTGTAACCGCCCAAGGGGTTCACCTTGCCTGCTGTCTAGACAGAGCTAATTCATCAAGACAGGGGAATTGCAATAGAGAAAGAGTACTTCACACAGAGCCAGCTGTGTGGGAGAACTGAGTTTTATTATTACTCAAATCAGTCTCTCTGAGCATTCAGGGAGCCGAGTTTTTAAGGATAACTTTGTGGGTGGGGGAAAGCCAGTGAGCCAAGAGTGCTGATTGGTCAGAGATGAAATCATAGGGAGTCAAAGCTGTCTTCTTGTGTTCAGTCAGTTCCTGGGTGGGGGCCACAAGATCAGATGAGCCAGTTTATTGATCTGAGTGGGACCAGCTTATCCATCAAGTGCAGGGTCTGCAAAATATCTCAAGCACTGATCTTAGGAGCAGTTTAGGGAGGGTCAGAATCTTGTAGCCTCCTGCTGCATGACTCTTAAACCATAATTTCTCATCTTATGGCTAATGTTAGTCCTAAAAGGCAATCTAGTTCCCAGACAAGAAGGAAGTGCACTTTAGGAAAGGGCTGTTACCATCTTTGTTTAAACTATAAACTAAATTTCACCTAAAGTTAGTTGAGCCTATGCCTAGGAATGAACAAGGACAGCTTGGAGGTTAGAAGCAAGATAGAGTTAGTTAGATTAGATCTCATTCACTGTCTCAGACATAATTTTGCAAACGTGGTTTTACAAGTTTCTAAAGGTTTAGTTTCCTCACCTGTTACATACCTATATAATGGAGTTTATTTTGAGGTTTCAGTGAGATAACATATGAAAGTGCTTTGAACATTTCAAAATCAATGTAAATAGATAATTTTGTTACAAAGTATCCAGAATCAACAGCCTATTGTTTCAAGATAACAGTCCTTTTGTTAACCTCCTTCTTAGAAACCTCCTGCAATCTTAGCAAGCAATTGAAAAACCTGCTAAGAGATGACTCTACACCAAACTCATGTTACTTAGCTAATGCTTTCTGCCCACAGTTTCTTCAAGGAAAGTCCATGAAGTGCCTGGCATTCACAGACTTCTTGAGCAGGTGGCCTCGTGGTTGGAGATTTAGGAGGCTTCCCTAGAGGGCATGCCATTTCTACCAGGTATAAAACAATTCATTCAGAGGGGATTCACTTGAAAATAGCAAATTTTATCTTCTCTTTGTCTGAAAACTCCTTTCAGGCTCTTCTGAGCCCCTTCACATCTCACAAGTGGGTAAGCATCTTCCTTCACACTAAGGAGTGCCCCCTTCAGCACACATCATGCTGTCTTATAATGTATTTGTTTCCAAATGTGTATGGGCCTCATAAAACAGATTACCATTTATTTCTTATCCATTTGTGTGAGTGTGTGTTTGTTTTGTATAATTCACTTATTTTTATATCCCCACCACCCAGCACAAAGCCTGGCACTTAGTTCCTGCTCAATAGATGAAAACAGATGTGTAAGAGGTAACATTTCAGTTAGTGGTGGATGCTTTAGTTTCCTTTTAATTCCCCTTTACCCCTCCCCTGCACAAAGAGAGTGAATACCTGGAGGCCCTGGACCCTCAAAGACCTTCAGCCCTGCTGCCCAGGCTTTAGACCTTTAGCCTAGGCTTATCCCAATTTATTTTCCCCAATCCATTCAACCCAGGAGCCGCTGGGCTTCTGTGGAGAGCCCCTGTTCTCCCACTCTGCCCTCTACTCTCAGAGTTCCAGGGTTTATTGCAGATTATGTCTTCCAAAAGATCCCTCTTCCCCACCTGAAAAGGATTATAGCTTTTGGTGCTTCATTCTAAACAAACTCTTCTAAAAGAAAAATCATTTGGTGAACTCATTCATATTTTGTTGTTAAGGACAAGCAAATCTTTAGTGCATTATTCTATTCTAGCATCTTTGCATTTTAAAAAAAAAAAGATGGTAACAATTACTTTGAGGATGGAAAACGGTTAGGCCAAAGGAATGAATTTGTAATGGTCAGTGTCACTGGGGTTGGGATAGGGAGAAGAGAGAGGCTTTAGAGCACAGTCCCTTTTTTATTTTTTATTTTTGCCTCTGGAAACCTGTTTGTAGGACCAGTCCTACTCAGAAGAGAAAAAAATATGTTTCATCCCCAAAACATGCTTGTGAGCCTCTTCTCTATTTCCTAAATGGCAGAACTGTTATAGAGGAAAGGGAACAAATTTTGCCCAACAAAGGTCTGCCTACTGGAGTCTTTCTGAGTTAATGTCCCTGATGGACCAGATAGTGGTGGTGGGTGGGGAGTTTGTGGGGAGTGAATTCTCTCTCCGGCTTCAGATTACTGGGACTATCCTCAGCCTGTTATGAAAGAGACTCTTTTAGACCTGATTTATTCTCCAGCCAGCCTGAGGTAAGTCTGTGGGCAAAGAGAGGGTTAGTACTTTACTCTCCAAAAATTCCTTACGTAACCTCTATTGCCTTGCATTGTCATGAGGGTGTGTGACTTTTTCGATACTTTTCTTTCAAGGTAATTACACAACCATGTAAGATGGGAGTAGCTCCCTGCTCTCTTCAACCTGGTCACTTCTATCTTCCTATAAGCAAATGACTGGAGTCTAATTCTGTAAACCAGGTGTCTGCAGGTACACTGCAGGTGAAGCTGGCAGTACAAAGCACTACCACTTACATTTGGTTGTGAGATGGGAATTTTGCATCTTATTTCTCTTCCTTAAAATTGATTGGCATAACATTCTATAAAAACCATTTGTCACATGCCCAGTTGGAGAATAAATTCGCATAGTTAAATAAGGGTTTTATGCTTTTTTTTAATATCCTGGGACTGGCATGTTTAAAGTATTTCCATTTTGCATGACATTTGAAGCACTATAACTACCTTTTTACCTATAACTATTTTTTGTTTCTAAGTTGAAAGAGGGTAATAACTGAATGATGGATGCAATGTAGATTTTAAAGCCTGCATTTCAGATTTTTAAATCACAGAATGTAAGCAACAAACCATGTTGAACAAAATGGTTTAATCCACATGTCAGCTCCAGGGTCTCTTTTTTTTCTTTTGTTTTTTGTTTTTGTTTTTGTTTTTGTTTTGAGACAGAGTCTCACCCTGTCACCCAGGCTGGAGTTCAGTGGAGTGAAGTGGTACTTCCAGAGTCCTCTATATTTTCAAGTTTGTTTCAAAGCCACATAATTCAGGCCACTGTATGGCTGGTGTAGCCCATGGAGCTACACCCGTCGCAATATGGTCAATGGAGATTCAATAGTCTTTTCTTATATGTGAATTTGTGAATTATCCTCAAGGGTGGAAAAGATTCTTCCAAACCAAAGTAGAATGACAGTAAGTGCCCTTGGCATAGCCATGTGTCTGCTCACTTTTGTTTAGGAATCCAGATGCCAGGTAAGAACCCACAGCAACCACAGCTTGGTGGAGTGAGCCACAGTGGTTCATGTGATGGCACTGCGGGAGCTCAGCCGGGTGTGTTTTGTGTCTCCTTCTGCAGCTATTGACCTGCTGTACTGGCGGGACATCAAGCAGACGGGCATCGTGTTTGGGAGTTTCCTGCTGCTGCTCTTTTCCCTGACCCAGTTCAGTGTGGTGAGCGTCGTGGCCTACCTGGCCCTGGCCGCACTCTCAGCCACCATCAGTTTCCGCATCTACAAATCTGTTTTGCAAGCTGTGCAGAAAACCGACGAGGGCCACCCTTTCAAGTGAGTGCCTCGGCTGAGGAACCCTCACCCCGTGACCAGGGGCTTTTCCCCTCACCTCTATTTCAGCTCACAGGTGCACTTGAGTCATGTTTCTCTGAGACCCAAAAGACCTCTTAGAGTCTCCCCTAACACCCTGTCTTTGAATATCTAACATTTCTGGTGAATTTCTGAAACAAACTCAATTATTCTTATTCCAATACTTATTGCTTTGTTGAGTTTTTATATGTATTTACTACTAACAGTAATCATAATCCAACAATTACTTAATCCTCTCAGCAATGTGAGAAAGGCACAGCAGGCATTTTCATCCCTATTTACAGGTGGGAACACTGAGGTTCTGAGAAGTGACGTGACATGCTCAAGGCCAGGTGGCCAGTAAATAGCACGAAACCAGAACTAGGGTATTTGGGTCTTTATTTCCATGCTCTCTCTAGAAGTTTAACACCAAAGGGCCAACCTTCTGGCGGGGGTGCAGGGTTCATGAACAGTCTTCTCATGTATCCTCCTCTACATTTTTATACTGGGGAACCCGATTTGAATGCACATTGAAGAGGAGGAAATACAAAAATAAAAGGGCAATTTACTAACTAAGAGGATATATGACATGTTTCAGAGGGAGGTGTTAGCACTGCCAGCTGCTATAACAAAATACCATAGACAGAGTGCCTTATAAACAACAGAAATCTATTTCTCACAGTTCTGGAAGCTGGGAAATCCAAGATCAAGATGCCAGCAGGGTAGGGTTCTGTTGAGGGCCCTCATCTGGGTTGCAGATTGCCAGGTCCTCACTGTGTCCTCACTTTTACTGTGAGACAGAGTGAACAAGCTCCCTTGGGCCTCTTTTCTAAAGGCACTAATCCCATTTATGAGGGGTGTCTGCTTATGATCTAATCACCTCCCCAAGCCCCCACCTGTTAACACTATCACATTGGAGGTTAAGATTTCAACATGAATTTGGGGAAGACACATTCAGTCCGTAACTCTCCTGAAAACTCAAGGCAAATACTGCTTTACTCTTTTTAATCTCAATTCACAGAGTTAAGTAAGCACTTAAAGCACTCCAGAAATATCCACTAGGTAGATAACAGGTGCTCTCTTAAAGCAGAGGGAAGGCAAGAAAGGAGAGAGGAAGGATGGACATTTGTAGAGGAGCTGGTCAAGCAGAGGAGGCTTAAGCTGGGATGATTTTTATATATTTGTATTTTACGTGTTTTTCCCACTCAAGAGTTACATTTAACCATTTGAACTAATGAAAAATGTCATTACTAAAAACACCACTCAGTAGAATCCATGAGTATTTTAATATGGCCTGGGTCACTTGAGTTTTCAGTGCTCTTTCTATAAACCCGGAAGTAAAGCCCAGAATTTAAACTTGAATTCTTAGAGTTCTGATGAGGAACAGTTGGCAGCTAGGATTTGGGGCTATCTCAACTACTTAAAAAAAGATAATTTATCTCCATGAAGTCATGTATGCAGAATTCAGCAAAAGAGCTGGTTTGACACTGATTTCTTTCTCTGGTCCCAGCTGGTTTCTCTGAATTTTCAGCCCACCCATGCTGTGTCTTAGGTAGCCAGAAACAGTCACAATGCTCCACTGAGAACCATGCTTTCTGTGTTCCCAGTGCACTGGAAGCAGGTGTGTATGGTGCCCTGTGGCCCTCACTGGCTGGCATAACCCCCCAGAGATGACACCCGCCCTCACCCTCAGAGTAAGAGTAGGAACGCTTAGCTGTTACTGGGGTTTGGAAGCCTGTCTCATGATTCCCTCTGATGGAATTCTCTGTGGGGATGGTTTGTTGACAGGGCCTACTTGGAGCTTGAGATCACCCTTTCTCAGGAGCAGATTCAGAAGTACACGGACTGCCTGCAGTTCTACGTGAACAGCACACTGAAGGAACTGAGGAGGCTCTTCCTTGTCCAGGACCTGGTGGATTCCTTAAAAGTATAGTTGCTTAAACTGTTCACTTTACAGTCTTGACTGTTATTTTCCCTAAAGGTGTAATATTATAAACTGCTACCTCAAGAAGAATAAAAAGCAAGTGCTAATTATATTCTAGAGTCAGAAGACCTCCAGTTGTATGGCACCATGAACCAGTCTAATCCCTTCATTGCACCAGTGATGAAAATGTGGCTCAGACATTTGTCCAGGGTTGCCCAGTGAGTCACTGGCAGAGCTGGAATCAAACCCAGGTCACATAGCTTCTAGCTCTATAGTCTTTAAAACACACCGGATTCTCTCCTTAAACCATTTTTAGCTCCTCCGACAATTTCCCAAAATGAATATTGAGATTAAAAATCTAGATAGGGAATGCGAAAACCATATATACTTTTGCACTGAAGGAAACTCTAGATTCTACTAATATTAATAGTAAGACCTCCAAGTGTGCTTACATAGTTACAGCTGTGAGGCTGAGCCATCTGAAGGGTAGAGGTATGCCCAGCCCTTCACTTGATAAGGATCAGGGGCACCTGGGGCTCTCACTGAATTTGCTGGGTTCCTTTGAACAAGTTGCTTTGGCCTCCTGGTGACTTACATGTAGAATCAAAGTTAGTCAATTGTGATTCGGCACGGCCATAAGCAGAGCTGGGGAAGCCTAGGCAAGGTAGTTGTAAAGTTTCTGTACTCCCACAGCACTTCATACACACCCTGGCAGGCGCTTGTACTGGGAGCTGTCTGGTAACTGTTCAAAGAAGGGCAGAAGAAAAAGTGAAAAATGTGGTCTTGACCCTCAAAATGCCTGACTGGAATAATGACTTGCCATATAATGACTGAAGAGAGATACCAGGGCAATTGTAATTACTTACCTTAGTGCTTTTAAGGCCATGGTTGTATTTGTAATGTAAAAATTGTGGGCCAGAACAGGGGTCAGCAAACCTTGTCCATAAAGAGACAGATGGTAGATATTTTAGGCTTTGCAAGCCACACCATCTGTGGTACCTTTTCAACTTTGCTATTGTAGCACAAAAGCAGAAAAAGACAGTACAAAAAGGAAGGGCTTGACTGTGTGCCCATAGACTTCTGAACACTGAAAATTTGATTCAATATCATTTCATATGTTAGAAAATATGACTCTTGTTTTGATTTTATTTGAACATTTAAAAATGTAGAAACCTTTATTAACTCGTGGGCCTATGCAAATACAGGTCAAGGGCCATAGCTTGCTGACCCCTGGCCTAGATTATTTCCTTGAGTCCCTCAAACCTTATAACAAAGTGATCCAAAGGGTTCCAAGAGAACTAAGGACTGGATCCCCTTTCATTGATTCTGCGATGAGCTTTCAACGCCTATCATTGACTATTGAAATCATGATGTACTCTGACTCAAATTCAAATTCTAAGTAAAAGTCAATGATATGAGACTCTTACTTGTCAGGAAGGGTTTTAGGAGCACTGATAATGCTTTCGTTCTTCAGTTTGCAGTCCTGATGTGGCTCCTGACCTACGTTGGCGCTCTCTTCAATGGCCTGACCCTGCTGCTCATGGGTAAGAGCAGATGAGAGTGTATATGCCTTCCTTCACACCCTCTGTGAAAACGCTGCTTCCTAGGCTCTAAGCTTTTTGTTTGTTTAAAGAGATTCCTAGGAACAAATGCCAGAGATCCCTGCGTGCAGAGCACTTCTCTTACCATCATAGTTCAATTAAAGAGTGTAATATATATTATACACTAATAATGAATTCCTAAGTCTAAAGGGTTTTTTTTCTTCAAATGTAACTGGCTTCTTTTTGGCTTATTTTATTTTTATATATATATATATATGTATGTATGTATGTATTTGGATCTGTTTACAGTGGCAGCTATGGATAGAGATTCATTTTCATCTTGGGAGGGGAGAGTTTATCCTAATTCTAGGAATAATTACAAAATACCTGTACAGGGCTCAGTGTCATTTTATTTTCCCTATGAACTGCCCTGTCATCTTTTATCTAGAATGCTGGATATTGCTTTTCAAAATAGGAAATAAAAAATAAAATGCTGAATATTCCAAATAATTCTATAATATCATATAACCATATTAAAATGTGTCTATACATGTATTCTTATTGATAACTCAGAATTTAATACTATATTTGTTTTTCATCCCAGCTGTGGTTTCAATGTTTACTCTACCTGTAGTGTATGTTAAGCACCAGGTAAGTTCTATGTGATGTCAAACAATGACATTAAATTTTCACCTCATCATCTTTGGATGTGCTCATTATTTTTTTTTCTTTGTGTAGGCACAGATTGACCAATATCTGGGACTTGTGAGGACTCACATAAATGCTGTTGTGGCAAAGTAAGTCACATAGTGCAATGCATAAAAAGAGAGACTCATGGATTAGGGTAGGGGTAATGAGAAGATAGTAAAATGATAGATTGATTTATGATCATTCACTTACTGGAGTCATATATTCATTCTCTTCTCAATTATATTATTTTAGAAAATAAGCATAAGATTTTTAACTCTCAATTAAATAAAACCGAGTAGTTTATTTCAGGTTTCATAGTAAGTTTTAATGAATGAATGATATTAACCTCTAAGGACTGGCCCATGTACAAGAACAAGATGCACTGGAGGAAAGAAGGAAACTTGATTCAAAAAAGTAAAATTAACAGTTTAATTCAAATAAAAACAATTAAGTTAACATTTTTAATCTTTTAAACAATGAATAGCCCTAATTTTTAAAATCATTAAAATTACTTTTAAAACTTTGAATTATTTTTAAAACTTTAAAATACATAAAATGTTTGCCAACTAAGTACATCACAGCATTTTAACTCAACAACTGTGTGTATGTGTGTAATACCACTGCTTTTTAAACCTGAGTCTTAAGCCTTACTTTATGGCTCCCTTATATATTAGGAGACAGAGATTTCAGTTTTACATCTCCACAGCTAACGTGGTCATTAAACTTAGGAGTTTTCCCTAATTCTTACATACTATTTTTAGGTATATAGTCAACTAAAGTGATAGCTCTTATATTGAATTTTTATTCAATATTTTATTTTATTAAAAAGCTAGCCTAATCTTTAGCTACAAATATATGTCACCAAAGGACTAGACTTTTTCACAAAAACTCTATCTAATTATCTGATAATAATGTGGCTGGACCTAGGTGAGGGTCAGATTTAGAGAGAGGCATTTTAGGTAATTAAAGATGTGTAATAACAAAATAAGAAAGGCTAATCACATTAAAGTTCCTCTGCTATTAGATTATATGTGATGTGCTTCAGTTCTCTCTGAAGTTTATAAACTTGTTTTTTACTGTGTATTATTTACATTTTTCCTCTTAAAGTCATTGGGAACTCATAGGATTCTATGTTGAATTTGGATCTTTGAGAGATCTGCGACACATTTCAAAATCCCTGAACTTATGAGCTTGGACCCAGGTGTAACCAATACCTAATGAAAATCAACACATTAAGCATAAAATAATCATTTTATGTTGTATTAAGAAATGGTAGCATAGCACAGTATGAGACTTGGTGGTACCCAAACCTGAGGAGCCTGTTTAAAAATATGAATTCTAAGACTCCACACAGACCTATAGAATTAAAATTTCTAGGATTGGTAATCTGGAATTTATATTTTAATGAACTCTCCAGGTGACTTTTTGGCAGCTAGAACTGTGTTCATAAACTATAGCAAAGAACACCAGAATAGGAGTTCGGAAACTGGAAGACAGAAGTTCTAGACCTACGTTGTCTAATACTTAGTTTGGGGATCACAAATCATACCTATTACTTTTTCAATTGGTTTGTTGGTTTAGTCCAAAAACAGGAGAGTACCTGTTATGTTCTGGACACTTCATATGACAGGTACAGAGGGTATAAAGATAAATGAAATGATCTCAGCCCTAAAAGAGCTCTTAGCCCAGTGGTGCAGACAAAATTATACAGAAATAATTATAATAAAATATAATAAGTACAATAAGTACAGTAGAGCTATATGAAATACTAAAGTTGGAGAGATGAGGAAACAATTGTTCCTTCCTGGACGGGATAGTGGAAAACCATTAAGATAAGGTGGCATTCGACCTGGGCCTTGAAGGATGGGTAAACAATCATTACGTGGATGATAAGGGGAAAGACGTTGCAAGAGGAAGAGGTAATAAAGCAAAGACAGACAAGCATGAAAATGTAAGTCTCTCCCCTCTCCAGGTTAGACTACATCCTTTCCTGGAAAGAATGTAGGAAGAGAGGCTGAGGCCAGGTGGTGAATGCTCTGTGGAGTTGTGACTCCAACCCAGCAGAAAATGGCCAGCCCTTGATGTTTTTAAGCAGGGGATTGAGGTCATCAGTTTTTTAAAGATCACTATGGCAGTCTAGTGAGAAAATAATTGGAGAGGGGAGAGACTAGAGATGTGGCCATCAGCTAGGAGGTTATCATAATTCAAACAAAAGTGACAAGGGCATGGCCTGGTTAAAATGGAGGAAAAAGAGAGACGGCAGAGAATATAAAGTATATACAATGTGCTTGTTAAGTTACATTTGGAAATCAATGCTGTGAAAAAGAATGGAAAGGAAATGTTAGCTATGACTAATATGGCTTCTGTAATTGAGCTTCAGGCAGAGTTGGCTCTTAACTTCCTGGTAGCTAGGACAAAAAGAGAAACTAGGCAAGTTACATGGTTCTTCCTATCTATCAGAAAGGAGGAAATAACAATTCTTCAAAATAACCTGTTTTGCCTGGCACTACATTTTGAAGGAAATTTATTGGTGGGTTCTTAACTCTAAGGCCTCTTCAAACTCTGAAATTCTAATTCTACCTTAGAATAATTCCAGTGAAATAACTTACACCATTTTAGTGGAACAGTTAAGAACATGATTGTTAGAATCAGATAGACTGAGTCCATTTCTGGCATTTTTAGCTGTATGAGCTCATCATAAATGTTATTTGACTCTATGAGCCTATTTCCTTATCTGTAAATTGGAATTGTGAATACCTCACAGGGTTCTTGATGATCAAATGAGGTAATGTCTGTAAAGTATTCTTACTTAGATGTTGGAAACCCTCATTGTCATCATCATCATCCTGTTACTGCTTAGAGATCAGTTCATGGGGCTTGGAGGTAGAGGACAGTCCCAGACTGGGCCAGTAGACCCCAGGACCACCCTGTCCTCCATACTGAGTGACCCTGTCTAGGTCATTTCACCTTTGTTTGTCTCAGTTTTCCAGCTTAAAATGGGGGTTAATAATACATAATAACACTTCTTAGAGTTTTGAAAATAAGGAAAAATGCCTCAAATTTCAAAAGGCAAAATAAACACTGTAGAGAAAATTAAAGCTTTGAGTAAGTGAGACCATAATAAGAAATCTGCTTTAAGTGAATACAATTCCCTATGTCTAGGTGAGTTATATTTTAGATGAAAAAATAGCTTGTAATTTTACCTAGAAGCCCTCTTGGTGACCTTTGATAAATCTCATGGAATAAAGGACATCCTGAAAACTAAAATTGGAAAGGAGCTGTCATGATCTTCAAATGAGAAGAAAGATTCTAGATGTTATATTTGATAAATTGAAGGCCTGATTTCAAGCAAAAATCCAGAATGAATTAGTAAAACTGTAGATATTCAGAACAGATCATTGTATGTTCACTAGACCCTGAGATGAAATGGACTTCCCTAGCCAGTGAGTATTCTGATTTTAGTGCGGGTAGTCAACAAGTCTTCTTGGTGTCCTTGTGGAAAAACATGGAGATGTATGATCCAGATGACAGCACAGGTGGTAGAATTCTAGAAGGTTGAAATAGTAGACCCTAAAGATGTTCATTAAGCCATCAAATATGTGTCTGGAGCAAGGTATGTGACACACGGCTCTGCCTTTGATCCCATTATTTTCAACCCCATTACTTCTCATGACTATGTGAGGACAAATCAATTATCTTTGTCAAAGTTCCAGATGATGTACAGTTTGAAGCCAAAGCAAATTCAGAAGATGGCAAGCTCAAGATTCAAAATGAATCAAGGGATCTTGAGTAAACAAGAATGCTGAATTGAAATCAATAAAATGAAATTAATAAGGAAAGTAAAGTCCTACATTTAGGTTTCTAAAAAGTCAACTTACAGCTATAGAATGCGGGGAGGGATAGATGAGAGAGGGTAACAATAAGTGTGTATGTGAAAAATACCTCAGGGGTTTTTAATTGCTTGATTGGTCACAGCCAAATGTGAGTCAATGATGTGCTGAAGCATCTTTAAAAAATCAATGCAAGTTGAGTTGTTATTAGTAGGAGTACAAAGTCTAAATCAACAGAGGCAACAGTCATATTATATTCCACATTAGCCATCCCATATCTGTGTTCAGTTTCAGGGTTGGACATTTTAACAGATGCATTAATACATTGGAGTAATGCCCCAAAGATGACCAGGGTATTAGAAATGTGATAGTTAATGGGCAGTGAAGAGTAAACTTTGCTGGGGATGATTACCCTGGAAAAGAGATGACTTTAAAAGGACACCATAGCCATTCTCAAATACTTGGAGGTCTAACATTGTAAAAAGAGTAGGATTTCTCTTTTTCTCTCAAGAGCACTGAATGGAAATTTTAGAAGTTCTGAGATTTGATTGAAATATGGGGGAAAGAGTAATGATTAGAGTTGCCATCTGCCCCATGAAGGAGTGAGTACTCTGACATTCATTCAAGTATTCAAATAGAAGTTAGACGGCCACCATTGCACGTGTCCTCTCCTGGCTTCTCCTCCTCTTGTCCACCTCCCTTCTGGTCCTGTGACCCCAAAGGTTATCTCATGTCTACGGCTCCAAACTTGTGTCTCCAGCCCAGACCTCTTCAACTAAGCACCAGATCTATCTGCTTATTTATGTAAGGTTTCTCTAAAGTGTCTCATAGACCTTTCAGATTCACTTAGCCACACATCTTGCAATCTTACCCTAGAACTTGTATTTCCTTCGGTCATCACCATCTTGGTAAATGGCATTTTCACCTGGTTCCTCAGGCCAAAAACCAAAGAAACTTCCTTGATTACTCTTCCTCTAATCCTAGCCTGTACATTCAGTTCATGAACAGATCAAGTGGGTCCCGCAGCCTCATCTCTAAACTAACCCTGAGACTGTTCCCCTCTCTTCACTTCCATGTCTACCATACAATCCAGGCATTGCCTTCTGGTATTTGGACTGCTGTGGGTTTCTCTCCCTCTATTCATTGCTTCTACTCCCATTTCCCCATTTTTTTTTTCACACAGCCACCATCATGATGTTCTTACATTAATCAGATCACATCACTCCCCTGCCTAAATTCATCAATGGCTTCCCATCACACAGGTTAGAATCTAAACTCCTTACCACATCTCACAAACTCCAATATCCACCATCTGGTCCCTGCCTGCCTTTCAGACCTCCCCTATCCATACCCCAAGCACACGAGCTTCTCAATTCCTTGCTGCCAGCTTGTCCTCTCTGTGATGCCTCTGCACTCGTTACTCCCTCTGCCTGAAACACTTCACATCCAGATCTTGGCCTGATGGCCCCTTCCTGTCCTCTGAGGATCAGTTTCTCAGATGAATGGATTTAAAGGAGGTACTGCCCACCTTACCACTGTGCCCCTCACTGCCTGCCATACCACCTTGTTTTTCTTTATAGCAGTTATCACCATCTGAACTTCTCTTGTCTTCTAGTTTATTTCTGTCTCCTCAATTCCTACAGGAATGAAAACTCCATGAGAGTAAGCATCTTTTCCCTTTTGTTGACCACTGAATCCCAGTACATGGAAGGGTACCTCGTGGCACAGAGGGAGGTCTCAATCAAAATCTGCACAATGAGCTCTGCATGATGAGCTCATAACTCTTCAAATTAACAAAACACTTCCAGTGTAAACCTGTCCTAAAGTCATGCTGCTACACTGTGAGCATCACAGAATTTCAGGACCCTGGAGATAGCTAGTCTATGCCCACATTTTAATGATGAGTGTTTAGGACCAGGAAAGTCCCTTAGCTTGCCGGATGCCACATAGCTAATTAATAGAATAGCTGAGACTAGGACCCAGGTTTTTAAATTCTAGTTGTGGGTACTTAGACTACTCTGAGGGTGAACATAGGTTTCTTTTCCTATGTCCGACATAGGAACAGATTACATCCCTAGTTATATAACCATTCCTAGTTATGCTCATCTTCCTGGCATGGTCAGTAATAGCACTTTATCTCTCTTTCTGAAGTGCCCCAGATGGGGGATAAATAATCACCCTAACTATATCATAGCTTCTGTAATCCTGAAATAAGTCAATATGTTCATCCACCTAAAAAGATCTAAAATATGTGGCTTTCTTCCAATTCTCTTTTTTGTTGTCGTTATTTTCATTATCCAGTTTTTACTTCCTTCTTACTGCTTTATACAAGAGTATTTACAGATGTACATACATAAAGACTATAATATCTTCTGGAATACTAAGCTCTTTGGTCACTTAGCTAATTAAAGCAACAACACATAAAATGATTTCATTAATAACACTTGTGATTTTGATATTGTCTTTTTAGGATTCAGGCTAAAATCCCAGGCGCTAAGAGGCACGCTGAGTAAACTGATTTCCCACCGGGGACTGGACACAAACAGGAATGTCTGGAGTGGTAACAGCTCTCTTCTTACTCGTTACTGCAAATTGATTGTTCCCCTCCTCCCCCCAGTACCATAATCTTAGAGACAAACCTTAAAACAGCTGTTTTTAGGCTGTTCCTTGTATCTTAGGATATTTGAGTCACTTGTGTCAACCACTAAAGTATAGAGAAAAGTGTATTAGATGTGGTTTTTAATTTTGTGTTGCTAAAAAAAGTGCATGATGGTGAGAGCCCAAGTTCTCTTTCCCTCCTCAGTGTTCTTCTCTTCTCTGCAATGCTTCTGTAGCTTCTAACGTTCCCTGTGGCTAGGCCTTTCCTGCCGAGTGCTCTGATGCAATAGTGGAAATCGCTTATATGTCCTTGGGTTGCTGGTTGGATTAATCTTTAATAACAATATATAGAATTGTAGACTGATGTTTTAGCATTTTTCCAACACACACAACGTAAAAATAAAAACAGTCGACCGTACTTATGGTAATCAGTTTTGTATAACTTAAAATAATTAAATAAATGAATAAACCCAAAACAAACATGCTGTAGTTTTGTTGTATGGGATTGGTGGGCTGATTTACATGTATGGTTACTAAAAAGTACCAGCATGTTAACTTTATTACAATTTGTATTACTTTCTCTGTAGTTCCTAATGGATTCAGTTACGGACTCTGGATATTTGCACTTATGTACTTGATACTGAATGCATAAATAAATGTTACTAAATGTAGAACGTTCTCCCTCTCTTCTCATGCATGGTCCCACCAGAAAACACAGAAGCTCGAAGTGACGAAGTCACTCAATGACATTCTGGGAGGGCTGAGAGCAAGTGCTCACCTTATTTCTCTCCAGGACTGTGGCGTCAAACCCCAACCTGGCTTATGGTTTTTCTGGGTCATTAATAGAAAACTGAAAAGTGGTAAACTGTCAATCACTCTTCACATTGTACTTTGTGGGGTGGATGCAGATATTTAAGATCGTTTTAAAAAACTTGAAAGTGATATAAATCCTTACATAAACTGTACAGCAATAGGCAACAAAACACGGGCAAAAACAATTGTAATTGCCATGAACTCACCCTTTTAGTAATTACTTATTAAGCACTGACTGTGTGCCAAGCACTAAGAATGGGGCTGTGAATAAGAGAGATGATAATTCCTGCCCTCACCATGTGAAGTCTTCTAATAATTCCTCACTGCTTTTTGTACAAGTCCAATTGCATATTTTGTTTCACTGCTACAATCAAATGTCAAAGACAAAGAGGTAGAAGTGAATGAAAGGAGTAGCAGTTGGAGAAAAAAAGGAATGATTGCTTATAAAAAGCTGCCTTTTACCAGTTTTACACATGGGTTCAGTGAATATTTGTGGAGTTATCCTTCTGTGCAAAGTGGTGTGAAGGTTACAAGGATCACTTGGCACTGTGCCAGCAGCCAGAAACTCTCGTCACTGTGCTGGGGGAGAGGGCAGGTGGCTATGTGGAAATGTTAACTAAGCAAAGGGTAGCATAAAACAAGAGCCACTGGCAAGGCACGGTGGCTCACGCCTGTAATCCCAGCACTTTGGGAGGCCGAGGCGGGCGGATCACAAGGTCAGGAGTTCAAGACCAGCCTGATCAACATGGTGAAACTGCATCTCTACTAAAAATACAAAAATTAGCTGGGTGTGGTGGCACCTGCCTGTAATCCCAGCTACTTAGGAGGCTGAGGCAGGAGAATCGCTTGAAACTGGGAGGCAGAGGTTGCAATGAGCTGAGATCGCACCACTGTACTCCAGCCTGGGCAACAGAGTAAGACTTTGTCTCCAAAAAAAAACAAGCCATGATGCAGGGTTTGAGCAACAGAAGATTCTCAGGGGCGGTGAATTTCAGAGCCGGGTCCTGGTTTGGTTTTTGCCAGATGAAGAAGGTCCAACCCGGATAAAGAAAGAACATGAGCTAAAGTGCCAAGATGTGGAGTGTGAGACATATGCAGAGAATGGTGAGTTAAACAAGCTTAGATGGGTTGTAAAGTTCTTGGGGTGGGAATGATGGTGCCAGATAAGGCTGAAAAGGTGGGTTGAGATCACAATGGGAAGAAACTTGGATGCCTGTGCCAAGGAGTTTGGGCTTTTTTCTCTACATCTCAGAGAGTCACATACACACAACAAAGGTGCAAGATACTGAAGGCTAGTTGAATAGAGTGATAATTGTAACCTAACTCCACCTGGGTGCCAAAAGACCCAGATCTTTACTAGAACAGCCACAGAAAGAATAGAAAGATGTTCACCTGTCCCTGATCCTTGATGTTAACCCAGCATCCCTGCCAAGCACCCACCATGGATAGGTTCAGCTAACAGATGGTGTGGAGGGAGATTGGACTGGAGCTGGTAACCAACTAGCTGTGGGGCTTCAAGATGAAAGCTGGCCTTGAGCATGAGTTCCTCCTTGAATTTTGCACCCAAGGAAGCTCAGTTGCCTCACCCTAGCCCAGCACTAAGACTCGCTGATCAGCAGGGTGCAATGCCATTTTCCAGGACAGAGCCCAGAAGAGATGATTTGGGGAAGGAAGATAGTAAGCTGAGTTTTTTTTTTTTTTAATGGTTACTAGATTTAGAAGAGGGTTTTCTTTTTTCTTTATGTTTTTCAGCCTCCAACCTTTTAGACAAAGTTTCTTCTACATGGCTTTATTGTATATAATAAATCTTCAATATCTGTATCTGCAGCATTGTCCCCATACTGTAGACCCAGGATTCCTTTCACAGGCAGCTGCTCATTAGGAAGGTCTAATTAGGAACTCGCTTTGCTGGCAGTGGTGGAGAAGATGCCTAAGGAAACTCCAGGCTTACAAAATGATAGGTATGGATGTAGATTTTTCACAAATGGAACATGGGGCACATTATACTCTGTTTCCACAGGGAGCATCAGCCCAGGTGATATTCAAGATGATGGAAGTAATGTGAACAGATGAGAAGAGGACCAAGAGCAGAGCCCCTGGAAAACCCAGAGTGAGTGAGGTGATTCTGAAAGCTGTGAACAGTAGAAAATTCTTAGAGTCCATATATGGATGAGTGAAGGCAGTCGGAGCAGGTGAAGAAGCTGCAGTATTCTAATGGATAAAGCACGACAGTTTCTATGTCCTCTGCTCTTTCCCCACCCATGTTAGTTTCCTAGGGTTGCTCTACCAAAGTACCAAAATCTGGGTTTTTGGGTTTTTTTATTTTTGTTTTTGTTTTTGAAACTCTCAGGCTGGAGTGAAGTGGTGCAATCTCAGCTCACTGCAACCTCCACCTCCCGGATTCAAGTGATTCTCCTGCCTCAGCCTCCCAAGTAGCTGGGATTACAGGTGCATGCAACCACACCGGCTAATTTTTATATTTTTAGTAGAGATAGGGTTTCACCATGTTGGCCAGGCTGGTCTCAAACTCCTGACCTCAAGTGATCCACCATCTCAGCCTCCTCCCAAAGTGCTAGGATTACCAGGCATGAACCATCATGCCCAGCCTCAAAATCTGGGTCTCTTAAAACAATAGAAATTTATTCTGTCACTGTTCTGGAGGCCAGAAGTCCAAAATCAAGATGTTGGCAGGGCCATGCTCTCTTTGTTGGCTCTGAGGGAGAACCCTTCCTTGCCTCTTCTAATGTCTGCATTTGTCAGCCATCCTTAGTGCTCCCGACTTGCAGATGGGGTACTCCAGTCACTGGGCGCCTTCTCCCTGTGTATCTTCATATCGTCTTCCCTCTGTGTCCAAATTTCCCCTTGAATAAGGACACCAGTCGTAATGGAATAGGGCCCACCCTAAGGACCTCATTTTAACTTGATTATCTCTATAAAGACCCTGTTTCCAGTAAGGTCACATTCTGAGGTACAGGGGTTTGGGGCTTCAACATATCTGGTTTAGGGGTGGTGCACAGTTCCACCCCGCCACCACCTGATGGCTCGTATGGGCCCTTACCCTACTATAAAGACTTCCTCCTGGTGTAGATCCCAGACCTATCTCTGCATTTTGTTTCTCCCTGTAGGGAATCACTACTGAGTAGTCCCACAGCTTTCTACTTCACCCAAATACATGTGGGGTATGGTTGATTGCTGGGCCTTGCTTCACAGATGTGAGGTTCCAGCAATCACCACATTGTCCGTGAATAGTGCTGCGCCGAGCATCAGAAGGTTAGCATTCTTCTGTGTGCAGAGATGCACATTGGGCAGACAGAGGAGCCACCACTGGAGCTCACACCAAATGCAGTCATGGACCCTCTACTGATCCAGGCAGAAGGGCCACCTGCCATCAGACGCTGACCCGCTTCCCTAGTGCTTGATATTGGCACCCTCCTCAAGCTCCTCAATCGGATTTTTATTGTATGATTTTATTTTTGTGGTTTATGATTTTAATTTCTCCTTAATTCAATACATTTATTAAATTCAATGTTACAAAATCAGTCTGGCTGACCACATTTTCTTTGATAAGTAAATTGAAATGCATTAATATGCATTCTAGGCCATTATTGTCTTTGAAAGCAATTC
Organism: Macaca mulatta; assembly: GCF_049350105.2. Classification (NCBI taxonomy): domain Eukaryota; kingdom Metazoa; phylum Chordata; class Mammalia; order Primates; family Cercopithecidae; genus Macaca; species Macaca mulatta. The sequence continues at coordinate 132,713,052 of NC_133412.1, read as the reverse complement.
TGCTAGAATCAGCTGTCTCTGGTTTCTTGTGGCAGACTGCCACAATTACTACTTGAGACGGTCACTACGACAGTTACTGTTACTACTTGAGACCATCATTATAAGACTGAAGGAAGAGGGACAAACGTAGAAATAATAACAAAAAAACAAAAGAAATGGTTTTAAAGGAAGTTCCCAGGGGAAGAAGAAGAGGGCTCCCGGCTTCTAGTGAGCAAGAGCAGCAGCCCTGAGCTTCTACAGCTCTTTGTATTTATTGAGTAGAAAGAGCAGGGAGGAGGAGCTAACAATTAGTCAGCTGCTTGATTGATCACAGGTTCATATTATTGCTAACAGGCTTCAGATTTGCCTAATCATAAGAAACACTTGTGCCTGGGTCATGACTGCCCTCAGCGTTCCTTCTGGGAGGCAGATGCAGTTTGTCAATTTGCCAACATTCTGCATTTATGAGAACAGTTTGCTGTTTACTCATATAGCCTCCAGTGGTATACTGAGTTGATCACAACCCTCACTCTTTCGGCCTGCAACAGTTTCTCCCTAAAATGATAAAATGGACCTTAAGAATTAACACTTCATCTTGGCCTGCTTTCTTTAAACATACAACTGCTCTGGATTTTGCTTTCTATGTTTGTGTTTTTATAAAACAAGAGAAGTCATCCCTAAATTATGACAGAAGTCTAATTCTTAAGTGACTAATGGCAGCCTATGTCAAAATAATACTCATAAAAATTAAACAGTTCATATGAAGGGTGACTTTTTTCAACTTTTATTTCTAGCCATCTCTAACAGAAATGAGGTAGCCAATATAACAGAAGAGACATTAACCTTTTTAAAAAATATATTAAAACATTTTAAGTAACTAGCATTTTATAACAAAACTATCACATTGAATTATATCTTCCCCAAAGTGATTTTTAATGATGCATTTGACATGTTAGAATCAAGATATTTAAGACTGCTTTTTAAAATGTATTATTAAAATCAAATTTAACTTGTTTTTTAATAAAATATGGTTTTAGCATCTCCCAGCCAGTTTTTAAATACTTAATAAGCTCAATGGAGGAAATGCTTAAGTTTGGCTTATAAATCAATGTAATGGTAAAATGTACTTTGTCAAAATTCAAGTAGTGAATGGATAATTCTCTTTTTTGTCAATGTTAAACCTTTGTTCCCTTGACTTATAAATCCAGGGCCAGTCAATAAAAAGGGTGTGTGTGTTGTGGAGACAGAGAGGAGTGAATAGGGAAGAGCATACAAAATGGGGTACACAGATTTGCCTTCAGCTTTTGGAGCGGTGCTTCATCCTTTCAGCAAAACATTCCTCAGGAATACCTGGCCAGTCCCCACCCACAGTGCCTCTCCAAAGCTCTACACTTCCCTAAGACATGTTCCTGGAATGCTTTCTCACATCCCTGTGGTTGAAGAGGCACATGCAACCATGTGGAAGCCCACTGCGCTTCAAGCTCCCACTTCTCCCCTGTCAGGGCAGCTCCCCACTGGGAGTAGAGTGTGAACGTATACTCCTTCAGTGGAGATGGTTCAGAAGCCAGCTTTGCAAGCCAAGAATTTCTTTAATCACATATTTCATCTTAGAAGTTAATGTGAACTTGTCTGTCATTGCATAAGACATTTGCATTTACCTTAATTTAAAAATTCTTCCCCATACTTCTGCATTAAGTTGATTCAAGGAGAATATGCCATGTTTTTCTTTTTACACCAAATAGCCCTAGTTTGAGATAAATGGTCTTCAGTACTCAAGATGCCATGAAGGCAGTTTTGGCTGGGAGATGAAATAGGTTTTGACCCTTGAAAGGGGGCTGCACCATGACAGCAGACTTGGGAAGACCATGCTGCATCTTAGCCAAGCTTGTTTTTGAAGCTGGGCTCTTTCCACTGAGCCATACTGCCTTTCTAGTGTTTCCTGGCCCCTCTCCCTACAATCCCTAGCTCAGGAACAACACTTTCTCAGCGCGACTATTTGGTTGCAGGTAATAGAAACCCACTAAAGTATATTAACCATAAATGGGCATTTACCGGAAGAACACAACAGAGTCCAAAGGCTTAACTGCAGGGCAGGCAGTATTTTTCTCAACACACAATTTTGCTGCTTTGACCTTTGTGGTTAAAGACGGAAGTGCTCAAATCCAGGCATTACCTAACAATTCTGCCATGAATAGAGGCAGAAAAGAAAGCACACAAATCTTAAGGAGCTTTATATAATGACTTAATTTTATATACACATTCATCCTGAGTCAGAATACACATCTACATTGCAACAGGAAAAGAAGCTGTAACAGTTGGAGTCGTGGTGACAATTCATTCTGTAACTCCGGAAGCTCATTTATCCAGCAGAGCTGAGAATCAGGAGTTCTCATTAACTAAAATCACAGTTAACTAAGATTTACCCCTTTAAAAATAGTAATTAGGCAATAATTCTGGTGCCATAAAATTTACTTAGAAGCAACCTTTATGTACAATTTAATCTGATGATTCAAAATGTCCTTCAGCATCTTATAATGGTAATGATCAGGAAGACCATTGTGAATGTCAGTTCTTGCCATACTGGCCTGGATACAAAAGTGGTGTGAAAGACCCTTTGGAAGTTGCTTTTTTCCCTAGTATTTTTTTCTTTCTAATACTAGGCCTGAACTGCAGAAGATATTGAGCCCTATACTTTTAAAAATTCTGAACACATGAATCTTTTCTATTATCTTTTCAACAATATTGTAAATACCTATTATGGGCAAATGACTGTACTAGGTGCTGCAGATTTATGCATGTGGCTTATCTTGCTCCAAGCATTGTTTTAAACATTTTAACTACATTCATTGATTTAATTCTCATGATTATCCTACAATGAAGGCCCAGTTTTACAGACCAGAAAATTGAGGCATAAAGTTTATAAAGATATTAAGTAAGAAGACTATTACACAGAAAACCATAAATCCACTCAGCCGGTGATAACTATCACCTAGGAAAAGTTTAAACAAAGTGCTTTGAAAACTCGGAGATTATTGGGATAAAGGAAAAAAATAATGGATGTTAGCTTTTGAGATGGGTTGACAATAGCAGTGTGATTTCAATAGGCAGAGAAACAATCTGCAATGCAGACTCTGAGTTTGAACAGGCTGAAATTTCACATGCTTGCAGCATAGCCAAATGAGAATGTTTAGTCTTCAGGATTAACACTTAGGGGAGAAGATGGGCAGGAGATGCAACTCGAGAGTTATTTGTGAAGATTTACTTCTATGCGAGAGGAGAGTTTAGAGAGCATAAAGAGACCAGGATGGAGCGCAAGGAGAATGCCCTCTTTTAGGAAAGAGAAGAAAGAAAACAAGGGAGCCAGTGAAGGATGTGAAGAAGGAATAACCAGAATGAGAAAAGTAGAATGGCATGGTGTCTTGGGAGCCAATAAGGAGTGAGTTGCTAAAGACGGGTTGAGGGAGCTGGGCAAGGGTGTCAGATTCTGCAGGAAAGAAGATGGAGTTGAATGAGGCTTGAGCAAAGGCAATTAGAAGATGAGGAGGAGGTATTTTAGAACACAGAGTAAAAGGATGCATTACAGCCAAGATGTAGACCACACTGTTAAGAAGTTTGGCAACGAAGGGAAGCAGGGGGATTCCATGGCAGGGGGGTTTATGAGAGGCCTAGGTTTAGTAAGAGAATACTGGGCAGGAGGTCCGAGGAACACTTGGAAGACCTAGGTGAGCAGGAGCTCATTGAGGAAGGTCCCTGAGGAGATGGGAGGGAATGGGAGTGAGAGCTGCAATTATTTATGTGTATTTTTACTTTCCCTAAAGAGCTCCAGAAATTCTTACCTGCATCCATATATGGAGGTCATTCAGTGACATTTTGTAAATTAATAAAAAAGAAAAAAAGACAGATTTTTAAATCAAATGGAGCGTTTACCTACTCCAAAGATCTTACACTTTTTAAAAATAAGAACTAAATTAAAATAAGAAAAAATAAGGAAAATAAGAATATTGCTCCTTAAAGATCACAGTGTTGGAATTGTCTGTGAAAATGCTAAATGAGCATTTAAAAAAATAATCATTGCTACAAGGATGGCCCCTGCAACGTAATTTAAGATAATAATGATAAAATGAAATAAGGTACCTTTACTAAATATGGCATTGGTTGTTTCAGGCCTAATTTAGTTTCTAATTACTCTGCAAATTCTCACTCGAAAAAAAAAAAATTATAATGCCTGTAAATTGATATCCTCTCCTACCATAAAATGTTACCTTAGGCAGAAACAAACTGATTTGTTACCAAGCAGCTGCCAGCAGGGAGCAGCCCGATCTGTTCATCAGTACCATATTCACAGCAGTATTGTCCGAAGCACAAAATCCAGCTTCACAGTTTGGAATTCAGGCCCTTCACAGTGAAGTCACTAACCAAGTTTCTGGTTGGGCTTCTGCTTTTCCTCTCCAAGCACCTCACGCTCATTGGCCACACCTCCACGGCTCTGCTAACATCCTGTAGAATGCGGAGTGCCCTCCTCACCCCAGGCCCAACTCCCTGCCCCGTTGTAGGGCCACAGGACAGCTCTGGCAGAGCAGGCAGTGCTCCAGACCTGGAGTCGGAAGTCCTTCCATGCCACTGTTCAACTCTACGGCTGGGGGGTTAACCCCAAGGTTATTGAATCGTTCATCTAAGAGTAATTTTCAAAAAATAGGATACTGATAATAATCACCCCGGAGAGTTGTGATAAAGTCATGGAAGCAAGTACATTTTGTAAAACTGTAAAATGCCTTGCAGTTGTGGGCAGTAGTTATGGTACCCCACTTCTTATACGGAATTACACCTGGTTCTCAAGTGAGCTCCAAAATCCTCCCTTTTCCCACCTTCAAGGCCGTCTTCTTGGGAACAGGATACAAATCTCATCCACGTGTTTAGTCAAATGACTGATTAAACTATTTGATATGTAAGAAAGCCCCACACAGGCCGACTGGATTAAGTGAGAAAGTGAACCTCTAGGGAAAACAGCACTGCCCAAGCTCTTAGTCCCTGGAATGGGGAGGGCTCTAGAAAGGAGGATCCTGTGAGCGGAAGCAGCCAGCCGACAGCACCGATTTCTACTCCCCCCCCCCCCTTTTTTTTTTCTTTTTTCTTTTTTGAGACAGCGTTTTGCTCTTGTTGCCCAGGCTGGAGTGCCATGGCACGATCTCCACCTCCCAGGTTCGAGCCATTCTCCTGCCTCAGCCTCCCAAGTAGCTGGGGTTACAGGCGCACGCCACTATGCCCAGCTAATTTTTGAATTTTTAGTAGAGACGGGGTTTCACCATGTTGGCCAGGCTGGTCTCCTCCTCTTTCTCGCCTCTCTCTTCCTCAGCGGGCCCTCCCCTAGCGCCACCTATAGGTCTGTTTTGTATAATACATGCTCAGGGCCCAGCACACAGTAGGCACACAACTAACACGCCATCCAGTGACAATAGCATTGAAATAAAACCAATTTCCCACCTCTGTGACAGTGACTGTTGATTTAATTACAGAAATTTTCACTAAGGATTGAACGACCAAGAAGCTTAAGGAAGCCTAGGGGTGGCAGAAAGGAGAGTCGCGTTTCTATTTCAGAAGAAATGCTTTTTGTTTTCCATTAGTAGAAAGAAAAGATGAAAAATACTTAGCCTGTGCTCTGTGGTAAGCACATCTTTATTCTGCTTAATCTTCTTAATCCCAACATGTAAAAATCCCATTGTACAGATGAAGAATGGAGAATTGAGTTTAAGCCAGTCTAAAACCTCTAGCAAATAATGCAACCAATATATGTCCCAAACCTGTTTAGTCCCAAGAAATTCCTGGAGATAGATAAAAACAAAGAAAGAAGGCCGGGCGCGGTGGCTCAAGCCTGTAATCCCAGCACTTTGGGAGGCCGAGACGGGCGGATCACGAGGTCAGGAGATCGAGACTATCCTGGCTAACACGGTGAAACCCCGTCTCTACTAAAAAATACAAAAAACTAGCTGGGCGAGGTGGCGGGCGCCTGTAGTCCCAGCTACTCGGGAGGCTGAGGCAGGAGAATGGCGTAAACCCGGGAGGTGGAGCTTGCAGTGAGCTGAGATCCGGCCACTGCACTCCAGCCCGGGCGACAGAGCGAGACTCCGTCTCTAAAAAATAAAAAATAAAAAAATAAAAACAAAGAAAGAAAATGGAAAAGGGATCCTCTTAGTAGTGACAAACACTGATATGGTCTGTTCTTCCTCAGACATGCCCTGCTTTCCTTGTTTGGCATAACTCCATCAGAGGCACCAATCCATCTGTTTGCTTCTCTAACAATCTGGCACTACCTGGGGAACATAATCTTCCTGCCATTTTACCACAAAAATACCCATATGCTGGAGTCACTGTAGCTGAGAATTATAGCCTGACCACAGAACAGACACTTTAGAAGCTGTGAGAATCCCAGGGGATAGGAAATCTTTGTTGAATATATAAACCTCTTTCAGACCATGGATCGAGGAGGAAAGCCTTAAACTTGAAGGCTTAAAATGGGGAAATCTTACCAGTACACAATGCAAGAGGACCAAGCCTTTGCAGCCCCAAGGAGGGATTCACCCAGCCAGCTAGGTGAGTCACCCAACATCACAAAGGACTGATGCTGGGCTTCATAAATAATAGTTTGGAGAACATATGTATGGCTGACATCCTGTGGAAAAACCTCCAGCTCTTCTCAACCCTCTTCTCTCCCGCTGCCTCCCCAGAGAGGCTAGTAATTCAGATTCTCACTGTCCTAACCTTTTTTTCTTTTCTTTTTTTCTTTTTTTTTTTTTGAGACGGAGTCTAGCTCTGTTGCCCAGGCTGGAGTGCAATGGCGTGATCTCAGCTCACTGCAAGCTCCGCCTCCTGGGTTCACGCCATTCTCCTGCCTCAGCCTCCTGAGTAACTGGGACTACAGGCGCCTGTCACCACGTCCGACTAATTTTTTGTACTTTTAGTAGAGACGGGGTTTCACCGTGTTAGCCAGGAGGATCTCCATCCCCTGACCTCGTGATACACCCGCCTCGGCCTCCCAAAGTGCCGGGATTACCGGCGTGAGCCACCACGCCCAGCCTCTAACCTGTTTTTCATGGGTGGTCTTGGGATCTAGCTGTAGCTGTTGAGACATAAAAGGAAGTATATGGGACTCTGAGAGGATTTTCTTCCTTGAGGAAAAGGAAGAAGGGCTTCTACATGTGGCTCCTTTCCACTTCCCCCTGCCTTTGCACAAGGGTGGGATGTCTGGGGCTGCAGCAGCCATCTGTGACCATGAGACAACAAACTTGATGATGAAATGACAACATGTACAAAGCACTGAAACACGCAACCACTTTCTATATGTGAGATATTTGACCCAACTAACAAGAATGGAACCTTGCCTTGATCTAACACAGGGTCTAGGCCCGAGGAGTTTAGACTTTGCCTAGAGATACTAGATTTATGCAAAGATGCTCTAGGAGCAATGTTATCATCCAATATGATATAGACCTCACATACAGAGACTGCAAACCTGCCCGAACACATGAGCATATTCATTCCTGCGCAAGTTAGGGGCCAAACTCCAAGGAACAGTTGGGGTTCTTTCCCTGGCTCTAACAGCAGCAAGGGGTAAACAGCAACAAACTTGCTTTATGATAACTAAAAATCTATGTCAGCACCGGACTGGAGGATTCTCAATGTCATACTGGCTGTTCAGCAAAAGTTCTCTTTAAAATACTGACTGAAAGATAAATGTATCCGTTTGTGTTACCAAAGTAAAAATACATGAGAAAAGGACATGCATTCTGGCCAAGTGAACACCATCTGTAAGTAGTGAAGGCTGAGAAACCTTTTTTTATATGTCAATTATTTTTAAAGTTTCCTATGGCTGCTGTTACAAATTACCACAAATTTAGTGGCTTAAAACAGTACAAATATATTTTTTTAAGTAAAGCAAATTTACTTAAATTTAAACAATACTTAAATGTATTGTTTTACCATTTTGGAGGTCAGAAGTTCGAAATGAGTCATTCCTAGTGAAAATCAAGATGTCAGCAAGGCTGCATTCTTTCTGGAGGCTCTAAGGGAGAATCTATTTCCTTACCTTTTCTAGTTTCCAGAGACCACCTGCATTCCTTGGTTCATGGTCCCCTTCCTCCATCTTAAAACTAGCAGCATAGCATCTCCAAATCTTTCTCTGACTTTGATATTGACTCTTCTGCCTCTGTCTTTCAGTTATAAGAACTCTTGTGGCCGGGTGCAGTGACTCACGCCTGTAATCCCAGCACTTTGGGAGGCCGAGGCAGGCGGATCACCTAAGGTCAAGAGTTCAAGACCAGCCTGGGAAAGCCCATCTTTACTAAAAATACAAAAATTAGCTGGGTGTGGTGGCGGGTGCCTGTAATCCCAGGTAATCAGGAGGCTGAGGCAGGAGAATCACTTGAACCCAGGAGGTGGAGGTTGCAATGAGCCGAGATTGCGCCACCAGACTCCAGCCTGGGTGACAAGAGTGAGGCTCCGTCTCAAAGAAAAAAAAAAGAAAATCTCTTATGATTACATTGGACCCACCTGTACAATCTAGGCTACTTTCCCCATCTCGGAGTTTACTTATTAACAATCTTACTTCCCTCTACAACTTTAATTACCCCTTACCAGGTAACCTAATATATTCACAAGTCTCAGAATTAGGATGTGGACATTTTGGGGAGGCATTATTTTACCTACTACACCTATAATTTCACTAACCAGGAATAACTACAGTTAATATTTTAGTAAACAATTCTTCTCAGACCGTTTTATATGCATGTGCATATAGAGATATACCTATATACATCTCTACAGATATATAGATTTGTAAAAATTAGATATTAATTGAATACTATACATTTCTTTTCAACTTGCTTTTCCCATTTTATACATATGTATGTGTATGTACATGTAAATTTCTACCCATTATTCTTAATAGGTACCCCTATTATTACTTTATCATCAGTGTTTTTTAAGTATCTACTATGTGCTCACTTAATTTAACCCTTTGAACAATCCTATGAACTGAGAACTCCTATCACCGTCACCACCCCTTTAGAGCTGGGACACTGGCAGCATGAGCTGGGCGGCTGTCTCAGGAGATACTCAATCCAATCAGTAGTGGAACGCATTTAAATCCACCAGAACCCAAGCTCTTAACCACATGGTGGATTGCCTCCTAGATTGTTCCACTGCATGGATGTCCCATAAATTACTTAACAACAGTGTCCTCCTATAGATCATTTGGGCTATTTTTCACTATTTAAAACAGGACTGCAATAAATGAGTTCACACCTATGTCAATGGACTAAGCTGTGGTTATTTCTTTAAGAACAGTTCTTAGAAGAATTACTGTATGCCAAGGCTCCTTATACAAATTTCCAAATTGTCCTTCAGATAGTATGCATATTCCCAGGATCGATATTTTGAAGTATTATTCTTTTTAATCTTAATATTATGAGGAAATGAGAGTATTATTTTTCTTTGAATGCTATTGAGGATAAATGTTCTTTCAATATGTTTCTTGGAATTTTTTCCTTTTGTTAAGTGCTGATTCATGTTGTTTGCCTAGTTTTCTATTTCAGAATTAATAAAGTTTCTTTTGAAAAATTATGGTTGAATTTTACACAGGGCATCCCACATAAAAGGAACCATGAGACAAGGTAGAAGCTGATCATTTTTCACAAAACATTTAATTTGTAAAAATTAAATATTAATTGAATACATTTCTTTTTCAACTTGCTTTTCCCACTTTATACATATGTATGTGTATGTACATGTAACTTTCTTACAAAGTTCAGGGAAAAAGAAACTATTAGAGACATGAAGGGAAATAGAGAAATGTAAAAATTCAGAAAACCTATAACAAATCCAGTAAGTGAGGAGGACACAAAATGCCCCCTTAAGATTAGCCTTTATTCATAGATAATGGAGAGGAATGTGATCCAAATGAGGTGATGAGTAGGAAAAGTCTTCTGGTGACAGCCTAAGGGTTGCCTTGAAGTAGTCCAGTCTAGATATTTCCAGAAGAGAGAAGTATATCACAAGGAATTTGTTACAAGGGCTATAGAAGCCAAAGGGTAAGAAGATAAAGAAGACCCCAGATATCAGAGCCGCTGTAACACCTGTACTGTACACACACAAGCTCACATTTAGTGCTGAGCAGCTGGAGACTGCTGGAGTCACCGGCTCCTACTCCTGCCACCTCTAGAGCCACCAAAACTGCTGGGACCTACAGTCAACTGTAGCCTGAAACTACCACTTCTGGAGGCAGAAATAGCAGGATTTCTTGGCCTTCTAATCTCCCACCAGTGTTTCCCATTAGTGGAACTTACCAAGAAAACAGCTGGCAAGGATATCCAAGAAATTTCATATCCAGTCTTCTTGCTCCTGCCACACAGAGGAGGGCCCAGAAGGGCAGGAGCAGATTTGAATACTAATAGACCAAATCCAGCAAAAAAAGAGGATGTTGTCCAGGGTAGTGTCCAATGCCAAAATATGGCTCTCCCTGGATGAAAGAGGCCTGGATTCTAGAACTAGTTCTGCTACTGATATGCTGTGACCCCTCCAAGGCAGTGTTGCACAGTGGTTCAGGATGTAGCTCAGTGCCCTCATTTGCAAAGCAGGCAATAATACCTAGCTCAAAAGATTATTCGTGAGGGTTAAATGGGGTACTGCAAAGTATGTAAAACAGTGCCTGGAACAAAATAAGCATTTAACATTTGATAGCTATTGTCATTGTTACTATCATTCTAATTTCAGTTTTGCCATCTGTAGAGAAAAGAAGAGGAGGGTTGAATCACCTTTGCTTCTCTCTAACCCACCAGAGGAAAAGTAACTAACAGACTCAGACTGAGCCTCATGCTAAGCTGAATTTTGGAGATGCATAGAAAAATGAATAATTTCCTCCTGTCCCTGTTATCACAGACCTCACAGTTCGATGGGAAGACAGAAAAAAATCACTATGATTCAAGGCAAAATGAGCTCAGTGATATACTAAATACAAGGAAAGTTCTAAAGGAGTACAAAAGAAGGTTTTGTAGCATAGTAGAAAGATTCATACAGACTTCACTTTTATTTTATTTTATTTTATTTTATTTTTTAATTTTAGATGGAGTTTAGCTCTTGTTGCCCAGGCTGGAGTGCAATGGCTCCATCTCGGTTCACTACAACTTTTTCTCCCGGTTCAAGCGATTCTCCTGCCTCAGCCTCCTGAGTAGCTGGGACTACAGGCACGCGCCACCACGCCAGGCTAATTTTTGTATTTTTAGTAGAGACGGGGTTTCACCATGTTGATCAGGCTGGTCTTGAATTCCTGACCACAGGTGATCCCACTTTGGCCTCGCAAAGTGCTGGGATTACAGGTGTGAGCCGCCTCGCCCGGCCCAGACATCAGTTTAAATCCAGTATTATCCTCTTGTGGTCTTGGGCAGTTCATTTAGTCGCCCGCGCCTCAGTTTACTTGTCTGTAAAAGTGGGGGTATTAAAAGTGCCTGCTCACAAAGTTCTTGTGAAGATTAAGTGAGCTACTGTATATAAAGGTTATCCGACAGTACCCGGCACAAAGATGCGCTCAGAAGTGATCATTATTATGATTCCAGTGCTCCACAAAAAAGACACAGGCCTGAACTAACGAAATGGAAACTGAAAGGGGGAAAAGTTAGCTAAAGAGAGAGTCATTCTTCCCAGACTGCTTAATTATTGTCAATAAAATTAGAGAACCAGGGAGGTACCTACTAGAGGTGCGGGCCACGAGGGGGCGCCCCAGGACCTCGGCGTCCTCGTTGCCCCTGGCAACCGGCAATCCTTGGCTCTGGCTTAGGAGGAACTCAGCTAGAACGGCAAAATGGCCCTGAGCCCCTGGACCCCAGGGCTGGGCGCTGGCGAGAAGCTGGTGCAGGCGGCCGCCGTCTCCACCGGCCCCTCCCTGGAGTTATGCGCTTTCCCCTCCACCCTGGGCTCCTCTGTCGCCGTCGAGGCACTGGAGCAGCTGTTTGTTGTGGGTGAGACGCCCCTCGGGCGCTGGAAGGGACGTCTCCTCAGAGGTGGCGCTTAGGAGGCGCTCAGCGGGAACCCTGAACGGGGACTCTCCTCCCGGAACCAGGGCATCACTGGCCAGGGCAGAGCCTTCTCCCCGCTCCTTGGAGGCTGGGGAGAGAGAAGTGGCGGGTGGGACCAAGTGCCCAGCTCTCCTGCTCTAGTGCAGCTGGGGTGACTTCGCTCAACCCTCAATAGTGGTTGGTGACAAATCCGGGACTCCCAAGCCACTGCCCTATGCCTGCGACCTGAGTACACACCTGCATTTAGATTATGCCTTCTATTTCAGTCCTCTTCCTGCCTTTCCTTTACAAGTTAACATCCTCCCACATTTTGCCATGGCAAACTGGAGAATTTAACAAGCAAATAGGAAAGGGAGTGTTTAAGAGGCTCCTGTTGTGTTAAGCAAGAAAAATTAGATGTAAAAGGTTGTTTAGGAGATTCTAATAGAAAATTACCTTGGATGGGGCCAGGTTAAAATATTTTTCAGTTAGAAAGCTGAACCTGTAATCAAGTCACTGAAACTTAAGGTAAGACAATCCAAGAAAGGGTGTTTCTTGGTCGGTGCAAAAACCGTTTAGGCCAAACAATAAAACATTTCAGTGCTTCACTAGAATCATCCCATTTCTTCAAGATAATCGTATTGATTTATGTTACAATGTTACTATTAATTTGGGATAGTTTTTATTTTCCTCCTTAAATGCACTAGGTTGATTTCACAATTCTTGGCAAATATGCTTGGGTAAATGTTATCGTGAAGAATGCTGGCCGGGCGCGGGGGCTCACGCCTGTAATCCCAGCACTTTGGAAGGCCGAGGCAGGTGGATACCTGAGGTCAGGAGTTTGAGACCAGCCTGGCCAACATGGTGAAACCCCGTCTCTACTAAAAATACAAAAAATTAGCCGGGCGTGGTGACGCACGTCTGTAATCCCAGCTACTCAGGAGGCTGAGGCAGGAGAATAGGTTGAACTCGGGAGGCGGAGGTTGCAGTGAGCCGAGATCGCGCCACTGCACTCCAGCCTGGGCGACCGAGCGAGACTCCGTCTCAAAAAAATAAAAAATAAAATAAAAGAATGTTAACCACTGAGGAGACCTAAAGTTATTAAGACCTAAATTATTCGCATGTATCTGAGGTCATTGTCAATGACAGAGCTAGAACCTTGAACTCTCTTCATACTTGATCTCTAGATCAGCATGCCATTGCAACCCTAGTACTTATGTACAAATACATTTTTCTGTTAATAATATCTAGACACTCAGAACATATTTCACAGGGAAAAATATCATTACACCTTCTTGCCCTGAGTAGGAGTTATAAAATATTAATATGTAAATCTCCAGCACATTTGTCCTCAAGGAGCATAAATTATATACCTAAATTATAACATTATGGAATAAGAAATAAGTACAAAAGAGATTAGTGTAACGTACAATAAAAATTCAGAGATTGAAGATGTAACTTCCAACCAAGTAAGCATTTGAGCTAGATCATAAAAGGGTAAGTAGAATTTGGATAGATAAATAAGAGATCTTTATTTTCTAATTTTTTTTCAGAACGATCACTGCAAAGTGACTATTTTAAATGTAATGAAGAAGCTAAGATCTTTCTTAAGGACATTGCTGTAGCGGTTAAGAAATTGGTATTGTATTATCTATAAGAACCATTTCTTCAATCTTCCACATATTTCTTCATCAAACTTTCATTTAGCACCAATTCTGTTCAAAGTATTAAATAGATGACTAGAGAATATAGTTACCTTGAACTTAAAAATATTTTTCTCTCAATTTTGTAAGTATTTGCATAATTATTGATCAACTGGATTGTTACTGGATTTTCCATGGAGAAAACTAAATTATGGGCTTATGACTGTGGATGAGGGCAAGCTCATTTAGAGAAAGCAATGTGGGTGATAATAGGGTTCAGTTAAGAGGTGGACCACATGGGCAAATGCTTGGGACACCAATATACAAGCATTCCTTAAAACAAATACACACACAATCTCTGGAATAAATTGCAAGCATGGTGCTAATTAACTCAGTTCTCTATAAGCAATTCCTTGCATAACTGGTCAAAGATTATTTGACATATGTTTCACTGAAGTAGACTGTACTGTTAGTGAAAACAAAGAGGAACTCTTTCAGTTATGCTTATCTGGCCCCTATCAAAGACATGTTGAAGAAGTATTTAAAGAATTTCCTTCTGAGGTGTCACAGACCTCTCTTTTCGGCCAAGGATGATATTGACAATGCTTCCTTGGCACAGTCAGAATGGCGAAGGCTCTCTATTTTATTTGAAAATATTGAATAAGAATCTACTACATATCAAATTGCTAAAAATGTAGAAATATGGCTGTAAATGAGTTTGAATCCACAGACTGCTGATAAAACTCGTATTACTTTATATTTCATATGATATAGACACACACACATATATATATCTATACTACATAATCATAGTTTACAATCCTACTTATTGAGTAGATACATGTAAACACTTAGGGATGTGTGTTGTGCAGCACTGTGGTGCTGTGGAAACATTTTTCCCTACTTGGTTCTTTCTTTCAGTTATGTCTTTCACTAGGATTTTGAAGGGCCAAAATATTAATTGTGGTTAAAGTATCTAGTCCGTATTCATTTAATATCTGAGCTGTGAAATCTCTTAAAAAACAGAGATCAGGCTGGGTGTGGTGGCTCATGCCTGTAATCCCAGCACTCCGGGAGGCTGAGACTGGTAGATCACTTGAGGTCAGGAGTTCGAGACTAGCCTGGCCAAGACATGGCGAAACTCCATCTCTACTAAAAATACAAAAATTAGCCTGGCATGGTGGCAGGAGCCAGTAATTCTAGCTACTTGGGGAGGCTGGTAGGAGAAATCGCTTGAACCCAGGAAGCAGAGGTTGCAGTGAGCTGAGATTGCCCTACTGCACTCCAGCCTGGTCAACAGAGCGAGATTCCATTTCAAAAAAATAAAAATAAAAATAAACAGAGATCAATCCTTTTATTTTTAAAAGTAATAAATGTTCATTATTATAAAAGTAATACATGTTGACTCTGAAAAATTTAGAAAAAAATAGATAAGCAAAAGGACCACATTAAAATAATCACAATTAATGCTGATGAATATACTTTCCACTTTCAGGGTATAGATGATGACTACACTGTATTTCATTTTTTACAGAAAAGTGATCATGCTATATATGTAATTATATAGTCTGCTTTTTATAATTCATAAAATATAATGGCAGGTTCTCAGGTCATAAAATAGCTATAGCTATTATGACAGTTTATTTAAAAGATAATTTATCTATTTTTTCCCACCAACTGATTTCTCAGCAGTGTTTCCTTTCTTAAAGTAGCCTCACCTAAAAGTAATAATAACAGCTTTACCTATTTGTTTGGGTTTGTAGGTGTGTATGAGAAAACCATTGTTCTCTTTATACCTAAGCATATTTTCATAGGCAATTTCCATATTTTAATATACTTATTTTCTTTCTTTCTATATACTTTCTTTCTCAATATTACCATTTTTGTTAGCGTCTTTCCTTTTAAATGGATTGAAACTGCATATAAGAAACAGATACTCATAAAGAAAAGATAATTTCTCAGTAGAATAAAATCAATAGAAAGTAAGAGATAAATTAACAGACACCTTGAATAGTGACTGTAGATACTTGTCCCAGTTTCTGTTCCAAATAAAAATAATGGCAGAAGATATTTAATGAAATTATATTTTGTCCTCTGAAAACATTTATAGGGCATTGTTTAGGAAATCAATCTTACTATTTTAGTGTCTTAACTTTTTAAAAATATAATTTAAATTTTCAGGAAGAAATGAGAAAAGCCACAATCGATCTTTTGGAGATTGAAAGCATGGAACTCAACAAACTATACTATCTATTGGAAACTCTTCCCAGTAGCATTAAGAGGGAATTGGAAGGTACTTTTCAGGTTATCAACTCTAGAAATTTAGTTGATCTTATAACAGAATGAAGTACTTTCAACAAGATAAGTTTCATAGTTATTGCTCATGTAAGATATAGCTAGAAAGCATACATGACACAAACACAGTAAAGTCCATAATAATTTTCTCTTATATTTTAAGTGGAAATAGTATATATAACACTTGAATTTATATAATTTTGTTTCTAAATAGACTATAGATAAATGGATCTGCCCATTCCAAATTGGTATTTATCCAATTAAATTAGGCAACTTGGCTGGCCTGAACCATCATTCTACTTTCTGTCTCTGAGTTTTGGCTACTCTGGGTACCTCATATAAGTAGTAGTATACAGTATTTGTCCTCATGATCAGCTTCCTTCACCGAGCATAATATCTTCAAGGTTCATTCATACTGTTGTATGTGTCAGAACTGCCTTTCTTTTTAAGGCTGAATAGTATTTCATTGTTTGTATCTATCACATTTCCTTATCCATTCATCTGCAATTTGTCACTTGGGTTGCTCCCATCTTTTAGCTGTTGAAAAACGCTGTTATGAACATAGGTATCCAAATACAAGTTGAGCACCACTTATCCAAAACAGTTGTGACTAGGTATGTTTCCAATTTCTGATTTTTTTTTGAATTTGGAATATTTGCATTATGCTTTCCAGTTGAACATCCCTAATCCATAAATCTGAAATGCTTCATTGAGCATTTGCTTTGATCATAATGTAGGTCCTCAAAAGGTTTGGGGTCTTGGAGCATTTCCAAAATTATGCTCAAAAGAAATGTTCTTCAGAGCATTTCAGTTTTCAGATTTTTGGATTAGGGATACTCCACCTGTATCCAAGTCCCTGCTTTCATTTTTTTTGTTGTTTGTATATTTATGCATAAGCAGAATTGCTAGATTATATGGTAATTGTACATTCTTTTTTTTTTTTTAACTGGGGTCAGATCTTACAGAGTCATATATTCAATATTTTGAAGATCTGCCTTGCTGTTTTCAACAGTGGCTGCACCATTTTGTGTTTCCACCAACAATGCACAAGGATTCCAGTATCTCTACATCCTTGCCAGTACTTGTTATTTTCCAGATTTTTGTGTTTGTGTCTTTTCTGATCGCTATCCAAATGGCTGTGAAGTGTTATCTTATTGTGATTTGATTTGCATTTCCCCAGTGATTAGAGATGTTGAGCTTCTTTTTGTCTGCTCATTGGCCATTGGTACATCTTCTTTGGAGAAATGTCTATTCAGGTCCTTTATCCATCTTTTAATCAGGTTCGTTTTTTTGTTGTTGTTGAGTTGTAGGAGTTCTTTATGTACTCTGAATGTTAACCACTGATTAGATACATGATTTGCAAATTTTTTTCCCATTCTATGGGTTGCCTTTTCACTCTGTTGATAGTGACCTTTGAAGCACAAAAGTTTTAAATTTTGATGCAGTCAAGAAATCATTGCCAAATTCAATGCCATGAAGCTTTTCTCTATGTTTTATTCTAAGGGTGTTATGGTTTAAGCTCTTATGTTTAGGTCTTCAATCCTTTTTTTTTTTTTTTTTTTTTTGGTAAATTTTGTATTTGGGGTAAGGGTCAAACTTTATTTCTCCAGATGCCAGGTATATTGACTGAGGCTCACAGCTGAGTTCTTCTCCAGGAATTACCTTCAACAAAAGAGAGAAGGCACCGGGTGCGGTACCTTACGCCTGTAATTCCAGCACTTTGGGAGGCTGAGGCGGGTGGATCACAAGGTCAGGAGTTTGAGACCAGCCTGGCCAACATAGTGAAACCCCATCTCTACTAAAAGTACAAAAAACAATTAGCCAGGAGTGCTGGCACATGCCTGTAGTCCCAGCTACTCAGGAGACTGAGGCAGGAGAATCCCTTGAACCCGGGAGGCAGAAGTTGCAGTGAGCCAAGATCGCACCACTGCACTCCAGCCTGGGTGATAGGGCGAGACTTTGTCTCAAAACAAAAACAAGCAAACAAACAAAAACAAAAGAGAGAAGCTTCACTCCAAGTTATATTCTCTCCCTAGTGCCTGCCACCCGCACTCATGATTGTTCACTATGAGGGTACAAAGGCCTGGCTCCTTGCCTCAATGTAGAACAACTCCACAGCATGATCATAGCTCCAAAGCTCATCACAGTTTAACCTCCTCCTCTGCCCAGCCTTTCATTTCCTCGAAAGAGATGTTCCTCAGAGCACTACCCAATAAATGCTCTACACACACATTTTATAATCTATTTCCCAGAGAGCCCAACCTAAAAACAGTGGTCTTAATAAGTAAAAAAATACAAGGTAGATTTTCCAGTTAGCCATTTATTGCCTCTACTTTGTGATAAGGAAGCTGGACCCTGTAAATTTTCCCCTTTACCAGCTGGCACAATGTTCAGCTTTGTCCGCAGAGGGCGTAGGAGGGATATGGAGGAGGAAGGGGTTCTCTTCCTGGTTCCAGTGTGCTCAACTTGGCTGACTCTTACGGTGTGTGCAGCTTCTCCAGGCCATGGTCCTGCAGCATCCAGCAGTCCACAATGCCCAGCAGCTTCCCCCAGTACCCCTTGGGTAGCTTCAACTACCAATGAGGCACCTCTCCATGAAGAGCTTCTCTGGCACCCCCTTGGGTAGTTTTGCAGTGAGTTCTGAAGTATGGCACCTCTCTGTGGGCAGAGACCCCTAACACCCCCAGAGAGCAGATTTCCAGCAAGTTCTATCAGCCCAGCATTTCACGAACTTCTTTGCCATCTAATGAGACACAGCCTCTCTAATGAGGCCTAGCTCCCAAGTCTCGAGGTGCTGTTTCCTCGAGCACTGTATCTCAGCCCTAGGGATGGTGGCTATTCCTTATGTCTGCCATTTCTGAATGCTTTCAAGTTCTCTTCACTTCTTACCACCCATTCCCTAATCCTCTAATTACTCTAATCCTCTCTTGTAGTTAATAATTTATTCTATTAAGCTTTCCCTTTTCAATTTACTGTGAGATTTCTATCTTCTAATTGGACCTTGACTGATAGAGTGGGTTTAAAACAATATGCTTGGTGTTAATCTAATTTGACAGGGAAAATACAACAAACTATATGTGCAGGAAAAGAAAATCAGATTTAGAAGAATCTGCACCAAAGGTAGAATTAAGAGTGTTTTTTCTTTTTTGTTTGCTGTTCTTTAGTTTTTAGATTGGGTTGCTTTTATAATCAGAAAAACATATTTTGAAGGGGGAAAATACCATAATAGCTTATAAGGTCCTTGATACATGCTAAATGCTTAACCATGTAAATTTAGTTAGTTGGCCTTATGTCATAAGTCCTTGCTACTCAAAGTGTGGTCTTTGGTTCAGCAGCATAAGCAACATGTAAGAGCTTGTGAGGAAATACAGAATCTCTGGGCCCACCCTAGACCCGCTGTAGCAGAAGCTGCATTTTAACGAGATCTCCAAATGATGTATGTGCATATTTGAGACACAAAGTTTGAGAAGGCCTGCTGCAACAAGCAATTTAATTAGTAGCCTAGAAAAAAAAAAATTCCCTAGCTCTCTCAGGAGAGCTACCAGCTAGTTTCTAGGGCGTTTGTTGTGTAGAAATGAGTAGTTAGTACAGCACCTTCCTAAACAGCAGTGTTCAAAAATTCATGCATATTGACCATCTGTCATACACTGAGCTAATCCTTTGAAGTCATATGTGATTACACTGACTTATTATTTATGGATGAATAATTGTTTCTTTAATACATTGGATTCTCCCACAAAGCAGAACCTGAGGCATTGGCTTTTGCATTATTATTTTATTAGGGAGTAGAATCCAAAGAGGAGGATGGGATAAGGAGACCAAAACAGAGGACAAGGGAGAGCCAATATGGGGTGGATTATGATGCTGGCTGCTGCTAACTGAAACTAATTAATTATGAGAAGAAGCCCCCAAGACCCAGTGTTACTTCTTCTCAGGACCATCTATCAGTGTGAGAGAGGGAGAAATATTTCTGCACTGGCTCCTGTCTATCATTGGTCTGATGCTTGCCCTACCTCTTGTACTTCTGGGTTATACATGCATGGATGTGGGTGCATAAAGAAGTCCCATGTAGAAATTGCAGAAGTCCTAGGCAGGAGGTGAGAAGTGTATGGAACGGGCAGGAATCAGGCACTATCAGACTGCAGCTGTCTGAAGTTGATCCAAGCCCACAGAAAGCTGGTTACCATAACAGCAGCAGAAATAAGAGAAATAATTAGTAGGTAAGATTGAGAGGGACCAAGGGAGTAAGAGGTACTTGATTCTCAAAAACATTATTAAAAGAATATTTCAAAGAAAGACTTTTTTTTCATGAAAGTCAGTATCTACAATTGTGCTCTTCCTCAAATAATGTAGTAACATTTCCACTTACTTTGAAGAATGTGTCAGAGACGCTCGCAGATTAAATCTTTTTGAGATAAATACAATAAAAATGAGAATTACAAGGACAGAAAATGAAATAGAGCTTCTGAAGAAGAAAATAACTGACCTGAAAGAATATAATGAAGCTCTGGGGTAGGTATTCTTATATTCAATATTTAGGGGAGTAGGGGTCTGTGGCTGGAGTGGGAAAATTGTCGGGAGGGGTTTACTGTCTGATCTGAACTGGGGCAGGGCAAGTTGAGAGATGAAGATGGGTTGTAGGAGATGATCCAGGCTGATGGCGTAGGGAAGGTGATGGCCACAGAGGGCTGAGGAGGAGAGCAGAAAATCTTCAACCACAGCAGCCAGGAGGCCTGTAATATTTCAGAGGCAATCCAGCTTCTCAGCAGCAACAACTGTTTGTAAATTACACACTACCTCTACTGCTGCCTCCAAAGGTAGACACCCAGTGGGTTTAGGTTTCATTTTCATAGAATTAAGTTTACAAACCCCCACCACCAAAGTAAGAAATCTTGCAGGGATTATATTGTAAATCTAATGTCAAACCAGACCTGTTGTATCTAGTTCAGTTCATTGAAGATATTTAGTCATATTTGTAATTCGCTGGAGGACTGAGGATGAGGCTGGTTCCCAGGACAGGGTTCCAGATTTTATCTGTAATTAAATGAGATAATATATGAAACTGCCTGTAGCTCAAGATCTGATACCCCTTAGTGAGCCTCATTTTCTCCATCTGTGAAATGGGGGTCACAACTCTTTGCTAGCTCATGAAAGGAAGAGATATATTCTTAAAGATAGAACCCCTTGAGGCTGGGCGCGGTGGCTCAAGCCTGTAATCCCAGCACTTTGGGAGGCCGAGACGGGCGGATCACAAGGTCAGGAGATCGAGACCATCCTGGCTAACACGGCGAAACCCCGTCTCTACTAAAAACACAAAAAATTAGCCAGGCGTGGTGGCGGCGCCTGTGGTCCCAGCTACTCGGGAGGCTGAGGCAGGAGAATGGCGGGAACCCGGGAGGCGGAGCTTGCAGTGAGCTGAGATCTGGCCACTGCACTCCAGCCTGGGCGACAGAGCGAGACTCCATCTCAAAAAAAAAAAAAAAAAAAAAAAAGATAGAACCCCTTGAAGAATTACTCACCCCGTGAGAAAATTTGATAAATTTTAATAAATACCATAAATATCAGCATTTTGGTTTCCAGAGTGAGAAATGTTCACAAAGAGCTCTTATTATAGGGGGAAAAAAGTGTTCTTGGGAAGCCAAAATTATCACAGGGTGCCCCAGATATCAAAGATCAGTAATCAGGTAGAGACCTCAAGGCCCAGGGACATGGATCCTGAACCAGGCTCTCAGTACACCTGTGCTGGGAGACGCTCCACAAAAGAGAAAGTTCATGATTACATAAGTTTGAGAAATACCACATTCTACCAAATCCTGTTGGGGATTCACAATACAGATTTGTGCATGGTGCATGCTAGCCACCATGGCCAGAGCCTGCTACATAAACTAGACTATTCCTAAACTAGTCCTATTCCTGAAGAGGAAACCACAATTGCTAAACTAATAGCAAGAAAAATAAAACCCAAGCTAGATATTTATATCAGCCAGTCAGCAGCATCACATTCCTATAGACCAGTGATTCTCAAACTTGAGCTTGCATCAGAATCACCTGGAGGGCTTGTTAAAACACAAATTACTGGGACTTGCTTCCAAAATTGCTGATTTAATAAATCTGGGAGGAGTGCGGTGGGGATAAGAATTTGCATTCCTGACAAGTTCTCAGGCGATGCTGCTGCTGCTGGTCCTGACCACATTGGGAGAACCACTGTTCTAGACAAATCTTTATGGAAAGGCAATAACAAACAGAAGGTGGTGGCAGGTGTGTTGGCATCATCAAGCTACAATCATTTGTTGCATCATTTTTTTCAAAGAAAAATGCATCTCGAAGTGTTCACAAGCTCTGACTGGTGGTGGATATGTCTCCTGTCCTGGGCAAATTTCAAAAACTAGATACAGACAGAGCAGCTCTTTGAATGTGTTTTCCTGAGGTTCCACACTGTGTGAGTGTTCTTTTCTTCTCAGCCCATCACAACACACCTAGTGAGGTTTTTTGATTTCACTTATTTTGCTTTGTTTCCCCAAGGCTCCACAGTCCTCAGGTTGACTCATTCTTAGAAGGCCTCCTCTGCTGCATCCACAAAGCACCCATTATCTGACCACCTACTGAGCCTCTCACCTAGACTTCTTTTTATTGCATTTCTTTTGTGGAGTTTGACCTCTGGAAGTAAACTTCCCAGCAGCCTGCTTTTATTTTCCTGAGCCTTCAAACACAATTCCTCTGAAACTCCAGCCTTGAGGACTAGCAAAAGGGAAAGGGTCTTTACATTGCAGGAGCTTTTAAAAAGGAAAATAGAGAAATGGCACCAATTGTCCCTTTTGTAAACCTTTTGTTGTTAGCCTCGGGGTAGACAAAATCTTAAGGTCTTCCTCACATGATCTTGAGGTCTTCCTCACATGATCTTAAGGTCTTCCTCAGATGGACACCGCCCAGCAATGGATGTGTGAGGTTAATGACTCCTAATGAGCTCAGAGTTGGCTACAGATGGGAGAAGGTAAGAGGGCTCAAATGAGGTTTCAGGCATCCTCCAAAACATAAAGATAGACTCTTTTCTTTCCCTAGTTTCTATCCAGAGGAAGGAGAGCTTTCTGTTGGCTCCTGCCTGCAGGGTTGTAGCATCCAGGGTAGCTGGAGATGTGATGAGATTTCTCTTTCTTTAGCTTAACAGCGTATCTCAGGTTGATGAGCTAGACATGATGACAATACATATCAAAACACTCATCTGGTCAGATCCCATTTACCCGCTCAAAACTACTTTTGAGTCATTGTGTACTTTAACCCAAAATGCCCTGTGGTTAATACCTGGCATGTGGGGACCGGTGGTGTGAGGCAAGGCCACGTTACATTGAAAAGTGGTAAAAGTTGCAAGGTTGATGCTTGTTTTGTGTTTCCTTCTGTCCTCATCTCAATTTTTTTTTTTTAAATTTCAGACAGAGTCTCACTCTGTCACTCAGGCTAGAGTGCAGTGGCATGATCTCGGCTCACTGCAACCTCTGCCTCCCAGGTTCAAGCAATTCTCCTGCCTCAACCTCCCGAGCAGCTGGGATTACAGGTGCACACCACCATCCCCGGCTAATTTTTGTATTTTTAGTAGAGACAGTGTTTCACCATGTTGGCCAGGCTGGAATCTAACTCCTGACCTCTCAGGTGATTTGCCTGCCTTGGCCTCCCAAAGTGCTAGGATTACAGGCATGAGCCACTGCGCCTGGCTTTCAACCAAGTTTTGACAATCATAAACACAGTCATAAAATAACTATTCCTTACACTTTTCCTCTTGCTGAGGGCTCATCTCACCACACAGACTTTATTCCTTTCTTAAGAGCTGTGCTTCTCACTCTGTGAGCAATTCTTTTCTCCTAGGGAGAAGCAGGAAGAGCTAGCAAGGAAGCATGCAAGGTTTGTCCTGTCACTCAACAAAATTATGGAGAAAAAAGCCACCACCACTGTTTACATAAATGAGACTTATACCCAAATAAATTTGAAGAGAGAAGACATAGCATTGCAAAAAAAATGTATTCAAGAAGCAGAGGAGCTAATGGAAAAAGAAAGGGCAGAATATTTGATAAGAAAACAAGAGTTGACTGCACAGGTAAGTGGCATGATTTATTCTTTAAAATACAATAATGTATAGAATCTGGAGCAGGAAACAGGAAATAATTTATTTGTCCTCAAGGCTGGCAAGCAGCCTCCGTGGTATCTTCTGTGAACACCCTGGGAAAACGGGATGAGCGGGAGACTCAAGGACACTTCCGCTCTTGGGGAAGACATTTGATTGGTAGCAGCATCTCAGTTCATGGGGAAGAATTTAAGTGACAGAATTTGTAACACTGGGGTGTCCCCTTGCTTATATGCAGCCATATAGGGACAAGGAATAGGCTACCATCTTATCCAGTTGCCTTTGATAACCCTGAGACTGTGTCTGTATGGACAGGACTAGGGTGTTCCGATAGGGCACCAGCCCAGCCCTGCTGCTCCTGATAAATGAATGAGAGAGAGCAGAGGCCTGCAGTGGGGCCAGACAAAACTGAGGGCCTTAAAGAGAAAACAATATTTCGAGACCAGCAAATTTGTGAGGGTGGGGTGGGGATAACTACGGCATCTTTTTCTGCCACTGCAGGAGCTGAACTGCCTGCTGTGTCATGTTAATTAAAATTCAGCATCAGATCTGTAATGATTGTTTCTTCCTTGTTCTTCTCTGGTTGACTTGGGAGAGGTGGTTTTGATAAGAGGGTGACATCGTTCATTAGGGTCTAGCAAGTGGTGGTGTGATAAAATTGTAAGAAGTTTTCCAGGATTACAAGCTGCTCTGTCTTTAATTACTTTGTTTACTCTGTGTTTAGCTGGTTTTATTTCCCATTAAATAATGTGAATTTAGATTCCCAGATAATTTCTTCAATTCTTCCTTTGACTCTTCTTGTCTGCTTAGTACATTGTAAATCTGGTCACCACTGCTGTGGTGATTTACTATGAAATCACTACTGTGACAATTACTTTTATAATTAGTTATTTACAATCATTGTTATTATTGCTCTTATAAATTTACTATTTCAATATTCAATAATTACAGTTCGGCCCTTGTGGCTCATGCTTTTTCCTGTGATACTGCAAAATAAGGAAACCCTTGTTTTTTGGTTTATTTTTTACTTATTACTATACTTGAATTGAATATGTTATACTTAAATATGAATTAGGTTGACACTGTTTTTAAAAGATTTTCTAAACTTTGTTGTGCTAATAGGCTTTTTAAATTGGTTTCTTATGCTTGTCACTATAGATTAATGAATTTAAAGATATCTGTGAAATAAAGAGAGTGGAGACTTATAAAAAGAAGAAAGAATTGGATAAATTACAAACTAAAATGTCAAAAATAAAAGAAACAGTTACTGTTTCCGCAGCGGTAAGAAACAATAATGTATGTTTAAGCCTTATCTAGCACCTCAGTAAAAAAGGAGTTGATTGTAATGCATCTTCATGTCATGCTGAGAGGATGTTTTCTGCACTTGAACATTTTCTGACACTTTCTTTAAAGCGTTATGGTGCAATTGTGGTTTCCTCTTCAGGGATATCATGGGAAGAAGGAAATGTGGAATGCCTTAGATACAAACTGCATTGGATGGGCCAAAATACTGTGAAAATATTGATTTAAACAAACATACAGAACTCACCAAATGTATTGATATATATAACATTTCCATGAGATTGCTTCATTTTGTATAACAAAATGAATAACCATGGGCTGAGTCCTTAATTCTGAATGTGGAATAATAGAACCAAGTTTAGGCTCTGTATTGAGTACAGCAATATTAATATGTAAAGGAGACCATTTGTCTATTTAAATTAGAAAATACATCAGAGCTCTGCACTTCTGTTAAAAAAAATTGTGATAACATTTACTGAAAGGCAACACTGTGAGAAGTATTTTGTGAGGATTATCTTTATTTGAAAGATGAGAAAACATAAGCTTATGGCGGTGACTATAATTGAAGTGGTTAATGTAAATACTACTTGTATGTTATTTAAAACAAAAATGCCTGTTAACTTCTTATCACAATTAATTGAACTAATGAGTCTTTAGTATATTTTTTCAATGTGTCTTGAAAAATCACATGCAAAACTATACTGGTACAATAGTAAAACTGAATATTTTATAAGGGGTGGTTCTGTTCATTTTAATTACAATGTATCTATTATGATATTCAATTACAAAGCATTAGTAAAATGAAAATTTTCTCTCAAATATGTATATTTAAAAACATCATTATCTGTTTTTAAATTTCAACATAGTAAGGAAGCACTAGGCCTACAGGAGAATAGAAAGGCTATATAAAACATATTTTATCTGCATGCCCAAGCTCATATTTCCAGTTTTGGCCTCATAAATCATAAATCAAGCACACCACCAACTAACTTGAGAAAATGAAATATGTGTTCCTTAGCCTGTACTCCAAGACTCCAAAGATCTCTAAGCCCAAATTATTTTGAAGGCAGCAGGAGTAAATTTGCCTCCGGGTCCTTCCCCACTCCCCACAATCCAGCCTGCCCACTCTCCTACCCCTCCATTGGTAGATAATAGTTTTGGAAGCACAGACTTGAGTATCACACAGAGCTGGATTCAAATCCTAGTTCTACAAATGTGAAGTTTCCTCATCTATAAAATGGAAGTATTAATATTGCCTACTGCAGAGCGTTTTTGTGGAGATTAAATGAGGTCATGCCAATTAAGTGTTTTATATTTGGTAGTTTGTTGTCGTTGTTGTTGGCTGAGGTTAGAAAACAGTGTTTTGGCTATAGACTGAGACCACAAGGAATTTCAGATTAACTCTTACATGGGACGTCTCTGCAGCCAGGTAATGTTGATACGATGTTGGCAGAAAAAAATAATAGCATGGGATCCTCAAGACGTCCTACCTGTCCAGGCAAGGAGGACTGAGGACTAAAGATAACAGATGTCAGGCCTATCAGGCCTTCAGCATGTATCCCTAATTCTGATGATTGATCAGAGGCCTCTCAACATTTGGCTCATTCTGATGGTAGTTCTATGACTCCAGTTAGCTCTGTAACTAGCTATGGGTACTCTAGAGAAAGAAACCATTTTGAGTAGTTTTTACCCACCTCTCTCACCTGACGTGGTTGAGAGTACCTCCATTCTCCCCTCAGGTATATCTCTGATCCCATATCGCTGTCCAGGGTTAGATGGCATTAAATATTATGTCCATGGTAATTCTGCGTTGAATGAAGAGGAATTTGTTTGATCAGCCTTGTCTAAGCTCCATTGTCCCTCACAAGCTGAAATGCAAACCCAAGGCTGAATAAGTTAGACTTTCCTTTCCTTCATCCCAAAATTGCATTGCAAAAATGTCTGTTTCATTATGAATTTTCTCCATCAATTTTCCCTTCCTTTAAATCATAACATTTTTTCCACAGTATCCAGTTATTCTATTTCCTAAATTTAGATTAAATATTAAGAAATAAAAGTTCTTTTCATCATGAACATAGCTATTAAGGGAGACAAAAGACACAATTTGTTTTGGCTTTTAAAAATAATACTGATTTTGGTATCCTGGGATGATAAATGAAGATGATTGTGACAATATGGATTTGTTTAATTTTTTTAAGTGTTAGATGAAGTTAATTCTTGTCACAAAAGTTTGTGAAAATAGTTTTCACATTCTCACTGCTGTATTTAGCCATCTTCCCCTCTAAATTTTGGGTTTTTCTGATGATTTCAGAATGATTTATGTCCAAGTTTATTTTATAGAGAAACAATTATAATGATTGATTTTTTCCTTGAAGGACACTCCCAATGTAAAAATTGAATATTGAGTGGAATTGAACTGCTGTTATGAATCACTTGGTGATGATTGGATGCCATATTTTTGTTTAATTTTTAATAGGTTCTTAGTGATCACAATTTAGAGATAGCACGACTACATGAATCAATAAAGTTTTGGGAACAACAAGTCAATGAGCTAAAGAAAGCCCTTGCAATTCTGGAGGCTAAACTGTAAGTGTAATGCTTTATTTTTACTGAAGTGTTTTGAGACATGTTAATATGATATTATAATATAGTTAATATGCTATGTTTTCATTTTTTAAAATGTCTTTAATTTGACATGAAAATTATATTCTCTTAGTTTACTAAAATATGTGTGGAAGCTTTGTAGAGTCACCTTTTCATTGTGAAATTAGCTGATGATCAAGAGAAAAAAATTAAAGACGCTGTCAGCTTGGGGAAAGGAAAGGACTCTTTGGAATGTATCTCATTTCAGTTCCGGACTCCCTATAAACAAAAATGCCCATGGGGGACAGCATTAGTGGGACGTATCATAGGCTACAACCCATCTAGCCATGCTGTTAGAGTTGTTCTTACTCAAAGGAGACTTGCCAAACTTCCTGAGAAAATACAGGGAAGCCTCAGGGCAAAAACTGCTACACATGGGACTAGAACCAGAAACTGAAGGAGGTCTTCCATCCATCCAAAGCCTCAGTCTGTGCTTCATTTTGTGAAAGTGTTTTATTCCTCTCTTTATTGCACACGGTATTCTCTTCGTGGTGAGCCTATGGCAATGTCTGCCTATGCCAAATCCTCTGAATTGACCTGGCACAGGTCCAACAATCTTTAAAGACTGGTCAATACACTCTCTCCCCTGAAAATCCCCAGATTTCATATCAGAATGTGTTTGGCTCCGCTTTGGTTCCTGATCCAATCAGCTCTACACAAGAAGATGGAGTCATAACATTTCTTCCGGGGACTACTCCAGTAGTTCACTGACAGTTTAAGAAACAAATTGTGGACTGAGAAGATTCCCAAAAGACTAGTAACCTCACATGTAGAATCTTGCTATAACTTGGCTATTTCTATATACATTTGAATATATTGTAATTAAAATTATAATAAGTCTTTCAAAACACAATTTGCAGAGTACAATGCTGATTTACCATCATCAGTTTGTAAAACAGGCAATAATCTTGATCTTCAGTATCAGATTAAAAAATAAGAAAGCTCAATTAATACCACAACTAAAACTCAAAAAAACTTTTATTTTGTGATTCAATAGTATTAGTTTATGTATATTTTGAAGAAAAACTAGACAAAAAAGTCATAATGGAAGATATGGATTACCTCAAATTATTTCTAGCTGTTATGAATAAAATACTCACTACATTGATGAAATTTTATTTATAAGCAGGCTTCATGTTAGCTAACATGTATGAAGATTCGTTGATCTTCCATTTATAGTGATTTATCATTATCTATATTCCCAGCTTTTTAAGAGTTTGGATTCATATAGAATCTCACCAAAGAAAAGTGCTTTATATTAATGTGGTGATCGAGGATATAAGTTATCCTCCTTTTTATTCAAAAATTTTACTCTTTCTTCTTTATTACCTGGAAAATTAAAAAGAAAGTTCCTTTTATTCTATTTTCTTCCTTAGCTGATTTCCTCTGTCTGTTAAGACAGGGGGAGGCAACCTAGTTCCCGCTTGGTGGGTTTGAAGAATCAGTGCTGTTTTATAAGATTTCTATAAGAAATTATACAAGAAACTAAAATAATTTGCACGACACATTTTCCTATCAATATTTAAACCTTCATTTTCTTTCATGAAATCTTTAACTTGCAAGCTGGTTAATAGCACTGTTACCTACTTTGAATTCAAAATACTGCGGAAAACAAAATCACTCAACCACAAGTTTAAATTCCATATATGTTTGGACAAATAAGAGTAACTCAGATGCTCCATAGATCCACAGGAGGCACTGTAGTTTGATCCTTGTTCTTTCTTATCATTGATATCCAGTGTGATTACACAGATAAAGGTGAATCCAATGCCTACCTTTCTAAATCGCTATGGTGTTTCTTTGGCATTCAACTGGTTTTCAGCATATGAGAAATGTGAAAGTTAACTGTTGTATATAAATGACATCCAATTTGTGGCCTAGAGTATATCCTTGCCATTAAAGTATATGAGGGTATGAAGACTGTAGATGCTTTTTTGGACTAACATGGTTTCAGAATTGCCACGGTTACCAATGACTTCCATCCTGTTAAACTTTAGTGGTCTAGTCAATTCCTGAAAGTTCTCAAATTCATTATAGAATTTGACAGTTTATCACTTCCGCCTTCTTGAAGTACTTCCTTCACTTAGCTTCCTAAATATCATGTTTTCACTGATCACACTGGTTGCTGCTTTTTAGGATCCTTTAATTGTTCCAATTCTTTTTTAAGACTCTAAATTTCAAGTTCTCAGTCCTTCACTATTCTCTGCTCATACCCTTCTTATGTGATTTTATTCAGTCTCATGGCTTTAAATACTTTCTTTACCTCAATGACTTGAGCTCTAAATGCAGATACTGTACACCTTACTTGACCTCTCCACTTGGAAGATGTCTATTATACATCTCAAACATAACATGTCCTGAACAGACTCTTGATTTCTCACCTTCCTGAATCAGCTCTTCCCACAGTCTTCCATTATCAGTTAATGTGGCGCTGCCATTTACCTAGTTAGTCCAGCCAAGAGCCCAGGGGCCACCTGCCATTTCTGCTCTCCTCACTACCCAACCCCGACTCAACTCTTACTCCAGCCAAATCCAGAGTCACGCCCTATTGCCTTCATCTTCAAAATATATGCTGAATATGTCTATTTCTTACCACTACCACCACTGTAGCTTTAGCCTGAACAGCCATGATCTCTTCTGGACCACCACCAGAGCCTTCTACATGATCTTCCTCCACAGTTGTCTTTCTCCACAAAGTAACCAGAGTCATCCCTACAAGATGTCCATAGGTTCATGTTGCTCTTTCGCTTAAATAATCTACCCCTGTTCCCTTCAGAATAAAATCTGAACTTCTAGCCTGACCTTAACACACTACATGATCTGGTTCCAGTCTATATCTCCAGCCTCACCATCCTGCTTCCTCAAACACACCAAGCTGTTGCCTGCCTCTGTCTTGTCATCTGATGTTTCTTCCACCTGAAAAGCTCTTCCTTCAGATCTTCATGTGGCTGGCTCCGTCTTAACATTCAGGTCTTTCACAGGTCATCCCAAAAAGGTCTTCCTTGACCACCTGTCTAGAGCTGCATTCTTGCTCTCAGGAGTGTTTTATGGTTTATCTTACTTTGTTTTCTTAGGAGCACTTAATAGTATCTGAGATATATTACTTATTTTTTGATAACTTGCTTATCTCCTGATCTCTCCATGGAATGTAGTTGTCACGAGGGTAGGGACCTTGCATATGCTGTATCCCTAGTACCTGAAACATATCTGGCAGGGTATGTGTTCAATAATTGCTTCTTATGTGAAAGAATAAATAAATGAAATATTAACTCATCAGTTCAAAGGAGTACACATTTTTGCTTATTTTGATAAATATATACATAAATATGTTATATGGGGAGATGGGGACTGGGACTTGTCGATTTCATAAGTAAATATGACTTTTCTGGAAAGTATGTTCTTATATGAATCTGTTTGGCTTCCTTTGTTCGTAGGTGTTTTTTCGCAGATAACAAAGAAAAACTGGATGATACATCTAATGATGAAAAAAATGAATTCCTGAACAAGATAAAACAGGTAAGAAGGCAGAAGTAATGACTTTTAGATTATAATTACATTTCACTTTTAGTTAATATTTAAAATATGTGTGAGAAATATAGAAGTTTTCAAAAGGATATTTTTCATTGACCAATAATATGGTCGTTTGTAGTAATGTTAAACATTTTATCTCCTCCTAAAGTACTTTAAATATATGAAAGAGCAAAGGTTGGCCACCTACAGAGGAACTGTTTTTTGGTAACTTTTCATGTGAGTATGGGTACATTAGGAATATCCATGATTAATGGATTAATGGATATTTTTCATGTGAATTATTTAGAGAGTTAGAATCTTCTTGCTGTTGTGTGCTGCACCTGTGAAGTACAGCAACCTGCTCTACACTTAAGAATATTCTAAATATTATATATCATATCGTGATGGTTAATACTGTCAACTTGACTAGATCAAAGGATGCAAAGTATTGATCCTGGGTGTGTCTGTGAGGGTGTTGCCAAAGGAGATTAACATTTGAGTCAGTGGGCTGGGAAAAGCAGGCCCACCCTTAATCTGGGTGGGCACCATCTTAATCAGCTGCCAGTGCGGCCAGGATATAATGCAGGCAGAAAAACGTGGAAAGACTAGACCAGCTTAGCCTCCCAGCCTACATCTTTCTCCCATGCTGGATGCTTCTTGCTCTCGAACATCAGATTCCAGATTCTTCAGCTTTGGTACTTGGACTGGCTTCCTGGCTCCTCAGCTTGCAGATGGCCTATTGTGGGACCTTGTGACCGTGTGAGTTAATACTCCCTAATAAACTCCCCTTTATGTATACATCTATCCTGTTAGTTCTGTCCCTCTAGAGAACCCTGACTAATATAATATAATAGAGTTATATTATGTTATAATATAATATTCTAAATACTTATTTAGAAGTATTTGAGTCAGATTTAGCCCCCAGGAGAATTCACTAGACATTTTTTTCAAACTTAGGTTAAAAAAAAAATCATATCATAAGTAGATAATCCTGTGGGTAAACCAAAATTTAGCCTCAAAACATTCAGTGAAGCATTCATTATGATAGTGAAAAATTGGGGGTGAGGGTGAGTAATACAATTAAAATTCAACAAAAAGGCCTTGATTAAATAAGTATCAGTATTGCTCATAATATGTTATTGAGTGACAAATACTACATTATAAAACAGTAAGCTGGGCATGGTGGCTCACGCCTGTAATCCCAGCACTTTGGGAGGCCTAGGTGAGTGGATCACCTGGGATCAGGAGTTCGAGACCAGCCTGACCAATATGGTGAAATCCCATTTCTATAAAAGTACAAAAATTAGCTGGGTGTGGTGGTGTGTACCTGTAGTCCCAGCTGCTCAGGAGGCTGAGACAGGAAAATTACTTGAACATGGGAGGCAGAGGTTGCAGTGAGTTGAGATTGTACCACTGCACTTCAGCCTGGGCAGCAGAGGAAGATTCCCTCTAAAAAAGAGAAACAACAGCATGTATGATATGATCCCATTTAATTACTTATATACACAAATACACATATACACCAGACATAACTGAAATTCTTCTTGTCCCTTGTATTGAAGGAGAAATATCCTTAGTATCTCTTCCCACACCTCTTATATCCAAACTTAATTTCCTTTCTTTTCTTTTATTCCTTTTTTTTTTTTTTTTTTTTTTGGAAACATAGTCTCACTCTATCACCCAGGCTAGAGTGGAGTGGCATGATCTCAGCTCACTGCAACTTCTGCCTCCTGGGTTCAAGCAATTCTCCTGCCTCAGCCTCCCAAGTGACTGGGATTACAGGCTTGTGCCATGACACCTGGCTAATTTTTGTATTTTTAATAGAGACAGGGTTTCATCATGTTGGTCAGGCTGGTCTCAAACTCCTGACCTGAAACGATCCACCCACCAGGCTGGAGTGCAGTGGCACAGTCACAACTCACTACAGCCTCAACCTCCCAGGCGTAGGTGATCCTTCTGCTGCAGCCTGCTGAATAACTGAGAACGCAGGCACTCACCACCATGCCCAGCTAATTTTTAAATTATTTGCAGAGACAAGGTCTCTTTATGTTGCCCAGGCTGGTCTCGAACTCCTCAGTTCAAGCAATCCTCCTACCTTGGTCTTCCAGAATGCTGGGCATTACAGGCATGAGCCACCACCCCTGGCCACACATACTTAATTTTAATCGTTCAGGACTTAGGTCAGGTACTCTCTGTCTACATCCTCTATCTTTGTTTTACCCAAGTCAACCAGGATATAAAATTCACATTTTTCACTAGTTTCTAAAACAAATTTAATTACACTAAGCATTTCATGATCTATTGCAAGCTCTGTTGGAAATTTTAGTGGTCATGGGGAGAAATCCTGTTGCAGAGCATAAAGCCATTTTGTTCACCACCTTTTCTTTCTCTCACAGTTCCTCATCTATCTTCTTGTGGTAGGATACCACCCCACATACAAATTCTTCTTTCTCTTTTACAAAGCCTCTGCACCCATGCCCTGAGGCTCATCAGGGATATCAAAGGCAGCTCCCTCCCAGAAGAATGATTTGTACCAATTAAATGCTTTCCATTTTTGCTTTTGTGAACTATCACCATTAGAGATGGCTTCCCCTCCGGGCTACTCTGATTCTTTTAGTTGCAAGGATACCAACAACAGACAGAAACCAGACAAGGTTGGTTTGTTGGCTGGTTGGTTGGTTTCAAATTTGTCCTTCATTTTCTGAGCAAAATATTATTTTTCTTCCCATTTATTTCCTACTGCAGAAGCTATGAGACAACTTTCTGACAATAACTCCACATTGTCTAGCCCACGTGATTTTCTGAACAGTCTAGGACCCCTAAACTGGCATGGCTTACTTGGTCAAAGAGTTTCTCCTTAATTCTTAGCTCTTAGCCAAATTCCATGGTTGTGAGTGAGTGATCACTTCAAAGAGTGCAAGGCTCTGGCCTATTTATTATTTTCACTAGGTAGAAACTATGGGCTCTTAGTGACATCCAATCATAATTCTCATGAGTTATTGGAGGAACGTTCAAAGATTGACATTAAACTCAAACTTAACCTTTGTATCCCAGCCTCTCCCCTCCCCCACCGGCCCCTGGCAACCACCATTCTACTCTCTATTTCTGAGTTCAGTTTTTTTTAGATTCTGCGTGTAATTGGGATCATGTAATATTTGTTTTTCTGTACCTGAATTATTTCACTTAACATGATCATGATGTCCTCCAGGTTCATCCATGTTGTCACAAATGACAAGAATTTCTTCTTTTTTAAAGCTGAATGTATTCAATTGTGCATGTGTATACCACATTTTTTTTATCCATTTATCTGCTGATGAACACTTAGGTTGATTCTACATCTTAGCCACTCTGAGTAGTGCTACAATGAACATAGAAGTACAGACATCTCTTTACATACTGATTTCATTTCCTTGGGATATATACCCAGCAGTGGCATTGTTGGATTTAACTTTTGTTATTATAAAATATTACACATTACAGAACAATACATAAACCACAAATGTACAATATTTATGTACATATTTTTGATGAATATAATTTATTAATTTTAATGAAGCCAAGTTTATCAATCTTTTTCTTTTTAATTAATGTTCTCTATGTCCTATGCCATGAGAATATTCTCTTCTGTTACCATTGAGAAGCTTTGTTGTTTGACCTTTCCCATTTAAGACTATGAACCATCTGGAATTTACGTGTGTGTGTTTTGAGATAGTGGTCAAGATTCATATTTTTCCATAAGGTTGTCCAGTTAACCAGCACCATTTACTGAAAATACAATCCTTTCCTTCACTACACTGTGGTCATACTATTGTCATAAATCAAGTGTGGATCATAAATATATATGTGGATTGTTGACTCTATTCATTTGAACTAGTCATCTCTCCTCACACTAAAAGAATATTGTCTTAATTAGTACCTTTAAAATGAGATTTTATGGCTAGTAGTATAAATCCTTCACCTTTGTTCTTCCAAATTGTTCCAGCTATTCTTGACGTTTTAAATTTTGTCATGTTCTTCCAAAAAACCTGTTCGGATTTTGATTGGGATTGCATTAAATCTGTAAATCAGTTTGAAGAAGGTTTCACATTTTCACAGTATTGAGGCTTCCAATCCATTAACATGGCATATGTCTTTTGTTTTAGATCTTCTTTGTTCCCTTTGCCTTAGCTGTTCGGTTTCACTATGATGTGTCCAAATTTTCTTTTCATTTTTCCTCCTTGGGATTTATTTGACTTCTTAAATCTGATAATTTCTATTTTTCATATGTTCTGCAAATTTTTCAGCCATTATGTGCTTACCTGTTTCTTTTGTCCTGTTCTCCCTGTATTGCCCAGGCTGGTCTCTAACTCGTGGGCTCAAGTGATCCTCCCACCTCTGCCTCTCAAAGTGCTAGGATTACAGGCACGAGCCACCATGCCAGGGCTACAGAAGATTTTGATTGCTTTTTCTTACAGTGTTGATTTTACTCAAATGTTTAGAAACTCTACATATTTATTCATCTTTTAATTGTGCATTCTTTTTTTTTTTTTCGAGACAGTATCTTTCTCTATCACCCAGGCTGGAGTACAGTGGCATGATCATGGCTCACTGCAGCCTTGGACCTCCCAGTCTCAAGCAATCCTCCCACCTCAGCCTCCCAAAGTGGTAGAATTACAGGTGTGAGCCACTGGAGCCAGCCTTAATTGTGCATTCTTCCTGTCTCTTCTGTTTACTGAGCCTGCATGTAGTAATTCTGTGGGAGATGCTGGGTCCAATGGTGTGCTTGTAATTCCAGCTACTAAGGAGGCCAAGGTCGGGGGATCATTTGAGCTCAGAAGTTTAAGACCAACTTGAGTGACATAGTGAGATGCTATCTCCAAATAGAAAAAGAAAAAGGAAAAAAAAAAAAAAAGAATTTTGTAGCAAGAGTGGAATGTGTTGATTGGGCTTATACATGGTGGGGGGTGGGAGGGATGTATGTCAGGAAGAGGACCTGTCTTGTCTTAGGTATGACAATTCTATACCCAATTCTAGACTCCTGGGAATAGTTGCTGCCTGTGGTACTCACTGGTTTGGTTTGGAGAAAATCCCCACTACAGTTGGCTGATTAGTGTAAGTGTCAGAAGTAAGGAGATAGTTGAAGCAAATACTCCAGATACAGTTGCTCAGTTGGCCACCCCAGGGAATGGCCCAGGGCCCTCTTTTCTTTGTATCCATTATCTCTGACTTTAGGGTGGAGTTCTTTCTGAACCTTTCTACTTTTGCAACAGCCTTTTGGTGCAAGACTTTTTAATGCTAGTGTCAATCTTTTTCTGAGACTCCAATTGTATGTATGTGATTATTTGTATTAATATATGTATCCTCTACATATCATACCCACTCTTCTGTATTTTCTACTTTTTGTCTCCCATTCCTGTATTCTGAACAGAGTGGTCTTATTTGAATTCTTAATTTTAGTTATTGTATTTTTATTTTATTTATTTATTTATTTATTGAGATGGAGTCTCACTCTGTTGCCCAGGCTGGAGTGCTATGGCACCATCTCAGCTCATTGCAATCTCCACCTCCTGGGTTCAACCAATTCTTCTGCCTCAGCCTCTGGAGTAGCTGGAACTACAGACATGCGCCACCATGCCCGGCTAATTTTTGTATTTTTAGTAGAGACGGGATTTCACCATGTTGGCCAGGCTGATCTCAAACTCCTGACCTCAGGTGATCCACCTGCCTCGGCCTCCCAAAGTGCTGAGATTACAGGCATGAGCCCGGCTGGTATTGTGTTTTTCAACTGGTAATTATTTGGTACCTTTCAAATCTGCCGTGTCACTCATTACCATTTCTAATTCCCTGTCATCATTTTCAAGCATGTCTAATATTTCTTTAATCATAATAAGCATAGTAGTTTTGTAGTTCAGTGTCTGATAATTTCAATGTCTTATGTCTTTATGGGTCTGTAGTCTGTTTCTGTAGTGTGTTGTTTCTGCCAATGTTTGTCCATGCTCTTATTTCCTTCTGTTCCTGGTGGAATATTGTATACTGGACATTGTACTTGAACAAAAAATATTTGTGCTATGGTTTGGCTCTGTGTCCCCACCCAAATTTCATCTTGAATTGTACTCCCGTAATTCCCACAATGTTGTGGGAGGGACCCGGTGGGAGATAATTTGAATCATGGGGGCAGTTTCCGCCATGCCGTTCTTGTGGTAGTGAATAAGTCTCATGAGATCTGATGGTTTTATCAGGGGTTTCTGCTTTAGCATCATCCTCATTTTCTCTTGCCACCACCATGTAAAAAGTGCCTTTTGCCTCCCACCATGATTCTGAGGCCTCCCCAGCCATGTGGAACTGTAAGTTCAATTAAATCTCTTTTTCTTCCCAGTTGCAGGTATGTCTTTATCAGCAGTGTGAAAATGGACTAATACAGTTTGTAAAAACAGTTCGAGGATTAAGATAATGGTGTTTTTCCCAGGAACAGTTTACATTTACTTCTGTCAGATGGGTGGGGTGTTACAAGTTCCAAGCTACCTTAATCCGTGCTAAGCATCCCTGGTGATCAAAGTCAAGTTGCACTTGTTAACTTTCAATTTACCTTTATCCAGAGGGTGAAGCTCTTCGGAATCCCAGACTAAAATAGTGGGAGGTTTATGTAGGCTCAACAACTGGATGAGCATTACATGTTGGCTTTTATTCCACTTGCCATGCAAAAAAACCCCAAAACTTGGTTTTCAAGTGGTTTCTTCTATGTTAGTAAATGTCTTCAAGGCAAGAGGAACTTTAAGTGCTAACCTTACCACTCTGGATTCTTGCGTTCTCCTAGAATTAGGCCTAGTAATTCCCTATTATCCTTTATTTATTTTTTATATTTTTAGATTCAAGTACACGTGCAGGTTTGTTACAATGGTATATTGCATAATGCTGAGATTTGGGCTCCTAATGATCCTGTCACCCAAGTTGTGAACATCGTACCCAGTAGGTAGTTTTTCAACCCTTCCCCACTTCTCTCTTCACCTTTTTGGAGTCCCAAGTGTCTATTGTTCCCATCTTTGTGTCCGTGTGTATCTAATGTTTAGCTTCTACTTATAAATGAGAACATGCAATATTTCATTTTCTGTTTCTGCATTAATCCACTTAGGATAATGGCCTCTAGGTGCACCCATGTTGCTGGAAAGGATATGATTTCATTCTTTTTTATGGCTGCATAATGTTCCATGGTGTATAATTACCACATTTTCTTTATCCAATCCACTGTTCATTGGCACCTGGGTTGATTCCATGTCTTTGCTATTCTGAATAGTGCTGCAATAAACAGGAATGCAGGTATCCTTTTGGTAGAATGATTTATTTTCCTTTGGGTATATACTCAGTAATGAGATTGCTGGGTTGAATAGTAATTCTATTTTTGTTTTTTGAATCATTTTTTATTGTCTTGTGAGTTCTTCAACACTTCTACAAATATTTTTTCATGCAGCTATTTGAGTTGTCCTGAGATAGAAGGTTGTTTTGAACTATTCAGCCCATTGTTTCTGCTAAATTTGACTTTCTTACCTCGTTTGAAGCAATCTATAAGCAAAATTTCTGATCTCATGTAGGGTACTATTTTTTGTCCTCAAATAGAAATATTTCACAAGAAGCAAGCATAATATCAACTCAAAGATGTTTTGAGGAAGAGCTGAGGATGTTACTTTTTCTTTTTACATTTTCTATAGTTTATATTCTGGAAAAAGGACATACAAACATTGCAGAGCAGGCACGCACAGTTTATTCATCCCATTTTGCATTTCAATATGGATTATTACTGTATGGTTTTGCAGCAGGGTTTACTATTTTTCTGTACTTAAAAGCAAATTTATAGTAGAGGTCCCAAAGTATACAATTGCATGTTTGCTATAGAATTAAATCACTCAGCATTTATGGCATATTCACGGTGGGCTAAGCAATATACCAGGTGCTCTCCGAGTTGCCACCTGATGCAGATGGCCTCAGAGGAGCAGTGAAGCCAGTTCTCTCATTCTCCTCCTTTGTTTTTCTCTAGCTGGTTGAAACACTGCATGATGCTCGTATGGAATACAAAGACCTACGAGAGAAAATGAAAACCCTTGCCAGACAATATAAGATTGTTTTAAGTGAGGAAGAAAAAACTTTTTTGCAAAAACGAAAGATCTATGATGAGTATGTCTTTACCCACACATGTGATTCAACATGCCATCGTTATGGGGTGCTTTTCTTACTATCAAAGTGGTGGCTCTACACTTAATCTTATCCTAGTTTTAAAATCTATTGACAAAAATGAAAACGTTTGCTATCATTACTGGTTTCTGTCTCAGCAGCTCAGGCTGCCATAACAAAATACCATAGACTGGCTGGCTTAAGCAACAGAAATTGATATTCTCACAGTTCTGGAGGCTGGAAGTCTGAGTGAGGGCCGTTTTCTAGCTTACAGCCACCCAGCTGCTTTCTCTCTGTGTCTTCACAGGGTGGAGAGAGAGAACACGTTGTCTGTCTGGTGTCTTTCTTTTATAAGGTCCCACCCTCATGTCCTCATCCAAACCTAATCACTTCCCCAAAGGCCTTCACGACACTAACCCCCCACAATGTTCCTTTCTGCCATTCTAAAGCACTTTAAATTTTAATTTTTTCTGATGAAAAAAGTAATGCCTATACCTGATTTTTAAATTCAAATATATGAATGTATAACTTAGAGAGTAAAAATGACCCAACTGTCTCTATTTCTTCATCATGTTGGGGGTTAGAGTTTCAACACATAAATTCTGGAGGTGGGGGAGGTGCAATTCAGTCCACAGCAGTTTGGAAGATGAGTCACTTAGATCAAATAGTTTCTATTACAGGCAGCTTCCTATCAATATCTGGGCATTTGAACAAGACTATAAACTTCTCTGAGCCTCATTATTTTCTCCTGCAAGTTAAGACAAAAAAATAACTACTTGAAACCCCATCTCTACTAAAAATACAAAAAATTAGCTGGCATGGTGGCACGTGCTTATAATCCCAACTACTCTGGAAGCTGAGACAGGAGAATTGCTTGAACCCGGGAGGTGGAGGTTACAGTCAGCTGAGATCACACCATTGAGATCACACCATTGCACTCCGGCCTGGGCGACAAGAGCCAGACTCTGTCTCAAAACAAAACAACAACAACAACAAAAAACCTTATCAGTCCACACACTGAGAGGAGCACTTTACCTCTTATTAAATTCATTCATCCGTGGAGCTAGGCATTGCAATTCTCATTTTATAGCTGGTGAAACTGATGCTTATTCACAGGTGAAGCTAATTGTTAGCTGTTATTAAGATCACACTCTGATTAATAGGTAGAGCCAATATGCAAAATTAGTCTGACTGACTCCTTCACCTTCCACAGAAGAATATGACAGAACTGATAAGCACGTTAGGAGAGACACACCCCCTAGAGAGATGGAGCACTACACAACTGTTCTTGTTTTGTGGTTACTATTGTGGTGAATGTTCTTTCAGTGGCTTGGGAATTTTCATAAATTTTATAAAAATCCTATGTGTAGGCCGGGCGCAGCGGCTCACGCCTATAATCCAGCACTTTGGGAGGCCAACATGTACCAATTGCATAAGACCAGGAGTTTGAGACCAGCCTGGGCAACACAGGGAAACTCCATCTCCACAAAAGTACAAAAATTAGCTGGGAAAAAATTTGAAAAAAAGAAAATCCTGTGCATAAATTTAGATCTAGCTACCACCAGCAAAAATACTTTGTTTCTATTTTTTAATAATTTATTTAGTGAATAGCTCATGATCTGAACTTTCAAAACTGTTTTTGAAATTCTTATTTGTGTTTGCATGTTTGATTATGTCAGCCTTCAACAAATAACTCTGTTTTTCATGATAGAAATCAGAAACAGCTGACATATATTACTCAGAAAGAATACTTTCTGTCACAAAAGAGAGTAGACATCAAAAATATGGAAGAAGGACTCATCACACTCCAGGAACTTCAACAGTATGTTTGTTGCCTTTGAAATTTTTTATCTTTACTTTCTCTGCATTTATTTTTTAATAAATGATAGCAATAAATCTATGTTGATTTCTAACATACTACAGAAACGGAAGTTTATAACTAGCTCTCTCTGTTTCACAGTCTGGAAGTCATTCTCATGGACTTTTTCATTGAAAGGATAGACAGGTTCTGAATTCTGTGGGAGCTCCTGGGTCCCAGGAATGGACCAGTTGGGGTGCAGTGACAAGAATGTGCCTGAACATTGTCACAACACTGAGTCCCATTGATGTTCATTTCTGCATTCTAAGTCATTTTAATTTTAATCTTTTTCTGATTAAAAAATAATACCTATACATGATTTTAAAATTCAAATATAAAATGCATAACTTAGAGAGTAAAAGTTACCCTAATCTCTCCATCTCTCCACAGGCATAATCACTGTTAACAGTTTACTATATATGCTTTCAAATATGTATTTATTTGTATGTATCCAAAAATTGGATTATACTCTACTATAACCGAATTTGTTCCACTTAAAATTATACCTAGGAGGATGATAAAACAAATTAGGTAAAATGGTAACAGTTGGAGAAGTTGGTGAAGGATATATGGGATTCTTTGTACTATTTTTTGTACTTACCTGTTGAGTTTGAAACTATTTCAAAACAAAGATTTTATATATATATATACACACACACACACACATATCTTTTCTCTAACTGCATAGTATTCTATCGTATAATACACATTATACTATATTGTATTTAACCAGCACTCTACTGATGGAAATTTACTTTTGTCTGTTGCCTATATTACAAATATTTGAAGTTAGCATATCTCTCTCTACCCATATGACTTTTTTTTTATTTGTAATAAAGTCCTAAAAGTTGAAGTGCTAGATCAAAGGAGGATGCATCTTTTTCACTTTTATAATGATTGTCAAAATGACCTATGTAAATATTCTACGATTGTACACATTAAGACTGAGCATAAGGCAGCTTATAGTTCAGTTGGGCAGAGAAGCAAGACTAACACATTTGAAATAATTAATGAACCATATATGATGGTGAAAAATAAACCATGTATGACAATGAATTATAAAAAACAGTCAGGCATGAAAGTGAAATCAAGGAGTCCTTCGTTATACAGGATTTAAAATTTGAACTAGACCTTTAAAAGCAAGTCAGATTTTTCTGTGCTCATTGTATGGGGGAATAATATCACCACACAAAGGGAGACACACGATTTAAATACAGGACAATGAAGAAGCTAGCTTATAGAAGTAAGATAGGTGATGATGAAAATTCAAGCACATACCAACAGAAATCCAAACAGAGAAAGAAACATGAGACCAGGTATGTTTCTAGTTTATTTAAGAGTGTTTCCTATGCTAAGTTTTATTTCTGAATATTTCTTTCAAAAGATATAAAGCAGCATTTTCCTTATGTGGCTTTCAATTCATTTCTGTCCAAGAAGCACTTCATAGGGAAAAGGCAGGGCAGGGGATAAAAATAAAGGCTTCTGTCACCTATGTTGGAATCTTCACATTTCCATCCATCCTACCGCAAGAAAATCTTCTATCCTTAGTTACTACTTTTCCCCAGCTCAAGAAACTATATTGGCTTTCTGAATTATATATTATATCAAATCAGAGCTCAATCTAGGGTCTGGAGTTCCTCAACA
The DNA here is from genome assembly GCF_049350105.2 of Macaca mulatta. NCBI lineage: Eukaryota > Metazoa > Chordata > Mammalia > Primates > Cercopithecidae > Macaca > Macaca mulatta. The sequence continues at coordinate 132,669,882 of NC_133412.1, read as the reverse complement.
ATGTGTCAACCTTACTTCCTCTTGTGTCATAGGGTTATTCTCTCCTTCATGTCCTCTGTATACAGCAAGCCTACCTTATGTCATAACAGAGGCCTGACTTGCTGTTCCTTCCCTCTCTGTATTTGCAAATGATGATACCCTTTCCTTGATAAGATTGCACCTCCATTCTGACAATCCACATTCCTCCCTCTGAGAAACATTAACCTCTAGTAACACTTTGTCAATTACCTCCCTAGAAATCTCTTCTCTATCCTTGGCTATTCACCACAACTGTTGCAGAATCAGTTTGCACTAACACAGAATTGCAGTTGTCTATCAATCTGCCACTGAAATGTTTAGTTGTTTCACAAGGCTTATTTTGTCTCCCTATTAGACTATAGCCTTACTGAGCATACAAATTATACATAAAGAGTCTATTGTATATTCTAACAGTTCCCACAAATGCAAAATCCAATATGTTTTTCTTTTTAGAGCAACAAAAACAGTATATCAGCAACAAATCAAAATCCTGAGTGCTAACCTGGAAAGAGAAAGTCAGAGATGGTAAAAAAAAAAAAAAAAAAGGTTTATTTGTGTTTTGTGTTATCAGCAGTATATGTTATCTTAATGCACTGTGCAAAATACTTGTTGTTACTAGAACCCAAGGGAATGATTTTCCTAAATTATGTGTAAATTATCTCAGATCTAGATGTATTGGTTAATTTGATTTTTTTTTTTTTTTTTTTGGTATTGAACAGAACCAAAGTTTTCCATTTCAATCAAGTGCAGACACCAAAGAGTAAAATTGCTAATATTTGTGCAATGCCTTTTGCTCATCCAGGCCTCTTTGTGAACCAGTAGGGAGGTGACAGGTGTGATAAGAGAGGAAGGTGGCGTGAAGGCTACCGGCTCTCCAGATGGCCTGCTTTGGTTGCTGTCCTTATTAGCTCTGTGACCAAGGCTAAGTTATTTAATAACTTATCTTTGCCCCATCCCTATAAAGTGGGGAAGGATAACAGTACCTACCTTATAAAGTAGCTGTGAATGTAAATGAGATGATACATGTAAAATGCTGTATTTAGATCAGTGCAGCTAAAAAGCTCTTGCTTTTACTTAGCTGTATTTTATTATCATTGTTGTTGTTATTGTTAGTATTATTATTATTATTTTGAGAGAGAATCTTGCTCTGTCGCCCAAGATGTAGTGCCGTGGTGCCATCTCGGCACGCTGAAACCTCTTCCTTCCAAGTTCAAGTGATTCTCATGCCTCGGCCACCAGATTAGCTGGGACTACAGGCATGCACTACCACGCCCAGCTAATTTTTTTTTTTTTTTTTTTTTGAGACGGAGTCTCACTCTGGGGCCCAGGCTGGAGTGCAGTGGAGCAATCTCGGCTCACCACAACCTCCGCTTCCCAGATTCAAGCGATTCTCCTGAGTAGCTGGGATTACAGACATGTGTCATCATGCCCGGCTAATTCTTGTATTTTTAGTAGAGACGGGGTTTCACTATGTTGGCCAGGCTGGTCTGAAACTCTTGGCCTCAAATGATCTGCCCACTTCGGCCTCCCGAAGTGCTGGGATTACAGGCATGAGCCACTGTGCCCGGCTAATGTTATTATTGAATGTGCACTTAAAGACTCTAATTGCACTTTTTTTTTTTTTTTGAAATGGAGTTTCGCTCTTGTTGCCCAGGCTGGAGTACAATGGCACAATCTCAGCTCACCGCAACCCCCGCCTCCCAATTGCAAGTGATTCTACTGCCTCAGCCTCCCAAGTAGCTAGGATTACAGGCCTGTGCCACCACATCTGCCTAATTTTTTTGTATTTTTAGTAGAGACAGGGTTTCTCCATGTTGGGCAGGCTGGTCTTGAACTCCTGACCTCAGGTGATCTGCCTGCCTCGGCCTCCCAAAGTGCTGGGATTAACAGGTGTGAGCCACCGCGCCTGGCCCTAATTGCACATTTTTACCATTCTTCAAATATGTAGCTTTTTAATGTGGTGGTGGAGAAAAATTTGAGAACCCAGAAGTCTGAAATCTATTAGTAGCACATCCGGTAATTTAGATAATTCTATTACTATTTCTGCCTGGGCCTTGTTTTCCACTTTGCCCCAAGCCTTCCTCATATCTATCCTTTACCTGAAGGAGGCAAGCTGCCAAGTGTGGTTTGTTCACTGTTCTATTGGACGTGCAGATGTAACTTCTTACTCTGAAGCAACTTGCAGAGACAGAATTGAGGAAGTTAATGTTTTGTCTTACTTTTTCATGCAATGTGTGTAGTCTGCAACACTAATAGTGCAAACAATTTTGTGTAGTCATAGTATAACTTGTTTGCTTTGAATTTCTTCATCTTTTTAGTAAACTGCTATGTCAACTTAATGGCAATTCTTTTTGCTCTAATCTGTAGTGTTATAACTCAGTGGAAAATAGCTTGCTTGAGAAAAAAGCATGCACGTTGGACAGCTCAGATAACAGCTGAGATACAAACTATTACAGAAAAAATTCAGAATGCAGAAGCTAGACGAATTGAATTACTTAACGAGGTAAGAGAACTGAAGGAACTTAGAATTAGTCCCCTACATTGCATATCAGCAATTCTCCTTCAATATTTAATTAAATCCTATCTTATTAAAAAGTATTTTCCTTTCTGCTGATTTCATGTTTAGAGTGAGTTATTTAATTTTCTTAGGAAATGTATTCATTTGCTGTATATTAACTAGAGAGAATTAGCAAATACAGTAGAATATGCTTTTGAAGCATGTAACCAGAAACTTACTTGAGGTTAGTCTTTAGGGGAATTACCTCTAAAAATATGAGCGCATGTATAATTTTTTTAAGCTTTTATATTTACCCTCTGCTCACCCACTGTCCTCTACCCTCCCCACTCCTCATGTCATATTTATAAAAATATCATTTGGTGAAGAACTTAATTTCTGGAGGAAAAAATATTACTCTCAGTGGTTGCTGAGAAATTATATGAACTGAAATCAGAAGCAGGTCTCATGCAAAGAGATATTAATTTCCTGGTTATTTGAAAATGTAAGGCTGATCACTACAAGAGAAATGACAAATTCTCATTTTTCTCTAATTAGACCAGTCTCAGAGAAAAGGAGATCAATGACTTTGTGGCACAGATTGAAAAACTTACAATAGAATTGAAAGAAGAAGAGAAAGCATTTGTTAACAAAGAAAAAATGTTAATCAAAGAGTTAAGCAAGTATCAGGTAAATTTTATTTTGCATCTAAGAATACTTTTGGATGACTACATGAGGGGGAGGGGGAATACTATTTCATGCTATTCTAATCAGTTAAATGTAAAATAAATATTCTAGTATGAAAAAGGTTACAATTTTATTTTGGATCTTTCTTCTTTTCCTGAAGAGGAAGCAGAGCAATAAGAAATATTTTTTCAGCAAAATAATAATAATAATAATCACACTTCAAATTATGTAGAACTGTTGGCAACGGCCTTGGAGACAGGTGGAGTTGTGTAGGGAGCCATTTGGAGCTGGCTTGAAAATAGCTGGGGCAAGGGAGATTAGTAAAGTCAATCTCAGACGTGCTCCTTAAAAAGAGGGTATCATGCTGCCTTGGGAACTGCCAAAAGCCAACCTGAGATAGAACAGGGCATGGATGCTGGGGGAGGTGGAGAGAAAAGGCACTGAAAGTACCCAGAAGTGCCAGGTCCACAGAAACACAATAAAAAAAATGCACCTTTTCAAGGCGATGGTATTACCCCAGAGGCAGCCATTAGCAGAGCAGCTGAGAATAGGGATGGTGGTAGAAGCCTTCCTGAGCTTAATTAGGTTTGAAAAGGAAGAAGAGGTCTTGGCTACACCAAAGAGGGGCTTTATTTGAAGGAAATAGTCTCATACCGCAGGACGAAAATAGGGAGTTCGAAAATTTCCTAGTTTAGAGTCTTATCTGATCCAAGTTGTCTTCCCCGACCCCATCCCATCCTGCCACATCCTGCAGAAACCCTCTGCAGATGTCTGGCCCAAGGATAACCAATTATTTCTATTAATAATATTAGTAACCAAAAGAAAGTAGTCACATTTTTCATACAAAAATACTAGGAGAAAAACAACTGAAAAGAGGAACAAAACTTTCCAACAAATAAGAACACTCAGAAAAAATGGTGGCATGGAACAAATAAAAACTATGATCAGGCCAGACGCAGTGGCTCATGCCGGTAATCCCAGCACTTTGGGAGGCCGAGGTAGGTGGATCACGATGTCAGGAGTTCAAGACCAGCCTGGCCAAGATAGTGAAACCCTCTCTCTACTAAAAATACAAAACAATTAGCCAGGCGTGGTGGCACACGCCTGTAATCCCAGCTACTAGGGAGGCTGAGGCAGAGAATTACTTGAACCCAGCAGGCAGAGATTGCAGTGAGCCGAGATCGCACCACTGCACTCCAGCCTGGGCGACAGAGTGAGACTCCGCCTCAAAAAGAAAGAAACAAACAAAAAACTATGATCAAACATTCTTCTATGAATTTAAAAAAATAATTTAATAGCAGTACAAAGGAAAATTATTAGTATGGAAATGTAGGAACTTAGGCAAGAGATATCAGAAGGTGATGGCCAGAAAACAGGAAGAGGTGAAACAGAAACCCCGCAACTCGGAGAACAAACAAAGGAAAGAAAGCATGACACAAATGACTACAATGTTAGAAGAAAAGGGGTGAGAGGGTAGAAGAGGCGGGGTGGAAAGCATTAGTCTAGGTGCCTGGCATTCTTCTAAATGCTGCAAAACAGGCAAAAACTCTGCCTTTATGGAGCTTACTATCTAACACGGGAGAATGAAAATAAATGAGAGAAACAAGTAGAACAAGTAGTATATTGGATGGTTATAAAAGCCATAGAGAAAAATCAGGCAGGGAAGTGGGACAGGGAGAGTGCACGTGATATGGTGTGTGTGCTGTTGTAAATAGGGGTAGTCAGAGAAGGGTCCAGCCCTGAATATGAGGAAGGGTGCCCTGCAGATGTCTGCAGGAGATGGCTCCAGGCAGAGGGCATGCTAGGCAGGAAGGGCCTGAGGCAGGACCCTCCTATCTAAGGAATCACAAGGGGGTGGGGTTGCTGAATAAGAGCTGGGAGTGCCAGGCGTGGTGGGAGTCTTCTTCAGGAAGCAGATGCTGAGATGGAATTAGGACTGATAAGGTATATTAGGGAGAAGTATCTGTGACAAGATTGGGCAGGGAAAGCTGTCAGGCCATTATGTAACCTCTGGGGAGCTCCGGAGCAAGGATTGCCTATTAGAAGAGGCTCCGGAGCAAGGATTGCCTGTTAGAAGAGGCCTGGCTTCGGCAGAAATGGCTGGATGCATCCTTGTATCACCTCCTTGCTTAGTCATTGAATGGGGACTGTCCCAAAGGAGCATGATACTGGCTAGATAGCTGAGCTTACCCTGAAGGAGCCAACTATTGGAGGTGTGAGCTAACCACATTCCTCACAATGGTGTGGCGAGTCCGCCTTCAAGGGGAGATCCAAGTGGAGCATCAGGCACACCCTTATAGGCCATCAGAAGTACTTTGTCCTTTGCTCTGTCTGGGCTAGAAAGCCATTGGAGGGTTCTGAGTGGAGGGCTGAGATAATCTGAGTTTTTCCTTTAAATAGGATCACTCTAGCTTCTATGTTGAGTAGAATTTAGGAAACAAAAGGGTGGACACAGGAAGAACAATTAGGGACCTAAAGCAATAACCCAAGTTAGAATGAAGGTGGCTTGAACCAAAATGGTAACCAAAGAGGTGTTAAGAAGCGGTCAGCATCTCAGATATGTTTGATAATTTTACCATCATACCTACTGGTAAAACAATGAGGGCAATCCCCTTTGAGTCATGAATAGGATAAGGAATAAGGATCCTATTTAACTTTTTACTCAAGTTTCTACAGTGTAATTTGGCAAGATACGTAAAATAGAAGCATAAGACTTGGCAGATGAGATGACTGGTAGATCACAGGACCCAAGAAAATCAACTGCAAAACCACTACAGACAGGTCTCCAGCCTGCGCTCGGCTTGCCAGGCTGTGTGCTCACTGCGTGCCTAATTCACACAAAGGGATAGGCCAGTGGCAGCCTGTGCACCGTTATTACATAGCAATAACCCGATTTCCCCTTGATAATCACCACCAACAACCTCAGGCACATTGTAATCCCATTTCTGCCTTTGATTCAGTGGCATGAGGAGCCCAAAATTAGGACGCAACCTCACGTAGTGGTTTACGAAACTCTTGTCGTGCCCCTGGTGGAACCATTTTTTTCCCCAGTAGTATCTCTAAATCAACAGAACCCAAAGTCACGGGGAGGAAAAGCAAAATCATTAGGTTGAATAGCAAGAAGTCCCACTACCATTTGGGTCCGTAACCCATAAATTTGAAGGAAAGCAGCCCTGAATAGTAGTTAGATTAGTCACTGGTTCATAGTATAAACGTCCCAGTGTTGGGATGTGTTGTTGACAAGGCAGTGCTGTGACTGACTTTTCCATAGGCCTGGCTCCAATCCCGGGCCCTCCATTGTAAATCTTCTATAAGAGCTTTCCACAGATTTTGCACATCATCCTGATATTGCATGGACAAGCCCAGGCCAAGGACCATTCGCTTTTCTGGGTCCTACAGCCCTGTGTCTGTCAGAATTTGATCAGAGAAGCACAGCCACCAGAAAACGGGTTTATTACAGGACTTGACCTCCTGCAACTGTGGTATCTAGTTACACAGTCTGGTGAGACTGTCAGCTTTACATCTGGTGCTGGGGCCTGAAGTCAGCAGGGCAGGTACTTGGGATGGAAAGACCAACAGGAAGTGAATGGAAGCAAAAACAAACCGGAACTCACAGGATGAGCGGGGGTGGACTGGAATCTGCATTGGTCTCTCTTTTCCAACGCTCCAACTTCAGGGAGATGGGGGATCTGGAGCAGAAACTGGAGCCTGTCATCACTGACCTCTAAAATGTGCATGTGGCTCAGGAATCAGAGACCATGAGAAAGCATATGGAAGGATCTGAAGATCATGTGAACCTGACTGGCTGCCCCACTCCAACAACCTGAGCCCACAGGCAAGCAACAACTTGCTACACTGAACCTGGTACCCTACAGTCTCTTTCAGAGCACAGAACAAGACAATGGTTCCCAGGGCAGCCCTGGGAATCTGAGCTGCGTGCAGGCAATGGGGATGAATTAATGCATGTACATACAAACTTGTATTTACAGGCTATTCTTTTTAAAAAACATAATATGGATAATACAGGATTGAGTTTCTTTTTTTTTTTTTTTTTTTTGAGACGGGGTCTCACTCTGTTGCCCAGGCTGGAGTGCAGTGGTGCGATCTTGGCTCACTGCAACCTCCACCTCCTGGGTTCAAGCGATTCTCCTGCCTCAGCCTCCGAGTAGCTGGGACTACAGGTGCATGCCACCACGCCCGGCTAATTTTTTTGTACTTTTGGTAGAGACAGGGTTTCACCATGTTAGCCAGGATAGTCTCGATCTCCTGACCTCATGATCTGCCCGCCTCGGCCTCCCAAAGTGTTTGGATTACGAGCCACCGCGCCTGGCTGGATTGAGTTTCTTAACTCAACCTGCCTAAATGTTGAAGTCTGGAGAAATGTACTCCTGCTTCTGCGTTATGATATTTTTGAATTATGGTATTTTTCTATGCATTTTAGCTTCTTTGTATTTATTCATAATGATGCTAATGGCAATTTGGGAGGAGATACATCAGCCAGCATATGAATGTATTAGTTAAGGTGCAAGAAAACTATTCTATCAAAGATATACTAAAACATGGTGAGCATAAGCAAGATGTGAAAAGGGTTAACAACCCTCTTTCCTTTTTTTATTGGGAAACTGGCCCTGGGTTAACTTCCTGGCTCCTTCCCCTAATAGCCTGATGAAGGTAGAATATCAGCTGTATTATGAAGCAACATTGCTTGTATAACAATGACTCCTGATTTGTACGCTGCATCTTGACTGGAAAAATAACCCACGGGAAACTGTGGCATTGGGCTTCCCTGGGTTTGGTGGCTGTCTTAAGTGGGTATGCCCTTTGAAACCTGGAAGGTGTGTCCAAGAGATACTAGTTCCTGTATGAACATGGGGTTTCTAAGCCAGAGAGGCTATAACCCCACCTGTGTGAGTCTCTCTCTTTTGCATCTAAATTATCACTTTAGATGAAGCCACTGGTCTGCTGTCTTTGTGCAGACACCTCCCAATAGGAAAGCATGCCTGGCACTGCCCTGCTAAAATTTAGCATTTCCTTCCAATTATGTGTGCATACGACTTGGACAAAAATGAAAACTAAAACTGAAAGTTTTTAAGAGTAAACGGGGTCAAGTGTAGCCTAATCAAATTTTGTGAGTCTGAGCATCTAGTCGAGAAAATGCTCAAAGGGGTCATTATAGCAAGAGAGATGTTTGTTTCTCTTTCCCAATCCAGGCCATTGGGAAGGGGTCCAGGGCTGGCAGGGTGGCTCTGCCATTCTCAGCATGAGCCTAACATCTGTGTGTCAAGGAGTAGCTTCCATTCTCATTCTCCTCTGGCCAGGGGAGGGAAGAAAGGACCGGGGGAGCACACAGCCGTTCCTGTTGCAGGAGCAGAGCCCAGAAGTGGCACAAATGACTTCCGTTCACAAACTCCTTGGTCACGCCCATCCGCAAGGGAAGCCTGGAAACCACACTCTAGCCAGAAGCCATGTGCTCAGCTGAAACTCAGGAGCCCTCATATTGAAGGAGAAGAGAACAAATATTAAACATCAGCTGGTGGTCTCTGCCTTAGTCACCATTTAAAATCCATTCTGATTTGCTAAGAAAGGTCTAACTATTATTCCATTTGAAACTAAACAAAACTTGAGTTTCAATAAGTAGGCAGGCATCTTCATGTTTTGCTTTGGGCACTTTTTACCCATTTATTTTAACGTTATATCCAATTACTTCTATCCTCTTCCCATTTCTCACATCCAGCATTTCTTAGAAGTGTATTCTGTTTATCTGCCTCTTTTTGGTAAAATATTACTGAAGGAAATTTTCTCAGATATGTTTTTGGGCTGTATACATGGTAGTGTTCATAGAGATATAGCAGAAGAGGTTAAAGCAGAAGGGATCTTTAGAGAACCAATTGAATCTAATCTCCTTACTCTGTGGATTGTCAGAGTGTCAGTGAGTCAGGGAGCAAATATTTATTAAAAGATTAGTATATGCCATATATCTTTCTATGTACCTCAGGATAGGAGACCAAGACAGATGAAACTCTTTCCCTCAAAAAACTTACATTCTACTTTAAATTGTTGTGTGAATTATCCAAAATTATATTTCTCAATTGGTTTTATTTTCTTTAAAGGAAATATTTGTTAAGGAAACACAAATTAACAAAGAAAAGCAAGAAGAACTAGTTGAGTGTCTTCCACAACTTCAGGTGGCAGAACAAGAGTATAAAGAGAAAAAAAGAAAGTTACAAGAGCTCAGTAATGCTATTACAGGTACATATGAAGCATTTAGTAATTAAACTCAATCCCAGGTAAGGATTTCACTGTCATCTTCTAACACAAGGCAGGTCATCAGTTGCAAGCCAATGGTGAAGCTCACCGACCTTTCCCAATTACCTTTAGCTCTCTACTCTCTAGTTTTTGCTTCACCTACTAATTTCTCCTCCACACTACAATCTTACTGTTGCTATTGTCAAAATTTTCCTTTTCTCTTTTAAAAACTATTTAACACTTAGTCCTTTACTATATTATTTTATTTCTCTCTATACTTGGGAAAAGTAGAACTAATTCATTTGTTTGCTACCACGTGGAAATTTTTTCTATTTCTTACCATGAATTTGCAAATTATATCTCTTTTCCTGCTATGATTTTAACCATTTATTGAGTAAGCACTCCTCAGATTTGTTTTCACTAAGTTCCTCCTAAGGCACAGATAGGTAAGAGCTTGTCTCAGATCTGGGAGTTAGTAGAGGATGTGAAATATGTCTGAAAGTATGCATATTTTTAATTACATTACATAGTATAATCATGTATGTTTAATATAAAAATAATTATTTTTTCCACAAAAAATTGGATGTAATCATTCAACCCTGTGCCCAAGGTCCAAAGTTTATATATGCAGAATCTTTTTTTTTTTTTTAAAACAAAACCAAAAACACACAGGGTCTCACTATGTTGCCCAGGCTAATCTCAAACTCCTGGGCTTAGGAGAGCCTTCTGCCTTGGCCTCCCAAAGTGCTGTGCCTGGCCCAGAATCATCTTTTTGGATTTTGAGTCTTGTATTGCATTTGGGGAATAGAGGGTCATTATCTAAGGAATCTGCCCAGGTCTTTTAGTGGGAACAACTTCCAGAATTTGTATCTTCTAGATGATGAAAGAAGACACATGGGAATCAGAAGGCCAGGACCAAAAGTTACAGAAAGGATTAGAATGGGAAGAAAAATTGTCTACTGGTTAGCAAAGACGAATATGGGGATAGGAATTAAAATCGCCTGTGTCAAAATGGTACATTCATATGGAACTCCAGTATATTCAAATGTAGAATAAAAAAAATTCAGAAGTGAATAGTGATTATTGCCAAGGAGGGTGGATTTTTAAAAATGTAAGAATGTTGTAATAATAATACATGGGTAATTGACCTGGTTCCCATTCCTCAGATGATTTTCCACTTTCTTGTCAGGTTTTCATGTAGTCAACTTAAGTAGGTTTTCTTGGCCTCTTACTACTTTTACCCAGACTTACAATCCATAGGTCTCTTACTTGCTTTTTCTTTTTTTTTTTTTGAGATGGAGTCTCGCTCTGTTGTCCAGGCTGGAGTGCAATGGCGCAATCTCGGCTCACTGCAACCTCCACCTCCTGGGTTCAAGCAATTCTCCTGCCTCAGCCTCCTGAGTAGCTGGGATTACAGGTGTGCACCACCATGCCCGGCCAATTTTTGTATTTTCAGTAGAGATGGGGTTTCACCATGTTGGTCAAGATGGTCTTGAACTCCTGGCCTCATGATCTGTCCACCTTGGCCTCCCAAAGTGCTGGGATTATAGGTGTGAGCCACTGCACCCGGCCTATTCCCAGTTTTCTACTTTCCCAGCCATTCTTCCTATCCCTTCGTGTACTAGGTAAAGGATGTAAGAAACACTAGGAGCATAAAAGTAAGTAATACATTACAAGTACTGAACCTCTTAATGTAAACAAAGGGGAGAAAATGCTGAAGAAAGTAGATAAAAGAGGGGAAGACAGGAGAAAAGAAGTAAAGGGAACATAAGAGCAGGAAAGTTGGCTTGTCAGCAGTTACATTTACAGAGAATGGCATGCATGGGCTCCACACACAGAAAGCTTTTAGTTAAATCTGATGGATAAAGCATATACATATATCTTTGTTCCCTCATAAAACTCCCAAATATGTATATAAAGGTTTTTTTTTTTTTTTAAAAAAGATACAAATCCATAAGTACCAAAACACTGGCAGAGATAAGACATTTGCTATCTGCTGATTTATTATTTATTTATTACCTGATAATAAATATCAACAAATTTTGGGAAGACGTAATTGGATAGAAGTAGAAAGAGAAATATAAATACCAAGAGCCTGCCAAAAAGAGCACCATGTAGGCAAAAAGTTCTTTCCCCCAAAGCTGTAAAGTCACAGGCAGTGGCGTCCCCTGAAACTATGACAGCTGAGATGAGTCACAGGGCTAAAGGTTGGTTGAAAAGTCTTTATAAAGAGCAATTAGAGCTCCAGGTCAAACCCCCTCCTTGTGCAGTTAGCTGAGTGACTCCTCCTCAATGCTGGCAAAGAAACTGGACCGGAAGTCTTCAGACTGCAAGGTATCAGATATGGTTGAGAGCAGAAGACAGGTACTGTACTGAGATCCCCACTGAGATCCCCCTCTGAGCTCAGCTTGATGAATGCTGCCAGCCAATGGTGTTGTGAACTCTTCCATAATCCCTTACCCCAACCTGAGGAAGGAGACTAATGTATTCTTCCTCTAAGGAAACTGAACAGTTCAGGGAAAAGCCCCACAACAGCACCAGCATTCGATGGTCCCCTCAAATGGCTGGTTCGTTCCTGATCACTGTATACTGAAGCTCACCCAGGACTATTAAATGGGATCAGACAAAGATCTGAAGCACCCAGTGTGAAAAAGAAACTGAAATGGAAAGAACAAGAGAACTTGGTGGAAACAGAGAAAATGCAAAGAGCATAAGCATACTTTTAAAGAGTATATTCTTAGATAAATAAATATATTGCATTTATGAAAAAAGAAAATATGCTTGAAAGAAAGATTAGAGAACAGAAAGAGCTCTCAGAAGTTAAAAGTATAAATAACAAATGTCAAAATTCAATAGGAGAATTATAAGAAAAGTTAAGAAAATCTCTGTAAAAATAGAGCAACAACAACAACAAAAGGAGATGAGGAAAAGGAGAGAATGGTAAGCAAATTTAAAAACTATTCTGAGATGCCAAATATCTACCTAACAAGAAGAACAGAAAAAAATCAGTGAATAATCCTTACCTTATTATAATGATCTAAACAGTTACAATTTATTTAAATGAAAACCATAACTTTATAGGAAGGTTAGGGATGAAATGTAGAGGGTGTGGGTGTGGGTGTGGGATGTGGGAATGGGAGTAAGCATGCTAAATTATCCTCTACTATATATGACAAAGTAAATAGAAACTGCCTGACAATGATAAATCAAGATATAGCCATATATTCATGTTTTTAAAGAACTAATAAAATTATCATAGAAATAATACAAAAATATTTCTTATAACTAGAGAATATAGATTTCCATTTTTAAATGTCCAAGCAAATCCTCAAACAATATTTAAAAGAAAAGACTAAGCCATATCACTGTGGAATTTCAGAAGGAAAAATAGAAAGAGAGGATCCTAAAAGCTCCTAGAGAGAAAAATGAGATCTCACACAAACTGTTAGAAATCAGAATCATTTCAAACTTCTTAACAGCAACATTATAGAAGTTATAAGACAATGCCTTCAAAATTTGAGAGAAAATAATTTCCAACATTAGATACCCAGCTAAACTATCAATCGAGATTATAGAATAGAAACATACTGAGATATACAAGATCTCAAAACATTTATCCCATTTACTCTTTTTCCTGAAGCTGTATAGAATTTGCTTCAACAAACAGAAGGAATGAATCAAGAAAAAGAGTATAAGAAATTTAGGAAACAGGAGGTCCAACATAAGAATAATGCAGAGCGTTCTGGTTGAATAAAACCTTTAAAAAAAGAAAAAGAAAAATGCAAAAGGAAGTCCCAAGAAGTCAACTGCAAATCTAGCACAAAGAAAGAAAAGATTCCAGAAGGCATATCTCAGAGGGAGGTTCTGAGGGAGAGGGGAGAAATGAAACTGATATGTTAATGTGTTTGACTATATGGGAAATAAAATTTGAAAGGTGGTACAGTTCTGTTGTAGATGTTGGTATGAATTAATTATATGTACATGAAATACTGAGCAATTTTTTAATAAAGCAATCTTTAACTCCAAGAAAAAATAAAATGTTATACTAAAAGGAAAATATAATTATATTATACCATTTGGCTCATTGGGGATAATCCTTATTGCCATAATGATCTAAATAGTTACAATTTATTTAAACAAAAACTGTAACTTCATAGGAAGGTTAGGGAGGAAATATAGAGGTTGTAGGTGTAGGAGAAGGATGTGGGAATGGGACTAAGTAAATAGAAAATGCCTGAAAATGATAAATAAAAATAGGCACATATGCCTATTTTTAATGAAAATTGAACTAAATGGAAGAAGAAACAACTAAAAAGAGTGAAAAATGTTTGCTTCTGAGGAGTCATACGGGACTAAACATTGCAATGTGGAGCGCCTGACAGCTGGGTTTTGTTATAAACCTTGTGAGAGAATTTGACTTTTAAAACTAGGTACTTCTTTGATTAATATTTTTAAACTAAATTTTTGAGGTTTTTTTTCTTTGTTTTAATAGCACAAAGACAGGAGGAGGATTTGCTGAACAATCATATTTTTCTGTTTACAAGGGATTTTTCAAGATACATTAGCAACACGGTAAAGGATCAATGCATTCATTCATTTTTTTAAATTAAAATAGTGGTATATACAGATGGTAATATTTAACTGGCATTGAAGTTTTCATGAAATCACATTTGTTAAATGTACCCGTGCAATCTCAATGTTTAAAAATCTTTGTTACAACACATGCATACATATATATATGCATATGTATACACATACACCTGTATATATATACTTATGTACATATGTGTATATATATACTTATGTGTATATGTATATAGAGAAAGAGAGAGAGCAACTATAACCGACTAACATGTAATTGTGGAACAGTCACTGAGTGGACCTTGGTTTTCTTATTTATAAGTTAGAAACTTGATTCTGCTTTTTAAGGGTGAGTGAAACAAAGGTTGTGGTGGGGGAGTGGATGAACTAGTAGCAGGTAAAGAGATGTTTAGTGCCTTTTAAAAATTTATAATCAATAGTTGGTGATAAGCATGTGCATGTGGAGTTGGTTAATTAAAATGGAAACATTCTTTGAGATGCATTGATATCAAAATGTGACTTTTGTTTTTTTTTTAAGACAGAGTCTCACTCTGTTGTCTAGGATGGAGTGCAGTGGCAGGATCTTGGCTCACTGCAACCTCTGCCTCCTGGGTTCAAGCGACTTCTGGCTCATTTTTGTCTTTTTCAGTAGAAACAGGGTTTCACCATGTTGGCCAGGCTGGTCTCGGACTCCTGACCTCAAGTGATCTGCCTGCCTTGGCCTCCCAAAATGCCAGGATTACAGTCATGAGCTACCACGCCTGGCCTCAAAATGTAACTTTTAATATGTTATAAAATATGAAGGAATATATAGGAAAATATGAAGGAGAAAATTACAAGTGTAGTATATATACAGTTCTATTTTCTTAATAAGATGCTGCTGGTGATGATTATACAATGAATAAATATCATGCAATTTATAATAGTATAATAACAGAGAACTGAATAGAGAATTCAATAGAGAAAACAATAGAGAATTCTGAAAAATTCATAAAGTAATCTTCTTCTTTCTTCAAGAAACATTAAGTCCTCCTTTAAAAGCCTCAATAAATTTCACCTTCTCTATTTTTGCCGAATGATTGTTTATATATCAAGGTACAGTCATCCCTGGATATCTATGGGGGAGGTTCCAAGACCAACATGACTATCAAAATCCACAGATGCTCAAGTCCCTTGTATAACGTGGTGTAATATTTGCATATAACCTACCCACATTCTCCAATATACTTTAAATTATTTCTAGATTACTGATAATACCTAATAAAATGTAAATGTTATGTAAGTAGTTGTCATACTGTATTGCTTTTATTTGTATTATTTGTTGATGTTATTCTTTTTATTTTTGTGAATATATTCCATTCATGTTTAGTTAAATCCACAAACGCAGAACCCACAGATACAGAGGGCTGACTGTATATTTTATTTTGTGAAGTTGTCTCAATGTCTGGGGTTCTTATCTTGAAGTCCACAGACCCCCTTCCTAGAGTCCATGAATAAATGTGGGGTTGATAGGTTTTTCTAAGGAAAAATATCTATTCTCTGCTGGATGCTTCAGGAATTAATTTAGAATCTGGCTCCAAATGTGACCTAGGCAGTATAATACCCTCATGCCCTACTCTTTGAACTCAGAGATAATTTGGGGTTTTCTGTTTGAGCAGGAGGATATAAAACAAGAATTAAAACAATTACGAGATCAAGAAAGCAAAAAAACCAAAGATCATTTTGAAACTCTAAAGAACTTAGAAAATGAATTCTATATAAATGACCAAAAAGCAGATCTTCTGCTCCTGGAAAATACAAAATTAAAAGAAGTAAGTTTAAGAGCACCACGCTTTGCATGATGGCTTTGATTAATTGACTAGACCTGTAATAGTTACGAGAGAAGAGAATAGCTCTTGACAAATTTTTAATGGTGATTAAAGTACACACAGAAAAGTACCCAGATTGCAAGTGTACAGCTCCATGAACACACTTGTGTAACCAGCACCCAGATCAAGTAACAAAGCATTATCAGTATCCAGATATCCTCTATGCCCCTTCTAGTCACTAACCAGCCCCACTAAGGGTACCACCATGCTAACACCATAGACTAGTTTTCCCTGTTTTGGAACATTATAGGTATAAAACAATACAGTGTAGGTTCTTATGCTCAACATTATGTTTGTGAGGTTCAGCCTTATTGTTGCGTGTAGTTTGTTATTCTTAGTTCTGTATAGTATTCCATTATATGACTACGACTACAATGCATTTGTACACTAGACTATTGATGAGTATTCAAAGAGTTTCTAATGTTTGGCTATTACAAATAGTATTGCTGTGAACATTCTAGTTCATGTTTTTTGGTGAATATGCATACATATTTCTGCTGAGTGTACATCTTAAGTGGAATTGTAGAGCTATAGGGATGCATATCTCCCACTTTAGTACATACCACCAGTCTCCCAAAGGAGTTACACCAATTGCCACTCCCACCAGCAATGCATGAGAGCACCAGTTGCTCCATACTCTTACAAAACTGTCTTTTTCAATTTAACCATTCTGATGGGTGTACAGTGGTGCCCCACTAATTTGTGTTTTCCTGATCACTGTTGAAGTACCTATTCTATGTAGCTGGCCACTTGGATATCCTTTTTTTGTGAAGTGACTGTTCAAGACTTTTGCCCATTTTTTAAAAAGTAGGTTGTCTATTTCACACTGATTATAGCTCTTTTTATAGCAGAGGAATTTGTTCATCCAATCCCTACAATTGAAGTCTTATTTATACTTAAAATTTATTTGTTTTAACATTTTAAAATGTTATATTTAATAATTAGATATTTATAAGACACTGATTTTTAATGCCCGGAACTGTTGCATTCAAAGCATATTTTTAAAGTGCATAGAGTCCTACATTTTATATACTGTGACAAAACAATAACAACAAAACTTTATGTAATATTCTCTAGTTTGAAAGACATAGATTAGAGTCTGTCATTCACCAGTGACACTGTGTGACTTTGGGCAGATCACTGAACTTGTAAGCTTCGTTTTGGCCTCTTAAAATGGGAATAGCTGCTACTTACAGGTTCAATGTCACTTCTTTATAAACTGAAAATGCAAAAGAAATACAATTTCTAAAATCATTTTTTCCAGTCATCCATAATGACCTCATGGTCAAGATCTGTTATCAATGTACCCCAAGTGTTTTGCACAATACCTGTAATATTAGAGGGATTCAGTCTCATTTGATGTTTAAGACTGTAACCTTAAAAAGTGGATAATACATTATGTCCCTTTTATAGATGTGTAAATTGAAGCTGTATTTTTTTTAGAAGTGTTAATAGCTAGAAAAAAATCAGTGACTAGTCCAATGGCATGAAGAAAATCCCTAAACCTCACTGGGTAATTTTTTTCATCTGTTAAATGGCAATAGTTATCCCACCACTCATGCTTTTTTAATAAACTAAAATGGCATAATAGGTACTAATGTACTTTGAAAAGGTAATTTTGCAGCCGGGTGCGGTGACTCACGCCTGTAATCCCAGCACTTTGGGAGGCCACGGCGGGCGGATCATGAGGTCAGGAGATCGAGACCATCCTGGCTAACACGGTGAAACCCTGTCTCTACTAAAAATACAAAAAAAATTAGCCGGGCGCGGTGGTGGGTGCCTGTAGTCCCAGCTACTCGGGAGGCTGAGGCAGGAGAATGGCGTGAACCTGGGAGGTGGAGCTTGCAGTGAGCTGAGATCGTGCCACTGCACTCCAGCTTGGAGGACAAAGCGAGACTCCATCTCAAAAAAAAAAAGTAATTTTGCTAAAGAGCCTAGATACATACCATCAAACCAATTTGTTCCACTAGACTGTCTTCCTATCAAGATATAGATTATTTCTTAAACGAATTAGAATTTGTATTGCTGTTTTGGCAATGGGTGAGCAGATGGATGTGTTGATGAAAGACTGATTACAAAGGTCCTGTTTTTTTTAATTCAGTTTCCATCTGCTAGTCACCAAATGACCCTGTGCTGTTTTCTTATTCACTCACCACTCAGTTTTGCTGGTTGCATCTCTTTACTCTAAACATGCACTGAGTCCCAAGCACTGGGCAAGACACAGTGAATACAGAGATAAGTAAGATACTGCCCCAGCCCTTTGGAAGCTCATGGTCTAGCTGAAGAGATGCACATACAGACAGATCATTACAATTCAGTATGTTAAGTGCAACAATCTGAACAAGACACATACAGTGCCCCAGAGCAAGGACACCTTGCCACACCAGGTGAGGAGCTCAAAGGAGAACTCTCACTGGGTATCATTAATGTAGAGGCAGGATTTACACCTGGGAGCTGGATGAGTCTCTTCAGGGACAGTGTGTTGAGTGAGAAGATCAGGGGCTGTGAACAGAACCCTGGAGAAAAACAACTTTGAAGGAGTGAGCTGTGGAGAGGAGATGAAAAGACAGACTGAAAGAAAACAGAGAGTTTGGGAGAAGCACAAGAGTCCAGCTGAACTAGGCAAGTCTGCAGACCTGTGTTCAAAGAGGGGCAAGAATGAGGTCTTGCAGTTGGCCTAAGGTGGCTTTTACTTTTGTTTACTATAATACCAGAAAACAAGCTATGAAAAGACTGACACAACATCAAAGATACATGAGTAGACCCTATAATACATGCCTAGAAACAGTCTATGTAACAGTCCCTTGTCTACCTCATCTATAGCACTGAACACAATTTCTAAGATTTTTATGGATAGTTTATAGTATTTGTTTCTTTCTTGAAACTGGACCAGTTTTATGTCCCAAAGCCCCATTTTCAGAGTTCCTGGGACTTTAGAGTTTCTGGGCATTGGGTGATCAGAACAGAAATCCATGACTTTAATACTCAAAGTCACCTGTCACTACTGCCACCACGGGCACCCAACCCAGTGAACGTCTGACTTAAGTAAGTAATTCCATGCAGTCTCCTAACTCAATTAATCATCTCTCTGAGGTCTTACACTGAACTCCAGTCTGGCAGCATTACTGCTTTGTGACATCTACCGCACACACATTTTGCATAAGGAACATTTTTGTTGTGGACATAATGCATTCAGACAGAACACCCTCTAATTTCTTTTTGTGGAAAATTATACTCAGAATGCCATGTTTATTTAAGTGCTGAAGCGAAATGCTTCATAGGAAGCAGAATTCTTTATCTCCTTTCCCAGGATGGAATCCTGACCAAGGTATATTTTATTCCCCACTGTTACCCCTGTACCTAGAATGGTGGGTGACACAGAGGAGGAATTTATACATGTTTGCTGAATGACTACATGATAATTTATCTATGGTAACTAAACTGCTAAAAGCAATAACATGCTTTTAATTTTCAGTACATTTTATACTTGAAGAATAACATAGAGAAATACAGAAAAGGACAAGAAGCCCTCATGCACACCTCAAATGACTTGTCTCGGCAACTAATAGCTCAGGAGGGTAAGTAATGTGTGGCTGCTTGTATTAGTCAGGGTTCCTTAGTGGGACAGAACTAATAGGATATATGTATATATGAAAGGGAGCTTATTAAGGAGAATTGACTCACATGATCACAAGGTAAAGTCCCATGATAGGTCATCTGCAAGTTGAGGAGCAAGGAATCCAGTGGTGGATCAGTCCAAGTCCCAAAGTCTGACAAGTAGGGAAGCCGACAGTGCAGCCTTCAGTCTGTGGCCAATGGCCCAAGAGCTCCTGACAAATCACTGGTGTAAGTCCAAGAGTCCAAAAGCTGAAGAACTTGGAGTCCAATGTTCGAGGGCAGGAAGCATCTAGCACAGGAGAAAGAGGAAGCCTGGAAGATTCAGCCAGTCTAGCCGTGCTGGCAGCTGATTAGATGGTTCTCACCCAGATTGAGAGTGGGTTTGCCTCTCCCAGTCCACTGACTCAAATGTGAATCTCTTTTGGTAACACCCTCACAGACATACCCAGGAACAGTACTTTGCATTCTTCAGTCCAATCAAGTTGACAATATTAACCATTACAGTGCTCTTTACACATAAAGTTTTCACTTCATTTAAATCCATTTTATTGATTTCACACAAAAAATGCACCCATTTTTAGATTAGTGAATTTTGACAAATGTACATGCCATTGTAACCACTACCACCACAAGCAAGCTATAAAGCATTTTCATGACTACAACATTTTCTCTGTATCCCTTTGCTGTTGATCACCTACCCCATCTCTAGTTCCTGGAAACCATTGATCTGCTTTCTGTCATTAATTATGAGATACAAATGAAATGACAGAGTATGCACACTTTTATACCTGGCTTCTTTCACTCAGCAAATTGTTTTAAGGTTCATCCAAGTTGTTGCATGTCTCATTAGTTTATCCTTTTTATAGCTGTACGGTAGAATCCCATTGTACAGATATACCATATTTTGTTCATTCATTCACCAGTCGAAAAACATTTAGATTATTTCCAGTTTGGGATAATTATGAATGAAGCTATTGTGAGCATTTGTTTACAAGTGTTTTTATGGCCATGGTTTCATTTCTTTTGGGTAAATACCTATAATGGAATTGCTGAGTTATATAGCAATTAGTGTATGATTAACTTGATAAGAAATCTATATGGTTAATGTATGATTAACTTTATAAGAAACTGCCAGATAAATTTGCCAGAGTGGTTGTTAAGTGTCTCATCCCACTAACAATGAAGAGTTCCCATTGCTCTACATTCTCATGAACACTTAAAATGGTCAAAACGCTTTAAATTGTTAATATTTTGGTCATTTTAATAGGTATGTAATGGCATTTCATTGTGATTGTAACTTGTACTTCTCTAATGACTAACGTGGAGTATACTTTTTCATGTGTTTCTTGGCCATTTGAATATTATCTTTTGTGACAATATTGCAAACATAGTAGCTGAAGACAAATTATTTACTTTGCTCACAAATTGGCAATTTGATCAGAGCTTGTTGAAGACAACTAAATGTCTGCTCCGCATGGCATCAGCCAGGGCAACTCGAAGGTTGAGGGTAATTCAGCAGCCGGGAACTGAAATCATCTGAAGACTTACTCATTCCTGTGTCTGAGGTTAATGTTGGCTCTCAGCTGGATCTCAAGGGAGACCATTGGCCAGAACACCTCCTCATGGCCACTCCACGTAGCTGTTTGGCCTGCTGGGTTCCAAAAGCATCCCAAGAGAACAACGTGGAAGTTCATGGCATCTTATGACCTAGCCTCAGTCAGTGTTACTTTCATAATAAGCTAATGGTTGAGGCAGTCACTCAGGTGCAAGGGGAGGGGTCATAGCCACCACCTCTCGATGGAAGAAGTGTCAGCATCATGCCAGGGAAAAAAACTTGTGGAATGGAATATATTGTGGGGCTATCTTTGGTAAATACAATCTGTCACATGTCTGTCCAAATCTTTTACTCCTT
Organism: Macaca mulatta; assembly: GCF_049350105.2. Lineage (NCBI taxonomy): Eukaryota > Metazoa > Chordata > Mammalia > Primates > Cercopithecidae > Macaca > Macaca mulatta. The sequence continues at coordinate 132,648,458 of NC_133412.1, read as the reverse complement.
GCTTTGTATTGTTTTCTTATTATCGAGTTAAAATCTTTTTTTTTTTTTTTTTTTTTTTTTTGAGGCGGACTCTCGCTCTGTCGCCCAGGCTGGAGTACAGTGGCGCGATCTCGGCTCACTGCAAGCTCCGCCTCCCGGGTTCCGGCCATTCTCCTGCCTCAGCCTCCCGAGTAGCTGGGACTACAGGCGCCGCCACCACGCCCGGCTAATTTTTTTTGTATTTTTAGTGGAGACGGGGTTTCATTGTGTTAGCCAGGATGGTCTCGATCTCCTAACCTCGTGATCCGCCCGTCTCGGCCTCCCAAAGTGCTGGGATTACAGGCTTGAGCCACCGCGCCCGGCCGAGTTAAAATCTTTATAGTTTCTGGAAATGAGTCCTTTTTCAGTCTGAAGTTTGGCTTTTCATTTTCTTCACGGTGTCTCAGAAAGAGTAAACATTTTTCATTCGAATGAAGCCCATCTACCTATTTTGTCTTTTAAGGTTAGTACTTTTCGTTTCCTGCCTAAAACATTTTTGCCTACCCCAAGCTCTTGAATATTTTCTTGTACATTTTTTTTAGTTTTAGTGTTTATATCTAGATCTCTGATTCATTTCAAGTGAGCTTTTTCATATGATGTGAAGCAAGGCTTGAATTTCATTGTTTTCTCTTGTGCCCATCCAGTTGTTCCAGTACTATTTTTGAAAAGACTATGCTTTTGCCATCGTATTACCCCAGCAACTTTTCAAAAATCAATTTTATGGGTTTGTTCCTTTGTTCTAAATGCCTAACTTTATACCAATACCACATTGTCTTAATTACTATAGCTTCATATGCAGTCTGGACATCGGGTAATAGAATTCTGCACCTGTATGCTTGTCTTTTAAAATTACGTTCACTATTTTAAATTCTTTGATTTCCATATACATTTTAGAATCACCTAATTAATCTATACACACACACACACACACACACACACACACACACACACACCCCTGCTGGGATCTTAATTGGGTCTGTGCTGAATCTATAAGTCAATGTTGGAAGAAAAGACATTTTAATAAAATTGTATTTTCTAATCCAAGCATATAGTATATATCTCCATTTATTTAGGTCTTTATCTCAAAAAAATTGTGCAACTATAGCACAGTATCAGGTATCCCAGGACTACCCTTAGGCTTAATGATTAGCTAAAATGATTCACAGGACTAAAAAATTGTTATACTTATGATTATTGTTATTACAGTGAGAGATACAGAGTAAAAGCAGCAAAGGGAAAAGGCACAGAGGGCAAAGTATGGAGGAAACCTGGTGCAACCTTCTCAGGGATGCACTTAATTTCCCCAACAACAATGTGTGACTCCACATACAAAGTGTTGCCAACCAGGGAGGCTCACCCAGGCTCGGGTGTCCAAGCTGCTTATGGGGTGTCCAAGCTACTTATAGGGTGTCCAAGCTACTTATGGGATGGTCAGTCATGTGGGCACAGAGTGCCTTTGTGACTGGCCTCAGCTGCTCAGACAGCCACTGAGATGCTCAGCTAGTGTTACTCCTTTATGGTGTTCGTGTGGTAAGTTGCACTGATTGAGTTTGACTTTTAAACCAAGCTCCCATTCTAAGCATAAAGCCCACTTGTTCAAAAGCTTTTATTGTTGTTGTCTATTGCTAGATTCAATTTGCTAAACTTTTTGTGTCTGTGTTAAGACCACCCCGCTGTGCTAGTGCCGTGATCTGGAAAGTGCCCCCCAGTGGAAAGCTGGGTGATTGCAGGACCCACCTCCTTTGTTTCTCTTCTTCCAGGTATCACAGTCCTGGGGGGCCCATTCAATATCTGAAAACATTTCATTCATATGTTTTGCTTCTTTCTTCTATTTGTTTGCAGTGGGAGGGCAAGTCCAATTCACTTATTCTGTCATTTTGGAAGTAGACATTTTTAGATAAAAATAATTTTTGAAAAAACAAAAATGAATAACACGACTTTTATTAAAATGTTCAAATTGTGTCAGTAACCATTGTATTTTTTAAATCTTTATTTTAGCACAATATAAGGATTTGTGGGCTGAATTTCAGACCACAGTTAAGGTGAGTTTTGCGTGTGTGTGTTGCCTCCATATAAATATCATATTTCCAAAAACTAAAACCTACCTAATAAGTGCGTGTGCTTTTATGTCTGTGTGCACCTGCATGCACACACATCAGGGTGGAAATTCACGCTAACTCTGTTACTCCCTTGCAGTCCTAGATGCTACTGTGACCACCACCCCCTAAAATGTGTCCTTTTTTACCAAACGTCACTATGAAATCTTAATTCTTTGGGAAACTATCTTCCCACTCTACCACTCAGTTAAGGTGGGAAAGACTTTTTTTTTTTTGCATGCCCCAAATGAACACATTTTGTTTCAGGACAAAGTTGTCAGTTCTGGACTCCTTACCTCTTCATGTTTTACCAGTGCAGCATCTGCACCCTCCCCACTTCAGAGTCAGATAGGCTGGGGTCAAAATCCTGGCTCTGCCACTTTTGAAGTATTTAAAGTTTCTGGTTAACTAAATCCTCATTTAAGTATTAAAACACTGGATTAGGAAAGCGTTAAAGTGTCCTTTTCACATGGAGCTGTGGAGGCCCAGAGAGTTTATGTAACTTGCCCAAGACCAAACAGTTCGTGAACGTATGGGAATTTACAACCCAGATCCTGCCTGATTCCAAAGCTCCTTTTGTTAGGCTGAATCTCCTCTGCAGCTCTGTGCTTCTCTGAGGGTGAAACTAGCTTTTTATGCTACCACCACCATGGTTACCATTATCCACTTAAAAATTTGAGTTCAGTGAGCATTCCATTATTCTTCTCACTTGATAATCCATTTTTCCAAGATTATTTACAGAACTTCGTGAATTGGCTGTGTACACATGCACTTATTTTTATGACTGATACCAATTTTGCATATATGATATTTTTATTTTGGACATGATCCTCTTAGAATGTGTATCTATTTATGTTGTTGCAATTTATATTGACACACCCTAAAATGCCATTTCTTTAGATCTTGGTGGACAATGGTGAAGAGACCTTGCATGACATGAAAAATCTAACAGACAAGCTGTGTGAAAGAGATGAAAAAATGCAGCGTGTCAGTACATGGCTACAAGGGAGTCTTGAAGGGCTGCGTTCGCTTGTGAAACAGGAACCACCAATGGACCTTGTTAGTAAGTAGCAGCTTAGAGCTTTGGTAACTTGGGACTTCCTGCTATTTTACTATATAGCTGGTAACATCAAAAGAAGAAAAACATGGCAACTAAGTGACTTAGTTATCCCCAATTATGCCACAAACATTCCATTGAACATTGATACTTACTTGTGGGTTGAATACACGTGTAGTGTCAGCCAATTCTGCCTTTCACCTAAGAGAATTTTCTGGATAACTAAATCTTCTTTATAATTTTTTTAAAAAGTTTATTTTAAACATTTTCCAGAGAGGGCTTTTTAAACTCTTTTACACATTTTTTGGTCTTCTTAAGCAGAAGTTGAATATAATTTTACATTTTCTTCCTGAGCTGAGTTTAGCATTACAAATAGCAACTGTTATCTTCTCCAAAAAATCTAGCGATGGCTTCAGGGGCTTCTGAGATGTTAATACATCATGTCTAACATGCTTGCCTCATGAGCAAGCAGGCCAGTCTCTTCAGAGGCATATCAGCTTCATCCTCAATCCCCACAATAATGTCATGTTAGACACAGTCACAAAACTCTGTCCAGATTAGGGCAGTGGTGAGAATTGAAGGTGAGTCCTTGCACAGGTACAGCCCAGAGGTCCCCATGGCGGAATCATCTGGGAAGATGGGATGTGGGGGTAGAGGGAGCTTGGGAGAAGGAAAGAGAACAGAGTTTAGAAAAGACATGGAGTAATGAAACAAGAATACTGTCATCTGGCAAGTGTACAAACCTATTTGTGGTTATTAAGGCTTAATTTTAAAGAGCATAATCACTAGATAAGCAATTTTGAAGGTAGGATGTAGAAAGTAAAATGGGATAAAAGTAAAAAGAGGTGGATGCAGTGACTCATGGTTATAATCCCAGCACTTTGGAAGGCTGAGGCAGGAGATCGTTTGAGACCAGGTGTTCGAGACCAGCCTGGGCAACATAATGAGACCCTGTCTCTACAAAAATAATTTTAAAGTTAGCTGGGTATGGTAGTGCCTCTGCCTCAGCTACTAGGAAGGTTGAGATGGGAGAATTTCTTGAGCCTGGGAGGTCGAGGCTGCAGTTAGCCGTGATTGTGCCACTGCACTCCAGCCTGGATGACAGAGTGAGACCATCTTAAAATAAATGTAAAAAGAGGGATAGTGATAAGATTAAAAACATTCCAGTATTTGGTAAAATCTGTGTTCTGGGGCATTGCTTGACAGAAGAAGTAACATTTCAGTGGCCAATGAAGAACTTTGTGGGTAAACACTTAGCTGCAAAGCCGTTTTGATGGTCGTGCCTGGTGATCATGATGAGCCTGGTGATACTTATGATGTACAAATGCATAAGGGATCCCTTGTGGGCCTTGCTTCTATTTGTATTTCCTTTGCTAGGCCAGGCCTTTCCTTCCAACTATAGATCAAGCAGAATTTTGAGAGCTAAATCATCTCTTAAGTGTCAAGTGCACTGTCTTCACATGAATGAATCTTCGCCATTTTTATCTGACACCTGCTGGAATCTTTGTGTTGCAACAAATTTAAATAGACCTTTGAGAAAGTTTCGCTGAGTTACTAATATCATATGCCCTTTTTCATATATTTTGAGGACTGTCTGATGGATAATCTATGACAAGTAGAGACTAGCAATGTGGAAATAAGTAAAGACCACCCAAATAAGAATAAGCAGAGGCTGTTTATGCAGAGCTTGCTATAGCAATGGAGCCAGCCAGTGTCTTAGTTCGTTTGGGCTACTACAACATTCTGTACACTGGGTAGCTTATAAACAACACGAATTTATTTCTCACAGTTCTGGAGGCTGGGAAGTCCAAGATCAAGGCACTGGCAGGTTTGGCTTCTGCTGAGGGCCCACTTTCTGGTTCATAGAATGGTGCTTCCTCACTGTGTCCTCAAATCATTTAAAGGTTGAGGCAGCTCTTTGGGGCCTCTTTGAGAAGGGCATGAATCCCAAGACCTAATCACCTCCCAAAGGCCACACCTTCTAATACACACTGGAGATTAGGTTTCAACATAGGAATTTTGAAGGAGACACAAACTCTCAGACGATAGCAACCACGATTACTGGCTGTTTTTTTTTTTTTTTTTTTTTTTTTTTTTTTTTTTTTGAGACAGGGCCTCTCACTCTGTTGCCCAGGCTGGATTGCAACCTCTGCCTCCCAGGCCCAAGCAATCCTCTCACCTCAGCCTCCCAAGTAGCAGGGACTACAGGCACATGCCACTGTGCCTGGCTACTGTGTTTGTGTGTGTGTGTGTTTCTGTGTATTTTGGAGACGAGGTTATGCCATGTTGCCCAGGCTGGTCTTGACCTCCTGAGCTCAAGCAATCCTCCTGCCTCAGCCAGTGCTGGGATTATAGGTGTGTGCCACGGACCTATTGAACTAAATGAAGGGGAACGAACGCAAGAATAAAAGACAAGAGAGTATATTTGGAAGAAGGGGTCAGGGAGCACCTTGCCTCTAGTGGACAAGGGCCCTGAGCTTTACACAGCCCTCTGTATTTATTAGGCAAAAGAGATAGCAAGGTGGGGGTGGGGGGGTGGGGGGGTGGTTGTCTGCCAGCAGCTTGATTCACAGCAGGCTTGCAAGACTGCATTCTTAGAACAATAGGCGCTAGATTTCTCAATAGATAACTTCAAGGAACCCTGTACCAGGGAGTGAGGCCCTCAGCACACCTTTTGGTGGCAGGGCCATGTGAGTTTGCCCACATCCTGCATTCATGATAAACAGTTTGCTGTTTGATCATATAGCCTCTAGTGGAAGGCTGAGTTGGTCACATCCCACGGGCCTTTGGCTCCCCACAGGTGTGAGCCACAGTATCAGCTAAGCTCTGCTTCTTACATGTTATTTAACCTCCACTCCTCAGTCTCCCCAGTTGTAAAATATCACTGATACCTAACAGGAGTTATAAAACACCAGACCCATATTAGGCACTCATCAGATCCCTGAAACCTATCACCCTCCTGGGGAGGTAACAGTTAAGTTTGGCTCCTTGAATTCCTTGGCCATCTCTGAGCCACCTGTAATCTCCCAGCTTTTGAATGTTCCCTGTTGAGTTGGTTCTGCCACAGGACTTCTGGAGAAGCCCTTATCTCCATTCAGCACCCCTCTACTGCCCTCTTCTGGCCATGATAGTCATTGCAGCCCTGCAGGTCCTGCCCTCTCCAGGATCACTGCACTAGCTTCATTAACATTGGGCACTTTGGAGCCTGGCACTGGAGCAGATGTTACAGTGACAAAGTTGAATAAACCCCAGGCCCTGAACCTTAAAGTGCATACCCTGTGAGAAACAGACAACTGAAGAGCTGGATACAAGAATATATTGGATTCCTTCTAGAAAGTGGCTATAGGAGTGTAAAGGAGAAGCACAGACATAAGCTGGTTAAGCACTGCAAGTAGCAAGGCTGAGTGGAGATCTGCTGGGGGAACCAACCAGCACGAGCAGCAAGAGTGTGGAATAGGCTTGTCAGAATGTTAAAGGCCAGATGTCATCCTGAAAATGAATCACTAAAAACTTACTTTTTGCTTTAACATTTTTTCTTGTAAATCAAAGGTAAATAATTCTTAATGTATATGTAAGCTAAACAGTAACTTAGTACAGTTATTTTTAAAGTATTAAAAATAATTTTGTCTTAAAATTACAAAAGTCCTTGAGTATTACATCATATGTTAGGTTACATAAATAATTTGTGTATTAACCAAATATCTTGATACATGGACTACAGAAGACATTTTTAGGATTAGGTACTTTAAAAGAAACATTTAAAAAATCAATTTATATAACTGTCAAAGTTATCTCGTTATTGTGATGAGGGGCTTGATACAATCATCTACATTTTAATTCTAGAAAAGCACCTCTTTATAATTAAAGCAGAATCAAAATTTCAGAGAGAAGAAAATCATTTGCCTAGTACTTGTCTCTTGGAAAAATTAAGATCTGAAATAGGAGTTTAGATCAGTGGTTCTCAAACATTAGAATCACCTGGAGGTTTTAAAAAATCCCTGTGCTCGGCTGGGTGTGGTGGCTCATGCCTGTAACCCCAGTACTTTGGGAGGCTAAGGTGAACAGATCACTGAGGTCAGGAGTTTGAGGCCAGCCTGACCAATATGGTGAAACCCTATCTGTACTAAAAATACAAAAAGTAGCTGGGTGTCATGGTGGGCACCTATACTCCCAGTTGCTTGGGAGACTGAGGCATGAGAATCACTTGAACCCAGGAGGTGGAGGTTGCAGTGAGCCGAGATTGCATCACTGCACTTCCGGCCTGGGCAACAGAGTCAGATCCTGTCTCAAAAAAAAAAAAAAAAAAAAAAAAAAAATTCCCCATGTTCAAACAGCACCGTAGACCAATTCAACATGAATTTCTGGGCGTGGGGCCCAGACATTATTTTTAAAAATCTCTCCAGGTGGCTTCAATGTGCAATAGTCTCACAAACCAATGGTTTTAGACAAATATATAACAAAGTAGTTATTAAATTTATCAACTGACCCAAATTAATCAAGAAAACACAGATTTAGTATCCCTGGTCTGAAAATCCAAAATCCAAAATGCTCCAAAACCCAAAGCTTTTTCAGCACCAACATGACACTCAAAGAAAATACTCTTTGGAGAATTTAAGATTTCAGATTTTAGGATTACGGATACTGTTAAGTATAATGCAAATATTCCAAAATCTGAAAATACCTGAAATTCGAAACACTTCTGGTCTAAAGCATTTTTGGATATGAGATATTCCACCTGTATTTTGACTTTTAAATGACCTCTTCAGGACTGGTTAGCAAAATTACCAGACACTGTAGTGATGAGGATTGTGGTGTGCTACAAGAGCCTAAGTCAAAACTTAACAAAGCTAAGACAAGGGTCGATTTTAAAATTTCAATGACCATGTTTTAACAAATTATTTAGTAACATTAGCAACTGCAGTGGCTATGAGTTGTTCTAGTCTTATTCTTACCAAAGCAAATTAAAAATACAGATATATGTTAAGTATTCTGGAAATGATTTGCCTGGGAGGCCTTGTAATTATAATTTCTTCTTTTGCATATATACTTTTCTGCTAGAACAGGACATATGAAAAAAAAGATTGTAAAAATGGCTCCAAGTGGACCAGAATATAGAGTCCTAGTAATCAGACACATGACACCCTCCCCACTCTATCCCGATTATACAATTACCCAGTTGAGGATTCTTTGGGCAACTCAGAATTTTAATGAACACTAATAACCCCCCAAACATATGTGCAGTACGAATAGAATTTTTACATTTATTTTTTATTCCTACAGAAAAGAAGAAACACATTCGTACCAAGAGTTCATTTCCCAGTGGTTAAATGTACTGAGAAAAATACATTAACAAAGAATAACTAACAAAATAACTCAAGGATACAACTGCTGTGAATTCAAAAGACAAACACAACTACAGGAAAAGTGAGTGCACTTGCTTTCACATTTTGCAGCTGTTAATAGAAGTCTTAAACATTTAAAATTTAACTAACTCACACAACCTCCACCAAGTAGCAGAATCAATAAATGAAATTCTAAACAATAAAAATGGATAAACATGGTCAGGTTGTTAGGTTAAGAGCTAAAAATCTCATTTTGCTTCCATGGTTGCGACCCTAAGTCTCAAGGCCTTCAAAGCATAAACATCACAGAAAACCTATCACAAACCACAAACCAACCACAGGAAAACCTTTTATACTGTGTATCTTCTGTATTTCATAAATCTAATAAGCCATCAGTTGTAAGATGCATCCTAATTCAGAGATGTCAAAACATGAAATAAAAAGTATCTCTGGATCAATAAAATATGCTATGTATACATACCCGAGATATGAGAGGAAACTATTTACCAGTTTGAATTACTTCCATACTATTGTGCCAAACAACAATTAAGTGTCAAAACATTGAAATTTTATGTAGTTAAGCTTTTTATTGTTGTTTTCTTTACAGGAACAATAATCCAAACAAGCCTTGAACCAGTCTATAGACAGAAAACATGTCATATAAATTATTATCTATTTTTGCAATACATCAAAATACTGTATTGGTGAAAATAAATAGATAACAAAAAACAATATACATCATTTCTATGTTTGCTATCAGACCCCACAAGTATGTGTGTCTTTACAATTCATTATAGGTGAAAAACAAACTGAAACACAACAGGTATGTACAATTATGCCACTGTTAAGGAGTGAACATTACATGTGTTGAAGTTTTTCTTCATAAAATGGAACACATTGCTAGGTACACAGAAACATGATTTTGCTCGAAAGAACAGCTGAACTGTTGAGAGAGGCAAGGGCTTCCTAGTGGGCTTCCAGTGTAGCAGATATTACCCTGTATAACAGAGTATTATGGGGTTTTGCATTTTCCAAGTCTGTAAGTCTAACCATAAGCAAAACAAAAACAAACCGAAACATTAAGATATACTGACAATCTTATTCCCATATATGACAGAATAGTTCTCATACAATGTTAAGACTGATTTACTTTTTTATTAGGAGCACTTCTTAGGTTTTTGGCATTTCACATGTCTACACTCAGTGTCCGTTGGCTCCTTCTGAGAGTATCCGTGAAGGTTCGGTAAATTTTGCAGTGAACAAGTAAAAAAGGGCTGGTGTAGGTACCAAAGCCAAAAGGGGCAAATCTTGCTCAAGTTTATCCACTCTGGAAATGGAGATTATTCCATAGGCATGAAGTAACCAGTGGCTGAAGAGAACAATAAGTCTTTTCTTTCTGACCAGAAGATCATAGCAGTTCTATATAATTTTGTAAAAGAAAGAAAAGAGAAATACAGATTATCAGGCTAAATCAGCTGGATAATTTATTTTAATGTAAAATGTATTATTTATAATCTCAGAATCATAAAATATTTGAGCTACAAAAGACTTAAGAAATCACTCAGTCTAGCCACTCCACTTTGTAGATGAGGAAAGTGAGGCTCCTAAGGTCATATAAGCACTCAGCAGCAGCACCCAGACGAGAGCCACGTCATCATGTCTCTGAAGTCCTAGTCTATGCCATCATTCACTCCTGGAAACACTATAGTTTCTTCTGAAAGAAAGATATAAACTAGAAGGGAAACTCCACTTTATATGCTTTCTTCCTGGCCTGATCCACGGTGGTTATAGATCTACAGGTGAGAAATAGGAGGTACAGAAACGCAACCTCCTTAACTTCTAGCATTCCTGGAGCCTGCTGCATGAATAGTAAGGGAGCAGAAATGACACATGAACACTCTGATTTTCTTTTAATCCTTAATACAGCTGTATAGTATGCAGAAACTAGAAGAATGAAATTAATACAAAATTAATACCTAAATGTGCTAATGAACACATTAAAACGTAATTTGCAACAGGTTAGTTACCAACTTTCTCTTATCATTAAACAGCTCATCAACTCAACCAGTACTAAGCTGTCTTTTCCTGCTTTAGGTCCCCATTTCTGATTCATGCTAATTGAAGTATGTGAACATTTTATATAGGAGATTCACAGGGGCAGAGAAACAAATAAGTTCAAGCTAATTTAACAGTGTATGGCTAATTCTTAACTCTGGATAAGATGAAAAAATTCAAGACCGGGTCTGGTGGCTCACCCCTGTAATCCCAGCACTTTGGAAGGCCGAGGTGGGTGGATCATGAGGTCAGGAGTTCGAGACCAGCCTGATCAACATGGTGAAACCCCGTCTCTACTAAAAACACAAAAATTAGCCAGGTGTGGTGGCGTGCGCCTGTAATCCCAGGTACTCAGGAAGCTGAGGCAGGAGAACTGCTTGAACCTGAGAGGCGGAGGTTGCAGTGAGCTGAGATTGCACTACTGCGCTCAAGCCTGAGCAACAGAGTGATACTCTGCCAAAAAATAAATAAATAAATAAATAAATAATTAAAAACCTGATTTTATCCAAATATCCAAATATCCAACTATTTCCTCCTTCAAATCTTTCCCTAGAGTTGATAAAAGTGCCAAAACTAATTTGCCTCGCTTCTTTAATTAATTATATTTCAATGCTGGTTAAAGATTACAAAGGAAAAATGAGGATCATCTCCAGATGAAAACAACTGAATAATCACTATAAAAACATTCTGTCTAGTTCTTCCACTATTATCCTACCTAAAAGTCACTATGATTCCTAGATGTTTTCCCCCACTCACTGTCTCACTAAGGCAACAGAAAAAGTGGCATCAACAGCAACCACTCCAAAATAGTTTACAACTTATTTTCTCTCAGTTGAGTTTTCTTTTATGTTATGAATTATGACAAAGCACATATCAATTGTCATGGGTAGTTTGAGACAGTTCAAAGGCCCTAGATTAGCAAGTATAGGATGGAAGAGTACTAAGACACTTCAGATTGGCCTCAGAATAAAGAGTTCTTAAATCAGAGCCATTAACGTATTTAAAAGCAATAATTTAAATGTAATATATTAACAGTAGAGAGCCACATAATTATTTTAGAAAGAAAATGTCAGATTGCATATGAACAAATAATGTACAAGAATGCCCATTTTGATTCAAAGTTTAATGAATACATTTTCCCCTAGATATAGAGTCAAATATACTACTACTTCTCATTTGTTGTTCATGTTTTCCACCAATAGCTTAGTTCCTTAATAGAATATCTGAAAATATAAAAGTTATGACATGATGTTCTATTCTACCCAGTGACTATAAATATGTCAAAAGATACTTTTTTGGCCAAAAATATTCTGAAAATAAAGACATATATAGTTTTTAAAAAGGAGTTCTTTATAATAGTGGCCTTACACTGAAATATTAAAAAGTTAGAGGTACAAAATGGATACCGTGAAAAAGGAACAGTATCAGAATAATGTGGCTATTAATGTTAGCTCCAAATCCCCCAAACATTATGGGATAAAAGTAAACATCCATAATCAAGAAAATAAAATTTGTGATAAAACAAAGAAGGATATGGAACACATAATTATTGATGACTGTTAATGTTGCCATTGTAAAATAAAGTTTAAAATTAGTTCTAAATATAAAACATTTTTATGGTTTTTCTCAAAATAGTGCTAGTAACTTTCAACATTTCAATAATTATATGTTTGCTACATGGGTAAATTGTGTGAAACGACTTTTCTCCTTCATGCTGGATACTTGAGCCCGACTACTTCACTCTTTCACTCATTTCCCAGGGAAATATATAGTCTGGTACACAACTTTTCATAAAGTTAACAAGCCAAAAGCTACCAAGTGGCATCAATCAACCAAAGATTACTAAAACAATTAGTTGTACTATATCATATCATATGGACTATTCTGATATTTACTTGTCAAATTTATCAAAAACAGTCTTTAACAAAGGAAAAAAAGACTTCCTACCTCTATTTCAGAAGCAGACATGTATACAGCCAGAGTAACCAAAGATAACACTAATATAATGTATGGGAAGGCGTAATCTGAAAGAGAAGCATTGGTGTTATGTTGGAAATTAAACAAATTTTCTCAATAAACCATCAAATAAATTCAAATAGTAATTCTTAGAGTCAAATCCTTTCTCAACCAGTTCTGTGAGACTTACAACCTAAGGTTCTGAGGCTGGGGCCAGCAAGCTTTTTCTGGAAAGGGCAAGATAGTAAATGATTTTAGCCCTGCACGTCTCTGTCTCGATTACCCAGCTCTGCAGCTGTAGCAGGAAAGCAGCCATAGACAATACATACATGAATGGGCATGGCTGTGTTCCAATAAAAACTTTATGGACAGTAAAATATAAATTTCATACATTTTTCACATCAAGAAATATAAGTCTTTTGATATTTTTTAACCACAAAAAAATGTAAAAACTATCCTTGGGCCAGCTTTGAAGAACCCTGCCTTAAGGCATCCAGTGAATGTAAATAATTAACTTCTCTCCTCTGCATTCTAGAATAGTACCGGTTATGTACTAAACTTAGGAGAATTCAAAAAATGGTCAAATAATTTTCTGTGTTTTGTGGTCCAGGTGGGGAACCTCAGTTGAGAAAGGTTATCTATAAGAGTAACTCAGCTTTAATTAATCTTTAGAAAAGGTCATTTATCAATAAACTTTAAAGGATAAAGAGATCATTCAGTATTCTTAATATCAAAATTCCAGCAATCTCTACTTTAAATACAGTACAATAATACTTTAAGCAAATTTTTTCCTCTAAAACACCACTTTTCTCTTAAAATGTTTCAAATTTATAACACACTAAAATAAATGGACAAATTGAGAAAAATACCTTTGAATTATTTTTCATACAATTATTTGTAAATGACTTCAGTTTATGAAACTACTAATCATTCTACATTGCAGTAGAACCCATTTGGAACAATTTCAAATGTTAACTCAGGATTCAGCACCAGAAACTGAATTATCTATACAGGCCTGATTCCGAATTACTAAAGAACTAAATGACTTATTTGACATTTATAACCTTTTATTTCATAGACAGTGATTAGGTCCTCAATCAGCCTTTCAAAAAATAAAAAATAAAAAACAAAATTCTAACTTATACGTAGCTAAACAATGTTGCTAATGATACAAATTTAAGACCTGGTAGTAAAAAGCCATATACAGTAAAAAGGAATAAAGAGGAAGTTTCTAACTGAGCCCAAATTTGTGGGGAGTAGAGGGAGGTGCCGGGCTAGAGATAGGATTTGGAGTGGTTCTTAAATTCTACTGCATAAAAAAACTTGAGATTTTGTGCAACCAGGTCTGGAGTAGGGTCTAGGGATATGCATTTTAGTTCCCCTGGTGGTTCAGATACAGATCACACTTAGAAGCTGGCTTCCATAATACTTGCAAAAAAGGTAAAAGTTTGTCACTGACATATTCCTAATCATGCCCTAGACCCGCAGTCCTTCATTATCTTAAGCTATCAGAAGCTTCCTGGTGCTCTGCTTTCCTCAGACTTGCTATATCCCTACAAACCAAAAATTATCTTTTTTTCAACATCATAACATTATGAGTTAGTAGTGCAAATGAACAGTACCTCCTTGAGTCCCCCATGAATGTGTTTTGAGTGGAAGCTTGTTAAAATGATAAAAACATTCACTGTGGGAAAAGTTATTTTTCAATACAGACAGCTACAATATAGAAAGCAATGCTGTCTGGCATCTCTTTGGGTTAGCTTTCCAAACGTTTTCCTGCTTTTCACAGTGTTTCCCTTGTTTCCATTTCATAGCCAAAAGGCTCTACACAATAGCACCACCTGCAGTCTAGAACCTACAGATTTGAGGTCGGCCAATTCTTAATTCTTCCAGCCTAGCAGAAACAACTACCTGTAATCTTTTGGCTATTCCACGAATACTGAAACTGAATTCATTTCTCTTCACCAACCTACTTGCTGCTTCTAATATTCATATTTATCCCTCCACTGGTTACTAAGTCAAAAAGCTACTTTATAAAATTCTTGTCCCATTCCTTCAACCCCTATATTTGTTACCTAGCTTAGTGAATGCTATCTTTGAAGCTGCTCCTCATTCCCAGTGTTTTGCTACCATAGGTAGAGAATTCCACATGTATCAAGTTATCTTTCTACAGTGCAAATGTAATCATGTCACTCTTCTGCCTAAATCCTTTTAAAAACAGGTCCCTATTCCCTAGAGCAAGAATGGCAACCTCAAATGACACAGAGGCTAGCCAGGAAGGTACAGGGAATGGGCCAAATCTAACAGGGAGAGAGGAGCTAGAGGGAACTATAGATTTTCGAATCCTGTGCAGGCCAAATGAAACAGTTCGTCTGTAAACCAGAATATGGGGGATAACAGAATTTCTGGTTCCCTTGGTCTTACCCTCAAGCCCCACCATCACCTTGAACCAAATTACATTCCTAAACTATATTACCAAATTATATTACCAAGCTCCATATAAAGGCTGATGTCCAACATCCTTGGAATGTTCAATGTCACATATTCAAAAGAAACACACTACGTTTTCTCAGCCACTGGGCTTGCCTGCTTTATCTCCTGGTTGTATGTGAGGTTTTTAATAGTGAATTTTTCTTATTCTTCTGAGTCACAGTTTGGTCTAAATGGTTACTAAGCAAATGAATTAATGGTTACATTAAAATAAAAGATATTGAGGACTTTTACTATAAAAGGTTTTCATAAATGAACTTAGAAACCTAAGACCTTACTTAATAATAAACAGTATACATTATCAAAACTAATTTTCATAAATTCCTAAATAAAAACCAATTTCTATTTCTTATGATATACTTAGATTTTTAAAATCTTCTAATTTGGTCATAAGCTTCAAATGCAAAGTATTCTCTAAACAGAAATCAGTTTTGATTAGCTGTCACTGATTTCTTGAGAATTTTTATTCCATTCCAAGAAATCCATGACTTTTCTTTATAATACTGATCATATGTTTTAGCAAAAACATACACTAAGGTTTATTTTCAAGGATTAAACAAATTAGCTGGACGCAGTGGCTCATGCCTATAATCCCAGCACTTTGGGAGGCCAAGGTGGGCGGATCATGAGGTCAGGAGATCGAGACCATCCTGACCAACATGGTGAAACCCTGTCTCTACTAAAAAAAATTACAAACATTAGCCGGGCATGGTGGCATATGCCTGTAATCCCAGCTACTCAGGGGGCCAAGGCAGGAGAATCAATTGAACCTGGGAGGCGGAGGTTGCAGTGAACCGAGATCATACCACTGTACTCCAGCCTGCTGACAGAGTAAGATTCCATCTCAACAAAAAAAAAAAAAAAAAAAAGAAAGGATTAAGCAAACTATTTTAAGGAAAAAGTTCCAAAGTTAAATCTAGAGGAAATATTACTGCATACAATAATAAATATATTTCATTGACTTGACTGTACCCATCAAACTTACATAAAAGGCCTCCACCAACTGCCTGAAGCACAGTTAAAATTGGGAAGAAGTAAAGTGCAGCATAAATACTTTTAAATCGATCAGACTTCCCTAACCCACATGCAATCTTCTTCACCAGAAGAGGTCGGAGCAGCATCATTAATACCAAGCAGAATGCATAATAGATAAATACAATGGTGTATCTGTAAAATAAAATGGAAAATTTGTAACATCAAAAATGTTTTAAAAATGTTTTTATCCTTGATCACTTTTAAATGAAAGAGCCTAAAAAAGGTTTAAAAAGCATATTTACTCTATCCATTGGATATTCAGATTGGCGGAAGGCTGGCCAAACAGGCTCTCATACACTGCTAGCAAAGGTACAATGGTTGCTTTCTTAGGTAGTCTGGAAATATGTATCAAAAATCCTAAAACTGTTTATCCCTTTTGATTCAGCAATTTTACCTGTAGAAATTTATCCAAGGGAGACAACCAGGGATACATAAAAAAACCTACTGTACAAGGATTTTTATTGAATCACTTACAATAAAGAAAAGTCCTAAAGAAAATAAATATTCAATTATAGGAAACTGGTTATATTTTATAGTATATTCATGCTGCAATATTATGCAGACATAAAAATTTAGTTATGAAATAAATGTTAACAAAATTAACTGTGCCTAATATATTAAGTACCAACAGCTTACAAAATAGCATGTCATAGTATAGCCTTAATAGTCTTTAAAATGTATGCATACACATGCAGAAATAAAACTGGAAAGACAAAATTTTTAGCAGAATCCATCTCATGGAATAGAATTACAGATTATTTTATTCTGTGTGTGCTTTTATTCTATGTTTTTGAAATGTCCCATTTTTAATGTAACTTTTATAATCAGAAAAAAAAAGCTGTAGAAAGAGCTCTGTGTCACCAGACTTCTAGTACTTTATTTTGAATAATGGGACTTTTATCCACATAGTTCTACCTTAATTTTCCTGAGTATTTTCAAATTGTTTTTACTATCTTGCTACTCAAACCCTCTCCCTATACAGGGGAGTGTCCTACGAAGTCAGCAGTCATTTCAGATCACGGACCACATGCTTTCTACCCACACAGCAAAATGATACCATAATCCTGTGTTTCTGTGATGCTTTTAGGTTCAGTCCTGTATGGTAATACATTAGTACATGTTTGATCTCTTGGGTGATACTTTTTTTGTCTTGTTATACCACCCCCAACCAACATCAAAAGAAAACAAAATCTATCCATTCCTGCAACTTGTAGTTCCTTAAGAGCGCTAAAAAAGATGATTTTAATCAAGAGGAAACCATCATGTGTTACCTCTTCTAATGAATTAGTTTCCTAGTCTTGTTTGCTACCTCCTATCAACAGCAAAACAAAACAAAATCTGTCCATTCCCACAACTTGTAATTCCTTAAGAGCTCCAAAAAGATTATCACTTTAATCAGGAAGAAACCATCCTGTTTCTCCAAATGAACTAGGAAACTAGTTTGTGGAAGTGATTATGTTTCCCACTCCTGCTTTCCACCAGAAGACCTCATCCCATTCCACTCTTCCCCTCTTTCAATCCATGCTGCCTACATGTGGGGATAGTTTAAATTTGACAAACTAAAGCTAATTATTGCTATAACAGTAATAACTGCCATTTTCCATAACTCATTCTTAAAGTTTTAGTAATGTAAAAGTTATTTTTTGCAGTAAGTTATAATGATAGAAGCTTACATGTTTTTTCATGCCTCATCTAATCTGTTTCCCCTTAAAACTATAACTATCAGTAAAGTAGTGTGGTATTTTTCAATTTGTAAGAAACTAGGCTATATATACATTGGGAAAAACGGCCTTCATTTGTCAATGCACTAGTGTTCCAAAGATTTCTGGTAATTGTGTGCTATTACTTTTTGTTGACTTGCAAAAAAAAAAATTACTATGACTTGTGGTAGCCCTACAACCTTCAGAAATGTTTAGCCCAGTCTGACCAAACATTTATTATTTAGAATGGTTAGGTAAATAAATAATATGCCTAAACCCAATGCTATAAGACAGTATATCTCATAATTTTAAAAATCACTGTTTTGTATAATTAATAAAACAAGGCAGGCAAGCTGTTCTACAATGACTGTTGGTAAAGGTGCTGAGGAAGAAAAACAAACAAACAATCTTGATTCAGGGATAGCGAATAGATGGAAAATGTCCTAATCAGTGAAGCTGTGTGATGATTATGATTGACAGAGAGTGCTGCCACAAGATTCTTAGCCTACACTCAATTCAGCAGAAAAAGTGCTATAATAAATTAGAAGTGACTATTACAGGTGCAGATGAGTGTTGGTAGTACCTGTTTGCCATTTCTCTTCCAATCTTATATTTTCTTACCCTCCTAATATAGGCTTTACAAATATTAGTATAAGTAACATAAATGAGACTGTTGGTAAGTAAGTCTGATTTTGTTTTAAATAAGATTACCTTATATCTTATTTAAATATAATATTCATTTCACTTATTAAGTTTTCCAAATAGGACTATGTTAAGTTATGCAAGGCCTCAGGAGAGTTACATGACAAGAGGGTAATTAATGCTTAGAGCTAAGCTCTACGAATCAATGAATCAACAAAAAGGACATTATCGGTCTTTTATATAGTATTTTATATAAAAATTATAGCTATATATGTATATATATGTGTGTGTATATATGTGTGTGCATGTATATTATATGTGTGTGTGTGTATATATGTGTGCGTGTGAAAATATATATATATATATATATAAACTAATTTGTCATACCTAAAAATTGGCAGTGAAAGGCCCCAGTGGCTCATGCATGTAATCCCATCACTCTCGGAGGCCAAGGTGGGTAGATCACTTAAGGCCAGGAGTTCAAGACCAGCCTGGCCAACATGGCAAAACCCCGTCTCTCTACTAAAAATACAAAAATTAGCCAGGCATAGTGGCACATGCCTGTAATCCCAGCTGGGGAGGCCGAGGCACAAGAATCACTTGAACCCAGAAGGCAGAGGTTGCAGTGAGCTGAGATCTCGTGCCACTACACTCTAGCCTAGGCAACAGAGCGAGACTCTGTCTCAAAAACAAACAAAAAACTGACAGGTAGAAAAGATGATTTTCATTTTTCTATATCTGGTTGTTTTGTACCTATATGCATGTCTATGTTTTTGATGTTTTATTATTAAGAAGTTGCTCAAAAAGGACTAATTTCCCTGAGCATATTATGTACTGAAAGCCCACTACAATTATAAGAATATAAATACCAGACTTCTATTTTCCCTTTCCCCCAAAAAATATCAAAATGAATTTGATTCATTTTCTAGTTCTAGAATTTACAAAAATTCATAAAAATTCTGAAACTGGAATAGTCTGGCATAATTGCATACATAATTTTATGAATTTAATATTTTTGAAACAAAACATTCTAATAGAAATTACACTTATTTGGGGAGAAAAAAAGAAAATACACTAACCCAAACACTCTAATAATGCCATTTACTATAAAGTGCTTCCTATATCTAAGTTATACAGTATCTGAGAATGTGTGGATTAATTTAATCCTCAAGACATCTTATAAGGTATCATTATTCCCATTTTACCAATGAAAAAACTGAAGTTACAAGAGGCTGTTTACATGTTCAAAGTAATACAGCAGCTGGCAGACCCAGAACTCAAACCCACAGCTGTTTTTGTCTCCAAAGGCCATAAAATCTATAATAATTCTCAGAGATTAAAAAAAAAAAAGATCTTAAGTCAAAATAAACACTTACAGTGGGTAGACAGCTTCATGAGTACAGTGCACTGTGGTAACGTAATCTGGACTTGGGTTGTAAAGCATCGTGTACCAGTCAGAAAGCATCAATACTCGACATGAACGAATATAAAGAACACCAACTGGATCACTCACAAGTAAGGTGATAATAGCTGCCATGCTGCATTCAAATAATGCAGTGATGTGTTGGAAAAGTGCACTGGAACTAGAGAAGGAAAAGCATGATTACTAGAAAAACTGCAATATTTAAATGGCTTAAATAAAACATGTACATGTGTCAAGATACAGATTTCTAAATATATAAGAAAAGTCAAACAAAAACTACTCAAGAGTATAACCTTTTATTCTCAAAAGGGATAAATAACACTGTAGCAGTATTATCTAAATGTGTAACAGAAAAGTAGAAATTAGATCTACCTTGTACCTTTAGTATCTTGCCAAAATGTTGCTAAAAATTTCTTAGTTATCTGTATATTATTTAATCTTAATATGCACATAAAAGATGGCAGGTAACATATGTTTGTTATAAAGTATAGTAATTATAATATTATAAGCTCATCTCCTACCCAATAACTAGAACACTGTCAACAATTTATGACTACTTCTTTGTTCCTCCCCATCCATCCCTCTGTCTCTCCCTTAGAGGCAACCATGTACCAAACTGCTTTTATCACTTCTTTCTAGAAAGTTTTTATCCCAATTGTATTTATGCTTCACAACTATTCTGGTTAGTTTTGCTTATTTTTGAATACTATAAAATGGTATCACACTAATGGAAGTCTTCTGACATTTTTTTCCACTCAAAATTACATTTCCAACTTTCATCCATGCTATTGCTTACAGCTGAGGTTCAGTCATTTTTGCTACTGTATTAGGATTCCACTGTGTGACAATACTGTGATTTGTTTCTCCATTCTGCAGTTAGTTAAATGTGTTGCAAATGTGTTCCTCTTAGTCTGTGGGCTCAATTTTCACTTTCTTTGTGAAGTCTTTTTATAAACATGTTCTAAATTTTAATAGACTGGGCTTTATTTTTTTTCCTACTTAGCAGTTTAAATGTTTTAAAAAGTCCTTCCACACCCTGAGATAATGTGTGTGTATCTCACACACACACTATTTTCTTCTAAAAATTTTAAGGTTTTGCATTTCACATTTATCTTTAATTCACCTAGAAGAGATTTCTGTGTCTAAGGTAAGGTAGAATCTAACTTTACTTTTTCCCATTTGAACTGTCAATTGTCCCAGCAGCAGCATTTTACTGAACAGGTACTTCTTCCCAACCCTACCCTCCCAACTAATTTGCCATGACACTTCTGTCATATAAAGTTTCATATATAACTGTGTTTTGGCTCTCTATTCTGTTTCTTGAGTCCATTTATCTATTCCTGAGCCAGAAGAATAATATGATCATAATCCTTGATGTTACATACATTTTTTCTACTTCTTTGGTGGTCTTGGCTATTCCTGGCCCTTTGCTCTTCCATATAAATTTGAAAATTGGCTTGTCAAGTGCTCAGATAAATCCCATGTAGCTTAGCTCTCTTGGTCTGGCTATGTCACAATACTTTACTGTACGTGGAATATAGGAAATAGTTTCATATATTTATCTTATACTCAACCTTTTTATTAAATGGTTTTGTTATTTCTCATATCTAGCCTATAGGTGACTTTGAGTTTTCTACTTGAACATTTTCCATTATGTGGAATAATTTCCATGATTCCATTGCATAGCAAACTACCTCAAAACTTGGTGGCTTGAAACAAGAACCACTGATCATTTCTCACTATTTTGTGATGTGACTGGGCTCAACTGGGCAGTTCTTTCTGCTCCACATGATGTCAGCTTGGAGAGCACTCATCTAGAGGCTTGACCATGCTGCAGCATTTAAAAGGACTAACTCACATGGCTGCAGTTAAGTGCTGGCTGTTGGCTGGAAGCACAACCAAGGCTGTTAAAAGGTATGCCTTGGTTCTCTTCCACATGGCTTCTGTTTTCAATATTATGCAGTTTAATTATGATGCATGTAAGTGTAAATTTCTATTTATTCTGCTTGGGATGTGTTTTGCTTCTGGGATCTGTGAATCTGTTACTTATTATTTTTGTAAAACCTGAAGCCAGTATCTCTTTTTTTTTTTTTTTTTGTTATAATACTTTAAGTTCTAGGGTACACGTGCGCAACATGCAGGTTTGTTACCTATCTATACATGTGCCATGCCAGTATCTCTTAAAATACTAGCTCTCCTTGGCCGGGCGCACTGGCTCACGCCTGTAATCCCAGCACTTTGGGAGGCTGAGGCGGGCGGATCACGAGGTCAGGAGATAGAGACCATCCTGGCTAACACGGTGAAACCCCGTCTCTACTGAAAATACAAAAAATTAGCCAGGTGTGGTGGTGGGCGCCTGTAGTCCCAGCTACTGGAGAGGTTGAGGCAGGAGAATGGCATGAACATGGGAGGCAGAGCTTGCAGTAAGCTGAGATCACGCCACTGCGCTCCAGGTTGGGTGACACAGCGAGACTCTGTCACAAAAAAGAAAAAAAAAAAGAAAAAAAGAAAAGAAAAAGAGGTTAGGACAGTGGAAATCTGAATTTCTAGCCTCTCTGGGGAGGCAGCAGGAGAGAAGAGGGTTCAGAAGAGCTGGAGGTTTTTCCACAGGATGTCAGCCAGAAAAAAAAAAAAAAAAATACCAGCTCTCCTTCATAGTCTCTATTTTTCCAGAGACCCTAATTAGATACTATGGGCAAAAACTTAACAAAACATTTATGAGAATCTGGCCTTCAATTAACTCTCTAGCTCTTTTCCTCTCAAAACCTGGTAAGGATAGAATGTCAACTATATTGCTAGGCAACACCGCTTATGATACTAATGATCCTGACTGGTAAATTACATCTGGACTGGGGAGAACCATAAATGAATTATAAATGCCTGATGGGGATACCATGGTTTGGCTTTTTTGAATTCAGTGACTCTTGTAATTGGCATGTCACTTGCAGGACCCCAGAAGTTCATGGAATTGTTATGAGAGAGACTGGCTCCTGTGAAGTGTAAGACTTTAAGCCTGCACGACTCCCACATCCACCCAACATGGATCTCACCTTCTTGCACCTGATTTTCCATCTCCTTCTTTCTCAGTGCTATATGCCATTATTTATATGCATTCTTTTCTAGTTCACTAATTCTATCTTCAACTGTTTAATATGCTGACTACCTTTTTTTTTTTTATTTTGGCAAGTATAAATTTTCATTTCTAAAAGTTCCCTTTTCTTCCGCCAATACATCTGTTTATTCCAAATAATCTTATTATTATGGACAGCTTGTGACTACACCCTTACTTTCTTTATAGGTAGCAGTTACATATCCCATAGGTGAAAGTCCATTATCTGTGTCCTTTGAGAGCATAAATATATTGTTTGTTGCATCTACCAATAAGTCCTAGTGCTATTTTATTTAGTAACCACAGACTATGAGGTCATTACTAGATCTTAATGAGCAAGAGTCTTATAGGGTTAAACTGAGAATGGGGAAGCTTTCCAGCAAAGAGACTCTGCTACTTTTGCCAGCAGCTATGGCCACTACTACCTTGGGCTTCAGGCCCTTGAGGGTCTAGTCTTGGCAGAGGCTGCCCAAGATTCAGTATCCAGATAACACTGCTGCTACCAGCAATTGACCTTAGACAACCCTCTCATCCCAACTGCCTGCCTTGTCACTCTGGCCTAACTCAGGGGGGGTTGGTTTGTGTTTTGAAAGAGAAGAGTTCCTGGAGATCTCTCCATCTCCAGCTGGGACCAGCAATGTCTCACATAGTTTATCTATCCCAGACTTTAGTTATTTCATGCAGGTGGGTCACTTGGAGCTCCTAATTAACTCACATTGTTGGAAGCAGAACTCCTGTGCCATTTTACAAAGATGAAAACACTGAAAACATAAATCAACACACATTCACATTATGTAATTTGACATTTTGCTTCCTTATAGAATTAATATTTTTAGAGGCAAAATCCCAACTTCATTATTTCTTGCCATTACTTTGATAACGTTCTTACTGGTCTTCTTGTCATGTTCTATGTCTTTTTTATGTGTCTGTCTGCAGCCAGACACATAATCTTTACAAAACGAAATACAATTTTAAAACTCCTCTCATTAAACTAATTTTGAGTCTTTTTGTCTTTCTGGAAAAATACCCCTTGCCAGCATCATCTTCTATATTTCCTGGCCACGCTAAAAGGCTTTAAGTTCACTTGTGCCTCCACACATCGGGGCATGCATCACCCTCCACCTCAAAACACATTTTACCTATCTGCCAAACCATGCATCCTTCCAGATCAGCTCAGGGGTTATCCCCAGTTTTTAGGAACATTTGTTAAGACACCTCCAGCCCCAATCTATCCGGACTGTAAGTGCAAAGTTTCAGGAAATTGTTAAGAGATGGCCCTTGTGTTCCTTGTTACCAATTTCCTAGGCAAAGCATAGTTGTACAATTCCCTTTTTAAACCCACCTCCTTTCCTGTCTGAGCATTAGTCACTCCTCGCCTTCCCTCAAACCAACCTCTAGTCTCTGATTCAAGTCTCTCCCTCAAAACACAGCTGATATCTGAATTCAAATGCATTTGGTGAAGACATACCTATGGCCTTTAGCTCTTCTCTACTTTGGGGCTGAGAACTTCCTGCCAATTGACTGGGCAATTATTCTGTTTCAGCTTTATCACATCTCTGTTCTCACCCCATCTCTCATCATTCTATTAATATACCGGAAATTAAAAGCTGGATGAAAGATGCTATTTTAAAAGTATTTTTATAAATTATTCTGAAAAATTATAAATGCTTTCCCAATGTAAATAACCACTCTGGATTTATCAGGTACGCCCCAGAAAACCGCTGATTCTATTTCCATCTGGACCATCCTTTCCATTTCCATTCCAACTACCACAGTCTATTTCTTTGACAACAGTCTTCTATTAAATATCTCACCTCTAATCTACCCTCCACAGAAATTTTCTTCCTAAAATATACATCAAATGATGCCACTTCCATACACCAGATCTTTACCAATAAATGATTCACTCAAATAAGGAGTGATTTTTTTGGATGCTCATTCCCTCCGTATCTCATGTTGAAATGTAATCCTCAACGAGGTGGGGCCTAGTGGGAAGTATTTGGGTCACGAGAGTGAAAGCTTCAGGAATGACTTGGAGCTGTGCTCACAGTAATGAGTGAGTTCTCACTCTAGGAGTTCATGTGAGATTTGGTTGTTTAAAAGATCCATGGTGGCTCACACCTGTAATCCCAGCGCTTTGGGAGGCTGAGGCAGGAGGACTGCTTGCGCCCAGGAGATCGAGACCAGCCTGGGCAACAGAGAGAGACTCTGTCTCTACAAAATATAAAAAATTAGCAGGGTGTGGTGGTACACACCTGTAGTCCCAGCTACTTGGACGGCTGAGTCGGGAAGATCACTTGAGCCTAGGAAGTCAAGGTTGCAGTAAGCAACGATCACACCACTGCAATATAGCCTAGGTGTCAAACCAAGACCTTGTCTCGAAAAATAAAAATAAATAAATAAAACATAAAAAAATAAAAATGAAAGAGGTACCTCCTCCCTCTCTCACCATGTGGTTCCCCTTTGCCTCCTGCCTCCTCTCACACTGGTACCCCTCTGCCTTCTGCCATGATTATAAGCTTCCTCAAGCCATCACCAGAAGCAGATGCCAGCACTATGCTTCATGTACAGCCTGCAGAACCATGGGCCAATCAAACCTCTTTTCTTTATAAATTACCCAGTCTCAAGTATTCCTTTACGGCAATGCAAATGGACTAACAGAAAACTGAAACTGAAGGGTAGGGCAATACTATAAAGACACCTGAAAATATGGAAGCAGCTTTGGAGCTGGGTACCAGGCAGAGGCTGAAAGAGTTTGGAGGTCTCAGAAGAAGACAGGAAGATGAGGGAAAGTTTGCAACCTCTTATAGCCTTAAGTGGTTATGACCAAAATGCTGACAGAAATATAGACAGTGAAGGCCAGGCTGATGAGGTCTCACATGGAAATAAGGAAGTTGTCAGGAACTGTAGTAAAGGTCATCCATATTATGCCCTAGCAAAGAACTTTGCTGCATTGTGTCCAAGTCCTATGCATCTGTGGAAGTTGGAACTTAAGAGTGATGACTTAGGGTATCTGGTGGAAGGAATCGTTAAGCAACAAAGCATTCAAGATGTGCTGTGGCTGCTTCTAACAGCCTATGATCAGATAGATGGGGGAGCAAAGGAATGACTTAAAAATTGGGACTTATACTTAAAGGGAAAGCAGAGTCTAAAAGTTTGGAAAATGTGCAGCCTGGCCATGTGGTAGAGAAGAAAAGAGCATTTTCAGGAGAGGAATTCAACCAGGCTGTAGAGCAACAACTTGCTAGAGAGGTTAGCATGGCTAAAAGAGAGCCAAGTGCTAATAGCCGAGACAATGAAAAAAAGGCCTTAAAGCCATTTCAGAAGTCTTTCAGACTGCCTGTCCCACCACAGGCCCAGAGGCCTAGAAGGAAAGCATAGAAAGTAAGCTGTCTTCCTTATTTTTCTCTTTTAATAGCACTCTTTGTTTTGTTGTTGTTGTTTTGTTTTAAGCACTCAACTTTCTGAGTGACTTTTAAATTGAAATCAGAAGGAAAAGAAGGTAGCTAGGTAACAAGTTGCAGTTAGATGAAGAAGAGAGTATTTCAGACAGCAGAAAGAGTTTGGAGGAAGGGAAAGAACCTAAAATAGGAAAGATCCTGAGCAGTTGGAGGAACTAAAAGAAAACCAGTATGGCTGAAATGTACTAACGCAGAATTTGACTTCCCATTCCCAGCAGATTAAAGTTCACATGCTTATCAAGAACCTTCACATTCTGGCCCCAACCTATCTTTCCTACTCCCTTTTATATTACTTTTCTTCATCTGCAACCCACTCTTGACTACCCCAGATTACTTCCATTCCTACCTACCACAGATCACATATTTCATACCTCTATACCATTATTCATGCTGTTTCCTCTGCCTAAAATATTCCTTTTTTGAAATCTTTCAGATCCCATCAGGCATAATTTATCTCTCCATTCTTTGTAACTCCAGAGTACTTTGTTTATAACTCTTCCACTACATTTCTAAGACTGATTTATAATTATATACACACTTGTTTTCTCCACAAGATTATGACTATAAGCCATGTCAGTTATTTTTATATCTCCTTCCCTGATCTTTCAAACATAAAATGCAGTGCTTAGTAAATGTGTGCTGATTTAATATGTTAGTATTAGGTTACAGCTATATTGTTTTTAACTACATCATACTAGATTATTAGTATTAAATTAAATTACAAAGAATGTGTTCCATAACAATAAATAGCTTGTCATCATAACCAATTTTGTGTAGAAAACCAGTAAGAATTACAGTTGAGAAGTAAAAAAGTATTCCTTCAAGATCATTGAAAGTAAAATGGACTAAGGACAGTTCCCCTAAAAATTACTAAGTCATGCCCTATTGTTAAGTTTTCTTGTCACAGTTAAGAATAATCTGAAGATAAAGGAAAAACATGTTTACCACTTTTAAAACAGAAGAGGCAGAATTACTTAATAAGGTCTTCTGAGTGATAATTATTCCAACATTAGTTGGATATAACAACAGCCAGATACAGTCATAGAAATGTGCTAACCTCTTTTTCCCCGAGTACCATTCAATGAAGAACCAATGTAAAACCAGAGGAAGCATTGCCATAAATCCAAGATAGAGCCAATCATAAAGTTCAGGAGATTCTGTGCAAGGCTGACAATATTTCTGTGCATTTGTTCTCTGTCCTCTTGGGCATACCTACAATATATAAAACCAGTATTTTGTGTACAGATATTATTTTAGAATATTAACACCCCCCCCAAATCATTCTATAAGACATCCCATTTCAGTTTAAATATTTAAGTTTACATGTGCAGCTTTTAGAATTAAAAAAGGCATAAGTAAAATAAAAAGAAATCTATATTGTATGTGCTATATTTGTACAATGCTCTTAAAAGATTCCTTTTACTAAGTTACTAAAATAGTTGACTAACATTCAATGAAAAATCTAGTTATGAACATTATATAAGAATAATTGCAGATAAATGTTCTGGATTCATGATGTTCAACTTACTGTACGAGACACGGTACTAAATCATAAATTAGAAATTATTAAATTATTAAATGTTTTAAAAAATAATAGACATCAAAATGCCAACATAAACAATGACTACATTAATGCCTCCATATTCTTTTATATTTCTTTATTTTATTTTTTTTTGAGATGGAGTCTCCCTCTGTTGCCCATGCTGGAATGCAGTGGTGCGATCTTGGCTCCCTGCAACCTCCACTTCCTGGGTTCAAGCAATTCTCCTGTCTCAGCCTCCCGAGCAGCTGGCACTACAGGTGCACACCACTATGCCCAGCTAATTTTTTTCTATTTTTAGCAGAGACGGGGTTTCACCATATTGGTCAGGCTGGTCTGGAACTCCTGACCTCAAGTAATCCACTTGCCTCGGCTTCCCAAAGTGCTGGGATTACAGGTATGAGCCACTGCGCCTGGCCCTCCATATTCTTTTATAAATTAGTGAGTATAATAAGAAAAAATATTCTACGTGTGAAAATATTTCAAAAGCAAACAGATTTTACAACATGAAATAAGACACAAACATAAGACTTACCCCACATTCTCCATATATTTCAGTTGAGCCGTTTTTAAATAATAGGGTCTTCCCACAATAAAGTCCAAGGCATGCTGGTTGGATATCGACAGCTTTTTAAAAACAAATGCCAGTATAGTAACATCTTTTGTGATTATAAAAAAAAATGCAATAATAGCTGAAGCACTTGGCAGAAATAACAGTTTCAAAATTTTAAATAACACATGTTAGACAAAAGTCTTCAAGCATTTTTAAATTTAAATTTCTCCTTTTACACTGTGACACTGCAGACAGTTATCCTGGAACCTTGCTGTTAATACTGTGCCTTATGATAAAGGTCCTCAACCAGCAGAGCAGGATCTATCCCCAGGACTCAAGGCCCAACCCGGTACGATCAGAGGATACTTTTGAGTTTCACTGACTATAAAGTTCAAATATACATATATTTTTAAATTACAGCACCAGTAGAGGGTCACCAGCTTCTATTTTGCCCAGTCAGGACATTAAGCACCCACATGTAGACATACAATTGTCATCTATGTTCATAACAGAACACATTTTCACATGGGAAAAGCAGAGAACATAATTTCAGAACAGAGGTACATAAATTACCTTTATAAAAAGCTTCCTACTTTGTCCTAGCTTTTATCATTTTTGTGGAGGATAAGTGAAAATTTCATCAAGGCTGTCATTGGGCAAATATTTAGGAACTACTGCCTTAAAATTAATCCCCTGATCTAAAGGCTTAGGGGAAAAGCTGCTATTCCTTACATAAAAAACCCCAACAACTAAGAACCTAATACGTTGTCTTTGACCTTATTCACAAGAAGAAATTATGGAAGGAGTTTTCTTCATCAGTGACATCTGATTCCCTTCATTCATTCATTGATTCATCCAATAAACATATACTGAGCTTGATTCCACTGGTTAGGGGCCACTAAAAGTCCAAGGAGAAACAGAATTCCTGCCAAAACCCTACAATCTAATGTGGATTAAAACAAACAGGTTGGGTGAGGTGGCTCACGCCTGTAATCCCAGCACTTTGGGAGGCCGAGGTGGGCAGATCACGAGGTCAGGAGTTCGAGACCAGCCTGGCCAAAACGGTGAAACCCCGTCTCTACTAAAAATACAAAAATTAGCCAGGCGTGCTGGCGCACCTGTAGTCCCAGCTACTCGGGAGGCTGAGGCAGGAGAATCACTTCAACCTAGGAGGTGGGGGTTGCAGTGAGCCGAGATCCCGCCACTGCACTCCAGCCTGGGCTACAGAAGGAGACTCCTTCTCAAAACAAACAAACTGTGGTCTACATGTGAATTAATTTGAAAAAGTATGCATCTTTGACTATTCTTGAACAATCATTTCCAAATTATTCACAGATTCACAATCCAGACTGCCTGGTCTACAGTGCCCTCTCTCCTTTCACGTTCAAGTAGACTTTTTATTTCCTTCTCCTTATGCTGCTGAGAGAAAAAGAGAAGCAGCATTGATTAAAATTCCTCAAGTTTAATATTTTCGCTTTTAACAAATTTCGGACTTAGCTTTTTAAACCCATTGGCCTCTTTAATGGGCGCTTTTTTTTTGGTAATCCATTGTAATCACAATGTTCTAAATTAATACATGAAAATGAATTATGTTTCAGGTTTTTCAAGAATGCAGAAGTTAAGGAATTGGAAACTTCTGTATGGGTTTTACATCTAGTAGATGCTTAATAAGTACATGTGAATATCAATAATCTAAAGTTTCTCAAAATCCAAGGCCTGAAAACCAGTATGATAAACTGAACTGAAATAAACAGCCTATCACCTACTAAACAAAACCCAGGCTCCAAGTGACTGTGTAATTTCCCCTTTCATTTCCTTTAGTGAACGATGGTTAAAGTTTTAAGATTCTATTTTTTTGCAGCGGTCTTGCCCCTTTGTGACGGGCCCTACAAATCTACGTTTGAGGTTGAAGCAGGAGACAAATTATGCAGCAACTTGCTTCTGCTTTAGTTTTTTCTGCACTATCACCCGCGTTTTCAATTCTGAAGTCAACCCTCATGCAAGTGTTCCCTTCACATTGAACTAAGGGACTGAAGGGACATTTCGGACCAAACAACAAAGACCTGGCCTTTCCGCCGCAGACAGCGCGCCTCCCCTGGCAGCCCGTCGGGGACAGAGACCACCCCAACCCGGCAAGAGTGCGGGGCCCGGCCCGAGGGCGGGCGGGGTCAAGGGGCGAGCCTGCGCCGCCAGCTGAAGGCCGCCTACAGAGAGCCGAGCCCGAGGCTAGCCGTGTAGGAAAGCAACCAGGACTACCAGAAACAACCAGGACTTCCCGGGACCTTGCCGACTACTCACCCATGGGCCGCCTGAAGGTTTTTTTCCAGAAGCACTAGACCAGCGGATCTGGCAGCTGCACCGAACATCCGGGCCACAGCGAGCTCGGCGGCTCCGCCTCCCAGTAACCTGAGCAACCGCTCCGAAGTTCCTCCCCCATTTCCGGGTTTAGGCTCCGATGTCCCGCCCCACGAGGGGTCGCTGCTTCGCGTCCCGCCCTCCTCGCCAGGAGTCAGTGGGTAGGGGTCGGGCTTGAAGTCATCGCTGCAGGACGGTTCTTGTGTCCCCGGACGCAGACCATGGAGAGCGCGCTGGCGGTGTCCCGGCTGCCCCCGCATGATCCGGGGACGCCGGTGCTGTCGGTGGTGGACATGCACACGGGCGGCGAGGCCCTGCGCATCGTGCTGGCTGGGTGTCCGGAGGTGTCCGGGCCCACCCTGCTGGCCAAGCGGCGCTACATGCGCCAGCACCTTGACCACGTGCGGCGACGGCTCATGTTCGAGCCCCGAGGGCACCGGGACATGTACGGGGCTGTCCTAGTGCCGAGCGAGCTGCAGGACGCGCACTTGGGCGTCTTGTTCCTGCACAACGAGGGCTACAGCTCCATGTGCGGCCACGCACTGCTGGCGCTGGGCCGCTTCGCCTTGGACTTCGGGCTTGTGCCGGCGCCCGCTGCGGGCACCCGCGAGGCCCGCGTCAACATCCACTGCCCGTGTGGGCTGGTGACCGCCTTCGTGGCGTGTGAGGACGGCCGCAGCCACGGCCCGGTGCGCTTCCACAGCGTCCCGGCCTTCGTGCTGGCAACAGGTAACGGGCGGGACCTTTCCAGCCCAGGGCAGAGCTGCAACCGGGACGCAACTAACAACATTAACGGTGTCTCTAGGCTGGAACTCTCGCAACTAACCCATCCCGCGTGCCCTTGCAATTAATAAAAAGGTAAATCACTGCAAACGTGTGTCAGCAGTCTTGCGTATTTGCTTGGTGCGTGCAATTTTTGTTTTCCCTGACTCCCGTCCGCCTGAGGTTTTGAGAGACCCTTGAGGAGTGAGGAATTCCGTGTTACCCTGACTCAATGCCTCCTTCTGCACTGGTGAGGCGTTCCTAGAGATTTCACCGGTGGGTAAAGCAAAGTACGGTCAGTGTCAAGGAAAGAGCGAAGAACAGCCAATGTACCAGGGTTCCAGGCTGGCTCAGAATATGCTTGGTAGACACAGAATCACAGTAAGTTACTAAACCTGGTCTCCTTTCCTCACCTCCCCCACTTCTTTGAGGAAGAATTAAATGAGAAGGAATGAACAAAGCAGTTTATAAATCATTAAGATACGAATGTTGCTTTTCTTTAAGAACAGGAACACACATTGCCTGGTGTCAAATCCTGATAACCCCCTAAAGCTGTGCAACCTGAGGCAAATTACTTAATCTCTCTGTGCCTGTTTCTTACCTCGTAGAGTTTTTTGTTAGGATTAAATGAGAGTGTGCAAGATACTGTATTCCTGGAGATAGATGGCAAGGTATATATGATTGCTAAAGTTCCCTAGGCCTATTGTGCCATTAAAAGGTTTTGCTGGATTCCCTAGTACAGATCCTTGTACAGCTTATGTAAAGCAGGGCCTCTGTATAACCATAACCCTTACACGAGGGAGATCCCTCATGGGGATGACCTGGCAAGTTGGCATCTGGTTTCTCATGTGAATACTACCTCCTGGGGGCCGCAGTCTATCAGTAAGAATGCTTTAGTCGTTGTGACTGGAAGTGAGCCAGGAGCCAGTTTACCAGGAACAGAGTTATCCTTCTCTTAAAAATCTTAAGCCATGCAAATCATCTGTTAGAAAGTTGGACCTTGATTCCCCCTGAAGAACTAGGTTTCAGATTAGCCTGATTATGAATGATAAGTAATAAAACAGGCACTTTTAGAGCAACCTCAGGCAGCTGAAACCCACAAGTTAACGAAGAATGCCTCTGGAGAAATTGATGCCATTTTCCCAGAGAATGGTGTCACTTCCAGATTGGGAGGCCACTTGAGGGAGACAGAATTTATGTTTAAGATTCCATTTTTAAAACCTCAACAATTTAACTAGCGTGGTTACCAGAATTCCCCGCAGGCAACTACAGCAGCAGATTAGAAACACTCTAGACTTCTGTGGGAAATGGCAGCCGGCAGCAAGAACACAAACTACATCACATTTCTGGGTCAGTTAGGGCAGGGTCAGTCAACCACTTGACCTCAGTAGTTCCTCTCAGTAGTTCCTGAAAGCATCAGTGTGTGACTACAATAATTAATGGGCATTAATGGTAACTGAGTTAAGAAAATGAAATGCTATATTCTCTACTTTGAAAAATGTATACAAGGCAGACATAGAGTTCAAGGTCACTGCCCCACCTCTCCCCATCTCAGTGACCTTGTGCTAGAGTTCATACCTCAGTATCACAGTCTGTAAAATGAGGATGACAATAGTACCCACCTCGGAGGGTTGCTGAGTTCTTCTCCACCCCACTGGGCTAAAATGCAAACTCTTTTTTGTTCACAGTATTCTAGGTCCCTGGAAGAGTAGTTAGTCAATGAATATTTGTTGAATGAGTAACTAAATAAATGAAATTTGGAGAAGAATATGCTGATTGACAAATGTAAACATCTGGTCCTCTTGAGAAACCTATTCCCATTGGAAATTAAAGTTTTGGCCTTTGAGTCCCTAATCTGTGCCAGGAACTCCCCACACATGGAATTTTCAAAACAACTCTTTTAGGAGAAATAGCAGTTACAGTTTGCACAAGACACCAAAGACACACTAAATGGCAGAACTATGGTTGGAACCCTGGCCTATCATACTGCTTGGCTCTCATCCTTAAAATTTTTTGTAGTTTAAGGAGATATGTTTCAATTTCTGGAATACTGCTTAGTGTATCACCCCTCATTCACAGATACAGCGTATTTTAAAATCTATCTTGTCCAACTAAACTCCAAGAAGGGAAAAGCCTATGTTTTATTCTTCCTTGTACTTCTTATATCTTCTACAGTAATCGGCACATAGTAGGTGCTCACTAAATCTTAAGCAAAGTAAATCAAATTGAAATTTCAGTGATATGCTCGTATAGAAGAAAAGAAAAACCCTTAGACTTTGGATTGCATTCTGGATAGAGGTTGTGTATTTTAGTAGAAAGAGTTTGGGCTTTGGAGTCACCTGGTCCTGGGTTTGACCCCAAGCTCTGCCACTTATTTGGTGGGTAAGTCAGGGAATAATGTGAGGATAGTAAGTAAAACAGTACCTACCTCTCAGGGCTGTAGTAATTAAGGCGCTAATGTAATGAATTAAGGGGTTAGTATATGTAAAGACCTGCCACATAGGAAGTACTCAGGGGTGAAATAAATATCTTAATTTTTAATTTTAGTAATTTAGTGATTAAAAAATGAAGTAATCACAGATAATTGATGGACAAGGGTAACTTTAAAGGAAATTTGGTTCGTTTTAAAGAAAAGGAAACCAAAACTCAGTGAGGTGTAGCACCCTACCCAACTGCCCACCCTGAGAAAACCAGACCCAAGATTCTAGAAAGGGTGGGCCAGGGAAATGATTGTAGGCTCAGGGATGACTTCTCCTGAACCAGCTTCCCAACTCCATCCTGGCCCCCTGATTGGGGGCCAATGCCCCATTCAGGTGTTACAATCAAGAGAAGAGGGCAGGCAGACTGAGCCCCGGGACCGTCACCTGGGTCTCCTGGTAAATGCTGATCTGCACCCTCACCTTAGCTCTCCACCTTCCAGCAGTCTCTCATTTCTATCTACTTCCCCATTCTCTTTTCATTAAATTTGCTTTTCTTGTTGCACCAGCATCAAGATAAAGACATTTTTGATTCAGTTTTGTTGTTACAATCCACAGCATGTTTTACTCTTTCGATGATAAACTTGCTCTGTGTTAACAAATCATGGGTTAAAAGGGCTTCTGTGGACTAGTGTGGACTGACAGCATACTGATAGCCTTCTGTGGACTGATAGCATGCTGGTATCTTTGTGTGACTTAGCATGAAAACTCAGGAACACAAGACATATTTTCTTTCCCAAAACTTAATTTCTGAAATTGAAACCCTACTCTGTCCTTTTGGTTCACTTAGCCTCATCACTCCATGTGTTGTCCCCTTTCCTGACATGTGTGAGCCAAGATTTCTTAAAAGTGCTGTGGCCTTGGAGAGGATGGCACTTCAGTCCTCAGCTTACACAGTTAATCAGCGAAGTGGAGCAGCAGCATTGGCTGTCCCACCCCACCTGGTCCATGCCCTCTGCACCACCTTCCCGTCCTCTGTTTCTTCACGTCCTGCTCCTGTGTTGCCCTGCGGAAGTTAACACAAGTCCTCTGTGCACTAAGGACCTTCAGCCTCCACTCTTCTCAAGGCAGAAAAAATGTATCTCTAGGAGAAATATTTCTACCTTCAGGACACTCCTTTGCCAACAGATGTCTTTCCCTTAGAGCTTAGGCTTCCGTAAAATAAAAACATGAAAGACAAACTTTCTCCCCTGCCATAGGCTTCCCTGAAAGACAGTGATCAACAAGCCAGCTTAAATTAGGGAAGAGGAAAAGAGGAAAATTTGAGAAGAGGGGAAATAAACATCACCCAGCCCCCTTTCTTTGGAAATACAGATTCAAGATTTCAAACTACTGACCTTCAGGTGAAACTTTGGGGATGTTGAGACTTAAAATGCTCAAATAAAAACCCTGGTGCAAGATGATGCTGTAGCATTCAATGATTCTACAATGTCTTTTTTTCTGTGTGTTTGCCTGCAGGATACCTTAATGAGATGAAAATATGTAGATAAGTATATATAATTTATGTAGATCTTTTAAAATTTTTGTTTTGACATTACAACTGAAGAAAACCGATTTGTAAATAGGATCCAAGATCCTTACTATTTTAAACCATCTCTCATAGTACAAGTGGGGAATAGACATTTTCCTTCTTAGTGTTCACAGGGATGCCCTTGGGTTTCCCTCTCTCGGTCTCAGTGGTGTTTCCTAGAAAAGATCCTCAGAGAAGTTCATGAATATGTCTGTATGAGTTAGGGAAAGCATGGCATTCAGTTTGTAACTTCTGCAATCATCAAGTTAAAATAGAAAATAGAATGATGCGTCTAGCTCTTATTCACTTGATGCTTACTAATTTTAAAAAATTGATTTAAAAAAAATTGATGTTTACTTCATTTTTTTATGATAGGAAAAGAACATCCCTCTTGAAAGATAAACATATTAAAAATCCTTTGAATTTTGTTGCTAAAATACTTATTAACAAACACATCTTATTTCCAAACACATCTTTTTTTTAGATCTCATGGTGGATGTTCCCGGACATGGAAAGGTGGTGGTGGACATTGCATATGGCGGTGCATTTTATGCATTTGTTAGTGCTGAAAAGTTAGGACTAGACATTTGTTCTGCAAAGACCAGGGACCTTGTGGATGCAGCGAGTACGGTAACAGAGGCAGTGAAAGCTCAGGTCAGTATTACTCTGCTTTCATAACCAATGCCCTTCTCTGTGGCATGGAGGAAATATACATTATTAGGTCTATAAAGAAAATTAAATGATGTTTAAATTATTAGTAGTACTAAGAATAGGGTACTTATTAAAATCTTAGCCTCCAAAGCAAGCTTGTCCAACCCATGGCCTGCGAGCCACATGCAACCCAGAATGGCTTTGAGTGTGGCCCAAAACAAATTTCTTAAACCTTCTTAAAACATTATGAGTTTTGCAATTTTTTGTGGCTCGTCAGCTCTCATTAGTGTTAGTGTGGCCCTAATCTTATGTGTGGCCCAAGACAATTCTTCTCTTCCAGTGTGGCCCAGGAAAACCAAAAGATTGGACACCCCTGCTCTAGAGCAAAACTCTCTATGAATTCTAGCTTTACCACTTGTAATGTATATAACTTTGGACAAGTTACATAACCTCCATATGCCTCAGTTTTCCTGTCTGCAAAATGGAAATTAAAAAATACCTGCTTTGTAGGGTTGTGAGAATGAAATAAGTCAATAAATGTAAAGGACTTAGAGTAGTGTCTGGCCAATAGTAAATGTTCAGTAAATTATAATATTATTTTTTTGAGACAAGGTCTTGCTCTGTCACCCAGGCTGTAGTGGAGTGGTGTGATCAAAGCTTGCTGTAACCTCAAATTCCCAGGCTCAAAATGATGCTTCTGCCTCAGCCTCCAGAGTAGCTGGGACCACAGGCATGCCCCGTCACACCCAGCTAAATCTGTGTGTGAGTGTGAGTGTGTGCGTGTGTGTGTTTATATAGAGACAGGATCTCACTATGTTGCCCAGGCTGGCCTCAAACTCCTGGCATCAAGTGATCCTCCCAACTCGGCCTCCCAAAGTGCTGGGATTATAGGTGTGAGCCATCACACCCAGCAATTACTAAATTTAATAATACATACATACTAATATAGTTTATAGTTCCTTAAATGTGTAGAAATGTATTTATAGAATTGTACAAATTTTAAATGCATGTGTGTGGTCATTCTGTAAAACTTGAATAATAAATGTAAAATATAGCATACAAAATGGATTTAAACCTTTTTCTTATTTCATAGAGAACATTAATTCCTATTATTTTTTTCCTATATTGCTAAGAAGTTACTCAAATAACTACTTAAATAACTCTAGTTTTTACTTGGGAAAGCTATTTTGATAAAATCAGTTTAGATAATAAATAATTCTAGAATATTCTTTCACTTCTAGCACAAGTGAAGCACATTTTACCTTGAAATTGGGACCTATAAATAAAGCACATGTACAGTATTTGAATGTTTAGTATGTGAGAATTTATTGGTAGTAAAAAGTAACTTGTGTAAGATAGTGTCTAATGTACTAATAATTATTATGTTCTGAAGCTTTATTTTAAAATAATTTATAACTTAAATAACAAAATGAGAATATATACTGTATCAGTATTATAAATTATTTTTCTGGTACTGCCAGTACCAATATATGTAATTATATTATGATAGTAACTTTTGAAGCTCTGAATGTACATTAATTTTCTGTTCCATTAAGCAGGACAGCTAATAGTTTGAGTTAACAACTTGGCACAAAATAATTTCTCCTAATTTTTAATGAATTGAAGAGAAAAAGTCATGGATATCTTAATAAAAGGTGTAATTTTGTCCTTCTCATTTGAGTTTGAACTCAACAAGGTGGCAAGGGGTCGACTTTGAGGGAGGAAGGATTCTGAGAAAAATGAGGACAAGTTCTATTATTGATGTATCAGACAGTACAATTAATTACTCTGTGAACTGTTGACCATTCACACTGCTGAAGCAGATTTAGGAAAAGGCCATGGGGATGGAGAGTTAAAGTTAATATAAATTCATCTTCGTTCATTCACTCTTTTAACAAACATTTACCAAAAACATACTGTATGGATGTTAGACACTATGCTAGATCCGAGAGAACAAACTCCATCTTCGAGGAGCTAGCTCCAGTGGGGGAAGCAAGCATTGTGTTGGAATGTGCTATAGTGGAGGTGGGGCATATCGCTTTAAGAGGATGGAGAACAAAGATTCAATCTGCAGGAGACTTTAACGTGGTTTCAGATGGACTCTTTGGATGTTAAGAACCCAAAGCTGTTCCATTGCTTTAAATGACATGTAACTGGAAGTAGAAAGTACTAATTATAAGGATATACAAGGGAAGTAAGATTATAGCAATCTCAGTCATACTACAAATGTTTGCAGAAATCCAGGAAAAGTTAAAGAACTAGACTTCCAAGAACAAGTAGCTTTGCACATTTGGACCTGAATCTACCATTGAGTGACTTAGTTACCCTGCCAGTGCCTGCTTCTTTGTGTGCATATCTACTGCTTTTTGATGAATCAACTGACTTCATTGGCTACAATAAATCTATTTTTCATCCAATTGTTTCTCTTACCTAATAGCTTCTGCATTCTTACAGAATGTTATGTCCTCTCACAGCCTTTGTCTCTATCATTGATATTAACTTCAGCTCTAGATACTCAGAGCCTGATTTTCCCACATTATCCTTTGTAAGCTTCTGAGAATAAGACTATGATTGCCTTAGCTCATCCTGTTGGAGAAGCCATCACCAGCCTGTGGATTGACCATCCTGGGGTCAGTGCTGCAAAGACTATGTGTATTTGGGGTGGCAGGGGTGTATAAAATAGGACTACTTTTTTTAGCAAAGGCTACATGCAGGACAGCTTCCTTAGAAGGGACTCAAAGTATGATAATAATTATAACTTCCAATAAAGTTGTTACTTCATCTAGACAACGACATAATTTCTAGCAATTAGTATACGTTGCCCGAAATGGTATTTTAAAAATGATGATTAAAAAGTTACGTCTAAAAATGACCCATCTGCATTATTTATAAAGATAAATTTGAATCAAAATATTTATTTTTTGTGTGGTTTTTTTTTTGTTATTTGCAGTTTAAAATTAATCATCCTGATAGTGAAGACCTTGCCTTTTTATATGGAACCATATTAACAGATGGAAAAGATGCTTATACCAAGGAACCAACCACCAACATTTGTGTTTTTGCAGATGAACAGGTATTAAAACCGAATGTTTAGGGACAAACGCCAGGTAATATGGAACTAAAACATTATGAACATTCTATCTTCATTTATTCTGAAACAGGTTGACAGAAGTCCCACTGGCTCGGGAGTGACAGCCCGAATTGCCTTACAGTATCACAAAGGGCTTCTGGAACTGAACCAGACCAGAGCCTTCAAAAGCAGTACCACTGGCTCAGTATTCACAGGGAAAGCTGTGAGGGTAAGTGACACCGTTCGCTTCTTATTTATAAATGTGTCACTCATGAGACTGAAGAGGCCTGAGTTGGGTGTTTGATAAATTTCTTCAGTCAGCTTTCAGAAGAGAATTTTAAAGCAGGCCTGTAAAAACTTCTTTTTAACTAGGACATTGGTTCTCCAGTGTGGTCTTGGGACCCCAGGGGGCCCCTAAGTTCCTTTCCATGGGTTCAGAAGGTCAAAACTATGTTTACAATAATGACATTACTTGCTTTTCACTCTCATTCTCTCAAGATTGTACAGTGGAGTTCTTCAGAGGCTACGTGATGTATGATAACCCAACCAATTGAATGCAGAAGCTAGATATGAGAACCTAGTTGTCTTCTATTAAGCCAGACATGAAAGAAGTTTGCAAAAATATCAAACATTGCCAGTTTTCTCATAAATTTTTTTTGTTTTGGCAAACATAGTTATTTTCACAAAAATATGGGTTTGTTATTTTTAAAATGAAGTAATGAACAGATATATCTAATTCCTAATACAGTAAATATTGATAGATAAAACTTATATAAAGAAAAACTCTTTGGGGTCCTCAAATCTTAAGGTATAAAAAGGTCCTGAGACCAAAAGGTTTAAGAACTACTAAATCAGGGTTTGGGTTTTTTTTGTTGTTTGTTTTTTGTTTTATTTTATATTAGTGTTTTATTTGATATAATAGGATGTGAAAGCCCTGAAAAGTTGTGGAACATCAAATTTTTGTAATGGAATAAAATTTTAAATGTGCTAACTGCTAAGTAATGAATCTCAGTAGTAAATGAAATCTACTACAGAATGATTGATCTACATTCAGTAAATTATTCTACTCATAAAGAGTCCTTTAACATAGCAAACAATCTACCCTAATATAGCTGTTTTTAAGATTTGGTGTTTCTCAATATTAGAGTTTCCTTAAAGATCTCTACATCATATAGCAATCTTAGACATGTGAAACCATTTATGTTGTATGCAAAAATTTGGAACACACTGTCTTCAGAATCTGAAATGGAACATAAAAATAATAACATACATTTATTGGATACTTCACTGTTCATCAGTTTTCAAGCTAAACACTTGATACATGCCATCTCATTTAATCCTCACAAGAATCCTACAAGGTCAGTACTGTACTGTTGTTATCCTTTTAAATAGATGATAAAATGGAGAATTGGAGAAGTTAGGTAATTTGCCAGAGGTTAGTTAGTGAGTAGCAGATCCAGGTCATGAACGTGGGTCTCTCTGAACAGACCAAAGCATTACATTATATTGCTGTCAGAGCAAAAGGTCAATGAGGCTTTATATTATAGGAACTGTTATGAGAAGAATCTGGGACTGCAATGTCCCCCTAAATAGAGAGGGAGCCGAGAGACCAAAGAATGACTCAGACACGTCCAGGTTGGCAAGTCGATGCATTTATTAGAACTTCCATACAAGGCACTCCTGGGAAGCAGCTGAACAACTATGGAGACCCATCCTGCCTCCTGACTCTAAGCTGCTTTTAAGCTAATTTTCTGGCTCTTTGCCTACTGTGTATGTGTGATAGGACTGTTTTCCTTGGTATGTTCCCAGATATTCTCTGGGATATTTGGGTTCTCAGGGATACCTGCTCCTTGGCTGGGCGCCATGCCCTTGGCTTACCCCCCCAGCCTTCAGGGTTCAAGCAGTGCACGTACATCCTTACATAACCTGGTGAAGGACCTGTCACACTACAGCAACTTTATAAAAAGATAAAGTATTATACCCCAACAATATTTGACATTTTACCTTTCGCTTCAGTTATTCTTCTTTTAAAAAGTAGAACATAAAAAGATATGCTGAAGTTAATGTTTCCAGTTATTTGTTTTATAGTTATTGATCATGCTTGCCAGAACGTCTTCACTTGCATCATGCTCTCTCCCTGTCTGTGTGGGCCTGTCCAGGCTCCCTAATGGTACCTTTTCAGTTTCTTCACCTGTCCCAGCTTCCTTTCCCTGTCCTTCCATTTAGATGTTCCCATCACTTCATCCTCAGCTTCCTTCTCATCTCATCTACAGTTTGATGCTGCTGGGCAATTTCATCCACTTCCTAGGCTTTAGTTTTCAACCATCTACTGATGATGACTCCCAAACCTTTATCCCTGCCCTGCCTACCTACCCTGTATGTCTTTCAGAATATAATGCACTTAATCCCGACTGTTCATTATACTCATCTCTAAATGACTGTCCCAGAGGTGTCTCAAACTCACCTTGTTAAAAAGTTCTTCCTTCCTTCCTTTCTCAAATGTGCTCTTCCTTTCTCTCCCCATTATGGTTAATGCCATCACTAGCATCATTTCCAAGCTAGAAACTATGGTTATAATTAACTTATTGCTAGTCCTCAGTTCCCACATGCATTGGTCAAGAGGCCTATCAGTTCTACCTCCAAACTGTCTCTGTGTTAGTATATATTCTCCTTCTCCATCTTCACTGAAAACTCCCGTAGTGACTGTGGAATCATTCAGTGAATTGAGGTTATCTCAACATGTTTCTGGGTCTTTTGTCTCTCTCTTTTCCAGTTTGATCCCCATTTTACAGCTACAGTTATCTAAAACACAAGTCTGACCATGTCACTCTCCTTAAAAACCTTCCCTTGCCCGTAGGATTTCCTTGCCATTCCTTCACATGATAAAAGTCAAGAGTACAATTTTCAAGCCAGATACAATATGAGTGCAATATTTTGATAGTATACTCCATCTTTTTTCAGGAAGCGAAATGTGGTGATTTTAAAGCTGTTATAGTGGAAGTATCAGGACAAGCCCATTACACGGGTACAGCAAGCTTTATAGTAGAAGATGACGACCCACTGAGGGATGGATTTCTTCTCAAGTGACTTCTTCCATGATTTTAAGGGCTTTCTTTTTAAAGTAATCATTATCCATAATGATTGTTTTCTCTAAATTATGTGAAAACCAATAATCAAATTATACATATAAACTAACTTTCTTTCTAGAATACTACCCTGTGACTAAATATAAAGTCATTATACCTCATATTTGCAACTGTATTTTGGTATAAATATCACTTATGTCTAGCATACAAAATGCCAGAAATGCAGTCTTTTTCTCGTGATTAACACATCAGGTAAAATTAAAGCAGTAGTTACTTTTAAAATATTGCTCTATGGTAATTACTATTAATATCATATTTTGTTTTAAAGACTCTTTGAATAATATGTGGAATTTAACAATGAACTTTACAAGCTCATTATTTTTGTCTTCCATTTTTTTTGAGTAGAATAATGTCCTCTCTATAAGCAGCATGTAAAGGAGATGGATTATTATAAAGTACTCAACACTTAGCACAATAGCCTGGGAAGGATGGGGTTGGAGTCAGCTTCTTTGTTACAGCTGCTGCTAGGGTGTTCTCTGTGGTGCAAAGCCCAGCGTCTACACCCACAGGTAATGAAGTATCAGAGACTGATGCTAAGAAGACCAACTAGTAATCAGACTTGTGCTGTATCTTTAGGGCTTTTATAAAAGGGGTTGCTTATTGCATTATTAAAATGCAGATATACAGTAGAAATTAAGCAGTGAATCCTTACAATGGAATGAGTCTCATACTCTATCAGCTGCATGCTAGGTAGATTTAAAACATGAAATAAATGCTTACGATTGGCATTCCTTCTAGTTAATACTTATCTATGAGCCTGTTAAAAATAGCTGAAGCATTAAAATATTCTAAGATGTGATGCTCTCCGAGAATTCAGTAGACTCTTTTGTGAGATAGGTAATAGTATTTTATTTCGGAGCATCCAGAAACTGAAGTAAGTAATTCATTTAACTGGCTTTATCACCCAGAGAGTCTGTATAGGCCTTATTATTAGGTCTGTGATTTAATTACCTGACCAAAAGGAAAGCTATCATGTTAATGTTTTTTATTTCTCTATTACACAAAAACAGTGAGGATGTTTTTCACTCATTCTCCACAGAATTCTGTAGTAAATAAATCACTTACCTAAAAAAAATGACATTATCACTAACTCAGTATGACCAAATAATTTTTGCAGATCAGATTTGCTATACTTAAAAAAAAATAAAAATAAAAACGGAACCGTTATTTTCCCTCTGAATCTCACAAGTCACATGAATTTGAAGGAAAATTGTTTAAAAATTACATTTTGTAGCATTTTATAATCTATCAGGTACATACTGAAGTACATTCAGAAATGCATATTATGATTCCATGGCCATCAAGGTAGGGGGTAGTTTTACTCACTGACCTTGTTTAGAATTGTCAGCACTTGGTGATATTACAAAGACTTTTAGTTGGTTTTAGTATTGTTCTAAAATTCTCTGAAGACGGCACACCCCTTTATCAACTGCACCAGGGAAAACTACTACTCCTGCCCTAGCCATGGTATGCCACTGTTTTTATCCCATTTATCCATTTAAGGCAGATGCAAGTCGAACATGTTAAATAACTCTCCTAAGGTCATTTAGAGGCTGCAAATCTAGGAGTTCTGACTCCAA
The DNA here is from genome assembly GCF_049350105.2 of Macaca mulatta. Classification (NCBI taxonomy): domain Eukaryota; kingdom Metazoa; phylum Chordata; class Mammalia; order Primates; family Cercopithecidae; genus Macaca; species Macaca mulatta. The sequence continues at coordinate 132,604,430 of NC_133412.1, read as the reverse complement.
GTCTAGTATTTTCCTACAACACTTCCTCCAATTCTAAGATAGGATGGCCATAACTTGGTCTAGGACATAGTACTGTAATAATAAGAATGTTATATTTCTTGAACATTAAACAATATCTATTACCTAAGTCTTCCTAAATTTCAATCCAAACCAGAGCTGAACCCTTGCAATAGTGTTCATTCCTGCTGTACTTCACCCTGGTTCCCTTGAAGTAAAAAACATTAGGGAAATCAACTCCTCCTCCTCTGACCTCCACATGTCTAGTCAGTCACAAAGCCCTGTTGATTCTGCCTTCTTAATACTGCTCACATCTATCCCTTCCCATCTCAGTGAGGGTGTTGCCTCATCAATTAACATCTTTCAGGTGTCTCCAATCTCCTGCCCTCCCCCCCCACTTGTTCCTTCCCCTAAGTATTTAAATGTGCTGATTGTAAACAAAATGAAACAAACATCCCTGTCCCTCCTTCCCTCTGTAGATGGCTGTCACTGCTAACTCCTTCCCTTGGTATTTAAGCTTCTAGATTCCTTACTGTCTCCTCAATGGGTACATTTTCTCACCTTCCATTTTGCTGTTCAACTATTGCAATCTGGCTTCTACCTCATTACTCATTAGAAACTTTACCTAATTGCCAGGTCTAATGGTTTGTGCAATCCATGGTGGCCCCCACTGCTTGCTCCCTGTAGGCAGGTGTGGTCCATTTTAGAACAGGCAACTCTAGTCCCTTGGTGCTGAGCTCACCCACAGAAGCACTCAGTTAGGCTTATGAGGTTGTTACCCAGTCCCCTTAGTGCCCACCAAAGTGTTGCAATTGTATGGGCCCAGGCCCATCTCCTCTTCATCATGAACTCACAATGCGCTTTGCTCCAAGTCCTCCAGACTCAATAAGAGTTAGGTCACCCTTCTCTTCAATCCTGAAAGCCACAAATTCCGTATCCCTCTTTAGGACACTGTTCTTCATACTTCAATGTGCATGTGCATCACCTGGGAATCTTAGAGTCTCATTCATCAGACACAGGGTGGGCATTTCTAACAAGCTCTCAGGCGATGCTAATGTTGCTGGTTGGAGTACTGTGAGTAGCCAACTTTTGGACGAGCCTATCTTAATTACCTGTTTGGGTAATCCTAGCTGGCAACTTCTCCTCTAAGCTCTGAAACAGATGAAAAGCCTGTTAGCTCTCCACCTGGAGGTAAAGGATAGCACTGACCAGATGATCACAAATATGTTCCTCATAAGAGGCTGGGAAAATTGCCTTACCTTCTTTTCTGAAAATCAAAAACATAAAACAGCTGATTTATCAATAGACCAATGTGCCTCATTAACTATATCATTTACCTGCCTAGCTTTGCTTTCTTTATCTGCTTCTTAACTTTTAGTACTCCCTAGCATTCCATCCATGGTGCTTTTCTTTCTTCCCTGACTACTCTGTCCTTAAATTGTCACACTCATTCCCATGGTTTTCCCTCTTGTAGAGAGACTAACCACATCCGCATCCCTAATTTCTGAGGTCTAAGACCATACTGTAGATTCAGTACTTAGGGGACAACCAAGATCATTTTCCCCCTAGATTGTGGCCCTTTTCCCATATTCCCTAACTTGATTAATGGCACCGCCATCCACCAAGCTAGGGACTTGGGATTGACCCTTGGCTCCTATTCACAATCTTTGTCCTCTTTGTTGATGCTCCTGAGGTGGACAGCTGTGGGTTTCTCCGGCCATCATGCCTTTCCCCTTCTTTTACCTCCCCCCCCCCTTTTTTTTTTTGAGTTGGAGTCTCACTTTGTCGCCAGGGTGGGAGTGCAGTGGCACAATCTCGGCTCACTGCAACCTCCGCTTCCCGGGTTCAAGTGATTCTCCTTCCTCAGCCTCCTGAGTAGCTGGGATTACAGGTGCCTGCCACTACGTCCAGCTAATGCTTTTGTATTTTTAGTAGAGACGTGGTTTTACCATGTTGCCCAGCTGGTCTTGAACTCCTGGCCTTGTGATTCGCCCACTTTGGCCTCCCAAAGTGCTGGGATTACAGGTGTGAGCCACCACGCCTGGCCTCCACTTCTTTTATCAACAACATTCTCCTTTTTCTTTGGGAAACTACCTGCATGTAGTCTTGCTAGGACTGCCAGGAAACTGGTACACCAGTCAGACTTTCTCCCCCAGACCTGAGATCTTGAGAAATGACATAAGGTCTGAAAACTGAAGCTGATATATTCCAGTGGTGGCCTAAAGAGATCACTCCCATCAGTTTCTGCTCTTCCTACCCACAGGACTGCTCTGACTTTTCTTCTTGGAGCTGCTGTTAGACTGTCCTTTTGTAAATGGAACCTCCTCTGTCCTTTCAGTGAATTCCTATATTGCTTATGTGAACCAGTGTCCTCACTGTGTTACTTACACCCAGAGAATCCTAATCCATATACTACCTGCCCTAATCTGTACATAACACCTCCTTCTTCACTGCAAAGGTCCACTTCAGACTCTCATTTTTCACCTGGACTATTACAATGCCTCTCCTTAAGTGGTCTCCCAAATTCCAGATTCTCCTCTTACAGTTACTCAAAAAATATTTTTTTGTATGTTGGCATTTGTATAGCAGTTTGTTAGAGTGCTAAGTGCTGGGGATCTCATAAAATAAACAGGCAAGGTTTAGGTCCTCGTATAGTATACAGTGGGAAGGCAGGTAATACTTAGATAATCACACAAAAACGTATAGACCATGATTATGTACTACAATGGAAAATACAGAGTGCTGTGAAACTAACAGGGGAACTTGGCCCAATACATGGGGAGAGGAGGGTATCAGTCAAGGGAGGCTTCCTCCATGGACTAACCTTAATGCGAAGATGGGGATGCTAGGGAAGGGAGGAGGAAGATGGGAGCTTTCCAGGCAGAGGGGATAGCAAGTGCAAACGCCCTAAGATGGAAGGTTTAAGGAAGTCATAAAAGCCGAGTGTGGCAGGAACACAGCAAAAAAGAAGGAAAGTGGTACCGAATGAGACTAGAGAGGAAGCAGGGGTCAAATCATGCAGTGCCTCACAGGAAATATTAAGGATTGGGGTCCTTATTCTAAAATAAATGGGGAAAGCCAATAGGATTTTTTTTTTTTAAGAGACATGGTCTCACTATGTTGCCCAGGCTGGCCTCTAACTGCTGGGCTCAAATGATCCTCCCTCCTCAGCTTCCTAAGTACCTGGGACTACAGGCACACGCCACTACACTGGCCTGATTAGAGGAGTTTAAATAAGTAAGTGGCATGAAGAAATTTTTTAAGAGCGTTATGCCTATCTGCCTACAATGTAGGGACTGGATGTGGGAAGACCAGTTAGGACAACAGTGACAACAGTAGTCCAAAGAGAGGATGAGAGCCAAGATTCAGGATGGAGGAGGTGAATGGATGCAAAGATAGTCTGAAACTAAAATCCATAGGTCTTGGTTGATGAATTGGATGTGGACTGGTGGTAAGGAGGAGGGATTTATCAAGGAAAACTCTTAAGTTTTTGGCTTAAAGGCTAGAAGGATGGTTCTACCATATTCTGAGATACAGATTATTAAGGACCAAGTTTTTCAGGGGAAGTAGGAAGAGGATCATGCACCCATTTGATACACCACTGGCACATGATGCCAAGTAGCATGGCATGTAGGTTGGGGCCGCAGACATAATTTGAGTAATGAATATATAGATAATCTTTCAAGTCCCAGATGTGAGTGAGATGGGGCTGAGGGGGGAGTCCAGAGGAGCCGAGAACAGGGCTTTGATGAACTCCAGCATGTAAAGGCAGGTGGAAGATGATGAAATGGCAGAGGAGAGGACACTGAGAAAGATGAGGAAGGAAGGAACCAGGAGAGTGCAGTCCTTCTGGTACTTCTGAACCATGCACTTGCTCACAGCCCTCCCTTGTGGTATAGCCCCTCCTCCCCTGATGAAGTTTAGTCTCCAGAGCATGGCCTACAAGGCCCATCATAAGGCGGCCCCAATACACTTTGATCATTTATTTCCTTCTTCACTCCCCATCTCCAATATCCTAGAATTCAGACACTGATCATTTCAACACTAACCTCAAGACTTTGCACATGCATCAAATGTTCTTCCCCTTTCTTCTTTTTTTAAAAAGTCTAATGTCACCTCTTGTACAAAGTCTTCGTCAGGAAGAGTTAGTTACCTCCAAATAATTTCACTCACATATTTTTAAGACAATATTTAGCACACTGTAATATACTGTGTTGGCCTGTGACTTAAGCTTATTTTGGGCTGGGTTTCCTATCTTATTTGTTGTTTTCTAAAACTAAGCACAATCTTAGAAGATTGTGTTTGCTAAATAATGTATGATAATTATATTTTTGTCTTGATTGACAAAATTAAGATGAAATCAGTCTAGATTAAGCTGGGGTTGACAGATCCCAAGAGGACATTTGGCAATATCTGAAGACATTTTTAGTTGTCACAGCTGGGAGAGGTGCTACTGGCATCTCGTAGGTAGGGGCTAGGGATGCTGCTGAACATCCTACAGTGTATAGATGGCCCCTGCAATAAAGAATTATCTGGCCCAAAAAGTCCATGACGCTGAGGCTGAGAAACCCGGTTTTGGTTTGCCACCTTAAATGTTCTTCTATTTATACTGTAAATTTCCTGTAGGATATTTTTTCTGAATGAAGTAAGCACTCCCAATACTAACACCATTGATGCTAAGACCTACAAATGTACTAGTCATTCTTCAGAGCAGTGTTTCTCAAATTTGTGCATCAGAATCACTGGGAGGGCTTGTTAAAACATAGGTGCCTGGGCCCCACCACAGGAGTTTCAGTAGATCAGGGGTATCCTATGCACTGTAGGCCTGATAATATGTATCTCTCAAGGTTTCCAGGGGATGTTGATGCTGCTGGTCCAATGTCCATACTCTGAACCACTGCTTTAGAGAAGAGCCCGGGGTTAGTTAACCTGAAGGTTTATCACACTTTTCCCCATTACGGGCCATGCCCAGAAACTTGAGATGCAACTTCCCCGGGTAGCCCTGCCTTTCTTTTCCCTGTATCTCCCAGCCAGATACCTGGAGCTGCATCTGTGATGACTGCCAGGCTGGCAGCATCTTAGACTCAAAACACACCCCATTCCTGAGAACAGATGAAGGCTGCTAGTAGGGCAAGGCACCAATCCCTTTCCCTCCATTTATCAGCCAGTAGGGGCCTGAGGTCCAGGCCCATGGAAATGAAGTAACATCTAAAGAAGATGCATATCCTAGCTCCTCAGAGCACCTGTATCAGAATCACCTAGAGGGTTTAGAGTCATGGGCCCATCCTCAGTAATTCTGTCAGCCAGGGAATCTGCATTTTATGAAGCTCTTGACATCAGTGTTTCTCAAAGTGTGGTCCTGGAACCAGCATCATCATCATCATCGGCGAGCCCGTTAGAGATACAAATTCTTGGGCACTTCCCCAGACTTATCCAAAACACTGGGGTTGAGACCTTGTCACTTGTATTTTAACACACCCTCTATGTGAATTTTCTGTTAGCTCAAGTTTGAGAATTATTGGTTTAAATTAGTCGACTTCTCAAGTTGAAGATGTCTGGATGTAGACTTCTGGATTTTTCTTTCACTTCACGTTCTAGATTCCTTTCCTACCTGTATATACCAAAAGCACCCACAGGAAGCAAAGCACCCCCCACCCGCTCCCCAAAAGGCCTGCCTGTAGAACATTTGTACCCTACAAAAGAGAGCAAGAGTGAACTTTCGCTGAATGTGGTCATTGGTTTGCATGCCACTCGCGCTTTATCTGGCCGGACAGTGGTCCCTGAGGAGGTAGACCTGGCACTCTCGGAAACGCGAAGCCCCCGGCCGGAGGGGCAGTGTCATGGGCCGGCTTTGCAGCGGGTACTGGGTTGGCGTCCCGCCCCGCGCTCCTGCGTAAACACGCGGTTCCCTCGGCAACGCTCTGAACCCACGTCAAAGGCTCCGCCGGGTCCCCAGAGACCGCCACCCCTCCGGCCGAGCCCAGCTCCCCGCAGCGGCCGCTAGCCCCCGGCCCTGAACCACCCCTCCGACCTAGAGGCCGCCGCCCCCGCTGCGGGATGACCAGATCCGCGGCCGCCACTGGGCCCCATGGAGGAGCCGCCGCCGCCACCGGCCCGCTCACCAGCGAGCATGGCCTTACTGGGCAGCCCGCACCCCGGCGCCCCCTCCGCGGCCGGCCCGCCTGGCGGGACTTCCTCCGCGGCCACGGCAGCCGTGGTCTCCTTCAGCACCGTGGCGACCGCGGCGGCCGCGGCGCTGGGGAACCTGAGCGACGCAAGCGGAGGCGGCACAGCTGCCGCTCCCGGTGGCGGCGGCCTTGGCGGGTCCGGGGCAGCGCGGGAGGCGGGGGCGGCGGTGAGGCAGCTCCTGAGCTCGGAGGCGGCGCCGCTGCTGTCGCACGGAGCTGCGGTGGCGGCCCAGGCGCTCGTCCTCTTGCTCATCTTCCTGCTGTCTAGCCTGGGCAACTGCGCGGTGATGGGGGTGATCGTGAAGCACCGGCAGCTCCGCACCGTCACCAACGCCTTCATCCTGTCGCTGTCCCTATCGGATCTGCTCACGGCGCTGCTCTGCCTGCCCGCCGCCTTCCTGGACCTCTTCACGCCGCCCGGAGGCTCGGCGCCTGCCGCCGCCGCGGGGCCCTGGCGCGGCTTCTGCGCCGCCAGCCGCTTCTTCAGCTCGTGCTTCGGCATCGTGTCCACGCTCAGCGTGGCGCTCATCTCGTTGGACCGCTACTGCGCCATCGTGCGGCCGCCGCGGGAGAAGATCGGCCGCCACCGCGCTCTGCAGCTGCTGGCGGGCGCCTGGCTGGCGGCCCTGGGCTTCTCCTTGCCCTGGGAGCTGCTTGGGGCGCCCCGGGAACTCGCGGCGGCGCAGAGCTTCCACAGCTGCCTCTACCGGACCTCTCCGGATCCCGCGCAGCTGGGCGCGGCCTTCAGCGTGGGGCTGGTGGTGGCTTGCTATCTGCTGCCCTTCCTGCTCATGTGCTTCTGCCACTACCACATCTGCAAGACCGTGCGCCTGTCGGACGTGCGCGTGCGGCCCGTGAACACCTACGCGCGCGTGCTGCGCTTCTTCAGTGAGGTGCGCACGGCCACCACCGTGCTCATCATGATCGTCTTAGTCATCTGCTGCTGGGGGCCCTACTGCTTCCTGGTGCTGCTGGCAGCCGCCCGGCAGGCCCAGACAGTGCAGGCCCCCTCGCTCCTCAACGTGGTGGCGGTCTGGCTGACCTGGGCCAATGGGGCCATCAACCCTGTCATCTACGCCATCCGCAATCCCAACATTTCGATGCTCCTAGGGCGCAACCGCGAGGAGGGCTACCGGACTAGGAATGTGGACGCTTTCCTGCCTAGCCAGGGCCCGGGTCTGCAAGCCAGAAGCCGCAATCGCCTTCGAAACCGCTATGCCAACCGGCTGGGGGCCTGCAGCAGGGTGTCCTCTTCCAACCCGGCCAGTGGAGTGGGAGGGGACATGGCCATGTGGGCCCGCAAAAATCCGGTTGTACTTTTCTGCCGAGAGGGTCCACCAGAGCCTGTGACGGCAGCGACCAAACAGCCTAAATCTGAAACTGGGGATACTAGCCTCTAAGACGGTTGGGATGGCCAGCTTATGAAGGCAAATTTCCACTCGCATTATTTAATGATGGAAGATTCTGGGGGAGAGTCGTGGATTTCATAAAACCAAACATTTAAAGCTGGAGACGGGGGAGGCTTACCACTTTCCCCAAACAACATAAAAAACAATGTCCCTTCTTCAAAAGTGCCAAAAGGAATGTAAAATGCAAAAATTAAAACAATCTTAAACCACATAACCAAGCATTGTGAACTGTAAGTGCCAAAAATGACAAAAATAACATTCACTATAACTGAAAAGCTCATATTACAGGACAACACTGTGAAACAAACAAAACATTGAATGCAGCTAGTATTGTTCAACTACATAGAATTTCAGGAATGAATGGAGACCCTCAGAGCTGCTTGAAAGCCCCTCTAAATCGCTAGCATCCAACAAAACTGTAGTTTCTAGAGCTTGCACCCCTGACATGCCTTGGGTGGTTAGATTGCTAGTGGAAAAGTCTTATCCTTACACACATTGGTGCACTTCCTCACCCCACCCCCAATAACCTTTGTGGAAAATTGTTAATTCATTTAACCCATTTAAAATCATTTTAGGATTTTGAAAAAGTGGTTATTATTAGATAAAATTCAACCATCTGAAGGACAAGTAGAAGTATGAGCATAAATGTGTTTTAAAAATGTTTTCCAAGATTATATGTAAAAATTAACATTCCTTCCACCCGCATCATCTCTCCAAAATGATCTTCCTTGGAAAACTTTGAAGCTTTATCCTTACTCTAACATGCTACTTTTATTTCCGATAAATTTTGGGATGCTGCTCAGAAGTCTTTTGAGGTAAATTTGATTTTTGGATATAGCCAAAAATGTAATTTGAAGTCAAGTTGATTGAATAAGGTGAGTCATGCCACTTCATTTAAATTATTATTATTTTTTTAAATGAGACCTCTATAAAGCCACAAGGTTGGGTTTCCTATGTGGCTTTTAGTTAACTGAAAATGACTCCAAAGAGAAATTCTGTAACTATTTTGAGAAGCAGCCTCTTGGAATTAGCATAGACTTTTCCAAGAAGATCATACTCTTCTACATTTAGAAATTTGGTGTATTTTGTGTTTTTTAAAATAGCTGATGGTTGCTTTATAGCTATGACTTGTCGAAGATAATGTAGTATTAAAGGGAGAATAGGTGTGGGACTATATGTAACCGGGTATTAAAAACACAGGCATAAAGTTGGAGAAGAACTTCAAGCAAACTGAAAATATCTTTAGAAATATGCAAATCAAAGATGCTTTTTAAATTTCTATCCTAGCAAAAAAGATGGTTTTACAATAATTCAAAAACATAATTCAGGATTTGTGTAGGTGAACTTTCTAATGTTAAATACAACTATACACAGGATCATTTACTCAGAATTTTAAAAAATGTTATTTTTCCCTCTTTCTTTCCCTCCATCCTGCCCCTCTTTTCTTCAATATTTCATAGCCTTAATTGAACAAGTTATTTACAGTAGATGTGAAAAGACATTAGCTGTCATATGAAGATTTCAATGTGAAATAGCCAGCATTTTCTTCCTGTAAAGTATTTAAATATGTTTTTAAGTATTTCTTTGTTTGACAGGTGGGTGCATGTCATTATTTTGTAATCAAAGGTGGAAATATATGATTCATGTCAGAGCTAAAGATGTTTTAATTTTTTCTGCTTCTCAGTGTATCATCACAAATCAGAAGTTTGTAAATTGTGTATATTTTGCTACACTCGATGTAGTACAAAGTAGATGAGATAATCTCTCCCCTCTAGCCCTTATTTTATAAAGCATATACAGACTTCATGCAGCTGTACTAACAAAAACAGGTATCTGTAGTATTTGCCTGTTAAAGGCAAAAAATTGTGTATTTTTTGGCACCGAGTCACTTTTGGGATTTAGAGAGAAATGATCAAGTCTTCCAATTATAAAAGATATCATAGAATAGGAAGTACAGTTGTGAATAAAGGGCAGAGAGAGATCTTAGAGTAAGGAGGTGAACGTGTTGCAAATTAGTGTGTTGCCTGGGAAGAAGAATTGAAGGAAGGCATTGAAAAATAAACGTGATATAGAAAAAACCTACCTGGTGAGTGAAGGAAAAATCTGAGAGATTGGAAGTGACAAGGTGATGGCAGGAAGAACTTTAAGGAAGAAAAGGAATTCCAGCCCTACCTCTTCAGTGGCAGGAAGTTTTAGGAAAAGCATGGCTTGTGAAAGAGACCATTCTGTTAGTGGCTCTGAGAGTCATGGTAGGCAAGAATTAGAGGGGAAAAAGAGAAAGTTGTTCATAAATTACTGAACAATTTACAATGCTCTAAATTGTTTGTTTTTAATCCAAGGCTATCCAACTATTTAGTGGTAGAACTAGGATTTGAACTGCAGTCCATTTGGCCTCAGAACCCCATGTTTTTTCTCTGTATTCCCACAGAAGTCTACAGGTAAGGAAATCAAGAATAATCACTTATGGTACTGTCATCATTATCATCATCATGATCATCATCTACCATTTTTGTTTCCTACTTTATATAAGGGCAACTTCCTGGGAGCTAAGGCTACTAAAAGGTAGAAGCCACAGTACTCATCTGCAGAGGGCTTACAGCCTCAGCAAGGACCTTGTGGCTTTGTAACAACAATCAGCCATAACAAGTTTACTTGTGGAGAAGAAAAGGTGTAGCATTTTCAGAAGAGGCTATCAAAGAAAAGAGATGAACTTGGAAGCAAGAGATATGCAGGTATAAGTCAGCCACCCATTTGACCCAGTGTAAATACTTACACAATCAATACCTCAAAAAGTGAAGAAAGAATGATTCTCAAAATAATCTAAGAGTTTGACCTTTCCATCTGCTTACTATGAGTATGCAATTATAGTGACTTCGTGGGAAAAGGAGAAAGAAAAGCTATGAAATAATGGAATGGATTAAATATTGAGTACTATGTAAAGGCCAGAATGTAATCCTTCATGTCTCATTCTGCTTCCCGTTTGGGTATTTCATTTGGGAGGAAATAATGCAGCAACAGGTAATACTCTGTATAGTAGGTGCATTAGCTTATTTAATCCTCAGAGCAATCTTATGAAGGCATACTATATTATCACTCTCCCCATTTTACAGATGAGATAACCAAGGCACAGAGGTGTTATGTGATCACACAGCTAGTAAGTGCTAAACATGAGATTTGCACCTGGCAGATTGGTGCCAGAAGTCGTCTCTCAACTGCTATACTGTACTGCCTCTGTCTTTTGGAAAAGACAATGAGAAACCTGGGAAAGTGCCAAGGAAGATAAAGACAACTATCAAAGGGATAGGAAAACAGCATAACATTTAAAAGAAAAGATTTTGTTTTTGATTTGGAAAACAACTATATGTGTGTGTTTTAAAAAAATACATATGAAGAGTTTCTGAGCAGTTGTTTTCTGGAAAAATTCCACTCAAGATGACCCCAGTCATCCAACTTCCCCATTCCTGCTCCAGCACATCTGAACACCGTTGGAGAAAAATTACAGAATCAGATCAATTAGTACCCACTGCACTTAGAATCCATAGCCTTGCCTGCCCCTTCCACCCTGCTGGCAATGTCAGCATTTTCACATGTCAGCTCACTCCTTCTGCCCCCTTTTGTGACCCTTCAAACTTTCTCCACTCAAACATTTAACCAACCCTAACCTCTTGGAATGTGACTTTTGTTGCTACTTCTCCATGAAAATAGAAGCCATCAGATACACATTTCTTCATATTTTAGCCACTGAACCTAACTAAACTAGATTTGTACTAGTTCTCAGCTATGTTTTCCAGTTATAATGAAGCTGGTCTTTTCTCCAGCCTCGGAAATTTCATGCTATCTATTATTTCTGTTCCCTGGTATCCTTAGCCTTCCCACTGAACCATATCCCTGCCATGAGCACTTAAGCATGCCCTAATCTCTCACTTGAGAAGAAAAATTCCCATTCTTCCCTCCTTTTCTCTCCCTCAGTTCCTTTCCGTCAGCTAACCCATTGAAAGAATTGCCTGTACTTTTACAATTGATCTAAATTCTAGTCTACACTTTTAGTGGTATAAGAAAGAAAGTAATTATTTTTCTGCAACTCAGTATCTTACTCTGCCAGATGGCAAAACTTAAGATGACAGCATCTAGGTTCTAGGGGCTTATTAGTGCCAATGCACTGGTGAACCTAAGTCCTCAATTGTCATCCATTCACCCTGGCATCTGCCAAGGCATCCATCAGTCTGTCTCTGGCCTTATATCCATGGCTTGCTGAGTAATTATTTCCCACTTAAGTCCAAGAGGACCCAGCTCAAATGACCACTTTGGAGCCCCTCTCTAAACACAAAAAAATCATGACTCCACCTCAGAACCATAGAGGGCTGCGACCACACCCATTAGGAGGTCACAGGCTGCTTTTAAAAAATTTTTCAGATATTTTTGATTTTTGATATATTTTGATATTGTTGGGTCAATAAATCAAAATTATACATAAAACATGCATTGGAAGTTCCACTTCTGGAATGGCAATGAAGAGCTCTGTGGATCCCAATTAAACAAGTGTAACTGGTGAACATTAGTTGCAAGACAATCATTTTAAATCTTTTTAAATTGTCCTAATGGCATATAGAAAATGGAGAAACATTAATTAAGAAAATCTACTAAAACTCAGTAAGAATAGTGAGTCTGTGGCATTTGGATTATAACCCACTCACTCTCTCCCTATTGCCAGCTCAGTATGACAGAGACTCCATTCCAGGTGGAAAAAAGCACAAGGCTCCCTTCTCTGAGATCCCAGGACTATCTTATTCTCCTCAGAGGAGCAGGTTACAAGAACTTCACATCTCTCAGGCTACATGTTGCAGAGGTTAAATTCCAGGTGAGTGCAGCCAAGAAGTTGGGGGTTGTCTTCTACCTACCTCCCACTCATAGAGCAAATGCTTTACTAGGGTGTGGCATGCTGGGAATACTGGGGCCATGATTATTCTCAAAGAAGCTCATTTGTAGGACTGAGACTTCATGCTTGAACAGGCAAACTGAGAAGACCAGATGTTATGACCCCCCACCCAATGCTCTACTTTTGGAGCAACCATTCCAAAAGAAGCAGGCCACCATCCCTGCCCCCACAGTTCAGAGCCATGACTCAGACAGTTTGCATAGGAGTAGAGACAGGCCTTTAAACAGACGGCCCTGAAGCTCTCTCCAAGGGAACTAATTTTATTTAAAACAAAGTGTGAAGAAGTTCAAGTCTATGGGCATTCTCAAAAACAGTGGAGTTTTGGTGGTAATTAAGAGGAGGCTAGAAACTTCATGAGAGATAGAAGCTAAACCATAGGCAGCTAGTTTACCAGAGAGAACCCAGAAAAGAGACAGCTAAAAAGAGCTCTCTTGAGGTCTAAACTAACCTCAAAAATTACCCCTGCAATTGGATCAGACCATGAAGCAATTTATGCCCTATAACATTGTCAAAACCAATAAGGCAATTAGCAAATAATTGGTGACTCCTAACATCTAGAAGTGATCAGGAAAAGAGACAAACAGAGCCCTACTAAAGCCACTGTTCTCCAAGGGTGACTGTAGGCGTACCCAAGGCTGTGTTCTCTGAGGAACAACACCAGAGGCTTCACAACACCGAGCAAAAAGACTACCCCAAAATAGTCCAGTAACTAAACAAATAAATAAACAAACAAACAGACAACAGTAATAAGCCCCACAGAAGGAGGAGTAGAAACCTGTATCTGGAGCTGCTACAGAGTTGCTCCATGAATGTTTTTCTTAGCTGCCTTTTTCCTTGGTTCTCTCTATTGAAAGCATCCAGTTTGCAACCACAGGAACTATAAATATATGAGACATGCACAGAAATAGGAAAATATGAACCATACCTAGGAAAAAAAAGGCAGGCAACAGAAGAAACTGTCCATGAGAGGGATCAGATAGCAAATTTAACAAACTCTTTAAAGTAGGCATTATGAATGTGTTCAAAGAATTTTTTAAACTATGCTTAAAGAAGTAAAAGAAAGCATGTTGAAAATGTCTCATCAATAGAGATTAGTAAAGAAGATAGAATTTATAAAAAAAGAAACATGGAAATCCTTGAGTTGAAAATTGCAATAACTAAAATTAAAACTTAACTGCAGGGACTAAACAGTAAATTTGAACTGGCAGAAGAAAGAATTAGCAAACTTGAATATAGTTCAATAGAGATTATGTAAGCTGAACAACAGAGAGAAAAAAATGCAGAAAAAATGAATACAGTCTCAAAGACCTTTGGGAGACCATTAAGTACATTAACATATGTGTAATGTGACTACCAAAAAAAGAGAGAGAAAAAAGAGCAGAAAAAGTATTTGAAGAAATAATGGTTGAAAACTTCCCAAATTTGAATCTTAAAGGAATTAATCTACATACATCCAAGAAACTCAAGAAAATCCCAAGTAAGACAAACACAGAGAGACACACACAGCTAGCAAATAGTAAAATAGTAAAAATGCTGAGAGACAAAGGCAAAGGAAAAACCTTGAAAGCAGCAAGAGAAAAACAACCTGTCACACACAAGGGAATCCCAATAAGATTAACAACTGACTTATCAGAAACAGTGGAGGCCAGAAGGTAGAGGGATAACATATTCAAAGTGCTAAAAGAAAAAACTGTCAACCAAGAATCCTATATTTAGCCAAACTATCTTTCAACAAATATACATTAAAAGTCTCTTGCCTACATCTGCCCTATTCACCTTGTCCTCACCTTTCTCAGGCAACCACTTTTTATTAATTTTTTGTTTCTTTATGTAAAAGTAAAGAAAGGCATATTAATTTTCTCCCTCTTTTACACAAAAGTTAGCATACTATATGCACATTGATTTTTTTCATTTAACAATATATCCTGGAAATTGTTACCTATGATATATTCAAAGTTATTATTTTTCTAAATAGCTTCATGGTATTCCACTGCATGGGTATATCAAAATATCCAAATATTTGGTAATATCAAAATGTAGCCACCTTCTTTTGATCAACAGGTTATCTCTAATTTTATACTATTGGAAAATGATGCTGCAGTGAAGCAACTTACACATAAAACATTTTGTATGTGTGCAGGTATTTCTATATGGTAGAATCTCATAGGTAGGAGTGATGGTTCAAAGGCTAAATACATTTATAATTTAATACAAATTGCCACATTACCTTCTCTATAAGTTGTACCATTTTTCACTTCCACCATCAAGTTATGAGTATAATTGTTTCCCTGCAGTTTTGCCAATAGAGTGATTTTAGACTATTTACATTGTGGGTTACAACCAATGGTAAGTCATCAATTTAGTGTAATGGGTTATAACCAACATTTAAAACAAACTGAAGTGGTGTAGGACGGAATAAAACATATCAGATTTCACCACACATAGTTTGATAGTTGTAAAATTCTTTGGTACTCCTCCCTTCAAATGATATAAACTAATTTTTTTTTCCCTTAAGTGTGAGCTGTACTTAGTGACTCATTACTTATTTTTTTTTTTTTTTAACTCATTAGGGGTTGTCTCAACAAGTCAAGGAAGGAGCAGCCCAAGAATACCATCAGAGATGCAGCTTTCCAGGCCTCCATCCTGGACTGGTAGGTTTCATATTAAAATACATTTGCTAGATGACTTGCACCTCCAGGTCTCTACTCTCCATTCCAAGAAAGAGAAAAGGGAGAATAAGGGCTTTTCCCAAAAAGTTTTGCCTTTCTAATGAGGAAGACATGACCTTCCCAGAGATGCCCGATTACATCTTATTGCCAGAACTATATCACATGGCTATCCTCAAGTGTTAGGGAGATTGAAAAATTGAAAGATTTTAGCAGAGTGCATTTTCTTCCCCCTAAATAGTGTTATGGTGATCACTTTTGATGAACAGAATGTGGTAGAAGTGAAGATGTCTTAAATATTAGGACCAAAAAACGGTATTGACTGTGGCTTTCTTGTTGCTCTTTCTCAGTTCAATTATTCTGGGGAAACTCAACTGCCATGTTGTGAGGACACTCAAGCAGCCCTATGGAGGAGCCCACATGGTGAGGAACGGAGGCCTCTTGCCAACACACATATGAGTGAGCCATCTTGGAAGCAGCTTCAGCTGACATCTTAATTACAACCCCCTAAGAGACCTGTATCAGAACTACCCAGCTAATCTGCTCCAAGTTTCTGACTTACAGAAGCTTTGAGAGAATAATTGTATTAAGCTGCTAAATTTGGGGCTAGCTTGTTACACAATAATAATACACATAGTAGAAATAAGTATGGGTTCATAAAACATTTCAGTTATAGATGAGTGTGTGCTAGGTCTCAGTATAAGATGAACCCCTTCTTATAGGTTGCAGTAAAAAACAAAATGGAAAATTCTGCACAAAACGAACCAAGCAACAGTTTTCTACTCTGAGGTCTTGCTGCTGCCTTCCTGAGGTCTACATGGGAATCAAGATACAGGTCCTCTTTGCTTTCAGGTGCCCCAAACTTATTAGTGGCTCATGCAGCCTTCATTGCCCCATCGTTCTCTAGCCAGGCCAGTCACCAAGGGTGGGCAGGAATACACAGGGCACAAAGACACTTCTCAAAGTGCTATCTACATCTAAATTTTTTTTTTGATACGGAGTCTCGCTCTGTCACCAGGCTGGAGTGCAGTGGTGCGATCTTGGCTCATTGCAATCTCTGCCTCCAGGGTTCAAGTGATTCCCCTGCCTCAGCCTCCCAAGTAGCTGGGACTACAGGCATGCACCACCAGCCCCAGCTATTTTTTGTATTTTAGTAGAGATAGGGTTTCACCATGTTGGCCAGGATGATGTCAATCTCCTGACCACGTGATCTGCCTGCCTCCGCCTCCCTAAGTGCTGGGATTACAGGCGTGAACCACCGCACCCGGCCTCTCCTTGATTTTCTAAACTCCTCTCATCCAACCTGAAAACATCTTTATCTAGTCTTTAGGATAGTCATCCTGGCTTTTACAGCTTTGTGTGTTCTCTTGAACTTATTATCTTGATTACAAACCTTCCTATTTAAAGCAGGACCAAAACTTTAACCAACCAAAGACCTCTCTGTTTTTGGCACAGCCTCCTTTAGTTCAGAAAATCCTAAAGGTAAGGGAAGTCCTGTGTGTATAAGGAAATACAGTGGAAAAAGCCTTCAAATAATATTTGAAAACGTTATTCACATATTGTCTTTATTTCAACTCACATTCCTTTCTCATTCCACTTTTATCTGACTCCTACACTCATTGCTTCACTATTAGCTACAGAATTAGCTACAGAATAGGTGACAAATGACCTAAATCCAATGAATACTTCTCAGCCACCTTACTTGACCTTGCCAAACATAAACCATGTGTATTAGTCAGGGTTCCCACAATAGGCTGTCTGCAGTCTGAGGAGCAAGGAGAGCCAGTCCAAGTTCCAAAAATGAAGAATTTGGAGTCCAATGTTCAAGGGCAGGAAGCATCCAGCATAGGAGAAAGATGCAGGGTGGGATGCTAGGCCAGTCTGTCTTTTCACATTTTTCAGCTGATTCGATTGTGCCCACCCAGATTAGGGGTGTGTCTCCCTTTCCCAGCCCACTGACTCAAACGTTAATCTCCTTTGGCAGCACCCTCACAGGCACACCCAGGATCAATACTTTGCATCCTTCAATCCAATCAAGTTGACACTCAGTATTAACCATCACAAGTCACTCCTTGTCAACCATCACTCCTTGTATTAACCATCACTCCTTGTCAACTTGAACCCATACACATATCCTGAGATCATACATAATCTTCAAATAAAGATAATAATAAGGTCATAATTACACCTAACATAATATAATTATCCTTTGTACAACTGGAAATGCACCAATCCCCAATCCAAATGCTATTTCATAAAGTTTACAATACTTAAATGCTGATGTGGAGTCAGTAAATCTTATGTCACATCATGAAGGAGAAAGGAAATAAAATGAAGACATTTTCTTAGTACAAATGTATACATACACACAAACATGTTTTTAACAAAAGAAGGAGGAAATATTCATGACAGTTTCAGTCCCTGTTTCTGCAGCTGGTCATGTGTTCGTAGCTGGTATTGATGACTACCTACTTCTACTACCCATTCTGTATTCCCTTTGCCTTCAGCAAGCACTTCAGCAGGTCATGTTTTTTTCCTGTGGAGTGACCCAAACCTTCATTCCTGAAGGGTCTGGGCCATTTGTTGTTCTGCCTGGATTGGGCTGTGGTAGTTTCCCATTGACCTTAATCACAGGGCATGGTAATACTAAGAGAAACTCTAATGGAGCTCCTATATTCCATGCATACTCTTCTTTACCTCCATTGTGGAGTAGTAGACTGAGTTTATCTTGATAATCCGGGTCAATCACCCCAGCCAACACTGTAACTCGCTTCTTAGCCTGTTGACTTCAAGGTAGGAGGAGCCCAAAGTGTCTAGGTGGCAATCTTAACTTCCAGTTTAATGGAATCATTGTTGTGTCTCCTGGTGGCAACGTTCCTTCTTCTGGAACTAAGACCTATAGGCCAGCAGGATGTAATGTCGTGGGAAAGCTAGTGGATCACTAGGGGGTGATGGTGAGTGGTACCACTTCCACTTCCACCCCTTGATTCCTGAACCTGTGAATCCTGGCTATGAGACAAACAGTACCATATACTGGACGCCGATTCAGAGCATATATGACCTTCTGGAGAACTTTGCCCCAGCCCTGCGAAGTGTTGTCACCTAGTTGGCATTGTAATTGTGACTTCAAAAGGTCATTCCACCGTTCTATCAATCCAGCTGCTTCAGAATGATGGGCAACATGGTTAGACCAATGAATTCTATAAGCATGAGCCCACTGCCACACTTCTTTAGCCATAAAGGGAGTGCCTTGGTCAGAGACAATGCTGTGTGGAATATCATGATGGTGGATAAGGCATTCCGTGAGTCCACGGATGGTAGTCTTGGCAGAAGCATCATGTGCAGGATAGGCAAAAACCCCTATTGGGAGTAAGTGTCTGTTCCAGTGAGGACAAACCTCTGCCCTTTGCATGATGGAAGAGGTCCAGTGTAATCAACCTGCCACCAGCTGGCTGGCTGATCACCCCGAGGAATGGTGCCATATCACAGGCTCAGCATTGGTCTCTGCTGCCGACAAATTGGGCACTCAGCAGTGGCCGTAGCCAGGTCAGCCTTGGTGAGTGGAAGTCCATGTTGCTGAGCCCATGCATAACCACCATCCCTGCCACTATGGCCACTTTGTTCATGAGACCATTGGGTGATGACAGGGGTGGCTGGGGAAAGAGGCTGAATGGTGTCCACAGAACAGGTCATCCTATCCATTTGATTATTAAAATCCTCCTCTTCTGAGGTCACCCATTGGGGAGCACTCATATGGGATACAAATATTTTAGCAGTTTTACACCACTCAGAGAGGTTCATCCACATACCTCTGCCCCAAATTTTTTTGTTGCCAATTTTCTGATCATGCTTCTTCCAAGTCCCTGACCATCCAGCCAAACCATTGGTTACAGCCCATGAATCAGTATATAATCGCACATCTGGCCATGTCTCCTTCCATGCAAAGTGCATAACCAGGTACAGTTCCCTTCACTGTTGTCCTTCGGATGTCCTAGAAAGGGACTCTAGGTGCTGCAGCTGTCCACTTTTGGGTGGTGCCTGCATATCGTGCAGAGCCATCTGTGAACCCTAGTCTTCTCTTTCCCTGTGAACTGGTCATAGGGAACTCCCCATGAGGCCATCGGTGCAGGCTTGGGGAGAGAAGGCAGGGTGGCAGGAGTGGGGACCACGGGCATTTGAGCCACTTCCTCATGTAAATTACTTGTGCCTTCAGGACCTGCTTGAGCCAGATCATGTATATACCACTTCATTTGATGATGGAATGCTGCTGTGCACAACCCACTTTATGGCTAGATGGGTCAGAAAGCACCCAATTCATGATAGGCAGTTCAGGTCACATGGTGACTTGACTACCCATAGTCAAACGTTCAGTTTCCACCAAAGCCCAGTAACAGGCCAAGAGCTGTCTCTTAAAAGCAGAATAGTTATCTGCAGAAGATGGCAGGGCCTTGCTCCAAAATCCTGGAGGCCTCTGTTGTGATTCATCTATGCAGGCCTGCCAAAGGCTCCAAACAGCATCCCTGTCTGCTACTGACACCTCGAGCACCATTGGATCTGCTGGGTCAAATCGGCCAAGTGGCAGAGCAGCTTGCACAACAGAGTGGACATGTTGCAGAGTCTTCTCCTGGTCTGGACACCACTCAAAACCAGCAGCCTTTCAGGTCACTTGACAAATGGGCTGGAATAACACACCCAAATTAGGAATATGTTGCTTCCAAAATCCAAACAGATGGCCGGGTGCAGTGGCTCATGCCTGTAATCTTAGCACTTTGGGAGGCTGAGGTGGGCAGATCACGGGTGGGCATCCTGGCCAAGATGGTGAAACCCCGTCTCTAAAAAACGTATACAAAAAACGTAGACGTATACGAAATGTATACTAAAAAATGTATACAAAAATTAGCTGGGTGTGGTGGTGCATTCCTGCAGTCCAAGCTACTTGGGAGGCTGAGGCAGGAGAATCGCTTGAACCTGGGGGGCGGAGGTTGCAGTGAGCTGAGATCGCACCACTGCATTCCAGCCTGGTGACAGAGTGAGACTCCATCTAAATAAATAAATAAATAAATAAATAAATAAATAAATCCAAATAGGCTCACTAGGTGTTGTGGCTCTTTCTTGGTTTTAGGAGGGGCAAAACACAGCAACTTATCCTTCACCTTGGAAGGAATATCTTGACAGGCCCCACACCACTGGACTCTTAGAAATTTTACTGAAGTAGAAGGTCCCTGAATTTTAGTCGATTTTTTTCCCATCCTCTGGCACACAAATGTCTCACCAATAAGTCCAGTGTGTTTGCTACTTCTTGTTCACTGGATCGAATCAGCATAATGACATTAATGTAATGGACCAGTGTGATATCTTGCAGAAGCAAAAAGCAATCAGGGTCTTTCCAAATAGGATTATGACTCAAAGCCAGAGAGTTGATATACCCCTGAGATAAAATAGTAAAGGTATATTGCTGCCCTTGCCTGCTGAAGGCAAATTGCTTCTAGTGGGCCTTATGGACAGGAATGGAGAAAAAGGCATTTGCCAAGTCTATGGCTGCATACCAGGTACCAGGAGATGTGTTAATTTACTCAAGCAATGAAACCACATCTGGTACAGCAGCTGCAATTGGAGTCACCACTTGGTTAAGCTTACAATAATCCACTACCATTCCCCAAGATCCATCTGTGTTCTGCACAGAACAAATAGGAGAGTTGAACAGGGATGTTGTAGGAATCACCACCCCTGAGTCTTTCAAGTCCTTGATCGGGGCACTGACCTCTGCAATCCCTCCAGGGGTGTGATATTGTTTTTGATTTACTATTTTTCTAGGTAGAGGCAGCTCTAATGGCTTCCATTTGGCCTTTCCTACCATAACAGCCGTCACCCTACCAGTCAGGGAGCCAATGTTGGGGTTCTGCCAGCTGCTAAGTATGTCTATTGCAAGTATATATTCTGGCACCAGGGAAATGACCACAGGATGAGTCAGGGGACCCACTGAACTCACTGTAAGTCAGACCTGAGCTAAAACTCCATTAATTACCTGACCTCATAAGCCTCTAATTTAACTAGAGGACAACAATGATGTTTTGGGTCCCCTGGAATCAACGTCAGCTCAGAGTCAGTGTCCAATAGTCCCCAAAACGTCTGATCATTTCCCTTTCCCCAGTGCACAGTTACCCTGGTAAAAGGCTGCAAGTCTCCTTGGGGAAGGATGGGAGAAAGATTCATGGCATAAATTGTTGGTAATGTAGTGAGGTCCTTCCTCAAGGGGACCTGTCCTCCCTTCATTCAAGTGGTTCTGGGTCTGTAAACTATCTCAAGTTTGGAAATTGATTGAGGGGCTGGGATTATCTGTTTTTATATTTCAAATTAGTTTTTTGTCCATTCGACCTAGAAGTTTTCTGCTTATATAAATTAAGTAAGAATGCAGTAGGCTTCCTATTAATTTCACTTCTAGGAACACAGTGATTAATTAGCCAATGCCAGAGCTCTATACAAGTCAGACTATTCTGATTGCTGCTTTGCCTCTGCTGTCCATTATGGTAGCTATGCCTACCTTGCTTTTGATGGTTGAGTGCCACAACTTGGACCCTGCCACCCTGGGATCCAATTATTCCCATTGAATTTAAATTTTTTAGTTGAGTGACTGCAGTTCCCACTGTTAGATCTGACATACAGAGAAGAGCAATTACAGGGTTCTTCAAAGATGCAAGTGCTGCCCTCACAAATCTATTTTGCAAGGCATTGGTCAAGGGTATATATTCTGGACCCTACCAGCTGGGATGAGTAGGTCTAAAGTGACTAATCCATTCCACCATCCCAATCCCCCTAAGCCTTTGGATCCCTTCCTCTACATTAAACCAAGGGAGATTAGGCATTTCCAGCTTGCTCACAGTGGGCCATCTTTTAATCCATATTTCAGCTAACCAAGCAAATAAACTATTAGAACCTTTTTTAACTCCCTGAGCTGCAACTTTCAATGCAGAGTTCCTACTTAGTGGGCCCAAATCAATAAATTCAGCCAAATCTAACTCTATGTTCCTTCCACCATTATCCCACACCCTTAATATCCGTTTCCATGCCTGTTCTCTAGATATCTGTTTATATAAATTAGAAAACTCAAGTGCTTCTTTTTGACTGTAGCATATCTCCTCACAGGTCATACTCTCAACCTCACCTCTAGGGGCCCACCAGGACTTTAGTCTAGTTATAGGTCTAGAAGCAAACAGGGGTGTTAGGGGTGGCTCCTGAGGAGAATCAACCTTATCTTGCCTGACAACTGCCTCAGGGGAGGCCATTACTGTTGCCGGATCAGCGCAACAGTGGATCCTGAGGCAGCACAGAGTTTATCTCCTCAGACAAAGATGGAAAGGCTGATGGCAGCAAGGGTCGAGGAGTGCATGTTGCCATGCCACTACTGGGGATATTTCTTCTGGCAAGAAAGGTTCATCAGAGTTTACAAACTCAGTGTCCCCAGCTTCATCAGGGTCTTCCCACATGTCCCCATTCTGAGTTGCAGGGTTTCATTCTTTTCCAATCAGTGCCCTCACTTTAACAGTAGACACCTGGAGAGACTGTGCAGGCACCTTTTGTTGTGGGTCAGTCATTTGCATGATAAGAGCTTGTGTTTGTTTTTCCACAATTTCAGTTCTTTCTCTACAGGCGACAAGACTCTCATTCAGGGCAATCTTAGCAGATTTAAGGCTTAGTATCTGCTTCTGAAGCCAGGAGGTAGAATCCCTGAATTCATCATTTTCTTTCATCACTTTGTGCACTAAACTTAGAAGCAACCGACCAGCTTCATTATGTTCCTTAGTTCTCCATGTATGGTCAAGGTATTATGTATAGAGTCACTAAACCCTTTGCCTCTCATGAAAGATGAATCAAGAGTGTCAAATATATTTATTTTGTATAACTCTCTAAACAGTTCATGCCAAATACTATCAGTGTTCTCCATACTATTAGAAGTAGAGTCCTTAGCATTTGTTGTCTAATCATGCTACATAGCCAACTCCAGAAACCCCAAAACCAATGAAAAAACTCCATCCTTAATATTCTGTTTCTCTGGAACCACTCCTGGCACCAAAATGTGTATCAGTCAGGGTTCTTTGGAGGGACAGAACTCTCCAAAGATATATATATATATATATATATATATGTGTGTGTGTGTGTGTGTGTATATGTATATATATATGTGTGTGTGTATATGTGTGTGTGTGTATGTATTTAAATATATTTAAATTTTGTAGTGGAGTGACTGCAGTTCCCACTGTTAGATCTGACATACAGAGAAGAGCAACTACAGGGCTCTGTTTATTAAGTATCACCTTAATTACTTTTTTAAGTATTAACTCGCACAGTTACAAGGTTCCACAATAGGCCATCTGCAGGCTGAGGAGCAAGGAGAGCAAGTTCAAGTTCCAAAAAGGAAGAACTTGGAGTCCAGTGTTCAAGGGCAGGAAGCATCCAGCACAGGAGAAAGATGTAGGCTGGGAAGCTAAGCCAGTCTCTGTTTTCACATTTTTCTCCCTGCTTAGATTCTAGCAGTGCTGGCAGCCAATTCGATTGTGCCCACCCAGATTAGGGGTGTCTCTGCCTTTCCTAGCCCACCGACTCAAATGTTAATCTCCTTTGGCAACACCCTCACAGACACACGCAGGTTCAATACTTTGCATTCTTCAATCCAGTCAAGTTGACACTCAGTATTAACCATCACATCATGGTTGGTCCCATTTCCTTTTTGGAAATGTTCTTGTTCTGGTGTTCACATTTTTACTCTTTCCTGGTTTTCCACTAACCACTCTGATCATTCCTTCCTAACCTCTTTTACTACTTTCTCTGCTTCCCCATCTCACATTTTAAAAATTACTTTAAAAATAGGTAATATGTGCACATGATATGAATTTGAAAAGGTCCAAAAGGGTACAGAGTGAAAAATAAATGTTTCCCTTTTCCTTCCTACCCTTGACACCTAAAACCTGCCAATCATCAAGTCCCTTTTCCCTGATCTGTTCCTCTTCAACCCCAAAGTCATTACCTAGGCCAGGCTCTTATCACTAATTTCAATGGAATTGATGACCTAGTTCTGGATTCTCCATGAGAAACCCAATTTAACATCTATCACAAAATATTTTGGAGTTCCCAGTTGGCCTTCTGCATGTACTCAAGAAAATGTCTATTCCTATGGTCTCTGTGTTACTCTGCCAGACACCATTGTTAATCCAAGTAGCTCTGCCAAGAATAGTAGCTAAGAAGGAAGTAGAGATTGTGCTTAGCGGACAACATTCTTCAAACATGGCATCTTTTCAACTTTTTTTTAGTGGGCTTTATTTTACAGAGCATCTTTAGGTTCACAGCAAAACTGAGTTAAAGTACAGAGATTTCCCATTTATTTTCTGCCCCAACACATGCAAAACCTCACCTGTTACCAATATCCCCCACCACAGAGGTACATTTGTTATAATCAATAAGACTACAATGACACATTGTCATCATCCAAAGTCCATAGTTTACATTAGGGTTCATTCACTCTTGGTGTTGTATATTCTATGGGCTTTGACAAATGTCATAACATGTATCTATAATTACAGCAATATGTAGAAGAGTTTTATTGCCACAAAATTCCTCTGTGCTCCATCCATTCATCCCTTCCTTCTCCCAGTCTCTTGAAACCACTGCTACTGTTACTGTCTCCATGGTTTTGCCTTTTCCAAAATATCATATAGTTGGAATCATACTGTAGGAAGCCTTTTCAGATTGGCTTCTTTCACTTAGTAATATGCACTTTAGGTTTCTCCATATCTTTTCATGGCTAAATAGCTCATTTCCTTTTAGTGCTAAAATTCCATTGTCTGGATGTACCATAGCTTATTTATCTGCTTATTTACTGATGGCATCTTGCTTGCTTCCAATATTTTGCAATTATTAATAAAGCTGCTATAAACATCTGTATGTACATTTTTGTGAACATAAGTTTTCAACTAATGTGGGTAAATATCAAGGAGCATGATTCTTGAATTGTACATTAAAAATATGTTTAGGTTTGTAAGAAACTGCCAAATGGTCTTCCAACGTGGAGGTACCATGTTGCATTCCTGCCAGCAATGAACGGGAGTTTCTGTTGCTCCATATCTTTGCCAGTATTTGGTGTTATTAGTGTATTAGATTTTGGCCATTCTAATAGGTGTGCGGTTATATCTCTATGTTGTTTTAATTTGAAATTTCCTAGTGACATGTAATGTTGAGCATCTTTTCATATGCTTATTTTCTATTTGCATATATTCTTTGACGAAGTGTCTATTCAGATCATTTGTCCATTTTAAAATCAGGTTGTTCATTTTCTCGTTGGGTTTTCAGTAATTTTGTATTTTAGATAACAGTTCTTTATCAGATATGTCTTATGCAAATTTTTTTCCCAGTCTGTGGCTGGTTTTCTCATCTCTTTTCAACATTTTCAAAAAGAAAATACATAAATATGACAGTTGGTAAGATTGTGATGAAAAGGCATACAGTAGCTCTTATCAGTAGGAATATTACTCCTCCCTAAAGAGCATTTCAGAAATTTGGGGAAGCATTTTTTGTCTCACAACATCGCTAGCATTTAGCAAATGGTGTCTGAGAATTCTGTAT
The DNA here is from genome assembly GCF_049350105.2 of Macaca mulatta. Classification (NCBI taxonomy): domain Eukaryota; kingdom Metazoa; phylum Chordata; class Mammalia; order Primates; family Cercopithecidae; genus Macaca; species Macaca mulatta. The sequence continues at coordinate 132,578,620 of NC_133412.1, read as the reverse complement.
GTCCTACAAAGTGTGAGAGAATACTGGTCAATACAGATTGTCTCACATCCCATACAGCTTTCAAATGTCCCACCAGACACTGAAATAGCTGACAAATTTATGAATCATTATGTAATTCCATAACTTTAGTTCATTCTGCATAGATAAAAGTGTTTTAAGCATGGTTTTAATATAAACAAAAAGTTTCTAGAAATGCAACTGTATTTATAAATTGCAATTTTTATTATATCTATTTTGTTTAGATTTTTATTAAACAATATTCACCCATTTGGAAAGCGCTATCATAATTTACTACACCGCTTGAGCTAATGGACTGTGAAAAAACACTTTTGTATCAGTCTACATTTGTAGCTATTATAATCGCTGTGATTCTACATTTAAATGTAAGCATCTAACTACTTCATTTTGTTTGTTCTGCAATAAAAAGAGCCTACAGATCATACAGCAACATAAATGAATGCTACAGGCATTTTGCAAAGAGAAAAACCTGGATACAAAAGAGTACATACTGTATAATTCAATTTATATGAAGTTCCAGAACAGACAAAATAAGTATATGGTGAAAACAAATACAATTTCTAGTTCTTTGCTGCTAGTTTCCATATGTCATCCACTATGTCCGTATTTTCCTTTAAGCGCTAAATACATTTTAATAGGTACCTTTAGAGTCTTTGTCTTCTATTTCAAACACCATGGTTATATAAAGTTGGGCTTTTATTTACCACTTCCCTCTCTTGGATTATGGGTCATATTTTCTTTTCTTCCCTTTTTTTCCATGTTTAGTTAACTTTGATTACATGCATAATATTATAGATGACACATTGCAAAGAATCTGGATTTTATGTCTTGTTTTAAAGGGCATTTATTTAAATTGCTAGAAGGTCCTCCAAATCCTTTCAGGCTTGGTGTCATTCTGTGTTAGAGTCAGTCTCTTTTGGTTTTGTCCCTTGTCCTAGCATGTGGCTCTTATTTTAAAACTTGGCTTTTATTTTGAAGGTATTTGTTGTCTTAAACGAATTGCCTGAGGTGCTCAGTGAAATCTCTGCACTCTGGAGGGACTATCACATGTACGACATCATCTAGTCCAGTGTAATTTTAGGTATCTCTGTTCACCACTCACTCCTACAGTAGCCACTTTTTCCTAGTTCTCATGGTGATTTGTTCTGCACATGTGCAACCCAGCTCTATACCCAAGATTTATGGAGAGCCTCATTGCAGACATCTGTCTCCCTCCATCACATCACTCCTTTCTCTCTCGCCCACAAATTCCAGTCACTTCAACTGTCTTGAACTCTGATCTCTGTCTTCTCAGCTTGGGAAGACCACCATTTTCTACTGGAACTCTACCTCCCAGGGTCAAAGTCTGAAAAATAGTCCTAGGTAGAAGGATGAAATAATTTACATAATGCATACGCCTATGAAGCGCTTAGCATGATGTCTGCACAGAGTAAATGGCCAATAAATGTTGATTTTTATTATGAAATCCATATTTGATACACATTTTATCTATAATATTTTATTAAAGAAAAAAGTCTTATAAAATGGTATAGAGTAACCTCATTTTTGAAAATAAACATATTGAAATAAATTAAGAAGGATATCTACCAAATAATGTTACTATCAAGTAAGAATATCTTTACCAAACAATATAATTATAGATGCTCTTCAATTGTTAATAATTTACTCCATTATATTTTTTATAATAAGCATTACTTTTTAAAATGAAAGAATTTATTTTTGAATAAAAATAAATTACTAAAGAGCATTTTGAGGTGTCTGTGTTGAAGAAGAAGAAAGGTGTAAGTCTCTCTACTTAGCCTTGGAGGGAGTGAAATAATTTACCTATCTTCTATACACACTGGGACCTCGGCGTTTTCAGTCCTGTTGGCTGGAAGTACTGCCATTTCTGCCTTTGTAGCCTCTGAGGGAGGTCTGAGTTACTGGCTTGGTTCCCTGACAATATACCAGACTGTAGGAACCCTTCTGAGTTGTGTATTTAACTAGTTAAAAATAATCCTGGAGAAAATTCAGTTAAGTTATAAACCAGTCTTATCTTTTTATTTTTAATCATGCTGTTATATGATCCTTCTCTCTTGGATTAAGATCATTTTTTACATTTAACACTCAGTTCTTTCCTTGCCACATATGAGAGAAGGAGTAGAGGATAGCCTCACCATCACTACTCCCTTGGTCCTGACACCTGGATCTCCCTGTATCATTGGCTGAGAAAGCACAAGCCATCAGATTCAGACATAAAAGTTGAGCTGGCTCAGCTGGATTGTTGCCATCTCTCTCCCCAACCTCAGGACTTTCTTGAGTAAGTCTATCTTTCTTAGAGGAATGTGCTCTCTGGTCAAAAGTAGAGAATAACTACATGAGATTAAAACAAAACATGCATCTACCTGATTCAATATGTTCAAGGGCCCCACTACATGGGGCAGTTTAATTGTTGTTTTTTTTGTTTTTGTTTGTTTTTTTGAGACAGTGTCTTGCTCTCACCCAAACTGGAGTGAGGTGCAGGATCATAGGTCACTGTAACCTCTAACCCTTAGGCTCAAGCAATCTTCCCACCTCAGCCTCCCAAGTAGCTAGGACTACAGGCATGCACCATCATGCCCAGCTACATTGGACAGTTTAAAAGTAAAAACAATTGTCAATCTACCTGTTTTCTCTCCAGAGAACATAATCGATTTGACTGAAAAAAATTAATACTGGTTTATCTTTAGCTACCAGGACTACAGACAAACCAAAAAAAAAGGCAGCACAGATTTCCTTACTTCCTGGTAGTCATTAAGTTCCTGCTGGTTTCTGGATGTCAGGGGTCCAGAGACAAGTACATATTTTCTTGATAGCACTGCTACAGTACATCTGTTCCCATTGTGAAGGGAGAAAATTCAAACAGCAGTTCACCTGCGATTTGAAAGCCTGAAATACTGCTGATTCCCCACAAGGAGGCTCCATTATCAAGTACAACAATTTTCAAAGCGGGAATGCCTCAACCATTTTGAAAAGCAACACATCATAGCACATTAAACTTTCATAATCTTTAAATGCTTTAACATTCTTATTGATAACAGTTTGGCTCTAATTATCACATAAAAAATTAATCTATCATTTTAGTGCTATGCGAAGCCAAGACAAATGTCTCATATATTAAATACATAATTTAATTAATCTGAGTATTTAAACAAGACCGAGTTTTTTTCTCAGTGGGAGGAAGGGAGGACGATTGGTAATTATACTAAAAACAAATGTTCTTATGCTTCGGTTATTACATGTGATCAAAGAGTTGTCACATAGGTTCAACTTTGGCTTTCTAAGTCAGACAAACAAACAAAAGCTTTACCTTGGCTAAAATTCTTTATCTTTATAAGGCAAAACATATTGACTGTTAGCTCATTGCCTAATCGATAACACATATGTCATGGCATTATTTTAATATCACTCTTTAACAATAAAACAGTTAATATTTCCTATTGGATGGTGTAACATCTTAAAATATTGGTAATAACAGTTCCAAATGGTTATAAATGTATTTGCAGTATTTGAACAGGAAATAGAGACTAAATATATACATAAAGAATTTGTTACAATTTAGATTTCTTTCAATGCATAATGTTGAAACTAGCTTTTCCTTTTGCCTCTTTAATTCTCTGAAAAAAGAACTTAGAATGACTTTTAGTGCTATAAGTGTTCAATTAACTTTTCATTTAAATTATTTATTTTATATGATGGATGGAATGCATCAGGGCAACTGAGAAATTAGGCAAATTTCTTACATTTGGAAAATAGAGTTGGGCTTGTGATTTGAAAGTTTCTAAGACTTTATTCTTTAGAGAGTAGGATTTTGGATGTATCTAGCATTTATTGATTGCCTCTATCAAGCCCTTTGCTCGTATTATCTCATATCAATAGGCCAGATATTACTATTCCCCATTCCATAGATGGAGAAGCTGAGACTCAAAGAAAAATAACTTGTTCAAGATCATATAGCCAGCTAAACAACAGTAGGACTGGGATTAGAACTCACAGCAGGGATGGATGGGAAGAAAGGCAGACAAGGGTGGAGGTTTGGGGATCTCAGAGTGTGGAGGAGGCAGGATGAAATCAAACAAGGGTAGAATCTTATCTGGGAGTTCACAAAAGTAGTAATTTATATCCTTTAGCATGCCTCCTTTATCCTTATCAGGACCTCTGCAGCTGGATGAATCTCTATTTTTCCAGTCAGTTTGAATCTTAAGCATCAATATTATATTTGAAACATAAAAGTGAAATTGCCTTTCTGTGACATCTTTTTAACTGATTACTGGGTGCTTAGGCAACCAGCTCCTGAATGTCTGTTTACTCTTAATAAAGATCAGGATTGCACCTAGCTATCCTCACTAATAGAGTAGACCTTGTAGCCATCTTTCATAGCAGCCTGAGGCAAGTTGAACCGAATTCACTGGAACTTGCTGATTTCCCCTGTGCACCTGAAAGAACCTGGTTCCCTTAGTGATGTCCAGTCAGCCTGAATAACTCTACTGCTTCCCCTCTGCCAGGACACCACCCACCCTGTCGACGGTGGTGAAAATCTGCAACCTCTTATTTACCTTCATATCTGGGGAGCCTCTCCTATCCTTCTCACAAGGATAAAAGGAGATTGCATTAAAACTCACTTTGATTACTCTTAGCTTACATACAGACCCACCTCTTTAGAGGAAAGGGAAGTTTCTCCCAGTTCTGTCTTTGGAAATGGGAGGTTGGTCTTGAAGTCTTAGACTAATACAGATAGATCATTCATCACAAAGACTGTCTCTGGGAACTGAAAAAGGTAAGATTCTCTTAGAAACTGTGGGGTGGGTGTGGTGGTACATGCTCACAAACCCAGCACTTCGGGAGGCCAAGGTGAGTAGATGGCTTGGACCCAGGAATTCAAGACCAGCCTGGGCAACGTGGTGAAATGCCATCTCTACGAAATACAAAAAAAAAATTAGTTGGGCATGGTGGTGCATGCCTGTAGTCCCAGCTACTGAGGAGGTAGAGATGGGAGGATTGCTTGAGCCCAGGGAGGTTGACACTGCAGTGAGCCAAGATCATACTACTGCACTCCAGCCTGGGTGATAGAGTGAGATCCTGCCTCAAAAAAATGAGTAAATAAATGAAAAGAAAGAAAGAAACTGCACAATAAGACAAGGGCAGGGTGGAGAGTTTGTCTTAATTACACAAGACACCCATACAACACTACGACACCCCTTTAAAACATACAAAGTCACGTAACTTCAGAATTTCAAGATTTGGTTAAAAAAAAGAGAAAAGAAAGGATGGAAAATGTGATACTGTATACATTTTCTGCTCTTTTTTTGCTACTGAACATTCTTTAATGAATGTCTCCTAAACATCTTTCTGTGACCTACTTTGAAAGGAGAAGAGAAGGGAGGGAAGAACAGAGACGAGACTAAAGAGAAATAAGAAGAGGGAAGGAAGAAGAAGGGGCTAAGGAGGGAGTGAAGAAGATAAAGAAAATTTACAAAAGAAAGGAAGAAGGAGAGAGTTGTCTGCAATTAGGGCGTATCAGGTGAGCATTGAACACTTTGTACATTTATTCGTTTGACACACAGTTACTGAGCACCTATTATGTGTCAGGCTCTCAGATCCCAGCGGAAAGTAGTGAAACAGATAGTTGTCTTATGAAGCACATAGACTGGGCGAGTCACAAAATTTTTAAAATAAAGTAAATTAGGTTGCAAATACACTCTTAGTTCACTTTATTTTTACATTATTCCTCTCATCCTCCATAACAATGCCTCTCATTATTCTATTCATAAACCCAAGTAAATATAAATGAGCCACTCTAGACTATCAAAATATACCATTGTCTCAAAAAATATTTTTCAATGTAAGTATATTTGTGCTTTTGCTTTCTTAATTGGAGCAGTGTTTTTATATTACTGCATGTCTACACATTTTTTAAAGAGCTGATAAGATGTTTGTTCATTTCCATATAGTCAATCGGCCTATTTGCAAAAATTTTCCTGAAAAATAGGTAATGGAAAAAAGTCAGAGTCAAGAGTGGATTTTATTCTAAGTCAATAATTGGGATAAATGCAAACAAAAATAATCAGAAATTACACAAAGAATATTGGATTTAACATGAGATGGATAACCTGACAGCCTCTTCTAAAACAAATAAAATACTCTTGTGTATCAAAGTGCTTAAGTCCGTAACAGAGGTGAACTTGAGGTCAATGCTGTCAAATAATTTTTAAATAGTTTCCAGATTTTTTTTTTTTTACCTTTGATGCTGAAAAGGTTAATCAACTTTATATACTTACAACATACCTTCAATTTATCAAACTGCAGGTATAATAGTCAAAATATTTAACAACCAATATGGTATGAACACAGATGCTGCTTCCATATCTTAAAATGTATTTTTCAGCATCCTGGCTGAATAAACATACTCCCTAATTATGGGAAAAGTGGTGCGTCATTAGCATGGAATGAAGTTCCCCTCCTGACCCATTAAAAATTAAGCTATTCCTTTCACTAATTTTGTCCTCAAATAGTATAGCTTACATGGAAAAAGGGGAAAGGACATTCCTCCTGAACATATTCTCTGCTTTGGAGAACTTCTCAACCTTTCTAAAATATTGTGTTGGTATTCTGGTTATTGACATGATGTGGAAAAGATGTAGAGGATACAGTTGGAAAGAAATGTCAGTTTATTTAGTACACATTGAAACATCAATAGTCATGCTGTGAGACACAGAGCAAGAGGTTGAAATGTGGACTGTTAAGTGCTGGCTTCCACAGATGTGAGAACCTAGGTATGCTTTGGGACTGCATTTCAAACAACCACAGGTTCTGGGGGAGGCAGGACTGCTGTTCTACAATGGGGAAGGAGAGAATAGGTTTGCTCCATGTGATATACTGGGGCATCTCTTAGTGTTCTCCTGTCTAAAGTTGACAGTGAAGGAACAGTGCAGCACATTGGCCCTTAAGGAGGGCATAGTGAGCAGGGCTTCGATGGCACAGTAATGAGGGTCTGGGTCACCCCATAGGCAAGTCACCCAGACTAGTGGAGGTGCCATTGAAAAGTAATGAGAATTCAAAATGGGTAATAGAGAGGAAAGATGTTGAATATTAGTTGCAACTCTGCACTCAGGTGCAGCAGTGGGGATTATACTTCATCCCACCAACTTTCCTTTTGTCAATTTCACTTGAAAAGAGACCAACCGAAAGGAAGCTATTCCCAGGTGGTGTGAATGTTTTATAGAAAACAAATGGGTCTGAGCAGTTCAAAGGATGGACTGAATGGATAATGTGGTGTCTTGCTCAGATATCTGCTTCGGGACCAAGGCATTCATTTCCCCAGCTGTCGGAATTATTACCTGTTGATGGCTCAGAGCAAATCCCTCCCCAAGAATTGCCTGCAGGTGAAAGGAATTTCTTCGCCCAACATTATGCCCACTCCCCAGGTGCAGCCCACATCCAACGATTGGTCACTGTGGAGCTATACAAATCAGGCCCCCTTGCCTTAATTTGGAACAACCCCGAAAGGCCAGCATAGCTTCCAAGCTCCTGTGGGATTAGCTGAGATGTTTTTTTGCAATTACGTCACAATTCGACTCTCTTTTTGCTCAATCCTGGTTCCTTTATGTCTCACAATTTTTATCTTGAGACCATTGCACAATAAACTTCCCATACACAAATCTGTTTCTATATCTTTATCCTGGGAAATATGACATAACAGAGTATCATATTAAGTATTTTAAAAATATGTAGGAAATGTGTGTTTGTGACATATTTTATCAAAAATATGCTAGAAATATGCTATGCTTGAGTTTATTTTAACTAATTTAGCAAACCTCAGTAAAGCAAATGTAAAGATTTAGCAACAGAAGAATATTTGGCAATCAGCTGTAAATCACTGGACAGGCATTTAAAGCATGCTATTTGGATGGCTATGCTTCATTTTTAAGTAATTCATATGTGTTCAGCCAAATCAAATAAACTGCTTTAGTTCTTTTCATAACATTTGAGGTTAATAAAATAAGTAAAAGTGTTGATGAGCTTTCACTTTTCCATGTTTTTAATTTATGAAACATTTTTAAACTAAGCTTTGTAGTCATGAAACGTGTTTTTACACTTAAGGTTTATTGATTTTCTACCTCATGCTTTCAATAGTTCGACTTAACTTTGTCTAAATATGACAAGTTCAGAATTCATTAAACATTATTTTGTTGAAATTTTATTTCTCTAAATGGGAGGTTCTACATTATATGTCTTTAAAAGTTCATTTCACAACTATAGTGATGCTAACGAGGCCTGAGAGATAGTAAGTGATAAAACAAAACTGTAGAAGCTGTTCAAGCATGTTTGTTTTTTATAACAAGTCAGAGATATTATTCACAAACCATACAATTTATCCTTTAAAGTATACAATTCAGTGGTTTTTAGTATATTCACAGACTTGTGCAACTCTCACCACTATCTAACTTCCTAATCTAAAAAGAAATCCCATACCCACTAGCTATTCCTCTGCATCTCCCTCTCCTTCCAGTCTCTGGCAAACACTACTCTCTATCTCTATAGATTGGCATATTCCGGATATTTGATATAAATTAAGCATACAATATGTGGTCTTTGGCATCTGACTTCTTTCTCTCAGCATGATGTTTTTGAGGTCCATTCATGCTGTGGCTCATATCAGTATTTCTTTCCTTTTATTCCTGAATAATATTCTGTTTTTCAGATAAAAACACATTTTGTTTACTCATTCATTAGGTAATGGACATTTGAGTCATGCCCACTTTTTAGGTATTGTGAACAGTGCTGCTATGAACATTGTGTATGAGTTTTGTGTGGACATTTGTTTTCATTTCTTCTGAGTATATACCTAGGATTGAAATTGCTGGGTCATATGGTATCACTCTGTTGACCATTTTGAGGAACTGCCAAATCATTTTCCAAGGCGGCTGCACCATTTTACATTTCCACATGCAATGTATAAGGATTCCAGCTTCTTCACACCCTTGCCAATACTTCTTATGGCTATTGCTTTGTTTTGTTTTTAGTATTAGTCACCCTGATAGGCATGAAGTGATATCTTATTGTGTGGTTTTGACTAGCATTTCCCTAATAATAATGATGTTGAACATCTTTTTATGTGCTTGTTGGCCATTTCTATTTAATATGTCTTCTTTGGAGAAATGTCTATATAAGCATTTTCTCCATTTCTAAATTGGGTTGTCATTTTATTGTCGACTTGTAGGTGTTCTTTATATACTCTGGATACAAGCTCCTGTCATATATCAAGATTGCAAATATTTTCTCCCATATTGTGGGTTGTCTTCTCACTTTCTTGATAAAATCTTTGATGTCCCCAAGTTTTTTATTTCTATGAAGTCCAATTTATCTTTTCTGTTTGTTTTATTACTTGTGCTTTTATTGGCATACCAAAATAGGCTTATCCTAAGTTCTCAAAGATTCACATCTGTGTTTTCTTGTAAGAGTTTGTTTTTTTTGGCTCTTTTATTTAGGTCTATTTTGAGTTGATTTTTATAGACAGTGTGAGGTAGGAGTCTAATTTTATTCTTTTGCACGTAGATATCTAATTGTCACCGTACCATTTATTGAAAAGATTATTCTTTCCCCCATTGAATTATCTCGGGACACTCACTGAAAATCAATTGATTATAAATATGAGGGTTTGTTTCTGGATTCTCAATTCCATTCCAGGATATGGGTTTATCCTTCTGTCAGTTTCACACTGTCTTGTTTACAATTGCATTGTAATAGTAAGCTTTGAAATTGTGAAGTGTGAGCCTTCCAGTTTTGTTATTCTTTTTCAAGATTGTCTCTGGGCCTCTTACGTTTCCATGTGGATTTTAGAATCAGCTTGTCAATTTTTGCAAGAAAGCCAGTTGGGAATTTGATAGGAATTTCATTAAATCTGTAGTTTAATTTATAGAATATTACCATCTTAATGATGTTAAATCTTCCAGTCAGTGAACACAGCTGTCTTTCCATTTGTTTAGATGTTCATTCATGGCATTCAACATTTTTTTTTGTAGCTTTCAGAGTACAAGTCTTGCACTTTTTTTTTTGTTAAATTTGTTCCTAAGTGTTTTATTCATTGTGCTGCTATCATAAATGGAATTCTTTTCTTAATTTCATTTTGGATTTTTCATCATTAATGTATAGAAATACAACTGTTTTTAATATTATTTTTTAGCCTGCAAACTTGCTGAACTTGTTAATTAGTTTTTGTAGCAGATTTCTTATTCAAATGCAATATCATGTCATCTGCAAATAAAAATAGTTTTACTTTTTTTCTTTCTGACCTAGATGCCTTTTATTTGGCTATAATTGTGGTTTTTGCCAATAAAAAGTAATGGCAAAAACCACAATTACCTTTGCACCAACCTAATATTTCATTTTTCTTACCTAACTTCCCTGGCTATAACCTTCAGGTTGAATACAAGTGGTGAGAGCAGACATCTTGTCTTTTTCCTGTTCTTAGGGGGAAAGTATTGTCTTTTCCAGGTAAATATTAGCTCTGGGTTTTTAGTACATGCCTTTCATCTGATTGTGGAAGTTCTCTTCTATTCCTGTTAATAGTTTGTTGAATGATTTTTGTCATGAGAAGGCTTTGGATATTGTCAAATGCTTTTTATGCATCTGCTGAGGTGGTCATGTGGTTTTTGCCCTGGAGTCTTATAATACAGTTGATTGATTTTTGGATGTTAATCCAACCTTGCATTCCTAGGATAACTGGTATATAATGGTGATAATGGTATGTAATCCATTATGGTTGAATTGTCTATTTCTCCCTTCCATTCTGTCAGTTTCTCCTTTATGCATTTTCAGTTTCTGTTAGTTGCATATTTGTTTATAATTGTTACATCTTCCTTTAGATTAACCCTTTTATCATTGTTCAGCATTTTTGCATGTCTGAGAAATGAATCAAGTGATAATACAGCAAATAACCTACAGAATTCTGCATCTGCTGAGCCAAATTTTCTGGTAATTTTGTTGAAATTGCATTCGGAGCAACAGATGGGAGTGCAAGAAAGAAGCATGTCTCCAAAGGGAGATTGATCATTATACTAGTTAGGAAGCTTTCAGCTGTAAGAAATGGTAACCTCAACTCAAACTAGCTTAAACAATAAAGATGACTTATCAGTACACCCAACTGCAGAGTCAAATTGCTTTTGCAACCAGAGTTCCTCATTTGAACCACAGAACATAAAAGTAATTTGAGTGATTGTTTTCTCAGTTCTCCCAAGGATAGGACATACTTAGTACCATTCCAGTTGCATAGGACAGAAACTACTTTATTGCATGCAATGTGTATCTTAGGGCTTAGTTCTTCTGTCTTTCTTCTATTGAACTTTGATTGAGAAAGGCTGGTCCCATAGTAATGCAAGCTTCAGATTTATTTTGATCAAGAATCCTGTTTCAATGTGAGTGTGGTGTTTTTGTTTAGTTATGTTTTGTTTAAATTCTGGTCTCTCTCATGTGTAGAGTTTATCTTCAAACTGGTTTTCCTCTGGATTAATAGGTGGGTGCAATAGCAGCCAGGGGAAGGAGATAGCTTTTCCCCTCAAAGCCATGGAAAAAAATGTCCTGCTCTGATGGTCAGCATTAAGTCATATGTCCATCCCTAATCAATCTTTGTGGAAAATTGAGTTCAAAGCAACCTGGGGGCACCCCTGGATTTGGGAGTGAAGTCAACCCCACCCAATGCAACCTATATAAAAGGAGAGATTGAAACTGATATTGGGGAGATACTACAATGTCTTCTACATTTATCTCCATATTTAAGGCCTAAAATTTTAGGAGCTAGTTTCATGTTTGTGACAAATGCTGATAGCTGCCTTAGTGGCATTCTATTTCAATGGTAATAAGAAAATAAACAACTCATGTTATGAAGAAATAGGATAATTCCTATTGTAGTAACCCCAATGAAGTTAATTATCTTAATTATCTTAATAATCAGATGATAGAATAGCAGATTTGTCTACTGCCATTTGTGTTTCACATGTCTGTGTGAAGAGACCACCAAACAGGCTTTGTGTGAGCAACATGGCTGTTTATTTCACCTGGGTGCAGGTGGGCTGAGTCTGAAAACAGAGTCAGCAAAGGGTGGTGGGTTATCATTAGTTCTTATAGGTTTTGGGATAGGCGGTGGAGTTAAGAGCAATGTTTTGGGGGCAGGGGGTGGATCTCACAAAGTACATTCTCAAGGGTGGGGAGAATTATAAAGAACCTTCTTAAGGTTGGAGGAGATTACAAAGTACATTGATCAGTTAGGGTGGGGCAGAAACAAATCACAATGGTGGAATGTCATCACTTAAGGCTATTTTCACTTCTGTGGATCTTCAGTTGCTTCAGGCCATCTGGATGTATAGGAGCAGGTCACTGGGGATATGAGGGCTTGGCTTGGGCTCAGAAGCCTGACAATTTGGTGTGAAGCCCTTTGTACCACCAACGCTGCCTCTGTTGTATCTTTAAAGAGTCTAGTGACAGTAGATCCCTTTCTGCCACAGTTACCATGTGACAGCAAAGTCATTGGCAGGCAGGGGAGTCTTTTTGGATTCTGGTTGTTTTTAGTTTAGTGCAAATTCCTAAGTACAGATGAATTTTATCCCAGGGTGATGAACAAATATGGAGATGCTTTCGGAACTGCTATATATAATCTTCAAAACTGTTGGGGGTAGTTGATGTTAGGAAAATGGAGACACCTACTCATCCAGATTTTCAAAAGGTCAAATCCTGTAAGATGATGTCATGTGCTAGAAAAATTCAAGAGCTCATTTTAAACAGATGGTGGAGGAACATTAGAAAATAAGTTATCACTAGGAGTCAAAAAAGTAGTTCAGTAGTTGTAAGACAGGCCAAATTATCCTCATTATTGATTTGTTACATCTGGGGAATGCCATACCTATAATGTACCATGACTAGCTTGGTTGGAAGTCTTCCAGCACAGCCTTCTGAAGAGGATGGAGAAATGCTGGCTCTTTATTGAACTGTGAGGTGGAGTCACAGCTGGCTGAACCAACACAATACCCTAAATATCTATGTAGCAGGATATCTCTTTTAGAGTATCACAGCGTTTAATCCTTACATTTTTTTCTATAAAACTTTTTTTATGATTACTTGGAAAAAGATACAAAAGAACATAGTTTGGTGTAATTATTTCAATGAAGCTAATGAGATCTCATGCCACACAGATGAATACAGAGCATTACCTTCATAACTGTTATAACCTGTTGTGGCAGATGACATCTGGAGTATTTGTCCTGGTCTGAACAATATATTATAAAACTCGTTTAGAAAAATTTGCAGCAGAGGAGATTAGTATGGCTAGATCTGCCTGGAAAATGACCTATGAAGGAAAGTTAAGAAAAAAATGTGTGTTTAACTTGGGGAAAAAAAATTTTTGGAAGCAGGGCCTGTGATATAGTTTGGATATTTGTCTCTGTCCAAATCTCAGGTTGAATTGTAATCCCCAATCCTGGAAGCGGGCCTGGTGGGAGGTGTTCGGATCATGGGGGCAGATTCCTCATGACTTGGTGCTGTCTTCACCATCGTGAGTGAGATCTGATGATTTAAAAGTGAGTGGCACCTCCCCCAGCCCTTGCTCCTGTTCTCTCCATGTGATGTGCCTGCTCCTGCTTTGTCTTCCATCATGACTGGAAACTTCCTGAGGTTTCCCCAGAAGCAGATGCCGCTATGCTTCCAGTTGACAGCTTGCAAAGCCGTGAGCCAATAAATCTCATTTCTTATAAATTACTGAGTCTCGGGTATTTCTTTACAGCAATGCAAGAATGGTCTGATATAACCTGATGCTATCTACAAGTCCTTAAAAGAGGACAGGATTGGGCCAGGCATGGTGGCTCACGCCCATAATCCCAACACTTTGGGAGGCCGAGGCGGGTGGATCACCTGAGGTTGGGAGTTCACCACCAGCCTGACCAACATGGTGAAACCCCGTCTCTATTAAAAAAATACAAAATTAGCCAGACATGGTGGTGCATGCCTGTAATCCCAGCTACTCGGGTGACTGAGGCAGGAGAATCGCTTGAACCTGGAAGGCAGAGGTTGCAGTGAGCGGTGATGGGGCCATTGCACTCACTCCAGGCTGGGGCAATAAGAGCGATACTCCATCTTAAAAAAAAAAAAGACAGGATTTTTTTTTTATTTATTTATAGATAAATGATGAGTTGATGTCAGAGAGAGACAGAGTTTTATTCTATATAAATTAACTGTCTAATGAATAGGTTGAACAGGGAGGGTGTAGGTTCCCATTCCCTAGGGATATTCAAGTAGATACTATAGAAGGATTCTGTAGGGCTGAGTTAGATGACCTCAGAGAGATACTCTGATGTTCTGTGGTTTGTAAACATGTGTGGCACATTTTAAAAGCATATTGTAATTATATTTTAAGCTATACATATGTAATCTCGGCAAGAACATTGTTTCTTCTTGAGTCATTCATATGTTAATAGGCACTCTCTGAAACACAGTCCTATGCCAGTTGGAGCCTGTGGGATGTGGACAAGAGAAGGTTCCAAAGCTCTTATATTAGGTGAATACCAATTCTATCTGGATTTGTCCTTCTAGAAGCCATCAGGAAACCATGTTGCTGACTCCTCAGGATTATACATCTTTTCTTTTCTTTTTCTTTTTTTTGAGAGGGAGTCTCGCTCTTTTGCCCAGGCTGAAGTGCAGTGGCGCGATCTTGGCTCACTGCGAGCTCCACCTCCCAGGTTCACGCCATTTTCTTGCCTCAGCCTCCCGAGTAGCTGGGGCGTCCACCACCATGTCTGGCTAATTTCTTGTATTTTTAGAAGAGACGGGATTTCACCGTTTTAGCCAGGATGGACTCGATCTCCTGACCTCGTGATCCACCCGCCTTGGCCTCCCAAAGTGCCTGTATTACAGGCTTGAGCCACCCCACGCCCGGCCATACATCTTTTCTATATGCTCCCAAACCACTGTTTAACAACATACTAAAGACTTTCTAGGGCATGAGAGATACCATATTCTGCAATTTGCCTTTTTGAAAATCAGTATCTTCACTGTTCTCACAAGTCTACTATAAATAAGGGGAGTAATTTAATTCCTATTATATGTATGTGCAGGTGTATGTACATATATGTATACTTTTATATGTGTGTATATATGTATCGATATGTATATATTTTATATATAGCAATAATTACCTATTTAATGAATGAATGGTGATGATTTAAATGTAAAGGGAATGATGCCAGAGGTTATGAAAAAAAAAGCTGCCTTCAATATATGAAATAGAGAAAGAATAGAGAGATGCATGCCAAGCTCTAAATAATTTTTTTTAAATTGTTATTATACTTTAAGTTCTAGGGTACATGTGCACAATGTGCAGGTTTGTTACATATGTATACATGTGCCATGGTGGTGTGCTGCCCCCATTAACTCACCATTTACATTAGGTATATTTCCTAATGCTATCCCTTCCCCCACCCTCCCCACAATAGGACCCGGTGTGTGATGTTCCCCTTCCTGTATCCAAGTGTTCTCATTGTTCGATTCCCACCTATGAGTGAGAACATGCGGTATTTGGTTTTCTGTTCTTGCGATAGTTTGCTGAGAATGATGGTTTCCAGCTGCATCCATGTCCCTACAAAGGATGCGAACTCATCCTTTTTTATGGCTGTATACTATTCCATGGTGTATATGTGCCGCATTTTCTTAATCCAGTCTGTCACTGATGGATATTTGGGTTGATTCCAAGTCTTTGCTATTGTGAACAGTGCTGCAATGAACATACGTGTGCATGTGTCTTTATAGCAGCATGACTTATAATCCTTTGGGTATATCCCCAGTAATGGGATGGCTGGGTCAAATGGTATTTCTAGTTCTAGATCCTTGAGGAATTGCCACACTGTTTTCCACAATGGTTGAACTAGTTTACAGTCCCACCAACAGTGTAAAAGTGTTCCTATTTCTCCACATCCTCTCCAGCACCTGTTGTTTCCTGATTTTTTAATGATTGCCAATCTAACTGGTGTGAGATGGTATCTCATTGTGGTTTTGATTTGCATTTCTCTGATGGCCAGTGATGACGAGCATTTTTTCATGTGTCTGTTGGCTGTATGAATGTCTTCTTTTGAGAAGTGTCTGTTCATATCCTTTGCCCACTTTTTGATGGGGTTGTTTATTTTTTTCTTGTAAATTTGATTGAGTTCTTTATAGGTTCTGGATATTAGCCCTTTGTCAGATGAGTAGATTGCAAAAATTTTCTCCCATTCTGTAGGTTGCCTGTTCACTCTGATGGTAGTTTCTTTTGCTGTGCAGAAGCTCTTTAGTTTAGTTAGATCCCATTTGTCAATTTTGGCTTTTGTTGCCATTGCTTTTGGTGTTTTAGACATGAAGTCCTTGCCCATGCCTATGTCCTGAATGGTATTACCTAGATTTCTTCTAGGGTTTTTATGGTTTTAGGTCTAACATTTAAGTCTCTAATCCATCTTGAATTAATTTTCGTATAAGGAGTAAGGAAATGATCCAGTTTTAGCTTTCTCCTTATGGCTAGCCAATTTTCCCAGCACCATTTATTAAATAGGGAATTCTTTCCTCATTTCTTGTTTTTGTCAGGTTTGCCAAAGATCAGATGGTTGTAGATGAGTGGTATTATTTCTGAGGGCTCTGTTCTGTTCCATTGGTCTATATCTCTGCTTTGGTACCAGTATCATGCTGTTTTGGTGACTGTAGCCTTATAGTATAGTTTGAATTCAGGTAGCGTGATGCCTCCAGCTTTGTTCTTTTTGCTTAGGATTGTCTTGGCAATGTGGGGTCTTTTTTGGTTCCATATGAACTTTAAAGCAGTTTTTTCCAATTCTGTGAAGAAAGTCATTGGTAGCTTGATGGGGATGGCATTGAATCTATAAATTACCTTAGGCAATATGGCCATTTTTACTATATTGATTCTTCCTATCCATGAGCATGGTATGTTCTTCCATTTGTTTGTGTCCTCTTTTATTTCACTGAGCGGTGGTTTGTAGTTCTTGAAGAGGTCCTTTACATCCCTTGTAAGTTGGATTCCTGGGTATTTTATTCTCTTTGAAGCTATTGTGAATGGGAGTTCATTCATGATTGGGCTCTCTGTTTGTCTGTTACTGGTGTATAAGAATGCTCGTGATTTTTGCACGTTGATTTTGTATCCTGAGACTTTGCTGAAGTTGCTTATCAGCTTAAGGAGACTTTGGGCTGAGACAGTGGGGTTTTCTAAATATACAATCATGTCATCTGCAAACAGGGGCAATTTGACTTCTTTTCCTAACTGAATACCCTGTATTTCTTTCTCTTGCCTGATTATCCTAGCCAGAACTTCCAATACTATGTTGACTAGGAGTGGTGAGAGAGGGCATCCCTGTCTTGTGCCAGCTTTCAAAGGGAATGCTTCCAGCTTTTGCCCATTCAGTATGATATTGGCTGTGGGTTTGTCATAAATAGCTCTTATTATTTTGAGATACATTCCATCAATACCGAATTTATTGAGAGTTTTTAGCATGAAGGGCTGTTTAATTTTGTCAAAGGCCTTTTCTGCATCTATTGAGATAATCATGTGGTTTTTGTCTTTGGTTCTGTTTATATGCTGGATTATGTTTATTGATTTGCGTATGTTGAACCAGCCTTGCATCCCAGGGATGAAGCCCACTTGATCATGGTGGATAAGCTTTTTGATGTGCTGCTGGATTTGGTTTGCCAGTATTTTATTGAGGATTTTTGCATTAATGCTCATCAAGGATATTGGTCTAAAATTCTCTTTTTTTGTTGTATCTCTGTCAGGCTTTGGTATCAGGATGATGTTGGCCTTGTAAAATGAGTTAGGGAGGATTCCCTCTTTTTCTATTGATTGGAATAGTTTCAGAAGGAATGGTACCAACTCCTCCTTGTACCTCTGGTAGAATTTCGCTGTGAATCCGTCTGGTCCTGGACTTTTCTTGGTTGGTAGGCTATTCATTATTGCCTCAATTTCAGAGCCTGCTATTGGTCTATTCAGGGATTCAACTTCTTCCTGGTTTAGTCTTGGGAGAGTGTAAGTGTCCAGGAATTTATCCATTTCTTCTAAGTTTTCTAGTTTATTTGTGTAGAGGGTTTATAGTATTCTCTGGTGGTAGATTGTTTTTCTGTGGGGTTGGTGGTGATATCCCCTTTTTCATTTTTTATTGCCTCTATTTGATTCTTCTCTCTTTTCTCCTTTATTAGACTTGCTAGCAGTCTATCAATTTTGTTGATCTTTTCAAAAAACCAGTTCCTGGATTCATTGATTTTTGGAGGGATTTTTGTGTCTCTATCTCTTTCAGTTCTGCTCTGATCTTAGTTATTTCTTGCCTTCTGCTAGCTTTTGAATGTTTTTACTCTTGCTTCTGTAGTTCTTTTAATTGTAATGTTAGGGTGTCAATTTTAGATCTTTCCTGCTTTCTCTTGTGGGCATTTAGTGCTATAAATTTCCCTCTACACATTGCTTTAAATGTGTCCCAGAGATTCTGGTATGTTGTATCTTTGTTCTCATTGGTTTCAAAGAACATCTTTATTGCTGCCTTCATTTTGTTATGTACCCAGTAGTCATTCAGGAGCAGGTTGTTCAGTCTCCATGTAGTTGAGCGATTTTGATTGAGTTTCTTAGTCCTGAGTTCTAGTTTGATCGCACTGTGGTCTGTGAGACAGTTTGTTGTAGTTTCTGTTCTTTTACATTTCCTGAGAAGTGCTTTACTTCCAACTATGTGGTCAATTTTGGAATAAGTGCAATGTGTTGCTGAGAAGAATGTCTATTCTGTTGATTTGGGGTGGAGAGTTCTGTAGATGTCTATTAGGTCCGCTTGGTGCAGAGTTGAGTTCAATTCTTGGATATCCTTGTTAACTTTCTGTCTTGTTGATCTGTTTAATGTTGACAGTGGGGTGTTAAAATCTCCCATTATTATTGTGTGGGAGTCTAAGTCTCTTTGTAAGTCTCTAAGGACTTGTTTTATGAATCTGGGTGCTCCTGTATTGGGTGCATATATATTTAGGATAATTAGCTCTTCCTGATGAATTGATCCCTTTACCACTATGTAATGGCCTTCTTTGTCTCTTTTGATCTTTGTTGGTTTAAAGTCTGTTTTATTAGAGACTAGGATTGCAACCCCTGCTTTTTTTGTTTGCCATTTGCTTGGTAGATCTTCCTCCATCCCTTTATTTTGAGCCTATGTGTGTCTCTGCATGTGATATGGGTCTCCCGAGTACAGCAAACTGATGGGTCTTGACTCTTTTTCCAATTTGCCAGTCTGTGTCTTTTAATTGGAGCATTTAGTCCATTTACATTTAAGGTTAATATTGTTATGTGTGAACTCGATCCTGTCATTATGATATTAGCTAGTTATTTTGCTCGCTAGTTGATGCAGTTTCTTCCCAGCATTGATGGACTTTACATTTTGACATGTTTTTACAATGGCTGCTACCTGTTTTTCCTTTCCATGTTTAGTGCTTCCTTCAGGATCTCTTGTAGGTCTGGCCTGGTGGTGACAAAATCTCTAAGCATTTGCTTGGCTGTAAAGGATTTTATTTCTCCTTCACTTATGAAAGTTAGTTTGGCTGGATATGAAATTCTCAGTTGAAAATTCTTTTCTTTAAGAATGTTGAACATTGGCCCCCACTCTCTTCTGGCTTGGACAGTTTCTTCCGAGAGATCTGCTGTTAGTCTGATGGGCTTCCCTTTGTGTGTAACCCGACCTTTCTCTCTGGCTGCCTTTAACATTTTTTCCTTCTTTTCAACTTTGGTGAATCTGACAATTATGTGTCTTGGAGCTGCTCTTCTCGAGGAGTATCTTTGTGGCGTTCTCTGTATTTCCTGAATTTGAATGTTGGCCTGCCTTACTAGGTTGGGGAAGTTCTCCTGGATGATATCCTGCAGAGTGTTTTCCAACTTGGTTCCATTTTCCCCGTCACTTTCAGGCACACCAATCAAACATAGATTTGGTCTTTTCACATAATCCCATATTTCTTGAAGGCTTTGTTCATTTCTTTTTACTCTTTTTTTCTCTACACTTCTCTTCTCACTTCATTTCATTCATTTGATCTTCAATTGCTGATACTCTTTCTTCCAGTTGATCGAGTAGGTTACTGAAGTTTGTGCATTTGTCACGTAGTTCTCGTGTTATGGTTTTCATCTCTATCAGTTCTTTTAAGGTCTTCTCTGCATTGATTATTCTAGTTATCCATTCATCCATTCTTTTTTCAAGGTTTTTAATGTCTTTGCGCTGGTTGCATAGTTCCTCCTTTAGCTCTGAGAAGTTTGATTGACTGAAGCCTTCTTGTCTCAACTCGTCAAAGTCATTCTCTGTACAGCTTTGTTGCATTGCTGGCGATGAGCTGTGTTCCTTTGGAGGGGGAGATGCACTCTGATTTTTTGAATTTCCAGCTTTTCTGCACTGCTTTTTCCCCATCTGTGTGGTTTTATCTGCCTTTGGTCTTTGATGATGGTGACGTACTGATGGGGTTTTGGTGTGGGTGTCTTTTCTGTTTGTTAGTTTTCCTTCTAACAGTCAGGACCCTCAGCTGTAGGTCTGTTGGAGTTTGCTTGAGGTCCACTCCAGACCCTGTTTGCCTGGGTGTCAGCAGCGGAGCCTGCAGAAAATAGAATATTGTTGAACAGCGAGTGTTACCGTCTGATTCTTGCTCTGGAAGCTTCGTCTCAGGGACGAAGCCCACCGTGTGAGGTGTGAGGTGTCAGTCTGCACCTAATGGGGGATGTCTCCCAGTTAGGCTACTCAGGGGTCAGGGACCCACTTGAGCAGGCAGTCTGTCCATTCTCAGATCTCAACCTCTGTGCTGGGAGATCTACTGCTCTCTTCAAAGCTGTCAGACAGGGGCATTTACCTCTGCCGAGGTTTCTGCTGCTTTTTGTTTAGCTATGCCCTGTCCCCAGAGGAGCAATCTACAGAGGCAGGCTGGTCTTCTTGAGCTGTGGTGGACTCCACCCAATTCGAGCTTCCCAGTGGCTTTGTTTACCTACATAAGCCTCAGCAATGGTGGGTGCCCCTCCCCCAGCCTCACTGCCGCCTTGCAGTCAGATATCAGACTGCTGTGCTAGCAATGAGGGAGGCTCCGTGGGCATGGGACCCTCTGGGCCAGGTGTGGGATATAATCACCTGGTGTGCCGTTTTTAAGACCCTTGGTAAAGCACAGTATTAGGGTGGGAGTTACCCGATTTTCCAGGTGTTGTGTGTCTCAGTTTCCCTTGGCTAGGAAAAGGAATTCCCTTCCCCCTCACACTTCCCAGGTGAGGCGATGCCTCGCCCTGCTTCAGCTCTTGCTGGTCAGGCTGCACCCGCAGACCAGCACCAACTGTCCAACATGCCCCAGTGAGATGAACCCAGTACCTCAGTTGAAAATGCAGAAATCACCCATCTTCTGTGTCGGTCACGCTGGGAGCTGGAGGCTGGAGCTGTTCCTATTCGGCCATCTTCTTATTTTTTTCTAAAATGAAGTCTTACTCTGCCACCAGGCTGGAGTGCAGTGGCGTGATCTTCACTCTAAATAATTTATTGTAATTTACTTGACTCTTGGTTTTCTAAAACTGAAATAAAGAGATAATATTGAGCTTAAATCTTAGTGAGACTATGACAAACGATAGACATGCTTAATAAATTTTTTTTTAGTTTCTTTTTTTTTTTTTTTGTGGGGGGGACGGAGTCGAGACTGTTGCCTAGCCTGGAGTGCAGTAGCGTGATCTCGGCTTACTGCAGCCTCTGCCTCCCATGTTCAAAGGATCCTCCTGCCTCAACCTCTTGAGTAGCTACAGGCCACCGTGCCTGGCTAATTTTCATGTTTTTATTAGCAATTGGGTCAGGCTGTTCTTGAACTCCTGGCTTCAAGTGATCTGCGCATGTTGGCCTCCCAAAGTGCTGGGATTACAGGTGTGAGTCACTGCGCCTGACCTCAAAATAATTTCTAATATGAGCTTTTTTACTGGCAGAGTACAAAAAAGTTAATTATTAGAGATTATACAATGTCTTGCTATGGGAGTTGACTGATTTTTTTGTTTTTGTTTTTGTTTTGTTTGGTAAGCTTTCAAGTGCACAGTCTACATAGAGTTTATAAGAAGTAAATCTTGCTTTCAAATTAGTATTTCAATAAAATTAAACACAAGAAAGAGTAAGCTATTGCTTCATCATATTTTCCCCTCTTTATTTTCTTCTACTTCAATTAATTTCTTGTTGCTATTGTAACAAATTACCACAAACTTAGTGATTTAAGAAAACACATTTATTCTTCTCTTAAACTTTGGAGGTCAGAAATCAGAAATGAATCTTATAGGGCTAAAATCAAGGTGTCAGCAGGGCTGATTCCTTCTGAAGGCTTCAGAGGGAATATTCCTTGCCTCTCCCAGCTTCCAGTGGCTGCCAGTTTCCTTGGCTATGGCCATATCATTCCAATTTCTGCTTTCCTTAACAAATTGTCTTCTCTCTCTGAACTCCCTCCTCCTTTTTGTAAGGACCCTTGCAATTACATCAGGCCCACCTGCATAATACAGGCTAATCTCTCATCTCAAGATTCTTAACTTAGTCACATCTGCAAAGTTCCTTTTACCATGCAAGATGACATAGTCACATGTTCTGAGGATTAGGACATGGACTTCTTTGGAGGACTACCACTCAGCCTACCACAATATAGAACACATATTTTTAGAATAACATATCCTAAATCACTTTTTGAAGTGAGGTAGGTACATGCCATGATCCAACCAACCAGTCATCTCTCATTGATATTATCTCTTTCTTGCTTTCTCTGATTTATCACTTAAATACCTATCTAGTTCAGAGGAGGTATGAACTTAAAACAAAACAAAACAAAAAATAGTAGGTTCATTTCCAGCACTGAATACTTCATTGATTCATGATATTAACTCAAGTAAGTGCTTTTTACTGGATTAGAAGGAGGGAAGCTGAACTTCACCTGGAACCTGACATTTGTCTGAAGGGCACACTGCCTTATCTAGAGTGATGCATGAATCAGTCTGGACAGGGTGAAACAAGTGACATCCAAGTTATAGCTGAACACAGGATTTAGAGAGACCATCTTTTTATGATTAAAATATTATTATAGATTTTTTATTCTGAAAAAGTTTTTGATTCCCATGCAGTTGTAAGAAACAATACAGAGATCCCAAGTACTTTTATTTTATTATATTTTATTTATTTATTTTGAGATGGAGTCTTGCTCTGTCACCCAGCCTGGAGTGTAGTGGCATGATCTTGGCTCACTGCAAGCTCCACCTCCCAGGTTCACGCCATTCTCCTGCCTCAGCCCCCTGAGTAGCTGGGACTACAGGTGCCTGCCACCACGCCCAGCTAATTTTTTGTATTTTTAGTAGAGATGGGGTTTCACCGTGTTAGCCAGGATGGTGTCGATCTCCTGACCTCGTGATCCGCCTGCCTCGGCCTCTGAAAGTGCTGGGATTACAGGTGTGAGCCACTACACCTGGCTGATCCCATGTACTTTTAACCCAGTTTTCCCAATAGCAACGTCTTGCAAAACTGTGTACACTATTACATCTAGAATATTGATGTAGATACAGACAAAATACAGGTCATTTCATCACCCACACAGTCCTTCATGCCCTTTAAAGCCATTTCCACTTCCCTCCCACATTCTTAACCCCTAGAAAACGTGAATCTTATGTCCATTTCTATAATTTTGTCATTTTAAGAATGTCTATAAATGGAATCATACAGTACGCAACATTTTGGTATCAGCTTTATTCACATAATCATCTGGAGATTCACCCAGGTTTGATGTGTTAATGATTGGCTTCTTTGTATTGCTGAGTAGTATTCTATCATATAGATGTACCACAGTTTAACTTATTTATCTGTAGAAAGACATCTAGGTTGTTTTCATTTGGGAGTTATTACAAATAGAGCTCATATGAACACTAGTGTACAGGTTTTTGTGTGAACATAAGTTATCACTTCTCTGGGATTAATGCCCAGGAGTGCAATTGTTTGGTTGCATAGTTATGTGTTTAGTTTTTTTAGAAACTGCCAAACTGTTTTCCAGAGTGGCTATACCATTTTACATTCCCACCAGTAGTGCATGAGTGACATGGTTTATCCCTATCTTTGGCAGTATTTGTATTATCACCCTTTTTTATTTTAGCTATTCTCATAGGTATGCAGTGATACCTCATTGTCGTTTTCATTTGAATTTCCCTAGTGGCTAATGATGGTGAACATCTTTGTGTGTGCTCATTTTCTTATGTAAACTGCTGTCTCCAGAGCACCTTTGGTGTCACTATGAGGTGGACATGACAGCCAAGAGGGCTTGACCCAAGGCCTGTAATCTCTGCTTCCACCAAAGCTGCTCCGTTTATACCCATTTGATATATTGTACTTCTGAGCAATTTTATTTAAACAGAGTGTTCTTTGTTTTGTTTTGTTTTTTGGGTTTTTTTTAAAGATATGAAGTCAATGTACTTCATCTAGTTTGTAGGAAATGACTTGGCTTCCCAAAATCCTAGATGAAAACTATATTCAGAAGTAGGAATAAATACACTCAAATATATTTATATAAAACATGTTCAAAAACCAACTATTTAAGCTTATCTGTTTTTCTTACTTTATTTCTTTATAGTAAATAACTACAAGCTGACTCTAATTTTAAAAAATGAAAATTGTATCTCTCACCAATTTTAAAATGGCTCAAACATCTCTCATTAATAGTTTGTGATAGCTTCCTTTCATGCAGGACCAGCACACTGATTATCCTTCTACATGTCAGGCAGGGGGAGCTGCATTGTGGAAGAATAAAAAGTAGACACAACTTGGTTATAAGACTTTAGTTATAAAAGTAATATACTTGTGACATGTAACAATGATGAACATGTGCAAAATACTTGCATACAGTCTGGTTTTATGATTCTATAGATTCAGTATTAGAACATAAACCATTTCCAGGGAACACGAGTCACCCTGCAGTCGTGTATGCCTTTGAAGGCAACTTCCCCTAGAGACATTAGTATTTTGGCTCCCTCCCACCCCCACGCCCATGCTCAGGCCCTCTTGCTTTTTTTCCTTAAGGAGAGGTATGTTTTGAGCAAGGCTAAAAAACTTGTCATACTCTTTAAAAAGCTATTCCTACTACATTTTTCTTAGTCATTTTCGCAGCCCAGCAGTAGGAGCGTCAGAGTCTCAGTGCTCTCAGAGGGGGACACAGGAAGACATTATATAGCTCTACTGTTGCTAACTTACCAGTAACTCATTCTGCCTCAGTGAGGCCATCTGAGGTGACAGTCTGCTGTGGGACCAAAGCCAGAGAACCAAAAGCCAGAGGTCAGTCCATCCCAGCTCCCAGGGAGCAACCTGACCTCCCCAGCTGCTTCACGGGCCAACCAGGGCTCCCGGCTGCCCGTCCACGTGCATATAAGTGACTCTCTGGAGGAACACAGACTGGCCACAGTGGAACATTTTTCTCGCATGTTATCATCCGTCCTGATTCTTCAGCTGGGAAATCTGTGAAAACTCAAGGATAGGTCTGCTGAAAAGAAAATTAAAACAAAATACATGCCTGCACCTTCATTCTGTCCATGTGCCTTCCCCGGGCATTGCTCTCCCCACAGCTATATTTAAGGGTTTCATACATGGTGGTCAGAAGCTCTCTGGAGAAGTTCCCAGCTATTGGCTTGTACATGGTTTTCCTTTTCTCTGTGTGTGGTAGAAGAAATCAGTGGGGGGGTAATCTCTTTTGGAATCGTATGTTTTATGGTCCCATTGGACCTTGGGTTCAAAAGCATAAATAAATGTTTAGAAGGAGTGTTTGCCTCAAGGTAGGACTGAGGCTGCTGGCTGAGTGTACCCTGGGGAAGAGTTTGGGCTGCCTGACCTCACGCTTCATTGGATTTCCCTCTCTTTTTTTTTTTTTTTTTTTTTTTTTTTTTTTTTTTTTTTTTTTTTGAGACGAAGTCTCACTGTGTCGCCCAGGCTGGAGTGCAGTGGCCAGATCTCAGCTCACTGCAAGCTCTGCCTCCCGGGTTTTTACGCCATTCTCCTGCCTCAGCCTCCCGAGTAGCCGGGACTACAGGCGCCCGCCACCTCGCCCGGCTAGTTTTTTGTATTTTTTAGTAGAGACGGGGTTTCACCGTGTTAGCCAGGATGGTCTCGAATTCCTGACCTCGTGATCCGCCCGTCTCGGCCTCCCAAAGTGCTGGGATTACAGGCTTGAGCCACCGCGCCCGGCCTGGATTTCCCTCTCTAGGCACAGCCAGGACCACAGCAAAACTGGAAGGGAGAAACAGGGTGCCGGCCAATTTCATCTTTCCCATGAAAATGTTAATGACATTCCCACTAAATGCACTTTAACACCAGTCAGAAGATATTAGGGCTGGCAAAGCATTTGCTCTTTTTCCTAAGGAGAGTGGAAGACCCTAGTACCTAAAAAAAATGCAAGACTTGAGCCCATCCCCAAATAATTATAGACTCAAGTCAATGATAGTATCCATCTGGTCCTGGCCCTTCTAAAATAAATGTGGCTGAGGGTTTTAGCAGAAGAGTAGTGCTGTTCTAAAGCAGTACACTATCAATTTGTGCCCTGGTTTTAATAATCTACAGGTACCAGTAGCCAGATAATTATGTGAGACACTTTGAAAAGAATGATTAAAAACTAGAATTGGGCTTTTGTATGTATCTCATTTAATCTTCATAACCACCTATCAGAAGGTATTCTTATAAGCCCTGGTTTACATATGCAGGGATTGAGGGTGGCATGGCTAAATAACTTTCCCAAGGTCACACAGACAGCAAGATGAAGTGCTGGAAATTGAACACAGAGTCTGACGTCAGAACTCTCACTCCTAACCACTCAGGAATAGCCCCAAGAAGCCCAACATGAAGGGGTGTGGGGGCTCAAGGGAGACACCCTGACAGACTGGGTGTGGGCATGAGGGCTGAGACAGAGAAAATTCTCCTAGGATTTAAAACTTGTGTTCAGTCTTGAAGGGTGGAAAAAAGTTAGAAAGGGGAAGAAGGGTCGAAAGTGAGAAACAGGAAGATCAAGCCAGAAAACACAATGGGATGTACAAATATGCAGAGGCCATGAAGAACACGGCAAGGCTGAAGAAAGCTAGGCAGTGTGGTATGCTCAGGTGATTGAACGTGGGTTGAAATGAGGAAAGGGAGTGGGGACAGAAGTAGAGGCTAGAATTAATGTTGGACAACTTTCTTTTTATTTATTTATTTATTATTATACTTTAAGTTTTAGGGTACATGTGCACAACGTGCAGGTTTGTTACATATGTATACCTGTGCCATGTTGGTGTGCTGCACCCATTAACTTGTCATTTACATTAGGTATATCTCCTAATGTTATCCCTCCCCATCTTGCCCACCCCTCGACAGGTCCCGGTGTGTGATGCTCCCCATGCTGTGCCAAGTGTTCTCATTGTTCAATTTCCACCTGTGAGTGAGAGCATGTGGTGTTCGGTTTTCTGTCCTTGCAATAGTTTGCTCAGAATGATGGATTCTAGCTTCATCCATGTCCCTACAAAGGACATGAACTCATCCTTTTTTATGGCTGCTTAGTATTCCATGGTGTATATGTGCCACATTTTCCTCACCCAGTCTATCATTGATGGACATTTGGGTTGGTTCGAAGTCTTTGCTATTGTGAATAGTGCTGCAATAAACATACGTGTGCATGTGCCTTTATGGCAGCATGATTTATAATCCTTTGGGTATATGCCCAGTAATGGGATGGCTGGGTCAAATGGTATTTCTAGTTCTAGATCCTTGAGGAATTGCCACACTGTCTTCCACAATAATTCAACTAGTTTACAGTCCCACCAACAGTGTAAAAGTGTTCCTATTTCTCCATATCCTCTCCAGCACCTGTTGTTTCCTGACTTTTTAATGATCACCATTCTAACTGGTGTGAGATGGTATCTCATTGTGGTTTTGATTTGCATTTCTCTGATGGCCAGTGATGATAAGCATTTTTTTGTGTGTCTATTGGCTGCATAAATGTCTTCTTTTGAGAAGTGTCTGTTCATATCCTTTGCCCACTTTTTGATGGGGTTGTTTGGTTTTTTCTTGTAAATTTGTTTAAGTTCTTTGTAGATTCTGGATATTAGCCCTCTGTCAGATGGGTAGATTGTAAAAATTTTCTCCTATTCTGTAGGTTGCCTGTTCACTCTGATGGTAGTTTCTTTTGCTGTGCAGAAGCTTTTTAGTTTAGTTAGATCCCATTTATCAATTTTGGCTTTTGTTGCCATTGCTTTTGGTGTTTTAGTCATGAAGCCCTTGCCCATGCCTATGTCCTGAATGGTGTTGCCTAGGTTTTCTTCTAGGATTTTTATGGTTTTAGTCTAACATTTAAGTCTTTAATCCATCTTGAATTGATTTTTGTATAAGGTGTAAGGAAGGGATCCAGATTCAGCTTTCTACACGTGGCTAGCCAGTTTTCCCAGCACCATTTATTAAATAGGGAATTCTTTCCTCATTTCTTGTTTTTGTCAGGTTTGCCAAAGATCAGATGGTTGTAGATGAGTGGTATTATTTCTGAGGGCTCTGTTCTGTTCCATTGGTCTATATCTCTGTTTTGGTACCAGTACCATGCTGTTTTGGTGACTGTAGCCTTGTAGTATAGTTTGAATTCAGGTAGCGTGATGCCTCCAGCTTTGTTCTTTTTGCTTAGGATTGTCTTGGCAATGCGGGGTCTTTTTTGATGCCATATGAACTTTAAAGTATTTTTTTCCCAATTCTGTGAAGAATGTCATTGGTAGCTTAATGGGGATGGCATTGAATCTATAAATTACTTTGGGCAGTATGGGCATTTTCACAGTATTGATTCTTCCTATCCATGAGCATGAAATGTTCTTCAATTTGTGTCCTCTTTTATTTCATTGAGCAGTGGTTTGTAGTTCTCCTTGAAGAGGTCCTTCACATCCCTTGTAAGTTGGATTCCTAGGTATTTTATTCTCTTGGAAGCAATTGTGAATGGGAGTTCACTCACAATTTGGCTCTCTGTTTGTCTGTTATTGGTGTATAGGAATGCTTGTGATTTTCGCACATTGATTTTGTATCCTGAGACTGTGCTGAAGTTGCTTAACAGCTTAAGGAGATTTTGAGCTGAGATGATGGGATTTTCTAATATACAATCATGTCATCTGCAAACAGGGGCAATTTGACTTCCTCCTTTCCTAATTGAATACACTTTATTTCTTTCTCTTGCCTGATTGACCTGGCCAGAACTTCCAACACTATGTTGAATAGGAGTGATGAGACAGAGCATCCCTGTCTTGTGCCGGTTTTCAAAGGGAATGCTTCCAGTTTTTGCCCATTCAGTATGATATTGGCTGTGGGTTTGTCATAAATAGCTCTTATTATTTTGAGATACATTCCATCACTACCGAATTTATTGAGAGTTTTTAGCATGAAGGGCTGTTGAATTTTGTCAAAGGCCTTTTCTGCATCTATTGAGATAATAATGTGGGTTTTTTGTTGGTTCAGTTTATGTGATGGATTATGTTTATTGATTTGCATATGTTGAACCAGCCTTGCATCCCAGGGATGAAGCCAACTTGATCGTGGTGGATAAGCTTTTTGATGTGCTGCTGGATTCAGTTTGCCAGTATTTTATTGAGGATTTTCGCATTGATGTTCATCACAGATACTATCTTTTCTTGTTGTATCTCTGCCAGGCTTTGGTATCAGAATGATGCTGGCCTCATAAAATGAGTTAGGAAGGATTCCCTCTTATTCTATTGATAGGAATAGTTTCAGAAGGAATGGTACCAGCTCCTCTTTGTACCTCTGGTAGAATTCGACTGGGAATCCATCTGGTCTTGGACTTTTCTTGGTTGGTAGGCTATTCATTATTGCCTCAATTTCAGAACCTGTTATTCATCTATTCAGGGATTCAACTTCTTCCTGGTTTAGTCTTGGGAGGGTGTATGTTTCCAGGAATTTATCCATTTCTTCTAGATTCTCTAGTTTATTTGCATAGAGATATTTATAGTATTCTCTGATGGTAGTTTGTATTTCTGTGGGATCAGTTGTGGTATCCCCTTTATCATTTTTTATTGCATCTGTTTGAGTCTTCTCTCTTTTCTTCTTTATTAATCTTGCTAGCGGTCTATCAATTTTGTTGATCTTTCAAAAAAAACCAGCTCCTGGATTCATTGATTTTTTGAAGGGTTTATTTTTGTCTCTATCTCCTTCAGTTCTGCTCTGACCTTAGTTATTTCTTGCCTTCTGTTAGCTTTTTAATGTGTTTGCTCTTGCTTTTGTAGTTGTGATGTTAGGGTGTCAATTTTAGATCTTTCCTGCTTTCTCCTGTGGGCATTTAGTGCTATAAATTTCCCTGAACACACTGCTTTAAATGTGTCCCAAAGATTCTGGTATGTTGTATCTTTGTTCTCATTGCTTTCAAAGAACCTCTTTATTGTGTCTTCATTTCGTTATTTACCCAGTAGTCACTTAGGAGAAGGTTGTTCAGTTTCCATGTAGCTGAGTACTTTTGAGTGAGTTTCGTAGTTGAGTTCTAGTTTGATTGCACTGTGATCTGAGAGACAGTTTGTTATAATTTCTGTTCTTTTACATTAGCTGAGAAGTGCTTTACTTGCAACTATATGGTCAATTTTGGAGTAAGTGCGATGTGGTGCTGAAAAGAACGTATATTCTGTTGATTTGGAGTGGAGAGTTCTGTAGATGTCTATTAGGTCCACTTGGTGCAGAGCTGAGTTCAATTCCTGGATATCCTTGTTAACTTCCTGTCTCATTGTTCTGTCTAATGTTGGCAGTGGGGTGTTAAAGTCTCCCATTATTATTGTGTGGGAGTCTCAGTCTCTTTGTAGGTCTCTAAAGACTTGCTTTATGAATCTGGGTGCTCCTGTATTGGGTGCATATATATTTAGGATTATTAGCTCTTCCTGATGAATTGATCCCTTTACCATTATGTAATGGCCTTCTTTGTCTCTTTTGATCTTTGTTGGTTTAAGGTCTGTTTTATCAGAGACTAGGATTGCAACCCCTGCTTTTTTGTTTCGTTTTGTTTTCCATTTGCTTGGTAGATCTTCCTCCATCCCTTTATTTTGAGCCTATGTGTGTCTCTGCATGTGAGATGGGTCTCCTGAATACAGCACACTGATGGGTCTTGACTCTTTATCCAATTTGCCAGTCCGTGTCTTTTTATTGGAATATTTAGCCCATTTACATTTAAGGTTAATATTGTTATGTGTGAATTTGATCCTCTCATTATGATATTAGCTGATTATTTTGCTCGTTATTTGATGCAGTTTCTTCCTAGCATTGTTGGTCTTTACAATTTGACCTATTTTTGCAGTGGCTGGTACCGGTTGTTCCTTTCCATGTTTAGTGCTTCCTTCAGGAGCTCTTTAAGGCAGGCATGGTGGTGACAAAATCTCTCAGCATTTTTTTTTCTGTAAAGGATTTTATGTCTCCTTCACTTATGAAGCTTAGTTTGGCTGGATATGAAACTCTGGGTTGAAAATTCTTTTCTTTAAGAATGTTGAATATTGGCCCCCACTCTCTTCTGGCTTGGAGAGTTTCTGCTGAGAGATCCACTGTTAGTTTAATGGGCTTCCCTTTGTGGCTAACCTGACCTTTCTCTCTGGCTGCCCTTAACATTTTTTGCTTCATTTCAACTTTGGTTAATCTGACAATTATGTGTCTTGGAGCTGCTCTTCTCGAGGAGTATCTATGTGGTCTTCTCTCTGTTTCCTGAACTTGAATGTTGACCTGCCTCACTAGGTTGGGGCAGTTCTCCTGGATAATATCCTGAAGAGTGTTTTCTAACTTGGTTCCATTCTCCCCATCACTTTCAGGTACACCAATCAGACATAGATTTGGTCTTTTCACATAGTCCCATATTTCTTGGAGGCTTTGTTTCTTTTTACTCTTTTTTCTCTAAACTTATCTTCTTGCTTCATTTCATTCATTTGATCTTCAATCACTGATACCCTTTCTTCCATTTGATCAAATCGGCTACTGAAGCTTGTGCATGCGTCGTGTAGTTCTTGTGCCATGGTTTTCAGCTCCATTAGGTCATTTAAGGACTTCTCTACACTGTTTATTTTAGTTAACCATTTGTCTAATCTGTTTTCAAGGTTTTTAGCTTCTTTGCAATGGGTTCAAACATCCTCCTTTAGTTCGGAGCAATTTGTTATTACTGATCATCTGAAGCCTTCTTCTCTCAACTTGTCAAAGTCATTCTCCGTCCAGCTTTGTTCCTGTTGCTGGCAAGGAGCTGCATTCCTTTGGAAGAGAAGAGGCACTCTGCTTTTTAGAATTTTCAGCTTTTCTGCTCTGGTTTCTCCCCATCTTTGTGGTTTTATCTACTTTTGGTCTTTGATGATGGTGATGTGCAGATGGGGTTTTGGTGTGGATGTCCTTTCTGTTTGTTAGTTTTCCTTCTAACAGTCAGGACCCTAAGCTGCAGGTCTGATGGAGTTTGCTGGAGGTCCACTCCAGACCCTGTTTGCCTGGGTATCACCAGTGGAGGCTGCAGAACAGCAAATATTGCAGAATGGCAGATGTTGCTGCCTGATCCTTCCTCTGGAAGCTTTGTCTCAGAGGGGCATCCAGATGTATGAGGTGTCAGTCGGCCCCTACTGGGAGGTGTCTCCCCGTTAGGCTACTCAGAGGTCAGGTACCCACTTGAGGAGGCAGTCTGTCCGTTCTCAGATCTCAGACTCTGTGCTGGGAGAACCATTACTCTCTTCAAAGCTATCAGACAGGGACGTTTAAGTCTGCAGAAGTTTCTGGTGCCTTTTGTTCAGCTATGCCCTGCTCCCAGAGGTGGAGTCTACAGAGGCAGGCAGGCCTCTTTGAGCTGCGGTGGGCTCCACCCAGTTCGAGCTTCCTGGCTGCTTTGTTTACCTACTCAAGCCTCAGCAATGGCACACGCCCCTCCCCCAGCCTCACTGCTGCCTTGTAGTTCAATCTCAGACTGCTGTGCTAGCAGTGAGTGAGGCTCAGTGGACGTGGGACCCTCTCAGCCAGGTGCGGGATATAATCTTCTGGTGTGCCGTTTGCTAAGGCTGTTGGAAAAGCACAGTATTAGGGTGGGAGTGTCCCGAATTTCCAGGTACCATCTGTCAGGGCTTCCCTTTGCTAGGAAAGGGAATTCCCTGACCCCTTGCACTTCCCAGGTGAGATGATGCCCCACCCTGCTCCGTGGGCTGCACCCACTGTCTGACAAGACCCCGTGAGATGAACCTGGTACCTCAGTTGGAAATGCAGAAACCACCCCTCTTCTACGTCACTCACACTGGGAGCTTCAGACTGGAGCTGTTCCTATTCGGCCATCTTGGAACCTTTCTGGTAGTGCCAAGGCTGGACAACTTTCTAAGTCATACCAAAGAGAAAGGAGTTTTGAAGACTAAGAGAAGCCAATAAAGGATTTTAGGCAGAGAGCAGGGTTACAAGATTTGCATTTAAGAAAGATCATTCTGCATGTATAGGAGATCACTGTCGGGAAATTAGAGCCTAGGACATGGCAACAGAGTTAAATGTGAGACAGCAAGACCAGTTAGTAGACAATGTTTTAATCTGGTAGGAAATGACAAGGGCAGAGATTAAGAGAGTAGCAATGGGACTGAAGAGGAGGGAACTGATTTGAGAGATATTAAGGGAAGTGCAAGGGCTCTAATGATTGATTCAATGTGAACGCAAAGGGCCAGAGGTGTACTGATGAAATAACATTTATGCATTTCATATAGACATAATGGTGGTACTCATTCATATGGACAGAGCAGGGTGGAAGAAGAGGACAGGCTGGGAAGGAGAAAGGTAGTGAGAGCAATTTAGAACATACTGAGTCTGAAGTAACCATAGGGCATGCAAAGAAATATTCCAACAGGGGATTGGTTTAAAAAACCTGGGATTCAAGAGAGAAACTTGAGCTAGGGAAACAGGTTGTTGAATCCTCCAGTGTGTGTATGTATGTATGTATGTATTTATTTATTTTTGAGACAGAGTCTCCCTCTGTTGCCCAGGCTGGAGTGAAATGGCACGATCTCGGTTCAATGCAACATCCACCTCCCGGGTTCCAGTGATTCTCCTACCTTAGCCTCCTGAGTAGCTGGGATTACACATACAGCTAATACTTGTATTTTTAGTAGAGATGGGGTTTCACCATGTTGGCCAAGCTGGTCTCAAACTCCTGACCTTGGCCTCCCAGAGTGCTGGGATTAAAGGCATGAGCCACCGTGCCCAGCCCCTTCCAGTGGTATTTGAGGCTATGGAGTTGTGCCCATTTTTATCTTTTCCTCCAAATGTACTCTCCATACATGCTTTCTGATGCTAGAGCTGGGACTCTGCAAACCACATTTCTGCTTGACCATTTGGCTTTTTCTTAGGCTGTGCCAATAGAGGGAAGCTGCAGGGCTGGAGGGAAGATGAGGTGTGATTCTCCCCACAACCTCACTGCTTCCCTCCAGCAGTTGCAGATCATTCTAATAACAGCTGTTGGGGCCAGTGTATAGTTTTTCTAACACTTGCAAAACCAGCTTCCTCTTACCCCTGCTTAGAGACACTAGCAGTGACGAACTACGGCCCTCTTCCAACGTCTGGGTCCCACCCTAGACAGTCTGTTTTCTACATTCTAGTTTGAGTAATGCCAGCTTCTTCCTTTGTCCTTTCAGCCCTAGAGGTGGAGTTCCTTCCTGCAGATGCTACTTTTGCCATATCTTAGAGTTTGCTTTTCACTCTTTGGGTTACTTAGTTAACAAGTTTATACCTAGTTAACAATTCTTCGTATTAATTTATCTCAGTTAATGTAACTGGCGTGATTCCATCTCCTGACTAAACCCTGACTGTTACAGGGTAAATATGGAGATATCAAAGAAAAGTATAGAGAATAATAAAAGAAGAGAGCTTTGAAAACAACTGGGACCACCTACATTTAAGGACTGTCAGCCCAAGATGTGGACCAGAGAGGTGGCAGGAAATCCAGGAGAGTCTGTGTCTGCTAAGAGAAAGAATCAATCAAGGAGAGATAGAACATTCATGCCAGAGAGATAATAGTTAATGGAACAAGGTTCCTGAGGGAGGTGGAAGGAGTAGCCTTGTCCCATGGAATGAAAGGAAAGGAAAAAAGGAATGAAGGTGGGTGAGGAGTAGATTAGCTTGTGAGTGGGGAGGTCGTTGGTCAAGAATAGGGATGGAGGGAGGTGGTTGGGTCTGAGGGAGGGGGAGACTTTGAAGAGGATGGAAGAGAAGGCTGCCAAGGGCATCCCGTGGGACAGCTCTAGGGCAAGGGGAGGGGAGAAGTCCGAGAACATGAACTTGAAGTGGCTCCAATCCATGTGACTGTGTGTTTTTTTTATTTGTTTGTTTGTTTGTTTGATTAGGACATAGTGGTCCTTTGTGGGATGTTGAAAAGTCAGACAATGGGATTAATCTAGGGAAGGAATCTGCTCCAAAGAGACCCAGGTCTCAGCAGGAAAGGGATGAACATGGGGGACCCTGGGCCTAGGTTGTCTAAAATATGAAGTGATGGGGGGTGATAGAAAAGAAAAACCCCACACAACTCTATGTGTGTTCATGAGAGTTTGTGTAGAGGTCAACTCTCTTCTTTAACTAACGCCATAAAAGGAAAAGTTTTCAAATGTGCTCTGGCTAGAGGGAAAAATATTCCCCACAGAGACTGGACACTAGTTTTAATCTTCTCAATAAAACCATCGTAGTTCCTCCTTAGGTCGAACCTATTTTACAAATTACTCTTGTCAAATGGCTTATAAATCAGTATATTTTAATTTCTTTTTATTCTAGGTAAGGAATCTCATTGGAGAGGCAGCATGATAAAAGAGCTCAGAAAACTTTAGTGCTCCTCAAATCTGAAGAAGCAAGGATATTGCTGTAATGATGTAGGTCTTCTTTGAACGCTGTTTTACTATTTCAAATTTTCTTAGGGCTGAGATCAAGTCTGATAAGCACCGTAACTTAGGCAAATAATCATGGTAATAAAAGATTATGCCACAGTGCCCAGGCTTCCAAACTTTTCCGACTATTTTTTTGTAAATACATTTGTACAGCGGTAGTTTTCCCCTAGGACAGACCATAATTTTAAAAACCTGTATTCACTGCAGTCCTATAAATTACTGTTTCCCCTTAATGTTGGAAAGTAGTGATTTATTTTAGCAAAATTGCAGACCTCACTAAGCCATGCTTTATGTGTATCTACTTCCCTAGGGCAAGGAGACCCGTTCAGATAATGTTTGGGGAAAGCATGAAAACTATTAAATTAATGTACATGTACATTCTTAGTTTACTCTGATTTATCATATATTTTGCACAAAATGGCGGTTTTATTTGCATTATCCATGGATAACTAAAATATACAATTTAAAATAATTTCTATCTTTCTAGAATAGAATTTATTATTGCTAAGCACTTTCAAATTTATTTTTTTCATGTTTGCAATTTTGATTATGAAATAATATTCTGTAATAATATACATAGAGCTGGGCATAGTGGCTCATGATTGTAATTCTAACAACTCAGGAGGCTGAGGCAGGAGGATCTCTTGAGCCCAGGAGTTTGAGGATGCAGTGAGTCATGATCATGCCACTGCATTCCAGCCTG
Source organism: Macaca mulatta (assembly GCF_049350105.2). Taxonomy (NCBI): domain Eukaryota; kingdom Metazoa; phylum Chordata; class Mammalia; order Primates; family Cercopithecidae; genus Macaca; species Macaca mulatta. Next base: position 132,542,006 of record NC_133412.1, on the reverse strand, counting down.
GGCAACAGAGCAAGACCCCATTTCTAAAAAAAACAAAGTTATATCAAAGTACTTAAAAAGTACTAATAACGATGTACCTGCTCACTGACATGAAATTGATTTTAACCCTTCTCTTGTCACAGATTCATCTAAGAAGAGTATAGGAAAAATAGTCACACTGAAATAGGAGTTGATTTCTTTAATTCAATCATAGAGGCATTTGAAAATAAAATACATCCAGAACAACATACGGAATGATGAATTTAGTATAAATGGTGAAGTGCTAAATGGTTTAAGAAAAAAATAAAAGATCCAATGCCATGAAGTACAGTTTCCCCACTAGCTGTAGTCTGAGGATCGATGCTCGGCAACTGTCATGGTAAACATTTGCAAGAATTGTCACAAATCCGACAGAAAGAAGTTATTTAGTAGAAAAAACACAGGAATTCGACAAAAGAAGATTCAACTTCTAGCTCAGCCACTTGCTAGCATTTGACCTCAAGAAAAGTTAAGAAAAGTTAACTTTTCTTAGTCCTTGTCTGACAATTGTAGATAAAGTAACGAAGTCTTACAGCCCTTGTGGGAAACCGCTGGGATTACAAGTGTCAGGTACTGGCACCTGGAAAGCTTGGTGCCAGCGCCTGACACTTGTAACCTCCTTCCCTTACGGTGACCTCCTTCCCTTATGGTCCCTGACTTCTGGGCCTCAGGTTCTGACCTCCCAAATAACCATCTAGGGAGATATCAGAAAAATCTGGCTAGCACTTAGGGGCCAGTGCTACTAACCATCCTTTGACTGGTTACAAACTTTAAAATGTGGAACTATTTATACTTGAAAAGACCTGATGCAAAATGTGTGATGGGAGAAAAGGAGTTTATTCCCGAAGTTGTTTCTAGCAAAGAAAAGGACAGTAGATGGCACCATTGATTCCCATACCAATGCCTTCCCATCAAAGACCCCAGGGATCATTACTTAATTTGCATAAATGGCTGAACGTACAGACTCAAAAAGCAGTTGACATAATCAAGAACATTGGAATGACCAGCAAGTTATTTGAAGCATTCAAGAGCAAATGTTCTTGTCAAAAAACCTTGTCTTCATGACTCCTTTGCCATCACATCCTACCCAAGGGACTAGCAGTGTGATTAATCCATTTGACTGTTTATGAGAACTATCAAAAAATCACAGTGGTACCGTTGGTTCAGGAAAGGGCTCCCTGTGGCCTTCTCCACAGCAGCTGTTCATTCCTCTGCTTCTCATCAGCTTGAGTCTCTGCAGTACTTGACAGTTTATGAAGGGCTTTCCTCTTAGTAACCTCTTTAGACACGCAGGACTAGTCTCATGTATGTCTCAGTTCCTGTTTCTCTTCCTCTTTACAGCAGTCTCAATGCTCTTGTAAGGATCTGTGTCACCTACCCCTCGCTTCCACCAATAGTTCTTGGCGGGTGACTCCAGAGTTTCTAGCCAGGACCCTTCTTCCTATTGTCCTTTCTGTCCACAAGACACCTTCACACAGATGCCTCACAGGTACCCCAAACTCTTCGGAGCCAAAGTATTATCTCATTATCTCTCCTCTTAGCTCATTCTTCCTGGCTAATGACATTATTATTCTCCCAGCTATGCAGGCTCAAAAGTTTGCCTTCTCTTTTGCCTCCAAAATGTAAGCAGTCGCTATATTCTGCATCGCCCACCTTTATAAAGCCTTTTGAAGTGACTCCTCATTTTAATTTCTATACTTCCTGCCTTATCTCAGGTCCTCATTACCTTTCCCTAGGACTAATCCCATGGCCTTCTGAAGACTCATCCAATTTTATCCCATTCTATATGCTCCTGCCCAGTGGAACTCTAATGAGGTCGCTTTCTTACTCTAAAATCTCCGTAATTCCTTCCTGCTTACGGTGGAATTTCCAACTTCTCATCCCACATCAAGGTTCTCTGCAATATGGGTCCAACCTACTTTCTACTGTCTTACATCTACCTAGAATTCCAACCAATTACCTGGAAACTAACTTTTATTGAGCATTTATTATGTCTTAGACACTGTAATGAACATTTAAAGTATATTATTGTTTAATACTCACAGCATATGATGGCATTATTTTGCCCATTTTTAAAATGAGGAAACAGTTACTTGGTGAATTCAAGTAAATTACAGGTAAGAATTCAGGTAAGTATTACGGCTAGTAAGCAGTATCGAGGGAAGGGAAATCTGAACTACCCGTAATAGACCCTTTGCTTTGCTTATCCGCCTTTATTCATGTTATTTTCTTTCAGTTTCCAATGTTCTCTCCACATACATTTACATATCAAAATCTTACTCATCTGCCAACACATGTCAAATGCCACTTTTTCCTTGAGGTCTCTCTTCATGTCTCCAGCTGATGGCGCTTTGTCCTTCATCTGAGCGGCCATGCACGAATGCATGCCTGGCATTAGTGATTGGTGAGCTCGTCCAGTCTCATTCTCATCACTGGGCTGTGGGCTTTGTAAGGAAAGTAACCACGTTTGAGTGATATTTTTACCCCCTGCACTAATCAAATCCTAGATGCTCAGCATTGAAATAAATTGTCTCTTAAACAGATGAGGCGCAACATTAATGTCAAAATAATGGCAAACACTCTCTATACTGCAGTCTGTATTCCCTGAAAACCATGGCATTGTATATAGCAATTAAACAATTAATATAACACAAAACAGGTGAGAGTGTCTTGCTAAAGATTGACTTTTGACATCAAATACCTTGTCTGTGTGGTTTGTACATCTGCATAACATAGAGGCTTCCTTAGATAATTAATGGACTCAGTTGCTGACTGATTGATTTTTCTTCTATAAGTGATAGGTTGTTACCTAGTTTTTGTTTTGAGCAAAATAATTATGTAGTAATGTTGAAATGTTGTCCGCAAAATGGACTCTTCTCTAAGTCCATACATTTTCCTGTGTTCATCAGTTGTAAAATCTGGAGGTATCCTTGTTCAACACTGAAAAACAGTCGACATGATATGACCCAGCAGGTCTATACCATGTGGAACATATGAGAACACATGTCCACACAAAAATGTATGCAGCATTATTCATAACAATCAAAAAGTGGAAACAACCTAAATGTCCATTAACTGACAATGGATAAACAAAAGTGGGGTATTATTCAGTAATAAAAAGGAATGAAATGTTAATACATACTGCAGCACTGGTACACTGTGAAAACATTATGCTAAGGGAAAGAAGAAAGTCACAAAAAATGGCAGAATAAATGATTTCATTTACATGAAGTGTCTAGAATAGACAAATCCATAGACACAGAAATAGATTGGTGGTTGTCTAGGGCTGGAGGGAAGGGGAATGGGGAAATTGAGGACTGACTGCTAATGGGTATTCTTTTTGGAGTGATGCAAATGTTCTAAAATTGATTGTGGTGATGGTTGCACAGTTTTGTGAATGTACTAAAAGCCAATGAATTGTACATTTTAAATGAATAAATTAGATGGGATGTGAACTATATCTTAATAAAGTTGCTATTTTTCAAAAGCAATTGAAATGATATCCAGGATTACTATGAGATAAGGAGCTATGCTAGTCAGCAGTGACCTAAGATGCTAACAATTCTGCTTGAAAGAAGAAAGTCAGCATTTGAGCAGGCACCCATCAAACCATCTCCTTCTCAAAACAGATGCCAAGGAAGCAGAAGACCTGGGAAGAAAAAGGTATTTTGTTTTTTGCTCAGTTCCCTGGGACATTTTATTTTTATCAAAGATTATACTTTGGTTTAGATCAGTCAGGAAATACTTTTTTCCCAACATCTTTTTTACTCTCCTATATCTTAAAAAGGCAAAAATGACTATTTTATTGTTTGGACAATGGGAAACTTTTATTTTTAGCTTTTGTGTTAAATTTGAAAGGCACTTAGCCCAAATGAGCACTTTTCTCAGCTAGATACTTTTTTTTTTTTTTTTTCACACAAGCAGTTTAAAACTTATCTAAGAGTGCTTAACAACTGGGCTGTACACTGAGACTATAAAACAAGCAGCTGTGGTGTTAATGACTATTACGCACCCTGGCCAGCTGGGACTTGACAGAACATTGAAGCACAGAAACCCTGTAAGTGAATAATATAGGAAACAGTCTGTAAATAGGAAGAATATCGGTTATTCGCCAAAACACACAGATTCTGGTGTGACCACACAGGAGTAGGAACGCTATCAAGATTTCTGACAAGCTGACTGAACCTTGGACACGAAGACAGCAGTGGAAATGTTATTTTCTCCTGAGCAGATGTTAGGGACTAGCTTAAACCTCATCTCTTCCTTTGGTTACTTTCCAGCTCTTGAGAGGGGAAAGCAGGGCCTGGAAATCCTGGCTGCTCATGAGTGGGTGAGGGGGACTTTGACTCTTGAGCTGGGTTTCCTGGGTTCTCTAAAAACCCAGCACATTGGGAGGCCGAGGTGGGTAGATCACCTGAGGTCAGGAGTTCGAGACCAGACTGACCAGCATGGAGAAACCCCATCTCTACTAAAAATACAAAAATTAGCAGGGCGTGGTGGCGCATGCCTATAATCCCAGCTAGGGTGAGGCAGGAGAATCACTTGAACCTGGGAGGTGGAGGTTGCGGTGAGCCAAGATTGTGCCATTGCACTCCAGCCTGAGTAACAAGAGTGAAACTCCGTCTCAAAAAAAAAAAAAAAAAAAAAAAAAAAAAAAAAAAAAAAAAGCCAACACATAGGAATGGGGTTGGCACGGTTCTGGTTGCGGGACCATCCACTTACTTCAGAGATGCTGAAAGAGTCTGGGGAACCTGGAGAGCCCTCCTGGCCGATGTTCTTCCAGCAGGGAAGTTTCATCCTGCCCTGCCATCTGCTTCTTAGGATGGTGCGCAAGGCCGCTTGAGTTTCTCCCCCACTGAAGTTCTCATCATTTCCAAACATACTTCGTTTGATACTTCCGTCTTTTGGCACGTATTATTCCTTTTAGTTGGAATTTTCCTCTTCTTCGTCTGGTAACCTCCAACTCATCCTTTTAAACTTACCTTTTCTGTGAAGCCTCGCAGTTCCCTTAGGCAAAATTAGCCATCTCCACCTATATATTCCTAAAGCAATCTCCATCATAGCCCAGAAATTATGCATGATTCTCCCTCCCCAGACGATGAATGTCTCAGACACAAAGATTACATCTTATTTGTTAAAATCTCTATTGCTTAGCATGTCTGACAAATAGTAAGTTAATAAATGTTTGTAAATTCTACTAGATTGAGATCCCGATAAGCAGCCTAAGAATACAAAGGTGAGTAAACCAGCTGCCTGGCCTAGAAGGAGCAATGAGAGAGAGAGAGAGAGAGAGAGAAAGAGAGAGAGAGAGTGTGTGAGAGAGACAGAGAGAGAGATTAAGTAAGATAGTGTTAAATTGAGTAGCCAGAGACAAAAGACCGACTCTCTTTAATGGGAGTAATTCTAGGCACCCAGAGAAGAGAGATTGTTTCAAATCATACGATAGTGGATGTATTAGTTTGCTAGGATTGTAATAACGAAGTACCTTAGAATGGGTGGCTTAAACAGCAGAAATTCATTTTCTCACAATTCTGGAGGCTACATACAAATTCAAGACCTGTCTGTTGGCAGGGCTGGTTTCATTCTGAGGCCACTCTCCTAGGTTTGTACCTGGAAGTCTTCTCTCTGTTCCTGTCTTCACACGGTCATACCTTGGTCTCTGTGTGTCTGTGTCCTAATCTCCTCTTCTTCTTAGGATGCCAATCATACTGGATTAGGACCCACCCAAGTCACCTCATTTAATCTCAAGCATCTCTTTAAAGGACCTATTGCCACAAAACACAGTCATGTTCTGGGGTACTGAAGGTGAGGACTTTAACATAAATTTTGGAGGCGGCTTCAATTCAGCCGGTAACACTGGGTAACTACTTTGCCTGAAGTTAAGGCCTGCCTCATGGATCAACTCTGCACACTCGTACTTTCCTCGGACTTGATCTTGAAATCTAAGCAATGTTGACAGGGCCCCTTTAAGCACACGATTCGATGTAATTGGAACTGGCAAATGCAGAGCCGGATGTTAACACAGACTCCAGCTTTTCTCAGTGCTGCATTTGACGGAGAGACCTAGCCTGGGGGGCCTTTACCAGGATGTCAAAAGGTAGGTACACAGTCCCTGACTTTACAAGCTGCAGTCTGTGTGGGCTGCTTTTGTACCACAAATGAATATACCTTGGAACGTTCTATGCCAGCATTTGCTATTCAGCGGCACACAGCACCAAACCATAAGCCGAGAGAGAGAGAGAGAGAGAGAGAGAGAGAGAGAGAGAGGACCCACTGTAGTCTCTACACCATCCTTACAAAACTAGAGTCATGCTCAGCTAAAGGATTGCATCCCCAGCACTGGACGGAAAGCTAGGCTGATGGCAGCAGCACATCATTCAAGGAGTTCTGACTCCAAGTGCAGATGTTCATTTCCACATGGAACAAAAGAATCATCATACTGTTCTGAAACTATTCAGAGTAGATTCCTCATGGAAAGAGCAACTGGAGTAATTTCCTGAAATCAAATAAATTTAGGTTTATAAGGTTGACACTCTGGAGGTGTTCTTCCCCTCCCTTAGTTTACTATTTCTCTAAGTGAGGTACTAGGCCACCTGTGTGGGACTCACATGGGGTTATTCATCAAAATGTAAATTTCTGTTCTGCCCTACCTTGTGCCGACTGAGTCAGAATCTCTAGGTGGACCTAGGAATCTTAACTTCTATTCTTGTCTCAGGTAATTCTTGTGCATACTAACATGTGTGAGCCACTGATTTAGTAACTACTGGAAGTGTAGGAGGGGCACCACCAGGTGAGTAGTTCTACCTGATCCACCAGACTTCCCATGGATGTGGCTCTCTAAGACTCTGAGAGACTCAGCCACGAGGCCAGTGCCTGGTAGGCAGGTGCCACTGACTCAGCTCCTGATTCACTCCAGAGATCTGCCCACAACTCCATTTTTCCTCTCCTCCCTTGGTTCTTTAAAGTCACACCTTGGATGATCCCTCATTTAAAAAAAAAAAAAGAAGCGCCTAAAAGTTGTTTAATTCTGATATTACTCAACATTGATGATGGTGTGGTTAGTAGAAGGGAACTCTCACACCCAACTGCTGGGAGTGTAAACTGGGATGATACTTTCCAGAAGGCATTTTGGTAATCTATAGTGAGAAACTATGAATTCTATTTCTAGAAGTGAACCACAAGGGAAAAACAAAAGATTCGATTGAAGATTTACATTCAGAATATTCATCAGAGCCTCATTTATAATGGTGAGACATGTTCAACAGACATGCAACTGGTCAAATTCAAAAAATTAAGATATTAGGAAGTCATCTAGGTTGTCACAAATTACCTAGCAGGTGGAAAAATACAGTTTATTAAGCTTTAAGAAAGGTTAACAGTCTATATATAATAATTTTAATTTTTGAAAAAATTATTTCTCTCTGAAGAGAAATGTACCTAGTCATTAAAAATGACCATTACCAGTCATGGGTTTCCACAGAGGAAAGGGCAAGAACCAGGAGGATGTCACGACCCAAATCTTCAGTAAAATCACATTAATCTGTTGCTCAGCCAGCTGGAGTGAATAGGAATTTGGATTTGGGGTGGAGGTCAAAGTATGCAATTAGAAACTAAAATTCTTGAGACAGTGGCTCTCAAACCTCAATGTGTAAAAGAAATCACCTGGGGGAATGGGTTAAAATGTAGATTTCTTGTCCCCACTTCTAGAAATTTATATTTATGAGATTGGCCTTAGTAGTCTTCATTTTAATAAGTTCCTGGATACCACCGACTCAGCTGCAGGTGGCCTGAAGGTAGTAGTTCCTGAGGGAAGCACAGTCAGAGAGAGAACCCCAGGGGATACCAAGGGAAACAAAGGGCTCTAGGAAGCTGGGGTGAGGGGCAAAGACAGGGGTGTCAAATTTCAAAATCTTTCTTTATACCTTTATTAGGACTGAACAGTACCGTCTGAAAGCCTTTTGTAGGCTAAATTTGAAGACATGGCTATTAATTTGAACATGAATTCCAATGGAAATTATACTTCAAGTTTTAAATAACTATCTTGTAAACTTTTGAAATGCAGTATGTTCCTATCTGCTATGTCCACCGAGCTGTAAGACTCTGAGCTGGAACATGGGCAACTACTCCAGCTCTGATGTAACTGACTCTATTTGGGAATCCTTCAATTTTCACATGACATTAGCTCATGTATTAAAATAAAATAGAAAGAGAAACCTGGTTTTGAGAAGAGAGGACAGGGGTCTGCTGTTAAATAGTGGATTACATTGCATCTCAAGCCCGAGGGTTCACATGTCAGTTTGAGCCTCTACTTCTTTTCATAAAGACATTTGGATTCTTGCCTTTTGAAAGAGGATAGTATGAGAAGTAGGGAATTTATCCATTTTGGTCGGCCTCTTTAGATTTAGTTTTGAATTTGGAATGGTCTCTTCAAATTTTATAAACTTCAAATTCAACAAACTTAAAGAATAAATTGAGTTGAACAAACCTCTTTTGACAGGCATGGAATAGAAAATAATAAAATTTGCTAACATTAAATATGGACAAGCAAATGTGTCATTGTACATTTACAACTTTGTGACAGTAATAAGTTATCTAGGCCGGGCACAGTGTCTCATGCCTGTAATCCCGGCACATTGGGAGGCCGAGGTGAGTGGATCACGAGGTCAGGATTTCGAGGCCAGCCTGGCCTACATGGCAAAACCCCGTCTCTACTAAAAATACAAAAATTAGCCAGGTGTGGTGGTGGGTGCCTGTAATCCCAGCTACTCAGGAGGCTGAGGCAGGAGAATCGCTTTAACCTGGGAGGCAGAGAGGTTGCAGTGAGCCGAGATCATGCCATTGCACTCCAGCCTGGGTGACAAGAGCAACAATCTGTCTCAAAAATAAATAAATAAACAAATAAATTATTTAAAGGAAAGTTCAGATGTGATTTGGAAGCAGGTTTGAAAACGTTGTCATTGAAGGTGAGTTGAGATGGCAATTATTTCCCAGTCTGTCTCTTGATTGGGTACAAATTGTTGGACAATTAAAGGGACTCTTTAGGTGCCATTTTCTCATTCTAGGCATTTTAGTTAATTTTCAAAATAAATTAGTATAAAAAACAAAATTAAAGGATCTAAGAGCTGGGCTGGATGATCACAATTTTAGCTACCGAAGACTGAGGGTGCTTGAATTAGATTAGTGACATTTCAAGTTTTTCTTTAATAACAAAACCTTTGGTTCAAACAGATCACTTTTGCTTAAGCAGAAATGGGGGCCCAGTGCCTTGCTTATCTGGCCCATCAGCCCTATGAAGACCCCAGATTAGTCATTTGCATCAGTTAGGACCTTCACTTGCAAACAATGGAATCTGACTTTGGCCAGTTTTCAAAATTGCTAGGAAAGCTGAAGAATTAAGCTTCAGAAAGGAAACCAGAATGAGAGAAGCTCCTGGGTTCAGAGACACGGGAACTAAAGGGCAGTCTCTTCAGGAATTGTCATCAGGACCAGACTTGGTGTTCCTTAGTGCTGATTGCCTTGCTTGGGTCACATGTCTATCCCGTGGTCTGGGGGGTGTGGGATGTTTTGATTGCTCATCTGATCCGGCAGGGGATGCTTAGCAGAAAAGGGGGATGTTAGGAGAATAAAAAAACGAGTGTCTGCTATAGTGCCTTTGAGGTCCCCTCCAAGCCCAGGATTCCATGGCTGTTCCATACTTCTACTGTTCCATCATTAAAGAATTCCCATTTGAGAACCAAAGTGATGCCTTGGCTCCAGAGAACTCGCTGCAGGCTCTGTTCTCATTTCAAGGTTTAAACTTGTAAAATAGCAGCATCAACACAGAAGACAAAAAAAAATTAAGGAGATAATGGCAGTGTCTTTTGTGGTTCTTTTTTTTTTATTCAGTATTTGTTAAGAGCCCAGAGTTTCAGTTAGATCACAATTAAATTATGTATGACGTCGATTAAATATCTTAATTTTCCTGAGCTTCTGTTTCCTCATCTGCAAAATCTGACCAAAAATACTTCATTGGCGGTTTTATTGGGTTGTTGTGTGGGAAATGCTTGTTTCAGTGCCTGGCCTTAATAAGTGGCAGTTATTACTATTTTTCTGTAAGGGAATTCCCACTCAAATGTTAGTCATGGAAATTTATATGGTCATATTTTAATGAGTTCATTTTCATTAATTCACTGAAGCTTGGAGGCATGGGAACAGGTATATATTCTTGGATTCTCAACAACCAAGCCCAGGAGACTAACAAAATGAATGGTGAAAATTCAGCAAAGCTACAGGTTTGTGCTCCGTGAACCCAAAGGCATATCACAGGGATGTGTCCAGGATTGTAATTAGTATATATATTTGACAGCAAAAGGGGCAGGATTATAGAAGGTGCATTACAAAGCTCACTCTGAAAATTTACCCCAGCTTTTTCTGAAAGGGTTTCCTCCCTGGTGACTTCCATATAATGGCATGAATACTATATTTCTGTAGAGTTTTGATTATATTCTGTCTATCCTCTGTCCTTTGGCAAACTGGAGCAGTTGCTATGACTCCCTGGTACATCATTGTGATGACTAAAGTAAAAATGAGTTTCAGGGAAAAATGTGTACTGGGAATTGTGAAACCACATGCTTCTACAAGAACACACTAAAGGAAGATTTTAAAACAAAGAGTGACTGAAGTCTGGGGAGAGAATTTTATTCACTTAGTTCATCACAAGCACTTTATTAAGAATGGGAAATGGGGAAAAGAGCTGTTTCTAATGCAGATTTACAAATTATCCTGGTGTTACCAGAATTATATCTGAGAGGGGGAGATTCCTGCCCCTTTGTCAACAGAACATCCTTCTTGTGGAGATTGTGAGTAGAAAAGTCTATCCTTCCCTACCAGAAACAAATGCTGGTATTCAGAAATTGAGTCAATCCTTCAGAAGTCTTCCATCTCATTATTTCTTAAACCAATGAACCAAAAGCATTTATTGACCACCTACCTACCTTTTTATTCATCACCATGCTGCCTGCCTGAGCTCTCAGAAGAGAAGAGTGATTCCAACACTTATGGATTGTATATTCTACATGGGGAGACAAGATGTAAACACACAAAATGTTAAGGCCAAGTAGAAATCCATTTGAAATGAAAACTCATTCCTGTGGCTCCCAGGCCCGTTAGAGCAGGATAACTGACAAAAATCCGTTGCTCAGCTGGAGGAGTTTTCAATCAGCAGGCTTTTCTGTACCTAATGGAACAGAGTCCAAATTTGTCAACAGACCACGTTTGAAAGAACAGGCAATTTGTTGAAGTCATTTCGGATGCAGGAAATCCTGTGTTTACTACCTAGGAAATACTACATAAAAATTTGGATTTTTTTTCTCCTTGTAATGCTCTTTTGAATTGAAATTTGGCAATAGAGCCACTGCTGATAGGAACATGGCTCAGGAAATGACAACACAGTGATAGAAGATCATACACAATAGACCTTGCTTCTTTGTTTTCACTCTGGTTCTCAAAGATAGTTGATAGACTTGAATCCATCAGGGAGTCCAGACACTCCCAGGTTCATTCTAAGCCCAGGTCTCTAGCACTAACGCTTCTGAGAGGCATTGCTGTCTCCCTGAAAATGTCTCAAGGACATAAAGAAATGTCTTGGGGTTGCTGGCAAGATGGCCGAACAGGAACAGCTCCGGTCTGCCGCTCCCAGCAAGATCAATGCAAAAGGTGGGTGATTTCTGCATTTCCAAGTGAGGTACCTGGCTCATCTCATTGGGACTGGTTAGACACTGGGTTCATCCCACAGAGGGTGACCCAAAGCAGGGTGCGGGGTGGTCATCTCACCCAGGAAGTGCAAAAGGTCGGAAAACTCCCTCCCCTAGCCAAGGGAAGCCATGAGGGACTGTGCCATGAAGAATGGTGCATTCTGGCTCAGATACTACACTTTGCCCATGGTCTTCACAACTCGCAGACCAGGAGATTCCCTCAACTGCCTACATCACCAGGGTCCCGGGTTTCGAGCACAAAACTGGGCAGCCATTTGGGCAGACACCGAGCTAGTTGCAGGAGTTTATTTTTTATTCCCCAGTGGTGCCTGGAACACGAGCGAGACAGAACCATTCACTCCTCTGGAAAGGGGGCTGAAGCCAAGGAGCCAAGTGGTCTAGCTCAGCAGGTCCCACCCTCATGGAGCCCAGCAAGCTAAGATCCACTGGCTTGAAATGCCCTAGAACTTAAAGTATAATTAAAAAAATAAAAATAAAAAATAAAAAAAGAAATTCTTGCTGTCAGCATAGCAGTCTGAAGTCGATCTGGGATGCTTGAGCTTGGTCGAGGGAGGGGCATCTGCCATTACTGAGGGGTGGAGGAATATTTACCAAGCAAATGGAAAGAAAAAAAATCAGGGGAGTTGCATTCCTAATCTCTGATAAAACAGACTTTAAACCAACAAAAATAAAAAAAGACAAAGAAGGGCATTACATAATGGTAAAGGGATCCATGCAACAAGAAGAGCTAACTATCCTACATATATATGCACCCAATACAGGAGCACCCAGATTCATAAAGTACGTTCCTAGAGACCTACAAAGAGATTTAGACTCCCACACAATAATAGTGGGAGACTTTAACACCGCACTGTCAATATTAGATCAACGAGACAGAAAATTAACAAGGATATTCAGGACTTGAACCCAGCTCTGGAACAAGTGGACCTAATAGTCATCTACAGAACTCTGCACCCCAAATCAACAGAATATACATTCCTCTCAGCATCACATCGCACTTATTCTAAAACTGACCACATAATTGAAAGTAAAATTTTCCACAGCAAATGCAAAAGAACAAAAATCATAACAAGCAGTCTCTCGGACCACAGTGCAATCAAATTAGAACTCAGGATTAAGAAACTCACTCAAAATTGAACAACTATATGGAAACTGAACAACCTGCTCCTGAATTACTACTGGGTAAATAATGAAATGAAGGCAGAATAAATAAGTTCTTTGAAACCAGTGAGAACAAAGACATAATGTACCAGAATCTTTGGGACACAGATAAAGCAGTGTTTAGAGGGAAATTTATAGCACTAAATGCCCATAGGAGAAAGCAGGAAAGATCTAAAATCAACACCCTAACATCACAATTAAAAGAACTACAGAAGCAAGAGCAAAGAAATTAAAAAACTAGCAGAAAACAGGAAATAACTAAGATCAGAGCAGAACTGAAGGAGACAGAGACACAAAAACCTTTCAAAAAAATCAATGAATCCAGGAACTGGGTTTTGAAAAGATAAGCAAAATAGACAGACTATTAGCCAGACTAATGAAGAAGAAAAGAGAGAAGAATCAAATAGACACAATAAAAAATGATAAAGGGTATATCACCACTGATCCCACAGAAATACAAACTACCATCAGGGAATACTATAAACACCTCTCTGCAAATAAACTAGGAAATCTAGAAGAAATGGATGAATTCCTGGACACATACACCCTCCCAAGACTAAACTAGGAAGAAGTTGAATCCCTGAATAGACTAATAACAATTTCTGAGATTGAGGCAATAATTAATAGCCTACCAACCAAAAAAAGCCCATGTCCAGATGGATGCACAGTCAAATTCTACCAGAGGTACAAAGAGGAGCTAGTACCATTCCTTCTGAAACTATTCTAAACAATAGAAAAAGAAGAACTCCTCCCTAACTCATTTTATGAGGCCAGCATCATCCTGATACCAAAACTTGGCAGAGACACAGAAAAAAAGAAAATTTCATGCCAGTATCCCTGATGAACATTGATGCAAAAATCCTCAATAAAATACTGGCAAATTGAATCCAGCAGCACATCAAAAAGTTTATCCAGGATTCCCATTCCAAGATGGCCAAAGAGGTCTGCAGCTCCCAGCGTGATCAACGCAGAAGATGGGTGATTTCTGCGTTTCCAACTGAGGTACCCGGTTCATCTCACTGGGACTGCTTGGACAGTGGGTGCAGCCCACAGAGGGCAAGTTGAAGCTGGGCAGGGCATCGCCTCACCCGGGAAGCACAAAGGATTGGGGGATTTCCCTTTCTTAGCCAAGGGAAGCTGTGACAGACTGTACCTGGAAAAACGGGACATTCCCGCCTAAATACTGTGCTTTTCCAATGGTTTTAACAAATGGCACACCAGGAGATTATATCCCACACCTGGCTCAGCGGGTCCCATGCCCATGGAGCCTTGCTCACTGTTAGTGCAGCAGTCTGAGATTGACCTGTGAGGCAGCAGCCTGGCAGGGGGAGGGACATCCACCACTGCTGAGGCTTGAGCAGGTAAACAAAGCAGCTGGGGAAGTTTGAACTGAGTGGAGCCCACTGCAGCTCACCAACACTGGCTGCCTCTGTAGACTCCACCTCTGGGGGCAGGGCATAGCAGAACAAAAGACAGCAGAAACACCTGCAGACTTAAACCTCCCTGTCTGTCAGTTCTGAAGAGAGGAGTGGTTCTCCCAGCACGGTGTTTGAGCTCTGAGAATGGACAGACTGCCTCCTCAAGTGGGTCCTGACCCCTGAGTAGCCTAACTTGGAGACAGCTCCCAGTAGGGGCCAACTGACACCTCATACAGGTGTGTGCTCTTCTGAGATGAAGCTTCCAGAAGGAGGATCAGGCAGCAATATTTGCTGTTTTGCAATCTTTGTTGTTCTGCAGCCTCCGCTGGTGATACCCAGGCAAACAGGGTCTGGAGTGGACCTCCAACAAACTCCAACAAACCTGCAGCTGAGGGACCTGACTGTTGGAAGGAAAACTAACAAACAGAAAAAAATAGCATCAACATCAACAAAAAGGACATCCACACCAAAACCCCATCCATAGGTCACCAAGGTCAAAGACCAAAGGTAGATAAAACCACAAAGATGGGGAGAAACCAGAGCAGAAAAGCTGAAAATTCTAAATATCAGAGTGCCTCTTCTCCTCCACAGGATCACAGCTCCTCGCAAGCAACGGAACAAAGCTGGACAGAGAATGACTTTGACAAGTTGACAGAGGTAGGCTTCAGAAGGTTGGTAATAACAAACTTCTCTGAGCTAAAGGAAGATGTTTGAACTCATTGCAAGGAAGCTAAAAACCTTGAAAATACGATTAGATGAATGGCTAACTAGAATAAACAGTGTAGAGAAGACTTTAAATGACCTGATGGAGCTGAAAACCATGGCATGAGAACTACGTGACGCATGCACAAACTTCAGTAGCCGATTTGATCCAGTGGAAGAAAGGGTATCAGTGATTGAAGATCAAATTAATGAAATAAAGTGAGAAGACAAGTTTAGAGAAAAAAGAGTAAAAAGAAATGAACAAAGCCTCCAAGAAATATGGGACTATGTGAAAAGACCAAATCTACTTTTAATTGGTGTGCTGAAAGTGATGGGGAGAATGGAACCAAGTTGGAAAACGCACTTCAGGATATTATCCAGGAGAACTTCCCCAACCTAGTGAGGTAGGCCAACATTCAAATTCAGGAAATATGCAGAATGCCACAAAGATATTCCTCAAGAAGAGTAACCCCAAGACACATAATTGTCAGATTCACCAAGGTTGAAATGAAGGAAAAAATGTTAAGGGCAGCCAGAGAGAAAGGTCAGGTTACCCACAAAGGGAAGCCCATCAGATTAACAGTGGATTAATCTTCTCAGCAGAAGCTCTATAAGCCAGAAAAGAGTGGGGGCCAATATTCAACATTCTTAAAGAAAATAATTTTCAACCCAGAATTTCATATCCAACCAAACTAAGTTTCATAAGTGAAAGAGAAATAATATCCTTTACAGACAAGCAAATGCTGAGAGATTTTGTTACCACCAGGCCTGCCTTACAAGAACTCCTGAAGGAAGCACTAAACATGGAAAGGAACAACCAGTACCAGCCACTGCAAAAACATGCAAATTGTAAAGACCATCGATGCTAGGAAGAAACTGCATCAACTAATACGTGAAATAACCAGCTAGCATCATAATGAGGGGATCAAATTCGCACATAAAAATATTAATCTTAAATGTAAATGGGATAAATGCCCCAATTAAAAGACACAGACTGGCAAATTGGATAAAGAGTCAAGACCCATCAGTGTGCCGTATTCAGGAGACCCATCTCACATGCAGAGACACACATAGGTTCAAAATAACGGGATGAAGGAAGATCTACCAAGCAAATGGAAAAAAAAAAAAAAAAAAAAGCAGAGGTTGCAATCCTAGTCTCTGATAAAACACACTTTAAACCAACAAAGATCAAAAGAGACAAAGAAGGCCATTACCTAGTGGTAAAGGGATCAACTGAACAAGCAGAGCTAACTATCCTAAATATATATGCACTCAATACAGGAGCACCCAGATTCATAAAGCAAGTCCTTAGAGACCGACAAAGAGACTGAGACTCCCACACAATAATAATGGGAGACTTTAACACCCCACTGTGAATATTAGACAGATCAACAAGACAGAAGGTTAACAAGGATATGCAGGACTTGAACTCAACTCTGCACAAAGTGGACCTAATAGACATCTACAGAACTCTCCACCCCAAATCAACAAAATATACATTCTTCTCAGCATCACATCACACTTATTCCAAAATTGACCACATAGTTGGAAATAAAGCACTCCTCAGCAAATGTAAAATAATAGAGATCACAACGAACTGTCTCTCAGACCACAGGGCAATCAAATTAGAATTCAGGATTAAAAAACTCACTCAAAATTGAACAACTACGTGGAAACTGAACAACCTGCTCCTGAATTACTACTGGGTACATAACAAAACGAAGGCAGAAATAAAGATGTTCTTTGAAACCAATGAGAACAAAGACATAATGTACCAGAATCTTTGGGACACATTTAAAGCAGTGTGTTCAGGGAAATTTATAGCACTAAATGCCCACAAGAGAAAGCGGGAGAGATCTAAAATCAACACCCTAACATTACAATTAAAAGAACTAGAGAAGCAAGAGCAAACACATTCAAAAGCTAGCAGAAGGCAAGAAATAACTAAGATCAGAGCAGAACTGAAGGAGATCCAGACAAAGAAAACCCTTCAAAAAATTAATGAATTCAGGAGCTGGTTTTGTGTAAAGATCGACAAAATTTATAGACTGCTGGGAAGACTAATAAAGAAGAAAAGAGAGAAGAATCACATAGACGCAATAAAAAATGATAAAGGGTATATCACCACCGATTCCACATGAATACAAACTACCATCAGAGAATACTATAAACACCTCTATGCAAATAAACTAGAGAATCTAGAATAAATGGATAAATTCCTGGACACATACAAACTCCCAAGATTAAGCCAGGAAGAAGTTGAATCTCTGAATAGACGAATAACTGGCTCTGAAATTGAGGCAATAATTAATAGCCTACCAACCAAGAAAAGTCCAGGACCAGACAGGTTCCCAGCCAAATTCTACCAGAGGTACAAAGAGGAGCTGGTACGATTCCTTCTGAAACTATTCCTATCAATAGAAAAAGAGGGAATCCTCCTTAACTCATTTTATGAGGCCAGCATCATCCTGATACCAAAGCCTGGCAGAGACACAACAAGAAAAGATAATTTTAGACCAATATCCCTGATGAACATCAATGCGAAAATCCTCAATAAAATACTGGCAAATTGAATCCAGCAGAACATCAAAAAGTTTATCCACCACGGTCAAGTTTGCTTCATCCCTGGGATGCAAGGCTGGTTCAACATGCGCAAATCAATAAACGTAATCCATCACATAAACAGAACCAACAAAAAAACCACATTATTATCTCAATAGATGCAGAAAAGGCCTTCAACAAAATTCAACAGCCCTTCATGCTAAAAACTCTCAATAAACTAGGTATTGATGGGACATATCTCAAAATAATAAGAGCTATTTATGAAAAACCCACAGCCAATATCATACTGACTGGCCAAAAACTGGAAGCATTCCCTTTGAAAACTGGCACAAGACAGGGATGCCCTCTCTCACCACTCCTATTCAACATAGTGTTGGATGTTCTGGCCAGGGCAATCAGGCAAGAGAAAGAAATAAGGGTATTCAGTTAGGAAAAGAGGAAGTCAAAATGTCCCTGTTTGCAGATGACATGATTGTATGTTTAGAAAACCCCATTGTCTCAGCCCCAAATCTCCTTAAGCTGATAAGCAACTTCAGCACAGTCTCAGGATACAAAATCAATTTGCAAAAATCAAAGCATTCTTATACACCAATAGCAGACAAACAGAGAGCCAAATCATGAGTGAACTCCCATTCACAATTCCTACAAAGAGAATAAAATACTTAGGAATCCAACTTACAAGAGATGTGAAGGATCTCTTCAAGGAGAACTACAAACTACTGCTGGATGAAATAAAGGAGGACACAAACAAATTGAAGAACATTCCATGCTCATGGATAGGAAGAATCAATATAGTAAAAATGGCCATACTACCCAAGGTAATTTATAGATTCAGTGCAATCCCCATCAAGCTACCAATGACTTTCTTCACAGAATTGGAAAAAACTACTTTAAAGTTCATATGGAACCAAAAAAAGAGCCCACATTGCCAAGACAATCTTAAGCCAAAATAACAAAGCTGGAGGCATCACGCTACCTGACTTCAAACTATACTACAAGGCTACAGTCACCAAAACAGCATGGTACTGGTACCAAAACGGAGATATAGACCAATGGAACAGAACAGAGGCCTCAGAAATAACACCACACATCTACAACCATCTGATCTTTGACAAACCTAACAAAAACAAGCAATGGGAAAATGATTCCCTATTTAATAAATGGTGCTGGGAAAACTGGCTAGCCATATGTAGAAAGCTGAAACTGGATCCCTTCCTTATACCTTATACAAAAATTAATTCAATATGGATTAAAGACTTAAATTTTAGACCTAAAACCATAAAAAACCTAGAAGAAAACATTGGCAATACCATTCAGGACATAGGCATGGGCAAGGACTTCATGACTAAAACACCAAAAGCAATGGCAACAAAAACCAAAATTGACAAATGGGATCTAATTAAACTAAAGAGCTTCTGCACAGCAAAAGAAACTACCATCAGAGTGAGGAGGCAACCTACAGAATGGACAAAAATTTTTGCAATCTACCCATCTGACAGAGGGCTAATATCCAGAATCTACAAAGAACTTAAATTTACAAGAAAAAAACAAACAACCCCATCAAAAAGTGGGCAAAGGATATGAACAGACACTTCTCAAAAGAAGACATTTATGCAGCCAAAAGACACATGAAAAACTGCTTGTCATCACTGGCCATCAGAGAAATGCAAATCAAAACCACAATGAGATACCACCTCACACCAGTTAGAATGGCGATCATTAAAAAGTCAGGAAACAACAGGTGCTAGAGAGGATGTGGAGAAATAGGAACACCTTTACACTTTTGGTGGGACTATAAACTAGTTCAACCATTGTGGAAGACAGTGCAGCGATTCCTCAAGGATCTAGAACTAGAAATACCGTTTGACCCAGCCATCCCATTACTGGGTATCTACCCAAAGGATTATAAATCATTGTACTATGAAGACACATGCACATGTATGTTTATTGCAGCGCTATTCACAATAGCAAAGACTTGGAACCAACCCAAATGCCCATCAATGATAGACTGGATGAAGAAAATGTGGCACATATACACCATAGAATACTAAGCAGCCATAAACAAGGATGAGTTCTGTCCTTTGTAGGTACATGGATGAGGCTGGAAACCATCATTCTGAGCAAAGTATCACAAGGACTGAAAACCAAACACTGCATGTTCTCACTCATAGGTGGGAATTGAACTATGAGAACACTTGGACACAGAGGGGAGAACATCACACACCATGGCCTGGTGTGGGGTGGGGGGCTGCGAGAAGGATAGCATTAAGAGATACACCTAATGTAAATGACAAGTTAATGGGTG
The DNA here is from genome assembly GCF_049350105.2 of Macaca mulatta. Lineage (NCBI taxonomy): Eukaryota > Metazoa > Chordata > Mammalia > Primates > Cercopithecidae > Macaca > Macaca mulatta. The sequence goes on along the minus strand of NC_133412.1, from coordinate 132,522,087 downwards.
CAGCAAACTAACATTGCACATGTATAATTATGCAATAAATCTGCACGTTGTGCACATGTACCCTAGAACTTAAAGTGTAATAATAATAAATAAAAAAGCTTACCCACCACGATCAAGTTGATTTCATCCCTGGGATGCAAGACTGGCTCAACATATGCAAACCAATAAACATAAGCCGTCACATAAACAGAACCAATGACAAAAACTACAAAATTATCTCAATAGATGCAGAAAAGGCTTTTGATAAAATTCAACACCCCTTCATGCTGAAAACTCTCAGTAAACTAGGTATTGATGGAATATATCTCAAAATGATAAGAGCTATTTTTGACAAATCCACAGCCAATATCATTTTGAATGGGCAAAAGCTGGAAGCATTCCCTTTGAAAATTGGCACAAGACAAGGATGCCCTCTCTCACCACTCCTATTCAACATAGTGGTGGAAGTTCTGGCCACAGCAATGAAGCAAGAGAAAGAAATAAAGCATATTCAAATAGGTAGAGAGGAAGTCAAATTGTCTCTGTTTGCAGATTACATGATTCTATATTTAGAAAACCCCATCATTTCAGCCCCAAATCTCCTTAAGCTGATTAGTAACTTCAGCAAAGTCTGAAGGGATGTGAAGAACCTCTTCAAGGAGAACTACAAACCACTGCTCAATGAAATAAAAGAGGACACAAATTGAAGAACATTTCATGCTCATGGATAGGAAGAATCAATACTGTGAAAATGCCCATACTGCCCAAAGTAATTTATAGATTCAATGCTATCCCCATCAAGCTACCAATGACTTTCTTCACAGAATTAGAAAAAAAACTACCTTAAATTTCATATGGAACCAAAAAAGAGCCCATATAGCCAAGACAATCCTAAGCAAAAAGAACAACGCTGGAAGCATCATGCTACCTGACTTCAAACTATATTACAAGGCTACAGTAACCAAAACAGCATGGTACTGGTACCAAAACAGAGATATAGACCAATGGAACAGAACAGAGGCCTCAGAAATAATGCCAGACATCTACAATCATCTGATTTTTGGCAAACCTGACAAAAACAAGCAATGGGGAAAGGACTCCCTATTTAATAAATGGTGTTGGGAAAACTGGCTAGCCATATGCAGAAAACTGAAACTGGAGCCCTTCCTTACACCTTATACAAAAATTAATTCAAGATGGATTAAAGTCTTAAACATAAAACATAAAACCATAAAAACCCTAGAAGTAAAACTAGGCAATATCATTCAGGGTATAGGCATGGGCAAAGACTTCATGAATAAAACATCAAAAGCAATGGCAACAAAAGCCAAAATTGACAAATTGGATGTAATTAAACTAAAGAGCTTCTGCACAGCAAAAGAAACTATCCTCAGAGTGAACAGGCAACCTGCAGAATGGAAGAAAATGTTTGCAATCTATCCATCTGACAAAGGGCTAATATCCATAATCTACAAGGAACTTAAACAAATTTACAAGAAAAAAACAAACAACTCAATCAAAAAGTGGGTGACAGATATGAACAGACACTTCTCAAAAGAAGACATTCATGTGGCCCACACACCTATGAAAAAAAAAAGCTCATCATCACTGGGGATTAGAGAAATGCAAATCAAAACCAATATGAGATACCATCTCATGCCAGTTGGAATGTCAATCATTGAAAAGTCAGGAAATAACAGATGCTATAGAGGATGTGGAGAAATAGTAATGCTTTTATACTGTTGGTGGTAGTGTAAATTAGTTCAACCATTGTGGAAGACAGTGTGGCGATTCCTAAAGGATCAAGAACCATAAATACCATTTGACCCAGCAATCCCATCACTGGGTATAGACCTAAAGGATTATAAATTATTCTACTATAAAAATACATGCACATGTATATTTATTGCAGCACTATTCACAATAGCAAAGACTTGGAACCAACCCAAAGGCCAGTGATAGACTGGATCAAGAAAATGTAGCACATATACACTATGGAATACTATGCAACCATAAAAAAGGATGAATTCATGTCCTTTGCAGGGACATGGATGAAGCTGGAAACCATCATTCTCAGCAAACTAACACAGGAACAGAAAACCAAACCACTGCATGTTCTCCCTCATGAGTGGGAGTTGAACAGTGAGAACACATGGACACAGGGAGGGGAACATCACACACTGGGGCATGTCGGGGTGTGGGGGGAAGAGGAGGGATAGCATTAGAAGAAATACCTAATGTAGATGACAAGTTGATGGGTGCAGCAAACCACTACGGCACATGTATGCCTATGTAATAAACCTGCACATTCCGTACATGTACTCCAGAACTTATATATATATATCCCAAAGTGCTAGGATTACAGGTGTGAGCCACTGTGCCCAGCTATAATGGTGGTTAAATAGCTTCCCTCAGTCAAAAGATGAGTGACTGTACCCAAAATCTGACTGACGTGGCCGGGCGCAGTGGCTCACGCCTATAGTCCCAGCACTTTGGGAGGCCAAGGCAGGCGGATCACGAGGTCAGGAGATCGAGACCATTCTGGCTAACACAGTGAAACCCCGTCTCTACTAAAAATACAAAAATGAGCCGGGTGTGGTGGTGGGTGCCTGTAGTCCTAGCTACTTGGGAGGCTGAGGCAGGAGAATGGCGTGAACGTGGGAGGCGGAGCTTGCAGTGAGCCGAGATTGTGCCACTGCACTTCAGCCTGGGCGACAGAGTGAGACTCCATCTCAAAAAAAAAAAAAAAAAAAAAAAAAAAAAATCTGACGTAACACAGCGTGATGATGATATGCAGTTATATATCTAAAGGAAAAAGACATCAACAGAAGACATTGATGGAGCATCTAGAGTGGTGAGTAAATGTTAAGCTTTATTAGAATGTATCCATCACTGTCCAAGGATCAAAGAACTTGGAATATTACAGTCCCATCAGCAAGGCTATTACTAGAGCGGGCAAGGGTTTCTTCTGCAAATTAATTTAACTGTGGGAGAGTCCTTTAGATTATTTATATTTGTTTTCTTTCATTTTATTTTATCATTTTCTAATTTTTCAGTTAAACTTTAGTTCATTTTTAGTCATTTCTCTTTTTAAGAAATGAAGGCATTGACAAACATACCTTTGTCTCAGTACAATTTTGGCTGTGTTCTATAGGTAGTGGCTATAGTTTTATACGTAGCAATCTTACACTCATTATTTTATAAATTGGAATTGCCAGATTCAGCAATTATGGCAATTCTCCTGTTAAATTAGAATTTCAGATAAACAACAGATAAATGTCTGGTGTAAGTATGTCCCAAATGTTGCATAAGACATACTTAGACTAAAAAATTACTCATTGTTTTTCTGAAATTTGAATTTAACTGGGTTCCTATATTTTATCTGGCAACCTTATGAAAAATAGATCTTAGATGTTGTTTTGGTTAACTTTTGACCCAATATTTTTGGAGAATTTTTTCCAATTGATTGTGATGTTTTTTGTTGAAACTTTTCTTATTAAATTATGTATTTTTGGTGTGTATATGTGGCTCAACTTTAGGAATTACCATGGGCGGCTAGTCTCCACTAGACAATGTCTGGAGACATTTTTGGTTGTCCTGACTTGAGAATGGAAGAATATTGATTGTACTAGCATCTAATTGGTAGAGGCCAGTGATGCTGCTAAACATATTAATGTACACTGTAATATGAAAGCCCCCACAACAAGGAATTATTTGACATAAAATATAATAGTTGCTGTTGAGAAACCCTGCCATAAACATTTGAAAATAGGGGTTTATCTTTTCAAATATATCTCTGTTTAAAATAGATCTATTAAATCCATCTCGTCAATTGTTTTATGCATATCTTCTCTATTTTTTTCATCTTTGACCTATCAAAGAAAAAGAATGACATACTGAAGTCATTCATTCAATTTAATAAACATATATTGAAATACCCCAGTATGTCAGACCTTATTCTGACTGGGAGTACTCAGTAAATGAAACAGACAAACATTTCTGAATTCATGGAGCTTATATTCTAGTGTGTGGGGTAGGATCAGGAAATGTAATAAACAAATTATAGGCAAAATATATGATGATAAGTGTTACACAGCAGAACAGAGCAGAAAATAGGGATGGACTCTGGGATGGGGACATGAATTGTAATTATAAATTGGGTCGTGGGAAAGTTATTACTGAGGTCACATTAGAGCAAAGACCTGGAGGAGATGACAGAGAAAGTGATGTGATATTTAAAAGTATGTTTCAGGCAAAGGAAACAAAAATGCCAAGCCTCTGATGTGGGTTGGTGCTTGGTATGTTCTAGGAAGAAGAGGAAGCCAGTGCGGCTGAAGAAAAGGGAGGAAGAGGGGAAGTGGTGGGGACAAAGGTCAGAGGGTTGATGGTGCTGCACTGGTGTTCAGATCATTTAGGGCGGAGGAGGCCATTGTGAGAACTGTGGCATTTGCTTCTATGTGAGATAAGAAGCCACTGGACAGTTCAGAGTAATATGGTTTTGTATACATTTTGAAAGCCTCACTTTGACTGTTGTGTTGACAATAGACCACTGGCAGGAGATGGGAGGGCAAGGCTGAAGCAGAGAGGCCAGTTAGGAGGCCACTGCAATAACCCAAAAGAGAGATGATGATACTTTAATAAGGGCAGTAACAGTGGAGACTGTGAGGACAGATCGAATTCTGGAGTGTAAGTAGAGCCACAGGAATTTGCTATAGGTGTGTGTCTGGGCTGTGTGAAGACAGAAAGAGTTAGTGATGACCTCAAGATTTTTGACCAAAGGAAGTAGAAAGATGGAGTTGCTATCATTCGAAATCTAGTAGACTAGAATAGGAGCAAGTTTAAGACAGATCAGTTTGATTTTGAATGTGTTGGGTTTGAGACATCCACTAGACTCTCTACTTCAGAAATTGAGTAGGAAGTTGGATATATAAATCCAGAGGCCTGGACTGGATATGCAAATATGTGAGTTGTGAGTATACGTATGAGATTTAAAACCTCCTACGTATCATTTTTTACTCTACTAATATGAAAACTTTAAATAAAAATATTTGAAACTCAGTTTTTCTGATTTCAAAATAAAAACAAAGCCAGGTGTGGTGGCTCATGTCTGTAATCCCAGAACCTTGGGAGGCTAAGGCAGGTGGATCACTTGAGCCCAGGAGTTCAAGATCAGCCAGGGCAACATGGCAAAACTCTATCTCTACAAAAAATGCAGAAATGAGCTGGGTGTGGTGACATGCACCTGTGGTCCCAGCTACAAAGGACGCTGAGACAGGAAGATGGCTTGAGCCTGAGTGGTTGAGGCTGCAGTGAACCATGATCCTGCCACTGCACTCCAGCACTGATGACAGAGCAAGACCCTGTCTCAAAAAAGAAAAAAAAATTAAAAAAATGACAACATATCCCCAAATTATGCCTTATAAAAAAATTAGGAAATTGTCTTGCATTTACTTCAAGATTTATTCCTTGAAAGTACCTGTATTTATCCATTTCAGAATTCTTAAATTTTATTAATGTTTTGGTTGTCCAGAATATATGGAGTATATGTTTAAGAAACTTAGGAGGAAAGGGGCCAGGCACTGTGTCTCACGTCTGTAATCCCAGCACTTTGGGAGGCTGAGGTGGGTGAATCACCTGAGGTCAAGTGTTCAAGACCAGCCTGGGCAACATGGTGAAACCCTGTCTCTACTAAAAATACAAAAATCAGCCGGGTGTGGTGGTATGTGCCTGTAATCCCAGCTACTTGGGAGGCCAAGGCAGGAGAATCGAGGGAGGCGGAGGTTGCAGTGAGCTCAGATTGCGCCACTGAACTCCAGCCTGGGCAATGGAGTTAGACTCGGTCTCAAAGAAAAAAAAAAAAGAAAGAAAGAAAAAGAAACTTAGGAGGAAAGGGCATATGAAGGATGCTAGGGTCTCCAAGGGGATCCCCAATAAGTAAAACCTCTCTTTCTCGCTTTCTCTTCTGGGTTTTGAAAAAATTGAAGACAGACAGATGGGAAATGTTATGGACTGATTTTTTTCCTCGCAAAATTCATATATGGAAGCCCTAAGAGCCATATAACTATATTTGAAGAGAGAGTCTTTTGGGAGATAATTAAGGTTAAATGAAGTCAAAAGGGTGGAGCCTAATCCAACAGGACGAGCGTCCTAATAAGAAGAGGAAGAGACACCGGGGTGTACGCTCTCTGTTTCCGCGCGCACAGAGAAAAGGCCAGGTGAAGGCAGCAAGAAGGTGGCAGCCTGCAAGCGAGGAAGACAGTCCGCACTGGAAACCACTCTGATACCTTGACCTTCAACTGCTAACGTCTAGAACTGTGAGGAAGTACATTTCTGTTGTTTAAGCTGCCTAGTGTGTGTTATTTTGTTAAGGCAGACAGCAGACTAATATAGAAGACTTTTTAAAAATTGTACTTTTATTTGGCTTTCTGGTTGGAGGATGTAGCTTAAAATGAGAACAACTAAGCCTGCTAGCTGTGCCCTAGAAAAAAGCAGCCCATCCAGTGCAAGGGATCAAGGGCTCACAGCAGGCCTCTTCATGAGGCAGAGCCCCTCTGGGCATCTTGTTCTCAAGAGAAAAATGGTCAGAATGAGATTAGAGTAACCTGTTGTTATTCTGAAATTTACCAATCCCTAGGGTAGAGTGAGTAAATGGGTAGGGAGAGGCCCAGAAGAAAACTCAGTCCTCATGGGAACTGGGAGAAGGGAAAGAATTCTCCCGCTAAAAACGTGTGTGCTTTCTGAGCTCTTGTGTGTGTGTGATAGAGGACAAAGTCAAAAGGGTTTGGCGCTTCCTGGTGGGCTCCAACTTCTTTTCTTCTTCCAAGGGGAAGGAAACTGGGGAGAGGGCTGGTGGGGTGTTTAAAATCCCTTTAGGGCATAGCAGTTTAGAGAACTTATTTATAAAGGGTTAGGTCCTGAGGAGTATAATACTCGTTCAAATGGTTGTTTATTAGGGCATAAATACTAAGCCATAAGGGCCCCTTAGAGTACACTTGTTTCCATCAATCATCATTCATCTTTCTGTTGTCAGCTAAGTCTCATCCTTCTTCCCCTTCTCTTCTCTCTCGCCCTCCCATCACTCATTCTTTCCCTGGGTTCCTCTCTCCCTCTCTCCCACTCCCCATCCTTCTCCTTTGGAGTCCATCTCCTGTAAATGTCTTGTTGTAATAAAAAAATCAAGAGGTAGTTTGGGGACTTTACTTTGCCACCCCCAAATCTTCTCAATTTCTATAAGCCACCCCAAGTATGACACGATTTAAGTACAACTAGCGTGCTTGCTCTTCGTTTATTCAGGTATCCATCCATTCATTCCACACACATGGGCTGAGGCACCCAAATGTACTGGGTACTTTTTCCAAATACTGAATATTCCAATAAACAAAATAGGTAAAAAAAACCCTGCCTTTGTGAATCTTATATTCTAGTATGGGATGGGAGGACAGATAATACACAAAGTATATAAATTAGATGTGTGTGTTAGAAAGCAAGTCCTATAGCAAAATAGAGCTGTATAAGTGAGATTGGGATTTTGGGGTCAGGGGAATTTTAACTAGGGTGCTCAGAGCAGGGTAGGCCTTACTGAGAAGGGGTCTTTTGAATAAAGACCTGATGGAAGCAAGAATGAGAATCCCATGGAAAATGAGGGGAAAAGCATTCTAGTCCGAGGGAGATGCGGTTCAAAGGCTCTGAGGTACACACCTACGAGAGAAATCAAGGAAGGCTAGGCTCAGTGGCTCACACCTGTAATTCCAGCACTTTGGGAGGCCAAGGTGGGCGGATCACTTGAGGTCAGGAGTTTAAGACCAGCCTGGCCAACATGGTGAAATCCTGTCTCTACTAAAATTACAAAATTTAGCTGGGCATATTGGGAGCCACCAGTAATCCCAGCTACTCCGTCTCAAAAAAAAAAAAAAGAAAAAGAAAAGAAAAGAAAGCAAGAAGGCCACATGGCTGGCATCAATGAGCAGAAATGACTCAGGGATGACTTGAGAGAGGCATGGAACAGGGGGTAGCTCACATAGGGTCTTGTTCATTGTAAAGCCTTTGGCTTTTACTCTGAAGTAAATGGGGACTATTGATTGATGAAATGGGAATCTTTGATTGCTATATCAGCACATAATAAAGATAAATCCTCTAAGACCAGTGACTTTCTCTCTTTTTTTTCTCTCTCTCTCTCCCTCCCCCTACCCCTTTCCCTCTTGCAACCTGATTGCCACCTCTAAGCCTTATTAAATAGATGTGATTAAGCCATCTCTGCTTGGGTTTGAGTCAGAGTCCCTGAGATGCTAGAATGGTCAAAACCATGTATGCTGGGAGTTTTTGGTATAATAAACATAATTCAATCTGGTTACTAAATTTGTTTTAAAGTTTACATTTGATACGAAAATGTTTCCTCCAAATATCTAGGTCTTGGTTTCTTTTTACTAATTTTACCTGTAACGGAGATATTTTCTTTTATTTACAAACTTAAATCTTTGACTCACTAATAGGAGGAATAATGGCCTTCTAAAGATAACCATGCCCTAATCCCTGGGACCTGTGAGTGTTATTTTATATGGCAAAAGGGGCTTTGCAGATGCGGTTAAGGTTATGACCTTGAGATGGGGAGATTTTTGTATAACAGATTATTTGAATGGATTTGCTCTGATGAGATGAGTCCTTAAAAGTGGAGAGCTTTTTTTACATGTAGTCAGAGAGAGAGATGACCATGGAAGAAGGGTCAGAGAGATGCAATGTGAGGAGGGCTCATGGCTCACATTGTGATTTATACTTCCTTTAAGCTGCTTAGTTATATTCTTTACCACTTCCAAAGCAGAATTTAATTCCATTATTTGGATTTTTAAACTTGTCACAAATTTTCTTCTTTTTACCAGCAGCTTTTATTTTTAGTTATCTTTCATCCAGATCCATTTTTATTCATCTGATTACCTGACATTTCATCTAATTTTATAGAGATCATGTTTACTTGAATTTCAGAAAGAATGCAACATAGAAGCCTCCTAAAATTTACATCTATTTCCTATGGCAGACCCTCTTCAAGAGATGGGCTTTCCCTTTGCATCTCAGTTATAATACTCCCACTAGTTTGTGGTACACAAAATATTTGTCTAGGTCCCAGTACTACGTTATGAGAATAGTATACCACAATGAAGGGAAATTTATAACAGGAATACAAAGATGGTTCAATGTTAGGAAATGTATTAACATAATTTACTGCATTAATAGGTTATGGAGAACAATCACATGTCTATTTTCATATATAGTAAAAAAGACTTTGACAAAAAATTTACACCTATCCTTGATAAGAACTCTTGGAAAATAGGAATGAATGGTTATTTCTTTAATATAATAATATGCATATTTCAATCCAAAATCTTATATGATAGGGTAATACTGAAAGCATTCACTAAGGCCAGGAACAAGGCAAGGATCCCACCTGTCTCCACTACTATTTAACATTGTTAAATAGCAATTAGACTAGGAAAAATTAGAGGCAAAAGAATAGGAAAAAAATTAAATGATTTGTACCATGTTGAGTAGCTGGGTTAAAAAAAATTGTATTTGCAGATGATACAATCATATACCTGGAAAACTCTAGAACTGGGGTCAGCAGACTATGACCTGCAGCCCAAATCTGGCCTACTTCTTGCTTTTGTAAGTAAAGTTATATTGGAACACAGTCATACCCAATCACTTATATATTGACTATGACTGCTTTTGTGCATAAATGACAGAGTGAATAATTGTGACAGAGACTCCTTAGCACTCAAAGCAAAATATGTTCTATCTAGTCTATTATATAAAAAGTTTGTCAACCCCAGCCTAGAAGAGAAATGACAAAATTAATTCAGATAATAACAAAACCCAGCAAGGTATCAGGATATAAAATTAACGTGCAAAAATCAAGCTCTCATATATTCAAATAATGACCAGGTAGGAGATATAATGAATGAGACAACTTTTATAATAGCAACAAAAATGATAACACACATAGGAATAAAGTTGACAAAGAATTTTCAAAACCTCTATGAAGAAAACTATATAAGACTTGTGAAAGACAGAAAAGAAGAACTGAACAATTGAAAAGATGTCTCTTATTCTTGGTTAGGATGTCTCACCATTATTTAGTCATAAGTTAACTTATAAATCTAATGAGATCTCAATACAAATGCTAGTAAGCTTTTTAATATAGGTAGACAAGTTGATTCTAAGGTCTATATGGAAAAGTAAACACATAAGGATAACTAGGAATACACTTAAGAGAGATGGTCACCAGATATTACAACATATTGCAAAATGTCTTTAAGTACAACAGTATGATACTGGAGCATAAACAGATCAATGGAATAGAACAGAAAATCCAGAAATAGATCCAACTATATATAAAAATCTAATATATGATAAAAGTGGTCTCTCAAATCACTGGAACAAAAATTATATTTTTAGTAAACAGTCTTTGTTGTATATTTTTCTGAAAAATATAAAATTAGGCACATCCCACAGGCCTTACTCAAGAATAAACTCCAGCCTGGGCACGGTGGCTCATGCTTGTAATCCCAGCACTTTGGGAGGTTGAGGCGAGCGGATCACTTGAAGTCAGGAGTTCAAGACCCGCCTGGCTAACAAGATGAAACCGTGTTTCTACTAAAAACAAAACAAAACAAAACAAAAAACTAGCTTGGCATGGTGGAAGGCATCTGTGATCTCAGTTACTAGGGAGGCTGAGGCAAGAGAATCGCTTTAATCCAGGAGGCAGAGGTTGCAGTAAGCAGAGATAGTGCCACTGCACTCCAGCCTGGATGACAGAGCAAGACTTCATCTCAATAAATAAATAAATAAACTCCAAATGAATTATATATATATATTTGAAAAACAGAACCATATAATAACTAGAAGAAAACCTGGGTGAATTCCTCTTTAACCTCAGTGTAAGAAACGGCTTTCTAAGTACAGCAAAAGAAAATGGTAAACTCTTTTTGAGGTGACAAAAAAAAAAAGATTGACAAACCTGACTACACAAAATCACCAAACTTTTATATGGGAAAAAACAACCTAAACAAAGTCAAAGGCAAATGAAAAGCTGAGAAAAAAGTCTTCACTATATATATTAAAGTAAAAAGGTCTAATATATTATTTATAAAGAACTCTTAAAAATTGAAAAAAATTACCAAAACTCCCGTAGAAAAGTAGGAAACAGGTACGAAGAGACACTTTTTAAATTAAGAGATGTTAAAAATGGTCCTTAAACATAAAAAGATACTTAATTTGCTTACTAAAAAAAGAATTGCAAATTAAAACTTCATTGAGATATGTCTTATCCATCAAATTGACAAAAATTCACAAGCTTAGCAAGGCTATGAGGAAAGCTTATACCTTGATATCAACACTATCAACACTTATACATTGATAGTGGGAATGCAAAATTGTACAATGGTACCTATGAGGAGAATGTAGCAATATTTAACAAGAGGACATGTGTACACACATCTACTCTTTGACTTAGTGATCCCACCTCTAGAAATTTATACTGGAAACATACCTCCATCTATAATAAATAGATATGCACAAGGTTGCTCATTACGAAGTTGTATGTAATTGGAAAATATTGAGGAATGATTGAATAGACTATGAAAATACTATGAAGTACTATGCAACCTTACAGAAGAATGAGGATGAAGATCTTTATGATTGAATGTGGGCTGATTTCCAGCAGATATTATAAAATATAAAAACGCACTGCAAAATAATATATGTAATATGCTACCTTTTGTGCAAAAGCAAAGGAAAGCTAAGAAAACATATATATTCATTTATATTAATATAAACATATACATACATACATACGTGTATTCATCGTTACACAAGAAACAGAGGAAGAAAAAAACCAGAAAATACTGAGGTTGGATACTTACAAGGCAGGATGGTAGAGTGGGGATGGGGATAATGGAGAGGAAGAAAGACAAGAAAGAATGACAGTTCTTTGAGTATACCTTTTCATACAGTTTTGACTTTGAAAGTACAATCATGTGCTGCTTAATGACATTTCAATCAATGCATATACAATGGTGGTCTCATAAGTTTATAATGAAGCTGAAAAACTGCTGTTACCTAGTGATGTTATAGCTGTTGTAACATAGTAGTGCAGTTACTTTATTTTTTATAAATGTAATCTAGGCTAGATATACAGCCTAGGCTAGATATACAAACTCTACAGTAGTGTACAGTAGTGTCTTAGGCCTTCACATTCACTCACCACTTACTCACTGGCTTGCCCAGAGCAATTTCCTGTCCTGCAAGCTCAATTCATGGTCTCACTCTGTTTCCCAGGCTGGTCTGGAACCCTCGGCCTCAAGCAATTTTCCTGCCTCAGCCCCACAAAGCACTGAGATTATAGATATGAGCCACTGTGCTGGCCCCAATTATCTTGTATAGTATTTTTTTACTGTACCTTTTCTATGTTTAGATACACAAATACTTACCATCGTGTTACAGTTGCTGACAATACTCAATATGGTAACATGCTGTACAGGTTTATAGGCTAGGAACAATAGATTATGTCATATAGCCTAGGTGTATGGTAGATTACATCACCTAGGTGTGTGTAAGTGTGTGCTATGGTGTTTGCACAATGATGAAATCACTTAAAGACCCATTTCTCAGAATGTATCTCTGTCATTAAGGGATGCATGACTGTATGTTACTAGCCTACATATTAAAAAAAATCAAATCAATCAATAAGAATGGGAGGAGGTGGAACAATATGGACAAATAGAAGCCTCCACCAATGTCCTCCCCACAGGGACACCAAATTGAACGACTATCCACACAGAAAAGCATCTTCATAAGAACCAAAACCAAACAACAACAACAACAAAAAGAACCAAAACCCAGGTGAGCGATCATGGTACCTGATTCTAATTTCATATCACTGAAAGAGGCACTGAAAAGGGTAGGAAAGACAGCCGTGAATTGCTAATGCCATCTCTCCCCCATCCCTTGGCAGCATTTGCATGGTGCAGAGAGAGAATCTGTGCACCAGGGGAGAAAGAGTGCAGTGGTTGTGGAACATTGTATTTCAACTTAGTGCTGCGCTGTCTCAGCAGAAAGCAACACAAGGCAGAACTCAGCTGGCACCCATGGAGGAAGCATTTAGACCACCGCTAGCCAGAGGGGAATCTCCCATCCCAATGGTCGGAACCTGAGTTCCAGCAAGCCTCACCACTGTGGGCTAAAGTGCTCTGGGATCCTAAATAAACTTGAAAGGCAATGTAGGCCACAAGGACTGCAATTCCTGGTTAAGTGTCGGTGCTGTGCTGGGCCTGGAGCCAGTGGACTTGGAGGGCACATGAACTAGTAAGACAACAGAGGAGGCACCAAGAGGGTGCTTGCTCCACCCCTTCCCCAACTGCAGGCAGTGCAGCTCACAGCTCCGAGAGAGAGACTCCTTCCTTCTGCTTGAGGAGAAGAGAGGGAAGAGTAAAAAAGGACTTTGTCTTGCAACTTGGGTATCACCTCAGCCACAGTAGGATAGAGCACTAGGTAGAGTCCTGAGGCCCCCATTCCAGGCCCTAGCTGCCAGGTGACATTTCTAGACACACTTGGGCTGAAAGGGAACCTGCTACCTTGAAGGGAAGGACCCAGGCCTGGCAGGATTATCTGCTTACTAAGGAGGCCTTGGGCTCTGAATAATCGGCACTGGTACCCAGGCGGTACTTGCTGTGGACCTTGGGCAAGATTCAGAGAGGTACTGGCTTCAGGTGTGACACTGTACATTCCCAGCTATGGTGACTTCGAGGAGGGACTCCTTCTGTGAAGAAAAGGAGAGGTAAGAGTAAAGGAGAATCTGTCTTGCAGCATAGGTACCAGCTGGGCCACAGCTGGACAGAGTATCAGGTGGGCTCTTGGGGTACCCAATTCCAGGCCTTAGTTCCTGGACAGCAATTCTAGACCTGCCCTGGGCAAAAGGGAAACTCACTGTCCTGAAGGGAGAGTCCTTGGCCTTGTAGCATTTATCACAAGCTGGCTAAAGAGCTCTTGGACCTTGAATGAACATTGGTGGTAGCTAGGCAGTACTTGCCATGGGCCTGGAATAGTACTGGCCACAGGGAGAGACTCCTCTGCTTATGAAAGAAGAGTAAGGACTTCCTCTTCTGGCTTGGGTGCCAACTCAGCCATAGTAGAATAGAGCACCAGATAGATTCCCAAGTTTCCCAACTTCAGGCTCTGGCTCTGGGATGGCATCTCTGGATCCACCTGGGAGCAGGGGAAACTGACTGCACAAAAAGGAAGGACACAAGCCTGGCTGGCTTCATCATCTGCTGATTGTAGAGCCTTAGGGCCTTGAATGAACATAGGTGATGACCAGGTAGTGGTTACTATAAGCCTTGGGTGAGACATGCTGGCTGCAGGTCTGACTCAGCACAGTCCCAGTGGTGGTGGACCACAGAGGTGCTTGTGTCATTCCTCCCCCAGTTCCAGGCAGCTCAGCACACACACACACACACACACACACACAGAGAGAGAGAGAGAGAGAGACTCCATTTGTTGTTTGGGAGAATAGAAGGAAAGAGAGCAAGAGTCTCTGCCTGGTAATCCAGAGAATTCTTCCAGACCTTATCCAAGACCATCAAGGTGGTGCCTCTACAAATCTATAAGAGCCACAGCATTACTGGGCTTGGGGTGCCCCCTGAGGCATATATGGATACAGTGCCCCCTGAGGGGCACTTATATTACACTTAGACTTAGATCACAACACTCACTTCCCTTTGAATAATTGGAAAGCCTTTCCAAGAAGGACAGGAACAAAAAAGCCCAGACTGTGAAGAGTACAAAAAATGCCTAACTCTCCAATGTCCAGACACTGATGAACATGCACAGCCATCAAGACCATCCAGGAAAACATGACCTCACTTAACAAACTAAATAAGGCACCAGTGACCAAACCTGAAGAGACAGAGAAGTATAACCTTTCAGACAGAGAATTCAAAGGGACTGTTTTAAGGAAGCTCAATGAAATTTATGATAACACAGGGAAGGAGTTCAGAATCCTATCAGAAAAGTTTGACATTGAAAATAATTTAAAAGAATCAGGCAGAAATTCTAAAATTGAAAAATGCAATTGACATCCTGAAGAATGTATAAGTGTCTCTTAATAGCAGAATTGATCAAATAGAAGAGAGAATTACTGAGCTTGAAGATAGGCTATTTGAAAATATGCAGTCAGATGAGACAAAAGAAAAAATAAAAAGGAATGAAGCATTCCTACAAGGTATAGAACGTAGCCTCAAATGGGCAAACCGAAGAGTTATTGGCCTTGAAGAGCAGGTAGAGAGAGAGATAGGGGTGGAAAGTTTATTCAAAGGGATAATAACAGAGAATTTCTCAAATCTAGAGACAAATATCAATATTCAAGCAAAGAAGGTTATAGAACATCAAGCAGAATTAACCTGAATAAGACTACCTCAAGACATTTAATAATCAAACTCCCAAAAAGCCAACAATAAAGAAAGAATCTTATAAGCAGAAAGATGAAAGAAACACATAACATATAATGGAGCTCCAATATGTTTGGCAGCAGACTGTTCAGTAGAGACCTTATAGGCCAAGATAGGATAGTAGCATGACCTATTTAAAGTGCTGGAAAAGAAACCCTTTAATCCTAGAATAGTATATCCAGCAAAAATATCCTTCAAACATAAAGGAGAATAAAGACTTTCCCAGACATACAAAAGACTTGTCCTACAAAAATGCTAAATGGAGTTCTGCAATCTGAAAGAAAAGGACATTGATGAGCAATAAGAAATCATCTGAAGGTACAAAACTCACTGGTATTAGTATATACCAGTACACAGAATATTATAACACTGTAATTGTGGCGGGCAAATTACCCTTATCTTGAGTAGAGGGACTAAAAGATGAATGAATAAAAAATAATAATTACAACAACTTTTCAAGACATAGGCATGCAAATAGAAACAACAAAAAGTTAAAAAGCAGGGGTACAAAGTTAAAGTGTAGAGTTTTTATTAGTTTTCTCTTTGCTTGTTTATTTCTTTATGCAATCAGTATTACATTGTCATCAGTTTAAAATAATAGGTTATATTATTTGCAAGCCTCATGGTACTCTCAAATAAAAAAAAAATACAATAGATACACAAAAAATAAAAAGCAAAAAATTAAAACATACCATCAGAGATAATCACCTTCACTAAAAGGAAGATAAGAGAGGAAAGTAGAAAAAGAAGACTGCAAAACAACCAGAAAACAAATAACAAAAAGGAAGGAGCAAGTCGTTACTTATCAATAATAACATTGAATGTAAATGGACTAAATTCTCCAATAAAAAGACAGAGTGACTGAATGAAAAGAAAGAAACAAAACAAAACAAGACCCACCAACTTGTTGCCTACAAGAAGCACACTTTACCTATAAAGACACACATAGACTGAAAATGAAGGAAGGGAAAAAGATATTCCATGCAAATAGAACCAGCAGTAGCAGCTATACTTATATCAGACAAAATAGATTTTAAGACAAAAACTATAAAAAGAGACAAAGAAAGTTATAATCACAATGAGGTCAATTCAGCAAGAGGATATAACAATTTTAAATATATATATGCACCCAACACTGAAGTACCCAGATATATAAAGCAAATATTACTAGAATTAAAGGGAGAGAGAGAGACCCCAATACAATAATAGCTGGAGGCCGGGTATGGTGGCTTATGCCTATAATCCCAGCATTTTGGGATGCCAAGGTGGGCGGATCACTTGAGGCCAGAAGTTTGAGACCAGCTTGGCCAACATGGCAAAACCTGGGTCTACCAAAAATGCAAAAATTAGCCAAGCGTGGTGGTGCGCACCTGTAGTCCCAGCTACTGAGGAGGCTGAGGTATAAGAATGCTTGAACCCGGGAGGCAGAAGTTGCAGTGAGTTGAGATTACACTACTGCACTCCAGCCTGAGCAACAGAGCAAGACTTCATCTCAAAATAATAATAATAATAATAGCTGGAGAGTTCAACTCCTCACTTTCATCATTGGACAGATCATCCATACAGAAAATCAGCAAAGAATCATTGAATTTAATCTGCACTGTAGATCAAATGAACCTAATAGATATTTACAGAACATTTCATTCAATGGCTCTAGAATACACATTCCTCTCCTCAAAGCATGTATCATTCTGAAGGACAGACAATATGTTAGGCCACAAAACACATCTTACAGTTTTTAAATTTAAATTATATCAAATGTCTTATCTGACCACAATGGAATAAAACTAGAAATCAGTAACAGGAGAAACTTTGGAAACTATGCAAACACATGGAAATTAAACAATATGTTCCCAAATGACCAGTGGGTTAATGAAGAAATTAAGAAGGAAATTTAAACATTTATTGAAACAAATGATAATAGAAACACAACACACCAAAACCAATGGGATGCAATGAAAGCAGTACTAAGAGGAAAGTTTTTAGCAATAAGCACCTACATCCAAAAAGTAGAAAAACTTCAAATAAACAACCTAACAGTGCATCTTAAAGAACTAGAAAAGCAAGAGGAAACCAAACTTAATCTTAGTAGAAGGAAAGACATAATAAAATCTAGAACAGAAATAAATAAAATTGAAGTGAAGAAAAGAATACAAAAGGTCAATGAGACCAAAAAAAATGGTGTTTTGAAAAGATAAACAAAATTCACAAATCGTTTGTGAGACTAAGAAAAAGGGAGAAGACCCAAGTAAGTAAAATCAGAGATGACAAAGGAGACATTAAAACTGATGCTGCAGAAATTCAAAGGACCATTGAGTTTAGAGGCTACTCTGAGCAACTATATGCCAATAAATTGGAAAACCTAGAAGAAAATGGGTAAGTTTCTAGACACATGCAACTTATCAAGATGAAGAAATACAAAACATAAACAGACCAATAACAAGTAAGGAGATTGAAGTCATAATAAAAAGTCTCCCAGAAAGGCAAAGTCCAGGACCTGATGCTTCACTGCTGAATTTTACCAAACATTTAAAGAATAATTAATACCAATTCTAGTCAAACTATTCTGAAAAATAGAGGAGGTGAGATATTTCCAAACTTAGTATTACCCTGACACCAAAACCAAACAAAGACACACGAAAGAGAGAAAGAAAGAAAAGATAGAAAGAAAGAAAGAAAGAAAGAAAGAAAGAAAGAAAGAAAGAAAGAAAGAAAGAAAGAAAGAAAGAAAGAAAAAAAGCAAGCAAGCGCAAGAGAGAGAGAGAAAAGGAAGGAAGGAAGGAAGGAAGGAAAGAAAGAAGACAGGAAGGAAAAAGGACCAGGCATGATGGCTCATGCCTGTAATCCCACACTTTGGGAGGCCGAGGCAGGTGGATCACCTGAGGTCAGGAGTTCGAGACCAACCTGGCTAACATGGCGAAATGCTGTCTCTACTAAAAATACAAAAATTAGCTGGGTGTGGTGGTGCACACCTATAATGCTAGTTACTTGGGAGAATCGCTTAAAATCGGGAATTGGTTGTGCCACTGGTCTAGCCTGGGTTACAGAGTGAGATTCCGTCTCAAACAAACAAACAAAACCATATGATCATTTCAACTGATGCTGAAAAAGAATTTGATAAAATTCAACATCCCTTCATTGTAAAAGCCCTCAGAAAAGCGGGTACAGAAAGAATACACCTCAACATAATAAAAGCCATATATGACAGACCCACAGATAGTATCATATAGAACAGGGAAACATTGAAACCCTTTTCTCTAAGATCTGGAACATGACAAGAATGTCCACTTTAACCATTGGTATTCAGCATAGTATTGGAAGTTCTAGCTAGAGCAATCCAATGACAACAAAAAGAAATAAAGGGCATCCAAATTGGAAAGGAAGAAGTCAAATCATCCTTTTTGCAGGTTATATGACCTTATATTTGGAAAAACCTAAAGATACAATCAAAAGACTATTAGAACTGACAGACCCAGTAAAGTTGCAGGATATAAATCAACATACAAAATCACTAGTGTTTACATATGCTAACAGCAAACAATCTGAAAAGATATCAAGAAAATAATCCCATTTACAATAGCTACAAATACAGTTAACCAAATAAAGATCTCTACAGTGAAAACTGTAAAACATTGATGAAGAAATTGAAGAGTGCACACACAAACACAAAAGGAAAGATATTCCATGTTCATGAATTGGAAGAATCATATTGTTAAAATATCCAAACTACCCTAAGTAATCTACAGACTCAATGCAATTCCTTTCAAAATACCAATGGCATTCCTCACAGAAATGGAAAAAATAATCCTAAAATTTATATGGAACCACAGAAGACCCAGAATAGCCAAAGCTATCTTGAATAAAAAGAAAAAAACTGGAGGAATCACTTTCCCTGACTTCAAATTATACTACAGAGCTCAGGTAACCAAAACAGCATGGTACTGACATAAACACAGACACGTAAAAACAGAACAGAATAGAGACTCCAGAAACAAATACATACATCTACATTGAACACATTTTCATCAAAGATACCAAGAACATATATTAGGGAAAGGACCATCTTGTCAATCAGCGGTGCTGGGAAAACTGGATATTCATATGCAGAAGAATAAAACTAGACTCTTATCTCTTGTCATATACACAAATCAAATCAAAATTGATTAAATACTTAAATCTAAGACCTCAAACTATGAAACTACTAAAATAAAACATTGGGAAAACTTTCCAGCATATTGGTCTGAGTAAAGATTTCTTGAGTAATACCCCACAAGCACAGGCAAGCAAAGCAAAAATGGACAAATAGGATCAATCACATCAAGTTAAAAAGCTTCTGCACAGCAAAGGAAATAATCAACAAAATGAAGTAACAACCCACAGAATGGGAGAAAATATTTGCAAACTATCCATCTGACAAGGGATTTATAAACAAAATATATAAGAAGCTCAGACAACTCCATAGGGAAAAATCGAATAATCTGATTAAAACATGGGCAAAAGATCTGAATAGACATTTCTCAAAAGAAGGCATACAAATGGCAAACAGGTATATGGAAAAGTGCTGAACATCATTGATCATAAGAAAAATGCAAATCAGAACTCCAAAGAGACATCATCTCGCCCCAGTTAAAATGGCTTACATCCAAAAGACATGCAATAATGAATGCTGGTGAGAATTTGGAGAGAAGGGAACCCTCATATACTGTCGGTGGGAATGAAAATTAGCACAGTCACTATGGTAAACAGTATAGAGCTTCCTCAAAAAACCAAAAATTGAACCACTATATGATCCAGCAATCCCACTGCAAGATATATACCCAAGAGGAGGGAAATCAATATATCAAAGAGATATCTGCACTTCCATGTTTATTGCAGCATTATTCACAATAGCCAAGACTTGGAGTCAACCTAAGTATCCATCAATAAATTGATGGATAAAGAAAATGTGGGGGCCAGGCACGGTGGCTCACACCCATAATCCCAGCACTTTGGGAGGCTGAGGCTAGTGGATCACGAGGTCAGGAGTTCGAGACCAGCCTGGCCAAGATGGTGAAACCCCGTTTCTACTAAAAATATAAAAATAAGCCAGGCACGGTGGTGGGCACCTGTAACCAGCTACCTGGGAGGCTGAGGCAGGAGAATCGCTTGAACCCGGGAGGTGGAGGTTGCAGTAAGCTGAGATTGTGCCACTGCACTCTAGCCTGGGTGACAGAGCAAGACTCCATCTCAAAAATAAATAAATAAATAAAATTTGGTACATATACACATTGGAGTACTATTCAGCCATAAAATGGCCATGTCATTTGCAATGACATGGATGAACTGGAGGTCATTATGTTAAGTAAAACAAGGTAGCCATATTTTGGAGATAGAAAGTAGTATGCTGGTCACCAGAGGTTGGGGAGGGTAGTCTGAGGGGAGGAGAGTGGGGATGGTTAATGGATACAAAAATATAATTAGATAGAATGAATAAGATCTAGTATTTGATAGCACAACAGGGTGATTACCATCAACAATAATTTAATTGTACATTTAAAAATAATTAAAAGCATAATTGGATTGTTTGTAACTCAAAGGAAGGGTACATGCTTCAGTTGATGGATACCTCATTTACCCTGATGTGATTATTATGTATTGTATGCCTGTATCAGAATATCTCAAGTACCCCATAAATATATACACCTACCATATGCCGGCAAAAATTAAAAATTAAAAAAATCAGTAAGAATTAGGAGGCACAAACTGACTAAATCTGAAAGAAAATGGAAGCAAATTAATCTAAGGGCATTTTTTATGGTTACTATAACCATACTGAAGAAGGAGGACAAAGAAGAAAGAACAAATCCAAGTAACTTATGAACAGTTTTTAATTATATAATCCTTGTTCTGGACCAGAGTGGGATGTGGGGAGGGGATGTAGAAGGGGGAAGAAGTACGAACAAATCCTGAACTTTTTTTAGTAGGTTAGTTTTTAGTAGTGTTACACAAGAAACGATTTTGAAACTCTTTTAGATTAATATAGAACTGAGCAAATGAGTACATGTGTCGATGTGTTGGGAGTTAGGATTCTCGCTGTGAAAGAAGGAACATACAAATATGGAATGGGGTAAGGCAAGGAAGAATGCTGTAGGGATGGGGTAGAATTTGAGGTATCGATGTGAACTCATCATTCCTAAAACATGTATGTATGTGTATGTGCATGTATATATGTATGTGTTTATATTTGTATGTATGTTATGTGTATATCTACATATATAGATTTTCTCCCTCTGTGGAAAATGTTAGAAGCAAAGTTAATCTTGATCTTTAATACCATTTTCCACTAAAAGGCATCAGAGTTCCTTGGAGAAGTGGCTGACTCCACTACCCTGTGGCAGGGTAGGTATAAGATAAACCTGGAACCTTTTGCTATGCCAGACAGTGAGAAAATGCTTTTCTAAAGATGGGGGCTTATTATGAAGACACAGGAGAAAGCTTGAGAGGGCTCTGCCTGGTAAAATCTGGAACCATTTGAGCATAAAATAATTAAGAACATGAATGAATTATAAACTCCTGGGGGAGAAATTCATGAGCTGAGGAATTCATGAGCCCATACTCATAATAGGTAAATTAATTAATAGACGAGGTGAGCAGGTACTCGCTTACTGTAGAATGCCAAGGACCACTCGGTAATTGTGGAGAGAGTG
The DNA here is from genome assembly GCF_049350105.2 of Macaca mulatta. Classification (NCBI taxonomy): domain Eukaryota; kingdom Metazoa; phylum Chordata; class Mammalia; order Primates; family Cercopithecidae; genus Macaca; species Macaca mulatta. The sequence goes on along the minus strand of NC_133412.1, from coordinate 132,499,928 downwards.
TTGGAGCTGAACAATCATCATTTGCAGCCATCATAGTAAAGACTGGTTTGGACAAGAATCATCAGTGGATGCTAAATCTAGGAGAAATTTTAGATGAGGAGCAGACCACGTGTTAATTGTAAGAGAGGGAAAAAAAAATCATGTAAATCTACACAAAAGAATTGGGCAACACCTTGTCTGAGTGATCAAAATTTATGTCACCTATGGGAGACAGATGAAAATTGTGTGTCCCAAGATAGGACACCCTGATACCACCTCTGCTGTATTCCAGCTGAGAATGCATAACTTCAAACTAATAAAAAGAAGCATCAGACAAGCACTAAACAAGGAAAATTAGAGTTTAAAAAAAGATGGCAGGGAGGACTTGTATTCCTTGGCTCATTGGCCCCTTTGCATCTTCAAAGACAGCACTCACATTACTCTCACCTCTGTTTCCATCCTCACGTCTCCTTCTCTCCCTCTGACTCTCCTGTCTCTTTCTCATAAGGCTCCTTGCGATTACACTGGGCCCACCTGGATAATCCAGGATAATTAATCTTCCTTTCTCAAAATCCTGAACTTTGTCACATCTGTAAAGTCCTCTTTGCCATAAGGTAATATATTCACAGGTTCTGGGGATTAGGACATGAACATTTTTGGGGGGCCATTATTCTGCCTACCATTGGACTATAATTCAAAAATGTCAATATCATGAAAGACAGAGAAAGCCTAGAGAGCATGAGAGGCTACAGAAATATGACAACTAAATGCAATATCTGATTTTGATTAGATCTTTTTCTGGAGCAGGGGAAACACTATAAAGAATATGCATTATTATATCAATTGACATAATTGGAACATGGATGGTATGATTAGATAAATGTATCAATATAAATTTACGAAGTTGATACATATACTGAAGTTGTGTAAGAGCATATCTTTATTCTTAGGAAGTGTACATTGGCGTATTTAGGAATTAAGAGCCGTGATGTATGTAACTTACTCTCAAATGGTTCCAAAAAAAATTACGTGTACACGTACACACAAAGGAAGAGCAAGAGAACAAATGATGAAGTAAATGAATACGAGTTTAAAAATCAGTTTTATCTATAGAACAAAAAAGTGTATCTGGGAAAGTAAAAGGTGTTTGTTGTGCTGTTTTTATTTTTGAAACTTTTTGTGAGTTTGAAATTGTTTACAAATTAAAAGGTTTTTTTTTTTTTAATTGTGTATTCAAACTTCTACATAGCCCTGAACTTTGGACAACATCCCTGATGTGATAGATGGTCACCCCGTATTGGGTATCCAGTCTAGAGATGTGGACGTCTCTAAGGAAAGGGTACTCAGTATCTTATTAGGCAGCCTGTTCAATCGCTGATTAATTTTAGGAGTTTGAAATTTCTCTACGGGTTTAAAAAATGAAATCCATTGGTTGGTGACTTTTACCCATTGATTCTCACCCTGGCTTCTGGTGAAATACAGAATACGTTTTCTTTCTTTTCAAATATTTGAGAAGAGCTGCTATATGTTTGTAATAATTTATTTTGCAGGCTAAAAGTTTCTTGTCAGTGGCTTCTTCTGAGTCTGTCTATAAGCCTCCTCACCAGGATGCACTTTCATTTGTCAGCGCTGCTCTTAGAACACGGTATCCATGAGAACACAGCACTCCAGCTGTGTTCACACCAGTGAGGACAGCCGTGGGCCCATCCATTTAGTTTGATTTGTTCCTCTGCTTCCAACCACTCTTCCTAGGTCACCACAACGGCCTCTACAGGGTAAAGCCATATTAATGTTATACATTGATTTTATGACAAAATCAATGCATTGTGGTTTTAGTGCAGCCCAGATGAGTCCCCGAGGATCAGCGTTACCACAGCTACCTAGTAAAAGGAAACCCTGGAATGAGCCTCATTACTGTTGTAATGTAATGTGCTCTAAGCAATTGCCCTTCCACCTTTCCCCTTCCCAAACAGCCAGGGCAAGAAGCCCGAGTTCTTGGCTGTAGCTGATAAACAGTGTGATGAGAACAGTTTGTTTAATTCTTGTTAATGAGTTGGCTGCAGTAAATTCCCAGCAACTAAGGACTGAGGACCTCAGAGGCAGGGCTATAGCATCCTTCAATGGGAAGTTTTAGGGCTGCTCTGTCCAGCTTCTAAAGTGTGAAGCAAAGGTGTGTGGGAGACTGACCAAGGTCACAGCTCATGTCTGATAGCAATACAGACAACTCTGGAACTTGGGTCCTAGTGTGTTACTTAGCTGTTGGTGCAAGACAACAGAATAGGCAGATGGGAATTTGGGAGCCAGCTTCTGTGGAGTGTACTATAATGGCTGTAGATAGTTTCCGGATTGGTCAGGGTCTCCTTTACACAGTCCAGTGGGGGAGAAGTCAATGCCAATTATCCTACAAGCATTATGTGCTAGAGGATTCTCTCCCCATTGCATTAATTCTTTAGCAGTGAGCCGGGTAAGATAGTAGGGCCTGCATGACCCGCCCCCAGCAGTGCCTCTAGCAGACATTGGAAGCCAGCTTTTAGTGTGAACTCACCAGCTGTAAAAATGTCAGGTCACTGAACAGCTGCTGCTCTTCAGGGTCAAATAGCTCACATTCAAGGCAGAAAGAGAGGACTGTTTTCTGTAAAAGGCATTTTAAGAGAATTGCTAATAATGAGGTCTTCTGATGGGAGAGTAACTAATGAAGGTGGTTTGAGGGAAGGAAGAAGGGGAGGTTGGGAAGGAAGGAGGTTGAGAAGGAGGGAGCAAAGGCTTTTCCTGTGAGCCTTCTAATGACAATCAACTTGCAAAAATTATCTTAAATTGGAAATCCAAAAGGCTTATAATCTGAACTGCCTGACAGTGACTAGCTCACTAGTGACATGCCCTCCTTATTATTTCTGCCTTCTGAATTCTCAACAGTTAAGATATGAATATTAAGGTCCTATTAGTCTAAGAGTTAATCAGATCATTTTAGGGACAGGGCTGAAGTCTTGAATGGTGGCAGTCTGCATGGAAGTCCAAGGAAGTATTGTGAAAAACCATCCCATCGAGCTGTTTTATCGAGATATATCCAGATGTGAATAAACTGGAAAAGTCTAAGGAGCATGAAAAGTTACCAGAGGGAGTTTACCTGAGGCAGCCGGTATGTGCAAAGGAGTAGGATGACTTGGCCTGATTGGGTGGGAAGGTTTCTTGGCTAAGTATATAGGGACTTTTCTTTCTTAAGTAGACTTTACATTTTAGAGCAGGTTTAGGGTCATAGCCAAACTGAACAGACGGTATAGAGATTTCCCACATACCTCCTGCCCCTGTACATGTGCAGCCTCCCCTGTTGTCAATATCCCCAACCACAGCAGTCTATTTGTTACAATTGATGGACCGACACCAACACCTCATGATCACCCAGAGTTCATAGTTTACATCAGGGTTCACTCTTGGTGTTACATATTTTATGGGTTTGGACGAATGTAAGATGACATGTAGAGAGTATTTTCACTGCCCTGAGAGTCCTCTGTGCTCTTCATACTCATCCCTTCCTCCTCCTGACCCCTGGTAACCACGAATCTTTTCCTTGCCTCCCTAGTTTTACCTTTTCCAGAGTGGCATGTGAGTGGAATCATACACTATGTAGCCTTTCCATATTGGCTTCTTTCACTTGGTAATATGCATGTAAGACTCCTCCATGTCTTTTCATGGTTTGATAGGTCATTTCTTTTTAGCACTGAGTAATATTCCATTGTCTAGATGTACCACAATTTATCAATTCGCCTAGTGAAAGACATTTTGGTTGCTTCCAAGTTTTGGCAATTATTAAGCTGCTATAAACATCTAGTGCACATGTTTGTGTTGACATGAATTTTCAAACCATTTGAATAAATTGCTGGATTGTATAGTGAGTATGTTTAGTTTGATAAGAAACTTCCAAACTGTTTTTTAAAGTAGCTGTGCCATTTTGCATTCTTACTAGTAATGAATGTGAGTTCCTGTTGCTACACATCCTCGCTGGCGTTTGGTGTTGTCAGGGTACTGGGTTCTGGCCACTCAAATGAGTGTGTAGTGATATCTTGTTGTTGTTTTAATTTGCCTTTCCTTGATGACATATAATGTGGAGCATTTTCTTCATATGCTTATTTGCCATCTATATATCTTCTTTGGTGAGGAGGCTGTTCAGATCTTTGGCCCATTTTTAATAATTGAGTTGTGTTCTCATTGAGTTTCAAGAGTCTTTTGTATATTTTGGATGACAGTCCTTTACCTGGTATGTCTTTAGCAAATATTTTTTTTTCACAGTCTGTGGCTTGTTTTATCATTTTCTTGACTGTGTCTCTTGCAGGTCACAAAAGTTTAATGAAGTCCAGCTTATCAATTCTTTCATGGATTGTGCATTTGACATTGCATCTAAAAAGTCATTGTCAAACATAGATGACATTACCAATGTCATCTAAATTTTCAATTTTCTCCCATCTCAGGAGTTTTATCATTTTGTTTAAGTCTGTGATCCATTTTGAGTTAATTTTTTATAAAGAATGTGAGGTCTTTGTCTAGCTTTATTGTGTTTGCATATGGATGTTCAGTTTTTCCAGCATTATTTTTTGAAAAGACTATATTTGCTCCATTGTCTTACCATTGATCTTTTGTAAAAAAAAGCAATTAACTATATTCATGTGGTTCTATTTGTGGGTTATATTATTAGTCTATTTTTTCACAATTACTACAGTCTTGATTACTGTAGCTTTATACTATGTCTTGAAGTAGGGTAGAATCTGTTCCCCAACTTTGTTCTTTTCCTTCGATATTGTGTTGGCTTTTCTGTATCTTTTGCCTATTTATACAAATTTTAGAATCAGTTTGTCAATAAAAACAAAGTAACTTGCTGGGATTTTATTGGAATTGCATTGAATCTGTAGATTAAGTTGAAAAGATCTTGACACTATCGAATCTTCCTATCCATGAATATGAACTATCTCACCATTTACTTGGCTCTTCCTTGATTTCTCCCATCAGAGGTTTGTTGTTTTCCTCATATAGATCTTGTATATATTTTGTTAGATTTATACCTAAGTATTTCATTTTGGGGGTGTGCTCATATGAATGGTACTGTATGTTTAATTTTCAATTCTGCTTTTTCTTTGCTGGTAAATAGGAAAACAATAGACTTTTATGTATTAACTTTGTATCCCGCAAACTAATTTTCCTAAGCTGCTGGTAGTCACTCCTTTCCTCCCCTGTTTTTGTCTTCCCATGTCATTGCTCAGCATCACAGTCATCTCCTCTTCAGATACCTCCTCCCATCCTGGAAAGGTCAGTGTAGCCCTCAACTTAATTAGACTTAGGAAAGGTTCTCTACACTGGAAGTGACGGTGAGGATATTAACAAGAAATGTTCATGATTATATGAAGGATTGCAGATTCCTTTGCCATAGGAATGTCCTCATATGACCATAATGGGTGTGAATGAGATGAGATAATGTTACTGAAATCTGTACCATTCAACCATTTCCTTTCTTCCTTCTCCCAGCAAAAGAAGCAAGAGAATCAGAAAAATGCTTTATTCAAACAAAATAGAAAAAAATGATACAAATTTCTTTTTCCCATGAAAAATGAAAACATATTAAGGTTTGATACAAATACGGATCTTCTTTGTCTGAAAACCCTGGGGCGCAGTCCTGTGCTCATTTGTTTGTTTGATACCATGGAAACATGCAGTTGATTGCAGTAGTTAAAAGCATGTTAGGGAAGAGACCAAAGGGCAGGTCTGAAATTTTCCACAGGATTCAGATAAAAAATAATTCTGATTGGTATTTGCTATGGAAAACACAAAATCCTTATAAACAAGAAACTTGTTCCTCCATGGGCCCCAAACTTTCTCAAACATAAATAATTCATAGGCGGGACACGATGGCTCACGTTTGTAATTCCAGCACTTTGGGAGGCCAAGGTGGGAGGATTGCTTGAAGCCAGGAGTCTGAGAACAGCCTGGGCAATATAGTGAGGCACTGTCTCTAAAAACATTTTAAAAATAAAAATAATGATAAAAAAGAAGTCAGATTTTAAGTCATCTCTTAATTATAGACTCAAAAGGTTTTTAGACTTCAGTTATTATCAATAGGGGCAACAGGGATTTAGAGACTTAAAACAGTATATAGACCACACAAAAAATAAGCACATAACTCGACAGAGTGATGGTTTATAAACACCCCATGTGAGAAGCCCTAGACCCCTGACTTTAATTCTCTCCATACAGTTCAGTGGTTCTTAAAGATATTGTTTATGGAATTAAATGGTATCAAGTAGTTGTTAAGCCTTGGAAGTTGCTAATTTAGGTTCTCCACTTGATAGGAAACAGCTGATGTTATTAAAAAACAAAAATACTCACAGAAAATTTTACCTTCCACAACTCAGCCTTTTGAACACAGTAATGCATCACATAATGACATTTTATCAACCATGAACCGCATATATGGCGGTGGTCTCATAAAATTATAATGGAGCTGAAAAATTCCCTATCACCTAGTAACACTGTAGTGCAATGCATTACTCATGTATTTGAGGTGATGCTGGCATAAAGCAAGCTACTAAGCTGCCTGTTTTATAAAACTATAGCACATCCACATGAACAGTACATAATACTTGACAATGATATGTGTTACTAGTTTATTTACTACAAATGTGTTATTTCGAAGTATACTCATTTTATTTTTTTTTAAAGTTAACTGTAAAACAACCTCAGACAGGTCCTTCAGGAGGTACTCCAGAAGGCATTGTTATAACGGATGACAGCTCCATATGGACTACTGCTCCTGAAGCCTTCCAGTGGGACAAGATGTGTAGGTGAAGAGAGTCACATTGATGATCCTGACCCCATGTAGGCATAGGCTAATGTGTCTTAGTTTTTAACAAAAAAAGTTTAAAAAGTTAAACAAAAGTTAAAAACCAAAAAAAGCTAATAGACTGATGTGAAGAAAATACTAATACTTTTGTACAGCTGTGTTTTAAAGTTATTACATATCAAAACACTAAATAATAAAGTAAAAGTTATAGTAAGCTAAGTTTTATTAAAGAGTTTAAAAAATAAATTTAGTGTAGCATAGATGTACAATGTTGATAAAGCCTACAGTAGTGTATGTCCTAGGCCTTCACATTCACTCACCACTCACTGACTAACCTGGAGCAACTTCCAGTTCTGCAAGCTCCATTCATGGTAAGTGCCCCATACAGATGTACCATCTTCAATGTTTTATATGGTATTTTTACTACATATATATTTTTCTATATATATGTTTAGATACACAAATACCATTGTTACAATTGCCTACACTATTCAGTGCAGTAACATGCCGTGCAGGTTTGTAGCCTAGGAGCAATAGGCTCCACCATATAGCCTAGGTGTGTAGTAGGTTATGCTGTCTAGATTTGTGTAAGTATACTCTATGATGTATGCATGGCAATGAAATCACCTATTGGCACAATTTCTCAGAATGTGTCCTTGTTAAATGACACATGACTGTAATTGTGTCTAAGCTACAGCATTTTAATAAAGGTTATCCCTTGCCCGACAAAAAACTCACATTATAGAAAAGAGGCAAAGTTCTGGATGGATCACATAACTTCACCCCTCTGTCAGAAGCACATTTCCTTCAGTGATAATTGTTTTGGGGAAACTGAAGACACTGAAGCATATGATCTGAAAATTTCACATTTCCCCCCTTTCTATTAATACACCAAGGTCAACTGAGGATCTAGGTGGTTCTGTACATAATTCCATACCCAAATATACAAATAGGCCGGGGCTGAGTTTGTGGGTTGGAATAGAACATTTGTCTAACATGCAGAAGGGTCTCTCCTATCAAGAGTGTCAGCTCCACAGAACGTTGTTACTATGAAGTTATGCAGTGAGTTGACAAAATACAAGATGGTCAGCGATTACAAGAACATCATGAGTTCATTCCAAGGATAAGAAGAATTAGTGTTTGGCCTGCTTGGGTATTCTATCAACCACTGGGGCAGTTTGTTTCCAACTTGACCTTAAATTGAGTTAAGGGTGGCGAGGCAGCAAATGTGATGTAGGACAAAGGGAAAGCTTCGACTTTCAGAGGATACTGATAAAACAAATTTCTTGATCTGTATGGGTGCCATTTCCCAAACTGACCCATATCAAATTAAATTTTAATAAGAAAAAAATGTCTCAAAACAGAAAAGCTTTTGATTCTAGAGACCAGAGATTATTTTCTCTACTCCAGTTGAGTAATTTCACCAGTAGCCCTACTATACATGAGTTATAACAAGAAATTGTGTAACTCATACATAAACCAAGTGTAGAAAGAGGTGGCATATGATAACCTGAACATACTGAATGCTGCCATAATAGAAAACTATATTCTTCTAGGTCCAGTAAGTACAAGTTTAAAAACACGTATATATTTGATTCAGTGAACAGTTTGCAAAATTGAAATTCAGTGGTGGAAACTGCGAAGAAGTTTGATGACGCTGTTTTAATAATTCATAGAAAGACATATGTACACCCAATGAATTCATCTCTTTATTGCATATTGCTATTTTAAAAAAATGTACAGTCTCATAACACATACATTTTTTTTTCTCAGTACTATCTAACGACAGTCTTGCACCTAAAGACTAAGTGGTTCCAACTACTAAGCTAATAAGATACAAGACATATAATTAAGTTCACAAATTATGCATTTTCTTTTTGGCATTAATTTAAAAAAACAAACAAAAATTTCAAAATACACACCCAAGAGAGAAAAGTGGCTACTTACACCAGCACCAATCTAAAAAGTAGAAAGTAGTTTTTTTTTTTTTTGTTTTTCTTTTCAACAATGGCACATGGAATTACCTGCACACAGTTTTTGGGGAAAGAAACCAAAAATGGAAATGGCAAAGGAGGCCCACCAGGATGGCCATATCAAAGGAGGATGATTAAAAGGGGCAAGAGGGACATGCTACACAAACTTGCTCCTTTATGTGACTTTCCCCCCACCTGTCTATTCCTTAAACTGTAAGACAAAGCCATTTTCAAAATACAGTTCCAAAATTGAGCCAGACCAAATTTCTCCTGCTACAAATAGAAAAGAATATACATAGAGGCACTTTAGTTAAGGAACAGACAAAGTCATCGTTATATTCCAATCTTCATCTCCAAGCCTTTCTGAGTCAAGTCTCTATCTGCACCTTCAACACGGTGTTATTGCAGACCTGGGTTAACTCGGGACTGGGGGAGTGCAACCTCTGCTCTGTATTTATGACTGTTTTATTTGCTAGTCATTTATTTCCATCTGATGTGTAGAAAGTCACTAAATTTGCAATGAGGAAAAGATGTAAAACCACAGCTCTTGACAACTCTTAGAGCACTATTTCACAGCTTTCACATAGCGCAGATACCTTGCCATCTGTGCTAAGTGTTATAGTTTATACAAATTATTTTAAAATAGTATGATTCCTGTACAGTGCACACATTGGTATTCTATTCATCCCTTAATATCCCCATTAGAATTTAAGCCTTTGGGGGCAGGGACTCTGTCTTGCTTACCATTGTAGCCTTACTATGCCTGGTACATAGTAGGAACTTAATAAATATTTGTTAATTGATGAAAAACTCAATTTAGTGAGTAAATAATGTTCTAGTGCAACAGGACAAACTACTCTCTCCACAGGAAACTCAACCACAACAGGATCGATAGAAAGAAAAGAGAAAACGTTAGCCCTCATCCCCGACTACAAATAAATAAAGCAAAGCAAAAAAAAAAAAAAAGTAACAGTCCTCTTTATATATCACATAATTTAAGGATATTAAGAGTTGGTAGGTTAATGGTAAGCATCTATATTTTATTTTCTAATGTTCATTGTTTTTATTCATGTCTCCCTGAGAGCTTTATTTTTTTGGACTGAAATTTTACAGGTAGCTTTACTGACACACAATTTTAAAATGACAACATATAAACAGCAATCACTTCAAATATACTTAGAGATAAATAGATCTGGGCATCTCTGCTGATGTTGACATTTTGTGCATTCTTTATGTGTCCTTTAGTCCAGACCTATATTTACAGAAAATGCAGCTTGTCCTACAAAACAGAAGATAGAAACTAACAAAAAGGCACCCCTTTAAATTTTTTTTTTTTTAGTAATCTTTATCCCTTCAGAGAATTCTTCCTTTAAGTCTTGGGTGAGATATTTTATTTTTAAGGTTTATATATCTATAGTGTTAGAACAAGCATACTCTGGCAATGTTGTTCTTTAAAAAAAGCACGGATTGCATTTAGATAGTGTTTTTTTCCAAAAATCTGAAGAAATTATCAAGAGCACTTGGCAGAGATAACTTGATGAAATTAGGGGAAAAATTGATGTCCAACTTTTAAATATACAAAAAATTCTGACTGACATTCTACATAATTCAAATTGTGTGCAAGATGTTCTCAATAAACATTTACAGACTGTATCCTCACACCGATGTCAGAAATCCGAAGCTGGTCCTATCACTGATGCATCTACATCACAATGTCAGCTATCGAAAACCATTTTAAATCTGTATTTTTCCAACTCCAGTTCCATCAATGAAAATAATTTCAAAGGATATCAAGCTTGGAAACAATACAATATTTTGCAAGGTTTTTTTTTTTTTTTCTCCTGTTTTGTCTTTGAATCTAGGGAATGTCTCTGTCATCTCTTTCAGGAGATAGTATTGTGCTTCTGAACAGTCATGGCGTTCGGGGAAAGAAAATGAGCCACACTCAAGGTGAATGCATACACGAAGGGTTTCGGAGCACATACATTAACATAAATCTTTTTAACCATACGTAGAGGTCTCCAGACAACACTCAGACATCTATATACATTTTTTAATATATACACACATACATTTACATACACACACATTCACACATTCACTCACAGATGAAGGAAAAAATTGCCACTGTTTGGATTGCAAGGCAGTGTAATGAAACGTTCTAGTCACTTTAGAGGGCCGCTAATGAGCTTTCTAAAATAAAGTATTCATGGAAGATTAGAAATTAAGTTTTGTGATTGGTCTCTCTCTGCTGCTGTCAGTCATCTGGTTGGTAATGCGTTTGCGATTCCGTTTCAATTTAGAAAGGTCTTTGTCAAACACTTCTCCTGAGCGTAAAGCTGAAACAAGGTCATCAAACTCTCCGCTTTCTTCACTATTCTCTTTAGCTTTTCTCATTTTACGTTCCCTTTCACGTTGTTCTTTGAGCTGCAAATAGAAAGAAATAACCTCTTAGAAACATGTCAAAATGTTGCATTTTGTTTTCAGTAGAGATGAATTCTGTGAAATATGGTAATGCTCCAGACACCAAGCTGTGCTCATCCTATAACCCCTTTGGATATCACAAGAAAGGGTAATTGGAACATGGAGTCTCCATTGTGGAAGCAATGGACAACAACAAAAAATAACCACTGTCTTGTGGTTAGACCCTCACCACCTAGATTCTAGGTAAACTGCATGATATTCTAGTTAAAATAAGAGCAATTGAGGCAATTTGTGTTTTTGCTAACGAAAAAAAAAAAAAAGGTATCACTATTACATAGACCCCAAATAACTAAAGCAAATGGTCATCAGGCCATTTTCCTTATATCAAAGGCTTAGCTTGCATCTACTGTGGAAGCCTGAAACCTGATACACAACAGTTACTGTTATTAAAAGCCAACTAATACATGCACATTGTAGACAATTTGGATAATTCAGATAAAAGGAAGGTGGGGGAAGCATCTTTAATTCTACTACTGTGAACTTTTTAGAGGTTTATCTCACCACTATTATTTTCTATATGTATTAACATCTTAAGAAACAAAACAGAAAAAGATTTCATGTAGAAATCACTTTGTAAACTTTTCTGTATCATTACTCTTTAAATACATGTCTTTTAAGGACTGCGTAAATATACCATTATATAGTCGTTACATCATTTAGAACTCAAGCCCTATTGGTAAACATTTAGGTTGTCTTTAGCTTGGGGCTATTATAAAGAATGCTGCCCTTTTTTGTGTAAATTTATGATTATTTCTTTAAAATAAATGCCAAAAATTGGAATTCCAGAGCAAAGGATGTGGATAGATATATTTTTTTTAAGGCTTTGAAATACACTGTTAAATAGCCCAAGAGAAACAACACCAATTTAAAATCCCACAGAATTCTAGAGAGTACACTGAAGCCTTCCTTCCTGCCAGCAGGTCAGAGTGCTCTCTAAATACTTTTGACTGGGCTGCAGCCATAGGACTTCTAGGAGGTGGAATTGGTCAATTAATCATCCTCTCACCTGAGCTTCCATGCGAGCTCGACGTTCTTCTTCCTCCTTTTTCTTTCTCATATTTTCATTTTCTTGCTTGGCTTCTGAAACAGCTTGAAGAAACTGATCAAAAATGCCAAAGAACTCATCTGGTTGTATTTTGCCAGCCTCTTCCCCAAAGTGCTTCACTGCTTTAGTGAACTAGAAAAAAGAGGGTTTTAAGAAGTCAATGTTTCATGAGAATTCCATAATCAAATACAAATAACTTTAGAAAGACTAAAGCCCAGATTGAGTCAAGCATAAGTTTTGTTTGCTCATTTATTTTTATTTATTAATTTTTTTTGGAGATGGTGTTTCGCCATCACCCAGGCTGGAGTGCAGTGGCATGATCCCAGCTCACTGCAACCTCTGCCTCTCGGGTTCAAGTGATTCTCCAGCCTCAACCTCCCAAGTAGCTGGGATTACAGGCACATACCACCATGCTTAGCTAATTTTTGTAGTTTTAGTAGAGTAGGGGTTTTACCATGTTGGCCAGGCTGGTCTCAAACTCCTAACCTCAGGTGATCCACCCACCTTGGCCTCCCAAAGTGCTGGGATTACAGGCGTGAGCCACCATACCTGGCAGTTTTTCTTGTTTTGTTTTTGTTTTTAAGAGATGGGGTCTTACATGTTGCCCAGGCTGGAATGCATATGTTATTGGTTTTTTTTTCCCCCCCCCAAATTTATGGAGTCTTACATATTACCCAGGCTGGAGTTTAGTGGCTATTCAAAGGTATGATCACAGCAAACTACAGCCTCAAACTCCTGGGCAATCTTTCCCCTTAAGCCTCACAAGTAGCTGGGACTATAGGCATGTGCCACTGCACCCGGCTAAGTCAAACATAACTGATGGATTCTAGCGAGCCTATATTTATCTTCAGCTGCTGAACATGTCTATTAATCATTTCTAAGTAAAAATTTTAATACTCCTTAGCTTTTGAAACCATTTATTCCTGTCTACCTCAGTTGAGCTTAACATGTATGATGACCTCCTATGACTTTTTATTAACTAAACAGTAGTAAAAACAAAATATTGTAGAGCACAGCACCCCAGACATAAAACTAACAGCAAACTCGGCAGGGGGAGGGAAACTTGTACTTTTAACTTTTCTTTGAAGTAGTTTAAAATCATTTACTAGTGCCATATGGTCAACATAGAAAGCAAATGGGAGCCAGTGCCTCTTAGCTGCTTTTCCCAATCATAAATAATGCTGCTATTGTTGGGATATTTTCAGGGTCTCAATGAGAAAACAGTAACTGAGTATGGAATCTTTAATGCAACCCAGTGTATGACTGAGAATACAATTTTATTCCAAATTCTTTGTTTTAGAACCCCTTTCAATGCCAATCTTTTTTTAAAAAGTTTTTTAAAAAAAGATATGGGGTATTGCAATGTTACATTGCCCAGGCTGGACTCAAACTCCTAGGCACAAGTGATCCTCCTGCCACAGCCTCCTGAGTAGCTGGGACTATGGGTACATGCAACATGCCCCAGTGTCAATCTTTTCAAATGGCCAAAATGCAACATACCAAGGAAGAAATTTATGAAGTTAGATAAAAATATATGTATACAGTAACAATAGTATATCCAGTCTTGTTTTAGTTCTTCCAGAGGTTATCTTCATAACTCAAGGCAGTATGTATTTCAATAGTCTTAGCATTACAACTACCCAAATAATATTCAATGTCAAATTGTTTGTTAAAATTATACTTCCTTCTGTAAGGATCTAATGCTATTACTCCTAAGCTACTAAGGATAGTGTTCCTAGCTTCAAAGTCAAATACATTTTTCCCCATGACCAATCAACTACTTAACATTTTCCAGATTTTAAGTTTTCTTCATATTTAGACCACGCTGTGTTTATGCAGTGCCCCCAAACAGTTTATAATTGGTTTTATTTTTATTGCTTTGTCTTTGTTACACTGTTAGGTTCTTCTGATACTTCAGTGATACTATCTACCTAAAATATTTTCAACATTTATTTTTAAATAAAACAAGTTTTGGCTTATATTTATATATATTTTATAATTACTGTATCTTTAAATTTGTAATAAAAGTGTCCTTTTTACCATTTCTGTCTTCACTGAGGAGTTTTCAATGTTTTACTTATTTGGAAATACTCTATTAGAAAAGAGTTCTTCGGGCAAAAACATAACATTCTTCAGACACCATATATAGTGCTCTAGCTTGCTCCATGGTTTTATATGCTAATTTATAAAAGTTCTGGTATGAACAAAATAGCAATAGACAGTCTACAACCGGATTTCTAAAACATTCAAGTTCACGTACTTTAGGCCATCCCGAGTGATCTTTTTATCAAGGAATTCTAGTGATCATGATGTCATGTATATTGAAATCTTAGAAATCTAAAGAAAACCAGGCCCAGATTAAAGTTCCACCCCCTATGCACACACACACACCCCAGTCAGTGTGCGAGGGGGAAATTTACCAGGTCTTTATGTTCTGCTAGACGATCTTCAACATCAGAGAAGCTTGACGCTGGCTACTGTGATGAACAAGCTGACAACAGCCAGTTCACACACAAAAATGTTTGAGCCCCTTGATGAAGTAGGTGCTATATTGCTCAGGTGGGATATCAGGACAGGGGGAATCTCTTCCTTTATGAAGCACAAACTCTAAAGTGGTGAGGCATACATAAAACATGGATGGGGGCTTCCACAGTGGAGGTCTGAATGGTGGTTGCTGACATCAGTTGACTGATTTCCACTGTGAGATATCAGAGGTTGGACCTCTGACAGCAGCCATTTGAACATATATTGTCATTTATTTAATAAGGTTAGAGAGGAGGTTTAATGTTGAGATTAGCTAACGCATGTGAACAGCCTACTTCTGTACTTTAATTGGTATGTGTGTACATTTACATAAACAATCATCCATATCTACAACCAAACAGGTAACCAGAGAAAAATAACATCCATTTACCGAAGTTTTGAAACACAAGACTCAAGTAAAAGCAAGAGTGTTGTGGCAACTGAGAGATGGGTAGAGTAAAAGAACCAATCGTGGGGGAGGGCGGGAAGGATGTTAATATACTTTATAAAGAATGAGGAGAGAAAATGAGAGACTCTGTACATATCTTGTATATGAATGTGAATGCATTTTGGAAGAGGAAACAACCTGAGATAGAGAGGAGTGAGGTGAAGCTGAGGAGCTAAAGGTCGTGGTTATCAACCAACAAAAATTTCTCTTCTAAGGGAACACAAAAAGTGAAATAGCAGAAATCATAAAAATAAATGTCTTACTAAAAAAAAAAAATAACTCTTGCAATGAGACTGTGAATTAAAATGTATCTCTTTTAGCAAGTTCTGCTGGAGATTTATACAGGTAGCATCCTGTCCTCCAAGGCTGTATCTCAGATGAGCATATTACATAATTAGGCACATGGCTTTAGTAACATCGAATTGCACATTTGATTCTACCCCTGGTTTTCATCATCTACTCTTTTCTGGCTCCCAGAGATAAGTACTTCAAGCCAATTTCAACCAAGAGAAAACTGTCAAAGTATTTGCTGGTCTCATACCATTCAAAGCCTTCAAGGTCTTGCAACATAGGCCAGTCAGACAAAAATGGTGTGTTCAGATTAATCACAGTCTTGGAAATGAAAACACACCTATGTCATACAAAACAATGGAATCTGGAAAGTAATTATCTACTACTTTATTTCCTGCACCATGAAGTTTGGATCTCACTCCTGCTATTTCCCGTACAGAATAATAACTGAAAGTATCACAATGAAGCCCAGTCCACTCAAACAACAGTCAGTGCACAAGGGGGAAACTTACCAGGTCTTTAGCTTCTGCTAGAAGATCTTCAACATCAGAGAAGCTGAAGCTAGCTACTGTGATGAACTGGCTGACAACAGACACAAACTTATCTCCAGGCTGTGGGGGCTGAGACTTCTGATATTCCAGCTCCTTAAACACAGGAAATGAATAATGTCAATGCAGGCTTCAAATACAGACATGAGACACACCTTGTCTCATATTTCACATGCCTTAAATTTAATAAATGAGAATGGCAAACACATCAAAACTTGTTCTAAAACTTTTTGTTATACTCTAGTGCCCCTGCCCCTCCTCCCACCATGCCAGAGCCATGCCCATGTGCACACGCATATTTGCAAATAGCAATTTACCAACAATCTAAGTACTTGATCTATTACTCTTTCAGACTTTAGAAAGCAAACAGATTTGCATTTGGATAAAATTAATAGAAGTTAAACAAATAGTGGGGGCAAACTGAACTCTAAGGGCTTGTGAGTGAAAACAAGAGACTCTGCTTGTCAATATTCCATGCTTAGAATTCTGGTGTCTTGACTTTTTTCTTCTTTCCCTCTCAGCCAAGTCTATTTACTTCTTAAACTGTGGGATATAGGTCAGTCGAATTTTGGCTGTAGCATTTGGCACCATAATCTTCTACCATTTTTCTCTTGTCCATACCATATTGGTTTTTGTGAACAGGCTTGTAGGGGAATTAGTCTCTTGTTAATTATCCATACTCCCCATTACCACAGCAATGAACACAGATGATCCAAATCTAATGTTATTAGTTAATTGCCAGATGCACATTCTTATTTAAAGTTCACAACATCCCTATAAGTGAGGGATCACTAGTCCCATTATACAGACACATACATTAAGGTTTGAAGGGATATATTACTTGCCCTGAAGTAGTGCTGACCAGTGACAGAGCCAATTTGAACTCAGGCCTGCCTGACTCCAGAGTCTTGGTAATAACTATGTTGTACACCAATTGACTTAAACTGGATGCTCCCTTATTTTCTTGCATTGGCAGAGATCTTCACAAGCAGGAGTGTAGTCGTCACAGTTTATGGGTTCTGACTCAGCTCTACCACTGATTTGGTTCTTAACCATGGCATGTTGCTCTGGGCCGCAGTTTATTGATTTTTTTTTTTTAAGGGGGCAATATCCACATCATCACTAGACTCAAATGAAATAACAGAAGTGAAAACTCATCAATTAGGGAGCTGGCGCTGATTGGAAGAAATTGCCATAATTCTAGCACTTTAGCCTGGAAAGTAAGTGTATCTGTGTTCAGTGTGGGGACAGGAAAGGCATTTGAAAGTGTTTCATTAATGTATAATTTCATAAATATTCATCTCTGATACCTTCAAACAATATAATTAATTTGTGTAAAGCACAATTAGAAGACATATCTATTTGGCCAGGCCAAGCTCTGCCCCCTGCTATTTTCTTACAATACCACACCCACCTCCAGGGGTAGGGGAGGCTTCTATATCCCCTTTCCTATAAAAAGTGTGATACAGTGTATATGACCCAAGGGGTAGAGTGATTTCAGCAAAACTATCCTTTAATAAAGCAGCAACACAAAATTTCCCCAGAAGCCCCCACCCCAGGCCTTGCTCTGACCTGGCTCTGAAGCAGGGGTCAGAGCCAGGCTTCAGGGTCATCATAATGACCATGGACCCTCTGGGGCTGGGAGAAAAAGTTCAATCAGTTTATTTTTTTTTAATACTGCCCCCGACTCCCTACATTTAAAAAAAAAAAAAAAAGGAAAAAAAACCTCACATGTTCCTTAATTTATTGAAAACAAAAAATTAGACATTGTGACTTTAATTTTTATTAGAGATATGTCTTTAATTAGTTCAACTACTTTCTATGGCAGTTTTATGATTAAAAAAAGAAAAGAAGGGAGAGTTCTCACAGCATTACCGATAAATGATCTGAGATACTTATGAGAGGCACCTGTCCAAGCTGCCTGCATGTCCATCTCCTTCACCCAGAGCAGGCCCGAGCTATGTCTGCTCCGAGCACGGTCACAGGGACGCTGCTCTGCCAGCCTGTTCTCATCCTTGCCCCCTCTCTCGCTGGCAGCTACATCTGCACAGTACCCACAGGGCACTGTGCCAAAAGGCACATTTCATCCTACCAGCTCTAGTCTGCCAGCCTGACCGGTTTTCCTTCCTCAAAGGCCTGGGCCCAGGTTGTCTTGTATGCCTGGGATAACCTCCCTCTATGCACCTAAGTTTACCCCACCCTCCGAAGCCACAGCTCAACTTCTTTTCCAAAAGAGAAGTTTCCTCTAATAGGGGCCAATTGTTCCACATGTCTCCAAAGTACCCTCAACCCGCTGCCTTCCTTAAGGCACCTCTGTAATCACTCTGCTATCTGGACACGGCCAGGCTGAGGGAAGTGGCTGCTCAGATTATTGCAACACCTGGAGGACAAGGATTCTGAGTCATCGTGACCCTCGGCTAGAGCATGTACTACAGTGTCTGCTTAGTAAATACTCCCCAAAGGACCAAGACAAAAACAACAGAGAAGTTCTATTGCTCTACCAAAAGTGAACACCATATATTAGCAGCACTTGGAAACTGAGAGGGTCCCTGAAGATCATCTAGCCCAACACACTCATCCTGATGAATCCTGCCTCACCGATAAATTGGTGGCACGCTAGGTCCAGTTTTCAGTTCCTCCTGCAGTGACTCACCCACGACCCCTGCTGCCTGCAATCAAGTTGCCAGGCTGAACATAACCTGCCTTTGCTTCTTGTGGTGGTGGTTCTTATTTTTTAATCAATAAATGTTTATTCCGGGTATACCACATGCCAAGACAACCAGCAACTCATCTCCTGGAAACCACCAGCACGAGAGATAGTGAAGAAACTGGGAATTAGAATAAAAAACAAATACTCACTGTCTCTACTGCTTTCAAGCCACTTCTCAAGGTACTTATTTCTTTGTCCAGCTCAGTCATGCTGTTGTAAATAGCAATGTTTTAGCAATCAACAAGTGACTTACACATATTAAATATAAGATGGGTTTAAATATTTCACGCTTGGAAGTCCATACTAGTTTAATTTAAATGCTTAAAATTCCCTTCCATGCTCAGATCTCAAAGAAAGACAACAGTATTTTAAACTCATGAAATGTAGGTATAAAATTATGTTTCTTGTTTTCTGTAGCCAGCAGGTATATTTTATAGGTCAAAAATAGCAGAATAGAAATATCTTCCATCTGTACAAGAATATTTTATGTTTCAAACTCAAAAAAATCTCACTTCAGCAAATTACTCCATGTAGAAATAAATCCCTTGCCATACTTGGCTCCCTTTGAAAATAAAACAAAAATAAGTTCATCTGCAATCATGTTCACATTGTAGTCTGTATAATCAGTGTTCTGCTTTTCACTAAGGCCCCAATAATATAAATATTACAAGGTAATGGCTTAAGTTGTAATCAACAATGATTTTTCTTAAAGTTGTATTAACTAGTTTTTATTTTCATCTTTTTTTTTTTTTTTTTTTAAATAGAGAAAGGTTCTTGGGCTTCTCCCATACATAACAGTTTGTATTTCATGGCTTTTAAACATCAGAGCTTGAAACTGAATTCTCCCAGATAATTTACAACATATAAAGAAACTCACCAGTACTTCAGTTAATTTCATGCCTTATATAGTATATTTCCACCAGATTCCATGAACAGAGGGAAAAAATGAGCCTGCTCATTATACTTTTCAAATTCACTGCAAAAAGATGCAGTTTATGTTTTAAAAAAAGAGCCAAAAGAGGGAGGGAAAAACAGCAAGGAAAATTGCCTGCTTCTCAGTCTCTGAAACGTGGTGTGAAGTTTGTGATAAAAATTTGGCAACTTTCCATTTTATTTTTAGCTTCATTTGCATAAAGACTGCTTCCCATTAAAGAGCCGCCTTGGTTTCTGGGAGTATGTGTGCACATGTGAAAATTATTAGCAACGCCCTGACACTTAGGTCTTCTATTTGCTTAGTCATGCATCTTTATTTAACTAAGGGTGCTCTTACCTGTGTTTAAAACACCTGCCCTTTAAAAGTATGAAAGTTAAAAATTTCATGCAGTATTCCAAAGAAGCTAGAACAAACATATATTCAAAACTTTGTAACACATTTGAGTGATTTGGATGAGATTCAAACTTTATTTCATACAATGTTCAGGGGAAAACAAATAGAAAGACTGACTTCATGCAGTGCTAACTACCTCAATGGCTAACACACAGTCCAAGTGATTTAAGAAACTAACATTCACTGTAAGTACTTACTTTACTTTCGCAGCTTGAGGAATATCCTGCAATTCTTCATTTAGATTGAGAACACTGGGGTACTTATTTTCCACAATAGTGATGAGATAGTGCAAAAGGGTAATGTTTCTACAATTGAAGAAGAGTATAAAACATTTAAATTATTTTCATTTAAAGTACATAAATATATGAAGAGTTAATATCTACATATGATTTATATGCTCAAATGGTAGAACCTACAATAATGCTATATTACCTGCATTAATGTTAAAATTTGGAGGTTCATGTAAGGCAGGGATTCTCAAGAGATGGGAATAATGGGAGAGCCTCCATGGGGATTACATAGATAGATGTCAAAAAGCAGCACACAGTTTCTAAAAAGAGGATAAGAATTACATTTTGGGCCCATAATGAGCATCTTTCAAAATCTGGGTAATGGGATGGGTGATCTAAGTGAATCTGAACCACTGCCAGTGGAGATAAGCTCAAGTTTACCTTCCCACTGGATTCACCCTAAAATGGGGTGTGCCCTGCAGGTTTACAACTAGTAGGCGGTGGAGTGGAGTGGGATGGGGTGGAGAGTGAGGGATGTTTATTCCACTGAAGAGGGCAGCTATTCTTGAGTCTAAAGTACAGAGCAGCAACTCACTGATGACAATTATTGATTTTTTTTTTTTTTTGAGACGGAGTCTCTGTTGCCCAGGCTGGAGTGCAGTGGTGCAATCTGGGCTCACTGCAACCTCCGCCTCCTGGGTTCAAGTGATTCTCCTGCCTCAGCCTCCCGAGTAGCTGGGATTACAGGTGCCAGCCACCACATCTGGCTAATTTTCGTTATTTTCAGTAGAGACAGGGTTTCACCATGTTGGTCAGGCTGGTCTCCAACTCCTGACCTCAGGTGATACACCCGCCTCTGCCTCCCAAAGTGCTGGGATTACAGGTGTTAGCCACCGTGTCTGACCTATTGATACTTTTTTTTTTTTTTTTTTGAGACGGAGTCTGGCTCTGTCACCCAGGCTGGAGTGCAGTGGCCGGATCTCAGCTCACTGCAAGCTCCGCCTCCCGGGTTCACACCATTCTCCTGCCTCAGCCTCCCGAGTAGCTGGGACTACAGGCGCCCGCCACCTCGCCTGGCTAGTTTTTTTGTATTTTTTTTTTTTTAGTAGAGACGGGGTTTCACCGTGATAGCCAGGATGGTCTCGATCTCCTGACCTCGTGATCTGCCCGTCTCGGCCTCCCAAAGTGCTGGGATTACAGGCTTGAGCCACCACACCTGGCCCTATTGATACTTTTTAATAAGGTTTCACCCAAAGGGTGGTCAGAAAGTTAGAAAGCCCCCTTTCTCGGGGCTGAACCTGGAAGTGGGCCATAACTGTCACCATGTGATATCCTCACAGCCCTGAATCCACTTCCTAATTTAGCAACACTTCAACTCCTAACTGCATCACTCTTAGTAGTTAAAACAGTTGGTTGTGCCAGCTCCCTCTCTGGTGGTGACAGGGCTGAACTCTGATTGACCTGGATTGAAAAGACAAGCACGTAGGAAACAGTATCTATTAGGCAACACTGTTCCTCTGATCCCATTGTCACTGACTGCTACACATTCCTATCACCTGGACTCCAGATGCCTGGGCTAACCCCAGAGATTCATTTAATTGGAATGAGGTGGAGGCAGGCATGGGCATTCTTTAAAACTCCCTGTTGATTTTATCAAGCAGCCAGGATCAAGAACTACTTGTCTGTTGAGGTTAGAATTAGGAGGGTAAAAATACATTCCTTTAAAAAACATTTCCATAATTTAGGCAGTTTGCTAATTCACAGTGCTAAACCCCAGTACTCCCACTCACCTTTAACCAAAGGAATCAGAGTTTTCAAACAATTTTCTTTTCTATAACAATGAAAACCATTTCTGGTTACCCTTGCCTTTCATAGAGACAATGCAATCTTATAAATCCTCATTTTTCTCACTCTCAGTCTCTCAATAATTAGAAAACAATTGCCCACCAAAGCAAAACAGTGGCCAAGGATTTTGGCCACTTATTTTCATATGTTCATGTGCATCCTTCCATTTCATTTTTTTTTTTTTTTTTTTTTTTTTTTTTCTGAGATGGAGTCTCGCTTTGTTGCCAAGGCTGGAGTGCAGTGGTGGCGATCTTGGCTCACTGCAACCTCAGCCTTCTGGGTTCAAGCGATTCTCCTGCTTCAGCCTCCTGAGTAGCTGGGACTACAAGCGCGTGCCACAACGCCCGGATAACTTTTTGTATTTTTAGTAGAGACGAGGTTTCACCGTGTTAGCCAGGAGGGTCTCCATCTCCTGACCTCATGATCCTCCAGCTTGGCCTCCCAAAGTTCCGGGATTACAGGTGTGAGCCAGTGCGCCCAGCCTTCATTCCAATTTTGCTCTTCACGGAACCTACCTGTCTGCCCATGTGATTCTTACCTAAGGGGCACATGGAGCGAGCAAAATGCCAGCCACCATCACAAGAAAGAGTGAGGCTATTTTTTTCATTTTTTAAAAGAAATGCTTTGCTATTGAGAGACATTTCAATTAATTTCCTTAACCATACACACCTTTCTTGCTATAGAAAGGTTTAAAATGACGTCCGATCTTCCATATTTGTTTGCAATCCAAATAATACCTCTTTCACTAAATGCAAATTCTTAAGGAAGGAACAACAACAGCCACACATTTGATTCTTCCCTGGTCATTACCAGTAACTGAGCATTCAATGCTGAGTGAATGTACCCTTCCTGCTGACTGTCCCACCACCTACACTATCTGATTAGATTCAATGGAACAACGTTCATGGGTGACTGCTTACAGGCAAAGCACTTTGCTAGGCATGCAGGTGTATAAGGCATGGGCGCTGCATTTGGGGACCAAATACTAAAGGCAGAAAAAAAGAGGAAAAGGAAAGATCAGAAATAGTTGTAGATTGTTCTTTTGAAAAGGCTTGTACATTATATAAATTCTGTAGTAACCTCAGTAAATAAGCAGATAATCATGTAAGTGCCAGGTTATTGGTAAGTACTGAGGGTGGGTGATTGCTTTTGTGTGTGTACAGTTGAAGAGAATGCCCTTCCTTAAAAAGGTAGCTGGCTCTTTAGACACAAATAAGATCTGCTATTCCCTACTACAATCTCCAGATAAGATCCTTCTGTTGCTAATAGAGCTGTGAATGGACCAACAACACAGGTGTCAAATACCTGTAAGGCCGAATACCTTGCTTGTTGTAACCACAGGCAAGCTGAATGAGTCACCTGACCCTGAGTCAGTTTCTTACCTGACAACAGGTGACAACAGTATTTGGCTTATGTACTTCACAGGCTAGTGGGACAATCAAATGTGAAAGTGCTCTGAAAAGGATCAAGTGTTTACATTAAAAATAAGGTGGCAGGGCTATAACAACAGCTGCTCTTCATTAATCTAGCTCTACATGATGCAAAACCAACAAATTAACACATTGCTTATTTCTTCTAGGATGGATTTAGGGTTGCCAGAGTACTATGCTTCATGAACCCTATAGAAAATATAGGGTAAAAGCCCCTATTAGTTAGAAATAATTAGGGTGAACAGCCCATATTTCTAAAAAGAATTTGGGTATGGAGAAGCTTACCTTAGAAACAATTGTGCAAGTTCCTTTGAAGTCAGTGAGAACCTCAGAGAAACAAAGCTCTCAGGGAAACTCGAGTTAATATGCCTAATGACCCTACCCTGTTAATGACACAAGAACGTTTTCACATCTTTAATGAGAATCTGTTCACCTAAAATGCAGCATTGAACACTTTCTAGGAAGCATTTTAATGAGACCTGCAATGAGCAACTGAGTATTAATAGCCAAAATGCATTTATACATAAGTTTTTAATATAGTTGCCAGCTCCACTGTATAAGGAAAAACATAACCTAAAAACCCCAAAAGCTTCATATCCTAGCACCAACTATCAGTTTTTTCTTTTCTGTGGAACACAGTTTTCTATAGAGGGGTCATTGGGGAGATGTCGAGTGCTGGTAACATTCTGTCCTTGAGCTGGGCGCTGGTTACACAGGTGTGTTTAATTTGTGAAAAATCATCAAGCCCAACATTTGTGATGACTGACCTCTTCTTAATATATTATACTATAATAAAAAGTTTACAAAAAACTAATTTTTAAAAAAGGGAGGACAAAACAAAAACAACAGCAAAACTTAGAACAGATGATGTCCCTGTGGACCAAAAATGGATGAAGGATAATTGGTCCAACAGCAATATGGGAGATGCCTGCAGTCATGAGAGAGGTTAGAGAAGAGTTAATGTCAGAGAAGGGAAGAAAGCAGTGAGAAAGAGAAGTTCCAACTGAAGACTGCAATGTCATGAAGGCTGAGGAGGACCAGAGGGGCACAAATCTGAGCCTGGACCTACACACCTGGCTCCCCCAAGTGTTGGAAGATCCCATACTTACTTGTCGATGCTGGATTTTGTGTCAGCAATTTTGTTTAGGCTAGATATCTTGAAACCATATGCATTCCCTCTTTGACCTTTATTCATATAATTTCCAAATGCCAAAACCACCTCCAGCAACTGCTTGAGGGCACTGCTCCTAAATACCTCTTCTGAGCCAGAACGAATTGCTTCAAAACAAAACACATAAAAACACAATGATTACCAAGTGTTTCGTTGTTTGAAATCAAGACGTTTCAGTGATACCCATTCTAAATTCACATACCTAATAACAGATATTGAAGATGTAAGACTGAGTTGTTGGGTTACCCAGAGTACTTTCAAAACGCTTAAACCAGAAGCAAACAACAAGGACAGGGATAGCCAACTCAAGTTGTTACCAACACCCATAGACAGCTGCAAAATCCTATCCTTTCTCAGGCCTTTCTTGGCTGACTCATCAGTCATAAGCACTGAGGAATATCTAGAATAGCAATCCCATCTCCAGTATTTCTTCACAAACACTTACTTGTCTGGTGTGAGTCAGGGTAACAGGAGTATTGATCAATTCCACTGACAGAAAACTGGTCAAATGTGTTACATGTTATAGCTTACAGGTGTCATAACAGGGATCAGAGCTTAGGTTGATGCATGATTCCAGCCTGCATTCTGTGGCTGTGCTCTTCAGTGGCCTTGCCCACATTTCAAACATTTAAAAATTTAAAAAATCAAACCACACAACATCCTCAAATCT
The DNA here is from genome assembly GCF_049350105.2 of Macaca mulatta. Classification (NCBI taxonomy): domain Eukaryota; kingdom Metazoa; phylum Chordata; class Mammalia; order Primates; family Cercopithecidae; genus Macaca; species Macaca mulatta. Next base: position 132,474,431 of record NC_133412.1, on the reverse strand, counting down.
TTCCTTTGACAAATCTACTCAGGCTCTGTTGTAAGGAAGCTAATTACAGGTTTAATGCAATAGCAGTGAGATTAATTCCTCACATCCTTGTAGTCAAAAGCCCAACCCTGTAGAGGAGACCAGGAGGCGTGCTGTGAGCTCCCAATATTAGGGCAGTGCATCAAGCATTGACCTTAAGTAATCATCCCTCAGAATTTTAAAAGATTTTGAGCCAAAAAATAAAAATAAAAAATCACCAAGGGCATCTTGTTTACTATACGCACTTGGATTGCACTTTTAAATGTGTTGTAATGACGAACATAATTTCCAATCTAGGCAGCTTGACTTTACCTTCCACTTTAGGTTTCACTTCTGCCACACGCTCTGCAAACTTCTTTTTGAAGTACAGCGATTGCAACCTTTGCTGATAGTGATTAATTCTGTAAGAGCAAACATGTACTAATTGATATTCATTTAATATATCTAGGTTCACTTAGTGACATATAGAGGTGGAGGTACCTAGAAGCACCTCCCCCAACACCCACCCACACGCATACATTAGTTGCTCTCATGGACAGGAACACAGGACATGAAGCCAGCTTTGCCTGGAGAGCCCATTTTGGTCTGACCTACAGGGGCTATTTGGCCAACTGCAGCAGAGTCCTTAGCTCCAATCAAGGCAACTGCTAAAAGAAAGTGGGAGCCTGCTGCTGCTGTTGACTAAAGCCCCTCTCTCCTCCCTCAGAGTCCCAGGAACTCTCTTGAGCATAGAAGAGATAAAAGGGAATGAAAACGTAAAGAACATCCTACTGCAAATAAAGGACAGTTCCCTACACTTCTCCGAAATTCCAAATTTCTTAACTTTCCATTTTACTTTCCAAAGTAAAAACTGGTCTCCAGTATCCTCTTCCCACATTGTCCTCTCCTCACTCCCATCTGCAAACCTCCCTCTGTCTTCACAGTGAGGACCCTCTCTGCTCCCCTAAAGGAGAAAGCTGTGCCCTGAGGTTCACTGAGAGTTTCAGGACCACTGGTCCTTCTCTAATGCGGAATCAATTTTCTAGGCCTGAGATAGCAGATCGACTTAGCTCATATGCCAAACCTAATTATGAAGCTGTGGCTGCCTCAGGGCTTTCTGGAGAAGGGTTCAGAGAGCTTGCCAAGGCTCCGTGGGAAGAGTGCCATGATCGATTAGTGATGTCTGCATGTGTCATGATTTGACATCTAGACCCTGGTTGTTCAGTTACGTGGGCTTCAGACTGACATTGTCAGAATCTGTCCATATATATATTTTTTTTTCATTTTTTTTTTCTATTTTACAACCACTTTGCCATCCTAAGCTACTTGGAAGTATGAGACAATATCCCAAGAAATCAAACTGGTGAGGAGAATGATACTGACTGGAATCAAGAAAAGTTATTAATTGATAAGGCCAAAGGGGCCCAGAAATAGAGATAATTGTGAAAAAACCCTCACCCTGGCTCACCCATAGGCAAGAACTGACATAAACAGAACAATGAAATTCCACATCACTCAGACTTGAGAAGATTTTTAGAATGAAAAAGCTTTCAAGTTAAGCCAGGTTAATTAGCCCAAACAATTCAACATGAATTGAAAATTCATGAAGCTTAGAAAGGGAAGGGACATCTTCACATTCTAAGCATTCTAAGCATTTTCAAACTCACCGGCTCATCTCAAAAAGAAATCTATCAGCCTTGGCCATCCGATCCAGTTCGTGTTTATGTTCCTCCAACAGGTCAATGTCACTTTTTTCAGGAACAAATTTCAAGAGCTGAAAAGTACACATGAATATTAAAACCGGGTTTATCACTTAAATCCATGTAGTAATTTTTCACCCTTTCAGTTAATTTGTCCAAAGATAAAATGTTAACTCTTGTTGAATTTATAAGCTCTGCTCACAGGTTAAGATACAATAGAAATGATGAAATCTTTTCATTTTTACTTGAAAGTAGTTAAATGGGTATAAGATTCATCCCTGGCACTTTTCTGTTCTCTACTGCCTCTCAAATCAGAATTGTGGGAGTTCTCTACTGGAACCTCTTTTTCCCAGACCACTAGAAGGACCTCAGAGAGTCAATGCTCTCATCAGAAGATGACACAACTGAGGTCCAGAGAGAGTAAGCCACTCACCCAAGATTACAAAGCAAGTTTGTGTAGTGATTAGAAATAGAACCTAGGTCTCTTGACTCCCAGCTCTACACCTTTTTCTGTTATATCACGCTGGAATGAATAATTCCATTTGTAGTTTCCATTCCATTTTCTTATTTTTCTGGTTTATCTAATTCAATCTTTTTTTTCCCCTTCCATGTAGAGCTGGGTGAGAGGAACACAGTGGGATTTGATGTTTTTAATTTCGTAGTTTATTTTGAAGGAAGAAATGAACATGGGATGTGGAAGAAATAGTAACAATATTTAAAACTGAAACAGTGCTTCTGTATGTGTCTTATTTCCTTTCAAGGTACACACGTTTTGGATGTGTATGCAAGACCTGTGGACTCATGCTGTTTTGGAGATCAAATGCCCTTAGTTTTTTTTTTTTTTTTTTTTTAAACATGACCTTCTTGACTTTGAGGCTCTCCCCAGAATTTGATGCTGGAATTAGATGATCCATTTAGTAGGTTTTCAAATATTTGCTGGATTTAACTGAGGGACCTCAGAAAAGTCAGTTAGTCTGGGTGTCATCAGCAGAGAGGGAGAATTGGAATTACAGGCAAGTGTTCTGTGAGGCTAGAATACATTCCAGGCAGAGTGTATACTGTGTGCTAGGGCCTGGAATGGGCAGCACAGCACTTATGCAGGTAGAAGGGCAGTGGTAATGTCAGTGGGAGAGGGCAGGGTAGGCAAGGGCAGGGAGTAGCAAGGCCTTATAAGTAGTTCTGTCTTTACTTTGAAGGCACTGGGACATACCTTGAAAATCTCATGTAGGAGAGTGAGTTTACATTTTTTAAAAAAATCGCCGTGCTTGAGGGATGGAAAAAGAATTAGAAGAGATTAAAAATGAGAGGGGGTCATGATTAGATAGTGGTACAGTAAGTAATCTAAGTAATCTGGGTGAGAGATGATAGTGGCCTGGATAGGGTGGAGCTAGTGGACAGATTATAGAGCTATTTATGAGACTTGAATGGAATTGTCCTGACTTGATGGATTGTAGTATATGAGGGAGGAAGAGTCAAAGATGACGCCTGGGCTTCTGGCTTAGGCAATAACGTAACAGGGAACCCAGGAAGAGAAGGCTGGAGGTAGGGTGGGCCAGAACGGGGAGGAGAAGGTGAGTTTAATGTTCAAAATGATTGCATGGAACCAAGTAATGATTTCTATTAGGCAGTTGGACGAATGGGTCTGAAGCCCTAGGATGATGCGTTTGGAAGCTGAAGCATGGCATTGGTTTTAACAGGTAGGTTACTGAAGGTGCGGGTGTCAGTGAGATTAGGAGAGGTGCCATCAAGAGAAAAAAAGCAGGGCTGGAGAGAACCAGTATTCAAGGGGCCAGGACAAGAAAAGGAAACACCTTTAAAAGGAGGCCACGGAGATGCAGCCAGAGAGGCCAGCATGGCTCACAGGGCCATGGGAAGGCAGCATTTCAGCATGCAGCAAGTGGCCATGGGTGCCAACACCCCCAAGAAACTAAGAAAAATGAGGACCCTGCAGTATCCCCTGTGTCCGGCAACAGGGAAGTTGCAAGTGCCCCTGAGAAGAGCTCTAGGGAGGGGACGACAGTGCAGCAGAGTGGGTGGAAAGAGAGTGTGGATGGCTTTCAAGACTCTGGCAGTGTCAGAGAGAAGACAGTAGCTAGATGGGGATGGGGAGTCTTGAGAGGGGCATGTGTATAAGGTGTGTGTGTGTGTGTGTGTGTGTGTAATGGGTGTGTGCATGGGGGTGTGTGTGCACAGTGTGTGTGTAGGGGTGTGTAGGTGTGTGTGTGTAGGGTGTGTATGTGTGGTATATGTGTGTAGAGACTGTATGTAGGGGTGTGTTTATGTGCTAAAGGCTGACACTTGAATGAGCTTAGAGAGGGTGGGGCTGCAGACCTAGAGGAGGGGGCAGTCAATCCAGCTGGGGTCCTGACTAGAAGGAAGGAATGGGGCCAGAGCAAAGGGAAGGGATATCCCCTCCTTCCTAATGGGATGGAAGTGGGGGAAGATGGAAGTAGATGCCAGGGAGTTCATAGGTCTGGGGGCCTGACAGCTTCTAGGCATTTCTGCTCCTGAGTTCAAACGGTGACATATCTTGTTCTTTCTCAGTGCAGGGAAGGAAGGGAGGAAGGCAAGAAGAAGGGAAGAAAAAGAGAGAGGAAAGCATCACTCCAGCCTCCCTCAGCTTGGATTTTTACCCACTGGGCAAGGAAACTGAGTTCTAGCCTCAGGGATCCTTTCACTAATTTGCATAGTCCCCTCTCTCCCTGCAAACTTGTTGTGCTGAGCCCACTTGTCCCCTGTCAGAATAACACAGTCACTACATCTCCTTTGTCACCTAAAAGCACACAGGAGCCACACTAAAACTCAGTCCCCTCTCAAAGGAGAGTTGTGTAAAGGACTGTATGTGGGTAGTTTTAAGAGAGGATGGGTAGTCAGGCAAATATCTGGGAATAAGGATAAAGATATGTGTTCCAAGAAAGAAGAGAGTATAGCTCTCATCTGAGATCAGAGCTCAGCAGCTGCAAGCAGCAAGAGAGGAGGGGATGAAAGCATCCACCAGGCACATCCTAAATAGGAGTAAGGAAATGCTGGCATCAACACTTGTCTGGGAAGAGTGTTGTATAGAGGAAACGGAAGTAAAGAACAAACAGTAAAATGGGGAGGAAAAGAAAGAGCGTGGGAGATGACCAGAGAGCAAGACACACACAGAATTATCAGGAGAGGCCAGGTCAAAAAATATCCTACTTGGCCAGATTCTGCTTCAGTAGACTGGTTTTCTTTCTTGCATTTATTTGAAGTACATTCTATTTGCACTGCAGGCCCTTTTGGCAAGATTTTGAAATCCTTTCCCTCAAGGAGGAATTTTGCTGGATGCAATTCCACAGTAAACAGATCTTGTGGAATTTTAAAACATACGACCTTGTTAATAGGAGCTGAAGCCAGGAGGACTAAAGTGGCTTTACACATAGTCCTTCACTCTGGGTTAGCACATTGGGTGCAGCAACTTGAAGGCAGGGTTACCTGGGAGGGGCAGAGGGAGCTAGGCTCCACTGTCCCAGAGCAAAGACTCTGTGTGACTGGTCAACAGCGAGGGAGGGAAGGGTGTATGGAGGAGCTAGAAAATGCTCTCAAAATAAATTTTGGGTTCAGGGGATACTTTTAAACCATTCATACACAGAGCACCCCAAGAGACTTGAGAACATAATCATTAACTATTTGATAATTAAATAAAACCTTTGAAGGACAGTATGAAGAGTTTTTCCACAGGAAATGTGAGGGTTTTCCCCCAGGACTATTCCAGCTGCAGAGGTTGCAAGGAGCGGGCAGGTCCATTAGGGAGTGACTCTGCAAACATCATTCCTCCCTGCATGGTGTCTGAGACCTTCGAGACATCAGTGAGAACCATGGAAAACACACATGCAGATAGACAGGTGCTCTACCCAGAGCAACTTCGCCACTCAGGATTACTGTTAACAACACAAAATACCCTTATTCTCTGCTCTTGGAGCAAGGCACGCCTACAGATGCAACTGGAGTTCGGTCTAGAATCCTAGTTGCTTGTGCCCACAGTTGACCTTAGGTAGACCTGGCTCTAACAAATGTGGACTTCTTGACCAAAACCATTCAAAATGTGAGCCCATCCCCAAAACAATGAGACAGAAGGATGGAACAGTCTTACAGCATTCTGAGACTATCATCACAGAGCACAGAAAAGTTAAGGCCCAGACCAGGGGGCAGGGGGCAGAGACAGGTGAAAATCCCTAGAATATGTGCGAGATCAACAACATTGTTATTTGCGGACAAGTAGACAAAGAAGCCAAACAGCCCATGACCCAGTTGGAGTGGCTACAAAGAAATGCTATAAAAATACTGGCTGCTTGGTCATGGATAACAAAAATTATATCAAGATACTATGGGCAAAGATATATACTGACTGGGTGTAAATCCCATTCTTGCTACCCCTGGCATTTAAATTTACTGCTATTTATGACACAAGAGGGTGCTGTACAATGTACAGAGGTGAAAACTTAGCCCCAAGACATTTACAACTGCCTTGTGACACACATGTGTGTTTAGATACAGATGACAGTGTGAGGGGTTTAAAGTTCATTTTCATGGTGGTGGGTCTGGTGACCAAGACACAAATTAGATTTAGAATTTAGTAATGAATCAGCTTTTGTAGTATGGTTTGCAATCTCACAGTGCTAGTGAGATTCTCAGTATTCCTGTGAAACACAGATTTTCTTCTAGAGCTAGATTTATATGATTTACTGAGGTATAATGACGTAATTGCAGCTTGAGGGATGCTGTGGGTCCCAGGCATTTGACAAACTTGATCTTCCTTCTCACCCATCAGTTTGGGAGGCAATGAGAGAATAAGGTCATTAAGTTTCCTAACACAGTCACATGGGAAGTTGGTTCAGCCACCTCATTCATAGATGAGGAAATGATCCACTAGCAACAACCGGATGTTCTCAACATCCCTCTCCCTGTTGATGGTCGCTTTTCACTTCTGCTCTGAGCTACATCTGGTAGCTCACCTGTTCCAACATGTCCTTGGGCAGATCTTCCTGTTCGTCCATTGTTAGAATTGCCCGTTTGATTTCATCATTGGATAATTTCAACCTGGAGAAAGAATATTGTTATTAACCATATTGGTTTGAGTATTAAAATTTAACATAATTCATTTTGCTACGCCAGCTGCTGATTTTTCAGTACTTTTTTCTCAAAATCTCTCAGTGAAAGCTTATTTCCTGACAATATTGCACCTAAAAATAGGATTTTAAAACTGCTTTAACATTCTTTCAGGGCTTTGTAATGCTCTGCTGACACAGAGGACAAAGCTGCTATGTTCTATGATTTAGTTTCCTTAAGCAAAGGATTGGAAGATTAGAACTAGGGAAAATACCCATACACAATTGTTTTCTTTTACATTTAGGATCCATGAATTGCAAGTGGGAGGACAGAACTAAGTTTCTGACCTGTTTATAAGTCAGGAGTGTTTCAAGTTTGCTATCAGGTAAAAAAATGGGTTTTGAGAAGGTTAGAAACTACATGTTATTGTTAAAAAGTTGAGCAACAGATAATATGCAAAATAAAATGTATAAGTACTTCATAGTTAAGGCATTTTTTTAATAGACGGAGAAACTGGGGCCCAGAATGGCCAAGTGATTTGTCGAAGGTCAAACATAAAAAACGACAGTAACCACAAACTCACAACTCTTGACTGCTAATCTCAAACTCTTTATACAAATATCCCTTATCTAGTTAATGTTTCATAGGGAAGGATTTAAGCAAAAATACAAATCTGTTTCCTCATTTTCTGTCTACCATCAGCTTAAATGATTTACTAATTTAATCAGGAATCTGTGTCTTGATTGTCAGAACAACAAAGTATTGACTGTAAAATATAAAACATAATGTTAAAATGTATTTTTATTAGATATAACAATAGTCTTACCCAGGGCAAAAAATCTTGATCACATTATTAGCTGCAACAAGAGAATCACTCCTTTGTTTAATTTGTAAGCATTAGACCCAGACTTTTCCTTTTTTTTTTTTTTTGATAGAAATGGGGTCTCACTATGTTGCCCAGGTTGGTCTTGAATTCCTGGCCTCAAACAATCCTCCTACGTTGGCCTCCCAAAGCACTGGGATTACAGGCGTGAGCGACCATGCATGGTCTAGGCTTATTTTTAAAATCTTACTTCCTTACAACCTATAACTAATGTGGCATATTAACATGACTTGATTTGTTCTTTGAGTCTATGCTCTTAAAAAAGCATCATCATATTTAGGACTGGAGATAAAGACATAAACACACAAATATAGAGCAAGATGTACACATGTCACATGCAACTTTTGAAGGTAGGGGCTTTGGTGTGAGACATGCTGGGTCCCAGTCCTGTCTCCGATACTTCCTGGTCAGTGTGACTAGAGCAAAAAATTTTTATTAAGCCTCAGTTTCCTCATCTGTAAAACAAGGATAGTAATAACTACATAACTGCATCCCCCCTGCCTCCCCTCAGAAAGGGTTTGTGTTTGTATGTGTGCACATGAGGATTAAGCAAATGAATGCACATAAAGTGCTTAGCAAAGTTCCTGGCCATAGAAAGAATGCAATCAACTATATGCACGTTCTACAAGGCAGAATTTTTTACACTATAAAAACAAAGCAGCAGTACCTTTGTATCCTTAATGTTCATATGCAGCTAAGAATCCATTAAACAGTGCTTAGTATAATGGTAATTATGATCACTTTCCAAAGCACTGTCATACCCATTATTTCACCAGTGTTTCCTCTCTGTGTATGACACCCATGAGGCCTGAGAGTGTTAAGAAGGAAATAGAAGATGAGGTCCTTATTTTAACAGTGATTATAGTCATTGGGAGAACCAGATGATAAGCTGAAATCCTCAAGACACATGCAGATCAAGATGAGGGCTGAATAAGTGAAAGCATGCACTCAAAGGCAGCGAAGGAGAAGAGAAGCCCCAGGTGAAGCTGGATGAGGCACCCCACCAAGGATGCCTCTGGCTTGTCTTTTTCTCTAGATTTGGGACCTGATTATGTTAAAACCATCCACCTTGCTATTTAAACTGAATGTTATTTCATGTGCCATTAAGTAGGGAAGAGAAGGAAAAAATTTGGGAATCCTACTGTACTAATACCATTCTCTTCTATTTCATGTTCTCAAACCCAAATAAAGCATCTAGGCAAAATGCAAAACTGCTTAAGGTGACAAATAAGGCCCATTCTATCACGTCATCTGAGCTGTGGTGTCGTTATAACCCCTACGCCGTTACAGGAGCCCTTGCCCTGGTAGACTTCTTCAGATGGTTTTTGTCATTGTTGGGACAACCATTTTCTCATGAACATGTTCCCCAGAATATCGTGTTAGGAAATTCCCCCTGCTTAAATGGAACAATTTAGCTAAATTGGCATGGGTAAAGTACACAACAGGGAAAAACCGACTTGCAGCATCAGGGCCTCAACTGGGTAGCCCTAGACTCCAGGACACTAGAAGCCCTTGAGTCAATTTAAGTCCAAACACCATTGTGCGGCCATGCAAGGCCAAGGAATAGTAACAATAGGGAGGGCTGAAACTGCCACTAATGAAAACCAACTGGCTGTGAAAACATCTATAATCACGAGGAGAGCTCTGCTTATAGGAAAAAAAGTAAATTAGTTCTGTGTCCTTTTCACACGGAGTTGAAGAAACCATTTTATGGTGTAGTTCTGCTGAGTCCTTCTGTTTTGCATTTAAAAGAAAAGGAGTTGAAAATCAGAGTGAGAACAATACTTGAAGTATCAGATTTGCATTTCATTAGCTCCCCATATGGAGCACAGAACTTCTTGCTTTTGAAATTGTATATATTTATGCTCCTCAACCCCCAGAGGCTGTCTGGACTAAACACTAGCTCTAATTCAAAACAATTTTAGTTTCTCTTAATGTGGCCCACAAAGAGACTGGAAACTTTAATGGCTAGTACTTAAGAAAATCTACCTGTCAACGTAACCCCATGCATGCGGCCTGTTGGATCAAAGAAACCCTACCTTAAGGGAAAGGGAAGAAAAGTACCCCGCCCTCAGGGATGGTTCTATAGGTTGCAGAGTTCTTAGTATCATCTGTCATCCACAGAATCAGTCTCTAATCTCTGTAATTAATTGCTTTTAAAGCTTGGCAGTGTTCTGAAGTGCTGAAGGGTGGCAACTTTTGAGACATGTACTCTAACTTTCTTTACAAGGCAGGAAACAAACCAGCCATCTTAAAACAGTATTCAACTCTAGGTTGCTCTACTCAAGTATTTCAAAAATTTGCCAAGAGAATTGGAACATCCAGGCGTAATTAAAATAAGTTAAGGATGGATGGCTAGATCAGCCTTAGCTCTGCTTCAGTGGATTTAGGCCAAATCCCCCTACTTTAGAGTAGCTTTTTGTGGTTTACTACACCCAGGCTGCCGTGCTAAGTGAGCATCTGGAAAAAAAGAACGGCAGAACACTTCATAAAATTGTGTTTTAGGTGGGTTCATTTTGCAATATAAACCTGCTTCCAAGTTGCTGTCTCCCACCCCCCGCCAGCCCCCAGCCTTTGGCGGAGAGAGGTCTGTTTTACTGAATAAAACAGAGTAAATTTTAAATTGCTACATGTCACCCATACACACATAGACAGTAGAAAAGTTGCTTATTCCCTGAGGACCTGAGGAACAAATTCTCTAAGATGTGCCCATTCTACTCTCTTCCCATGAAAGTACGGTCCCTCGTGCCTGTAGCTCCCCATTCAAATGCACACCTTTTAGGCCATCTCTTTCTGAAAGCTTCGAATGATTTGGTCACTCATGCTGCAAATATCCTACTCACTCAGGCATGGGGAGTGCCGGCACCTCCTCCCTGCCTTGGCCTCTTTCCAACTGCCTGCTTGGCTCCAGACAAAGCTGTGGCAGGTGCCCCTGACCAAAAGGTCCACTGACATTTGTAAAATATGAGGAAGACCTTTAAGGTATAATCTTAAATACTGTGAACACAAGCGCTCACTAAAATATAGCCCATGGAATATGCCACAGGCTTTCACTGTGGTGAACTTTGCTGTAATGATGGCATTGCCAGGAAATAAATCCCTAGACAGCAAGATAAGAAATAGGGACGTTCACCAGCTTTTGGGAATGAAATAATCAGGAAAGAAAGATAGTAAGTGTGGCAAGGTGGGAAATGCTGACATAATCTTTGAAACATTCCTATTCATTGTCCCTAAGCACAAAATCAGCCTTCAAGGGCTTCTTCATCTCCCTCGAGGTTGTCTGTCAGTCATCAGGTCTCACCTGGATAACAGAGACCCTTATCTGATGGCTGCCCTGGTCCAGCTATTAACCCCTTCTAACCTGTCCTGCGAAACCGAAAGACCAAACTAAAAAACCTTATTAAACACATAGTGTCCTCCTCCTGAACAAACGGCACCAGTTCTGATCCCATGGATACATAAACAGGACACTGGGCAGCTCCTACGCAGGCACCCTTCCCAGCGCTGCACACATGCTGGAGGAATTCTCACAAGCCGCTGCAGGGCTGCTACCTTCATGACCTTCATTTTATAGATGAGGAGGTTATGATGTGATCCTGGGCTGACTTACGCTCTTAGAAATGCACAATGCCTGAATCTCGGGCTCTCCTGCCTGGTTTCATTCAACCCAATTGATAATTCTCTGCCAGGATTGCAGGGCTTTCTTTACTAGCTGTGCTTATGTCCCTCCCACATCCTTGCTGCTCCACGCCTCCTTGACACTGCCTTCCTGGCCCCACCTCTCGTTATATAACGGCCCTTGCCTTTGAGGCCCACTCTCTACAATAAGCCCTGCTAGTGCCCCTCCTACATGGCTGAGCTCCGTGTCCTTCAGTCAGACCAGTGTAAGCCCTGAACTGCACACAAATCTCACAGGTGTCATTTTCCTTCTCCAATTAGCCATGTGCTTTCAAAGGCAGCAACGTTATCTTAACTTTTGGTACGTCCTGTGGCACTCAGCACAGTGCTGGGCAAAAAAATGCTCCAAAGTGGTGACTAAGAGAATAAGTATTAAACACGTTTTCATATTTCTTTCTCCTTTTATGTCCCCAGCTCCTTTTCTGCATAGTAATAAATTGCCAACAAAAAGGGAAGAATGAAAAGTAAACTGCTAATTGGTTAAAAAACTAAATAAAATACAAATTATAATTAAATCTGCTTAATTTTTTCACTTTTACCACAACATTTAACTTGTCGTTCTGTGCTTTCCTGATGAGAGAGTAAAACAACTGACCACTAAACACAAAAGGATGGGGCTCTGAACCATCCATGGGAGAGAGGGCTTCAGATCCTGATCAATACAGCCCAATGGCCAACAGGTCAAATCGGACTCAAAATTACTTTGTCACACACACTTTTTAATTGTGCTCGCTGTAATAACACTTATATACCAAACTGGATTTTAATTGATAATCTGACAGATATGAGGTCAGTTCTTAAAACTGTCTTAAAAGAGTTTAAATACATTCAAGTTCTAAGTCATCTCAAAAGTGTCAGCGCCTAAGGCAACAAGGGAATTTATATACCACAAATATGAACGAATTCCCTCAATAACAGAATGGAAAATCTGCCAGAAAGAGATGTAACCTTATCTATAGCTCGTGTAATTACCCTGGTTGGTACTTAGTACTACTGAATAATCTGTCAATAAGGAACAAGGTCACTGTTTTTACTCTACAGGCATTTCAACACTACAGAAATTCTGGGCCAGGCACAGTGGCTCACGCCTGTAATCCCAGCACTTTGGGAGGCCGAGGCAGACGGATCATGAGGTCAGGAGATCGAGACCATCCTGGCTAACATGGTGAAACCCGGTCTCTACTAAAAAAATACAAAAAATTAGCCGGGCATGGTGGTGGGCGCCTGTAGTCCCAGTTACTCGGGAGGCTGAGGCAGGAGAATGGCGTGAACCCGGGAGGCAGAGCTTGCAGTGAGCTGAGACCATGCCACTGCACTCCAGCCTGGGTGACAGAGCGAGACTCTGTCTCGAAAAGAAAAGAAAAGAAAAGAAAAAGAGGAGAGGGGAGGGGAGGGGAGGGGAGGGGAGGGGAGGGGAGGGGAGGGGAGGGGAAGGGAAGGGAAGGGAAGGGAAGAGAAGAGAAGAGAAGAGAAGAGAAGAGAAGAGAAGAGAAGAGAAGAGAAGAAAAATTCTGTGACAGCTCCCTTTGCCAAGCGTTTTAAAGCATTCATCCGGATGGCACAAGCATAAAATACAGAGAGAAATTCTAGGATGTAAAACAACTCCACAACTTTCCCAGTTAATTTAATTTTGCTACTAGGAATACTATTTATAAAAAGGTAACAAAACAAATTGTTTACACTATACAGCAGTCTTCCCTTATTGGAGAAGAATATGTCCCACGACCTCCCAGTGGATGCCTGAAACTGTAGATAGTATTGATCTTTACGTAGACTATGTTTTTTTTCTATACTTACATACCTATGGTAAAGTTTAATTTATAAATCAGGCACAGTGAGAGATCAACAATAACTAAAAATAAAATAGAACAACTACAACAATATATTGTAATAAAAAGTTATGTGAATGCAGTTTATCTCCAAATATCTTATTGTACTGGACCGTGAGTAACTGAAACTGCAGAAAGTGAAACTGTGGATAAGGCGGGGACTACTGTAGAAGAAAAATAAGCAGACCTTCAAGTTGTTTTCAGTGGTGTCTTCCTGAGGCAGATAGATATTTTATCTAACCTGAGCATAGTTCATGGAATAAAAGTCAGAATAAATACAGGGTATGGCCATTTACACAGCTTTCAGCCAGAGGCAGAAATAAAATGCTAACAGGATGGTTCAGATTACGTTACTAGTTGCATTAAAATTCAAAGCTCTCACTAAGGTTAAATTTCTCTTCACTGAAAGAAACATTTGCTCCCTGAAGTAATACATATCTGGCTAAGAATCAACTTCCATGAAAACCAAGCAGCAGCTCTTTGTGTTAAAAGAAATTCATTCTAAGAACATCTAAATAATAAGGACTACTACGTTTCCTCTCTTCATTCTCCCTGAAAAAGAAGTCGCCTTATGCCAGCCTCAGTGCATACACAACATTCCTTCCAGAATGTAACTCATCTTTAAAGCCTCAACATTCAGGATTTTTACATCTTCACTCACTCCATAAGCATTCGGTGTCTTTGCCTAATGTGAAAGTTCCTTTTAGAGAAAAGAAGAAACTAGATACAGAAAAGCTATTTGAAATGCCCAGAACAACCTGACAACATTGCCCGAAGCTGCAATCAGATTCCAGGCTCCCAAATTTCCTTTCTTCTTTTCAAGTTCCAAGGCTGTGATGGTTCACTAATTATGAGAAAGATTTCTGAACAGGGCTGAACTGGATAAATTAGCATTTCATGGAGGTTTGAGATTTACATATCCTTTTAGCTATAAAAATGCTCAAAAAGAGCATGAAATCATATAACCTTGAAATGTAAAACGGTGACATTAGAAAGCAAAATAAAACAAAGAGCCTTCATCTGTTGGTCCTGATTCTGTGACAATGCTACTAAATGACCAAAATATCTCTAAGGCCGGAGTGTAAATAAAAGTCAAGTCCATTTTACAGGCTTTCTGGGAAGAAAAGATTGACTTAGGATGTTCTGCCTTTAAATTTAGAGGTCTGTGGAAATTAAACTTTGAGAAAGAAGGCATCCAGCTCTGATATGTTCCACTAGGAAAAGTAAGCACCAAGAGCTGTTCTCATTTTAACAGAAGGGGATCCAAAGAACTGTACCTCAGCAGAGTACAATTAAAACAAAATCACTAACATGTGGTTTTGAGCCACAGAATGGAAATGTTGGTCCTACTAGAAATGTTTATTCAACATCAACAATACCTCGATAGAAGGATGTTGCAATTCTGAGCTCTCCGACCATCAATCACCGAAAGCTCTTTGACTTTAAGTTTGGAACTCAGAGTGTCATCAATGGCATCTGCTTCTTTCTGTAAAGAGCACGAAAGAAATCCATCAAAGTCCAACAGGGACATTCAGACTTCAGACACACACTTTCCATTTTTGTTCACACACACATACACACACTCTACACATACACACATGGGCAAAGCTGAGGTGGTGAGGTGGGGAGTGTGGAGAGATGGTGGAACTGAAACAAAGGCTACAGTCTAGTTGGTAAAGGGAAATAATAAGAAAAGCTGACCACCCACATTTGAAAAAGCATTATTTGGAAGAACAAAGTGCTTCTAAGTTGAAGATGCTAAATGTGCATAAATTATCAGTGAGTGGTGCCCTCCCTTTGTCCCCCAAATTCCTATGGACTGCAGAGAGAAGAACTGTCACTATGAATCAAGCTCAGCTGAGGCTTGCCATTGCTGGTCCAGCCACTTGCAAGGCCCATTCACCCCAGAACCATCTGCATCCTGAGCACTCAAAAAAGCTAAACGATAAAACCTCTTAAACATCTTCATGTACGACAGGAAGCTCCCAAAGCCAGATGGTACCTTTCATTACTCAGGAGCCTGATGGACAATGGGAAGGGGCAGTTTGAGGCATGAATTCAGTTACCTGAACTAACAATAAAACACTACTTGCATATTCTGTTGCTGTACAGAAATCTATAAGCTATGATGGCCAGTTATAATTTCAGGTGGAACAGACAAAAAATAAGTATAATATACTGTTAGAGTAAACTGAGCTTCAGGGGTATTGGTAATAATAAAAAGTTCAAGGCTAACTTGATAAATAACAAGTTTGATTTCATTAGCAGTAAGAATAAATTAAAAAGTTACAGTGTTTTAAAAATGTAAGAAAACTGATTATTAAGTAGCTCTTTCTTTTACAAAGTTGTATCTATATTTTACACAAAGAAAGAATCTTAGCTGAATTCTTCATTCAACTTACCTACAGAGTTTCCTCATTTGATGAGGAGGCTGAATTAAAGTAGTATCTCTAAAGTCTGTTTAAGTTCTAAAAATTCTATGTACTTTCCTACTAAGCAGCGTGAATTTATGGAGAACAGCAAACATGATCAGTTCTACAAACTACAAAATCTTGGATCAGACTGCTGTTTTTAACATGAGTCTGTACTACTGTTTAAATTTTTGCAGTTTAAAAAGAAAATGAATTTGTAGTGACGTGACTGCAATCTGGCTTGCTCAGACACTATGCCTATCAAGCATCGAAATTCAACTGCAGCCTATGCAATCTACAAAAAGTACTTGATTCCTATCAGAAGACAATAGTCCAAGTCTTATATACACCATCAAGCCTTTTTCAAATATTTCCCACTCAGGAATTAGGAGGAAAAAACCAAACAATTATATAAATTATTATAACAGTAACAGTAGCATTAAAAAAATAAGGAAACCAAAGAGCTCTAGAACTGTGTACCAGTTCAGAAAACAAAGGCACCATGGAATTTATCATAGGAGGCACAATGTGATTGAATGTCAACTGTCTCATGCTAAAATTTCAGGCGAATCTCTAGATATTCATTTAAGAGTTGAAACCCAAAGTGGAGTTACCTAGGCATGAGATTACACTATGTAAAAAACAAAAGCAAAAACAAAACCCTGGATAACGAAGAGATTTCAAGCTTACAGTGAGCCAAGGAGTTATATTAAGCAAGCTTTAGGTAGTAGCTCACTTACCTGCTTGGAGTTACTGTTCACAAAGAAATCCTACAGCCATGGCAGAGGCATGGAAAAGGCAAATCAGATATATGCAGTTCAGAAGTCACAGCAACAAATGGGGGAAAGTCAAAGCAGTCAAGGAAACAAGTGATGTAGGGTAAGAGATGATTTATGCTCCTGGGATCATCAATGAAAGTTGATGAAGATGAGAAAGTTTGGCTGAATACCATGAAGAGCACAATACTAAGCATTCAGGGTAGAGAAAGACGATGACATTTGCTGTACCCAATTTTCAATGGTGGAAAATCAAATGTAGAAAAGACAGGGCTTAAAACACCTAAGAAAGACCCAAGCTGGGAAAGGAACAAATCCTCTTTGAAATGACCACTGGCTCCATTTATTCAACATGACGATTTTACTTGAAGCAGGAGAATGTCAATCAATCCCATCAACTTGAGGAAACTATTCCTACTGTTAATAGGAAAACCAAAAATATATAAATAAATAAATAAACTTTTTCTGATGGAAATAATCTCCTGTCATCTTATGTTATAAGGATGGATTGAGAAAAGACAGGTTGAACAACTCAAGTCAGTAATATTAACCCTCAGCACCCCTATAAAGTGCAAATAATGCCTGTAGGTGCTACATGTAGGTATGAGGAAAAAGAACATGCAATTAAGAGAAAATCAGTGATACATGTGTTCTGCAGCCATTGGTGGCCCTGTCCTAACTGCCCAGGGCTGTTCAAGTATACAAGGTCAACAGTCTCTTCTGGAAATAGTTTTTAGAAAAGACTTGGAGTGAAAAAGGGGATGAGGAAGATGTAACTGACATGCTGTGAGAAAGTTACAGCATACGTCGCATATTTTTGCAATGCTGAAATGAATAAGGCTTTGGTGTGCAAAACATGCCCCAGTTTTCGGGCCAACAGCTTGCACAACCAGCATTTGCTCAGCAGATTCCTTAAGGTCTCATTGGTCTCAGCAGCACTGCCAAGGCCAATTTTACACAGATGAGCTGTTTCACATAATTCCTCTAGTGGGAAACAGAATGTGTCCTCCCCTCGCTCTAGCCATACAAGGGGGGACTGCTTTTCTAGAATGGTATTTGAAAAACAATGGATACTCCTCTGATATCCCAGTTCTCTTTTGTCTCTGTTATAACTGCCAAGTTGTCTACTCTGAAGCTCCTTAGGACTCTTCCTGTAAAAGCAGTTTCCTTTCAAGGGCAAAAAAGACTATGGTGAAGTGAACTCCATGAAGTCATCTTAACCTATTTTTTTTCTCTTAAAGAGAGAGTTGCTAGTTGAACTTAGATTCTGCTCTTACTGTCTGACCCTCAAAGAAGAAACTTTTTTGAAGTTCACTGGCAACTCATCCTATTTTATAAGTTCCCAGTGTCAGGAAATTAAGACTTCTGACCTCTAGTATAGAGGCCTGTGGAATCAGGCAACTGTTATTTACCGGGTGTGTGGCTTGGGGCTCAGTCTGTCTGTCTGTAAAATGTGGTTAATTAACAACTGATTGGTGTGAAGATTAAACAGGATAATCATGTAATGCGTTGTGTAGAGTACCTGACACATAGGTACCTGACACGTACGTATGAGCTCAGTACTTGAAAGCTACAATAATACAATTATTTCATCTTTCAAGCTGATGATCAAGTCTACTTATTCCCCTTTCGCTCTGCTTTCAGTTGAGCTGAAAAAACAGCTGGTCAAGATCTCCCATTTGTGACCACCATCAGCAATAAGTATAATAGTTACTAACTATGTAATATATTTTCTTTCTAGAGGTGAGGATGAAGAATACCAAGCCAGAGTTTCTTCAATTATTACCCTAAAGATTCCACTTCTTTAGAAGTCCTCTACTTGGCACATTAGAAATAAAATCATAAAGCTTATGAGTTTCATTGAAAGGGGCATGTTAGAAATAATGATGCTTCCAGGCCTGTTTCAAGTAAGTTAACATTCTTTTTGAAAGCTTATTCACTGAAAAATCAGAGGGAAATAACAAAAGACACTTCTAATTGGCTTGGGTCAAATGTGGTAGAATCACTTATATTTGGCTTCACCTAACAGGATGTCTGGTTTTTCCAGGCAATTTCTGGCATAAAGCTTAGGGCTTGGAGTATAAATAGGAAGTTGGGACTTGCATTTTCAGGAAGCAGTGCTGATAGTGCTATAGATTGAATTCCACAATGGGATAATGACTCAACACTTTACAGATAATCATAATTCTTATGTGAATGGTTTTAAATCTTTTTGAGAATTTTGTAAATCTGGTAAAAATTAGGAATCTCTATCCAGAAAAATTCATACACTATATTTATATAAAACCCTGCATCTGATTAACTCTTACCATGAAGCCCAGTTATAGAACTTACATTTGGTCTCAAGAAAAAAGAAAAGTAAAAAAAAAAAAACACCACTATTTATAATTCTCTCTTCTGTTTTCATGTGCCATGGCTAAGGATCAAGCCTATTGAAATAAATATCTTAAATCATAAACTTTTTCAATGTGAAAATTATATCTATAGAATAAAAATTGTAAAGGGAATAAAAAAGGAAAATGATAATTTATAAAAAATCAGAAGATATCATTGAACGCTCTAACTGGAGCCCCCAAAATGTCTTGTGTATTACATATAAGCAGGAGAGGTTGGATTCTGGAGCCTGGGACCACAGTTATTCTTTGTTCCTAACCCAGAGCAGAGGCTTTGAAAAGTTTTACAATGTGATGACAATAGGATCCTTAAGGAAGGGCTGTCCTCAAGCAAAGACCAGGGGGAAGGAAGAGATAGTGAGCTGTTAATTTGTTGCTACAGAGATATGACTCCCTTTAGGTAAATGTAGTGCCTTTAGCTCATTTCCCCTCTATTCAATTGTATGGATAGAGAGAAATGAATTTATAGCATCTAGGGATGAAGATTTCTCACAAAATGGAGATGAATATTGTTTAATTGTATCTGAAAAGTACTGCTATGCAATGTGCTACCATTTAAATCAGTCATTTGTGGCTGACCTGGAAATCATGTATAATGTAGTTTCAATGAGGAAAAGAGGACCTGAGATTCAAGACATTGATTTTCAAATGAACTTTTGGAATGTGAGTGGAGAAATAACTGCCTGCTATTAGATCCCATTTTATGTGGCACATAAGTTTACATCATCAGCTCTGCACACCTCTGATATTTGCACTGAAAAAAAATTCTGAATAGGAATAGTCTTGTTCTTAAAGCTGGAGTTAAAGAAAATCCTATACAAAGTCTGATATTTATAACGAATAAAAACCATGGGGAAGAACAAAGTGAAACTGAGAATTATGTCCCTTTGGAGTCACTAAATACACACCAAGCCATATTTTTATTATCTATAAAATATGAATATCTACTCATAGAGTTGGGGTTGAGCATTAAGGAAGAAAATAAGTATAAGAACTCCTTGAGAACTAAATCTTAAGGTTGATGAGATTGGGAACTGTGTATATCATACTTGGTATCAGGAATGTAGTGGATGCTGAATATTATCATCTTGTAGTCCATATTATAGTTATTTATAGCTTTTTCTCATCTCTGCTTTTATACTATAAGTTACACTGTGGGCCTGTGCAAAAATTTAACACACTTTCATTCTTTGAATTACTTTGTATACAAAGCAGACAATATAAGTTCTGATTTTAATGATTCCTCAAATCAAATGGATATATTTTATGCAGATATGTGTAAGCGTATATGTATATGTGTGTGCATATACATGTGTGTCTGTGTATATCCCATAAGTGTCATTTCTCAGTATTCATCTAAATTATACTAATCCGATATTACTGAGATTTTTCCAAAATCTTACTCTGTGCAGGGTTCCTGTTGCATGCATACAGGTAATGGTACTCATGCCATTACCTTTGTAATGTTCCTTTGCCTCTCTGGGAATTGTATCTAGCCAAAAACTGGCTGAAGTCCAGAGAGTTTGAACAGGGTATCATGACTCTGGAGGGAGGAAAGAGGAGACATCATGGAAAAAAACAGATCTACAGTATTCATTTGGGAGTAGAAAAGAGAGCAGTTCAAGTGAATTATACAATGCACTACCAAGACTGAGATGAAAATGCATAGGTCTTGAGTATTCCCATTGGTCATGAGATAAGGGGACATTCAATGACAGGTGCCCCATTTCCTTTACTGTGTCCTATATATTCCAACTACAGTGTCCACATCTTTGGATTGTCTATCAGAATTCAGTAAATTCAATAAAATGGCTCAAATTATCCTTATTTAGAAAATATATTTATAGTTTAAAAATTCCCATTTCAAATTCTTGCACCAAAAGGGAAAACCTACTTGAATTACTCAAGCTGATCAGGTATACTGAAATTTTTCTCCAGGAAGTGCTATTGAAAATATGGTCACAACTGATTCTACTTACTGGTCTACTTAGTGTTAAGTATAACTGAAATGTTCTGGACTCTCCTGACTGGAATGCCTACTGATTACTTAAACAGTGTTGGTTGCTAGGAGACAATTACCCAATTGCTAGGCTTTCTGCAATCTTGTCTCCCAGAGCTCTTGAGAACTGTCCACATATTTGTCCCAGAGCATTTTGGCAGTATCCTTCTGCACCTTCTGCTGAAAGCCAGTTAATTATGAGTCTTGTAAACTTAGGTCTTTCAACCACCTGCCTTTATAATAAATGCAACCCACATGCTCAGACTTGAATAGCATCATTTGGAACAACTGTTGCTTTTCCTTCCTTTAATTTACTTCTGAACGTTCTTAAATCTTCATATTAGGCAACCAGCACGGAACTGTATCAGCGATCAAAACTGAAGTGGGAAAGCAATGGGACATGTAGCTACGTTAGAAGATTATTTGAATTATCAGGAAATTTGCTACAATGGCTCAAGATTCCATGTCAAGGCCAAGGAGACACCTTCTCAGGACAGCAGACAGAGAAAGAGGCGGCATGTTGCAGCCAATCAGGAATGAGTCTGGTCACAGTCCCTGCCACACGAGGACTCTAAAGACAACTTTTGTCCTTTGAAAGATAAATTGTTTTGCTTTCTATCGGCCAATGCCTTATCTTCATTGTGTTTTTTTCATTTTCCCTTATTTGGTGTGTATAACATTGCCCAAGTTTGCCTTTCTACTTACAGTAGGGGTGGGCAGCTGAGGGCTCCTGTTTTAAGGGTTCATGTCACTATGGCAGGCAACAGCCTCTATTTTTGTATTTTATTAAACTAGCATAAAACGCATTGCAGAAAAGCTTTCCCTTTCTTAAGGGAAAATATTCACTTAAATATTGGCTTCCTCCCCCTGCCCCCGCCCATTTCAAATGTATCAAAGGCCATTTTGAAAAACAAAACAAAATGAAAGAAAAAACCCTTAGTTTTTGTTTCTCCCCCTAGTCTGAGTCCATCTACTCTTTTGGTGCTCAGTACTTCTTTTCTGATACACTCTTTCTTGGGGACTAAGCCAAGGAAACCAACTAGGAAGTCTGCTGCTTGTTTAAGGATGCTCCACCCATGATTCATCTGGGAGTTAAGGGCCTCTCAGTAAAGCCCAAGGAAAGCCCCGTAAGAGGCCCAGCATTCATGTGTTCCTGTTTAGGATGAACTCTGCTCTCCCCATCATTCCTCTTCTTCAGTCATACTTAAGAATCTTTCTTCTCACACTACTGGACTCAAGTTTTCTCTTCTCAAGACTTTGATGATTTGGGATCCTACTCTACCTTTTCTTTTTTCTTCTGAAACTCTCCAGGCCTGGCCACCCTGCTGCGTTCTCTTCTGGTCTAACTTTAAGAGGCTCTATCACGATGCCCTCTTGAAGAGCAAGAGGCACTACACAGATGTGACCGGGGCTCACACAGTGATGCCTGTCAATGTGGAGCACCAGCAGGCACCAAATCACATGTTTTTGCTACTATTACAAAAGCTTTGCTCACTTTTCAGTAGTGTCTCTGGTCCTATTTGCACCACTGCCATCTCCCCACTTGCTCAGCCTTTACAACCCCACTTCTGTTCATGACATATAGTAAAAACTCCTAAGTTCCATCTACTGGCCAAATTATAGTCATTTAAAAATCTTTGTACTTCTCAAAATTCCATCCATTTCACAAAGCATTCTGCTTCAAATGGTAACCATTTGATATGTATTTTTTAAAAATTCAGATGAACCAAAATAGCTTTAGATACAAACCTTATGGGGTGACAATTTAAGTTATTTAACTCTTCTACTTTCTCCTGGTGAACCATTTTGA
Organism: Macaca mulatta; assembly: GCF_049350105.2. NCBI lineage: Eukaryota > Metazoa > Chordata > Mammalia > Primates > Cercopithecidae > Macaca > Macaca mulatta. The sequence goes on along the minus strand of NC_133412.1, from coordinate 132,451,882 downwards.
CTAAATACAAGTGACAGCATACAAAACTCTTTACACCAATAGAGACTAGGTCTTAGACATATACCAGATATGAAACTCCCTAACAAGGAGCTTATATACCTTCAACTGTTCACATACAACTGACAGGCACTTGGACAGAGACATGGACATGCACAGGATAGATCCAACAGCCTAGAATTCATATGCCTGTCACATCATGGCCATGGCTGATGGGCCAGGGATCATGCATAAGACATGATTTTTCTACCTTTTTGGTGTCTGGAGGGCATATGCTGTTACCTGCTGTCTTTGATAGGCAGAGAAGGTTCTTTCCAGGTCTTCAAGATCTAGAATTTTGAAGACTTTTGTATCATCAATTTCGGTCCATACTGTTCCTTCCAGTTTGTTCTAGAAACATCAATGTAATAAGTGCTATAGTTTACAGTTATACATAAAAAGAACAGGCATGGTTATTAAAAAAGTGCTTCTATCCCAAATTTTTCAGTCTACCAGACACTCAAAGTGAGTGGGTTTCAAACAATGTGTCATTTATTTCAGAAGCTTTATCACTTAAATATCTGAGCTAGTGAGAACCCTGGGTCCACACCAGAAAATGAAATCACTGAACAGCCAGGGCTGTTTTTCCTTTCAGTGACAACACAGTGAGCTGCTAATGCTATCCATTAGAGGGAAAATTGGAACAAATGGCTTACCTCAGGCAGTTTAGACCAGTTGAAGGATTTCAGGGCATTTGTGGGCTGAGGAATGCTTTTCTTCTTGAGTGCCAGGCCCATTGGAGCACCAGGAGGTGGCATGACTGCCCCTAAGGGAGGAGGCCCTGGGGGAGGAGGAGGGCCACCTGGAGGGAGGGGAGGCGGTGGAGGGGGAAGAATCCCACTTAGTAGAGGTGGGGGTGGCGGGGGAGGAAGGAGAGATCCAGGCACAGAGGAAGGAAAGGGCCCTCCTGGTGCTCCAGGTGAGGGTCCACCTGGGACTGAAGCACAGATGGCTCTCTGAAAAGATAAAAATAGGAAAAGAAAAGATCAATGGAAGAAGTAAATTCATTGAATGATTTGAGAGTCTGTAACTTTGCCTGAAATGTATATTATAGAGAAATTCACCCTTCTGAGAATGTTTAAAGGATCGGTAAAGTCGAATGGACTCTTTTGGGCCTTCATGGACTCCACTGCGTCAACCTTTTGTATCTGACACTCAAATACTTGTCTGGGATGCATTCATATCTCTCTCACTTCTTGCACCATCACAGACAGTCTGGTTTTCATGAAGTCAGTTTTCACTTTAAGAAGCTAATACAATTTCCTTTGCACTTAGATTTGTATAGTATTTTAAAATGCACCCCCCAAACCGCCTCCACTGCCTACATGATAGCAGAGGGAGTGAGTCTCCTAATTGTGATTAATCATGAGTCATTTCAAATTTTATTCCCCCAGTATGAAACTGTCTACTTAAGGGTGAGGGGCTCTAGGGTCAGTGAGGCCTTGGCAGCTGCCCGTGAGCTGAGCGGAAGACCTCACCCTGCTTAGCTCATGGAGCTGTGCTGTGAGGTCCGCCACCTGCTGCTTGACTTGCTTATGCTCAGTAGTCTCCTTTTCAAGTTTCTCTTTCATTTTATTTAAGGTCTGCATCATCTCTTCCTTCTCTTGAGTCTTGGCATCACACTCTCGTTCTTTCTTTTCCAGTTTCTGCTGTAGCTCATTGTGCTCTACACGTGAAAACAATTGGACAAGAAAACAGGAGAGTCTTCAAAGCTGAAGCATTTTCTCTAAAAAAAAAAATTGACTGAGGATGATGGCAGAGATTATGAGGATCTTTATTAGGTAAATATTATTTCTCTTCTCCATCAAAGGGAGCAACTCAAGGCTAAACAATGTTTGTACTTTGAGTAGGCTTCGGATGAACAATGTTATTAACTACATTCTGTAAACAGACTGAAGAAGAGAGTCTACACTCAACAGTTCTAAATGCAAAACAAAAGTCTGAGTGACTACTTGTGGAGGAGAATGGTACCTGTTTGGTAGTTGATTCAGAATCTTGTCATTAATATGGTTCTTTAGCAATACGAGGAAAAAAATAAATATTCAAATGGCCTCTTTTCACAAATTAGAAATGAGACAAAGAGTAGTTTGGCTTTTATGAGTTAGGTTTGCCAGCTCACGTCCAACCAGCAGAAAGGCTGGAAGGGAGGATCTTACTTGTGAGGAAGAGCTGCCTTCAGACCCAGGGTTTGTCCCCAGAGGGAGTCACTTCTCCCATCTACCCTCAGAAGGCTACTTGAAGTATTTTATGCTTTCAGTAAACAATTATTTTGTTTTTTTGTTTTTTTTTTTTTTTGAGACAGAGTCTCGCTCTGTCGCCCAGGCTGGAGTGCAGTGGCCGGATCTCAGCTCACTGCAAGCTCCGCCTCCCGGGTTCACGCCATTCTCCTGCCTCAGCCTCCCGAGTAGCTGGGACTACAGGCGCCCACCACCGCGCCCGGCTAATTTTTTGTATTTTTTAGTAGAGACGGGGTTTCACCGTGTTAACCAGGATGGTCTCGATCTCCTGACCTCGTGATCCGCCCGTCTCGGCCTCCCAAAGTGCTGGGATTACAGGCTTGAGCCACCACGCCCGGCCTCAGTAAACAATTATTAAGACATATGAAAGCAAATGTTATCTCAGTATTAAATATCTTAAGGGGAGTGGTGTCAGTAGAATGCGAGAATCATGGTAACATGGGGGAGAAAAACATTGACTCTCAGCTATAGTTTTACTGACTTCCTCAATCCTGCTATAATAAAACAGGGCATCCAATTCAGCATAATGCATATTCACATTGCCAATGAATATAAGCTTGCTGAAAGGCGTGATGAATTTTGGAAAAGAGAACTAACAAAGTTTAGGCTGCGGATTTTTATTTCAAATACATGGCCTCAATTCCTATTCTTTTTATATCAATAAATCCACTAGAGGTATAACCCACTGGGGCAGAGCTACACTAATAGAGCTGGTCTCTATTTCTGAAATTTGGTAACACATTTAAATTCTTGTTTTCTCTGTCTCTGACCTTCTCTCTCCTGAGTTCCCCCAAATTAGAGTTTACAGAGAGGAGTTCAACCCACTAAAATCCTTGGATTTTGCCAACAATCCACTTCTACCACTCTGTTGCTGCTTCCCTAACTTTTCTAGAAATACATCTAAAAATGACCTCTCTAGATCCCATTTTCCTTCTTTTATCTCCATTTCATTCTTCTTTCACAATTTTAGGACTAGAAACTTGCCTTCCTCTCACTGGTCATTAGCTTTTGATGAAGCTGGCTGTATTTCAGAATTACCTGAGAAGTTTCAACATTTCAAGACTCCCCAGACACTATTCCAAGAAGTCTATTTTGTATGTAGATGATAGGGCTTAGATGATCCTGATGTATGCCAGGTTTGGGAAGCTCCAGCCTAAATGACTCTCTCCACAAATGGTATCTATTTACCACTCAGTCACTAAGCTTTTATTGAGCACTTCCTGGGTGTGCTGCCCTAAAGAGAATTCTCCCCAAATATTCTCTACCTTTTAGGTCCACAGAACTTCTGTCTCCTTATCGCTTCTACACTTGGACTACTTTATCAAAATATGCCCTCTTTAATACAATTTTGTCACCTGAAGCTTCTAGAAAAAAAAAAAACTAACGTTTAACTATAATCTTTCCTCTTTTAGACTCTATCCATGATTTCACTTTAAAACATGAAAACAACCTGTTCCTCCCACCGACATTGGTGATTTTCTTTTGCACCATCTCAGCCACCTAAATCCTGCAACAGTGGCTATCATTTATTGTGCAACTAGTATGTGCCAGATACTATGCTAATGTTCTTATATTTGTTTTGCCATTTAATCTTCACAACCATGCTGCGAGTCAGGATTAATCCTCAGGTTGCAAAGGTGGAGACTGGGGGAGAAGAGAGGAAATGACTTAGCCCATCTACACAGTTAGTAAGGGGGAGAGTTGAGACTCCGACCCAGAGCTCAGCACAGTGTCTGACACGTACACGCATTCAACAAGTATTCACCGAATGAACGAATGAATGAATGACTCGAAAGCTTACATCCTAAGTGCTCTCCTCAACCTGCACACTTGAGTCTCCATGCTCTAGAGTGTATTCCTAAAATATCCACTCATTGACTATTTTCTTTTTCGTTTAATCCCTTTACCCTGATTTTTAGTCAATGTTTCTATTATTTTTGTAGCGGTTTCTTAAATTTATTTTTAAAAATGCATGTGCAGTATCACTTATTTGAGAGCAATCTGAATACATATGAGGAACTCGAAACATAACAGCAGTTAGTTCACATTTGGTATTTTCTGATATCAGTTATGGCCCTGCTTTTCTGCTCAATGGAAATGTGATGACAGAAAAGGAAATGCTTAGGCATCTCTTGGACCTGCTTTTCAGCACATTAAATATTGGGGTGAACGCTATTGTATTTCATTGGCTGTGAGTGAATAACTTGGAAAAGGAAAAGGAAGTCAGTTAACCAGTATGGTGAGAGCATGGTGGCTGGCAGTATGACTGTTTCCACAAAGGCGCCAACTTCAATTTGCTAATATTTTAAAACAGGAAGGAAAATTACATACATTTCTCTGTATGGCTGGCACACTGATGGACATAAATGTCTCTCCTATCATTTGATACTGAGAGATAATATCAAAGACATACTCAAATACACACTAATAGCTGGCCAGCTAATGTTTCATAACACATATCTCAGCAATGGTCACTGATTTTCTGAATGACTTCCCTTTTTATAACTGGTACCAAATCAAGGTCATGGACAGAATTGGATTACTGAAACCAAGTGACCTGTTCTTCTCTTTTAAAATTTTGGATAATCCCTCAAGTCCCTTATTACATTTCTTAAAACCCAGTATGATTTAAAGAGCCACGACGGAGTAGGGGAAAGGTTTGGATTACTAGTAGTTAAGAAAATTTGATTTAAGGAATACTGAACAGCAAATGCTATAAGCTTTTCAAAATATTTACATGATTATAATAAAAGGATAAGATATTTGAGAATCAGTATGACAACTAAAATAGCTCAATTTAAGAAGCCCAGTGCAAAATTCCCTTAAAAGATGGAAAAAGAAAGGCTGCTTGCACCAAGTCAAGAAACATCAATGTAAATTTTCAAAATATCTGGAAATCAAGGTCACCCAATAACCAATAACACAGCCTCTTCTCTTATCAGGCCCTTATTATTTACCTTTTCTCATTTTTTCCGCTTGTTCTTTCCACTGCTTAACTTCGTTTTCATTAACCAACCTGTATAAGAGTTCAAGGAGCATTTATTACAAAAAATATAAAAGGTCCACTGCTAACTGCATTCTCCCTAGGTACAAAAATAGTCTACTGCAGAGAAAATCCTCAGTGCATGCTTGAAACCCATTTAAGACCAGATGTTACTTAGATATAGTGCAGGTGTATAGTAACTCATATTTGACCCCTAGAACATTTCGGCTCTCCCAGCTGTTACTCTGAAGTTGGATAAAATAAATATCTTACATTGTCACTATTATCTCACAGGCAGCAGAATAAGAGAAGACTTACATTCGTACGACATTCTTAATATTAAAGTTTTCCAAAGGTGTGGAGTCAGGGTCCTGTCCTTTGTCATTCTGGATAACTATCTGCTGTATAATTCTATCTAGTAGTAACCAGTACTGAACAGTGTTGCCACTCCTCTTGTCTAAAAAAGAAAAGAAGAGTGAAAAAAAATCTTCAAGTTGTTTCTAAGCTAGGACAAATATTTGTCAGTGCTGGTCACCCTTTAGAGCCACCGAACCAGAGAGATGTTTGTAACATCTGCACCAATGCTTCCCAAAGTATGGAATTTTGACATGCAATGATCATTTATTTGATTGAGAGGCACCCTCAACCCCTTTCTAAACAGATTGTAAGGCATACTTTTTATTTTTAAAATCAAAATTTTAATTTGTTTCATTGAAAAAATTTTGTAACAACCCTTAAGCCATGTAGACACACATACTGGGCTGTCATAAAACCAAGGCTTGGAATCCCTGGTGTGCATCCAATGTAATCAGCACTGTGCAGGAGCCAGAACCCTTTGGCCAATGTCCAAACATTCAGAAGCACACATGAGTCACAAACACACTTACAAGGCATTTGGAGGCAGTGGTGCAGGATGGACATGAAATGTGGGTAAGCTTCACTATGTGTCAGCCTCTTCCTGGTCAGCTCAAACATCTGAGTTGCACTTTTTGTGTCTATGTGAACCTATTTTATAGGAAAAAGAAATCAAATCAAACATCTAAGTTCCTCAATTCCCCCAGTGTAAAGTAAACTCAAAGCAAACAGAAGCTAATCCTGCCACTTAGGAAACAAAACAGAGCTTTGATTTTGCTTTTAGGCAGAATTGGTCCATGTGGACTCTACAACACACAAAGAGAAATAATGTGAACTGATGAGTCAAACCAGAATAATTGTAAGCATACGAACCAGTTCAAATCTTTTGGCAAATTCTAGTTCATCTTCATTTCGGAGCATTTCAAAAAAGTCTAAATGCCTGAAAAATAATGAAAGAAAAATTATTAAGTAGAACATCCTACAAACACAGGTGCATAAGACCGAGGACATTAATACCATGGTTTTTCCTGACTTTTCAGAGATATCTCAAAAGAAACAATGTAATAAAATTTGAATGCTTCAACTTAACTACGTTCTTTCTAAGAAAAAAAGACATCACCTGAGTGAAACAGATCACAATATGAGAAAAATTTAAAAGTCTAGGATGCCTAGCATATAGTAGGCAATTATTAAATTAAAACTAAATTTAAAAGCAATCAAGTTCAGATTCCACTATGGATTCCCTTTATAGAAAAACATGCCCATATACCTATACTTAACTTCCAGCTGAATTAAAGCTCACAAAAGAAATGATCGTGCCATTCATTTATTCAGTCACGTATTTAGTGAACTCCTACTATGTATTCTACACACCCAGGATACATTTTATGTAAAGTAAATAGAAAATGATGGCAGGTGAGGTGAATAATGTACACACAGTGGTTAGAACAGGTCTCTCTCCAGGGAACTAGGGAACAAACAATTTGGACATCTGCAAAAGATCTTTCGAAGCTGAGGAAATAGCAAGTGCAAAGGCCCTGATGCAAGAGTGTTTTTGACATGTTCACAGAATATCAAGGAGAAGAGCATGCTGGAGTATATGAATATACAGGAGAGGAGAGACGTGGTAGAGAAAAGCTCTGAAAGCAAGTTGGGATAGCTTAGACATAGTGAAATGATAGCAAACAAGGAAACAAGCGAACAAGGTAGTGGAAATTAACATTCACAGAATGCCTATCAAAGGGGCTAAGTGATTCCATAGGTTTTATAGTCAGTTCTTACAACAGACTTGGAAAATAATTGTCATTATCATCATCACCACCAGCACTATTTTTTTGCAGTTATAAGAACAGCAAAATTCAGAAAAATTGAGTAACTTCACCAGGATACACAGGAGTAAGAGGCAGGACTAGGATAGGATATGAATTCAGGTCTAACGCTAAAACCCACATTAAGTTCTCTACATAATGTGCTGCTTCCCTCATCAACAAAGTCTTACTATAAAGACGTCATTAGCTGAACTAACATTCTGATACAAGCTCTTTATGTTACAGACAGGGCACAAGTAACCACAGGCCAGCACTTGATGAGGCACTGCATTACACAGATAGAAAACACCGAAACTTTCTCACATCTTAACAGTCTGACTTACCTATCTAATGTTGAATTTTCGTGTTCCCTTAATTTATCTATTACAGGTTGAATTCCTAACATCAGAAATTCATAGCGAAGATGAAGTCTAAAGTCCAAACTCTCCTGAAAATAAAAGGGCAATAAAATATGTATTTGTGGTTTTTAGACTACATAATAATCACTTTTTATAAATTATTCTTTACTAATATATTTTTAATTTGTGGAAGGTTCTTACCACTCCTGCACCTTGGCTGAGCACTGCATTAATGAAGGACATGATGGCAGTCTTGAGACTCACTTCATCTCGATACCGCCCAGTGCTTTTATCCAAGTCGTTAATTAATGTCTATCAAAAATACAAATATAAAAACAAAGGCCTGAAACATTACTAACCTTATGCTCATTTTATGAACTTTTTTATACACAAAAATTAACTTTTAAAATCTTATGTTTAGTCAGGATTACACTGACCCATAGAAAGCCACCCTTTTTCTCCTTAAGAAGAGTCCTAAAAACTCTAATTTCAAAATTATTACATCATACATACACGTATACAAAAGCCTTTGCTTCATTACCTCTGCTTGCTTTTTACATCTGAGTAATATAGTGAAATATGAAAAATTATTCATATTGATCCTAATTCAAGAATGGCAAGCTATAAAATTTTCAGGAAACACTCAGTTTGGTGGGTTCAAAAGATGTGTGCTGTATGACATGTAGGATGAAAGGCCACATTTTCAAGTTCTGCAAATCTAAAGGCCCAGATTGATCAACTATTGAAAGTATACTCTATTCTCTGGTTCTTAAACCTAAGAAGAAGGGAATGTTTAAATCACACTGTGAGTAATCACCACAAGGGGACATCTCAAGTAATGTTCCCCCTTCAGGGACAGGAAAAGCACGTGTTTGAGCAGACTTTAAAGAAGGGGTGAGTGAAGAAGGCTAAGGGAACACCCACCTGAAAGCGGGTCCTTTCGCTGGCATACTTCTGGTAGTGCAGCATGGCCTGCAGAACCTTCTTGTGGCCCCCGGGAACCAGGCACACGGCGCCCAAGATTTCCAGCACGGCCACCTTTGTTTTAATGTTCTCTGTGCTCAGACTCTGAGCAATTACATTAATACTCTCAGAATGAGCCAGGACATGAGCCCGGCCTTGAGAGTTGTTCATTAACGCCTTTATACAGCCAATGAGAGAAGTATGTATTCGAGACTCTGAGGTCTCATAGTCCATGGTCTTTAGAAAGTTGAGGATACACGACAGGCCATCCAAGTCGATGAATCTGGTTACAAACCTGTCATGAAGAGAAGCGCACCACACTTAAGTGCCTTTGGGGTTTTATAATAGCCCCTAATAGAAAAGTCTGGAGGGTGGGGGAAAGATTTAGTTCCTAACGTGCCAAAAGCCCTACATTGATGAAGCCTTTTTAATTCTATGCCTCTTCCTTGGCACAGACCCAATGGTCAGGTCTAACCAAAAGTGTGAAAAAAAACCCCCTCCATTTGTGATAAACATATCTCAATGGATACAAAGAACCAAACAACAGATCGTATATTCATAAAAAATCAGAAGCAATGCAGTGAGCCGAGATCGCGCCACTGCACTTCAGCCTGGGTGACAGAGCGAGACTCCGCCTCAAAAAAAAAAAAAAAATCAGAAGCAAGAGAATACTCAGAAAACATATCTTGTCTTAGATTAAAATCATCTGCTGCTCCTGTGTTATTTAGTACACAGTTCTCATGCCCCCTCCCCCCATCCTTTTTTTTTTTTTTTTTTTTTTTTTTTAAGAGAGACAGGGTCTTGCTCTGTTATAGCTCACTGCAGCCTTGAACTCCAGGGCTCGAGTGATCCTTCCACCCCAGCCTCCCAAGTAGCCAGGACTACAGGTGCATGCCACCGTTCCCAGTCAATTTTTTTTAAACTTTTTTTTTTTTTTAAGAGACGGAGACTTGCTATGTTGCCCAGACTGGTCTTGAACTCCTGGCCTCAAGCAAATCTCCTGTCTCAGCCTCCCAAGTAGCTGGGATAGTGAGTGACCATGTCTGGCCCATGTGCTTTTATAGGTTGACTGCTGACGCACTTTTAAGTGCTGATCACTGATCCAAATACCCTATCAATGAAAGTCAAAAGCTTCCTTAAATTCCAGGATATTTGCTTGTTGAACAAATGATAATCTACATCCCAAAGATTTTGTAACAAAACTGTTCTCTTATATGACATGCTGCATGAAATCCCAATATTCTGTATAAACTGAATACAATAATAATATGCAATAATAAAGCAATACTTTATTGTTGCATATTAACGTTATTAATATTTCTTACACTTAATGTTAATCAATGAGACTAACTCACAATGCACATGTACATATTAAAGCTATCGAAAAGTTCAGAAGTAACATAACCTGTTTATGTCATAATTTTCCAAACGTATTTAGGCTTGGATATCGATTGACATCTGAGAGTGCAGAACACAATTGAGACAAACGCTGATATAGTTAGGATAGTCTAGATCTCTGTCACACAACTACACAGTATTTTTCATGAATCAGACTTTTCTTAGTTTGCATTTTATAGTCAAATAAAAAAAGGGAATCTTTATTTTCTAGCCTTTTCACCCAACCACATGACCCAGATATAGCCAAGCTCGTTAAACCAGTTGACTTCATTCATAGTACCTGTGCTCATGAAACGTACTTATAAGAATCCCAACACCTCACCAAATCCTAGTGGCATTAAAGGAATGAAAGTGCAGGAGGCACAACATAGAAGCTGATTATCAGAAAGGAAATGAATCACTATAGCCAGAAAGTCTACCCATCTTTAAAAAAAAAAATAGTTGTATTGAGAAATAATTCACATGCCATAAAATTCACCCTTTTAAAGTGAACAATTCAGTAGTTTTTAGTATATTCACAGAGCTGTGTGACCAACAACACTAGCTAATTTTAGAACAGTTTAATCACCCAAAGAGAACATTTTCCCCACTTCCTCAGCTCCTGGCAACCACTAATCTACTTTCTGTTTCTATGGATTGGCCTATTTTGGAAATTTCATATAAATAGAATCATACAGTATGTGGTCTCTTTTGTTACTGGCTTCTTCCACTTATATTTCAAGGTCATTTCATGTTGTAGCATGTATCAGTACTTCATTCCTTTTTTTGTAGCCAAATTATTTTCTATTATGTGGATATGTAACATTTCATTTATCCATTCACCAGCTGATCAATATACGGGTTATTTCCACTCTTGGCTATCTGAATAATGCTGATATGAACATTTGCATACACGTTTTTGGGAGACATGTCTTCATTTCCCTTGGCTATATTCCTAGGAGTAGAATTAGAGTCATATGGCAACACTATATTTAACATTCTAAGAAACTGTTAAAACCCTTTTCCAAAATGGCTTCACAATTTTACATTCCTAGCAGCAATGAATGAAGGTCTCAATTTTTCTACATTCTTGCCTACTAACTTGCCATTGCTAAAGTCTCTCTTTTCTTTTTAAGCCATCCTAGTGGCTGCCTGCATACCTTTTCACAGAAGAAAATAACTATTAAATGTTAATGATTAAAGTATGTTATTCATGGTTTAATTTTATGGTTTTAACTTAAGACTTCCTAGAAGGTTTGACTATTGCAAAAAAAGGAAGGACAGAGAGAAAAATAAAAAAAGTGCCCTCCAGGGAAAATTACCTCATTGGTTTTGTCCTCAGTGCTGTCTTTAAACTCTCTATAGTTTTACTTCTCTCTTCTTCTTCTTCCTTCTCTAAAGCCAGCAGAGATTTTCTCTATGCAAAGAAAACAGAAGTTACTTCTTCAAATTCTATTTTTTAATTACAGTGCAAACAAGACAAACCTACAGATTATTTGCTACTATCACTTTAAATATAAACAACAAATCTATGAGTAAGTAAGTTAAGTCCTTCAAATTTTAAATAAAGCTTTAGGGAAAAGTTTAGAAATCTTAGTAGAGATGATGTTGCCCAAATGTTTGTATAACTATTCTATAATTACCCTTTGATGTAGATACTACTATTTGTATTTGATAGAAATAAGACTGAACCTGTAGTTGAATACAACATTCTGGCAATTAAAGATAATACCATCACATTATTAAAAACAGGAGGTGGGCAGCAGTCCTCCCACGCTACCATTCCTATTCCTCAGCCAAAAAGTGTGATCAAGACCAAAGGGATTTTGTTACATCAAATTAATTTTAAGAAGAACAATTCATTTGGAGCTATTACCAGGATAGACAATTCCTTCAGAGTAAATGCTTAACTTCTAGAAATTATTCAATGTCATTTAGAAATCAGGATATGGAGTGTGTGTGTGTGTTTCTACCCAGGGATCTGCTAGAGCAGTGCTTCTCAGACTTTAATGTGTACATGAAAATCACCTGAGGATAATGTTAAACTGTGGAGCCCGGTTTTGTATGTCTGGGGTGAAGTCTGAGAAGTTGCACTCCTGACAAATTTCTAGGCAATGCTGATGCCGCAGGAGCAAGGTTCTATGTAAGACTGTGGTTATTATAAAATTGTGAATGCCAGTAAGGTGTCAAGTCCTTTCCATTCCCTTTGACTCTCTGATCACCCGGTTGTACTAAAGTACCCCCAGTCTTATGACTCCAGGATCCTCCACTCATGGAGCTCCCGGTCCCTTTTCTTCATGCTATTCTGAACACATGCTTGTCTATTTTAATCTTTTTACCTATTACAAATTCTGATAGAAATGCTTGGCTGGGAAACAGATTGGGGTGACCGTATCGAAAAAAGAAAAGCTTGATTCATATCCATGGGTCTCAATGACCCAGTCTTAGCCTTTCTTTCAGGACCATAAATCATCAAGGGTGACAATCAATAGTATCAGCATTAAGTAACTAAATGTTAACTAAAACCTAAATATGATTTCATAATGAGAAGGGTAAAGGTCAAAGCAAAATAAATATAATACACCAGTATCATTTATGGCAACTGAAATAAAACCCAGTAGTTTTTCAGTTTTTAAAATCTTGTTATTGTTTCTGTAAAGTTGTCCTCTTGCTGGTGATGCTCATGGACAGCTGTAACCAGGGGATGGTGAGGAAGGAAGCTGGGTGCAGAGACAGCCAATGAATTCTCCCAAAGCTCCCAGAGACCCATCCCCTGGAAAATTCACACAAATCCAGCCAAGAACATTTAATCTCCAATGATACAACTGAACTCATTTGGACTCTTATGAAATCACTTTGAATCTGTAGCTGAGAACCAAGCCTTTTATGAAGATCATTCCTTGTTCCTATGCTTGATGACACAAAACTATCACCAAATTAATGACTACACATTTTACTGTGGGTCACTAGTACAAATAAAACTGCATGTATTTATCCTTTTAAAAATCTTGGAGAGGGCGGAACACATGAATAGCAGCAGTCTATATTAAGCTTCTCCATACTAGAGTTGGGAGACTTATGAAATGTCAAAGAAAATTAAATTGGAACTTCCTTTCCCAATACTGTGTAAGGAACATAACCTTTCTCTCAAAACAGAAGAAACTACAACATTTTCTATGTGTGATATATTTTCTATGTTCAGATTTGGTTCTGAGGTTATATTTATTGTGCTGAGACAACTCAGGATATGTAGCTGAAGTTGACGTTCTAAATGTGACTTTTCAAAGTAAAATAATTTATACAAAATTTAAAGCTTTCAAGCCTCACATTTAGGAAGAAGGTTTAATTTGCAGCTTTTAGTAGATAAGGGAGATGCCTACATTTCTGAAGATGACTACTATGCCAAATATCTAGTACGTACAGGCCTTGTGGAGGCTTCTTTGAATGCTCTATGCACTTACTAAACACGTGCTCACATGAGAAGCAGACAAAGGATAAAGCGCATCCTTGCAGAGGGTCTTTCTGTCAAAGCTGCTGAGGTGTACATTGGAACTGACAGAGATGCACAAATGTGGCCCAGAAGTCATTCCTGCTGGGAGTCTGGAACTTAGCTCCCGTTTGAATAGTTTCTTTGGTGGGAAATCAATAAGCCAGGCCACTAAGCATACTGAACTTCACCTCACAGTCTTCTTTCTTGAGAAAGCATGGAGAAGCCACATATAAAAAAGCCCAGGTCCTCCTAGATGTTAGGCTGCACTCCTTTATTATACTATTTTTCACTCTTTAAAAGACAACAGATCACTCAGGGGTCCTTTAAAGAACAAAGCATTCTTGTAATGAGGCTTACATAAAGTAATTGAACTTGTTCCACAAAAGGCTGGCTTCACAGACTAGTAAGTGCTGCTGTTTTCAACCTGGACTGTTTATCAGACTCTTAAGGCATTAAAGAAAACAGATGCCTATACCATCTCAGAAAAGTCAGCCTTGCTAGGCCTGCAGGTGGGGACAAGGTGGGATAACCAGGCCTCTTTCACATGCCACAGGGTTTCAAAAACTGAATGAGTGAGAGGCAAATTGGAAAGAAGTCTTTGGGCTCAGACAGGTAGGTTTAAATTCCCAATTAGATGACCACCTCCTAATTAGATAATCTTGGGCAAGGTAACCTTTCTGGAGTCTCAGACTCCTTATTTATAAATAGCATTTACAGCATAGGATGCTGGTGGGACCTCAAACAACATATAAAGTGCCTGTTACCCTGCTTGTCATGTAGTAGTTGCTGCTGATTCTGCAGACAATGGGTGATGACAATGTGGACAAACACTCCTTCAAGAATGCCCTAAGCAGAGAACCAAAGAGTCTAGCTGCTGGGCCATGAAAGGATCTGGAGGACTTGTGTGCCTTTCCATGGCCCCAGGTACAATATTTCAGGACTTCTGCTGTGTGTTATCAAGAATTCTCCAGTACAGACATCATAGTGATTAGCCAGAACTATGCAAGGCGGTGGTGGCAATCAGAATGTTGAGAGAAACAGAAAACCCAGCACAGGGTTTCTGGGCTCATCAGATCTCCTTATTTCCTGAAGTATGCAGGAATTTTGAGGCCTCATTAATTCATGGACCATTAATGCCTTTTACCTTTGACCCTGGAAAGATGCTGGCTCAGTCCTAAAAGGAACATTAGAAAGCTTTCTTAGGTGTTTGACACAAAAAGTGTAACAAAGTCACTGACAATTTAATAGACTTGTGGTGCTCTTGGGAAGGATTTTGGATTAGGAACCAAACACACAGCAGTTAAAATGTAGAGCACTCAAGAATGTGGCAAAGAATTGTCCAAGGAGCTGGATGGAGGAGAGAGGAGGCTCTTAAAGAAGGGCCACATGTTGGCACATCACGGACCCTGTAGCACACAAATGAGCCAAGTCTACTCCAGACAAGGCAGGGATTAAGTCACTAAAGGAAAAATTAATCTAACTGTCCTATACATGAAGAAAGGAAAAATCCACATAGTACTTAGTATTTCCCCATTTATAGAAGGGAATTCATTAACAAATACGCAACTTCTCTTGTTAGATAACAAACAATGCAGATTTAATTAGAAAGAGAAACAATTCTTTTTTTCCTAACAGCCAGGAGCAAGAATTCAGAAAATAGCCTTTATATGCAGGAAATATAAATGGCTCCAAATTATTATTGCTTAGGCAGATGCACAGAAAATCCCTGGTGGTCATCACAAATCTCACGTTCTGTTAGCATATTCACACAAATGCTGAGATCACCCTTTTCTCATCTTTGGCATTGTGTGAGATGCCTTGAATAAGAAGGATTTGGTGGTTATTTTCTGTCCATTTCTGCTACGCTTTTAGACTAGAAACCCTTGGGGAAAAACTTATGTAGTTTCTTCTACAATTTTTATATATACATATATATATATAAACCAGGCTGTTTATTATTCATTGTATGACAACAGAAGAAGCATCTTCTAAGAAAAAAGCTAAAAAAGAGGAAGTTACTAAAAGTCAAGACCTCTAAAAGTTTAGGAAACATGTGAATGACTCACATATTCTAATCAGTTTTTAACTATTCCAGCAGCAGGAAAATGTTATGAGACCATTTAAAATGCTTGTTTTGAGTGATAAGAAATTTATTCTCCATAAAAAGGGAAGGCAGGAAGGAGGTAGAAGAAAGTTTTTTGAAGCTATCATCTACTTGCATGTTATAAACATGAATATAACAGATTGACTCTTAGAATCATGAGTGTGCCCACTGAGACAAAGACTGCATTCTACTGTGGGCAACCTCTAAATCTTATCAACAGGGATGGGATTTAAGCTACTAAGGCTCAAAGGTTGATGACTTATTTTCTGCTGTGAATTTTAGCTGTGATGAATAGGTGTCCCTCAAGCTGCTGGCAATGCTGACATCACAGACATCCATGCACTTAGAATTCGTATTTTAGGCATTGAGAATATATATCAAGCAATTACTGAACCAACAATCCATGTACTAAAGACTTTCCAAGGACATCTCAGCACTACCATTATGATGCCTTTTCATTAAACCACTTACTTCATGAATTCCTGACCTATTATATGAGTAAAAGAGTACTTGGTCCCCTGTAAAATCAAGAAGCCAGGAAATAACCAAGTTCTCAGTAAGAAAGAGAATGGGAGGAATATAGTAAAAAAATCGCTTAATCATATTATTTTAAAATGGTATTAACTTTTAAAATAGTGTTGCCATAACCAAGCTGCAAGTGACTGGTAAGAGCAATTGCAAGTTAAAGTTGAATACAAGCCAGATTTCAGACTACATTTTCACTTACAACATTAAACTCAATTATATTTTAGTGTGTGCTGATTTTATTTAAAACATACTGGAAAAATCACTTTGCCAAGTATCCCTCCTACCCTCTTTCCTTTCCCCAGCATTGAATGTTTAGGATTGAGTTTGGAAAGGTACTGACATTTGGTAGGTCATACTCAATCGAATTTATTGTGCAACTGTGTACTTTGTACTATACTTGCATTTTAAATGGTGTGTCAAAGAACATAAAAGTCTACTTACAGCAGCCATGGAATTGAGCTGATCAATGTAGAATTCAGGCCAACTTGTAGCTCCCTTGTTTTCTTCTTGGTCCTAAAAAGGGGGAAAAAAAGTGACATACCACCCAACATACACACACAGCACCTAGAAACACATCCGACTTCCAGAGCACCCAGACAATGACCCACTCAAGCCTTGAGAAGACACAAAGGTAGGACATATTTATTTTTAAATGTTGGCTTTAAATGATTAGACTGCCTACTTGACTAGGGTGGTCTTCCCACCTCAATTTCCACAAAGAATGCTGAAGTGTGAGTTAGGTGTAACAAGGGGATGTTTTCTGAAGCGTGGATCAAGAAGAATTTAAGTGGTGCAAAGTTGTTTTCCTTCAGGGGCTATGTCACACTGGACAGTACTGTTAGACTACACACCTGGATGGAATCCATGAGAGAAGGAAACTTGCCTTAAAGGTGACCATAGGATTCAGCCAGTTATTAACCAAACTTTTCCCGTTAGTGTATTCAGAATCCAGCAGGCAGTAAAAACTTGAAGAAGAGTTTCATTTGATGTGGCAAAAAGTAAGTACTGCTTCAGATGAAGAGGTAGAAGAAGAAAGCCTGACACTGAATGGAAGGTAGTAAAATGAACTCACATTAGTCCGAAGCGCAGCCCTCATGCTGTGATAGCTTAGGAGTTTTGATAGAAAAGGTAGTGCCTCTGAGTGGAAAAGAACTGAAACCCAAAGAATTCAGGCACCAATTCCTAAACTGTCCCAGCTAGCCTTGCCTCTTACAGAGCAGGGTGACCTGGAGCCAGTCCCTAAGCTCCCCAAGGCTTCTGTGGATGGGAGATCTATGCCAATCTGAAGCCAAATCTCAAAAAAAAAAAAAAAAAATCAGTTATCCGTTGGCTGTGGCCTCTGCTCCACCTGAACACTGAGCCCAGCAGAAGATGGCACTGCAGTCAGGGATTTCTATGCATGTTTGCACATCTATGTGGCTGTGAGTCACTTGTGTGATCAAACAGACCTGAAAAGGAAAATTTTGGTTCTTTAGCTTCACCTTCAAAAAGCACCTGAGGACAATCGATATCCCATCCCAGTGGAGAAGAGGCTGTGCCATGTACATGCAGCTGCTGTCTCATAATGAAGTAGTGACTACCTCCTATGTTTTAACATCTTTTTTAGTAGCGCTGTATATCCTGATGTCAGAATCCCAACCCTCAGGAGAGTGGTTTCAAGGTGGGGCATTTAATTTCAGTCCTATACTGTGCCTTGAAAAAACACTTTCTGTAAGCAAATCTTTCCAGACAGGTCTACACAGGTGGAATAAAAGAAATGTAATTTCAAAACTATTTTTTAAGTAGTCACAACAAGGGGGCAAAGTAACTATTGCTTACAGTGCCTTAAAAGCTGGCAGTAACTGATACCTCAACTCAGGCAGTTGTGTGAATTTCATCTGGAGACTGAACAAGCCAGATGATGGGGACTAAGAGGCTTTGAAGTTAGACTGGATTACACTCCCATAGTTTCAAAACGTTTAGGAAATCTGATGAGTTTTTAGAAATAGGCCTTGATTATACTTTAACATGTTAATAAAATAGCTATAGTGGTAGTATAAATGCTAAACCCTTCTTTCCTCTTAAAAGGGAGTATTAAAATTAGCAAAATCCCACTCTTACCAATGTATTTAACAAGCCAAAACTCACAGTGATATTCAATGGTATTTGAACCTATAAAACGAAGTAGAAGGTGCCAGATCTCTCCATTCCCCCAAAGTAGGGCAAATTTCCAAAACTAAAACAAAATCAAGTCGCATGTCTGAGGTCCCACAAGAGCCTGTCTGTTGTAAGCTTAATATTTAACAGTTACAGAAGAGAGATCATTCTTGAAACTGAAGATTGGTACATAGAGAGAAGTCTACAGTTTGGAAATGTTTTAATAATGCAAATAGATTAACAGTGCACGTAGATACTGTCATCAAAATAAGGGGAAGAAGGCTTCATTTTTATTTCACATGCCTCAGTGCTGAGAAAACCAAACAAGCTAAAGTATGTGAATGTTTCTTGTAAATGTACTAACATGATCCTCAGAGTTCTGAATTTGGGCAATGTATCTCCAGTTTCCACTGTGCAATACTGGTCCCTGCATACAGATGTGTGCTGCAGGAGCCATGTGAAACTCCCATCTCTGAACCAAAACTCTCTCCTCCTCCTTCGTGAGGCATTAAGAGTCTGTAGCTCTGTAGAAACATAGGCCAGAAGGAGATGAATGCAATTGTTCTCTGGTAGGAGGAGAGGAGAGGGGGGATCTGAACATTAATTTTATTATTTCTCTAATCCAACTCTTCTTTTTACCTTAGGAGGTTGATAGACACCTATAAGAGAATATTCATGGACAAGATTTCCTGCTGGATGCAATTCACCTTGACACTTCTTGCTCTCAGCCTGCACTAACTACTGTTTTAACTTCTCTTCTAGATTGTATACTTTGCTCCTATTATCCCAAATTCTGTGGATGGGAGAGCCCTTCGCCAGAAAAGAGAACTTGTACAGTACAAAGTGCCTTAAAGAACAATGACTTTTGTTTTTTTAAACATCCAACTCTTTTAAAAGATAAAGAAACACACAGTCTTTCTAGTTTCACCTCATTTCCAAATAGTACATTTTTCATTCCAAATTTCTGGTCAGTGGCTAGTAAAAAATTCTAAGAGATCCTCTCTCATCCTCTTTAAATGTACAAGGATGCATTTATTTTTCTCAACGTCACTTTGCCCATAAGAATAAATTTTACATTGTCTCTTAGTTCTCCTTCTTACTGAGGTAGACATTCACAGCTATTTCTGGGACTTCACTATCATCTCTATCACCTCCAAGATGACTGTGATACACTTCTCTCACTACCAATAGCATCTGAACCCTTAGTCACTCACTAGCTGTGTGACTCTTAAGTAACCTCTTTGTGACTCAGTTTTAGTTTCCTTACCTGTGAAATAGGTGCCTGCCTCCTCATAGCATCTTTGTGAGAACTTAAAAAGTTACAACAAATAAAGCAAGCACTGGGAAGAGTACACACAAAACACGCTCAATAAATGCTACCTCTGACGATAATGATACTGTTCCAGAGTCTCCAGTTATGGCCATTCAGTGTCCTTGTAACCGGGACTGTAAAAATTACAGCAACCAGTTTGGAAGCAAATTTTGCTAGTAATTGTTCACATTTAAAATCCATATAGCTTTTGCCTCTGTGAGTTTACTTTCAGGAATTTAGCCTATAATTACATGTTCACACTTGCGCAGATATATAATCATGAACATTTTTCACTACAGCACTGTTTGAATTAACAAACGATACAAAGGGGAACAAATATATATAGAGAGGGGCTAGGTGCAGTGGCTCACACCTGTAATCCCGGCACTTTGGGAGGCCAAGGTGGGAGGATTACTTGAGGCCAGGAGTTCAAGATCAGCCTGGGCAACACAGCAAGACTCCATCTCTCCAAAATAAATAAATAAATAAATAAAACAATGAGCCAGGCTTGTTGACACATGCCTGTAGCCCTAGCTACTCAGGAGGCTGAGGCGGGAGAACTGCTTGAGCTTAGGAGTTCACCAGCCAGGGTGACATAGCAAGATCCTATCCTCACACACAATAAAGAAAAGACAAGCAAATATGTTGTTGGGGAGAGAATGTTTCAGAATATCATCTTTCCCATCTATAAGGAAAAATATCTATACACTACACACAAACATTTCCAGAAATATAAATAAAACTTAACAATGGCTACCTCTGGATAGCAGAAGGGAAGGTTTTTTTTTTTTTCTTTCAAACTTGTAAACTTCTATATAATGTAAATTTTTATTTTACCTAGAACATACACTATTTTTACAATTAAAATAGAAGTTAAGTTCTAAAGCATTATGCACTGTCAGGACAACAGCTTTCGTCTGTCTGATGTTCAGGGTGACATGGAATGCATCAAGACCCTTTGGCATCTGGAATGTCTCTGTCCTCCACTCCTGGGGCACCCCTCCACCTCCCACAGCAAATAATTTAAACCATTTCTCTACTAATTGTCTTCTCTTACTGGATTTCTATTTTTAAAACTCACCATAACCTCAATATCAGCTGTTTATGCAGAGAGAGAATCTCTGATTTGGGACAAGATTTGTATACCCAAAGCATGCTAAAATGTTCAAAATATCTACACTCATATACTTAGAAATTTGTGTGACAATTTATTGGTAGCAGCTGAAGTCTTCCATTGATATAAGTGAGATTCAAAATACAGTTAGAAAATTACGTCTTTAAAGAAGAATAACTTCTTCTGAAGTTAGCACAGGCTACTTTCTTAATAGGGTCATTTCCCAAATAATAATATAAAAGTATGTCAGAGATTTTTTTTTTTTTTCAGTTTAAGATGCTCTTAGTAAGGCCTGAAATAAGCTATGCAAAAGGTCAATCAATTGTAAAGGACATGCTCTGCGGTTGTTCACCAGACCACAAATCACAGGCTGAAGCAACATTCATTTGGCCAGCTAAAGCCATAAATCTCTATGTGTGCTGTTACGAATCGAGGAGGTTCTTAGATAATATCTGCCAAGGAAGAAAGACACACTCTTTAACTGTCTAGACTGGCTGAAACTCTTCTAGCAATGTATAACAATACCATCATCTCAAATATAGTGGAGATATACTAAGGCTTAACCAAACAAATGTCAACAGCAGGAGTATTGTTTCGGTATGACACAAAGTAAATATTATTGTGATCATTTTCATTACAGGGGAAAGGCAAATAATTGCTAATAAAAACCTGTTCTCTTTGCAAAGAACATGCTTTTAGAAATTTCAAGTGAACTGTAATCATACATAGAATGAAAAAATTCTATCCATTGTTAATAAGCAAAATAGTCACCTTGTTCATTAATTAGTCACTACTGGTCAGGCACGGTGGCTCACACCTGTAATCCCAGCACTTTGGGAGACTGAGGTGGGTGGATCACTTGAGGCCAGGAGTTCGATACAAGCCTGGCCAAATGGTGAAACCCCATCTCTACTAAACAAACAAACAAACAAACAAAAATTAGCTGGGCATGGCGGCACATGCCTGTAATCCCAGCTACTCAGGAGGCTGAGGCATGAGAATCGCTTGAACTGGGAGGCGGAGGTTGCAGTGAGCCGAGATCGCACCACTGTACTCCAGCCTGGGCAACAGAGTGAGACCCTGTTTCAAAAAAAAAAAAAGAAAGAAAAAACATGTCGCTACTATTCTAGGTAACACCAGTCCAATTCCATACACGAATGAATACAACAAACATTAAATAAATTCACTCTACCCCTAAAATGTATAAAGAAACCTAGGCAGAAAAGAGCAGATAGGCCAAAATAGTTTATTCTGTTAGGCTATGTCTCCACGATGTGTGGCATCTAAAAGAACTCTTATGTTAGAGAACAGGTGCCAACATGAGACCAGGTCTAAGCAACAGGGAAAGAGGAGCAGAGAGGATGGAAGATGTAAAAATATTTGTGGGAGGCCTTGCTAATAATTTCTGCTAACTTCCCCCTCTGGCTCATAACAGTATAAACAGCATCTTCTCAAAGATGGCTATGATAAAGTGTGGAACAATCTGAAACAACCAAGGGTCGCAAACTTTTCCTGTAAAGAGCCAGACAGGAAATATTTTAGGCTTTGCAGACCACACAGCCTGTTGTAACTATTCAACTCTGCCATTGTGTAGTACGAAATCAGCCACAGAGAACACTTGAATGAACAGGCAATGCCACATTTCAATAACACTTTCTTTACAAAAACAAGTGACTGGCCAAATAACCCCATGGGCCATAGTTTGTCAACCCCTGTGAGCTAGATTAAGCTTGGCTCTCAAGAGGGCTGGATTATATCAAAATCCTAACTTGGTCACCAACTATTTTTCATGCATCAAGCTGCAGCTATAAATTAAGATAAGCTCATAAAGTGTTTGGAATTTGCCCAGTAACCTGAACTTTTTCTAGAGAAGCAGTAACCTACCATGCCTGTGAAGTGCAATACCTTCTTGCCAAGCTCACTGCTCCTTGAATCTATATTTAATCCTACTTTTTGAAAACAGCATAGCATCATTAGGTTCTTTAAATCCTGACATTTGCCGCCAACTCTTTCCATCTTACTCTTCCTTTTTGGGGCAAAAAAGTAGTAGGAGATTTAAAACTTGGAGTTTGGAGACTGTTGCTTTCCTCACTCCCTTCAATACCTAACTTTAACCCCTGGTAGTGGGCAAAACTATATTCTATATCTGAAGTTCGCCAAAAGAAGGGCAATTGGTTTCAGAAAATAATTCCTGTGTTGTCACATTCCAAGATAGCCATGTGGTCCCTGGGACTGCCAATCCTGGTTACATTTTTTGGCTACTGCCACAATTATATATCAAGTACGTCTGTTGCCAAAATCCGGTTGGGCCCACACAAAGAATGATTACAGAACAGTGGCTTCTTCATCTGCCAGGAAATCCAACACCTCCTCCTAAGCCTCAGAATGTCAGTCATTTTTCTGGAAAGACTGAATGATGACTTGCAATAACAGTGGCTTTCATGTGTAGCAGGAGAAATCATGGAAGAAAGAGTAAACCTTCTCCATTATTCCTAATGTTTTAATAAAACATATGCATGTTTTTAAGCAAAGCCATCATAGGATTATACAACTGGTCTTTGACCTTAGAGACAACCTGGGCTGAGTTTCCTCTCACAGGGGTCCCTTATAAGGTTACCAGTAGGTGATCCATCATCTGCTCTTGAGAAGGCTTCCAGAGGTCCACAATCTTCTGGGACAAGCACTCTCATGAACTGTGAAAAAATTCACCTGACACTGAATTGACAGATGTCTCCTTGTAACTTCAAGCACTTGTTGGCCTTAGTTTGGTCCTTGGGAACTGCATGGAATAAGTCTAATCTCTTCTATGAACAATGACCCAGCAAATATTTAAACAATTTGAATAAAGTGATTATATCCTTCCCAAATCTTCCCTTTTACAAGCCAGAAATTCTCTACTGGCTGTATAACACAAGTTTATCTTCCTCAATTCATAAACAAATCTCAAAATTTCCATAAATTCATCATACCCTCATGTCCATTATTTGCAGGGATAACTTTAACAAACATAACTAAGCTCCTATAAAAGGACTATTTTCACATATTTGTATTAGTATTCACAGTTCTATACAAACTCTACTGAGAGGGAAGATTTCTATCCAAAATGTCTCTCCAATAAGAACAGAACAAGCTCTCACTCTCCTGATAATCCTCACAGATAACATTTATGATTTAGAATAAAAGACACGTCATATTAAGTGGAGGGAAACATGTATAGTCCTTGCTTTATTAAGTATACATATTTTAACAAAGTTGGCCATAAACTAAATAGCAAAATGGGTTTTCTCATTATAAGACTGAGGATGCTTTACCTCTAAAATATAAATCTTAGTTAACAAAATTGAAACTACATGACTAGGACCTTGACTCACCAGCTGTCAAGAAATTTGGAGGGACGTTTAAGTCCCTTTAGAGCATTGTTTTTAACACCTCCGGATGACTTTTGCTATCTCCGCTATTCTCCTGTATAACCATCCGTTCACATGTCACAGGAATTTCTTCCATGTATTCATATGAAACCTGATACCTCCTCTGACCCTCAGGGCTCTGCTCCTTCCTTTTCTTTGGTTTATGCACGTAGAAAGACTAGTTGAGCCAATAAAAAATGCCATGTTTGCCCAGAGAAAGCCTCTTGCTACCATATCACGTATTCAAAAATAAAATATACTTGAGGATTTCAGATCACTTAGAATCAGTTAGCTCCCGCTTTATCAATTCTCTAAGTTTAAAATTCCGTATTGGTAAAGAATAATTTTTTAAAAGCATAGCATGAATCCATGTCAAATATTTTACTAAACTTGCTAATAAATGAGAGAACTAGGAAGATGTTACAACTGGTTCAAAGGAGAACCCAAAGAGTAGACTTATGATAAGCATCATGATATTTGAAAGAGTTTACAAACAGATGCAAAACTGGCCAAGAGGGCAACAGTCAATTGTATCAGACTCAATTTGCCTATCATGGATAAGAACAATTGGAAGTGCTATCAGGTTTTCAAACAATAATTGACAGATTTGTGAAATAAGCTTGAGACAAAAGTAGAGATGACTCTGAAGAGTGCTATAGACAGGATATTTCGTCTATCTGATATTTACTCCATTTCACTATAACTGCAGCTTAGCAAAATAAAAGATGCATGACTAGTACTTCCTGGTTGAAGAAAACACAATCTATAAAGGTATAACGTAGAGGCCACACTGCATGACTAACACTCTGCTCTAGACTCCTCGCATCTAAATTACCTAAATGCCCAGGCTTGCCCAAAGCTCTTGCTCAAGAACATCTATCCCATTCTGACCATTACACGTCAATTCTGTCTATTTCTGTTGCCCTGCCTAGGCTGCATGGTATGGTTTCTATCTGTGCCTCACTGAGTCTCAAACTTGAGACCACTGAGCTCCTGACCATTCCATTCCATCTCCCTTGGAAGGGAGCACTTGGTCCTCTATCCCCCTCAGGAATTTGTTGGTTAAGTATTTGGGATATTACTAAGTCTTCCTGCACTATTGATTAAAAAAAAAAAAAAAAAAAAAAAAGCTGTGAACTCAGTGAGGTTAGACCCTCCAGCCAGAAAAGAGGCTATACTCAACTGCTGCTCCCTAACAGTTTGGTCTAGACCTGGATGCCACATTAGAGTAACACACAGTCTACTAAACCTCCCAAAGACATGGCAGAATTTTAAAATCTAAATACTTGTGTAGACAGCCAAACTCTGTGGCAGCATTAATACTACACTGCTAAACACAGGGCTTCTCAAGGGCAGGATAGGAGCAGAACTGTTTTCACTAAGCTCATATCTACAGTGCTGAGTGGAATCTAAAATGGCATTTGCTTTCCTTCTCATTCCTTTACTCATCTAACAAATATTTATTGAATTCTATTATATAATGAGCTAAGCACTATTCTGGGTGTTGGAATACATGAATAAAAGAACAACGTTCCCTGCTTTCCTTGTGAGTGATCCCTGAGACAGACTTAGCAGTTCCTAGACTTACACATTTCTGAACTCTAGAGTTGAGAGGTTCTGAGAAGATTCCAAGTTGACTCCGACAATAGATTCTAAGTCTTTGCAAGTATAGCTACAAAAAAGTATGCCTATTTAAATACTTCACTCTCTCTGGTCATCATGTTAAAAAAAACAAAAAACAAAAAACAGTCAAGTGTTTGTTAACTCTCCTGCCTTTTTACTAAGCCCTGGTTTTTACCAATGGATCTTCTAACTTCAAAGTAAAGATACAGTGCAAGCATTCCTGAACTCCCCTGGGAAAACTCCTTTGAGACATTTCCCTGATAGCACAAAATGTCACATTAATATTTTCCATATATCACAAACTTTATTTACACTGGTAAAAATCATCGGAGTTTCTGAATGGCCTGAATGAAATAGCACATAGCTATTATTTTTGTTCTCCCCAAAATCACACACCCAGAAAAGCAAGAAAAGAGTGCCACTTTACAGAGACCTAGTCACCCTGTGGGGAAAAGCAGCAAACAGAAGAGCAACAATATCACCACATTTCTGTAAGAGTTCAGGAGCCCTCTGCTCCAACACCTTCTTTCCTGAACAAGCCTCAGCTGACTTTACAAGGAGTTGCAGGGTGGTTAGAGGGGATGTGGGGGAATACGTTTTATGTGCACCTGGTACATCTAAGAAAGCAGCCACAAGCCTTACCTAGAACTAAGAACTGAGATTTTACAGTCCACTTCCCAAACTATGAGACACTTACTTTATTTATTTTAACAAGTCATTACTTTGGCAAAGCACTTCACAGCATGGCATATGACTGAAGCCTAAAATTCTCAATCAGTACAACTCCAACATCTGAAACCAATTTGTATGACAACTCCCCCTCAGTTTCATGGCAAAGAAAAAGAAATATTCTCCAATTATTATTTTCAGAAATGATACAATCCCACATTTCCCTGCAGGCAGGCACTGTGCCTATGACACAACAGTGTGCAATGACATAAAACAAATTATTCCTACATAGCTTAAGAGCCAAATCTTTGATCCACATGTGTCACCATGGAGTGCTACAGACCCAGGTACAATGTGGTCCAGTTGGTTTGTAAATTAACGTATTTAGACACACATTGCTAAACCCTTATGTAGTGTGCAAATTCAATCAGTGGTGTCAATGGCCTTTGCTGCCTCATATCTTGCTACCACATTTGTAGCTACCAAACCCACCTTTCAGAATGTCATAAAGCAGGTTTTGATGTTCTGGAACCAGCCCATGGGAAAACAATCAAAGTGTGTTTATGATTTGCAATATAATGTTTAACACAAGGCTATAACGAGAGGACCCTTTGGAAAAGAGTAATTAAGCTAAAAGGAGAATCAGGGGTTAACAGTAAGCACATAAGGGCATATTCCATTCATGGATGCATCCTCAGAATGAGAAAAAAGTGCTGATGCAAACCCCGAGGACAGTCAGAACTGTATTTCTAATTTTAGACCACTGTAAACTCTACAATGTACTCCTGAATTAATGACAGCATTTGTGGCAAAAGAAAGAAAGAAAAGCACTAGTTAGAAGACACCACTGTATCAGAATCATCTCAATATGGAGACATAGGGAAGTACCTCTTAGAAACTGAGAAAACAAAATGCTTTTCCTTATGTATGGGGACAGATAAAAGGATACTGCACAAGTCAATGTTGCTCTGTACCACACTGAAGAATAACAGAATTTAAGACTGTAACTTAAGGGTGGTTATTCTTTGGTAAACGCTACTGTAACCATTTCTAGTGCCACAAGTTACCAGGTTCCTAAAGTATAAGGAATTTTGAGAATCCCAAATTATTAGTGGCACATTCTAATATACAAGAAGCTCAAAGCTTCTCCCTACTCTACAAAGAGGAGAAATTCTGAAATGCATCAAGAATGAAATGATTCAATAGTATTAGGCGTGCTGGAGCTATTAGTGAAAAAATATATATAGGAAAGATACAGGAAAAGTGTTTTTGTTCCTCTTTGATATACCTTCTAAAGGGGCTATTTCTTTCCATATTGATGTCTTTCATAATCCTATCTCCTAGAGTTGGAGTTGGTGAAGACAGGCAGCCTTCGGGCAGTCTTTCTGTGAAAGTATGGGCCATACCACTTGGAGAGTCAGCCGAGAACCAGAGAGAAGCTCAAAGGAAAGACAGCATGGAATATGCTACTTGAATCTGATTATAATCTAGTGGCAAGAGGAGCTTTCAAGGACAGGGATAGCAAATATTTCCCACATAAGCCACATTCTCCACCATCTGTCATGGCAGATGTTGCTATTTATCTTATTTTAGAGACACAGTTTCACTCTGTCACCTAGGCTGGAGTACAGTGGTGCAATTTTGGCTCACTTCAACCTCCTCCGCCTCCTGGGTTCAAGCAATTCCCGTGCCTCAGCCTCACGAGTAGCTGGGATTACAGGCACACGCCACCATGCCCAGCTAATTTTTGTATTTTTAGTAGAGATGGGGTTTCGCCACGTTGGCCAGGCTGGTTTCGAACTCCTGACCTCAACTGATCCACCTGCCTCAGCCTTCCAAAGTGCTGGGATTACAGACGTGAGCCATCACACTTGGCGGTATTCTTACTGAGATCATTAATAACCTCTGAATGCTTCCCAAAGTGCTCCAGGCATCCACCCCCAGTTGTTCAGAGCTAGCAATCAAAATAAACCTTTATGCCAGTTTTGCTTGAGGTTATTGGTACTCCATTGCTAACCAGGGCAGGAAGCCACAGTTCTAAGGAATGCTGTAACAAAAGGTGTGCATCAATCTAGCACGTCTACTGTGCTGTGTGTCCCTCGAGGGACTGGGGTGGTGGTAACCAGAATGAACAGCTACTTGTGGGTTCTCAGATGTGAGATATACATCAGAGACTATTTACTCAGATGACTGAAACTATTTGCTCAGACTCTCTAAAGAAACTCACTCTGAGTTCCACAGGACACTATAGGAGTTCATTTTCATGCCTAGTGAAATTCTGCACTTGCAGATTGAAGAATTTTGGAAATAAAAGGGAGCTATGCCCTTGTTCCTCAACATGCACAGGCAAGGTGTTCAAAGGGCCTTGCACAGTCACATTTAGAATTTTGGTTCCACCAGAGCACTGTTGATAAGCATTCTGTGACAACCATGGATGGTTCCAAGACAGTCACGGACTCCTACCTCGGCAACTGACACACAGCCAAATTTGTCCTGCACCAGAGCCGTTAAAAGGAACATGCTTAAGAATAACTTAGGGGCTGGCTGGGCATGGTGGCTCACGCTTGTAGTCCTAGCACTTTGGGAGGCCAAGGTGGGTGGATCACCTGAGGTCAGGAGTTTGAGACCAGCCTGACCAACATGGTGAAACCCCATATCTACTAAAAATACAAAAATTTGCCAGGCATGGTGGTGGACACCTGTAATCCCAACTACTCAGGAGGCTGAGGCAGGATAATTACATGAACCCAGAAGGCGGAGTTTCCAGTGAGCTGAGATTGCGCCATTGCACTCCAGCATGGGTGACAGAGTGAGACTCCATCTCAAAAAAAAAAAAAAAAAAAAAAAAAAAATAACTTGGGTGCCAAAGATTGCTGTTCTGTGGCAGTCAAGAACCACTGTCCTCCAGTACTGCCATTCAGAGCTTATGTTCCAAGTCTCCTCCAGGAATTGGAGCCAAGACAGGAGCATTCTTCCCACGGTATAATACCAATGCGGGCATGAGTGACAAGCCCTGAGTGAATGCTGAGGGAGTGGCTTCTCTAGCCCCCACTTGAGAAGGAAAAAGAAAGCTCCACAGGACAAACTACCCTCATGCTCTCCATGACTCCCCATTAATTGGGTTGTCCAACCAATCTGTCTTACTTTTTCTCAGCTGTATATTGCTAACTTATTTTTGTTATGGTTGGACTACAAGTGAACACAAACACAAGGACATTCTCTTCCATTCTCTTCCAGCCTGGTGTTCCTCAGTTACAGGGAATGCAAGACCTTGAGTGAAGGGGTATTACTAAAGAAATGCAAGTTTGGGTTAACTAAAGTGCTTGGATATTTTGGAATTGTTTCAAATTTTGGATTTTTTTCTTTCAGATTTTGGAGTATTTGCAGTATACCTACCTGTTCATCTTTCCTAATCTAAAAATCTGAAAATCTTAAATCCAAAATGCTCCAATGAGCATTTCTTTTGAGAGTCATGTTGGCACTCTCTTTAAAAGTTTTAGATTTTAAAGTTTCAGATATGGGATACTCAACCTGTAGTAGAAAGCACAAGGAGAGATGGATCCACAAAGCAGACACATTTTTCACTGGTTTTACAATTCTGTGAAGAACAAAGTATTTACAGGCTAAGGAATCAACAACCCCCAAATCCACAAATTGACTTGTCTGTAGAAATGAGCTCAAAATTTAGGAATAGGGGATAGACAGCAAGTTAGACCTCTCAACTTCTGAATATCCAAAGGAATCAAGGAAGAGGAGAGAGTCTCAAAATTTTTATAAAGAAATGCTCAAGATAAAGTTGCTCTGGCTAGAGGAAGAAGGGGCCGATTGCGTGAGTCCAGCAACAGTCCATCTGCTTGCTTGTGCAGATGTGCTGATTCTGCACCTGCACCTTAGTCACCAACCAGGGAAGTGGCAAATGCCTCAGAGGAACTTCCTGTGTTCAGTGATGGCAAATATCAGTCAAGAGCTTGCTAAAGATGGAAACACAATTTGCCTGGTCTGGAAATCAGGGTGCAAAGAGGTCTAGATGAAAGGAAGAATAAACTGTACACAGAACAAACCAAATAAATATTGAGCGAATTGTTCATTTGAACAATATGAACAATTCACTCAATATTTATTTGGTTTGCTCTGTGTAGGGTTCACTCGTCTAGACCTCAATATATTTCTAATATTTTGTACTTTTGTATGGCTTTGTATGTATTTGAATAGAATACTTTTCATTTTCTAAACCTTGAGTTTTTGTTTTTAATGAGCACTTTATATTACAGTAATTTTTATATCAATTTGACTTGTGAGACTTATGGGGAAAAACTGAAAAACTTTAATGACAGTTTCTTATACTGGAAACATTTAAACTTTCATAAAATGATTGATCAGAGCAATGAGATATTAGTTTCCTTCCCTCAGACAGTATCAACTCTTCACATGGCTGACAACTAATTCACAGCAGTGTAAGTTATAGCCATTTTGAAGAGCAATTAAAGGTGAAAATGTTCATATCAAACAACTCAGTAACTACATGTTTAGGTGTCTATTCCAGATAAACTATTGAACATATGCACAAACATGTTCATCACAGTGTTTTTTAAATAGTAAGAAAAACTGAAAACAAGCATGGTCTAATGGGGATAAAAATAATTAAACTGTGGCATGTTCATAAAATGGAATACTATACAGCAGTTAAAACGGAGAAATAGCATATATTGTTTAGGAATAAATGCACATGGAGTTAGGCTATAAATATATGGATAAGTAAAAGACAGAAACAAAAACCACCTTCAGAAGAGCAGTCACCTTTGGGCTTCAACTATATTTATGTTTTATGTCTTTTTAAAAAAAAATCTGAGGTGAATATGGTAAAACGTTATTAGCATTTGTTAAATATGGGTATTTATTATATTCTGTACTTTTTTGTACATTTAACATTTTCACAATAAAAATTAAATAAACAGAAAGCAATAGTTTATCTCATGAATTGAGAGGAAAATTATCAGAGGTTAGTTTTTTCTTTTAGAAATTTTCAGAGTGTCAATTTATTGGAACCTAGAATAGTTGCTCTGATAATTAGGTTTAAGACTTCTAATAATAACATTATCTCCAAATGTGCTGAAACGTTATTTTATTATCTTCCCGACACTGAAGTTTTGTTTTGTTCACTTCAGAAATAACACAGCGAGAATGCACTATTGAATTACAATGCTGCAACTTTGAGCAAATTTTGTGGCTTAACAGGGCATTTGTAAATCTGGCTCACTCCAACCTAATAACTTATTTGTAAAAATTGGCTTACTTAATGAAATATTTTTGTGTCGGTCCTATAAAGGGATTTTCCCCCATTGCAAACAACAGCAGCAGCAATGTTTTCATCAAAAAATACTTTTATTTCAAAACTGAAGATATTCATCAACCACCTACCTTTTCTAGACAGCAGAGTGGAATTTAAATTTTATTTAAAAAGTAACCAAACTCACACATACCCACTTTCCAGACTTGACTTCAGTTGGTGTTGACAACTGCCTGCCAAGCAAACCCACTCATGTGAGCTCCTCCATGGGCTACACCTGGTCAGTAGCATGCTGAAGGACTGTGGAGGGCACGTGGCTAAGAGGAAAAAAAATTCAGTGCAGGCTGACTTTCTCTGGACCGGAGACTTCCCTAACACAAATTAAGGGTGTTCCTTAATTCTGGAAATCAGGTCCAGGGTCCCACCCAAAAGCCAACGGACTGCATTTTGTTCACCATTGCCCTAGAACTTTTGCCAAATGAGTCCTCCTTTTACCAACTTCTGGTGCTGAGCATAGTGACTTTCTCGGTCTCTTCCCTTATCTATAATAGAACCTCCTAACTTACTATTTCTGCCTCGGAAATATCCTGCAGTTTAACACTTTTGAAATTATCACTATTGTTCTGAGAAAACCAGACATCAACATCACTCAAGAAAATGGAGATTAATCCCAGGTCAGCATATGGGTGAATAAGCAGAAACTCAGTTCATACTACTATTACAAGCATAGTCATCATTGTTACCACTGACTATGACAATAGCTAATGTTACCATGCCTCCAAGCTCTCTGATAAGTACTAAATCATATCATCTCATTTAATTTTCACTACAACCCCATAAAGTTAATCTCATTTTACAGAGGAGTGAGAAATTAGAGAGGTTAACATGCCCCAGGTCATGCAACTAGTAAATGGATGTATCCTCCCTTCCAAGATTACTTTTTAGATGGCTTTTAACTATGTAAAGTATTTATTTGGCTTCTATTTATCTTAGAAAAAAAATTGTATTACACATACATCATACTATAGTTCGGAACAATTATAAGGGACAAATGTAATTCAGGAAAGCTACATGAAGATCCCTGGATTGAAAGGCTTTTGGAGAAGATCCATCCCCAAAGAGGCCGCTACAGAACCAGAATGTTATACCCCAACAGATGGCTCCAAAAGTTTGTCCACAATTTTGCAGATTTATTCAATTCTCCATGCACCAAAGAGAAAAGACAGCTAATCTTTTGGTTCAGCCTATGAGTACATTCACTTACTGCTGCTTTGTTAAGGAGAATGAGCATCTACTGAGAAGCAACCTTTATGAAAATGCACACACTGTGAGCACAGGACCATTCTGGATACACAAGGCAGGGGTGGTTGTAGGGACACAGCTGGAATGACACAAGTGGTAAAGCTGACAGGAAAACAAAAATAATGCCCAACACTGGTATCATTAAACAAAGGAATTAGAGGAAGGAGGCAAATAAATATTCAAAAACCAACTGCCTTTTGTTAGACTATAACTTTTTACTCTTTTGACTGTCAGAGGCAGAGAATCTTTGAACAGTATTTCACACTTCATATCTAAAATTTGGTGTTCATTTTAATAGTGCTGACTTTTGCAATAAAGAGGGAATAAAGAAAGGAAATGGGTCACTAGCTTTGAGATTATAGCACTTAGGAATGCAAGGGCAATGAGAAACATGGCCTCAATGGGTTTCTGGGCAGAAAACCGAGGGCATCTCATCAGGACCACATCACTACGTTTTCAGAGTCACTGCCTAAATAGGTAAATGGTGCTAAAAAACTGGGTGGTTTATGGATTAATCTTTGTTTTACTCTCTCTGGGGAAGAGTAAAAAGTGAGAGACAATGAGAGAGAGAGATTGAACTGGACAAAGAAAAAATATGCCAACAATGTCTTGACAACACAAGCATTGGCTGCATTTTAAATATTTATTTTTTCCTCCTAATTTTAATGGAAATATGTGGTGGCTTTGTAAGGCTCAAGCTGGCTAAGCTGAACCACATCCATTGAGACAGAAAGAAACAGACCATGTCCCAGTGGTCCCGCTTCTCTGGCTAAAACCTAATATAAAATACATTGCATGCATTTTTAAACAGAGAAATTTTATTTTTTGCAACCAGGAAAAACTACTTTAAGGTAAGAAGGAGAATAATATGTTTCATAAAATTTGGAATCACCCATAATCTAAGCTCACAATTATTTTTCTGTCCACCTACCTCTTTATATACACTTTGGCAGACATTTGATTATACTAATTACAAAGTTTTACACATTAGTCCCCCCTTATCTGTGTGGGACACATTCTAAGACCCCCAGTAGATGCCTGAAACTCCATATTGGATAGTGCTGAACCCTATATACACTTTTTTCCATACATACATACCTATGATAAAGCTTAATTTGTAAATTAGGCACAGTAAGAGATTATCAAGAATAATAATAAAAGAGAACAACAATGACAATAGACTGTAACAAAAGTTATGTGAGGTGGTCTCCCTTTCTCTTTGTCAAAATATCTTACTGTCCTGTAGTCACCTATTTTTGGACCTCAGTTGATTGCAGGTAAGTGAAACTGTGGAAAGCAAAACCACGGATGGGAGGGGATGAGACTACTGTATCTTTTTAAAAATCTTGCCATTATACACTGAGCAGATTCCCATGTCATTAAAATTTCTTTAGAAACATGACTTTTCACTGGCTACAAGATGCTCTGCTGTCTGCATGCATAGTATGACTATGGCTATAGTGTAGCTATACTTCTCTAAGTTGCTTACAGTCATTGGCTTTTAGAGACAACATTGCCAAAAACTTTCTCACACATATTCCTTTTCTGCATCTCTTATCACTTTCTAGAAGAGGAATGTTCCAAGCTCTGGACACACATTACCAAATGTCGTTGGCCAACATCTGCAGGTCAATGTTCAAAATGTTGGTCAACCAGTATAACAAGGGGATCCATGAATAATAAGACCAGTGATGCTGTGTGGGAACAGGGCAGCGAAGTTCCTGGCTGTGCCATGCTGGGAGTTAGCCCTTCAGTCCTTAGAATCCTGGGGGAAGACTGGTGGTCCCTTGGGAGAAGGGCCAGATTGGCAAGGTGGTTTTTACTGGGAGGGCTTGGGGCAGCTCCTGTTGACCAAGTGGAATTTGGTAATATTTTGACCAATAATACAGTTTCACTGGAGCATATCCACTAAACCAGTGGATGGAGTTTCCATCTGACTCTCTCTTTCTCAGAATAAACAAGCTTCAATTATTTTAGTCTTCCCCTGCACTGACTTCATTGTTCAAAAGTTCAAGCCTTTTACAGATTTCCTAACAGGCTCTACAAATTGTGTTTAGTAAATATTAGATTCGGTCAATAGTCCAAACTTGACCTTTGAAGCAATGGCAAAAGGGACAGAGAACAAGATAGAAATCAAAAGGGAAAGTATACAGTACATGTGAACACAGCTCAAATGTTGAAAAAGGAGCTGGTTTCTAGATGATGGGATCAAAGCACAACATCAGCTCTCACTGCTGTAACCAATGGTGGGTCAAAGTGGTAAAGGAATGGTTGTCTTAGTCACACACACCCCTAGAGGTTGGTTTCTCCTTCCTCTGTGCCCCAGAGCCTGTCTGCTTACCCTTTTATGGAGCTTATGACAACACTTTATTATTTGATTCTATCTGCTTCTCCTACCAAGACCATCCACTCCAAGAAATTTGGCTTATTATTTTTTTAAATAATCCTCAGAATCTAGCCAAGAGTCTAGATTCTCTGTCTAGTTTTCTCCGCCCCAGAAAAGATACTCAATACACATCAAACAAATCACACACAAATTTGCCTTACGCTTTACCAACTGCATTGCTTCGGTGAGTAAAACACCAGATACTTGAAACTTGTTATTTCTTACTGTTTCAATCTGGGCTTATACACAAATCCTCATCTCTCAATGCCAGGGACTATGTAGATAAGAGAGAGAATTTCAGAGCCTGCAGAGTCTAGAATGCTGGTTGTCCTGCAGCTACTGTACTTCCCTTATATAGTCTTTAGAGAGGTAGGGAGGAAAGGCAGACAAATTTCTTTCTAATCATTGCTACTTCTGCCACTTTCTATAAGCTCTTATCATGTAAGAGTACAAATGCCAGTTTGAACCCATCACTGGAGTTAAAAACTCAATTGCAGAAGACCAAACCAGGTACTTCTGAATAAGTCTAGTAATATTGTCACTGAAGTCTAGTTTTTTCCCTTTTACTGGTTCCCTCTCCCAAATCTTAACACCTAGCAAAATGGGCACCTGGAAATCCAATGCTCACTCTACTGTATATTTAATCAACCACAGTAAAAGAAAGAAGAGGACATCTAACTTATCTTCCCTCTCACATCTTTAGGCCCAGTGCCCAGCCATTGCCTCCCTTCCCAGTTTACCCCTTTTCTCATTAGGATATTGGAAAGAACTAGAAGACCAATGTCTCATCTCGTCTCCTCATTTTCCAGCTACTTTGTGTAGAAAATGGATGGTTTCTTTTGTCTTTAATTTCACTACTTTAACATACGTTTCTTTAAATCTGTGGAAATCTGTGTTTTGATCAAGCTACTGCCTCTCTAGCACTGCAAACACAGGAGGGCTTCAGCTCCCCAGGAACTGAAAGAACTGCATCCCCATGGCCACACACAATACAACTTTAATCTTTTTGTGCATGTGGTGAACGAATTCCTTTCTGTGGGTAAGAGTCAGGAATTGATCCAGTCAGGGTATACAAACCAAATTAAGGAATAAATGAAAAGTACTAGCTGAACTTTCAGCCACTTTCCCTAGATGTCTTCAGTATGTACCTAGCACCGGATCAACAGTTTGCAGAAATCACGATAGCTGAGCTGCAGCCAGGATAGGCAAGATTACTGAATGATTTAATTAGGCTAGAATCAAACACACACTCGGCAGCAGAGTAAAAATTCACCTTCCCCAAAGTAGACCTCAAAACATACAGAAATGTAATATGACCAATCTAATACCATTTACTTAGGCCTTGGCTTTAGAGATCAGAAACAAAGCAGGAAAAATGAGGCACAATCATCAAGTCCTGATCTTTGCCTCAAATATCTGCTGTCATCACAGCTAGCAGTGTCTACATCCCCATTTACTTAACTTGGCAAACTCTGAAGCCCAAGAAGGGGTATAAGCATTTTCTGGATACTAATGAGGACTGGTTAAGTGATACAACTTGTACATTTGCTTCTGGGCAGAACAGCAATTAAAGATGATTTCTTCCTGTGCTGATAAGATTGCTGTCAGCATGATACATGTATACACCCACTTTATTTTCTCCTCTCTGAAGACTTATTCCTTACTGTTCCCAGGATTTAAAAATCATGTTAACAATAAGCAAATACAGCATGGCCAGATGCCTTTTGTGGTCAGATGGTTCATTGTTTAAAAAGCTTCAGTTTAAAATCCAAAAGATTGTTAACAGATGCAGTTTCTGGCTAGAGACCGGGAAAAACCTCATTTAAACAAAAGAGTATGTTGTGATTGGAACTAAAAAGGGAATTACCTTTAAAGATAAGAAACACAAACATTTCCTATTTGAAAATACCCCATCCCAACTAACAGAACCCTTTTTGGACCTTTCATGAAAGTTAAAAAAAAAAAAAAAAAAGACAGTGGATTTGAGTCTATGACAAAGTAAGGATGACGAACCAGTGTGGTACGTTTTAGATTTGTTTGGACTTTCAACAAGGCCTCAACATCCATCTCTTATGCTCCTCCAGATAACTCAATTAGACAAAATTCCAGTTAACTTCTTTTGAATCGTTTTAGTCTGAGAAATATTTTCTGCTTTGATTTTGGCTCTGGAAATAGGTTTTCAACCAGAGACATAGATAGAGAAGTTTCATAAATGAACACTGAGCTTGATAAGCAGATAGCTGCTGCCGGGACTCAAGTCACTGTTGGACAGGGGAACAGACACTTGGCTGAGCCAAGGTTGGCCCTGCCTTTAGGTCCCAGGCTCATTGGCCTTCACAACTTCTGTTCATTTTTACATGGAAAGTTTGCTTTTCACCAACTCACGCCATCTGTTTCGGTTGGCTTCAGAGGCCCCTTACTCTATGACTTTACTATGTGTGAGAATGTCTGTAATGCCCCGTGTTCTAATCTTGAAAGATGGGAAATGTGACAGAGCCCCGGGAGTGTAGCTTTCCTCCAGTCTGAGAAATGGATGTGGCTTGGCTTGCTGGTGATAAGCCTGATTTGAAAAGGCTATGCGAGAGATGTTCCAAGGAAAATAATCTGTTCTTAATATTAAGGATGGCCACCACAGGGCTCTATTCTGAGAATGGGCAACCTGTCCTTCAGGAAATTACATTCTCTGAAGAGAGGTAAACATAATATCTTTCTCCTGGTTCAGTTTTCGTGTTCTCATATTCATTGTGTATTTCCCAATTTATTGCAGTGCCCAAAAAGTTCAGTTTCAGACCAAAGGCACAGTAGAGTTTTAACAGTGTTAGAAGCTCAAATTAAGAAAATCTTTGGTCAAGCAATGCTATCATCCATTTTAAAGTGAGGCAAATCTAGAACCCATGGGATTCCCTAAAGAGTTAAAATGGCTTTCCCACTGGTTGCTAAGTCATATAAGGAAGCCAAGCTGTTGGAATGAAGCGCATTCTCAAAGGTTTGTGCAATCCGGCCAGGTACTAATAAGAAAGGCCCATCCGTCAGAAAGTGGGATTCTGAGGCCAGTGGCCACATCCATATCCATCCTCCTAGAAGAAGCAAACCCCCCATCATGCGCACTTGAGATGAGGTTTTCAAGGGGATTCGATAGGTGTGGAAATTGAAAAATGAGCAGCAGCTGCAAGCCCGAGGTCATTACTATTCTCCAGGGTTTGCCTTTTCTAATCTAAGGGGCAGTAGTTTCCATGATTAACTTTCTATTGCTGTTAAGGGAGTAATAAAATCTGGGAAAGAAGAAAACTTTCCCCTCAGTAAGCTGCTCCCATTTTCCTGCCCTTTCCTTTCCTCTAGTGAACATTCTCAATCCCTCCTTTGTATTGTTTCCTAATTTTCAGAAAAAATCTACACTAGAATGAGCCAAAACAGACAATGTCCTCTGTGTATACCCGCAACTTGAGGATTTATCTTTCTCAGTTCTAGCAGCAGGTTATTTATTTATTTATTTTTTATTATACTTTAAGTTCTAGGGTACATGTGCACAACGTGCAGGTTTGTTACATATGTACACATGTGCCATGTTGGTGGGCTACACACATTAACTCGTCATTTACATTAGGTATATCTCCTAATGCTATCCCTCCCCTCCTCCCCCAACCCCATGACAGGCCCCGGTGTGTGATGTTCCCCTTCCTGTGTCCAAGTGTTCTCATTGTTCAATTCCCACCTATGAGTGAGAATATGTGGTGTTTGGTTTTTTGTCCTGGCGATAGTTTGCTGAGAATGATGGTTTCCAGCTTCATCCATGTCCCTACACCAGTTAGAATGGCAATCATTAAAAAGTCAGGAAACAACAGGTGCTGGAGAGGATATGAAGAAATAGGAACACTTTTACACTGTTGGTGGGACTGTAAACTAGTTCAACCATTGTGGAAGACAGTATGGCGATTCCTCAAGGATCTAGAACTAGAAATATCATTTGACCCAGCCATCCCATTACTGGGTATATACCCAAAGGATTATAAATCATGCTGCTATAAAGACACATGCACACATATGTTTACTGCGGCACTATTCACAATAGCAAAGACTTGGAACCAACCCAAATCTCCATCAATGACAGACTGGATGAAGAAAATGTGTCACATACACACCACGGAATAGCAGCAGGTTTTTAAGATGGCAGTGCGAAAAGTTCCCTTGTTTCCAAAGGCTATATAATACCAGTTTCAGAACTGAGCACATTTTATTCCATTTTAAAATTCTTTCTCAGTGTATTATATTTGTTTCTTGAGCCATGACAATCAGTTTAATAAAAAAAGAGGTTTTCTAGTTGGTTCAATGTATATAAAGAGAAATAGCAGAAGAGGAGAGGAAGACATTTATTTCACAATGACATTTTACTGGTTACTACTGGATTAAGAACTCTTAAGGCTTCAGTTTGGAAATAACCTGATAGAAAATTTCCAAATTTCCTTATTTGGAAATAATCATACTGAGGGGTTATGGCTGACCACATTTCTCAGAAAAGGCCACCAGAACTGAATCTGACACACAGTTCTACCCATTACAATTGCTCAGGTGGAAAATGAATGTGCTTTACATTTTTTGACAGTATTCAGTATAACTAATGACAATGCAGTGGTTCAGTCATCATGCATTCATTTCAAAGTGTCAGATGCTGGAGTTACAAAGATGGATAAGACATGGTGCCTTTTCATCAGAGGCATAAAGTCAGGTGGAGAGCCACTCACATAGGCTCACTGCTAGAGAGAGAATCCCTTTATTGAGTAATGTAAGATGCTCCCAGGAGAGTGGCACAGGGCAATTACACAAGGTAGCAAAGGGGGCAGGCGTGCTGATAGATGCCACATGGGACAATGGAGGTCCCAA
The DNA here is from genome assembly GCF_049350105.2 of Macaca mulatta. NCBI lineage: Eukaryota > Metazoa > Chordata > Mammalia > Primates > Cercopithecidae > Macaca > Macaca mulatta. The sequence continues at coordinate 132,411,529 of NC_133412.1, read as the reverse complement.
GCTGCAGATTGGTTTCACCTAGTGAAAGGTTTCCCTGACAGTGGTGTCTTGAAAAAATATTGGATTATTGTATAGTTTGTTCCTGTTTCCCTGGGTCGGGAGTGAGTCATCAAAGTGTCCAACGCCTGTTGGAGAGTTAGGTGCTAGCCCTGCCCTTCCTACTACCCCATCCTGGTTTAAGTCTCTGTTGGAACAGAAGGGAAAATGGCAAAAGGTGGCCATGAACAGAATTAGTCCCCAAAATGGGTGTAGGGATATCCTCAGAATCTGCTACAGGGTTTAAAAGATGGCAAAGTGCACTCTATTTCAGGAGATACAGTCACCATGGAGTGATGCCTGGTGCCACAGATACTAGGGAATTAAGAAGAGTTTTGGTGTTTCACTGTCCCCTATATCCATTCTCCCCATCTCTTGAGGTAATAGAACCCCCAGATCTTAAATGGGAAGTGACTGCCCAGAATAAAGACTTTGGTCCTTTCAGTGGATGTGGCCATGCAACTAGCAGTGGGATACGAAAAAGAGTTAGGTGTATAACTCCAGGAATGTGTCCCTCAAAGTGGGAGCGGGGGAGCCTGTGCCTCCTTTCCTTTCTTCCATCGTTAGTTTGGAACATGAAGGGGCTGGAGAGTCACCTTGGCGCATGGGATGGGGCCATACCAGAGAGATGATGAAATGGAAAGTTGTCAGAAGGTGGTTGTAGAGGGCTGTGACCCCCATACCTGGTCCTAGACCACCTGTATACAGACTGCTGTGTTAAGAGCAGGGGTGGGGGGAATTTGCCTTGTGTAAGGAAACGTCATTTTGGGTCTCAGTTACATATGACTATGAATGATGGTTACAGGTGGAAAAGAGCCCAATGAAGTGTTGACAAAAATAACATCCAGAGAATTGACACTGACTACATGTAGCACCACAGCCACAACATAACACATTCAATCTGGTTTTCACATTATAAAGAGCTGTCCAATTCTAGTGGTGAAATGGAAAAGCAAATGGAATCAATGATTATTTTCCAATTAACCATAATCACAATGAAAATCTTACCTTTTTCTTGCTACAGTATATTTGCCATTTTTTCTCAGCTGGAAGTGCAAACATGGCTTCTCTGTGTTTGTCTGTGAGGTCCAGTTCATCCTGAGAAGAAAGAAAGTAATTAGTGTTTCATAGGTTAAACGTTATTCCTGTAGGGAACGTTATCAGTATCATCAAAGAAGAAAAAAACCCGAAAACACTAACACATATTTAAATGAACTTGAAAAAGATCAAGAAGCTAAGTTAGGTATGTTTTTCCATCATGAAGAAAGCATGTCTCTGGCAGGGGGCTAGGCATGGGGCACAGCAAGAGGGATAAGGTAAAGCCCTACAGTCACCAAAGGTCAGGGGAGAGTGGACCAAGCATGGGCAGAATTATCCTGAGCTACTGTCTACTGCTGACTATGGTCCATTGAGCAGCAAAAGGTGTCAAACTTCAGGAGTTTAGAAATATTGGTCACGTTAAAGATGAGGGTTTGCTGGGATGGCTTCACAAACACTAACAGGCTGGGCCCTGAAGGGCTTGGACATGAGGAGGGGAGAAACAGACAAAGGCTGGGTGTGGTAACAGACAGTGTGTATATGGGACAATGGTCAGCTTAACAGAAGTACTGGGTTTCTGCAAAGGATCATCAGTTTAAAGGTTGGAGAGGTAGGGAGTGAATAGCGGAAAGCTTTAAATGCCAGACTAAGGAGGTTATTTTCTTGAATGAATTGAGACAATGAAGTTTTGGACGAGGCAGTGACTCCCTCATTGCATAAACACCAACTGATATTTACTCAGTACATTATGTGCAGGCATGTTCTCATTTACTGTAGTTCTCACAACCACCCCAAGTGGTCCACTCATTGCTACATCCACACTGATATAGCTTGCAAAAGTTTAGGCTGAAGATTGGCCACACCAGTTATTTAAGACTGCACACCTAGCAAATAGTGGAGTTGTGTTTTAAGCTTAGAACTGTTTAACTCGAGTCCAGATGTTTAGCCTTTCAGATCAGTGTTTGGAAACATTAACTTTATACTTATGTACTGCTTAGACTGAACCCTAAAGGAAGGCAATTTATAAATGTTAATAAGTAATGGATAATAATAACCGAATCATGAATATGAAGAGCTTAGAAAAAAGTTATTGGTGTTTAATAAGAACTTGACCCACAGTCTGTTATTTTTTTTCTACTTTTACTTTAGGTCCAGCAGTACACGTGCAGGTTACATAGGTAACTTGTATGTCACTGAGGCTTTGTGTACAAATGATCCCATCACCAAGGTGGTGAGCACAGTACCTGAAAGGTAGCATTCCTGCCAACACCCCCACCACCTTCCTGTTCAAGTCTCCAGGTTCTATTGCTCCCATCTTTGTGTCCATGTGTCTTCAAAGTTTAGCTCCTACTTATAAGTCAAAACATGTGATATTTAGTTTTCTGTTCCTGGGATGGTTCACTAAGGATGCTGGCCTCCAGCAGCATACGCGTTGCTACAAGCGACATGCTCTTGTTCTTTTTATGGTTGCATAGTATTCCATTATATACACCACATTTTCTTGATCCAGTCCACTGTTGATGAACATCTTGGTTGATTCCATGTCTTTGCTATTGTGAACAGTGCTGCAGTGAACATACAAGTGCATATGTCTTTTTGGGAGAACAATTTATTTTGCTTCATATATATATCCAATAGTGGGATTGTTGGGTCAAATGCTAGTTCTATTTTAAATTCTTTGAGAAATCTTCACACTGCTTTCCACAGTAGCTGAACTAATTTACATTCTTACCAGCAGCATATAACTGTTTCCTCTTCTCTGTAACTTCACTAGCATGTGTTGTTCTTTGACTTAAATAATAGCCATTCTGACTGGTATAATATCTCATTGTGGTTTTGATTTGCATTTCTCTAATAATTAGTAACTGATATGATTTGGCTCTGCATCCCCACCCAAATCTCATGTCGAATTGTAATCTCCATGTGTCCGGGGAGGGGTCTGGTGGGAGGTTATTGGATTATGAGGGCAGATTCTCCCTCACTGTTTTTGTGATGAGAGAGTGAGTTCCTATTAGATTTGATGGTTTAAAAGTGTGTGGTTGGGCCGGACGTGGTGGCTCAAGCCTGTAATCCCAGCACTTTAGGAGGCCGAGGCAGGCAGATCATGAGGTCAGGAGATCAAGACCAACCTGGACAACATGGTGAAACTCCATCTCTACTAAAAATACAAAAGATTAGCCGGGTGTGGTGGCACACACCTGTAGTCCCAGCTACTCAGGAGGCTGAGGCAGGAGAATCACTTGAACCTGGGAGGTAGAGGTTGCAGTGAGCCGAGATCGTGCCACTGCACTCCAGCCTGTGTGACAGAGCGAGGCTCCATCTCAAAAGAAAAAGAAAAAGAAAAAGAAAAAAAAAAAAACAGTGTGTGGTACTCCCCACTTTGTGCGTGCTCTCTCTCTGTTTCTCTCTCTCTCTCCTGCTACCATAGGAAAACATGCTTGCTTCCCCTTCTGCCGTGATTGTAAATTTCCTGAGGCCTCCCAGTCATGCTTCCTGTTAAGCCTGCAGAACTGTGAGTCAATTAAACCTCTTTTCTTAGTAAATTGCCCAGTCTCAGGTAGTTCTTTGCAGCAGTGTGAAAACAGAGTAGTACAGTGATTAGCATTTTTTCATATGGGCTGCATGCATGTCTTCTTTTCAGAAATGCCTCTTAATGTCTTTTGCCCATTTTTTCATTGGGTTGTTTTTTGCTTGCCGATTTCTTATAGATTCTGGATATTAGACCTTTGTCAGATGCATACTTCGCAAATATTTTCTCTCATTCTGTAGGGTGTCTATTTACTCTCTTGATAGTTTCTTTTGTTGTGGAGAAACTGTTTAATCAAGTCCCACTTGTCAATTTCTGCTTTTGTTCCCATTTCTTTTAGAGACTTAGTCAGAAATTCTTTGCCAAAGCTGATGTGCAGAATCGTATTTCTAGGTTTTCCTCTAGGGTTTTTATTGTTTTAGGTCTTACAGTTAAGTCTTTAATCTATCTTGAGTCAATTTTTCCTTATGTGAAAGAAAGGGGTCCAGTTTCAATCTTCTGCCTATGGCTAGCCAGTTATCCTACCACCGTTTATTGAACAGGATGTCTTTTCTCTACTGTTTGTATAGTCAACTTTGTTAGAGCTCAGGTGGTTGCAGGTGTGTGGCTTCATTTCTGGGGTTCTCCATGCTGGTCTATTGGTTTATGTGTCTGTTTTTGTACCAGTGCCATGATGTTTTGGTTTTTGTAGCCTTGCTGTATAGTTTGAAGTTGGCTGGTGTGATGTCTCTGGCTTTGTTCTTTTTGCTTAGGATTGCTTTGATGGTCCATGCTCCTTTCTGGTTCTATACGAATTTTAGGTTACTTTTTTCTAATTCTGTGAAAAATGACATTGGTATTTTGACAGGAATAGCATTGACTGTAAATTGGGCAGTATGGTCATTTTAACAATATTGATTCTTCCTATCCATGAGCATGGAATGTTTTTCCATTTGTTTATGTTGGCTCTGATTTTTTTCTGCAGTGTAATTCTCATTGTAGAGATCTTTCACTCCCTTGATAAGCATATTCCTAGGCATTTTATTCTTTTCGAAGCTATTGTATGTGGAATTTTGTTCTTTATGTAGGTCTGAACTTGAATGTTATTGGTGTATAAAAATGCTACTGATTTTTTCACATTGGTTTTGCATCCTGTAACTGTACTAAAGTTGTTTATCAGTTCTAGAAACCTTCTGGCAGAGTCTATGGGGTTTTCTAGGTATAGAAACATATCATAAAGAGAGAGAGTTTGACTTCCTCTCTTATTTTGATGCCTTTTATTTCTTTCTCTTGTTTATTTGCTCTGGCTAGCAATTCCAGTAGCATGTTGCATAGAAGTGGTGAGAATGGGCATTCTTGTCTTATTCCAGTTCTCAAATGGAAGGCTTCTAGCTTTTGTCCATTCAGTATGATGCTGGCTGTGGGTGTGTCATAGATGGCTCTTGCTATTTTGAGGTATGTTCCTTTGAAGCCTAATTTGTTGAGGATTTTTTAACATGAAGGGATGCTGAATTTTATCAAAGGCCTCTTCTGCATCTATAGAGATGATCATAAGGTTTTTATTATTGTTTATGTGGTGAATCACGTTTATTGATTGGCATATGTTAGACCAACTTTGCATACCAGGAATAAAGCCTACTTGATTGTGGTGAATTAACTTTTTGATGTGCTGCTGGATTTGGTTTGCTAGTACTTTGCTGAGGATTCTTGCATCTATGTTCATCAGAGATATGAACCTGAAGTTTTCTTTTTTTTTCTTGTGTCTCTGCCAGTCTTTGGTATTAGGGTGATGCTGGTTTCAGAGAGTTAGGGAGGAGTCCCTCCTCCTTGAATGTTTGGAATAATTTCAGTAGGATTGGTACTAGCTCTTCTTCATATATCTGGGAGAATTCAGCTGTGAATCTATCTAGTCCAGGGCTTTTTTAATTTTGGTCAGTAGGTATTTCTTTGTATTACTGATTTAATTTCAGAACTCATTATTGGTCTGTTCATGATTTAAATTTCTTCCTGGTTCAATCTTGGCAGGCTGTGTGTTTCTAGGAATGTATCCATTTCTTTGTGCACAGAGGTGTTTGTAACAGTCTCTAAGGATTTTTTTGTTTGTTTCCATTGGGGTCAGTTGTAATGTTACCTTTGTTGTTTCTGATTGTGTTTATTTGGATTTTCTCTGCTTTTTCCTTTATTCATCTAGCTAGCAGTCTATAAATCTTGTTTAATCTTTCCAAGAATCAACTTTTGGCTTTGTTGATTTTTTGTATGAATTTTCACATCTCAATTTCATTCAGTTCAGCTCTGATTTTGGTTATTTCTTTTCTTCTGCTAGCTTTGGAGTTGGCTTGCTCTTGTTTTTCTAGTTCCTGTAGGTGCATCATTAGGTTAACTTGAGATCTAACTTTTTGATGTAGGCGTTCAGCACAACAGATTTTCTTCTTAACACTGCTTTAGCTCTGTCCCAAAAATTCTAGTATATTTTGTCTTCATTGTCATTAATTTCAAGGATTTTTTTAAATTTTTGCCTTAATTTCATTCTTTATCAAAAAGTCTTTCAGGAGCAGGTTGTTTAACTTCCATGTGTTTTTATGGTTTCGATAAATCTTGTTGGTATTGATTTCCATTTTTATTCCACTGTGGTCAAAGAGTGTGACTGGTATGATTTTGATTTTTCTGAATTTGCTGAGATTTGTTTTATAGCTGAACATGCCATTCAACTAAAGAGTATGTGCCATGTGAGATGAGCAGAATATATATTCTGTTGTTGCTGGGTGGAGTGTTCTGTAGATGTCTATTAGGTCCAATTGGCCAAGCACTGAGTTTAAGTCTAGAATATCTTAGTTTTCTGCCTCAATGATCTGTTTAACACTGTTGGTAGGGTGTTGAAGTCCCCTAGTATCACTGTTTGGTTCTCTAAATCTCTTTGTAGGTCTCTAAAATCCTGTTTTATGAATCTGGGTGCTCCAATATTAGGTATGTATATATTCAGGATAGTTAAGTCTTCTTGCTGGATTTGGCCCTTTATCACTATGTTAATGCCTTTCTTTGTCCTTTTTGATCATTGTTGGTTTCAAATCTATTTTATCAGATACAAGAATAGCAACCCCTGCTCTTTTTTGTTTTCCACTTTCCTGACACTTCTTTTACTTTGAGCCTATCAGCACCATTACTTGTGAGATGGGTCTCTTGAAGGCAGCAGACAGTGGATCTTGCTTCTTTATCCAAAGTGCTACTCCATGCCTTTTGAGTGGGACATTTAGCCTGTCTACATTCAGAATCCATATTAATATGTGAGGATTTTATCCTTTCACTGTGTTGTTAGATGGTTGTTATGTAGACTTGATTGCATGTGCATATGTAGACTTCATTATCATGGCAGGTATTGTTCTTTTATTTCCATATTTAGCACTCCCTTTAGGAGATAGGAGATCTTGTAAGGCAGGTCTAATTGTAATGAGTTCCCTTAGCATTTGCCTGTCTGAAAAGGATTTTGTTTCTCCTTCACTTTATGAAGCTTAGTTTGGCAGGATATGAAATTTTTAGTTGGAATTTCTTTTCTTTAAGGATATTGAAAATAGTCCCTGAATCTCTTCTGGCTTATAAGGTTTCTGCTGAAGGTCCACTGTTAGCCTGATGGGGTTCTCTTTGTAAGTGACCTTCCTCTTCTCTCTTGCTGCCTTTAAGATTTTTTCTTTTGCATTGACCTTGGAGAATCTGATGACTATGTGTCTTAGGGATGGTTACCTTGCATAGTTTCTCATAGGAGTTCTCTGAATTTCTTGAATTTGCATGTCAACCCCTCTAGTGAGTCTGGGGAAATTTTTGTGGCCTATATCCTCAAATATATTTTCCAAGTAGCTTGATCTCTCTTTCTTTCTGAAATGCCAATAAATATAGGCATTCACATAATCCCATATCTTTGAGGTTTCATTCTTTTTTTTACATTCTTTCATTCTTTTTTATTTTTGTCTGCCTGTGTTACTTCGAAGGAATGGTATTCAAGCTCTGAGATTCCTTCCTCAAATTGGTCTATTCTGTTGTTAATGCTTCCAATTGTATTTTGAAATTCCTGTAGTGATTTTTTCATTTCCAGAAGTTCAGTTTGGTTCTTTCTTAAAAATGGCTATTTCATCTTTCAACTCCAGGATCATTTGACTATTTTCCTTGGATTGGGTTTCAACCTTCTCTTGTAACCAAATGAGCTTCCCTGCCATCAGATTCTGAAAGTCTATATTTTAGCCATTTCAATAAAATATGTAAATGAAACACAGTAAGATTTAGATCTCCAAGGAATATTTTAAAAGTCCCCCTCTGAATGGCTCTTGTATATACCTGCAGTTCTATAATACTCATGGACATGTAGGCTTAGGATACTGACTTCACATCTTATATTCCTACCTCTATTTAGTCATCAAGTCCTATTATTCCTTCCTTGAAAAACCTCATTTTTTTCCCCTTTGATTTTCCCTTTGTTTCATTCTCACTGAAACCACCAACACTTATGTCCTAATAACCTCTCCTTGGCTTCTGGCTACAGCCTCCCAGTGTTCCTCTTTGTCTTTCCAATCCTTCCTGCTGAACATGGCCAGATTTCTCCTAAAGAAGTGGTTTTCAAACATGAGCTAGCATCAGAATCACCAGGAAGGTTCCTTAAATCACTTATCATCCAGCACTTAGGATTGAACAGGGAGGAAAAGGTACAAGAAACTGCATTTTCAGTAAGTTTCCAGGTGTTGCTGCTGGTCCTAAGACCACATTTTAGAACCACAGCCTTAAAAATGGAGCACCTGTGCTGTTTTGAGCTCCCAGTTCAAAAAACTTTATTAGTTCCACATTGCCTACCAAATTAATTCTCCACTCCTCAGCCTGCCTTTGAAGTCTTCCATTTACAACCCCAACTGACTTTGCCAGGCTTGCTTCTAGTTATCACCTTACACAGTATCTTGTTAACACCCACACCTCCAGTGCCTAGCTATGGCCTAAAATATGCTAGTTCCCTTGGGAAGTTCATGATCATTTTAAGCCTCTACATCCTCATCTCCAGGAGAGGTACATCATTTCTCTTGCAAGGCTGTTGTGAGGATTGGCAAAATCAACTAAGCATGCAGTAATGCCTGACACAGAGGTGGCAACTGTACTGTTGTTATTTCATCATTTAAACACAAATCAATTGCTACTTTCAAGGGCAAGGTAAACAGTTATGTCACTAAAACACACACAGACAGTATTACTCCCTAACCACAAAACTAGCTATTAAGAATTTAAACACAATGAACAACCAGAGAAGTAATGAGGGATTTTTACAGAAAATTCCATTATGAGGGAACATGTTAAAAATGTTAGAATTTTGGCATACAGCTATTATATATGTGAAGTAATTATTTTTCTTCCTTTTTAATTTCCTGTTATTCATACCTGCTCGTAACTATTGATGAATGGCAAAATAATGGTGACATAAATCACTTCTCAACAATCAGGTCAATTATTCAAACAGCTAATAGTAACTTGCTTAGTTTGGGGTAACGTTTGGTTTGTGTGAGAGAGAACTGTACTATTAATCGTGCATCCTTTACTACACTACAGCACAGTTTTTGTTAACTGAGCAGAGGTGTAAAGACACATGTGATTCCAAAAACCTAGAAATTCAAAGCAAAGGGTTTTTTTTTTTTTTTTTTTTTTTTTTTTTTTGAGACAGAGTCTCGCTCTGTCGCCCAGGCTGGAGTGCAGTGGCCGGATGTCGGCTCACTGCAAGCTCCGCCTCCCGGGTTTACGCCATTCTCCTGCCTCAGCCTCCCGAGTAGCTGGGACTACAGGCGCCTGCCACCTCGCCCGGCTAGTTTTTTTGTATTTTTTAGCAGAGACGGGGTTTCACCGTGTCAGCCGGGATGGTCTCAATCTCCTGACCTCATGATCTGCCCGTCTTGGCCTCTCAAAGCGAAGGGTTTTAATATAACTATGTTTTGCTGTTACAGGTAGATAACTTCTGCTTCTGCTGAGATGCAGAAATGACCAATTGTGAACTGAAAGAACACATACGAAGTAGGAATTAGGGGCAGGTGATTTCATGCAAGAAGATAATTTTCATTGAGCAAAAAAAAAAATTACTGTAGGGTCTCTGCATATAATATTTGATTACGTAAGAAAATGGAAAGGAATAAATGGGTACTGCTAATAGTAATAGCTAACAATTATGGAGCACTTTCTATTTTCTAAATAGTAGTGTTTTATATTGATTAATATACTGTATCCTTATAACAATCCTATAAAGTAGGTCATATTATTATACGATTTTCTAGAAAACTGAGTCAGAGTGGATTAAGTAGCTTGCTCAAGGCAACAAAGCTGGTAAACAGTGGAGGAAGAACTCGAGTCTAGACTGTCCGGTTACACAGCCTGTGTTCTTAACCACCACACTGTTCATTCTGTCAACACAGGTAGGTAAAATCATGACACTGATACAAACATGAAAATGCATCCATCTACTGAGTGTCTCTTAGCAAAAAGAGTGGGGGTTTGTTGTCAGATATCCCTGAGTTCCACATCTGGCTTTATGGCTTATGTAATCTTGCACAAGTGACTCAGCCCCTGAACTTCAATTTCTTCATCTAAAGACAGAATAGTCATATATTCCTGATAGTCATCTATCAAAAAAAATGTTGTTGAGTATCTATCTATTAAATTCCAGGCATTGTGATAGGTGCAGGGTTCAAGAAAGTATCATGGAGCTCAATCCTCATTCAGACAGAGGGGAAAGCAAATAGTCACACTAACTCAAGAATGATCAACACAATGAACAATCAGGGAAGCCATGAGGGTTTTTTACAGAAAATTCCATTATGAGGGAACAAGTTACACACTAAGTTTAGTTCTGAGAACCCACTTGTTATGGGGAAAGGTGGGACAGTGAAGAGTTTCCCCAGGAAATGTGCAGAGCTTAGAGGTAAATAGGAAGTAAAGAGGTAGAAAGCACTGCAGACAATGAACAGCAGCCTTGAAAGCCACTGTGGACTTAATTTTATCCTAAGAGCAATCTGGATTGGTGGATTCTAAGTGAGGAGAGTGACACAGATTAAATTTGACAATAACTGGAAGAACCTAGGCACAATGACCAGGATGTAATAATAAGACCCCTACTCCTCCATTCCAAAAGTATCTCTGCTCTGACTCATTTTGATTTCATAATATGGCTGAATCAAGCATGCAACACTTTAAGAGACTATCACAGCCTTATGAGATCAATCAACACTTACTCACTGTCCTACCCATTCCAGGACCAGGGCCAGACATTATAAAGAATACAAAGATGAATAACAGATCCCTGATTTCAAGGAATTCATAATCTAGTTAGGAAGACACGATGATAGAAAGCTTTACAGGTTCCCATTCTTTTCAAGATAAAGTCCAAATTCCTTAGCAGGTAAAGGCCCCTTCACGGCTTTTGCTGAACTTCCCACCTCCCCTCCTCCTCCTCCAACAGCAGCACCTTCTAGTGTATCTGAAAAGCAGGTTAATTGTTCACTGCATGTAAAGTCCAATTAACAAGAGTGAGGTCTCAAGAAGGCAAGTGAATTTACTCCGTAGCTAGCTTGGGGAAGGGGCACAAAGCATCCTGCCTTTAAATATGCCACTTCACCTTTGGAGCAGAAAGCGGACACCTTTATAAGGTAAGCGGGTAGTGAGCAAGGGCAAGGGGTCCCCCTGCTAGCCTGGTGTCTTATCTACTGAACAGTTGAGTTGGTGCCTTTCTGAGCAGAATTAAGTTGTAAAAGTGGCCAAGCCGGCATGCTTTTGATATGTCCTCCTGGTAGATGAAAGTCCCGAGGCAATCCCCAGAGGGTGAAAGATCTAAGGCTATTCCCTAGAGGTGAACATTCCATAGCGGGTGTGTTTTGGTTTGCAAGACAACTGTCAACTCTTGCAGAGAAATCTGTCTTGGGACAGAAAGTAAGAAGAACTCGTCCTGCAGGAAATGTCTGGTGAGGGGAAGGTGACAGGTTATATTTGCATTCTGAATGGCTAATAGGAAACAGGGAAGAGAGGGAAAGAGGAGAGGAGGAGAGAAAATAAAAAAAAAATAGTAACTCATTCCCTTTTTCTTAGAAAAACATGATAGCACTTAAAACTAGTACCTCTGATCACAAGTTATCAACTTCTGAAAGTTTGCACATGCTGTTCCCCTTTTCCAAGGAGCCCTTCCCACCACGTCTAAGAGGTAATCCTATTCATCCAAGCTTTTACAGGGCATCAGCTATTCCCTCCAGGTAGCCTATCCTGCCTTTCTGGGGATGAGCAGCTCCTCTGTGCTTTGTGGCATTTATCATATTGCTATAGCTATGTTATTGGTATATCTGACTCTCATTGTGAACTCATTCCCAACAGACACGAACTCAATTTGTTCTATTCATCTTTGCATTAGTTCCCAGTACCTAAAGCAATCTGACATAGCAGAAATGGAAAAAAAAAAAAAAAAAAAAAAAAAAGGAAGGTGTGCAGAAAGTAGAGAAGATGGGGAAGCTGGGAGGGAGGAAGGGAAGGGATATTGTAAGATATAGTGATGATTACTTTATTGTTTAGAGATAGGGTCTCTCTCTGTCATCCAGGCTGGAGTGCAGTGGTGTGATCATAGTTCACTGTACCCGTGACCTCCTGTGCTCAAGCCATCCTCCAGCCTCAGCCTCCCAAAGTGCTGAGATTACAGGCATGGGCCACGGCACATGCCCAGTGCATTTTAAAGATTAAAGCCTATTATTTGAAGTAAAATGCACATACAATGAAATGTACAAATGTTAAGTATACAGTTTCTGAGTTTGGCAAAGGTATACATTGAAGAGGTTGTAACACTTAACACCTCAGAATCTAGTGGTACCATCTTATACTCATGTCAGCAATACATGGCAGTTCCAGATACTCCACATTCTCATCAACATTTGGTGTTGTTTTTTTTAAATTTTACCTCTTCTAGTTTCTGTTAAGTATGATCTCAATGTAGTTTTAGTTTACATTTTCCTAATAACAACTGGTGCTAAACATAACTTTTCACATGTTTACTGGCCATTCATGTTCTTTGTGAAATATCTGTTCGAATCTTTTGCCCATTTTTATTGAGTTGCCTGTCTTATTTTTACTGATTTAAAGGAAGTCTTTATATATCCTGGAAACATGTCCTTTGTTAGAGGTATATATTGAGAATACTTCTCCTAGCCTGTGGCTTGCCTTCTCATTTTGTTAATGATGTATTTTGATCACCACGTGTTTTTTTTTAATTTTAATGAAGTCTAATTTATCCATTTTTAAAATATAGTAAATGATTGTAAATCTTCTCTAAGAAATTCTACACCTTACAGGTTAAAAAAAAATTGTATGTTTTTTTCTGGAAGCTGTACGGTTTTAGTTTTAGCTTCTATGTCTGAATCTCCAGTCCCTCTCACAGACCCTTCTTCTGGATAACACTCAGTATTTCTTTAGTTACAAAACAGCTGGATTGTTTTTGCCTTGTCTCTTCTAACTATGCATATTCATTTAGATAGGTTGCCAGGCAAGGAGGGCAATGAAAGCAAAGTTGATGGGAGAAGAAAAAAATAATGGATACAAAACAATTTGAAAATCATTCTTCAAATTACTTCAAGGTAACATTTCAGGAGATTTTACATTTTGATAATTAAATACTAAAGGAAGCATTCATGAAAAATAAAGCAATTAGTATCACTATATCTCAGTAGTACCTCTTTACATGAATTTCTTAGAAAAAGTAGATGTATAGAGGCAGAAAGCAGATGATTAGGGCTACAGCAACGGCAGGGATGACAGCAAACGGGCACAAGGGGAGATGGGGTGCTAGAAGTGTTCTAAACTATGGAGGTGATGGTTAACAACTATAAACATTTATTAAAACTCAAACTGTACAATTACAAGAGGTGAATTCTATAACATATAAATTATCCCTCAATAAAGCTGTCAAAAAACAAAATCAAGCCTGCTTGTTGGAGCCCCAGGAAAACAAACAAAAAATTCTATGTAGACAAAGTAGAAAAAATACAGCCTTGTATAGATATAGATAGTAAGAAAAGAAAATTCTGTTTGAACATTAGATAAACCAAGGAGTTGGTTTAAAAGAGAAACTGATTTGGAAAGAAGCATATGAAGAAGGAGGAAAGAAAACTGTGTACACCTTTTAAAGTAAGTAGCTCAATCTGGGAAATGTTACAATTTCAGACACAGCATTCCTTTGAAATCAAAGATCACTTCCTTAAAATATCCTTATCCTTTCTTTGAAAGTTACATAAATTCTATTAGTGTGTATTCCATTTAGGCCAAGCGACAGGCAATGTTTCCCCCAAGGTCCCTTAGTAATTAAGTGATATGTTAATATTAACAAGAAGTCCTTAAGAACCTTTTCAGTTTTTTCTGTTTTCCCCCCTAATACTGGCACTACAGAAGAGTATAGTAGTGCTTTCTTATTCTCTAAATTCTGAATTCGCTTTCTGCCATTTCAGTTACCTCCAGCCAACTGTGGTCCAAAAGTATAAATTAAGAATTCTAAAAAAAAAAAAAAAAAAAAAAAAAAATCCAGAAATAAAAAATTCCTAAGTTTAAAATTGTGTGCCATTCTGGGTATTGTGATGAAATCTCACGTGGTCCTGCACAGGCCATGAATCACCTTTCATCCAGCATATTCAGGCTGTATACATTCCTTGCTCGTTAGTCATGAATATCTAACCACTAGCATCCTCATGGTTCGAAGATCCAGGTTCACCGCAGCAGATGATCCTCCTCCTGACATTTCATCTCAAGGTCAGTAGTAGGCTAACAACACTACCTCCTGATGCCTATGTCATTCACCTCACTTCATCTGATCACAGAGGCATTTTATCATTTCACATCATCACCAAAAGAAGGGTGAGTACAGTAAGATATTTTAAGAGAGGAGGAGACTACATTCACATTAACGTTTATTACAACCTATTGTTACAACTGTTCTATTTTATTATTAGTTATTGTTGTTAATCCCTTACTATGCCTAATTTATAAATTAAAGTTTCACATAGATATGTATGTATAGGAAAAAAACATAGTATATATAGAGTTCAGTACTATGGTTTCAGGCATCCACGGGGGAGGGGAGGGTTTTAGATGGACCATATCCCCTGCTGGTAAGGGAGGACTACTGTACCAGATCATCTATGAGTTAACAGCCACGTTTTTCACTATGACTACAAACAGATATAACTACTGAAACCCCAGGAAGCACCTTTGTTGAGTATAGAATCTAGATCTTACTACACCTTAGACTTGGGTGGCCTAACTCCTTTCATTGGTCACAGAATTTTTTTTTCATGTTATTCTCTATGGATAGAGTTTTAAAAGTCAAAGGAAAATGATTTAGCAAGTGGTAAAAGGAGAAGCCTTTGCATCAAACATCATGCGTCTCCAGAGAAAGTTTCAGTTTCTCAAAAACTAAAACCAACAGATTAAAAGGCTTTTCTTCCTGGAGATGATATTAATTATGCTTTTATATATTTATATGTTTTACATATTTATAATATTTTGGAGAAAATTTTTTTTTTATTATTAAGAAGGACCTCTGAGGGAAGCCCAGCTGTGGGAACTAAAGTTCTAGGTTTCATCTGTAACAAAGTGCATTATTAAGCCCCACTTCTAAGAGATTCTGTACAAAGAAACCTCACCAACTCCGCACTGTAGAATAAGCAGGCAGTTCTATAGAGAAACCTACATAAATCAGAAAACAATTGGCATGGTACAAATCAATCGAAGGAAATGGATTGATTTGCTAGATAAAGCAAGGGAAGGAATTTTGAAATAATATACAATAAGGGTCTTGAATGAGTTGAAAGACTAACACTCTGGAACAAAAAGCTCTTTTCAGAGATTTTAGCTAAACTGAAATATGGGATCATTTAGAAAACCTCTAAAGCAATATCTAAAGCATTTATTATTTGAAAATCTACCTAATCATTAGATTTCAATGAGATAACATTCAAGTTTTTGGCTAATAAGATAAGTCACCAAGAAATTCAGGATATCTATTTCTAATAAGTTAACTAACTCTTTACATACATACAAATATATATTTAGAGAAGGTCTGAGGACATTCAAATAATGCTTGAGGTGGGGGAATGGGCGGGAGGACTAAGAAAAACAAGAGAAAGAAGCTAAGACAGGCCCTTGAGGTTAGCCTACCAATCAACTCATTATTTGTATGTGGTTGTGTTTGGGGGTTTTGTTTTTTGTTTTTTGTTTTGTTTTGTTTTTTAATGGTCCTTGATAAGGTACCTGGTCCATCTGACTCAATGTACAGAGTTCACAGAATTACCAACCATTTTCTTACTCAGATAAGTCTAACTTGTACTTTTCAAATTAGATACCTCAGATATTTGTCCAGAATAAACAGGCCCAATTCACCTATCCCAATTCCACCCAGAAAGGGTTTCCCACAAGCCCAGCAGGCTGCAAGCCTCCCGTTCATTTCAAGGATACACTCAACATTAGCAGTGCCTTTTCTGAGTTTAACCCTCTCCTCCCACCCCACAACTCAACACTACCAGAAATAAGTTAAGCCCCTGGAGAGGCACCTGGGCAGACCTCAAGTCACATGACGTGGTGATAGTACATCATCAAGGGGAAGAAGCTGTGACCTAAAGACACATGACATGGTGATAATACATCATCAAGGGGAAGAAGCTGTGACCTAAAGACACATGACATGGTGATAAGTACAACATCAAGAGGAAGAAGCTAATGGCAGATTGAAGGGTGATGCTTTGGCAGCAAACAAACAGAAAACATTTTTATAAAATGCATGGAGAAAATGTACTATAAAGCTATGATAATTCATTAAATATATACACATCCAGCCCCATTACAGCAAATGACCATCTCATCTGGGAGTCATGAATTGCCAACGAAGCACTTAAAAGTTAACCACAATGACCCTGAGAATAATATTTTAATATGATGGTGGTTAGAAATCTGAAAGCTAGATAAGATTTTTGTCAGTTTCCATAGAGGTGCATTCAGTGAATTATTACCTGCTCCTAACCAGTCAGGAAAAACAGAAATGGAAAACAAGAGCGAGCTTTAAGCCCTAAAAGGGATTGGTAAACACAGAGAACAAACCTTGGAGGTTTTCAGCCTGCAAAATTTCTGCCAATATTCTTAGTCATTATATGAAATACCACAATATGACTCACCACCACCTACACAGTAATATTCTCTGTGTCTGACAGACATGTTTTCATTCGATACATAAAAATAAGAAGTGAGAAACACTGCAAGCAAAGGCTAATAGAAATAATTTCTAGTTTCTTACTACCAGTGGTTAAGCGTTTTACACTATTTCCTTTTTTCTCTTAATAGCAAGCAATGCAAACTATATTCAGTTGGCTAGACAAAGTCTGCAGCTAAACACACAGGCTTTTTGTTCAGCTTTTTTACTGTTCAACTAGAAACTCATTAGAGTGACTTTAAGTTTTAATAGTCTGCATCATCAGCAGTTTTCTGGTAATCTAAAATAAACTTGCTTCTAAACATGTTAGAATCATCTCCCAATATCCACCCAAATTTCCAGTATTTACACCTATAATCTAGTACAACTTCAGTTGACAAGTCTTACTAAATTGTTTTAAAACTTTTAAGTTCAGGGGTACATATGCAGGTTTGTTGTATAGGTAAACTTGTGTTACAGGGGTTTGCTGTGCAGATTATTTCATCACCCAGCTATTAAACCTAGTACCCATAGTTATTTTTTCTGATCCTCTCCCTCCTCCCACCCTCGACCCTCTGATGGGCCCCAGTGTCTGTTGTTCCTGAAAGAGAGAATTTCTAAGCAGTGTTTTCCTAATTGAATGGAAGTACTTCATCTCTGGGGATATAGCACCAGCTGTAAAGTGACAGACAAGAAAGGTACCCTAAGTCCCTGTGGACAACCAGCCATGAAGCCAAGTTCCACACATGGCCACCTCCTTCGATAGCACCAACACTGCTCTTGCCGGCCCAGGGCCCTCCGACACCCTCAAGAGGCTTGTTTGGCTGCTCATCTGACACTTTAAAGCTTTAATTGAGTCAAAAGACAATCTAGCACAAGAAGTCTTCCCACATTGGAGCTATTTATTTTACCACGTAATATACAGTAGAGAGACTTTCAAAGAGAAAGAATGTTTCTTAAACATTATCATCCTTATCCTTTTAATCTGCTAACTTTCATGCCAGCCACTTTGGTGTCCCCATTGTAACTAACATTTTAATGAGGAGGAAGTGTAAAACAGGATGACAGCAGGTGGATAGGGTGCAGGCAGAGTATAATACCAGCCCAAACTTATCACCACTATGAGAATATTAAAATACAAACCCAACTGCTGCAGGATTTAGCAGTTATTAATTCATGCATGCATGCATACATTCACTCAAATACTTATTGTGCATCTCATGTGTTATGTTTCTGTAATTAGTTATGCGTCCATTCATTCAGGCCCAAAACATTCATTGAGCACCTACTCTGAACCAAGCACTGCCCTAGGCCCCCAGAATCCTGAGTGTGAGAAAGTCAGATATAACACCCGATCCATTCTGCTCTCTGAAGGTGCAAAGATGCATATATATAGTGGATTAATACAATGAGTTATTCATATGAGAAAAAAAACTATCTGATTGTTGAAAAGATGGCAAAAGATTCTGACTTTTCCTTCTACATTCAAGAAATGCCCATTTTTCCTGAAAACAAGTCATATACATATTATATATATAAATGCCCATTTTTCCTGAAAACAAGTCATATACATATTATATATATATTATATATATACATATTATACATATACATATACATATTATATATGTCATAAACATATATATCAAATATATATATACATGTCACATATAAATTCTGAGTTTTCAGTTATTGGTTTAATTTAGTTCTTAAATATTGCCCTGAGTAATGAAATAAACAGCTAGCAGCTTTCAGATCTTGCCAACAAATTCATTTAAAACTGAACATAAGAAAAAATATTGCAACTTTTTTAGGAATCTGGTTTGCCAAGGAACAAAACTTCTAGCTCTTCACCCATAAGCCAGAAAATCATAACTAAAAGATATAGCTGGTCAATGAGCTCTTGTAACACGCATCAAGAACAGCTTGAAATTCCAGAAGAATTCTGGGAATTGAAGGTTGGGGTGGGGAGGATTCCAGACACAGCGAGTAAAAATATTCAAGGACAGTTCAGACCTGAAAAACACCATCCATGGTATTGAGCAATTACCTCCCAAAGGCCATGTCACATGTGTTTTCTGAGAGCAAACGATGGTGACTAGACAATTCCCAGAGCATCAAGATATATTCTTATGTACAGTTAATTGCACAAACTACCAGATCCTTCTAGCCATTACTGAAACACATTTTAAAAATTACGTTTAAAAGCTTACCTAAACCACACTACTTATGAAGATCAAATTATTCCTTCAGCCTTTTGACACTTATATTGGCTTATATGAGGACATACAGAGAATGGGAATGTCAGTATACTATATCAACTTTGTATAATTTGCACGTGGTAGTATAAGGACTAAGTTAAATAGTCAGATTTTAAATTGTAGCCAAAAGCTAAGTAGGTCCATACTATTCAGGGTCTCTTTGGGATTCATTTTAATGAAAATCATCAGGACCAAGAGGATCCATAGCCATTTTGTCAACAGCATTATTAATTCAGAGATGGTTTTATAGTACCGTATTTCTATTTAAATACAACGTTTTCATGTTTCTTTCCTCCATCTCTTCATGCCCACTCATTTCAGTCTCCTTGATCTAATATTAAGATAGAAGAAGCATACAGAAATAAATAATTGAAATGGTAACAAAATAATATGAAGTCAAAGTCCAAATTTAACAGCCTGTAGGAAAGGATATTTGGAATGATCTTGGTAAGATAAAATATAAATTTAGAACTAGAAGGAATAAAATGGTTTTATGGTTGTATCTTAAGCTTTACTGGATGTGTTTAATGAATCAGAAGATTAGAAGGAAACTTAAGAAATCATTTTGACCATCTTACTGTCTCTAAGCAGAGCGGACTTCAACCAGTACAAAGAAATGTATAATGCCACTGAAATGAGAGTCTACTGCCAACCCTACTGTTTTAGGAACAAAGCAACGTTCTATTCAGAAGTACAGCAGATATCAGCAAGCAAAACCACTTATGTCAACATCAGCCTATATCATAAACCATCAGTTGTTCTCAGGGCCAAAATAACTGATCAAGTCCTAGATATGAGATCATTTTCCATCACCTTTAAATTGACTGTATCTTGGCAGCAGTTCACATTTACTCAATAGGAATTTTAGCACTGCACACATTTAAGCCCATATCTACATTCCAACTTTTGTTTGTGACATACAGCATATCTTCATACTATTCTGAGCATTTTCCTATGGCACCAAAGTCACCAAGAAATGCCCCACTGTCAAAGGAAGATCTCTCTCCCACCCTCCCTCTCTCTCCTACATATATACATACATATATATACACACACACATACATATATACATACATATGTGTGTGTGTGTGTGTATACATATATATATATATTTTTGAGGCAGTCTTGCTCTGCTGCCCAGGCTGGAGTGCAGTGGCCCAATCTCAGATCACTGCAACCTCCGACTCCCAAGGTCCAAGCAATTCTCGTGCCTCAGCCTCCTGAGTAGCTGGGGTTACAAGCATGCGCCACCATGTCTGGCTAATTTTATTAATAGTAAAGATGGGGTTTCACCATGTTGGCCAGGCTGGTCTCGAACTCCTGGCCTCAAGTGATCTGCCTGCCTCAGTCTCCCAAAGTGCTGGGATTACAGGTGTGAGCCACTGTGCCCTGCCAGTCACTGCACCCCCCCAGTCACTGCACCTGGCCAATATATTTTAATTCTCTGTCAACTGATTATTTCCTTTAGCTAAACAAAAATTTTCTCTTTTTAAGCTTTATAGGTTTGTCAAATAAAACCAACTTTTAATCTCATGGAAACAGAACAATTTTAATATCACTTCCCTCATTAGATTCTGAATTTTGGCTTCCAGATAACTGAATACTTTGACACTATTGTAGACATATATCTTTGAAGTCTTATATGGTCTGATTTTCTCTGCGTAATTACAGAGCAATCCTTTACACTCTAATAAAGAAACAATAGATTAAAACTACGACTCTTTACAACCAGTTTTTTTTTTCTTCTATCAGTTTAAAATGGAATGTTCCTACCATGCAATTTTTTTCACCTTTCTTGGGGACTGGGAACTGAATAGCTCATGGTCTTCACATATAAGGCAAGTTTTAAAAATAAAAAGATAAAAAATGTTGAAATTTTCATTGATTTTGGTAACAAAAGAAGTACTTTATTATTTAAGAGAGCTTAAAATAAGCCTCAGTCATAACAGAAATTATGCTGACAGCCTGAGAAAAGGAGTAACAATTCACAAGACTGGTAGAAGAACAAAATGTGTACCCTGGTATCCTTAGGACTAACTTGGGTTCCTGTAGCTCCTTTCATACCAAAGTGACTTCAGAATACACGAAAAATGAAAAGATTACTATGTAGGCTCTCAAGTGAATTCATTTGGCATAACTTACCTTGACTGTGAATTTATCTAAATCTGATAATATCATCTAAATTCTTTCATTTCTGCTATCTTCATTTCTCAAATTCTATGCTGATGACTAATCCTGAGAATGTCCTCAGTACTTAATAACATAGGCCTATAGTAATTATATTTATGATTATATTTTGATGGAACACATCTTATCATCATCCTACAGTATCCACCATCACTACCTTCTCATTGGGATTTTAGTTTTCCTTTTAAATTTCCTTGGTAGTATAAACGGTGGTTTTGTGACCAGTGATGAATTTCACAACAAGTTTAAAATATTTTACATTTCCTGGAAGGCACAGCACTCTATTATCCTCAAACATCAGACCCACTGGCCTAATAAATGGAAGTCTAAGAATTGGATTTGAAAGAAGGCAGATTAACCAGAAAATAGTATAAAATGGAATTGGAAACATTTCAGGCTTAGAAAAACTTGGGTTCATACTGCATATTATTTCCAACTAGCCATAAATTTACAGTGATGTAGTGTATTAGAAATGAAAGTTCTCCTCTAAAACTATGAAATGGATTCCAAATATGTGTGTTGTAAGAGGTGAGACTGACTACAATACACTTCAAGAATAATAACCAGACTTGTTTTAAACCTGGATTTCTTACCTAAAATCTCACACAGGAAAAGCAGTTGGACATTTTTGCATGTTTCACTCATTAAAAAAGCTGAGGGTCATAGGAACAAACTGTGAGAAAGACATCCCAATTCCAATACCACTGTTGCTATGAAATATTCTGTAGGAAACCCTTATTCTTGGGGTATGCAGAAGTCTATCGCAGGGGGACTCCTGGTAATTCTCTTTGTCCTTTTCTACTTCAAAATTAAAGTAGCCAAAAGAGGTGCGTGTTGTAACAAAGAGGCACCTCACATCAACTACTGAGCTCAAAGGAAAACATATTCAGAATTGCTATGGTTTGGATGTTTGTTCCCCTCCAAATCTCATATTGAAATCTGATCCCCAATGTTGGAAGTGGGGCCTAATGGGAAGTGTTTGGGTCATGGGAGAGGATCCCTCATGAATAGATTAATTTCCTCCCTCAGGGTTACTGAGTTCTAGCTCCATTAGTTCCCTGGAGAGCTGGTTGTTAAAAGGAGCCTAGCACCTGCCACCCTACCCCCATTGCTTCTCCGGCCACCTGATATCTGCACATGCAGGTTCTTCTTCGCCTCCACCATGAGTGGAAACAGGCTGAGGCCCTCACCAGATGCAGATGCTCAATCTTGAGCCTTTCAACCCTGAAAACCATGAATCATAATTTTTTTTCTTTATAAATTACCCAGCCTCAGGTATTCTCTTTATAGCAACATAAAATGGATTAAGATAAGAATCTACCCAGGGATACATGACACCTATCATTAAACTTACCAACACCTCACAAATACCGAACAGAACCATGGTTATTTTTGTAAATTTAACCAGACAGCAAAATATTTTGATGTACCTCATTATATTTGGTTCACTGAAAAAATCTGTAAGCAAACAGAGGCACTTTTCTCTGGTTCAAGGAAGAATTTGATATATATGTTTAAGTCAACAATATAATCATCCCCAACACACCTTTCCCAGGCTTGTCTCTCAGAATCTCCAAACCCTGTAACTTCCTGTTTTTTATGTGTCATCTAAACTGAACTTCTTTCAGTTACCTGAGCCTTCCATGCCTTCTCTCACTCTATAGCACTTACACATGCTGTTCTCACTGTCTGTAACACTCTTTTCTTTCCTCTGTGCCTTCTTGTTTTTCACACCTCACATTAAGTCACTTTCCCCAGGAAGCCTTCCAAGACCCTTCACACTGGGTTAGGTAATCATGGGGGTAGGTGTGAGTGAACAGCACCCTCCTTCCCCAGCAAGGGAATAAAGCTTCCTCCCAGACAAAATGTACTGCTTGAGCAGCACTTCCATAGCACTTGATCACTTTGAAAAGATTGCACATTTAGTTGCCTTTCTCTTCTGCTAGACCTTCAGCTCTACAACATCAAGGATAGGTCCATGTGTCTTTTGCTCACCAGTTACCTCAGGATAGGCAGAGACAGTCTCTTAACATGCACACATCAAAATAAACCATCAGTCGACTAATGACTCATTCTTCTGTTCACTCCAAGGTAAATCGTCTATTGCTAATATTGAGATGAAAAAAGTTACTTGAATAAGGATGATTTATAGAGTTGTCACGCTTACAACTCTTCAGATAGGTTGCTTGAGATAATTTAAGACCTTTAAAAATCTGTAGAAAAGAATATCACTGAATCTTATTTTAATAGGTGAGTGTTAAACCTCATATTGGTTATATTTCTTTATTTTGACTGAGGCAGAGAAAAAAGAGGAGGACTGGGAGAGGGGAGGAAGTAGAAGTGAGAGGGAGAGGAAAAAGTAAAAAAGAATTGATTCTCAAAAGGTATAAAATGTATGGTTAGCAGAGATTAAACAGACTCTTAGTTTTATTTGTAAATATCCCAAATAACTTAAAAACTGTTAGCAGGAAGACTTTAATTCTATTTGACAACTCACACACACACAATTCCCGAGTTATTTTGTCCTCAGTTCTTTAGGAGCTACAGAACAGCTTTAAAAGCAGTTGGCTTATCAGTTGGTAGGGGGTGAATAAGAACAAGTGTTGGCAAAGATCTGGAGAAACTGGAACCCGCATACATTGCTGGTGGAGATGTAAAATGGTGCAGTCCCTTTGAAACAGTCTGAAAGTTTCTCAGAAGTTCAACACAGTGTTACCATATGACCCAGTTAATCCCGCTCCTACATATATACTCACAAGAATTAAAACATGTATCTATGCAAAAACTTACATATGGATATTTATAGTAGCTTTATTCACAAGGGCCAAAAATTGGCAACAGCCCAAATGTCCATCAATGATGAATGGATATAAAAAATGTGGTAGGGGCCAGGTGCGGTGGCTTACACCAGTCATCCCAGCACTTTGGGAGGCTGAGGCGGGTGGATCACGAGGTCAGGAGTTCGAGACCAGCCTGACCAACATGATGAAACCCCATCTCCTAAAAAAAATGCAAAAATAGCTGGGCGCAGTGGTGCATGCTTGTAATCCTGGCTACTCGGGAGGCTGATGCAAAAGAATTGCTTGAGCCCAGGAAGTGGAGGTTGCAGTGAGCTGAGATTGCACCACTGCACTCCAGCCTGGGTAACAGAATGAGACTCTGTCTCAAAAAAAAAAAAAAGTGGTATATCCACATAATGGAATGTTATTAGACAAGAAAAAGGAATGAGGTACTGGTACATGCTATAAGGTGAATCTTGAAAACACTACGTGAAGTCAAAGAAGCAAGTCACAGAGGACCACATATTGTATAATTCCATTTATATGAGCTATCCAGAGTGGGCAAATTCTCAGAGACACAAAGAAGATTAATGTTTGTTAGGGGATGTTGGGATTAGGCATGAATGAGGAGTGATGGTTTATGGATTTCAAGGTTACATGCTAGGGTGATTGCTAAAAGTGATTTTGGCAATGATTGCACAATTCTATTAATATGCTAAAAGCCACTGAATTGCACACTTTACATAAGTGAATTATTTCTCAATAAACCTGGTTTGTTTTGTTTTTTTAAGTTAAGCAGGATGAGACTAGGAAGACAATGCTAAGTCCTGAGGTAGGACTAATTCTGATTCCCCTGGCTACTGCAGGGAGCCTACTACAGAACAAGGTGCTCCACGCTGCCCACCTTCTTCAAAGATTCATACAGCTGACCTCCTATTGAGGCTTGCTTTATTAATGAGGTGATACGGTTTCAGTAAGCAATTCTGAAAGAACTCTACTTGGTATCACTTTTAAAAACATCAAATGAGTGACTCATCAGATGAGGCAAAGGAAACTAGCTCACAACAACCAACTCTGATGACATGCTTTCTAACAGATAGGTTAGACCCACATTGGCCTGCTCACACCAGGGCAGATTTACTTTCAAGAAAAGGAAAAGCTGAAATATTTGCTTAGAGTGTTGTGTCTAGAAGACACTAGAATTATCTCTCATCCCTCTTGCAGTATTAGTCTGTGGGGTGTAAAGCATCTATTAGGTGCCAGACTTTTTAAAGGTTATCTTCTTTCACCTCTACACCAACCCTATCAGCAAGATGGTATTATCTCCATTTTATAGGTAAGTAAACAATTAAAATTCAAACAGAAATCATCTTAAAAGAAGATTTCCTACGCTACACAGCGGGCATTTGGGGAAAGTGTTTGACTCCAGAGTCCGGGCACTGTCCACTACCACATGTGGCCTCCCTCTGCTGTACCAGACCAGAGGCAGAACTGCTTCAGCTACTACTCAAGAGAACCTGGGGCAGAGGCTTGCCGCAGCTTTGAGCCTACCTCTCCTGGCCAGGCCACCCCTGACAATTGGATAGATTTGTAGTCTTAGTCCCTGAAGTCAAGAGTAGATAAAAATTCATCCTTCACTCACCAGGACAGAAACAAACCTCAAGATAATTTGTTTTCCAATGGTTTCAGCTTAAAGTTCTGGTTTGGCATTGGCTTTCTCACAACTAGCAGCTGTAGGCAATTTTCACACAGAATAGAGACATCAATAAGGCAGAGAATGGAATTTTCTCCCTTACGAACACAGAACAATGAGCTGTCTTCAAGATGTACATGAAGCTGCCACCACATGGGCTCCTCGCTCTCATTTTGGGAG
Organism: Macaca mulatta; assembly: GCF_049350105.2. NCBI lineage: Eukaryota > Metazoa > Chordata > Mammalia > Primates > Cercopithecidae > Macaca > Macaca mulatta. The sequence continues at coordinate 132,385,635 of NC_133412.1, read as the reverse complement.
ACTGACAGAATATGACTGAAAGGACTGTAGACCTGGAATGCTTTGAGGATGCCAGCTCTGCCTACCAGCTCCACTACCATTGAGGGCAGTCATTAGCTATCAGCAACACCTACGTCCTTTGGTTGACTTTTTTTTTTCCTTTTTTGAATCCAAACACCAACTTGAACCAGAGACTTTCAGTTTTAAAACATTTTAAGTGGGAAATAAAACCCTGCCTGTCAATGCATCATTATTGCCCTACTTGATTGCTATCTTGGTAGATGATTCACTGCCCTCCCTAGAAGAGGACTATGTGTCATCTGCCTGCCCCATGACCTCAGGCTTGGCCACAAGACTTGTGGTGCCAGTCTCTACAGAAGAATGATGCCTCCTCACATGCAAACTCAGATGTGGCCATGTGATCTGCACCGGCCAGTGAAATGTGGGCACAAGTGACATCTGTTATTTCCAAGCATACGCTCAGAGCCTATGAGTGGTTTGCCAGGTTTGCCTTTCCTCCTCTACCCTGACTGGGTATTGGACAGAAAACAGGAAGGAGCAAAACTACAGCAGACCCACAGTGGACACACAGCACAGCAAGCAATAAGCCTCTGCTGTTGTAACCACTGGAGTTTTGCTATCACAGCATAACCTAGTTTAAGATGACTGAGACAGTCATTAACATGAATCCCCCCAACTTTTCTTCTCACCTTCAATTCCTGCTGACAGCTCACTTCCTCCAGAAAGTCTTCCCTAACCGCCTTCCTCACCTCCTTGACTTACACCGCACAACACATATTACACACCTAGGTAATTTGTGATTATGCTTTTGGTGCCATCGTATCTTCTTTGTAATGGATCTCCTTTTACTACTGTCAGATCTTTGGGGGGCAGGTTCTGGCTTTCTATTTCAAACTTCCTTGTTAACACCTGCAACAGAATTATTCATGCAGTGGAGATTCAGAGAAGGGAGAGATTCCTTAAACATGGAAAATATTCAAGATCATAAAGTGCAAGTACACTGGTAGGAGTCATCTTTTCTTTTTCCCGACCAACTCTGGTTGGCAATAGGCCCATCGCTCCACGCAGACCAGAAATCAAACATCAGCTTCATAACCAATCTCATATTGGTTTATCTTTCTGCTTTATAAGTGAATTCTGGTCTGTAAGAGTTGGAGTGACATGGTCAGTTCAGATATTACCCAAGGAGAACACTAAAGCAGCCTACAGTATGTTCTTGACCAAAGAATCATGCAAAATGAATAGTATTCTCTAGTGTCTGTTGAACAATATAAATGGTCCATTTAGAACTAACTCCATTACAAATGAGATCACGTCCTTTACAGGAACATGGATGGAACTGGAAGCCGTTATCCTCAGCAAACTAATGCATGAATAGAAAACCAAACACCACACGTTCTCACTAATAAGTGGGAGCTGAATGGTGAGAACACATGGACACATGGGGGGAAACACACACTGGGGCATGTGGCAGGGGGCAAGGGGATGGTGGAGTGGGGAGAATATCAGGAAGAACAGCTAATGGATAGTGGGCTTAATACCTAGGTGATAGGATGGATGATCTGTGCAGCAAACCACCATGGCACATGTTCACCTGTGTAACAAACCTGCACATCCTGCACATGTACCTCAGAACTTAAAATGAAAGTTGAAGAAAAGAAAGAAAGAAGAACTAACTCCATTACAAAATGCCAGTGGTGATCAAGGCAGGATACAGTATTCATGTAACATTTATTAAGCAAGTTTAAAGGCCAGGCACTGGGCCACTCCCAGTGTGTACTGTTCTCACTGAAACATTATATCAAACCTAGAAGATGATGTTTTCTTCCTTCAGAAAACAGGATCAGAAAAATAACATGATTTTTTACAATTATGAAAATAAAGTCAGAGCAGTGATTTGAACCGAAGTCTTCCTAATTCCTATGCTAGCTCCCTTTAAACTATGCCATAATATCTTCTGAAATACAGAATAGAAACACCAACTGATGCTTGAAAAGCTAAGCTGGAGAATGTACATACATCTCTTGATGAATGGGTCCTGCACTAGATACATCCTTCATTTCAGTACACTTGATTCTAAAATATGATAGTATCTATAAAAAGATTCCCACAACAGTTATTATTCTAATCCTATCACTAGGCTAAATAATAATGCTGTACTTAAGTAATAATGTCTTTCACCAAAGGATCAACAACAGGATGGGAAGTATGACTAATTTTTTAAAAAATACATTAAAACTGTATATTCGGTGTGGGGGTAGGGGAGCATTAGGGAATCCCGATAGGTGTGAAGTAAATGAAGGATATGCATACATGTATAGACTAAGGATTGGGATGGAGACAAATTAAGAAGGGCAACTTAAGATGCAGTACTGCCACATATTTGAAGAACTGAAGGTCTAAATCCCTCCACCCACTTAAAGCTCCAGCAAAGCACTTGGATGTGGTAATACTACCCTCTTCTAACTCTTCCTTCTCCACAGGTTTAGTGCTGACGTGAGGGTGCAGACATAAAGGTGAATGCGGGCCATTTCACTGAAAAGGAAAAGTCCATGTCAAACCAAACCAACTCATTCACATCCTCTCCTCTTCTCCTTCCCTGGCTCCCCACCAATGCCAGGATAGAAAACTAGGACTCACCACCAGTTCACTGAACATGACATCCAGCTCCTCCACAGGGGGCATGGGCAATGCTGGCTCCATGGTCTGAAGCGCAAAGTTGCTATCGTTTCGCAGCCGATACGTGATTTCTGGGTGATCATTATTTCGGAAACAGCAAAAGATGAATGAAATACCTCGTCCACCTCTCTTTCTTGGGGCCATGGTTGAATTCTGTTCTATTTCTTGATGTGACTAAACTCTGCAAAAAGAGGATATGACTTGGTTAAGAGTACGGGAACAGACAAAATGGTTTTTAAAAGCCCAGACCAACTCAAGAAAGAGCTCCGTGTGCTGGCGACATTGTGTGCACCCTGCAGGGCACAGAAAGAACACCACCGAGTGGGTTTAGAGTCCACTTGGGCAGAGAACACACACCCTTCTATTCATTTGTTGACTGTTTCCTGCAATAACTGCTGAGCAAACAGGACAACTCCAGCCACTCTCCCAACAACATACACTCTAATTACACTGAGCTACTGTCTGTTCTTTGTACATCACATTCCCTTTCCTGCCGACCTAATTTGTTCTTGTTACTCTTCTTGAAAGAATGACCTTCTCTTCTTTGCCCCCTAGGAGATCTCTTTCTTATCTTTTAAAGTCTGATTCCAGACTGACTTAAAAGTCTCTTCCCTAAATAGAATAAATAACATATATGCTATGACATATATATCCATTCTAGCATGATCACATTCTAAGCTCTTTATAAGTGTGTCTTCCTGTTAGACTGTGGTAACTGAAGTCAGGGGAAGAGGCTGTGCATCAAGTATTTTGTGCGCCTAGTGCCCCGCACAATGCCAGGAAAAGAGAAGGCACTCCATAAATGTTCATTGTATTAACTAATTAAAATTTACAATAAAGCCAGGACTTGAGCTAGAAGGGCCAGAGATTTTCAAACTGAAAAGACAAAATGAATTCACCAGTAAGGAAAGGAAATGGTTAAATCACACACACACACACACACACACATACACACACATACACACACACACACACACACACACACACTCTCATCTAACAGAATATTATACACTAATTTAAAAGAATCAAGGCATTTGTGTATATAGATATGGGAAAATGTTGAAAATGCTATAGGAGTACATGATTTAAAGAATGTATGTATTTATAAATATATGAAAGAAAATATTAATAGCAGTAATCCTCAAAATAAAAACAGAGGGTTGGAGAACTACTTATTTTCACTTTTACCCTTTTGAATCCAAATTTTCACCACAAAAATATGTTTTTAATGATGATAGACGGTATGTTTTAAGTTACAACTGTATATATTGCCTTGGAAAGATTTCCAGTTGATACTGTCTATTGAAAAAAACCAAGTCAAAGAAGAACAATAGGCATAGCATGATGCCATTGTGTCTTTTTTAAAACGTCATACAAAAAGCCATATGTATACATTTATTTCCACCAAATGGTCCAAAAGGATAGACAACAAATCCCTAATTCCTCTCTTCTGAGAGTGGACTAAGATTAGAAAAAGGCAAGAAAAAGAATGTTCTTTTCATGCTTTTTCAAGAATAGTGGACACATTTAGATGTATAACTGTTATAAGTCTTCAATGTTTAAAAAGAGATGAGGTTAAAAGAAAAAAAAAAAGGTAGGATGAGTATTGGTCCTTCAAGAGATGGAAGGGCAGGGGAGGAGAAACGTATCTTGGTCAGGGAAGGTGATAGAACAAGGCTGTGAATGCATTATTTATACACTTAAATATAGAAGTATACACTTAGAAGAAAGACTAGGGTCAAGTTTGTCAACATTTAACAAATCTGGACAGTGAGAAAACCAATGCCTTCTTTGAACTTTTTTTGTTCTTAAGTTTTAAACGTAAACTCCAACCCATTGACTTACGGCATCTTCCAAATCAGATAATCCAACTCCAAAATGTGTAGCCAATTTCTTGATTTTGTAATTAATACTACTATGTAAATAAGTAAAAGCACTCATAAACAACTATAATTTCCAGAGACTTCTACAGTGTAGTCCTCAGCTGACTTGAAGTGAAAGTGGTCTCTACCGTTAGGAACTGGGAGGTTCTGTGATGGGGAGGGAGGGAAAGGACAAAAGCAGTGTGTCTATCACAGAGTCCACAATGATGCTCTAAGTGGCTCTTAAACAAAGACTAAGTCAAACATCCAATGTCCTGTTCTGTTGAAGCATATGTCTTCTGGCCTAGGGTGTACTTGTGCAAGGTCACACTGAGACATATGTCATAATTGGGATTCCTTTGGCAAATGTGCATTAATACCTACTATGTACCAGGAATGACAGTAGTCGCCTAAGCATATGGAAATGAACAGGTCACTCACTAGAAGCTCATAATCTAGTAAGAGACAGTAGTTCACCAGATAGTTATAATAAAGGTAATATGCCAGTAAGTGCCAAGTAAACTGAGCAGGAATTACCTAAGAATCTGGATGGATGAGTGGAGTTTTGACAGAATATGAAAAACAGGGTCTTTAGGCAGAGGGAAGAGTACGAGCAAAGGCATGAGGTAGGAAGGAGCATGAAGGATACAGGGAATGAGTGGTATGGTACAGACTGTGCTGTATATACCACCATCTTCTCAGAGCAGAGCTCTGGGTCTCATCTCCCTGCTGAAAATCTGCCAATGGCTCCCCAATACCATTCTAAATTGGCTTTCAGTGGATTTCAGCTCAACTTTTGTCTTTCCTAATTCCTCAAAAATATCCTACACGTTACTCAACAGGCATTTTCGATGCCCCGTAAACATCTTGCACTCCTCTCACCTTCCACCCAAGTAGACCACTCATTCCTTCTCGCTCTTGCCTTTGTCTAGCAACATCCTCCCACCCTGAAAGTACCAATCCTGAGAGTACACCCACTGCTGCTGATAGCTGAAATTCAGTTCTGCATTTCCGAAGGGCAATTTATCAAAGTCTTAAAGTGGTCACACATTTTGACCTAGTATTTCTACTTCTGAAAATGTATGCTTAGGAAATATTCAGAGACATTATCAAAAATGTTTTCACAGCAGTTTCCAAAGCATTATCTATAAGAGCAAATAAGGGCACAGAATAAGTGCTTGTAATGAAGAACCATACAGAAAAGGTAAATAAGTTATGGTACAACTAGATAACAGACTACCAAGCAGCCCTTTGTAAAAGAATATTTAATGACGTGCAAACACGTAAAGAATAAACAATACAGTGACCCATTTTTGTGAGAAAAAATTTACATATATGAGCAGGCAAAAAGGACAAAATAAATAAAATGCAGGCAGCAGTTAGTTCTGTGACAAATGTAGAGATTACCTTGTTTGTTTTAACAAACAAAAACATTCTTCTGCACTTCCTAAGTTGGCATATTGAAGACATACTACTTTCACAATAAATAAAGTGAGATTTTAAAAACCCATTGATATGATTATCTGCTTACATTAGAGGCGGAAATGAGTATGAGTATGCAAAAATGTTCCTATCAAAAATATCCAAGTTAGGTTAATCTACATACCAGCTTTCAAACTATCTGTGGTAAAGAACTAGTTGTTTTCATCCAATCTGTTATAAACTGAAAGATCTCAGCAATGTCAAATTGCTATAAAAGTTTACATGCTTAATCTCAATTCTTTTTTTTTTTTTTTTTTTTTTGAGACAGAGTCTTGCTCTGTTGCCCAGACTGGAGTACAGTGGCGTGATCTCGGCTCACTGCAACCTCTGTCTCCCGGGGTTCATGCCATTCTCCTGCCTCGGCCTCCCGAGTGGTTGGGACTACAGGCGCCTGCCGCCACGTCCAGCTAATTTTTTGTATTTTTAGTAGAGATGGGGTTTCACCATGTTAGCCAGGATGGTCTCGATCTCCCGACCTCATGATCCACCGGCCTTGGCTTCCCAAAGTGCTAGGATTACAGGCGTGAGCCACTGTGCCCAACCTAATCTCAATTCTTGTACCCAACACAGGTAGGCAGCAGCAGTGCTGATGTACATTAGGACATGGGAGTCATGACCTATCTCATTAAAATATAACTGTTAATATTTGTCTCTGGTATGTGTCCTCAGAGCAGGGACCACATCCCACTCGGAAGCCAGGCTAGTGTCACATATCTTAGCCTCGGTAAACTAAAGAGAGATCATTCTGGGATTACCAACAAGGTCTGTATGACTGTGGGAGATGGGGAAGTGTTGCCCAGGAAGACAGGGCAGGAAGGCAATGTTCAGGCTATTGGGAAATGAGGGCAAGAAAATAAAGTAGGCTAAAATAGGCAAGGGCCAGCTCATGGAGGGTCCTATGGCCCACATTCAGACTTCAAAGCTCATTTCCAGCCATCCCTTTCAGGCAGTCTTGCTAATCTGCCTAACTAGATATGGTCTGGGCTCTCTTAGCATTTTGTGACCCCCATCATGTACAGCCAACAGTTACTGTAAATAGAGGTCTGGGTCTTTATTTCCTCACTGAAGAATCAACTCCTGAGGAAAAGTGACATGGCACATGTCATTTAGTGTTTTGCACATAGGGGTACAATCAAAGTATTTACAGAATAAACGAACATAGCAACAGTTTTCCTTTTGCATGTTACAAGTTTCACTTAAACCCAAGTTATATTACATTCTGGCTGTACTGAGGAGGGGCGAGAAGTAGGGGGTAATGTTAAGATCTAAAAATCAGTCCAAAGCATTTTCAAGTCTTAAAAAGAAAATCCCAACAGTTTTATAAACAAAAGAATATGAAGTTCTTGGCTAGTTTCTAAGATGGGTAGTAAGACACAGGGTCTACTACATTTAAGAACCTAATTGAAATCCTTTCAATAAGCACCAAAATATTGCCTTTGATGGTAATTTGTATATGGAAGCCTCAGTGAAACCCAAAGGCCAAGTTTTTATGCTGACTCCTCCACGGATCCCCAAATACAAGGTCCTTTCCTAAACCCATCCCTAAACTCTAGATGATGGCATGTGTTGGAGATTTTCAACAGGCATCCATTTTTTCCCCATATATGGAGTTCCACTATTCCGAGCCTAGTCTCTTAGATATAGACCAAAACAGGAAACAAAAGGAATCATTCCACTGGACCCCTCAGAAGCACCTGCCCACCTTAACTGCCCTAGCACTTCGCTGACGAGTGATTCCAACAACTGCCCTGTATATATGATTTAATACTCATATTTGCACCCATCACTTCATTTCATCATCCCCATTTCACAGGTGAGACTTAAGATGGAAAAAGGCAGGCCATCAGGAAGACAGAAGTTTGAGGGGCCACACACTGGAGAGAGGTCTCTGCACTGGCCCTTAACAACTTGATTTTCCAGCCCCCATCTCCCAATACCCTGAATGCTGCCCATGCCCTTACACACTTGATTTGCTGGTAGAGATGTTTATGCAGAGAAGCCCATACATCATAAAAGTAACAACAGCTTCCCTAGCCCATCATATCCATCCATTTCATCATTTAGTCAAATGTTTATCAAGTAAAAATTATGAGCCAAATATTCCAAACACTGGGCTGGGCACTAAGGGAAAAGAGATGAAAATGAGAAAAAGATACCTGTGTGCTTTGGGGAAGGCAGGAAAAAAAAAATCAAGAAAACTAAAACGTTATTCCTGAAGTTGGCTCATATTACAGGGGATGCAAAGAAGAAAGTGAAGGGCAATGGTGGTAGTGGTGGGAGGGCAGCTCCTTCAGATAGTATGATCAGGGAGGGCCTCTCCTGACCACAGGCATTTAAGCTGAGACCTGATGGATAAAATGGGACCAGTCTTGCAAAGTGCTAGGGAAGACGATTCCAGGTTAAAGGAGGTATGTGTGAAGACCAGGGCAGGTGGGGAGCTGGCACATTTCAGTCACTAGGGAAGACCAATGTGGCTGAAGCCTAATCAGCCATGGTGGATGCTGAGTCGTGGCGGTGCTAGGAAGGAAGAGGCTGAAGATGGCGGGGCCCAGACCAGAGGAGCTACATGCTGGAAGGTGGTCTCTGCCCTGGCCCTTGCCAACTTTATTTTCCAGCCCACATCTCCCAATACCCTAAACATGCCTCATACGCAGGCATCCGCGTGCACTCATCAGACCTCGGCAATGGTCGCACTTCTTAGCCCACACATCTACGGTGTCCTCAGCCTGGAGTGTCTTCCTTATCTGACTCTTCCACTCAGCATTCAAGATTCTGCTCAAATACTGCTGCTTTGTAGGCCTTCAGTTTCCCAGAACTGTTACACATTTCTTTCTACACGTCTAGCATGATATACATACTTGAGTGTCCTTTTTTTTTTTTTTTTTAATGTCCATTTCCCCTACTAGTCTATGAGATCCTGAAGGCAGGGACTAAGTTTTAGTCAATCCCTGGCACGTAGTATATTCTCAACAAATGTTTGTTGAATGCAAAAGTATAAATGCCTAAGTGAACAGATGGTCTTACCTCTGAATGTCAGAGAAATGTGACTGGGTGTTCTTCCCATAGTTGTCTGCAGATCTGTTTTCAAACCCACCAAGACATTTGAAGCCAATCCGATCATTGAGTTCTCCTCAGGCACTTGTAAAGCTTTCTCATGCTGACAGAAGTCTCATAAACGAATTCCATCCTTGGGATATTTGCAGCTTTCCAGCTTCCCAACAGTGAGGAATTTCTGGCCAAACTAGCTGGTGCGTAGTTTTTCAACTCATTCCCAAGTAAGTGCCATTGAAAAGAGACTCACTGATAAAATCTTTTAGACATTTCCCCAATATCTTATATTCAGTCAACATTTTGCCCAAGAAAACATTCACTTACTCAGCCATCATGATCTGAACTTCCTCAATACACCCACAGAGTGTTAGGTACTGGAGACACAGATTAAGAAAACTCAAAACGCCATTTGGGGAGATAATAGACTAGTGCAGACATACAGCAGGGAGGGGAGTTGGTCCTTTTCCTGTCCGATGAAGAGGAAATGCATAGTTCCTGAAACTAGGGACCTAGGTTTCCACATCGGTCTCTTTTTAATCAGATCAGCCTGAGGAAGAGGACTAATTCACCATGACAGCTGGGCCCTGAACCAGAGCACATCTTCTAATCTCAGCTTCTGGCATTGCTGTAGAGGAAGAAGTCACTTCTGGGACATCCAAACTGCAATCCATCTGTGACATTACAGATGACTATTGCTATGCTGTGCACAAGGAAACAATTAAAAAAGCTTCTTAAGATTCTGGAGCAGGTGCATTTTCCTTAGCAAAGAGGAAGAAATCCAATCCATCTGTGGCCTAGCTAGAAGTCAGAGTCATTTGTACCGCCCTTTAACAAAACAAGCAAGACTCTCAATGTAGCAACAGTCAAAAACTGAGGCCAAATTTTAGGGAATGTGGATGATGATAATTATGACGGTAAAACATTGGAAAACAACCTATAGTCCACAAGAAAACCCTCCCTAACACTTTCCTTTGATAATGCCAAGTCATAATATATGTGATATGTAAAGTGTGTTTTCCACAAAGCAAGACACAATCAGTATTTAATACATGAGTGAAATGTTAAGGTTGTCATAACAAAACAGATTTTCGCTGATATGCAGACTATTTTAATTGGTTCATCAGGACTTCTGCCACACATTTATAAGATGACTGTCCAGACTGAGGAATCCAATTGCCAAGGTTTTCCTCTAGCTGGAGGGGTTTAGGGGAAATGGCAGTCAAGATATGCTGGAGGAAGGGAGGGAGGGACAATGAGTTCCTGAGAGCCACCAGCTTGGTTAGAAGTTGTGAGAGTTTTTACATCCACTTGCAAAGGGCAGTGGGAACCATAATTGTTCTTCCCCACTTCTATTACATGAATCAAGATGGACAGCATCTGACATTGAATTTTCCTAAGAATTATAATGCCAACACTAAAATATAGTCATTGTTCTGGTACTATAAATGGTCTCTGGAATTTCTGAAACAATAGAATTCATGTCACAACCATAAAAAGAAGGACAAGAAAACAGAGTTATGCAATAAGAGCAACTTTAAAGAGAAAGGTTGGGGGACCCTCCACGTTAGTTGCCACACCCATGTTTTCAGAACTGCAGTTTACCTCACATTTTGCAATTTTCCAAAGGGCCCTGATATGTAATTTGCGTTGCAACAACACAATAATGTTAACCCAAATTGTCTTATCAAGAAAAATGTGAAAGGAAAAAAATTGCTTTGCTTCTCTCCTTGGCCATCCCTCTCCTCTCTCACATTCCTCATGTCTGGTTTCATTTTGCAAATACACCAGATGCCAAATACTATTTGGAGCTTAAAAAAAAAAAAAAAATCACGAGTTGTAGTCTAAAGCTTATAGGAGAAACGTCTGAAAGGGAATTGTGTTTTCCCTGCAGGTTTCAACATCCTCTCCATCAGGAAACGGAAAGGGCGTTTCTCAGTCAGTGTGTCAGTGGAGGGACAGCCCTGCCCATACACTTGGTCCCAAAAGGATGTTCTAATAGGGCACTTCTTGGAGTGGCTCCTGGAACTTCACCCAGCAGTCGATCCTCTAGACCCAGTAACTTTTCTGAGGCAAGAAGAAAACAATGAAAGCATCTATGGACAGGGAAACCAATATGCAAATGTTCAAAAAAGCCATTAGCACCCTGAAAACACTTTCTACTTCTGTCTGCTCTCTCTGCCTCAGCATAGGCAGGGGACACAGAGTGGAAGCCAGAACTGCCCACTTCCTTCCCCACTTTCTCCCTAGATAAGGGAGGAGGGCACCCAGGTGAAGTCCGTGCATACCCTCAGGCCAGACCAGGCCTCAACCAGCGTGTAATTAACAGTCCTTTTCCAAGCCCTACCAGAAACACTATGCCCCACCCCACATGTAAACAGCAAAGAAGAGGACCTCCAAGTTTTGATCCTAAAAAGCTGGCAACAACTGTTCTGTGTCACGTAATACCATAACCATGGGTTTAGGGTATAAATCCCTAAAGCCAATATAACAAGGTCCTCGAGTTAGGAAGTTTGTGCTGTTCACGTGACAGAAACCAGAGTGTGGAAGCCAAGACATCTCGTCTAGATCATCTGGGAGAGGAGCCAAATCCAAAGTGTCCTTGGAGCACCCTGAAGACATCACAGCTCACAGAGAGCTGTGCCCTCCCTCTGCTGACCTGTTGCTAGTCTGTGAGTTAAGTCAATAAACAACTGTAAGCTGAAGTCAAAAGAAATGCAAATAATTTTCTCCCTCTGGGTTCCAATCTGCCTCTAAGGGATCCGCTCAGATACTGTACAAAGACAAATTTAAATTGTGGGGGCTACAAAAACATAAAATATTACAACTCCACTGCCAGCTTTGTCACATCAAAGCTCTCCCTCTGATCTAAGAGGCCAAGTTTTGTTCTTTACAAATGTACAAAAGAATGCAACCTTCCTGAATCACCAGCAGCTCTTTCAAAAATCTGAGAGTAAGGCCATCAGTCATGGAAAGAATACTTGTATGTTGCAAGATACCGGCAGTCACCTGTACTCTACACACACTGCTCCTCTGTGATCCAAGTGTATGATCCCTAAAGTCAGTCTTCACAAATATAGGTGAATGTGGCTGCCTCTGAAAATGTCCCCCCACCACAACGACCACACTTTTGGTATTTAAGGCTTCAGATCTTCCCAAACAAGCAGTCAACCCTTTGGTGCCATCCACATAGAAAATGCAAATAATGTTAAAAGACATTGTTTCAAAAAGAAATATATTATTAGGCATTTTTTAACTTCCTCACAATTGAAATAATGCAGGCGAATTCTGAGATGCGAAGTTGAATGCATATATACTTAATTTCAACAATTATGTTTACCATAACTTGAAGCAAAGTTTACTATGGATTAAAGAAGATACTGGAGGTACTCTGGGCTGAGGGCTCATAGTCACACTAAGTCCCTCTCCCTGGTGAGGCCTAGACAGGGTCCCTTGGGGAAGTGAGTACTGCTCCCAGTCCTTACAGCCCCAAACCAGATGCTGTTCAATCTTGTTCCTTCTCAAACGTTGTAACTGTATTTTATCATGGAGGCATTTTATTGCCAAGAAGGTATAATTTTTATTTCTACATGGGCTTCTGTGGAGAAAAATGGCTCTTGGCATACTTGGTAAATGACAGTTTACTGAACTGAAAATAAAGAAATAAAATTTTGCCCAGGGGACTTTATATGTTCATGTTTATACTGAAAGCAAATTTTAAAACTCACTAATTACCTTCCTCTTTTTATGTTCTTCTACTTTTATGCCAAGATTACTTTAATACAATTGCAACAGGAGAAAATGAAACATCACAAAGAACAAAGATTCTTGCTGAAAATTAGCCTCACTCTCTGGTAACAATTAAGAAACCTCCAACTTTCTCATGCAGATGCCTGTGCTTTCCAGTTAGGGAAAAACTGATAGACACAATATCACATGGGCAGCCGCAGAATTGCAACACAGGTTCAAATAACAGCTCCACCACTTCTTTCTTGGAATGACTTTAGGACAGAGACTTACATCCTCTGAAACTCAGTTTTATCATCTGTAAAAATAAAGTTGTACATATTTTTGCCTCCCCTCTGTTGTAAGAAAGTGAATTAAGATGGTTTACAATGAAAACACAATGAGACCAAACTTTTAACACAGAATGAAACACAGAAAGTCAAGGTGGGAGAAACCCAGGGGGCTGTACATGAAAAAAATCTAAGAGTAGGAAAGCTAGAGCACAACACTTCGGTGTGAGCTTCCAAGCAGCCCGTGCAAAAAAAGAAAATGGATGGATCATGTAGCTCTTACCCACTAATTAAACATGCCAATTCATGTTTCATGCCAAGGGGAAGATTCCTTCTTAGCCCAGGCAGAAACTGTTCACAGGCGTAGTCTAAAGGCTAAATGAGATGCTCTGTCTCCTCACACCATCTAGCACCCCGAAGTACTCAAGAAATGTCTGATGGCTTTTGGGTGGACACTATAAAGGGAAGTGGGAACTACATTAAAAAGTTGGGGACAAGGATTTATTTGTTAACTACTGTTTGGTGGAAATATGTTAACCAGATTCCTTTCTCTGACATTCCTGTGTGTATCAGCAGAGTAAATTCCTGGCATGAGACTGGTTTAATCTCTAGAGGGCAGTTGTCATCACTAAATCAAGGGCTCTGCAGGTTGGTCAGCTTATCTTCAAATTGTGGGAAATTCTCTGAGGGTTTCTGGAGCAGGATGGGAAAAGGCATTTTTTTTAAAAAAGCTTTCCTGTATATTTTGAAGAATTCAGCAGGTTTAATATTCCAATCCAACCAATTGTACAAAAACTCTCACATTTGCATACCCAATTTAGTTACTGCAAGGACATTGACATTTGCAATATTGATATGATTCCCCTTAATATCCTGAGTCACTGATCATATCTACTTATCCTTCTACTTTCTAAGTCTGAAGGTATCTTCTCTGGCCAAGAAGCGATTGTGAACTGATTACCAAGATAGAAAATCTACTGCAAACCCTCAAGATATAAGCACCCAGGGCCACTGGCTTTCACACTTTTTCCTCAGAAAGATCATTCTGAACACATGTGGACACTGCCACAATTTGCCACTACAAATGTAAAAAATGTTTAGAGAGAGCTAAGTATATGGTGATTCCTGAGTTGAAAATCACAGTGTGGCAAGCTGTTTATTAGAGCTTGAGTCTCTCCACAATGCCTGCTGCTCAGAGGGGCTCATTTGGGGCAGCGCGCTGAGCTTTGCATCATGGCCAGCACTATACCACACCTCGGTTCCAGCTTTTCTTAATGCGTCCTGCTGATGATGCGGCAAGGAGAAGCCACCCAGAAACAATGACAGAGTCACATTATAAAAACTGGAACTCCCTTCAAAAGCAGCACCCTGCCCTTCGTAAAAATTCTACTTACAAATTTTACATAATGGATGTTCAAAAGAGGCGTATGGAAAGATGATGAACGCTTCAACTATATGCAAGATGAAGTATAGAAATAAGGCAGTAGAGAGGACAGCTGCCTCTAATGCTGTCCTGTTTCAGGTGTTGTGTGGCTCTAGGACGTATTGCTACACATCTTCTCTGATGATTAAAGTAAAGGCATTAAGTTGGTATGTCAGCCTATAAAATTTCATTCCAAAGACACAACATTAAAAAGACTTAGAGAAATAACGCCTTGACACAGAACTTCCCCAACCTCCCTTCATGTTGGGAACTTTCATAAGCATTTAGATATACAACCCTCCAAATATACAACAAACTTAAAGGAAAAAAAAAAAAAACACTACAGAGTGAAAGATGACTGAGGGAAGAACCTCAGCCCCACAGTAGGCAATCTCATAACTGTGGATGGGAAAGTCAACTGTATCACCTCAGTGGAAGGCAACCTGACAGTGTCTGTTATGATAATGCACTGGCCCTTTGATCCACATCTTACACTTTCTAGCTACACAAAAGCAAACTTTCTAGATTGCTTATCTAAGAAGTTGACCTACAGATATATTCATACACAGGCACCAAGACATATCAACAAAGGTGTTCATTACAACCTTGAAATAGAAAACAGGTTTCCTAACTTGTAATAGAGAATCATGTGTCTTTTAGTAGGGGAATGTTTTAATAAATGTTATCTCATTCTTCAACAACAATGCTGTACCACACACCAACAAAATCGGAATCTCTGGTGTTGGGGCCCAGGCATGGGTGTTTTTCCAAGCCCCACAGGTGATTCCAATGTGCAGCAAACTTTGAGAAATAGTGCTAAAGAACCCTATGCCCAGGGTTACAAAGAACATACTAGGTCCACAGGACTGACATGAAAAAAATGAACATATTCAGAAGAAAAGACAGAGAAGAAGAAAGAAAGGTTTATAACAATATATATGTAGCACCATTATGTTTAAAAACTGTATTTGCAGCAATATGTATGTACATACCTATATATGGGATGTATATAGTTCCAGAACTGTTTCAAGTATTAACTGAAAGACAACTAAAGTATTTAACCAAGTGCTTAGCCCCCACACACAAGATGCTCAATAAATGTTAGCTATTATTTCCATGTGTACCTAAGTTTGTCTCTGTGGAATCTATATGGAGTTTCAAGTGGCTAATGAACTCTCCTGAGTGCATAATGCAGGTGACAGTATCCTACTGAAAAAAGGGTGTTTGCAAGCCTTCTCAATAACCCCATTAAAACTCTAAGTATACACCTCAATAACTCCTTAGTTGTTATATTGACTCTTTTGTTTAAAATTACAGCTTGCTTTCTGTGCATACTTGAAACCCATGCCCATAAATGCAGACAATTTCACTGTCAGTATTTTACTCATTTGTAAATCCACCAAAATGGTCCATTGAAAAGTTTTTCTATGTTAGCCAACAAATTTAAAAACTTCAATGTAATGTTAGATGCAAACTTGAGGAAATACAGAGAGGAAGAATGTTCCCAAGGTTGCAGGCACCAGCTACAGGGATAACAATGGGACCGACTTTTAAACAATGATTTGTTTTGTTTTAAATTCTGTATGTTCCAAGATGTAATTTTAAGAGACTCTCTGGTTCACTAAAGCCATTATGTCAGAAGTTCTTCAGACAGTCTCAGGGCCAGTTAGAAGAGAACATGGGGAGTTCTACTAATTTTTTCCTTTTATTGGACTTTGTTTCAATTATAGTTCTATTTGTGGATCAGAAATCATAGGGGTATCACAAATATACCCAAGAATAAGAGATTTTAGTATGTTCATAAATGAATGAAACTTACTACTTGGCACATTTTAAAGATGCAATCAAATGTATTTAAAATTTATATTTTTATAGGACTGAATTCAGTATAATTTCCAAAACTCTCCTCTACTTCCAGGTACTGTAAAAAAGAGTGCATATAAGCCACATTTTATCCTACTTAGACACTGAATGTGTGGCTGCAGCAATTTTAAAGCGGGTTCCCAGTAATTTTCTCAAGTACATGCTCCTAAAGTTCTATCTTTAAAGGGTAAAATGTTTGAAGTTCTCCTTATCAATGAATAAAAAAGTCATCACACTGTTTATAGAATAAAATGAAAAATGGTGACTGAATTTACAAGTGGAAAGAGATAGTATTTGAGAATGAGAAGGAACTTATGATTTTTATCAAGAAATATGAAATTGAGGTCTGAATGCTAACAATAGTCCTATAAGATCTCTAATTACCTCCTGAATACACTTTCCAACTTTATGTAGTTGCAACCTAATTCTCTCAAATATGGGCACTTAATATTCATTACAGACAGTTGGAAAGGAAATCAATGATTTTGAGAACAGCAAAATATTAGCAGTTTCATGGTATCAGTCCCAGTGAAATAAAATTGCCATTATTTTGGAAGCAAATATCCATTGAAAAAGAACAATGGATTTTTCTGAAACTGTTACAAACTTCTAGAACATAAGTACACAGGGCTCCCAGGACAAGGATGCCAACGGAACATGTCTATCAAGCTTTGGGAAAATACCTAAGATGCCAGGAATTTGTTCTGCTGTGTTAATAGGCTCCTTTGGCAATTGAATTCCAAGTGACTTCTGGAATGACCTAGGAAGAACTGGGTAATGATGTCATTTCCAGGTAGAAGGAAGTCACACGAAAGCAGAGCCTTGAAGAAATACAAAACTGAGGGATGGGCCAGGCGTGGTGGCTCAGGCCTGTAATCCCAGCACTTTGGGAGGCCAAGGCGGGCGGTCACGAGGTCAGGAGATCGAGACCATCCTGGCTAACACGGTGAAACCCCGTCTCTACTAAAAATACAAAAAATTAGCCGGGCAAGGTGGCAGGCGCCTATAGTCCCAGCTACTTGGGAGGCTGAGGCAGGAGAATGGCGTGAACCCAGGAGGCAGGCGGAGGTTGCAGTGAGCAGAGACTGTGCCACTACACTCCAGCCTGGGCAACAGAGTGAGACTCCATCTCAAAACAAAACAAAACAAAACAAACAAAACAAAACAAATGAGGAATGTACTTTCAGGAAAACAAAGGCGTTTCCTTTTAATACTCATTTTAAACGTGCCTACTCTATACAAAATAAAAATAATGCACAGATCTTGAGGATGGAGAAGGGGTAGAGGAAAGTTATAAGACTAGCAGCCAAGAACACAAAAGCACATGTGTTGAGTGGGTAAAATGGTCACATATATAATCTCTTTTCATTAAACAAAGCTAATCATCAACCAAAATAGAAATTAGCAGCAGCAGCAAGAAAGAGTGTGTTTTCTCACTGGGGATTCCTCTCCATGTGCTAAATATCCTTGGGAAGTTATTCACATAGCTAAACAAACACTTCTGTACTGCAGGAGCCAAACAATAAGCAAAGAAAGATCCTTACTGAATTTTAATTACTGTAAGTGGATTACCACACTCTTTATTTAAGCCTGAGTCAAACAAAACAAAACAAAACAAAAAGTCATTCCATAGTCATCAAGAGGGAAATGTGAAGGAAGTTGATACTACCCAATGTGTCCTCTCCACCCAACTGTAATTTTCTAAATAATTAGGTGTGAACACTAATTGCTTTATTGGATAATTCGAGACAACTAAACACTAAAGAGACTGCCTCTCTTGCAAAATTTTTTCTAAGTGAAATAACATGGAAAGTTCTAATTTAAATTATTACTCCTACTCACTTACCAAGCCGGAGTATTTGGATAGAAGTTAATATTTAGACTTCAGATTCTGAGGAATATTGTTAAACAGGCAAAAGTCGTCTGCTAAATACAGGAAGCTTTCAATACAGTACTGCTTAAATGATTTAGGGTACACTCAATTAAAAAATCTTTTCTGGTATGTTAGAGGAGTAACAATATTAAAAAACAGTCCAGGTTGCATAACATGGTATATGATAAATGTAAAATGGATATACTTATTTAAACATGCAAAGACATTATTTAGCATGTGATAAAATAAGATACCAAAACCCATTAAGAGTGGCTCCTTCTAGAGAAGGAAACGGAGATTGCTTTCATTGTAATTCCGTTTTGTTTTTTTTTTAACGTGAGCTTGGATTACATTTTTTCTCCTTAATTATCAACCTGTCTCTGAAAGTTGAGTGGTTTAGCTAATATTTGTTTGTAAACTACTTTTTTAAAAAATTAAATTAACTTTCGACCAAGAAGGTGAAAAGCTTGTACACTGAAAACTAAAAAACATTTCTGAAAGTAATTAAAGAAGACACAAATAACATCGCATGTTCACAGACTGGAAAACAATATTGTTACGATGACAACACGATCTAAAGCAATCTACAGACTGAAAGCAATCCCTATCAAAATCCCAATGGCATCTTTGGCAGAAATAGCAAAATCCATCCAAGAAGCCATATGGAATCTCAAGGATTTTGAATAGCCAAAACAATCTTGAAAAAGAAGAACAAAGCTGGAGGTCTTGTACTTTCTGATTTCAAAACAGTACAAAAGTACAGTAATCAAAACAGCATGGTACTAGCATAAAGACAGACACAGAGACCAATGGAATAGAACAGACAGCCCAGAAATAAACTCTCAAATATATGATTAAGGGAGCCTAGACCATTTAATGGGGAAATGGGTCTCTTAAACAAATGACTGGGAAACCTGAATATCCGCATTCAAAAGAATGAGGCTGGACCCTTATCTTACACCATACATAAAAATTAACTTAAAATGGATTAAAGACTTAAACATAAGACCCCAAACTATAAAACTTATGGAAGAAAATATAAATAAAAATTTTATGACATTGGATTTGAAAATTATTTCTGCTACGAAATTAATATCCAGAACCCCTACAATCCAACAACAAAAAAACAAATAACTCCATTAAAAAATGGGCAAAGGACTTGAATAGACATTTCTCCAAAGATGACATACAAATGACCAATATGCATATAAAAAGACACTCAGCATTACTAATCATTACAGCAATGCAAATCAAAACCACAATAATACATCATCTCACATCCATTAAGATGACTACTATCAAAACAAAAAAACAGAAAATAACAAGCGTTGGCAAGGATGTGGAGAAACTGGAACCCTGTACGGTTGGTGGGATTATGAAGTGGAACAACCATTACGGAAAACAGTATGGTGGTTTCTCAAAAAATTAAAAATATAATTCTGCATGGTCCAGCAATCATACTTCTGGGAATATATCCAAAAGAATTAAAAGCAGGGTTTTGAAGAGATATTTGCATGGCCATGTTTATTACAGCATTATTCACAACATCAGAGAGGTGAAAGGAACCCAAATGTCATCAACAGATAAATAAATAAAATGTGGTATATACATACAATGGGATACTATTCAGCCTTAAAAAGGAAGGAAATCTTGTCACATGCTACATGGGTAAATGTTGAAGACATTATGCTGAGTGAAATAAGCCAAACACAAAAAGACAAATACTGTATGACTCCATTTATATGAGGTATCTAAAGTAGTCAAATTCATAGAAACAAAGTAGAGTGGTGGTTACCAGGGGATCGGGGAGCAGGAAATAGGGAGTTTTTGTTTAGTGGGTATGTAGCTTCAGTTTTGCAAGATGAAAAATTCTCAAGGTATGTTTCACAACAATGTGAATATGCTTTGAACTGTACACATAAAAATGGCTAAATGGTAAATTTGAAAAATAATTTAAATAACTTTAATTTATCAACCCTCTTCAACATTCTAGGCACTTTCAATGCACTTTAAGTCCATTAATTATCTCAATTAATCAGAGATAAGCAATGAGTTCTTCGGCATCTCATTTTGTCTTTCTAGAAACACGGGCCGCTGTCAATGAATAGCTATGCTCTGAAAGTAATTAAAGAATGGTTTATAGAATGCTTTCATTTCTGCAATTTTCCAGTTTACTACACTCAACTGTCCAATTGTTAGTCCTCAAAATGAAAACAATCTGTTCAACTGTACAACACTAATACGAGCAATGACTTTCTTCTTTTAAATTTGTCATCAATTTACAATGGGGTGATGGGGGAAAAGCTACTAAACCATTCACTAGAGACAATTCTGTACATCAGTGTCACCCCAATTCATTGCTTAGTGACAGAATGCTAGCTGCTCACTTTCACCTAAATGGTATAATTTAGAATTTTCTTAAATCCATTGTATTTTTTTTTTGCTACAGAAGTAGATATTATTATCTTTATCCTTAGAACATCTAATTTCTGGGTGGTGGCCCCAGGAATATTATATAAAAGACTGAAAGTGTCTAATTAGGGAATATTTTGTTGGATATTTATTAGAAAGTTTGACTCCACAGGAATAAATTCACTTGGTAATCTCAAGGTCCTGTTTTCTAAAGGCAGATTCTAAAGCTACTGAAATAGCAACACATTGTATCCTGTCACATTCATGGCTTCTGACCCAAACTTAAACAAGTAAGCAATACAGTAATGAAAGTATAAATTACAGAAGGGCACCAAATGGAAACACAGCAGCTGATCACAAACAATGAAGGCAAAGGACGTGAAAGTTAATAAGAGGTGATACGACATTAAAAGAGATCTCAAAATAACAAAGGGAGGAAAATTAGTCTTTGCATTTCAAGGATGCATTCGATCTACATGAAGTCACAGTAGAAAAAATGCTTAACTCCTACACATTCATTTCATGATTTCTACATACATCACCTTTCCCCTGGGTACCCTGTCCTTTTCACTTCCGAGATCATCAGTTATCTTACAGGTGCCACTTTCCTTTCCACAAAAATCATCAACCAGGACAGTTGTTCTTCACTGGGTCTTCTCCTACTCATCACCAGCAAGCAGAGCTGTGATAAATGTTCTTGCTAACCTGGCTATTAGCCTTTATGGATACTCCTCTTAAAAACACTGCCCTACCTCACTGGGTAGTGTTACATAAAAGCCAGTCCCTTTGTAGAAAAACATGCTGTTTACAACTGTACTTGCTCATACTGGAAAAGCAACCAGGACAGTGATGCCAGATACTTCACCAACCTAAATACACACACACACCACACGTACACATTCACACAGCTGTCAAACTGGTTTTTCCTCAAAGGGTTGGCAGGCAGTTAAGAATCTCTTCCTGCCCCCAACACACACTCCCAGATTCACAATTCTGCATGTGTGTACTAATTTGTATATTTCCATTCATTCATTGAAGAAGCCAGTGGTGTCCACTCCTCTGTTCATTCTTGGGATATAAGGATAAACAAAAGAGATGTGTGCTTTGCCCTCACAGAGCTTATAATCAGTTCACATCCACATACACCCTTGGCTTCTCAAGCCATCTCAGCATTCCAGGTGCTATGTGAGAAAAGAAACAGTGTAGGAATGAGTGTATGTTGTAGAGGGGGTGGTCTGTTTTTCCATCTCATCTTCAACAAGCAAGAGCAAATATTCTGCTTGCTTCAAATACTGTACTAGTCTGTTTTCTGGCTGCTGATAAAGACATAACCAACACTGGGCAATATATTAAAAACAAAAAAAAAAAAGAGGTTTAATGAACTCACAGTTCCACATGGCTGGGGAGGCCTCACAATCATGGCAGAAGACGAAAGGCATGTCTTACATGGTGGCAGGCAAGAGAGAATTAGAGAGTCAAGCGAAAGGGGAAACCACCCCCATGATTCAACTATCTCCCATCAGGACCCTCCCCCAACACATGGGAACTATGGGAGCTACAATTCAAGATGAGATTTGAGTGGGGACACAGCCAAACCATATCAAATAGCAATTTAGTCTACCAGTAACTTCCATGTTCCCTTAAATAGGGAGCATCAAATAGAAAGAAGTAAAAGGAAGCAGAGGGTGATATCTGTGCTCTTGAGAAACAGGGACATAGAGGTATCCCTGGGATACTAATGTTTGGAACTTCAAGCAAGATGCCAGACTTCCATTTCCAGTCCATGAAGGATTAACTACTATAGGAATTGCTCTCCCACTACAAATAATTAATAAATAGGCAAAATATATGAAACAGCTGTATTCAGTCACTGGACAAAGGTATTACAGACCAGTGATTGCTGAGAGAAAGGAAACATCCAGTAAGGCAAGCCTTAGAATTGCCCTTACTCCAGGCTGTTGTGCAGAAAGAGGAAATCCAAACCATGTTCAAGGGTCTTGTTGAATTGAGGGATCAGAGATAAAAGTTCAGAGAATCAGAGGCAGCCATAGCTCTTGATATCTGTAAAGGAGTCGCCTCAAATTATAGGCTGAGTACTGATCTGCACATTGGATATGGGGCTCACACAGGGCTGGAAATGACTGGCATCCCACCAGCCTGAGTAGAAGAACCTTGTAATACATAAACATCAGGAAGAGTATTCAAAAGGGTCCTAGACTCAGGCTGCTCTAGAAAAAGCTTAAAAGCAGCCTCAAAAGGATCTGTGCACCAGAACAAAGTTCAACACTCTTTAAAGAAAGTTCTTCAGGCAGAAAGAAATAAAGACCAAACAGAAATCTGGACCTACAGAGCGCAGTGAAGAAAGCTGGAATGACTGATCTGTGGGTAAATACAAAATCAGATACTGCCTGGCCTCTGAATTTCCCTAGCCACTCACCTTTTGGATGTGCTTTTATAGGAATCCACCGATGACACTAACCGGGTCAGAGCCCAGGATCAAAGTAGCTCCCAGCCCTACCACTAACTATCCCCCTAACCTTGGTGAGTCTCCTTAAGCTCTCTGAGCTGTGGTTTCCTCAGGAAAATACCATCCCTTATTGTCATCACATTATATAATGAATATGAAAGTGCTCTGAACTTCAAGGATTCATTCTTTTGCCAAATATTTACTGGGTACCTTCTACATATATTTCTAGGCTCTATATTCTGGCAGCCCAATTTTCCCATCTATAAAATGAAAATAATAATAGTACCCTGCACACAAGGTTTTTGTTCAGATTAAATAAACCTCTGTAAAGTACAAATAATAATGTCCGGCCATAGTAAGCTCTTCTATAAGTGTCTGTTGTTGTTGTTACTATTATTATTACTCTACCCCTGCTGCTGCTTCTAACACTGCTACTAGGCATATAATAATGGAAAAGACCAAGTTGGTTCTTGCCTTCAGAGAGATTATATTTGAGATCTATCATAAAGAAAAGAAAGCTTTTGGGATAATTTGTTAAATTTTTTCCCGAGAAAATGTGGGATAGCCGGAAAAAAATATTACTAGTCTAAAGGGAAACCTAGGCTCTAGTTCCAACTCTGTTCCTCTTAGTAGCTCTGTGACTTTAGTTAAGATACATAGCCTGTTTGAACCTGTTTATCCTTAAAGAGGCAGGATGAGAATCTTCAAGGTCTCTTCCAGTTCTAACACCTAATGAAATAAAAGATAATCCATTTTAGAAGCATATTGTTCCTGCCTTGATTTGAGCAATTTCATCCTTACAGCATCAAATCCTTGTATAAGTAACAATTAATTTTGAGGAACAGGGGGAAAAAGACAGAGAGAGAGAGAGAGACAGTTTGTGATTTAAGAAAGCCAGAAGAAATAAGCCCCAGATCTAAGATTAGTATAAAAGTCTGCATGTAATTCCCAAGTCTAGAATGAAGGTCACATGACTTATCCCTCTTAAAACAAAGAATGCCATAGCCCAATTGTTTCTATCCACTGCTGAGTAAACCATTTTGATCCTTGATAAGTTAAATAATATAATTAGAAGACATAGGGAAGCTCTTCCTTCGGCTTCTGATGTTTGAATTGGGTTCAGTAAAGCAGAACTAAAGGGCAAAATGGCAGTACACAGTAGAAGTTCCGTATGCAGAAGAAATAACAAGAAATATGTAAACAGCTAGTTTCTTCTACCCTTTGTTTGTACTAGCATGCACCACAACTGGTAAGCTATCAACTACAAACACAAAAGCTCCCACAAAAGTAATTAGTTCAAACTTTAAAAAACACGACAATTTTAGCCAAGTCTCAAAAACCAATGTTTTCCTTTTCACTCTACTTAGTTCAAGAGGTCCCACTGGAAGAAATAGGAAATATCTGAACCATACGGCTGATGTTCCAAAAACAGTTGTGAAAGGACCTTTTCTAAAGTTTTCCCAACACTTTGCAGAAGACAAGCCAGACCTTGCAGAATTTTATAAAGTAAAAATCCCCTAGTAATTTTATTGGAGAGAACATGTTGTATAACATTAACTCAAAAAAATTCTTTCCCATACATACATACAAAATGCTGTATATGATTTCAGGAAGTTCTCATTTCTCCTGCAGTACACCACAGGCCTCAGCAGAAGCACACTGAGTTTAAAGTAATACATAACCATAACATACTGAAGACGTCCTTGAAGTACATATGCATGTACACACATATACACACACACAGTAAAATGTTACAGCCAGCTGTATCTGTCTTTGGGAACTCTGATCACTAGCTCTAATGGACATGTCTCTTACCTAGTTGCCTACTTCACATACCTATGGGAACTAGTCCATCTCCTTCACCATGTGATTCTAATAAAGTGGTTAACCAGGTGGTTCTTCCTCTCCATCTAGAGAGGGGCACATGGCATTGGCTTCGCCAATCAAGTCACTCCATCCCCTGGACAGTGACTGATCTAGGGATGGCACACAACACAAAGACAACCAGAGGTCTTTATGTGGCTGGATGCTACAGATGAGAGGGTGCCTCTTTTTTGCCTGGAATCATGACATATAAGCACCATATAACACCAGAAATTTACAATAGTTGCTTTTTCCACCATGTGTTAGAAGCTACCCCAAAATGAAGCCAGCATAGATAAAAGCAGAACTGAGAGATGGGACAAGGGAGATGGGGAGGTGAGGAGGTTTTGACGACATCATTTAACTACTAGATATACTGGGCCTCGGTCAAATACCCCTTGAACTTTCCATTGAGTGATTCAATGAACTTTTTTCCCCTTTAAGCCAATTTCAGTGGGATTTCTGTCCCATACAGATTTGAAGAACCCTGATTCATGGTCCACTCGACTAAATGAGATGGGAACTAACACTGACTGAGTACCTCTCAAAGGTCAGAGACTATGTGGGGCCTTCCACAAACATCATTTCCGCTAATTTGCATACTCATGCTCGGAAGACACTAGTTTCACAACAAAGAAACATCACGAGAGATGAAGTCATAACAAAAATCCATAGCACTAGGCACAGTCAGCAAGGACATAAACCCTACCTGTCTCATCTCATGCCATACCCACCTCTGGCCACAATCTCACATCTTTCAAGCTACAGCATTATTATTTTCTAAGAATCAAATTAACAGTGAACTGAAAAATCAAGCCATAAATCCAAACACAAATGTCTTGTTTTACAGAAGGCTGTATTGGTTTTACTGTTCACAAATTGACACGAGTAATGTAACACCTCCTTTCTCAAAGAGTTCCCACTTTGGAAACAAATTTTGCCAGACTGACTTTCCAGGAGTCTTAAATAAGCCTATGGGGGAATCATTCCTTGGAGCTTGGAAGTAATTCAAGTCTCGGTATGTATGGTGCTAAAAAGATAAAGAAGTTGCTAGAATGTAAAAGTCATTATTGTTGCTGAGCAGGGAGCTTTCAGAAATAACATTACTACCCATCCTGGCCCCCCCGACCCCCCGTCATTTTCTCAAAGATGGCCATAATCTGAAACTTCAGCCATTCATGTCCAACTCCATCCACAGCAGAATTTGAGGGAGACAGGCTCTGTGGTAGGGAAGGAATATAACAAGAATGGGGGTGGGGGCGCAGAGGGGAAGCATACAACAAAACACAATGTAAGAAAATGTCAAGAATCTAAAAATTCTACCATTGAACCTGTCAAAGAAAAAGGGCACAGGTAAAAGAATC
This sequence comes from Macaca mulatta, assembly GCF_049350105.2. Taxonomy (NCBI): domain Eukaryota; kingdom Metazoa; phylum Chordata; class Mammalia; order Primates; family Cercopithecidae; genus Macaca; species Macaca mulatta. The sequence goes on along the minus strand of NC_133412.1, from coordinate 132,359,283 downwards.
AGGCTAGTTGGGGCAGGGATGGAAGAAACCGATGGAGAACCTGGACTAGATAAGAGTGTGGTAAATAAAACTGAGTATTCTGCTCTTGACTTAAAATTCACTAGCTACACCTCTCTCTTTTTCCATCTAGAAAAGAACTAGCGTGATAATAAGGAGACTGTGTTTAAGCATTATAATCATTTTTTGCAAGATTTGGGTGTGACAGGTGGAACTTGAGGCCCTATTTGGGTAACAGCCAATTGTCCTAATTATAGGTTGGATTACTTATTTTACATAACCACAAAAAAAGTAAGTGTTAGCACCATAGGGCATTACCCTATTTCACAACAGCATAATAGTATATTACCTTCATAAAGTAATTTATGGGTTTCTAAGTACTTTTGTGTGCACAGTATCATTTTATTTTCCCAACAACCCTGAGAGAAAAAGAGACAGGCACAGGCAATCAGATATTGCTTTTATTTCTACTTTACAGCTGAGTAACTATCTGAGCACTTATGTGACCTGCATAGGATCACCCACTCCTAAGCAGCAGAGCAGGGACAACTTCATGCTGTCCTTTTTTTGATATTCTGCATTGCCTGACAGCCAGCCCATCTTAGAATTATCTAATAAAGGTTAGCCTTAGGCTCCTTCTCTGAAAGTCTCTGATGTAAGAATACCATTCAAATTATGTTTGAAATAAATGATTACCATGTGTCAGCAATACATTCAATGGTTTTAAGAACAATACATTATACTTCCAGGAGGTGTCTAGAGAAGCAAAAAAAAATCATTCAAAAGTAATATTATAGTGTTTCATTAGGTCAGTTACAGCTTTACTCACTCTGTTCATCTGAACAGTCAGTGAACCGCCATATGTCAGGGGTTATACGTGAAGGATCAGGAATACAAAATTGAATAAGCTATACTCTGTGCCTTTCAAAAATCAAGAAGATAAGAAGAGGCGGACCTTGCTTAGCTTGCTCAGGGGTGATCAAAATACACTTTTTCAACTTTCAGTTCTTAGAACTATTTCTCTTGGTATTTCCACAATCCTACAGTACTTAAGTGCTTGATCAGTATTTAATTTTTCAACAGCCCCTAATATGTATTCCACCACCTGCGGGATGTCTCTCTTTTGGAATGTTTCTATCTCCATCATGCTACAAATAGTTTTCACTACACATTCTCTTCTGACAGAACAAGAATAGATGTTCACATTTCCCTAGCTGAAAACTAAATGAACTGAGCTTGTAATCAAGATAACCACTCTTCCAATCCACCCTTTCCACATAAATTCCACGATGTGTAGGTTAAAACTGACTCTACACTAGGGGTGTGCAAATTGTGGCCCAAGGGCTAAATGCCAAGTGCCCCCTCACCAACAGTTTTTGTAAATACAGTTTTATTGGATAACAGCTAGCCTCCTGTTTACATACTGTCTGTGGCTGCTTTCCGAGTAGTTGTCTCAGAGATCTTTTAGCCCCCAAAGCCTAATAAATGTACTTTATAGCCCCTTACAGAAAAAAATTGCTGATCCCTGCTCTCCACTAAGTACATGAAACAAGAGAAGTTTGGGAAAGTTTTCAAAACCACTTATATTACAAATAAATGTATTTATTCTACAAACATACACCAAACACCTTTGGGCACTGTTCTAGGTGTTGGAGGCCCAGTAATGAACCAGGCAGATGAGCGTCCCCCACCCTGAGTCATTACAGAGGTCACAGTTTAGTGAGAGGAGACAAAGATAATCACTCTTAATTTCAGATGGATAAAACAGGATATTTAGAGAGACTGGCCAGAGATGCTAAAGGAGGAGTGATTCTTTAGAAAATGCAAAGTCATGAAGATAACATCTGGGAAGATGCCACTGAAATAATATTTAAATGACAACAAGAAGACAGCCATGCAAAATTCTAAGAAAAGAGTGTTCCAGCCAGACAGCAAATGCTTGAAGGGAGAAAAGGTGAGGTATGCTCAAAAACAAAAAGGCGGCGAATGTACCTGAAGCAGAGTGGACGAGAGGAAGAGGCAAGAAGCCAGGTCACAAGGCTTCGCAAGAGCCAGACCATGTGTGATAAGTAGCAGAGAGCATTATAATTCTAATGATTTCCCATCTTCAGGTCCTTAGTTATTAAAAAAAACAAAACATTACACCTACAAGATAGAAAACTAGTCACTTTGCTACAACTTCTTCCCTTTGATCTACTAAAAACTACCTGAAGTTTCAAAAGCCTAGCAGCTCAAGAAAGAACACTGTTAAATGACACCTCATACTAAAGAGGCAATTCTCCAAAAATAAATAAATAAATAAGTAAATAAATAAATAAATAAATAAATAAAGTGGGTTCAGGGGAACAAAACTTAGGGCTCTTCTCATTATAAAGCCATGGAGTAACCACTTAAAATGGGATTTTTTTTTTAAGAAAGGGAATTTACCATTATCAAGCCTATCAAGACTATTTTCCTAAGTATACCAAACTATTCATTTGACGAAGTGAGGTCTGTCTCCGCTCCACCTCTGTGCACCAGCTGCGTGCGTGTTCCATCATAACACTTTCAAAGCAGTTGGCTGGTTTGGATGAAATGCAATATATTCACATACCAGAATCTTTGGGACTCAGCTAAAGCAGTGATAAAAGGGAAATTTATATAACTAAATGCTCACATCAGAAAGCTGGAAAAATCTCAAATCAACACCCTAATATCACAATTAAAAGAACTAGAGAAGCAAGAGCAAAAAAATTCAAAAACTAGCAGAAAACAAGAAATAACTAAGATCACAGCAAAACTGAAGGAGAAAGAGACATGAAAAACCCTTCAAAAAACATCAATGAACCCAGGAGCTGGTTTTTTGAAAAAAATAAAAATATAGATAGACCACTAGCTAGACTAATAAAGAAGAGAGAAGAATCAAATACACACAAAAAGTGATAGAGGGGATATCACCACTGATCCCACAGAAATACAAACTACCATTAGAGAATACTATAAACACCTCTATGCAAATAAACTAGAAAACCTAGAAGAAATGGATAAATTCCTGGACATACACCCTCCCAAGACTAAACCAGGAAGAAGTGAAATCCCTGAATAGACCAGTAACAAGTTCTGAAATTGAGATAGTAATTAATAGCCTACCAACCAAAAAAAGCCCAGGACCAGATGGATTCACAGCTGAATTCTACCAGAGGTACAAAGAGGAGCTGGTGTCATTCCTCTGAAACTATTCCAAACAACTGAAAAGGAGGGACTCCTCCCTAACTCATTCTATAAGGCCCACATCATCCTGATACCAAAACCTGGCAGAGACACAAAAAAAGAAAACTTCAGGCCAATATCCCTGATGAGCGTTGATACAAAATTCCTCAATAAAATACTGGCAGACCGAATCCAGCAGCACATCAAAAAGCTTATCCATCATGATCAAGTTGACTTCATCCCTGGGATGCAAGGTTGGTTCAACATACACAAATCAATAAATGTAACTCATCACATAAACAGAACCAATTTAAAAAACCACATGATTATCTCAATAGATGCAGAAAAGGCCTCTGATAAAATTCAACATCCATTCATGCTAAAAACTCTCAATAAAGCTAAAAACTCACAATAAACTAGGTATTGATGGAACATATCTCAAAATAATAACAGCTATTTATGACAAACCCATACCAATATCATACCGAATGGGCAAAAGCTGGAAGCATCCCTTTGAAAACCGGCACAAGACAAGGATGCCCTCTCTCATCATTTAACACAGTATTGGAAGTTCTGGCCACAGCAATCAGGCAAGAGAAAGAAATAAAGGGTATTCAAATGGGAAGATAGGAAGTCAAATTGTCTCTGTTTGCAGATGACATGATTGTATATTTAGAAAACTCCACCATCTCAGCCCAAAAACTCCTCAAGCTGATAAGCAACTTCAGCAAAGCCTCAGGATACAAAATCAATGTGCAAAAATCACAAGCATTCCTATTCACCAACAGACAAACAGAGAGCCAAATCATGAATAAACTGCCATTCAAAACTGCTACAAATAGAATAAAATACTTAGGAATACAGCTTACAAAGGACGTGAAGGACTTCTTCAAGGAGAACTATAAACCACTGCTCAAGGAAATAAGAGGACACAAACAAATGGGAAAACATTCCAGGCTCATGGATAGGAAGAATCAGTATCATGAAAAAGTAATTTACAGATTCAATGCTATCTCCATCAAACTACCATTGACATTCTTCACAGAATTAGAAGAAAACTAATTTAAATTTCATATGGAACCAAAAAAGAGCCCGTATAGCCAAGACAATCCTAAGCAAGAAGAACAAAGCTGGAGGCATCACACTACCTGACCTCGAACTGTATTTCAAGGCTACAGTAACCAAAACAGCACGGTACTGGTACCAAAGCAGACATATAGACCAATGGAACAGAACAGACCTCAGAAATAATGCCACACATCTACAACCATCTGATCTTCAACAAATCTGACAAAAACAAGCAATGGGGAAAGGATTCTCTATTTAATAAATTGTGCTGGGAAAAATGGCTAGCCATATGCAGAAAACTGAAACTAGATCCCTTTCTTACATCTTATACAAAAATTAAGATGGAGAAAAGACTTAACTGTAAAACTCAAAACCATAAAAACCCTAGAAGAAAACCTAGGCAATACCATTCAGGACATAGGCATGAGCAGACTTCATGACTAAAACACCCAAAGCAATTGCAACAAAAGCCAAAATTGATAAATGGGATCTAATTAAACTAAAGAGTTTCTGCATAGCAAAAGAAAGTAGCCTCAGAATGAACAGGCAACCTACAGAATGGGAGAAAATGTTTGCAATCTACCCATTTGACAAAGGTCTAATATCCAGAATCTACAAGGAACTTAAACAAATTTACAAGAAAAACACAAACGACCCCATCAAAAAGTCGGCAAAGGATATGAACAGACACTTCTCAAAAGAAGACATTGATGCAGCCAACAAACATAGGAAAAAAATCTCATCATCACTGATCATTAGAGAAATGCAAATCAAACCCACAATGAGATACCACCTCATGCCAGTTAGAATGGCGATTATTAAAAAATCAGGAAACAAATAGATGCTGGCAAGGCTGAGGAGAAATAGGAACGCTTTTACACTATTGGTGGGAATATAAATTAGTTCAACCATTGTGGAATACAGCATGGCGATTCCTCAAGTATCTAGAACCAGAAATACCATTTGACCCAGCAATCTCATTAATGGGTATATACCCAAAGGAATATAAATCATTCTACTATAAAGACACATGCACACATATGTTTACTGCAGCACCATTTACAGTACCAAAGACATGGAACCAACCCTATTGCCCATCAATAATAGACTGGATAAAGAAAATGTGGTACATACACACCATGGAATACCATGCAGCCGTAAAAATGAATGAGCTCATGTCCTTTGCAGGGACATGGATGAAGCCGGAAGCCATCATCCTCAACAAACTAACACAGGAACAGAAAACCAAACACCACATGTTCTCACTCATAAGTGGGAGCTGAACAATGAGAACACATGACACAGGGAGGGGAACAACATACACCAGGGCCTGTTGTGGGGTGAGGGGCAAGGGGAGGGAGAGCATTTGGACAAATACTAGTGCATGCAGGACTCAACACCTAGATGATGGGTTGATAGGTGCAGCAAACCACCATGGCACATGTATACCTATGTAACAAGCCTGCACATTCTGCATATGCATCCCAGAACTTAAAAAAAAAAAAAAAAAGAATATTTTGAAAAAAGAAAAAAATGCAATATATTCCTCTAAAGCCTGTAGAGATATACTACGTGGCTTATTTTATCATTCCAAACTAAACAGGGGACTGTTTCAGGGTACAGAATTTCAACATGTTGGTGAACAGCCACCATATCCATCTCCTTTGTTAATGTCCTTACCCCTCTGAGTTTTTAGGGGATTTACAAGTCTGAAAAGACAACTTTGCATTTTTAGATTCAAAAATAAAGGAAGTCAAAGGTCTTCTGCAGGAAGGCGAAGACAGAGGTTCTCTGATAAAACCATGACGCTCAGTGACCAGTATACATTTAGGAAGAAGCAGTAGTTACGATATTCTCTGGAGGTGTGACATTAAACTGGCCTTCACTAAGACTTGACAGTGCTTGGGTCTGCAGAACAAGCTCTCCTCACGGTAAATGCTGTGTGGTGATAGGTATGGGTGTTTATAACCAGACTTGAACAGGCTATAGAAAAACAATGTGAGAAATATGCTGAAGTGCCAATCTTTAAGCAGCAGCACTGCTGGAGAAATCCAGCACACAACTTCCCAAGAGAATTAACTTGCTATCTGTTTTCTCTCTGTAAAGTGGGGATAAAATAGTACTACCCCTCAGGCTGGAGCATACTTTACTAAGTTCTCAATAAATAGTATATTTCTCAAATGCGCCCACCATATCACATGCTGAGTCCTCATAAAATTACCTCCCAAAGACTCCACCTCCAATACCATCACACTGGGATTAGGATTTTGACACAGGCATTTTGAAAGGACACATTTAGTCCACTGCAGAGGTCCATTTACATGCTTTGGTAGACTTGCTCGGTGTTGACCAACAATACAGTAGCTAAAGTTTGTTAAGCGTGTACTATATGCCAGGCACTTCTAATGGATTACCTCATCAAGTTCTAACTACAAGCCAGTGATGTGATTTGTATTACTGGCATGTTATACAGTGAGGATCTGAGGCCCAAAATTAAGTATACTGCCAAGGTTGCACAGATAATAAATTGTACAACTGAGATCTGAACCCTGACTGTCTGACTCTAGAGTCAACCTCTTAATCACTAGACAAAACACTTCCCTTAAAAAATAATAATGTGTTTTTAAATGTGGTTTTATTGATTGCCAAATAGCTAGACTTTCATTCCCAAGCATCAACAAATCTGATGCTGAGTTTGCCATGGTCCCCACTACTCCTTACCCTTTCTTAACCTCAAGGCTAGAGGTCATTCACCATTTTTCATCATTATTGCTTGCACTTCTCCTACTTAGAAAAATTAGAAGTAAAATATTTCTTGTGCTTGCATTTGTATCAAAGGTGGGGAAATAAAAGATGGTATGCCACATGTTAATTTGATATAATCATTCTACATTGTATACATATATCAAAACATCACACTGTACCCCATAAATATATACAATTAGGATTTGTCAATTAAAAATAATGATTTAAGTGGGAAAATAATATGCTGTGCCATATGTTTGAAGAAAAAGGAAGTGGAAATGAATATATTCTTGTGTGTTTAATAGACAAAGTGATATGTACTTTCCTTCCCATGCTCAGTACATCACCTGCCTGCTTGAAATATCTGAATTTGATCTGTCTTAGTGTCTACATAATTTTTTTTTTTTTTTTTTGAGACGGAGTCTCGCTCTGTCTCCCAGGCTGGAGTGCAGTGGCGCGATCTCGGCTCACTGCAAGCTCCGCCTCCCGGGTTCACGCCATTCTCCTGCCTCAGCCTCCCGAGTAGCTGGGACTACAGGCGCCCACAACCGCGCCCGGCTAATTTTTTGTGTTTTTAGTAGAGGCGGGGTTTCACCGTGGTCTCGATCTCCTGACCTTGTGATCCGCCCGCCTTGGCCTCCCAAAGTGCTGGGATTACAGGCGTGAGCCACCGCGCCCGGCCAGTGTCTACATAATTTTAAGCAGCAAAAGACACTGACAGCAAGTGCACAGTTGTTCAACAGAGAACACTTTAAATTCTGGCAACAAGGATAATGGAAGGAATCCCACATGCCATATAATAATGCTTACAAACTTTTTATTTTTAATTTTTGTGGGTACACAGGTGTACATATTTGTTGAGGTGCATTAGATATTTTGATACAGGCATGCACTGTGAAATAATCACATCATGAAGAATGGAGTACCCCTCCCCTCAACCATTTATCCTTTGTGTTACAACCAATCCAATTACATTCTTTCAGTTATTTTAAAATGTACAATTAAGTTATTATTGACTACAGTCACCCTGTTATGCTGTCAAATAGTAGGTCTCATTCATTCTGAGTTTTTCTGTACCCATTAACTTTCTCCACTCCCACCAAGCCCCCCGACTACCCTTCCCAGCCTCTGGTAATCATCCTTCTACTACTTTCTAAGTCCATGAGTTCAACTGTTTTGATTTTTAGATCCCACAAATAAGTGAGAACTTGCAATGAATAATGCTTTTTACATTCACATAACTTAGTAGTCTCTGGTGAATTTAATTAATATCTGTTATATTTTTTAAGTATTTAATTTGTTTGGATAGAAAGAAACCCAGCCCAGGAAGCAGCTCCATGTTACCCCCACGGCACACCACTGCCTCCTGGGTAAGTGAACCCTAGCTTGTGAGAAAAGCCTCTAAGCATCACCCCCTCGGCTGCAGTGTTTGCTTCCAGTTACAGGAGTCTCTGTGTTTCCCCAATCAGACTTCCAAGTAACAAAGGTTACTGGGAGTCTAGTTCCACTGCAGCCACCTGAGGGGACCCATTTGTAAGGAAGTGGTAAGAAGCACACCCAGGTACCTGCTGTTTCACAAAGAGAAATGATGGATCTGTTGTGTGGTTTGTCTCAATTACATCATAGCTGAAATTCCATTTGCAAGGGTAAGAGAGTTAACAGTGGGGCTTAAATTTAAATTCAGCTAAGGTTTATGCTGGTAGGTTGACAGTGCTAAATTTATTTACCCTTATCACTGTTCCATTATCTCAAACATTCTACTATTAAGATGGGTGGTGGTGGGAGAAGCTTATTTGACATTCATTTCAACCCAGTGAACAGTTATTTATAGACAGGAAAATAGCCATGGCCACCTATCAGGATGGAAACCAGCAGCCAGAGCCATGCCTTCACTGAAGTGCCCCTGAGGGCTTGCTAAAAGCAGAAACTAACCCACAAGGTGGGATTAAGCCTCCTTCCATTTAATTTCAACCAATAAGTTTAATCAACCAGGTTTTACACTACTTTATTTACTCTTACCATGTTTTTAGAACTTAGGACTCCACTGTTGGCCATCTCTTAGGAGGTAAAGAAAGAAGAAATCTTTCTTCTGGATTTACTGCAAAAATGAGAGTAGAACAAATACACAAAGGGACAAGACAGATAGTAAGTCAATGTGGGTCTTCATTTTAATCTTGTTTGCATGTTTATTCTTGGTTCTATCTACACCTTATCTTAAGAGCAATGTGAAGTGAATATATAAATCAAGGGTATTATATAGGCTTTTAAAAGGTATCAGTATGTCATAAAGACAAATTAGTAAATACCTGACATGCAATGCTACCTCATTTAGGGTGATGCTTAGGGTTAAATGCTTGCACAATGAAGTTACAGTTTAGGACTAAAGAGGTAACAACTCACAAAAATCAAAAGCCAAATGACAAACAGGCCTCAAGGAAGATCTCCTCTAACCATAATGAAAAACACACTACAAAATGCATCATTCGCTCAATGAAAAGTGGGAGTGTCTTTGGTAAAAACATACTAAATCAATCTTCCACTGCTGACATGTAGGGCTGGACAAAATGGCACACATGGAAGAAACACCCTGTGAGGAGTCTTCAAAATTAGCCCATTAAATGCTTTTTAGTTTTAATACTTGCTTGCTAATCGGAACTACAATATTGATAACCAAATCCTCATTAAAAGGAATTCTGTCGCCCAGGCTGGAGTGCAGTGGCACGATCTCGGCTCACTGCAAGCTCCGCCTCCCGGGTTCACGCCATTCTCCTGCCTCTGCCTCCCAAGTAGCTGGGACTACAGGCGCCGGCCACCGCGCCTGGCTAATTTTTTGTATTTTTAGTAGAGACGGGGTTTCACCGTGGTCTCGATCTCCTGACCTTGTGATCCGCCCGCCTCGGCCTCCCAAAGTGCTGGGATTACAGGCGTGAGCCACCGCGCCCGGCCTTTCTCTAACATTTTCTAAATATAATATAACTTTTAAAAGTCAATCAAAAATTGAAGTCTTCAATCAAAAACTGAAGAACTCAGGGAAAAGATGGAAACAGTATTCATTCTACCAACGGACTGCCACTAGAATCCAGGTGAAATAAATTATTTAAAACCATAGCTAAGTCCAAAACAAAGTAACCTTTTGATCTACAACACTTGGGGGAAAGGCAGAGGGAAAAGGTAGGCAAGGAAAATACATGATTTATTCAGATTATAAATGGACATGTGGACTGAGTGTGCTGGCCTCCAGGTGGTTCTGAGTAGAGAATAAGAAAAAGCCATCAAGTACAGAACACACAAATATGACTCTCTGGCCCTAAGGGAAAAGAATCTGAGTGATGAAACCCAAATATATGAGTGAAATCTAAAAATAGTCCTCTGTTTCTACAGAGGTATTTTCCTTTTAACATTCATTCGAAATGTGTGGGAAGACAAAGCAGTTGGAGTTAAGTGAGTTTCCAGATTTTGATAAAAGTCAAGTGATACTCTGAACCATTTTCAACCAATAGTAAAAATACAATTTCCCCTTCCTTTAGTTTTTTTCTTGGAAGTTGGGGAGCGGAGGGAGACACAATACTGGGCAAGAGTATAATTTCTAAATTTTCTGAGAAGCTGACATTATCTGTAGGTTACACATCTTTAACATCTAACTATGTCATAGGAAACCATTAGATCTTTGGAACTTTGTCAGTGAAAACCAGCATAATTATTTTTTTTCCATAAAGAAAGATGAATAGAGAATGACAGAATGTTGACACTGTGATTACATTTTCCCATCATGCCACAAATTTAAAAGATTTCATTATTACAGCCTAGGAGGTTTTTTCTTCCCTTAAGATTTAGAAGAAAAAAAAAGTGGTAAGAAAAAACAACTTGTGAGTTGAAACATGTTGTAATTCCAGCACTTCTTCAAAAAAGTTCAAAGGGTTTCTACTAGTAACCAAGTTCTATGCTCCAAGTTGTCTTCAGTTGCAGGTAAACCTTTTCTAGAAGATTCCTGCCTCAACTGTTTCAGTATGTGGCAGAGATACAAACTGGTAGCAACAATTGGGGTAAGAAGTCCCCAGGTCTCACTGGGACAGCATGCCTGTGGAACAGGGAGTACCATCCATTCATTAGTCCTGGGTGCCCCTATGGGTGCTCTATTGAACTCAAACACATTTGGACTACGCATCCTCTGTGTGCCCAGCACTGATGTAAACACAACCTATCCCTACCCGTCAAAAGAATCAAGTTTCGTGAAAGAGCTTACAATGTGAACAGCTTCTCCTAATCATGTTCTGGAGCACCACATCTGGTCTGGAAAACTGGAAAAAGTGGAACAAGCATGAGGTTACAGATAATCGAGATAACGAGGCGTGGGGAGAATCAGGCCTATATGTGAATCCTCCCATTTTTCTGCATATTTTATGCAGCACAAGATGAACACTATAGGAATATTAGGTGCTGGAACAAATTAAACTTGCAAATCATACTCCTAGTACCTGGCCATCCCAAACAAGTCCTTCAGGACCTTCACACAAATACAGGTCTCACAATCTCATGGCCAGCTGTCTCAGTGAAACTATGTAAGATAACAAGAAGGTGACCCACACAGTCAGTCTTTAATGGGGAACCGGAGACTTTTCCCTTCCTCTTCCCTGAAAGCACGCTTGCAGGAGTAAGGGGCAAAGAAAAGGAAATGAAAAGGTATACCACACCATCCTTGTTCACACCATCCTTGTTCACATGTAAGCCCATTTCTGTATAGCAAGTCACTTTATGAAAGCACCAATAGTATTTGTAAGGGAGTCTGTGTAAAGAACCAGAAGCTTAAATTGGAATGTAAAATAAGTACTTTAAAGGTATACCATATAATCATTTTATTCTGGGAAACTCAATATTTTAATTCAAAACAGTCATTAGTTTTACTGGAAATTCTAGAGATGTATGCTAGGCATTTTAATTAAAGTACAAAACAAGGTGGGGGGAAATCTGACAAACACAGTCAGAGACACGGAAAGGTAGAAACTGTACCTTCTACAACTCCAGGGGCACTATTCATGCTGCACTTTATGTGACTGGAATTGGGCAATGCCAGCCTATGTAGCCATCCACAGCACTTTAAATAGTACAGGGATGCTACTTAGTGTCCCGGTCCATTCCCAGATTCTAATGAAAGGGCCCTCCTATTGTATTTGAAGAGCAAATGCTTCCCAATCTAGTGATGATCCTTCCCTCTTCCATCTTTCTGAACTTCTACTTAAGCAAAAATGAAAAGGCAGCTTAACCCATGCTAGTGAATAAGCATGTTAAATTGCCTCTAGTTTCAGACAACTGAGAATCCTACTGATATCTGTTGTTATTTTTCCCTGCCTAGCACACAGAGATTGACTTTACAAGGAACGACCCACCTCCATTCCTCGCACTCTTGGTATCATGTCAGGCCCATCCCACCCCAAATCCTGCTAGAAATGTGATGTTGAGCAGACCTAAGATGGGAGAAATGGACTTTCTTCCTGGAACCCTAAATGCCCAAAGTCTCCTGTGCTTTCCAGTTTTCCTTACAGATACAAAGACTGCCCCATATTCTTCTGCTATGTACGTGTGTGTGTGTGTTTGTCTGAAATTTAGTTTCTCTTGCTTGCAACCAAAATAATTCTGATATATCAACTAAAAGGAAAAGAACAAAGAAATATCCCCTTTGGTGCTACTTGGTGCCTATTCGATGCTCTTACAGAGGTACAAATCAAGTCAGGAAAGAGAGCAATACACTAAGGAAGCAGGTATCTGTTCAATACCCCTCCATCGAGCTGAAAGTCCCAGGGGACATTCTACCAAATGCATTCCAGTGAAAAGTATCCTGAGTTCTAGTCTGAAACTACTTGAAAATAATAAGAGGTCTCAGGTTAACTATTCAAATATAAAACAAGAAAATTATCATCAGGCAACTGAAACACATTTTGAGCATATGTTGCATTAAACTCCTTAGAGTTGTTCTTAGTTGCCCCAATGCTGTGGGGCTTCAGTTTCTTGCCACATCAGTAAGAAGGTTCAATTAGCATAAATATCAATTCATCGATATACATGGGTAACATATTACTATTTTTAATAGCAGGATCTTATATTTTATAGTGCTATGCAAAGTGATTCCATGTACTATTTCTCCTTTAATCTACACAAGCACCCTCTCAGTAGTCAGGGACAACAGGCATCTTAATACTTTACAAAAACGGAAACTAGATCAAACCTTGCCCAGAATCAGTACTAGCAGGGCTAAAGCTGGCCCAAGGAAAGCCTCAAATCAAGATCTCTGTCTGCCAGATCTCTGTGAGCACTCTACTGCACCACCCTGACAACAGATTTATTTCTTACAGTTACAGAGGTTGTAGAGGTTGGGAAGTATGAGCTGAAGGTGCCAGTATACTCGATGTCTGGTATGGGGCTGCTTTCTGGTTCATGGAAATGGTGCCTTCTCATTGTCCCCTTACACAGTGGAAGGGGCAAGGAAGTATACTAATCCCATTCATGAGGGCCCAATTACCTCCTAAAGACACCACTTTCTAATAGCATCACCTTGTTGATTAAGATTTAACATACAAATTTGGGAAAATAAATTCAGACCATGGCATTCTGCCCCTGCCCCTTCAAAATTCATGTTTTTCTCACGTGCAAAACACATTAATTCCATCTCAATAGCCCCAAACGTCTTAATTCAGTCCAATACCAACTCAAAAGTCTAAAGTCCATAGTCTCATCTAAATGCCATCTAAATCAGATACGGGGAAGACTCAAATGTATGATTCATCTGAGGCAAATGCCCTTCCAGCTGTGAGCCTGTGAAATCAAACAAGTTATGTGCTTCCAAAGTATTACAGTGGGAAAGGCCAAATGGACATTAGAACTGCCTCTACCTAGGAAAACAGTAAATCCAAAGCAATACTGCATTCCTAGAGGGTTTACAGAGATGTGCCACCATCAAGGATTTGAAAGTTGCAGGAATGACGATTCCCACCATATCTTTCAATTCAGCTCTCCCATTTGGCCTGTGCAGAAGACAAACAGATCTTGGAGAAGGACAGTGGACTATCATAAGCTTAACAAACCAGTGATTCCAAATGCAGCTGCTGTACCAGATGGGGTCTCTGCTTAAGCAAATCAACATATCACCTGGTACCTGGTATGCCACTATTTATCTAGCAAATGCCCTTTTCTCCATACCTGTCCATAAGGCCAGCCAAAATCAGTTTGCTGTTACCTGACAAGGCCAACAATATAACTTTTACCACCCTGCCTCAGGGGTACATCAACTTTCCAGCCTCACATCATAATTTAGTGTGCAGGGATCTTGGTCACCTTTCCCTTCCACAAGACATCACACTGGACCATTACATTGACAACATTATGCTGACTGAATCTAGTGAGTGAGAAGCAGCAACTACTCCAGACTTACTGGTAAGACATTTATGTGTTAGAGTGCAGGAAACAAATCTGACTAAAATGCAGGGGCCTTCCACCTCAGTGAAATGCCTGTGGGGCATGTTGAGATACCCCTTCCAAGATGAAGGACAAGTTGTTACATTTGGCCCCTCCTACCATCAAGAAGTGCAATGACTAGTGGACCCATTTGGATTTTGGAAGCAACATATTCCTCATTTGGGTGTGTTACTCTAGCTCACTTACTGAGTGACCCAAAGGGCTGCTAGTTTTGAAGAATGAGGCCCAGAATGGGATAAGGCTCTGCAATAGATCCAGGCTTCCATGCAAGTTGCTCTTCCACTGGGGCCATATGATCCAGCAGATTCCAACACTGCCTGAAGTGTCTATCAGTGGCAGATAGAGATGCCATTTAGATTCTTCAACAGGATCCTACAAATGAATTGCAGCACCGGCCTTTAGGATTTTACAGTAAGTTGTTGCCATCACCTACAGATGACTACTCTCCTTCTGAGAGACAGCTCTTGGGCTGGGCCTTGGTAGAAACTGAGCACTTAATCATGGGCTACCAAGTTACCATATGACACAAACTGCCCATCACGAATTGGGTATTTGATGATCAACCAGGACACAAAGTTGGGCATGCACAGCAGCACTCCGTCATCAAATGGAAGTGGTATATACACGATCAGGCCAAAGCAGATCCTGAAGGCACAAGTAAGTTACATGTCATCATGGCCCAAATGCCCACAGTCCCCACTCCTGCTACATCGTCTTCTCTAGTCCCAGCCTGCACCTATGGCCTCACGGGCAATTCCCTACAATCAGCTGACACAGGAAGAGAAGACTCGGGCCTAGTTTGCAGATGATTCTGCACTATATGCAGGCACCACCAGAAAGTGAACAGCGGCAATATTACAGCCATTCCCTGTGACATCCTCAAAGGACAGTGGTGGAGGGAAATCCTCCCAGTGGGCAGAACTTCAGCAGTGCACCTGGTTGTGCACTTTGCTTGAAAGAAGTGGCCAGACATGCAATTATATACCCATTCATGGGCTGTAGCCAATGGTTTGGCTGGATGTCCACAGACATGATTGGAAAATCGGTCACAAAGAAATCTGGGGAAGAGGTATGTTGACAGACCATTCTGAATGGGCTAAAAACATGAAATATTAGTTTCCCATGTGAATGCTTACCAAAGAGTGACCTCAGCAGAGGAGGATTTTGTGGACAGAATGACCCCTTTTGTGGATGCCAGTCAGTCTCTTTTCCCAGCCACCTGTCATCACCCAGTGGTTCATGAACAAAGTGGCCATGGTGGCAGGGATGGAGGTTAGGCATGGGCTCAGCAACACAGACTTCAACTCACCAAGGCTGACCTGGCTAGAGCCACTGCTGAGTGCCCAATCTGCCAGCAGCAGAGACCAACACTGAGCCCCCAATATGGCACCATTCCCCAGGGTCATCAGCCAGCTACCTGGTGGCAGATTGATTACACTGGACCTCTTCCATCAAGGAAGGCACAGTGTTTTATCCTTACTGGAATGGATATTTACTCTGGACATGAGCAAATCTCCAGAGTAAATACAAAGTAATTTACAGAGTAAATACAAAGCAATTTACAGAGTAAATTACTTGCTTTTCCTGCATGTAATGCTTCTGCCAAAACTACCAACCATGGACTTCCAGAATGCCTTATTCACCATCATGGTAAGTAAGAAGCATTGCTTCTGACCAAACAACTCACTTCACAGACCACAAAATGAGGAAATGGGCCCAAACTCATGGAATTCACTAGTCTTATCATGTTCCCTGCCATCATAAAGCACCATCCTGAAGTAGCTGATTTGATTGTACAATGGAACAACCTTCTGAAGACTCAGTTACATGCTACGTAGCTGACAACACCTTGCAGGGCTTGAAGCAAGGTTCTCCAGAAGACTGTATATGCTCTGTCAGCATCCGCTATATGGTACGGTTTCTCCAAGAGCCAAGATTCACGAGTACAGGAATCAGGGGTAGAAATGGGAGTGGGTGGCACCACTCACCATTATGCCTAGTGGGTCACTGGTAAATTTTGGCTTCCTATTCCCACAACTTATGCTCTGCTGGCCTTCATTCTGAAGGGAAGAATGCTTCCAGCAGGAGACACAACAATGATTCCATTGAACTGCAAGTTAAGAACACCAGGCCACTTTGGGCTCTTCATGCCTCTGAGTCAGCAGGCCAAGAAAGGAGTGACCCATCCAGATTACCAAGGAGAAGTTGGACTACTACTGCACAGTGGAGGTAAGGAAAAGTATGTCTGGAATACAAGAGATAATTTAGAACTTTTCTTAGTATTACCATGCCCAGCAACTAAGGTCAATGAAAAATGACAACAACCCAATCCAGGCAGAACTGCCAATGATCCAGACCCTTCAGAAATGAAGGTTTAAGCTATTTGACCAGATAAAGAATCATAACCAGCTGAAGGCAAAGGGAATACAGAATGGGTAGTAGAAGCTAGTTATGAATACCAGCTGTGACCGTGTGACCAGTTACAGGAAGGAAGACTGTAATTACCATATTTCCTCCCTGTTTTGTTATGAATACGTTTGTGTGTATATAGACCTATATTAAGTAAATATCTTTGTTTTCCTTCCTCTCTTATTCCCTTATCATATAAGATATTAACGACTATGTCAGTATTTCAGTAATGATAATTTTCTATTATACTATTTAACTTACAGTCTCGGGAGAGGAGTAAACATCACTCAAGGACTTTACCTCCTCTTCTAGAGAAGGGATTAGTACACTTTCAGTTGTACACAGTATCGTTGTACCTTGTTAGGTGGAATTATGACCTTGCCATTGTCTTTATTTGGCGATTAAGTATGGTTTAAGGGGATGCGCATGGATGTTAAGTTGACAAGGGGTAGACTTGTGTAATTTGACTGGGTTAAAGGACACCCAGATAGTTGGTAAAACATTATTTGTGGATGTGTCTGAGAGTGTTTCTAGAAGAGATTAGCATTTAATCTGTAGATTCAGGAAGGATCCTGTCTCACCAATGTGCTTGGGCATCATTCAATCGGTTTAGGGCCCAGGTAGAACAAAAAGGCAGAGGAAGGGTGAATTCACTCTCCTAGAGCTGAAACATCCATCTTCTCCTTCCATTGCACATTGGAGCTCCCCTAGTTCTTAGGTCTTTGGCTCTGGTACTCACACCAGCAGTAAGTCATCCCCGTCCCCCTCCGCCAGCACCACCATTAGCTATTGGCTCTCCTGGTCCTCAGGCCTTTGGCCTCAGGCTAAATTACACCATCACCTTCCCTGGTTCTCCAGCTTGCAGATGGCAGATGGTGGGACTCCTTGGCCTTCCCACAATAAATTCCCCTGATAGATTTCCTATTGGTCCTGTTTCCTTGAGAAAACCAAGACTAATAAAGTAAGTATTGTTGGGGCAATAGTTGTGGCTATTGAGGAATCCATGTCATAAGCCAGTTCCTTCTTCAAAACTAGGCAAAACTTATTTCTAATACAGAATATTTAACTTCTACCTCCCTTAAATGTTGGCAAAAATAAGACCAAACAACAATCCACTCAGCAAACATTGAGCATGTTTCCTCTAGAGTTAATCAATGTGCCACTTATAGGTTAAGTGTAGGTAACAAAGTAAAATATATCACCCTTGCCTTTTAGGAGCTTAAAGTTATCCATTACACCTGAGAATGGAGCTGCCAATTCTCTGACTTCTGTGTATCTCTTCCTTTATCATTCTATTTCCTGCCAGAAGCTTCTGGCAAAACAAAATCTCAGGATGAGAGACCTTGAAATTTGGTCAAATGCTTAAAATCAAGAACTGAAGCCAAAACAACACTTTTCACTGTAGTTCACTGTAGACAGGCAATGGATGCCATCCTGGGGAAAAAAAAAAAAAAAAAAAATCTGTATTTTTCAAAACAAATAGCTCCATAGCAGGAACCACTCTTGAATTCAAACACAATCTATAGCTGGCACCCAAACAAGGTAAACGTGAGCTTTTGAAGCAAGATGTTGGACCACAGCTAAGAATGAATAAAGGCATGTCCAGGAATGGCACCAAAGTCCTCAAGGCAAAGGAGCTGACACCAAAGGGATATTAGACAAGGAGGATTCTACAGTAAGAAGACAAGGAGTAAGGAAGGGCTGAAGGACTCAGAACACAGGATGGTCAAGCTCATGTTCAAATCAAGTATTGCATGTTTATATGATGTTTATGAACATATGAAAGACATTGTCACTAAGTCTTGACTATATCTAAGATCCAATTCTAGAAAGCAGAAATTCCAGTTTTCTAGACTTTACTCTTGGAGGAAAGAGTACCATATAATAGTCTACATACAAATTTACCGTGGACTAAGAAAAAAGCACCACCAATTATAAGCAGGTATTAAACAAACGAATAAATAATATAAAGGAAAGAATGTATAAGCCACCTCTCGAAGTGCTATGCCAAGAATAAAAAGTGTTCTTGTTATACCCAGAAGAAACCAGGGAACAAGAATCAGGATACTGACTACAGCATGCTGATGTCCCCCCAAAGACTTATGCACAAAATTATCATAAAGTAAGTTTTTCTAGCCCTCCTGAAAAGACTATTTTTAAAAAAGAAAAAAACCCACACAACTTAACCTACAAAGTTTCTGAGGATAGGCTGGTGATGGGGTGGTGGTGGGAAGGTAGCAAGTTCCTCTTCAGTATTACAAACTGGTTGTCGAACAGGCTTAAGTTTGGGGAAGACCTTAGATGAAATTTCAATGTAGACACCATCACCACCAAATGCCAACATTAGAAGGAACACAGGTAAACATTCCCAAGCCATTGAGAATTATTCAAGTTAATGGAAATGAAAGAAAGAATGCTCACACAGACTAGAAAGGGTCTTTCCAATAACTGCCACTCCTCTGTCCTTTCACCTGAAACTTCCTAGAGCACTAACAGGTTATGTGTCCATCATATGGCTTGTAATACAGTCCCAGCCCTTGCATATCAGTCATATAAGAACATTAATAGCTTGGCAGTCACGTGTGGAGGGCTGGGGGAAGGGAATATTTGTGCTCCATTCTTCTGTTTATAAATTTATAACTTGTGAATTCAAATTTCAAGGTAAAGATAGCTAACAAATGCCGAGACTTAAAAACATCTCCACAGAATTAGAAACCAACGGACAGACATTAAAGCCAAAATAAACTCTAGCTCTACCAAAGGACAAAGCCTACATAAGATGAAACTCATACATGTGTGTGCCATTAGCAAATAACAGTGATAATCTAATCTCAGTGTAATTTTAATTTATCTTGATTTCTCTCTTGGACATGGAAGTATCAGTTCTAATGTTAAGGAATGGTAGATAATAACTATTTACATACTGGTTTCAGATTATTTAACTTGTATTTGAATATGAGCAAGTCTCATTACTGAATATTCACAGTCCTTTAGAAACAAATGAAATCACAGTAAGGAAACACTACTCAGAGAAAATTCGAGCAAAATGGCACATCTATTTATCTCTCTCTAGGCTAGGAAGAGGCAGCAGCAATTTTCCAGTACCTGAACTCATCTAAGCAAAGTTTCTGTTTTGCTGTGATTAATGTCTTGCTTGGACCCTCTGGGGCAGAAAAAAGTTTATAGTCAGAATTGTCCAGGCTGAAGTACAGTGGCCCAATCATAGCTCACTGCAGCCTCCAACTCCTGGGCTCAAGTGATGCTCCTTCCTCAGCCTCCTGAATACCTGGGAATACATGCACATGCCAGTATACCTGATTCTTTTTTTTTTTAAATTTTGAGACGGAACCTTGCTGTGTCACCCAGGCTGGAGTGCAGTGGCATGCAACCTCCGCCTCCTGGGTTCAAGTGATTTTCCTGCCTCAGTCTCCCGAGTAGCTGGGACTACAAGTGCCCACCACCACACACGGATAATTTTTTTTTTTTTTTTTTTTTTTTTTAGTAGAGACAGGGTTTCACCATATTGGCCAGGCTGGTCTCAAACTCCTGACTTTGTGATCCACCCACCTCGGCCTCCCAAAGTGCTGGGATTACAGGCATGAGCCACTGTGCCTGGCTCATTTTTGTATTTTTTGTAGAGACAGGGTCTCACTATGTTGCCCAGGTTGTTCTCGAACTTCTGGCCTCAAGCAATCCTCCTTCCTCGGCCTCCCAAAGTGCTGGGATTACAGGCATAAGCCACCATACCTAGCCTTTAACTTTAATTATAATTTAAATAGCTATATACGGCTAATCAATACCATAACAACAGCATAGGACATGTTAAATTTTTAAAAATCAAATGTCGAACTTTTACCAACTCTGGTTACAAACCACACTGATATAATCATAAGTCCATCAAGAGTGAAAATCTCAAAAGACACAAAAGGAAGACCTTCAGTAGTAAAACTGTAATGCAGATAATCTATTCACAGTACTCAGGTTGAAGGTGGGTACCTGAAGTGTTATGGTGATGGTGCTTGATAAACTCTAAATCCTTACTGCCCTTAAGGAATCAGTCACAGACACACAGAGGGAGCAGTCCTAAGGCTTGGCAGGACAAGCAGGCTGCCTCTCCAAGCCCACTGTGGTCAGTAACAAAAAAGGCCCAGATTCAGATTAGGAAGAACCAGCTTACTGTACCTCACCCCCGCCTCCATGAAAACCAGCCCATTTCAGACAGTTGTGTTTTTTTTTGTCTCCCAAGACCAGGTCAAACACAATGCAAGACAAACAAACGTGGATCAAATATCTGTTTTAAAAAACTAAAAACTGCTGGAAACTCCTATGTTGGGGTGTTTGGGGAGGTATTCTCTCTCAACTTTCAAGCATTGCTGGGCCACAAACAAGTAAAAAAAAAAAAACTATATATACATACATATAGTATATACTTAAAATTCAGTTCTTTATAGTTTCAATTGAAGTCACTAAGCCAAATACCTTAATTACGACAGAAATCACACAGAGGATTAGTCAACAGGAAACACATCAAGTGTTACTCTAATTTTAAAGAATTCCAATACTTCATGGTAATATGAAATTGACTTTTTTTTTTTTTTTTTTTTTTTGAGACAGTGTCTCGCTCTGTCCCTCAGGCTGGAGTGTAGTGGCGCAATATCAGCTCACTGCAACCTCTGCTTACCAGGTTCAAGCTATTCTCTGGCCTCAGCGTCCCAAATAGCTGGGATTACAGGCACATGCCACCACGCCCAACTAGTTTTTGGACTTTTAGTAGAAAAGGACTTTCACCATGTTGGCCAGGCTGGTTTCGAACTCCTGACTTCCAGTGATTCACCTGCTTCGGCCTCCCAAAGTGCTGGTATTACAGGCATGAACCACTGCGTCCGGCCTGAAATTGACTCTTGAAATTGATTAGAATCCTTTTTTTGCCTACTCTATGAATACAGACAATGTGCATGAGTATAATAAACAGGCAGCTGTCCAAAAATATCACACACACACACAAAGTCATTTTAATAAAAACATGATATTGACTTGACAGAAATACAGAAATAACACAGGACATTGAAAAACTGTGCCTGAGACAGGCAGCACTAATGGAGAGGAGGTCAGAATGTGGGGTCCTCTCCTCATGTGAGTAAGGCATTTTAGGGAGGGACCCTGGGAAGTCAGAAGAGGTATGGCCAGATGAGACTCAAAGAAGAGAAAATCAGCTCAAACAGGGCTGGGAGGTCACCTTCTAGACCCCACCTGTGTGTAGCAAACTCCCACAAGAAGAGTGACTGGGTCTGCAAGCATGCGTGAATGGAATGGAAGAAATCTACCCTTGCAAACAAGCCTGTCATTCATATGGTCCCTATCAGCAAGAATAAAAATGGGACGAACATGAGAAAGGCTGTCCTAAGAGGCCGACCTCTCATGCTATAGTGTCATTTCAGCAGACAAATAATGAAATTGCTTACTGTCAATATATGACCCAAAGCAATCAATTGCAGCCAGAAGGCACTTGGAGTTATCAATTTATGTAACACAAATGACATTCCTTGGTGGTTCCTTCCTTACCTACCTCAACTCCCACCCTAGCCTACTCCCCACGGCTGTGACACAGGGCAAACGAGCTGGGATTTTGCCTTTGGCTGGTGTACTGGGACATTTTCAGAGCCACCAGACTTGCCTGCTTACTACCGTGGTGGATTATGAAAGGCCTTGTTATCCTGAGCTCAAACAGGACAAATGCAAACACCTCGGCCTGGTGCAGGCCTTTAACAAGCCTGCAGCGGCTGCCGCCTGCAGAAAGCATGGTCAGTGGCGAGCTTGCCAACAGCCCCAAGCCAATTGACCAGCATCCAGCCACCACTTATTTTCCAAACACTGACTGAACAAGCCTTGATTCAGCTCTTATGTTACACTCTGGTGAAGAACAGTGCAGAAGCACCAAGAGAATCATTTGAAAGGAACTATTCTGGACATACACCAAGCACATGTTCCCATGGAATTGTTAATAACTCAGGGGTCCTTTATATTTGTTTGAACCTTCCATGTCTAGCTGCGGAAAAGACATATTTCTTTTTTCTCTCCAGGGAAAATAATGGCAGGAAAGTAAAACTCCTGGTAATGTCATATCCAGTCAAACAGGAAGGTTTGTAGGCTCAGGGCTGAAAGGTTTCCACAGCTACACTGAGCCAATATGAAAATAATTCATTTCACTTTCATCTGTTTCATTTCCTCCAAAATTATCATTCAGGTCCCTGACTCCCTCACCTATGAAGACAAGAGGAAACATTTTGTAAACACAACAGAATATAGTGTTTAAAAAACACACGAGATATGGAGAAACCTGAACTTTCACTCATTGTTGGTGGAAATATAAAATAGTGCAGTCACTTTAGAAAACCGTTTGGCATTTCCTCAAAATGTTAAACACCAAGTCTCCTCCGTATGACCCAGCAACTCCATATTTAGGTATTTACTCAAAAGAAGTGAAAACACGTTTGCATAAATATTTAAACACAAGTGTTGACGGCAGCATTATTCATGATAGCTGAAGAGTGAAAACAATCCAAATGTCCATGAATTTTTTTTTAAAATGTGGTATATCTATAAAATGGAATACTATTTTGCAATAAAAAAGAATGAAGTACCAATACATGCCATGACATGGATGAAGATTTGAAAACATTAAACTACATGAGAGAAGTCAGTCAAAAAAGACCACATATTATACGACTTCATTTATATTAAATGTCCAGAATTGGTTGATCCATACAGACAGAAAGCAGATTAGTGGTTGTCTGGATAAGGGCTGAGGTTGATCTGTTAAACTACATGGGAAGAAACAAAGTTGAAACTATTGTCTAAAGTGAGATATCTGGCTTTTCCACAGTTAACAGAAAAGTATCTACAAATAGGATGACCTTCCTGAGGAGAGCAAGGAAGAAAGCAGCATGTCAGGAGTCTGCAGTAGCAGCCAGGCCTGCTTTGCACCTGCCAACTTGGAAGAATCTAAATGCCAAACATTTAACATCCCTCATAGTGATCCACATGAACTTAAACCAATGTATACAAGAAAGACAAAGAGGCTTCTCAGGCCAGGCACAGAACTGAGGTCTACACAGCACCCTTTGCAAACTGTCACCAGACACCTGCTCCAGTTATCTTGAATCACCTACAGCCCCAATCTTCCAAAGTAAACTGAAGCAAAGATCCTCGGAATCACAGTGAACTTCAAAGGGAAATTTAGCTTTGTGCTAATGCCTCAGATGAAAAAAGGCAGGCCAAATCAAACCAGGTATGTTAAGCATGATATCTGCCTGATATCTTGGTAGCAAGTTGATTTAATAATGGAAATAGGTGACCACTGCTGAGAAATGAGCTCTGAGGTTGCCCTTTGATAGACGGTGAAATCCAGGAAAGATGGCAGATTCTGCTTGCCCAATGCTTAATATCAGGACAAGGCAAAGTATGTCACAAACACAACAGGGAAGGGGTACAGCTCTGGGAGAAAAATAAACTGTCTTCTGACTGCAGCATCAGCTCTTCGGTGTTTTAAAATAAATTTGTAAAAGTAAGCTTCACCTTCCCTCCACCCACCGTAAATAGTGAGAGAAGGCCACACATAGGCAAGACAAGCATTTACATATATGTATACCCTGCAACCCTTTATTTAAGGGCTGAAACAGATCTGAGTCCCCTGGTATTACAACATAAACAATTTTTCTTTCCATATAAGTACATGCTGCACTCACAGCTGGCGGTGGTGTCAGTTTACATCCTCCTTTAGTTTTAGGAATAGCAGTGGGTAGAGGGATAGTGGCCTGCAAGTCAGACAATCAGAGTCCTCAACCTGGCTTCAACGTTAACTAACAGGATAACCCCAAAATACTCTAGGCATTACATTTAATTATGTGTGAAACAAGGTGGGATTATAAGTGGTTTTCTCTTTCCTTTTTTTTTTTTTTTTTTTTGGTAGGCTGTGAAATCATTTATACAAATGAAATCTCATGGAAATCCCAATATATATAAGAGCTTGAAGCAGACAGGCTGCTTAAAGCTGGGAGGGATATGGGGGAAGGGAGGGGTCTCCCTTGAGGCATCTTCTGGAATCCTGGGACTCCACCACACATAATATGAAAACCACTGACAAGTTCCCCTGAATACAAAAACTCAATTCCACTCTTAGTAAAATACTTCTTTAGAACTTTAACTGAAACCACAGAAGACAAAATGGAAAGACTAACGGTTTCTAATCCCTACTCCTGGGGAGGGGGTGGTGTGTGGAATCAGGGGCGGGGGCAGAAGTATTACATGGGGTCCTTCATTTATAAGCATGTGAATGTCTGGCACATATACATATGCCAATTTTTCCAATGAATTTATATGCTGCGATTGATAAAAGTAAAATTCATTTAAAGTGTTAAATAAATTCAAGGTCAAGTGAGAATCTGATCCTTTTTTATTAAAAAGGAACATTCTAAAAGATTGGGAGCCACCGCTACAGAGAAATAAACAATATTCCATTTGAAATAAATGTTGTAAATTGATCTCTTAAAAACAGTAACAATGGCCTTTAAAAAAATTTTTTTAAGATTCTACTACCTACACTGACAAACTAGTTAGAACCCCTTGTTTACTAGCTGTGGCTATTAGAATGTTGCTTCAGCAGGATTATGAGGCATGTCCAAGCTGGGTAGGAAAGAATGTCACATTTGATAAGCATTGTCTAGCATGGCAGTGGAGGGAATAGGAAGTGGGGGAAGGGCATGTCTCCTGTATTTGGTGCTCCAAGCTACGTCAATCATTTTTATCAGACAATCATCTAAGATATGACAATTAGCAGAGACCTGAGTTCTAACTTGACTCGGACATTACACTAAAACACTGGAGAGTTTTCAACAGCATAAGCCATAATATGTGCTTCGAAACTTTGACTTAATTACTTATATTTGTTCACCTTGTGACAACTGATAGTATAAGAACTTCCCATTTAATACTATTTTTTAAAAAAAAACAAGTCTGACTTCAAAAAAGTTTATACCTCCCAACCAGCTGACTATACTAAATGAATTATGGCATTATTACGATCACATACTTTGTCATATATTTTTAAGCCTAAATAGTAGAAACATGAGAACCTCAGTAAACACAAGCCAATAACAGCTACCGGTCGTGGTAAAAATGAATGATGCTTTATCTTAGAGACTATGGATCAAAGTTTTATCCACTTAGGATCAGCCCCATTAAAAAATGAAACCTACATAAAGAAAGTTCCAAAATGTCAATCTAGCAATCACATATTTCACTTAAAATAAGAATTAACAAGGAATGGCTAAATCAGAAAATAACAGGAGTGTTTTGTATTTCTTAAAATTTATCTTTGAGAAGTTCATAAAATAATATGGAACGCCTCACCATTAATGAGAAAAATATGTTTGAATATTTTTAGTCCACAACTTTACTATCCATAGCAGGGGAGAGGCTGTTTAAAATCATTATTCTGTGTTAAAGATTTTTCACAAGATGTTTTTCAGTGCAAAGTCAAGAAAATATAGAAAATTAAGATAAAACATCTCATAATCCATTTTACACTGGCGGTGTTATTTATTCATAGAATATGAGTGAAGTGTCTGATTATTTTACTCAGAAAGGCGACTGGCACTCTTGGAAATTCTGTTCCTTCGGTCAATTGTATAGAGTTCAACCATCTGGCATTTGAAGGATACAAGAAACGAACAAATCAACTGGG
This sequence comes from Macaca mulatta, assembly GCF_049350105.2. Lineage (NCBI taxonomy): Eukaryota > Metazoa > Chordata > Mammalia > Primates > Cercopithecidae > Macaca > Macaca mulatta. The sequence goes on along the minus strand of NC_133412.1, from coordinate 132,332,666 downwards.
GAGAAACATTCATTTTTGCAAGCTAGGAAGACAATGAGTTGATGTTTTGGGAGAAGGCAAATGTGACTTCCTCCTCTGCAGCAGCATCCTTACTCCAGAGAATCCTCTTTTAACAACCATTGCACCACTCGGTCAAACATGTTCCCCAAACAAATGCACAGGGACCTACCTACCAACACCTGCCCTTCCAGAGAGTTCCACAGGATGTATGTGCGTGCATGTGTTTTATTTCTTAAAGACAGATGGAGCACTTTAAAATAGAGTCCCAGAAAATAAAATCTGAACAGAACCATAATACTCAATATATCTTCTCTAAAGTATGCTGGGAAACACTGCATTATATTCTATTACTGGAATTATTATAACCATCTAAAATTTTAAACATGAAGCTCTCTATGCTTGGAAGAAGATTTATTTCTCTGTTTAAATTACCTAAAGCAAACCTAAAGTGCTTTACCAAACCTAAAGCACTTAAAAGAAAACCCATTTCTCCTACAATATTGGTTTATGATATATTGACAAAAAGGCAATTGGACCATAAGTACAGCATTTTGTAAAATTTAGGTGCTGTACAGGAAATGCTGTAAATATTTTAGCCAAGTATTTGAACCTGTTTTACAACACCATGTATAAACAAAATGTACTGGGCATAACATTTCTTTTATCACATAAATCATGATAATATAAACTTCTCCCTCTCTCCTCATAATATTTGGATTATTTCATTGTTCTACCTCCTTATTTTCCAAACAAGTTTAGTCCAATGGAAAAACTATGTATCATTTCCCTGGTTTTTATGCCTTCAGAAAAGCCTTCTTTGTAGCATTCACACGATCAGCAGAAAACCACTAAGATTAAGAAAACACTAAGGCAAACTCCAAGAAATGCAAATTGGCAATAAAAAGACAGAACCTAGCCTGAGGTTTCCCTCCAGATAATAAGGAGAGGGTATGTTAAGAGAATTAATTATGCAAAACTGAAGCCAGAGACCCTTAATCACAGAGAAATATTTTAGATCATTTAAAATGTACCTGGAGATATAAGCTTCCTTCCAAAGGGTTTAATGATTGCTTATTTATGAAAGTGTTAGCTTATGTGCATTGCTACTTATTCCCATTTCTGGTCATTTCAAAAATATTGAGATTTAAATAGATAAATTCGCAAACAGGCCATTTAAGAAAGGAAAAATATAAATGACTTAGGGAGGAAAGTTATATTTAATGAACTGTTAAAATACAAAAATACAATGTGATAGCTTTTGCTAGCTGTCCAATCACAGATAACTGTAATATAATAATACTCATTGTAGGCAATGGTGAAGTGAAAACTGCTTTAATGCTCTTTTACTGTCAAGAGCGTCAAAACTTTGTTGTTGTTTTGGTTTTGGTTGTTTTTTTGTTTTAGAGACAGGGTCTCATTCAGACCCTTGGGCTGGAGCACACTGGCTGTATCATAGCTCACTGCAGCCTCAAAATCCTGGGCGCAAGCAATCCCCCCACCTCAGCCCACACACCCCACATAGCTGGGACTACAGGCATGTACCACCATGTCCATCTACTTTTTTTCCTATTTTTAAAAAATTTTTTGTAGAGATGGGGGTCTCCCTATGTTGCCCAGGCTAGTCTAAAACCATGGGCTGAAGTGATCCTCCTGCCTTGGCCTCCCAAAGTGTTGTAATTACAGACATGAGTCACTGTGCCTGGCCCCTGCAAAATCTTCCTTGAGGATAATTTGGTCGTATAGATGTTCCTTGACTTACAACAGGGTTACATCTTGATAAAGCCATTGTACGTTGATAATACTGTAAGTTGAAAATACATTTAATACACCAACCTGCTGAATACTATAGCTTAGCCTAGCCTACCTTAAACATGCTCAAAACACTTACATTACCCTACAATTGGGCAAAATTACCTAACACAAAGCCTACTGTATAATACTAAAGTGTGGAATATCTCATGGAATTTATTAGATACTATACTGAAAGTGAAAAATAGAATATTTGTATGGGTATTCAAAGCACAGTTTCTACTGAATGCATATTGCTTTCCCACTGTGGTAACATCAAAAAACTTCAAGTGGAACCACTGTAAGTCGGGGACCATCTGTCCTTTTAAAAAAACAAAAATTACATATCTTTTGTCTCATTTATTTCTATGAATTTATCCTAAGAAAATAATCTAAAACACGGAAAATATATTCATAATTTTAATGGAAAAGCGAAAATGGTTATCTTGTACTGTGAACTGAAGAGTCATAAGTTCCTAAATTTGGAAAGGAGAGCTTTATTTCTCATAAAAGATAACAGCCTGCAGGCTGGCCATCCTGCAAGCACTTGGAGGGAGGAGCAAAGGGAACAGAAATGTATGCCGAGAGCGATGGTCAAATATAAGTATTTAACAGATTACATATAGGAGGAGTCCTCAATATTTATGAAAGGAGAAACATGCACATGCATAACTATTCTTCATGCCTGTATTGGCACTTTTTTTATGCTTTATTAAGAAATATCTGAGGCTGGGTAATGTATAAAGAAGAGAGGTTTCATTTGCTCACGGTTCTGCAGGCTGTACATGCATGGCACCAACAGTGCTGGACTTCTGGTGAGGCCCAGGAAGCTTACAATCATGGCAGAAGGTGAAGGGGGAAGCCGGGACATCACATGGCCAGAGAGGGAGCAAGAGAAAGATGGGGAAGGTCCTGAACTCTTTTAAACAACCAGATCTTGCCTGAACTGAGCGAGAACCCACTCGTCACCAAGGGGATGGTGCTGAGCCATTCATGAGGGATCTGCCCCCATGACCCAAACACCTCCCACCAGGCCCCACATCCAACATTGGGGATTACATTTCAACATGAGATCTGGAGCAGACAAACACCCAAACGATATTGATGCCTATTCATGGGTCATATGTTCAAAAAACGGTGGCATTAGCATGATCTGAGGGTTAAGTTTTTGGCCCTCTGATGTCAAAAGGCAAAGCAGAGGACGTGAAAACCCTCACTGGACCTCCTGGGAGAGTTGGCCAAAACCTGCCTAGAGATGGCGGTCAGTTTTTAGGAAGGGGTGCACCATGAAACTGGTGAGCTGCCACATAGAAACTGCAAAGATGGGGAGTCCGGCCATGGCCTCAGATGATTGGCTGAAGGCGATAAAGTTATGACTCATTTGTTTCTTGTTTTCTAGAGTTGGCTTCTGCTTACTCCATAGGAAGGAATGCTGGTTAAAGGCTCATAAAGGGCATACTAAGATGCATCAAATCTCCCATTCATCATGGCCAGGAATTCAATTTTTAAGGTTTCTCTGGGAGTCCCCTTGACCAACAGGGTGTCTGTTCGGTCAGTTAGGAGGCTTAGGATTTTATTTTTATTTCTCAGTACCATGTATAAAATGAAAATAAATGCAGCCATCTAAGAATTTTATTAAGAGTTTTAATTACGTGAAAAATGCTTATGACAACATTTAATTGGGGGAAGAATGCAAAAGAACGCAGGTAATGTATAATGAAAAGCATTTTTAAAACTTCATTAAGATTTTTATCTATTTCTATGTAGTTTTCTATGTTTTGATTTTTTCCCCACAGTGAACCTAAATTAATATTATAACCAAAAAATAAGTTTCTGACTTAATAGTTTCAGAATGGCCTTGAAAATTCCCCATGCTGGGCAGGGCAACATTTCTCAGAGAAGGGAGTACTGTCAGGAAAAAACCCAAGATTCAGAAGTGGGCAAGAGATTACTGGGTATCCTCTCAATGGAGTGCGATTTGTGGTCTAAGAGGCCCTCCAGAGATGATTTTTGATTTTTTTGTAATTAGGTCAGTGGTTCTCAAAGTATGATCTGAGGAGTTCTGGAGAGCCAGAGAACTTTTCAGTGTGTTTGTGAGTTCAAAACTAATTTCATTATAACACTAGGATGTTGTCACTTTCACTCTTATTCTCTCAACAAGCATAGAGTAGAATTTTCTAGGAGCTTTAATAGCCATGATGAAGTCATCATTCACATAACATGAAATAGGTTTCATTATTGACATGTTTTAAATGAAATGAATAGTTTTAAAGCTTCTTAATTCTAATTTCTAACACGATAAATACACTACACAGCAAAATCTCTTTGGGATCTTCAATTTTTAATAGAGTCAAAGGGTCCTGAAATCAAAAAGTTTGACAACCTGTTGGACCAGTCTATCTCACAGCTCTGTAGAGGCAGAAACTCACTTGCAAAAAACATACAGTAATGTAATGCCTCTTGTCCATAGCAAAGCAAATGAATTTTGTCTGGGAGTGTTACAATTGCCTTACATGCCTATAGAAAAGATAAGCAAACATTACATTTTACCGCCCTTGAAAATATTAACCAGTGTTGTATAGACTAGCAAATTTATTTCAGCATTTCTGATCGTGGATAGACGACAGATACACAGACAGACATATAGATACCTGTTCTTCAAATTCTCCTGTGAACGACCCTTAACATCTTAATGGTTCCCTCATTAATTAATAAATTAAAATTGTTGGCATGTGTTTATAACTTTGAGAATCTTATTTTTTAAACTTTGAGAATTATTCTTTAGCACCAACTACCTACCAATAGATCAGTTCCTGCATACAGGCCACAACACTAATTAAAAATAAACTAATAATTAATCAAAATATGTTTTAAAACAAATGTAAGCTATGATAAATAAGTTTTACTAATTCAACAAAACAAACTCAGTCAAGACTCTACTTTACTTCCTAAATCTACTACAGTATTTTTTGCTAAATGTAGCTGAAGATAATACAAACTGATTTGTCAAAACTTCGGAAAAGTAGACTTGATTTCCAATATTTCTTACTAGTTTTCTCCTCAAAGTAGTTTGATCCTAATGAGTTTCTATTGTTAACACCCTGCATTCTAGAAGCTCTAATCTTTTCTCCAATTAATTTTAAATATTGGAATAAGAGTGGGATAAATGTATCTTATTTTATACATGAAATATCTGGCTGGGCTCGGAGGCTTATGCCAGTAATCCCAGCACTTTGGGAGGCCGAGGCAGGCAGATCACAAGGTCAGGAGATCAAGACCATCCTGGCTAACGCAGTGAAATCCTGTCTCTACTAAAAATACAAAACATTAGCCGGGCGTGGTGGCACGTGCCTGTAGTCCCAGCTACTCAGGAGGCTGAGGCAGGAGAATGGCACGAACCCAGGAGGCGGAGCTTGCAGTGAGCCAAGATCGCACCACTGCACTCCAAGCTGAATGACAGAGGAAGACTCCGTCTCAAAAAAAAAAAAAAAAATTACCCAAGCCCCAGAATGATCAAGTGAACTACACTTACATGTATCAAGAGAGGTTAAGCAAAAATCTCTTCAGGTTCTCCATTTGCACATAGTTTAGAACACTTTGAAGGCCAGGTGCAGTAGCTCATGCCGGTAATCCCAGCACTTTGGGAGGCCACAGTGGGAGAACTGCTTGAGCCCAGGAGTTCGAGACCAGTCTGGGCAACATAGTGAGATCCTGCCTTTATGAAAAATTTTCAAAATTTAGGCAGGCATAGTAGTCCCAGCTTCTCAGGAGGCTGAGGTGGGAGGATCACCTGAGCTTAGGGAGGTCTACCCTGAACCCTGTCTCAAAAAAACAAAAACAAATAAACAAACAAACAAAAATACCTGATCCTTTACAGAAAAAGTTGGCCATCCTCTCTTTTAACCTACTGTATTATTGTTTATCTCATCCCAAGGCTGTCTTTTCCTACAAAATGAAGTTTAAGTTAGATAACCTCTTCTATTTTCCTTTAGTGACAACCATATAAAATTATTCTCTTAACACAATATAAAGTGTTGCATTTTTAAAAATAGAATATTCCAATGGTAAAGAATTTAAATATAGCATATTATGTCTTTAAGGACAAAAGACATGTCTTTGGAGAGCCTACAGATATGAAATAACTAGCAAAGGCTCACTGTAAAAAAGTAATTATTTCATGACCTCAATTTTTAAATCTGGTCATTTTCCAAAACTCAAAACTCAAATGTCTTTCTCCTTTAAGAATTTTTTTTTTCTTTTAAAGAAGCTAAAACCTGACTCAACAAACACACTCAGGTCAAAGATCTCAGCAAATCCAAACATCACTTAATATACTTACAATATGTTATCTATTTTCTGTAAGAACTTTGAACAAATTAATACAGTGTAAATATATACAAACTTAAACTGCTCTCAATAATAGGAATCTGGAAAACCTGACATTTGCTTTACTGCTAAATGTATATGCTTCTTGAAATATCTCTATATACATGGACCTAGTAAATTTTGCCAATACACACTATGTTTATCACATAGTTTATCACATAGTTTTTTGTGATTAAAAAACTATGTTTTTTATCACATAGTTTTTCTACCTCTAGTAACCAGATAGTATAAGACATCAATTACTTTCACTTTAACCAATTTACAGGAACTAGAGGAAACAGAAAATCATGCTGTAACAAGAGTTCCAGACTGTGGAAAATTCTACAGGACAAAATAACACGGAGGATTCTCATACTAGTTATATTAGTTTCTCTATCTATATGTGTAGGAAGCATTCAATAATAAAACGTGGCCAGGCATGGTGGCTCACGCTTGTAGTCCCAGCACTTTGGGAGGCCGAGGCGGGTGGATCACAAGATCAGGAAATAGAGACCATCCTGGCTAACATGGTGAAACCCCGTCTCTAGTAAAAATACAAAAAAATTAGCCGGGTGTGGTGGCGGGCGCCTGTAGTCCCAGTTACTCAGGAGGCTGAGACTGGAGAATGGCGTGAACCCGGGAGGCGGAGCTTGCAGTGAGCAGAGATCGTGCCACTGCACTCCAGCCTGGGCAACAGAGCAAGACTCCATCTCAAAAAATAAATAAATAAATAAGTAAATAAATAAATAAATAAAACATTTTAAAAATCTTCATTTTCACTCCACATAAAACAAAAAAAGTAGCAACAGGAAGCAATAAATCTGATGAGGGGATCATTTCAGGAAGACAGAGGGAGTTGTGAAGTATATTTGTGAGTTGCCATTCATTTTTATTTTTATTTATTTTTTTATTTTTTTTTTTAAGAGAGAGGTTTCACCATATTGGCCAGGCTGGTCTCGAACTCCTGACCTCAAGTGATCCGCCTGCCTTGGCCTCCCAAAGTGCTGGAATTACAGGTGTGAGCCACCGCACCAGCCCCATTCTGATGATTTTTTAGATTTTGTGTTTTCATTTTAATAATCATCAAGAGTATAATGGCATAAATGTATGTTACCTGATACGACAGGCAGAACTTTAAATGATACCCCATTACCCTTGCCCTCATATAATCTCCTTCCCCACTTTAAATGTGGATGGAACCAGTCACTATGACAAGATACCACTCTCATGATTATGTTTCATTATATGGTCAAAAGTAGATTACCCTGGGTGGGCTTGCCCTAATCAGGTGAGCCCTTTAATATCAGTCTTTTCTCCAGCTGATTACACGGAAAAAAATCAGAGATGTTCTCCACCTGGCCTGGAAGAAAGCAAACATCCACACTGTGAACTGCCAATGTGGGCCATGTGGAAGGGAATATGGGTGGCCTCTAGAAGCTAAAAGCAGTCCCTGGCCCACAGCTAGTGGTCCTCAGTCCTATGGTCACAGGAAGTAAATTCTGACAACAATTCATGAGCTTGGAATAAGCCCCTGAGCCCCAGCTGAAGACTACAGTGTGTTGGCTGACACCTGGATTTTTGCCTGCTAAGTCCCTGGGCAGAGAATCTAGCCATAGCATATGCAGACTACTAAGCCACTAAGTTTGTGGTAATTTATTATGCAGTAATAAAACTAATAGACCTTCATAAGCATTTTATAACCAAATAACACCACAGTATCTCAAGGCCTACCTTTGCACATGGGTTTATGATCCCTTCAACACCAAATGAGTACCCAAACATTTGGCAATTTAATTTTTAATACAGTATTTCACAGAGGATCATGAATCCAAATTTGAGAAACCTTGAGCTTCATAATCCCTGTTAAATAAAATATTTCTTATCCAACAGTTAGTTTTATAGGCAAGAGTTCATACTTGAATGCTTTTTACAATATGAAGACTTCTACAGCAGAAACATGTTGCAAAATAATCAAATGAACACATTTAAAGCACATTGTGACCAAGCCAAAGGCATCACCAAAATCTTAGCTTGTCATCACAGCAGATATAAAGTATAACAAAGCTTTTTATCCTCTAATACCCTAGCTCATGATTAGGATGTATGAGAAAAACATGGACCAGATTCCACTATAACAAAAATTTCTTTATAACAAAGATTCCCATATCTCAAGTGGTCCATAAATATTACGGAATTGCCACAACTATCCTTTGTGCATTTCATACTCTGTTTATTTACAGGAAAAAATGAGATGTACATGAAGATAACAAATGGGAAAGTAATATTATCCCTAAGGCCTAAAAAACTAAGATTCTACTTAGTCTGATTCTTTTAAATGTTTTTCAATAATAGCTTTATTTTGAGATATAGTTTGTGTACCATGAAATTCATCCATATACACTGTACACTTTGGTGGGTTTTAGGAGATTCAAGTTTAGGAGCATTCAAGTATGAACTCTTGCCTATAAAACTAACTGTGTTGGATAAGAAATATTGTATTTAACAGGGATTATGTAGCTCAAGGTTTCTCAAATTTGGATTCATGATCCTCTGTGAAACACTATTAAAAATTAAATTGCCAAATGTTTGGGTACTCATTTGGTGTTGATGGGATCATAAACACATTTCCCTAGTAGCAGAAAACCTTGGGCATTCAAGACTCAAAATCAACATTTAGGAAAGAAAAGAACAGGAGGTAGAAGATTTGACCCTAGGCATAACAAATATCTTAAAAACTGATTTGGGATTGTAGAACTTCCATAACTGGTGCTATAAACATTCCTTTGAAAAAAAAAAAAATGAACATGCTCCAAATAAGCAAAACAAGAAAGCACCTGCCAGGGAAAGCAAAGAGCATTTCATTGGGGAAACTCGTCACCTATTGCACAGGTAATGTTTACTTCAGAAGCTGAAGACAGAGGATGATCTGAGCTTTAGTCAAGTAAAACAAGACTTCTGTACTACAAAGGAAAAAGTTGGGGATTTTTCTAAGAACATACAGCATTCTGAAATGTATATGCTCAACACTGAAAACATTTTTTAAGTAGCCAGTTAACAAATGAATGATGTTTTAAGGTGTTGCTTTTATGGTTTATGGGATAGTCCATAAATTGCCAAGTATATTTTCCCCTAAAAATCAGCCATTTTCCTTGCTTCTGCTATGCTTGCTAGAAGCCTGGATCTGAAATTCTTTTTTAAAGCCATTTTATTTGATCTCCCACCCGCTTGGGTCATTATAACTCTGGGCCAAAGATAAGGTCCTCCATGAGATGTAGTGCTGGCAACATGGAACAGACAAAGGAGGGAAACTTGAAACAGACCTGCCCACTTCTATGAAGCCAGAGGAGGGTCTCACAGGAAGCTCACAGAGGTAGCTGTGAAAGAACCTAGATCCCTTCTAGATTATTTTAGATCCTTCTCTAGAAGGAAGGCTAAGAAGAGCATTTACTACTACTCTCCCACTCAATTTTTATCTCAAGGATGCTGATGGTATTGACTATTTATGAATGGGTAGTTTATTTCCTCCTTTTACACAGTAGATTAAAATGTAAATTGATTCATCTACAGATTTAGAGGTTTTTCAGTTAAACCTGCCAAAATATAATAGAGCTTCAACATTATTAGAAGCATTAGGTTCAGTGTATCAGGTAGTGCACACTATATGACAGGTAAAAGACCTTTCCTTTTCACAAATTCAAAATTCTAAAAAATGCTTTTTAAATAGTCACACCTAAATGGACATGATTTTTTTTTTTTTTTTTGAGACAGAATCTGGCACTGTCGTCCAGGCTGGAGTGCAGTGATACCATCTTGGCTCACTGCAACCTCCGCCTCCTGGGTTCAAGTGATTCTTGCCTCAGCCTCCCGAGTAGCTGAGACTACAGATGTGTACCACCAAGCTCAGCTACATTCCCAAACATCTCTTTTTTAAAATTAACTGCGAACATTCTGATGTGTATCCAGGGCGGAGAACTACAAGACCAGACAGAGCAGAAGAGGCTTGGATATCCTCAGAAGTCCCACCTATCCAACTGCGAAGGAACGTTGTTTTACATTTTATATGAAAATATATGCTTCCTTAGGCATTATCTTTGCATTAGTTGCTCAAGAAGGGAACTTGGGTTGGTTTTTAAAACCTTATAACATTTTCGTTTTGCATCCTGAAAATCTTATCAAGGTTTTTTTCTGAAAGGCAAGGCAAGTTTCAGTGTTGCCAAAGCCCAGGTTTTAGTCAAGTTTAAAAAACATTCTTGTTTGGGGGAGGAAAAAGAATGGAACATCACCTCTTCAGAACCCTTCCCACACTGCTGACTTGAGATAAGCTGTCATTTTTAAAGCTTAAAGTTTTTTTTCTAAAGCATTTTGGTGTTTGACAATAATGACAGAGTTGGCCTTCCCTTTCCCCAAAGCCTCTTCCTCCTTACCCACAGATAGCATTACTGACCTACCAACACAGGCCATGGGCTTCAAAGCTGTTTACCTACTAGAATTGCTGGGCTTACCCTGACCCAGCATCAGTGTCTCACAAAGTCTCCTGTTGTGACCAAAGACACGTCCTTAAAATGTGGCTGGCCTCCCAGGCTGTGGTCATGGAAGAATGGAGAAGTGACCCTAAAGGGTCTAATCCACTGACCTTTACTTTGCTCTAACCAACTGCCCAAATAAATAAAAACAGCAGGGTGGCACAGTTTCCCAGATGAATTCCAATTTATCCCTAAATATCCAGGCTTGGTTCAATGATTAAAGTCTTCAGACCATCCAAAACTCTGTCAAATAGCTCTCAACCAGGGGTGATTTTGCCCCCAGGGGACATTTGGCAATGTCTGGAGACATTTTGGGCTGTCACAACTGGAGGAGAGGATGTTACTGGCATCTAGTGGGTAGAGGCCAGGGACGCTGTTAAACATCCTACAGTGCACAGCACAATCTGCCTCACAACAAATAATTATCCAGTTTCAAGTTTCAAGAGTGCTCATGTTGGGAAACTCTGGGTTAGAATACAAAAATGGGGCATCTGCCAGCCCACTGCTAGATAAACCTTTGAAGAGACATTTATCCCAATTTAATTTAGTTGAAAATAGGAATCACAAACTCAATGCCTTCAAGGGCCAAGGAGATAAATATCACATAAACTAAGTGGCTGTGCATTAGGCACTAGAGGGTGGTAAGGTCTGTGACAAATCAGAATATAAACGCTCACTAAAATATCACTCCTTTTTAAAAATAATGCTGTGCTGGCCTAGCAAAACATGGACAGCCGGCTACATTCACTCTGTGGACCCCCTGGTGGTCAGACTCCAGTTTAAAGTGAGGATCAGCCCGGCACGGTTGCACACGCCTGTAATCCCAGCAACTCAGAAGGCTGAAGCGGGAAGATTACTTGAGGCCAGGAGTTCAAGACCTCATGTCAAATTTTTAAAAAATTAAGTAGAAACTAAAAAAATAAAGTGATGATCAATTTAAACAGAACTGTATGATCACCAAAAGACCCTGTTGAGTTTCATCCCTTATATCCTACAGAACTCCTGAGCTGTGCAGTTGAGAAGAGACTGGGGATCAGATCATGCAGGATTAGCTCCAGCCAAGAACAGGATCTCAGGACACTGTGCCAAGGCAGGGGCGGCCAAGGTTGAAAACTGGAGGCGAAAAATCGGAGTTCTCCCTCACTGATCTCCATTTTAGGGAAACTCAATGGATATTACTTTGACAATTACACAATGCCACATAAGTGAGGTCATTATTTTAAGAGGATACTGTCTTTCCAAAAATTTAGAATTTTTATCCAGAAAATAGCTTATTCTATGTGAATACACTGTGAATGAGAAAAGAGAGGCCCAGAGAGTTTAAAGGAATTGCCACGATTACCCACACTGAACCTAAAAATCAAACAGTGTGTCTTTTCCCTCTGTGCAATTGCAAAGCACCAAGAGACAGGTGAAGAGATTTCATTCAAGGTGTCAAACATGTGTGATTAAACTCTGTACCAAACAGAAGTTACATGTAAATTAAATCTACATTTACTCAGCATTATCCTCTTTCCTCATTAGAAAAGTCATCCACGTTTGTCCCAGATCACTGTTTTAAAATCTCTTTATCCCCTAACAGAAGCATTAAAAGCAGGTTAAGTATCTCCACCCCTCCTTTCAGATCAGGCTGTAGAGAAGAAAGGCAAATCAGCAAATGGTGCCAGGCACGGTGGCTCACGCCTGTAATCCTAGCACTTTGGGAAGCCGAGGCAGGCGGATCACGAGGTCAGGAGTTCGAGACCAGCCTGATCAACATGGTGAAACCCCCATCTCTACCAAAAATAGAAAAATTAGCTGGGCATGGTGGCAGGTGCCTGTAATCCCAGCTACTCGGGAGGCTGAGGCAGGAAAATAATTTGAACCCAGGAGGCGGTTGCCGTGAGCCGAGATTGCGCCACTGTCTGGGCAACAGTGCAAGACTACGCCTTAAAAAAATAAGACAGGCAATCAGCAAATGGAAATGCAAGAAGAAGGAAGCCCCGATATGAATGTCCCCGAGTGTACGCATACTTTCTGTTGGAGGAATTCCTGGCCTGAAGAGACAGCATAAACAAAGGCCATCCAGCAGGAAACAAATGATAAGAGAGGTGAAACCCAGTAACTCTCTCTGTCCTCCCCTCTACCTACTTCCCTCAACTTGTTCGTCAGAAAAACAATCTGAGCTTGAGAGAATTACAATCTAAGCCTTCCTCTCCCAGCTGCCTCACAGCTCTCATTCTAAGTTAGAGGGTTAAGGGGGGAAGACATGCTTTTCTGTAAGGTCAGTGATGGGGCTCCCAAGATACGGCACTTGGCAGACTGGAAACAGCCATCTCACCCTGCCCACAGAGAAGCCACAAGCGCAGAACTGTCAAGCTGCAATGCAGGGAGTAGAGAAGGAAAAGGAAAGGTATGAAAGAAACGTAACTTCAGTCACAGCCTGAAAAGAAATTGGGTTAAATGTAAAACTATATACATTTTTAAAAAAATTTTAACCAGCCCTTAGCAGAAAATATCATAGGCAAGGCAGTTTCCTGCCACAGTTCCTAGAACTTCTATAGTTGGAAGTGTCACCTACTCACAGAATCTCAAGCCCTAAATGGGTCATAGAGTATTTCCAGTTCAATCTCTATTCTTGATTTTTAAAATACGAAAAATATAATAGCAGGCCTGTTCATTTAAACTTCTGAGAACATGGTGCAGTCAGTCTCAGCCCCTGGCTTCAATTCCAGCATTTATTTATCGCATGTCCTCCGACTCTTAGTTCACATTACTGACAGTGCTGAGCAAAGTACCTCTAACGCAGAAATGATTGCCACACAAACAGGATGGGGAAACCAAACAGAAATGGCATTGTTCTTTCTTTTCCACCATCAGCCTAAATCAAATAGCAGCCACTAATAATGGGTTAACTATAGCTGCATTTGAAAAAATAACTCCAAATGGGTTGCCTTGAACAGAAATGTATGACATTCTCCATATTCACAATTTCACCAACTTTCAAGAATAGAGAATGCAGCAATATTCTTCCAATAGTTTAAGTTGTCTGTTTCATTTCCTTTAATTTCTTACAATTAGTTTTTTTGTTTGTTTGTTTTTGTTTTTGTTTTTTAAGACAGAATCTCCCTCTGTCACCCAGTCTGGAGTGCAGTGGAGCGATCTCGGCTAACTGCAAGCTCTGCTTCCCAGGCTCACACCATTCTCCTGCCTCAGCCTCTCGAGTAGCTGGGACTACAGGCGCCCACCACCATGCCCGACTAATTTTTTGTAATTTTAGTAGAGATGGGGTTTCACCGTGTTAGCCAGAATGGTCTCGATCTCCTGACCTCGTGATCCACCCACCTTGGCCTCCCAAAGTGCTGGGATTACAGGCGTGAGCCACCATGCCCAGCCAATTTCTTACAATTAATTTTGTAATAAATTCTGGGGATTTAGAAGGGTCTCTGATCTAAACCTCTTGTTACAGAACTGCGGGTTCTAACTTGTGTCTAAACATTTCACTGTTTGGTTTTACCAAATCTCTATGAAACTAATAACAAATTTAAGCTTAGGCACATATGAACAATCTATCTCATCTGGTGAATAATGTTGACCACCATCCTCCACTCTTCTTCTTGGGCACAAAAATCCAAAACTTTATCGAAGAGTAAGCCCAGAAGTAGCACCAAACACACATTGATGGCATCTGTCATTCTGCCAAGAAAGGAAAAAGATCAAGGCTATTGGCTTTGGCAAATTTTTAGGAAGCTGCCCCTAGTCCTGACCTAATCTTCACAGGAGGACAACTGTCAGAAGCATACGGTTCCTTAGCAAGCTGCTGGCAGTCTTGCCTCTCACTTACAGCATTTCCCTACCAGTTCGCTTTAAAACATGGCACCTTTTTTTGCCCTTCACAGTGATAGCTGTGCACTGATATGTCCACAATGTACACTCTAGTCCCCAAAAGCATGATTCATTAAAAAAAAAAAAAAAAAAAAAACCGCCGGGCGCGGTGGCTCACGCCTGTAATCCCAGCACTTTGGGAGGCCGAGGCGGGCGGATCACAAGGTCAGGAGATAGAGACCACGGTGAAACCCCGTCTCTACTAAAAATACAAAAAATTAGCCGGGCGCGGTTGTGGGCGCCTGTAGTCCCAGCTACTCGGGAGGCTGAGGCAGGAGAATGGCGTGAACCTGGGAGGCGGAGCTTGCAGTGAGCCGAGATCGCGCCACTGCACTCCAGCCTGGGCGACAGAGCGAGACTCGGTCTCAAAAAAAAAAAAAAAAAAAAAAGAAACAAAAAATCTGACTAGAATTACAGGTACAGTTTGTGGCTCCAAAACAAGGCAAAGCTAACCCATGCCCTTGACCTGGTTTGTATGTCACTAACAAACTGAGCTTAGCCAACAAGCCAGAATATAAGACCCCAGCTCAGAAAATAAAAGATGGGCATCTGTATTACCCCAACAATGCCCAAAGCTAGGATCTGGGCTATCTACTCCCTAAATTCAGGAAGTCTATCAGATGGGCAACATTTTCCAATCACACTGCAGGTATTTTTTTAGACATAAAAATGACAAAGACCAGTTTAATAGGTGACCTTAATTGTGTGCCAGCATAAATACAGGTAGCCTTAAAACCCCAATCCTGGCGTAATTTATAGAACAGAATAAACCCAGGTTATTACTAAAGGTGAATGACATACTTTAAAAGTATAACAAGATGAAGCCAGGCGCAGTGGCTCACGCCTATAATCCCAGCACTTTAGGAGGCTGAGGCAGGTGGATCACGAGGTCTCTACTAAAAATACAAAAAATTAGCCAGGCATGGTGGCGGATGCCTGTAGTCCCAACTACTCGGAAGGCTGAGGCAGGTGAATGGCGTGAACCCTGGAGGCAGAGCTTGCAGTGAGCCGAGATCGTGCCACTGCACTCCAGCCTGGGCGACAGAGCAAGACTCTGCCTCAAAGAAAAAAAAAGTATAACAAGATGAATGATTAAGAAAAAAAAATCTTCTGAAATCAATGTCTGTTCAAAAAATTTTATGATTGTGTAGCCTAATGGCTAACAAGGCTTTTGTTTTCATGTTTCCCTTCCTGGCAATATGCTGTTAAGGCATAGCTTTCCTATTATTTCCTTGTGTTTTAGTCAATTGTCTTCATTAAATATTGTCTAAGTGGCACAATATCTAGTTTTAAGCCAAAAGGAAAAGATCTATTGTAAGTCAGGAAATCACACCAACTGCATTGGAAATTGAACTTGCTTCCCTAGTTTTCCCCATTTAATTCACAACTGTGGTTATGGTTTAAAAGAATAGAAATTGTTTATTTGGCACCAAATTTGCTCCACTGTAAAAATAAATAAAAGTATCTCTTCTGAGGTGGGGGGGAAGAAGTTTATTTTAATATCTAAGGCTATCCGATATTAGATTACATGTTTGACTACTGCTCAAGTGTTCATTATTTTCTTTTCAAAAGAGCTTTCACAATTTATGTTAAAAGACTACAGGGAAGAGGGAAGCTGAGAAATTATGGGCCCTCTTAACTCTCAATGCAGGCTTCTGTGGCCCTGTTCTGAGTGAGAAGATCTTTTATCAGATGAGGGATTCAACCCAGTGAAAAGTTATCTCACTTAACAAATAGGGTCTAATGCTGGACAGGCTCCAAATAGATTTAGCGCTGTAATATAAGAGCATTTCCTTTTTCAAATAATTTGTCTATCGTTTGCACAGCAAAAAAAAGCTCCAAAAAGTTTTATCATTTAAATACTCAAAAGCAACATTTTTAATCTCACACATTTTCTGTTCCAGAAAATCAGGCTGTAAGAACCCATCACATGAAGAAGTCATTGTACTCTCAATTAACCCAGGACTTACTGACCCAGCACTGTCTGAGAATTAAGAGACTCAAAGGAAGCTGTGATTCCCCAAACTCCAGTTGCAGAGAAGAGAATAACATGCCAGAAAGTCAGAAACCAGACAACATCAGGATGTATAAAGAACTAGACTGCTTGGGTCCCTAACCTGGTCTGCCACTTACAGGCTGTGTGGCCTAAGCTGGGCAAGTTCTTTAACTTCTCTGTGCCTCAGTTTCCTCATCTAGAACATGGCAATAAAAGTATCTATCTTGTATAATTTTGTGAAGTCAATAACATAGCCCATGGAAAGTATTAGAAAGGGCTTGGCATGAGGTAGGCACCTCACATACAATATCAGTATCAAATTAGCTGTAAGTGTTGTGTGGTCAGGCTAAGTGCTTTAAGGAGGAAGGGCAGGGAAAGCTTCCTGGAAGCTGTGGCACCTGAGCTAGATATGAAAGCACAAGAGAATCCAGACACTCAGAGGGATGCACACTGCAGACGTGGACAGCCATTACTGCAGAAAGTCACAGAGTAAAAACCAGGAACGCTTAAACATCAATGAGGAAAACAAGCTCCCCAAAGCTGAAGGTGTATTTGGCAACCCCAGATTAATTGGGAGTGATGGGGAAGGCTCTGTACACTTGTTGCTGTACTTCTAGGACTTCACATTCAGTTCATTTTTAGACACATGTTCTATGTATGCAAACTTGTGGACTATGAATGCAAACTCTCCCTGGAATGCTCTGTTCTCCCCCTGCTCCTGGAACAGTGGAAAGGATACTAAAAAATTAAAAGGTAACCTTTTATCTCTGAAAAAAAAAAAATCTGCTGGAGTGAAATACAGGTCACTAAAATCAATTTCAATCTCATGCTCGTCTGTCCCTGTTTCAGTGGGGCTACAAACAAGGTGACAGCTCAGAGAAAGGGGGTATGATTCAGATCCACGCTTCAACGCTTGTCTCTATCAGCAGCCTCAGCCACTCTAAATAATACAATCTACATAAAAGACAGTACACTTGCTAAGTGAATGCATCTTCAAGAGGGGTATCATCCACCCTAGCCTGATCTGTCAACCAGACATTACCTCCAAGCCACATACAGAAATACAGAAAATGCTCTCAGTACCAATTTCTTAAGTAGTACCTGTGCAATCAATTTCCTCTAAACTTTGAGGTCTTGAAACCACTACAACAGATGCTGTGCATATTTAAGATAGGTATTCATTTAGAAAATTACCTCTATCACCAAGTTAGAAATTGTAATACCAAAATAAGTCACCATATTCCTCATCCAAAGAGAAAAAAATCACAACAGAATATAGAACTTTCATTTTGACTGGTGTCCCCTCTAGGGAGAAAACAAGTTTGCTAACCCACGTTGGACACCTTGCTTTGTTTCGGGCAATATAAGGATAGACTTAACACTGGAAATACCAGAGCAAGGCTTGAAGCCAGGCAGGGCCCCACAGCAGTTACAAGCTCTGTGATTATTTCCTGAACCAAACACCTAAGGCACTCAAGGGTACCAAGCTTTGTTGGAAAAGCATGTTTCCTCTGGTCCAACAGCTGCAACTTTAAAGTGTTTTCACAGAAGACCTCAAGCTTCTCTTTATGCCATCTCCCAAATATTTACAAAATGAAACACTTTCAATCAGAACTGTTTTGTTTGTAAACACCTTATTTGTTTTAAGGACCATAGTGCCAACACTAAAAGCAGCCTTTTAAACAAAGTAGCTCAAAACCACACACACACACACACACACACACACACCCCTTAACACGCAGAACATGTCCACAAAACAAGAAAACCAGGATTCAAATTCCTTAGCACGTACTCATGGTGCTCCTGTAAGCACCACCCAAAGATGTGACCAACCACACCCTCTTCATTATCACACCTCCTCACTAATTTACTAATTTATGCTCCTGAAAACCCACAGAATCCGACTACTGGATGATAACATGTTACAAATATTAGGCAAATGTTCTTTGGCATTTCTTTCACATCAACCAGCCTGAAACAACTGATCCTGTTTACAGAACGGCTTCACCTCAGGTGAGAGGACTATTGTCTGTCAGAAGAGCTGGGAGACACTGGTGGCCTGGCAAAAGCTTCTAGGTATCTTTCTCTTGGTGCCTCTCCCTAATCACGTGTCATACACCTCCTGGGAAGATTATCTGGGCCAAGGATAGTGCAACTGAGAGAAATCTAGAAATGCCTAGTTAAAGGGTAATAAGAAATTGTAACTAGAAAGAAACAGTCTATGTGAGTGAATGTATTCTAAAAGCAAATAATTAGGAAATATGTCTATTTCAAATCCACAGAAAGCCTTTTATGCCGACAAGTTTTGGTTTATGATGAAATGAAACTGCTTGATAGAAAGCTAAGGGGAATATTACCACAGATGACAGAACTATCAGTGGAAATAATACACACCTTGGATCTCCAATCATAGTTCTGCTAGTTAATATTCACTTAACAAATATTTATTAAAGACCTACAAATCAACGAACTGCTCTAAACATGCTGGGGAGATAGAAAAGGACAAAACAAAGACCCTACCCTCAAGGAGCTTATAATCTAGTAGGGTAGACAAGCAGAAGAATGAAGGAAATTTTCATTTAATGATAAGTTCCAGGGGAAAAAAAGTGACAACTTCTGATCCTGTTTCCTCATGGGGATGAGATGTAGCTACCTACTTAAGATAGTGTCAACCACCAAGCACACAGCAATCCCAAGCATTTACCTGACTACAGATACACATGCATAGACACTCTCATATACACACCTTCCCCTGGAATTGCAACATCTGTGATAATGCACATTGGTATAAAATGCAAGCAGAGGGGAAACAAAATACTTGTATAAGTCAATTACACTTAATGCAATTAGAAATAACTGCATTCATTAGGAATCTATAAAAAGGCAAAACCTAAACAATTATTTATAATACTAAAGTATAATTAGAAGGGTCCAGATACTGGAATAATAGTAGTAGTAGTATAAACAGTATTACAAATAGTCACTTAGTTGCCTTGCCCATATAACCCGATGGCACAGTATCAGAAGCTAGGTTTAAACCCTTAACTTCAGATAACTTTGAGGGGGAGAAAGGGGGAAGAAAAAGGACAATGACCAAGTCTATCTTAGAATCATAGGCTATTGCACCTAGAATGAACGTTAGGAAACCCTCTATAGCCTTTCCCCACATTACCAAAGAGAAGGCTGAGGTCCGGAGGTCAAGGGTTAACCCCAGCATGGAGTAGCTAGTGACTGACAGAGCCAGAGTAGGACCCCAAGGCTCCTGGTTATGGCCCTGCATGCTTCGCCCTCAAGGACCTGCACCCTCTAGCCTGGCTTTAGATTTTATGAGAACCATAAGGGACTGCGGTGACTTCCAACCGTTATTAATTGTCCCTAATCACTTCCAATCAGCTGCACCTAGAGCAAATTGAGAGCCTTTACTGGTGACCAGGGAACTCTCTTTATGCAGAACAGGGAAGGGCGCCTTTCATGACAAAGCTGCCTCCAACACCATAAACTACCTTATTGGGGAAATGATGCGGCTAGCCCGAAAGGAAGAGATTTTTCAAATTATAATTTTCAGAGTTTGCCTCAGGAAAAAGGCGCCAAACAATTAGTTTCAGGGAGGGAGGTGGTGTGCTGAGGTGTGGCACGGGGAAGGGAAAGGGGTCTAGAACTGAGTGCAAGCTATTTAGGAGAGAAAGGAGAGAGTCCGAGGCTGTGAAAGGGGCGAGGAAGAGAGAGCAGCTGGGCCAGGGCAAGCGTTTGACCACACCCACTAGCCACTCCCTCCCAGCTGCCCGCAGAGCCACATCGAATCGAAACAGCAGTGGCAGCAGCTAAGATTCCGAAGGCAGGAGTCGCCATGGCAACGGGATTCATCTTGCAGGCAACTCCGCTTCAATTCACTAGGTCCTGCTCGAATCTCAAGAAACTACCAGCTCTACGAGAGCAAAAACGGTCACGGGTGGCATTTGCTCTTGATGCCCTCCAGAAAGTGGAGATGAAGGAGAGGGAAATGGAGTTCAGGCATCACTAAATATATTATGGGGAGAGAAGTAGCTCCGCAAAGCCAGGCCGTGAACAACTTGAGACCTTAGCAGGGTTTGATGAATGAGTAAACGAACAAATGAAGGTACTAGGGAAAGGGAAAGAACATCCAGAGGACTGAGAGCTCTGGGCCTCGTGCACATCTCCAGTCAGAGGGCAAGCCGATCACAAGCAGTTGGCTTTCAGCACCAGCTGGGTAAACCCGATTATCCAGCCCTTCTGCTCCACAGCGAGCCTAATCATTAGATTATCCGACACCCCCACCCCCGCGCCACCACCTCCTGGCCCAGGGCTTCAGGGCAGGCGCTTCGCCCCAGCCCAGGTGCTCTATGCCAAGGCACCGTGGAGACTGAGATGTGCCCTCTCGAGAGGGACGGGCGGCAGGAGTCCTCTGCGGTGCCTCACAACCGGGTTCGCAGGCGGCGCAGCTTCCCCGGCCGCCAACACCCCGCTCTCCCTCCGCAAAGCCCGATCGCCCTTCTCTCTGTTTTGAAACATTTAGGTCCAACTTAGTCTGAATTACAGGCGCTCCGTCCCTTTCGAATGGGACTGGAAGTGAGGGTGCCAGGGGTACTGGGGGCTCTGCTCGGACGCGAACGAGTACACAAGTCCCTCCTTCCCTGTCGCCACCGCCGTGTCCACCAAGCCTGCCTCGGGGTTCTCCCTCTCGGAGCCGCCGGGCCGGGAGCTCCCGGACGCCGCTGCAGTACCCGCGGCCCCAGCCCCGGGGAGCCTGCAGCAAGGCAGCGAGTGTTACCACGCCGGCTCCCCGGCCAGCCGGGCGCCTTAGAAAGAAAGAAGGGAGGGACCCCCGTCCTTGCGGGCGTCTTCCTCCCTGCTGCCTCGGTTTGCGTTGCGCTGCAGCCATTTTCCCACCCCCAGCTAGGCAGCCGAGAGCTGTCTCGGTCCCGTTCCCACCCAGACCCAACCTGAAGGACGGGTTTAATATTTACCTACTGGCCCGGGAGCTCCGGGAAGGCAGCGGGAGAGCGCGCCGCGAACTCCGTGCCCGGCCCACGGAAGCACGCCCACCCCCGCACCACTGAGTGGTGCCACTTAATGAATGAGTGCGGCGGGCAAGGAGGCGCGTCCCCCTTACCTGAGCAGCCCCTGCATGCTGGAAAGGCGGCTCTGCACTCTGGGTACAATGGGATCCGGTTAAACAGTTTCCTTCACAGCCGCTCGTAGGTTACTAACTCACAGGTGACATCACCCTCTCCTCGCCTGATAGGCTACAAAGTGGCTCCCACTGCGCATGGACGCTCCGGTAGGGCGCGCAGACTCCTGGGAGTAGTAGTCCCAATCTATTAGCGGGGCTGGGACAGCTTTGCTGTTGGGACTCGTGGAGCTACACCTCCCGACATACTCCTCGGCTCTTCTGCCCCGCCCCTTTTCCCTCCCCCTTCAGGACCCGCCCCCTCCCAGCCTTACAGCCTTGCAGTGTTAGCGGTGGTCGTTCCGAATCCGAGCTGCGGACCGCACGGGAGAGTGGGAGGGCTGCCCTGCGGTCGAGCCTGTTGATTTGACCTCTAGTCTGCCCGGCGCGGGCTCTGAAGGATCGGAGGGGTCCGGGGCTCGCGTGATCCGGCCAGGCTCGCTCTAACTGGTCTTTCTTGGTCCCTGCTGGGAAGGGACGATTAAGACTTTTCTGCCTTCCCCAGGCGTAGCAGCTAATTCAGAGGACTTAGTGTTTTCTGGGTTAAGTACGGTCCTTGAATTCTCCCCGCTCAACACTTCCCAGAGGATGGGGCGACGCCGGTCCCAAAGCGGAGGAATCTCCTTGTATCCCACTTGGCTCAATTCACCTTTATCTTTTCTCCTCCCCGTTTAACGGAGACAAGGTGACCAGTCAGAACGCAGGGAACCACTTAGTAGGCTGAGCTGACAGAATAACGGAGGTTGTCACTACCAGAAATGCGGTGTGATAGACTAGACAGTCACCGCAACCCTCCGTCAGGGCGCTGCTGCTGCTGCTGCTGCTGCAAAGATAATACTATCGCGCAGCCATGCTTTTGTTCATCCCTGCAGCGGACTTCCCGCCCTGGTGACTCTCCACTCCCAGGAAGAAAACGTCTTGTCTAAAGTTTGAATAAATTGTGTATCTGTGTATACACATGTTTTTAAATCCACAACACTCTCCCTTCATTTTCCATATCTTTCTTTTCAAATATTTTTATAAAGACATTAAACCAAACAACATCGTGCCGTTCAAGAATTGCCCTGCTCTTAACACAACTAAATGTTTGTTTAAAGGTAAGCAAAAGGTGTGTAGCAGAATTCTGACTTTAGGCAGGTTGTAAATACATAATTTTTTCCGTGGCATTTTTCATTATTCAGTGAATACGAAGTGTCTTTTAATATGAAAAGAATCAATGCATTTAGTTACGCGAGTTGTAAATGTAAATTTTAATGGCATTTGATGTTTCTCAATTCCATATAAGGATCAGCTCACATACCCGTTCCACTAGCAATATCTGTAGAAGACTGCGCATCTTGTGAAAAAAAGGTTCACAATTAAGATTTCAGACAACTCCCTACTGAAGTGTTGGTGAAATTCTTCTTACTCATTTTCTCCTTTCATTCTGCAACACTGAGTTGGGTTCAAGTGAAAAAATATTTATGAAACTAGTTGAGGATCTCAGGGGAGAGGAAATGCTTTGTTTTGCTCAGAGATGTTTAGCGATGAATTCTGATTTTCTTTTAACAAGCCTGTTCTTTATAGACAAGACCCACTTTCCTCCCCTGAAAGAAGATAGCTTTGAATGTTGCTCTTCTGTCCTCAGCTATTTCGTCCATTTCAAGTATTATCTAAAATGAACCCTGACAATATAAATATTCCCCTGGCCATCAGATCAGGTGTATAATCACTGATATTCTAACTAATGGGTAGACTTAATGTAATGCAGTTCATAGTGGAAAAATATTCAGAGAGAAAATTGACCTGGGATGATTCTAAAGGCTCTTCCAGTTTTATAACTGTGTAAAGCTTTTAGATTGAAACATAATCAGTGAGCCTGAAATTTATTGAGTCAATAAATTGAATGTGGAGCCTTTCTGTTAAGATGGGGCTTATCCTTGTAGATAAAAGTATGTTATTGAGGCACACTCTGAGGAGTAATTTTAATGGAGAAATCACCTTACAACAAGTTCTCTTAGCTCTTCAGTAATGAAAGAGAAGATGCAGTCTGTCTGAAAACAAAAATTCCATTTTCTTTAACAATATTATAGGGATGTGCCATGTGACATAGTCATCTGCGTATAAAGGACAGCATACACAATAGACTGTAAGCACATAAATGTGGAGAAGTGCACATGTGAACTGCTCTTCCTATCAAATAGCTATAAATATAGATAATAGATATAGAAAGAGGGCATTGTGTTTGGAAAAATTCTCTGCAAGTGGTGATAGATTTGAACTGATCCCTGCACAGTTTCATTGGCAACCAAGGGAAACAAAGACAGCTCTTTAACATGAGAAATACAGTCTGTAGAACTAGTAGCAGAGGAAGCTTAACCACTTCTATGGAGACAGAAGGGAACTCACACACACACTCTCACTCACTTTCATACACAATCATTGTATATGTTTGCATTTAATTTTTTCTAGGCGGCCAAGTAGTCTCATAAATCATCAAAGACACGCACTCTGTCTAGCTAATTGATATTATCAGTCAAAATGGGTTTCTTTACTTTCTATCTTTTCATTTTACATAACTGCTGCTGTTCTGAAGACCTTATGAAAAGCCCTGCCTCATCCCATAATCGTGGCCTATTAATTAGGAACCTGTGAGACCACTAAGAATAGATTTAATTGACAGTCTATACAGGTAGGGGATGAGGAGAAGGCGCCAGGAAGCGATGATCTTTTAAAATCACCTCTGTCAGTGCTGGTTACAAGGTTTTACTCTAGATATTGAATTTTAGATAAGGGAGGAAATGAGGTATCAACAGAGAGAAAGAATTGAAAGTTTGTAGCCTTGCGTGTACTTTCATGCAATAGCTTGGTGTTTTGCAACAATCAAGGTTGTGTGCTAAGTCCAGGTTTGGGATTGTGCCATTCCATTATTTGTGATCCATGTTACTTTGCATATTTGTGTTATTTATTCTGTCTGAGCCTGTTTCCTTATTTATAAAATAAGATTAACAATAATATATATTTCATGAGGTTTTTGAGGATTAAATTAAATGAGGCATGTAAAAATATTTTTCAAAATGAAAAGCACTATACAAATGTTAGTTCTTGATATCATTTGCAATTCTTCCCAAAAGATTATCTCAGAAATGTCATGCCTAATTATGGGACAAGGTAATAAAAACCCATTTAAATTAAAAATTCTTATTAACAGAGACTATTGGAAAGAATATAGCATGCACATATTATCTCACTCTAATTGGTAAGTAGGCAAAATGTACTTTGTAGACTAAAATGAGAAATTCAGGGTTGAACAGTGCCAGTCCTTGACTTGTTCTCAGATCTGTATGTTGTTCTTCAGGATCCCCCTGCTGTCCTCAGTAACATAGGGAGCTTTTCCCAAGCTTCCCAGCATGGAGAGGCACTGCTGGGGGGATTGGAGGCAGGAGGAAGGGAGAAGCTAGGAAATTTCTTCACTTCCTCAGAAGTGCATTGGGTGATGTTTCTGGCAGCATTTTCCTTGTTGGACTGGTCTGTTGTGGTTCCAGCTTCTTTCAGGTCACCCTGGCCTAGTAACACCACCTTCTCCCTTTGTCCCTCCTGCCTAGCAATAGAGATAGCTTCCTGCTCTTGCTAATCTCTGCGTTGGGTGTTTGGCTTCGCAGATCTTCTATCACAGTATGGCCAATTCTCTGGACCACATTATCTCTGTTTTAAATACTTCTTAGGATCCTTTCTGTTTTTTTGGTGGAACATTTTAACTGACATACTCACGCTTTAAAGTTCTTTAGGGGCAGACAACAAAAACTTTCTATGGCCAGTTTATGCAAAACAAAGAATGTAATGGGATTTATTGGAAGGATTAAACAATCAAGGCTCAAGACAAACAGGAACCCAACAAACTAGGAACCTAAGCAGTGGTAGTTTTCAGCCCTTCTCTCCAGAGCACTGGTCTACAACACTCGGACTCCGAGCTCTGTGTTCCAAATTTCAAATTCCTGAGAGAAGCTTATTGTCCTATGTCAGGCAACAGTCCCTGACTTCATTATCTACAGCTGTGGTTCTTAAAGTACAATCCCCAGACCAGCAACATCAGTATCACCTGAGAACTTGTTAGATATGCAGATAGTTGGGCCACACCTACACACCTACTGGAAATGAAGCTTTAGGGATGGGTCCCCACCACCTGTGTCTTCACAAGTCCGCCAACTGATTCAGACACACTTGAAACTTTTTGAACCACGGATCTACAGCAAGCATAACAAGATTGTGTGGCTCAAATATGATCACTCAGGACCTATCCCTGTGTGTCTGGGGGTCTTCCTAAAAAGGAGAAGGTGTGAACCTGGAGGCCACCCCAAGAGGTGTCAGGTAAAGCTGGTAAATCTGTCAGGATCTTAACGGTAAAACTTGGTTCTTCCTGAGGGAGAGGACTTTGTAGCATTCTGAGCCAACTATTCAATTTAGTCACTAAAAAGGCACTTGGAAGAGATTCATTTCACTGTGTTTAATTGAGAGCTCAGAAAAACTGAAAAACCAGCATCGGAACAGAACAAGGGAGATGGAATAATACAGAAATGTGAGAATGACAGCAATAGTAAGGTTAGGCACAGTAAAAGGAGGGGTGAAAATACCTCCAGCCACCCAAAACTCTCTCCAGACCAATCTTATTTGAACGGCTCCTCGGAGTTCAGAAAGAGAAACCCTCCATTGACATATTTTAGCAGGTCTTCCTGTATCAGCTTCTTCATAACTTTGCTCAGCCCATCTGTGAGTCATGCGCTGTTCAATTCTGTAGTCACTGGCCTCATGTGGCTACTTAAATTTCAATTAATTAAAATTGATAAAAATTTAAAACTCAATTACTCAGTCACAGTAGCCACATTTCAAGCGCTCAAGGGCTGTGTGAGGCCAGTGGCTACCATACAGGACATCACAGATACAGAGTATTCCCATTACTTCTTCGGAAAGTTCTATTGAACAGCACTGCTACACACTCTTTCACTAATGACTGTTTAGATTCTTTCATGCTGAAACCCACTTTCTTTTCTTCTTCTTCCCCAAGTCAAATTCCAAAGAGAGAGAAAATGAAGAGACAAAGAGAAAGGATATATAATTGTTCTAGTTCACTAACTGAAGTTCGAGCATATAATAAATCACTGGTCACCATGAAAAAGACAGCCCAACTAATGCTTAAATTCAGGAGTCAGCAGGAAAATATACATTAAGACTATAATGGGATACCACTACATACCCATCACATTGGTTAAAATTAAAAGGACCAACTGTACTAAGGATTGCCAAAGATAAGAAGTCTTACACTGCTAGTGAAACTGTAAACTGGTGAAACTGCTTTGGAAAAATCTTTGTTAGTATTTGCTAAGCATGAGCATACACATCCTTCATGGCTGAGCAATTTCACTGCTAGCAATATACCCAACAGAGTTGTGTATACGTGTTCACCAAAAGACACCTATTCAAATGTTCATAGTTATGCTATTTATATATTCATATATATATTCACATAGCCTAGGGTTGCCACGCAATATCTGGGATATACTTACACTAAAAGTATTATTTATTATTTGTCTAAATTCAAATTTAAGCAGACATTAGGTATTTTTGTTTGCTAAATCTGGCAACTCCATGATAGCCCCAAACTAAAATCAACACAGTTGCTCATCAATGGTATAGTGGATAAATAGATTGTGGCATAGGCACATAATACTATATCGCAGGGGTTGGCAAACTGTTTTCTGTAAGGGGCCAGATAGTAAATATTTTAGGCTTTGAGGGCCATATGATCTCTGTTACAATTACTCAATGCTGCCATTGTAGCATGAAAGCAGTCGTAGACATAAAGGAATGAGTATGGCTGTGTTCCAATAAAGCTTTATTTACAAAACAGTCAGCTGGCCTGTAAGCCTGTAAGCCACAGTTTGCCAACCCGTGCTATCTGGCTATGAGAATTAACAAGTTATGTCTACATGTGAAAATTTGGAGGAACCGCACCAAAAACATTGAGTAAAAAGAGTGTATACTGTATGATTCCACTTACATAACATTTTTTAAAGAGGTAAAGCCATTGATAGTGTTAGAAGACAGTAACAGTTATCTTTAGGGGATAGTAATAGAAGAGAGCATGAGAGGTCTCTGGGATGCTGGTGTTGCTCAATTTTTTATCTGGGTGCTGTTTATGTGGCTACTTTATTTTGCGAAAATTTATGCTGTACACTTAAGATTTCTGTCCACTTATATATATACTTATTAAAATAAAATATTTATATGAATTAAAAACTAGGCCAAATTATCTCAAGATCATTCCCATAAGAAATTGTTTTATGTATTCTGGTACCCAAGATTTTTTTTTAATATTTTTCTAATTATAATGGTTATTCATGTCTTTTGTAAAGAATTTAGAAAATATTGCTACTTAAGGCCATAAAAATCACCCATGAGCCAACAAACGAGGGAGAAATATTAACATTTCTCCCTCCACTCCCCGCCATCTTCCCTCTCATTGGATGTTTTTACATCATTAGCATTTTGATTGCTTCGTGATATTTTATTTTGGGGAGATAAGCGTTTGTTCTTGTTCTTTAGCCTTTATTTCATAATTATAAACTTAACTCTGTGATCCAGCTAGACTTAGAGGGGAATAAGGAAAATATGGAACCCAAAGAATTGCAACAAGAGCACAAAGATAATGGACATTGCAAGCAGATGGGATGGCGGGATAGTCTCTTGAGCTACAGAAAGAACAGTGTGGTGGTTAAGATAAAACACAAGCCAAATTTATTAGACTTGTCCACAGCTGGCAATGGCCATCTTCTTGTTGGTCTTGCCATTTCTGGACCCAAAGCACTCTGTGCCTTCCAAGATATTCCTTCCCTCTTTACCTTGCCAAAAAACCACATGCTTGCCATCCAACCACTCAGGCCCAGCTGTGCAGATGATAGACTGGAACCGTTTATGTTGGGTTCAGAATTTGCTATGGACAAGATGCCAGGACCTGTATGTGTTAGGATGAAGTTCTCATCCTCAAATTTTTCCCCATAGATGAACTTGTGTCAGTACCACTAAGGCATATGAAGTCACCATGCTGGCATAAAACCCCTGGAATAATTCTGTGAAAGCAGGAATACTTCTTTCCTCTCCAGTGCTCAAAGATCTGGGGGGTTAGGACTCCAGTATATGAGTCAACATATGAATTGGGTGTGGGGGAATACAATTTGACCCATAATAGTCAGAGTACAAAAGTTGTCTGCTATCTTTGGAACTCTGTCTCCAAACAGCTCAAGGAAGGAGATGTGGCCCCAGGGCTTGCCATCCACTGTGATGTGGAAGAACAATGTGGCTCTATAGCATATGTTAGGTATATTGGTTTGCTAGGGCTGCTGTAACAAAGTACCACAGAAATATATTGTCTCACTGTTCTGGGGGCTACAAGTCCAAAATCAAGCCCTGTCTGCAGGGTTGGTTCCTTCTGAGTGCTATCGGGGAGGGATGTGTTACAGGCCTCTCTCCTTGGCTTGTAGATGTCCATCTGCTTTCTATTATCCTCCTTCATGCATGCCTGTCTCTGTGACCAAATTTCCCCTTTTTATAAAGATACCAGTCATACTGGATTAAGACCCATCCTGTCCAGGGGCAATGGTCCATGCCTGTAGTCCCAGTGCTTT
Source organism: Macaca mulatta (assembly GCF_049350105.2). Lineage (NCBI taxonomy): Eukaryota > Metazoa > Chordata > Mammalia > Primates > Cercopithecidae > Macaca > Macaca mulatta. The sequence continues at coordinate 132,303,284 of NC_133412.1, read as the reverse complement.
GGGAGGCCGAGGTGGAAGAATTGCTTGAGTTCAGAAGTTCAAGACCAGCCTGGGCAACAGCGAGATCCCATTTCTACAAAAAATACAAAAATTAGCCAGGTTTGGTGGTCATGCCTGTGGTCCCAGCTGTTTGGGAGACTGAGATGGGAGGATCACCTGAGCCTGGGAGGTTGAGGCTGCAGTGAGCTGAGATCATGCCACTGCACTCCAGCCTGGGTGACGCAGTAAAATCCCATCTCAAAAAAAAAAAAAAAAAAAAAACCAAATAAACAACAAAAGGCCCACCCTAATGACCTCGCTTTAATTTGACCGCCTCTGTAGAGACCCTATTTCCAAATAAAGACACACTCTCAGATCCTGGGGGTTAAGACTTTAGCATATGGGTCAATATACGAATTGAGTGTGGGGGAATACACCTCAACCCATAATACTCAGTTAACAGAAATGAGGGAAAACTGGCTTTCTAGGTCTCAGCACCGGTGTTTTAGACATAACATCTATGTCATAGTCACATAGATGTTAAAGCTGTTGAACATCTCATTAGGAAATATAGGTAGGATCAAAAAACTGAATATAGCAACCTGAACCTTTTCAAAAATAATGGAAACAAAAAAAAAGGGTGCTTCCTGAGTTATGTGGAGGCCATGGGGCTGTTTTGGGGTGTGAAGGCTGAGGTCTTGCCTCTGGGTATCCAGCCCTGTCACTCTTGGTCAGGAATTCTCAGATGAAGACTCTACCGACCTTCCATTGGTAAAAATTCCCTGGTCATACATTTTAGACAAAGCATCCCAAGTTAGCTTTCAAAATATCCCCTATTGAGGGTGTCATACAATTTTCATTTTCTTTTTCTCTTTAAAGGTCAAATCTCTGCATGGGCTCTTTAACCCTAAAATGGGCAGTCCCTGTGTGTCAAAACCTTGTCTACAAGTAAAAGATGGGGTGAGTGGAGAGAAGGAATTCTGTTTACTCTTTTGGTTTCTGTAACTTTCTTTGCTGGGAATTATCCTGGCAAATGTGTTCTGTTTCGTGGCAGAAATATTACAGCGTGTAGGATTTATATAAGAGGCTTGTTTCACAGCAGGTTGTGCTAGCACTTAGACACTGGATTTGAAGATTAGGGGCGACTTTAGTCCTGTATTACATGAGAACCTTGTGATGTGGAATTTCTCATGGAAAGCCACACTTCAATACAATATGTCATGGCATATTATCTTTGAGAGTATTTTCTCTTCACCAAACTGTGATTGTAACCTTTTCTCTCAGGTTGTCTGTGCCCTCTCCGTGTCTCAAGCTCCTAAAATAATATTTTAGGTTGTCAGAAGACTAACCACCCAGCTAAAGGGGAAAGGGAGATAGTGGAATGCTTGTTTCTGGCTTTGCTTTCCTGCAAGTAACAGGTTTTCTTCTCTGGGATTTATGTTATTGTTTTAGAAAATTATACTCATTTAAATCTAAACATAGTTAACGCAAGCAAAATATAACCCCATTACTTTTCACACACGTGTAACAGTGATTCTGAAATAACAGGGTCAACTCCCTCTTGACTTATGCATGTAAGTTAACTATGCTTGAAGCTACACTACCTCTGGATACAAGCCCGCTAGAATTTGCAAGTTGAGTAGCTTTGAGTAAGGTCAATGCTAGGGTGGGAATCTCTAACAAAAACCCAGATGTATCAGAGATGAACATAGGATTTTAAGTGTTTGATTGTGTCCCAATTCACTTGTGGCAGATCCTTACAGCCATCATTTCAGAAAGCCTTGTCACAAGGCACATCCCTGCTTAAGGTGCAGGTGAAGAGTTTCCTGCTCAAGGTGGATGCACATCGGTGGTGTGCTGGGAACCCATGGCCCTGCCTCACAAAACCCATTGTCAAATTTCAGAAATTTTGTGAGCCAGTTGTTAAACACAGCTGATATTAAAAATTAAATGGTATAAACATAATTAAATTATATTGAAAACAAAGGTAATAAATACTCTAAGCTCATCACTTGTTAATTGTTACTCATTTTACTATTATTTGTGCTCTTGTGGTCCCTCTGAATCTGGGTGCTGGAAGTACTGTCATGATGTGCTGCTGTACATCTCTCCCCAACCTCACATTAAGTGATGTCACACTGGTGGCAAGACATCAATCATAATGGGAGTATTTCCAACACAGAAATCTGCAAATGCTACAAATTAGGGGTTCCCTCACAGATCCAGTTGTTAAATACTTACTGGCATCCCCATCCCCTTGTATTTGTTTTTTGTTTGTTTAAATAATTTCAACCTTTATTTTAGATGCAGGGGATACAGGTGCAGGTTTGCTACATTTGTAATGGAAGAGAATAACCCTCCTCTAACTGCTATGCAATGCTCTGCATTTTTCCCTTGTGATTTCATTTTGCTGTTGGGTTCTAGAAATGGAGATGCTAAGCGTGTGTCATTGTACTCAACTTGGGCAGAAGTAAGGGGGACATTGTATCATGAGCTGAGAGGAACCCAGTTCCTTAGTGGGTTCAGGAGCTGAGCATTTTCCCTCAAACAGGAAAGAGGCATTTGGTGATAGGTTTTGCAGTGGGTAGTGGTTTTGAACCAGGAAGAAAAGGAAGTCAGCCTGGGACTGGTGTAGGTATCAGATGGAAAGCAGAGAAAATTCCCGAATGGCGGCACTAGCACTGAGGCTGTCTGACCACACAGCACCCCACATGCTATCCTTAAAAACATTTCCATCAATCTGCAAAATAATGATGAAAATAATCTTAAAAAGACAATGTAGAGAATTTTTTTATGAAATGAAATGTTTTTCTATAAAGGACTATCTTTATTCTGGGGTCATAGGTTAATTATGTCAAGACTTACAAAACTACTTTATTAGAAGCCTGAGGCTATTAAGAGGATGCAAATTATATACAGCCATGTGCCACATAACAATGGACCACATATATGATGGTCCCATAAGATTATAATACCATACTTTATATGACAGTCCATATATGGTGATCACATAAGATTATAATACCATCCCATAAGATTATAATACTGTACCTTCTCTGTTTAGATGTGTTTAGATACACAAATACTGTTGTATTACAGTTGCCTGTGGTATTCAGTACCATAACATGCTGCACAGCACAGTCACATACTCCTAATGCCTAGAAGCAATAGCCTATACCACATAGCCTAGGTGTGTAGTGGGTGAAACCATCTAGGTTTGTATAAGTACACTCTATGATGTTCACACAATGAAATCGTCTAATGATGTATTTCTCAGGACATATCTTGTCGTTAAATGATCTATGACTGTATATGGGTTGTTTATATCTTAAGAATTATTTTGTCCTAAAAGTCCATTTTATGCCCACTTCCCCCACTTGCATTAGGGAATATCTCTTTTTTCTTAAAAAAAAAGATCAGTGTTACAGATGGAGATCAAGGTCCCAGGCTAGAAAAAAAAAGCAAATGCATCCCAGAAAAGAGTTGAGTCATAGCATTGATCTTGTTTGCCTGAGGTCTGAATGGTTGGGGAAGGGAGAAGTCCTTGCAGGAATGAGAGGCATGAGGGAGGAAACAGCATACATTATCCTTCTTCTAAGCCAATGTATGGTACCCTAGGAAAACTGGAACCAGGTGGAGATTGTCCTCAACATTCCCCTCACCTCCCTTTATGCCTTGCTCTCAGCAGCTGCTATGACTTCTTACAAGGCCCTCATTCCCTCCTGGCACTCTGCATTCTCCACCGTGGCACCTTTACAGGTCTGTCTGAACTCCTAAGGTGCTACAAATTCCAAAAATTACTTGCTCCCTTCTCCCCGCAGTCAGCCCATCCATTTATTTTTCCAACACAGCATCTCAGGTGTTATTGAACAGACTTACACAATTATGTGAAGGACTGATAGCATAGCCCGTAAATTCACAGGACGATTTTTATTTTTAGGAATCTTATAATTCAGGTTATCTCCAATTGGCAGTATATTATGAAATTAAAAAAAAACACACACACAAGACAGAGTAAGAGTTTGGGAGCAAAGAATATTGGAATACAGAAGAACAGGGCAGGTCCCACAGAGAGGCACATTGGTAATGAATTGCTTAATCCCTCAAAAAGTGTTTGTGATTTTGAAAAACTCCTCCCTTTGACCCACAGATTTTCCTGAACTGGCAAAAGCTGGATTTTAGCTAATCCTTGTTTTGATAATTGCTCACTGGTACAAGCAGCCACAGAAAAACAAATGTCTCAAGATTAAACATTACAATCCTCTAAACTTTTTCAGATTCATACTTGAAAAGCTTCACATTTCCCATAAGGGGTTCTTATGGAAATGGTGAAGCCTCTAGCCATATAAGGAGGGTGATGTCAGGTGAACTCTACCTGTGTGTGTGTGTGAGTGCACATGTGCACATATATGTGCTGGGGTATGTTGCAGATGTATGGATACATGCGCAAGCTATTTATCATTTTATAAGAAGTGCTCAATATATAATTAAACACAGAGTTACAATGGCTTCTGGCTTTCCCCAGTTTGGAAGATACGTCTTAGCTCTAAAATCCATACTCACATCTGAAATTCTTTCTGTCCAGCTATTACCTTCCTAGATCAAGGTCTTCCCTCTACGATTACTGAATGTATATTCTATTTATAGTTCTAATCTTATTGCTTCTTTTTTTCTAGTTAAATATATTCTGGCTGGCGCAGTGGCTTATGCCTGTAATCCCAACATTTTAAAAGGCTGAGGCAGGCAGATCACCTGAGGTCAGGAGTTTGAAACCAGCTTGGCTAACATGGTGAAACCCTGTTTCTATTAAAAATACAAAAAATTAGCTAGGTGCGGCGGCACGTGCCTGTAATCCCAGATACTTGCAAGGCTGAGGCAGGAGAATCGCTTGAACCTGGGAGGCAGAGATTGCAGTGAGCCAAGATTGCACCATTGCACTCCAGCTTGGGCAACAAGAGTGAAACTCTGTCTCGAATATATATATATATTCTTATTCCCCAAGTTTTCTACAAAACAGGTGTCTTTTGGTGCTTGAATTGCCTTGAGCATTATTGTTCGGCGTTAACCAGAATTCTAGTACCATCTGTAGATGAGATTTACTCATTAGTAATAAATGCTCATCAACTAGCAATAATTCTTCATCTACAAATGTGAACACTAATGAAAAACCACAAATACTGATGAGCAACCATCTGGCGGAACCAATAGAAGAGAGTGTGCACTGATGGTGATCACGTGGTTCATCTCTGATGTATGGCAGATCTTTATCTTGCAGGCATAGTGACTGAGCAGCCATGCAACAAACACATAGAGTACAACATGGTCCCCGATCTTGAGGAACTGAGAGACTGAAAACAAGAGTGCATCTCTCTTTTCACCACAGAAAATTTCAGCAGAGAAAAGGAGGGAAATCTCTTAGCAACTTCAGTGCAAGTCAGACTGAGACATTTTCAAAAGGAAACCATGTTTCTGTTTGGGCTAAGTTAAATGGCAATGGAGTGGCCACTGTCTATTATATTTTTTTTGCTAGGCAGCACCTGCTTACTTTTCAGTCGAGAGGATTGTTGTCAGACATATAATACAAGCCGCCACATGTGTATGTCAAGATTCTCTAGTAGTCGTGTTTAAAAAGTACAAAGAAACAGAAGAAATCTATTTTAATAATATATTTAACCAGATATATAAAAAATATTACTTCAACACACAATTTTAAAATAAAGAAATCATTTGCACTTTTTTTTTTAACTAAGTCTTTAACATCAGTTTGTTTTTTATACTCGTAGCACATATCAGTTCAGACCAGCCACATTTCAAGTGCCCAATAACTTCATGTGGCCAATGAGTACCAGAGGGAGCAATGCAAGTCTAGAACATTCCACCCCAGAGGGGGCTCCATGTGTACCACTGCTCACATTTACTGAGGATGGAGCACTTCGCTTTCTTGTTCTATCGCCACCTCCTATAGCCAGAAATTGGCTGCAGGCAGGAAAGGGATAGTGAAAACCTCTTTTTTTTTTTTTTTTTTTTTTTTGAGATGGAGTTTCACTCTTGTTGCCCAGACTGGAGTGTAATGGCGCGATCTTGGCTCACTGCAACCTCGGCCTCCCGGGTTCAAGTCATTCTTCTGTCTCAGCCTCCGGAGTAGCTGGGATTACAGGTGCATACCACTGTGCCTGGCTAATTTTTGTATTTTTAGTAGAGATGGGGTTTCATCATATTGGTCAGGCTGGTCTCAAACTCCTGACCTCAGGTGATCCACCTGTCTTGGCCTCCCAAAGTGCTGGAGTTACAGTTGTGAGCCACCACGCCAGGCCAGGAAAACTGTTTAAAACGTCTTCATAAAGGCCGTTTAGCAATGCTTGTTATCATCTTAAGGTGCATAAGACTGAAGAGGGTCCTTTGTCAGAAGCAGACTTTCTTTTTGGTGGATCAGAGGCATTCTCTGCATTCTAGGGAGTTTGATCCATGTCCTGGCATGTTCATCACCATCTGATGGGCCTGGGCCTGGCTTTTTACACAGTCTCCTCTGTGGTTTGGATGCAGAGAAATCCCCTCACCCATATTATCTTTCCTATCTAGGACTACTTAAAGATGATCCATGCTGGAAGCATTTCCTTCAGTCTCTGGTCCTCTTTAAAATGAAATTCCACCTCTGAGACAGTATGACTGATAACAATAGCTTCCACTGGTGTTTGGATTTTTTAAAGCCAGCTCAAGGGTTCTACTGTGTATCCTCCTCATAACAATTAGTTAGGATCAGCACTTTAGTGAAGAATCAAAGTTTCTTTAAAAAAAATCACAGCAATTTGAGATGAGTCTTTGGCACAAATTTTCAAATTTTAGTGTGCATAGGAATCTGTGCGTAACAGGGCCTAGCACATCCTAAGAGTCAGGCCCCGGGTGGAGCTTTATTTTTAACAAGCACTCTAGGTCATTCTGGGGAAGGAGGTCTGGCTCTCTATCATTTAGAAATAACTGGTGAGGACCAGAACTCAGGTTCCTATACCTGGAACTTGTTGCTCTGTGTTGTCAGTTGTCTCATATGAGGAGGTAGCACAACAAATCACTTGCATTTTAGTAGGAAATTTTGTCTCAAATTATTTTTGCTCATTAGAAAGTTTCATTTGGCAACATGAAACTCTGTGTCTCCATGGGAAATGCCGTTGCTAGACAGGTTTTTAAAATGATAATGAAACGAATTTATAGAAGCTAAATTAAAACATTGAATATCACCTGGGGTGATACTAGGTTTAATATTGACTTATCTTTTTTCTCCTATTCTCAATAGACTATTTATTTCTTTGATTAACTTTATTACTTAATTAGTAAAGATCTCTTTAGAGAAGCACTTGAAATGTGGCTAGTCTGAACTGAGATGTGCTGCAAGTATGTGCAAAAAGGAAGTTACCCACGGACTCATCACTTGGAAATGTTTGCTTCTTTTTCACAAAAATGGATTTGTAACATAAATTCTGTTTGCACTTGCTTTTTAAAACTTATGTTAAACTTTGCTTTAGTTTTTAAATGTCTGCATCCGTATTATTATTTATTTATTTTTGAGACGGAGTCTTGCTCTGTCGCCCAGGCTGGAGTGCAGAGGTGCAATCTTGGCTCACTGCAACTTCCGCCTCCCGGGTTCAAGCAATTTCCCGGCCTCAACCTCCCATGTAGCTGGGACTACAGGCGCGCACCACCATGCCAGGCTAACTTTTTTGTATTTTAGTAGAGACACGGTTTCACCATGTTGGCCAGGCTGGTCTCGATCTCTTGACCTCGTGATCCACCACCTCAGTCTCCCAAAATGCAGGGATTACAGGCATGAGCCACTGCGCCTCGCCTATTATATTTAATAATAGTTTCTTCTATGGTATAACATAATTTAATTAACATACTATTTTGGAACTTTTAAGTTGTTTTAAATTTTTCTATTTTTTTTTTTTTTTAAATACAGACAGGTTCTTGCTGTGTTGCCCAGACAGGTCTCGAACCCCTGGGCTCAAGCAAAAGTGCTGGAATTATAGGTGTGAGCCACTGCATATGGCCTTATTTTCTTTTTATTAACAAGGCTGTGGTAAAGATTTTTCATATGCATCTCTCTGGGTGATGAGCTTGGATTTTTAACAAACAAAAATGCAGAAGCAGAAACTAATAACACTCAATTTCCACTACCCAGAATTACGACTGCTAATGTTTCAATGCATCATTTCCCAGCCTTTTCATATATATAAATATACAAATATCCTTCTTTTAAAAAATACAAGAATATACAAATAATTTTTCTTTTTTTTTTTTTTAAAAAAAGGTGAGACTGTTCCAGGTAAAATGAAAATTCCCTGTGGCCACCACTTGCTATTCTCATCCCTTCCCTTCTCTCTTCAGAGGAAATAACTGAGTTGCTACATAATGCAACCCACTTTTATACATTTATATTATATATGTATCAAAAACATTTACTAATGCCTTGTGTTTTTTACATAAGTAATGTTGTTCTGCAAATATGATTCTGCAATTTGCTTTTCCTGTTCAGAAATTTTTTTGAGATCCATTCCCATGTAGTTATACATATATGTAATTCATTCCTTTATCGTATGACTTCGTATCTCTTATTGATCTGTCTCTTACATGTGGAAATTTAGGCTGCCCCCTGTTTTTTTCTATTACAAATAATACATGAACATGCATGTGTTTATATGTTTTTCTTTGTGAATGTGTATATTTTTTCTAGGTTAGACACCCAAAAGTAGAATTATTGAGTCATAGAGTATATTTAGGATTTTTTTAAATAGGCACTGTCAAATTTGTCTTCCAAAGTGAGTACAGTCATCCCCCCTTATCTGTGGTTTCATTTTCTGTGGTTTCAGTTACCCACAGTCAACCTCAGTCTGAAAATATTAAATGGAAAATTCCAGAAATAATTCATAAGTTTTAAATTGTGCATCGTTCTGAGTAGCATGATAAAATCTTGCACTGTCCCACTCCTTCCCACCTGGGACATGAATCGTCTCTTTGTCCAGTGTATCTGTGCTGTATAGTATGTACATAGAGGAAAAAGCAGTATATATAGGATTTGGTGTGATCAAAGGTTTCAGGCATCCACTGAGGGTCTTGGAACGTATCCCTCACAGATAAAGGGGGACTACTGTATACCAATTTAGCTTTCAAACACCAAAATATATCTGTATTTTCAGAATCTTGCCAGTGCTTGACATTGCAAAAACTTAAAATTTTTGACAGTCTTATGGATGAAAGATAGCATATTGTTTTGATTGGAGTTTCTCAGATTAGTAGTGTAGGGAAGCATCTTTTGAATCTTTGTTAGCTAAACATACACTACATACAATTATCTGATTATATTCTTAGAAAAAAATTCTCAACTGGTCAAAGGCTATATTTTAAGGGTTTCAGAATATAGTTGGAAATTTCCATCCCCAAATTTTGTAACTGTTTATACTGTATTTATCTTGTCAAAACCATGATAAATAATCCATATTCCAGACTCTGACACAACTCTGGATTATTCACTTTAATCTTTGCTCATCCAACAAGTACAAAGTGTAAATTACTTTAATTTTTTCATGTCTTTGAGTACTGGCAAGGTTAAGTATTTTTTTCTATTCAAAAATACATTCACATTTCTTCTTTTATATATCACAGTTCATTACTTTAGCCAGCTTTTATATTGGGGTATTCTTTTTCTTTTTACCCACTGACACATAATTTATGGATATCTTTCCAGTTTGACTCCTCTTTTAACTTTGTTTCTGGAAGTTTTGTTATATCTATATATTTTTTAATGTTTAGGTATTTAAATATTAATATAGTTCCATAATATTTTCTGCTTTCTTTTATTTTAAAGAACTTTTATTTCTTATCTCAAAGTGCATTTTTATTATAAAAAATTGTTAAAGGCCGGGCACGGTGGCTCACGCCTGTAATCCCAGCACTTTGGGAGGCCGAGGCAGGTGGATCACGAGGTCAGGAGATCGAGACCATCCTGGCTAACACGGTGAAACCCCGTCTCTACTAAAAATACAAAAAATTAGCCGGGCGCGGTGGCGGGCGCCTATAGTCCCAGCTACTCGGGAGGCTGAGGCAGGAGAATGGTGTGAACCGGGAGGCGGAGTTGCAGTGAGCTGAGATCACACCACTGCACTCCAGCCTAGGTGACAGAGCGAGACTCTGTCTCAAGAAAATAAAAAGTTAAAAGCCAGGTGTGGTGGCTCACGCCTGTAATCCTAGCACTTTCGGGGGCCAAGACGGGTGGATCATGAGGTCAGGAGATCGAGACCAGCCTGGCCAACATGGTGAAACCCCATCTCTACTAAAAATACAAAAATTAGCTGGACATGGTGGCACACACCTGTAGTCCCAGCTACTCAGGAGGCTGAGGAAGGAGAATCACTTGAACCCGGGAGGTGGAGGTTGCAGGGAGCCAAGATTGCGCCACTACACTCCAGCCTGATGACAGAGTGAGACTCTGTCTCAAAGAAAAAAAAAGGAAAAAAAGAAATGTGTGTGTTTGTATATATGTGTATATGTATGTGTGTATATGTATATGTATATACACACATATATACACACATATTATACATGTCGTATGTACATATATTTAGCTTGAGATAGATTTTGCATACCTTAAAATTCATCCACTTAAAGTGTATCATTCAGTGACTTTTAGTATATTCCTAGTTATGCAGCTCTCACCACAAGCTAATTTTAGAACATTTGATCACTCCTAAAGAATACCCTATACCCTTTAGCAGTCAGTCCCCATTCTCCATTCCCCTTAACCCCTGGCAACTACTAATTTACTTTTTTTGTCTACAGTTTTGGCTCTTCTGGACATTTCACATAAATGGAAACATACAATATGTGGTCTTTGTGACTGGCTTCTTTCATTTAGTATAATGTTTTCAAGGTTCATCCATATTTTAGCATGTATCAATACTTTATCCCTTTTTATGGCTGAATAATATTCTGCTGTATGGATATACTACATTACTTTTATCCACTCATCAGTTGATGGACATTGGGGAGGTTTCTACTTTTTAACTATTATGAACAATGCTGGGGCCAGGCGCAGTGGCTCACATCTATAATCCCAGCACTTTGGGAGGCCAAGACAGGAAGATCACCTGAGGTCAGGAGTTCCAGATCGGCCTGGACAATATAGGGAAACCCCATCTCTACTAAAAATACAAAAATTAGCCGGGCATGGTGATGCACACCTGTAATCCCAGCTACTCCAGAGGCTAAGGCAGGAGAATTGCTTGAATCTGGGAGGCAGAGGCTGCAGTGAGCTGAAATTGCACCACTGTACTTCAGCTTGGGCAACAGAGCAAGACCTGTTTCAAACAAAACAAACAAACAAACAAACAAAAAACAATGCTGGTATGAACACTTATGTACAAGTTTGTGTGTAGACATATGTTTTCATTTCCTTTAAAGATGGAATTTCTGGGTCATATAGTCATTCTATGCTTAAGCGTCAAACTGTTTTCCAAAGTGACTGTATCATTTTACACTCCTATCAGCAGTGTATGAGGGTTCTAATTTTTCCATATCCTCCCCAACAGTTGTTGTTTATATTATTTTTAAATAACAATTTTTTTAAATTGTATTTTTTAAATTGTAGCTATCCTAGATTGTGTGATAAGGTATCTCATTCGGGTTTTGATTTGCATTTTCCTAATGGTTTAAGAAGGTTAAGCATATTTTCTTATATTTAATGGCCATTTGTATGTCTTCTTTGGAGAAATGTCTATTCAAAAGTTCTTTATATATTCTGGATACAAGTCCCTTCTCAGATTCATGATTTTCAAATATTTCCTCCCATTGCTTGGGTTATCTTTCACTTTCCTGATGGCATTTTTTGAAGCACAAAAATATTTAATTTTGGTGAAGTCCAATTTACCTATTTTTCTTTGGTTGCATAGGCTTCTGTTGTTGTATATCTAAGAAATCATTGCTTAACCCAAGATGTATATTAATCTGCTCTGGCTGACACAACAAAATACTATAAACTGTGTGGCTTAAACAACAGAAATGTATTTTTTCCACAGTTCTGGAGGCTAAAAGTCCAAGACTAAAGTGCCAGCAGAATTGGTTTCTGGTAAGACCTCTCTTTTGGACTTCCAGATGACTACCTTCTCATATGACCTTTCCTCTGTGTGTGTGATGAGAGAGATAGCTCTCATGCCCTTTCTTCTTCTTATAAAGACGTCAGTCGTATTAGATAAGGGCCCTACCTTCATGACTTCATTTAACCTTAATTACCTCCTTCAAGACCCTATCTCCAAATATAGTCATGTTGGGAATCAAGGCTTCAACATACAAAGTTGGAGGGGAACACAATTAAGTCTATAACACAAGGTAATTAAGATTTACTTCATGGTTTCTTCTAAGAGTTTTATAGCGTTAGCTCTTAATTTAGGTCTTTGATTAATTTTTAGTTAATTTTTGTATGTGGTATGAGGTAGGGGTCCAATTTCATTCTTCTGAATGTGAATATTCAGTTGTCCTAGTACCATTTATTGATAACACTATTATTTCCCCCACTGAACTGTCTTGACACCATTGTTAAAATCAACTGAATATCAAGGAGTTCTGAGACTTTAATTTTTTTTTTTTTTTTTGTAGAGACAGGATCTTGCTCTGTTGCCCAGGCTGCAGTGCTGTGGCATGATTTTGGCTCACTGCAGCCTGTAACTCCTGAGCTCAAGTGATCCTCCCACCTCCGCCTCCCGAGTAGCTAGGACTACAGGTGCATACCACTATGCTCAGCTAATTTTCATTTTTTGTTTTGTTTGTAGAGAAGGGGACACACTATGCTGCCCAGGCTGGTCTTGAACTCCTGGCCTCAAGCAATCCTTTTGCCTTGGCCTCCCAAAGTGCTGGGATTATAGATATGAGCCACTGCACCCTGAAGAGACTTTATATATATAATGTTACTATAGCAATTATTAATATAATAGAATGTAAGCTTTCTGAATCCAGAAATTGACGATGTATGACGACGGAGGTAGAGCATAATGCTGAACATAAAATGGTACTCAATACGTAGTCAATATTTAAATATATCTTATGTTTTCACTGTTAAAATGAAAATGATACCTGGGAAAGGACATAATTCTGTAACATGAAATAGGTTTCAGATTAAAAGATAAAAAATTCTAGGAAAGGAGACACAGGATAGATGGGTTTGATGGATGAGAAGAAAATCTTTAGCATTTGGTTTTGCTTGGCTAAAGGAATACCTTGGGCAATTAGCAGTGCACGTTCTGGTGTTCGGTCTTTGAGAGGGGCTGTGACACTAGAAAAAATACAAATTAGGATATGACAAGAAGGAGCTGAAGAATAATTTACCTAATTGACAGCCTTATCAAGGGCTTATCCATTTTGGGGGAAGGCAAAAATCAGAAAGTTGTCAAAGGAGATTTGCCTTTTCTCTCTCTTTTCTTTCTTTCTTTCTTTCTTTCTTTCTTTCTTTCTTTCTTTCTTTCTTTCTTTCTTTCTGTCTGTCTGTCTGTCTGTCTTACTCTGTCACCCAGCTGGAGTGCAGTGGTGAAATCATGGCTCACTGCAGCCTTGACTTCCCCAGGCTCAGGTGATCCTCCCATATCAGCCTCTCGAATAGCTGGAACTATAGGCATGCACCACCACACCCAACTAATTTTCGTATTTTTAGTAGAGTTATGTTGCCCAGGCTGGTCTTGAACTCCTGGGCTCAAGCAATCTGCCACCTCAACCTCCCAGAGTGCTAGCATTACAGATGTGAGCCACTGTGCCTGGCCCTGGCTTTTCAATTAAGATGGGATCATGAATACTTGAGAAACAACCCTTGATTATCTACTTAATTGAAGTGAATATGATGGTTAATTGTATGTGTCAACTGGAGCAGGCCATGAGGTGCCCAAGTACTTGGTTAAACATTATTTTGTGTGTCTGTGAAGATATTTTTGGATGAGATTAACATTTGAATTGATAGACTGAATAAAACAAATTCCCTTCCCAAATGTGGGTGGGCCTCATTCAATTTATTGGAGACCTGAATAAAATAAAAGGTGGGGTAAAGGCAAATTCATTCTTTCAGCCTGACTGTTTTTGAGCTAGGACATTAATCTTCTCCTACACTCAGACTGGAACTTACACCATGGATTCTCCTAGTTCTTAGACCTTTGGATTTGGACTCGAACTCTACCAGCAGCTCTCCTGTGTCTCTAGCTTGCAGACCACAGGTTGTGGGACTTCTCAGCCTCTATAATTGTGTGAGCGAATTCCTTATAATAAATCTCTTTCTATACAGATGTGTATGTGTGTATATAGCCTATTGGTTCTGTTTCTCTGATGAGTCCTGACTAATACAGACAATAACGAGTTTAAAAATAAACATAGAGGTAATACAATTAAGAATCACAGCTCTACTGTAAGTCCAAACACTAATAAAATTTTAGCATACTTTATAGCTTCATTTAAGATTCAGGTATTATAAATCGAGGCAAACAAAATCCACTTGCCAAGTTTTGTTTTTCAAAATCATTTCAGCATTCCTCACCTCACTGTTAATGTGTGGTACTTTAAATTGTCTCTGAATTAGTTGTACTCACTTATTGGTTGACTCTTAATGAGTTGAATACAATTTTTTAGGCTGGGCACAGTGGCTCACGCCTGTAATCCCAGCACTTTGGGAGGCCGAGGCGGGCAGATTACAAGGTCAGGAAATCAAGACCATCCCGGCTAACACGGTGAAACCCCGTCTCTACTAAAAAAAAAAAAAAAAAAAAAAAAAAAAAAGTAGTCCCAGCTACTCGGGAGGCTGAGGCAGGAGAATGGCTTGAATCCTGGAGGCAGAGCTTGTAGTGAGCCGAGATGGCGCCGGGGCACTCCAGCCTGGACGACAGAGCGAGACTCGGTCTCAATTAAAAAAAAAAAAAAAGTGTTAATTTTATAGTTCTTTGGAAGTCATGATTTTATCTTCCTTCTTTCTTCCACCCTTCCCTTCCCTTCCCTTCCCTTCCCTTCCCTCCCCTCCCCTCCCCTCCCCTCCCCTTTCCTTCTTTCTTTCTTTCTGTTTTCTTTTCTTTTCTTTTCTTTTGACGGAGTTTCGCTCTTGTTACCCAGGCTGGAGTGCAATGGCATGATCTTGGCTCACTGCGACCTCTGCTTTCCAGGTTCAAGTGATTCTCATGTCTCAGCCTCCCAAGTAGCTGGGTGCCACCACGCCCAGCTAATTTTGTACTTTTTAGTAGAGACGGGGTTTCTCCATGTTGGTCAGGCTGATCTTGAACTCCCGACCTCAGGTGATCCACCTGCCTCGGCCTCCCAAAGTGCTGAGATTACAGGTGTAAGCCACTGCACCCAGCCGACTTTATCTTCTTTCAAAAATGATTCTCGGTCAGGTGCCGTGGCTCATGCCTATAATCTTAGCACTCTGGAAGACTGAGATGGATGGATTGTTTGACACCAGCCTAGGCAACGTAGTAAGATCCCATCTCTATAAAAAAAAAAAAAATTGGCCAGATGTCATGATGTGTGCCTATAATCCTAGCTACTTGGGAGGCTGAGCTGGGAGGATTGCTTGAGCCTGGGAGGTGAGTGAGCCATGATTGCACCACTGTACTCCAGCCTGAGTGAGAGGGCAAGACCATGTCTTCAATACATACATATTCTTTAACACATACAACACTGGGAATAGAGTCTCCCCACTTTATGTCATATGATTTTTGTGCACTGACAGCACTCACAGGATGGGAAACAATAATTTTTGTAAACTGCAGAATAAAAATTCATTTTTATCTTTTCATTCTTTTCAGCACCTCCTCTTCCGAAGGGGATAATTAATTACCTCACAATCAGCTACCTTTGGTACTGGAAATAATTCCTGTCTATAAACCTTTAAAAGGGAAATTAAAATTTTTAACATAGTAACATATTTCAGTTTTGTCCATCTTAAAAGTAAGATTATTTTATCTCCTTAGTTTTTTTCTCTTCATGTCTCAACTCTCTTGGCTTTGCTCTTAAGATTCTAATTTCCAAAGGCTCTTTTGTTGTTGTTCTCTAAATTTTTTTGTTTTGTTTTGTTTTGTTTTTGACACAGAGTTTCGCTCTGTCACCCAGGCTGGAGTGCAGTAGCACGACCTCAGCTCACTGCAAGCTCCGCCTCCCGGGCTCACGCCATTCTCCTGCCTCAGCCTCCCGAGTAGTTGGGACTACAGGCGCCCGCCACCACGCCTGGCTAGTTTTTTGTGGGAGACGGGGTTTCACCATGTTAGCCAGGATGATCTCAATCTTCCTGACCTCGTGATCTGCCCGCCTCGGCCTCCCAAAGCGCTGGGGTTACAGGCGTGAGCCACCGCGCCCGGCCATTCTCTAAAATTTTTATAGCCTTCTGTTCTTGTTTCATGGGTATGGTATCTTTCATAATCACAATCATAATATTAATCATGATTTTTAAAGAGTTCTCTTTGTCCTATTTGTATTTCCTTAAAGTTGTTTTTTGTTCTTTTTGGTTTTTTTTTTTTTTTTTGGTATGTTTCTATGTTTGGGGCTCCGTCTTTCATGTTGGGAGCTTCCCCCAGAGGGTGGCAATCCCTGGGTGCTTACGTTTGAGAGCAGGGAACTGAAAGGTGCTTTAGAAGATCTAGGTATGTTGTATTTACCCGGCACTTCTTCCCTTCCCACCCCTACCCAACTCCTTAACACACTTTCCACTCTCCCCTACTCCTAATCTGGTTGATTTGTCTTTCTCTCAAGATTCAACTCAAGCATTGCCTCTTTTTGGAGAGCGTTTTTGGTGTCCTACTCTGCTGCAATACTTTAATATATCTTCATTAGCACTCCACATAGATTGTGAACTGCTTGAATGTAGGGACCCAATTCTAGCTCTCCTTTGTGCCCCACTATGTATGGCATAGTCACATACATATTGCCAGTACTCAGTAATTGTTAGTGGAGAAAATGGATGTATGAATGCTCACCTCCACCATGCACTTTATATGCATTACCTATTTTTATCCTTACAATAACTCCATGCCTTTCTGCTTTTTTCATGGTTTGCCTTCAAATGTGGAAATATGGGAAGAAAAGACAAACAACTGATGAAATGTTGAGTAAGTGAATGTATTGATATGCAAATGAACAGCCTTTATATTGCCATGTAATCTCTGCTTTAAACCTAAAGCAGAGATGTAGGCTGGGTGCAGTGGCTCATGCCTGTAATCCCAGCACTTTGGGAGGCCAAGGAGGGCGGATCACGAGGCCAGGAGATCCAGACTATCCTGGCTAACACAGTGAAACCCCCTCTCTACTAAAAATACGAAAATTAGCCAGGTGTGGTGGCGGGCGCCTGTAGTCCCAGCTACTGGGGAGGCTGAGGCAGGAGAATAGCTTGAACCTGGGAGGTGGATGTTGCAGTGAGCTGAGATCTTTCCACTGCACTCCAGCCTGGGCAACAGAGTGAGACTCCATCTCAAAAAACAAAAACAAAAAACAAAACAAAACAAAACACAGTGATGTAAATAACAAGGGAATTAAATTGATGAGAGAGAGAAAAGGCTTAATATGTACTTGGCACTGTGCTAAGTAAGCAATTTGTATACTTTATCCGTTATTTCTCAAAAAATCCATTAATTTATAGATGAGAAGTTGAGGTTTAGAGAGATTGAGTAATTTGTGCCAGTTCACACAATTATGTTTTAACATCAGATCTCTTTGGACCCCAAGCCTATGCTTGTCGGTGGATCAAGACAGGAAGGACGTTCATTTTGGTGGGACTTTTGGTACCCTAACAGCTCACCCAAGTCCCTTGTGCCTGCACTTAGTGCCCTTATGTACTTTTTATTTAGAATGTTGCTCTGCTTCTAGACCAACTCTGTCAGAAGAGCCAGGCAAGCAGCCTAAGTCACTTGTAGTGGAAACCCCTGATTTGGTTCTGTTTCCCCCCTTGTGAATATCTGAACTGCTCAAGGCATAATGCCTTATAAATGCCAACTTTGTATTTATCAGCATGATTATTAGCTATAGCAATCGATAAGATACACCCTTCTTTTGCTAATGGCTACATTAAGAGGCATCTGTCCCTTTGCATTAAGTAATCACATCATACTTGACTGCCAATTGACTGAAATAAAGCATTTCCAGTAGCTGTATCTCTTAAAATGCTGCTGCTTTTCCTTTGGATTTGA
The DNA here is from genome assembly GCF_049350105.2 of Macaca mulatta. NCBI lineage: Eukaryota > Metazoa > Chordata > Mammalia > Primates > Cercopithecidae > Macaca > Macaca mulatta. Next base: position 132,285,123 of record NC_133412.1, on the reverse strand, counting down.
TACTAAAAATGCAGGTAAGATCAACAGAATGAGACTCATAGTTCCCTCACCTCACCTGCTATTTACATGGGCACTGAACATGGATCTAAGCTAATAAATAAACTTTTCTGGCATAAATGTCATGTGCAGCACTTCAGACATCTAGGAAAATTCTAGAACTCTTTTCTACAAGCCATTTCTCCACTTAGCATTGTCAAAGAACCCATCCAACATATGTGATTGAACCCAGGAGCCTGAGGAAATGGAGCATTTGTGTTATGGATCATAATTTTTAATATTGTTTTATCCCCACATCATTGAATGTAGGTCCGACTTAATTTGAGTAGGTCCAAGGCTCGACTACAGTTATGATCTTCATTAGCAAAACAATATTGTATATTCTCCTCATAGCTGATTAATGGATTGTTTCCTTACATATATTGTAACTTTCTCTATTTTTTTCAAGCCATTAATCATTTAACCTTACCCTCAGGCATGAGACAAGGTTTTATTTTTGCGCTTCTTAAGAGTATTCTTTAGACAGAATAAGTCATAAAGCTCAAGTGCATTCATTCTCTATTCAGTTTGTGGATTTAATCCACCATAAAGCATTCTGACTACATAAAGAAATGAACTGTGTTAAAAGCAAGTATTATTAATGTAATACTTCCTCTGGGCACATTTGCCAACCAAAATATTAAACTTCCTTTAAAGAAATTCTTGAGAATTATTAGTTTGTCATTCAATTAAGGGCTTATATGTGTAAAAATATTCCAACCATGATAATATGCCCTGCAATGTAATGTCAGATGTAGTTTTCCAAAAGGGATATTCAGGGTCTATAATTTCCCATATTTTGGAGGTGGCCTAATTTTTCTCAATTAATAGAATATTAGAAAAGTGTGCCTTTAGCATTGTAGGCTAGTATTGGATACAATAGTCAATGTCCCTTTATGTTGAAAACATGAATGCCCAAATGGAATAGTTTCTATTTACCACTTTTCTGTGTGAACGTGTGGCCCACATCTGCTATAATAGTAAATAAAATACACTAAAGTGTTTAAGCCCAAATAAAAATCACTACCCCAATTTCTTTTCTATAAATGCTCAGAGTATTAATTCTAGCTCCCTCTCCCACCCTGTTCCCTTCCTCTTTATTTGCTTAGAACTAAACATGAAAAGTCATCTGTTCTTTTTTAGTCTAGAAATAGAAACCACCCTCCCACCCCGTGCTCAGCCCAGGCAAGGTTACGGTGAGTTTGTGGCTGAGCAATGCAGGGGCTGACCCTATCTATGCTCCTGGAGGGAGATGGACAGGCACTGCCCACACAATGCAACAGCTGTTGCAGAACAGTCTCTTTCTTTCCCAGCAGAACACGGAGGGGACTGAGTCTCACTAGCTGCACTGGACATCTACATTTTAGTTTCTCTGAAAGGACAGGTGGTCCTAATACAGCCTGTCTCCAGCCCACGCTTTTCCCCTTTGTTCCTGTGAACATTGGTCTGCCCATCCCCAAGTGGTGTGTTAGTCATTCAAGGCTTTGGGGTGAAATATGATGCAAGAGGAGGAAGGGAAATCTTAGACACAGAACAAAGCCATTTGAGAACTGTCACATCAGCCTAAGACTTTGATTTTGTGTGTTTTTGTCTTAAACGCCGGTTACTATAGCTACCGTGAGCAACACATATAAAGGAGCCAGGCAGTGGCTTTTCAGAATTGTGTAATACATTTTCTTTTTTTTTTTTTTTTTTTTTTTTTGAGACGGAGTCTTGCTCTGTAGCCCGGGCTGGAGTGCAGTGGCCAGATCTCAGCTCACTGCAAGCTCCGCCTCCCGGGTTTACGCCATTCTCCTGCCTCAGCCTCCGGAGTAGCTGGGACTACAGGCGCCCGCCACCTCGCCCGGCTAGTTTTTTGTATTTTTTAGTAGAGACGGGGTTTCACCGTGTTAGCCAGGATGGTCTCGATCTCCTGACCTCGTGATCCGCCCGTCTCGGCCTCCCAAAGTGCTGGGATTACAGGCTTGAGCCACCGCGCCCGGCCATACATTTTCTTTTTGAGCTTTTCTTGCACTGAATGTCAAGTCAAGGATACCTACTTTAATTAATGGTTAAATTGGAATTGAAAATGAATCATAATTAAGTACCTGACACTGATCATCTACAACCTCAGAGTAAGATTTTCAGTACTTCAGTTTTCTGCCAGATGTAGAAGTGTGCATGATATAGTTAATCAGGAAGAGTCTCAGAAACCCATTTAAAGCTTATTAACATTGTTATTTATTCAGTTTTTAATACCCAATGTCGGATTTATTCTGTTAATTTCAAGAAACAATTGGTAGCAATCACCCTTTTCTCTGCTCTTCTTAAATGATTAGATAAGCATTTTTTTCCGTATCATTAGACATTGCAAAGGTTCAAGAGTATGAACCATGGAATCTCATGTAGAAGTTATAAAGACTGTTTATAAAAGCTGAAGATCAACCTGCAACTTTAGATATTTCTCTATTTTATAATCTACTTTCTCTTTAGTGGCCTGCACACTGTCTAAATAGCCACTGCAAACTCTTAATTTCCCTTTTGCTGAATTATCCTGCTCTCTGATCAGAGGCCATACTATCTGTGAAATTTTGCTTTAGAAAAGCCTGCACTGCAAAACCAAACAATACAGAGATGTATAAAAGATCTCCTCAACCTTAACAGAGAAGCAAAAAGCAAAACATCTTCTTTGCTCCTGATGGAAATGATTACCAATTTAAGATTTCCCACAGAGAAGCCTCTCTCCATGATGCATGGAAAAATTTCCAGGACATAATCTAATAATAGCAAAATAAATAGAAATACTAAATAAATATGCCGACAAACCCATGGCCGATATCACTAATGGAAATCCAGAGTGCTGACAGTATGTGGGTTTTTCCTGTGACCCAGAGCATGTAAGAGGTATACACCCAATCTCAGTGATATCATATCGAGGTGTGGAATGTCACTGTGCTTTTCCATATGGAAAGAGTGAGGTACAGAAATGGGATATGGCTTGTCCATGGTTATCTTGCACACGAGAGAGTTTAGTATGGAGGTAAGCATCCTAGTATTTGGCTGAGGCTTCTAATATATTGCCTGTTCTAGCACGTAAACTCTTTTTACTGTGAAGCCTTATTATGCTTTTCTTACATCTCACTGAGCCTAGTGAGGTGATCAGGAACTAATTACTCTTATAATAGCTTTTAAAATATATGCAAATAATACATATTCATGATAGAAATAACTGAAATTATATTGTAGAAAAAAGAAAATAAAACTCGACTGTAATTCTATCACTTGCATTTTAGTGCATATCCTTTTAGATATTTTCCTTGGCATATTCATTGTGTATATATAATATATAAACTTTTTTTTACAAAAATGAGACTGTACAACATAATTTTATTCTTTTCTTTTTGGCACACCTAGACTGTTAATATGTAAATATGCTAATCAATGTATTTCTACAACTTCATTTTTAATAGCTAAATAGCAATCTATTATTACACATAAATTCAGTAACTAAGTTAACCAATTCCTTAGGGGCTGTGCATTAATTTGTTTCTACCTTTTTTATGAAGTAGAAACACTAAAAAATACTAGAGTGAACATTTTTATAGTTACTGTTTGCAACCATGCTTAATTACAAATACATAATTTTTGGTTGATTAGTATTAGTCTAATGATGTTTCCTCGCCCAGCAACTTGCAGACCATGCATGACATAAAGCACATGCCTTTGAAGGATCCGTATCCTACGTCTCCGTGGCACCATACAAATAGGTATCTGTTGAAAGCAGTTTTGAACTTTGCAGTCATTCCTACCTTGGTAATATTGGCAGGCAGGATTTTAGCACTGCGGAGAGGAGGAAAGAAGAGTTAAAAGTTCTGACTAAATAAAAAGATTTTTCATTAGTGGAAGAGTCCAGTTCCATTCCCTGCGGCAAATACTGAACAGGAATAGTCTCTAAATGCTTATGTGATAGAAAACAATATCTGTGCAAAGGGACAAATTGTGGGGAATAAACTGTGAAGGTCAGATTATCTTCTAAGAAGCCACATGGAAAAAGAAAACCCCTGATGACAGAATCCCATCAACCAGTAGTAGATCGGCCTTGAAATATGAACTTTCATGGGATATCATGAATCCTTCTAGGAACTGCAAATCTCCTTGATTTTTCTGCCTGCAGTGTTTTGGAGATGTTTACAGTAAAACTGTAACCTAAGACTTGCCTTTCAGGAAAAGAGTAACTGGTAATCTGATCTTAGAAAGCTTTCTGCACTGGGCTTTTTAAATAGTAAGCGAGTAGAGAGATTTTCCTCCCACCGTGCCCCCATGAAGGGAAAGGGATGGGAAGTAACATGCATTCAGTCACTTACTCCGGGCCAGGCACTATGGTAAACATTCTGCGTGCATCATTTCATTGCTTCCCTCCAACAACCTCATGAGTGCCTCATTATTATCCAGTTTTATATAAGAGGGAAACACATTCAGAGAGATTAAAAAATGTGCCTCAAGTTATAAAGCTGGTTGGTGGCAAAGACTAGATTTGAACACAGTCCTGCCAAACTGTAAATCACATGTTTTTCCTATCATACATACGTGTTTTAAAAATCTTCCCTATAACTTTCTTGCCTAGATCTTGTTCATTCCTCTTTGACATAAAGCACATGCCTTGGCTAGCCAGGCAAAGGCAACTTTGTGAATCCAGAGCCTACTCTTCCTCATGGTGGCAGCCCTCAGAATATAGGCACAAGGTCACCTCTGGCTTGAATAGAACCCCTCCTTCTCCAGTCACTTCAGATTCAGAGGGGGTCATAAGCCTGTGTATTTTGTAAGGGCACTTGTGTAGGAGCCTTTAAATTGGAGGCTGCTGATGGTTGTTACTCATCTGAAGCAAGGCTTGCTGGTGTACTGGGTTTTCTTTGCTAACTTGGTAGAGACACAAGCCCCTCATTTCAACTTTCTGTTTCTAGAAAGAAGCTTACAGATAGCCACATGTTGAGGAAGACCCTTACAAAACTCTGATGAAAGGATTACAGAAAAATACTTAAATATTATTTCAATGGTTTATTTCAGTAATTCAATCAAGTAATGATAACCCTAATAATAATAGTAATTAAAAGCAATAGGCTGGGCATACTGGCTCATGCCTGTAATCCTAGTACTTTGGGAGGCTGAGGTAGGAGAATTGCTTAAAGCCAGGAGTTTGAGACCAGACTGGGCAACACAGCAAGACCACATTTCTTGAAAAAAAAAAAAAAAAAACAATTAGCCATGTGCAGTAGCTGTTATCCCAGCTACTTGGGAGGCAGAGGTGGGAGGATTGCTTGAGGCCAGAAGTTGGAGGCTGCAGTCAGCTATGATTGTGCTGCTGCATTTCAGCCTGGGCAGAACAAGACCCTGCCTCTAAACAAAATTTAAAAAATATTTTTAAGCAATATTCGCACATAGCTTTTATTGAACTCTTACCACATGTCAGGTACTCTTTTTTTTTTTTTTTTTTTGAGACGGAGTCTCGCGGTGTCTCCCAGGCTGGAGTGCAGTGGTGCGATCTCAGCTCACTGCAAGCTCCGCCTCCCGGGTTCATGCCATTCTCCTGCCTCAGCCTCCCGAGTAGCTGGGACTACAGGCGCCCGCCACCACGCCCGGCTAATTTTTTGTATTTTTAGTAGAGACGGGGTTTCACCATGTTAGCCAGGATGGTCTCGATCTCCTGACCTCGTGATCTGCCCGCCTCGGCCTCCCAAAGTGCTGGGATTACAGGCATGAGCCACCATGCCTGGCCATGTCAGGTACTTTTTTAAGTATCGTATACATATTCCAAGATCATCTGGTCTATTGCCTGCAATTTAAAGGCTCCTGCACAAGTGCCCTTACAAAATACACAGGCTTATGACCCCTTCTGAATCTGAAGTGACTGGAGAAGGAGGGGTTCTATTCAAGCCAAAGGTGACCTTGTACCTATATTCTGAGGGCTGCCACCATGAGGAAGAGTAGAAGAGTAGGCTCTGGACTCACAAAGTTGCCTTTGCCTGGCTAGCCAAGGCATGTGCTTTATGTCAAAGAGGAATTAACAAGATTCAGTTCTGGTATTAACCTCCTAAAGTTGATGCAGACCCCACAAGTTGAGGGCTCAGCCCTCCACAAGACTACCCTCACTGCAGATGCCAGCCGCACTTCAACGGTCCCTGGGATACCCACACTTCTGACTGACTGGCTACAAATTCAGAGATTCTCATAATCCCTTCAGGTTTGATAATTCATGAGAACAACTCCCACAACTCAGAAAAGCACTACACTTATGATTAGAGTTTCATTATAAAGAATGGAAATCAAGACTAGCTCAAAGAAGACACACAGGGCAAGGTCTGGGAGGGTCTCGAATGCAGAGCTTCCATGCGTTCTCCTTCTGGGATCAGGATGTGTCACCCTCCTGGCACATCCATGTGTTCATCAACCAGGAAGATCCACTGAGCTTCAGTGTCTAGTTTTTTTTTACTGAGGTTTCATTACATATTGAATCATTGGACACACAACTGAACTCAATATCCAGCCCTCTCCTATCCCCAGAGATCAGGAGACTGGTTGATATCACAGGGCTCAAAGCCCCAACCATCTAACTACATGGTTGGTCTTTCTGATAACCAGTACCCATCTTGGACCTTCTCTGTCTCATTAGCATAAACTCAGGTGTGACCCGAGGGGCTCATGAAAATAACAAAGACAGTATGACCACTGGGGAAATTCCAAGAATTTTAGGAGCTTCCTGCCAGGAATCTATGACAAATTCTTTATTGTACAACAATACACATTATTTAATGTGCCCCTCATACCAGTTTATGAGGTAAGAATTATCTTTGTGTTATAGGTAAGAAAATGAATGCTTCCAAAATGTATAGACTTAGTCAGTTAGAGATGCAGGATCAACTCAAACTTAAGTTTTCCTAGCCTCAAAGTCTACCTTCGATCCATCTTAGCCATTAAGGAATATTGCCTTACATATAAGCCCCTAATATGTCTTAAGAATGTTTGTGTATGACTATGTACACACACACACACACACACATACACACACACACACACATTCTGATGCTTATCATCCTTAACTATTATGGGAGAGAATGCTAACTGAATCCCCAAATCCATTCTCCTTTGAGCAGGGAAATGCTTGTGTTTTAGATGGACACCTGACTGTTCAGTGTCAGAATGACATTTCCCAGCTCCTTGGTGTCTAGCTGTGAGCATATGTGATGTATGCAGTTTCCAGAGCATGTCCTTGAAAAAGAGGTTGGTTGCCCTCTCCTTTTTCATTCCCTGCTTCTGAGAGCTGGAACTTGGTCTGGTGCTGCTAATGAACCACCATCAGTCATGAGGCTGAGGACAACACCTTAACAGAAGGTGGAGCAACAAAATAAAAGCAAACCTGTTTCCCTGTCTGTCCTTGAAACAGAGCCACCTACTTGCCCCAGAATGCTCAACTATTATACCTCTGGGCAGTAATCTGTGAAAAAAGCAAACTCCCATCTTACTTAAGGCACTGGATTTGGGGGTCTCTTTGTTACAGTATTTTGGGCTCTATTCTAACTACCACAACTACTAAGATAAAGGCTTCCTACAGGCTTCTAGCATTGCATAGTAGTGGGAATACTTCAAATGTTCTTCTTATTCAGCATTGGGGTCAGGCTGCATTCCTACCTGTGGTCTCTTGAGTGCTTAGCTGTGGATTGCTCTTAATCTACCCTTGTTTTATCAGCTTGAAATGCTTATGTATTGAACTGTTTATCTTCAGGATGAAGTTCGTTATTTCTTCTGTATAAATGCAGTTTATCATATGACAGTTACATTCTTTTTCTCATTGTGAAACTCTGCTGATAAACCTCAACATGGAGAAAAAAAGGCTATAAACTTTTCTTCCCACAGTAATTCAGATTTACACTCAAATGCTACTTTGTTAAATATTATTTGTGCAGTTATTGTTTTGTATCATGGCCCTGTCCCTAAACTGAGTTTGGCCTGACACTAAGTTGAGCCAGTTTGGTAACTTTTGCTCTTAGAGTTTAAAGTTTGCCTGCAACCAGTATCCTTGCCTTTTGTTTTTATTTCTTTTGTATAGGCTCAGACATAGACACACTTTAAAATAGAACCTAACCCAATGTATCTCATTGCAAAAGAAAGAAGAAATCTAAAGGACACAAGATCACATTTTGTTTTTTTTTTTTTTTTTAAGATGGAATCTCGCTCTGTGACTCAGGCTGGAGTGCAGGGGCACAATCTCAGCTCACTGCAACCTCTGCCTCCTGGCTTCAAGTGATTCTCCTGCCTCAGCCTCCTGAGTCACTGGGATTACAGACATGTGTTACCATGCCCAGCTAATTTTTTGTATTTTTAGTAGAGACAGCTTTCTACCATGTTGGCCAGGCTGGTCTTGAACTCCTAACCTCAGGTGATCCACACATGTTGGCCTCCCAAAGTGCTGGGATTACAGGTGTGAGCCACCGCACCTGGCCAGCACAATTTTTAAATGTATAAAGTTTGCAACACTAAAAAAAAAAGAAAGAAAAAAAAAAGAATTACCTTGCCTCCCCAACCTTTTCTCTTTCTTTCTTTCCTTTTTTTTTTTTTTAGAGACAGGGTCTCACTCTGCATCTAGGTTGAAGTCCAGTGGTACCATCATAGCTCACTGCAGCCTCAAACTCCAGGGCCTGAGGGATCCTCCTGCCTCAGCCTCCCAAAGGGCTGGTATTATAGAGATGAGCCACCAGGTCCAGCCTTGCCTTGGCCTTTTAAAACTCAACTTTTGTTTGCCCCAGTGAATTATTTTATTGCTGCACATGAAAAACAAATACTAACAACATGGTATGGGGCTATTTTTAAATTGAGATCAATGAAAAAACAGCACACATTTTCAGTGCTGGCCTTTCCTTTCCAAAAGGTCTTTTATGGAAGTAATTTGTGGATATTTTAAACTTAGAGAAGGGTGTGGTTATTTACATAGTTTGGGATTCCCAAATTACCTACAGTATCTAAAACCAGAGAGATTATTATATGTATAAGAGTAGACAAAATGAAGTAAAAAATCAAAGCTTTTTTACATTCTGTTTGGGTTTCAGAGGGACCATTTCATGGGAATAGATGAAAGAGTAACTCTTTTTGAGGTCTACATATAAGATCATCAAAGCACAGTCACATTTATATTAGAAAGGCTAAGATTAACCAGTTAGAAAGCGTATTGCAAAGCAGGCAGTAAACAGGAAGATGGGGAGGCATTCTTTCAAAGGTGGGGTGCACAGTTGTTCTTCCTGTTTATCTGTCATGAAAAAGTAGATTACCATGGAGAGGACCACTGAGAAGCCTATTTTATTCTTTTTCTTCCGTATTTAATCGAATACTCTTTTACAATATAACATTAATGTGGATGACTTTCATCAGCTAGATTTTATTCATTTCTAGCTAAGGAAAATATTTTTGAAATGGAGTAGGGAAAATGAGAATGGCAGTATTTTATATAAATTATTTTATAGGATACTTGGAGAGGGTGGTAGGGTGTGAAACCTCAATGGGGTTTCAATAAGAGGTTTTGTACAATGGAGGATAACTTGAAGCTCAGTATAGAAAGTGTTGTGTATATGGTAGGCCCAGGGTCAAAAAAGAGGTGAGAAGGCAGGAAAGACAAGCTTCCTCTTATTCCAGTAAATTTTGCCAAGTCTCTGATGGTATCAGAGGCTCAACAATCTCTGGTTTTGTCTGTTACTATAAAACACCTTCACCTTAGCATTGACTGTTTAAAGAAGGCAGAATAAACATCAAGAAAGGTTTTGTTTTGTTTTGTTTTGCTTAATTATGAAGGTAGGTTTAAAAGCAGATTAACAATGCATAGCAAATGCTGCTTGCATATAGGTTGGTTGTTGTTGCTATTAGAAATGCAAGTTTGGTGAATTAAAATTGCACGGAAGCATCTTTTTCTTTAAACAGTGTAATTATGGTGGGTTCATCTTTATAAAATGGGCAAATGAAATGAATAACAGCCCAATTTAACTGAAGTATTCAGGACATATAATTGTAGACCAAATTGGTTTATTTTGGCTTAATCCGTTTGAATAATTACATTAGTTCTTCCATCGATTTAAATGTGAAATCAATCATTCTGTCAACCCATGCATTGTTCTGGAGTTTCCCAACTCTATTCTCCATACTGAAGGATTCACTTATATACAACTGGTAGGCATCTGCACTTAGAAAACCCTCTACCATTACAACATATAACATTAGTAACAAGTAAAAGTCTGAGATGAGTTTTATGTATAAATAAGAGCAAACCATTGAGGAGATGTGCACCTATACCTCCGTTGATGATACTCTCTCAGCCTTGGGCAAGAAAATGATCAACATCATCAAATATTTATTGGCACCCATAGGAGTGCTGCTTCAGCACTGGGATTGCTGCCTGCTCTCTTCTGGGGGTTAGAGTTGAAACTTCAATCCCTCAAACAAAAACTAAAAATTTATGTGTGAACTGAGCTTTAAAAATGAGCATTTTTGCATACTTCTATCATATACACACTTATACTGGAGTAAAACTCAAAACTCCAAATCCTTAAAACCATCGGAAGGTAGATTTCCTTGTTTAAATATCAGATGATTGAGAATTTTCAGACTATGATTCTTTTGAATTAGAGTGGTGATGAATGTTCAGGGTTGACGGAAGCAATCAGGGCTCTGGATAGTCTATCTCCACTATCAATTTTATGTTTTTATACATGTATAAGATATGTGTGTGTATATATATGTGTGTGTGTGTATATATATATATATATATATATATATTTTTTTTTTTTTTTTTTTTTTGAGACGGAGTCTCGTTCTGTTGCCCAGGCTGGAGTGCAGTGGCACAATCTCAGCTCACTGCAAGCTCCACTGCCTCCCAGGTTCATGCCATTCTCCTGCCTCAGCCTCCCGAGAAGCTGGGACTATAGGCGCCCGCCACCATGCCCAGCTAATTTTTTTGTATTTTTAGTAGAGATGGGGTTTCGCCGTGTTCACCAGGATGGTCTCGATCTCCTGACCTCGTGATCTGCCCTCCTCAGACTCCCAGAGTGCTGGGATTACAGGCGTGAGCCACCGTGCCCAGCCGATATATAATGTTATAACTCCTGTTATGGGTTGAATTTTGTCCCCCAAGAGATATGTTGGAGTCCTAATCCCCAGGACCTCGAAGGTACGCGTAAGATTACAGTGGTAATCAAGCTAAACTGAGGTCATTAGGGTGAGCTCAAATTCAGTATAACTGGTGTCCTTATAAAAAGGAGAAATGTAGATACAGAGACAGACACAGGGAGGGAAGGTGGAGGTGAAGACACATAGGGAGGAGACAGCCGTGTGAATGGAGTGGTGCACTTGCAAGCCCGGGAGAAACAAGGACGGCTGGCAAACACTGGAAGCCAGAAGAGGCAAGGGAAGGTTCACCCCAGAATTGTCAGACGAAGCATAACCCTGCCGAAATCTCAGTTTCAAGCTCCCAGCCTCCACAGCTGTGAGATTGTACATTTCTGTTGTTTTAAGCCACCCAATTTATGGCACTTTGTTACTGCAGCCCTTGCAAACTAATACAACCCCTGTACTTCTTCCCTTCCCCATTGCCACTATCCTGGCTCCAGTCATATGACCCTCTGAGGCAGCTTCCTGATGAATTCCTCCCCAAAATCTTTGACTGACTCCTCTCCATTCTCACTTCTGTGGCCAGAGTAGTGTTTTAAACACAAACTGATCAGTTTATTTGCTTGTTTCAAACTTGGTTTCACTTCCCATTTGTCTAGCTTAGGATAGAGTCCAAACTGCATAGCATGGCTTATGGCTCTCTTTCGACTGGCCCTTGCCACTTCCCCATCCTCATCTCTTGAGATTTACTCTCTTTCTCTTACCCTTCACTACTCACATTCTACCCCACAAAACTGACAGTTTTTAGAATATGTCATGTTTTCTTTCCTTCTGACCTTGCTTAGGAGTCTTTTCCCCTGCCTCTTTTGCTACCTAAGTCATACCGTGCTTTAGGTCTTGTATCTATCAGTGCTCTCCAGATAAACAAACAATAGGTTAGATGGATGGAGAGATGGAGAGAGTAGATAGATTAGTAAAAGGAGATTTATTATGGGAATTGGTTCATGCAATTATGGAGGCTGAGATGTGCCACCATCTTCCATCTCCAAGCTGGAGAACCAGGAAAGCTGATGGAGTAATTTGGCCCAAGTTCAAAGGCCTGAGAAACACAGAAGCTGATGGTGTAAGTCCAAATCCAAGGCCAAAGGCTTGGGAACTGAGGGGGCTGCTGCTGCAAGTTCTGGAATCCAAAGGCCTGAGAACCAGGAGATCTAATGTCCAAGGGCAGGAGAAAATAGATTCCTCAGCTCAAGAAGAGACAGAGAATTCACTCTTCCACTTCCTTCTTGTTCTATTCAGGCCTTCACTGGATCAGATGATATCCACCCACATGGATGAGGGCAGCTCTTCTTTACTTACTCTACTGATTCAAATGCTAATCTCTTCCAGAAACACCCTGATAGATGCACTGAGAAATCATGTTTTACCAGCTATCTGGGCATTGCTTAACCTAACCAAGTTGCACAAAATTAACCACCATGAGCCTCATTTTGGATGTCATTTCTCTGACACTTGGATTTGATGTCCTTCTTGAGCATTCACAGCACCATGTAATGCCATAGTCAGAGCTTGTGCAGTACGGGGTTGTCATTGACTGCTTACTTGTTGGTGCTTGACCCACTAAATCTAAGTTCCGTGAGTACAAGAATCAGATCAGTGGTAGTTCCAATGTCTCTACAGGAGAGAATCTGAGTGACAATCTAGTGAAAAGAAGGGCTAGGAGTGGCCAGGCATGGTGGCTCACACCTGTAATTCCAGCACTTTGGGAGCCCAAGGCAGGTGGATTGCTTGAGCTCAGGAGTTCAAAACTAGACTGGGCAATACGGTGAAACCTTATCTCTACAGAAAAGACATAAATTAGCCAGGCATAGTGGCACACATCTGTAGTCCTGGCTACTTGGGGTTTTGAGGCAGGAGGATCGCTTGGGCAGGGGAGGTCAAGGCTGCAGTGAGCTGTGTTCGTGCCACTGCACTCCGGCCTGGGTGACAAAGTGAGACCCTGTCTCAGAAAACAGAAACAGAGACAAAGAAGGACTAGGAGTTTATTTGGGTTGAGGAAGGGGCTAATGGAGATTATGGTATGTCTAAGGCCTCCCGAAACTATCCCTTGTATTGCCTCTAGCAGGCATTATGTCTATCTTGTTTACTGCTGTGTCTGGCACATAATGGGTGCTCAAAAATGTTAAGTACACGAATGACACTGAATACATGGGAAGTTTCATGATCAGTTAGGCCCAAGGTCAGAACCAGATGCACTAATTTCAAGTGGTACAGAAACATCTTAAAATTCTTCTTGCGTAAGCTCAGGATTGGTCATAGGTAACACAGGCTACTGGAAGAAGAGAGAGGCAAAGACTAGGAGTCAGGCTAAGCTCCGTTATAAGTAAGGCTGACTAGCCGTTCCTCATCAGTTCCTCTGACCTTGGTCTTTTCTGTTGTTCATTGAAAGTGCAGCTCTTATTATCTACTATTTACCAGCTGCTCTCTTCTTTTGTAGCAAAATGAAAGAGCACCATTTCTCTAAGATAGATAGTCTATGTAAGAATGATTTTATTTCTGTCTAAAGATGCTTTACGCAGCACTCACCCTCTTGCATGCTTATTTAATGGACTTGCCTCAGGCATGGCCATTCCAAATCCCATGGAATGGTACCTTTTTAGGGAATGGTAACAAAGCATAAAAGGGGACATTAAAATAGAAAGGGATTGGAAGGGAGAATAAGCATAATTGAATGATGGCTAGTGAGGGCAAACTTTGGAGGAAGGATTTATATGGGTTTTGAAGAGAACTAGACTTACTAAGAGCGTAGAATCCTGACAATTACATTGTTAAATAGCCACAGGTATTTATTGAGTATCTTCAAGGAGTAATATCTCAGAAATTAAGGAGGACATGGAAAAGGAGTGAGAACTTTCCTAAGCACATTGTATACATTAATGGAAGACACACAATGGGAAAAATGTACGTGTAGCTAATACTGCATTTCTATGATGTATATTTGGGAGAGAAATAGATCAGAGGAAGAGACTAGCAGCCATGTAACATTGTACTGTTCCCTGCATTTATCTTTTCTTGTGGACATGTAGGTTGCTCTCTGGGCCAGGAAGGCAAATTGGTTTCATCTTAAGTGCCATCTAAGAGAGATAATAGCTAATATCAGCAGTAGTAGTGTGGGGAAGAATTCTGAGAATACATCTAGGCTCACTGAGAAAATAGTGTCATAATTAATTAGTGATGTCTGCCAGTTAACAGAGGGAAAGGAGGGAGAACAAAGGCATTATATATTTGCATAAACTTGCCATCCCTGTTCCAGACCATTGGCAGAAATCTGAGTATCCTCAGGGGCTTTCAGTTCCTGTTTTCTTCTTTAAGTATAAGCCAGAAGTTTGCTCTTCCAAGACACTCTTTTGGTGAGATAAAAGATCTTGCCTTCTAGGTTGAAAAATACGAGCTTCAGTGAAAAATTCACATATACTTATCCTAATTCCCAATTCAATAAGATTGCTCAGTAATAATAAAATAAATTTTAAAAAATGCTTTAAAACACCTATCAAATATTAAAGATGAAAAAGGGGATAACAGCATTATTTGAGAAAGTTTAGGGAATTGTATAATCTCATACAATACTGACTAAAATGTAATTTGGTATAATCTTTCTGGAAAGCCATCAGGTAATATATGTTAAGAGCCCAGACTATTCATATCCTTTCATTCAGTGATTTTAGTAACCAAAACTTCTCTTAATCATGTAATCAATTAGAAACTCAGATTCACATTTAAAGATATTTAATACAGGTTTTTTTTTAATAACAAATAGTTGAAAATAAACCTAAATATCTGACAAGATGGGATTGATTAAATAATAATATGTACATTTAGCATATTAATATGGCAGCCACCAAAAAGTCATGAAAGATTTTTTTTTTAAATGTTGATATTATCTATTAAGTGAAAAATACAAGCTAGAAAGTACAATGTGGAGTATGATTGTAATTTACTAAACACATTTTTTTCTCTTTAAGAGTGTATTAATAGTGTGTCACAAGCACATGCATACACACACACACACACACAGCACACGACTGAAGGGACATATACCAAATATCAGCAGGGATGATGGGTGAATTTTTATCTATTTATCTAGTTTTATTTTTTGTACTTTCCAATTTTTTCACAATAAAATGTAAAACAGGGAAGGAAGATAATTACTTGTTAAAAATTTACCAGTGTTCCAAGTTACCTCTGGGTGGTCTAGCCTGTCCATTTGTCTCCAGCTAGGACGAATAGAATTCTTTATCATAGTTTGCTATCTCAGCATACATTGTACAAAGCATGCTACAAATAATTTTCCCTGTGATTTCTATAGACAAAGGGATTGTAACATTGGAGGGAAAGAGGGGGCATAAATAATTAGGGTAAAGCCAGGCTGCAAGTCATTGGCAAAGCCTTAAAGAAAATTCAAGACTCCAGCTTTCTAGCCCCAAACTTGAATCCCTCCACCACACTCTGTTCTATTGTTCAAACTCATTTGGCTGTCACATGCCCTCTAATCAGTTAGAATTCAGTCTTTGCAGAATTGGAACGTGAATGAAAAGGGTTTTTTTTTTCCTTCTGTTTCAACGCTGTTGTTGAAGTCATCTCCTCTGAGGCCTTGAAACTAAATGGCTTTCCAGCTTTAAAGAGCCCTCCTATTTTGTGTGACTACAGATTGTTAGCATCTGGACTTGCTTCATGTGGCCATTTTATTTCCAGTCGACATCAATGTTAACTTCGTTAACATGTTAATATTGACCTATTACACGTCATTGGCGTATGTAATTTTGAGGTAATAGATACTTCTAGATGTAGATTTTGTAAGATAGTTATCTTCCTAGTTGCTGCAAGTGAAAATGACAAAATGAGGACTTCTTTTTATATATAAACAACTCATTTCCATCAAATTGGTAGAGCTGGTTATGGGTAGAGAGCAGCCTATTTGTGGCGTAACAAAGAAGGAAATAATAGAGTTGGAAGCACAAAAATCTGTCCATTCTTTGTCTGATTTAATCTCTAACTTGCCCATAACTCAAGTTGTTCTTTTCAGTTTCTCAGAGACCGAGTGTCTCAACTGTAAAACAGCATAATTTATGTCCTTCACATAAAACACAGGATTGGGCTAGGCAGTTCAGTCAAAGTGAAGATTAGCTCAAAGTAACACAAACGCCTTGCAAGTTCTATCAGCTTAAAAGAGTATATCAAATAGTAAGGTGTTATTAAGTGACTTCAACATTTTGATTAAAGATAGTACTAATACAGCTTACATTTGCATAAAACTTGTTTTTGGCCAGGTGCAGTGGCTCACTCCTGTAATCCCGGTACTTTGGGAGGCCGAGGCGGGTGGATCATCTGAGGTCAGGAGTTGGAGACTAGCCTGGCCCACATGGTGAAACCCTGTCTCTACTAAAAAACACAAAAATTAGTCTGGCATGGTGGCAGGTGCCTGTAATCTCAGCTACTTGGGAGGCTGAGGCAGGAGAGTTGCTGGAACCTGGGAGGCTGAGGCTGCAGTGAGCTGAGATTGCACCATTGTACTCCAGCCTCGGCCGACAACAGCAAAACAAACAAATAAACAAACAAAAAAACCCAAACCAAAACAACAACAAAAAACCTTATTTTTAAAGTAATATAGTAAAGTAAAAATATGTTCTCTCTTAAATTTGTCAAATACTAACTTCTAAAAAGCCTTTCTAAGCATTTAACATATAAAGTAACATGAATTTAAACACTATAGGTGCATTTTATGTGAATTTTAATTATTTCAATTTAAAATTGTGTGGTATAAAAATAAACTTTCTTTAATGCACAAAATTTGAGATCATGAGAATCCCCAAATTAAACATTAATCACAAATCACATGATTTAAAAACTGGCAGACCCAGTGGGACATTGATACTCTTTCATGGCATGTGATGGCTTCATTTTAGCTGATAAACAAAAATATGTTCTCCGTTCCATCAGGACTAGTTCTGAATGATGGAGCTCTTGACATAATGTGAGTACTAAATTAGTCAAGGTGTCTGGACATATATTCTTTGTATATAACATGCTCCTATGGCTTATATAAAAACAACTATGGGATATCAAGCATTTATTATCTAAGATGTCTCACTTTAAGACTTTGAATTAAAATTTTAAAAGAAACAGATCAAGCAATGCCAGTGTCTGGAATCAGCTAACCACATAGTTCTGAATTTGTAGGAACACCAAATGTCTGGCCTATATATTTTTAAGAGCCATAGTAAGACTCTGACAGCCTTCTTCCAGAACAAAAGTAGTTTATTTCTAATCCCAAACAGGCTCTGATGACTCTGAGATGACATTGACTTCCATTGTTCCGTATCTACTCTGCTAATGGCTTTTTAATGCCTAAATCCAAAGAGCTATATTGGATCCTCTTTTGCATGGCTTCCCTGTACATTTCCTTCTTGAACTGCCTCCTTTTGCTTCCTGAGTACAGCACTTTCCATTTCTCCCACCACTCAGTCCTCTGTTTCTATGAATCTGCTGCCTACTCCTCTTTCTCTGCCCAGGCCTTAAATGCTGGTATTCCACAGGGTTCTTCCAGCTACTACTTTTTTTTTTCCCTCTTCTAACTATAAACCCTCCCTGAGTGATTTCACTTGTTCCCTTGATTTTAACCTCTATCCACATGGTAATGACTCTGACGACTATCATTAGCTGTGCACATAAATGATTGACCCCAGGCACCAAAACTGAATTCATTGTCTCCACTGGCCTCAAGAGCTTGTTCTCAGCCTTTTTGTCGTCCTGTACTCTCCCTTCCATCAGCGGCATCACTCAGGCTCCAAGCCAGAAGACACAGGGTCATCCTTAATAACTCCTTTTCCCTCACCCCTTACTATGAAGTTTCTCATCTACACTTACTCATATCATTATAAAATATATTTAAAGTTGATTCCTTTTTTCCATCTCCACTGCCCCTGCTTAAGTAGGGGTTTTCCTCACGTTTTGCTCAGACTTCTGCAGTAGCATCCTAGCAGTGTCCCTGATACCAGTCTCTTCCTCCACATAGTCCATTTGTTACTCCATTGCAAAGCTTTATAAAAAACAAATCTGATTACTTTTTAAAACTTCTGCTGGCTGTTTGATCAACAGAAGTGTTTGTTTGAATGAACGAACAATGGATTTCTTTAATAGAAAGTTCACATTGTATAATAATGAAGAATTCATATCCTGGAGTCAGACGTGGTTTGACGCAGGAGTTTTTCTGTTTATCATCTGAGTGACTGTGGACCATCTCTCTAAGCTTTAGTTAGACATCTATAAAAACGAAATAAAAATATTACCCACTTCATAAGTTATTGTGAAGATTAAATGGGATAATGTGTGTAAGGTACTTAGCATAGTAAGTGCTTCGTAAATGGCAACGTAATAGTTATTATTAGACTCTCAGACATGGGGGCTCAGTTGTTTTACTTAGCACTTTTCATGAATCCCAGTGTGACTAAGCTCAAACTATAAAACATTTGAATTTACCATTATTTCCCCTTAGCTTTGTGACCCTAATGACTGTGTAATGTTTTTCCTGATGCTTATTCACTGGTAGAGTTTTATGTAATATAGATTATTTCATACAAGGTGATTTCATTACTGTGGTACTTTTCCCCTGATTTTTGAGTAGAACTGTATCTAATCCCTTAAAACTTTAGCTAATAAATCAGGTTCTGGAATCTTGTTTTGGGCTCAATTTTGAAACAAAATGAATTTTTTTTAATTCAAAGGATTAATTTACTGTTTCCTTGTACACATTTAATGGAAAAATAAACCCAAACTACAAGGCAAACATGCTGCCAATTTTTTGTAAAATTTAATATTTAAAATACAGACATATTTTGCATATTACCTTAAAACAGTTTCTCCTATGACCAAATTAGTTCAAATCCTCGTGAAGCAACGTCCATAAAAGCATCCAGACATTTTCAAAAGCTCCTTTTTATTTCACTGTAATGTACATTTCACTGCAATGTACAACTGTAATGCAATAACATCTTACAGGTAGGAAAATTTTAGAACTGTTAAAATTGATAGCATGCATTTCATGTTAGGGATAAAGAAATGAAGTGGAAGGCCACGGTATGGCTCATTATGCCATACCAGCATATACTTGGATTTCCCAAGGAGCTGATTATATAGAGAAGGATGGGTAAAGCAGAAAAAGGCTTTTTTAAGAGGGCTCATTGGCATCACCTATGTTCGATTTGCACTGGATGTACCATGCAAATACTTAATGATGTTTATTTATACAGAAAAGAAAAACTAAGTTTTCCAAACGGCCATCAGTCATGTAGACTCTTTTCCCCCAGGGTTATTATTTAGGAATGAAAGTCTTAGTTCTGTTTGGTTGCAAATACATCTATTTGATCGATTTGCCAATACTGTCATTCTTTTGGGGGTGGAGTGGAGGTGGGAGTGGGGGGAAACATTGCAAACCTTGACCTGCAAAGGGGTTTTAGCAGTAGCTTTTGGGACTTCTTTTTTGTTTTGTTTTTGAGATGGAATTTCTCTCTTATTGCCCAGGCTGGAGTGCAATGGTGAGATCTCGGCTCACCACAACCTCTGCCTCCCGGTTCAAGCAGTTCTCCTGCCTCAGGTTCCCAAGTAACTGGGATTACAGGTATGCACCACCACACCTGGCTAATTTTGTATTTTTAGTAGAGACAGGGTTTTTCCATGTTGGTCGGGCTGGTCTCGAACTCCCAATCTCAGGTGATCCGCCTGCCTCGGCCTCCCAAAGTGCTGGGATTATAGGTGTGAGCCACCGTGCCCAGCCTGCCTTTGGGACTTCTTTGGAAGCCACATGCACTGAGTAGCAGTTTCTAGTGATGCAGCATGAGATTACGGGAAAGGGTACTAGATTTTGTTCAAGTACTGGCTCTGTTCCTATCTGTGTGATGCTGGGCAAACCACTTTCTCTTTTTGAGCTCCCATTTTATTCTACCCTATCTGTAGGACTTTGATGTCTGCCTTCTTAAGGCCATTCTTTAAAACATCTTTTCAGAAAATTTCTCTCTCGATTCTTGTGTTCTCCTCCTCCCACTTTCCTTTCTTCCTTCTTCATTTTCTTCCCTTCTCTCTTTTCATAGGTTTTGTTAATTTAGCACAATTTAAGCTTTGTATCATCAGAGAACATGGTAAAGATTTTCATTCACTTTAGTCTTTTATAAGCATGGGTATGGTATTATATTTCTAGGGTAACCATTAAAAGTATAGAAACAAAAGGTACAACTTACTAAAGCGATAGAGGAAAAAAAATCCAAAAAAGAAGAACCAAAATAGAGTTGGGGAGAAATTGTTTATTTTAGTCACTGTCTGATCTTTTTCAACTTTGGAGATGGAATAAGTTAACAATTTGCTTAACTTAAAAAACTTTTTTCTTCCTCCCTTCCTCCCTCCCTTCCTTCCTCCCTCCCTTCCTTCCTCCCATTAACTTTTCTTTCCCTTTTGTTGCTTTTTCTTCTTTCTCATATTGATCTCTTTTGCCACGTAGGTGCAAAGCAGCCCTTTTGACTGCTGTGCAGATGAATAGTTATTAGAATGTAGTTGTGTGATTATACCATATAGTCAACTTGTAGAGTTCTTAGTTGATATAATGCCTAGCCAAATAAGTTTCAGAAATAAAAGATAAATTGTCAAAGGAATGCTATTAATTGAAAACCACCATAATTCTGGTTGCATGTATCCCCATCCTATCTTTTCAGTCACAGTACGTACTCATTTCCAAAAGGTAATCAAGATCTGAAATGTTCATATATTTGTTATAAATTTTAAAAGGACTTAGCTGTTTCTCAGAGGATTACAAGCACTTATTGAGACACTAGCTCATCTTTCTTTGCTCCGCTTCCAAATACATTTCTTGCACATAGCTCTGCAGTCATAAATCATCCCAAGGATCTCAGGTCTGGAGTCTCCAGAGCTGTAGATCATCACCTGAACATAATTCTCAAATCTCTGGGCGCCGCTCTGCGTATTCTAGCCCCATGTTACTTTGACCTTTCCTTTGATGTCCAGAATTTATTGTGTTCACGTGAACATCCTCAATGATTTTCTGTTTTCATTTTTGGAGAGGAAGGTGTATTGTATATTTATAGACAATTACATTTCTCTCTTTCGTTCGTTCGTTCGTTCTTTCTTTCTTTCCTCTTTTTTCTGCGTCTGTCACCCAGGCTGGGGTACAGTGGTGCGATCTTGGCTCACTGCAAATTCCGCCTCCCGGGTTCAAGCAATTCTCCTGCCTCAGCCTTCTGAGTAGCTGGGATTATAGGCACACGCCACCACGCCCAGCTAATTTTTGTATTTTTAGTAGAGATGGAGTTTCTCCACGTTGGTCAGGCTGGTCTTGGACTCCCGACCTCAGGTGATCCGCCCGCCTTGGCCTCCAAAAATGCTGGGATTACAGGCGTGAGCCACCGCGCTTTGGCCCTCTCTTTCTTTCTTTTCTTTCTTTCTCTCTCTCTCTCTTTCTCTTTCTCTCTTTCTTTTTGAGATGGAGCTCTGTCACCAGGCTGGAGTGCAGTGGTTCAATCTCTGCTTACTGCAAGCTCCACCTCCTGGGTTCAATTGACTCTCCTGCCTCAGTCTCCTGAGTAGCTGGGACTACAGGCATGTGCCACCACGCCCAGCTAATTTTTTATATTTTTAGTAGGGATGGGGTTTCACCATGTTGGCCAGGATGGTCTCGATCTCTTGACCTCATGATCTGCCTGCCTTGGCCTCCCAAAGTGCTGGGATTATAGGCATGAGCCACCGCACTCGGCCTACATTTCTTTTTCAGCAATAATTTCTATTCATGAATTATTATGAGGCATTCACTGTTTTGGCACAATCTTTTTATTTTTGAAACAGAGTCTAGCTGTATCGCCCAGTCTGGAGTGCAGTGGCGTGATCTTGGCTCACTGCAAACTCCGCCTCCTGGGTTCACACCATTCTCCTGCCTCAGCCTCCTGAGTAGCTGGGACTACAGGCGCCCGCCACTGCGCCCGGCTAATTTTTTTGTATTTTTAGTAGAGACAGGGTTTCACCATGTTAGCCAGGATGGTCTCCATCTCCTGACCTCGTGCTCCGCCTGCCTCGGCCTCCCAAAGTGCTGAGATTACAGGCGCGAGCCACCGCACCCGGACTGGCACAATCTTTTAATGAACTTAGAGTACAAAACAGATGAGCTAGAAGGGGTCTTACCAGACCCTCTGATCCAGTCCTCTGCCTTTTAGCAGTCGTCATAGCCTTTTCTCTTTGGGAAAATTGGATGATTTATTTGTTTCTGCCACACCTGATCAGCATACAGTTTAGTGCAAAAAAGGTTCAAACTAGTTTAAGAAGAAGTGGGCTTTGGTCAGAGGAAAGGCCATATACTTTATGTCAAAGGAAATGGATGTTGGGAGTAGATGAGCATATATCACAGGTCTGAGCAACATGTTTCCCCAGGGTGGACTGGAATTCCAGTGGTTCATGATCCTGTCAAAATCAAGTGGTTGAGAGAAATGGGCTCCAGATTTCCTCTGTTACAACAGAAACTTGCAGATACTAGTCCATGTTAAAATGAGAAATAGTAGGACCTCGGTTTTCTCTCGAGTAAATTATTATTCAGGAAGGAAAATAAAGATTATTGATCATTGGGTTACAGCTTCAAAAGGAACAGGTGTTCTGTGGAGAAATCAGTTTGATTTTGTGTGGAAAAGCAGACCATCCCGGGAGCAATGGTGCTAATACCTGCTAAGCCACGTGGTAAAAGAAAGCAAAGTTGTTAGCCATATGGGATCAGTCAAGACAATCTGATTGTTTTATAAAGGTCTTGGTGTCAGTCCAGGACTATTTGATAGGGTCTCTAGTACCTGATGCTGAGGTCTTTTATGCATTTCTTGCACATTTACCATCTGCTTGAGCCTGTGTTTTTGGAGTTAATTTATTTCACATGGAAGAAACCTTAGAGCTCATCTGGCCTCTTGGTGGCCTATTAATGTACCTTTAAGGGCCAGAAACTGATGTAAATGTGTAACACTGCTGGGTATAGATGAGAGAAAGTGGGGGACTGGGCTGGGCTGGACTGGAGAGTGATACACACACATACACACACACAATGCATGTCTGAGCTTATATGGGGCCAGATTTGAACCATAGGCCACAACTTAGCAATGATTAAGCCTCTAACCCCTTATTCTATAGACAGAGAAAATGAGGTCACCTGTATAGTTGATGGCAAAGCTGGGAATAGAATCTGTGCTCTGTCTCCCAACCAGGAGGTTTAGGGGATTGTGTATAAGACATATGTACAAGACACAGTCATGAGAGCATGTTATCACCCAGAAATACTATCACTTGGTGTGGCTGGTGTGCAGGCTTCAAAGAGAGAGAGAGAAAAGTGATAGGAGAGGGGCCAGAGATGGAACCAGTGGCTGGACCCTGAAGAGTCTTCTCTGCCATTGAGTTTGGACCCAATCCTGGGGAAAAAAATCAAAACAAAACAAAACTCTAGAAGCCGCTAGATTTTAATATAGAAACTTGTCCCTGAGGGAATGCTACAAGGAGAGACTACTCCTTCACCATTGGCCAACCCCATAGAGTGTGACAGGAGAAGTCACCCTTAGGCCAGGCTAGGAGGCCAATTTTCAGAGGGTGTTCTCTTCTCTTCACAGACTCTGTTCAGCCCCTCAGGCCAGTGCACAGGCTCTGTCTCCACTATGCCAGTGGAGTTAGACACTGAACCCAATGCACAAGCAATCTTCCTTGTTGGTAGTGTTGGGCAGAAGGGCTGCTGGGGGATGAGAAATCACAGATCATAGCTAATATTCTTGAAATTAGAAGCAGACAACTTTAAAGATTCATTGGTCTTAAAAACATGATCTATCTAAATAATTTATTATCTCGAGGTGAAAATTCTTCAAATTTGTTTTCTAAGGCTCTCATTATTCAAAGTCTTCTTATTGCCTCCATCCTAAAATAATGTTCTTTTATAGAGATAACTTTATTTACTATAAGGAGAATTATAAAAGTAAATGTACAGGAAAATGGCAAAGTATGAATTGTTTAAGAATGTTACAACCTCTGTCTCTTATTTAGTGTTACTCTCTTGCAGTTTGGATGACAAAAAAACCATGGCTTATGGTAAAGTGATTAAAGCTTCCCCAGGAGCTCCAGCTGTCAGTGTAGTGATAGCCCTTCTCATCATGGATTTTCTCTTTCCATACTTAGTGTTCTTCTTTTTGGTTTTTGTCCACTGTGGGCAGACATCTGTGAATAATGGAGCACATGCTTATAGCCGCTATGGGCAACATTCTATGACCTAATCAATCTGTGGAAATTTCAGTTTTTAATTAGTATCAAAGAAATAACAAGCATTTCTGGGCCATCATTTACAAGAAAACACTGCTTTTTGTTTTGTTTTATTTTGTTTTTTTTTGAGACAGAGTCTTGCTCTGTCATCCAGGCTGGAGTGCAGTGACACGATCTCGGCTCACTGCAAGCTCCACCTCCCTAGTTCATGCCATTCTCCTTCCTCAGCCTCTCCAGTAGCTGGGACTACAGGCTTCCGCCACCATGCCCAGGCTAATTTTTTTTTTTTTGTATTTTTAGTAGAGATGGGGTTTCACCATGTTAGCCAGGATGGTCCCGATCTCCTGACCTCATGATCTGCCCACCTTGGCCTCCCAAAGTGCTGGGATTACAGATGTGAGCCACCGTGCCCAGCCTGAAAACACTGCTTTATGGGAGATTATAGGTTATTGTTTTCTTCTCCATAAAAAGTTATGATGAGAATAAAAATGTCCCCTAAATTTGCCCTTTCTTTTCTTTCTTCTTTTTTTTTTCTTTTTTTTTGAGATGGAGTTTTGTTCTTGTCGCCCAGGCTGGAGTGCAGTAGCACAATTTCAGCTCATTGCAACCTCCGCCTCCCAGGTCCAAGGGATTCTCCTGCCTCAGCCTCCTGTGTAACTAGGATTACAGACACCTGCCACCATGCCGAGCTAATTTTTGTATTTTTAGTAGAGACGGGGTTTCAGCATGTTGGCCAAGCTGGTCTCGGACTCCTGACCTCAGGTGATCCACCCACCTTGGCCTCCCAAAGTGCAGGGATTACAGGCGTGAGCCACTGTGCCCAGCCTAAATTCGCCCTTTCTAGGACTTGGTGTAAGCACTCTTTCTATATAGGTCCTGTTATTTGAGTTTATGGGATCTCCTACCTATTGATCTCTGTATTATCCCTAACTGTGAGACGCTGTGTCTTTACTTTTCTCTTGAATTTGGCTTAGATTTTACTGCCCATTGTTCCAATATCACTCTTGCTCACTCCCTTGTCAGTCTTCTTTAGTTGCACCAGAACTGATGAGTGGTTCATAACTGCTGTTGCACATCACTGGGAAACTTCCTCAGAACACAAATGTCCTGGCCAACCATCAGGTTTATGAAGCCTGGAATCTCAGGGACATAGTCCATGCATGTGTGTGAGTGTTCTCAAAAAATTCCCAGTGTGATTCTGACACAAATCCCAGTTAAATAACCACTGATCCTAACCAAACCCTCTGTTGGCTAAACTAGCTATTTTGTCATCTCTGTGATTGTATCAGGCAGCTGAGAAGTGCTGGGGAGTTATCACGTATAGGCTGCCCATTGTCACTACAGTTTCATAGTCACCATCCTCAACTGGGCACTCCATGCTGCCCGTGCATCCTACCAAATTGATTTAATTGACTGGCCCACCACTCTCTGTAATTGCCATTTCAAATCTTCCACACTCTCTGGCTTCTCTTCTCTTCTTCTCAATTTCTGCAGATGATTTTTTGCTTCCTAAGTGGGAAATTCACAACTTATTGCAATACGATTTATAAACCTACTTGTATTAGCACCTATTCTCTTCTCTCCCGTTCCAGTAGAGGAGGAATCTCTTTCATTTAAAGTGAATCCTTTCATGTGTTCTCTGGATCTCATTCCTCCCCACCTCCCCTAATAGACAAGAAGCAGAATTCAACTCATCTGCACATTTAGCTTATCACCTTGATTTCTTAGGGCATTTTACACTGTTTACTCTGTCCTTGAGCTCCTCTGTCTTTTTTCGTTAGTTGTTGTGATAATATACACTCTCTTGGTGTCTTTAGTACCTTGCTGTCCCTCTTCCAAGTCTTTCTTTCTTTTTTTTTTTTTTTTGAGACAGAGTCTCACTCTGTCGTCCAGAGTGGAGTGCAGTGGTGCGATCTTGGCTCACTGCAAGCTCCACCTCCCGAATTCACGCCATTCTCCTGCCTCAGCCTCCTGAGTAGCTGGGACTACAGGTGCCCACCACCACACCCGGCTAATTTTTTTGTGTTTTTAGTAGAGACAGGGTTTCACCATGTTAGCCAGGATGGTCTCGATCTCCTGACATCGTGATCCACCCGCCTCGGCCTCCTAAAGTGCTGGAATTACTGGCGTGAGCCACGGCTCCCGGCTTCTTCCAAGTCTTTCTTTACTGGTATTTCCTACCTAACCTTTAAATATTGAAGTTTCTGTGCATGTTTCTGGGAAGTGGTCTGGGAAGCACTGCATCCATGGCCAGCCACCTCGTGCTCAACAATGGCATGAAGATGGCCATCCTGGGGCTGGGCACCTGAATGTCCTCTCCAGGCCAGGTGGCCAAGGCTGTGAAGGTGGCGACTGATATCAGGTACTGCCACATCGACTGAGCCCAGGTACCAGAATGAGAATGAGATAGGGGTGGCCATTCAGGAGAAGTTCAGGGGACAGATGGTGAAGCATGAGGAGCTCTTCATCATCAGCAAACTCTGGTGCATGTACCATGGGAAGGGCCTGGTGAAAGGAGCCTGTCAGAAGATGCTCAGTGACCCTAAGCAGGGCTACCTGGACTACGACCTTGTTCTCTGGCCAGCCAGCTGTAAGCCTGGGAAGGAATCCTTCCCATTGGATGAGTCAGGCACGTGGTTCCCAGTGACACTGACATTGTGGACACATGGGTGGCCATAAAGAGCTGGTGGATGAAGGGCTGGTGAAAGCTTCTGGCATCTCCACCTTCAACCATCTCCAGGTTGAGGGGATATTAAACAAACCTGGGTTAAACTATAAGCCAGCAGTTAACCAAATGGAGTGCCACCTGTGCCTCACTCAGGAGAAGTTAATCCAGTACTGCCACTCTAAAGGCATTGTGGTGACTACCTGTAGTCCCCTTGGCTCTCCTGACAGCCCCTGGGCCAAGGCTGAGAACCCTTCCCTCCTGGAGGATCCCAAGATCAAGGCGATCATAGCCAGGCGATCCAGGTTGGGATCCGGTTCTCAGGTAGAGGAACTTGATGGTGATCCCCAGGTCTGTGATACCAGAATACATTGCTGAGTCACAGACTTTGAAACAAGCAGCCAGGATATTACCATCTTATTCAGCTACAACAAGAACTGTAGGGTCTGTGCCTTGGTAAGCTGTGCCTCTTATAAGGATTACCTCTTCCATGCAAAGTTTTGAAGGGGTGGATGCCTGCTCAACCCCAGTGACCTACACTTGTTTTTCCTGCTCATTTTTTTCTTGTAAATGTAGCATGGCCTGTGTCACTCAGTGGTGGAACAACTGACCAGCCAGGGCTTGCTTGTCTAGCTTGATGTTGGGTCTGAGGAGCAGTGTCAGTGGAGTAGAAGTCTATTCCAGTTTCCTCTGCCCTTTTTTTTTTTTTTTTTCACCCAGCTAGGGAAAGTGCAGCTTGCATACCCTTTTGTTGACCAAGGAGAAGCAAAAGCTACAAGGTCAAAATAGTGCCACTAATAGTCACATTTTGACTGCTTGTAACTTTTCGGCAAGACTTCTTTTTGCCTAAAAAAAAAAGTGCTGTTGTGAGCTTAAAAATTTTTTGATATTTCTCAGGGCTGTCTACTACCATTTTAACTTCCACTCCCCCATGTTCTTCAAACCTCTATCTTTGTGTTATTGTGTGTGTGTGTGTGTTCGGTTACAGGAATTTGGGTGTGCAAAAGTGTAAATTTCCTTTTTAAACATTTCTCATGTTCTCATTTCTGCTGATAACTCAGTTACTTTGGCTCAGGGTTTCTCAACATCAATACTCTTCACATTTTGGACAGGATAATTCTTTGTTGTGAAGGTTGTCCCATATGTTTTGGGATGTTTAGTAGCATCCCTGGCCTCTACTCACAAGATGCCAGGAGCCTCCTGCCCTTCCTAGTTGTGCCAACCACAAAATGTCTCCAGATCATATCAAATGTCCCTGGAGGTATAAAATTGTCCTTGGCTGAGAACCACTGCATTTAGCTTAAACTCAGTCTCTTTGGGGGTACCTAGTCATTTTGTTTCACCTCACCTTCCTTTTCCTTCCCGTCTCCCTGGGGGTGGTCAGAGGCTCTGGAAGACTTACACATAACCTTGACATTGGCAGAGAAACCTTTGATCTGCAATTACTTCTCCACTGGCATCCACTGTTGCTGTCACTCAAAGCCTCTTCTCGCAACAGGCTCACTGCCGGACAATTGCTCTGCTGGTTGGCGTCTCCCCTGTTGCTTTCCCGTAGTTCCTGCCTCAACATTGGCCGGTGGCTCTCTAGCTTCTGAAACTCAGCAACATTTTCCCATCTCATCTCTGACTGTGGCTGCCCATCCCACAGCCTCTACTGTGGGAATCTCTCTTCCTCTTCTGCAAGTTGATATTTTAGTTCCCTCTGTGCTCATTCAAGTCCCTGATCACTTGCAGGGGCTCCTTCAATGTGGCATCTGAGTATGAGGTGGGGTCTCATCTCCTTTCTCCTTGAACCTGCCTCATTCTTTCCATTTTACTGCAGCCACTCCATGTTGGCATGGGGTGCCCTGAAAGGCGGCTTCCTCCCAGCAGTTCAGACACAGAGTCTTCCTGCATCTTTCTGAAGGCTTCCATCATCCCTTCTTTCCCAGGGTTTTGGACCCAGAGGGAGCAGCATGTGGAACCCTCTTACAGAGACCACATCACTAACTCCCTTTAGCTGATTGACTCCCCATGTTCTCTCCAGCTCCCTCCCTCAAGTCTTATCATCTCTCTATATTTTGGGACAAGTACTTTTGCAATTAGAGATTAGACTTTGTCGTAAAACACTATGTTCTGAGAGCTTCATGTACTTTTCCTTCTGGAGCTTAAGAAACCTTCCCCCAATCTCCTTCAAATCTGTCTTTGCCATAGGCCTAAAACCTATTTTTGGAACTCAACATAGGCTTTCGAGCCCATTATTTGATTCTTTCATTCGTGCTGGGATTTTTAGTGTTCCTTCTTCACTGGGATAATAAGCGCTAGCATTAAGGTTCAGTAGAAATGATGGAAGTACTGGACAATAAAAAGAAATTACCAAGAAGAAAAAAGATATAAACTATTATTCCACTACGTATGTCTGATTGTTTAACTTTTGCACTTCCTTTTGCAAAAGCCCTTATTCAGGGCTCACCAAATATTTCATTTCCATCAGAGCTTAATCTTTTCAGAGGAAGAAGCTAATACTACCTATTGCTGACTTTGAATGGGAGTTTGGGGATATGAGGGTCACAGAGAGATGATTACTGCACCCTTCCTCCAAACTGTGGAGCTGACCATGCCATAAAACAGTTTCAGTCACCAAGAGTGAGCTTCGAGAGGAACCACTGGTGTAGAACTTTCAGTCTATGTGGACATAAGCAATAAAAAATGTGGAGGGGTGTAAAGTGTATGTATATGTGTTTAAAATGTTATTGGCAAAGCCTGGTGGTTTTACTGCCAGTAATGGTCATTCATTTTTTCCCCTGTAATTCTATTCAGCTTCATTCTGGACTGATTCAAATAGGAAGCCGACACGATGTCAACCAAAAATCATTTTAATCTCCAAGTCCCATAAAACAATATAAAATACTCATATAACTCACTTTCCTGGAATGAAGTTTATAGCAACTAAAGTGCTTCCAATTTTATTTTTAGAAACTGGTTCATGCATTTTACATTGAATTAAGCCTAGTTCTTTTCTGTGACAGTTGGAGAGATATTTTAAATCTCAGCCAGTGGGCAAAGAATAATTTGTTTCTGATCTACATTTTTGCTTTGAAGAAACCATCGATTCTATTAATAAAACAAATGCTGTTTTCTTTTCCTTGAGAAGCCACAACGTGCACAGCCTCTGCTTGACAATCTGAGACAAAATAAATGTGATAAAATGGATTTTATATTAAAATGAGCCAACCTGACATGAAAGTCAAGGGACTGGTCCCAAAGAGTGACAATTACATTTACTACATTCCAGAATCAGCAATGCATTATGGTCCCTGCCTGCAAGTGCTTCTGAATGGAATTTCAAAGCCCTTGCAGATCCATATGTAGCCTTTCAAGATAAACTGTACATCAGCTGGTTCCTAAACCTCAAAACTACTGCCCATAGACAAAAGCATAATTTAGAAAAGAAACTCCCATAAAAATACACAGATGAAATATAGGTTGAAAATGGTGTGTAATTACTGGTACATTACTGGTCATTACTGGTGTGTTAAGAGTCTGCTCTGATTAAAGAGATAATAAATCTTCAAGGAATTAAATAATTCTTAAAAGGCAAAATGACACTTAATGATGGATTTCTATGACCCACTAGGAAAAACAGAAAACCACATTGTATGTGGGTAATTAAAAAAAAGTTTCTTGAAAGACAGGATAAACACTGACTATCATATTTGCTGCAAATGTGGAGATCAAATGACAAGTAAATCTTTGGTAAACCCCTCACAGTCTGGAATCAGCTCAGAAAAAACAGAAAGGAGAATTCAGAAAAGCCACAAGGATGAGAACTGTGGGCTGATAGATGACAACCCCCAAAATACAACTGCTGAAGAGGTTTAGATGCAAACCTCAAACCACTTGTATTAACTAATTGACCCTCAGCATGTGGCACTGATCAATCATTTACATCCTGACTGGTGAGTTCTTTTAAAATGATTGTTTTTATGGTTGTATTTATTTTCCTCAACTTTTTATTTTGGAAACTTGCAAACCTCCAGAAATGTTGAAAGAATAGGAGGATAAAAACCCTTATATCCTTTATCTACATTTACTGATTGTTAATATTTTATCACATTTGTGATACATTTGTGCACTCTTTGTACATATTCCCCCAATCATTTGTAAGTAAGTTACAAATATTAGACTCTTCCTGTTCTACATACTTGAGTATATATCTCTTTAGAGCAAGGACATCCTCTCACATAGCCACAATACTGTTACCACACCAGGACATTTAACATTGTTATAAATTTACTGTCTTTTATACAAAACATATTTGCATTTCCCAAATTGTTTCCAAAATATTCCTTATAGGATTTTTTTTTTCTGATCTAGAACCATCAAGAATCATGCACTGTATTTTGTTGTCCTGTATCTTTTGCCCTTTAATTTAGAACAAGAGTGAGCAAATATTTTCTGTAAAGTGAAAGATATGAATACAAATATTTCTATATATTACAAATAGCATATAATAATATAAATATTCTAAGTTTTGCAGCCCATACTGTCTCTGTTGCAACTGCTTAACTATGGTGTTGTAGCACCAAAGCAGTCATAGACAATATATAAAGGAATGAATGTAATTGTGTTTCAATAAATTCATATAATTTTCAAGTGCCATGAAACATTTTTCTAATTTTTTCCAGCCATTAAAAAATATACAAACCATTTGTAGATCACAGGTCATCAAAAGCAGTAGGTGGCAGGATTTGCCCTACAGATCAGAATTTGATGATACCATATCTAAAACAATCCTCTGCCTTTTTGTTAAAGGAAACATTTTACTGACGTATATGGAAATGCACACACTTTTAAGTGGAGAGCTTGGCGACTTTTCCACAAGGTGAACAGGGTCATGGAACACAACTCAGAATAAGAAATAACTGCGACTTTATTTCATTTTTTTAAAACTCCACTTATTTATGTTATGTATGTGGATTCAAAGGTGGTTAGCACCAGGTCTAAGGGTGCTGTTATAGAACCCTTCCAGAAATGGTTTTAACTGTTATTATTAGAGTCCTCATCCTCTGCAGTAAACTGAATATCTCAGTCTTGATAACGATCCTGCCCTTTGGGCCAGGCCAGCTAATATGTGTGACAAAGTCATGCATGGAACCATTTCAGACAATATGCCAATTCCTGTAGATTCCATGAATGATTTCACCCCTTTTTGTAGAGTTCTCTTCTGGCTCTCTGCATTACCTCAGAGAGTGCCCAAGCCTGATAGGCAGGAAGATGCTGCTTAAAGAATGGACTTAAGAAAAGGTAGACGTCAGCAGGCCCCGGGATCTGGGAGGTCTGGCTTTGTTCACAGGCTGGAGGGTAGCCAGGAGCTGTCATCCCTGGTGGGTAACTGGTTGATGAGACTACCTAAGACAGTTTCTTTTTACCTTGTTTGCTGCATTTTATTTACCATGGGGGACAAAATTTCTCGGCTTTGTAAAAGCAAAACTTGGAAAGTTTCCTTTAGACATGTGAATGGTCATGAGTGACTCGTGGGATCTCCTCCTGATACGGAAATAAGCTGCCTCACAAGTTCCTAGCTTTTCTGTTTACTCCAGGCATCTTCAATATGTTTATAATATTTCTAGAGCTTATCCCTAGTGTGAAGTGGGGATTAATCCATTTTTTTTCAGGACACAGAGCCAAACATCAATTAGCTTTTCTGAAAATGGCAGAATTTCTTGGATGATATGTGTCCTAGGCATATTGATATCAATATGTGTCCTAAGCAATCATCCAAGGATACATAATTTTTTTTTTTCTTTGAGATGGAATCTCACTCTGTCACCCAGGCTGGAGTGCAGTGGCGCGATCTCGGCTCACTGCAAACTCTGCCTCCCAGGTTCATGCCATTCTCCTGCTTCAGCTTCCCGAGTAGCTGGGACTGCAGACGCCCGCCACCATGTCCGGCTAATTTCTTGTATTTTTAGTAGAAACAGGGTTTCACCGTGTTAGCCAGGATGGTCTTGATCTCCTGACCTCATGATCTGCCTGCCTCGGCCTCCCAAAGTGCTGGGACTACAGGCGTGAGCCACCGCGTCTGGCCGGACACGTAATTTGAGAGAGGTACAATCAAATAAAAGGTGTTCTTGCTTTGAGGCTTAGCATGTGAGTTCAGTGGCTTTCACATTGGTGAATGTATTTGAAGAAGCTTAATCCCAGGACAATGTCCACTGTAGATTTATAATATTCTCCTAGAATCTCACACTCACGTTTCAGAATAAAGACCCCTCTGGAGGTCTAACTTTGAGAGACCTGAATCAACACCGAAGAACTGAACAGACTCAGAGTCAGCTTTGCTCCTGGGGTTCTCAGGCCCTTTCTTCTTTTCTACTCTCAGACCTAAGTTTATGTTAATATCCATCACCGCCCTCTCCCTTAAACTATTTCTACTTGGCTGAAGGCATTTAACTATTAATTCTTCAATTTTATTGAAAATTTTTTTCTATGTTCACATTCCAAATATTAAAATGGCACAATTAAGCTAACCAACATGGCAAAGGACCTATCCCTACTAGAGAACAGAAACCAGTCAGACAGTGCATACTGGGGAATTCCAGGTTGGGAAGGAAAAAAGATGCCATGAATCCTGATAGCTTCTTCTTTTTAAGTTTGTTTATGATGATGCAGCTCGAAAGATGATTGGCTTTCTTCTTGTAATTTGTAACAGGACAAGGTTATCTGTTGTTAAGTAAATCCCTTTCTCTGGCTTTCTCATTTAGCTTGTGTTTCCAGGATCAAAGCATCATAAATAACCAATGAAGAAAAACACCACCTAAACATTAAGAGACAATTTCCATAAACGTTCACATTAAAAATGCATGATTGGTATGAAGATTTAATTGTAGCCACAGTGTAGTTTCTGTCTTTTGCTGCAGTCGTATTTTCCTTTGTGTCGTCTGTCCTATTTAACTTTGAAGCCCACTAAAGATGAAAAATGGGCATTCATGGAGCAGGCGCACATGGCTTTAGCTGTTTGGTGGTGGAGCTGGTGCTTCCCCCTCTGTAGCATCAGCCTTTGTATTCTCAGCAATGAACTTTAATAAAACAACCTTAAATCTGAGAGATGGTGGAGAGAAGAGAGAGCAGTAGATGTTAGCTGACTTTAGTATTTGTTTTGTCTGTAAGCGTGGTAAAATAGACTAATGCACAACTAACCACTCCTTCTATCCCCACTATGTCATTTCCAGAGTTATGTAAAATTGTGTCAGAGATACTCAATTGATGAGCTTTCTGAGCCATGGTAGTAATATAGATGTGGTGTTCATACGGTGACTTTCATTTAATCACAACCAAACAAGAACTCTTGCATGATAGAGAAAATGACCCTACAATAGACTACTGATGACTGTTATTATTGTTGTTGTTGAGGCAAACTGAGGAGAATGTAAAGAATACTAACCATTCTTTTTTATAACATATTAGTAAACATACTAACATGTAGTTGTGAAACGGTTAAAGTTGTGGGGAATATAAGCAATATAAGCCTTTTTATTTTTTATTGTTGGCTACTAAATTTTGTTCCATGTAGATAGGCTGCTGGGGTTTCTGTGGGAAATGTTACATTGGCTAGTAAGCCTTGGGAAAATTGCAAGGCTCAAGTCAGGCATCCTCCCAAGATCTCAGAGTTCAGAACTATTTGGCTGTCTGGGAAGAAAGGTTGAGAAATGTCCCCTTGATTTCCACTGGAAAGGGCTACCTTGAGACTTGTTTTCTTTGCCTTCCAGCACCAGAAATGTAAAGTGCTGAGATACTTCAAGTCAAAGAAGTGAAAGGGTTAAATAAAGCATGGCCGTGATAGGCTAAGGATGAAGAGAGACCTAAGAGTTAGGTGAGAATTGACTAGTTTAGTGTCTAAGAGGAGGAAAGAAGCGTCTAATTAGATTGGGGCCAGGAATTTTAAATGAGAGACATTCTGATGATTTTATGAATATAGTTTTTCTTCCCAGGTATATCCCAAATTCCATAAAGGAATTTAAAGAACCTTATGTCTTCCACATAGAACTTCAGCAGGAAGACTTGCACAAAGTGATGGATCAATACATTTCTGTCAACTCATACTTTAAAAGAAAAATATTTTGATGATGTTTTGCCTCTGTGTATATTTTGGGAATTATTTGATATGAATCTTGCAGTAGATTGAGACCATATTGTTTATTGTATATGGCATGTGAGAATTAACTGTAGAATGGGTCAAGAAATAACCTCACCTAGTTTTTAATCCTGACATTCTAGAGCCTGTCTGCCCTGTGAGATGTTTGGAGAAACAACACTGCCACCTTCTGGTAGATACATGTCATCTTTCTCTCTGCCCACCAATGGCACCCTGGCTCACCCATGTTTACATCAATACAGACCTAATTTGATTTGAAATTTTGCAAACTTTAAATCAAGTCTAAATAAAATCTTAGATAATAAGGCCGAAGATCAAAGGCACGGAAAGAAGGCCTCCAGCTTGTACTTTTTTTTTGGAAAGGGTTATGATTTTGCTATCAAAGAAAAATCGTATCCCATTTCTACTGTGATGTGATACTGTCTTTAAGACTTACTACTTTACTGCGGTGTTCTAATAGACCTTCAAATGAGCAAGAATGCTCCAGCCTTAGAGCT
Source organism: Macaca mulatta (assembly GCF_049350105.2). Classification (NCBI taxonomy): domain Eukaryota; kingdom Metazoa; phylum Chordata; class Mammalia; order Primates; family Cercopithecidae; genus Macaca; species Macaca mulatta. The sequence continues at coordinate 132,249,341 of NC_133412.1, read as the reverse complement.
GGGGATGATGGGAGTAGGCGGAGCAAGAGTATGGGGAAAAATTCACTGACAAGTTGTATCAGTCATGAAAAAACAAATGGGTGAGTAAACTGCCTAAGTGATGAACAGGTGAACAGAATTTTCTACACTGTATTTTTGGATTGGTAGTTTATCTTGTTTGGTGTTAAATGTGTGTAGTCATGGTTACTTGACTAGTTCACTGGAAACCCATGTAGACCCATAGTCTTCTAGAGTGGGGCATATAGTAGGTGTCAATAAGAACTAGTTACATTAATTAATAAATGAGAACATATCTTTGCTTTTTAAATTTTTTTATTTTTTATTTTTTGAGACGTAGTCTCACTGTGTCACCCAGGCTGGAGTGCAGTGGCACGATCTCGGCTCACTGTAACCTCCACCTCGTGGGATCAAGCGATTCTCCTGCCTCAGCCTCCAGAGTTGCTGGGATTACAGGTGCATGCCACTACACCTGGCTATATTTTTTGTATTTTTAGTAGAGACAGGGTTTCACCATGTTGGCCAGGCTGGCCAACTCCTGACCTCAGGTGATCTGCCCACCTCGGCCTCCCAAAGTGCTGGGATTAGAGATCTTTGCTTTTATATTTTATCTCTGAAATACTGTGCTGAGAATGAGGCTGGAGAAGGTAAATTTTTATTTTCCTAATCTTTCTTACTCATTCCCCAATCCAAACCCTATGGCAACTGCTCATAAAGGTAGGCCAGTGCTAACGAATCAGTTCTATTAATTTTTTCACCACTTGATCCATGTTAGGAAACAAAATTAGCTGGGTGTAGTGGCACACACTTGTAATCCCAGCTACTCGGAGGTTGAGACAGGAGAATCATTTAGAACTCGGGAGACAGAGGTTGCAGTGAGCTGAGATCTTGCCACTGCATGAACAATTGCTTGGGTGACAGAGGGAGACTCAGTCTCCAAAAAAAAAAAAAAAAAAGACATTGGAATACACAAACAAACAAGATTAATCAGGATTAATGTCTTTTCAAGGTAATGTTAAAGGTAATGCTAGAACCACTGCTGGGGATTATGTTCCTATCAGAATATGCACCTTTGTCTTTGACTAGGCTATTTTACAATTTTGTAGAGATCAAAGTTAACTTGTACAAAACTGATAGCAATGAAAATATGTCCATAGACATATAAATAAATCCTGTCCAGTGGAAAGTTAATTGACTTCTCCCCATGTCCACACACAAAAAAGCACCAATTTTGTTTCCATTTGCAAATCCATTTCACTCTTCCTGATCTATAAATGTCTCTGCTTTTTGACTTCCTCTGAACCTGTTGTTAATGAAGCCTTGTTCTCTCAATCACCAAGCAATTGAGCTATGGGATTTCATGTTGAGTAATTAGCTTCTACTAGTATTTTATCTGCTACCTCATTTAATTAATGAGTTAAATGAAAGTTTGACATAAGCATGTTTTACATTTGCATGAGAATCATGATTGTTCCTCCTCTCATCCCCAAAGATCCTTCAGCACCCAATATTAAGTAACAGGCTGAAGGAGGAGTCTGTGGGGCTTTTCTTACTTGGTTTTTATGGGAGTTGCATCATTGGTAATCCGAAGTTTTGTCCCCTCCCTGAAGTAGAGGGTGCAACTGAGAGTGACTGAGACTACCCACCTTCCCACGTGGTCTTCCCATGTGATCATTTGGTGATCCTGTGTTTGTGCAAACCATTTCTGAAACTCCTCTGCTGGAAGTACCTTCAAAATCTGCTGCAGAGTCTTCAGATTTGCAGCATGGTGTGAAATTCACTAGACATCAGGCTTTGGTATTGGTCAGACCTGCTTCAAATTCTAGCTCTCCATGCACTAGGTAGAAGTTATCAGATGTTTCTGTTTACTCATCTGTAAAACAGAGCTGTTACAGAGTGAATGAAACAATGTGTATTGTACCTGGCATGTAATATGTTCTCCATAAATCTTACCTATTATTGCTACATAGAGAGAAAAACATAGGACCTCCTTTCTTCCTTGGTCCTGCTGACGTGTAGCTCTGTGGTAACACCTCTGGTGCTAATGTTTAAGGCCCGGTTGACATAGACAGGACTACACCCATTTAGGCCTGTGTAGGGCCTGAAGGATGTAGGGGTCTGGGTGGATTGGATCTGGAAATTTCCTGGAGTGAGTAGACCCGGATTTGACCTTTCAATTTCTTGATTGTGAGAAAGCCAGGGTGTGGTGAGTGGCAGATGGTAGCTAACGGCAGTGGCCACGTAACAACTGCTATAGAAATTTTACAAATTTAATAATTGGTATGGCACTGCTGAGTAAAACAAAGCCCTGGGAGAGGGTAGGTGAGCTGAATTGGGGGCAAGGGGACATCTTTCCAGACACCCTTAAAGTGGATGCCAAGATGGTCATAGACAGCCAGGTCACCAAGCAAAGAACTTCTTTGCCTTCCTTCTGATGGGTTTTGTCTGATGGGAACAGCTAATATGGAGAATTTCTGTAGGCTCTACCATCCCACCCTTCTAATACAGATTTCAACTGCTGGTAGATTTTACTATAGAACCAGGACAGAAACAAAAAGGAAGCTTAAGTATCACAGCAGCCAGTGACACCACTGTTCCTTTGAGACACCTCAAAGGTGACAGTTATACAAACTACATTTATTCACTCCTTTTCCCTCAACAAATAATTTCCATATAATATGAAGAAGTGACTCTGAAATTTGCATTTTTCGGCAGAAAAAGGAATTCTGATATCAGTGAACCAATGTATCTGAATTTTTATTTAAAGAGGCTATAAAAGAACATTCTGGATATTATGTGTATCATTATTTTGGTTACTTTGCAGTGTTATTGATGTTTAACTTCAAATATCCAGTAGAGGGCATGAAAGGAATTGGTTTTGTTTGGGCTCACTATATTGAAGATAGAATTTGAATAGAGGAAATGAAAAACCAAATGGATTATACATTGCAGCTTTCAGACACAGACTGACAAATAATCTTCAGATATCAACCCAATATATATTGCAACTTTTCTTTTTTCTTATATCATATCTTATATCCTTCATTTAAAATTACTTAATCCTTGAGAATTAGATTTCCTAAGCTATTGAAGAAAATACATATGAAATCATTAAATATCACTGATTTGTATTCACATCTATTAGAGACAAACCTGAAGAATACACCGAACTTTAGTACATAATGTCATAGTATCCACGAAAAGCAAAGTTCTACCTTCTGGCAGAAACCCTTCATCTTTAGAATGCAAGACTGCTCTCAGCATCCCCTTCCTGCTTCAGATCTCAAGTCAGGCGCTGGAAGCAGGACAAGAACCTTTCATAATCAGCCTTGGTGCCAAGCTTGACTCAGGATTGACTTATCAGTTGTTGCTTTCTCACTCATTTGTGACTTTGGTGGAAAAACAAAAGAAAAGCACATACCTGCACTACATTTAATGAGTACCTGCAGTGTGCTAAATACTATATTAGATACTTGAAAAATGATTTTAATCTTTATAATAACCCTACAAAGCCAACTTTATTATCCCCATTTTTCTGAGGCTCACAGAGGTTGCAAATTTCACGGCATTTCCCTGCATGCCGGTCTGCTCTATTTCTCATAAAATCTTCGGGAAGTAAGAAATAAATCTTTGTGAAAAGATTGGTATCTGGAATTCTTAATTTAAATAATAAAATAACAAACCAGGTCACTTCTATATCTATATATTTTGGATATTATCTTCCCCTGTATTTTTCATAATCCAGTCCCACATTTGGTTGATAATAATGTGTGCTTCTGTTTTTGTCGTTGTTTAAATTTCTCTTTCTGATTAGCTTCTATAGTAGCTCTTCAAATTAACTGGCACCCCTACATTTTGTAAAACTATAAGTTTGCTCTAGAGTGGCCACCTTGTCACTGCTCTTATGTCATTCTTTTTATAGCTTTTATTCTTTCCTAGTGTTCTTCAGATGAGTTTTAAGGACCACCAACATTTAAAATATTTTCAAGAGTTTGTTTAAAATAGAAATTATTGGGCCTCAACAAAGATCATTTGAACTAGAATCTTCTGGGCTGAAGCTTAAGAATCCACATCTTCACATTCTCCTCAGGTATCTCTCATACACATGAGATTGATGCACTGGCTTAGAAAATGAGAATGACTGAGTTCAGGCAGCACTCAGTAAACCTTAGTTGTCAATGACTACGACTTAGGTTTCAGGCGACTTCACTATCCATGTGTTATTTGTTGGCTACCATGCCAACCACACAGGTTAGTAGAAAAAGCATGTCTTTAAGAAGCAAATGGGCCGGGCGCGGTGGCTCAAGCCTGTAATCCCAGCACTTTGGGAGGCCGAGACGGGCGGATCACGAGGTCAGGAGATCGAGACCATCCTGGCTAACACAGTGAAACCCCGTCTCAACTAAAAAATACAAAAAACTAGCTGGGCGAGGTGGCGGGCGCCTGTAGTCCCAGCTACTCGGGAGGCTGAGGCAGGAGAACGGGCGTGAACCCGGGAGGCGGAGCTTGCAGTGAGCTGAGATCTGGCCACTGCACTCCAGCCTGGGCGACAGAGTGGGACTCCGTCTCAAAAAAAAAAAGAAGCAAATGTACCTAGATGTTGATCATTTATTTAGCTTCAGTTTCCAACACTGTAAAATAATGTCTAATTTACAGTAAATGTTGAAGATAAAATGTAATAATATAGGTTTACCACAAAACTAGCACAGTTTCTGGTCCATATTGGAGTCTCAAATAATGATAGGTTCTAATAAGCATGATATCCCATTAAATAGATACAATACTGTTGCTTGACGTTTGAGAGAATAAAGCTCCATTTATAAAGTGAGATGTTTATTGGGAAAGCATGTTATCATTTGCATTAAATTTGAATTCTAAAGAAAGACCATAATTAAGTATATGTTCTGGAAACAGTTTTCCCAGTAAAGTGATATATAAGTATAATTTGCTTCTTTTATATATATACAGGTTGCCAAATGTTGGGAGATAATTCTTAAAGGATCTCTCACATTGCAGCATGTTTTGTGAGTAAGGTATTGGTTGCCATTTGTTCTGAACTGTCTCTTCAAGGATGTTTGTATAGCAAACAGCCTTAGGCACATAGTGTCTTCCCCTAGAGCAGGCATGCTTATTGCCCATTGTAAAAGATTCACGTTCCCCAAACTCAAGAATTCCTATCCTGAAATGCAAGCGTGTTCAGGCTTCCTTCTGGGTGCATGTGTGTCACTCCCGTACAGCACGGGAGCAAGAGGTGCTGATTCAAATATGCCAACTCTCATGCTGCTTGCTCTGCTTGCCTCTGACCCAGGAATCTTGTTTTTGTCAGCATCCATGACATTGTGGCTGACCAGCTTGTTAGATTTCAAGTTGGGTAAAATCTCAGACCCATTCATAGTCCTTGACACTGTGTAAAAGTACCTTTAGCACAGGTTTGATACTTTTTTTTTTTTTTTCCTAGCCTAAGTACTTGTCTGGTGAAATCCACAATGACAACTGAAGAAGGAGGTGACTTGACTCAGATTACAGAGCAAGTTCTAAGCTGAGTCTAACCCCTGGACTCATGCTTTTAGCTTTCTGCTCTTTTCTTCAGGCATTGACACTTGGCTAAACATCCAAGGCAAAGAATATGCAGAGAGAATATGAGTTTATCTGGATAGGTAGACATTCTATCATGGAAAAAGAATGTTTTCTATTGAGCTATTGGGCCTCGGGCAAAGCCATCCTTGGCTAATTCTTTTGCTCGCTTTTCCATGAAACAATTGATGGACTGTGCTTCGGTGGTGTTTTCATAGAAAATTCAAGTTCATGAATTGCCCAATGATATACAGCACCAAAGTCATATGATGAAAAGCAGAGTTACCAACATTGCCAACAAGCCTTGGGATAAATGGATGTGCTAAGCTAGTACATAAGAAAGGAATTCTGGGTTCCATTGGAATCAGTGGTGATGGAATTCACAGGTACTTAGTGGATGGACGGTGGGAGAGAGGACAGGTTATGTTTGGGGTGGATGGTGCTTAGGGCCACTTAAAATTAGGAGGTAAGTATAAGAAATAATTTCACTCAAAATACCATTTCCTTATAAGCTGTTCAGTGCATTTTGGTCCACAAAAGAAAAAGTTAAAATCTTGAAAGTGAAAACAGCTGGAGATCATTAAGCAATCACCAAGAGTTTGCAGACCACTGCAGCAAGAAGTTGGGATAGAGTTTTGAAAACAGAGAATGCTTGATTTAAAGACCTGTCAGGGAACTTGGCTGCATTTTGGACATTGCCTCTACGTAGGTCTTAGAGTTCCAGTCAATAAAATAAATGCATATTCTTTACTTAAGCTGAGATATTCCTGTGCCAGTAACATTCTCTGAAGGACAAGGAGAGTCCTTCTTTAGTTTAGTATACTTAGTTCATCAGGCATCCAGAGGCTCCAGACTGAACAGATATGGAGAGTACAAATGGTGCAAAGTGTCTCTGTCCTTCAATAGCTCACAGATCAGTAAGGGGAACAGATATATAAGTACATAATCACAGTAGAGTGAGATATGTGCAATAATAAAAGTATTAATAAGTTGCAGAAGTAGATCATAAGGAGCATTAATTCTATCTTGCAGTAAAGAGTAAAGAAAAGCTTCACAAAACAGGGGACATCTTATGTTGATTTTCTTGTTTTCCCTATTTAATATGAGCCACTAGTAGATCCTTTGTTTCCTTCTTTTAATACGACCTAAAATGAAGGTCCTTCCTATTAACAGGGGAGACCTAGTCTTCCCTGTTAATAGCATAACCCTCTTAAAAAAGTGGATGTTCTCTTTCTTCATTTCACTTCATGGAGGAAATAATTTAAAGTATGTAGTAAGTTTTTTGCCTATTTGAAATGTTTTTCAACTGTACAGATTTAATAAATCAATACCTTATGCATATGATTACACAATTTCTGAATGATTGTACAATATCAGTTATTTATCAAGGCAATTCACTTCTTTGGCATAACTATGCTGAAGACCAGTTTATTTACTGAGCACGGGTTCGAATTGAGCTTAACAGGTGAGCCACTGAAACTTGGGGACTGTGAAGATCCTACAATATCTTTTGGAACTAAAGTCTCACACCACAGGTACCTCTAATCTTGATGATGAATGTTCATTTGGGTTCCACAGAAACATAAAAGTTGCTAGCTTTTTTTTTTTTTTCCATTTTAGTCAGTGTAATCTCATGTACACTCTCCACTTCTAACCACAGAGGGTTGGATTGGAAGTGGATTCCATTCTGTTAACAGAAAAGCAATTACTTAACATATAAATTTATAAAGGAGACTTTATTTCTTATAAAGGGTTACAGCCTGCAAGGTGGCCATTCTGAAAGGCTGGGAAGCATAGCCTCTGGCCAAAGCCCAGACACAGGCACTTCAAGGGAGAGAAAGAGGAGACAGGAATTTATGCTGATTTCGATTCTTTGTGATAGTGCTGAGTATTTTCGTAGATAATCTTCCCCTTTGCTTTTGGGAGTGTCCTCTGGGTAAAATGCCCAGGCACTTGGAATTCACTTCCTCAAAATTCTTTTATTTTTCCTAGGGACTTTAAAAGCATAGCAAGAACCTTATTTGTTTGTTATTTCTCTTCAACTTCCTTCATCAATTTTTCCCACAGTTTGTCCATGTAAGTGTTTGAAGATTGACTTGTTCTCCTGGGAGTTTAGGTTAAGGGGAGATGGGTGGGGAAGGCGTTCCAAGTAGAAGAAACAGGATGCACATACACATAAGGAATTGTTTTAAAAGCAAGGCATTCAGTAATATCGGGGAACAGTACACAAGGGGTTGAGCAAAAGGGAGGAAATAGGGCCAGAAAGGTAGGCAGGGACCAGTTATGAAAAACCTTGTAAACTATTTCGACCATGACATCAACATAGGTTTCTAAGATGAGGATTGTTAGGATCAGATTTGTGTTTTTAAAAGATCGCTGTGATGGCAATGTTGTGACTAAGATTAGGCACAAAGAGGGAATCGTCTGGTCTATAGCAGGGAGAGAATTCCAGTCCTTTAGTTGAGAGACAGTGAAGCCTTAACTAAGGCAATGGAAATGAGATCAGGGAGGGAAGGACAGGTTTGAAAGCTACTTCAGGAGGGCAAATAAGAAGATTTTTATAAGATAATTGGTTTAAGTGGTGAGTGAGGGTCAGGTGGGAAAGATCATCGAGTTTCTGATTTTGGTGAGTGGCCAAATGGGGAAAGCACAGAAAGGAAGAAATATGGAAAGAGGTACAGGCTTGAGGGACAAATAGGCCTGACATCACCATGGAGTGTCTAGTTGAAGATCAGAGGAAGCTGGAAATGCAGGTCTGAAACTGAGACTAGAACTTCGGTTGACAATATATAGGTGTGGAAAACATTAGCAGTGGAAAACATAGGAGGACGTCTGCTCAGCCAATGAGCTAGGCATCAGGAATTATGTCTTCCTAATCACAGCCTCTGCTGTAGAGGTGAGCCTTAGACAACTTTGTTCATTATTTCACTTTGTTATGAACTTTGTTCATAATGAAACCATTATTTTAACATTCACTTGACAAATGCTTTTTGAATCCCTATTGTGCCAGGCATGAGTGATTGTGTGGTGATGGAGACAGACAAGGTCCCTGCTTCCTGGAGCTCACATTCTAGTTCATGATACAGGTGGCAGGAACAACATATGCAGTGGGCCTTAAGCAGAAAGAACCTGACATGGTCTAGGAACTTCATCATGAAATGAAGCTTGAGAGGTGGGCCAGGGCCAGATCATTTGGGGCCTTGTAGGCCATGCTAATGAGAATAGAGTTCTTTCTAAGTCTCTGAAGATTTGCAAAAAGGACAGTGTTGAAATGGGCTTTATCACATGTTCATCTCCGCTTCTAACCACAGAGAGTTGGATTGGAAGTGGATTCCATTCTGTTAACAGAAAAGCAACTACTCAATTTATAAATTTAGAAAGCAGACTTCATTTCTTATAAAGGGTTACAGCCTGCAAGGTGGCCATTCTGAAAGACTGGGAAGCATAGCCTCTGGCCAAAGCCCAGAAACAAGCACCTCAAGGGAAAGATGAGACAGGAATTTATACTGAACAGGTTGGCCAAGTATACATATTCAATGGGTTACAGAGGAGCTATGAATATTCATGATGAGGGTCGTCATGCACATTCAGGTTGAACGTGTATGTTACATACAACCCATGTTCACCCTGAGGTGGAGACTTAACATTTAAATGCATTACAGTCAGGCCAGATATGTCAAAAGGTGAAGCAGAGACAGGAAGGCACTCAAGTACACAGGCTGTAAAACCTGCCAGAGTCAGCCCATGGCTGGTGGTCTCTAATCAGGAGAAAGTTACAGAAATCAGTCTCTTGTTCAATCAAAACTGTAGTTGTGGCTTGTGAAACAGGGAGTCAGTCAGCGTCTGATGGTGGGTGAGCTGCAGTTATTTCAATATTGCTTATCTTGAGGTCAGTGCTTGTTTAGCTTCAGAGTAAGGAAAAACCTTGTGGCAGTTAGAACTTAGTTTATTTTAAGTGTAGGAGTGCATGACTTAACCCTTGCTTGGTGTGGCCTTAGGTCCTATTTAGAATTTGGTATCTTATTGCCATAAAGAGTCCATTCTGTCAGCCTTATTTTGATATTAACACTGGCAAGTTGTTATGTCTAAACTTCAAAAGGGAGAGGGTATGATGAGGCTTGTCTGACCTCCTGACCCATCATGGCCAGGAACTCAGTTTTTAAGGCTTCTCTGGGGTCCCCTTGGCCAACAGGGGGTCCATTCAGTGGGTTGGGGGGCTTAGGATTTTATTTTTCGTTTTCAATCCTTAGGCTAGCTGGTGATTTCTGACAAAGCCTAGTGCAAAAAGATTATCTGGACCAATCAAGACTTTTTTTTTTTTTTCCATCAGGAGTTTACACTGATAAACACTGAGTAAATGTGGCAATTGGTAGAGGTTGCTGAAACTGACAAAATGCTGCAAGATAGAGAAAGAACCATTATGGACTGTGTGCAAACTGAAGTTGTGAGAAAGTAGAAAGCATCATGCAGCGTAAGTGATGTGGCACAGGAAGACAGAGCACACCCCTGTTCTTTCGTTCCTGTGAGACACCTTTGTTCTTTATTGCCCATGTGTGTCATTACAACAGACTCTTCTTTATTTGAATCATCTCTGTGAACCTCTCTTACAACTGAAGAGGCTCAATTAAAACACCTAGAAAAAGAGAGAAGGGGACAGAGTTCACTGCTTTACCCTCTGTGACCCCGTGGATGAGTCATATTTTTATTGTAGCACTTAGAGTTTCGATTATACTTCTTTATTTGTATGCTTCTCCCACGATTTGCATGACTTACTCATTTTGGTACCTACAGTACTGACCATCATGCCTTGCACATTATTTGATGCTCAAAAGTGCTTATTGAGTTGAATTAAGCATGGAACCCTAAAATGTTTTGAAGGTTGAACTAAGGAGGGAGAATAAGTACAAAGAGCAGTTTTAGAAGAAGGAATTACAGTAGCCGTACACGGGGAACCAAATGGAGTGGCATCTGGAAAGAGATGGATATGAGAATATCATAAGAAGGAGTGGTCAAAAGGACCAAGTGCTGTAGAGAACTTAAAATAGCAAGGACTAAAAATGCCTGTTGGATCTACCAATGGTTTTATTTTTATTTATTTATTTATTTTTAAATTATACTTTAAGTTCTAGGGTACATGTACATAACGTGCAGGTTTGTTACATATGTATACTTGTGCCATGTTGGTGTGCTGCACCCATCAACTCGTCAGCACCCATCAACTCGTCATTTACATCAGGTATAACTCCCAATGCAATCTCTCCCCCCTCCCCCCTCCCCGTGATAGGCCCCGGTGTGTGATGTTCCCCTTCCCGAATCCAAGTGATCTCATTGTTCAGTTCCCACCTATGAGTGAGAACATGTGGTGTTTGGTTTTCTGTTCTTGCGATAGTTTGCTGAGAATGTACCAATGGTTTTATGACAGAGATAGAAGGAAAGGTCATATTGTCATCTACTGAAAAAGCATAGTCAGAAGGGGTGGATGATATTTAATAATTTATCACAGCATATGCTGATCTTATTGATTCCCTAAAATTGAATTACGGACTTCCATTTATATATAACTGCAAACCAAAGGATAAAGCTTTGGTCATTGAAAGGAGATGCATAATATTTTCTATAAATAAACAAATGAAACAAACATTAAAGATTCAATATGCTCAGATTAATATGCATACTCATCAATTTTTTAGGCTTTATTTTTTTAGAATAGTTAACATTCAAAGCAAAAGGAAGAGAAAGGTAGAGAGACTTCCTAATACCCCCTGCCTCACACATGCATAACTTTCCTCATTATCAACATCCCCTTCCAGAGTGGTACATTTGTTACAATTGATGAACCTATATTGACATGTCATAGTCACTCAAAGTCCACAGTTTATATTAGGACTGAATTTTGGTGTTCTATATACAGGTTTGGACAGTTATGTAATGACACATATCCACTGTTATACTATCATGGTGTAGTTTAACTGCCTTAAACATACTCTGTGCTTCTCCTACTTATCTGTCCCTCCCCACTAGCCCCTGGCAACTGTTGATCTTTTACTGCCTCCACAGTTTTATCTTTTACAGGATATCATAGAGTTGAAATCATACAGTATGTAGCCTTTCAGATTGGCTTCTTTCACTCAGTAACATGCATTTATGTTTCCTCTATATCTTTTCAAGGTTTAATAGCTCATTTATTTTTAGTGCTGAATGATATTCTATTGTCTAATGTTCCACAGCGAATTTATCCACTCACTTACAGAACATCTCGGTTGCTTCCAAGTTTTGGCAATTATGAATAAAGCTACTATAAACATATATGTGCAGGTTTTTGTGTGGACATTTTCAACTCCTTTGAGTAAATACCAAGGAGCATGACGGCGGGATTATATGCTTAGGGTATGTTTAGTTTTGTGAGATACCTCAAAATTGTCTTCCAAAGAGGCTGTGCCATTTTGCCTATTCTCAGCAATGAATGAGAGTTCCTGTTGATCCTCATCCCCCAAGCATTTGATGCTTTCAGTGTTCTGGATTTGGTCATTTCACTAAGTATGTAGCGGTATCTCATTGTTTTAATTTGCATTTTCCTGATGACATATGATGTGGAACATCTTTTCATGTGATTATTTGCCATCTGTGTATCTTCTTTGGTAAGGTAGCTGTTGAAGTCATTGACTCATTTTTAATTGGGTTTTTTTATTGTTGAGTTTGAAGAGCTTTTTGTATATTTTTGATAACAGTTCTTTGTCAGATGTGTCTTTTGCACTCATTTTCTCCCATTCCGTGGCTTTTCTTTTCATTCTCTTAACATTGCTTTTGCAGAGCAAAAATTTATATTAATGAAGTCCAGTCTATCAATACTTTCTTTCACAGATCATGCCATTTGTGTCATATCTAAAAAGTCACTGCCATACTCAAAGTCATTGCCATTCCCAAAGTCATCTAGGTTTTCTCCTATATTATCTTCTAGGAGTTTCATAGTTTTGCATTTTAACATTTATGTCTATAATCTATTTTGAGTTAATTTTTGTGAAGGATGTAAAGTTTGTGTCTAGATTCTTTTTTGCATATTGATTTCCAGTTGTTCCAGCACTATTTGTTGAGAATACTCTTTGCTTCATTTTATTGCTTTTGCTTCTTTGTCAAGGATCAGTGGACAATATTTATGTTGGTCTATTTCTGGGCTCTCTATTCTGTTCCATTAATCTATTTGTCTATTAGTTCACCAATACCACACTTTCTTGATTACCATAGCTTTAGAGAAATACTTGAAGTTGGGTAGTGTTAGTCCTCCAACTGCTCTTCATTTTTTGCCGTGCTATCTGAATCCTCACTCCTCCTTTGGCTCTCTTTTAAAATTTGTTTGTTTGTTTTTGAGACAGTCTCACTCTGTCACTCAAGCTGGAGTGCAATGGTGTGATCTCGGCTTACTGCAAACTTTGTTTCCAGGGTTCAAGCAATTCTTATGCCTCAGCCTCCCGAGTAGCTAGGATCACAGGCGTGTGCCACCACATCCAACGCATTTTTGTATTTTTGGTAGAGATGGGGTTTTGGCATGTTGGTCGGGCTGGTCTTGAACTCCTGACCTCAAGTGATCTTCCCATCTTAACCTCCCAAAGTGCTGGGACTACAGGTGTAAGCCTAGCACCTGGCCTCTTAAAATTTTTATAATTTTCTGCTGAATATCATCAGAAAGTTCTGGAAATGGAATATATGTGGGAAGAAGATTAACCTTTGACAATCTTTGTTTTTTGTGTTTTTCCTGCAGACTTTCATCTAATGAAGGACGTTGTGCCTGTGTCTAATTGCAGGAGGGTTCCTATGACTCTGGTCTTGCTATGGAGTCACCATCTATAATCAGCTTCTTTTCTTTCAGATATTATTCGACTTCAAACTTTTTAGCTCTTAGTTGTTTGCTTGCTTTCTTTCCTCCTTCACTATGACAAGGAATGCCACGTCCTTTTTAGACCTGCAACTTTGGTTGCCTGTTTTTCTATTTTATTGCTTTGCAATCTTCTGGGGCTTTGCATCCAACACATGGCTCTCCTGAATTTGTCTTTTTCTAATATAAAAACGATCATGCACTTGGGTTTCTTTCCATGGCACCTGAATTTCTGGCAGGTGATTTTCTCCATTCAAGATTGTGCTGTGAGTGAAACAGCCCTTAGTCATTAATGTCATTTGCAGAAGGTTCAAATCTGCTATCAGGTGGCTCTAGCCTTATTTATGTTCTGCTTGGGTTTTAATCTTTTTTGCTATATTTTTCTATTTCACCTCACTTGGATAAATGGCAGTCCTCTGTAGCTGCTTCTTTGTAACTAGATAGATAAAGCTGACCAACTTCATGCCTTCAGGAAGTTTCTCCTCTGCTTTTTTAATGAATAGAAGTTTCTCTTTGTTTTTTCCCAGCTTTTCTTCTCTCTTCATAAGCCAAACTTAAAGAGAAAAAATGTATAATTTCAGTAGACTCCCACAACCTTGTGTGGAAGTGGGAGTTGAAAGGGTGTTAGGGAGGACCTCAGATAGGTGACTCACAGGGATCTTCAATAGGACTCTGTAGCGAAAGTCCTTCTCTTGACCCCAGAGGCAACTCTGATACCACTCTTCCACTGCTATCAGCTTTTCACTTACTTTAGCTGTGAAGAGTCAGCAGTTGCCAGAGTGGATACAAGGTTAAGGAAGAATATTACAATAAGGAATACTTGAACTTAGCTGGAATCTGGAAGAATCCAATAGAGAGGGAGAACCTGAGATGGAGGAGAGTCCTATCAAAAGGGTTGAGTGCCTAGCCCAGGAATCAACCTGAGCTAGTAATTAAGATGCCTTCACACAGCAACTGATCTCTTGCCCATATCAGTAATTTTATCGCTACTACTACTATTAGTTGGGTGGCTTTGGGGAGTTAGTGAAGATTATGGGATGAGAACTAAAGATTATGATGATGGGGGTTGTCTGTTTATTCTGCTGACTGCTCTTTTTTGCTGTGAAAAAGCTCTTTAGTTTAATTAAGTCCCAGCAATTTATCTTTGTATTTATTGCATTTGCTTTTGGGTTCTTGGTCATGAAATCCTTGCCTAAGCCAATGTATAGAAGGGTTTTTCCAATGTTATCTTCTAGAATTTTTATAGCTTCAAGTCTTAGATTTAAGTCCTTAATCCATCTTGAGTTTATTTTTGTGTAAGGTGGAGATAAGGATCCAGTTTCATTCTCCTACATGTGACTAGCCAATTACCCCAGCACTATTTGTTGAAAACAGTGTCCTTTCCCCACTTTATGTTTTTGATTGCTTTGTCAAAGATCAGTTGGCTGTAAGTATTTGGGTTTATTTCTGGGTGCTCTATTCTGTTCCATTGGTCTATATACCTGTTTTTATACCAGTACCATGTTGTTTTAGTGACTATGGCCTTATAGTATAGTTTGAAATCAGGTAATGTGATGCCTCCAGATTTGTTCTTTTTGCGTAGTCTTGCGTTGGCTGTGCAGGCTCTTTTTCGGTTCCATATTAATTTTAGAATAGTTTTTTCTAATTCTGTAAAGAATCATGGTGGTATTTTGATGGTGGAATTGCATTGAATTTATAGATTGCCTTTGGCAGTATGGTCATTTTTACAATATTGATTCTATCCATCCATGAGTATGGGATGTGTTTCCATTTGTTTGTGTCGTCTATGATTTCTTTCAGCAGTGTTTTGTAGTTTTCCTTGTAGAGGTCTTTCACCTCCTTGGTTAAGTGTATTCCTAAGTTTGTTTTTTTTGCAGCTATTTTAGAAGGGGTTGGGTTCTTCATTTGATTCTCAGTGTGGTCACTGTTGATGTATAGAAGAGCTACTGATTTATGTATATTAATTTTGTGTCTGGAAACTTTGTGGAATTCTTTTATCAGTTCTAGGAGCTTTCTGGAGGAGTCTTTAGGGTTTTCTAGGTAAACAATCATATCATCAGCAAACAGTGAGAGTTTGACTTCCTCCTTACCGATTTGAATGCCCTTTATTTCTTTCACTTGTCTGATTGGTCTGGCTAGGACTTCCAATACCATGTTGAAGAGGAGTGGTAAGAGTGGGCCTCCTTGTTTTGTTCCAGTTCTCAGAGGGAATGCTTTCAACTTTTCCGCATTCAGTATTATGTTGGTGGCGGGTTTGTCATAGATGGCTTTTATTATGTTGAGGTAGGTCCCTTGCATGCCAGTTTTGCTGAGAGTTTTAATCATAAGGGGATGCTGGATTTTTTTCCAATGCTTTTTCTGCATCTATTGAGATGATCATGTGATTTTTGTTTTGAATTCTGTTTATGTGGTATATCACATTTATTGGCTTGCATATGTTAAATCATCCCTGCGTCCCTGATATGAAATCCACTTAACCATGGTGAATTATCTTTTTGATATGTTATTGGATTTGGTTAGCTAGTATTTTGTTAAGGATTTGTTAAGGAAATCTATGTTCATCAGGGATATTGGAATGTAGTTTTCTTTTTTGGTTATGTCCTTTCCTGGTTTTGGTATTAGGGTGATACTGGCTTCATATAATAGTTTAGGGAGGGTTCTGTCTTTCTCTATCTTGAGAATAGTGTCAATAGGATTGGTACCAATTCTTCTTTGAATGTCTTGTAGAGTTCTGCTGTGAATCCATCTGATCCTGGACTTTTTTGTTGTTGGTTATTTTTAAATTACCATTTCAATCTTGCTGCTTGCTATTGATCTGTTCAGGGTATCTAATTCTTCCTAAGCTAGGAGGGTTGTATCTTTCCTAGAATTTATCTATCTTTTGCAGGTTTTCTAGTTTATGTGCATAAAAGTGTTCATAGTAGCCTTGAATGATCTTTTGTATTTCTGTGATGTCAGTTGCAATATCTCCCATTTCATTTTTTACTGAGCTTATTTGGATATTCTCTCTTCTTTTGATGGTTAATCTTGCTAATGGTCTATCAATTTTATTTATCTTTTCAAAGAACCAAGCTTTTTGTTTTACCTTTTGTATTTTGTTTGTTTGTTTGTTTCAATTTCATTTAGTTCTGCTCTGATCTTGGTTATTTCCTTTCTTCTGCTGGGTTTGGTTTGGTTTGTTCTTGTTTCTCTAGTTCCTTGAGGTGTGACCTTAGATTGTCTGTTTGTGCTCTTTCAGACTTTTTGATGTAGGCATTTGGGGCTATGAACTTTCCTCTTAGCACTGCCTTTGCTGTGTCCCAGAGGTTTTGGTAGGTCATGTCACTATTGTCGTTCAGTTCAAAGAATTTTTAAATTTCCATCTTGATTTGATTTTTGACCCAAAGACCATTCAGGAGCAGGTTATTTGATTTCCATGTATTTGCATGGTTTTGGAGGTTCCTTTTGGAGTTGATTTCCAGTTTTATTCCACTGTGGTCTGAGAGAGTACTTGATATAATTTCAATTTTCTTAAATTTATTGAGGCTTGCTTTGTGGCCTATCATGTAGTCTATCTTGGAGAAAGTTCCATGTGCTGTTGAATAGAAAGTGTATTCTGAAGTTGTTGAATGAAATGTTTTGTATATATGTGTTAAGTCCATTTGTTCCAGAGTATAGTTGAAATCCATTGCTTCTTTGTTACCTTTCTTTCTTGATGACCTCTCTAGTGCTGTCAGTGGAATATTGAAGTCCCCCACTATTATTGTATTGCTGTCTATCTCATTTATTAAGTCTAATAGTAATTGTTTTATAAATTTGGATGCTCCAGTGTTAGGTGCATATATGTTTATGATTGTGATATTTTCCTGTTAGACAAGGCCCTTTATCATTATATAATATCCCTCTTTGTCTTTTTTAACTGTTGTTGCTTTAAAGTTTGTTTTGTCTGATATAAGAATAGCTACTCCTGCTCACTTTTGGTGTCCATTTGCATGAAATATCTTTTTCCACCCCTTTGCCTTAAGTTTGTGCAAGTCCTTATGTGTTAGGTGAGTCTCTTGAAGGCAGCTGATAGTTGGTTGGTGAATTCTTATCCATTCTGCAATCTGTATCTTTTAAGTGGAGCATTTAGGTAATTTACATTCAATGTTAGTATTGAGATGTAAGGTACCATTCCATTCATTGCGCTACTTGTTGCCCTTATACCTTGGTTTTTTGTTTTTGTTTTTTAATTGTATTTTTGTTTTATAGGTCCTGTGAGATTTATGCTTTAAAGAGGTTCTGTTTTGATGTGTTTCCAGGATTTGTTTCAAGATTTAGAGCTCCTTTTAGCATTTCTTGTAGTGGTGAATTGGTAGTGGTGACTTGGTAGTGGCGAATTCTTTCAGGACTTGTTTGTCTGAAAGACTGTATTTTTCCTTCATATATGAAGCTTAGTTTCACTGGATACAAAATTCTTGGCTAATAAATAATTGTTTTGTTTGAGGAGGCTGAAGATAGGGCCCCAATCCCTTCTAGCTTGTAGGGTTTCTACTGAGAAATCTGCTGTGAATCTGACAGGTTTCCTTTATAGGTTACCTAGTCCTTTTATCTCACAGCTTTTAGGATTCTTTTGTCTTAACTTTAGATAACCTGATGACAATGTGCCTAGGCAATGATCTTTTTGCAATGAATTTCCTGGGTGTTCTTTGTGCTTCTTGTGTTTGGATGGCTAGGTCTCTAGCAAGGCCGGGGGAGTTTTCCTCAATTATTCCCCCAAATATATTTTCCAAACTTTTAGATTTCTCTTCTTCCTCAGGAACACTGATTAGTCTTAGGTTTGGTCATTTAACATAATCCCAGACATCTTGGAGGCTTTGTTCATATTTTCTTCTTTTTTCTTTGTTTTTGTTGGATTGGGTTAATTCAAAGACCTTGTCTTTGAGCTCTGAATTTCTTTCTTTTACTTGTTCAATTCTATTGCTGAGACTTTCCAGATCATTTTGCATTTCTATAAGTGTTTCCCTTGTTTCCTGAAGTTTTTTTGTTTTGTTTTCTTTTTTTGAGAAAGAGTCTCACTCTGTTGCCCAGGCTGGAGTGCAATGGCATGATTTCAGCTCACTGCAACCTCCGCCTCCTGGGTTCAAGTGATTCTCCTGCCTCAGCCTCCCGAGTAGTTGGGACTACAGGTGTGTGCCACCACACCTGGCTGATTTTTTGTATTTTTAGTAGAGATGAGGTTTCACTGTGTTAGCCAGGCTGGTCTCCATCTCCTGACCTCATGATCCACCCACCTCGGCCTCCCAGCATGCTCGGATTATAGGCATGAGCCACTGCGCCTGGCCTATTTCCTGAAGTTTTTATTGTGTTTTATTTATGCTGTGTATTTCCTTGAATATTTCTCTCTTCACTTCTTGTATCATTTTTTGGATTTTCTTAAATTGGGCTTCACCTTTCTCTGGTGCCTCCCTGATTAGCTTAATAACTAACCTCCTGAATTCCTTTTCAGGTAAACCTGGGATTTCTTCTTGGTTTGGGACCATTGCTGGTGAGCTAGTGTCATTTTTTTTGGGGGGGGGTGTTAAAGAACCTTGTTTCATCATATTACCAGAGTGGGTTTTCTGGTTCCTTCTCATTTGGGTAGGCTCTGAGGGAAGGTCTAGGGCTGAAGGTTGTTGTTTAGATTCTTTTGTCTCATGGGCTGTTCCCTTGATGTAACACTCTCCCCTCTTTTCCTATGGATGTGGCTTCCTGGGAGCCAAGCTGTAGTGATTGTTATCTCTCTTTTGGATCTGGCCACCCAGCAAGTCTATCAGGCTCCAGGCAAGTATTGGGGGTTGTCTGCACAGAGTCCTGTGATGTGAACCATCTTTGGGTCTCTCAGCCATGGACGTCAGCACCTGCTCCGGTGGAGATGGCAGGGGAGTGAAATGGACGCTATGAGGGTTCTTAGCTTTTGTGGTTTAATGCACTATTTTTGTGCTGGTTGGCCTCCTGCCAGGAGGTGGCGCTTTCCAGAGAGCATCAGCTGTGGTATGGGGAGGAACAGGTGTTGGGTGGGGCCCAAGAACTCCCAAGAGTATATGCCCTTTGTCTTCAGTTACCAGGGTGGGTAGGAAAGGACCATTGCATGGGGGCAGGGTTAGGCATGTCCGAGCTCAGACTCTCCTTGGGTGGGTCTTGCTGTGGCTGCTGTGAGGGATGGAAGTGAGGTTCCTAGGTCAATGGAGTTATGTTCCTAGAAGGATTATGGCTACCTCTGCTGTGTCGTGCAGGTTATCAGGGAAGTGGGCGAAAGCCAATAGTCAAGGCCTCATCCAGCTCCCACACAATCTGAAGGGCTGATCTCACTCCCACTGTGGCCCTCCCAACCCAACAGCACCAACCAAGTTTCCAGGCAGTGGGTGAGAAGGGCTGAGAACTTGCCCCAGGCCACCCACCTCACAGCTGCGAAAGCACATATGGCTTTCCTTCTTCCCCAGCTTGTGGAGTCTGCACATTGGATTCACAGCCTCCCTGGAGTTCTGGCCAGGAGGCTTCCCAATCAGTTTAAATTGTTACAAAATTCAGCTAGAGATTTCCTTCTCCCTGTGGCCTTTTGCCCAGCATGTCTGGCTGCCCTCCTGGAGGACCCCGGGAGGCCAGGCAGAAATGGGTTGCTAGGGGACCCAGCGAGCTCCCAAAGTTTTCCTGCTGCTTCCTCTACCCTTGTATTTTGTTCAGCTCTCTATATTGACTCAGCTCCAAGTAAGGTTAAAATCTTCTCCCATAATCTAGGCCTTCAGTTTCCCCAGTGAGGGTGTGTGTTTGGGGGCGGATGATCTCCCTTTCCTACTTCCAATGTTTGGGCACTCACAGTATTTGGGGTGTCTCCCAGGTCCTGCAGGAGCAGTCTGCTTCCTTCATGGGGTCTGTGGGTCCTCTCAGGTTTCTTGATTTATTCCTGCAGTTGTTCTGGAGCCAAAATTCACTATGCGAGCTTCCACATGCTGCACTGTCCATTCGAGTCAGAGTTGCAATCTAGTCCTGCCTCCCATCTGCCATGATCCCTCCAATCCAATACAACTTCATGATGTCTTAGTTCCTTGACATATCATGTCCAATGATCTTATTCACTGTTCCTCAGCCACTCTCTCCTAAGGTCATTTTCTTGCTTACAATAGTCTACTTGGATGAATTAGTTTTTGACTACCTCTTTGTCTGTATATGGCAGCTCTATCCCCTTCACTGTCTTTGCTCCAGTTTTATTGAACACTTTTCACTTCCTGTAAGCCATGTTATTCCCCAACTCAAGGCAACATTTGAGGGAACACATGTTATATTTGCTTCAAACAATTCCTCCTCCCAACACCAAGATTCCAGCTATTTATTTAGCTTCTGCTTACTCATTAAGTTTGAGCTTAAGCAGTGCTCTCTTAGGAAAGCCTTCACTGACTCAAATGACAAGGTGAGGTCTCCCTGTTTTATGTTATCAAAACATTGGATGTTCATCTCACAACTTTGATGGATTACTTATAAAATTACCTACTTTTGTCCTGTCCCATCCATGCTACACTATAAGGACTGGAACTGTACTCTCAACAAGTGGAACTCGTTCACTGTTGCATACTTAGCCCATGGCATAGTGGCTGGTATACAATATACTCAGCAAATATGTGTTAAATGGACAAATGAATCAGTGAATGAATGGTGAGTCTGAAGTTACAGGAGAAAGAAGGAATTTATTATGAATTTTAACATGAATATGATCTATCAGTATTCACATTGTCACTAATTTTACATGTGCTTATTCTTGTGTGTGTTTGTGTGTTGTAGTTCTATGAAAATTTACCATATATATAGATTTGTGTGACCATTGCCACAGTCACGACACACAGTTCCATCACAAGGATTCCTCATGCTGGCCTTTCATAGCCATAGTCATCTCTCTCCTTACCTTCCCCTTCTCTAATCATTAATAATCACTAATCTGTTCTCCATCTCTATTTTTAAAAACCAAGCTTATTGAGGTATAATTGATATACAAATAACTGCACATATTTAATGTGTGTAATTTGATTGGTTTGGACACATGTGAACACCCATGGTAACATCATGATCAAGGTAACAGATGTATCTAACACTTTCCAAAATTTCCTTGTGTCCCTCTGTTTTTTATTTTTTGTGGTTAGAACACTTAACACAAAATCACCTTCTTAACAAATTTTGAAGTGTACAATACTGTATCATTAACCATAGGCACTATGCTGCTCTCTAGAACTTAGAACTTATTAATACAGCATAACTGAAACTTTATATCCATTAAACAAGTCCCTGTTTTCTCCTCCCCTCAACTTCTGGCAACCACTATTGTATTCTTTGCTTCTATGAGTTTGACTGGTATAGTTACATCATGTAAGTGGAATCATGCAGGATTTGTCCCTCTGCGACTGTCTTATTTTATGTCTTCAAGGTTCATCCATGTTTTCCCACATGACAGGATTTGCTCATTTTTTTTTAAGGCTGACTAATATTCTATTATATATGTACCATATATTCTTAATCCATTCCTTTGTCAATGGATACTTGAGTTGTTTCCATATCTTGCCTATTGTGCATAATCTCACAATGAACAGGAGAGTGCAGATATCTGTTTGAAATTCTGATTTCAGTTATTTTGAATATATACCCAGAAGTATATTGCTGGATCATGTGGTAATTTTGTTTGTAATCTTTTGTGAAATCTCTGTACAGTTTTTCATAGCTGTTACACCATTCCCACCAGTGATGTACAAAGTTTTCAATTTCTCTACATCTTTGCCAACATTTGTTATCTTTTTTTTTAATAGTAGCCATCCTAACAGATGTGAGGTGATACTTCATTGTAATTTTGATTTCCCTTTCTTTGATAATGATGTTGATAATCATTTCATATACTTAATGGCCATTTCTATGTCTTCTTTGGAGAAATGTCTGTTCAAGTCTTTCACACATTTTAAAAATCAGGTTACTTATTTTACTTTTTGCTATTGAGTTGTAGAAGTTCCGTATGTATTTGGGAAATTAACTCCTTTATCAGACAGATGGTTTGCAACTATTTTCTCCCATTCTGTAAGCTTCCTTTTCATTCTGTTATTTCCTTTGCTATGTAACATCTTTTTAGTTTGATGTCATTCCATTTATCTCTTTTTACTTTTGTTGCTTATACTTTTGATATCATATCCAAAAAATCATTGCTAAGATTCATGTCAAGAACTTTTCCCCTATGTTTTCTCCTACAAATTTTACAGTTTCAGTCTTATATTTAAGCCTTTAATCCATTTTGGTTGATTCTTATGTATGGTGTAAGGAAAGGGTCCAATTCCTGTTTTTTCTCATTTTGTGTGTGTAGATACCCAGTTTTCTTAATACCATTTGTTGAAGAGATCATTTTTTTCCCATTGTGCATTCTTGTCAAAGATCAGTTGGCTGTATATTCATGAGTTTATTCTATGCTCTCTAATCTGTTCCATTAGTCTGTACGTCTGTCTTTATGCCACTTCCAATCTGTTTTCATTATTGTCACTTTGTAATGTATTTTGAAATCACGAAGTGTAAGACATCCAACTATGTCCTTTTTCAAGATTGTTTTGGCTATTCAGTATTCCTTGAGATATCATATGAATTTTAAGATGGATTTTTATTTCACAAAAAAAATGCCTTTGGGATTTTGACAGAGATTGCATTAAATCTGTGGATCACTTTGAGTCATACTGACATCTTAACAATATGAAACCTTCCAATCCATGAACACAGGGTGTATTTCCCTTTATTTGCATCTTTAATTTATTTCAGCAACATTTTATGGTTTTCAATGTGCAATCTACCTCTATTACTTTGTCATTTTCAGAATGCTATGTTAATGAAATGATAAAGTATAATGTATTGAGACTGGCTTTTTTCATACACAATTCTCCTGAGACCTATCCAAGTTGTTATGCTTATTGTTATCTTTTTCTTTTTATTGCTGAGTAGTATTCCATGGTATGGATGTACCACAGTTTGTTTAACTATTCACCAGTTAAAGGCATTTGTTTTTCTTATTTTTTGGCTATTATGAATAAAGCTGCTATAAACACTCATGTACAGATTTGGTGTGAACATATATTTTATGTTCTCTGGAATAAATGCCTAAGAGTTCAATTGCTGAATCATATGGTAAGCACATGTTTAGTTTTGTAAGAAATGGTTTTATCACAGATATGCATACATTAACAATATTTTGCTTAAACTTGCTAGTATCTGTGCTATATAAAAATAGAATTAAACCATTCATAGTCTTCTGGGACTTACTTTATGACCCAACATTAGATTTCTAGGATTTTTCCATGTTGCATGCACCTGTAGTTCATTCATTTTCATTGCTGTATTAATGTTTCACTTCGTGACTACATCACAGTATCCAGTCAATGCTGGATTAAGTTGTGCCATTTGTGAACAAAGTGCATCATTTTATTAATGAGGTATTGTTCATGTGCAAAAATCTCTTTGAACATCTTCCTAGGAATGAGGTTGCTCAGTGTTATGGAATTTGAATTTGAATATTCAGCTTTCAGATGAAAAGCTGTATTGGTTTTCTAGGGCTGCCTTCACAAATGACCACAAACTTAGTGACCTAAAACAACAGAAATTTATTCTCTCACAGTTTTGGAAGCCAGAAGTCTGAAATCAAGGTGTTGGCAGGGTTGGTTCTTTCTGGAGAATCTCAGGGAAACATCTGTTCCATGCTTCTCTCCCAGATTCTGGGGCTTGCAAGCAATCTTTGTCATTTCTTTTTTTTTTTTTTTTTTTTTTTTTTTTGAGACGGAGTCTCGCTCTGTCGCCCAGGCTGGAGTGCAGTGAAGTGATCTCAGCTCACTGCAACCCCGCCTCCTGGGTTCAGGCCATTCTCCTGCCTCAGCCTCCCGAGTAGCTGGGACTACAGGCTCCTGCCACCACGCCCGGTTAATTGTTTTGTATTTTTTTTTTTTTAGTAGAGATGGGGTTTCATCATGTTGGCCAGGATGGTCTCAATCTCCTGACCTCGTGGTCCACCCGCCTCGGCCTCCCAAAGTGCTGGAATTACAAGTCATTGCACCCGGCCCTTTCCCTCCACTCTTTTGTTCCCTGCTATTTTGTTATTTTCTTCATCTTAGTACTTTTATATTTTTACTTCGCTGAGATTTTGAAGGGACAGAAGGTGAGAGAAAGCTTGTGTCTAGTTTGCCATCTTAAACCAGAAGTTTATCTTTTTTCTTAAATAATGTATTTATGCCTTTATTTTTAGTCCCATTGGTTTAGTCAGTATTTCAGATCTTCTCTATGTAAGATGGAACATCAGCTACCTGACCCCCTCTCAACCACTCCCCCTTAGTTCCCCCTCTTACCTTCTATTAGTAATAACTTTATACTTATAACATATAGCAGTGGTCCCCAACCTTTTTGGCACCAGGGACTGGTTTTGAAAAAGACAATTTTTCCACAGATGACAGTGGGGATGTGGTTCAGGATGAAACTGTACCACCTCAGAGCATCAGGCATTAGTTAGCTTCTCCCAAGGAGTATGTAGCCTATGTCCCTCACATAAACAGTCCATGATAGGCTTGTGCTCCTATGAGAGTCTAATGATGCACTGATCTGACGGGAGGCAGAGCTCTGGTGGTAAAGCTTGCTCACCGGCCATTTACCTCCTGCGGTGTGGCCTGGTTCCTATCAGGACACCGACTGGTACTGGCCCATGGTCAGGTGGTTGGGGACCCCTGATATGTAGGTCTTACAAATTTACATTCTAATTTTCCACAGATGCTTATATCATTTGGAAGGGAAGAAAACAAAGAGGCAAATGGTGAAGGTGAAAAGGGATTAGATTGTCAGTGGCCTTGGGCTGTGTCACTTGCTGTTTCTTCTACTTGCTACTACTTGCTGGTTCTTTCTATTCACCTTTCACATCTGAGCTGAATGCATTTCTTCAGTATGGCCATTTCAAATACCAAATCTTAATTTCAATCCCTGTTATTGTCTCTCCTAGTAACCTGCTTTCCCATAGAGCATCCATCACACATTGCAATTACATGTCTGCCGGTGTTATCTTTGTCCCTTCCATGAAACTGTGAACTCCAAAAGAGCAGGGATCCTGTCTCTTTGGTTCACCATTGCAAACCTATTGCTTCATTTAGTGTCTGGCATCTAAGAAATATGTATTGAATCAATTAGTAATTTTAAAGTGCACTATGAAGAATTAATGGGACCTAACTTGGCAGAGAGTTGATGTTGAGAATATTATGCTGGGAGCATAATATTTTCAACATTTATTACACCCTCTTAGCCATTATGTCACAGCAGTATAGTTTGGGGAGTTGGCCTCTGCTTTCAGGATACACGCATATTAGTCTAAGTCACACTAGTAATTCCACGCCTCTTGTCACATATGGCATACTTCTGGTGACAGTTATTTGTTGAGCAACAGAGACCCCATGACTTAAATTGGCCCAGTCAAATTGAGGGGAAGAAATGCTGTTTCGTGGCTGGGGAAAAGACACCCACTCTCTCTTCAACCAGACATGAACAAGGAAGGATGTTGCCACACCCTGCCAGCAGCCATCTCATGCCTGTAAGAAGAACTTAGTTTAGGATGAAACGGAGGCTGTGGATGGCACAACAGAGAATGTAAAGAGCTGGGTCTTGGATGATGTTTATGAGGCACTGCATCTGCAAATTCTGATGCCTGACCTGTCTCGGAGAAGCAGGGAGAGGAAGAATGTTCCAGACAGAGAGAACTAGTGAGGAAGGGCCACATGTTTGAGGAACATGAGACTGGTGTGGCTGGATTATTACCTTGGGGAAGAGTTTCCTGAGATAAAGATGAGGTGAGGAGAAACCAAATCATACAGGGGCTTGCAGGTCATACTGAGTATCAATTATGAACTCAATCTCTGGAATCAAGCAAACCTGGGCTTAAGTCCCAGTTCTATTATTTCCAGCTGGGTGACTCTGGAATGCTACTTAATCTTCTCTCCAAAGCTCAGTTTCCTCTCACATAAAAGGATGCTGTGTAGTACCTTTTTCATGGTATTGTTGGGAAGATTAAATGAAGTACTGCAAATAACTTAGCACCACAGGAGCTCAACAAATGAACCAAATAAATGAAACAAAAAGCTATGACTATTATAGTTGCTACTGTCATTATTATTTTGGAGCAGAATTAATGTGAGATGATGATATTAACTATAATGATTCTGGACTTTCTGAAAGGTTAAGCAGAGAGGCATCATGATCAGATTTCCATTTTACAAAGTTCCTTCAGGCTGCAAAGCCAGTAATGCATTAGAGGGGGCAAGTAAAGAGGCAGGGAGATTAGATAGAAGGAGCTATCGAATATTTCAGGCAAAGATGTTGGAGGTTTGGACTAAGGTAGAGATGATAAAGATGTAGGGAAATAGATGGATTAGAGTTACTTAGGAGGTAGAATTGACACAGTTTGGTAATTGAATATGGGGTAGGGGGTGAGATAGAGGGAAGAGACAAAGATGACTCTTAAATTTCAGTCTTGGTGCATTTATTAAGCCAGGGAACCTGGTAGGGGAAACAGGCTGTGTGAGTACCTGGGGAGATTAGTGGGTGGAGTAGATAACTTTTGTTTTAAACAAGATAATTTTGAGTAACCTGTGAGCCATCTAGGGCAGGGGTCCACAATCCCTGGGCCATGGACCAGTACCGGATCATGGACTGTTAGGAACGAGGCTGCACAGCAGGTGAGCGAGGGAAGCTTTATCTGTATTTAAGCTCCTCCCCATCACTTGCATTATCACCTGAGCTCCGCCTTCTGTCAGCTCAGTAGCAGCATTAGCTTCTCATAGGAGCACAAACCCTGTTGTGAACTGCGTATGCTAGAGATCTAGGTTGCACTCTCCTTATGAGAATTTCATGCCTGATGATCGGTCACTGTGTCCCATCACCTCCAGATGGATACTCCTAATTATAGGAAAACAAGCTCAGGGCTCCTATAGATTCTACCTTATGGTGAGTTGTATAATTATTTCATTATATATTACAATGTAGTAGTAATAGACATAAAGTGCACAATAAATGTAATGTGCTTGAATCATCCCCAAACCATCCCCTAGACCCAGCCTGTGGAAGAATTGTCTTCCACAAAAACCAGTCCTTGGTGCCAAAAAGTTAGGGACTGCTGATGTAGGGGAAATGCTGAGTCAGCAGTCGCATACATATGTCTAGACTTTAGAGGCGAGGTCTGGTCTAGAAATATAATTTTGGCTGTCAATACATAAATGATCAACACTGGAGACATGTGAGAGGATAAAAAATGGGAAGAGAAAAATGGCCAGGACTGACCCTAGAGGAAGTATAAAGATTAAAGGCCAGTTAGTGAATCAGAAACAGTGAATTTGGATGCAGATAATCATACTAATTCAGACTGGCTTGAATAGTAAAAGGTTATGTAATGAAAAAGCCCAGTGGCAACATGGGCTTCAGAGTTGATTCGATTCAGCAGTTTAATGATGCCATAAATTTTCCAATTTCTTCCCATTTCTGGGCACTGCCTTATGTGGTATTAGCTTCCTCCTAAGGCTGACTCCTTTACCTAGTTGCGAGATGGCGGCTGTCTACAATTTCCAAGGCTAATATTCCCTTTTCCACTCTGAGAAAGGAGAGTCTGATTGTTGATGTCTCAGAGGAAGAAGAAGGCTTTTCTCTTGGAAACCCCTAGTAAAGCCTTTGTTTTTGTTGACCAGAATTGGGTCACATGCCCTGCCCTGAAACAAAATTTGCTAAACCTCAGAATGGGATTAGGCTAATGAATGTGAAGCACATACAACTCACGCAAATATCAAGAATGGAGTCAAGTTCCCTCCTGTTCGTTGACCGTGACACTGAAACCCAAGACCTCAATACCTGGACAATACTGGTGTGTGATTTTCTTCAGGCATATTTAACTGCCCATGTTGAGGAATGAGGTAGTTGAATAGTCAGATTTGTTAGGATCTAATGAAAGGAGAGAAGGTCAATAGGATTTGAGGAATAATGAAGAAGAATGACTTAAATGAAAGGCCCTGCAATCTAAGCCTGCTTGGTTTCTGAGGAGGTAATCACAATGCCCACTAGAATCAAGCAGTAAAGCAGACTGGGAGATAAAATGAGGAGAGTGCAATGCTTTGTGTTTCAGGATGGAAGGAGTGGTCTGCTGGGACACACACTGCTGAGAGACCAAGCAAGATGAAAAGAGAAAGGGAACATTAGCTGGTGAGTGTAGTAGGATGGGGAGCCTCGTAGGGAGCAAAGGGAGGTAACATAATGGAGTTAGAGAGTGTAGCAGCTTTTTGAGAAGCTACGGTAATAAGGAATAATGTGTGGTGGAGGGAGCCTTTTGTTTGCTTGTTTATATGCTTGTTTTGAAGATGGTAGAAACTTTAGCATACTCAAAATCTTATTGAAATAATCTATAGAGGGAGAGGCTTTATATGAGTGGGGCAACATGCTTTTGAATATTACAACATACCACATTGCTGGATCAGTATGCTTTGACATTCTGTCCAACAGATTCCATCATGACAGTAAGTTTTGAGTTTTGAACATGGTAAGTTTGAGTTACTTGTCAGCCATCTGGGGGGAATGCTTAGTTAGCAGTTGCATATATATGTCCAGACTTTAGAGACAAGGTCTGGTCTAAAAACATAATTTTGATGGTCAACACATAAAGGGTCAACACTGGAGACATGGGGATGGATAAAAATTAGGAAGGGAAAAATAACCAGGACTGACCCTAGAGGAAGTCTAAAGATTCTGAGGTAGAGGGAAGAGACAAATTGAGTTGACATTCTGTCTAACCGATTCCATTATATCAGTAAGTGTCCTCCATCATAGCAAAGATATTTGTCTGACAGGTGTGTGAAGAGTTCAAGAATCTGATGATTCTTGAAAGTCAAAACTGAGGCAATCTGGTTGCTAAAGGGGCAGCTTTGGATGTTGAAGTTCCCAAAGGTGATGGCAGGAGACAGATACAAAGATTTCAAGAGCGTGTGACCAAGGTTGACCCTGAGTAACATAACAATAATGCAAAGATCACTGAATCCAAGGTCCAGAGAGCTGAGTTTTTGTCCCATCTTGGTCACTAACTATCAGCATGACTTTGGGCAAGTTGCTAAATGCCCCCGGTCTTAATTTGCTCATAGACTATGAGGGAACCGCTCAGCTAAGCCTGCTTCCCAGTAGAGAGATGCTACTAGTCCATGATTTTATTACATCCACCTGTTGGGGTTTGAGTGAAACACACTCCTTCTCTCAAGTTTTTGGCTGATTGGCAAATAAACATAAGAATATGAAACCAAAATAATAGCTTCATTACTGGTAAAGCTGGAATGCAGAATGCAGCTTGCCCAGGGTCCAAAAGATACTTCTTAGTCCTTGTGCCCTGAATTGCATTTACAAACTTAGTTTTGGCAAAGCAGCTGGACAAGTATTGGCTTTAACCCTGCAGGGGCAGGCCCTTCCCCAACAGGCTAACAGCGGGGTGAAGAGGTGGACATGGGTAGCTGCAGGAGGACCATCTCTTTAGAGAGAGAAGGCCAAAAATAATAAAAGAGACCACACATGGGCATTAGTTGCTGACACATTGTCCCCTGCTTGATAGAGGAAGGGGCTGCTCATAGGTTTAATTGCTTTTCCTCCCTAGGAAGAATGAATGAAAGGAGGAAAGAAGGGAAAAAAGTCTCTTTCCATCAATACCAACTTAATGGAAGTATCTCTTTTATCTTCTGAGACAATAACTTAGAGAAAAGAGAAAAATACTTCCTCCTTTATGATACACAGGCAAGCAACTCAAAATAGATAGTTTTAAATTAGACTTATGCAGTTGTACATATGTGTGAGAGTATGCAGAATTAACATGGAGAAAAATTTCCTTAAATGATGACAGGGTTCCAAGAACACTTTTCCATAGTTTTCCAAATGTTCCATTTATAACTTGGATTCAAGTCAGAATTATGAGGTTTCTAAGCAACATAACTAGAGAAAGTAAACAGGGCTTTAATCATTTTAAAATAAATTAAAATAAACAGATTCCATGTTACTCTAACTCTGCCCAGATCAGCTGAGGCACGGATGGTATTTCTGGTGACCCACTTCGGTGCTCCTAACCAACTGCAGCAATCACAATGAAAAACAGGCTGCAAATAAGTGAGAAACAAATGGAAGGTGAGTGTTTGGTCATAGCTTTCTGGCCACCTCCTTTCTTAATGGTACTCTGTTAAGCTGACATCTTTGCTCTTCTGAGACTGTAATAGGAGGATTAAAGCAACAGTTAAATGGATGATAAATCCTACAACAACGACAGTTACCCCTGAATACTGGGGAAGGCTGCACAGGCCCTGCTTTACTCACAGAAATAGGCTGGCACTTTCACGGTGACAACAGAGAGCTCAGGAAAGTTCTCATTTCCCTTTAAGCTTTCTTATTGAGGCGCAGTGGGTCACGCCTGTAATCCCAGCACTTTGGGAGGCCGAGGTGGGCAGATCACCTGAGGTCAGGAGTTGGAGACCAGCCTGGCCAACATGGTGAAACCCCATCTCTACTAAAAATACAAAAATTAGCCGGGTGTGGTGGTGCCCACCTGTAGTCTCAGCTACTCGGGAGGCTGAGGCAAGAGAATCGCTTGAACCTTGGAGGCAGAGGTTGCAATGAGCCGAGATGGTGCCACTGCACTCCAGCCTGGGAAACGGGGGAGACTCCGTCTCAAAAATAAATAAATAAATAAATAAATAAAGTAAAAAAAAATAAATTTCTTTCTTATTTCTTTTGAGATTTTTAAAAGTTCACCATCAGATGCTTAGATGGAAGAAGTTGAAGGAAGGTTTAAATACAGTTTGGGTTTATATTTGAATTTGTTATTCGGGAGAAGTTACATGTAAGTTGTTAAAAATCTCTAAAACCCTAGCACGAATTTGCTTTAGCAAATCACATCTCATAGATAACTAGTTGAGAGCAGGCTCTTAAGAGATAGGGGTAGATCGAGGTACATTTTGAATGGTGGGGGCATGGGAGTGCCTGAGGGGATTGGGAGGCAGTGTTTAGGAATGACGGCCCCAAGGAAGGAACCATCCTAAAGAAACCAAGAGATGGGGCCTCACCACATGGAGGAAATGTTGCTTCCTGAGAAGACGGGAAGCCATCATCCATCACCTCCACTTTATCTCCACCTCTGTGGAAGGTTGACTTTGCAACTTCAAAACACCCAGAAGAACACCATGCATTCATGCCCACTCACTCCAGAGGCAGACGGTTGGCCACTCTGTTCTGTCTTCCAGCAGCAGTCTCCCACCCCCTTCTCCACTGCTGACCTCAGGACTGTTCATGATGCTCAGATTAGGCACACACACCCACACACCCACACCCCAGTAACCATGAGAACATAACATAGAAATTAAAATGATTCCAATTTATATTTTAACATAGAGTAGAAGTTCCCTAGAATACCAAGTGGCAAATATGGTAACAGATGGTGATTGATTGATTTCAGAATCAAAGTATTAATAATTCTTCTTTACTAAAATTTATGCATGCGCCCCTCCTGGTACTTCCTTCTGGCTATAATTTGGAAATGCTTCCCCTTTTATCTTCTTCTACAAAGTGCTGCCATATGGAGAGAACAGAAAAGCTTGGAAAAACCCCAATTAACTGGAGCTCAAGTAATTAGAGCTCTCACTAAAATAGATAATATTTTCTGTAGGTTCCTCCCAACCACCCCCTCCAAAAAAAAAAAAAAAAAAAAAAAAAACCACAGACGAACCACTGATATATGGATTGGGGCATTAAATAAACATTTCCAGGATAAGTAAAAAACTGGTTGGTGTGATTAGTAGTTAACTGTGCGACATCATTCCTGTGTGCTGGGTTGGGTGACATGAATCCTCGTCATTAGCAGTCTTCTCCTGGGAAGATTCTGGGCTTTGCTGGTGGAGAATGGAAGCAGGAGGACCAGATTAGTTACCTGTGCTCTTAAACACAACCCAGAAACAGGGAAAGTTTTATAATTATTGTCATTTTAAAAAGGAATTTAATTCTATTCATCATTCTCAGCTTATTGAGACAGAAATGTGGGCTCACTGAGTCTAAACCATGTTATAAAGCATCCTCTAGCTAATCCTCAGGCAACCCTGAGACTGTTCTCTGAGAGCTTCAGCTATCTGTGGTTTTATTGTACACCCAAAAACAAATATTATGCACGGTTGCAGCACATGCACGACTTTTTCATTTCTAGGACATGAAAACCCTCAAGAGACTAAAGAGCGGATGCAGAGAGAAAATCGGTGGGGTTGAAGCTCGATGTGTCACAAGTTTATGAGTTATTTAATTTCATCTCTCAAATCGGCAAATCGTCACGTTCTTGAGATGACTCATGCATGAAATCAAATCTCTTTGCTTCAGTTCAGTTTGTATTTTCCTCAATTTAATTATCTCAGTTGCATGCAGTCCTACTTCCAGACCGGCCCCTGCGGTAATATTTAATTAACAAGGCCATTGACGAGAAAGGTCCTGGATGTGCGGCAGCGTTTTTTGTTAGATTGTAAGTTCCCCAGAGGATACACATCAGGCTTGATCTCAGGATTTGGGGTTGCTTTCTAACTCTTTTTATTTTGACAAATTCCACATTATTATTTTACCTACTGTGCTCTAAGAAAGCACAAAGAGGTCCTATAGCCACTGACAGAAATTTTAGAAGCTTACTTTTTTGAAATATTTATAGAGGTTTTCATTTTCTCCCTATATTTCCCCCTATACTTTCTCCCTATATTTTTCCTGATATTTTCTCCCTGATTTGCTAACATTTGCTGCCACTATTGGAGGCCCCCTGCAAGAATCCTTTATTTTTTATTTTTATTTTTTGGATCTCAGCTCGCTACAACTTCTGCCTCTCAGGTTCAAGTGATCCTCCCACCTCAGCCTCCTGAGTAGCTGGGACTACAGGTACACACCACCACGCCCAGCTAATTTTTTGTATTTCTTAGTAGATATGGGATTTTGCCATGTTGCCCAGGCTGGTCTCAAACTCCTGGCCTCACGTGATCTGCCCGTATCAGCCATCCAAAGTGCTGGGATTACAGGCATGAGCCATGACACCCAGCCCAAGAATCTGTGTTGTGGGGAAATCACAAGCACCAGAAGCTTTTTCTCTTCTTTCACAAAAGTTCAAGCCCATTAAGATGATGCTGTGCTTCCAGAGAAATAGAAAAGAAAAAGTTATCGAGAGTAAGAAGGGAGAGAGGAGAGATTCTTGGGAATTGGGAAGGGATGGAGGGCGGGGGGTGCAGCACATTCCTCTCTGCCCTATCTGTGGGCAGAGTTGCAAAGGAACGGATATCTGGCTTTCCAAGAAGTGGTTCGGGGTAGTGGCTATAAGTAGAGGTGAGCGCAGGTTGTGGAGAAGGTAAAAAGGGGAATCTCCATGCAGATCACCTGGCCCTGGCCTGGTGGGGGCCTTGGCTGCTATTCCCAAGCCCACTCCCATTCAGTGGAGAGCCCTCCACTTATTGAAATCTTACTCTCCCTTCCCTGGCTATCTCTGCTAATGTCTGTTCCATGCACTCCAGTCTATGCAATGCATTCTCTTCATTCTTAGAAGTCCTCCCACATTTATATATCACCCCCAAAGAGAAGCATTTTGTGACGGATTGTCCTAAAGTCTTCTCTCATTTGTTCACTCAACAAATACTTATTGAACTCCTGCTGTAAATGCCAGGCTCTGTTCTAGGCACTGGGGAGAATACAGTCCACATATAGACAAGGACCTTGTTCTCACAGTGTTCATATTCTTGGGTGTGGAGGGGCATGGAATTATAGTTCCTGTTTCATAGTGTGTGCCAGGCTCTTGTCCCCAGTCTAACCGTAGATCACAGGAGGGGAAGAGTCACAGAATACTTACGCCGATGCAACTCTCAAAACACCCCTCAAGGAAAAATGCTACTTCACAAACTCCCCATAATATACCAGAATATCTGGGCACAGTATGTAAAAGATGGTCCACAGATGTCAGGCAGGATCCTATAAAGCCCCAGTTGCAGGCCCAGTGAGATCTCAGATTTTTCCGTCTTAAAATTTATATTTTATTATTATCATTGCTAAAGATATATGTATGCAAATATTGACTTTTGGTGTATTTCCTTTGACCTTAGAAGAGTTGAAGTGTGAATCTCTGTATGACTTTGTACAAAGGCTGTTGGCGACTTCGGAGGTGCTCATGTAGCAGTGGACTCTCCATGCATAAGGAGTGTCTTCCCTGCTACAGCTTGAGAGTTCCCAGTTGGTTAAAGAAACAAACATACCCAGGAGTCAGGGGTTGGCAGGTCCATTATGGCTAAATATATTCCCAGGCTTAAGTGAGATGTTGCTTCGAACATCTGTCTTCCTTGCCAACAAAAGGATGATATGGAAGTAAAGCAACATAATAGTGGGTGGTCTTTTTCCAAATTATTGGCATTTTCAAAAAATTTTCCCCACAGTCTTGAAAGCCAAATATGTCCCTGGAGAGAGGAGTCTTGGATCTACATGGACTAGTAAAGCTAGAACAATGGATTGATGGTTTCTGAGAAGAGCTATGATCTTACATACGGTATTAGAATCACTTGGTTCAGACCATTACTTATGAACGATTCTTCCTGGTGATGGTCATCATTTTGTGAGGCAAAGATCTCAACCAGGGAATTAGAAATTGTCTTATTTTTCTTACAATGATGTGTCAACAGTAAAGAGAAAAGTCTGAAAGAAGCACGGTAGTGGGGAAGAGATATTTACAGTCATTAACATAGTAAAGAAGTAATTATGGATCTCAGATAGGCTAGAGGGACACCAGATGTTACTAAGATTGAGAGAAAGCTTGACTGGGCATGTATGCAAAATAGAATCTATCCTTGCCAATGCCACCCGTGGCAAGCGAGGCTTCAAAGAGGAAAATTAGGGCTTGCACAGCTTCACTTGCAAGTTGGAATGCAGTATTTTGTTTTAAAAAAAGGGAGAGCAGGAACTAGAGAATAAAAATACTCTTTTTCTTTGTGCCTGCATTTTATGTTACAGAAAGCTTCCTACTAGTGATATAAAGCTAGGATTAATTTTCCATCCAAAAAGAATCAATTGTCTGAGGCTGTGTGCACAAAAATGAGTTGTTGTTTTTTTCCTCCTCCTGGGAAGCTCACCCAGCATAAACTGCATCCTCCAGTCAGTGACATGGTAGATGAAAGGACTCTGCTATGCTGGAAGAATGACAAGGATAATTATTCTATGTCAATTTCATTCTGTCTTTTTAAAATAAGTGATATTTTCTGGCCACATTTGGGGTTTGTGAGCTTCCTTTGGTTATGTGTAGAGTACGCCACATTAGAGAATTCACGGACTCCCCATTTTTCTAGAGTGTTATCCCATCAGGTGTTTTAAATTTTCCTCTATGAAGTGATCTTTGATCAGAAGGGGTTCACTTTCCAGAGTTTTTTTTCTCAAGTTACCCGTACACTTGAGATTTGGGGGGGACAAAAATGGAATTACAGTGTTCTGGGTGGCCCTTACGATAGGACTGAAGCAGTAGATAAATGCAGTAGAAATACCAGACATCCTGGAATGTGCCATTTTTTTTTCTGGCATAAAATACTGCTAGTTTTTCTCTGGAGATCTTATTGCTCTCCTGCTTTTGCCGGGTGGCAGGATAATTTCATCGTTTTTGTAGATTTCCCACAGATGCTGCCCTTACTTCAGCCAAAAGCAATCATTGACGTTTACTATGCTAATAACTGAGAACTAATTTTTGAAAATTGAATTAGGCGAGGCATGTTGGCTCATGCCTGTAATCCCAGTGCTTTGGGAGGCTGAGGCAGGAGCATTGCTTGAGGCCAGGAGTTTGAGACCAGCCTGGGCAACATGGCGAGACTCCCAGCCCCCACATCCATCTTTACAAAAAATTTTATAAATAGCCAGGCATGGTGGCGTAAGGATCACTTGAGTCCAATAGGTCAAGGCTGCAGTGAGCTATGATTACACCACTGCACTCCAGCCTGGATGACGGAATGAGACCCTGTCTCAAAAAAAGAAAAAAATTGAACTAGATAATAATAAAAATAAAACAGAAGAACAGATGACATTAACTGAAAACAATGTGAGTCAGAGAGTACAGAAAAAAATTAAATGTTGTGAATAGTATTTGGAGACCTGAAATACAAACACACTTCATTTGCTCAGGGAAGAAGAAGAGTAAGGAGAGAAAATGTTACATTGCTAGAATTATTTGTTACTATGAAAGTTTTGATTTCAATCATCTTGAGGTTGTCAACATCCCACAAATGAGGTGGATTCCAGGAAAATCTGGTTAGATACAGACTTTGCTGTCTCCAAAAAAGTTAGAAACCATTAATCTCTATATGCTGCCCAGTGCATGTTCAGAGCAGCACAGGATTTTGGTAATACAAGAACCAGCTGGGCAAAGAAGCAAATACTTATGTGTTACAGAGTGTTCTAGGGACCTGTTTATTTGAGGTTTGCCTTTACCTGACACTGCCTTCTAACAAGTCTTCCTGTATTGTGCTTTTGTGTGCCACATTCGATTTCTGCCTGCTAATTAATACTGAGTCTCACCATAGTTCATACTAAATTAAAATATATATATATTTTTAAAATGTGTCCTTTAAATCTAAGAAATAATGTGATTTTTTTTTCTTAGTTTCCAATCTTGCCTTTAAATATCTGGTTAAAGGTAAATTATATACATTTATTTAAAACTTCAAATGATCCTTCTCCCATTTATGCAGTCCTAATGCAGTCTTGCTTTTATATAGACATCCCGAAACAAGCACAGGGCAGGCTATGTGAACTTGGTTCTACTGTTCATTATATACTGCAGAAAGGGCTAAAAAGCATGTCATTCGTAGATGAGTGAATGAATGAATGATGAACCACGCCTAAGCCAGCTGGCTAGGCCTTAACTTACAGAAACTACAGGACAAGAAGTTTCACTATCCTTGTCTTCTACACTGCCTGGTACCGTTTCTTGACTTTAAGCCCTTTCACTCTGTCTGCATGATCATGTTGCCAGACTGGACTGCAAGTGGGCCTGCCAGGGGATGTTGTGCCTGGCAAACTGGCCGCCCATTTCCTTTGTTTCACGGTAAACATTCAGCAACGTGCTAGGGTTGTTTTGTATCAGTTCCTCGCACCTGGTGAGCAGGTAGTGTTCAGATCAGCTGGAAGTAGGTTGAAAAGTGTGTTAGGAGTTGGGGGTCAGCAGGGTCTTGCAGAACCTTCTATAAGAAAGGCAAGGGAAACCTCTCATGTCTGGTAGAATCCTCACTCAGTGCTGGTGATTACCCTGTGGGAATCTGGGAATCTGTGCCCTTATTTGGGAGCAGGCTACCTTGTCTCCTGCAATGTGTAATGACACATTTTTGTATGTTTTGCCATTAGAAATACTTTACAAGATTATGTCCTTTACAGGGACATGGATGGAGCTGGAGACCATTATCTTTAGCAAATGAATGCAGAAACAGAAAACCAAATACCACCAAGTACCACAAGTGGGAGCTAAACGATGAGAACACACGGACACACAGAGGGGAACACCACACACTGGGGCCTATTGGAGGATGGAGGGTGGGAGGGGGATCAGGAAAAATAACTAATGAGTGCTAGGTTTGGTACCTGGGTGATGAAATAATCTGTACAGCAAGCCCCCATGACACACATTTACCTGTGTAACAAACCTACACGTGTACTCCTGAACTTAAAAGTTAAAAAAAATACTTTACATGCTCACTGGATCTGTTGAAATTACTCTGTTAATGAATCTTTCATCCTGTTGTGACAGCTATATGTCTGCTGTCTAAGACAGCATAGGTTTGAATCGCATAGACTCGAGGGCTTCTATAGTCTTCATTTCTCATATACACATTCAGGATATCTAAGAATGAGGAGATGATGGTTTCAGAACTCTCTGGCATAATCAGAAAGACCATGCAAATTAAACAGTGACTTTCTCTCCTAACACCAAAGGAAAAATCCCAGAGCATTATAGTCTAATCTTAGTTTGTATATTAAACTGTGCTTCCATATTTTGTGGTTTGGCTCTAAGTTCTAAAGTATAATTGAATTGACTTATAATGTATATTCTATGTTAATAACTATACAAACTATACAAATAACTTGACAAACACAAGAGCATAATGTATCACAGTATGATGCCTGAAAATCACTGCGTGGTTAGGACAATATTAATGAACAGGAATGAATGATTCCAGGCCTGGGAGAACTTGCTGCATTTTTTTCTAGAAGTATAGAACAATGTAGTGACCCCATAAGCCATTGAGCACTTGGTAAATAATGTGTTATCTTTCAGTATAATCTATGTCTGTCTGAATTCCGGCCCACCACAACTTAAAGATTTATTTAAAATAAACACGTTTATTTCACCATTCCCCTGTATTCCAAGTAAAGCTGTGATAGACTGACTGACCCATGCCAATGGAACATGAGCAGAATTATTATCAGACACATAGAACAAGATAAGCCCTGCTAATTGGCACATAGAAAGTGCTTGATGAAATGAGTCTGTTGCAACATAACCATGCTGTTGGCTTCATCTTGAGCTTCAACTATAAAAATGGAACAAATTGAACTTTTTTTCTTTTTCTTTTTTTTTTTTTGAGATGGGGGTCTCACTCTGTCACCCAAGCTGGAGTGCAGTGGTGTGATCTCAGTTCACTACAACCTGCACCTACTGGGCTCAAGCCATCCTCCCACCTAAGCCTCCTGAGTAGCTGGGACCGCAGGCATGCGTCACCACAGCTGGCTAACTTTTGTATTTTTAGTAGAGATGGGGTTGCACCATGTTGGCCAGGCTGGTCTCGAACTCCTGAGCTCAAGTAATCTGTCTGCCTTGGCCTCCCGAAGAGCTGGGATTAAAGGCATGAGCCACTGCACCTGGCCAAATTGAACTTTTAAGACTTTTTTTTTTTAAAGTTAAGTTGCCTGGGAGAACTTCACTACACACTTGGATACTTTGATGATTGTTCCCAGTTCCCTTTTCAGCAAACTGGATTCTGGTTTGGTGTAGACCTATGACTTTTAAGCTTAGGGGTTCTCTGAAAAGACTTGAGGGTCACTTGGCTTGGGAATAGGGATGAGTAAAGTTTTAGGGGAAAAAAATCCCTGCCTGGTTTCAACCAAAGTAGCTTTGATCGATTTCATATATCGGAATTCCACATGAGGTTTTTCCCGGGGGTAGGGGGCTTTGATCTTTATCATAGATTGGAATTCCATGTAAACTTTTCCCAGGGGCAAGGGGCAGTTTGCTGCTTAAACGTGTACTCAAAAACAGCTTGTAGAGTGCTAACAAATCAACAACAACAACAAAAACCTATTTGGTTAAAGTAAGTCATCATAAAATGAATTCTCAAAATGGGAGTTACACTTCTATTTAGAAATTATTTTATTTTAGATTTGCGGGTAGATGTGCAGGTTTGTTACATGGACATATTGTATGATGTTGTGGTTTGGGCTTCTATTGATCAACGATTTCCCCCTTACTTCCCTCCGCCCCCAGTAGTCCCCAGTGTCTATTGTTGTCATCTTTATGTCCATTTGTCCCAATGTTTAGCCCCCACTCATAAGTAGTAACATATGGTATTTGTTTTTCTGTTTGTGTTAATTAACCTAGTATAATGGCCTGCAGCTGCATCTCCATTGCTATAAAGGCCATTAATTCATTCTTTTTTTAATGGCTACACAGTATTCCATATTCCATGCTGTATATGTAGCATATTTTCTTTATCTAATCCACCAATCCAGCACTGATTCCATATCTTTGCTATTGTGAATAGTGCTGTGATAAATGTGTGAGTGCATGTGCCCTTTTAGTAGAATGATTTATCTTCCTTTGGGTATACACCCAGTAATGAAATTTCTGGGTCGATTGGTAGTTCTGCTTTTAGTTCTTTGAGAAATCTCCAAACTGCTTTCCACACTGGCTGAACTTATTTACATTCCCACCAGCAGTGTATAAGCATTCCCTTTTCTCTGCAGCCTTGCCAGCGTCTGTTGTTTTTTGGCTTTTTAATCATAGCCATTTGGACTGGTATGAGAGGGTATCTTATTGTGGTTTTAATTTGCCTCTCTCTGATAGTGGTGATGTTCAGCATTTTAAAAATGTTTTTTGGCTGCTTGTATGTGTTTTGAGAAGTGTCTATGTCCTTTGCCCACTTTTAAATGGGGTTTTGTTTTTTTCTTGTTGTTTTGTTTAAGTCACTTATAAATCCTGGATATTAGTTCTTTGTTGGATGCATAGTTTGTAAATATTTTTTTTTTCCAAAATGGAAGTTAATACTTCTTAAGACTCCCAAACATGAGCCAAAGTTGTCATGTTTAAAATTCAGGGGAACAAAGCTGGGTAGGCCTGAGTGAGGAAGGTGACAGTAATATTTGGGAAAGTAGTTCACAGGCGAGTGTGACATCATAAAAATATATATCTGAACCAAAGACAAAAACCACATGATTATCTCAATAGATGCAGAAAAGGCCTTTGACAAAATTCAATAGCCCTTCATGCTAAAAACTCTCAATAAATTTGGTATTGATGGAACGTATCTCAAAATGATAAGAGCTATTTATGACAAACCCACAGCCAATATCATACTGAATGGGCAAAACCTGGAAGCATTCCCTTTGAAAACTGGCACAAGACAGGTATGCCCTCTCTCACCACTCCTATTCAACATAGTATTGGAAGTGCTGGCCAGGGCAAACAGTCAGAAGAAAGAAATAAAGGGTATTCATTTGGAAAAGAGGAAGTCAAATTGTCCCTGTTTGCAGATGACATGATTGTATATTTAGAAAACCCCATCGTTTCAGCCCAAAATCTCCTTAAGCTGATAAGCAACTTCAGCAAAGTCTCAGGATACAAAATCAATGTGCAAAAATCACAAGCATTCTTATACACCAATAACAGACAGAGAGCCAAATCATGAGGGAACTCCCATTCACAATTGCTTCAAATAGAATAAAATACCTAGGAATCCAACTTATAAGGGATGTGAAGGAACTCTTCAAGGAGAACTACAAACCACTGTTCTGTGAAATAAAAGAGGACACAAAGAAATGGAAGAACATTCCATGCTCATGGATAGGAAGAATCAATATCGTGAAAATGGTCATACTACCCAAGGTAATTTATAGATACAATGCCATCCCCATTAAGCTACCAATGACTCTCTTCACAGAATTGGAAAAAACTGCTTTAAAGTTCATATGGAACCAAAAAAGAGCCCGCATTGCCAAGACAATCCTAAGCCAAAAGAACAAAGCTGGAGGCATCACGCTACCTGACTTCAAACTATACTACAAGGCTACAGTAACCAAAACAGCATGGTACTGGTACCAAAACAGAGATATAGACCAATGGAACAGAACAGAGCCCTCAGAAATAGCACCACACATCTACAACCATCTGATCTTTGACAAACCTGACAAAAACAAAAAATGGGGAAAGGATTCCCTATTTAATAAATGGTGCTGGGAAAACTGACTAGCCATAAGTAGAAAGCTGAAACTGGATCCCTTCCTTACTCCTTATATAAAAATTAATTCAAGATGAGTTAGAGACTTAAATGTTAGACCTAAAACCATAAAAACCCTAGAATAAAACCTAGGCAATACCATTCAGGACATAGGCATGACAAGGACTTCATGTCTAAAACACTAAAAGCAATGGCAACAAAAACCAAAATTGACAAATGGGATCTAATTAAAGTAAAGAGCTTCTGCACAGCAAAAGAAACTACCATCAGAGTGAACAGGCAACCTACAGAATGGGAGAAAATTTTTGCAATATATTTATCTGACAAAGGGCTAATATCCAGAACCTACAAAGAACTCAAACAAATTTATAAGAAAAAACGAAACAACCCCATCAAAAATGGGCAAAGGATATGAACAGACACCTCTCAAAAGAAGACATTCATACAGCCAACAGACACATGAAAAAATGCTCATCATCACTCGCCATCAGAGAAATGCAAATCAAAACCACAATGAGGTGTCATCTCACACCAGTTAGAATGGCAATCATTAAAAAGTCAGGAAACAACAGGTGCTGGAGAGGATGTGGAGAAACAGGAACACTTTTACACTGCTGGTGGGACTGTAAACTAGTTCAACCATTGTGGAAGACAGTGTGGTGATTCCTCAAGGATCTAGAACTAGAAATACCATTTGACCCAGCCATCCCATTACTAGGTATATACCCAAAGGATCATAAATCATGCTGCTGTAAAGACATATGCACATGTATGTTTATTGCGGCACTATTCATAATAGCAAAGACTTAGAACCAACACAAATGTCTATCAATGACACACTGGATTAAGAAAATGTGGCACATATACACTATGGAATACTATGCAGCCATAAAAAAGGATGAGTTCATGTCCTTTAGGGACATGGATGCAGCTGGAAACCATCATTCTGAGCAAACTATTGCAAGAACAGAAAACCAAACACCGCATGTTCTCACTCATAGGTGGGAATTGAACAATGAGAACACTTGGACACAGGAAGGGGAACATCACACACCGGGGCCTGTCGTGGGGTGAGGGGCTAGGGGAGGGATAGCATTAGGAGATGTACCTAATGTAAATGACAAGTTAATGGGTGCAGCACACCAACATGGCACATGTATACATATGTAATGAACCTGCACGTTGTGCACATGTGCCTTATAACTTATTTTATATATACATATATGTTAAAAATACTTTATCTATCTGGTATATATAAAGATATATATATATATATCTGGTCCCTGCCCCTGGTTCCGCACACAGAACTCTTTTATTTATTTTGAGACAGGGTCTCACTCTGTTGCCTAGGCTGGAGTGCAGTGGTGCAATCATAGTTCACTGCAAGTTCA
Source organism: Macaca mulatta (assembly GCF_049350105.2). Taxonomy (NCBI): domain Eukaryota; kingdom Metazoa; phylum Chordata; class Mammalia; order Primates; family Cercopithecidae; genus Macaca; species Macaca mulatta. The sequence continues at coordinate 132,205,998 of NC_133412.1, read as the reverse complement.
AACGCCTGGGTTCAAGTGAACCTCCCTCCTTAGCCCTCCCAGTAGCTAGGACTACAGGTGCGCCACCATGCCCCACTATTTACATTATTTATTATTATTATTATTTGTAGCAATGAGGTCTCCCCATGTTGCTCAGGCTAGTCTTGAACTCCTGGGCTAAAGCTAGCCTTCTGCCTTGGCTTCCCAAAATGCTGGAATTATAGGCATGAGCCATTACGCTGGGTCCATAGAACTTGTAAATCTCTTGTAATTTCCTGGGCAGTAAGGGCTCTAGGTGCATCTTTTGTTCTGTATTTGGTCTCTGAGCTCAGTTCCTGACACAGAACTCCTAATCCCTTGGAATTTCCTGGGTGATGAGAGTATCTTCTGTTCTAACAAGGCAATTCTTGGCGGGCTCCTGGATGGGGACTGGTCATCAGAAAGGCCAGACCATGATTAAAAGCTTGAAACTTTCAGCCCCACCCCCTAACTTCTGGGAAGGAGAGAGGGGTTGGATATTGAGTTAATAACAGATCATGCCTATGTGATGAAGCCCCCATAAAAATCTCCGAGTTACAGGGTTCAGAGAGCTTCTGGCTTACTGAACTGGGGAAAATGGCTTACAACCTCTGCACCCCTTCCACATACCTTACCTTATGTACCTTTTCTTCTGGCTGTGTGTCTGCATTATTTGTAATACCCTTTATAATAAACCAGTAAAGGTAAGTGTTTTCCTGAGTTCTGTGAGCCATTCTAGCAAGTGATTGAGCATGACGATGGGGTAGTGGGAAGCACTGATTTGTGGCCAAGTCAGGCAGAAGTCGTGGGTAACCCAAGGGCCCACCTCTTGTGATTGGTGTCTAAAGTGAGAGGCAGTCTTGTGAGACTAAGCCTTTAACCTGTGGGATCTAAACTAACTCTACATAGTTAGTGTCATAATTAAATTGAATTACAGGACACCCCACCTAGAGTATGAGAATTGGTTGGTGTAGGAAAAACCCCACACAGCTGGTGTCAGAAGTGAAGCATTGAGAATGATGTGAGTGTAGAAGGGAAAACAGTTTAGTTTTCCGTATTATACAAGGAGAAACTTTCGCCCATCAGGCATTGGAAGTCTCCATGGAAGTCTTTGTTAAATCCCAGATCACATCTATACTGAGAACTGGCAATGAAGATCTTGCTTTAATGTCATCTCTAAAGAGGTCACTGCTTCTGGATGGTGTTTCACTTGAAATCATCTAAAGCATGATGTGGAACCAGATGTAGGTTTATACCAGAAACTAATTTATTTGACCTTTAGATTACAACTCAAGGATGAAGCTTTTGGGGAGAGTTTGGTCTTAATGAAAGAAAATATCAATCTGTATGCTTTGTTCTCACATTAAAAGGAGTAAGTTTAGGATTGAAAAAAGACACTTTAAAAATGGATTTCTACCAGGAATTGTTTTTAATTGGGTATAAAGTTTGTTATGCAAGATGAATACATTCTAGAGATCTGCTGTACAACATAGTAACTATTTAACAATAGAGTATGTGCACCTTAAAATATGTTAAGAAGTCAGGCATGGTGGTGCACATCTGTAGTCCTAGCTACTTGGGAGGCTGAAGTGGGAGGATCATTTGGGACCAGGAGTTTGAGGCTGCAGTGAGCTGTGATCAGGTCACCGCACTCCAGTCTGGGTAACAGAGTGAGACTATGTATCTAAAAAAGTTAAATAACAACAACAACAAATGGCTGAAAGATACATCTCATATTAAATGTTCTTACCAAAATAAACAAAAGAAAACCCATGAAAGGACGCAGAAAATTTTGGGGAGTGGTAGCTATCTATGCTTAGTACCTTTGTAGTGGTGGTGATATCATAGGTGTATGGCATATGTACAAACTCATCAGGATATATACATTAGATGTGTGTGAATTTTGTATATCAATTATAACTCTGTAAAGCTAAAAAAAAATAGATTATTATCTATTAATAGAGTATCCCAGAGCCAACTGCTAGGCCATACATTTTTAAAGGTCAACACTAAAGCAACATCTTTGTTCATTTGATGATGAAAAGGTACATTCCTCTATGATCTGTTCCCACAAAGGATAATGTTTTACAGTAAATTTATTTTTATTTATTTTTTTTATTTTTTGAGATGGAGTCTCACTCTGTCACCCAGGCTGGAGTGCAGTGGTGTGATCTTGGCTCACTGCAAGTTCTGCCTCCTGGGTTCATGCCATTCACCTGCCTCAGCCTCCCGAGTAGCTGGGAGTACAGGTACCCGCCACCACACCCGGCTAATTTTTTGTATTTTTAGTAGAGACGGGGTTTCACTGTGTTAGCCAAGATGGTCTCGATCTCCTGACCTCGTGATCTGCCCGCCTTGGCCTCCCAAAGTGCTGGGATTACAGGTGCGAGCCACCACGCCCGGCCAGTCAATTTCATTATTGGAACTCGTCCTAGGAAATATTTGGAGACAAAAAAAGAAACATGTCCAAGAATGTTTCAACTTTATTTATAATATAGAAAACTAGAAAACTACTTAAATATCCAGCAAAAAGAATTCAGTTAAATAAATTATGGTAGCTTCATTTGCTGGAAAGTTATGCAGGCATTAAAAATACTTTTGAAGAAAAATAATGTGAGAAAATTCTAATATAAATGTTAATGAATATATATTAAATATTCACATAAGGTTAATTTCTTGCAAATGTTAAGTAAATGCACATTGAATTTAATCTCTGTATGTTTAAAAATTTATAGATATATGCGTAAAAGAAGAAATTCATCTAAATATTAGTAGCATTTATCTCTGTGTATTGAAATTAATAATAATTTAAATATTGTTTCCCCTCTGGACTTTCCTTTATTACATACATGTTTAATTAAGAGAATGTATTATTTTTAGAATCAGAACAAAAGCTAAGTATGTAACAAAGGACTTGTCCAGGCAGTTGACATGGTTTTTTCTGTGAGAAAATATATAGATGAAAGGGACTTGGAGTCACTAAGTGGGAGAGGGATAATTTGCCTGAGAATTCCCAGAGCATCTGGAGGAGGAAGAAGCCCAGATCCTAGTCCCTTTTTCCAGATACTCAAAGTAATTGAATGAGATGAGTGGTCCACGTAGCTGTCATCAGGACCCAGTGACAGGAGAGAGCGATAAACCACTAATGCAAAATCGTCACAAAGATAGAAAGTGGCAGGAGAAAATGCTTGTCAAGGAGGATTGATGTGTTGAGTTTTGGTGGGGTTAAGGCAGGAATTGTTCCTGCCCCACAGAGTTTCCAGCTCCGATCTGATGCTTTAGACCATAAAAACCATCTCAGGGACACATGGAAGTATCACTGAAGCAGTCTCTCTGAGAAGGAGAGATGCTTTTTATGACAGAAACATGTACACTCAAACCATTTAATTGAAGCCCAAAACAGAGATGCTCACTTACTTTGTACTCCTAGGCTGGCAGAATGGAACCTAACAGTTGTCGGTCACTCTTTACCCATATGGGGATAAAATTAGCTAAGAACACACAAATAAGATGATACATTGAGGTAAAGTGCTATAAAATGAGATGAAATGATGTATAGGTCAAGAATGATTAAAATTAGAAAAACACCTCAGTAATTATAAAAATAAAACCACCAGGTTAAAAATATTGAGATTATGTAAATAACAATAAAATTATTAGCTTAAAGAAAATCCCAGATAAATGTTGCCAATATGTTGGTGTATCTTGAGATCCTCCATAAATGGAATAACACTATAAAGAGTTGTTTGTAACTTGTTTAACTTTAAAATTTATCAGATGTATATTTGTATGCCAACAAATATCTACATCATGGCTTTCAATAGCTTTGTAGGTTTCCATTTTATAGTGTAGTGACAATTTTTAATATTTTGTTGGTGCTACTCTAACTTGGGAGTTGGGATTATGATGGTGAACAAGATTCTGTCTTTAAGTGGAAACCTTCCTCCACAGATTTTTTTTTCTCTTCTCGTAAAAATACAACAACATGGGCTGTAGTTATATTCAGTGTTAAGACTATGAGAATTCTCATGAATTAAAAGATAACTTCATGAGGGTCAGCAGGATGCAGGCTGAGGAATAATCTGATTTATTAGACTTGTCTTCCTATGCTAGATAAAACAGTTGAGCCAATGTTATTTGGGTCTGCTCCTCTCTTCCTAGGTCTTACAGTGAAATACACACCAAAGAGAGATACTGCCCCTTTCCCTTCTGATGCAACAGCCTTGAACCAAAATACTGGTAGAGACAAAGCTATCTATTCTAGTGGACAGAAATCTGGAGAAATATCATAAATGTTCTGAGCCCTGGACCTACTGAGACTTTTGCAGGCAGCATTACCTCTATCCTACCTGGCAGACAAAACACTGCCTACCCTTTTTTGCTAGATAATTCTAAGTTAGGAAGCCTGTGGACTTACTAAATGACCTACATGATCTGGGAGGAGTAAAACACAACCATTCTGACAGGAGACATACCCGGACCCATAAGAGTCTTTCACTAGGACCAGGGTAAGATGGTTTGGGGGGAACTGTCAAATATTTATGGCTTTTTGTTCTTACATCAAATAAGTAGAATTTTTTAAAAATGTCTGGTGGTGAGAAGAACTTTAAAAAGTTGAAGTATTTGGGGTGTCTAAAGTAAATTCAGGCTGGGTTCATCATAATTTAGTTAGCCAGTTCTTTATAGCTAGACATTTAGTTTCTTTCTAGCTCTTTTCTGTTTTTGGCATGCAAGCATCATTGTACGTGTATTTGATTATATTCTTATGATCATTGCCTTAAAATGTGGTTTATTTGATTTATTTGATTATACTCTTATGATCATTGCCTTAAAATATAGTTACTAAGAGTTTGCAAAACTTCCAAACTTTTGATACATATTGTTAAGTTGCCCTCTAAAAATATAATAAAAGTTTCCATTTCCACTAAAACTATATGCAAATACTTGTTTTCTTAATATTGTCACCAATACTATGTATTACCATTTATTAAAATATTTTTAAAAACTTGTCTAATCTGAAATGTGAAAAATGGTACCTTATTAAGACTCCTTGTGAGAACAATGATCATAATCATTATCATCATTTTTTGTGGGAGTATCTTATTTTCCTCTCAAAATAGTTCAAGTAGGTCCTATTAATTCATATATTCATTGGCTATTTCTGCTTTCTAAAAATTAATTTATGTGTATGTCTTTTGCCTGTTTTTCTATTAGGATTTTTTTTTTTTTTTTTTTTTTTTTTTAGTGTAGAAGTACTCCTTAAAGATTAAGGAAATCAGGTTTCTCCTGATCATCTTTTTTTGGGATATGTCTTTAGTGGTATTTCTGTTGATCAAAAGTAATTGATAAATCAGAAAGTGTGGGGAAAGTCCTACAACTGAATACAAATAAAAACAAATGAACCTCAATGTGTATAAAAATGTTAACATATCCACACAGAATAAAAAAATTAATACAAGGGACTTTTGAATATATTACTCTGATGTACACTCTCAGGGAGATACATTCCAAGGAAAAAAAGGAATACGAAGAAATATTAAACTTTACTTATTAGGTTTCTTGTTAGTATAAGTATTGATAATAGTAATTTTGAAGTTATTTGCTCAATTTTACAATGTTAGAATTGAGATAGATAGGTTGACTGATATTGTTGGGAAAAAAGACTCTTACTGAGGCATAAAGGTGGTACAAACATGAAATGGTCCAAGGAAAGGAAGAACCCTCTGGTGTTTGATTGGCATTGGAACGTATGAACTTATAATTTTATATATATTGGATTTGTTTATCTTAGCAATGTCTGGATTTGTAAACATGTTCCAACAAGAAACAGGGTGCACAAGCTTTGTAGATCCCAAGGAGCATTAACTCTCCCATGCCCTTCAGATGTGGCCATAGGGGCTGATGGACAAAGAATTACCTCCTAGAGCTAGGAGCCATGGATACCAGGGAGTTTTCCATAGAAAGCTGAACCAGGTACTTGCTCCATAATCAGGACAGGGATCTTCACAATCTCTGACCAGAAGGATTTGCTTACCACTGTGGAAACAATGACTGTCATGTTTCCTCTCTTCTTTTTTTGGTTCCAAATCTATCACCATTGGTAGAAAAAAAGAACTTTCTCTTAGACTGTAGGTGATATGACCCCAGGAGCCACACTTGGAGAGAACTGCCCATCACCAAGAGATCCTGGAATTTCAACTTGATGATATAACTGGATGGGACTTTGGGTACTCCTTCTCCCGTGGGAAAAATGAAAGGATTTTGTTTGGCAGGTCAAGTGTAGTTGGATATTTGGGTAGCTAAAAGGGCAGTCTGTGGAAGAGACTTCTTGTTATTTCTTCCCAATATCCATTCCTTTCTTCTCCTATTGTGAGAGAGATTTTGAATTTTCAATAAATCCCAGTCTCCCTTGCATCTAGATGTGGCCGTGAGACTAAGTTTTGGCCAAAGGGTTATAAATGATAGTGTTGTACACAACTTTAGGCTTGCATCCTTAAAGTGAAAGAGGTGTGCCCTACTCTGCCTTTTTTTCTATCTTGTTTTAACTGTGGATGAGGTGGTGAGCTACCATGGACCATGAGAATCAGTGGAGCATACTAGAGATGGTGCAACAATAAGAGAAGGAGCCTGGGTCCCTGAATGACCTCATGGAGTAAATATCCTAAACTAGTATTGCACTATTTACTCCCAGACTGGTGCAGAGAGAGAAACAATTTCTGACTAATTCAAAACACTGTTCTTTTGGACCCCTGTTACATGCAGCTTAACCTGTATTCCAGTTTATATAGGTAAGATACCTTAAAGCACTTTGGCATGCTATCATTCCCAAATACATGGGAATTAAATTTTTTGGTATAAATTTATACTGAGAAACAAAAGTATCTAAAACTAAAAGTCTTATTTTAAAAGTTTAATTTATATTTGCCTTTGCTTTGTTGGTATAACAAATTTAAAAAAAATTAAAAGAGTTTAATTTATAGTAATGTCTTAATCAATTAGGAACTTATTTATAAACTGAAAAATGTTACATTTTAAAAAGTTTTTCATAGAAAACATTTATACATATTCTTTCAAACAGAAGTTTGAAAAAAATGTTTGTTTTTACTCCTTTTATAAATGGAAGCTTTATATTCTCAAGTATTTAATTGATTGCTTGGAAGGTATCTTTTCCAAACAGTTTTTAAAGCATGGAGGCCTTCAAATGCCATTTAAAAGCCCAAATGGTTTATATTAAATCTACAAATTTAGAGTTCTAAGTTTAGAGTTTTTTTAGAAAACTCAAAAGCTTATTTTTTTTCAAACAAACAGCATTAACATACATGTTAAGTATAAACTGTTAAATATGATATAGGATACATATAACTAATGAAGACATGAAAAGTTCCATGTCTTCATTAGTTATATGTATCCTATATCATTTTTCACTTTTCAATTTTGAAATTCACATTTTCATTTTTTAATTTTGAAATCTAAGTATCAACCTCTTCTGTTGTATCTTGAACAAACTGACATTGTTCCAATTGTATGTATAAAAGCAGCTGTTTGGCATTTGGTTGGATCAGCTTCACATGTTTGATTAAGAACTTTGGCAAATCTTTTAGATTCAGGTGAGAGCCCCTACAACTTCTCAGCTAGATTTTTCTTGAGGGTTTTGTTGTTTTATCATACAGTTAAAGTAAGAAATCTATTGAATTTTGATTAACCTTCTCCCTTGCATGTCAAATTCACTCCTAAAAATGAACAAACAAAATAATGATTGGTTCACCAATTTTTATTTTGGAGGATCCATAATCCTTACAGGCACAGCAAATATGCTGAAGTGTGGATGGGTACTTTCTTGAATCCTTGACCTCTCCATTCACAAAGCAATGAAAAGACACAGTCTGACAGATGATTCAAACTAGACTTGAGACTTGCTTGGCCACAGATGGAGTACAAACTGGGGAGGGGGTCACCAATTCAAACATAGAAAGAAGATAATCAAAATGAGTCCTTGTGTCAAGGATTCCACTGTGTATAGAACAAGCCCCTAACTGAGTAATCATTTCTAGCCTCTAAGTCCACATAAGATGGTAAGCCAGGGCTGGCAGACAGGTACACAGATCTGGAGAATTTGGAAATTTTGCATCAGTTATTGTGTAAATGTGATCCTAATTCCTAGCCAACTTCACAAAACAGAAGAAGCTATATCTCATTTCATCTGGTAAGACACATTCAACATTTTGCATTTATATTTAATCTTAGCTAGCATATTGATCTTTGCTTATCTAAAACTGTGTCTAGCATATCTGGTTGCAAAAACAGGGTGGCATGATTCCACAACTGAGTTATACAAATGACAGGCAGCCTACTGGAAGCCTACATTAAGGTTTTAAAGGGCCTCTTACCTTGGTGATTGGCATCGGGAGATACAGCAGTGAGAATCCTGTCTTGTTATCATAATTTTAGATGCAATCACTTTGAGTCAGTACCAAAACATACTTGCTGATCCATTTAAACACAAATGTAAACAAAATCAGCACAATTTTATACCCTTCTTTTTCTGTTTTACATAGCCATATCTCTTTCCAAGTCACACATAGATTTACCACATTTTACAAAGTTAGCTAGATATTTGTGAGATCTAAAAATCAAAACAATTGAACTCATTGACGTAGAGAGTAGAAAGATGGTTTCCAGAGGCTTGGAAGGGTAGTTGGAGGCTGGAGATGACTCATGGGTACAAAAATAAAATAGAATGAATAAGACCTACTATTTGATAGCACAACACGGTGACTACAGTCAATGATAAATTAATTGCACATTTTAAAATAAGAGTGTAATTGGATTATTTGTAACACAAAGGATAAATGCTTGAGGTGATAGACACCCATTCTCCATGATGTGATTATTTCACATTGCATGCTTGTATCAAAACATCTCATGTACCTCATAAATATATATACCTACTATGTACCCACAAAAATTAAAAATAAAATTTCTAAAAAGTTTGCTAGCGATTCCATTTATTAACCAATACCTTACTGATGAACATGTAAGTCATTCTAATTTCTTGTTATTATTAACAATGCTCCTGGTGAGCTCCCTTCTTTAATACTCATTTTTATATCAGGATTTGAGCGCTAGCTACAGAGACAGCCTCCATATACAGATGCAGATGTGGCACAGCACAACTCCAGGGGTTACCCTTCATCCCAGAGTGTCTGTAAATGGCAGGCTCTGGAGTCAGGTTGTGGACAACCTCCCCAGGCTGTATGTGATGGCCCTTGCTGCAGAATTCCAAATGTTCCTTGGAAGATTATCCCTGCCCCAGCTCCAGGGAAAAATCTCCACTCTCACCTTTCCAGCATTCTTCACTTGACTCTTCCAAGATTCCTAATGTCCAAGAAGGACACCACAATTAAATCAATTATTTGCCTCCCCTAAGACTAAGGTAGAATGCCTTATTAAGACCTTGTTTTGACATCATGTAAGAGCAATATCTGGGAGGTGGGTGCTGCCTAAGTGTTGGGGCAGTGTGATAAAGTTGAGTGCCAGCAATGTATTTTGGAGGTGAACCCAGGAAATACTGGCAAGAGAGTGGGGAGAGGAGATTGAGAAGTAAAGGAAGACAATAAAAATGTACTTTCAAGCATGTTGATACTGTGGGCAACTGGGGCTCAATCCCACCAAAGAAACTTGGTGGGACAGTGTAGGACAGGTTTCAGAGTCATTCCCTCTGAGAGGTGAGGAGCCTAGAGAAGTTATTCGTCAACTCCCCATGTCTTTGATTTATGGCTGCTTTCAGGGGCATTAACCCTTTGACACTTCTGCCCTGCCCTTCTTTGTGCCTGGGCCTGTCCCCAAAGCCAGAAAAAAGCTCTCAGACAGAGAGGTAGTTTTTTGGGCAAGTACCAACAGCATCTGCTTCAATGGTCATCCATGCCTGGATTTGAAAAATGTGTTGGCTGGTAAATTGTCTGTTTTTGTTTAAGAAAATTTAAGACGGGTGTATATCACTTTCAACCAAATAAATTCTTACATATACAGCAGACATATATTCCCTACCTATATATTAATATAAATAGTGATATATGATCACCATGTATCACTATAAAATTATTGTGGGAAATAACAAGATAAATAAGATGCAAGACCTGTGTTAAAAATAATGATTGATATGATTAAGACTAGTTACTTCTCATTAATAGTTCTTGTTTGAATTTAGTGGCCACCTACTATATAACAGACCCTATACTAATAATTTATGTTTTACGGTTACATTTATTAAGCCCCTAATTTGAGCCAAGATTTCTAATTATATTGTTTTGTTTAATCTTCACAACCTATGAATTAGTTATTACTATCCTTTTTATTCTCTCTGTAAAGGAAACTAAAGCTTATAGAAATTAAAAACTTGCAAGGTTACGAGTAAGTGGCAGAGCTGTGATTCAAACCATCACCACTACAGATGACAATGGGAGCAGGGAAAAATTAAAGTGGTTTGCTTAAGATCACATAACCAGAGATTTTAAATCATAGGGATGAAGTTATGGGGTATTGACTACTGGAGAAATATTGGCAGGCAAAATAATACACTTCCCACCCCCCACACTGATTCCCCTCCCCTCCCCTCTCCTTCCTTCCCCTCCCTTAACCCCTCCCCTCCCCTTCCCTTCCTTCGCTTTTCTTTTTTCCTTTTTTGAGATGGAGTCTCGCTGTAGCACCCAGGCTGGAGTGCAGTGGCATGATCTTGGCTCACTGCAACCTCCGCCTCCTGGGTTCAAGCGATTGTCCTGCCTCAGCCTCCCAAGTAGCTGGGATTACAGGTGCGTGCCACCATGCCTGGCTAATTTTTGTATTTTTAGTAGAGACAGTACCTTGGCCAGGCTGGACTTGAACTCCTGACCTCAGGTGATCTGCCCGCCTTGGCCTCCAAAAGTGCTGGCATTACAGGGGTAAGCCACTGCACCCAGCCAAAGATGTTTATGTCTAATCCCAGGAACCTGTGGATTTGCTGTGTCACTTGGGAAGGGACAAATAAGATCAGCTGACTTGAGATGGGGAGGTCACTCTGTATTAGCAGGGTGGATGCAGTGTATGCACAAGGGTCCTTATAAGTGAAAGGGGGAAGCAGGGGAGTCAGCTTTTTTGAAGATTTGAAGATGCTACCCTACCAACTTTGCCAACTCTGTAGATAGAGGAAGAGGCATGGGCCAAGGAATATAGATGGCTTCTATAAACTATGAAAGGCAGGGAAATATTTCCCAGAGGCTCCTGAAAGAACATACTTTCTGACACCTTGACTTTGGATCACTGAGACCATTTTGAATTTATGACTTCCAGAACTGTAATTATAAATTTGTATTGTTTCGAGACACTAAGGTTGTGATAATTTTTTACAGCACGAATAAGAAACTAATATATTGAAACTATTAAAAGAGGTCTGTCTGTAGAACTAGCCACTCTCAAGGTTCCAGAAAGAACTGTGATGTTGACATGATGAGATCACTTAGAAGGGTTCTACATCACCACTCAGATGCTGATAGGCTATTGCCTAAATGTACCATGGAGGAGAAGGAAGATACAGGAAGATTTCCAGTTAGAGGTGGGACTGCTTTAAGATGTCCTTCTATCTGGGTGAAAGCCTACCTCAATAAGCTCTGGTCTATTCTTGGGTGAGGACTTTTCTGGGGGCTATTTTCACTCCTAATAATATAAAGAAATGCTTCTTGACAAATCACTGGATACATTTTATTTTTTCATATGCTTTTGGTGAATCAGACTTTTTAAAATCATTTTCCTTAGCCATAGAGTACAATAAAAATAAAAATGAATCTCATGTTCTATTAATACTTAACTTAGGTCCCTTTGCTTTTGGAAACTAATATTATTCTTTAGTTTAAGCATAGACTAGCAAATAATATAATTATTCTACAAATCTGGAAGAAAATTAAGATGCTCACTTTTATTGTTTTAAGAAGTTGAATTATCTATGTATAGGGAGATTAAATTTATTTTGTCTTTGAAGAAAACACACATAGAAATTTATGTATGTAATCCATCTATATATTGGTATATTTTAAAGTATTTGCTTTAATTGGCATATTGACTTATATATATATATACCTATTTGAGGAAGAGTTTCGAATTGTGATTATTTTGGCATTTCCAAAGTGTAAGAATTATTTTTAGTCATAAGTCACACAACAATAAAATTTTCCCATCGTGCTGACGGCTTGTACTCTTGAGAGCTAATTCCGTTTCTGATGGAAGAGGTTGGCAGGCAGGTAGGTTTGATCCGACGGGACACCTATATAAAAATCAAGGATATCTCCATAGAATTTGGGAAAAAAAGACAATTTTTATTTTAAGGTCCAGGGTACAGGTGCAGGATATGCAGGTTTGTTACATAGGTAAATGTGTGCCATGGTGGTTTGCTGCACCTATCAACCCGTCACCTAGGTACTAAGCTTTTTTCCTGATGCTCGATGCTCTCCCCTCACCCCACCCTCCCCTGAGAGGCCCCATGTGTGTTGTTCCCCTCCTGTGTCCATGTGTTCTCATTGTTCAGCTGCCACTTATAAGTGAGAGAGAACATGTGGTGTTTGGTTTTCTGTTCCTGCGTTAGTTTGAGAATAATGGCTTCCAGCTTCATCCATGTCTTTGCAAAGGACATGCTCTCATTCCGTTTTATGGCTGCATAGTATTCCATGGTGTATATATACCACATTTTCTTTATCCAGTCTATCATTGATGGGCATTTGAGTTGATTCCATGTCTTTGCTATTGTGAATAGAGCTGCAGTGAACATATGCGTGCATGTATCTTTATAATAGAATTATTTCTATTCCTTTGGGTATATACCCCGTGATGGGATTGCTGGGTCAAATGGTATTCCCAGTTCTAAATCTTTGAGGCATTACCACAGTGTCTTCTACAATGGATGAACTAATTTACACCCACACCAACAGTGTAAAAGTGTTCCTATTTCTCCACAACCTTACCAAAATCTGTTGTTTCTTTACTTTTTAATAACTGCCATTCTGACTGACATGAGATGGTATCTCATGTGATGTTGAGCTTTTTGTGTATGTATGTTTGTTGGCCACATAAATGTCTTCTTTTGAGAAGTGTCTGTTCATGTCCTCTGGCCACTTTTTAATGGGGTTGTTTATTTCTTGTAAATTTGCTTAAGCTCCTTGTAGATTCTGGATACTAGACCTTTGTCAGATGGATTGCAAAAATTTTTTTCCCCATTCTGTAGATTGTTCACTCTGAGGATAGTTTCTTTTGCTGTGTAGAAGTCTTTAGTTTAATTAGATCCCATTTGTCAATTTTTGCTCTTGTTGCAATTGTTTTTGGTGATTTCATAATAAAATCATTGCCCATACCTATGTCCTGAATGGTATTACCTAGATTTTCTTCTAGGGTTTTTATATTTTGGGGTTTTATATTTAAGTCTTTAATCTATCTTGAGTAAATTTTTGTATAAGGTGTAAGGAAGGGGTTCAGTTTCAATTTTCTACATATGGCTAGCCAGTTCTCCCAGCACCATTTATTAAATAGGGTATCCTTTCCCCAGTGTTTTTGTAAGGTTTGTCAAAGATCACATGGTTGGAGATGTGCGGTTTTATTTCTGAGTTCTCTATTCTGTTACATTGGTCTATGTGCCTGTTTTTGTACCAGTACCATGTTGTTTTGGTTACTGTAGCCTTGAAAATCAAGACAGTTATTTGGCTTCTTTGTCTTAATATTCCAGCCAGGTCTCATCAAGATAATGGTTACCTTTTTACCAAGTAAAAAGTTTTTATTTGCTCATGCTGAGCAGCACAGAGAGGAATGGGAAGTGAGAACTGGAAAAAGAGACTTCAGGATAGATAATCTCTCCAAATTCATCTTGATTGGGCAAACTGATTAATAATACACATTTTATATCTACCGTAAACATTTCCCCAGGAATGAGCTGTCTTGGACTCACTTGCTTCTAAAAGGCCAGTATCCACATTCCTCCTCTACTCATAAGTTAACTGTTAACAACATTCCCCAGAAACCGATTCTCCCCCCTGCATTTTCACATTCTAGGCTATTTCATGTCAGAATACAATTGAAGTTCAAATTTTATTTCGTCATGAATATTTTGGGATTTTTTTTTGGTATGTATTTGTTGAATCACAAGACTGCTGTTTTCTTGATGGGCAGAAGACTATTTTTGTTGTTTACTGTTTGGTTTGTTTTGGGGGTGGAGACATTTTAAATTAAAGCAATTTAGCTTCCTGTGCCTCTCATTCCATCGCTATTTCATTTTCTAATAGAATTACTTGTTTAAGCCTCTGAATGCATCCTGATGATGGCTTTTGTGAGCTATTACTTGATGGGGGCAAAAATATTTCAAATTTTGGAGACAGACATTCATGAAGTGCTGAAAAATTCCATTTGAGAAGCCAAAGCAGCTTTAATGGCAAACTATGCCGACATAACTACAGAAGAAGTTGAAATCTTTACAGGTAAGAGATGAAGGGGCTTTGTTTTGGAGTTTTAAATTTGCTGTCTGTGTTGAAAGAGTGCTATAGATAAAAGATTGTATAGATTGGCCTCCTATGTATTTTCCTAAATGTATATAAATAATAGCACCAGTTTTTCTTTCATCCAGTGAGAATAAATAAAAGATAAGTCCCGATACTAGCAGGAGACAGAAAGACAACAGCAAGAGAATGCAAAGGAGTAAGAGAGTTATAGGTGAAGGGAAAATCACAGAGCAGGGCATATCTCTAAACAATTTTTTGAGGGCCAGGAGAGAAGTCTTATTTTTAGTTTAGTTTTTTTAAAAAATGTTTTAAATGATGCTAATCATTTAAATTTTTTAAAGTAACATGAAACTTTATGTACATGAGCCGTAACTCCTTCATCCTGGAAACCCAGACCCTGCTTGTATTTTTAAGATGGCATCTCAATAGTATATGCAGCTTCTCTCTTATTTTGAATTTTTGATCATTTGTCTCTTCCATAACAAATTCTGTGTACCTTTTCCCTTTAGTAGGTGGTCTCGGCAGTGGTATTTCTACCTAGTTTCCCAACATACTGGGGTAAGTGGCAAAGCCAGACTAGCCAGACTCCCCAGGACTCCTGACAGAACCGTAATGTCCACAAGTTTCTCTGGAATTCAGCTAGAACTTACCTAGAGAATTTTGTGATTCAAAAACAAAAAGTTACCATAGGTTTCTACTAAACTTCAGAGAATTCTAGCATATTTTGTTGTCAACTGAGAACCATTAGGGTTTACAAAAACAGTCAGCATAATTTAAGGTAGTGGCTGTGGAAGACCCTCAGGAGGTTCCTGGAAAACACCAGTTTAGACTGTCAGAGACCTCCAGCACTGCCATGGAATTTTCCTTCTCCTGGCAACATAGGAGTTTAATAAGTAATAACTGCTATTTCCAAGTATGGCATGCTCAGATCTATTTTCCCTACTTAAAATAGGCTGCATGTTCTCGCTTATGGAGGTGAATGTGATGCCTACAAACTTCCCAACAAAATGATCCTATTTGTTTAGAAATCTTTCTCATTTGCTTGTAACATTTCGGTTAAAGAATTGGGAGACCTTGGATTCCAGGGGCCCACATAAGGTCAGAGTTTTGGGACTGGATATCTCCACAACCTGTGGTTTCTGCCCTGAGGAAAGGAACATGGATCTGACTCCTGTCTCCCTCGGTGCAGAGCCTGCTGGTGCTCACAGAGGCCTGGCTGAATGGTGGGCATGCATTTTGTCATCTCCTCCCCTGTCCCAGTGAGCCACTCCAGCTGTGAGCCAGGGCAGTTGAAGGAACCTAGCCTCAGGCAGTCAGGCAGCTGTCAAAGGTCTTGTTTAATAGAGAATTAAGGGAGGTGAAACCGTTTGACCACTCTCTTTGATGTTCTGCGATTTTTATCTCATAATAGAATTAAAATACCAGCTATCCTGAGGAATGGAGATAGCCCTTATTTTGCAGTCCCGAAAACAGTCAATAAGCCTATTTTTCTTTTATTCTTATAACAAATTATTTTCTCTTAACCAAATGGGAGTTAAGGCAAACTGTGAATTTAAATGATGAGTTTAGACATGACTTCAAATGCCATGAGCTTCTCATTTGTTGAGATGGCTTTGACATTGCCAGGCTGTCTCAAATATGACCACAGGCAGCCAAGGGAACTTTTGTGCAAACCTCATGAACAATTGTGAGACTTTGGTTATAGCGTTCATTTTTCTTTTTCTGTTTTGTGACGTTGCATTCTTTTTTCCTTTTTATATCATTGAAAATAAAAACTGAACTTAAAGGCCATGAGCACAGAAGGGATAGATTTCTTTACGTCATCATTATGTGTGTGTTAATATGTTTAGACAAAAGTAACCCCAAATTCACAATTTAGAGAAACAAGGCTTTGTTAAATTTTGTGCTGTGCCTAAGGCAGCAAATACCAATATGTGTAAATTAAAATTAGATGCAGTAATCGGGATTGGCTCATCCAACAGTAACAGAAAGGATTATTTAAGCTTGACTATGTACTAAATAGCAATTTTTTTCATTTTTCTTTTTCCCATAAATAGGTGTTATGAATGGTTATAGCTGAACACACAAAAAAAGCCTTTTTAAAATTCAGCAATGTATGATTATTAATTTTCCATATCATTGAATATACTTTCACACTACAGTTCTTAAAGATTGGAAAGCATTTTATCATTTCATTTTACTCAGTAAATTCCTTGTACTGTTAAGACACTTACATTAGTTCCAATTTTTCACTCACAAATAATGCTTCAGTGATATACTTCTATCCTTCTCACTTTTCTGGTCATTTCCTTAGGAGAAATTCCTGGGTGTAAAGTGGCTGAATCGTATGTTTAAGATCATATGATCTTAAATGCTGTGTATGCTGCTGGGGCTGTCATAACAAAATATTATCAACAACAATGCACCAAAAGTGCATGTTCCAGAGTAGTCATATTGAGCATTTGTCTCCTACTGTCCATCAGATTACAGGTCAATTGCTCCCAGAATTCGTACTAGACAGATACTCTGTATTTTCTATACTTTATTGGGGATTCCTCAAACTATCATATTCCTGAATTTTGTGAGCAAGGCAGTGTCAGCGCCATTTTCAGGACTTTGGAAATACCTTCAGAATATGGGAAGGGAAGAGCTAATGTTTACTAAATAATTTTGTTTTCTTATATATACTTGGGTTCACAACCATATTTAAAATATGTATGCAACACCTAATAAATTCTTGCTAAATACATAATAAAAAAATATACATATAGGTATATATGTGGCCCTCTCAACATATATTTGGTGTACTGTTTGTTACTCCACTATATGTGTACCTCTCTGGTATCCTGGACACAGACTTATATGTAAAACATTGGAACTTCATTAGACAAATAGCAATTCTATATTAAAATGGCATGTGTTAAAATACTATGTTAAAATGCTTGCCCTATATTTTTGGAACTCCTAGCTCAACAAAAGGGTATTCAGACCAAAATATTATATATAGCGCTTTATTTTTCTTCTTCAGAAAATAAGAATATTATTTCAAAGAATACTTATAGAATATTATAGTATAAATGCAGTTTCAAACCCATTTTATTGATTCTCTGAACCATTCTATGAGGTATGGGCAAATCTCACATCTAGATTTTCTAGGAGAAAGTTATCAACTTGAATTCACTTCTTCTGGTCCTAGGCTCTGAGCTCTGTTATCTCACAATGCTCTGTCAACACTGCTAAGGGCAAGAAATTATTTAAGGTGATAGATTATAGACTGTTTCACTTTCTTAATATATGATTTCTTATACTTTAGTATATGATTAGTAGAGGCTGTTTGGAGACCTTATAGGAAAATATGTGTTTATTTGGGACAAAGTGAAATAAAGAGAAATGACATGGACAGATAGTCCACTCCTGACATTCCTGGTATCCCACAAGGAGATACACAGAGGAGACAAGGCCAGGCAAAATGTTTGTGCTTGTTACCATGAGGCTTTGTGTCTGTGTATTCCTGTGAACCAGGTTGCACTTTGGCAACAATCCCTTGTGCTTACATTAATCCAGTGTGAGTGGCCAACCGAGGCAGGACACTCCTTTTCCTTCCCCTCTGAGCTCATATTCGCTGGCTTAAGAGTGATATTAAAAGACTAGACAGGCCTAGTCTAAGCAAGCTGCCCCAGGCCTTCTCAGGAAAGAGCAATGCTGAGTCGAAGCAGACTCTGGCTGGTGTTACTTTCTCAATCTAAGGAAGTAAAGTCCAGAGAAAGAAAACTCAAGGGAGAGTACACGCATACCTCACTTTACTGCGTTGTTGCTTTATTGTACTTCACAGATAATTGTGTTTTTTATACATTGAAGGTTTGTGGCAACCCACGGAGCAAGTCTGTTAGCAGCATTTTTCCAACAGCGTGTACTCAGTTACTGTTTCTGTGTTATATTTTAATTCTCACAAGATTTCAAACTTTTTCATTATCGTTATATCTATTATGGTGATGTGTGATCAGTGATCTTTGACGTTACTGTTGTAACGGTTTTGGGGTGCCACCAACCATGACCAAATAAGACAATGACCTTACTTGATGGTGCTGTATGTGTTCTGACTGTTCTACTGACCATCCATTTCCCTATCTCTCACCCTCTCCTCGGGCCTCTCTATTCCTTGAAACACAACAATATTGAAATTAGGCCAATTAATAACCTCACAAAGACCCCTAAGCATCCAAGTCAAAGGAAGAGTGTCACATCTCTCACTTTAAGTCAAAAGCTAGAAAGGATTTTAGTGAGGAAGCCATGTTGAAAGCTGAGACAGGCTGAAAGCTAGGCCTCTTGCACCAAACAGCCAAGTCATGAATGCAAAGGATAAGTTCTTAAAGGAAATGAAAAGTGCTACTCCATTGAATACACAAATGATGAGAAAGTGAAACAGCCTTATTGCTGATATGGAGAAAATTTTAGTGGTCTGGATGGAAGATCCAACCAGCCACATCATTCCCTTAAGCCTGAGCAAGGCTCTAACTCTTTTCAATTCTGTGAAGGCTGAGAAAGGTAAGGAAGCTGCAGGAGAAAGTTTGATTCTAGCAGAGGATGCTTCATGACATTTAAGGAAAGAAGCTGTCTCTATAACATAAGTGCAAGGTGAAGCAGTAAGTGCTGATCAAGAAGCTGCAGCAAGTTATCCAGAAGATCAAGCTAAGATCATTGATGAAGGTGGTGACACAAAACAACAGATTTTAATTGCAGGTGAAACAATCTTACATTGAAAGATGTCATCTAGGACTTTCATAGCAGGAAAGGAGAAGTCAATGCCTGGCTTCAAAGCTTCAAAAGAAAGACTAACTCTCTTATTAGAAGCTAATGAAGCTGGTGACTTTAAGTTGAAGCCAATGTTTATTTACCATTCTGAAAATCTGAGGTTTTCTGATCCTCCCACAGAAAATGAAAGCATCAATATCAATTGCCTCTTATTCCCAAGCTTCTTAAAAGGTCCATAATACATACTAATAATTAGCTATCTATTTCTTCCACCTTCTTCTAATTCTGCTGTCTCCTGCTACAGGTATTCCAATAAGTACTTGATTGGAATGTCTCTAAAGTTGATCATGAGTATCCGTTTTCAAACTTTTAGAGCAGCAACAGAGCACATAGAATTTCATAATATCAGCTCCATATCCTACCAAATTTAGAAAGTACTTCAAATTCCACAATCCAATATAATTACAATAAGCGCTAAAATTCAAGGAACTATTTACATGATGTCCCTTTATCATAATACATTTTGGAAGTATATAATGCTCTTAGCATAGTGTCTGTCCCATACAAGATATTCTACAAACAAAAGCTTAAAAGACATGTGATTTCTAATATTGGTTTACCTGTCTCTCTCTCTCCTCCTTTCCTCGAATAAAACTGTAATCTCTCTGTAGACAAACTAGTTTTTCTCTTTGTATCTTGAGTATCTCCCATGGAACTAATAGGAAAAGCTCAATAAATGCTTTTTGGGTAAATGAATGAATGAATGAAGAGATAGTATGTTGCATTGTTAAGAATTTGAATTTCATCATGAAAAGCATTTCATCAGTTAATAGGATATAGAATTATAAATGAATATTCAATTTTTAGATTGGAAAATATATTTATCTCATGATTTCAGGTTTTGAAATGTCTCTGAACAAAATATAGTTTATAAATTGATGTCCAAAACTTCCAGATGACGATTGTTCATCCTACCCTTTTGGACTCAGCCAGTGGGACCCAGAGCTTGAGGTGAGAGTGAGCAGGTCACAAAACAAAAGAACACTACAGCATGAGACATATGGAGGATGGGAAGGAAGGGCAGGTTTTAAATGTAAAGTGCAACAAAATACATGAAGAGGGAGAAGTGAAATAAAGGGTCAGCAATATTCACAAGGAAGATAATTCAGCAGGTAGAGCAAGGAAATATTCCCATATGCAAGGGAAGTCTGCGTGTCAGAGTATGGTAGGAGACACCAAGTAAGCTCTTGATCAGGAACAGATCTGTAAAGGGCAAATGTTGGTTTAGTTAGGTTGATACTAACATCTATTTCCCTCCTTCCCTCCCTTCTTTCTTTCCTTTCCCTCCTCCTTCCCTCCCTCATTCCCTTCCCCGTTCCCTTCCCTTCCTTTTTTCTAGAGACAAGTAAAAATTTACAGACTCTTCTTCTTCTCGGTAACTGGACTTCTCATTTTCATCCTGCTACCATCATTAACTTTTGTGCTTACAGTGGGCTGGACTTATAAGAAAGGATTATATTTTGCATTCACCTTAAGCATCATTGGGTTTGGTAACTATGTATTAGGTAAGTCAACTGATATTATTAATCATAGAATTGTATTATTGCTAGCCACAGAATCAACAGGTTTTTTGTTTGTTTGTTTGTTTGTTTTTGAGAGGGAGTCTTGCTCTGTCGCCCAGACTGGAGTGCAGTAGTGCCACCTCAACTTACTGCAACCTCTGCCTCCCGGGTTCAAGCAATTCTCCTACCTCAGCTTCCCAAGTAGCTGGAATTACAGGTCCCACCAACACGCTCAGCTAATTTTTGCATTTTTAATAGAGACCAGATTTCACCATCTTGGCCAGCCTGGTCTCAAACTCCTGATCTCGAGTGATCTGCCCACCTCTACCTCCCACAGTGCTGGGATTACGGGTGTGAGCCACCACGCCCAGCCAGAATCAACGGAATTTTAGATTAAAGTATAACTAGAAATTTAGAAGTTATCTATTAGAGTAGAATGAAAGCCAAAAACGATTTTTAAAACTCCAATCACATAATAAAAAATTCAAAATGAGAATTATAACTACAAATTTAGAACTATAATTATATATTCTCATTGAATATGCTATTCATTTTATAAGTGCTACTTCTTAATTTCCAGTTAGTTTTAAATAATCTATAATAGTCAGTGATTAGACTCCACAAGTAGGCTTTTTGTGGGTTTATACAAATGTGTTATAGCTTATGAGGGGGAAAAGGGGATGAGAGGCAAAATTCAACTTTCGGTGATTTAAATGTGATTGGATTTTTACCTTTAGGTATAAATCATTCTAAGAATTACTCACAAATTTACCCAATAATACTAATACTTTGGTGTACCTTTGGTCTTGCTTGAATTGCCAGTGTGCAGGAGATTTTCCCCTATGTTTTATTCTGGAGGTTTTATAGTTTCTGGTCTTACATCTGGTCTTGAATTGCCAATGTCCAGGAGATTTTCTCCTATGTTTTATTCTGGAGGCTTTATAGTTTCCGGTCTTACAGTTAAGTCTTTTATCCATTTTAAGTTGATTTTTATGGATGAAGTGTTTGTTTTTCTGCATGTGGAAATCCCATTTTCTCAGTACCATTTATTGAAGAGACTATCCTTTCCCAGTTGTGTCCTCTTGATGCCCTTTTCAAAAATTAGTTTACCATATATGGTTGGATTTATTTCTGAGATCTCTGTTCTACTGGTCTATGCGACAGCTTTTAGCTCAGTACTATACTGTTATGACTACTATAGCTTTGTATTATAGTTTTAAATCAGGAAATGTGATGTCTCGAAATTTATTTTTTCTTTTCAGAATTATTTTAGCTATTTGGAGTCTTTCATGTTTCCATGTTAATTTTAGGATTAGTTTTTTCTATTCCCGTGAAGAATGTGATCAGGATTTTAATAGGAATTGTGTTTAATCTGTATATTGCTTGGAATAGTATGGAAATTTTAACAGTATTAATTTTTCTTTCTTTTTTTTGGAGAAAGAGTCTCACTCTGTTGCCCAGGCTGTGATCTCGGCACACTGCAACCTCTGCCACTCAGGTTTAAGTGATTCTCCGGCCTCAGCCTCCCAAGTAGCTGGGATTACAGGCACCTGTCACCACACCTAGAAAAGATGTTAGACTTTTGTACTTTTAGTAGAGACGGGTTTTCACCATCATGGCCAGGCTGGTCTTGAAATCCTGACCTGGTGATCCACCCACCTCGGCCTCCCAAAGTGCTGGGATTACAGGCATGAGCCACTGTACCTGGCCCAGTATTAGTTTTTCTATTGTATGAACACAGGATATCTTTCCATTTATTTGAGTCTTCAATTTCTTTCATCAATTTTTTACAGTTTTCAGATTTTTCATCTCCTAAAGTATTTTTTGATGCAATTGCAAATGGCATTTGTTTTTTTAAATTTATTTTTCAGTTAGGTAATTATATTTAAAAATGCTACTGATTTTCTACATTGATTTTGTATCCTGCAACTTTACTGAATTCAATTATTAGTTTAAACAGTATTTGGTGGAATCTTTAAGATTGTTCAAGAATCATTAAGGTTACTTACATATAGAAACATTTCATTTGCAAATAGAAGTAATTTGACTTCTTCTCTCTCAGTTTAAATACATTTTATTTCTTTTTCTTTTCTGATTGTTCTTGCTAGTACTTCCAGAACTATGTTGAATAGAATTGGCAAGAGTGAGCATCCTTGCTTTGTACTGGATCTTATTGGAAATGCTTTCAGTTTTCCCCCACTGATTATTAATGTTAGCTGTGTGTTTTTCATAGATGACCTTTATTGCATTGAGGAGCTTTCCTTCTATACCTAAACTGTTGAGAGTTTTTATCAAGAAAAGATGTCGGACTCTATCAAATGCTTTTCTGCATCAATTAAGATGATCATGTGGTTTTTATCTCACATTCTGATAATGTGATGTATTACACTGATTGATTTCCATTTGTTAAAACAGGCTTGCATGCCAGGGATACATCCCACTTGGTCATGATGATGTACAGTCTTTTTGATGTATTGTTGGAAAAGGTTTGCTAATATTTTATTGAGCATTTTTGCATCAATATTCATTACAGAAATTAGCCTGTTGTTTTCTTTTCTTGAAATGTCTTTGGCTTTTGTATCAAGGCGATACTGGCCTTATAAGATGTGTTTGGAAGAGTTTTAGGAGTACTGGTATTAATTCTTTGGATGTTTGGTAGAATTTAGCTGTGAAGCTATCTGGTCCTGTGCTTTTATTTTTTGAAAGGTTTTTGACTACCTCTTCAATCTTTTGTTTGTTATATGTCTGTTCAGGATTTCTATTTCTTCCTGGCCAAATCTTGGTCATTATTTACAATCTACCAAATTTACAATCTTGGTAGGTTGTATTTTTCCAGGAATGTATCTGTTTCCTTTAGGTTGTCTTACTTGTTGGCATAAAATTTTTCATGAGAGTCTCTTATAATCCTTCGTATTTCTGAGGCATCTGTTGTAATTTTCTCACTTTCATTTTCGTGTTTGTACCTCTTCCAAATTCTGATTTTGTTGAGCTCCCATGTGTTGAGGTGGTTACTCAGGACAACAAGACAAACTGAAAGTAGTGATAAACTTTTTATGCACTTTCTGTGATGGAGTAAGCCAGAGACAGCATAGGTGCTGGCTCCTCAATGTTTCATTTACCCCCATAGAACAGCACTGGGTGAGGTAAAGCAGTGTAGACAAGGGGATTGTCTCACTGCCAAGAAGCTGTGAACAAAAGGATCCTGTCATTATATGGATCCAGGAGGCTGTGGGGAGACAGAGTGCGTAAGGGCTAGGAGTGGAAAAGTACTAAGTCAGAGTGGAGAAACATGTCTTAGTCAAGGCCCCCTAGCGAGGAGGTCTTGGCAGAGTTGCTCAAAATGTGCCTCACTGAGGACCCCCATAAAGAGGTCTTCAAATGGAGGCGCCTAGGCTAGACATGCAGAGAGGTAAATGAGCATGGTTGGCCCAGGGGCGCCTGAGTCCTTTCCTGCAACACCGCCCCCGCCCCGAGACTGCAATGCACTGGCTGTGCACCAAGACTGGTGTGGAAGGGCAGCTTCCCCCTGTGAGGCCTGCCAGGCAAAGCCTTGTAATTGCCTGTGGTCAGACTTGAATGAACACACATAGAACTGTGGCCTGGAGCTAGACTCCTCAGATTAGTCCCACCAGCTCAGCTGAAGTTAAGGGCTCAGTTGTTTTCTCATCATCCCTGAAGCCTCTTCATCTCTGGCAGGCCCTGTCCTCTGCCAGACACATCTGTGTTTGTCCCAGGGATGAGTTGCCACTGAGCTCTGCTGACCTATAAAGGGCTCATTCTTCTTGTGAATTCATTCATCATGGCTTCCTTGTGTCCACTGCTCAATAGCTCTACAGAAAACTAGGGTTTTTATTTTATCCCTTTTATCTGTGTTATTGGTGCAAGAGCCAAGAATTTTTGCATCCTGAAGAAGTAGTATTAAGTGCCTTACATGCACTGTGTTCTAGGGAGCGGTTGTCTGCCTTCCAGTTCCACTCTCCACCATTCTGCACTCTGCTCTGAACCCCACACACTGAACTCGGTGGCCGCATCAATAGACAGCCTTGCTTCTATTTTAGTTTGACCAATGGGAATTACTAGAAGTAGATTAGATGGAGAGGAGGAGGGATTTTAGATCATTTAATCCCTCAGCTTTACCTCTGCTGGGTCATCAAAGGACAGTTGCTTTCTTCTGTTGAAGCATTTGTCAGTGTCCTCTCCTACAACTATAACTTAAACTTTCTCTGGGTTCGGGTATCTATTCTCTTCTTTGCCTTTTTAGGCCTAAGGTGGTAATGACTTTTATTTTGCCAACATTGGGGTAGTTCACCATCTCTTATGACTATACTCTTTCCAGTTTGTAAACAGTCCCTTTATTAAATGACCCTCAATTACTCATTTGAATGTGATTTCCTATTGTGATTCTGATATATTTTTATTCACTGCAATCATACTTCATGTGCTAAATATGATTATCATCCTCATTTTACTGATGTGGAAATTGAGGGTTAGTAAGTTGCCTAGTTAGTAACAGGACTATAGTTCAAGCTTACGTCTATTTAACATAAGCGAGGTCACCTGTAGCCAGTTCACTCTAACTGTAGTGTGCAGGGAACATTTGAGGGTTGTGTTTTGGAGACAGGAAGACAATTACAATTATCTAGGTGAAAAATAAGCACCCTAATATGCCAGTGACAGTGTGAATGGAGATCTTGTAATGATTCAAGTGCTTTTATGAAGAATAAAAAAGACTAGGTGGCCAACTTTTATGTATCTACTTAAGTTGGCCACCCATTCATTTTTATTCTTCATAAGACAACTCAAATCATTTTATATGTGTATATAATATTTATTACATTATATATAATATTACATATATGTAATATATATTAAATATAATATTTTATATATATAACTTTGTGGGAGAGGTTGGGTGGCTTGTGTGAAGGAATGCAAGAAGTCGAGGGTGACGTAAGGTTGTCAGCTTACTACCACCTTATTACACTTGGTTCTCATGTAAAATAGTAATAACAACAATGGCTGATGATATTGCCCCCAATGAGGAGACAAAATATGCTTCGAAATGAGCACCTTTAATTGCTTTACAGAATTGCCTGTAGTACAATAATGGAAGCAGGCAATCTTAGTCCTAACAGATCTTCCTTTCTCTCCCAAGCTGGTAGACAGATACTGGCTCTTGCCAGACTGCTATCATCAACAGATTGAGTTGACAAGTTTGTAATGAAGGAAAACTTGGAGGGATGAAGTGTAAGAAGTACCCTCATCATTTATGATCTCTGGGCATATGGCTAGAAACAGGAGGAGACAAAACATTGTGCCTACTGACATTTGCCAGTCCTACAGTGAATTTTGATTGAAAAATACATGAATGTTCCCTTTTTTGAGATGTCTGTTGTCACCACCTTAATATAAAAAAAAATCATTTTTTCCCTTTCTACAGTAAGCATGCCCTCATTATTAGGAGTATTAAATCATCGAGAAACACTGAAGTCAGCTAAGTCCCTTTAGCCAAGTACAGGAACTACACTAGCCAAAATGCTCTGGGTGAAGTTCATTACTTAATCATCCACCTTCCAAAAGCAAAGTATCTTTTTCTAGTTTCTTAGATATTATCTGTAACCCATAACTTTTGAGTGGTTTGACTTACCAACAAAGGCCTGACGATAATTTAGTGGAACTACTTCCTAGAAGAGAAGGCTGAGTTTGAGAAGAGAGTCCTTAAAGCACAGATTAACATTTTCTTGGCTAAATGTTCCAAGCACATTTGTGGAAGGTACAGAGCTGTCCACTTGGGCATTTAAAAGGGCTACAAAGACCTGGGATCCTTCCATCTTTGGAGGCTCTTAGCTTACTAAAATTTTTTTGGGTGCTAAAATAGACTTATAATAGTTGAAGTATAGCATGAATACACGTAACAAATTAATACTTAGACAGAAAAAAAAAGTGCAATATAACTCTGTTATTTAAAAGATAATAACAACATTCATAAAAGTCATTGCTCCGCATAACGGAGGTGGACAGTTAATGGAACATAAGCTTAAAACTATACGACATCTTTCAGTGTCATCAGTATACCCCATTTGAAGATCTACATTTGAGCCCTTTCACGAGTACGGGCCTTGTATAAATAGCCCTTCAGGTCTCCACTAGGATAGGGATGGTCTCAACTCCTTTAGCCCAAGAAAGCACTTCAAAAATAGACGTTGGAGGCAATGGATATCCTAAATACCTGGCTTACACGTTCTAGGAGTGTAACAAAATTTCACACATACCCCATTAATATGTACAAAGATTAGGTATCAAAAAAGTAGACCTTAGACTTCGTTTTGGGAAATGATGGTTTCTGAGACACTCCTGTCTCCTTCCACTGAGCCTCCTTCTAGGTAACATTTTTGACGGTCTATTTTGAGTGTTTATGACTTAGGAAGTTATATACCTTGGCTCCTTGTAGGAATGATCCAGAATGCTTATTCTTCACAGGAATGTCCTTTGACAAAAATACAGTGCAACATAACTGCTATTTTATCTTTTTTATTTATTTTGAGACAGGGCCTCACTCTGTCACCCAGGATGGAGTGCCTGGTGCGGTCTTGGCTCACTGCAACCTCTGCCTCCTGGGCTCAAGTGATCCCCCTACCTCAGCCTCCCAAGTAACTGCGACCACAGGCATGCACCACCACGCTCAGCTAATTTTTGTGTTTTTTGGTAGAGAGAGGGTTTCCCCATGTTGCCTAGGCTGGTCTTGAACTCCTGGGCTCAAGCAATTTGCCCACCTTGGCCTCCCAAAGTGCTGAGATTATAGGCATGAGCCACTGCGCCCGGCCAATAATTGCAACTTTAAAGATAACTATGCTTTTTAGCACAATCCTTGTTGAAGAATCTCTGTAACAGTGTAAACTGGTCCATCTCCAAGAGTGCCGGACCTGGGGATTTGGTCACATGAATATGGGTTCAAGTTCTGCTGCACCAAGACTAGTTAAGTGACACGAAGAAATTACTAATCCCTCTGAGCCTTGATTTCAACTGCAGAATGGGGATAATAATAGTCCTTATCTCACAGGGTGGTCTGAAGATTGAATGGGTTGCCGCAATGAGAGCACTCCTGTGCTGCCTGGCATCTACCGGGCACTCAGATGTTCCTCATTATCGCTGTTATTCTTTTCCCAAATGCAGACTCAAATTTTCAGAAACAGAGCTATACGTAGAAGGTAAAAAGTTCAAACTTCTTTTTTAAACTACTTTTTGATGTTTTTAGACATTTCAGATTTTTACTTGAAGTTTAGAGGCACTAATTACTCTGATGAGCTCTGAAATGGGTAATAGCCCTTATGTAGTGCCAAGGCTTGGCCTCCAGATGTCAGTATGAACTCAACTGATTGAGGTGGTTACTGTTTGAACCAGTTGGATGGTTAAAGCTCCTCTCTGCTTATCTATTAAATAACATTGCAGATGCACAATCATTCTTTGATTTTAAAAAGGTAATAAATATATACCTTTTGATCTATTACTTTGGAGGACATTAAACCATAAAGCTGGTATGGAAAATATGCAACAAGTATATGAATCTGAAAATACCACTTCAAGAAAGTTGGACACCATTACCACAAATAAAAACGTGGAAAGAGTGTTAAATTTAACAATTGCTCTTGGAATAAAAGTATTATTTACATAATTATGACATCTACCCTATGAGTCCTCAAAAATTATTCAACAGAAATCAGAGGCCACATCTGATATTCCTTACATTCTACAGCTGTGCAGTAAATATTTCGAGCCATTTCCATTAGAAAGTGGGATTAAAAATAGGTCCATGTCTATGAAGACCATGTGAAAGTAAATTGCTCCAGAAAGTGTCCCAGATTTATTATGGGTGTTGCTACAGAAACCTCAAGAAGAAGTTTGCTCTTAGAGGACATCCTTTTTTATTCTATGTGTTCAATAAACACGTATTGAGCATCTACTACATTCCAGGTAGATTTTAAGTGTTGAGAATACAGCAGTAAACAAAGCAGACAAAATCCCTGCCCACATGGTTTATGGTTTAGGGAAAAGAGACAGAGAGTACACACAATAGATAAATGAATAAACAAAATAGTATAGAAGATAAGTGCTACAGATCAAAAATGGGAAAGAAGGCAAACATTTGAAATACAGTGGTTAATGCAGGACAAATTGAACAAGTGACGTTTAAGGAAACACTTGAAGCAAGTGAGGGAGCAAACCAGAGGTATATTTGGGAGAAGAGCACTCCAGGTAGAGGGACCAGCAAAGGCAAAGTCAAGGGACAGCAAAAATGCTAGTGTGACTGGAGCAGACTAGACGGGACTCCTTCCAGGATTTCTGGTAGAGTCATGGCATGATTTGACTTTACTGAAACCCATCTGGTTGCTCTGGTAAGAACAGGTGGCAAGTGTGGAACAGGGCCAAACAGGAAAACCAGCCAGGAGGCAACTGCAATACTCTAAGGTAAAGACTGGGGGTTTAGAAGAAGATTTCAGGTGGAACATCTAAAGATGGTTGTTCAAGTGAAGATATCTGGATGCCTCTGCAGCCTGGAAAGGTCTGTTAGTTTAAGGATGAACCTGTTTTAAAGTCCATTCTAAAACAAACAAAAAAATCCCACCCATAATCCTTTTATACTAATGAATTACATCTTGAAAGCCTATTATAGAAGAGAAAAAAAGTCTTATTTTATAATAGTGCAAAAAGAAGAGTCAGAAAAAAAGCATGACAAATATATAAAACTCAAATACATAATGAGTACATGACAAATACATAAAACTAATATTTATGGGAGACAAGATGCAAAGTTTCTTCTGATCTTGACAAAAATATTGAAACCAGATTTCTATCTTACAAAAAAGAAAATTTCTATCTTAAAGAAAATTCCATTTTCTCTGGAATCCTAATCATTTTTTTCTTATACCAAACTTATCTCAGAAATACCAATTCAGTTTTTAAAAAGTCAATAGACTGTTTTAGAGTAGTTTTAGGTTTACAGAAAAAGGAATTTAAAAGAGAGCATTCCCACATACTCCTTCTCCCCCTGCCCCACTCTCAACTAATGCAGCCCTCACCCACACTAATGCAAGATTTTAATAACTCATTGATACATTATGATCAATTGGAGTCCATAGTTTACATGAAGTTTCACTCTTCGTGTTGTACAGTTCTATGGGTTTTGACAAGGGCCTAACATTATGTATCTAACATTGCAATATCATACAGAATAGTTTCACTGTTCTAAAATTCTCCTGTGCTCCACCCAGTCATCTTCTTCCTTGCCCAGAACCTCTGGCAACCACTGATTTTTTTCTATCTCTATAGTTTTGCCTTTTCCAGAATGTCATATAGTTGGAATCATATAGTATGTAGCCTTTTAAAATTGGCTTCTTTTATTTAGCAATGTACATTTAAGGCTCTTCTCTGTCTTTCTGTGGCTTGATGGCTTATTTTTAAAATTGATTTAGTTGGAAGCGTCTGTGTGTCCCTCCCTTTGTACTTGTATAAAGAAATATTTCACCTATCCTGTATTACCATCTTTGTATGCAGAACTCTAAAACTTCATTATGTACCCTTCCCACATGCCAGCAGGCATTGTTGATTATGGTGACAAACAATATTTTCATTAAAATAAGATCCATTTGTTCTGGTAAGTGTTCCAATAAGGAGACTACAAAATATCATGTAGAGACCCATTGTCACTGGCACCTGATCCAAGTCATTGCTGACTTGGGTCCATTTTATGACCCACTCTTGACATTTCCTATTTGCTGTACTTCAGGAAAAAGAATCCAGTTTTTCTCTCTACCCCACCTCCACTGTGTGTCAAAGAAGGTGCACAGATACCAGCCTGGGCAACAGAGTGAGACTCCATCTCAAAAGAGAAAAAGAAAAAGAAATACGTAACATCTATGGAAGGCGAAATTATGACACTAGCTGGCAACAAACACTGCAAAGTCAGCATGTTTTCCTGCCAATGTGGTGTATGTCCTTAATTCAAAACCTAACACTGTTCTTTCTCTCACAGACTGAAGACTGAGATCTGTGGAATGGTGGTGACATTTCTCAAAATGACATGGAAGGATCCACTCACAATTTTTTTTTTTTTTTTTTTTTTTACATGACATGCCCATATTCCTGCCTGTGATGGGATACAGATTTTATTATCCGAGGAGGAATGCTCCCTTCTAGAGGACAAGAATGGTTCCACTAAACTGGAAGTAGAGACAGTCATCTGATGCTTTTGAGGTCCACATTTCACTGAGGTAAAAGGCAAAAAAGGAAGCCATGCTGTTGTTTTATGTGATTGCTCATGACTGTCAGAGAAATGTAGTTAGTGCTAGATAATGGGAATATAAAGTAGTATAGAGGAAATCTGGTGTGCCCAGTAATGAACATGGAGCATAATTTCTGGTTGGTCTCTTGCCTTATATATGTCTTCCAGCATGCCCACTTCCTTCAGCCTCTTCATTCCTTCTTGTACCTCCCCCTACCATCTGGTGGGCCAACTCGGGAATTCCCATTTCATTCAGTGCTTCCCATTACTTTTCCATGCTTCCAAGAACCACGCCAGCAGCACATTTTCCCTTCCCCTAGAGTCCTTTTTCAGGGTGTTAAATCCCGTCCATAAGCAAGTGCAACCAAGCCAGTGATTTCTTGCAAGACCAGTTTTATATTTTGTGCACCTTGATCAAGTAGCCTCAAAATCCAATCCCAGTTACAGGCCAATGAATTCTTGTAATTACTCATTACATAGTATCTTTTTTCCTTAATCCCACCCAGCATGTTTCTTGACAGTTTGTGTAGGGATTTAGCTCTAGTTATTGGTCTGGCAACCAGGAGAGGAGGTGAGGATGTAACACGGTAACACAACAGAAGCACATGCTCTTATTAGGGAAACATGGGCCACCTTTCCAAGGCTAGAGGGTCCAGAGGTAGAAGATGCAGAGTCAACATCCTTAGGAGTATCCATCCAGATTTCTCCAATCTCATGTTTCAGGAAGCCCACTAGGGCCCTGGATTTTGCATAATGCATCTGCCTTGAGTATTCAAAGGTCACTAGAGCACTGTGACTCTAAGAACTAGGTTTTCAGTCTCTTGCTCAGCTATGCCCTTCCGCTGAAGGAAACAAGGGTCTTTTTATAAGATACATAGAGGCTCTCTGGCTCTCATATTTATCCATTACTGTAGACACACACATCTATATCTACCTGTTCTTCCATCCATATCTATAACTATATCCATGTTTGCATCTATGTATATATTTAGAGAATTCATACTTTGAATTTTTTTAAAACATCACATTGAATAAGATGAAAGGCTAAGTTTCCTAATTTCTCCCAAAAAAGATGCTACTATGATATAGGGACCATAGTTACTGAAACAACAAATCCCTCAGGCCATACTTTTTGAGTTAATATGAGAGAGCTAAAAAAAATGCATACGATTTTAAGAAAATTAGATTGAGGTCAGGTGCGGTGGCTCATGCCTGTAATCTCAGTACTTTGGGAGGCCGAGGCGGGCAGATCATGAGGTCAGGAGATCGAGACCATCCTGGCTAACATGGTGAAACCCCATCTCTACTAAACATACAAAAAAATTAGCCAGGCATGGTGGCAGGTGCCTGTAGTCCCAGCTACTTGGGAGGCTGAGGCAGGAGAATGGCGTGAACCTGGGAGGCAGAGCTTGCAGTGAGCCGAGATCATGCCACTGCACTCGAGCCTGGGCGACAGAGTGAGACTCCGTCTCAAAAAAAAAAAAAAAAAAGGAAAATTAGATTGATAATCAGAAATAATGTGTATAAAAAATATATACAAATGAAAATAACTCCACAGATTTGTACATGTGTATTTCTACCTTTACTGAAGTACATGGTGGGGGAAAAATGGAAACACAGCTTTCAGAATAAGCTGCTATTGAATAAAAATGCCAGTCTGCATCCAAATATGGGGTGAGGCTGATGTGGGGAGGATTAATAAGTAAAGTTGAGACTTGCATTATATTTTAAAATTATTTTTAAGTGACAAAATTAACAAATTTAATGTGGAACTATAACCCATATAAGAGGTTTACTGAGAAACATCTGATCATTTTTCTGTTCCTCCTTTCTCTTCTGAAACATTTGAAAAGGCTTTGTGGAAACATTCTGCAGTCCTGATGAATGAAAACTATTACAAGTATTGTATTCCAAGCTCTGGCTTCTTTTTTCTTCTACACCCTCTGTTTCAGATGTGTTCTTACTTAGTTTGTTTCCATTTTTTGCAAGAAGCTGGTTATTATATTAAATAGAAGAGCAATCCAGGAAAGACCATGGAGAATCCAAATTGATATTAAGAGTGAGTAAATGATGTGCTGATTCTCTTTCATAAGAAGAAATTACAGACAGGAAATAAAATGTAAATAATCATATGGTGAATTTTTCCCATAACACCTTCTTTTTATTAATACCTAAAAACATGCCTCTTTGGTTGCAGTGAGCCAAGATCGTGCCACTGCACTCCAGCCTAGGTGACAGAGCAAGACTCCGTCTCAAAAAAAAAAACAACAACAACAACAACGACAACAACCAAAAAAAAAAAAAAACCAAAACCAAAACACATGCCTCCTTTTAGAATCTGATCTTAAAACCAGAAAGTAAAATTAAAGATTTCTAAAATTATCACTGCTTTCAAGGAAAAAATGTACTTTAAATTACAAACATTCGGATTATCTTCGATTTTTATAGCACATTTTGAGGGTGAAAAATTCACTTCCCCTTTGAAAATTGTTCTTTTGAATAAGGATAAGATTTTGAAATGGTCATTTATTTATCATCTCTACCTATAGGAAAGCTTTAAAATGAGGAAAGGAAAATATAAATATGTAAAACATCTTTTAAAATAATATTCATTTTTAAAATAACAATGCAATCCACTCTACTGTGCCATTTATCTGCATTTCTGAGTTTAAAATTGTATAATTTATTGCTTTTGTTATAAAAAAATCTTAGGCAAACTCTTTGAAGGGGGAAAAAAAATCACTCATAATTCAATCATCCTAACATGGCAGCTACTATAACTTTTACATTCCCTTCAGATCTTGTCATTTATTTTTCATGATTGAAATCTACATGTATGAGATGTAACAGAAAGAACATGGACTTTGAAGTCAAAGAGAAGTGACAAGAAACAAATTACATAATAAATAAATCTTGATTTATCATATAATACAATTTGTACTGTGCTAATTATGGCATAAAATAAAAAATTTAAATTATCAGACATTAAAGTTTTCAACATTATCTGCAAATTTACCTGGAACAAAAGACTACAGACAGAGAAATACAGTAGAACATATAAGTCCTTGAGAAAATGCAGGGGTGAAACTCATAGGGAAATTAAGACATTTTAAAACAGCTGTGTATAATGGGGGGAATTAAGAAAAAAGCACGTGCACAGGCTCAGGGAAGATACATGCCCAAAAAAGACCAGAGAAGACAAGAGAATAAAAAATAATTATAAATCTCTGTTAATAGGTATACAATATATGAAATTGTAATTTGTAACATCAATAACAAAAGTGGAGTAGAGCTGTAAAAGAGTACAGCTGTTGTTTACAACCATTAAGTTGGTATCAGTTTAAAACAGATTGTTATAACTTTAGGATATTGTATATAATAATCCATGATTAAATCTCAAATAAAATATCTACAGAAGGTACTCAAAAGGAAATGAGAAGGGAGTCAAAATGTCTTCAATTTTCTGCTAATTAGAGCATAAAATAAAAGAAATATTTTAAATTATACATTAGATTATTAAATATTATCTACAGACTCACTTGGGGCAAGAGACTACAGGCAGAGATTTCTTAATAAAGTATAATGCGTTTATTGTATAATTTGTCTCTGGTCACTACAAAGAGATCAACTAAACACGAAGGAAATCAATAAGGACGGAAACGAGGTGTAAAAATGTAAAATACACAGAAAACAACAAAATGACATAGAAAGCTCTCTCCTATCAGTATTTTAAATGTAAATGGATTAAACTTCCCAAAGACATTAGATTGGCAGAA
Source organism: Macaca mulatta (assembly GCF_049350105.2). Taxonomy (NCBI): domain Eukaryota; kingdom Metazoa; phylum Chordata; class Mammalia; order Primates; family Cercopithecidae; genus Macaca; species Macaca mulatta. The sequence goes on along the minus strand of NC_133412.1, from coordinate 132,171,125 downwards.
TGGATTGAAAAAACAATCCAATTATTTGTTTTCTACGAGAGACTCGCTTTAGATTTAAGGACATGCACAGATTGAAAGTGAAAGGATGATAACAAGATAGTTCATGCAAAGAGTAACTAAAAGAGAAGTGGCTATACTACTATCAGACAGAATAAGTTAAAAACTGTGAGGAGAGACAGGAAAGGACAGTGTATAATAATAAAAAGGTCAATTTACTAGAAGATTTAACAGTTATGAACATATAAGCACCAAACATAAGAGCTCCTAACTGCATGAAGCAAACACTGACAGAATTAAAAACAGGTCTTCCTATAATTATAGTAGAAGATGTCAGTGACCAACTTTCAATAATGAATAGAAGGACCAGAGAGAAAATCAATAAGGAAATTGAGGAATTGAAAAACACTAGACTAATTGGGCCTAAGAAAAATAAACAGAACACTCCACCCAACAGCCGAATACACATTTTTCTCAAGTATACATGTAACATTCTCCAGGACCAACTATATTTTGGGACACAAATCAAGTCTTAATGAATGTTAAAATATTGAAATAATACAAAATATCTTTTCCAATCACAATGGGATAAAACTAAAAATTATAGCAAGAAGGAAAAATGGAAAACCTAAAAATATGTGGAAATTAATTAACACACTCTTAAGCAACCAACGTGTCAAGAAATCACAAAAGAAATTAGAAAATATATTGAGACAAATAAAAATGAAAACATAACATACTAAAACTCACGAGATGCAGTGAAAGTAGTGCTAAGACGGAAATTTATGGCTATAAATGCTTGCATTAAAAATATCTCAAATTGACAACCTAAATGTATACCTTAAGGAGCTAGAGAAAGAACAAACTAAACTCAAAACTGGTAAAAGGAAAAAAACGATAAAGCTTAAGGCAGAGAAACAAAACAGATAACAGAAAGATAGGTGAATCAACAACACTAAAAGCTGGTTCTTCAAAAGACTGACAAAATTGACAAGTCTTTAGCTACATTGATTAACAAAGAAAGAAAGAGTCAAATAATGAAATTAGAAAAGAACAAGGGGACACTACAACCAACTTAACAGAAATAAAAAAGATTACAAGAAAGTACTAAGAACATGGTATACCAACAAACCTGATAACTTAGATAAAATGGATAAATTCTGAGAAAAACACTACCTACCAAGACTGAATCATTAAAGAAAATATGAACAGACATATAACTAGTATGCAGATTAAATCCGTAATCAAACATCTCTCAACGAAGAAAAGCCTAAACCCAGGTGGCATCATTGGTTAATCTATCAAACACAGTGTAAAGACGACGTAACACCAATGATTCTCAAACTCTTTCAAAAAATAGAATAGAATACACTTCCAAATGTATTCTACGAGGCCAGCATTACCCTGATACAAAGACATTACAAGAAAAGGAAACTACAGACCACTATCCCTGATGGAAAATTGTGGGAAAAGGCAGTCATGCACGGATTCTTGTCCTCTGCATAGTCACATAAGACTGGCTGTGAGCCTGGAACATTTCCTTACAGGAAAATAAGGAGCCCTTGCAGCTTGTGCTGGGCATTATTTGGGTGTTTGGGAATATCTTTCCCTGTTGCAGGATTGGTGTATACTCCTTTGTTCTGCTTAAGCATGTGTGTCACTGGAGCCCAGGCTCACCCCTCACTTTTTATATTTCAGACCCCATGGGGAAGAGGTCAAGATTCTTCGCTTGCAGTAGACAGTTTCCTTGCATTAGTTGTGAGGCAAAATCTGTTGGCCATGAAGGACCCTTGCTTGCCATTTAAGCTGATATTTTTCTGCCTGTTCTTTACGTAAGTAAAGCATTGCTCCATCCAATGCCTGTGTAAGCTGTGCCTTTCTTGGCAATTTTCTTGCAAGTTGGAAGATACATGCAAACCATCTAGGAGTTTGATGTCCTAAAACTGCTACTCATGGTGATAGGCAACAGACGTTATTTGCTTCACAATACTGGCGCAAAAATCCTCAATAAAATACTAGCAAAGAGAATTCAACAGCATACCAAAAGAATTGTATGACTTGTCCAATTGAGATTATTCCTGAAATGCAAGGATAATCAAATACATGAAAATCAGTCACTATAATATACCACATTAGCAAAATGAAGAAAAAACCCATATGATCATCTTGATTGATGCAGAAAAAGCATTTCACAAAATTCAACACCCTTTCATGATAAAAAAAAAAAAAATACTAAATGTTTAGAGAAAGTAGCAAACTACCATATAGAAAGGAAACTAATGAATAGAGAGAAACCAACCAAACATAAGAAGGCCATATATTTAAAAACAGCTAATATCATGCTCAATGGTAAAATACTGAAAACTTTTTCCTTAAGATTAACAAGACAAGGATGTCTGCTTTGCCACTTCTATTTAACATAGTGTGAAAATCCTAGACAGAGCAAATAAGCATAAATAAATAAGTGGCATCCAATTGGAAAGGTTGAAGTAAAATTATCTCCATTTATAGATGACATGATCGTGTATGTAGAAAACCCTAAAGATTCCATTCAAAACCCTATCAGAATAAGTGAATTCAGCAAAGTTGCAGGATAGAGTATCAACACAAAATTCAGTTGATTTCTAGACACAATCCAAAAAGGCAATTAAGAAAACAATTCTGTTTGTAATAGCATCAAAAAGAAATACTTAGAATAAACTTAAACTAGGAAATCTACAAAATGTAGCTGAAAGAAACTAAAGAAAATACAAGTGGGAAGATGGCCTTTGCTCATGAATTGGAGGGCTTAACATTTTTATGAGATCAATACTACCCTAAGTGATTTATAGATTTTTAAAAATTCTAATCAAAATCCCAATAGTTTTTTGTAAGAAATAGAAACATTCTTTCCAATTTGGTATGGGATATCAAGAGATGCCAAATAGCCAAAACAATCTTGAAAAACAAAGCTGGAGGTCTCACATTTTTAAATTTCAAAGCTGCAAAGGTATAGGAGTCGGAACAATGTGGTACTGGCATAATGACAGACATGTAAACCAATGGAATAGAATATAAACAGCCCAGAAATAAACCCTTGCATATATGTTCAAATAATTTTTGACAAAGGTGTTAAGACTATTTAATGGGGAAAGAATAGTCTTTTCAACATTCAGTGTTGGGAAGCTGGATATCCACATGCAAAAGAATGAGACTGGGCACTACAATCTTATGTAATCTAATCATATACATTGAATCATGTACATGACCATTACTAATCATTAGAGATATGCAAATCAAAAACACCATGAGAAACCATGGTAGAGACCATGCAGTCTCTACCTTGCTGGCTTTGAAGAAGCAAGCTGCCATATTGTGAACTGCCTACTGGTGATGCAACAGGGACTGGGAGATAACCTCTGGCTGATAGCTAGTGAGCAACTATGATCACTGGTCTGGCCACTTGCAAGGAACTGAATGCTGCTAAAGGCCATGTGAGTTTGCAAGGGGATTTTTCCTCAGATGAGACCACACTCCTGTCTGACATCTTGACTGCTGTCTTGCAGAGGACCTAGCTAAGTTGTACTCAAACTTCTGACCCACAGAAACCAAGATAATAAATGTGTTTTGAGCTACTAAGTTTGTGGAAATATTGTTATGCTGTAACAGACAACTCATATATTGGGAAAGAATAATAACTGGGGCCTATATACTGAACTATTCCTAAAGCTCACACAGGGTTGGAAATTGAGCTTTCTCAGCTAGAGTAAAGAGAAGATTTTCTATGCTGAGGAAGTTCAATAGAGAATCAAGAAAGGCCAGGACTTAGAAGTGCAGCAAAATTAGCCCCAGAAAAATATTGGCTACTTTAAGCCTGAAATAAGCTTAAAAACAAATCTTGGAAAAAATGAAAGTAATATTTAAGTAATAAATTGCCTGCCAGAGAAAGTCCCAGGAATCTAAAGAAACATCATAAACCCAAGCACTCTAAAATATAAAATTTACAATATTCATTATCCAATTGAAAAAATACTAGACATACAAAGAAGCAGGAAAACATGACCAATGATCAGGAGAAAAATCACTCAATAGAAACAGACCCATAAATAACAGAGTAATGGAACTAGCAGACAAGAATCGTAAAAGAGCTGTTAAAACTACCTAAAGGATATAAGAAGCATTAACATAACAAGGGGAGAAATAGAATATTTAAAAAGTATAACCAAATGGAAATTTTAAAGATGAAAAAATACAATAGAAAATAATATTTCAATAGATGGGATTGCAAGTAGAAGAAAAAATTCATAAATATAAACACATAGCAGATTTTATCAAAATGGATGCATACAGAGAAACAAAACACCCCTCAAAATCAGAGTCTCAGTCAAATATAGAATGTATTAAGTATGTATATTGGGAGACAGTAGGGTATAGAATAATGACTGAAAAATTTTAAATTTGATGAAACGAGGGCAATGACTAAAATTTTTCTAATTTTATGAAAACTATAAACCTAGTTTCAAGAAACTCAATGAACCACCAGCAGGATGGACATACACACACACACCCACCAACATCCTTCCACACAAAAAACACATACACAGCATAATCAGATTGCTAAAAACTAGCTATCTAAAATGTAGCCAGAGGAAAAAAGACACAGTATGTAAAGAGCAAGAAATATATTTAAAAAAAAAAAACAGGCTTCCTGTCATAAGTAATGCAAACCAGAAACCAATGGAACAACATCTTTAAGGTGCGAGGCCAGAATAAAATATGCAATGAAAATATCATTTTAAAAAAAGGCAAATAAAAACTTTTTCAGACACACAAAACCTGGGAGAATTCATCATCAGTTGAGATTTTTGTGTTTTTTCATACACTGAGTACTCTGGGGTTATATCCTGTTCATTTTGAACACTATGCAACCATAAAAAAGATATAGTCTTTTAAAAACGTGATTCTGAAACAACAAACAGGATATTCATATTAAAAACAACAAGAACAATAAATTTTGATTACTCATACAATTCACCAAAACTAACTTGAAATATATCATATAAATAAACATAAATAATAAACTATATAAAACGGACATGTAAGAGCATTAAGAAGTCAAACAAAAAAAGGGAGATATTTGAACGAACAATTCACAAGAGATGATATAAGATGGCCAATTCATAAAAATGCTTAACATAATTAATCATCTGAGAAATGCAAATTAAAATCACAATGAGATATCATCATTACATCAGTTAAAATGCAACACCTAACAACATAAAATTTCAGTGGAGATGCAGAGCAACTGGAACTCTGACGTATCGTTGATGGGAGTGTGAAATTATACAACCACTCTGAAAGACCATTCTGGCTGTTTCTTATAGAGTTATACACACACTTACTATTTCACATATCAATTTCACTCCTAGGCATTATCAAAAAAGTGTATTTCGTGGCCCGGCACGGTGGCTTAGCCTGTAATCCCAGCACTTTGGGAGACTGAGGCGGGCGGATCACCATGTTAGGAGAGCAAGACTATCCTGGCCAACATGGTAAAACTCAGTCTACTAAAAATACAAAAAATTAGCCGGGTAGGGTGGTGCACGCCTGTAATCCCAGCTACTCCAGAGGCTGAGGCAGGGGAATAGCTTCAACCCGGGAGGAGGAGGTTGCAGTGAGCCGAGATTGCATCACTGCACTCCAGCCTGGCGACAGAACGAGACTCCGTCTCAAAATAAAAACGAAAGTGTGTTTCCTCACAAAAGACATTAAAAATATTTGTGATAGCCCAAATCTGGAAACAACTCAAAGTTCATCGATTTGTATAAATGGAATTTTGGTATAGATATACAATAGACTAGTACTCAGCAATAAAATATGACATATTGGTAAGTGAAATAATATGGGTAAATATAAAAAATATCATGCTAAAGGAAATAAGTGAGCTGTAAAAGACTATAAATATATGATTCCTGCATAATAGATGATTCCATGTATAAGAAATTCTAGAAAACACAAAATTATAGCAAGTAAAAATAGATCTATCAGTGGTTGCCTGAGACTGGGGGAGAGGGAATTTAGAAAAACCTAAGAAAGGGCCGGGCGCAGTGGCTCACGCCTGTAATCCCAGCACTTTGGGAGGCCGAGGCGGGCGGATCACGAGGTCAGGAGATAGAGACCATCCTGGTTAACACGGTGAAACCCCGTCTCTACTAAAAATACAAAAAAGAAAAAAAAAAATAGCCGGGCGTGGTGGCGGGCACCTGTAGTCCCAGCTACTTGGGAGGCTGAGGCAGGAGAATGGTGCGAACCCGGGAGGCGGAGCTTGCAGTGAGCCCAGATCGCACCACTGCACTCCAGCCTGGGTGACACAGCGAGACTCCATCTCAAAAAAAAAGAAAAGCCTAAGAAAGATTTTTGAGTTAATGTGTATGTTCTATAGCTTGATTTTGATGGTTTTTATCAAAAATCATGGATAAAATGGAAAACTCATTAAACTGTATACTTTATATGAGTGGATTTTATTTTATAAAAATTATACCTCAGAGTTGATTTTTAAAAATTTGAAAATTAGAGATAAAGAGTTAAAAAATAAATATCATTACCCCATCAAACCTCCAATAAAATTAGAAAAGAAAAACAATTATTGACAGACAACATAATTGTTACTTAGAAAATATAAGAGACTACACAAACTTCGAATTGGTGGTAATGTGACAATTAGTAAATCAATCAGAATATGTAATAATATTACACTAGTGATTGATTATTATAATGATGGTGGTGATAAGATGTCATCCATAATAGCAACAAAACTATATGTCACCTACAAATAAAGATAATAAAATATGTACAAACATGTTAATGGAAAAAATTATAAATCTTTATTGAAAAACTTAGAAAAACATAGATGAAGCCCTAAATGGAGAAACACCTTATTTGTGTTTAAGAGTACAATATCATCATATAATAATTCTCCTCAAATTCAAAGACATTTCTATCAAAACTTCAGCAGAGTATATCATGGAATTTGATTCATTTGTATGAATTTGATCATCATATTCATACAAAAGAGTAAAAACATTTATTTCAGGACTTATTCCAAGGCTATTGTAATTCAAACAGAATAGAACAGAATCAAAAGTCCAAAAACAGATTTATGTACATATGAGAATCTGAAATATGACACAGACAACATTAAAAATGAGGAAATAGTTGTTCAATAAATTGTTCTGGAACAATTGGCTCTCCATATGGAACAATAAGTAAAATTAGATCTTGCTTTACATGCACGCACACACGCATGCACACACACACACAATTTAGATAGATTAATGATTTAAATGTAAAAAATGCAAAATTGTAAAACTTTTATAAGAAAGTTTAAGGAAATGTCTCATGGCATCAAAGTTGGGAAATGGCTGGCATAAGTTGTACAGACTCTAAAGGAAAAGAGTAATAACAATAATTTCATTAGAATTACATTTTCTCTATCACAAAAGATACCATAAGGAAAGGCTTAAGGCAATGTGTCCATAATTTAGAACATCATAATCTTTGAAAAAAGAGGAAGAAAAATAAGCCATATTTTCTGCCAAATTATTATCTCCTTTCAGAACACCCTTTTGAATTTCATAAGGAACAATGGTAAAAGAAACTTCTCAGGATTACATCAATCAGAATATTTTTAGTTTTTATACTCATCTAATGATTGGGTTGTAATTTGTTCCTTCTCTGATTTTTGCCTCCTTCTACTTTCTTCTCACATGCTACCTTCATCTTTCTTCCCAGTCTGCATGATTTCCTTGCTCTTACTCTAGTCTTTCCTATCTGGTCCACAGCTGAAACAAAATGTCCTGTTTTGAACTGTATTGAACCTCAATGAAGGAATTTATTTCATGGAATTTTTACACTAAACAACTTTTCTACATGGATAGCAGTCTTATGACTCTGACAATAACCATATCTTAATCTCTTAACTGCAGAAAAAGCTCGACATCTTCTCAGATCATATTAGAAAGTTTTTTAATGGCCGACTGTCACTGCTGTACCTCAGAGTCTTTCTCCAAGGCTCGAAATATCATTGCCCCAAGCAGACATACTATGTAGGCAATTATTAGTATGCCTTTGTGGACTTTGCTGTTTATCTCTTTCTTATACCCTGGAATGAGGGTTAGAAGAATTCACATCACTTTATGTCCTCCCAAAAGAAACCCAATACAACAAAGCCAAACTAACTTTTCAGATAGGCAATGTGAATTCCCTCACGTTTATTAACATACCTTTAAACAACTATACAAAAGATACCAATTCCTAGTCATGGAAGCAGAAAAATGACTCCACTTTGCCTCTAACTATAAACCTCCTTATTCTTAAAAAGATGATAAACTGTGCTATTTTTGTAGATAGAAAAATATTGGAGGGTCAAAGCTGGCCAAGTGGCTCAGTTGTTTATTCAGCCTCCATAGACGAAATTTTATCATGGAGTTACATGTTGGAGTATGTCAACAAATATTTTTAAAAGAGTACATGTTAATGCTTTCATTTTCTGATAAAGTAGATTAAGTTAGACCACACTCTACTAGTTACTAGTGGTGTAAACTCAGGCCAGTTATGTATCCTCGCTGTGTGTATTAGTCTGTTTTCACACTGCTGTAAAGATACTATCCGAGACTGGGTAATTTATAAAGAAAGGAGGTTTAATAGACTCACAGTTCCACATGGCTGGGGAGGTCTCGGGAAACTTTCAATCATCCCAGAAAGGGAAGCACCTTCTTCACGTGGTGGTGGGAAAGAGAAAAAGAGCCGGGGGCAACTGCCATTTATAAAACCATCAGATCTCGTGAGACCTCCCTCACTATCACGAGAACAGTATGGGGGAAACTGCCCCCATGATCCAATCACCTTCCACTAGGTCCCTCCCACATCACCTGGGGATTATAATTGAAGATGAGATTTAGGTGAGGACACAAAGCCTACCCATATCACTCTGTTTCAGATCATCACCTGTAAAATGGAGATTAAAAATAGCTACTTGATAGAGTTACTATAAAGATTGAATTAGTATATTTGAATGCTTAGAGTAAGGGATAGCAAATAGAAAATGCCCGACAAAGCTAGCAGCCAAAGAATTGGTAGCGTTTGCAGCAGTAGCAATAGTAGTAGTAGCAGGAGAAGGAGGAGTATCCACTCTCCCTTCCAATTCCTGCACCCCTTTGCCTTGCAAAGCACGAGGCGGAAAGAACAAAATAGTTGTTGGTATGATTAACAAGATTCTTCTCTTGAGGAGGTCAGGTTCTAACATTAAGAAAGGTGAACAGCCTGTGTGGGTTATATGGCTCTGGGGCAATGCCTTAAGGCAGGGATTCCTGATTTGAAAGTAGTACTGCTCTCGACTCTGCCTCCTCACAGCTTCTTCCACTTTAGAGAATGGGGCAAATCTCAGCAGCACTGAGGTGAACTTTCTTTCCCGGTGAGGACTTTAAGAATGAAAACACCTGGTTTTATTTTGTATGTGATGTTCAGAACTTTAAGACATCATTACAAGAACAGGCACATTTTGCCGGGCGCAGTAGCTCATGCCTGTAATCCCAGCACTTTGGGAGGCTGAGGCGGGCAGATCACTTGAGGTCAGGAGTTCAAGACCAGCCTGGCCAATATGGTGAAGCCCCGTCTCTACTAAAAATACAAAAATTAGCTGGGCGTGGTGGCAGGCACCTGTAATCCCAGTTGCTCAGGAGGCTGAGGCGAGAGACTCTCTTAAACCCAGGAGGTGGAGGTTGCAGTGAGCCGAGATTGGGCCACTGCACTCCAGCCTGGGTAACAAGAGTGAAACTCTGTCTCAAAAAAAAAAAAAAAAAAAAAAAGCAAATTTTAACACCTGTAATCCCAGCACTTTAGGAGGCTGAGGCGGGCGGATCACTTGAGACCAGCCTGACCAACATGGTGAAACCCCATCTCTACTAAAAATACAAAAATTAGCCAGGCATTGTGGCCTATGCCTGTAATCCAGCTACTCGGGAGGCTGAGGCAGGAGAATTACTTAAACCCAGGAGGCAGAGGTTACAGAGAGCCAAGACTGTGCCACTTGACTCCATCCTGAGCAACAGAGTGAGACTTTGTTTCAAAAAAGAAGAAAAAAGAACATTTTAAAAGCAGTATCTTTTCAATAACCAAAATGTACCCATAATAAATTATACTATTAAACATGTTATAGCCATAGTTATTGGTATACATTTTCAGTGTAAAATAATACATTTAATCAAACTGCCAGTCAATTCAGAATAACAGAAAAACAGTACAGCCTCACCTGAGCAGCCATTTTACTTTTAATTTCTACCAGAATAACAGTATGCTTTTATCTATTATCTTCTATGTCAAGGTTTAAACTAACAGTAGGTCTTGTAACTGAAAAAAACAATAGATACCTGAGTTAAACCCCCATAGAGTATTTCTTAGGTTTCTCTGGCATCAATAAAACACTTTGAAGTAGGGAACAATCAAATACTAGGTTGGTGCAAAAGTAATTGCGGTTTTTGCCAATACTTTTAACGGCAAAATAACCCCGCAATTACTTTTGCACCAACCTAATACTTTCAGGAAGCATTAGAAGAGCATTCAAAACAAAAGCATCTTTTTTGGCAATATTCTACAAAAAGGTCTTTGTTGATCTGTTGGGGCTAAGACAGTACCCTGGGAAAACACTCTAGCATTTGAGGGTTTACTTTTCAGTAGTCATACCATTAACCTAAGGCTGCTCCACACCATTCCTGTCAACAAAAACCAGGCCCCCACTCTAGTGAAGCCTTTTCAAAGTAATCCTACTGCCAGACTGAAGATTCTGATGATTCAAACCCAGGGGACAGCTGGTCAGAAATGGACATTTTGAGCCTGTTGAAATGATCCTATCACCACTCCACAGTTCCATCTGGAACCTTGAGAATGGCTGGTTCTACACACAGTCTTCTCCCCATTATTACCACATCTCTCCAGTTCGTGTGGCCCAGCAACTGCAAGCCTGTGATTCACAATCCTTCTGCACCCAGGTTTTCCTGAACTGCTGCATTTTTGCTGTGATATCATCCAGCTCAACCTTCCTGGTCTACAGTCTCCCATGACTCTTTACCTGGCAATGATGTGGCTTGCCTCCTATAGCCAGTGAATCTCTTTATAGCTCTTTCAGGTTGGTGCAACAGTAATTGCCCTTTCAGACTACTCACTCATGCTCAATATCACACCAAGTGTCTGTGCTTAGCTGTGTTTTTCCCACCCTTCTCCACTTGCTGAAATACTCCTATAACCTTCCAGAAGTGGCTAACTTACATTATCTGTGATACCTTCTCTGATCTTCTTTAATCAGAAATAAGGTTCTCTGCTAACTCGGTTATAGCACTTATTTGTACATATTAGAGTACAATCCCCTAAAGAAGATCTGGGTAGACTATCTTATTCAAGGCTTTATACCTCCTTCAAATGCAGAACAGTGCTTTACATCCTCAATAAATGCTTCTTGGATGCAATTGAATAACTTATATATAATTCATATTATTGATAAGCTTTTATATTTTTCCCCTCTAGATTAAAATATTCAGAAGCAATATAAAATGTTGCAAAAATCGTGGGCTTTCGAGTTTTTCAGCATTGGGTTTGACCCTTGGCTCAGTCACAATCTATCTTGTGACCTTACATAGGTAACTTCTTTGAACCTCAGTTTTCTTATCTATAATGTAGATTTCATCATATCTGCCACACCCCAATCATTTTGGATTTAAGTTCCTGCATAGAATGCCTGAAACAAAATAATTTCTCAATAAACAGCTTTTATGACTTTTATAACTAGTAACAATTCTCTTTAGGCAGAAAGAGTCTTCATGGCATATTTTATGGTGACTTCCCCATAGTGTTTATTTAAAAAACTTTGTTGAGTGAATGAAAAATATGGTAATGCCTAAACTTGGAGCCTGAGTCTTGGCTAGAAGTTTCTGGGAATTAGTCTGTGAGAAACACAAATGGGTCATTTCCTCTTTTCTTGAATTTCAAGAAACTAAGTGAGTTTCTTCTTTTGTTAATTTGTCCTTTACTGCTGTGAACTAGGAATGGGATAGCTATATATTTTGAGTGTATGAACCTAGAGTGTATCACTAAAACACTCGAGGAAACTGATATGGTTTGGCTCTGTGTCTCTACCCAAATCTCATCTTGAATTGTACTTCCATAATTCCCACGTGTTGTGGGAGGGACCCAGTGGGAGATAATTAAATCATTCTCCCATACTGTTCTATTGGTGGTGAATAAGTCTCATGAGATCTGATGGTTTTAAAAATGGTAGTTTTCCTGCATAAGCTCTCTCTTTTTGCCTGCTGCCATCCATGTAAGACATGACTTGCTCCTCCTTGCCTTCTGCCATGATTGTGAGGCCTCCCAAGCCATGTGTAACTGTAATTCCATTAAACCTCTTTTTTCCCAGTCTCAGGTATGTCTTTACATACTAATACAGAAATGTTGGCACTGTCCCAGGTTCCAGGTTTTCATTAACATGAGCAACTCTAAACTTAGACCAATCTTTATGGCCATTCCATACCATGTAGAAAGAGGCTACAGTGTCCCCATATTCAAATGACTGCCCTAGTAGCAAATTACTCTGGTGGAGCAAAGCAGAAGGACACTTCTGATTTGGCAGTGTTACCTGCATTGCAGTGCTAGGATACACTGGAGAGTGACATGTGTCAGCTTGTTGCACATGAAAGGTTCCACATGCTTTATTTGGTATGCACAAAGTTGGAACTCTAAGGAAAAAAATAACATGGTTTTGCTTTTTATCTTGTAATAATAATAACAAAATGGAGAAAGAGGAGGAAGAAGAAGAAGGAGGAGGAGAAGAGGAGGAGGATTGAGAGGAGGTAGAAGGAGGAGAAGGGGAAGAAGAAGAAGAGCAGGAGGAGAAGACGAAGAAGGAGGAGGAGGAGGAGGGAAAAGGGAAGGGGAAGGGAAGGAGAAGGGGAAGGAGAAGGAGAAGGAGAAGAAGAATAAATGCTTTGTTGAGTGCTTGCTATGTGCCAGGTACTGCCTTAAACATTTTTCATGATGGAATCTCTGTTAATCGTCATAACACCCTATGAAACAATTAATTTGAATACCCTCCATTACAGATGAAGAAATGGAAGTTTAGATATATTAAGAAATTAGTCCAAGATCACAGAGCTATCATTATAGCTTTAGTGAAGTTGAGACTCAAACTAATGTCTAGTTAGCTCTCAACTTATGTGTGCCCTTCACTGCTATTTATTCATCTATTAAATATTCATTAAGCATTTATTTATTATATGGTAATAAATGTTCTAGCATGAAAAATATAACCGTGGACAAAATAGACAAAAATTCCTACCCTCACGAAGCTTACATTCTAATGGGGGAATTCAAATAATAAACAAAAGTTCACATAAGGAAAATAGAATGTCAGATGATGAATAATGCTCTGGAGAAAAGTGGAACCAAGAAGGGAGATGGGAGGTGTGGGGCTAGGGCTGCCATTTTAAAAGGGGTAAATGGGGTTGTAATGGAATACTGCACTGACAAGATAAAAGCTGAGCAAAAACCTAAAATGTTGAGAGAGGGAGCTAGGGGGATCTGAGGATAAGCTTTCAAGGCTATGTAAGCAGCAAGTGAACAGGCCCACAAGCTGCAATAGTTTTAATTTGTTTTAACCTGTGTGAAAAATAAGGGAGCTGGAGTAGTTGGAGCAGATTTAGTGCAAGAAGAATAGGTATTCTTGAAAATCAGGGTGCAGTTTTGAAGGAGAGAAGGCATGGATACTATATGATCAAACACACTAGGTAGCACATATGGGATCTGTGGAAGAAATTCATATGAAAAATAAATGTACAGAGAATATCTGTGGTTTACTTCCAAGGAGTTGAACTAGGAGTAGGAAGAAAGGATAGGATGTAGCTTATACTTTTCATTTAATACATTTCTGTACTTACAATTTTTATAACAAGCACGTATTTCAATTTTAAAGTGTTTAAATAAAGGAATGAATATTCACATAAATGTGTGTAAGTACATGCACAGGGATATTTGTTGCTGTTTATAATAACAATTAATTGGGAGCTGCTTTTTAAAAATGGACTATCCATATGAGGAGATATAAAGATAATGGTAAAGTGATCTACATGTTTACTTTGAAAGGAGTATATGAGCTAGGACTCAAAACACTGGAGTGTGGGCCAGGCGCGGTGGCTCATGCCTGCAATCTGAGCACTTTGGGAGGCTGAGGTAGGAGGATCACTTGAGTCCAGGAGTTAGGTACCAACCTGGGGAACACAGTGAGACCTTGTCTCTACAAAAAATAAATAAAATTAACCAGGCATGGTGTCATGCGCCGGCGGTCCCAATTACTCAGGAGGCTGAGGTGGGAGGATCATTTGAGCCCCGGAGTTCGAGGCTGCAGTAAGCTGCGATATTGCCACTGCACTCCAGCCTGGGTGACAGAGCACGACCCTGTCTCAAAAACAAAACAAAACAGAACACTAGAGTGTGAAGTTTGTATAAGTAAGTAAATGTGCCAATTTATTTATGTGTCAGTGTAGAAATTTCCTTTGAAAAGTTATTCGTACAATAATAACAGAACACACTGGAAACTTTATTATTATGGAACTAGATTCATAATGGAACAAATGCTGAACTATTAAGTCGTCATTTGAAAATACTGCACAGATCGATAGTTAGCATAACAATGCATGCAATATACTTTAAATGGAATAAAAGCAGGCTTTAGAATTGTAGGTATGGAATGATTCCATTTTTGTGAAGAGAATCTAGAAAGTAAGCTCCGTGTAAGGAGAGGCTTTTCTTCAATGCTATATTCCTTACACCTAGTTTCTAGTGCTTGGAAAACACAAAATGAATATCTGTTGAATGTTGAAGCAGTAAATAAAAGCGTGCCTCCACGCACAAAATTACAAAGCAAAAAGTCCTATCTCAATATGTTAACAAAATGGTTTTGATGTTTTTTTCACAATTATCTGTATTTCCCTATTTTTAAAATAACATGTAACAAAAATGTTACTTTCACTTAATGTTTATTTAAAGGTTGTAAGTTTCAAGGCTAAGAGTTTAGAAAATATCCATTATCAGGAATAACTATAACTCATTACCTATCTAGGACTCAGAGGGTTGAACGTGCACTCAACAGCACCGTCTGCTATAATTGTGTGGCCACAGAAACTTTTGCAAGGGGTTGATAAGGGGAGACTGAACAAATAAAAGTTAAAAATAAAGCAGAGTTGCTAAGCCTCAAAAATTTGTAGGGTGCTGTTGTTCTAGAATAAACACAGAGAGAAGATGACCGTATCATTTGGGAATTTGACATGTGCCATTAGTCTTGATTTAGCTTTATTTAGATGCTGTGCTTGCAAATTGGGTAGCTGTCCTTTGTGGACTAAACAGAATTCCCCAGGTGTAGGTGTGATTTGCATATGATTTACTCAATTATGAATTTTCTGTTGAAAAGTGATGGCTTTATTAAAATAGGAGGAACTGAACGTGGACTTGTCAGTCTGCCTGAATAGGCAGAGGAATAAGGCAGAGACTGCATTTCCACTGGGGCCAGCAAGGAAGAACAGATGGAGCTGGGCCAAAGTTAGTTGGCAGTTTTTTCCAGAAGGTTAAAAAAATAAAAGTCCAGAGATAACCAACTTCAGCAAGAGGCTATAGGGACATCCTTTCTTAGGTTTCAGGCGTACGCAAGAAATTTTTTTTAAAAATGTTTGCTGGCCTTTTGTAATTACCACAACATGAAGGGCAATGAACTAAAGTTATATGAGTCCCAAGATTTGGGGGAATGTTTCTATTTTTTCTTTTCACTGTGTCAAATGTATACATTTAATTGACTTTGTCATATCACCATATTTGATCCTTTTCATTCTTCTAACATTTTCTTTTAGCCAAATTTTTTTTTATTCTTCATGTATGCCTTTGCTGGTATTGCTTTACCTTGTTTTTTAAAAAAATCTTTTAACTTTCTTTGCCTTATTTACCAATCAAATTATTATTTTTTATTTTATATAAAATTTTTACCTTACCATATTATCTTGCTAATATGTCCTCTTAGATAATTTCATTCTTCTATCAAAATGTAATCTCAGCATCCCATTTACCAGCGTGATGTATGGTCACATTTCCTTTATTTATTTATTTATTTATTTATTTATTTATTTATTTGAGACAAGGTCTCCTTCTGTTGCTCAGGCTGGAGTGCAGTGGAGTGATCTTGGCTCACTGCAACCTCTGCCTCCCAGGTTCAAGCGATCCTCCCACGTCTGCCTCTCGAGTAGCTGAGACAACAGGTATGCACCACTACACCTGGCTAATTTTTGTACTTTTTTGTAGAGATGGGGTTTCACCATATTGTCCAGACTGATCTCGAACTCCTGAGCTCAAGCAATCCACCCACCCTGGCCTCTCAAAGTACTGGGATTACAGGCATGAGCCACCACACCCAGCCCACATTTCTTTTAAATGTGCCCATTAAATCACTAGAATCCCACCTGCGCCTTCTCTCCTATAATACCCAGAAGTCTCAGGATGCTCGATCTTTATCTCATTCAGGAGGTTGGTCCCTGATTCCCATTCCCAGTCATTGCTATATGCATCCAAGGTGCTCCATGTGAAATCTGACTTATGCTTCCAATTTACAATGTTTGAATATACAGCTCCTTCACCTGAAGGACCAGGTGAAGTTCTACCATTCACTGCATCACCCAGAACAACTTGTGCAGATAATGGCTGTTGCCTACCCAAAAGCCATTCCCCTTTCCTACTCTCTTGCTAGTATGTAATCCTACCCGATAGGGAACAATGGGAAATATATCGGGGCTTCAGGAAAATATTTTTCTTAGTAAGAAGTGGTGCATGGGAGGAAAAGCAACTTTCCATACACATTGAATGTGGTCACATCTCCAAGTGATGCCTGGAACTACTGCCACCATCATGAGACAATGAGGGGAGATGTTGTCAACATGCTGAGAATGGTGAGAGAAAAGATTGGAAGGATCTGGCTTCATTGCTGCATATTAGTTTGCTGAACCAAATCTGGAACCCCTGTGCCTCTGAGCTTCTCATGGAAAGTAATACTTATTACTTAAGCCAATGTTAGCTGGGTCATTCATAGCCAAAAGAATCCTAACTGGGACATACTGTCTCTATGGGAAGGTTCACCATTGCAGGGGTCAACCGCTAACTGCAGCTCTTTTCCACCTTCATGGTGATTTTATTTACGGGCCTCAATCGCATTTTACTGCTACTTAGATAAGCCACCATAATTCTCCCCAACAAGTTTCAGTAGCTGTCAATCACTGATAGGAGTCAGATTCTTGTTCCTCACCTCCCACCAAATGTTTGTACTCATGCAAATTTGCCTACAAATTCCTAAGCAACTGTCAAGTTCATTGTCTTGGTCCATTTTGTATTGCCGTACAGGAATACCCAAGGATGGGTAATTTATAAATAAAAAGGGACTATTTGGCTCACAGTCCTGATGGCTGAAAAAGTTTGAGATTGGGCATCTGCATCTGGTGAAGGCCTCAGGCTGTTTCTACTCATGGAGGAAGGTTAAGGGAAACTGACTTGTGCAGAAATCACATGTGTACAAAGAAAGGAAGCAAGAGAGAGAGAGAGGTGAGGTGCCAGGCTCTTTTTAACAACCAGCTGTCATGGAAACTAATAGAGTGAGAACTCACTCGCCCCGGAGGGAGGGTATTAATCTGTTCATGAGGGATTCACCCCCGACCCAAACACCTTCCATGGTGCCCCACCTCCAACACTGGGGATCAAATTTAAACAAGAGATTTGGTGGGGACAAACAAACCATATCCAAACTACAGCACTCATTATGTCAGATTTTCTTACAGAATAAAAATGCAAAATGTCTCCTCACTATGCATCTGCTACACAATAACTTTCTTCCTAATTATAGAAGCAAAGTATGTTCATATAAAGAACCAGAAAACACAAAAAGATGAAAAGACAAGAATTTCAATATACCATCCAGAAACATGTTCATTTCGGTATTTTTCTTTTGAATCTTATACAACTGAGATCATACTGCATCTACCATTTTGTATCCTGATTTATTCACTTAACATTATATTGTTTTTCATTTTGCATTACTATTCTTCAAAAATCACGATGTTTAATTTTGGAAAATATCCTATTATGAGGATGTACCCAAATATATTTAATCAATTCTATTATATAAAAAGAAGATATATAATATAGATTTTAAATCTATGGGTTCTGGAACCAAAATCCCAACTCCAATTTTTATTAGATTTGTGACCTTCAGCAAGTCACTTAACCTTTTGGAGGCTTGGGTTTCTCATCTCCAAAACGGGTATGTAACAACACCTACCTGTTAGGCTTGTTGTGAGAAACAAGAGAGCTTAGTAGGATCTGGTACAAAGTTAATATTCAATAAGATTTGTTATTGTTATTATTATTATAAAAAATGTTAGGTTATTTTCCATTTTCCCAAATGTAAATAGGACATCTATGTCTCAAAACATCCTTGAACATACATCACTTTTTGCATCTGATTAATTTTTGGAATCATTTCCTAGAAAGGGAATTCTTGGTTAAAGCCTATTTGATTTTGATAATTTATCAGATTTTTATAAAGATGAAAAAGAAAATTCAAGCCTCAAGGGGCAAGAGTGAAAAGAATACATTCCCTGAGCAAAATAAGTATTTTCCTACTCCCCGTCCCAACATTGTAGGGCAGATTCACCCATTTCCTTAAAAGTTGAGCTTTCTGTCCTTAAATTGAAGTGAAGAAGTTCATCCATAGGTCAAAATTAGCCCTTAACATAATAATGGGTCTGTTTTGGGCACTACTCAGATGGCATGCTGGAACGGTATTTTCTTTTTCAGTTACAGATTCTCACTTTCCTTTTTGAAAAGAAATGTGATTAAGCAAAAATCCATGCTCTTTTATTTATACAATTATTAAAAACTCATGGGAGCACAAGAAGTGGCTAAGAGGGTCCTTTCTGGAGGGACCCTCATTGTAGCTCCCCAGGTATAATTTTAATGAGCAATTAAGGAGTCTCGTCAATCAATTGTCAATTTCCTCAGGTATACTTTTCATTCATTCTACATTCTGATTGAGTTTGTTAGCGTATCTTTAGCTGCCTGTTTGCCACTACTTCTAAGAAAGGCCACAGCCTCTGTCCTGAATTCTTAGTTACTGGTCCATGAATACTCGACCCATGATGGCAGACAATGAGAAAATAATGAAAGGAAAAATGCACCTTCTGTCTTCCCTGCTCAGAAAATCCCTTCACCAGACTCACTTCTCCTACCTAATCCTTTGAATCTTTAGATTGAATATAAACATTGTTTTGGGTTCAGTTTAATGGCATAAGAGCCATTAAGAAATACTCCACTAACTTCCAGCAGTTTGAAGTCTAGATTTTGCGACAGACTGCTATGTTTTAAAATGCACCCTTCCTGAAAGGACGCTCTGTAACTTACATCTGTGCTGCTTGCTTCTGCTGCCCTCCTGTGGCTTCCCGGGGTCCTAACAACCCGTGCCGCCTTTTGTCCAGCTGCCTGGTCTCACCCTTTGTCATCTGTTTTCTCTGCTGTTTATTCTCCTCTTTACCCTCATCTGTGATAGCTGTAGGAATTCAGGCCCTCAATGACTCATCCAGATTCATGGCTCCAATTTGCCCCCAGGATTGCAATGTTATGCTTTGCTAGACTCTATTCCCTTCCAGCACTGGTGCTCCTCATGTGTGACTAAATGCTCTTTCTTCTTTGATAGGAAGTGCATATTCTAAGTAATGGTGCATTCAGTTAAGTGATTATTTGTTTAAAAATTATATTCTCAATCCTAGTTTATAATATGCCACTTTATCAGGCGCCAATGATCAGGCTGGGCACATCTGTTAGCAAAGCTTGGCTTGTACACTGTGTATTACAGACATTTGCAGGGAGACTTTTCACAGGAGCCTTTGTCTTTTAGTTTTTACTTTTCTCACCAAGCAGTCAAATATGCCTTTTCTTAGTTCAGCGAGCCTTGAAAAGTTTCATCTACAATCTAAGGAAGACTTCTAATTCAGAGTAATTTGCCAAGATGAGCTACCTGATCTGCTTTAAGAGAAATTAATCATTTCCTTTTTCCTGGAACTTCCTCAAGTTTTGAGGAATGATTTTGTCTCCTTTCTGCATGGAAACATTCTTTTAAAATTAAAATTTTAAAATATTTGTGAGTTATGATTCCAAGACAATAGTAAGTGGGGTAAGACTGAGGTCTAGGATTAAGAACAGTCATCTACTCATTGTCTCTTAACACATCAGTACTTTTTAAAGAATGCAGGTAAATGATACTAGGTCCTGGATATATGATATATACTAGTGATTTATTTATTTGTTTATTTATTTAACTAATTATTATTTTGAGACAGAGTATCGCTCTGTCACCCAGGCTATAATGCAGTGGTACGATCTCGGCTCTCTGTTGCCTCTGCCTCCCTGCTTCAAGTGGCTGTCATGCTTCAGCCTCCCAAGTAGCTGGGATTATGGGTGCCTGCCACGACATCTGGCTAATTTTTGGGTTTCTTTTGGTAGAAATGGGTTTTCGCCATGTTGTCCAGGCTGGTCTTGAACTCCTAGCCTCAGGTGATCTACCTGTCTCGGCCTCCCAAAGTGCTGGGATTACAGGCATGAGCCACTGCCCCCGGCCTACACTAATCATTTAGATATTAGGATGAGTATGTCCTCTAGTGCTC
Source organism: Macaca mulatta (assembly GCF_049350105.2). NCBI lineage: Eukaryota > Metazoa > Chordata > Mammalia > Primates > Cercopithecidae > Macaca > Macaca mulatta. Next base: position 132,150,360 of record NC_133412.1, on the reverse strand, counting down.
TCTACCTCTGTGACCAGGTCACTCAATCTCACAGCATCTCAGTTTATTCATCTTTAAGATCGAGATTATAATACATATTCTGCAGGGTTGTTATGACAAACAGATGTGACATTTTACACACTGTAAATCAAGATATAAATAGAAAATATTATTATTTATGCCCTTTTGGGGGGAGAAATATAGGAATACAGCATCAAAACAGCCAACCAACAAAGATGCTTCTTTAATGGGCCCTTTATAAAACTTAACTAGTAGCAGATAGTTCACAAAAAAATAAATTATATTCTAAAGATAGTTTCTTCTATTGACCTACCTTAATTATGAGAACTTTTTTTCTTTATTTCTTCTAAAAAAAAAACAAAACAGGATACATGTGCAGAACGTGCAGGTTTGTTACATAGGTATACGTGTGCCATAGTGGTTTGCTGCACCTGTTGACCTGTCCTCTAAATTCCCTCCCCTCACCTCCACCCCTCAACAGACTCTGGTGTGTGTTGTTTCCCACTCTGTCCATGTATTCTCAATGTTCAACCCCCACTTATGAGTGAGAACATTCGGTGTTTGGTTTTCTGTTCCTGTGTTAGTTTGCTGAAGATAATGGCTTCCAGCTTCATCCATGTCCCTGCAAAGAACATGATCTCATTCCTTTTTATGGCTACATAGTATTCCATGATGTATATGTACCACACCTTCTTTACCCAGTCTGTCATAATGGGCATTTGGGTTGGTTCCATGTCTTTACTACTGTAAATAGTGCTGCAATAAACATACGTCTTTATAGTAGAATGAATCATATTCCTTCGGGTATATACCCAGTAATAGGATTGCTGGGTCAAATGGTATTTCTGGTTCTAGATCCTTGAGTAATTGGCATACTGTCTTCCACAATGAGAAGACAGAAAATATGAGAACATTTTTAGCATATATAATTTACAGTTTCTACTATTAAAGCAAAACCTCCAAGCACAGATAGACCTTAGGTTGTAATTCACAAAACAATGAACTTGCATTTGGGGGAGAAAATAAGACAATTCCAAACTTACTTAGATATTGTCATAAGTGATTCCGGCCAGTTCCTGAGACCAGTAGATTTTAAGGCACAAGATTGACTTGAAACAGTCAAAATGGTCACCTTACAAGAGAAATAGAGGAAACATGGCAGAAAATGCACTAGTATCATTAACAAATTCCTCTATGTGACTTCAAAGGCACACTCAGGGAAGGCTACCCCCACTGAGGAATTGCTTTCCCAAGTCCTGTTGCTGCTGGCTTCAATGTGGGGCCATCTCATTTCATCAGCCTTCATTCTGCACAGCTGCCAACCATTACTTATTCCCTTGGATCTTAGGAAGTCTTACCTGCCATTTCAAGAGTCAGATTCTATAATGATTTAACTGAAACACTGCAGTTATTTTTGGCACAATGATCTATGTCAGATAAATTTTTAAAATAAGTAGAACTCCTTTTTATTTAAAATTTTTGATTTAGGAAGTATTTGTATAGGTTTGTTACGTGGGTCTATTGAGCGATGCTGAGGTTTGGGCTTCTAATGTTCTTGACACCCAAGTAGTGAACACAGTACCCAATGGGCAGGTTTTCAACACGTGTTCCCCTTCCTCCCCCCCCTGCTTTTTGGAATCCTCAGTGTTTATTGTTCGCATCTTTGTGTCTGTGTCTATCCAATGTTTAGCTCTGTCTTAGAAGTGAGAACGTGTGGTATTTGGTTTTCTGTTTCTGTGTTAACTCACGTAGAATAACGGCCTCCAGCTGCATTTATGTTGCCGCAAGGATATGATATCATTCCTTGTTATGGCTGAGTTGTATTCCATGGTGTATATGTACCACATTTTCTTTATCCAATCCACTATTCATAGGCACCTAGTAGAGCCCCCTTTTAAAACCAAACCCCACATGGAATTCCAATTTATAAAAGACTTCAGAGAGGGAGCTACTTCACTTGAAGGGGGAGTTGGGAAAGTGTCTAAAATGTCTGAGATCCTCTTTCGCCCCTTCTTCCAATCCTCTGGCAGTGGCTCCCCAGCCACCTCCAAAGATCTTTAAGACTCTAGGTAGAACAAGGTGAAAAAAAGTAATCTATGCCAATATGACAATTGATTTTCTAAATAAGAAACTAGAACAAAGTTCTAAAATAATTTAAAGGATTGGCTAGCAATGAAAGAAACCAGATCAGTCTCTGGAGAGAAGATTCCCGAGAAGAGGAGCAAGGGAACTGTCTGGAATCATGGTCGTGTTCTGTATCTTGACAGGGTTATGGGTCATACAGGTGTAAGCTGTTGTCGAAACTAAAGTATACAGTTAGGATCTATGATCTCACCATACATAACATAAAATAAAATAACTGAAGGCCAGATCCAGCTGAAATCTTGTTGGTCTCCGGATAAATACTGACTCATATTTACTTAACTAAAAAGATGCCCTGTGACTAGAGTTTGTTTCATCTATAGAGATCAAGCACGTGTTTATGGAGCATCACTTATTTTGGGCTATAATTCCAAATTAAGTAACACAATTCAATGACATTAGCTCAATGGTTGCAATATATATCATTGTTCAACTTATAGTCCCAATTTATATTTGATGGTGATGCAGAAAGAACAAACTGCCCGATTTAAATGGGTCAATACTTCATACTATAATCAAGAGAATAAGTACTGTAATACCGTGGAGACCATTCCCAGAAAAATGACTCCTTAAAACAGCTGAGTTTCAGGTTAAAGTGTTAATTCTCAGCTGGAACTAAGAGGTAAGAATTTCATCCCAAAACAGTGGCTCATAGAGTTTTTGATCCTTTACACACCTTCATGAATGTGATCAAATCTAAAGATTTTCCCTTTAGATGTGTGTGCATGCATACACAAATGCACATGCACACACTGCAAATGTTGCAGGCATAGTCAGAGGTTAATACTGCCCGAAGCCTATCCATGGATTCCAGGGAAAGAATCTGCACTCGAAATCTTTTCTCAGCTGCAGAAAATCTCATTTGAGAATAATCACTACAGTGTGGTAGAATAATCAACAATTCCGCAGGGGCAATGAGTTAATGCTGTATTCCTGAGGTAGTTGGGTTTTTTTATTGTTGAGAAATTAGTTTTCTTCAAATTGGCTCACATCTATTAAAATAATATCTAAGATATGTGCAGCATTGTTTTGTTTTCAGAGCACTGGCATATAATGCCATACAACTTACTTCATCCACTGAATTAAAATTTATGTAATAGATATCTACTGAATTAAAATTTAAAGTCCTGTGTCTCACCCAGCAATTCTAGAAGGTTTCAACTTCATTTGTGGATAAGAAAACTCAAGTACAGAGATAACTAAGATGAGTTGGCTAGTCAGCACCAGACTGAAAAAGACTGAATCCTTTCTCCAGCAACAGCCCCTTTCTTTTGGCTATGTTGCCAACCAAATGTTTTAAATAAGTAAGTAGCAACAACAACAATAATGATAGTTATTCACTCTGGACCGAGAATTTGGAGCCAGAATTTTAAATATGGGTTTACACTAAATGATAATCTTTAAAGATAATATGAGCATATTCTTTATCATCTAGCAATTGTCATAAACTGAGATTGCTACTTCCTTCTCATTGTCCAAGTTTATATTTGTGCCTGCCACTGTGTTTGTACTGTGTGAAAGCCAAATAATTTCATGGCAGCCCACAAAAAAGGAAGCTTTCCAGAAGTTGAAATAGGGAAATGTAATGAGAGATCTATATTCACAGAGCACATAGTAGTTTGGGAAATATGCTCAATGAATGCTGATGTTGATTGAATACTTAGTTTCAAAAATATCTTTCTTCTAGAATACCAATTTGGCAGGAAATGTTATAATAAATACAAAGAAATTCTGCTTCCATATCTAGAAATAAATGGAGTTAATTCCCACTTAATGCAGATTTCACTTTTCTAAAAATACTAGCCTTAATACTAACCTTCAGTAATTAACTAAAATTGTTTTGTAAAAATGTCTTGCTTATAGGATTTTCATAAATTATAAGGTCCAACTTACTAACCTAAACTATCAAACAAATTTTTGAAGTTTGAAGTTTCATTTTGTGTAGCATACCTATGTAAGCAAGTCTTTTCTGTATTAGAAAGAGAAGCTAAAATGCTGCAGGGCATAGAATCTGACATAACCCCTCATCATTTTAATGTTAAATTCAGCATCAGTTGATTTAGTGCCAGCAAACAATATTATCTGTCATGTTAACTTAATACCATTCACCTAAACTATGTTTTTATTTGATTCATGTACTTGTTTTGATTTAAATCTTTTATTTAATAAAACTTCACAAGTATAAAGAGCTTATTTCTAGGGTTAGGTCTAAATATTTTAATACCATTACAATAAAAGCAAATCGATATTGGTGAAATTCATGAGAACATTTTTCCTTTGAAAGGGACCTACATATTACTCAAGTTTGAGAAACCCTGGTCCAGATTAGCATTGATTAATTCATCAATATTCTTGAGATACATTTTTGCCACATCATTATCCAATTTCTCAAGCTTATCCACAAGGAGATCATGACAAATTTTGTCAATTATCTTAATGAAATCAATACTTTTGGTGCCTATGATGTTTTGTTTAGTGATGCTATAAAAAATAATAAACTTTGGAATGGAGTTAGTGGGTCATTTAATTCATCTGGAGACTCAATGAAAGCCACATTTGTCTCATCTGATCCACTCTGACACACATTCATCACTGTAGAGGAGATGGACTTCAAAATGGGACATAAGAAGCTTTGGTTTCATGTGGCAAGCTTTGGGACTATGGAGGTCCTTCACTTCACTTTGGACAAGAAAGGACTCTAGGGGACATAGAAGGTCTCAACCCTGGGCTACAGGTTTCATCTCCCTCTGTCTCCCACTCTTTTGTACATGGAGTGGTGTCATCTCTATTGTGGCTCCAGATCTGCTTGTATCTCAATCACCAACTGCAAGTAACCACGGTGTCCTTTCTCCTTCTGGAAAGGACCATTCCAGGTCCTGAGACAGGGCTTCTATTCTAGGTCCAAAGTCCAATTCCTGCCAGTCTCTAGATGCTGACCACATAAAATCTCATCTGCTGTCTGGTGTCCTTCGAGGCGGCACATCCCCATCTAAGTAGCCACTGCTGGCTGCGTATTCTAACTGACCTGTGGATCCTAATTCTGCCCAGCTCCAGTGCCAACTTGTGCCACCCTGTGGCTGCTCTAAACCCTACAACTAACAGAATCTTCATACAAATTTTTCTCTAATGTCTGTGAGGTCTGTGAGAGGAGGAGACTTGTTTCTTTTGTTCACGTTTCTATTTTGAAAATTTAGCATGGTATGCAACATTTAGTAGGCTTTCAATAAATGCTCATTCAATGAATGAATGAAAGCCTTAGAACACCCCCTAACCTACCAATTAAACAAGTACTTGAAGCATATATCTCTGGCTTCAGAACATAAATATTTTTTTTTTAAAATCCCAGGTTACTTCATTTGTGTGGTCTCTATATCCAGTAGCTCTTTCCTTGTGGATATTCTAGCTTTTAAAGGACTCAAACAAAAGGCTCTCCTTGCACCTTTCTCAATCATGCAGTGGAAGGACGTGCATAACCCCAGAGCCTAGAAGTCAGCACCCCTTCTCCTTCAAGAGATTAAAGAGAGAGAGTTCCAGCTGTCCAAATAGTAGAGGCAGAGACTTCTCCTTTACCTCGAGAACTAGAAGAAATTTTCTTTATTCTCTCGGAAGTCTAGAAGTCCAATGGGGAAACAAAATAGGATAATACAACTGATTTCTAGGAAGATGTCTGTGGTTACAGTCACCATACTGCTTGCTTCACTTTGCTTCAACAGAAAGACCCCTGGGTGACACGTGAGCAAAATGTATCCATCTATTCAGGCAATCCTATTTTTACCTTTGCTTGAGAATGTATCAGTAATATTTCTCATTTTAATGCTCATTTCAAATAAATTTTCCAAGTAAAAGCCTGTGATTACGACCTAACTCTCAAATTTCTACTATAAACTCAGATTATACTCCAGGAACCCAGGACCTTCTCACACCAGAAAAGGCTGACTTATGGCCACAAAGCCATGTTATCATTAAATAATGACATATTTGAAGCTAGGTGGCCAAGCTATAAATATAATGATTAATAATACCTAGCCAACATCTCATCTTAAAATCAAAATTATGTCAATTTTTTTGAATCTCATGCACCAATATGAGATTATATTTTCAAAGAAGGCTACAGAAATATTCCTGGTCCCACATGCCACCACTCAACAAGCAGGGAGTCTATTTCCCCTCCCCTTCAAATTGGGTTGATGTTCGTGACTGTCTGCCTAAATAAATAGAATCTGGTGGAAGCAATACTGCCTTCTTCCAAGGTAAGGTTATGAGAGTTTCTTTCACCTGGTTCTCTCTCCTGGGATGTTCACCCTTGAGATTCAGGGATGATGTTGTGAGGAAACCCAGATCACATGGAGAGGCCGTGTGTCGGTGTCCTGCAGACTGGGCCTTCAGAAGTCTCAACTGACAGCATTACTACCAGACATATGAGCATTCAGGTGACTCTCGCCCCTGGCCTTCAAGCCAGCCCCACTGGAAGGGGAGTGGAGCAGAAATGAATGATTCCCACCATATCCTGCCTAAACTGAAGCTTTGTGAGCAAAATAAATATTGCAGTTGCTTTAGGCCACTAGGTTTGGGCTATTTGTTATGCAACAATAGAAAACTGAAATAATCAAATGAGGTGCTCTCACTCAATCCTCATAATCACTGAATATTTTAGAATCCACATATAAGTGAGAGGTTAGTATTAATAATTTCATATTGCCAGTATATAAGCAGGCACTGTGCTAAGACATGGAAATGCATTAGTGAACATGGCAGACATGGTTCCTGTCTTTATTAAGCTTATATGGCAGACTGACTGTGTTCCTTTCTTTACAACCATAAACTATAAGCCAGCAAGGGCACTGCTGAACCTCACTATACATAGAAAGACACAGGATCACGCTTTTCTCCAGACATGTCTTAATCATAACATTCTCCATCAGAAAAAAATCAAATCATGTGTTTCTCTTGGCTTCACATGTAGTGTAAAGGTGTATGTGACAATTGGTCATATTCTTGCATTAGAATTTCACAGACTGAGTCAAGTTTTTCTAAGGTTTGTTTTTGTTTCAGCTTTAATGGGATATAGTTGACAAATAGAAATTGTATGTCTAAGTTGCAAAAGTTAATGTTTATATATATATATAAACATACATACACACACACACACACACGTATATATAAACAACTATCAAGCTAGTTACCATATCCATCACCTTACATAGTTGGTTTTTGTGTGTGTGGTGAAAACACTTAAGATCTAGCCCTGCAGCAAATATCAAATATACAATACAGTATTGTTTTCTATAGTCATGATTTCTATAGTCATGATAGTCTGTACATCAGACCTCCAGAACTTATTCCTCTAATTTAAACTTTGTACCCTTTGACCAACATTTCCCCATTTCTACCATCCTCTGATCCCTGTCAACTACCATTCTACTCTCAGCTTCTGTGAGTTTGAATATTTTAGATTTCACATAGAAGTGAGATCATGCAGGATTTGTATTTGTGTGTTTGGCTTATTACACTTAGCACAAAGTCCCCCAGGTTTATCCATGTTGTCACAAATGGCATATTTTCTTCCTTTTTAAGGTTGAATAGTATTTCATTGTATGTATATACCACATTTTCTTTATCTATGTATCCACTGATGGACATTTAAGTTGTTTCCATATATTGGATATTGTGAATAATACCCCCAGTGAACATGGAAGTGCAGATATCTCTTCAAGATACTGATTTCCTTTGGATATATATGCCTGGAAGTGGAGTTCCTGGATTATATGGTAGTTCTATTTTTAATTCTTTGAGAAAGTTCCATACTGTTTTGTATATGGCTGTACCAATTTACGTTCCTACCAACAGTGTACAAGTTTCCCTTTTCTTCACATCCTCACCAACACTTGTTATCTTTCACCTTCCAAATAACCCTTCTACCAGGTGAGAGGTGGTACATCATTGCGGTTTCGATTTGCATTTCTCTGATGATTAGTGATGTTGAATACTTTTTCATATGCATGTTAGCTGTTTCAAGATCTTTCATTAAGTCTACAATGTGGTCCAAGGTTGATGGGCCTGTCACTAGGAAAATAAAGGGGTTTGGGTCCTGGGCAGGCAGAACTATCCCTGGATGGCAGCAGAGTGGAGCTGAAGCCAGATCACAGGACTGTTTTAGGGTTTGCAGTCTAGTTGAGTTCAGTGGTCCTTTTACGAGGGGCAAGAAAAAGCATAGCTGCACCCAGCCACGAGGGTGCAGGCCTGCATCCTCAAAGTGGTCCTCCTCAGTCCTGGACTCCACTGGGGTTTTACAACCCCTTACCTGTATCCCAAAGCTCCCACAAGTTTTCTGAGAATGGATGATCCTGTTCTCGGAGGCCACCGAGCCTTCTCCAAGACATTCAAACTAGTAGGTCTGGGTTTGTAGTGCCCTGTGTCTTGGAGTTTTTGGTTTGTTAGTATATGGAGCCAAATCAGAAGTTTTTCTATAATCAAAATTAAGCCAGGAAAACCCAAAAGGCTGTTCTACCCTCATCTGAATTAGCAGTGTAACTGGGGACAGAGAACATAGACAAATTCTAAGGATGGTTTCCGAAAATGGGCCAGTGAGAGTCAAGGCCCAGAGAAGCAAACTTAAGACTTCTAAGTGATCACCTGAAACCTGCCCCACAAATCTATCAAAAATTTTCTCCACTCCTGCTGCCCTACCTCTAAATGTAGGTGACTGCATTGCTTCCATTCCAGTGTGCTTTCTTTAAGTAGTCACACTCACAGCATGCTGGGCTTCACCTCAAAGCAAGTCCCATTGCATACTTGATTAACACATTACTTCCCAAACCAGCTAACTCAACTAACATCCTGCGTCCTGTCCTCTTCTGCAGTGGAGGTGGCATGGGTAATTTTGGATAATCATGCTGTTGATTTCTCCATCTCACCACTCAAGTTTAATGTATATCCTCTGTCTAGTTATGGTCTTGGCTCCTACCTACTGCCTCTATCCTTGCAATGCACAGTTGACCTGATTCTAAGACCCATTTCATCCAGACATTGCTCCTACCTGACACATCCCCACCCTGCAGAGACAATGGAGATGTCAAACTTATTCAACGAGTTCTCAACACTAAGGAAAGGGATAAAGTAAAATAACATGTATTAATCAATTGCAGAATATTGCTGAGGGCACACTGGACTAAACATTTTTTTCCAGTTTTTTTTTTCCAGTTGTTTGGACTAAACTTTTATAATTTCTTGTATTTCAACATCATTTACTGGAAATGAAATTGTGGATGCTTAAAATGGACATGAGTAACATCAACCTAGTTTTGAAAAGCATGATGAATCTGGCAAGAACTCCCTGCAAGTATTTTTTACATTCTTTCACTTTAGAAAGGTAAGATCATTCAACTAACTATAGTTTATCTTTAATGCTTTAGAACTCTTCAAGTTTTTGGTTCACACATTTTCCAATGTATTTGTGATTATCTCAGGTATCAAGGGTCATTAACATATTGGCTGTGACTTTGAGGTCTAGGCATTGGAAGTTATACTTCCCCCATTAACAACATCACACAATCTCAAATGGCAACTTCTGAATCTTGGTTTTAGATGATTGTGGCAATCTGGGTTTCATTATTAAAGGGAGATAAGATGACAGATTGGGCTGATTCTCACTATCTTGGAATAACAGCCTTAAGTGTTTGGAAAATGTGAGCACAAAAATATTTAAGGATTTGAAGAGTGTAGGTTATTTTCCATCTGGAAGAGAAAGTGCAGAAGATTATCGCCCAAACAATTTTGATATTGGGTTTTATCTTTCTGCAACAAGCAGACCATGGTTGACAGAATCTTCTTGCTACCATTTATGATGAGACTGTGGAATTACTCAAATCTCTAGCATCTCTCATTTATTTTTAGCTTCATGTTTAGTTAGTAACAGTGGAATCTAAGTGCCAACATGTTTTTAGCAGATACTATCCAGATCTGCCAGTGATTTAAACTGCTCATGACCATGTAGAGATACAATACAGGAAAAGTAATGAAAAGGAGTTTTCAGTGAGGGAATGTTCAAGACAGCTTCACAGGTTAGAGTTCAACTTCAACTATAAATGTCAATTTATTGTAACTTTTCTCTTCTTGCTTATAGTATTCATGCCTGAAAAACTGAAACAGGAAAGGAAATCATTTTGGATTATCTTTTTCAAGGAGCAATATTTTATTTTAGTTTTTTAAACTGATAAATAAAAATTGCATGTTATGTACAACATGATGTTTTGAGATATGCATACATTTTGGTTCAATTGAGTTAATTAACATATGCATTACCTCACATACTTATCCTTTTTGTGATAAGAACACAAAATCTACTCTTTCATTAATTTTCAAAATACAATATATTGTTATTAACTATAGCCACCATATGGTACAATAGCTCTCTTGAAGTTATTCCTCCTATCTAACTAAAATTGTGTATCTTTTGACCAACATCTCCCAACCCATCATCCAGCACCTCATAGCTAACACTCTACTCTCTACTTCTTTAAGTTCAAATTTATTAGAGTCTACATAGATGTGAGATTATGTGGTATTTGTCTTTCTGTGCCTGGCTTATTTCATTCAGCATAATGTCCTTTAGGTTATTGCAAATGACAGTATTTTCTTCTTTTAAGACTGAATAGTATTCTATTGTGTTTATGTACCATATTTTTTAATCCATTCATCTATTGATGAACATTTAGGATTTCATATCTTGGTTGTTGTGAATAATGTTGTAGTGAGCATGGAAGTGCACATATCTCTTCAACATATGTGTCCTTAAGTGTGATGTAAATCTCTTGTAGGCAGTATATGTTTGTTCTGAGTTTTTAAAATCTATTCAGCCACTCTTTGTCCTTTCATTGGAGAATTTAGTCCATTTACATTCAAGGTAATTGTTGATAGGCAAGAACTTATTATTGCCATTTTGTTAATCATTTTCTGATTGTTTTGTAGGTCCTTTGTTTCTCTCTGTTTTCCATTGTGATTAGCTAATTTTCTCAACTGGTATGCTTTTATTCCTTTTTGTGTATCTATTATAGGTTTTTACTTTGTGATTACCATGAGACTTAATATAAAACATCTTATAGTTATAACAGGCTATTTTAAGCTGTTCACAACTTAACTTTGATTACATACAAAAGTCACATTAGGAGGGGCTTCAAGATGGCTAACAAGAGGCATCTGGCATCCACCTCTGCCACAAAGAAGAACCAACTTAGTGAGTAGATAATCACACACTTCAAATAAATTGTCTAAGAGAGAACACTGGAATTCAACAGAGAAGGGAGAGGACACACCTAAGGCAAGGAAGGAGAGGGAAGCGAGGCAGCCTTCTTGGCCAGGACCAGCTGGGAGCCTAGAGAGGTTATCCAATGCAGGGAAAAGTGAGAGTTACCCAGGGGTCTATATTCCCACTACAGACTCCTGCAATCTTAGCCATGGGTGAGCACCTCCACCCTCTGGCATGAGACTAAAGCAGGGAGCTGCCTGGAGATCACACAATGGCATTGCTCCAGAAATGAAGGTTACACTGGGTCCCACACACCTCCTGAATCCTAAACAGCTACAACACAGTTCCATTTTGAGAGCCAGCCCCCATCATACTTTATTCTGCCCTGGGGCCCAACAGCTCCTGCAGCTCCACAATAATGAGCATCTTTGCATTGAGCCCTATTGACATCCCCAGCCTGCAGCTTCCTCCACTGCTGGCTGCTGCCACCAGGGCCAAAGTGAAAGCCACTGGCAGCAATAGCACTGCCCCCAGCAGTGGAGCTGCTATGCATTTTCACACATCCTGAGAACAGGTTCCACCACCACTGCTGGCTGCTGTTGCCATGTGACAAAGTGTATCCCAATGAAGTGATCACACTACCTCCAACAGTGGGGTTGCTGCGCATTTATAAGCACTCTAAGGACAAACTGCCCCACCCACAGCAACTGCCCCTGCTAGCTGCCATCACCATGGCCAAAGCATAAGCCACTGGCAGCAACACCACTGCTCCCAGCAGCAGCTGGCCATGCATTTACAAGTGCCATGAGGACAGGTTCCCTGGCTGACAGCTGTCACCTGGAGCAGAAGCCACCTACCGATGCCTTTCGCCACTGAAAGCAATGCTATACTCCCTGGCAACAGAGCTGCGCGCAGTTGCTGCTACCCCCTTCAAAGCTCTGTGCTTGGAGCCTGGGAATCATTCTGCCCCTAGCCATAATAGTCAGCTTCTATATGCACCACTGGGGCATATGAGGATAGGCCCACTCAGCCTGGCTTCACTACCACCAGTGCTCAATCACACCCTCCAGGGGCCTGGACATCAGCCTACCCCACTTATGACTATTTGCACCTGAGCACTCCTCTGGGAGCCTGAGGAGAAGTCCACCCAGCTTGCAGCTGTCACCAGCTGACACCTACCCACATGCACCACTTGTGGGCCTGTGTACGGTACCAGCCAGTCAGTCACAGACACCAATACCAGTTCAAACCTCTTGGGAGCCAAAAGGTTATCCCACCATTGCTACTGCCGTTGCCCACACCACACCTGCCGTCCAGGGGCCTTGGAACCTGCCCACCTGCCTGTCCCACCCTTGACACTGCTGATACTCAAGCAAGTTGCTTGGAGGCCCAAGAATCAGCCCACTTGGACCCACTAACACTGGTGCTGATATATACAACCCTGGGACCCAAAGAGAGGTATAGTCAGCCTATTGCTGCCACCACTGAAGCCCAGGGATGGCCTGCCTGACATCCCTGTCCCCAACATAACTTCACCACAGCCTCCACTAACAATTACACACTAAGCCACTGAGGAAACCACAGATACCTCTGATGCTGCTTACAGCCAAAGAAATCACATGGAAACTACACTACTGTAAGCACCCAGAATTAAAGCCTAAGTTCCCTACTCAGCCAAATCCATAGATACATTATAAGGAAAAAGTTATCCCCTAAAAATCAAATTTAAAGTATTGGAAGAAATGACTGTTACACTACCTGCACAAATATCAATATAAAAACACAAAAAAAAAACATGAAAAAGCAGGGAAATATGACAACTCTAAAAGGAACATAATAATTATCTAGCAAGAGATCCCAATGAAAAGGAAATTTGTGAAATTCTAGAAAAAGAATTCAAAATAATAATATTAAAGCAGCTTAGTGAGATACAAGATGTCAGGTCCAGGGTCAGGTTCTAGCCCATGCTGAGGTCGAAAGGGAGTGAGTGGGTGGATGAGTGGCAGACAGCTGAAAAAACACTTGGGGGGCTGTAGGTAGGTGTAATACGGCTTTATTCTGAAGCTCTCTTACACTGTCTGTCTCTGTCTCAGCTGCCTGCTCCAGCCACTCCCATGCACTGCTGCATGGCAGGCTCTCCCTTCAAGGTCACAGTGGCTTCACTCTTTCTTTGGGCACAAGCAAGCCAAGCTGTGTCCTGGCTCTCCACTGTCTGTCTGCAAGACGAACAACCCTGGATTTCTCTCTTTCACTGGGCACAAGCATGCCTGTACAGTATTAGCAGGGCAATTATACCTTTTACAGACAATAATGGCTCTGAGCAAGTGATGAGCCTTCCCAAGTTATGGCTACGTGGCTGTGATTATATAACAAGTGGAGTTATATGCCTGTGCTACAAACTCACTGACTCATGCAGGATGTTTACCTTGGCCTATGCTTGACCAAAGAACATCCATTACCTTATACAAGAGAACATAGCTAAACAATACAAAGAAATCAGAAAAACAAATCAGGATATGAATGAGAAATCTGCCAAGGAAGATAGATACAATTTAAAAAACAAAACTGAAATCCTGAAACTGAATAATTCACTGAATGAAATAAAACTACATTAAGAGAGCTTCAACAAAATACTAAATCAAGCAGAAGAAAGAATTTCAGAACTTGAAGATCGGTCTTTTGAAATAACCCAGTCAGACAAAAATTAAGAAGAAGAATAAACAAAGCCTATGTGACTTATAGGTCACTATTAAACAACCAAATAGTCAAATTTCTAGTGTCCCAGAGGGTGAACAGGAAAACAAAGGGATAGAAAACATATTTAATAAAACACTAGCAGAAAAGTCCCCAAGTCTAGTAAGAAATTTATACATTCAGATACAGGAAACTCAGAGATCCCCAAATAGATAAAATTAAAAATGAATGTCTTCTCCACAGCACATTATAGTCAAACTGTTAAAAGGAACAGACAAAAACAGACTTGTAAAAGCAGCAAGAGAAATGCATCTAGCCACTTATAAAGGTGAACCTCCTTCAGACTAATAATGGATTTCTCAGCAGAAACTTCACAGGCCAGGAGAGAGTGGGATGATATATTCAAAGTGTGAAAAGAAGTAAACTGCCAACCAAGGATACTATACCCAGAAATATTATCCTTCATAAATGATGGAGAAATAGTCTTTTCTAGACAAGCAAAAGCTGAGGGAATTAGTCACCACTAGAATGGCCCTGTAAGAAATGCCTAAGAAAGTCCTACACTTGGAAGCAAAAGGATAAATCTATCATGAAAACACGTGAAAGTATAGACCCACTGGTCAAGCAAACACACAAATATGAAAGAGAAAGGACTCAATTATTACCACTACAGAAAAACTACCAAACCACAATGATAAGCAATAGCAAAGTAAGGTGACTACAGTTAACAACAATGTATGCTTATTTTAAAATATCTAGAAGAGAATGAAATGTTCCTAGCACACAGATATGACATATTTGTGGCAATAGATCCCCTAAATACCCTTATCAATTAAGAAAAATAATGAGAAGAGCTGAAATTTGTAGTCAGCAACCCTAGAGGAAATTTTCTTCCTTTATCTGTTCATAAATAGACTAAGCTCTTGAATGCCCCACTTGCATCTATTCATCATTGTGGAATGATTTCAAAAGAAAAATTTATGTTATATCTTTTTTCTAACCTCAAAAAAGGTTGTACTTTTACTCTATATTTTTACTCCAACCCATCTCCATCTTATATTTTTGATGTCACAATTTATATGTTTTTATATTGTGTATCATTTACCAAAGTATTTTAGCTTTTTAAACTATTAAATTACTTTAAAATTATTTTTAATAGTTTTGATTTTCAACCTTTATACTAAAGATGCAAATGAATCTTACAGTATTAAAATATTGTGAATTTGATAATATACTTTTTTTTTTTTTTTGAGTTGGAGTCTCCCTCTGTTGCCCAGGCTGGAGTGCAGTGGCACCATCTCAGCTCACTGCAACCTTTGCCTCCCAGGTTCAAGCAATTCTCCTCCCTCAGCCTCCTGAGTAACTGAGTAACAGGCATGTGCCGCCACACCTGGCTAAGTTTTTGTATTTTTCTTTAGTAGAGATGAGGTTTCACCATGTTAGCGAGGATGGTCTCGATCTCCTGACCTCGTGATCTGCCGCCTTGGCCTTCCAAAGTGCTGAGATTACGGGCATGAGCCACTGCACCTGGCCCAATAATATACTTATTTTTATCAGTGAGTTTTATACTTTCACATGCTTTTGTGTTACTAATTGGTGTCCTTTTCTTTCAGTTTAAAGAACTCCTTTTAACATTTCTTGTAAAGAAAGGCCAGGTTTAATGAAATCCCTTTGTTAGTCTGGGAACATCTTGATTTCTTCTTCATTTTTAAGGGACAGCTTTGTCAGGTATAGTTTTCTTGGTTGAAGGTGTCATTCTTTAGCACTTTGAATATAGAATTCCTCTCTTCTGACCTGTCAGTTTTTGCTAGTCTTATTGGAATTCCTTCATATGTTATTTGCTTATTTTCCTTTGCTGCTTTCAGGCTCCTCTCTTCGTCTTTGACATTTGACTATTTGATTATAATGGGCTTATATCTTACAATAACAATTTCTAAAAAGACAAAATTCTGTTTTCAATAGACTGTCTTTTAAGAGACAGACTTCCCTCAGTTATGAATGGAGACCACACATACTAGACCTCGGGAATTTCTGTTGAATTGGTCAGTTCTCAGTTTTTGTGTGGTTTTGGTTTGAATTGAATCTGATTGCAGACCTTTGACCTTCCTGTATCTGGATATTTATATTCTTCTCCAGATTCGGAAAGTTTTCTGCTATTATTTCTTTAATAAGCTTCTACCTCTTTATTCTGTCTTCTCCTTTATGAACCCCTGTAACCCAAACATTTTCTCTTTTGATGCTGTCCCATAATTTCTGTATGTTTTCTTCATTCCTTTTGATTCTTTTTTCTTTTGTCTTTATTTTCCAAATAACCTGTTTTAAAGTTCATACTTTCTTCTGTTTTATCAATTCTGCTATTGATGCCCTTTATTGCATTTTTCATTTCATTCTTTATATTTTTCAGCTCCCAAATCCGACTTTTTAAATGATTTCAATCTCCTTATTAAATTTATCATTTTGGTCATTTATTGCTTTCCTGATTTTGTTATACTACCTATCTGTATTTTTATAAAATTCACTGAGCTTTCTTGAAACAATTATTTTGAATTATTTGTCAGGCAGTTTTTATATTTTCATTTCGAGGTTATTGTGTTTCTTTGGTGGTGTTATATCCTTGGTTTTTTCATGTTTCTTGTTGCTTTGTGTTGATGTCTGTGCATTTGAAGAAGAAGGCACTTTTTGCAGTCTTCAGACTGGCTATGTCCGAGAATGCACTTCACCAGTCAGCTCATCCAGATATCCTCTGCAGGATGCCTGGCATGGTCTGTGGGTGAGCTTGCTACTAAAGTCCTTAAGCAGGCTGGCCCAGTGCCTGGGTCAGCAGGTAGGTGGGCTTGGTACCTGATCTGGGTCCACTGGTACAGTCTAGCAGCCTGAGGAGTTGACCTGGTACCTCAGTCTGTGGGGGTGAACCTGGCACTGACATCTACTGTGATGGGCCTGGAACCTGAATCTGCTGGAGTATAAGGCTGCAGGGGCTAGCCTAGAGGGCCACAGGGACTAGCCTGACATTGAGCAGGCCTAGAGCTTATGTCTATAAGTGCTGGCCTCACGCCCAAGGCCAGGGGTGTTGACCTGGTACTAGGGAAAGTTCAAAGTGTGGAACTGTGTGGGACAACCTGAATCTGGGCTGGTCTGAAACCTTTGGTGGAGCTGGAGCCTGGGGCTGCGGGGGCTGGCCTATGAGGAGAAATATTTTTAATAGCCAAAGGGCTTGTATCTTGCATTATTAATTTCTAAAAAGACAAAGTTCTGTTTTCAATTGCTAAGCACTCCTCTGCTCCTAAGAGACAGTCTTCCCTCAGTATAAATGGAGGCCACACATACCAGACCTCAGAAAATTCTTCACAATGATCAGTTCTCAGGAAATCTGGATAAGCTGAGTTTCCCAGGCTAGAGCGTCCTGAGCAATTAAATCTGCATTACTGAATGTAAAAGCTTTCACTTCAGGTACCCATTCCTGCCATCCTTATGTGATATCCTACGTTTAAATCAGACCACCTAAATTGAGTAAAAATGTAACCAGCAGTCATCAACGTAGTTGAAATATAAAGCCAAAACTGAATAGTCCAAGAGATATTCACTGTTTATATTATCTGATTCCTCATGGTGTTACATGTGCATAAGTACAAGTCCTGAAGAAAGGAACAGAAGGCCAGAATGAACATCTGGAAAAATGCATGAAAAATCTGCAGTCCATTCACCTTCTAATTTCATTTCTGTTCTTTGCACCCACCCATTCTGGTTCTATAGCATTACATAGGTTTATAGAAGACAGTCATTATTTTGCTCTGCAACATTAACTCATGTAGTGAGATTGTAGGAGATTGTAAAACTTGAATAAAAGGAAGCCAATCCAATATATATATTTTTTACTTGAATGAATATTTTAATGTAACTGAGAGCAAAAAAAGCTCTCCTCATCTCTCTTTTTCTTACCTCTCACCATCAAGGAAGACTTAGAAAATGCTATTGTAATTATAGCTTACATTCTGTAATTTCTTGATACCCTGGAGTATACAGAAAATGAAAAGATAATGTTTTACCTTGACAGACTGAAATGGAAAAACCTTCTGTTGATGGGATCTCTCTGGAATGTAATGATTTATGTGATTGCAATCACAGAGCAGGCTAAAATACCATATGAATTCTCCAACGTCTTCCTTCTGTCAAGGAAGGAACATTTCCACGAAACCACCTTTATAGCCTAGAATGGCTTTCTGCTATCCAAAAAGAACTCTAAATGACAATTAAGTAACCAGTAACTTTGTCTAAATGTAGAGCAATTCGAACCATTTTCAAAGTTTTGAAAGATTGTTCTAACCTTCCGTTTCCTTTGCCAAGATTAGATGGAATCAAGAAAATAAGCACCTTGGAGAGGAATAAGACTGAAGATTTGGTGAAGTCTCCTTAGAGACATAGATGAGTCACGACTATTTTCAAAATTAAAATACATCTGTACCTTCAGAGCAATTTTAAAATTTTTAATTATTATAATTAACTGGGGAAAATGGGATGCCATAATCACAGAATAGCTCCACTGTAAAGAAAACAGTAACAACAACAAAAACCCAACTAACCCAAAGCATCAGGTGTGGAGTTGAACTAATCCCATTTGTTTGTGTGGAGTTCACCATCCTAACATATACATGCAAGGTTCATCATTATTTTTTATTTTTCTCTACTTTATTTCTTATTCCCACTTCCATTCTCTATACCACATGGTTACCTTTTTCAATGTGCTTGATATGTGCCCTTTTGTATGACTAGATACTTATAAGTACACATTTTGTATGTGTGTATTAACTTACATAATGGCACTGTGGTATAGGTGTTTCTTACTTGTGGGACAACATTATGCCTTTAAGGTTTACCCATGTTGTTCTATGTGCATCAAATGTGTTGCTTTTGTGGTGTGCATCTGCCATTTTCTCTTCATGATTTCACAGTGTAACCTCCAATTCCTCACTGTAACAAGAGACATTATGATGAATATCCTTATATAGTCTTTTTATGAGTCTATAAAAAGACTATAAAAGAGTTTCCTTAGGATATGAATCCAGGAGTGACATTCCATTGTCATATATACATTCTTAATTTTGCTGAGTACTTTAGTACCTACTCTTGCTTTCTAGGACAACCATATACTCTTTCACCAACAGTATATGAGAGTTTCTGTTTCCCTACCTTCTCATTAATATTTGATAGTACCTTTCTAGTTTTTGATAATTTAATGGTCATAAAGTGGCATATTGTTTTAAAATGTTGAGATTTTGGTATATCCTTTTATAGGAAAGTTTAATACATTTTTGTTTGTGTGAGGTTAGTTGCATTATATTAGGTAAGAACATGCTGTTTCTTCAAAATTTGAGAATGAGGAAGAGAATGTGCGTGGATGCTGATAAGGGTGTCAAGACAGACATGGTGGATGCTCAGTGTAGAGTCTGTTTTTTCAACCCTTCCAATGATTCTGTGAGCTATTCATACCCTTTAATAAACCTCTTACTGCTCAAAATAGAGGGGATTCTGTTGTTGTCAACTAAAAAGACTGGCCCGTGTGGTAATTGGTACCATAAATGGTTGAAAATCTTCAAGGAGTAAAATGGGAATCTAAGATTGCCTATTCAGATAGGTTAAGTTTGAATACAGTAAAGATCTGGTTCTTATTATAAGACAGGTCCCTGAAGGATTTTATCAGTGGGATTTTATTTTTCCATATACATTTTTAATGGATTTGATAAAAGCCTCAAATATACTCTTGGATTTATTATTAAAATGACATTGAATTTATAGAACGATCTTGGGATAGTTCACATCGTTACAATATACGGTATGGCTCTCTATTTAGGCTTTCTTATATGTCCTACAGTAATGTTTTTAAATTTTCTCTATAAAAGTTTTGTGGATTTTTTTAAGATTATTTCCATTTCTGGGTGCTGTTCATTCCTCTTCTAGTACAGTAACAACTCTGCTTTGACATCGAGGAAATTATGAAACATTTTAATGTTAACCATGATAACCACATTATATAACCAGTATAAAATAGAAAAAGAATGGCAGAAGAAACATGAAGTGTTTATTTTCTATAAATATGTACCTCAGATTTCTTAAAATGCTCTTATGGATAATGCATTTCTACTGCATTTTCTAGTTAATTATTGCTGGTGTAAAGAAACAGCATAGGCTAAGAAAATTCACTACACTCTCTTATTAGTTCTAACAGTTTTTTAGTTGATGAAACTTTTTCAAATGTAAATGATCTTATTGTTTTCATTTCATTTTACTTTCTCCACTTCCAATCTTTAACCTCTTATTTATTGCCATATTTCACTGGCTAGGATTCCAACACAATGTTGATCAGGATCAAAGGTAGAGAAAGTCTATTTTTGTCCCCAGCCTTAAAGAGAATGCATAAAGGGAATGCACAATAATCTTAAGAAATACTAAAGACTACACAATCTGGCCTCCCATTTGCTACCCCAGCCTCCTCTCTGAGGGCTGCCCATCCCTGTTCTCCAACACTCTTCTTTTTTGCAACTGTCTTCCTCAGTTGTAATTACTTATTCTTGGAGTGTGGAACAGTGGGAGAAGCAGGGGAGGTGGGGGAGTCCAGGACCAACTCAATTGTTTGCACTTATTTTATTCCTCCCCACTTCCCCTGGGCTCAAACACTGCCTTTGTGTTACTCACACTGATCTAGGTTTCTCTTTTTGTCTCAAGTTGTAACAGAGAAGGCAAGATACACTCAGGGCCCTCCTTCTTTTTTAAAAATTAATTAATTAATTATATTTATTTATTCATTTATTTATTTATTTTTGAGATAGAGTCTTGCTCTCTTGCCAGGCTGGAGTGCAGTGGCGTGATCTCAGCTCAGTGCAACCTCCGCCTCTCAGGGCCCTCCTTCTACACCCATACTTCCTCCATCTGTGACCCCCTGCCCTTTCCTCTCCTAGGCTATCATTTCAGCTGGAATCTGGGAACCAGCCAACTGCTGTCTCCTCAGAGACTTTTTAGTTTTTCTGGTATATTCTTAGATGTACCATTTTCCCTCTCACTTCTGTGGTGTCTTCAGGATTGACTTTAGAATAGGAATCCAGAACTTCCATCAAGTAACATCTTAAATTTTTGCTGTCTGTTGTCTAAAAATGAAAACAACAGAGACAAACTGTGATTGACAATTTGTCAATGCCACAAACTATATAGCCAAACTGAAAAACGCTATCTATGAAATACTGTGAGAGCTGGTCTAAGACTAGAAAGGAGACTGAAAGATGGCTCATGGCTTCATATACCTTGAGTCAAAAAGAGATTTCCTTAGTATCACAGTCCTGAAAGACATTGATATGGTTTGGCTGTGTCCCCACCCAAATCTCATCTTGAATTGTAGCTCCCATAATTCTCACGTGTTGTGGGAGGGACCTGGGGGAGATAATTGAATTATGGGAATGGATATTTCGCATGTTATTCTTGTGATAGTGAATAAGTCTCATGAGATCTGATGATTTTGAGTTCCCCAACACGAGCCCTCTTGCCTGCCACCATGTAAGATGTGACTTTGCTCCTCATTTGCCTTCTGCCATGATGGTGAAATCCCCAGCCATGTGGAACTGTGAGTCAATTAAATCTCTTTTATTTATAAATTACCCAGTCTTGGGCATGTCTTTATTAGCAGCATGAGAACAGACTAATACAGACATATTCTGTTCCTTTGCTTAGAATGAGAATAGCAGAGAAGGTGACTTCAGCTGAAAAAGTAGTTGCACTGATATTCCATACGTCTAATATATAATTATTATACTATAAAGTAAATAAATAAAAAATAAAAAAATTATACTATAAAGGCTAGAGATTATGAGATAGGGAAAGAAAAAGAGGGAGAGTGGCAATGGCATAGAAAATCTGTGGCCGGAGATTGTTGAGATGAAGTAAGAAAAAGAGGGAGGGTACCACAGTGTAGAAAACCTGTGGCCACAGATGCTTGCTCTCAAATAGCAAAAACTGGGAGGGACATACTCTCAAGGAAAGGAAACTGTGGAATTTATGACATGGTATTTAAGCAAACCCAAAGCAAAGCTTCAGGCAGTTCATCACGCGTCTTGCTTGTTCCCTACACTGTTCTCTAACATGAAATAGTACTTCTTAAAGAAAAGTACTGATATTGGACCTGTCCATAAATATTTGGATATAGGTGGAGAGGAGGAAAGGAATATAAATAAAAGAATAGTTCATTATCTCAAAACAAGTACAAAGCCTCACGTGGTGGCTCACATCTGTAATCCCAGCACTTTAGGAGGCCGAGATGGGCGGATCACTGAGGTCAGGAGTTTCAGACCAGCCTGACCAACATGATGAAACCCCGTCTCTACTAAAAAAATACAAGAAGTTAGCCGGGCATAGTGGCGCATGCCTGTAATCCCAGCTAAATGGGAGGCTGAGGCAGGGGAATCACGTGAACCTAGGAGGCGGAGGTTGCAGTGAGCCGAGATCATGCCATTGCACTCCAGCCTGGGTAACAAGAGCGAAACTCCTTCTCAAACAAACAACAGCAACAACAACAACAAAAAAACAAGTACAAATAACATTATATTCCTCACTGTCACACTTCATAGGAGTCTATAACTTCTACTTTGCACAATCAACATTGTTCTTATTCTCCAGGCCGATTAGAGATAGATTTACTTGAAATCATAACTGGTTGGATGTAACCATTATACATTGTGGGTTTTTTTTCCCGGGACAAATAAGTCATTCTCAGCTTTAAATGTACTAATACTAGTATAAAACTTATTCTGGATGGAAAAACATAAACTGAAGGAGAAAGTGAGAAAGCACAGTTATGCACAGAAAAAAGGATCACAGAAAAGATCTAACCGACAGAATTCAATAACTCTTTCAGAGAGCTGTGCAGCTTTTAAGTGTACCAGCTAGCTTGAAACCACAGGGCTGAACATACCTTCCTCCTTCCAGACAAGGTATCTGGCTTTGGATCACTACATAAGCACATCCATAAGTCAGAAAAAAAAAAAAAAAAAAAAAAAAAATATATATATATATATATATATATATATATATATATATATATATAATCATGGGTTTCTTCTGATTCTTGGTTTGGACACTTCCAAAAACTGAAATTGTTAATAAATAGTAAGATGATAGTTCTCACTTTTAAAATTGATTTGCTGGCCTTTCATAATAGATAAAAACTTCACACTTAAACATTGTTGCAGGGTGGCCTCTTAAACTTTGTTTAGATACAATTTTGAAAGATGTTATTCACTAATCATCAATTGTTTAATAAATCCTATTGTATTTTGGCCACCGTGCTGGCACTGGGGTAACAAGGTACTACATTCAAATGGTTCATGAGGGACAGGATAGAGAGGGGCAGGGGAGGAAAAGAGAGAGGAGGAGGAAAAAATAATGTGACAAAATGTTAACAATTGAGAAATCTGGGTAAAGAGTAAACAAGATTATTTTGTACGATTATTGCAACTTTACTGTAAGTTCAAAATTATTTTTTAAGATGCCACAAAAACAATAATAGGATATAAGTGATCATAAGCAGTTATTAGAAAGTTGCATTATGAAAGAGTCTTCCAATCTTATTTTTTAAAGGAAAAATTTACTCATCGTGATAATGGGTATTTAGAGGAAAATGGTGTTCCATGGCCAAATAAGTTATAAAATATATACTACGCACCTCTCTTGACAGTCCACTGTACATTTTGGCATATTCATGAATCTGGGAAGTTCCACTAAGAAGCAGTTGGAAAGAAAGTAGATGGATCTGAGAAATGGAAAGAAAGCCAACTACCTTATTCTGTTTATCTGAGGATATCACAATGTAATTGACCATAAAATTCTTTTTGTGAGTGATAACTATTAAAATAGAGATTTCAGTAATGCCATTGTGAGATAGGGAACATTATCTCAATTTGTGTGCATACAAATTCATTTGGAAGAAGCAGCCTATTTGTACTGTTGTATATGCTGGTGAATTTATACAGATAGAGTTCCAGTTGGTTCTCAGATATTTTTGTGTGCAGATTAAGGCATGTGGCCTCCCTTTTAATTAGAAACTCTTCATTCCATAATGCAATATCTATTAAATCTCGTGTTGAGATATTTTTATTTATGCAATTTTCCAAGACTAATTGCTATGTTTTTAGAAAAGCTTTCTACTAAACTCTAATGAGTAGAATTAAATGAACCACTAAGATAAAACAAATAATCAATTCAGCTACCCATCATGAATCAGTTGATCTTAAAGTACCTGATGTAAATGCAAGATCATTGGCCTTTTGCCCAAGATTGCTAGAGGCAAGATTATCCAGGTAATCAATCCTTGCTCCCCTTCAGTCTTTCATGAAATTTTCCCAAAAGGTGAGTTCATATACGGCATCAGATTTTTCTTGACACCAATAATAAAATTCCAGTTACATTAACTGTCAATATGTTTCTTTACTAGTAAAAGATTGCATCTAGGCCAGGCACAGTGGCTCATGCTTGTAATCCCAGCACTTTGGGAGGCCGAGGAGGGCAGATCATGAGGTCAGGAGATCGAGACCATCCTGGCTAACATGGTGAAACCCCATCTCTACTGAAAACACAAAACAAAATAATTAGCCAGGCTTGGCGGCAGGTGCCTGTAGTCCCAACTACTCGGGAGGCTGAGTCAGGAGAATGGCATGAACCGGGGAGGTGGAGATTGCAGTGAGTGGAGATCACGCCACTGCACTCCAGCCTAGGTGACGGAGCGAGAATCCATCTCAAAAAGAAAAAAAGAAAAGAAAAAAAGAAAAGAAAAGAAAAAAAAAGAAAATGAAAAAATTGCATCTAAATAATTTGAAAAAAATCTACAAGGTAGTTAAGAAAACTTTTTGTTTCATTAAAAAATATGTTTAACAAGAATGCTGAATAAGACATCTTATTTCTTAAGTGACTAAACACTACTTGGACAAGAAATCAGAGAAGGCTAATTTTTTTTTTTTTTTTTTTTTTTGAGACGGAGTCTCGCTGTGTCTCCCAGGCTGGAGTGCAGTGGCGTGATCTCGGCTCACTGCAAGCTCCGCCTCCCGGGTTCATGCCATTCTCCCGCCTCAGCCTCCCAAGTAGCTGAGACTACAGGCGCCCGCCACCACGCCTGGCTAGTTTTTTTTTTTTTTGTATTTTTAGTAGAGACGGGGTTTCACCATGTTAGCCAGGATAGTCTCGATCTCCTGACCTCGTGATCCACCCGCCTCGGCCTCCCAAAGTGCTGGGATTACAGGCTTGAGCCACCGCGCCCGGCCGAAGGCTAATTTTTAAAGTCCATAAATAAAATGAATTTAAGTGTATTCAGGTGTTTCTTATTAATTTCAATATTCTGCTTCCTTTTGCATGTACATTTAGGGCAAAAGACCAACACCTGATCAAAAGTGGAAATGCTAATCAAGTTTTATAAAGAATATAATGAATAGTCCCCACAATACTACATAATTGCTAGTAATTATAAAAATATTTCTTAACTAAAGTAGGATTTCTTCATAATTATACATGCCAAGTCATATAACAGAATACAATGATTGTTAAAATGCAGGTATCATTTAATAATGCACCAATTCTTATTTATTTTATTAACTGCATTGTTTAAAAAGTAAATACATGAATGTAAAATATGGTATTATGAAGCAGTCAAAATCAAGAAAAAGAAACAGTGCCAAATATAAACATGATATGGCAGATAGACAAAGACTCAATATACTAAGTTTTTATGTTTAAATTGGCATATTTCTTCATAATTCTTGACTACTAAACTCAGTGTACTGGATATACTGTCCTTTAGCCATATAAAATAACTATCTTGATTTCCATATTAGTCCATTCTCACACTGCTATAAAGAACTACCTGAGACTGAGCAATTTATGCAGAAAAGAGGTTTAATTGATTCACAGTTTTATAGCTATACAGGAAGCATGGCTAGGAGGCCTCAGGAAACTTATAGTCATGGCAGAAGGGAAAAGGGGAAGCAAGCATGTCTTCACATGGCAACAGGAGAGACAGCAAAGGGGGATGTGCCACAGACTTTCAAGCCATCAGATCTCATGAAAACTCACTATCATGAGAACAGCATGGGGGAAACTTCCCCCATGATCCAATCACTTTCTACCAGGTCCCTCCCTCAACAGTGGAGATTACAATTCAAAATGAGATTTGGGTGGGGACACAGCCAAACCATATATTTCCACCCCTGGCTCCACCCAAACCTCATGTCCTTTTCACACTTCAAAACCAATCATAACTTCCCAATAGTCCCCCTGAGTCTTAACTCATGCTAGTATTAACCCAAAACTCGAAGTCCAAAGTCTCATCTAAGACAAGGCAAGTCCCTTCTGCCTATGAGCCTGAAAAATAAAAAGTTAGTCCTTCCAAGATACAATGTGGGTACAGATATTGAGCAAATGCTCCCATTCCAATGGAAGAAACTGGCCAAAACAAAGGGGCCTGCAGCCCCATGCAAGTTCAAAACCCAGCAGGGCAGTCATTTAATCTTGAAGCTCCAAAATGATCTCCTTTGACTCTATGTCTCACATCCAGGGCACAATGATGCAAGGGGTGAGCTTCCAAGGCCTGGACTGGTCTGCCCCTGTGGCTCCGCAAGGTACAAAATCTGCAACTGCTTTCATGGGCTGGCATTGAATGTCTGTGGCTTTTCCAGGCACACAATGCAAACTGTCAATAGATCTACCCTTCTGGGGTCTGGAGGATGGTGGTCCTCTTCTCACAGCTTTACTAAGTAGTGCTCCAGTGGGGACTTTGTGTGGGGGCTCCAACCCCACATTTCCCCCGCTGCACTGCCTGAGTAGAGGTTCTCTATGAGGACCCCACTCCTGCAGCAAACTTCTGTCTGGACATCTGGGTGTTTCCACACATCCTCTGAAATCTAGGCAGACGCTCCCAAACCTCAACTCTAGCCTTCTGCATACCCACAGACCCAACACCACATGGAAACCACTAAGGCTTGGGGCTTGAACCCTCTGAAGAAATCACCTGAGCTGTACTTTGGCCCATCTTAATAACGGCTGGAGCTTGCATGGCCACAGTGCAGACTGTCATGTCCAGAAGCTGCACAGAGTAGCGGGTCCCTGGGCCTGGCTCATGAAACCATTTTTCCCTCCTAGGCCCCCAGGCCTGTGATGGGAGGGGCTGCTGTGAAGGTCTCTGAAATGCCCTGGAGGCATTTCCCCCATTGTCTTGAGTATTAACATTGGGCTCCTCTCTACTGAAGAAAACTTCTACAGCTGGCTTAAATTTCTTCCCAGAAAATAGGTTTTTCTTTCTTATACCATGGCCAGGTTGTAAACTTTCCAAACTTTTATGCTTTGCTTGCCTTTTAAATATAAGTTCCAATTTCAGAACATCTTCTTGCAAATGCATATGAGTGTATGCTGTTAGAAGCAGCTAGGTCATATCTTTAATGCTTTGCTCTTAGAAATTTCTTCTTCCAGATACCCAAAATCATCTGTCTCAAATTCAAAGTTCCACAGATCTCTAGAGCAGAGGCACAATGCTGCCAGTGTCTCTGCAAGCATAGCAAGAGTGACCTTTACTCCAGTTCCCAATAAGTTCCTCATCTCCATCTAAGACCTCCTCAGCCTGGACTTCACTGTCCATAACACTATCACCATTTTGGTTACAATCATTCAACAAGTCTGTATAAAGTTCCAAACTTTCCCTCATCTTTCCATCTTCTTCTGAGCTCACCAAACTGTTACAACCTCTGCCTGTTACCCAGTTCCAAAGTTGCTTCCATATTTTCAAGTATCTTTATAAGAATTCCCCTCTTCTCTGGTACCAGTTTTCTATATTAGTCTATTCTAATATTGCTATAAAGAACTACCTGATGAGGGGTAGTGTATAAAGAAAAGAGGTTTAATTGACTTACAGTTCAACAGGCTGTACAGGAGGCATGGCTGAGGAGGCCTCAGGAAACTTGCAATCATGGTGGAAGGAAAAGGGGAAATAAGCACCTCTTCACACAGTGGCAAGAGGGAGCGAGTGTGAAGGGGGAAGTGCCACACACTTTTAAACCATCAGATTGCATGACAACTCACTCACTACCATGAGAACAGCATGGGGGAAATCCACCACCATGATTCAGTTACCTCCCACCAGGTCCCTCCCCCAACATTGGGAATTGTAATTCAACATGAGATTTGGGTGGGGACACAGAGCCAAGCCATATCAATTTCTTTGGTTAATTTTGTGACATGGATTATGTGCAATAATGAAAAGTAAGAAAAGACAGAAGATTAAATGTAGAGAGACAAAGAACTCAACATCCTCTGTGACCCAAGTGACAGTTTTTTGTGAATACTAAAATATAAAATGACATAATTGTTATTTCTGATAGTGGACTATTATGTAGAAAATGCTAATGACTTTTTTCTTGATTAGATCAAAGGTAAAGAAAATAGGTTTTAATTATTTACAGAAGAACTACAAGCCAGATTTTATTTCAATTAATTGAAACATTTTAAAGTCA
Organism: Macaca mulatta; assembly: GCF_049350105.2. Classification (NCBI taxonomy): domain Eukaryota; kingdom Metazoa; phylum Chordata; class Mammalia; order Primates; family Cercopithecidae; genus Macaca; species Macaca mulatta. The sequence continues at coordinate 132,121,752 of NC_133412.1, read as the reverse complement.
CCTACCGTTCTTTCCTTCGTTCATTTAATCCAGGTATTTGCAGACTACAGCCTGCAGGCCAGATGTTGGCTTTTATAAATAAAGTTTTACTGGAACAAAGCCATGCTTATTCATTTACATATTTTCTATGGCTGCATGTATACGTTAATAGCAGAAGTGAAATACTTACAATGGGATTTTTGTGATCTGCAGAGCCTAAAATATTTACTACTGGGGACCTTTACAGAAAAGGTTTGCTGGCCTCTGATCTAATCAGGCTTTCAATCATTTGTTATCAATTAAAAAGTGTCTGCAGAGTCTAACAGACATTGGTCTCAATGCTAAGAATACAACGATGGGGCTGGGTGCAGTTGCTCATGCCTATAATCCCAGCACTTTGGGAGGCCGAGGCAGGCGGATCACCTGAGGTCCGGAGTTTGAGACCAGCCTGGCAACATGGGGAAACCCTGTCTCTACTGAAAATACAAAAATTAGCTGGGTGTTGTGGCATGTGCCTGTAATCTCGGCTACTTGGGAGGCTGAGGCAGGAGAATAGCTTGAGCCCGGGAGGTGGAAGTTGCAATGAGCAGAGATTGTGCCATTGCACTCCAGCTTGGGTTACAGAGCAAGACACCATCTCAAATAATAATAATAATAATACAATAAACATAAAGCTGCAGTTTCTGCCCCCATGGAATTGGTATTCTAGTGAAGGAGACAATTAGACAGCAATGGCAACAACAGTGTAATCAAGTCTAGAATCAGGAAAATACAGCAGATTATAGGAACATAAACTATAGAATGAAGTGGGGTATGGTAAAGGTGATCCTGGCAGAAAATGATATCTAAACTGAAATATGAAGGGTCAGTAGGAGTTAGTCAGGAAAATAAGACCTAGGAGGAAAGAAGGAGTCTGAGTTAGGCTGTGAGCATTGCAAGGAGAAGAAATACATGCTGAGTCCCAGGGATGAAAGTATGTCATGAGTGATGTTCAGTCTGGTCAGAGCAGAGGGTTTTAGAAGGTAGTGATGAAAAAGAGAAGCAAGCAGGATCCAGATTATGCTGGGTCTTATAAGGAGTTTATTCTGTGGAAAATGAAAAGTCATTGAACGATTTAAGTTACGAGAGAGACAATCAGATTTGTATAATATTTTAGAGTGATTACTTAGATGTCAGTATGGAGTTCAGAGAAGAGAAAGACTAGGATCATAAATAGCAATTAAAAAGCTGTTGTAGAGATGAGGCTCCCAGCTATTGCCAAGTGAAGACTGGTAAATCCTCTCCCTAGAAAGCAACTATAAAGCTGGACAAAATTGGCAAAAATAATTATTTTAGCAATCTGGAAATGAACAAAGGTGTGGAGCAATCTGAGAAGCATTTATATCTGAAAATCAACTTAACTTTGGTTAGGAACACTGGAAATCTCTGGTGTTCTGAACTTGGGCTACTCCCATATCTTCCCACACTCAGCCAACAAGGAGATTTTCCAGGGCAGGGCAGGTCATAAAGGACAATAGTTTTTCTGACTGGTGAGGGGCTCACTCCATTTGGTGTAATGGGAAAAGCCCACGCTCATCAGTGATGTCAGTACAAATGAAAATCCCATACAGTGGTGGACTAGGGAAAGCTCACAGTTCTACAAGCCTCAAGTTGTAGTCATGGTTGGAGAAGGCATATTCTTTTCTTAATTGTGTTCCTGTGCAGAAGATAATGGAGAAAACTCGAGCTAACTACACATGCCTGGCCAACCCTGAAGCTGAACACATGTGTATAGAAGACACAAAAGGGTCCAGCAGAGTAAAAGCCTAGGCGTACTTGAAAATGGCATAAACTTTAGACGATCCTTCCTTTGCTCACACACAAATTTACTGGCTTGATGTGGATGAGGATGACTTCTATCCAACCAAGGTCTAATCAAAGCAACATAGACACAGGGGCAGCTCCAAGGAAGCAAGCTTAAAAATAAAACTAAAATATGAAATGAAATGAAATGAAATGAAATGAAATGAAATGAAACAAAAGAAAACATTAAGCAGAGATGTCAGCAATCACAAATCACAAAGCAAACAGTTTTCATAGATGTAGCCTAGGTAAGTTACTCAACAAAGAAAAAAAACAAAAAACAAAAACTCTCAAAAACAGGCTACAGGGAGAATAAAAATCAGAATCCAGAGCTGCTTCAATGTATTATATAAACTGTCCGGATTTCAACAAAAACGAGACACACGAAGAAACAGGAAAATGTGACCAATACTCGGGAAATATAGCAGTCAATAAAAACTCCAAGTGTTCCCCGGTATTGGATTTAGCAGAAAAGACTTCAAAGCAGCTAATGTAAATGCTTAAAGAAATAGAGAAAACCGTGTTTAACATATGACAACAATGAACAAACAGAGATTCTCAATCATAAGACAGGAATTTTTTGTGTGTGGAAATTTTAGTGTTGGAAAGCACAGTAACCAGGTTGAAAAATTCACTACAAGTATTCGACATGAGATTTGATATGGTAGAAGAATCGATGAACTTTAAGATAAATCAATATAAATGATCAAATCTGAAGAAAAGAGATACAAGAATTACTGAAGAAAAATGAACAAGGCCGAATAAATATGGACAACACATAGCACACCAACATAAATGTAATGAGAGGCCAAGAAGCAGGGGATAGAAACAAACATAAAAGCATTTAAGAAAATAAAGGTTTAAAACCTCCCAAATTGGATGAAAAACATTAGTTTACACATCCAAGAAGCTCAACAAAGCCCAAGCAAGCATACCTAGCTATATCCTAGACAGACTATTAAAGGCCAAAGACAAAGATAAAATCATGAAAACAGTAAGAAAAAGATAACTCATGTACAAGAAAAGCACAGTAAATAGCAACTGACTTATTTTCTGAAACGATGGGGGCCAGAGTGCAGTGCAATAACAAAATGCGGAAAGAGAGAGAAAAAAAACCTGTTAACCAATAATTCTATATTCATCAAATCTATGCTTTAGAATGAGTGTGAAATTGAGACATTCTGAGACAAAGATTTAGAGATTTGACTGCCAACAATCAATGTCTTATAAGAAAATACAAAACCATCAAAGGAAACTATTTAGACTAAAAGAAAATGATTCCTGATGGTGACTCGAATCCACAGAAAGAAATGAAGAACACCAGAAGTGGCAAAATGTGGGTTAATATAAAAGATTCCATAAATATATTTTTCTCACATCACCTTTTAATTTGATTAGAATACACAGGATAGCATAAAGCAACAATTTTAACATTGTATTTTGAATGTATTATATATATGTAAGATATGACAATTATATCACAAAGGAGTGAGTAGGGAATAGGATGATATGGAAGCAAAGTTTCTATATTTTCTTGGAATTTAATTAGTATTAATCTAAAGTACATGTGGTAAGGTAAGATGCATATTTTAATCACAAGACTAACCACTAAGAAAATAAATCAAAAATATAAATTTTAAAAAGCAAGGAAATTAAAGTGGTAAGTTAAAAAATTATTTAACGCAAAAGTCAAGGAAGATGGAAGAACCAAAAAATGAGGAATATATGAAAAACAAATAGCAAATGTAAGTCCAAATATATTAATAAGTACATTAAACTGAAATAATCTAAATATCCCATCAAAAAGGTAGTGACTGTCAGATTTGATAAAAAGTAAGATCCAACTACATGTTGTTTACAAGTAGTACCAACATACATAATGTGTAAGGTACTGTATGTGAGAGGGTTGGGAATACAGGAAAAGGACATAATTGATGGCAGTATCCCTAGAATCCCTTTATTCTTTCAATGTGTTTTAAGGTTGCTACCAATAGAAGCAGGATTAGCATTTTGACCTTTCCATCATCCTAATCTAGCCCCGTAACTTTATTACTTTAAAAATGCAAAAGATACTGTGGCTGTGAGAGATACGATAATTAATATGATCTGATAATCCTTAAATCAACCAGCCTTCTAGTGTTCTTAAATATCAAAATAGTAATTTGATTCCCTCCTCATATGCAACTGAGTTATGTGCTTTGGCAACTCACATCCTCTGAGAAGCAGACCAAGACAGGATTAAACATGCAAGATACCCATTGAGGAAAATGCTTGTGAAGAATGAAGTGAGAAAGGAGCAGAAATAAGTAGAGAGATACTTCAGAGTGAAATCGAGGCCTAAGATCTATGCAATGAGAGCAAGAAGGAAGGATTAGGTAGGAAGACACTAAACTTCAGTGCAGTTCTGAGAAAGTCTTGGCTAGGCCAATGAGAAATCTCTGAGCAAAGGTTTCCTGTTAGAAGAATTCATCATTGCGCAGACCCAGATTCAATACCCACACTATACTTAGCTATTGGCTGGGAACAGTCCAAGGGAAGTGTGGTCTCAGTGTAAGTAGACAAATCTGAAGGTGCGGCAGGTTAAACATATCTTCTGGTGGGTGTTCTGGCTTCATGTGATACATCTGTTCCACATGCCCACTTCCACCAGCCTTTATATTTTGTTTTTCTCATCTCTGTTGCTTGCCAAAATAACTCAGGCCTTTCCACTAAACTAGGGGTCAATCATCACATTCTCTAGTCTTCTAGGAGTCAGTCTTAACAGTGAGTTTGCATGGTCCCCTAGGGCCTTAACTAGGATATTAAATTGTATATCCCGAGATGGAACCCTAAAGTAAATAAACTCTCACTTAAACATTCTTTTGTACCAACACTCTTGGTCAGATATCTTCAAAATCCAACTCCAGGGGCAATCTCATTTTGAATGGCACATGCTAACTGTTATTACTCTTTCAGGGTATAATTTCTACTCTCTCTGTGATGTTAAATTTTAGGTGTAAACTTGACTGGATTAAAGGATACCTAGATAGCTCATAAAGCATTATTTCTGGGTGTGTCTGAGAGGGTATTTCCAGAGAAGATTGGTATGTGAGTTGGCAGATTAAGCTGGGGAAAATCCACCCTCAATGTGGGTGAGAACCATCTGATCAGCTGGGGGTCCAGATAGAACAAAAAGGCAGGGGAAAGGTGAAAGTGTTAGTTCTCTTGGAGGTGGGAAACCCTTCTTCTTCAGTCCTTTGACATCAGAACTCCAGGTTACCTGACCTTTGGACTCTAGGAACTGTACCAGTGTTCTCTTGGGTTTTCAGGTCTTCAGCTTTGAACAGAGTTACACCATTGGCTCCCTTGTTCTAAGGCTTTTGGACTTAGACTGAGCCATGCTACTGGCATCCTTGGATCTCCAACTTGCAGATGGGCTATAGTGGGACTTCTCAGTCACTATAATCATGTAGGCTCATTCTCCTAAGAAATCCCCACTGTCTCTCTCTCTCTCTCTCTCTCTCCATCTGTCTACCTATCTACCTACCTATCTATCCACCCATCTATCTATCTTCTATTGGTTCTTTTTTTCTGGAAAACTCCCATTAATACATTCCCTTATCAGGTAGAGCACATTCTTAGCCAAGTCATGTGGAGATTTAACCCTAGTTATCGTTCTGGGAGTCAAGAGAAGTGGGAGCAACTCCTGAGGGGCATATCTACTGCAAGAGATAGATCTCTGCAGCAACTTAGGTCAGGAGGAGTGATAGCTGCCTATTAGGGAAGGGTGGGCCACCTGTGCAAGTCCAGAGGCTTTAGGGGACTCTGCAGGGCCAACTTCCACAAGGTCATTCATCCAAATATTACCATCCCATATTCCAGGGTTCCAGGTTTTCCCAACTAGGATACTACTTTAGCTGAGGACTTAAACATCTCTGGAGCTCTGTGACTGTATTATATCTTTAGCTTGTTGCTTAGCTGTTTTTATTCTTCCATTTAAGAAGAGAAAGAGCTCTTCTTAAGCTGTTAGAAAGGCCCTCTGGCTCTCATACTTAGCCTTTAATGGTTTATTAACTGCCTTCTGGTTCTCATTCCATTGTAGAGTGTTGATACAGCTTATTAATATCAAGGGAACTCTACTGCCTGGAGATGTTACTCTCCAATATCTTTCACATACCGGAATCATTGCACTGTCAAGACCATTTCCATCGACTGGGCATTGTCTGAGGTCACTGATATGGTTTGGCTCTGTGTCCCCACCCAAATCTCAAATGAGGTGAGGGATGTGGTGGGAAGTGATTGGATCATTGGGGAGGTTTCCCCCGTGCTGTTCTCCTGAGAGTAAGTGAGTTTTCAAAAGATCTGATGGTTTAAAAGTGTGTAGCATTCTTCACTCTCTCCTGCCACCAAGTAAGACATGCCTTGCTTCCCCTTCACCTTCCTCCATGATTGTAAGTCTCCTGAGGTCTCCCCAGCCATGCGGAACTGTGAGTTAATTAAACCTCTTTTCTTCATAAATTACCCAGTGTCAGGTAGTTCTTTATAGAGGTGTCAAAATGGACTAACATAGTCACCATGGAGGAATTATTCAGCATCTGGGCTCTCACTTTGTGCTAGAGACTGTACCATGCCTTCCACATTCCAGAGGGCTTTGTGCCAGCTAGTCAGTGAATGAGCCAGTCCCAAACTCCATCTTATTATCAGTTTTCTTAGATCCTATTCTTGGAACCACTTTTGTCAGTTCAGGTTCTCCAAAAAATAGACATTAAGATGTAGTCAACATGCAAAAGATTTATTGGGGGAAAGATAAATTGGAAGGAAGCAGGAGTAGGTAGGAAGAGCTTCCAGATTGCACTGCAGCTCTGACACATGGGTAAAGATAGATGATAGGAAGTAAGGGGTAGGAAAAGCCTCAGACTTCAGTGCAGTTCAAAGAAAGTGATAGCCAGGCTGATAAGGAGACCCCAATAGCAACCCAAAGAGGTTGTTGTTAGAAGAATTCAATGCCAGATAGGCATTGCCCAGTTTAAGTAACCACACTGTACTCAATCATTGACTGAGAGCAGCTCAGGGAAGCATAGCTTGGATGTGAGCACCATTGTGGCTCCAGGTGAGTCAGGTGGAGGCTGTCAGTCAACTGTAACCCACAGCAGTTTCTGCTGAATGATGATATGACTGTAATTTTATCACCGCCACATGTGTCTTCCACAGTGTTTTTGAGGATTGCCAGGCTAGAGTGTTTGCATTCAAATATCTTCTTTTGTTTTGAATTTTTACTTCTATTAAAATACTAGATCTCTTCTAGTGATCTTACCAACACCTCTACTGGCTGTCTCAATATCCTCTGGGCATCTAGCCTGATGTGGTCTGAATGTTAGTGTCCCCTGCCAAATTCATATGTTGAAAACTAACCCCCAATATGATAGTATTAGGAGAAGGGGCCTTTGGAAGGTGATTAGTTAACAAAGGCAGATTCCTCATGAATGGAATTAGTGCTCTTATAAAAGAGGCCCCAGAGAGCCACCTTGCCACTTCTACCGCATGTAAACATAGGAAGAAGGCACCATTCTGTGAAGATGAAAGTGGCCCCTCCCCAGACATCCAATTTTCTGGCACCTTGATCTTGCATCTCCTAGCCTCCATAACTGTGAGAAATAAGTTTCTTTTGTTTATAAGCTACCTAGTTTATGGTATTTTGCTGTAGCAGCCAGAATGGACTAAGACAATGTGTTAGTCAGTTTTCATGAAGCTGATAAAGACATACCCAAGACGGGGCAATTTATAGAAGAAAGAGATTTAATGGACTTACAGTTCCACGTGGCTGGGGAGGCCTCACAATCATGGTGGAAAGTGAAAGTCACGTCTTACATGGCAGCAGACAAGAGAAGAGAGCTTGTGCAGGGAAATTCCTGTTTTTAAAACCATCAGATCTCATGAGACGTATTCACTATCACAAGAACAGAATGGGAAAGACCCACTCCCATGATTCGATTATCTTCTACCGGGTACCTCCTACAACATGTGGGAATTATGGGAGCTACAGGATGAGATTTGAGTGGGGACAAAGAGCCAAACCACATCAGACAATGCCCCAAATTTGAAGAAAGACCTCTACTTTAGTCCCTAAAGCAGCACTATCACTGTGCAATGATAATTATCAGACATATTAAAGATTTGGTGATAATGAAAAAAATTCCTAGGGAGATAAATGAAGCCCTTGGATTTTCATTTTAGATGTCATCATGTCTCAGGTCCTCTAGCCTTTCTCTGCCACACAAAATCTTCAACTAGGTTTTCTGCCACCCTCTCCCCAAGAGCTTTCTCCCATCCATTTCTGACCTCAGTCTCAATTCTCAAAATTCTTCTGGGTTGTTAGGAAGGAAAAAAAAATCAATATTCTACTCTTTTGAATTCCTAAATGTAGCTTGTGGACAAGTTTTCTAAGATGAGGATCTGAAGTATAATTTGACATAACCAAAAAAGGGATAATCAAGGTATTTATATTAAACAATGGAGTCAACCTGGACTTCTGGTGCCTTGTCATATCTTGATTTTAGCTACTTATTGTATTTTTATTTGTTAATAAATTATTGAAAACTCAGTCTCAGATTAAACAGAAGGTTTTGATGGACCTAATTCAAAGGCATAAGAAAGCAAATAGCCATAAATCATTGCCTTTTCCATGCAATTCCTCATCTCAAGTTTATTTTCCAATCTATTGGTATTTTCTTTGAAGATAGATAACATTTAATAATGGCAAAGGTACATTAAAAAGACTGCATATCAATTTATGAACAGATGTAGGCATGCAGCCAACATGTATAAATGGAAAATATTTTTGGAGAGCTAATTCTTTGATGTGTAGGTTCTTTTATTGGGATTTGTCTTTATCTCCCCCATAATAAAAAAAAAAAAGTAAGAGCCTAGTTCAAAGCACAATCGGTCTTTCATGGTAAGGACAATGGATGGAAGCAATTTGAAGCAAATGCCCTTTGATTAAAGAGATCACTATTTGAGTTATCAGTAAATAATCAACCTCAAAATAAAAGTCCAGATCTTTTCTAGTTCATATGGGTATGGTTTATTTTAGCAGAATTAAATAGTATATGCACTTTGAACTCTCTGGAGCTTAAATATTTTTAAAAGACTCTTTGGAAATAATTTTAAAATAACCTGACTTTATTCATGTACCAAAGCATGGAGAATTGAAAGCAAATCAAGATTCCCCAGAACAGATATTGGCCTTTTAACATCATCTTATACCTGTAACTTTGATTCTGAAATTGCCCTTGCATGTGTTTGTTTTGAAGTCCCTTTTGATAGGACAAGGCATGTGCTGCAATATACAGATAAGCAGGAAATGAGCCCTGGAAGAAAAATCTGATTCATTCCAAAACTCAAAGAGTAATGGCCTCAGCACTGCATATTTGTCCCTTTTCTAATTAAAATTTCATCTCTTCCAGATGATGCCACACAACTGCCACACTTTTGAACCAGCCTCTCCTGTACTTGTACTAGTTAGCACAAAGAATTCGCTGTTACCTACAACTTCCTAAGGAAATACTCATTTTCACAAGTGTTCTCTGCTGAGATGCCCCAGCAATTGCAGCTCTAATCATGCAGGAGGAAGACGGGATGTTCTTTGATTGACAATGCCAGCTGGCCCTTGACTCAATCATGGATGCCTCTTTAAAAGTCAGAGTTTTGTTTTCTTCCCCTTGGTTAAAACAACATGTTCTCCTTAGCATGTCAAAGATATTTTCCCATCAAACAAACACACAATATAAAAATACAAAACAATAGCTGTGCACCCCAGAATAATTTTTTTTTTTTTTTTTGAGACAGAATTTCGCTCTTGTTGCCCAGGCTGGAGTGCAATGGCATGATTTTGGCTCACTGCAACCTCCATCTCCGGGATTCTCTTGCCTCAGCCTCCTGAGTAGCTGGGATTACAGGCGCACACCACCACGCCCAGCTAATTTTTTTGTATTTTTAGTAGAGACGGGGTATGGCTGTGTTGGTCAGGCTGGTCTCGAACTCCTGACCTCAGGTGATCTGCCCGCCTTGGCCAAAGTGCTGGGATTACAGGCATGACCCACCACGCCTGGCCCCCAGATTAATTCTTATTATGTAGTTCTCCTAGTAGGCATTAGCTGAGACAAAGACTCTTGTGGTAGTATATCTGCTTACAATTCGCTTATCCTTTGCTTATGGCAAAGGAGAAAGATTTCTTAAATTATTAAAATTATTAAATTAATACAAAACTATTAATAAGTTAACAGTATTAGTTTTCTAATATATTTAAATTTTTAAATTAAATTCAGAAGTGTAGAGTATAAAAAGTGAAAGTCCCTTCATTTCCTTTTACATAGTCAAAAAACTTTTCCCAGTAGTTATCACACGACAGTTGACTGCATAGTCTTCCTCACTTTTTAATATCTTTATATATCTATGGACATGTATATATAATGGGTTAAATAGCACCCCCACAAAATTCATGTCTACCCCAAACCTCTGAATGTAACCTTATTTGGAATGAGGGTCTTTGCAGATATAATTAAGGTGAGGATCTTGAGACGAGATCATCCTGTGTTAAGGCGGACTCTAAATCCAATGTCAGGTGCCCTTGTAAAAGAGAAAAAAGAAGTGACAGAACAGGCCATGGAAAGACGGGACAGAGATTGGAGTGAAGCATCTGTAAGTCAAGGAGCACTAAGCATTGCCTGTAGCCACCAGAACCTAGAAGAGAGGCATGGGACTGATTCCCTGGCAGAGCCTTCAGAGGGAACCACCTCTGCCAACACCTTGCTTTTAACTTCTCTACTCTAAAACTGTAAAAGAATTAATTTCTGCTGTTTCAAGGCCCTGAGTTTGTGGTAATTCATCATGGCAGCACTAGGAAACTAATACAGTTCATAATGGTTAATTTGTTGTTGTGGGCTTTCCACAAAAATGACTACACACACACACACACACACACACAGTATTAGTGTTAGTATTAGTATTTTGGAAATCTCCTTTATGGATCAATGGACTCAGTGGAAGCTGTACTACTCCTTAGCTTGGGTTTGAAATGATTGGAAGATGCTACCAGCTTTTTAGTGGGTAACATTCATACCAGTTCCATACAATAAGAAGTTGTCCAGCCTTCTGCATGACTTTTGAATCTCTCACCAGATAATTATTTAGATGAAAAACTACATTTATAATTATTTGAGGCAAAGACCTTATGCTGCTATAAAAGTAAACACAAAGTGTTTTTGCATAATTTAACTGTACACGTCTTCCTACCTTTTTGAGAAATGCAATTACTATAATGTGAGGAAAATTTGCATTTTCTTTCGTTTCGAATGATTCCAATGCAACTGTGCTGGTCTGCATTTGTAGACGTTGACCCAAAACATCAGAAAGTAGTGTTTTACCTATTAATTTCATTGTGCCTGAGTATTTACATAATGAAACAGATACTGTATTAGTCAGTGTTCTTCAGAGTTATAGAACCAATTATATTTATGTGTGTATATATGTATGTATGTGTATGTATGTTACATATACATATGTGTGCATATACATGTATATATGTTAAGTTGACCCCTGAACAACATGGGTGTGAAGTATATAGGCCCATTTATACATGGATTTTCTTCTACCTCTGCCACCCCTGAGACATCAAGACCAACCCTTTTTCTTCCTCTTCCACTTCATCCTATTCAATGTGAAAAAAAATGAAGGATGAAGACCTTTATGATGATCTCCTCCCAATTAATGAATAGAAAACATATTTTCTCTTCCTTATGATTTTCTAAATAACATTTTCTCTTCTCTAGCTTACGTTATTGCAAAAATACAGTATAACATACAAAATATGTGTTAATCAACTGTTTATGTTATTAGTAAGATTTTCAGTCAACAGTAGGCTATTAGTAAGTTTTTGGAGACTAAAAAGTTATACACATATTTTTGCCCCAACCCCCATTTTGTTCAAGGGTCAACTGTATATATGCACACACATAAATACATATATAAAGATATTTATTATGAAAAATTGTATCACACAATTATGGAGGCTGACAAGTCCCAAGATCTTCAGGGTGAGTTGGCAAGCTGGAGACCCCAGAGAGCCAATAGTGTAATTCCAGTCTGAAGGTTCAAAAAGCAGAGCTGATGGTGTAGTTCCCACTCTGGAGACTGACAGTCTCAAGACCCAGGAAGAACCAATCTTTCAGATCAAGTCCAAAGGCAGGAAGAAAAACCCATGTCCTAGTTTGAAGAAAGTCAGGCAGAGCGGATTCCTTCCTACTTGGAGGAGCATCATTCTTTTTATTCTATCCAGGCCTTCAACTGATTGGATGAATCTCCCCCACATTAGGGACCAGGAACCTGCTTTACTCACTGTACCAATTCAAATGTTAATCTCATCCAGAAACACCCTCAAAGACACACCCAGAATAATGTTTGACCAAATATCTCAGCATGCTGTGGCCCAGTCAAATTGATACATAAAATGAACCATCATAGATATTAATATACAAAGTACTTTTATTTTCTATTTCGTATTTTAGTTAAAACATTACACTTGTTTTTTAAAATTGTAAAAGAAGGTTATATTATCTATGATTTTTATTTTACGATAATAAATGAAGCATTACACAATATTTGGTATAAAGAGTAGTCACTGGCTATTAGAGGGCTAAGAACCACTAATCTAGATGTTTTGCATTCCATTGTAATGGCTTACCAGTCCTTAATAGATAGACATACAACATTTATAATTAATTAACACTTTGGTTGCTTCTCTCTTTTGTTTTTTTGATTACAAAGAATATGGAGAACATCTTCATACATTTTACAATATTCCCGTGTAATAGATTTCTCAAAAGAGTATATACATTAAAAATTTTGATAGACACTATTGCAGTGTGTTTCAAGACTAGAATGCTTTCGTCAATGAAAATTGCATACCAAAGACTACAAAACAGATACAAATGAAGTAGCTTTTGAAAGAATGAAAATGTAGGGGCCCTACCCATTCCTTTTTTGACTGAGCCAACTCTTGGGCATCTCCCCAGCATCTCTCAGACTTCAGGGAGCATAGCTTGAAAACTGCTGGCTTGAAATACAATTTACCCTTCTTGGTAGCTTTGGCTTTGTGAGGCTCACCCTGAGACTTCTCAATACCTTCTACTCAGTTTACCTAACATCCAGCTAGTTATCGTCGGGTTAAGGGTCCAGTCCATTTATCAGTTGTATATATTAACCAGCTATTAGAATCTCCATGCCATCTTTATCATTATTTTTATTTTCTTTTAAAAACTATTTTAAATACATGTACTGAAAAGGACATAAAGCAAAAAAAATAGCTTAATAAAAGAGCATAACGCACATACCTTTATAACCACTACTCAGATAAGGAAATAGAACCCTATCAGCAGTCCAGAAGTACCCCCAACACAACCACCCCATTCCTCCCCAAGGATAACTGCCAGAGGTTGATACTAATCATTCCTGTGTTTTTCTTTACACTTTTATTCTTCTATATACATACATATAAGTAAATACACTCTAGTTTCTTTTTACCTATTTAGGATTTCATATCAAAAGAATAATAAGATGGTTGGACATGGTGGCTCACACCTGTAATCCCAGCACTTTGAGGCTCAGGCGGGCACATCACTTGAGGTCAGGAGTTTGAGACCAGCCTGACCAACATGGTGAAATCCCGTCTCTAGTAAAAATACAAAAAAAATTAGCCAGGCATCATGGCGCATGCCTGTAATCCCAGCTACTTGGGAGGCTGAGGCAGGAGAATCACTTGAACCCAGGAGGCGGAGACTGTGGTGAGCTGAGATCGTGCCACCGCACTCCAGCCTGGGCAACAGAGCGAGACTCTGTCTTAAAAAAAAAAAAAAAAAGAATAATAAGTACATGTTTTCTATTCTTTGAAGCAATATCATTTTCTGAAATATGTACATACTGTTGCATATGGCTACAGTTTTTTCCTCTAAGTTTTATTGCTAGGTTGCATCAACTCTGTGACTATACCACAGTTCGTTTATATACTTTATTGTTTATGGACAATTTGGTTGTTTTCAGTCTGAGATTATCATGAATAACGCTGCTGTGAACTCTTTTATACATATCTCCTGGTTCACAGTCTTGCATTACTAGTGCACATATAACTGAACAAAGAATTGCTAGAACATAGGATATGTACCTGAGCTTTCCATTTTGTGTTGTTTTACTAAAAACAAACTACACTACTTAGTTTTAAAAAAGCATTTGTTCTACATATGAAAAAATGCTCAACATCACTAATTATCAGGGAAACGCAAATCAAAACCACAATGTAATACCACCTTACTCCTGCAAGAATAGCTGTAATCAAAAAATCAAAAAATAATAGATGTTAGTGGGGATGTGGTAAAAAGGGAAAACTTACACTGCTGGTCGGAATGTAAACTAATATAAGCACTATGAAAAACAGTGCAGAGAGTCCTTAAAGAATTAAAAGTAGATCTACCATTTAATCCAGCAATCCCACTACTGGGTATTTACCCAGAGGAAAAGAAGTCATTATAGGAAAAATATACTTGCACATGTATGTTTATAGCAGCACAATTTGCAATTGCAAAAATATAGATGCAGCCCAAATGCCTATCAATCAATGAGTGGATAAATAAATTGTGATATATATTTATAGACACCAAGGAATACTACTCGGCCATAAAAAGGAATGAAATAATGGCATTTACAGCAGCCTGGATGGAATTGGAGACCATTATTCAAGTGAAGTAACTCAGGAATGGAAAACCAAACATCATATGTTCTCACTCATAAGTGGGAGTTTAGCTATGAGTGTACAAAGGCATAAGAATGATACAATGGACTTTGGGGTCTCAGGGGAAAAGCTGGGAGGGAGTGAGGGATAAAAGTCTTCACATTGGGGCCAGGTGCGGTGGCTCACACCTGTAATCCCAACACGTTGGGAGGCCGAGGCAGTGGATCATGAGGTCAGGAGTTCAAGACCAGCCTGGCCAACATAGTGAAACTACATCTCTACTAAAAATACAAAAAAATTAGCCAGGCCTGGTGGCAGGCATCTGTAATTCCAGCTACTTGGGAGGCTGAGGCAGGAGAATCACTTGAACCCTGGAGGTGGAGGTTGCAGTGAGCAGAGATCATGCCACTGCACTCCAGTCTGGGCAACAGTGCAAGACTCCATCTCAAAAAAAGTCCACACATTGGGTACAGTGTACACTGCTTGGGTAATGGATGCACCAAAATCTCAGAAATCACCACTAAAGAACTTATTCATGTAACCAAATACCACTTGTTCCCCCAAAACTTACTGAAATAAAAATAAATAAATAAATGAATATTTAAAAAGTATTTTTAATAGATTACCTGATAGCTATGTATATTTTCAATCAACTTTTGCTCATATATTTCCCATAATATTTTATGAAATATAGAATTATATAGAGTTTCTTTTGGGAATGATGAAAGTATTCTAAAAGTAAATAGTGGTGATGGCTGTACAACTCTAGTATATTAAGAATTTTGAACTGTACACTTTAAAAGGATGAATATATACAGTACGTGAATTATATATCTAAATTAAGCTGTTATACATAAGCAAACAAACAATAGTGACAATAAGAATTCAGGATTGTGGATGGCAGAAGCAGTGTATAGGAGACTTTTTCTATCTTCTACCATCCTACCAGGCATTATGTGTGTGTTGGAGTGGGGGTGGGGGCAAGGAGTGGAAGAATCAATAGGGCAGAGGGAAGGTAAAACAGGAGATGGAAAAAGAGGAAACTGGTAGATTTAGATGGTGGCTTAGGATCACATTATGGTAGCTTGTATTATTTAATGATGAGAAATGAGAATAAGCAAATGGAATAGGATTGATAGTGTATTCAAAGTGATGATGATGATTTCAGATGCATGATTTTCTGGTCTGCACATATTAGCTCTCTACATCCTCAGAAGCATTAATAAGTTCATGGACTACATGAGGAAAGGGAGCCGTAGGGAGGGAACCCAGAGTCACAGCATTAGTAATATAGATAATGATATTAATAACAATCACAGCTAATACTTACTACTGCTTTACATTTATTTATTACTGATTTCAGAGTTTCAAATCCCAACTGTGCTACTTACTATGTGACCCTGAGCAAGTTACTGGGCTTCTTTTGGAATTACTACTATCTCCCTGACCTTACTCTAAAGAGGATGTGCATGAGTAGATATGCCAGTTAGATGGAGTGCACACTTACCCTGCACCCTACCCCCCAAAACATAATCATCTCAATGAGGTGAGGCTGTAGGCAAGAGATGGGGACATCCCCTAAGTTGAGAGAAAGCATGCCTTTCAGCTTGAAACTAGGGAAAATGGAAAAAATAGAAAAAATAACGTCTCAACAAATCATCCTGTCACATAAGCATCCCACTAGCTACAGAATTCTAAGCAACATGACTATAAACACTCTTGCTTAAATTGCATAGTAATTTGTGTCCCTTATGATATGGCATGAGAAACAATTTTTTTAAATCCACAAATGATTCTTTGAAATACACCTTTTTGCCTCTTGCATTGGGGATAACATGAAGGGATAAGATCATTTTGTTAATAAATATGGTAAATAAACAACCATAGGTCAGTTTTGTTCATTTAGAAGGTTTGAGGACAGTAAAAGTGCTCAGAAAATTCCAAAAGGTTGCTTCTATCAAATGAATCAGGATGGCTTCTTCAGCAGTTGAATATCACTCTCTATAGTGTGTTTCTCCTATAAATGAAAGCCTTGTTTTGGACCTGGACTGACTGCTTCTGATTTTATTGGAACTAGAGTGAGAAACTGGTTTGCTGTGAATTCCTGCCTTGTGGTTGAAGGTGTGCAAAGTCAATAGAGGGCCTGAGCTCTGCTCAAGCTTGAGGCACCCAAGTCTCAGGTCGAATTAAATGTCCTCCAGGAGGCTGCTTTGAAATTCTAGTTTTTAAAGCATGCTTTTCAGAGCAGCAAAGCACAAATGCCATGTGTATATTGACTGCACTTTATGCACCCTGTATATAAAGGTTGTATTGAACATTTACGAGGGTTCTCCTCTGAAAAATTACAGATAATATTAGAAAGTGTTTCCTGCATTTGTACCAAAACCTCAGACTCCAATATACTGAGGGCTGGATGGAATCAAGAAATAAAAGAGGGAACTTGTTACTACAACATATCATTTTCCTGGCACAAATGAACCTGTTTCACTCATGCAGGCCTTAAGGTATAGGAACAAAAGAACTCTAGCAGTTCAGAACACTTTGCCTGTGTGAACCTAAGTTCCTGCTCCTGTTCTCCATGGTTAGCAAGAGGAGGAAGGAGCTGAGCAGGCAGGAATTGCGTCAAACAGGGTCAAGAGGAATGCTGGAAGGCCTTTTATTGCCACATCATACATCTACTACATTTTTCTTGCCTTTCAATTTTTAAAACTATTGTGAATTGTTCAAACAGCAAAGGTCTAATTATAAATGGCCTCTAAATGTTTACATTAAATGAGTTGACTTATTTCCAAGGTAATTTAGCAATAAATGTTCACAGCTTTTATTATTTGAAAAGTATTTAAATGTGCTTGATTTTTCTCCCATCCGTCTACTCATTAACAGTCAGGGAATAACAAAGAAACCAGTCTCTTTTTTAAAAAGTGGGGAGGCGGAGACAGGAACCAATGCGGGGAATTAGTTACACAGGTGATGGAAGAGTTGGAAGCGGAACAGGAGATAAGGAGGCAACCCAGAGATTAACAACAGCAGAGAGAGACAAAGGAAGGTAGTGGTGTTGCCAGAACCCAGAGCCAGGGTCGCCCGACAGTAGCTGGCAGGGCGGCATGCCCATCCACCAGAAGCCGAGCCGCAGGGGAGATGCAGCCACTGCTGGAGAAGTCACATGAAGCAGAAAGTTATCCTGTGTGCTCCCTTCCTCCTGCAGCCCCACATGCCACCTCTCATAAGTACTTCTCGTTGCTCAAAAGCAGAAGCCAGGTGATGTGAGAGTCTGGGACTTACAGCCTTCAGGGGTCAGGCCCACTGCCATAGAGAGCAGAGCAGGGGATAGGAAATAAGTATTTCTTGACATCACATGTTCCTTGGCCATTCTCTTGACTTCTCAATGCTGAAGAAAAAAATTTTCGATAAGAAATCTTCAGCCTGCTGGATATTGGGGAAGACTAGGTCCTAAGGACTACAGCAGCCAAAGAAAGCTGCTCCTTATCTCTATCTGCAAGCTCAATACCCCTGGCCCATGGTATCATCAATCTCTATAGTTGACAGAGCAAAAGCTCTGTCCAATGGGATCATTGCAGACCCATCCATGGAGTCAACTGCCTTTTTCTTGGTTTTCTTGACATTGTCTCATACTCGCACAGGAACTATTGTGCAGCATTTTTGTGAACTGTCACAAGGAAAAATGGCTATGGGACAAGTCTATGGCTATCAGGGCACGTATGCCACATGTCTTCCAGAGCTTTGAGGCATAAGGAGAGAAAAAGAGAGAAAATGGAAATGTGAATGGGTGGTGAACTATTTCTCATGTGCTTTTTGGGAAGTAACTAGAATAAAAACACCTTTCCTTTCCTTTCCTTCTTTTCTTCTCCTTTTTAAGGAGAAAAGACATACCTTGGAGGAATATTTGTGCTATCCAAGGGTGGGGAATAAGGGCAGTTCAGCAGAAAACAGCTGGAATGTATCTGCAATGGGAGTGGACATAAATGCTCTCTCTGGGCCATCAGTGAATTGTTGCTGTGAGAAAGCCAAAATAGCAACCTCTTTATCACTACAACAATTCTCTCTCAGGCCAGTTTCCAGTTCTGCATGCACGCCCAGGACACTTCCCAGCTGTTTGGCGGTGCAAGTTCTATTCGATTGACCCAAGCCTCAGACCACAGTGGAAACTGCCATGTCTAAGTGGCCCTCCACATCACGCGCAAGAGAGGGTGATGGTATTCTGAGCGCGCCCAGCAGAGATAAGACACTACACTGGTCAACGTGAATACAGATAGGAAATGATTGTCTTTACTGTTAGTGGCATAACTGGCATCTATTCAGCCCTTGCTATGTGCCAGGCTCTCTGTTACCTTCTTGAAACTTTTCTTTATTACCACAGATGAGGATCCTGAGGCTTTGAGGTTGGGTTATTTGTCCAGCCACACATCTATTCAGTGGCAGATTTAAGACTCAAATCTAGGTCTGTCTCTCCCTCAGACCCAAAGCTCTTCTTCACTGTGCTACTCTGTACACCAGCTCTTAGGGAAACTCAATGGAAAATATGTACTTTCAGTGGTAACCAGCATTGAAAACAGCCACTGACCTCCTCATGGGTAATTTCTGGAAGAGATCATAAAACAGGGAATGATTACTTGCTTGGTCAATTTGTGTAATATTTTAATGCAAACAATAAGTAAACTCTTGCTATCTATTTAGGCTATTGAATCACGTGATATCTGTTAATATTCTTCAAGCTTCTATGTTCTAAATCTCTCCAGCTACCCAAACCCTAGAGAATGATGCTCCATTTCTGCAACTTTTTTTCCCAGACCTTCCCAGCTGAAATAATCAAATCCTGGAATCTGTAGGCTCAGATCCTGGCCAGGTCTAGAGCAAATCCCAACTCCATCTTCAGGGAAGGTCCCTTACTCCTTTGTGCCCAGAATCCATTGTGCCTATGATGAGTGCTTGTCACCTAGGTACCCACCAGTTCTGCTCTTCTCCAGCTCATGCACTGTCCCTTTGCTCTCATTTCTGCTGCATCGCTGGAGTCCAGATGACTCATCTGCACAGTGAAGACTCTTCTCCCTGGAAGTCGACCCCATCTCCTGAATTCTTACAATATTTACAGATGTAAACAGTTAACACACAATGACACATACATTGCACGTATACTACCACTTCCCTTTCCTGAACCCACAGAGTTAGAATGGTTTAATTTATTGCCTAAACCAGGACAGAATAAAAAGGAGACTAAATTGCATGATGACAACAGGTGTAAACCAGGGCAGTCCCATAGCAGACATTGCTAATTGATCCTGTTCTTTTCAATAGTGCTACAGGCAGCCCCTCACAGATGAACATTATGTGGAATCATTGGCACCATAGGGCACTTACTGTTTATATAGATGCGAATTATTCCTTTTTCTTCCATTATGAATGTAAGTATTTACTCTATGAGCTTCCAGATAAGAAGTCATCTATTTTTAATGGAAAGAAAGATATGGTTTCTGCTCACAAATAGATTAGAATCTAGTTGTGAAGAAAAGACAACTCAATTGCATCTCATGACTGCAAATATTTTTATCCATAAATGGGTTTCCCTGGGTGGATGAGAAGACCATCTAACCATTTGCAAGGCACGTTAGCCCCAAATTTAAACATTCCATTGAATTTAATTTGGAGTTGACATGAAATATAGTACAGCTTCTAAAGTCAGAAAGTCCTGAGTTCAAGTACTGTAAGTGCATTCACTAGCCGTGTGAAAATAATGCAAAATAGAAAACAAGTACCAAAGGGAGATAATTATGCATTAAAAGTAGAGAAAAGAAAGAGAAGAATTTTGTTTAGAGACATCTATCTTATTGTGCTCCTTTATTCTCTTTTTTAAAATAATATTTATTGGGTCAAAAATCACAAATAAGTACAAAGAAAACAAAAAAGATCCACAATCCCAGCACCCAGATCACCACTGCTGACATTTAAAAACAAAAACAACAGAAATAAAAGTTCATGATTAGAAAGTTCGAACGTACGGAGAGGTATAAAATAAGGGAAAAATGTCTCCTTCATCTCCCCCAGTATCACTCCCTGAAGTAACCACTGTTAGCATTTTCTTGTGCATCGTTTCAGGAAAAGTATATGCATTAATCTGCTTGTATATATTCTGCTCTTGCTCTTTTTTTTCACTTAATGGTATATCATGGCAGTCTTTCCATCACAGAGCATACAGATCTCCCTTATTATTTTACTAAGAGCAAGTAGGCCATCACAGATATTATAATTTAATCAGTCCCTTTACATTTTGGTTTGTTTTTGCTATCCTAAGCAATGCTGCAGTGCACATTTGAGCCACTTTAAATGAATCTAGCTTAACCTCACAGACTGATTAGGAGTGAAAATAAAAATATGCTACAGATATTTGTACTTTGTCTCCAGAGTGCATTCATCATCTACTACTGCCCATTCCATCCAGGTTCTCCTCACTCCTACTTTGCTGTATCCTGAATCCCCTGGTTTTTGCCCATCTTACCTTCCCAGCGATACCTGAGTCCCCTTGATGAATGAGCTAGCTTCCTTTGGACTTGCTGTCCTGGCAGTGACAGCCACATCCTCCCTAGGGCCCACCTGTCAACATCTGCCCTCTGGCTCCACAACCGTCAAATGTGATTGAGAAGCACCCTCCTTTTTTGGTACTTGAACTTCATCAAATGCTTCCAATGAGGAGAACGGAAATTTTACAGAAATACTTCCCAGAATGAGATTTTAGGTGGCCCTTAAAGGACAGGGTAGATTTTATAAGGCAGGACAATGTCCTCAAGGGAGGACTAAATGACTTCTTCAGATACTTTGCAAGGGATGACTGTATATAAGGCAAGTATTCTGTAAAAAATCAACTAGTTTAGCAATATTCCTCTAAGCACTACATTAGTCCCTGGAAGCCAGTTCAACATGAATTAAGTTCCAATGAATATTCTCAAACCAGACAGATTGTCTGCAAGATTGCTGAGGGCCTACAGAGTGCCATAATGACCCAGAACCAGAGGCTCAGGGGCGCTGGTGAGGAGCTTGTGTAGAGCTTTTCTCTTGGGAAGATTCAGATGCAGGGTTAAAGGCTTTATGAAGAATTATGATTTCTAGTGATGAATGAAGAAAGCTAGGGCAAAGTCATCCTGCCAAAAATGAAAGAGCATCTTAAGACTTGACAACAGTGGCAATTCTGTCTGCCAGTGCTGTAGAATACTTTATGAACCATGCAGTGATTCAGAGTGGCTTAACAATTGCTGGATGGTGAATGCATCCCTGGAAACCTTCCTATTTCTGCAACAATATAATGATATAAAATTAGCTAATTTTAGTATATTCCTACCTCTGGGAGGTTGAGGAGATGGATCAGTCAAATATTTATGGGCACAACCCCTACTTGTTGAATACTCCAGTGCTCTATAAACATTTATTAGTAAGAACCTCCTATGCTGAGGAAAATGTAGAAGTTTTGTGGCCAGGGATGGATTGGTTTAGTGTTTATATTTACCTAGCATGTTCAGCAGAATAATGCCTCCTCCAAAGATGTCCCCAGTCTTAATCCCAGGAGTTCTGAATATGTTACTTCACTTAACAAAAAAGACTTTGCAGATGTGATTAAGTTAAAGACCTGACCATGGGAGATTATCCTGGATTATCAGGGTGTGCCTGATGAAATCACAAGTGTCTTTACAAGTGAAAGAGTGAGGTAAACCAGTTAGGCTCAGAGAAGGAAATGTGATAATGACAGCAGCAGAGGTTGAAGTGATGTGAGGAAGAGGCCATGAGCCAAGGAGTGCAGATGGAGAAGCTGGAAAAAAGCAGGGAAACGGATTTTCCCCCTGGAGCTTTGAGAAGAAATGCAATCATGCCAACATCTTGATTTTAGCCTGTGAGAAAGTCACTTTGGATTTCTGACCTCCACAACCTTAAGAAAATAAATGCATGCTGTTTTAAGACACAAAATCTCTGGTAGTTTGTTATAGCAGCAATATAAAACAAAGACATCTAAAACCATCCGGTGTTGTTTTCTTCATTGTTTTATCTCATAAGTGCAGAGAACGCCAGAGCTAAGTCGAATGCTGAAGGAAAATTCAACAAAGACTACTGAACAAACACGAGAAAGATGTCACATAGATCCAAATTAAAGCAAGAGAAATAAGGGTAATACTATAAGCTTGATGCCATGTTAGCCCTGATCCCTCTTTAGTTAACTGGCAATTCAATTTATTTAAACATTTCAGTGTCTCTGGCAGAGTCATGTTAAATTCACCATAGTCCCCTTGCAAGGCTCTCTTCAGAGAAATCTCTTCCACTTATTTCATGGGAATCTGAATATTTGAAGTGCAATAAATTTAAATTTTTATTATTTTAAAAACATATTTAGATGTTATGATAGATTCTTTTGGGAATTATCTTCTAATTTCCTTAATAATTCCTACCTCTTTAATAATTGCTACTTGATCCACAGGACCTAAATTGAATCCTTCCTTCTAGCCAGTGTGAATTGGAACAAGGAAGGGCCAAGAGGAACTCCTGACCTAAGCTGGACTAATTATTTCTCTTGGGAATCTAGAATTTGAACTGCAAGATCCAGGGTCTGGGAACTGGAAGCAGAGTTACTTTAATATCAGAAGTCTAGAAAGTTCACAAATTCCATAGCTGAATTTTACATCCTCCTAGGCCTAATTGTTGAACTCCTTCTTAGATTCCATATTTCATGTGGCAGAATAATGTGTGTAGACAGCAGCAATTCTCACCCCTCTCCGTATCTACACTCTTCCCAGTATGATCTGTAGCTCCTCCCATCAAGTGGTGGAATATATTCACCCATCCCTTGAACCTGAGATGGTCTCCTGACTTACATGTAACGGTAAATATGGTGGAAATGACATACAAGCTCTAAGCCTAGGCCTTAGGAAGCCTTCCGCAGCCTTCCATACTTCTTCAATAATTCCCTCCTCACCTCTCTCTCTCTCCCACCCCCAAACTCACCCACACCAAACTCCCTCACACCCTCTCCCACCCCCCTTCCACCCCCATATCCCATGTCTAATGATAGTACGCTCAGGCTCAGGCTAGCTGGTTGGATGATTGGAGATGTAAGTCCATCCTTCAGTCCCAACCAGGAGCCAGTCATGTGAATGAGGCATTGAGGCTTTCCTAGACCTACCAGCTCCCATTTGACCTACTGGCTGATCACAAATTTGTGAGCAAATCCAGTCAAGACCAGTTAAGCCTGGCCCAGATCAACAGACCCATCCATCTGACTCATATATGCATGAGCAATAATATATTCATTGCTCTAAGTCAGAGTTTTGGGTGATGTATCATAAAGCCATATCTAATATATCTTAATTTGTTTGTTTGCTTCTTCTTTCACTTAATTTCAAAAACTGTTTGTTGAGTAAGTTCCTATGCTAAGAATATGGGATTACTGTGAAATTACCATAAAACAAAGCCCCCATTCTCATAAAACTGAAATTCTAGTAAGAGTTGTGGGGGAGGTGGGGAGACAGGCAATAAGCAAATAAAAGAGTAAATATATAGTCTAACAGAAGGAAGATAATAAAATACGGTTTGGAGAACAGGGAGTGTGGTAGCAGGAGGAGACCTGAGGGTAGTAAGTGAGTGAGTCATGCGAATATCTGAAGATAAAGCATTCCAGATAGAAGGCATAGCAAGTACAGAGGTCCTCAGTGAGAAGTGAGCTTGGCATGATTGAGAAAAAGGAAGTATTATGTCTGAAGTAGAGAAATGAGGGGGAGAGCAGCCAGGAAAGAGGTCAGAGCAGTGACCAAGGACCTGCCACGGGAAGCTTGAGAGTAATGATAAGTACTTTGGATTTTACTCTGAGCAAGACAATGATACAGGAGCTAAAAAGAAATTATTTAGGCAGATAGTGATGGTAAGAGAGTCCTCGGCAGAACTTCCCTTTTAATAAAAAGCAATCCCAAATATCATATATTTTCTAACAGAGAACAGCCTGAAAAATCGAGCTGCAGACATAGATAAGCAAGCTGGAAGCTTGCACAGGTGAATGCCGGCAGCTGTGCCAATAGGAAAGGGCTACCTGGAAGCCAGATATGTTTAACATGGAGGCTCCATCTTCCTTTTTCTTTGTCACCACGTGTATAGTAAAAGAAGCTGGGCAACATGGCTGGCCAGGTAGAGAATCCATCTGCATAATAAAAGATCAAGGTGGGGCCGCAAGCTTCTTCACACCCTATGCAAATGGCACACCTGGTCCAACCAGTCTTTTGTGCCCTATGTAAATCAGACACCTCCTCTTCAAGCTAGTCTATAAAATCCCATGCATTTCACCACGGAACTGGCAACCCATTTTTTCTCCAGGACCCCTTTCTGCACAGAGAGCTCTTCTTTCTTTCACTTATTAAACTTCCACTCTTACCCTCACTCTGGTGTGGCTGTGTCCTAGTTTTCCATGGCTGTGAAACAACGAACCTCAGGTATTACCCCAGACAATGATGTCACTTCAACAGGAAGCAACTGAAGAGGTCTGATCAGAGTTCTTAAGTGAATGGAATCACATTTTAGGGTGTTCACTGTGACTATCATATGGATCCACTCTAGATGGACAAGGAGGAGACCTACTGGGAGGCTGCTGCAATAGTCAGGTGGAGATGAAGGTGACTTGGTCCTGTATAGTAACACTGAGCAAACAGATTCTGGATGCATTTCTACAGTAGAGACCATAGCGTTTGCTAAAAGTTTGAGTATGGGGTGTGAGTAAACAAAAGGGGCATGGATGGCAACAAGGCTTTGGTTTTAGATAACTGAAGAGACAGAGACATGCGGGGAGAGGGGAGGACTTGGGGAAATTAGGACTTTGGTTTTGGAAATACCAACTTTGAGAGTGTTTTCAGGTAGCCGAAAAGATAACATCAAGTAGATAGCTGGCTATCTGAGTGTGGAATTGCAGACAGAGCACTGAACTGAAGACATACATTTGGGAGTCATTTGCGTATAGATGGAATTAACAGCCTGAGTCCAGGAGAAATACTCCAGGGAGCATAGTGAGAAAAGAGAAATCAGTGACCAAGCCCTGAGGCCTCCCAGTGATTACTAGGGGACAGGAAGAATGAGCAAAAGTGTTGAGAAGAGAGACCAGAAAAGTTTAAGGAGAACTGGAAGCAGTTCCTGCTAATAAATTCCTTCCTATTCTGCTTAACTTCACTGCTAGGGACTGTATTGTGTCCGCTCCACTCCCCGAAATTCATATGTTAAAAGCACTATCCCCCAATGTGACTATATTGGAAATAGAGCTTTTAGGAGGTAATTAAGTTTAAAGAAGGTCAAAGTACAGGAGGGAAGTAATCTGATAGGATTGGTGTCCTTATAAGAAGAGAAAGAGGGATCAAAGTTCTCTCACTCTCTCTGTGGCTCTCTACGCATTCACCAGGGAGAGGGGTCGTCTACAAGCAGGAGGGGAGGCCTCATCAGAAAGCAACCTTGCTGGTGCCCTGATCTTGGATTTCCAGCCCCCAGAACTGTAAGAAAATAAATTGCTATTGTTTAAGCCGCCCAATCTGCGGTATTTTGTTATGGTAGCCCAAGCAGACAAATACACTAGTTTAAAAGCTGTCTTCTGTTACACACGGAGGTTTTAAACAAAAGTCTTTCTTTCTGATTGTTACTCCTGTTGCCCTGTAGCTCTCCACCTGGGGATCAAGGGCATCAACAGCTGCATGGGGAGGGCACAACCAAAGACTTCCACTGACCTGCTGAATGATTATTTTTTTAAGTCATGGCAGGCATAATAATCTAAAACCAAAGCATTTTTGATTTGTGAGAGCTAAAAGCATGAAAGAGAAGTGGTTTTATTTCTAAAAGAGTTTAGTGGAAGACTGGGCCAGAGCCCAGGGCAGAACATGGAGTGTACACACAGCCATCATACAGGAAACATGCAGGCTGAGGATTCACTGCAGCTCCTTCCTCACATAAGGGAGATAGAACGCCTTCCAGGGCAGGGAGGAGGCTGGAGTGTGAGGGGAGATAAATCAGGAACATTTAGTTGCTCCTGTGAAAGTTTTCAGCCCTGCCTGGCTACCTCCACGCCCCTCCCAGGGTTGAAAGCCCAGCTGGGGAAGGGCAGATAAAAACCCCCAGTCAGGCTGGAAAGTCCCTCAGCTAAATAGCTTTGCTTCCATTTGCATCTGGAATGCTGAAAGGGACTGACTCACAATGTTTCTCACACCAGTTGGGAAAAGCTACAGTGGAGTGGACGTGGCTGCCTTTGTATTTGGGGAGAGAGAGCCTGAAACAGCCACAGGCCCCTCTGGATTCTGCCAAACCAGCACACAGCACAGATAAGGTGCAGAACTATC
Organism: Macaca mulatta; assembly: GCF_049350105.2. Taxonomy (NCBI): domain Eukaryota; kingdom Metazoa; phylum Chordata; class Mammalia; order Primates; family Cercopithecidae; genus Macaca; species Macaca mulatta. The sequence continues at coordinate 132,094,824 of NC_133412.1, read as the reverse complement.
CTCATGTCCCAGTAGGGGATGTAGAAAGTGGCTTATGGTTGAGTGCCTACAGGTCTGTCAAGGAGTTACCAAAGACAGAGGCATGGGTCTCTAAACCAGATCTTGGAGTGGAGAGCTCCAAAGCCCCAGCCAGGTGGAGGCCTCTGCTCAGTCCCCACGGAACAGCAGTGACCATGAGCCTCAGCAGGAGGCCCACATGCACTGATCACGTGGGAGAGTAGCCCTGAGCTGGGGGAAATTCAGTTATATCTGAGCTATGGTGATACATCTAAAAGTGGTTATACTTTCAATAAAAAGATCCCTACTTAATCTAGATATCATCATTCTAGTTGTGCATTCTGCTTTGCTTATTAAGCAACTAACCATACTTTTAATTCTATTGAAAATATTTTGGTCGCATTTTGTCACTAATAATATAGGCAGTCTGCAACTGGTGGTTTAAAATGTATTCCTCCATATAAATAGTATTACCAATAGTTGTTAGTTTCTCAGATGAGCTTGCTGAGTCTGTGTAATATAGTAATATAGATTACATAGAAATATACATAAACGTTTACATAAATTAAAATATAATTTAATTACATCCACAATTAATTAAGTTATAATTATAATGTCAATAGTATTAGTCCAGTAGGTGCCACAATAGTACAGCGAAAAGAGTGTTCCAAATCCCCAGCACCACCACCTATTAACAGTGAGTCCTAAGTTCTTTACTTAACTTTTCTGAGCCTCAGTTTCTTTATATGTAAAATGGGGATAACCATCTTTTCTTGTAGGATTGTTGTAAGGATTAGTAACAGTTTTCATAAGGCACCCATTCTTCAGTGCAACTGATATTGGCTAAGGATTAAAAAAAACAAACTATCTGATGAAACAAATTAAACTGTGAATAATTCATGTTCCCTTAATCCTCATAGAAGGATTTGCACTTTTAAGAGAAAGATTTTTAGGCCAGGCACAGTGGCTCATTGGGAGAACCAGGAAGACAGATCACTTGAGCCTAGGAGTTTGAGACTAGTTTGGGCAATATGGAGAAGCCTCATCTCTACAAAACACACACACACAAAATTAAATGGGTGCAGTGGTGTGCCCCTGTAGTTTCAGGTGCTTGGGAGGCTGAGGTGGGAGGACCATTTGGAACCAGGAGGTTGAGGCTGCAGTGAGCTGAGACTGTGCCACTGAACTCCAGCCAGGATGATAGAGGGAAACCCTGTGAAAGAAAGACAGAAAGTAAGAAAGAAAGGCTTGGCCGGGCGTGGTGGCTCAAGCCTGTAATCCCAGCACTTTGGGAGGCCGAGACGGGCGAATCACGAGGGCAGGAGATCGAGACCATCCTGGCTAATGCAGTGAAACCCCGTCTCTACTAAAACAAAAAATACAAAAAACTAGCCGGGCGAGGTGGCAGGCGCTTGTAGTCTCAGCTACTCGGGAGGCTGAGGCAGGAGAATGGCATAAACCCGGGAGGCGGAGCTTGCAGTGAGCTGAGATCCGACCACTGCACTCCAGCCTGGGCGACAGAGCCAGACTCCATCTGAAAAGAAAGAAAGAGAAAGAAAGAGAGAGAGAGAGAGAGAGAGAGAGAGAGAGAGAGAGAGAGAGAGAGAGAAAGAAAGAAAGAAAGAAAGAAAGAAAGAAAGAAAGAAAGAAAGAAAGAAAGAAAGAAAGAGAAGGAAAGAAAGAAGGAAGGAAAGAGAGAGAAAGAGAAACAAAGAAAGAAAGAATTTACAAAAAGAAAATAAAGAATTTACAAAGAAAAAAGAAAAAAATTTTAGTCCAATTAAATATGCAAATAAAAGGATTTTTCAGCAATTCCTTGAAACACAAAGTCAACTAAAAATGAAAGTGGCAGGAGGGAAAATACTTTGAAATGGCATAACCACCATTTTAAGCAAGGTGGACCCACCTATGCAAGCTAGCTCAGTATCCTGTTAGGATGTTTGGACTGCATATACTAGAAAACCCCTAAAAGGCTTAAACAAAGTAGAACTTAATCTTCCCCCCACACATAAAAGAACCCTGAAAGTTAGCAATTTAAGACTAGCATGGTTACTTGACAAAACTGTCAAGGTCCATAGCTCCTTGCCATCCTTCAGAGTGTTTCTTGTTCTCACAGCCCAATATGGTTGATAAAGCACCAGCCATCACATCACATCCATGTTCTGGGCAGCATGATGGAAGAAGGGTCAAAGAAACTCTCTAAAAACTCCCTGGAAATCCTGCATAATAATTTCATTTGCATTTATTGGCCAAAATGTGGTCACATGACCATATCTAGCAGCAAGGAAAGTTGAGAAATATTCTCTGGCTGAGTTTTAGGATTCTATTATTAAGAATGAAGAGAAGAACAGATGTTAAATTAAGCAACCAGCAGCCTTTGCCACAGCATGATGGAACCAGTAAGGTAGCTCTTACCTCTTTCACTTTCTCCCTTTCATACTCTGCTTTGTGATGTTGAAGGTGGGATGATGCCCACCACATTTCTGCTTCGCTGGGAGTTCTGGAGGGAGACTAGAAGACCTGAGGAGGAAGGATCCTGCCTTATTCACATCACCTAGCTTTGCTTCTTCACCCTGGCAGCAGCACTTCTTTCCAAACTGACAGTTGATCTCAGTTTGCAGCTTGTTCAGCACCCACAGACCAGCCTCATCTTTCCTTGCTTCAGTTACATCAGCACCAGCCCAGTCAGCACCCCTGCTGTGGACACAATTGTGTTCTCCCAAAAGTCATATGCTGAAGCCCTAACCGAATGTGACTATATTTAGAGATAGAGCTTTTAGGAGGTAATTAAGGTTAAATGAAATCATAAGGGTAGTTCCTTAATCCGATAAGATCAGTGGCTTTGTTATCAGAAAAAAAAAGGGTCTTGATCTAGACCCCAAGAGAGGGTTCTTGGATCTCATGCAGGAAGGAATTCAAAGTGAGTTGCAGAGTACAGTGAGGAGAGAGAGTTTATTGAAAGCTAAACATACAATTTACTTACATTACAGAGTAGGGCATCCTCAGAAAGCAAGTGGAGAATGCATTGTCTTCAAGTTTTTCTTATGTAGGGGTCTGATCTATGTAAAGACTAAGCTCTGCCTACATGCGGGGGTGCTGACAGCATGACAAAATTTATTTTTCTATTGCTTTAAAGAAATCTATCCTTGACATTTTAGTGTGTAAGTCATCAAAACACAACTATAATTATCCTGAAAGCATATATTGTTATGGGTAACTGGGACATCTGGACTTTCTGTTGCTGTAGGATTTTGTCCTAGCAGGCCTTATCAAGCTGCTTCCTTAGCTGCAAACATCTTAGGGCCATGAGTTGTGACTGGCAATGAATATGTCTTGCTAGTTTTAAGATGACGTTGATTTTAAAATGGTGTCACTCTGGCTCTGCTAGGTCCTGCTTCCTAACAGTATTATAAGAAGAGGAAGAGAGGTCACTGTCTGTGCACATGCACCAAGGAAAGGTCACCACGTGAGTATGTAGTGAGAAATTGACCATGTGCATGACTGGAAGAGGGCTGTTACTGGAAACCAAACTGGCTGGCACTCAGACCTTGGACTTCCAGCATTCAGAACTATGAGGAAATAAGTTTCTGTTGTTTAAGCCCCAAGTCTGTGAAATTTTGTTATGGCAGCTCAAGCAGACTAAGAATCCCCTCCTGAGAGGTCTGAACTTTTCAGTCCTTCTGGCCCTTTTGTTCCCGAAGGTCCAGGAGCAGTATCGAATTTCATCACTTGCCACCTTTTTGATAAATTATGTTCTACTTTTGCCTTTTTAGTTCTTCAATGTCCAGTTAATTATTATGTGTTTCCTGTTAAAATAAGGGTTTGTGGATTTTGACTCCTGCCTGGATCCTGCCTGATACAATACTAATAGCCCTGGGGCTCTCTCAACTACGGCTACAGATACCTTAACAGAAGGGCTAGTAGCAAATTTCCCAACCTTTGTCTCCCCTCAAACACATCTCTACCAAATTCCACCTGCCACTTCACACCTCGACTCATTCCTAGTCTCCATTTTTTCAGTCTTACAATGGTCCTGTGTCTAGATTCTTCCTCCCTCTTTACCTAGCTATTTTGCTTTCATACTGCAGCTGAGTGATATACCTGGGTTTTGGTTCCATTTCCTCCATGAAATACAACTTCTCATATCCTTGCCTTAGAACTGAGCTGCACCACTTCCCTAAGACTGGGCCTAGCATTCCACGTTTTCCTGGGGTGGGGATAATGGACATAATTTAAAATTACACACCCAAATCAACTTCCTTAACTAAGCTGTTCTTGTTTTTTTAAACTTTTAGAGCTTTCTGCTTTTGTAGGCTGTAAGATTTCAAAATAGCTCCAATTGGTTCTCCTGATGGCAGCAAAGGGAATTCCATGGTGTAGGTGGGACACTTATATAAGAAAATTAATTTGTTATTAAGTCAGGCATCTTAAGTTTGGGGCAGCCTGAAATAACCATGTGCTTAGCTGTGCAATCAAAGAATACTTTTCAGGCAATACATCATGTTCATACACTTGCTGGTTGCTTTTGCATGCTCAAGGTTTGTTTTTGTGCATTTTTAAATGCTATATTTGAATCGTTTATGTGTTTTTTATGTATTGAAAGCAATGGAACAATAAAAATTTTCTAGAGAGTTTATCTTTCCTTCCACAACAATGCTCCTCTTTCAATTATCTCTGTTCTCTTCTTAGGCTACCTGGTTTACTTTAATAGACTTTCTTTTACCTATCACCATAAATCCCACAGTCACTAAAAAATGCTAGTGAACAAATGTAAAGTACTCTCTCAGAGTGCTCTGTTATCAAACTATCTTGTATAAGATAATAACATTTTTAGGCCCTATTCATGTCAAGAATCCTGTTTTCTTGTAAACATGCTTTCATAGCCTTAGGCACAGGTAAGAAGGGAGGCTGGGGAACCATTCACTCATTTAAATTTTCCTTGCTTTCTCTGTGGCTGAAGAAAATAAAAATTCCCACCTATGTTCTAACATGAAGAGCTAAACTGCAGGAAGCAGACATTTTCAAGATACTCAGAAAGCCTCAGGACTAATAACGATCACTTTGATTCAACACAGTGATCACTGTAGCCTGTGACCATTGGCCAACAATTTTTATTTTCTCATTCTCCATGGGAAATCTAGCATTCATGTCCATGGGGGCTCTGCTTTTTAACCCAAAGAACAAAACCTACTCTCAAATTGGTATAAATTTCCTCGTGTATACATATGAGGTCAATAGGGAAATAATATTTGATAGGACTAACCCAGGAAATTGTCATATAGCTACTGTATCCATACCAGATGGACAAGCACTCCAGGAAAACCAATAGTGACTTTGAGGAAGCTTCATCTCACTTTAAAGCCTCAGGGGCTGGCAAACTTCTACCATAAGAGGCTAGAGAGTAAGTATTTCAGGCTTTGGAGGCCACAAGGTCTCTGTTGCAACTACTCAAATCAACTGTTGTAGTGAAGTGGCATCGTTGTCTGAGGAAATACCCAAGGTTTGTCGTCTGGCGCCAAGAAGATTAAGGATACGGGCACACACATACAGAGTGGGTTTAAGAGGGAAAAGTTTTAATGGGAAAAAGAAAGAAAAGAGAGCTTCCTCATGCAGAGGAAGTGCCCAAGCAGGTTTCTGGGTTTGGGGTGGGGTGCGCTTGATTTTAGAGAGGGGCTTGAGGAGGTGGTGATTGATTTACATAGAGACCAGGGGATTGGTTTGACCAGGTGTTCCATTGACATAGCCCACGAAGAGACTGGCTATCCCACCCTAATCTTTTATTATGCAAAGGCGGTCTCCACCTGACCAGAGCCAGGACACCTGCACAAGTGGCAACAAGCAAAGGGACGAGGGAATTGCCCTGTTGGATATCCTGGCTTCCAGGTACGACTGCCGCCATTTACCCATGCAAGCTTCCAGCTTGCTTATTTATGCTTGCGGCTTGATTTTTGAGGCTGCTTTCTGTTAGAAAAGAAATGGTTTGGGGACTGCTTTTTATGAAAGGGAAATTCTACCGAGAATTCTTTTATCCTGACAATCTGCCTAAATAATTTCTTATTAATTCCTATATCAGTAGCACAAAAGTAGGCACAGAAAGTGTGTAAACAAACTAGCCTGATTGTGTTCAGTAACACTTTTTTTTTCTTTTTCCTTTTTTTTTTTTTTTTTTAACAAACCAAGCAGGAGATTGATTTTAGCTAATGGGTCAGAATTTGCCAAGCTCCGCTGCAGGATATCCACAAATACTCTTTTACATAAAAACAAACATGCCACAAAAAATCCACATTTGGCTTTCCTGGCATTCCACATAATTACCTACAGGTTTTACACCTGTAAAAGCATACAGAGAATATTGTCTCTCTTCTTTCAGCTTTCTGAATTGAGGTAATGAATTTTAAGCCCAGAAAGAAAGATGTTTAGTGCCATTTTGTCATTTCTTATTTGCTAGAGTTGTATATCAAGGCAAGACATTATCACTAACAGGACAAGACCTGGGCTCTAACTTAACCTCTTCCACAAAGGTAAATATAAGAGCATTCCAGGCCATTACAAACCAAATTACCCAACTAAGACAGGTGAAGGCTAATGCTTCTAATGGTACTCAGGAAAATCAATCAGCCAAGACAAACAGAGATGGCTGTCAATGTTATATTGACAAACTGGTGGGTGGTTTACAGAAAGAAAAGGAAGTCAGTGAGGAAAATATTTGGATGAGCAACAAAGGATGAAATTCTTTCTAGACCCTTGAGGCAAAGGCTCAAGTTCAGGGTTAAAGTTAACGCAGTTCAGTGAGAAGAGCCTTCTTCCACCAGAGTCTGATGAGCCAGTTCTTACAGTAAGTTGGTTTTTAATTTGGGGGAATTTTTGTGGGTGTGCTTTTTTTTTTTTTTTTTTTTTTTTTTTTTTTTTGGTAAATCACCAAGTTTGAAAAACCCAACTTTGAAATAGTTGTGCTTGAAGCTTTTAGAGTTGGGAAAATAATATTAGCAGCTAATATTTGAGTGTTTCCTGAGTTCTGGTTTTACACATTACCCTGTTTAATATTCTTTATCATTATACCCGAGTTATAGGAGAGGAAATCAGCTCAAAATGGTGAAGTAATCTACCCAAAGACGCATAGATATAAGAGGCAGGGCCAGGATTTGTTAGCAGGTCTGTCTGACCTGGAAGTTTATACTCTCAATCATTACATTATACTGTTTCTAAGTTGTTTTCCCTCTTTACTTCTTGATAGCTAAATCTCCAGGTCACAAAGGATTTTGAAAGTACTTTTTAACTAGACGGTAAATAAGTTTTAGCTCTCATTTTCAGAGACACTCAAGATTAAATTCTCTATCCACTGAGTTGCTTGAAGTTGTTACTGAGAGGACTGTGTCCTGCTTAAATATGAAAATATTTATACTGGTCAGAAAAAAAAGAAAATGAAAAATGGCAAAAGGAAGAGTTTATTAAGTTTAATATTTAATCAATTTCTTTAAATATTTAATTTAATTAATTTGTTTCAGTGACAGTTTGGGCAAAGTATCTTAGGGCCAGCACATTGATAAAATGAAATAAAAAATGCCAGTTTACGTAAGATATGTGATAGAGAGGAAATCTTAATCACATACAAAGAAAAATCCTACATATATATATATAGGATTTATATATATAGGATTTATATATAGGATTTTATATATATATATATATATATATGAATATTCCCATTATTGTACCAAGCTATTCTCTTGAAGGAGCATTCATCCTGTTAAACAGGTATTACATCTTCCTTTCATCTACTTAATGCATGTCTTCCTAACCTTGCAAATTTAAGAAATTCTACTGCTAATATATGGATTGTATCACCTTGTTCTTTGAGACGGTCGTCAGATGTATGCTGCTTCTCCCTTTTTGTCATGGAATTTGACACATTTATGTAACACTGAGCCTTCACCCAGGGTTTTCCTGCTTTGGCCTCTATAACTGGATCCTGCAGGTTTGGTGAGTGGAGGCCATCCTCCTCTCTCCGCATTGCCATCCCTCCCTCTCCCTGTATGACGCATGTGTACAAAGCTCCAAAGCAGAGAGGGGAGAGCTGCAGGAAGGCAGTTTCTTAAGTGCTAAGGAAAACATGTAGGCTTTGTTATTTATTTATTTATCTTATTTTTTGGCTGAAGGAAGTAAAATAAAGGAAGTCCAAGGAAAAACAACTCCCTCTGGGACCTTGGCTTCAGCTGCCTCTCCTGGTTTTAATGAGATCATTTTTGATTCTGAGGTTTTTGTCTCCGGAAAACCATCCAGAATGGAGCTACTTTTGAAATATTAGGCGTATCCCAGGACCCAAAACCCCAAGGAGTTCAACTGTCTGAAGATCATTTGGACCACCCACCTATGGAAGACGCACAGCCCGTCCAAACCCCACAGAAATGCCTGCCTCTCACTATCTCTCTGAATGGCACCCAGGAGGCTTTGCTCCTCCGTGGAATTGCTGAGCTAGACAAGAATGTTAGTCCTCTGGCCCAGTGTTACTTGCAGGTGGAAGGGAAAGGAAAATTAAGACACAAATTCCATCATTAAAATGAATAAATGTTGAACTCAAGAGACCAGTCTAAAACGGGGAAGGGAATTTTGGGCTTCATATACTAATGCCTCCATTCAAATATTTTTTGCCCCAACACACTGAGAAAATATTGGAGTAGCATAATTCAATGTGAAATAGGAAAACTTCCATGTTGAAATTACTTTCAGAGCTTACTTACGGGTCATGCAAGGAAAACACTCATATTCCTTTATATTCAAATCTATTTTCAAAATAAAACATTGTTCACCCATTTTATTCACTGAACGACTTTTGGTTATGTCCAAAAGAGCAGATCTACTTTGAAAAATTTGGTACTACTGGTGGCATTGAAAAGAATGAAGGCTGTGAAAGTGTGGTAGCAGAAGTCTCAGAATGACCCCTGAAGGCACTCACCTTGCATAATCCCCTCCCCTGTGAATATGATGGGACATCGTTCCTGTGATTATATCACATCACATGGTTTCTTAGTCTGTTCGGGCTGCTATAAAAAACAGCATAGAGAAGGTGGCTTATAAACAACAGAAATTGATCTCTCACAGCTCTGGAGGTGGACCATCCAAGTGTTGGCTGATTTGGTGTCTGATGAGGGCCCACTTCCTGGTTCATAGTCAGCTGCCTTCTCACCTTCTCCTCACATGGTGCGAGGGGGCAAGGAAACTCTCTGGGCCCTTTTCATTCATAAGGTAGGTGATCCCATTTATGAGGGCTCTGCTCTTATGACCCAATCACCTCCTAAGGCCCCACCTCCAAATACCATCCCATTGAGGGTTAGAATTTCAACCTGTAAATTTGGGTGAGGCGGGTGACATAAACATTTCGTCTATAGCACATGGTAAAAGGGACTTTGCATATATAATTACTAATCATTCCTCTTTACAATAGAGAGAGATCATTTAGGGAAGTCAGTTTTAATTACATGATTCCTTTAAAAGTAGAGAATGGGCCGGGCCTGGTGGCTCACACCTGTAATCCCAGCACTTTGGGAGGCCGAGGTGGGTGGATCATTTGAGGTCAGGAGTTTGAGACCAGCCTGACCAACATGGTGAAGCCCCGTCTCTACTAAAAATACAAAAATCAGCCATGCATGGTGGCAGGCGCCTGTAATCCCAGCTACTCAGGAGGCTGAGGCAGGAGAATAGCTTGAGCCTGGGAGGTGGAGGTTGTGGTGAGCCGAGATCACACCACTGCACTCCAGGTTGGGCAACAGAGTGAGACCCTGTCTCAGAAAAAAAAAAAGGAGAGAATATTCTCTAGTTGGGAGAAGAAGTAAGAGAGATTCCAAGCATAAGAATGATGTTCTGCTACCTAGTGGAGTGACTATAGCTAATATCAACATACTGTATATTTCAAGAGAGCTAGAAAAGAGGATCTTGAAAGTTATTACCACAAAGAAATGATAATGCTAATTACCCTGAGTTAATCATTATTCAATGTATAAATGTATTGAAACATCACAATGTATCCTGTAAACATGTACGATTACTATGTGTCAATTATATACAACAAAAAAAGAAGGCCTTGACACTTATTGCTGGTTTGAAAATGGAGAGGGCCACATGATTAGAAATCTGAGCAGCCCCTAGAATATTGTGGCCCTCAGTTCACAGCCAATGGACTGAATCTGCCAACCACCTGACTGAGCTTGGGAGCAGATCCTTCCCCCAGGGCCTCCAGATTAGAGCCTAGCACAGCTGACATCTTGATTTGAGCCTGAGCAGAGAACCCAGCCAAGCCCATAAGGACTTCTGATCTGCAGAACTATGAGATAATATTAGGTGTTACTTTTAAGTTAAGTTTATGGTAATTTGTTATGCAGCAATAACAAACTAATATAAGAGGTACTGAAGGAACCCTTGAAGGGGATGAAGAGCCCAAAGGCATTCAGAATAATAAGTGCATCCCTGGAACAAGGAACCTCTTTGCAATGGAAGGAGACTCCTAGAAGTGGGAAAATGTTCAGGCAGATGTATAACTCCCAAGGCAAGTCTTAAGATTCTTATTATTTTATAGCCATATTTGATCGGCTGGCTTTGACTCTGCTCCTCAAAATCCACTCCTTCATTCAAAACCCACCATGGCAGGAGGACTAGGAGGTTAGAGAGCCTCCCTGATCCAGCCAACATTGCCCAGTAGTGGCACACAAGGCCCATTTGTCCCTTTATCTCCCATATCTGCCCCTCTGCCTTTCAGGACATGAGGGTTATGAGATTGTACTCTCTAGATGCCTGCTCTTGCCACACCATTATTCAGTCCTCACTGCCTCCTCCAACCCCACTAAACATGTCCAACTACCTGGTAGGTAATGGACCCATTTTTTTCCCCTGCCCAAGGAGGCTGAAACCAGAATGGTCCAAGGAGGTTCTTACCAGACAACTTGGAAGGGGTGTAACTGGTACTCCCAGGGGAGCTGACATCCATGTCCAGGTGTCCAAATAGAAAAAGAGCAGGAGCTATAATCAGAGCCCAAATCAGGAGCTAGCAAAATGGACACCACCACAGAAGATACTGGGTGAGGAGTAAAATCACAGACTGGCTCAGCTTCATCTTGTTGGGTAGAATCATAATGACTTGAGTCATTTTTAAAAATTAGATGTATACCTGTTGGGTCTGGCATTTTATTCTATTTACCACTTTGAAATTCCATCCATTTGAATTTCAGTCTGTTTTCTATGTCTTATTGTGTTGGGACTTTTTTGCAGCATTGATACTATCACTCTCTCCCTACAGCATAAAACTCCTCTCCTAGTTTTCCTGACACCAGCTTCTCCTACTTTTCCAACTGTCCCTGATTTCTTCTTCTGTCTTAGTTCTGGCTGATATGATGAAGTACCGCAGAATCTATTTTCCATAGTTCTGGAGACTGGAAGTCTGAGATCAGAGTGCCAGCATGGTTGTTTCTCATGAGGGCCCTCTTCTAGGTTGCAGACTATCAATGTCTTGTGTCCTCATATGACAGAAAGAAAGCGAGCTAGCTCTCTGGCCTGTTCTTCTAAGGGCACTAATCCCATCCATGAGGGCTCCACCCTCATGACCTACTTACATCCCAAAGGTCCCAGCCCCAAATACCATCACACTGGGGATTCAGTTTCAACAAATGAATTTTAGGGGAGGTGGGGCACAAGTATTTAGTTCATAGCACTTTCTGTTTTTGAGATCCTCTGGCTCCACTCACCCTTAACGCTGGTGTTACCCAGTGATTTATCTTTAACCAGTTTCTTATTTTCTCCATCCATTCTGGTTTTTTCATTCACTTCTATGGCTTGGATTCATCACTCAAATATGCAGATGAGTCCAAAATCTCGATCCCCCATCCATTTTTATTTCTTGAGCTCTACATATGGACATACCAAATCTCCTGGACACTGCAATTTGGATGTTCTGTTGGTACTTCAAATTCCACATGTCTGTTCCCCAAATCATATTCTTACTGGGTCCTTTCTCTGGTTTAATAACATCATGATGCCCCAAATGTTAACCATAAATCTACCTATTGTGGATGTTGGATTCTCATGCTCACACCCTGAGACCCAAGTTACTTAGGCTAATAACAGTTAACATCTAATGAGGAGCAATTTGCTAGTTATTCCTCGGCTTCAAGTTAAAGAAAGACAGCAAGAAAAAAAAAGACTAATGTGAGAATATCATTAGCTGATAGGGACGTGAGTGAACACTGTCACCCTGATCAAACCTACATGCCAAAGGAACAGAGCTCTCACTGGGGAAACTGTGTTAGGCAAAGCATAGTCTGATATCGACAAGATAATCCTCTTCAAAAATTCTCTCAATCTAGTCATAGGAGCTCATGCTTCTCCATCACTGTAAGAGTGTCATCTCTTCATGAGTCAAAGCCAAGATCGTGGTTGTTTCCTTACCTGAACAGCCAAGTCCCCAAGAGTTTCAGCTTCCCAGTGAGTTGTCAGAATTCCCTGGAACAAATAGCCCAATAGCCTCCACTGCTCCTGGCCTATTTCTGCTGGTTTCTATCCTTCATGCAAGCCAGGAATATAATTTACACACACCTCTTGTTACTATTCCATTTAATTATAATATAGTCCCACACATACAAACATGAAAACAGCAATCATGTTTTATTCCAACTCCTAATTGCATGTAGCAATCATGTGCTTTCACTAAATTATTTCCATCAAGCAGAAATAGTGCCATTATTTCAGGAGTGCCAAAAGGCCCACCTGCAGTCCCCACCCCCATCAGCAAAGCCAATCGAGTCTCATACACTTGCCCTGCAATTTCGTATATAGTGGCCCTCCCCCATAACCACACACACACACACAGACACCACACACGCAAACAGACACATCAGACACCACACACACACACACCAGACACCACACACACCACACCACACACAACACACACACACACACACACACACACACACACACACACACACACACACTTCCACACTGAATCTCTGTATGTTCAGCGCCCCTGTTCTTTCCCTTCCCACCAGCATCTTAGGCCCTGAGGTGTTGAGTGATTACCCAACACTCTCCTTTTTAAAATATTTATTTATTTATTTATTTATTTATTTATTTATTTATTTATTTGAGATGGAGTCTTGCTCTGTCGCCCAGGGTGGAGTACAGTGGCGTGATCTCGGCTCACTGCAAGCTCCACCTCCTGGGTTCACACCATTCTCCTGTCTCAGCCTCCCGAGTTGCTGGGACCACAGGTGCCTGCCACCATGCCTGGCTAATTTTTTTGTTGTATTTTTAGTAGACACGGGGTTTCACCGTGTTAGCCAGGATGCTCTCCATCTCCTGACCTCGTGATCCGCCTGCCTCGGCCTCCCAAAGTGCTGGGATTACAGGCGTGAGCCACCACGCCCGGCCCCAACACTCTCCTTTTATCTTTGTGCCTTAGAACATTCTCAGCTGGGCTTCCTAACTAACCATTTCCTGTTCTTCTAATTCTAATATACATCCATCTCTGTTTCTCACAGGGAGAGTCCTTATTAATCTCTTTTCTTAATAACACCTTAAACCTAGTCTTCATAAGACTCTCTTAATGAGGCTCTGTCCTCTGGAGCTGGAACATCTTCCTTTTCCTGCCCTTGGGTGTCAGAACTGCAGGTTCTAAGGCTTTTGGACTTTAGACTGATCCATGCTACCATCTTCCCTTGTTCTCCAGCTTATGAACAGCCTATTGTGGGACTTCTCAGCCTCTATAATCGAGTGAGCTAATTCCACAAATAAATCCCTTTTCATACATCTCTCTCTCTCTTTATATATTCTATTATTTCTGTCTCCCTGGAGAACCCCTGACTAAAACATTGCACCAACCAATCTTCAACTTTTCTTATTTTTGAATAACAATGACAACAAAAACAGAATAAAAGAAAGAAAGAGAAAAAAAGAATGTCCTTTTCTCTGTGTTCATTCTGAAACTCATTTCTTACACTAGGAATTGTGTGTTCCTTGCCTGATTCTCTCCCAGCCTGTTTTCTGCATTGTATCATTGGAAATAAGCCTAGGAATTACTTAAGTCATGCATATAAAAATGAAAACTAGAGAAAGAAAACATGAGGTAGTAAGGTGGTAAATTACTAAGCACTGGGGTCGGCAAATGTTTGAATTTTTGCTTCTGCTTTTCAAGGTTTTGTACTGTTGGGTGCATTCCAAACGAGGCCTCAAGCCTAGTCATCTCAGTAGGTATTTTTTTCCTTTTCCTTTTTTTAAAACCGTGTTATCAATCATGCTTTCCTAAAGGCTCACAGACTATTTGCAAAGCAAAGGGGAGCCTCAGTGTCCCAAGGCAGGATTACCATTTGCTGCAGGAATTAGGAATGAAACCGAGGAGGATTCAGTCTTGCATTGCTCTCTGTGTTTGAAAAGGGGGGGAGAAAAAACTGACAGTGCTCTGAGGACTTGAAAACAACCAGCATGACTTGACCATTTGAAAAAGAAATCCTGGAGCAGCATTCCAGAAACACGAAGACAAGCTCAGCACTGTGCAACCTAAGGAGGTCACTCCTCTGGGAGTATTTCATGGAATTAAGAGAAATGACTTTTAAGAAGTAGCTGTCTGAATGAGAACAATTGCGGACTTTCTTTTTTTCTAGGGCTGAGCTCCATGTTCACTAGTTTTAAAACACAAAGGTTAAGCATAAAATGAAACAGGAAAAACTAAATATATTTTCCAACTGTCTGCTTGCGGCCAGCTGCCAATCAGCCTAGACTGGGTGGTGACTCTTGCCCTAAAGTTAGCAGAGAGATAGGCTGGATGGTTTTTCTGGCTTTTTTTTTTTTTTTAAATAAGTATTGCATTTTAGTCATTTTAGTTGTGAAAGGCTTTGAAGTTTAACACGAAAGAACAGATAGTGGTCAGAGTTTAGGTTTATAAACTCACTTCTACTATTCAACAGATGCAAAAAGCACATGGTTTCTTGTAGCTTCAGTTTTCTGATCCATAAAATGAAAATGCTGCAAGGCTGGCTTTTTCCTGTTATTCAGATCCTGCTTTAAGCGTCTCCTCTCATAGAAGTATCCTATCTAAAGTGTCTGCCACCAACACCTAGCTGCTCCCTGTCACATCACCAAGTTCTAATTTCTTCCCTAAACCCTGCTTTTTTGTTTGTTGCCTGTCTCCCCCAGTTAGAGTATAAAAATTACGAGGGTAAGAAACTTTTATTTCTTTATGAATTCATTTAACAAATATTGTTTAGTGACTTCTCAGTACTAGATACTGTCCTGTGCCCTGGGGATACATTAGTAAGTAAAGTAAGGAGATGCAGTCCTTGTTTTTAGATAGAGAAGTCAGGCCTGGAAATAAGCAAATAAGCCTTGAAATAAGCAAATAAGCAAATCACTTTGTAACATGTCCAGTGGCAATCGGTGTTTTGAAGAAATAGATATGGGAATTAAATGGGATCATACAGGGTAGGTGGTTAAATTTATACAGGGTGGCCAGGGAAGGCCACTGAGTACATAACATTTTAACAGGACTTGAAGAAAGTGAAGAAGCAAGACCTGGAGCTGGGGTATTCCAGAAAGTGGGAACCCCCAAGGGAAAAGGCCCTGTTTGGTTGTTCCAAGGGCAGTATGGCTGGTGCACAGGTGGAGGAAATGAAGAGGACAGAATGAATAGATCATAATACAGACTTTTGGTTTCATTCTGACTGAGATAAAAAGACTGGCTGGTTCTACTGTGGCTGCTATGAGAAGAAAAGATTGAAGGTGAGCTTTGCTGGAAGCAGTGTGAGGTTAGAGCAGTGATCCAGCCAAGAAATGAGGGTGATTTGGGCGGTGTGATGGCAGTGGCAGTGTGCACACAAACTTTGATTCCAAGATCTCCTGATAGACTGAATGCGTAGTGGGGAGGAGAGAGAATTAGCAATGTCTCCCAGGCTGTAGCCTGAACAAATGAACAGATGGAAAGATTAGGAGAGAATAATGGTGAAGGCAAGGATGAAGAGTTTGGTTTTAGACCTATAAACTAATTTTGAAATACATATTAGAAATCCAACAGTAAATGGTGAACATGTTCAGAACTCAGAATTTCAAGAGAAGATATACAGGCTAGAGATATACATTTAGCAAACATCCTCAAATAAATAACATTTAAAATCATCTTTTTCACCATTGTATCTTCAGTGCCTAGTAGAATATTGACACTCAATAAATATTTTTCTAATGAATGGATGAATGTTATGAGGTTCAATAAGATAATGGGCAAAAAATTGGTATTTTTCAAACTACAAACTCCTTCAAATAAAAGGCTAGACACAATATTCTAATATTATGTGTTTTGTTTGTTTGTTTGTTTGTTTGTTTGTTTTTTAGGCGGAGTCTCGCTCTGTCGCCCAGGCTGGATTGCAGTGGCCAGATCTCAGCTCACTGCAAGCTCCGCCTCCTGGGTTTACACCTCAGCCTCCCGAGTAGCTGGGACTACAGGTGCCCGCCACCTCGCCTGGCTAGTTTTTTGTATTTTTAGTAGAGACGGGGTTTCACCGGGTTAGCCAGGATGGTCTCGATCTCCTGACCTCGTGATCCACCCGTCTCGGCCTCCCAAAGTGCCGGGATTACAGGCTTGAGCCACCGCGCCCGGCATTATGTTTATTTTATAAACAGAAAACCTTTGAATGAACAATATTATGTTTATTTTATAAACAGAAAACCTTTGAATGAACAATAGAGTTAGCAAGAGTACAACCAAGTGCAATTAGAAATCTTGCCTCCAACAGAAACAAACTCCAGATGAGTGTTTTCCCCCTTCTCCTTTTGATACTTAAAGTTGATAGAGTTTAATGCGCAATTAAGGGCAGTAAAGCTTCAGAGAAAAATGAATGCTAGTGAAGTATAGCAATTTTTTAAAATAATGATCGTTCAAACTGTCAAAAAGGTTTTTATAGAAAATTTCAAACTGTCTCAGAGGAAGTACTTTTCCAAAAGGTAATTATAAAACTATATGGATTTCACATGGACTTTCCCTCTCCAGATCACTCCATAAGTCTAAATTCATTTGGCATCATTTTGCATTGAATAATAATAGTCTTGACTTCCATCTTTTTGACTTTTAGGCTATAGTATGACATTTTAATATTTTTAAAGTTTCTCGATAAAAGGAAACTACTGTTTAGGGGCTTAAGCAACCACCCAGTAAAATTATCTGGGTGTTTTTTTAAACACATGATAGATGTTATAAGTCACATGATCTACTCCCTCTACCGGTTATGGAAATATCAGGGTTAAAGGTTTTCTGTCTTTAAAAGCTGAGCATTCTGATGTGAAGATTTCAACTTTTTCTAGACCAAGAGGGAAGATAGGCAGGTGGGTGAATGGATGGGTGAGTGGTGAGTAGATGGATGAATAGATAAATGGATGGATGGAGGGACAGATGAATGCAGAGAAGTGAGGGCTAAGGAGAAAAAGAGAAAAGCAGGCAGGCATGAGAGTGAATGGGAAAATGAGATATTCTGACTTTTGACAAATTGTCAAAATAACTCAACAATGTAAAGATAGCCTTTATAACAACTGATGGGCACAACTAATATCTCTATGGGAAAAATAAACCTTGATGCTTATTTCAGATTATACACAAAAATTAACTTGAAATGAATCATAGATGTAAACGTAGAAACTAATTTATAAAATCTCTTGAAGAAAACACAGGAGCAAAGCTTTTTGACCTAGGTTTAAGCAAAGAGTTCTTAGATAAACTACAAAAGCATGAATCTTATAAAAGAAAAAAATTGATATATTAAACTTTAGCAAATTTTAAGTATTTTGCTCTTTAACAATCACTGCTAGAAAAAGTGAAAAGTCATACCAAAGACTGGGAGAAAAAACTTGCAAAGCAAATGCCTGATAAAAGCCTTCTAGTTAGAATATATAAAGAACTTTTACAATTTAAGAATTTTAAAACTAGGTGAAAACTTTGAAGACATACTTTATCAAAAGAGATATAATAATGACAAATGAGCATATGAGAAGATGCTCAACATAGTTTTCAGAGAAATGCACATTAAAAACCACAATAAAATACTAATACACACCTAATAGAATGGCTCAAATTTAAAAGAAAGAAACAAACAAAACTGACAATGACATTTACTCTCCAGTCATGAGGAAATAATAGGGACCAGATTTACCTTCTGGCCAAGAACTATTAGAAAACCAAGCAAAATATATGAAATAATAATTTTCAGAAATTAGACAACAGGTATCACAGGGATACAATCCCAGAAAAGAGCAAATCAAGATGAGTCCTGCAATTGCACCAGCTCATAACCTGGCAGCAGTTCCAGGATGCAGTGCAGGGGGAGAGAACCCAGATAGAGCCTAAAATTTTACCAAGTTTAGGAGGCAGAAATTGGAGTTTCAGGAGACCAACATGGTTAGAATTTGTGGGTTAGAATATTAGAGAGGAGTAATCTACATAGAGAAAAAAAATTCAGAAATCTGCAGAAAGATTCACTTAAGACTTTTGATGAGTACTTATAGGAAACTATCTGAGGTTAGGAAACAAACCACTGCGTAGAAGCGGGCAGAACAATTTCCCGAGCTCATACAAGGCTGGAAATTGTTGCTGTTTCCACAAACCAGAGTGGAAAGACTTCCTGACAGATGGATATCAGACAGAACTTTCAGAAGCCTCAATAGTGCGGCTAACATCAGCTAAATTAAGGTACTCTAAACCTATGCAAAAAATTTCAAAAGCACAGTTTGAAAGCATCCAGCTGATTTCACATAATTTAAATATACAGCAGAAGAAAATCCAACACTATTTAAAGAAAAGTAACAAAATTTAGCAACCAAAAATCTAAAATTCACAAGGCACAGGATCCAATCCCAAACTGTCAGGCATGTAAACAAGTTGGAAAAGATGATGCATGACCAAAAGAAAAATCAGCCAATAAAATCAGCTCCAGAAATGACATACACGATGGAACCATTAAATAAGGACATTCAAATGGTTATTTTAAATATGTTCCATATGTTCAAGTAGATGATAGAGAAAAACCTGTTGGGATTAACAGATTAATTACAAAGGAAAAGATCAGTGAACCTGAAGACACAGCAATAGAAATTATCCAAAATGAAGCACAGAGAGGGAAAATGACTGAAAAAAATAGAGCCTGTGTGACAATATTACACGATTTAACTGCTTGTAACTGTATTCCCAGAAGGAGAAGAGGGGTCAGAAAAGAAAAATGTTTGAACAAAGTATTGCCAAAATGTTTTATATTTGATAAGAACTGTAAATCCATAGTTCTAAGAAGATCAACAGGACCCAAGTGAAATAAATGTAAAGGATACTATTTCAAGTGACATTATAATAAAATCTCTGAAAATCAGTTATAAAACTAAAATCTTAAAAGAACCCAGAGAAAAAAAGACATATATTCCAAGGAACAGAGACAAGAATGACAGCTGACTTCTCTTCAGAAACATTGCAAGCCAGAAGAGAATAGAGACAGATATTTAAAGTAATGGCAGTTAGGAAGGGGAGGAGGGAAGAGAAAGAGAGCTGCCAAATCAGAATTATTCATTCAGTAAAAACACCTTTGAGCTGAAAGGTGAAATAAAGTCTTTTTCAGACAAGCAATAGTTGATAGAATTATCATCAACAGATTCGTGCTATAAAAAATATTAAAGGTAGTTCTTCAAAGAGAAGAAAAATTATAGGAGATGGAAATCTGAAATTACACAAAAGATTGAAAACCACTATAATTGCTAAAAATGTGAGTGGGCAAATTTAAAAGCCATTTTCTTCATTTTTCACCTCCTTAAAACATAATTGACTGTTTAAAGCAAAAATAGTAACAATATATTGTGGAGTTTGTAACAGAAGTAAAAAGTACGACAATAATGAAGCAAAGAATGGGAAAGGTGGAAGCATCATGTTTTATAGTTTTTACATGTGAAGTTGTATATTACTTTAAAGTAGACAGCGATAAGTTAAAGATGCATATTGTAAGCATAAAAGAAATTACTTAAAAACTGAAACAAACATATAAAAGCAATAAAGCCAATACCAACAGTGGAAATAGAAAGACTGACAACATCAAATGTGTGTGAAGATGTGGAGCAACTAGAACTTACACTGGAAATATAAAAGTACAACTACTTTGGAAAACAATTTGTGGTTTTCTACACAATTTAAATAAACTTGCCATAAAACCTAACAATCTCACTCCTAGGTATTTATCCCCCCAAATTAAAACATATATTCCACATTAAGACTTGTACATGATTGTTCACAATAGCTTTATTCCTAATAGCCTCAAACTGGAACCAAATAACCGTCAACTGGTGAGTGGATAAATTGAGCTATGTTTATACACATATATGTGTATATGCACACACATATACCAGCATATTACTCAGCAATATAATAAAAGTAACTACTGACACATGTCAGAATACAGATGCATCTCAGAGGCATAATGCTAAGCAAATGAAAGAAGCCAAACAGAAAAGACTCTTCTGTTCAATTCCATGTACAGTTGCCCCTCAGTATCCATAGGGGATTGTTTCCAGGACCCCCCCAAAATACCAAAATCCATGGATGCTTGACTCCCTTATATAAAATTGCCTAGCATTTTCATATAACCTATGGACATCCTCCCATATACTTTAAATCATCTCTAGATTACTTATAATACCTAATAGAATATAAGTGCTATGTAAATAGCTGTTAATACTGTATTTTCATTTATATTATTTTTATTGCTAATTTTGTTGTTTTTTCTCCCATATTTTCAATCCACAGTTGGTCAACTCTGCAGATGAAGAATCTGGATATGAATGGCCTACTCTATATGATATTATTAAATAGGCAAAGACTAAAATGACAGAAACAGGCCAGTACTTACCGGGACCTGGGAGTGGCAGGAGGGAATTGACTGCAAACATGCAAGAGAGAACATTTCAGGGCAATAGAAATGTTCTATGACCTCATTGTGATGGTGGCTACATAACTGTGTACATTACCTTCCCAGCATTCACCTAAAAGTTGCAAGCCTTCCACAGAATCTGCACCAAAATAGATACAGATTCTAATGCAACTGTGTAGATGAGGATTCCTAGTGATTCCTACTACACCATCTTCCAAGCATCATCTACTAACTTGTAGTTTGTTAAGCTAAAATAAGACAGGAAAGAAGGACAAAAGAAAGAACAAAAGGAACAAACAGAAAACAAGTGGACTTATGCCCAATCATATCAATAATTACATTAAATGTAAATAGAGCAAACACTCCAGTTAAAGACAAAGCTTTTCTTACTGGATGAAAAAACATAAAAGCCCAATACATGTTGTTTACAAATTATTCCCTTTAAACATAAAGATACAAACCCCCAGTTAGAAAAAAAGAGAAAACACAAATTGCCAATATCACACTTGATAAGGCATGTGCACAGCTGCTGATATTTAAAGGATCATATCTACTATGTTCATATTGAAGGTGTACAACCTAACATGATATTACAACTGGCTAAATGTTGATTCAGGATACTTATTAATAATTACCATAACCCATGAATTGTGCTAACCAGTTCATCTACATCTTTTTTATTTAGTCTTCCCACAACCCTGTTGTGTAGATGCTGTTTTTGTTCATAGTTTATAGATGAGGAAATTGAGTTTTATAGAGGATAACTGACTTGCCCAAAGTCACACAGCTTGTTAATAGTAAAACCGCTTACTTTTTGGACTCCCATCCTGGCAGTATTCCTAGAATCATAACTGTCTCATCAGAATGAATCTAAATGCATATATTATTTTTTAAAGGAAGAACAGCTTGTCTTTTTCTGAAACAATTCTACAGGCTGAAAGTCTTGAAGGAAGAATGGAAAAGCTACTCACTGAATTGCTGCCACTGTTGCCGTGGAAACCTGAAAAGAGATTACATACACATCAGTTTTACAACTCCATTTTTAATAGGTGCAGAACATAACCACAGGCTGCTGACTCCTCATGGAAAATTCCCAGAAAAATCCATCTAATCAAAAATCTCT
Source organism: Macaca mulatta (assembly GCF_049350105.2). Classification (NCBI taxonomy): domain Eukaryota; kingdom Metazoa; phylum Chordata; class Mammalia; order Primates; family Cercopithecidae; genus Macaca; species Macaca mulatta. The sequence goes on along the minus strand of NC_133412.1, from coordinate 132,072,786 downwards.
TCAGCTTTTTTAATACAAAAATCCCAATTCACAGAGTAAGCTGAGCTCTGTCAGAGAGGGTAGATAATGATTCTCTTTTCCTGAACTGTTGCTCATCCACTGACTGTTGAGGAGGGAACCAAGACAAAGAAATTAAAATAATGCTGAAAAGCAAGAACAAGAAACTACAAGGCATTGGATGCATATGTCATAAGAGCCAGGTCAAGCGGCACTGGAGGGGGAACTGTGGGTACTGACTTGAACAAACGGTAAATATCAACGAGATAAATATGCAAATGTAAAGTGGTCCCACCCATGGTAATAAAGGCAGCATCCTCCACTGGGAGCAACATGAACGCTGTTTGGCAGCACAGACCTAACTCTGTTGAGCATTTCAGAGATGCTGATGTATAGATGCTGTCAATGGGAAGTTGGTTGCCACAGTAAGATGGAATTCTGAAGCTGAATACGGTATAAGTCTGTTTACAAAGTAAAAGTAATGTCCTTGCTTATCTAAAAAGTCCCGTTCATAAGTCCCCCTAAAAGCTGATTTGAAAAGTTACAAAGAAAACTCAGCAAGAATAGTAAGTAGTGAAAAAGACATGATCTGCCAATTTTCATGACTTTGAACTTTGGGTTAGCCAATAAAAATGATTTAGTAGATATATTAATTAGGATTGGATTTAATTGCAGATGACAGGAACCTCAAAGTAACCATGGCTTAAACAACATAGAATTTTATTTCTCTCTCACTTAAAAGTCTGCATAGGCCATCTGTCGGTGATCGGCAGCTTCACGATCATCAGAGATCTAGGCTCCCCAGCTTGTTGTTTGACCACTCTCAGCATGCAGTTTCTGACTCATGCTCCAAAATGGCTGTTAGAGCTGCATCCCACATATCCACAGCAAAGCCAGCAGAAAGAAGAAAAGAATGGAGAAGGCCACTAGTTTTCCCTTTAAGGACACTGCCCTGAAGTTTCCTACACTTCTATTTACATCCTATTGGCCATGTCCCATGTGGGCTTGATCTACCTGTGTGCCCCAGACAAGCAGGATTTCACATGTTGAATAGAAATAACCAGAGAAAGAGGGAGACAGTTGTTCTCTGTATAGTTTAGGGAATCACAGGACTCAGGTTTGATTCATTCATTCATATAGTCGTTCAAGACACAATTATTAGTCATATGGTATGTGTCAGACTCTGTGTTCGATTCTGGAAATAAAAAGACAATAGCAACCACATCAATAAGCAAATCATTTCAACACAATGTGAAAGGAATTTCACAGAGGTTAAAGAAAGTAGCTAACTTTGCTGTGTTGCAAGAAAGAGCTTTTAAGAAAATTTCACAGAGGAAATGCCATGTAAACTAAGTCTTTAAAAAATAGGACTTTGCCAATGAAGAAGAGCTGGAGGAGAGGGTGGAGGAGGGGCAAGTGTTGGAGAGTACTGGAAAATGGAGAAGCTATTCCAGACAGCAGGATGAACAGATGCAAATGTGACAAAATATGGGAAAGTATAGCTGCTAGGAAATGCTCAGGAGTTCCATAGGACTTGGAATGGGGATGAGAGATGCAGGAAGAGAGCCAGGGGGGAGCCGTGGTAGTAGATGAGGCTGAAACACAGGCAGAGGCCCCATGGTGAAGGGTTTTGTGGATAGACTGGAGAGCTTACACATCATTCTGCACTCAGAAGGAAACCACTAGAGAGATCTAGGAATGAGAGGATCACAGTGAGATTGGATTTTGAAAGATTAATCTGGAAGATGTGGAAATGTGGAAGAAGCCAGGAGACAGGCATGATTGAAAACAGAAAAAAACAAAAAAACAAACAAAAAAACCCCTGTTTATTTATTGAGCACTGACTGAGCATCAACTCTTTGCCAGGCACTCTACTAAGTGCTACAGACACCAAACGGAGTGCAACAGACACAGAAAACACCAAAGGCATGCAGAAGAGGGAGAGACATAAACCAGTGTTAACATTGCTCTGCAGCATGTGTGAAAACAGGAAGGTGGAGAATGATCTGGGATGACAGTAAAGAAAGTGCCCAACTCTACTGGGATGAAACCAGAAAACTTCAAAGAAAAACAAACTTTAGTTTGTGAAAGCTGATCAGAAGTTTGACAGGTGGTCAGAGGCTGCAAAAAGCATTCCTGGCAGAGTATATGGTACCTACAAATATAAAGAGTCATGAAGACAAAGTGCAAGTAGTTCTCATTGAACTCATTGTGCAAGTGTCAGGGATGGAAATTAGTCTCAGGTGAAGACAGAGGCAGCTGGGGAGTCACATGATCAGACCTGGCAAGAGGTGCTGGTCAATGTAGGAAGAGATGAGAGCCTGATTTAGAGTGGATGAAAAGGGAGGTCACCACGCCACAGATCTCCACTTCCTCCTTCTGATCCACCCCATACCCTTTACCACTCTGCTTTATTGACCAGGAGGCTGCGTTGCATGAATTGCATCAATAGGTTCTCTTGTATTCTAGCTTCCAGTTGGGTTCAACCAATGAGTAACAACAGAAGATTAATTGGGGAAGAGGACGTGAAGAAGTGAGGTCAGGGGAGGTATTTATCCCCTCAGTTCCAGGCCTGTGCAGATACATGGACTGGCTTCACACTCCTGTTGGGAGGTCCTGTCCCCACAGAGACCTCTTGTGCTTTTCCTGTCTCTTTTGTGCTCTTGTTTTCTCATGTTCTGGCTCCCAGAACCCTCCCCATTCAAGCATAGAGGGGGTAACAGAAACCCATGAGCTACAGGGTATTACACTCTCCCTTGTGAGTTCCCTCCACTAGGCTCTTTGAAAATAACCTCTTTATTACATTCTAAAATTATGTAATCAGTATGCCAACTGTTTTCTGCCAGGATTCTAACTAATATAATCACTAAATACCACTCTCACTTAAACCTCATTTCTTCACAACTCTTACAACTTTTATGTCTAAACTGGAGCCACCAGTTTTCCAGAAGGAATGATTAAACCCCCAAGATGGTTCACAGCTCTCAATTCTTGTTTGAAAGGTCAAAGATAACAATCTGGCAGGTTCAGATGGATAAAACTAAATTCTTGCTACTGACAAGTTCAAAAGTTAGTGGAGGCTATAAACTTGTGCACACACAACAGTAAAACTCGCCAGACAAATCTTTGGCATAATTCCTGGGCATAGTATGGTTTAAGCAAATAGTCTAGGCTGAAAAAAAACCATCATTTCCAATTGTAAATTCTAGAGAGAGAGAATCTGATGGTCCATCTTGAATCTCGGTTCAGTTCTAATCTAGTCAGGGTGGCTCTGACATGGCTGTTTGAGATTCATTATTATGTGGGGAGAGAAAGTTTTCAGATAAAAGGTATGGGTGTAGGATGCGTAGACATTCCTAAAAGCATCTATCACAGTGGATACATAGGCACCAGTCAGTCTTTAACTGAATAATTTCATAAGGCAGAGTGTGATGTGCCATGTAAGGGTAATTTAAAGTCTCTCTTGCCATAAGGTACTCTAGTGCTGTGCTGTGTTTTATTTTTAAGGGAAGGGATAATAGCATATTTACAACTCAATTATGTTTCTATTATTCTAGTCCTAGTCAAATTAAACATTCCTTAGTCCCACAGTGATTTTTGTGGGGGAGGGGTATTGCTACACCTGCCACACAGCTGGGTCCAAGGACTGCCTGCATGCTCCCAGCATGCTCTGGGGTTAGTTTCCATGCCAACCAATCTAGGAGTGTTTCCACTCTCTCTACCCGCTCCAGGACAGAGCTAATAGAATAGGCATGTATAAGGAAGAGTAGGAGACAGGTTGAATAAGTATATGCAATTATTTTTATGGCACTGTGGTCTCAAATTATTCCTTATGCTAGTCCCCTTTATAACCCATTATAATAGGCAACAGATTACAATGTCTTTCCTGCTAAGTGCTCAGAGTTCTTTCAAATATGCTATCACATTATCCTCACAGCATCCTTAAGAAATAAGAAAGGTCTTATTTTGCAAGTTGGGAAACTAAGGCATAGAATGGTGAAATGGCCATCTTCCACATGCAGGATGAGGCAATGCTGGCTTTAGGGTGGGATTCAGGAATTACGCCTCTAAAATCTGTGTTTTCAATATATTTTTCTGCTTTCCTGTCTCCCTCTGCCTGAAGCTACAGAGCAAAGGAACTCAATACAATTTTGATTAAATATCATCCTCATTATATTTGTGTTAATTGTAAAATGGCACAAATGGTGGGAAATGCTATTGAGGAAGAAAATTAGGTAAACTATTAAAGAAAAAGGCAGGTAAATACAAGACTGGGAAATAGGAAAGCAAGTAGATATGTTTAACTCAAGTTAAAATATTTCACACAAATTTTCTTTCAAGGAAAAGAAACAGCCACTCAGCTTTGGAATAATAGATGTTTAGTCTACTATCATGAAGCATATTTGTGACTTGGGGAAATAAAAATATGATATCAAATGTAGCAAAGATTAATAAGAGACACCTCAAATAGTGAAAGGAAAACTCAGGAAGATGTGCACAGAAGAAAATAAGCAAAAAATGTCAGCCCACTTTTCACTTTTCCTGGAGACTCTACCTTTAGCTTCAACTATCTCAGGGAGAGAAAACCATGACCACATCCTGGGCATGGACAAAAGCATACGTTTGTGAAATGGAGGTTGCAGACACATTAAACCTTGTCAAAGTGCTGATGGCATTGTTTTAAACATCATGAGATTAATTTTACCTCATTACCCCAAATGAAAAGCTACAACCAAGAAAGGTGTCACTCTAGTCAGTGAATGTAGAAATACCACAATGTAATTTTATGTCCTTGCTGTTTGTCCAAAGAAATAACCAATTATTTCAAAGGGACTCCAAAATTCAACAGTCATTGACATGCTGGTGTCAGGTGCTTTCTGAATCCCAAGCTTTGGGTACCCAAAATACTTACTCTGGACTTGGCATATTAGGGAATGTTGATCTCTGCTCTGAATTCCCAGATCCAGGAGTGGCAACACCCACTCACATCACTATATCCTACGTGCAGGATCTTTGCAGCATAGAATATTGGCCTAGGACTGAGAAAACCTCTTTGCTTCTCTCCTGAGGACAATCCCTGTGATTTTCATTGCTTGTTTGCCTCAGGGCAACATGCACCATTGGATTCCCCACCCGATTCCATCCCAGAGAGCAGGGCTTTGGAGTCAAAGTAAAGAGCTTCAGATTCTGGCTCATGGTAAGCATTACACTGACCGATGACACTTCCAAAGAGTGACCTTAGGCAAGGTCACTTCTCTCTGACCTTCAGTGTTCCTATCTAATAAACTATATTAATAATACCAACCTCATAGGTATTATGAGGATTAAATGAGATAATGCACGTAAATTTTAGTCCAGTGCCTGGAATATAGTCAGCACTCAATAATTGCTAGCTATTTAAAAACAACATCTTAGAAATCTGTCTCAATGGGCCTCTGCCCAACAGACAGGCCTCTTGTGTCACACTCAGAGGGGCCTCTTGTGTCATACTCACAGAGTGTAAACACAGAGCACGGCAGGGGAAAGCTAAACTGGAAAGGGCAGGCTGTGAAAGTAGTGAGCCTGTAGGAGCCAATTAACTAGTTGCCAGAAGCATGTATTAAGAGTTTCTCTGGACAGAATGGATGATAGGGAGTACAGAACAGTCAAATGAGCACAGTTTAAGCTTGTTAGAGCCAATCTAAGAAGGGACACAGATATATTAAGTACATTCATGAAAATAGACAGACTTGGGAAAATATACTTAAATTAAATGAAAAGTTTGTATTGAAAACTAGTCTTCTCCCAGGCTCATTAGAGTGGCAAGTCAATTATCCCTTAGCAAACTTAGAGAGTTGCTTTTACATGGTGAGATGAATTAGGAGACTAAACAATTCAAAACACTAGCAGTAAATCTAAGCCACATCCAGACTTGAGCAGAGCTAACACATTTTTAGATGATGAAAAAGTAGATGCTATATAGAAGAATTCAAAAGACACAAGTAACATGCTTAAAGTATTCCAAATGTATTTGCAAAGAAAGATTTATTCTTTGCTGCTTTCAGTATATTGCTTCGAGCAAGAATAATCTCTTCATTACATCCCTGATTCACACTCCTTTCCTTTTTAATATGCTACCCTTCATTTGCCACACAAAGATATTTCAGATCTGCCATAAACACATATATGCCCCATGCAGTATAATGATAAACTAGCTGTTACAAAGAGCTTAGAAACCAGACAGACTGTTTCTACATATCTAACCCAAGTTATTTACTGTGGCTTAGCATATTTTCAATAGCAGTTCAACCACATGCTTAACTCTAACACAGAATTCTTTTCACCAGCTATGGAAAAAAAATAATCAAAGAGACTATTGCTTCTGTGGAAGTTCTTGTACATGACTCCAGGGGAATTATCCTTTCCCTCATTCCAACATGCTTTATGAGGTTGCCCCAACCTGGCTGCACTAAACCCTTAAAATACACGATTCTGTGTGCACACGATTCAGTCGTCAAGATTGGAAGAGTCCCAAGAGTCTCTGAAAGACAAGAAAGAATGCTTTAAAGCACTGAGACCATTAATTATCCTGGCAGAACCCTAACAAGTGAAGCATTTCCCTTCACAATCTGCATTATCCCAGTCCCCTTCAAAACACCATTTTCAAAAACTGTCAGCCTCCACCTAGCAGACTCTGAACATCGTCTGCCCTTCCACCTGGATCATCAAGCTTCTGAACAAGGAGACAGGATGGCAAAATGCCAGCAGTGCCTCCACATGGGAGATGGCATGCACTCATTTCTGGTTTAGCCTACTGCTGCCTCACTACATGATTAAGAGTTTGGGTTGAAGGTAGAACGAACTGGCTCCACCACTCACTACCTTTAAGATCTTATGCAAGTTATTTATCTTTCCTTAGCCTCGGTTCCCCATCTATCAATTGAGGATAATGACACACCTACCTCTTTGCATTTGGGAAAAATTAAATAAGACAATTCTTGTAAATAATTCAATAAGCACTGTAAGCAGTCAATAAATATTAGCTATTGTCATAGGCAATACACTTTGGAGATGCAGCCTGACCTTTTTCTTCCTGAGCATTCCTTCATTCATTAAATGATTATTCATCCATCTCCGGCATTAGGAAACCATCCACAAAGCTCCATCAGCTACCTGTGTGAAAGTTCCAAGGTGCAAACTCTATGCAGCTACTCAAATTTGAGTAAACTATATGCAAATACCCAAATCTGAGGAAACTAGTGCAGTTAAAGAAACTTATCCTCTTCCAGTTTTAGATTATTTCTTTTTTGTTTTTTTTTCTGTCGACCGGGCTGGATAGAGTGCAGTGGCATGATCTCGGCTCACCACAGTCTCCGCCTCCCGGGTTCAAGCAATTCTCCTGCCTCAGCCTCCCGAGTAGCTGGGATTACAAGTGTGAGCCACTGCGCCTGGCTAATTTTTGTATTTTTTTTTAGTAGAGACAGAGTTTCACCATGTTGACCAGGCTGGTCTTGAACTCCTGACCTCAGATAATCTGCCTTCCTCGGCCTCGCAAAGAGATTATTTCTTTACCTAAGAATTATTCCACCATACTACTGGGCTCAATAACATGAAAATCCAATAGCAATACTAGCAAGTAAGTCAATCAGTGATTTATATATGAAAATATACATATTGTCAATAAATACATTAACAAGCTTAATCTTATTAGTGACTTATTAAAATGAACCAAAAAAGCATTGTATCTATCCAAAAAGTAAACATCTTTAAATTATAATATTCAATGTTATCAAAAGAAGCATGATATATGCTAATGAGAATGTAAATTTCTAGAGTATTTTATTAATATTCATATTAATGTTTATTCATATTTATCAAGAAGTCCTTCCCCAATAAATGACATCAGCAAGATGGTCAACTAGAAGCTCCTAGCACTCTTCACCAACAAAAACCCCAAAACAATAAATAACCACTTTTCAACCAAAATAACGAAAGCACTGGAGAATAGCAAAAAGAGCAGCAGAAATCCTGTTGAGCACAGAAACCCAAGATTGCCACATAGAGATGGTGAGAAAACACCTTGCCTTCACCACCCCATCTCCCAACTCGAGATTGGCTCAAAACCAGAAGGGACTGGTTTCCCCTGTGGGGAAAATGTAAACAAGACAACCCCAGCAGCTACTATCACCGCTGTGGACGCATACAATCTTCCCTACTGGAAATGACGGCAGTCCACAGGCTCGGAGCATAGCTGAGGAAACTTCCCAGAGTTCACGCACTGAGCTACCTCCACAGAAGAAGCCAACACTGAGCTCAGTACCCCCCACCCCCAGCATGGCGCATGCTGTTACTGCTCTGTGCTATCTTGGAACCAGAGCCCCTGTTAGAGTGTGTCCTGCTCCAGAGACTAGTAGCCATTGCATCCCTCTGTCCCTGAGGCTTAGCTGCCACTGAATCATGCTCGCCTTATAGCACTCCATCCACAAATAGAGATGCAGCTATGTCCTACCCTCTAAACCAAGCTACCACAGAGCCACTCCATCCCTCCCATCTCAGTCACTACTGCACCCTACCCATAGGGCCAAGCAGAAATGGCCCCCCAACCCCCAGAGACCCGAAGCCTTGAACTACCAGAGAAGCCACACCCCCATTGCCACACTGAGGTGGCACAATGCCCCTTGGGGACACTAAGCTCAATACACCAGAGGAGTTGCACCTCCTTGCACCACAGCTGACATGGCACCCTAACTTAAGGGATCTGAAGTTTCCACTGGCACATGTAGCACCACATTCTGGGGCTGAGCAGATGTTTCACTTTGGGTCCCAGGGAATCCAGAACCTTGACTGAACTGTGCCACCCCACACTCCAAGCTAAGCAGCCACAATGCCCTGTCTACCTGAAACTGGACCAGCCGCCACCAGCCCAAGCTGCTGAGGCACTCTGCCTTTGCAGGAGTGTAGTCATTGATGTGATGTTCCCTGTTCCCTGAGGCCTAAGCCACAGTGGCATCTTGGCATCTCTAGGTCCTTGCTGCGGCTGCACCTAGCCTCACAGAGCCTGGGCTACTGCTGTGTCTCACTGGCCAGAGTTACCATTGTGTGGTACCTCATGCCTTGTTGGTTCCAGGTCCCAAATTGCAGCTGTGCCCAGTTCCATGGGGCCAGGCTGGGCTGTGAGAGCACTCCTTCATTCTTAGAGCCCAACCAGATCTGTGCCTTGCCCCCACACCCCGAGTCAGAACAACAGCTACATTCCAGCCCCCGAGGCCTGAGCTATATACCCCAGCTTAGTGGGGGAACTGTGTTCACTTGTACCTTGGAGTGTAAACCTGTACCTCAAGTCCCAGGTGGTGGAATAGTTTTTAAGACCCAGGGCCCAGGAACCCAACTCCACAGCTGCTCCAAGCACCAGCGCCCTGAATTCCATTGCCACTGTGGCTTCCTGTGAGCAAGGTCATACCCCAAACCAAGAGCAATCCCAAGTCTCCCCTCTATGAGAAAGATGAGAATAGGAGGATTCATAAAGCCCATGCCCTAATAATATACATAGCCACTGTCACTGCCACAGACTCCTCAGCCTATAATACTGAAGCAACTGCAGTCATCACTGATGTAGATTATAAACTGAAGAAGCTGTATAGAGACAGTACCACATGAAACCAGAACCACTGTGTCCTACTCAATCAGCACCCTCAGGCCCATCTGCAAGTGAAAGTTGTCCCCTATGAAAGCCACTCTGTAAAGTTTGGGAGAGGAGACTGTACCACAAGATGTACAGATACCAATACAAGGACAAAAGGAACATGAAAAATTAAGGAAATATGACACCACCAAAGGAACACAATAATTCTCCAGTAACTAACCCCTAATCCAATGGAAATTAACGAATTGCCTAAAAAGTAATTCAAAATAGTAATCTTAACATAACTCAGTGAGATATAAGAAAGCACAAATAGACAATTCGTGGAAATCAGGAACACAATGTATAATCTGAATAAGAAACTCAACAAAAAGAGAGATATTAAAAATATGTAAATCTTGAGGTTAAGGAATTCAATCAATGAAATAAAAATGTATAGTTGAGAACTTCAACCGCAGACTAGATGGGAAAGAAGAAATAATCTGAACCTGAAGACTGTTCTATTGAAAGGACTCAATCAGAAGGAAAAAGAGAATGAAAAAGAGGGCTGTGCAGAGTGACTCATGCCTGTCATCTTGGCACTTTGGGAGGCCAAGGTGGGCAAGTTGCTTAAACCCAGAAGTTCGAGACCAGCCTGGGCAACATGCAAGACCCCATCTCTACAAATAAATACAAAAGTTAGCATGGCATGGTGGCACATGCCTGTAGTCTCAGCTGCTCAGGAAGCAGAGGTGGGAGGTCAAGGCTGCCGTGAGCCATGATCACTCCACTGCACTCTAGCCTGAACAACAGAGCAAGACCCTGTCTCAAAAATTTTTTTAAAGAATGAAAGACAGAAAGAATGAAAGAATATAAAGACAGTTTACAGAATTTATGGGATACCATTAGTGAACAAATTCTGTACTGTGGAAGTTTTTAGAGGGAGAAGAGACAAGAGGCAGAAAATGTATTTAATAAAGTAATTGCTGAAAATTTCCCAGGTCTTGGGAGAGATATGAATATCCAAGCCTATGAAGCTGAAAAAAATCCCAAACAGATTCAACCCAAAAAGATCCTCTCTGAAGCACATTATAGTCAAGATGTCAACAAAGACAAAAAGAATTTTTCAAGGGCAAGAAAAAAGCATCAAGTCATATATAAGGAAATCCCCATTAGACTATCAGTGGACTTCTCAGTAGAAATTTTGTAGGCCAGGAGAGAATGGTATGATGATATGGTTTGGCTATGACCCGACCCAAATCTCATCTTGAATTGTAGCTCCCATAATTCCCACATGTTGTGGGAGTGACCTGGTGGGAGGTAATTGAATCATGGGCTGGGTCTTTCCCACGATGTTCTCATGATAGTGAATAAGTCTCATAAGATCTGATGGTTTTATAAATGGGAGTTTCCCTGCAAAAGCTCTCTCTTGCCTGTCGTCATGTAAGATGTGACTTTGCTCCTCATTCACCTTCTGCCATGACTGTGAGACCTCTTCAGTCATGTGGAACTGTGAGTCAATTAAACCTCTTTCCTTTATAATTACCCAGTCTTTATTAGCAACATGAGAACAGATTAATAGAGTAAATTCGTACCAGATAGTGAGGTGCAACTGTAAAGATACCTGAAAATATGGAAGCAACTTTGGAAATAGGTAACAGGCAGAGGTTGGAACAGTTTGGAGGGCTCAGGAAGATGTTGGAAAGTTTAGAACTTCCTAGAGACTTGTTGAATGGCTTTGACCAAAATGCTGATAGTCATGTGGATGATAAAGTTCAGGATGAGGTGGTGTCAGATGGAGATGAGAAACTTGTTGGGAATTGGAGCAAAGGTTATACTCTTGCTTTGTTTTAGCAAATATATTGGTGGCATTTTGCTTCTGCTCTGGAGATCTGTGGAATTTTGAACTTGAGAAAGTTGATTTAGGGCATCCGGTGGAAGAAATTTCTAAGCAACAAAGAATGCAAGAGGTGACTTGGGTCACCACACTGTTTTGAATTCACAAAGATATGGTTTGGAATTGGAACTTATGTTTAACAGGGAAGTAGAGCATAAAAGTTTGGAAAATTTGCAGCAGGACAATGCAATAGAAAAGAAAAACCCATTTTCTGAGGAGAAATTCAAGCCAGCTGCAGAAATTTCCCTAAGCAAGGAGACACTAAATGTTAATCGCCAAGACAATGGGGAAAATGTCTCCAGGGCATGTCAGAGGTCTCCACAGCAGCCCTCACATCACAGGCCTGGAGGCCCAGGAAGAAAAAATGGTTTTGTATGCTGGGGCCAGGGCCTTGCTGCCCTGTGAAGTCTCAGGACTTAATGCCCTGTGTCCCAGCCACAGCTAAAAGGGGCCAATGTAGAGCTCAGATCATTGCTTCAGAGGGTGCAAGCCCTAAGCCTTAGCAGCTTACAAGTGGTGTTGGGCCTGCAGGTACACAGAAATCAAGAAGTGAGGTTTGGGAACCTCTGCTTAGATTTCACAGGATGTATGGAAATGCCCAGATGTCCAGGCAGTGGTGTGCTGCAGGGACAGAGTCCTCATGGAGAACCTCTGCTAGGGCAGTGCAGAAGGGAACTGTGGGGTACAAGCCCCCACACAGAGTCCCCACTGGGGCACTGCCTAGTGGAGCTATGAGAAGGGGGCCACCATTCTTCAAATTCCAGAATGGTAGATCCACCAACAGCTTGCACCTGGAAAAGCCACAGACACTCAGTGCCAGCCTGTGAAGACAGCCAGGAGGGAGGCTGTATCCTGCAAAGTCAAAGGGACAGCACTACCCACGACCATGGGAACCCACCTCTTGCATCAGTGTGACCTGAATGTGAGACATGGAGTCAAAGGAGATCATTTTGGAGCTTTTAGATTTGACTACCCTGCTGGATTTTGGACTTGCATAGGGCCTGTAGCTCCTTCATTTTGGTCAATTTCTCCCATTTGGAATGGATGTATTTTTCTGATGTCTGTGGCCCCATTGTATCTAGGAAGTTATTACCTTGCTTTCGATTTTACAGGCTCCTAGGCAGAAGAGACTTGCCTTGTCTCAGATGAGATGTGGGACTATGGACTTTTGAGTTAATGCTGAAATGAGTTAAGATTTGAGGGACTGTTGAGAAGACAAGATTGGTTTTGAAATGTGAGGACATGAGACTATTGAGAAGGCAAGACTGGTTTTGAAATGTGAGGACATGAGATTTGGGAGGGGTCAGGGGTGGAATGATATCATTTGGCTATGACCTCACCCGAATCTCATCTTGAATTGTAGCTCCCATAATTCCTATGTGTTTTGGGAGGGACCTGGTGGGAGGTAGTTGAATCATAGGGGTGGGTCTTTCTCATGATGTTCTCACAGTAGTGAGTTAGTCTCACAAGATCTGATGGTTTTATAAGTGGTAGTTTCCCTGCACAAGCTCTCGCTCGCCTGTTGCCATGTAAGACATGACTTTGCTCCTCATTCACCTCTGCCATGATTGTGAGGCCTCTCCAGCCATGTGGAACTGTGAGTCAATTAAACCTCCTTCCTTTATAAATTACCCAGTCTTGGGTATGTCTTTATTAGCAGCGTGAGAACAGATTAATATGGATGATATATTCAACTGGTGAAAAAAAACAAAACCAAAAACAAACCGAAAACAAAAAAAAAAACCTATCAGCTCATGGAAGCAACCTAAATGCCCATCAGTGACAGACTGGATAAAGAAAATGTGGTATGTATACACCATGGAATACTATGCAGCCATAAAAAAGAATAAGGTCATGCCTTTTGCAGGAACGTGGGGGTTGGAGCTGGAGGCCATTATCCTTAGCAAACTAACACAGGAATAGAAAATGAACTACCACATGTTTTCACTTATAAGTGGGGGCTAAATGAGAACTCATGAACACAAGAAGGGAACCGCTGGCATGAGTCTACTTGAGAATGGAGGGTGGGTGGAGGGAGAGGAGCAGAAGATATATTAATAACTATTGGGTATTGGGCGATGAAATAATCTGCACACCAAACCCCTGCGACACAAGTTCACCTGTGTAACAAATCTTGACCTATACCCCTGAACCTAAAATAAAAGTTATTTTTTTTTAATGTTAGCCAAGAGTACTATGCTCACCAAATTTGTCCTTCAGAAATAGAGAAATAGTCTTACCCAAACAGGCTAAAGCTGAGAGAATTCATTATCACTAGGCCTGGTTTATTAAAAAGAAATGCTTATGGGAGTTCTTCAAGCATAAACAAAAGGGTGATAATTACTATAATGTAATACATATGAAAATATAAAACTCACTGCTCAAGGTAAATACATAGGAAAATCCAGAATGCTCCAATATTGTAATCATACATATTTCTTGTATGAAGGCTAAAAGTTAAAAAGGTCAAAAATAACTAAAGCTACAGCAAGTTGTTAAGAAATACACAATGTAAAAAGATGTAAAATATGACATCAAAAACATAAATTGTGGGATGGAATGGTAAAGGTCTAAAGTTTTTGTATTCAACAGAATTACTAGCTTAAAATAGATTATAAATATAATGTAAGATGTTTTATGTAAGCATCATGGTAAGCACAAAACAAAACACTGCAGCATATACACAAACAATTAAAAAAAAGAATCAAAGTTTAGCATTACAGAAAACTACTGAAACCCAAAGGCAATTAAAAAGAGAGGAAGAAAGGAACAAAAGAGCTATAAAACAACCAGAAAACAAATAACAATATGGCAGTAATAAGATCTTACCTATCAATAGGCACTCTGACTATAAATGGATTAAATTCTCTAAACCTGGGCAACATAGCAAGACCCTGTCTCTACTAAAAATTTTTTTAAAAAGCTGGATGTTCTTGTAGTCCCAGATGCTAAGGAAGCTGAGGCAGACAGTTCACTTGAGCCCAGGAGTTTGAGGTTACAGTGAGTTATGATCAAACTACTGCACTCCAGCCTGGGTGACAGGGTGAGACAATGTCTCTATATTTTTTAAAAATTATCTAATCAAAAAACATAAAGTGGCTGAATGGATAAAAAACCGAGTTCTAACTATTTACTAAGAGACACAAGTAAGCTTTAAGGACACACAAAGGCTGAAAGTGAATGGATGAAATAAGATATTACATAGATATGGTAACGCCAAGAGAGTAGGGGTGGCTATATTTCTATCTGATAAAGTAGACTTCAAGTTAAAAACTGTCATAAGAAACAAAAAGTGCCATTATTTAATATTACAGGAGCTAATTCATCCAGAGGACATAATAGTTGTAAATATATATGGACCCAACATTGGAGCACCTAAATATATAAAGCAAATACGAGAAATGCAAATCAAAACCACGATGAGATACCATCTCACCTCAGTTAGAATGGCAATCATTAAAAAGTCAGGAAATAACAGGTGCTGGAGAGGATGTGGAGAAATAGCAACACTTTTACACTGTTGGTGGGATTGTAAACTAGTTCAACTATTGTGGAAAACAGTACGGCGATTCCTCAAGGATCTAGAACTAGAAATACCATTTGACCCAGCCATCCCATTACTGGGTATATACCCAAAGGATTATAAACCATGCTGCTATAAAGACACATGCACACGTATGTTTATTGTGGCACTATTCACAATAGCAAAAACTTGGAATCAACCCAAATATCCATCAGTGACAGACTGGATTAAGAAAATGTGGCACATATACACCATGGAATATTATGCAGCCATAAAAAAGGATGAGTTCATGTCCTTTGTAGGGACATGGATGCAGCTGTAAACCATCATTCTCAGCAAACTATCGCAAGAACAGAAAACCAAACACCACATGTTCTCACTCATAGGTGGGAATTGAACAATGAGATCACTCGGACATGGGAAGGGGAACATCACACACTGGTGCCTATTGTGGGGAGGGGGGAAGGGGGAGGGATGGCATTGGGAGTTATACCTGATGTAAATGACGAGTTGATGGGTGCTGACGAGTTGATGGGTGCAGCACACCAGCATGGCACATGTATACATATGTAACAAATCTGCACTTTGTGCACATGTACCCTAGAACTTAAAGTATAATAAAAAAAAATAAAAATAAAAAAATAAAATATGAAAAAAAAATGGAAATAAAAGGAGAAATAGATAACAATACAATAATGGTAGGGGACTTCAATATCCCACTTCAAACAATGGATAGATTGCACTTTTGACCAAATGGCTCTAGCAGATTTATATGGAACTTTCTGTCCAGCAACAGGAGAACATGTATTTTCTCCAGTATACATGGAGCATTTTCAGGACAGACCATATGTTAAGCCACAAAACCAGCATGAACAAATTTAAGAAGATCAAAATGATATCTAGCATCTATTTCAGACCACAGTGGTATGGAAGTAGAAAGTAATAACAGGAGAAATTTTGGAAAATTCACAAACGTGTGGAAATTAAGCAACATGCTCCTAGCAACCAATGGCTCAAATAAGTCAAAAGGAAAAATTTAAAATGTTTTCAGACAAATAATATTGAAAACACAACATACTCAAACCTAGGTCATGTAGCAGAAGCAGGTCTAAGAGAAAAATTTATAGCAACAAATGCATATAACAAAAGAAAATTGCAAATAAATAGTCCAACATTATACCTCAAGATACTAGTAAAAGAACAAACTAAACCCAAAATCAGCAGGTAGAAGGAAATAATTAAAATCAGAGCAGAAATAAATCAAATAGAGAATAGAAAAACCACAGAAAGAATCAATAAAACTAAGCTTGTTTTTTGAAAACAAAGATGATAAAATCTTAGCTAGTTTAACTAAGAAAAAAAGGGAAGAATTAAGTAAATACAATTTAAAAAATGAAAATGAAGAAAATACAAAAGACACTTCAGAAATAAAAAGGATCATAAAAGATTGCCATGAACAATTATATGCCAACAAATTGGATATTCTAAAGAAAATTGACACCTTTTTAGGAAAGTACAAATACAACCTACCAAAATTGAGTCAGAAAGAAATCAAAAGCCTTAGCAAACTAATAACAACATCAAAAAAAAAAAAAAAAGAGAGAGATTGAAGAAATAATCAAATATCTCTCAACAACAATAAAAAAAAAAAAAAAAAGCCCAGGACCAGATGGCTTCACAGCTAAATTCTACCAAACATTCAAGTAGTTAATACCAATACTTCTTTAAGTCTTCCATAAAAAATAGAGCTAAAGGAAATACTTTCAAATCTATTTGATAAGGCCAGTATCATCTTACTACATAAGATAAAGACATCACAAGAAAAGAAAACTACAGGCCAATTTATCTCATAAATATTAATGCAAAATTTTTCCATAAAATATTATCAAGCCGGCTGGGCGCGGTGGCTCAAGCCTGTAATCCCAGCACTTTGGGAGGCCGAGACGGGCGGATCACGAGTTCAGGAGATCGAGACCATCCTGGCTAACACGGTGAAACCCCGTCTCTACTAAAATACAAAAAAAATTAGCCGGGCGAGGTGGCGGGCGCCTGTACTCCCAGCTACTTGGGAGGCTGAGGCAGGAGAATGGCATGAATCTGGGAGGCGGGGCTTGCAGTGAGCTGAGATCCGGCCATTGCACTCCAACCTGGGCAACAGAGCTAGACTCCGTCTCAAAAAAAAAAAAAAAAAAAAAAAATATTATCAAGCCAAATCCAACAACATACAAAAATATTATACATTATAACAAGTGTGATTTATCCCTGCCATGCAAAGTTAGTTTAGCACATGTAAATTAATTAATACGATGCATCACATCAACCAAATGAAAGATAAAAACCACATAATCATCTCAATTGATGTAGAAAAATCATTCAACAAAGTCCAACATCCTTTCTTTATAAAAACTCTCAAGAGTTTATGTATAGAAGGATTGATCTTTAATATAATAAAGATCATTTATGCAAAACTCACAACTAACATAATTAATGGGGGAATATTGAAAGCTTTTCCACTGTGATCTTGTACAAGGCAAGCTTGTGTACTCTTGTTATTTTTATTCAACATAACACTGAAAATATGAGCAGAAACAGTCAGACAAAAATAAATAAATAAAAAGCATCCAAATCAGAAAGAAAGAAGTAAAGTGATCTTCATTTGTAGATGACATGATCTTATATGTGAAAAACACCTAAGATTCCACAAAAAAACTGTTAGAATGAAATGAATTCAGCAAAGTTGCAGGATGCAAAATCATCATACCCAAATTAGTAATATTTTTATACACAAATGATGACCTAACTTAAAAAGAAAACAAGAAGCCCATTTATGACAGCATAAAAAACTTAAGAATAAATTTAACTAAAGAGGTGAAAAATATATACATTGAAAACTATAAAACATTGATGAAAGAAATTAAAGGAGACACAAATAAATGGAAAGCTATCAAATGTTTATGGATTAGAAGAATTAATATTGTTAAAATGTCTACCTACTCAAAGCAATATATAGATTTAATGCAATCCCTAATAAAATCCCAATGACATTCTTCACAAAAACAGAAAACAATTCTAAAATTCTTATTGAACTATGAAAAACCCCAACGAGCCAAAATAATTCAGCAAAAAGAAAATAAGTTGAAGGCATCACACGGTCTGAATTAAAATTATATTATAAAGCTATAGTAATCAAAACAGCATGGTACTGGCATTAAAACTGACACATAGACCAGGGGAACAGAACACAGAGTCAAGGAATAAATCCAAGCATATATGGTCAACTAGTTTTTGACAAGAACACCAAAAGGACCCAGTGGGGAAAGGCTAGTCTCTTCAATAAATGGTGCTGGGAAAAAAGGATTTACATATAAAAAAAGAATGAAATTGGACCCATATACCATACAACAAAAATCAACTCAACCAGTTGATTGAAAATCAACTCAACCAATATCTCCTGGATATTGGCCTTGGCAATGATTTTTGGATATCACATCAAAATCTCATGCCACAAAAGCAAAAATAAATAAATGGAATTACATCAAACTAAAAAGCTCTGCACAGCCTGACCAACATGGTGAAACCCCATCTCTACTAAAAATACAAAAATTAGCTGGGTGTGGTGGAATGCCCCTGTAGTTGCAGATACTTGGGTGGCTGAGGCAGGAGAATTACCTGAACCCAGGAGACAGAAGTTGCAGTGAGCTGAGACTTCAATGAACCATCTACAACATGCTTAAACCTTCTGACTTGTCCTAAACACTTATCTTTTAAACAACCAGCTATTTCCCTTAGGGCAAGTATTTACCATACAAGATCCTTTCTTTATAAAATATCTTTCCTTTATAACCTTCTTTGCATAGCCAGGGTATGGCATATTACCAAACCCAATAAAAAGTCCTAGCAGGCTCAGTGATAGTAAAATTCTCTTGATTCCTTTGTGCTGGTAACTATTATCCCTGCTATAAGGATAAAAATTAAGCAAAATACTTTTGCAATGGAAACTCTCTGTCTGATATTCCAGTTTGAAGGGATTACAGTATATAGTATCACTGCATACAGAGTGAGTATAGCAATTCCCTCAAGTGTGGTATAGTAGATAATTCTCATCTAAAATTTTACTTGCCAAGACATAACATTTCCCTTTTGGTGGGGGGATGTCTATGAAGTTGCAAATGCAATCCCATGAATAATTAAAATATCCTGCAAGTATGCATCAAAAAGAAGTTCTAATGTCTGGCACCGCATCTCAAGAGGAAAAGTAGAAATGACTGAAGGTAAAGGTGGGACTGAGTAGGATAAGTAGCCCTTGCTTATTTACTTATCCTTTATGGTTTTCAGCTTAAGAACTCCTATTTCTTCACATTGGTATCCAGGATGTTCCTCTGGGCTGTCAGAGGTTGCCATCTGTCAGCTTTCCAGGATTTGACTCGAGTATGATGTATCCAGAAGTTTGATGTACCTGTAACTTTTACCACTAAGGGAGTTGAAAGAAGAACAGTGTAGGGCCCTTCCTAGCTTGGGCTTAGGGGAGAAGAGAGAGAAGGGGGAGCTTTTACCAATATCAAAACTCCTGGGTTAAATAAAGGTGGTCCTAGTTCTCAGGGTTGGGCTTTTGCTAGTTGAGTTAATTCCTGTTCAAAGTGAGCCAGAGAGGTTACAGGCTTCTTTTGTTACCTCAGAGGCCTTTTCTTTTTTCTTTTCTTTTCTTTTTTTTTTTTTTTATTATACTTTAAGTTCTGGGGTACATGTGCAGAACGTTCAAGTTTGTTGCATAGGTATACTCATGCCATGGTGGTTTGCTGCACCCATCAATCCGTCCTCTACATTAGGTATTTCTTCTAATGCTATCCCTCCCGTAGCCCCCGCCCCCCTACAAGCCGCAGTGTGTGATGCTCCCCTCCCTGTGTCCGTGTGTTCTCATTATTCAACTCCCACTTATGAGTGAGAACATGCGGGGTTTGGTTTTCTGTTCCTGTGTTAGTTTGCTGAGTATGATGGTTTCCAGCTTTATCCATGACTCTGCAAAGGACATGAACTAATCCCTTTTTATGGCTGCATAATATCCCATGGTGTATATGTGTCACATTTTCTTTATCCAGTCTATCATTGATGGGCATTTGGGTTGGTTCCAAGTCTTTGCTATTGTGAACAGTGCTGCAATAAACATATATGTGCATGTGTCTTTACAGTAGAGTGATTTATAATCCTTCAGGTACATACCTAGTAAGGGATTGCTGGGTCAAATTGTATTTCTGGTTCTAGATCCTTGAGGAATTGTCACACTGTCTTCCACAATGATTGAACTAATTTGCACTCCCCCCAACAGTGTAAAAGCATTCCCATTTCTCCACATCCTCTCCAGCATCTGTTGTTTCCTGACTTTTTAATGATTGCCATTCTAACTGATGTGAGTTGGTATCTCATTGTGATTTTGATTTGCATTTCTCTAATGACCAGTGATGATGACCTTTTTTTCATACGTTTGTTGGTCAGAGGCCTTTTCTGTATGGCATGGAAATGCTTCTACCTAGTTAATAAAAGCATCTACCCACATCAGGAGTTATTGGATGCAGTTTGTCTTTGGCATGTGGATGAAGTCTATTTGCCAGTCCTCCCGTGGATAGTTTCCCATCCTTTGGGTTTGAGAATGAAGGAGCTGTCTGTTCAGGTGATTATTTTTTAAGACAGACGTCACAAGCATTAACAACCTGTTTTACTGTTCTTAGTAAGTTCTCTCCTGAAAACAATTTCTGGGCGGGCACACTGATAATTTTTATCATTTCCCAAGTGAAAAACTTGGTGAAGGATTTTAAGGACTTTCCACTGGCTGGAGGCTGGCAAGTGGAGCTTGCCATCCTCTGACTGCAGCCATCCTAGGGCTGGAAGGTATACCCTTAAGAAGTGGCCCATTCTATTTCTGCAGGGGAGTACTGAGGCTTGATTTCTCTTATGGAGCCTTCCCAGATTAGAGGGGTTTCAAGTGTGTTGATATCATGAGGCTTCCTTGCTGTGGACTTGGCTGCCTTATCAGCTAGCTTGTTTCCTTTGGCTATTTCACCTATTCCATTCTGGTGTCCCTTACAATGCATCATTGCTACTTCTCATGGAAAGAAAACTGAGGATAATAACCTGTTAATTTCCTGATGTTATTTTATAGGAGATTCATTGGTGGTAAGAAAGTGCCTTTCCTTCCAAATGGTAGCATAAGCATGGAGAACTAGCAAAGCATACTTGGAGTCAGTGTAAATGTTAGTGACCTTTCCCTTGCTTAAGTCAAGTGCTCTTGTAAGAGCTATCAGTTGGGCTAGTGGAGCGCTTGTGTCCAAAGAGAGGTGCACTTCCATTAACATCATTCAGACTGACTATTGCATATCCTGCCATATGGACTTCTTGCTCTACAAAGGAGCTTTCATCCATGAAGAAGGTCCCATCTGGATTTTCTAGAGGAATTTCACTGAGATATTCCCTGGCTGCACAGGTCTGTACCACAACTTGTTCACAATCATGTACAGGCTGAAGATGATAAAGAGAAATGAGAAAAAGGCATGCCTTTAGTCTCCTTCCTTTTGATGTGACCAAGGGTGGAGAGGAAGACAGTGAAGGCGTCCCCCCTCCTGTTTTCCCTTCATGGTTCCTGGGGTCCCGGCACCTTGTTGTGCCACCATGGTTGTGGGTGTGACTTCCCCCACCATGGAACCAGAGGAACTCGATGAGTTTTAGTCACCCTCACCCATGCTACTCTAGTCCTCTGCCTGTGATTTCCCTTTGACTTCCTGGACTTGAGTGGCCTGTGTGACTCCCCCAAAAATGGATCTCAGGAGATACTATGTAACAGTTGCATTTAGGCAATTGTTGCACTTCCCTCCTTAATGAAGGAAGTGTGCTGGTTTCAACTCTATATCCTGCTATTTTTGCCCATGCTAAAGCATTTACCCTTAGAGAATAGTTCTAGTTAACTTCCAGACTTAAAATTCCCTTACTAATTAAGTACCATTCTAATTGGAGGCACAATAGGTGCCTTAAAAGAATGTAGGGACTAAATGGCCATTTTCCTGTTGATAAGACAGTATTGAGACTAAAATTTGGTTCTGGAGGACATTCTACTCCTAATTGTTGAAGGCAGAGCTTTCCTTTTCACAGGAACAGAATAAAGCCTGGTTTCTAGCAGAGAGGCGCAAAAAGGGGAGAGAATTGGAAAGCTAGAGTGTTTTGGTAAAGGACTGACAATGTGCCTCATCGATAGGATTTCTATTCCACTAGGTGGCACTGTTGACCTTGAGATGGCATGTGCTCACCAGACCAAGGGCAGAGTGACCATGACATGCCACATGCTCTCCAGAGGCAGAGACCTGGAAATGCCATGCACTGTCCAGACCAAAGGCAGAGATCTAGAAATGCCATGTGCTCTCCAGAAAAAGGGCAGAGAGAGAGACGCTCACTGTGGGGGTGGGGGGACCCTCTGTTCCTCGAAAATCACAAAGATTCCTTCCCTTGAGCTATTACTAGGACATTCCCTGATCTTGCCAAACAAGATTACTTCCCTGAACTGTAAAACTTCCCACACATTGCATACATCCGGAGAGGATAAAAGATATGGTGGTCGCAGACAGGAAAGGAGGAAATTATGATAGGAAAGTTGGAGATCCGGTTGCCAACACCCCAGTAGGTGGTTGAAGGCTGGGGTCAGTCCAGAAACCTTTGGATGACACCAGGGGGTAGCCCCAGCCAGAAATCCTCAGTTGTCCCAGGACTTCTTCCAGCCCCATGTGATGGCTGAGTCCTCTGTGAAAGGAAGCTGTTTCAAACATGGCCAATATGCCCAGCAACCTGTGGGTACTGGGGGATTCTCCATGTTCTCCCCAGTAAGCCTGTCCCCCAAATCTTGTGAGGCTGGCAGCCACACTAATCATTTTTAAATCGCCGAAGGGGGCCCAGTATTTGATCTGATTTGGTTCTAAAATGGAGGCCGAGAGACTCGGAATGGAAGGACTAAGTTGGAGTCTGCTCCTCTACTCACCATTTCAATGAATGTTGTACCTTGGTATTCCAGACAAGGTCCCTAATATGAAGCAGCTATGTTGTTTGTGGTATAAACCTGGGATTCATCATCATGCACCAGGAAAATTTAGGACACCGACACACATGAGGAGTTTAAGAGTGGAGGTTTGCACTGCTCAGTGAAATAAAAGAGGACACAAACAAATGGAAGAACATACCATGCTCATGGATAGGAAGAATCAATATAGTAAAAATGGCCATACTGCCCAAGGTAATTTATAGATTCAGTGCCATCCCCATTAAGCTATCAATGACTTTCTTCACAGAATTGAAAAAACTGCTTTAAAGTTCATATGGCACCAAAAAAGACCCCGCATTGCCAAGACAATCCTAAGCCAAAAGAACAAAGCTGGAGGCATCACGCTACCTGACTTCAAACTATACTACAAGGCTACAGTAACCAAAACAGCATGGTACTGGTACCAAAACAGAGATATAGACCAATGGAACAGAACAGAGCCCTCAAAAATAATACCACACATCTACAGCCATCTGATCTTTGACAAACCTGACAAAAACAAGCAATGGGGAAAGGATTCCCTATTTAATAAATGGTGCTGGGAAAGTTGACTAGCCATAAGCAGAAAGCTGAAACTGGATCCTTTCCTTACTCCTTATATGAAAATTAATTCAAGATGGATTAGAGACTTAAATGTTAGACCTAAAACCATAAAAACCCTAGAAGAAAACTTAGGTAATACCATTCAGGACATAGGCATGGGCAAGGACTTCATATCTAAAACACCAAAAGCAACGGCAACAAAAGCCAAAATTGACAAATGAGATCTAATTAAACTAAAGAGCTTCTGCACAGTAAAAGAAACGACCATCAGAGTGAACAGGCAACCTACAGAATGAGAGAAAATTTTTGCAATCTACTCATCTGAGAAAGGACTAATATCCAGAACCTACAAAGAACTCAAACAAATTTACAAGAAAAAAACAAACAACCCATCAAAAAGTGGGCAAAGGATATGAACAGACACTTCTCAAAAGAAGACATTCATACAGCCCACAGACACATGAAAAAATGCTCATCATCACTAGCCATCAGAGAAATGCAAATCAAAACCACAATGAGATACCATCTCACACCAGTTAGAATGGCAATCATTAAAAAGTCAGGAAACAACAGGTGCTGGAGAGGATGTGGAGAAATAGGAATACTTTTACACTGTTGGTGGGACTGTAAACTAGTTCAACAATTGTGGAAAACAGTGTGGTGATTCCTCAAGGATCTAGAACTAGAAATACCATTTGACCCAGCCATCCCATTACTGGGTATATACCCAAAGGATTATAAACCATGCTGCTATAAAGACACATGCACACGTATGTTTATTGCGGCACTATTCACAATAGCAAAGACTTAGAATCAACCCAAATGTCCATCAGTGACAGACTGGATTAAGAAAATGTGGCACATTGGCCGGGCGCGGTGGCTCAAGCCTGTAATCCCAGCACTTTGGGAGGCCGAGGCGGGCGGATCACAAGGTCAGGAGATCGAGACCACAGTGAAACCCCGTCTCTACTAAAAATACAAAAAATTAGCCGGGCGTGGTGGCGGGCGCCTGTAGTCCTAGCTACTCAGGAGGCTGAGGCAGGAGAATGGCGTGAACCCAGGAGGCGGAGCTTGCAGTGAGCCGAGATCGCGCCACTGCACTCCAGCCTGGGCAACAGCGTGAGACTCCGTCTCAAAAAAAAAAAAAAAAAAAAAGAAAATGTGGCACATGTACACCACGGAATACTATGCAGCCATAAAAAAGGATGAGTTCATGTCCTTCAAAGGGACATGCATGAACCTGTAAACCATCATTCTCAGCAAACTATCACAAGAACAGAAAACCAAACACCGCATGTTCTCACTCATAGGTGGGAATTGAACAATGAGACCACTTGGACACAGGGCGGGGAACATCACACACTGGGGCCTATTATGGGGAGGGAGTAGTGGGGAGAGATAGCACCAGGAGATATACCTAATGTAAATGACGAGTTAATGGGTGCAGCACACCAACATGGCACATGTATACATATGTAAAAAACCTGCACTTTGTGCACATGTACCCTAGAACTTAAAGTATAAAAAAAAAAAAAAAAAGAGTGGAGGTTTAATAGGCAGAAGAGAAGAGAAAGAGAAACAGCTTTCTCTGTAGAGAAAGGGGTCTCTGAGTGGAAAGTACCAGCACAGGCGGCAAATGCACAGGATTTGAGTCCAGTTTGAGGAGGTAGTGTCTGATTAACATAGAGCTTACAGATTGGTTCAATCAGGTATGACATTTATATAGTGCATGGAGAAGGCTGTTGCCCACCCTAATCTTTTTATGCAAATGGACTTTCCAGTCGATTGTTGCAATCTCGTCTGCTCCTTACAGTACACATGGCTGACAAAGAGAAGGGAATGTGGAGCTGCTATCTTGAAAACGTCTAGTCCTTAGTTCCTGTTGGTATTCACCCATGCAAGCTCCCACCTTGCTTGTGTATGTCTACAGCCCAAATTTACAGGCTGCTCTTTGTTAGAAAATGATTTGGGGCTGCTTGTCATTAAAAAGAAAAGGCTTACTGAGGACTCCTATACCCTTGCTACCTGCCTAAGAGATTTCTTCTTAACTCCTATATCATAATGAAATATCATGTACCCATTAATGGTTTTCAAAGAATATTCATATTTCCAAAAAGTATTTGATGTTTTCAAAGAGTATCCAATGACATGAGAAAGCATTTGCAATGTAATTTTATTTTTAAAATTGGAGTATAAAACATCTAAATCTGTAGATAAAAGTATTAAAAGAAAATAGAGTAACATGTTAAAAGTAAACAACTAATGAAGGACATAAAATCATATTTATTTTCTTTTGTGTAGTTTTTGTATTCCAAATTTTCTGTAATAAACATGCATTCCTTTTATAATCAGATTTTTAAAAAATGTGTATGTCCCAGTTTCCCAGATATTTCCTCTCTGTGGATTTCTTTACACTTGCATATAACCTTATAAAGAAATAGATTTTTAGCTCCAAAGAATAGCCCTAATAGCTTGCATCTTAGCTACCTTGGCAGGTAGAAGAATTACTTGTGTAGTCAGCCTCTCATTCTTCCTCACTGATATGGTTTGGCTCTGTGTCCCCACCAAAATCTCATCTTGAATTGTACTCCCATAATTCCCGTGTGATGTGGGAGGGGCTCAGTAAGAGATAATTGGAATCATGGGGGTGGTTCCCCCATACTGTTCTCATGATAGTGACTAAGTCTCATGAGATCTGATGGTTTTATCAGGGGTTTCCACTTTTGCATCTTCCTCATCTTCTCTAGCTGCCGCCATGTAAGAAGTGCCTTTCCCCTCCCACCATAGGGGGCCTCCCAGCCAAGTGGAACTGTAAATCTAATTGAACCTCTTTTTCCTCCTGGCCTTGGGTATGTTTTTATCAGCATTGTGAAAACAAACTAATACAGAAAATTGGTACCAGCAGAGTGGGGCATTGCTGAAAAGATACCCCAAAATGTGGAAGTGACTTTTGAACTGGGTAACAAGTGGAGGTTGAAACAGTTTGGAGGGCTCAGAAGAAGAAAGAAGAATGCGGGAAAGTTTGGAACTCCCTAGAGACTTGTTGAATGGCTTTGACCAAAAGCCCTATAAGAATATGGACAATAAGGTCCAGGCTGAGGTGGCCTCAGATGGAGATGAGGAACTTGTTGGGAACTGGAGCAAAGGCAGCATTTGTTATGTTTTAGCAAAGAGACTGGTGGCATTTTGCCCCTGCCCTAGAGATTTGTGGAACTTTGAACTTGAGAGAAATGATTTAGGGTGTCTTATGAAAGAAATTTCTAAGCAGCAAAGCATTCAAGAGGTAACTTGGGTGCCGCTAAAGGCATTCAGTTTTATAAGGGAAGCACAGTATAAAAGTTT
Organism: Macaca mulatta; assembly: GCF_049350105.2. Classification (NCBI taxonomy): domain Eukaryota; kingdom Metazoa; phylum Chordata; class Mammalia; order Primates; family Cercopithecidae; genus Macaca; species Macaca mulatta. Next base: position 132,045,812 of record NC_133412.1, on the reverse strand, counting down.
GGAAAATTTGCAGCCTGACAATGTGATAGAAAAGAAAAACCCATTTTTTGAGGAGAAATTCAAGTCGGCTGCAGAAATTTGTATAAGTAAAAAGGAGTTGAATGTTAATCCCCAAGACAATGGGGAAAATGTCTTCAGGGCATGTCAGAGATCTTCATGGCAGCCCCTCCCATCACAGGCCTGGAGGCCTAGAAGAAAATGGTTTTGTGGGTGGGGCCCAGGGTCCCCAAGCTGTGTGCAGCCTAGGGACTTGGTGCCCTGCATCCCAGCTGCTCCAGCCATGGCTGAAAGGGGCCAATGTAGAGCTCGGGCCGTGACTTCAGAGGGTGCAAACCCCAAGCCTTAGCAGTTGAGCCTGCGAGTGCACAGAAGTCAAGAATTGAGGTTTGGGAACCTCTGCCTAGATTTCAGAAGATGTATGGAAATTCCTGGATACTCAGGCAGAAGTTTGCTGCAGGGGCAGGGCACCTATGGAGAACCTCTGCTAGGGCAGTACAGAAGGGAAATGTGAAGTCAGAACCCCCACACAGAGTCCCTACTGGGGCATGGCCTAGTGGAACTGTAAGAAGAAGTCCACTGTCCTCCAGACTCCAGAATGGTAGATCCTCCAACAGCTTGCACTGTTCACCTGGAAAAGCTGCAGACACTCAATGCCAGCCCATGAAAGTAACTGGGAGTGAGACTGTATCCTGCAAAGCCACAGGAGCAGAACTGCTCAAGACCACGGAACACCACCTCTTGCATCAGTGTGACCTGGATGTGAGACCTGGAGTCAAAGGAGATCATTTTGGAGCTTTAAATTTTGACTGCCCCATTGAATTTCGGACTTGCATGGCCCCTGTAACCACTTTGTTTTGGCCAATTTCTCCCATTTGGAATGACTCTATTTACCTAATAACTGTACCCCCATGGTATCTGGGAAATCAGTAGCTTGCTTTTGATTTTGCTGTCTCATAGGTGGAAGGAACTCACCTTCTCTCAGATGAGACTTTGGGCTGTGGATTTTTGGGCTAAGGCTGAAGTGAATTAAGACTTTGGGGAACTGTTGGGAAAGCATAATTGGTTTTAAAATGCAAGGACATGAGATTTGGAGAGGCCTAGGTGGAATAATATGGTTTGGCTCTGTCCCCACCCAAATCTCATCTTGAATCATCCTCTCATAATTCCCATGTCTTGTGGGAGGGACCTGATGGGTGATAATTTGAATCATGGGAGCAGTTTGCACCATACTTTTCTCATGGTAGTGAATAAGTCTCATGAGATCTGATGGTTTTATCAGCGGTTTCCTCTTTTGCATCTTCCTCATTTTCTCTTGCTGCCACCATGTAAGAGAGCTTTTTCCTTCCCGCTGTGATTCTGAGGCCTCCCTAGCCATGTGGAACTGTAAATTCAATTAAGCCTCTTTTTCTTCCCAGTCTCAGATATATCTTTATCAGCAGCATGAATATGAACTAATACACTCACCCCTCTGCTCAAATCACAGTGCATAGTAGGAGAACCTCACAAGTGGCTTCAGAGTTACTGATGAGAAAGAGACAAAGTAGCAGAGACTGGCCAAGCAGGCATAGCCATTACCATCTGAGACCTGTCGGTAGGTTGTCTTCTCTGGATCAACTGAGATAACAACCATATATTTTTGTATAATCAGTAGGCTTCAGCTATGCAATTCATCCACATTTGCTATGAAGGTTGTGGCGTCCAGCACCTCAGAATAATTTCAAGCCAGGTTTTTCAGGGATGCTTGATCTCAGAAAAGAAGTCATAGCAGGAGAAGCACGGTCCTTTCGAGTCATCTTTCGACTTACTATCCAGCCTTGACTCTAGATGTGAAAGACAACAGCAGGTGCATATTGTGCTGGTTTCATAGTTTCTGAAGGCATGTTCCACCTACTTTGTAAATTTGTAGTATTATTAATTGCTATTCTTTAGCACTCATATTCTATTATTTTGGGGCATCTTGCCAACAATAATGAGTAATTTTTCACATCACTCTGAAGAGAAAGGTCAGCATTAGTAGCATCATTATCCTCTGAAACATACGAGAATATTATGAAATATGAAATCACAGCAGTCATTGGCAAAGCCAAAATTACAGAGGGTCCTCAACTTACAATCACTCAACTTATGATTTTTCAACTTTGTGATGGAGCAAAAGCCATTCTCATTCAGTAGAAACCGTTCTTTAAGTACCCACTCAACTATTCTGTTTTTCACTTTCAGTACCATATTCAATAAGTAAAATGATATGTTTAACACTTATTCTAAAATAGGTTTTGTGTTAGATGATTTTGCCCAACTGTAGGTTAATTTAAGGTAGGCTAGGATAAGCTATGACATTCAGTAGGTTAGGGGTATTAAATTCATCTTCAACTTATGATAGTTTCATCTTACAATGTGTTTATCAAAATGTAAACCCATCATAAGTCGATGAGCATCTGTAAACATATATTCTTTTTCCTTGATTAACAGAAGTTTCATAGAATCAAAGAATTTTTCTGCTGAAAGTTAAAAGATGTATTATTTATATATAAGATAAATAAAGTGATTGTGATTTGCTCTCATCTCAAGAAAAATACTGCGTATTTTTAAAATTAAGCAACATGATCACAATGTCTTGGTCACAATTGACTCTATAAACAGCAAAAAGTAACTACACTGAAATCAGAAAGACAAAGATCTAACCTGAGAGTTACCACAAAGAAAATCAACCATCTATTTTGCATCTTTTACTGCCTTTGAAACGGGTAGCTAATAATGTCTACCTCCAAACCTCACAAAAAAATTATGTCTCTAAAATAAATTTCAGAGTTCTTTCAAACAAATTTACAAGAAAAAAACAGCCCCATCAAAAAGTGGGCAAAGGATATGAACAGACACTTCTCAAAAGAAGACTTTTATGCAGCCAACAGACACATCAAAAAATGCTCATCACTGGTCATCAGAGAAATGCAAATCAAAACCACAGTGAGAAACTATCTCACGCCAGTTAGAATGGCAATCATTAAAAAGTCAGGAAACAACAGATGCTGGAGAGGATGTGGAGAAATAGGAATGCTTTTACACTATTGGTGGGAGTGTAAATTAGTTCAACCATTGTGGAAGACAGTGTGGCAATTCCCCAAGGATCTAGAACTAGAATTACTATTTGAACCAGCAATCCCATTACTGGGTATACACCCAAAGAATTATAAATCATGCTACTATAAAGACACATGCATATGTATGTTTATTGCAGCACTATTGACAATAGCAAAGACTGCAAGCAACACAAATGTCTACCAATGATAGACTGGATAAAGAAAATGTGGCACATATACACCATGGAATACTGTGTAGCCATAAAAAAGGATGAGTTCATGTCCTTTGAAGGGACATGCATGAACCTGGAAACCATCATTCTCAGCAAACTATCACAAGCACAGAAAACCAGACACCGCATGTTCTCACTCATAGGTGGGAACTGAACAATGAGATCACTTGGACACAGGGCGGGGAACATCACACACCGGGGCCTGTCAGGGGGTCGGGGGCTGGGGGAGGGATAGCACTAGGAGAAATATCTAATGTAAATGATGAGTTAATGGGTGCAGCAAACCAATTTGGCCCATGTATACTTATGTATCAAACCTGCACGTTGTGCACATGTACCCTAGAACTTAAAGTATTATAAAAAATAATTAAAAAATAAAAAAAAAGATTTCAGAATTCTTTAAGAATAATAAAGTGCAAATAAAATGTTTTTATATGAAAATGAAGTGATACATATATAGATATAGGTTATCTATACAATAGAAGTGATATATAGATTACATCCCAATCTATATCTATTTATATATCACTTTATTTTCATATTAAAACATATATATATATATATAAAATTTTATTTTAAGTTCTAGGGTCCATGTGCAGGATGTGCAGGTATGTTACATAGGTAAATGTGTGCCATGGTGGTTTGCTGCACCTATCAACCCATCAACCCATCACCTAAGTATTAAGTAGTAATACCTAATATCTAAGTAGGTAGTAGGAGAGCCTCACAGGTGGCTTAGCTATTTTTCCCGATGCTCTCCCTTCCTGCCAAACCCCGCCATGAATGGGTACCAGTGTGTATTCTTCCCCTCCCTGTATCCGGTGTTCTCATTGTTCAGCTCCCACTTATGAGTGAGAACATGTGGTGTTTGCTTTTCTGTTCCAGGGTTACTTTGCTGAGGATGATGGCTTCTAGCTCCCTTCATGTCCCTGCAAAGGACAGGATCTCATTTCTTTTTTATGGCTGCATAGAATTCCATGGTGTATATGTACCACATTTTCTTTATCCAATCTATCATTGATGGGCATTTGGATTGCTTTCATGTCTTTGTTATTATGAATAGTGTTGCCATGAACACATATGTGCACGTATCTTTATAACAGAATGATTTCTATTCCTTTGGGTATATACCCAGTAATGTGATTGCTGGTCAAATGACATTCGTGGTATTAGGTCTTTGAGGAATTGCCACACTGTCCTCCACAATGTTTGAACTAATTTATATTCCTGCAGTGTAAAAGCATTCCTATCTCTCACAGTTTTCTCAGCATCTGTTATTTCTTGACTTTTTTTTTTTTTTTTTTTTCTAGACGGAGTCTCTATTGCCCAGGCTGGAGTGCAGTAACGCAATCTTGACTCGCTGCAACCTCTGCCTCCTGGGTTCAAGCAATTCTCCTGCCTCAGCCTCCTGAGTAGCAGGGATTACAGGCCCATGCCACTACGCCGAGATAATTATTTGTATTTTTAGTAGAGACAGGGTTTCATCATATTGCTCAGGCTGGTCTCGAACTCCTGACCCCAAGAGATCTGCCCACCTTGGCCTCCCAAAGTGCTGGGATTACAGGTGTGAGCCACTGTGCCCGGCCTCTTAACTTTCTAATAATCACCATTTTGACTGGCATAAAGTGGTATCTCATTGTGGTTTTGATTGCATTTCTCTAGTGATCAGTGATGTTGAGCTCTTTTTCATACATTTTTGGCAGCATAGATGTCTTTTTTTTTTTTTTTTTTTTTTTTTTGAGATGGAGTCTCCCTCTGTCACCCAGGCTGGAGTGCAGTGGCATGATCTCTGCTCACTGCAAGCTCTGCCTCCTGGGTTCACGCCATTCTCCTGTCTCAGCCTCCCAAGTAGTTGGTACTACAGGCACCCTCCACCATGCCCAGCTAAATTTTTTGTACCTTTAGTAGAGATGGGGTTTCACCATGTTAGCCAGGATGGTCTCGATCTCCTGACCTTGTGATCTACCCGCCGTGGCCTCCCAAAGTGTGGGGATTACAGGCAAGAGCCACCGCGCCCAGCCAAATGTTTTCTTTTGAGACTTGTTTGTTCATGTCCTTTGTCCACTTTTTAATGGGGTTGTTTTTTTCTTGTAAATTTAAGTTCCTTGTAGATTCTCTGTATTAGACCTTTGTCAGATGGATAGATTGCAATAATTTTGTCCCATTCTGTAGATTGTCTATTCACTCTGACAATAGTTTTTTTTGCTGTGCAGAAGCTCTTTAATTTAATTAGATCCCATTTGTCAATTTTTGCTTTTTGTTGCAATTGCTTTTGACATTTTCATCATGAAATCTTTGCCCATAGCTATGTCCTGAATGGTATTGCCTAGATTTTCTTCTAGGGGTTTTATAGTTTTGGGTTTTACATTTAAGGCTTTAATCCATCTTGAGTTAATTTTTGTATAAACTATAAGGAAGGGGTCCAGTTTCAATTTTCTGCTTATGGCCAGTCAATTTTCCCAGCACCACTTATTAATAGGAAATCCATTCTCCATTGCTTGTTTTTGTCAGGTTTGTCGAAGTTCAGATGGTTGTATGTGTGCAGTCTTATTTCTGAGTTCTCTATGCTGTTCCATTGGTCTATGTGTCTGCTTTTGTACAAGTACCATGCTGTTTTGGTTAGTGTAGCCTTGTAGTACAGTTTGAAGTTGGGTAGCATGATGCCTCCAACTTCCTTCTTTTTGCTTTTTTTGGTTCCATATGAATTTTAAACTAGTTTTTTCTAATTCTGTGAAGAATGTCAATGGTAGTTTGATGGGAATAGCATTGAATCTACAAATTACTTGGGCAGTATGGCTATTTTCATGATATTGATTCTTCCTATCCATGAGCATGGAATGTTTTTCCATATGTGTCCTCTCTAGTCTCCGTGAGCAGTGATTTGTAGCTCTCCTTGAAGAGGTCCTTCACTTCCCTTGTTAGCTGTATTCCTAGTTATTTTATTCTCTTTGTAGCAATTGTGAATGAGAGTTCATTCATGATTTGGCTCTCTGCTTGTCTATTGTTAGTGTATAGGAATGCTTGTGATTTTTGCACATTGATTTTGTATCCTGAGACTTTGCTGAAGTTGCTTATCAGCTTAAGGAGATTTTGGGCTGAGACAACGTGATTTTCTAGAAATAGGATCATGTCATCTGCAAACAAAGACAATTTGACTTCCTCTCTTCCTATTTGAATACACCTCCCTCTTTTTCTGTTGATTGGAATAGTTTCAGAAGGCATGGTACCAGCTCCTCTTTGTACCTCTGGTAGTGAATCCGCCTGGTCCTGGACTTCTTTAGGTTGGTAGGCTATTAATTATTGCCTCAATTTCAGAACCTGTTATTGGTCTATTAAGGGATTCGACTTCTTCCTGGTTTAGTCTTGGGAGGGTGTATGTGTCCAGGAATTTATCCATTTCCTCTAGATTTTCTAGTTTATTTGCATAGAGGTGTTTATAGTATTCTCTGATGATTGTTTGTATTTCTGTGGGGTCAGTGGTGATATCCCCTTTATCATTTTTTTGTTGTGTCTGTTAGATTCTTCTCTTCTTCTTTATTAATCTAGCTAGCAGGCTATCTATTTTATTAATATTTTCAAAAAAGCAGCTCCTGGATTCATTGAGTTTTTGAAGAGTTTTTCATGTCTCTATCTCCTTCAATTCTGCTCTGAGCTTGGTTATTTCTTGTCTTCTGCTAGCTTTGAGGTTTGTTTGTTCTTGATTCTCTAGTTCTTTTAGTTGTGATGTTGGGATGTCAATTTGAGATCTTTCTAGCTTTTTGATGTGGGCATTTAGTGCTTATAAGTTTCCTTCTTAACATTGCTTTTGCTACATCCCAGATAGTCTGGTATGTTATCTCTTTGTTCTCATTAGTTTCAAAGAATTTGTTGATTTCTGCCTTAATTTCATTATTTACCTAGGAATCGTTCAGGAGCAGGTTGTTCAATCTCCATGTAGTTGTGGTTTTCCTCCATTTCTTTATTTTGAGCCTATGTGTGTCTTTCCATGTGAGATGGGTCTCCTGAACATAGCACACCGATGGATCTTGACTTTTTATCCAGCTTGCCATTCTATTCTTTTAATCGGGGCATTTAGTCCACTTACATTTAAGGTTATGTGTGAATTTGATCCTGTCATCATGATGCTGGTTGGTTATTTTACAGATTTGTTAATGTAGTTGCTTCATAGTGTCATTGGTCTGTGTATGTCAGTGTGTTTTTGTAGTGGCTGGTAATGGTTTTTCCTTTCCATTTTCAGTGCCTCTTTTAGGAGCTCTGTCAAGGCAGGCCTGTTGGTGACAAATTTCCTTAGCATTTGCTTGTCTGAAAAGGATTTTATTTCTCCTTCACTTATGAAGCTTAGTTTGGCAGATATAAAATTATGGGTCGAAAATTCTTTAAGAATGTTGAATATTGGTCTCCAATCTCTTCTGGCTGGTAGGGTTTCTGCTGAGATGTCCAGTGTTAGTCTGATGGCCTTCCCTTTGTAGGTGACCCAGCCTTTCTCTCTAGGTGCCTTTAACATTTTTTCCTTCATTTCGACCTTGGAGAATCTGATGATTATGTGTTTTCAGGTTGGTCTTCTCATGGAGTATCTTACTGGGGTTCTCTGGATTTCCTGAATTTGAATGTTGGCCTGTCTTGGTAGGTTGGAGAAATTCTCTTGGACGATATCTTGAAGTATGTGTTCCAAATTGGTTCTATTTTCTCTGTTTCTTTCAGGTACCCCATCAGTCGTAGGTTTGGTCTTTTTACATAATCTCAGAGTTCTTGGAAGTTTTGTTTGTTCCTTTTCATTCTTTTTTCTTCAATCTTGTCTACCTGTCTTTTTTCAGCAAGACAGTCTTTAAGCTCTGAGATTCTCTTCTCTACTTGGTCTATTCAGCTATTGACACTTGTGATTGCACTGCGAAGTTCTTGTGTTGTGTTTTTCAGCTCTATCAGGTTGTTTATGTTTCTCTCTAAACTGGTTATTCTGGTTAATGGCTCCTGTAATGTTTTCATGATTCTTAGCTTCTTTGCATTGGGTTAGAATATTCTCCTTTAGCTCAGTGAATTTTGTTACTACCTACCTTCTGAAGCCTACTTCTGTCAATTCATCCATCTCAGTCTCAGCCCAGTTCTGTGCCCTTGCTGCAGTGGTGCTGCAATCATCTGGAGGAGAAGAGGTACTCTGGCTTTTGGAATTTTCAGCATTTTTGTGTTGATTTTTTTCTTTTTCGTGGGTTTATATACCTTCAATCTTTGAGCCTGCTTACTTTTGGATGGGGTTTTTGTGGGGTGTCTTTTGTTGATGTTGTTGCTGTTTTTAACAGTCCAGTCCCCCTTCCACAGGAATGCTATGGTTTGCTGGGGGTCCACTCCAGACCCTATTCACCTGGGTCCCTCCCACACCTAGAGGTATCACCAGTGGAGCCTGCAGAACAGCAAAGATGGCTGCCCACTCCTTCCTCTGGAAGCTCCATCCCAGAGGGGTACCAACCTGATGTTGGCCAGAACCCTCCTGTATGAGGTGTCTGGTGACTCCTGTTGGGCGGTCTCACCCAGTCACGGGGCATAGGGCCAGGGACCCACTTGAAGAAGCAGTCTGGCTGTCCCTTGGCAAAGTGGGTGCGCTGCACTGGGAAGACTCCCACTCATCCAGACTCCACAGCCTCCTCAGATCCAGTGGGGCTAAAGATTAAGTCTGTTGAACCAGAGACCATTGCCACCCCTACCCCCAGGGGCTCCATCTCAGGGAGAATAGAGTTCTGTCAGTAAACCCCTGGCTGAAATTGCTGAAATTTCCACAGGGGGGCCCTGTCCAGTGAGTGGGGAAGGATCTAGGTCTCACCTAAAGAAGCAGCCTGACCACAATCTGCCACAGCCCCTGTGCTGTGCTGTGCTGTGGGAAATTCCTCCTGGTCCAAACTGCCAAGTCTCCCCAGCACCAGCATGGGAAAACAGCCAACTGGAGCTGCAGTGATTGTGGCTGCCCCTCCCCGTGGAAACTCAGTCATCTTAGGCGCTCAGCCTGCTGCCACTGGCCACAACCTGAGCGGCCACCAAGCATTTGCACATCTCTGTGCTTGGGACCCAAGGCCCTGGTGGCATGGGCTCACAAGGGGATCTCCTGATCTGTGGGTTGCACAGATCTGTGGCAAAAGCGTTGTTTCTCTGGCAAGGTCGCACAATCACTTACTGCCTCCCTTGGCTAGGGGGTGAGAGTTCCCCTTACCCCATGCATCTCTCAGGTGAATTGTCGCTCCACCCTGCTTTTGTTCCCTCTCCATAGGTCACAGTGAGAGAACCTGGACACCTCAGCTGAAGTTACAGGATTCACCCGCTGATTTCATTCTTCTTGGTGGGAGGTACAGATTGGAGCTGCTTCTAATCAACCATCTTGGCCCCTCCCTCGAAGTAATATATTTTAATCAACTTTATGAGTTATAATGTAACAAAATGCATAGAAGTGTATAGTTTATTTTTAAGGCAAAATATCAAACAAACGTATTTTATTATCGTCAATTACATAATTATTTATTTATATAATTTCAACTTTAATTTTAGATTCAGGGAATACATGTGCAGGTTTGTCACATGGATATACTGTGTGATGCTGAGGTTTGGGATACAAATGATCCTGTCACCTAGCTGGGGAACATAGTATCCAATAGTTCATTTTTCAACCCTTTCCCCTCTCTCTTCCTCCCCTCTCGTAGTTCCCAGGGTCCACTGTTGCCATCCTTAGGTCCATGAGTACCCACTGTTTAGCTTCCATTTAAGTGAGAATATGTGGTATTTTGTTTTCTGTTCCTGCATTAATTTGCTTAAGATAATGGCCTCTAGCTGCATCCACATTGCTGCAAACAACATGATTTTGTTCTTTTTTATGGCTGTGTAGTATTCGATGATGTATATGTACCACATTTTCTTTATGCAATCCACCATTGATGGGCACTTAGGTTGATTCCATATCTTTGCTATTGTAAATAGTGCTGTAATGAACATATGAATGCATGCATCTTTTCGGTAGAATGATTTTTTTCTTTTGAATATATACCCAGTAATGGGATTACCAGGTTGAATGGTAGTTCTAAGTTCTTTGAGAAATCTCCAAACTGCTTTCTACAGTGGCTGAGCTACTTTACATTCCCACCAACAGCAATAAGCATTCCCTTTTCTCTGTAGTCTTGCCAGCATCTGTTGTTTTTTTGACTTTTTAATAATAGCCATTCTGAGTGCTGTGAGATGGTATCTCATTGTGGTTTTGATTTGCATTTCTCTGATGATTTGTGATGAGGAAAATTTTTTCACATGTTTATTGGCTGCTTGTATGTCTTTTTTTGAGAAGTCTCTGTTCTTGTTTTTCTCCACTTTTTAATGGGATTATTTGTCTTTTGCTTGTTCAATTATTTAAGTTTCTTATAGTTTCTGGGTACTAGACCTTTGTTGAATCCATAGTTTGCAGATATTTTCTCCCATTCTGTAGGTTGTCTGTTTACTCTGTTGATAGTTTCTTTTGCTTTTGTTTTTGTTGCAAGTGCTTTTGAGAACTTAGTCATAAATTATTTCCCAAGACTAATGTCCAGAATGGTGTTTCCTAGGTTTCTTTCTAGAATTCTTGTAGTTTGATGTCTTACATTTAAGTCTTTAATTCATCTTGAGTTAATGTTTGTATATGGTGAGAGACAGAGATTCAGTTTCATTCTTCTGCATGTGGATAGCCAACTACCCCAGCACCATTTATTGATGGGCCTTTCCCCATTGCTTATTTTTGTTGACTTTGTTGAAGATCATATGGCTATAGGTGTGTGGCTTTATTTTCTGGGCCTCTGTTCTGTTCCATTTGTCTGTGTTTGTACCAGTACCATGCTATTTTAGTAGTCTTATAGAATATCTTGAAGTCAGGTAATGTGATGCCTCTAGCTTTGTTATGTTTGTTTGGCTTAGGATTGCTTTGGCCACTCAGGTACTTTTTTGGTTCCATATTCATTTCAGAATGGTGTTTTCTAATTCTGTGAAAAATGATGTTGGTAGTTTGATAGGAATAGTGTTGAATCTGTAGATTGCTTTTGGGCATTTTAATGATATTGATTCTTCCAATCCATGAGCATGGGATGTTTTTCCATTTGTTTGTATCATCTGTGATTTCTTTCAACAGTGTTTTGTAGTTCTCCGTGTAGAGATATTTTCACCTCCTTGGTTAGATGTATTCCTAGGAAGTGCATATGTGTGTGTGCATGTGTGTGTGTGTGGCTACTGTAAATGGTGCTGCATTCTTGATTTTGCTCTCAGCTTAAATGTTATTGAAGTATAGAAAAGCTATTGATTTGTGTATATTGAATTTTGTATCCTGAAACTTTACTGAATTTGTTTATTAGTTACAGGAACCTTTTGGTGGAGTCTTTAGTGTTTTCTAGGTGTAGAATCATGTTGTCAGTGAAGCGAGGTAGCTTGACTTCTTCCTTTCCTATTTGGATGCTTTTTATTTCTTTCTCTTGCCTGATTGCTCTGGCTAGGACTTCCAGAATTGTACAGTCTAATATGTTTTTTAAAATGTATAAGTAGCACCTTTGTAATCACTACAATATTCAAGATATAGATCATTTCCATGACCCCAGAACATCTTCTCTTGCTCCCTTGAAGCCAGTCCTCACCCACTCCACACAGCCACGGATTGGATTTCTACCAACAGAATCAACATAACGTTTTAAAAGATTTATTAATGTCCTTCCATGTAGTAATAGCTGATTCCTTTTTATTGATGTACAGTTTTCTAAAGTATTCAATGGTATGCGTATACCACAATTTGTTTATCCATTCTGAGTTAACGGATTCTTTCTAGTTTGAGGATATTATGAATAAAGCTGCTGGAAACATTATTGCACAAGCATTTTTTGGACGTATGTAATTTTCCTTGGATAAAAAACTAGGAGTGAAACTGATATGTCATAAAGTAGGTGTAAATTTAACTTCGTAAGAAAAGCCCAGTTTTACAAAACGGTTGTACCAGTTTACATTTCTACCAGCAATGTATGAGAGTGCCAGTTCCTTTGCATTCTTGAATATATGGTATTTCAGTCTTTTCTGTTTTACCTATTAGAGTAGGTAAAATGGTATCTTATTGTGGCTTTAATTTTCATGTCTTTATATTCACTAACAGTGATGCTAAGCACCTTTTTCTGTGCTTATTGTCTAACATATATCTTCTTTTGTTAAGTGTCTAAGTCTTTTGACATTGGGCTGGGGTTGTTTGTCTTTTTATTTTTGAGCTGTAGGAGTTTCCTACATATCCTAGATAGAAGTCCTTTGTCAAATACATACATTATGAACATTTTCACCTAATCTGTGGCTTATCTTTTCCTTTTATTAATGGTTTCTTTTGAAATTTAGAACCTTTACTTTTTGATTAAGTTGTTTTATCATTTTTTTTCTTTTATGGTTGGTGCTTTTTGTCCTGTCAAACTCTTTGCCTTTGAAGGGCCATAAAAATATTGTCCTATGTTTCATGTAGAAGTTTTATGGTTCTAGAAAGTGATTTGTTTGTTTGTTTTTCCAATGATTTCTTCTTATCTCAGTGGCAGTAGAGTCTTTCACGTTATTCTACATCCTATCGAGCAGCAGGATGATATATCCAAGAAAATATGTTTAAAGTACAACCTTCCAAAATAACTGCCTGACTTTAAATTTTTTTTAATTTAAATCAACTTTTGATCCTTTGTTTGTAGTCTCACTGGCCATAAGATAGTGGATCTTTCGTGCTGACATCATGAGAATTTTTTGTACATTTTTCTTTAATTGGATTTCCAAGAGGAAATTGTAACTTTATTTTAATAGTGAAAGCCACTTGAAAAACTAGAAAAGCAGTGAAATAAAGCAGTTAAGACTCAGGTGCTGAAGTTGTGCTGTCTTGTGTGCAAATCCTAGTTCTGCTCCTCATTAACTATTTAAACAAACTGAGCTTTACCACATCACTTTCCTCATCTCTAAAATGGGCACATAAATGACAGCAACTTCTGAGCTTTGTTACATGAGAATCAGGAAAGTGCTTAGCAAAGTTTGATTACCATCAATAATAAAGCTTTTGTGTTTCTGCATCATTCCCACAGGGTAAAAAGATCTTGAGGAAGTTATTTACCAATTCTATTCATATTTTCCCTTCTTTTAGTTTAAAGAAGTCCTTTTTGATTTTTATAGAAGGCAGATGTTTCTTAAGAGATGCTTTTTTAAAAATTATTTTTAAAGGTTGTAAACAGCAAGGGAAAGTAGTGAATAAATGTTTGATTTAACTTTTCAAATTAACTTCAAGAATCTGTCCGTAAACATGGCAAGACATTTTAAGGCTTGACTGTTGTGGATTTTAAAGGTTGTTCCCCCACATTTCCCCTAGTCTGTGCCCCACCCCCAGCAGTGAGCAAATACGTGATCTGAATTGGGGTAGTAGTTTTCATGTGTAGAGCTAATGTCAAGGTCCCAGGAGAGGTTAGGTGGCTGGAGTGTAATCAGAGGCATCTATTTGTTGCCAACTGCAATGACTCTCTGCTTAAGTCTTGAGCAAGGTCATTATTCTCAGTCTGTGATGTGCGAGTGCACAGCAGGCCCAGCAGACTGCTCATTAGTATTCTGCACGTTCTATCAGCTAAATTTGCCATTATGTTTAGAATGCTTCCGATTGCATATTTTTTTATATTCCTGGCCTCCTCAGAGAAATGGATGCCACTGTTGGTGCTCTGACAAGCAGCCGAGCACACAATGATGTATTTGCCATCAAACTAAGGGGGAAAGTTATTAAAACACTTGGCTGTCAACCATGAATTCAGTTCAAATCATTTAAGTTATAAAAGTAATTTTAAATGAAAGAAGCAAAAAATAAATACATAAATCAAGGAAGATTTATGTAGAGAAAAAATCATTTTAATAAGTAAGAATTTACTAAAAAGACTTTGTCCTCCCTCTATAATTTTAAAAGTAAATGAATGCAGATATTTTAAAGCTACAAAATCCTTCATTTGGCCATTGAAATTGATTCCTACTTCAGGCACATTCAGCATCACATACTTTGCAAACTTAAGAAATTACATGTTTTAAAGTATGTGGCTTTAAAAAGGTAATTAATATTTATATTTAATTATGCTTTTCTCAATATTTCTTAGATGTAACGGACCAGATGACATCTGCATTGCTACCTCACAAGAGAAAAAAATGAGAAACATTGTTTCATGGGCCATGAAAGGGATGCATGATTTGTATTCCTATCAGCAGAGCTACTAAAACATGGAAATTTATGATTTTTGCCCCCCAGAAAAAACCTCATTAAGCTCCTTGAAGAAATAGAAACCTCATGAGCAGTAATCAAAGCATATGAAGCCTCCTGAGTAGTTAACAGAGCCCACTTCATCAGACAATTCCATTGAGAATACAGTTGCCCAAGGACATGTTTCTTGCTGAATGTATTATGGACTGAAATTCAGCTGCAGAAAGTGACTGAGCTAGAAAGCCTCAACAGTAGAATATAGCAGTGAGAATCTTTCCTAAGACTATATTGGCCTTTCATCATTGTCAAATCCCCAGATACCATAAGCAAACAAGAGGCAGACTGATGTGTGCCATTCAGGGCAAATCCGTGGATAGAACAGTCCCGACAGATAGGCAGTGTAAACCCCCACTACCACAGGCCTGAAAGGCTGCACATCCCAGTTGGACACGAGTCAGTGTGATTTAGAACCACAGTCAGTGCATGTGTCAGCTCATCGTAAGCACGGCTTTTCTGTTTCCACTAAAAGAAATGCTCACACATGAGTCTAGACGTTATTAGCTTGAGGAAGCAACTTCCAATAGAGAACATACTAAAAGCACTTTGATTTTCAGGACATCCTGTGGGACCTGGTCTTAATTTCCTAGGGCTGCTGTGACAAAGTACCACAAACTAGGTGGCTTAATAAAACAAAAATTTATTATCTTGTAGTTCTTGAGGCTAGAAGTCTGAAATCGAGCAGTTGTCAGGGCCATGCTCTCTCTAAAATCTGCAGAGGAGAATCCTTCCTTGCTTCTTCCTCTTCTAGCTTCTGGTATTTGCCGTCAATCCTTAGCATTCCTGGATTTGAAGATGTGCCACTCCAACTTCTCTCTCCATTGTCACATGGCTATCTTGTCTCTCTGTGTGTCTTTACATGGTGTTTTCCTTTTCTTGTAAGACCACCAGTCAGATTAGGATCCACCCTAATAACCTCATCTTAACTCGATTACATCTACTAAGTCCCAGTTCCCACGTAAGATCACATCACAGCTACCAGAGTGAGGACTTCAACATTCCTCTTGGAGGACACTGTTCAATACAGGACAGACGATGTTGGCGTAAGGAGCCTGAAGGAATGCAAGCAGATGAACAGGATGCAAACAGAAAGAACTGGTTGCAGAAGACAAAGGAAGAGATTTGTAGCATAAGGGTGGGGTCAACATTTGTGAATTGATCAAACTACTACATTAAGTAAAAGAAAGACTAAGTACACGTCAGATTTAACAACAGGAAGGTTATGGTTAGGTTAACAAAAACAGTGTCTATAGGACTAAGACCATATCACACTGGGTAACAAAGTGGGCAGCAACCGTGGAAATGAAGGCCATGAGTTGTAGGCAAGTTTCTCAAGACATTTAGCTGTGCAGAGATAAGAGATAAAAATGTTAGCTATTGAAGAGAACACTGTGATTTTAAGAAGCACCTCTGATGTCAAGAATTTGGAAGCACTTAACATTTAATGATCTTTTTCCATATTGTATGGCCACTGGTTCATATGTCTGTCGTGGATTAGAACACTAGACACTGGCGCCTTCAGATTGATAACAAAGATTGTATTTGAGAGCATGTTGCTCCCATTTTTAACATATTGCTCCCTGTTTATAATGGGATGGACAAAATGTGCAAAGAGATGGTTTGAATTGGAAGCGGCTTGTTAAACATGTTGCAGTGAGGAGGGTACTTTCCTGTATAAATTGTCATCAAAATTTACTCCTGGCTGCTAGGTTTGGCTAAGTCCACGTCCACGATAGCTGCTTGCATCAAGGGCCCAATAAGCTCCTCTGGGATCTGCAAGTCACCTGCCTTTATCTTTCTTTTACCATATGTATCAGTCAGGGTTCTCTAGAGAAATACAACCAATAGGAGACACACGTGCGCACATACGCGCGCGCACACACACACACACACACACACACACAGAGATACTTAAAACGTGTGTGTTTTTTATTTTAAATATATAGATATATAAATGTTTTATTTTAAATATGTATATACACATATATATGTGTGTGTATATATATACACATATATATGTGTGTGTATATATATACACATATATATGTGTGTGTATATATATATACACATATACACACACACACACACTTTTTTTAAAGAATTGGCTCACATGATTGTAGGAGCTGACAAGTCCACATTTGTAAGGCAGGCTGAAAACTCAGGCGGGACTTGATGTTGCAGTCTTGAGGCAGAATTTCTTCTCTGGGAAACCAGTTTTTGCTCTTAAAGCTTTTAACTGATCGGAGGCAGCCCCACCCCTATAATTGAGGGTAATCATCTTTACTTAAAGTCAACTGAGTTTAGATGTTAACCGCATTTACAAATTCACAGCAGCACCTAGATTCGTGTTTGACTACATAACTGGAGACTGCAACCTGCCAAGTTTATATATGAAACTGACCATCACACTGTCCTCCTCCCGAGGACCTCTAAGAGGCTGCAGCTTTTGAGAAGGTGTACCAGTTCTGGTCCCTGCAATCAGGTAGATGTCTATAGGCTTGAATTTAGGCATTCATAGAATACTATTTATATAGTGAAATCTATATGGCAAATGGAGCTAATAGCTACAAATTAACCACTTAATACAGTTGGCTCACAGAATTGCAGATGCCTGCATTCTTTCTGAAAGCAAAATTCGAACCATGATGTGCTTTACTCATTCATGGTAAAAAGATAAGATGGTATTTTATATTCATGGTATAAAGACACCAGGCCCAGCCTGTGGCAATTTGCTCATTATCTTATAGTAATACTACCTATTACTATCTGGAGGTGTCATTAACCTCCTTTCTCCTTAGAGGAGAAGTTAATACAAGGCAGATCTGTCTCTCTCACCATTCAATAGAGCATTTAATTATCAAAGGATCAAAAGCATCTTGTTATAATGTGGTCATGCAGCACAGACTCTAAGGGAATTATGAAAGATGGCTTAAGTGTAATTTCCTGAAAGAAAATGCAGTCAACAAAAACTTAGACCACAGAAGATGACAGCTTTTGAATCATAACATGTCTATTTCCATATTCCTATCACAGAAAACTCTATTAAGACAACTTACAACAGAAAAATCATGCAAACAAAGCAAGAGTGTTTTTCATATAGACATACTGAGCATTTGAAGGTGCCACCAAATGTGCTCACTCAGGAATGTCAAATACTATTAGCAGCCTTTAAGGCTTTAGTCCAGGTCATGATGGGAGACTGCAAAACACACACACACAAAATGACCATCTCCAAATTGTCGAAATTAAATGGTTTAAAATCCTGCATTCCCTAATCACACTCCTTTTATTCAGTGTTGATTTTATTACAGCTTCTCTAGAGGAGATTTTTTTTAATTGAAATGACATAATATGCCAGCAGAAAGATAGGAAACTCACAATTGCATACACAATAGTGTCATTTATAACTCATCCTTCCAAGATAAAACCAGCTTGCCTTCATAGAAAACCTTGATGGCTTTGTTTAGTGGCTAAAACAATACAGAGAGCCATTTAACATGAGTGATAAAAAAGAAACACTGGAGCTGCCTTTCCTGTTTGTATTTCCCGTTTCCATCCTGCATATATGATTAGAAGATGTCACTCAATTACATTTCAATTTTCTGCCCACTGCATTCATTAAAAAATTTCAGAAATGTTCTGGAAAAGATAATTTATTGAATATATGCTGAATTTGCCATTAGAAATTGAGAAGTATCCAGCTGCACATTTTGCCGTCTCTATCATTTACTTCAGGATATTGTGCTTTTGATAAGTGGACTGTGTTTGGATCTTTACATGTATCATATAGAGTAGAGTAATCCCTTACAGGGATTTAAATGCTTTTATTACTAGGTGCTATCAAGAGAAAAGATGTGGGTTATATTAGTGAAGGGGATTATTTTTTATTACATAAATATTTTATGATATCTACTTTACATTTCTTGCCCTGACAGTTTATTACCACCGACTCTTATTAATTCCATGCTTGATATAAATTAAATGCGAGATTTTGATGTGTGTGGTTGCCAGGGCCTTGAGGGCACAGAATCTCTTCTCTAAGATCACAATTGCTTAACTTCTCCTAGGATTAATTTGCCTAACCACAGTCCCTGAGCTCTCTAAGAAAAGGATGATTTGGAAACAGCGTGGCAGGCTTCCGATGCAACAACTCAGAACCTCCTGTTTGTGCAGTTTGTGGGAACTCAAAGACAGAGTTCACCCAAAGACATTTTATAAAGGGCTTGTTAATTTAATACAGTCAAACTCTCCATTGTTCAGAAGCTGGTGCCCTTGTCTGGGGACTTCATTACTTGCTGGCACCTCTGTGTGAGGCCAGTTTGGGCTAGGGAAGGTAGAGAAACTCACACACTCCACGGTTACCACTTGTTAGCAACCCTCACACATGCACACGGCCGCAGGAACCAGCTCTGCCATCCTCTGGGACTTAAGCAGGCTCGCCTCACCTTAGTTATCATCACAAAATTCATCAGACTATTTTTATTTTCCCAAGTTCCTCCGATAAGAAAAAGAATGAACAAAAGTAGAAATGCTTCCATGAACAGAATACAATTAAGAACAGGGAGAATGATAGAAAAATAGGGGAAAGAAGATGACGTTGGAGAGATAGGCTACAGCAGATCTCAAAAAGACATATGAAGCTAAACAATATAGATGTTTTCTGTAGGCCAGAGTTTCTTAAATGATTTACAAAGCCCCCTGCTAAAGGAAAATGACTATCCCTGACCCCCAGTGTTAAAGCATGAAATATAGGTACCTAGAGATACATACACACGTATACATGGACATATGCACACATATATGTACACACATATGTACATATACACACATATGGTACATTGATATAAACCCACATATTTTACATTTGCATATTTAGGCATTTCCCAATCATGTTAGGTATGCTTCATCGCTGGCTGAGGCTCTTGGCTCTTTGATTCTGCCTAATCTTCATTCTGGGATCCAGGCTGATGGAGGAATCCCTTCCTGGAATATTATCAGGCTTATGATAGAAAGGAAAAAGGGAGAGGGCAGAACACACAGTGGCTATGAAAGCTTCCACTTTGAAAATAATCCATATCCCTCCCACTCACACTTTATTCGTCAAATCAAGTGGCACAACCAAAGAGCTAAAGTCAGCAGGGTGAGAAGCATAATTTTTCTACAAAAGAAAGACCCAGTAGGGAGGGACAATAAATACTTTTGAAAAATAGGAGAACTTACATGTGAAATTCAAAACTAGGCTAAACTCTTTTTGCTTATAGATTTTATGTGGATCTAAACAATGTTATATGAGTCTAAGAATTTTATAAGAAATGTATAAAACCAATAAAGTTCAAATTAATATTTGTTTATTGTGTTAAATGTCTTGGTGAAATGAAAACACCACTCGCCAAGAGAAAAATAAAGCCATGCATCACTTTACGACAGGGATATGCTCTCAGAGCTGTTTTGTTAGGCGATTTAGTCATTGTGCGAACATCACAGAGAGTACTTACACAAACCTAGATGGTGTAGCTTCCTACACACCTAGGCTCTATGGTACAGCCTATTGCTTCTAAGCTACAAACCTGTATAGCATGTTACTGTACTGAATACTGCAGGCAATAGTAACACAGTGGTAAGTCTTTTTGTGCCTAAACATATCTAAACATAAAAAAGGTACAGTAAAAATACAGTATAAAAGATAAAAAATGGTACACCTGTATAGGGCACTCACCACGGATGGAGCTTGCAGGACTGGAAGTTGCCCTGGGTGAGTCAGTGAATGGTGAGTGAATGTGAAGGCCTAGGATGTTATTGTACTACTGTAGTCTTTATGAACACCGTACACTGAGGCTACGCTAAGTTTATTTAAAGACTTTTTTCCTTCTTCAATAAGAAATTAACGTTTGCTTACTGAAAGATTTTCACTTTATGAACTTTTTAATTTTCTTAACTTTTCAACTTGTAATAACACAGCTTAAAACACAAACACACTGTACAGCTGTACGAAAAGATTTTCTTCCTATAGATCATTACTCTATAAGCATTTTTGTTTTTTAATTTGTTATTTTTACTATTCAATTTTTTGTGAAAAACTAAGACGCAAGCACACACATTAGCCTAGGCCTACACAGGGTCTGGATCATCAATATCACTGTCTCCTACCTGCACATCTTGTCCCACTGGAAGGTATAGGATGTCACTAGGTGATAGGACTTTTTCAGTTCCATTATAATTTTATGAAACCACTGTCATATGTGCAGTCCATTGTTGACTGAAACATCATTACGCAGCACCTGACTGTATTACAAAATCCAAAGGCTCTGGTTTTGTGGTTGTTGCTCGTGTTTGTAATTTAATTAGGCATGCCCGGGCTGTGATGTGACATGTAGTAACTAAATTCTCCTCAGACTTGTCTCTAATAGGCTACTAATAGGTTGTTTGAAAATCTTTCTTCAAAAAGTTTGCTGTCACAGCATTTGACCTTCATGTGGGTCAAACTCATCATTACAAATTATATCCACTTGTGTACATTTTTCATTAACTTATGATATTTAAAGATGTATAATTTGGTACCAATAGGATCATAAATATCTATAACAGTGAAATTTTATGATAGTGATAAGACAGTCAATTAAATGATCCAGAATACACATATTATTTTTATAGATTTTTAAAATTGATATTTGAAACACAAAATTCAAGGAACCACCTAGACAACTTGAGCATCACCTCATTATTCTCATAAGAATGTCACTTCAGGGGCCTGGGGACACTGCTCTAGATGAAAGAGAGCCATTGAAGAATTAAAGTCAGGGACTTTTATAATCGAAGTTACTTTGGGGAAAAATCACGCTTAAGGCACCATTGGGCACCAGTTTGGATGCATAATAATAAGCCTGGTAGGAGAGAGTGAAGTCCTAAAAACAAAGGGGAAAGAAGGAAATGATGGAAACTAACAAGCATACCAACTTGATATCTGGAAGAAAAATAAAATTTGAAGAAGCACAGAGAGTTGAAGGGAGGAAAAAAAGTGCATCTGATTTCTGGTCCCTAAGACTTCCATGCCAGCCTCCCCAAACAAGGGAAGCTTGTGACTAATAAATATCTAGGTTGTGATTACTCACAAAAATTGGAAAGAACGCCGGACAGAGTTAAAAGGTGTGAGTTCCAACTCCAGCTTTGCCATTTTGTAACTCTGCAGCGTTGGGGAGACAACCACCTGAGCTTGTACAGAGAAGATTCATAAGCTCTCCTGCCTATGTCACAAGGTTTTTCAGAGTGCGATACGCGGTGAAACACATGAAAGCAGTTTCCAATCTATTGTATTTAGGGAGGAACTTAGTAATTTGTAAAATGCTGTACAAAATAAGTTATTGTTATGAGGTTAGGCCAGGCATGGTGGCTCATGCCTCTAATCCCAGCACTTTGGGAGGCCAAGGCGGGCAGATCACTTGAGCTCAGGAGTTCACGACCAGCCTGGGCAACATGGTGAAACCCGTCTCTACCAAAAATACAAAAAATTAACCTAGTGTGGTGGTGCCAGCTACTCGAGAGGCTGAGGAGGCAGGATCACTTGAGCCCAGGAGGTAGAGGTTGCAATGAACTGAGATCGCGCCACTGCACTCCAGGCTCTGGAGTGATCTCCCTCTCCAGAGTGAGATTCTATCTCAACAAAATAAATAAAAAAATATCATTATGTGGGTTAATTAAAGTTTTCTCCCCTGTCTTTCTTTTCCTAAATACTGGGCAACA
Organism: Macaca mulatta; assembly: GCF_049350105.2. Taxonomy (NCBI): domain Eukaryota; kingdom Metazoa; phylum Chordata; class Mammalia; order Primates; family Cercopithecidae; genus Macaca; species Macaca mulatta. The sequence goes on along the minus strand of NC_133412.1, from coordinate 132,023,493 downwards.
AATCATAAAGTAATCCAATGGGAAGTTTTGTTATGAAACTCGAGTCTGAGCAGAGCCAGACCCTCTTTTTGGCATAATAAGGTACAGAATATAAGCTAAAAAAGAACTATCATTTATTTGCAAGCAATCTGTTTTTTCCTGAAAGAGTCTACTCTTTCCTGTTCCATCACAACCTTAGTCCTTGAGCTTTCTTTTAGCATTATCACGCCTCAGGAGAGAATGAGCACCCCTGCCAGAAGCTCCACAGATGAGGATCGAGAAAATTCAAAAGAAGAGAATTGACCACAAGGCCAAGGGCCTAAACTGAGGAGGCTAACAGGAAATGTGGGAAAGGATAAAAAGGGATGCTGACTGATGCCATGTGGAGCACCTGAGACATCTAGAGAGTCTGTGAGCTAAGTCTCGTAGACAAAACCTGTGGACAACACATACAGAGAAGTCAGCAAGAGAGGGACTGTCTGTACTGGTCGGATTATGTCACTAGAACCTCAGGCAAAAAACTGAGGGAACATTCTTTGGGGGCCTGGGTATGCATTTACTCGGCCGAAGGAAGACTTAACCCATTTGCTTGCCCACCTCCTCATCACAGTCACCAGCAGCTGCCTGGATTCTGCCAGTAGGAAAGACCAGGAAGCAAATAAGCCAGGTGGGACCAATCATTGGCTGACTAGGAAGACATTCTCTTAACCCTCCCACCCTTCTCACCAAGGTAACGGGCACAGTGTTGATCTCATGTTATTTTTTCAAATCCACCCTTCTGCTGGAGTATGGCAGATGATCCTCCAGGAAAGTTCAGAAAGCAATAAACGTTGACCTAGGCAAAGAACAAAGAGCCTTTTGTTGGAAGTAGGTCTTAGAACAGCATTATGATTTGTTGCTATCTGATGGGTTTTATCTTCTATATTTTGATTCCTAACTTTTCCGAAGTTTTCTGAGACTTTTAAACTAAAAGTAAAATGTAGGTTCTTGGCTATGAGGCCATGTTAAGGGAAGTATTAAAATATTAAAAGGAACTGTGGTTAAGCTACTGGTCTTCCATCTCACAGAGAGCAATTCAGCTACACACAAGGACATATTGCAGACTTATAGGAAATCAGATTCAGCCACTTTTTAAAGGTGCATTTGAATTCTGCAATGGAAGGGAACTAAAACATTGGAGAATATTGAGGTAGACTCAGAAATCATAATATTTATCAAAAACCACATGTCACCTTACCCTTTCAGTCCAAAAGGTCATATATTATCCTTGAGCAAGAAGTACTGTTGCTCAATATCACAAATGAAACACCAGTATGGTTACACTACTTTACAGGAGTTTTTAAAAGATTTTTATGATGACATCATTCTTTGACAATGTTATGACCATTCCTCCATTTCTTAGGCATCTTAAAGACTATCTTCTTTGTCAACACCTTCCAAGGCCATGAAACACTTCCTCCAAATTGTCTGGGTCTCAGTTTCTGACTCCAAAAACCTAAAGAACAAAGCTGCTGATTACTATCTGTAATGGCCCATGAGAACTTGTGATCTCACAAGTGCTTAACACCTCTGTGAGGCAAGTAACTGGCAAACAGTTATTATTCCTTCTTTAAAACAAAAAAGTTGGATCCAGAAAAGCTGAGTGTGTTGTCAAAAATAACTGAGCAGTTATTGAATAAGATGAGCAAATCTAGCTGTTATGGTTGACAGACTGGATTTATCTGGGCTAAATTGCACCCTCCAGCGTAGAACTACATTTAGAAGATCAGATGCTACTGCAGTTGAACAGAGGGATTTCTAAGAGTTATCATTCTTAAAGCTGGAAGATTTTAAACAAACCAAAACTATTTTGGGTCCTGAAAAAGTACGAAAAAATCTAAGTGAATTCAATAAATTTAACTACTGTAGGCTTGTCGACAAAATAAGTTGGCTCTTACTGAAATATGCATGTATATTTCACTTCATACTAATGTGTCCCCTGAATAATTTTATGGTTATGGTTATTTAAATCCTATAAATCAAGTTATTATTATTTTGAGGCAGGGTCTGACTCTTTTGCCCAGGCTGCAGTGCAGTGGAGCAATCTCGGCTCACTGTAACCTCTGCCCCCCGGGCTCAAGACATTCTCCCACCTCAGCCTCCTGAGTGGCTGGGACTACAGTTGCAGGCCACTATGCTCAGCTAATTTTTGCATTTTTTGTAGAGAGGGGGTCTTGCTTTGTTACCCAGGCTGGTCTTCAACTCCTGGGCTCAAACGATCTGCCCACCTCAGCCTCCCAAAGTGCTAGGATTGCAGGTGTGAGCCAGCCTATTTTTTTGTTTGTATAAATTTATGAAGTGCAATTTTGTTACATTGCCTAGTGGTTAAATCAGGGCTTTAAGGTATCCGTCACCTGAGTAATGTACATGATACTCATTAGGTAATTTCTCACTATCCACCCTCCTCCACCCCTCACTCTTCCAAGTCTCCAGTATCTATCATTCCACTCTCTACATCCATTCACATACATTTTTTAGTACCTGCTTATGAGTAAGATCATGCAATATTTGACTGTCTGTGTCTGGCTTGTTTCACTTAAGATAATGACCTCCAGTTCCATCCACGTTGCTGCAAAAGACATAATTTCATTCTATGTCTGAATAGTTACTCCATTGTGAATATAAACCATATTTTCTCTATCCATTCATCCATTGATGGCACTTAGGTTGATTCTATATCTTTGCTAGTGCTGCAATAAACATTCAAGTACAGGTATCTTTTTTGGTAAATTGATTTTTCCTTTGGCTGTAGATACTCAGTAGTGGAATTGCTCGGTTTAATGGTAGTTCTATTTTTAGTTCTTTGAGAAATCTCCATACTGTTTTCCACAGGGGTTTTACTTATTTACATTCCAGCAGCAGTGTATAAGCATTCCCTATTCTCCTCTTTCTCACCAATGCCTGTTATTTTCTGCCTTTTTAATATTAGCTATTCTGTCTCAGGTATGATATCCCTTGTGGTTTTAATTTGAACTTCTCTGCTGATTAGTGATGTTGAGCATTTTTTCATATACCTCTTGGCCATTTGTATGTCTTCTGTTGAGAAATGTCCATTCATTCCTTTGCCCACTTTTTAATGAGATTATTGAGGTTTTTTTTGCTGAGTAGTTTGAGTTCCTTGTCTATTCTGGATATTAGTCCCCTGTGAGGTGAATAGTTTGCAAATATTTTCTCCTATTCTGCAGACTGTTCATTCTCTTGATTATTTCTTTTGCTGGCAAAAGCTTTTTAATTAAGTCCTGTTTGTCTACTTCTGTTTTTGTTGCCTTTGCTTTTGAGGTCCTAGTCATAAATACATTGCCTAGATCAATGTTTAGAAAATTATTCTTTAGGTATTCTTCTAGTATTTTTACAGTTTACAGTTTTATTTTTAAGCCTTTAATTCATCTTATTTTTTGTATATGGTGAGAGATAGGGGTCCAGTTTCATTCTTCTGCATATGGCAATCCAATTTTTCCCAGCACCATTTGGTGAAGAGGGTGTCCTTTCCCCATTGTATGTTCTTGTCAGCTTCCAGTTGGTTGTAAATATGTGGCTTTATTTCTGGGTTCCTTATTCTGTTCATTGATCTATGTGTCTATATTTTTTTACCAGTACCACACTATTTTTGTTACTATACCCTTGTAATATAATTTGAAGTCAGATAATGTGATGCCAGCTTTGTTCTTTTGGCTTAGGATTGCTTTGGCTATTTGGGCTCTTTTCTGGTTTTATATGAATTTTAGGATTTTTTTTCTAATTCTGTGAAAAATGACATTGATATTTTGATAAGCAATGTGCTGAATATGTAGATGCTTCTGGCAATGTGGTTATTTTAACAACATTAATTCTTCTGATCTATGAATATAGAATGTCTTTCTATTTGTTTGTGTCATCTACAATTTCTTTCATCAGTGATTTGTAGTTTTTCTTGTAGAGACATTTCTCCTCCCTGGTTATATTTATTTCTAGTCATTTTTGTAGCTATTATAAATAGGATTGCCTTCTTTATTTCATGCTCAGCTAGATTTTTATTGGTACATAGGAATGTTACTGATTTTTGTATGATGATTTTTGTATCTTACAATTTTGCTAAATTAATTTATGAAATAAGAGGGGTTTTTTTGAGGGGGGGGTATAGAGTCTGTAGTTTTTTTTTTTTTTTTTTTTTTCCAGATATGGGATTATGTCATTGGCAAACAGGGATAATTCGATTTCTTCTCCAATTTGAATGCCTTTTATTTCTTTCTCTTGCCTGACTGCTCTGGCTAGGAATTCCAATATTATGTGGAATAGAAGTGGTGAAAGTGGGCATTGTCTTGTTCCAGTTAAAGAAAATGCTTCCAACTTTTCCCCATTAGTATGATGTTGGATGTGGGTTTGTTGTGTATGGCCTTTATTAATTTGAGGTATATTCCTTCTATGCCTCATTTGTTGAGTTTTTATCATGAAGGGGTGCTCAATTGTACCACATGCTTTTTCTGTATCTACTGAGATGATTATATGGTTTTATCCTTAATTCTATTGATGTGATGTATCATGTTTATTGATTTGTATATGTTGAACCATCCTTGCAAATCCTGGTATAAAACCCACTTGATCCAGGTGTATTATCTTTTTGATGTGCTCTTGGGTTTGGTTTGGTAGTATTTTATTGAGGCTATTTGGCCCATATTCATCAAGGATATTGGTCTGTGGTTTTCTTTTCTCGTGCGTCTTTGTCTGGCTTGGTATCAGGATGATACAGGCCTCATAGAATGAGTCTGGGAGAATTTTCTTTTCTTCAGTGTTTTGGAACAGTTTCAGGAGGATTCGTGTTAGTATTTCCTTATATGCTTGGTAGAATTCAGCTGTGAATCCATCTGGTCGTGGGCTTTCCTTTGTTGGAAAATTTTAAATTACTGATTCAATCTTGTTACTCATTATTGGTTTGTTCAGGTTTTCTATTTCTCCCTGGTTCAATTTTGGGAGGTTGTGCATTTACAGGAAGTTATCCATTTCCTCTAGGTTTTCTAGTTTGTGAGTGTATCTTTGTTTTAATGGTCTGTGATGATCTTTTGTATTTCTGTAATATCTGTTGTAATATCTCTTTTTCATTTCTAATTTTGTTTATTTGACTTATCTCTCTTCGTGCTTAATCTAGCTAGCAGTTTATCCATTTTATTTTATCTTTTCAAAAAACCAACTTTTTGTTTTGTTAATTCCATTTTTTGTTTTGGGTTTTTTTTCTCTCTGTTTCACTTAGATCTGCTCTGATCTTTGTTATTTTTTTCTTCATCTAGTTTGAGGTTTGCTATGTTCTTGTTTTTCTAGTTCTTTGAATTATATCATTAGATTTTAATTTGTTATCTTTCTACTTTTTTGATGTAGGCACTTAATGCTATAAACTTCCCTCTTAGCACTGGTTTTGCTACATCAAACAGGTTGTAGTATGCTGTGTTTCCATTTTCTTTTGTTTCCAAAATTTTAAAATTTCTGTCTCAATTTCTTCATTGACCCAATGGTTTTTCAGGAGCATATTGTTTAATTTCCATGTATTTGTACAGTTTTCAAATTCCTTGTGGTGTTAAGTTCTAGCTTTATTGCATTGTTGGTCTGAGAAGATAGTTGACATAATTTCAACTTTTAAAAATTTGTTGAGATTCAAGTTGTATTTTAAATATCCAACAAGAACTCACTGTTTAAGGAAAAGTATCTTTGTGTGTCTTTTGTAAAAGCATATCCTTTTTCATCATGTGAATAATCACTCCTTTATTTGGGGGCTTTATATTCTCAGAATAGAGACATTTGTGTTTCCTTGTAGTAGGATATGCCTAAAATTTGAATTCATGAGAAAATATTATTTTGCAGCAATTGACTTTTGACAGTTATATAAAGAGTTAAATATATTTATTAAAAGATTTTATGTGTACTGTAGGCAATGGAATGGGAGTTGCAACAGATACCAAGGCAACATTTTTTTTCTCCTAAACAAAATCTCACAAGTATATTTTTAGACCATGCCAATCTGCTCCTATGGCCTTACATTGTTAAGCATGTCTTTTGTGCATGAGTTGGCCCTAAGAGAGTCATCGTTTTCACAGATCTCTGCCTAATTGGTAGCAGCTGCTAATCAAGCACATTGTCACAAATTCTGCAGTATAGCATTCATCCTAAAGGTTTGTGGCTTTTTACATTTTGAAGACAAGCCATATGCCTTAGGCAGCATGGAACGGGGTAGATTTCTAGTAATTATATTGAGTCATGTAATTTGGCCTGAAATATCTGATTTGAATGTTTATTTTGATAAAACTCCCTAAGAAACTGTCAGGTTTTTTTCAACACTTTTTGCTGTTTACACATAATCTAAAAGGAAATGTCCCTTTAGCTCTCTGGTTATAGGTCCCAGGAACAAAGAATTGAAAGGTAGCAGCTATCAGTGGAAGCTTTGGCTTTAGCAAACTGGGGCTTGAATAGATGTGTTGTCACTAATTCTTTAAATTATTCAACTATCTTTAAGTGACTGGATACACTTAACACTGTGCTAGATGCCAAATACAAAAGTAAGTAATGATGGTCCTGGCCTCAAAAGCTTCCCTCCACTGGGGGAGGCTTCACTTGTTAGGGCTACAGAAAGACCAGACTGATGTTCCAAGACACCTAGACCGGCAGGCTCCTATATTTTCCAAGCCTTGTGCCCTTAGACCTCTGAGGCCAGGTTGGAGTTACCCTGAGTTCATGGAGCCAAGATACCTACTCTTTAGGTTCAGTGCCCCCCTTCCAACAGGAGACTATCAGGACTAGATGCAGACATACCTTTCATCCCTGTTCTCAACTCTCAAAGGGTCCACCTCCTGCTCCTTTAATCTATTCTGTAAGCATTACTGTCACCCTAATACTCTTCTTCCTTGTACCAGCTCAATAACCTAACTTTTTCCTCCCTGTATTAGTCTGTTCTGACACTCCTATAAAGACATACCTGAGACTAGGTAATTTATAAAGAGAAGAGGTTTGATTGACTCACAGTTCCACATGGTCTCAGGAAACTTATAATTATGGTGGAAAAGGAAACAGGCATCTCTTGCATGGCAGCAGGTGAGAGAGAGAGAGAATGTGTATGAAGGAGGAACTGTCAGACACTTATAAAACCGTAAGATCTCATGAGAACTCACTCACTATCATGAGAACAGCATGAGGGACACTGCCCTCATGATCCAATCACTTCCCACCAGGTCTCTCCCTTGACACATGGGGATTATGGGGATTACAATTCAAGATGAGATTTGGGTGGGGACAAAGAGTCAAACCATATCACTCCACCTCTGACCCCTCCCAAATCTCATGTCTTTTCACATTTCAAAACCAATCATGCCTTCCCAACAGTGCCCCAAAGTCTTAATTCATTTCAGGATTAGCTCAGAAGTCCACAGTCCAAAGTCTCATCTGAGACAAGGCAAGTCTCTTCTGCCTATAAGCCTGTAAAATAAAAAAACCAGTTAGTTCTTTTCAAGATACAATAGGGGTATAGGCATTGGGTAAATATGCCTATTCCAAATGGGAGAAATTGGCAAAAACAAAGGGTCTATAGGCCCCATGCAAGTCCAAAATCCAGCAGGGCAGTCATTAAACCTCTAAAATGATCTCCTTTGACTCCATGTCTCATATCCAGGGCACACTGATGCAAGGGGTGGGTTCCTATGGCCTTACGCAGCTCCTTTACAGGCTGGGTGACTGCAGCTATTCTAGGTGTACAGTGCAAGCTATCAGTGGATCTACCATTCTGGGGTCTGGAGGACAGTGGCCCTCTTCTCACAGTTCCACTAGGCAGTGCCCCAGTGGGAAGTCTGTGGGGGGGGCTCCAACCCCACATTTCCTTTTCACACTGCCCTAGCAGAGGTTCTCTATGAGGACTCCACCCTGCAGCAGACTTCTACCCAGACATCCAGGCCTTTCCATACATCCTCTGAAATCTAGGTGGAAGTTCCCAAACCACAATTCTTGACTTCTGTGCACCCACAGGCCCAACATCATGTAGAAGCTGTCAAGGCTTGGGGCTTGCACCCTCTGAAGTAGTGGTCTGAGCTATATCTTGGCCTCTTTTAGCCATGGCTGGAGCTGGAGCAGCTGGGACGCAGGGCACCAAGTCCTGAGGCTTCACACAGCAGCTGGGCCCTGGGCCCAGGGTCCAGTCCATGAAACCATTTTTTCCACCTAGGCCTTAGGGTCTGTGATGGGAGGGGCTGCTACCAAGATCTCAGACATGACCTGGAGAAATTTTCCCCATTGTCTTGGTGATTAACATTTGGCTCCTCATTACTTATGCAAACTTCTGCAGCCAGCTTGAGTATCTTTCCAGAAAACGTCATCAGGCTGCAAATTTTCCAAACTTTTATGCTCTGCTTCCCTTTTTTTTTTTTTCTTTTCTTTACTTTTTTTGTTTGTTTGTTTGTTTGTTTGAGACAGAGTTTCACTCTGTCATGAGGCTGGAGTGCAGTGGTGCAATCTGGGCTACTGCAACCTCTGCCTCCCAGGTTCAAGTGATTCCCCTGCCTCAGCTTCCTGACCAGCTGGGACTACAGACACGTGCCACCACACCCAGCTAATTTTTTTTTATTTTATTTTAGTAGAGACAGGGTTTCACCATGTTGGCCAGGATGGTCTCGATCTCCTGACCTCATGACCCACCTGCCTTGGCCTCCCAAAGTGCTGGGATTACAGTTGTGAGCCACCGCACCCAGCCTCTGCTTCCCTTTTAAACATAAGTTCCAATTTCAGATCATCTCTCTCAATTTCAAAGTTTCACATATCTCTAGGACAGGTGCCAAATGCTGCCAGTCTCTTTGCTAAAGCATAGTAAGAGGGACCTTTGCTCCAGTTCTCAAGAAGTTCCTCATCTCCATCTGAGACCACCTCAGCCTGTGCTTTTTTGTCCACATTATTATAAGCATTTTGGTCAAAGCCATTCAATAAATCTTTAGGAAGTTCCAAACTTTCCCACATCTTCCTGTCTTCTTCTGAGCCTTCCAAACTGTTCCAACCTCTGCCTGTTAACCAGTTGCAAAACACTTCCACATTTTTGTATATCTTTAAAACAGTGCCTAACTCCTGGTACCAATTTACTGTATTAGTTTGTTCACACACTGCTATAAAGACATACCCAAGACTGGGTAATTTATAAAGCAAAGAGGTTTAATTAACTCACAGTTCTTCATGGCTGGGGAGGCCTCAAGGAATTTATAATCATGGCAGAAGGGGAAGCAGGCACATCTTACATGGTGGCAGGCATTAGAGAAAGTGTGTGAAAAAGGAACTGTCAGACACAAAACCATAAGATCTCGTGAGAACTCACTCACTGTCATGAGAATAGCATGGGGGACACCACCACTATGATCAATCACCTCCTACCAGGTCTCTCCCTCAACACATGGGGATTATTGGGATTATAATTCAAGATGAGATTTAGGCGGGAACACAGAGCCAAACCATATCACTCCCCTAAGCTCTCGAGTCACCACTCTACTATCAGATTGCTCCCTTCAACCTCAACTTCCCCTTGCATTAAAGGGTTTCGTCCATTTCCCTGCATTAACTAAAAGCTGGCTCTTCCTGAGATATCTACTCCCACCTAATTCTCCCAAATGAATTTGCTTTTTTCTCTCATACACCTAGGGGTGGTGTGCTTTTTGTTCTTCAACACCATGTGGCAGAATGCATTTTCCAAAAGCAGCAATATCCCCCACTTACATACTCTTACAGTGAGACCTTGCCTCATAGGCAGGATCACCGTCCTCCTCAGCAAACATACCTGCATCTGCATCATCTTCCTTCCTTCTGATGAAGGAGGTGGCCCTTCTGCCTAAGGATCACACTCTTTAGCCTCCTTTCATAGTTATGTTTGTCGATAGTCGTTTACCCTTACTGTTTCCTTTTCCTCACTTCCTTCCCACTCCTCGGCCTGCCCTTCAAGGCTCTGTCCCACCACTGCACCAAAAGAGAAGTAGCCGAGGTCAACAAAGACCTCTAGAGTGCTCATTTTAGCGAATATTTTCAGTCTTTATTTTAATTGGTGTCAGAGCTAGAGATATAGTTTAAGAGTGAAAAATGGGAATGAAGATTATTCAGGAAGACTTCTGAATATCAAAGAGAAAAATGAAGGAAGAGGAAGAGAGAGAACACTGAGAAAAGAACCCCAGAGAATGTTAATACCTAAAGAATGGTACAAGACAGAAGACTGAGAGGCCATGGTTATCACATAAGAAGAGAACCAGTATAGAACAATATTATGGAAGCCAAAGAAGGCAAGAATTCTGAGGGACAGCAAATCCATGCGTTACACAGAGTTCACACAAGATTGAGACTTAAAGTGTCCCTTGGATTTAGGAATTGGGAGGCCAACGGTGGCCTAAGCACCATAGAATTGTGGGGCAAAACCGGATAAAAGAGGCTTAGGAATGGAGACACACTTTCAAGAAACTTGCCTCTGAAAGAAAAGAAGAGATCTCAGATAGCAACTAGAAAGAGCTGTTCTTTCAAAATGCAGAGAATTCAGGTATAGCAAGAATTCAGGCTTAGAGTCAAACAAACTTCAATTTGAACCTTAGTTCTACCACTTAACAAGCCATGTGAACTTGGGAAAGGTACCTATTCCTTCTGTGCTTGTTTCCAATTCAGTTAAATAGAGATAGTAACACTTGCCTTGCAGGGTTGTGAGGGTGAAATTAGATGAAGGCTAGGTATGTGGCATGCAGCAATGTTCTATAAATGACAGTCATTACTACTAAAGGATAAACATGAGAAATTATGTTTCTAGGCTAGTAGGAAGAAGCTAATGGGGAGGATTGAAAACAATAGACATATTAGAAAAAAAATGATAATGAAAAGTCCTGCAACCAGAATAAATGAGATTAATTAGCTAGGTGGAGAGGTTCACCTTGACCAGGAAGGGAGAAGAAGGGAGTGACAAGTGGTGACATAAATGATTGCTTCTGGAGGGGGAGGAGCCATGAAATTAATGAAGTCCATGACTGATAACCTCTTTTTACTAGAGAAGTATGAGCGAAGATTATCTGCTGTTAGTAAACATGATGGGACAAGATAATGGGCATGAGTAGTAAAGAGTATGTGCTAAAAAGAACAGGAGAAAATGCAGATCAAAGACAATATAAATAGATGAGTATTGCTGAGGGCCTCAGTGAAACTGGAAACCCTAGATAAGCAGTGGCCCCTGCCCATATGGCCATGTGTTCTGCTCCTTGAACACATGGCCATCTGTCATTGGCCTGGGTTGATCCATGCATTGTCCATCTCCCATCACCAAAATATAAGCTTAGAGTAGAAATTTTGTCCATCTTGTTCACCACTACATCCAATGATTGGTGCAGAGTAGATAATAAATAGCTGTTAAAAGAACAAAATTCATGGGTATACAAATGCAAAAAGAAAATCATAAAGATTGCATGAGTTGTGCATGCATAGAATGAAAGAAGATTTGGGTGGAAAAGAACTGAGGGAGCATATGAGAAAATTATGAGAATGGCACAAGTGAATCAGACTGCAATGGGAATGAAGGGAAGCTACAGGAAAATTGCTTAACTGAGACAGAGATGTGATACCTCACAACTGTGAAACCTCACAAGGCCAGAGGATTTCATGAGTCCAAAGGGGGAAAAAAAAAGATTCAGTGGAAGAGTTTCAATTGGCTCTTAAAATTTCAAAGGTGAAACTATTACTGAAGATAGAATATGTCCAATGGATTGAAAAATTAGAAACAAATGGAGACAAAAGTCAATGAAGCTGAAGGTCAAGGAACTGTGAGAGTAAAGCTTTAATTATTTTTTGTAGTAGTTTTAGGACCATAAAACAGACTGAAAAGAAACCAAACTAGATCTCTCTCTTTCCAGAGTTATCTGTGTATGTTTCATCTCCCTGCAGAGTTGGGACTGTGCTATACTCACACTCACACGGGACATTGTTAAAGTTAATAAAAGATAAGGTAGAATTTCCTAATTCCTTCCACTTATACCCACCATTAAGCCAGTACTGTCACTCAAAAGCAGCACTATGAAAATCTGTCCAATTCAGGCTGGGCGCGGTGGCTCACGCCTGTAATACCAACACTTTGGGAGGCCTAGGCAGGTGCATCACGAGGTCAGAAGATCGAGACCATCCTGGCTAACACGGTGAAACCCCGTCTCTACTAAAATACAAAAATATTAGCAAGGCGTGGTGTTGGGCACCTGTAGTCCCAGCTATTCGGGAGGCTGAGGTAGGAGAATGGTGTGAACCCAGGAGGTGGAGCTTGCAGTGAGCTGAGATCACGCCACTGCACTCCAGCCTGAGTGACAGAGTGAGACTCCATCTCAAAAAAAAAAAAAAGAAAAAAGAAAATCTGTCCAATTCATGTTCCCAGTGAGGTAGCCAAATGTTAAAGCCAGTGGAAGGTTAGCAATTAATTTAGCAGTAGGGATGATGTCAATGACAGACTGCCTTAAATATCAGTTAAATAATTCTTCCTTTAAATGACTGTTAAGAGATACAAAGAAGATTTCAAAATTTAAGGTTTTACTCAAATCTGATAAAATGCATGTGGGGTGAATTTCCCGAATCATCCAAATACCCAGACAATTGGTCAGCATTACTCATGCTTTCTGTGGCTCAGTTTTCTCATATACAAAGTAGAGGTAATAAGAGTACTGTATTAGTCTGTTCTCATGCTGCTAATAAAGACATACCCAAGACTGGGAAATTTATAAAGGAAAGAGGTTTAGCTGGCTCGCAGTTCCACACAGCTAGGGTGGCCTCACAATCATGGTGGAAGGCTAAAGAGGAGCAAGGTCACATCTTACATGGTGGCAGGCAAAAGAGCTTGTGCAGCGTAACTCCCATTTATAAAACCATCCGATCTCATACGACTTATTTACTACCATGAGAACAGAATGGGGGAAATGGCCCCAATGATTCAATTATCTCCACCTGGTCATGCCCTTGACACTTGGGGATTATTACCATTCAAGGTGAGATTTGGGTGGGGACATAGCCAAACCACGTCAAGTACCCTTCCTCTGTGGTGTTTGGATGATTAAATGAGGTGATATTTGTAAAGACTTTAGCACAGCACAAGGCCTGGCACATAGGAAAGATTCAAGAAATGAGACCCACAGTTGTGTTTTTCCATGAGAATGAAACAAACCCCAGGCCTTCTAATCTACCTTCCTATACTCAGTCATTCACAGAAATTGCTATGCACTGCATGTTGGTGCTCCCTAAAATTCATGTGTTGAAACCTAATTTTCAATGTGATGGTATTTGGAGGTGGGGCCTTTGGGAAGTGATTAGGTCATGAAGGCAGAACCCTCATGAATGGAATTAGTACCCTCATGGAAAAGACCCCAGAGAGCTCTCTTGCCCTTCTGCCATGTGAGAAGACAGTGAAAAGATATCCATCTGTGAACCAGGAAGCAGGCCTTCACCAGGAACTGACACCAAATCTACTGGTGCCTTGATTTTGGACTTGCCAGCCTCAAGAACTTGAGAAATTTCCATTGTTTATAAGCCACCCAGGCTATGGTATTCTGTTATAGCAGCCTGAATGGACTAAGACAGAGATAGTAACTCAAAAGTTACTCTGGGCTTCCAGTTCAAGATCAAAGACAGAACATGTGTACTAACTCCCTTTCCCAAAATCACATTGAATTATTGTAAAGAGGCATAAGAAATTTATTTATAGAAAGCCTCAAGTGTGGGAAGCATATCAGTTTGTTATGACAAAGTACTATACCACAGACTGGGTGGCTTAAATAACAGAAATTTATTTGCTCATAGTTCTAAAGCCTAGAAGTTTAAGATCAAGGTATCAGTAGGGTTGTTTCCTTCTGAGGCCTCTCTGCTTGGTTTACAGATAACCATCTTCTCCCCTGTGTCTTCACACAGTCTTTGCTTTAAACATGTCTATGTCCTAATCTCACCTTCTTACAGGATACCAGTTATATGAGCTTAGGGTACACCCTAATGACCTCATTTACCCTTAATTACCTCTTTAAAGATCTTCTATTTAAACACAGTCACATTCTGAGGTACTGGGGGCTAGGGCTTCAACATATGAATGTAGGGGGACACAATTCAGCCCATAAAAGGAAGCTTGGGCATGAAGTAAGAAAAGATCTAGATACATTTTTGGAAAACAAAAGACAATTGGAAACCAAAGGATGGATAATCCAGAGATAGGCACAAGTCAGCAAGGGTGAAGAAAGGGCTGAAGTGGATGTGCATGCCATCTTCAGAGAGGATTTCTGAAGGGTTCCCAGTTCTAAGTCAGCTGTGAAGAGGACCTAGGGAAGGAGGCCCAAGACAGGGGTGATTGTCTAAAGATCTGAGTAAATAAGGGCTAACTGGTGTTGTCTAAGCCCCAGCCCTGCTCATGCAGAGTTGTTGCCATTTGAAGTCAGAATACAGAGCTCTAAGTAAATTGGGCTGTCAGCATGGATGGAGCTCAGGCATCTAGCATGGGGATGGTATCCCAGAGTAGGACATGCTCACCTGGGCCCTGGGAGCCCCAACCTGCCTAATCTTCCTTAATCATGCAGTCTAACATGAAGTCTGTCATTGAATACATATTGCATCCAAAACACAAAGCTTATAATTGGTCTTCACATTTAGGAAGCGATCTATTAGTGAAAAATATCTATACAAAAATGAAAGACATGCACACCAGCTCCCTATACTAACCAAACTAATCCTTCACTTAAAAATATGAATAAACAAGAAAGGATTATCAGAAATGTGAGGAAAATTAAGAGTTCAAGAGAAAAAGAAAAGAGGAGCCAACAGAAAAATTAACTCAAAGGAATTCAGAAATAATTCAGGGGAATGGGGAAGGAACAAGGTTGAAATGATAAGAAAGATGGAAATCAAGAAAAAGAATTTTAAAGGAAGAAAGAAGGAAACCCATCAGGACAGTCAACTGTGTTTTAATAGGAGTTCCTCAAGAGAAGGACAATAAAAATGGAGGGAGGGAATTATCTGAGAAACAATAAAAGAAAGCTTTTCCAAAGGCTAAAAGGTTATATAGTACTGAACAGAATGAAAGGAAAAGGACATAAAAAAACTTTAAAACATGAAGATTGAAGAGAAGATCTCCCAAATTTTGACAAATAAAACCCAGATAACTTACAAAAAAGAGAGAATCAGGTTGACTTGCTACTTATCAGTAAGCATGGATTTTAGAAACAGAGGAATGCAGGCTTCCAAAGTTCAGAAGGAGAATTATTTTGAATCTAGAGTTCTACATGCAGAAAAATTCTACTTGACTATAAAAGTAAAATACAGACTTTGAGACAATATTCAAGATTCCTCTCACATTGATCTTTCTTTAAAAAACAAACAATCTTTAAAAGGTGAGAATGCACTTGTATAAAACAAAATAAAGAAAGGAAAAAGTAGGTAGAGAGTGTTTGAGGGCAGAACACGCGTAAGAACACTACTTTTCTCATGTTATCTCCTTTAAAGTGTTGGCTACATATAATAAATCAAGATATGTATGTTTAGCTATATCATTTGAAATTATTAAAGTTACCAATAGAATATCTGAAAATAAAAAGACAAGTAAAAACAGAATTGAGGGTGGGGTAGGATTTCTCTTAGTGAACTAAATTCCTCAATCCAAAATAGGTAGATAATAAAGGTAAATGTCTGCTTGTGACATTGGTCAGCTAGCTGCCACAAGATAAAGACACAAACAGAAGACGTTCTCCTTGAACTTGGAAGGGTCAATGGCGAGTAGGTAGTCGGCAGCAGGAAGGCTTTTTATACCTTCTGCCTTATATGAATTTTTATTGCTATGGAAGTGTATTATTTTTATAATGATTAAAAACTCTTTCTGAAGATTTCTAAATCATGCTCTCAAACCACAGTTAAATCCATCTTCCATTGGGCTTGGGGGTGATTCTTGATTCTTTAGCTAGCTACATGCTGTCCACCTGGAAGAGATGCCATCAACAGCAAAAGCCTGGACACTTGACTTGTGTTTTCAGCAGTTTATATAATACAGTCTTTTTCCAGCGAAAGGACATTTCATAGAGTATTTTGTGGCTCCACTGTCCACTCTATCCCCACTCCTTTTTTATTCACACATTTCTTTCCTCTTTTCTGGTCCCAATGCCATGAATTCACAGTTTCTTGCAATCTAATTATGAAATTTCTTTTCATGAAAAAAAAATCACTAGCACCATTAGCCAGCAAAATACATCAAATTTATATCTTTCTAATAATAAAATTAAAAACTTTACTGTTACTTTGTATTAGTAAACACCAACACAAACACTAATACAAAAAGATAGTATTACTTTGAAAAATGCTTTATGTCACATGTATGTATACATAAACCTATGATATAACATAGCTATAGTTCCCATTGTGAGGACATGTGAGAATCGAAAGGCAAACTGGAATAACACTTCTATTCAGGACTTCAAATTAAATCTCTGCTTCACCACTGTCAAGTCATTTTCCTTTGGTAAAAGTTCAGGACAAAGATTGATCTTTCCCAGGTCTCTTTGTTCATGTTTGTACCAGTTCCTCTTGGTTATCTTGTCTAAGAATCCTACCAATAAGGGTTGTTTTTCTGCTTGCCTATTGTAACACAGTCAGTAAACTTCAGATCTGGGTCTCTTCTCTTCTAACATCCTCAACAATGAACAACTGGGCTTTAGATGTTACTGTTAACACTGCTTGCTTAAGCCTTATTGAGAAATATAAGCATACTATAAGGTGTTAGCAGTCTTTACTTATTGTGTTAGTTTTCTATTGGTGCAATAAATTACTACAAACCTCATAGATTAGCAAGGCACATTTATTATCTTACAGTTTTATAAGTCAGAAATTGGACACGGGTCTCACTAGACTAAAACCAGTGTCATCAGGGTTGGATTCCTTTCTGTCGGATCTAGAGAAGAATATATTTTCTTGCCTTTTCCAACTTCTAGAAGCTGCCTTCATTCCTTGGCTTATGACCCCATTCCTCTGTCTTCAAAGTCAGTGACAGTAGAGTCCATACTGCCAACTCTCTGATTCTCTGTAGCTGAGAAATGTTCCTTGCTTTTAGGGACTTATGTCATTAGATTGGGCCTACCTGTATAATCCAGGGTCATCTTCCCTTCTCAAAGTTCTTAACCTTAATCACATTGGCAAAATCGCTAGGTAACATATGCACAGGTTCCGGAGATTCTGGGGTCAACATCTTTGGGGGCCATTATTCTGCCTGAAACACTTATCCATTAACATCCTTTGATTGCCTGCCTAGGCGATGGCTGTGAATGAAGATGAAAGTGTGATATTGATTTAGAAACTAACTGTTTAAGTACTTCAAAATTTCATATCAGGATTACATACTGATAATCAGGGTTCTCAATGAAGCAATCTACAATTTTAAATGTCATAAAAGAGGGTCATATTCCAATTCCTTTAACTTAATAGAATTTGTACATAACTTTGAATACACATTTTCCTGTTAAAGCCAAGAAACAAACAAGGCACACGGCAGGGACTCAATACATTAGTGGGGTTGTAAGGGGTAGGGAGGATGGAAAGAGCTAGATTTTATATTATTTAATTTAATTAATTAATTTATTTATTTATTTATTGAGAAGGAGTCTCACTCTGTTGCCCAGGCTAGAGTGCAGCAGCACAATCCCAGCTCACTGCAAGCTCCACCTCCCAGGCTCACGCCATCCTCCCACCTCAGCCTCCTGAGTAGCTGGGACTACACCACCACGCCGGGCTAATTTTTTTGTATTTTCAGTAGAGACAGGGTTTCACCATGCCAGCCAGGACGGCCTGGATCTCCTGACCTCGTGATCCACCTGTCTCGACCTCCCAAAGTGCAGGGATTACAGGAGTTAGCCACCGTGCCTGGCCTATTTTATTTTTAAAACAACTTTTTTTTTTTTTTTACGAATTTTAAAATGAATATGTGCTCATTACAGAAAATTTGGGAAATATAGGAAAGTATATTTTTTCTAAAAAAGAAAGCTATACACAGTCTCACCTTCTCCTACATTCTCATTTAGATTCAGATTTAATAGATAACAACAGTTGATAGTCACTGTCATTGACATAACACCACCCAGACATCAATAACATCCCCGGATATCAAATTATTCATATTGATATTAAAGTTATCTTCAGTTGATTTTCTCTCCCTGAATCTTTCCCAAAATGTGGACTGTTTGAAGATCTAATTTGCCATAATACCCTAACATGCCAGAATTGATTTGCCTAGAAAACAAACAGTAGGAATCCTGAAATGTGAACATATGGAGACCTTTACAACAACAACCATAACAAACACTATTATTTCTATTGTGCCAGGTGCTGTTCTACATATATTAGCTCATTAAATCCTCACAGTGCCCCATGAAGTGTCGGGGCTCAGAACATTACACCCTAAAAGTATGGAACCTTGGCATGCTGAGTATTTTGAACCAAAAGACATTGGAGGGGCCTCAGAAGCAAGGTCTCTCTGACCTTCTCCCATCTTCCTGTCTCCTGCCCCTTTCTCTGTCCTCAAAGAATTCATAGAAACCAAAATTTCTGTCCCCCAAGGTAGATCTTCGACACTTGAATTCCTCTTCCCAAGGCAAGTCAGTAAAACCTAGAGAGGTCACTCTGTGACCTTCTCCCTTCTCCCTTGAAGACTCCCATGTGACAGGTGTCCTGACCCGTACCCAGAGGAAAGGAATGCCGCAGAGAGAGGCTAAGAAGGCTCTAGAACAGACAGGCCTTGCTGGATTTCCCTCTCAGTCTATTATCATTAGATCATACTCTTTTTTTCCTATCACAGTTCTACACAGCTGTCCATTCTTCACTGAACCTAAGCATAGGAATAGACAATTTTCCCTGGGTCTTTAAGTCTTCATTTCTGAAGCTTCATATCACAAAAAACTTTGACTAAATCTATTTGTTATGGTTTTCTCTTGTTAACCTACCTTTCCTTATGGGTGTGTTGGCCATGACCCTTATGACAGCTAAGGAAAGGTTTCCCACTTTTTCAGCCCTGTAGGGGTCAATACTATCATCCCCATTTTACAAATGAGGACTCTGAGACCCTGGGAGACGAAATGCCTTGCCTGGGTCACTCAGTGAGCAGCCACGCTGGAGCTTCAGACTCCCTGCTCTCAATCTCTACTATCTAGCACCCCTGGAGACCCAGGACGCCTTGCTCTTTACCTCCTCTCAATACAACAGGGTCCAGAGAAGATGTTTATCAGGACATCAGCATTTATAAAAGGTCATTCATGATACTGAAATACTAAGTGCAGCTAACATTTATTTTATGAGTCCTTATTGTAGACTAGATGATGTGCTAGACACTTTATCTAATTTAATCCACACAACCACTTTGTGAGGGCAGACCTAGTGCCAGCATTTTAAAGGTGAGGAAATGGGAACTTTGAGAGGTTAACCCAAATCTGCCAAACTCCTGAGACTGCTCTTTTCAGCCAGTGCTTTTTACTGAATTCTGTGCTTAACTCAGTCTTGTTCAACAATTGTATGGGAATGAATAAGGATATAAAAGGCACACTGACCAATTGCTTCCAAATGAAAAATTAAAACAAAAATTAAATCTGACAGCCTAGACTGATGCACAAAAAGAAGAGAGTGGCAGAGACATCAAGTCATACACCTGGGTCCTCAGAGGAGCTAAGCATGAGTTTTTAGGAAGAAAAGTTGCAACTAAGAGGGCTACTGAAATATAAAGTCAACCTGAGACATAGATCAGCTGTGGCTGCAGGGGGACGGTGTGAGGAGGTGCATAGCCAGAGATTTGATAGCCTGCTAAGATAGTAAATCACCCCCTCAAAATCTGGGCATAAAGAGCTCGAGTACATATCATATGAGAAAAGTCCAGGGAACTGGAGTATTCAGCCTGTGGGAAGTGAGGCAAGTAAGTGAACAAAAACTAGAGGGGCTACAAGAGCTCATTTTAAATATTTGGAAACCAGTTGTTGTGTATAAATAGAAGGAGCTCCAGGGAGATGACTAAGGATCAACAAATTTTAAAGGGATTTTAAGTGCATGGAGGGTGGGGTGCAAATTTAGTTAAGCAGAAAATCCTGCAAACAAAGTCATTCAAACGGGGAACGGTAATTTGAACACAGATGCTTGCCTCTCACCTGGGGCTTCGTGTCCACTTGCCAGGAATGACATAGAGGGGACAGGGGAGAGTGTGGATTGGGTAGGGAATCAAAAGAGAATCATTTGCTCTAAGTTCATTTTTAACTTACACCTGTGTGATTCCACGATATGATCTGGGCACCAGCAACTAAAGCTGGCAGGTGAGGGGAGGAGGCAGGCTCTCCTGGAGAAACAGGAGGGAGAGAAGAAGAAAGATGGGAACCTCCATTTTTATCGATCCTAGGCTCTTGCCCACTGGTAGATTTTCTCAGTTTTGTGTTGTGCTGTTTGCTTGAGAAAAGGAAGAATCAGTGTTGCTTTCTCTTTCTCAGGAATTGCGTTTCCACCTAACAAGTTATCAACTCAATTATTAGGTTGTCAATATGTTTCTACTTGTGAAGTAAAGGTGCGTTTTGAAGGATATTAGTAATGAATAAAATATATTGACCCCAAAGCAATTCCAAGCTGTCGGGAGGAATGGAATCTTAGAAAAGGTGGGTGGCCACTGGAGATTTGGAAAAAATAAAACATCTTTAGAATCCCTGGATGGTTGTCAAAACTATACCTTTGAAATGCAAAGATTTTATCAGAAGTTTAGTTTTTGTTCACTTTTTTTTTTTTTTTTTTTTTTTTTGAGACGGAGTCTAGCTGTGTCGCCCAGGCTGGAGTGCAGTGGCGTGATCTCGGCTCACTGCAAGCTCCACCTCCCAGGTTCATGTCATTCTCCTGCCTCAGCCTCCCGAATAGCTGGGACTACAGGCGCCCGCCACCATGCCCGGCTAATTTTTTGTATTTTTAGTAGAGACGAAGTTTCACCGTGTTAGCCAGGATGGTCTCAATCTCCTGACCTTGTGATCCACCCGCCTCAGCCTCCGAAAGTGCTGGGATTACAGGCGTGAGCCACCGCGCCCAGCCGTTTGTGTTCACTTTTAATGACTACAACAAAAATAAAGACAATGCATTCCTGTATTGAAAGGTTATAATTTGCATATTACCATCTCCCATTTTTGATGCTACATTGACAGTGAAACTAACCTCATTTATAAATGTGGATGCATACACATCTAGAATGCCTTCCACATTGGGAACACATGTAGCTGTGTTCTGCCTGGTAAGTGACTACATATTTCTAGGGTTTGTCTGGTTGGCAGGTCCATTTTGACACTTTGTTGGGTACATACTTACTTTGTTCAAAATGTGCCACGTATTTCTGATTATAGCATGGAACTTAGGCTGCAAAACAAAACAAAACAAAAATCCTGCAAATGTTTATACCATATGACCTAAGGCTTTGCTGAAGCATATTTTTATTAGAATGTCTTTTGCCTTCTTCTTTTGTGGTTTTGGAATTACAGCTTGCCACTAAGTAATTAGCTTAGCAGTCCTATTGTAATCAGTCCTCCTTTTTTGTCTGGTCCAGAGGAAATGAATTATACCAAGTATGGTTCTAATTCTAATCAACTTGTATGTCAGAAAGCTATTGCTATAATCAAACTTCATGATAAATGGCAAGTAAGAGTTGGCCAGCAAAAGTGGTGCTCAAATTTGGTGGCAACATCAGTGACCATACTAAGTTTATTGTCTATGAAATAAATGAGTGCATAAGGCTGTAGCTAAATTAATGTATATAAAGTACTTTTGTGCTTGACACATAATAAACACTCAATAAAAGGGTTTATTGTTAAAACCAACAATTGGGCTGGCTGTCCCTGTTTCATGTATTCATGAATCTTATGTCTATCACAGTCTTCAGAACACTAATGTGATTTATTCTGTTTACTTATCTGTCTACTAATCCTACCTAGGATTAGTGTAATAAAGTTAATAAATCAATGTAATTTGTTGAATTACAAAGTGTAAACACTTGACTCTGGACTTTTTTTAATTATTATTTTTTATTATTACACTTTAAGTTCTAGGGTACATGTGTACAATGTGCAGGTTTGTTACATATGTATACATGTTGCCATGTTAGTTTGCTGTACCCATTAACTCATCATTTACATTAGGTATTTCTCCTAATGCTATCCCTCCCCCAGCCTCCCCACCCCCTGATAGGCTCCGGTGTGTGATGTTCCCTGCCCTGTGTCCAAGTGATCTAATTGTTCAATTCCCTCTATGAGTGAGAACATGGGGTGTTTGGTTTTCTGTCCTTATGATAGTTTGCTGAGAATGATGGTTTCCAGGTTCTTCCATGTCCCTGCAAAGGACATGAACTCATCCTTTTTTATGGCTGCATAGTATTCCATGGTGTATATGTGCCACATTTTCTTAATCCAGTCTATCATTGATGGACATTTTGGGCTGATTCCAAGTCTTTGCTATTGTGAATAGTGCCACAATAAACATACATGTGTGCATGTGTCTTTATAGGAGCATGATTTATCCTCAAGGATCTAGAACTGGACTTTTAATCAATGGTTCTGCTGCCGTCGAACTACACTGACTTCCAAAAGATTAGCACATTTTCTTGATCATATTTTCTAGCCTTTCGTCTATTGGTATAATCTAAACAAAAATCAAAGTTTTAAAAATGTGTTTGGATATAATTGTACTCTTAGAATGTTCACATATATGAATGAAATTAAAGATTCGAAGATTGATTATTCTGGAACTCACAGTACAGCTCTGCAATGGATGAAATATGTGCTATGGCTGACCATATACAATGAGACAACCATTGCATCAAACCTCTCAACCAGAGAACGAAGAGTCTGAATGGGAGTCTTCTCCTGTGGTCAGTTCTGGGAGGAGCACAAAGACAAAACTCAGAAAATCCAGAGGCTGGAAAATAATTTGTAGCGAAATGAAAAGCAAAGCCAAAGACTCCTTGAACTTCATCTAGTATTGTAAATAACCTGGTGGCAAAACATTAGATGTTTCTGCTAAAGTATCATTCTTAGAGTATTAGCATGCTTAAATATGTCTGAGAAATCCTTAATGACTCTACATTTTGCTAAGTCCACAACTCTTTCAGCTCCTTCCAAAAGCAGTGTGATAAACCAGTATCATTCAGGGAGGATGAAGGTTTCTGAGCTTTACTATATGAAAGAGCCAACTCTAATTTCCCAAAATACCACTAAAGAAGAGAAAAATCTCACAAAATGCAACAGATTCATTGTGCAATGGTGTTGAAGCAGATGGGCAGGGGATATGAACGGGACAACAGAAGACCCTGGTTATGCTAATAAAACCCTCAATTTCACTTTCACTATTAGCTTACATTCCATTAAAGAACTCTCAAAGAGAAGTACATATTTTCTCCAAGTAGAAGAGTTTTGACCCAAATTCTTGGGCTAGTATTTTTTTCATTGACTTCAAATGAAGACTTTTTTTGATGATAATACCATAGTTTGTTTCTACTCTGCCACTCACAGCCCTGCCTTAGCAAGAAGGTAGAGATCAGATTCTACATGACCAGCATTTGAGCACTATTACTCGTGTCCGAATTCACAAATAGAATTTGACAGGAAGTACAGACACCTTTATAAACAAACACTAATGTGTCATGAATATCAAAAACATTTTGAAATTGAAAGTGCTCGAAACATTTTTTAATCAAAATACCTGTATAATTTCTATTCAGTCAGTCATGTGTTATTTAATTGCCCATCACAAAGGGGAGGTTGTGTTCTCAAAATGTAATTTCCAGAGGATTACAAAGTATGGCAAGATGCCAGTCACTGCGTCGGTTTCTCAGTAACCAGTAGCAAGCTCAAGATTTTACATGGAAAATTCTGCTTCCCAAGGTCAGTTACCTATGCTGCACAAAGGCCTGTCTTTCCTGAGTAGCATGTGCCAGGCATGTTCTGCTTTGTCCAACAAATGTGCATTGAGTAACCACCATGTCCCTGATCCTACACTGGGCAGTGGGCACACAACTATGATGAAGTTTCCAAGATCTCACAACTCAAGGGATGAGACAAGCAACCCAAATACAGTTGCAGTACAGAGCGATAAGGACTGTGATAGGAGACAAAAAGCATCAAAATAATGTGAAAATTAGTAGCCACAGAATGCAGCAGAGGATAATCTGATATATTATCAGATAGCAGAGGATATCTGATAATCTGATATCAGAGGATAAGCTGATAATCAGCTAGGTAACTTTAGTTGATGGAGAGAAATGAATGTGAGTGTTATCTAAAGGGTGTTGAAATTTGCCTCTACATACAAATATTTATAATAATGTTCTTCCACATTCTTCTCACAGGATTGAGGGAATTCTTGAACCCATACCTCTATCTGGCCAAATAGGATTAGTCCATATAACTCAAAGCATTGGGGGGTACTGATGGAAGGAGGAGCAGGGGGGAGAAGTATGCCTTTTGGAGCAACCCTTATTTTTTACTCCTGAAGCAATAAGCTGGCTTCAAAGTGTAATGATGATTAATAATTCCCAATAACTACTCTCTACTCTCTAGACCTTTCCTTCTCTTTTAAACCACAGGGAACTCTCTGATGAATTCATTTTTCAAAAGCATGTTAAAAAACAAAGATAGTAAGAGAGATATGTTACTACAAGTAATTATAAGAGGATGACATGGACTTCTATGAACAATGACCAAAAAAAAGTATGTTAACTTTGGTATTAACCGAACTGAAACTTAAGGAAAACACTGAAGGTGATCCATGGAAACTTTAGTGATACTTGGCATCGGCAATGAAGCAATAAACTTGTTTTTGAGCGGTCAGTTGTGGAATGGTTGCAGCTAAGTGTTAACAAGAGCAGCTGGTGAACATCTATCTTCTGTTATCTTTAAGAAAGATGACCTTCAGATGGAAAAGGATAACGCAGATTGGATAGAGAAGAAGGCCATATAGCAGGGGCATTGTAAGGGAGCCTCTAATTCCAGTGAAGGTTCCCCGGGCTTTCTGGATGATTGGGAATAATCACCACAGCCCAGATGGGGTTTCTGAAGTACAAAATGCATGAGGACGGGTTCCCCAGAAGTAGACACAAAGGATTTGCATGCAAGCATTTTATTTAGGAGGTGATGTCAGAAAGCATGGGTAAGAAAGTGAGGAAAAGAGAGAGAAAAGAGAAAGACAATATAGGGGGAGTTACTGAGCAAGTGACCTCTGCAGACAGTTGGGGCTCCATCCTGCCAGAGAACTCTGTGAGACAGTGTAAAAATGTCTAGGAGTAGTCCCATCCATGGCACAAGGAAGCTAGGACATCACCTCCAACTCTATCAGTCAGTAGCCAAAAGTTCCTTCTGGGTCATTGACTCTCCACCATTCCAACCTTCCCCATCATTTGAGCCTAAAAAATAAACCCTGGTAGAGATTTATAGGTGCTTGTGATAGAACTCTATAGGCTTGCTAAGAATGGTGAGAGCTGAGGCAGTGTGAGAGGGATTTCAAGAGTACTTACCACATATGAAGAGAAGGAAATGGGCAAGAAACTGATGATAAACCAATGGAGACATGGTTTTCAAAGAAGGAAAGTGGAGTTCTATAACTGATCTTAGAGAACTTGACATTAATTTGGGGGCAATAAACATATGTTACAGGGATGTTTTGGAGTAACTATAAGAGAAAGCAGAAGTGATGGGAATCCAGCAAGAACCTTATTCAATTAACTTCCTCTCTCTTTTTTAACAGGGTCACTAAACTGGTAGGTGGAGGAAATGTTATAGACCAATGTAACTGATGTATGCAGGTCTGATTTCCTTAGATAGCATGAAATTGACCAAGCTCAACCACAAGCTGTCATTATCCAATGGCCTACTCAGACACCAGTTTGCCCAGCTTCAAGGAACATAATTTACATAGTATTCTGGGTGAACGTAGCTCTCTG
The DNA here is from genome assembly GCF_049350105.2 of Macaca mulatta. Lineage (NCBI taxonomy): Eukaryota > Metazoa > Chordata > Mammalia > Primates > Cercopithecidae > Macaca > Macaca mulatta. The sequence continues at coordinate 131,997,545 of NC_133412.1, read as the reverse complement.
GAACACAATATCAAATGCACTGTAACTCATGCCCCTTGAAGTTGTGGCCCTGAGACACACAGTAGTGACAGCACATACAAACTTATTCAACATCCAGAGGAGACTTCAACTCCTCCCTCGGAGAGGCCCTCCAGTGTAGAGCAGGAGAAGCCAACAACCCAAGAAACTCCACTCGAGACTATGAAGCTCCTCTTGAAAGCTCTTGAATTATGCAAGGCATAAATAATATCAGAAGAGATAGCTGAACAAATTCAACCCTTGTAGTCCCAAGGACACCCATGGATATTACTCATACAAAACTTCAGAAAATTCTAGTACCATGCCAAAAAGGATTTTTATCAATGACCTGATTGTCTCGCTGTTCATATTCTTTCTGTCTATCTCTCATATACACACATTTCACATACGCAGTATACTCATTCACCTGAAGTAAAGTATATTAAATTTGTAGATCACAGACAATTGGGAAATGTGATAGATACTAGGGATGGGCTGCTCAATCTCCATTTTGCCTCCCTTCTGGCTGAAGATTATGGAGAACTTTTAAAAACAGAAAAAGCAAACAACTCTTGTAACTAGGATTCTGGACACAAATTGCCTAATTAGCCCCTCTCATGCAGAATGTGGAGGATGGAAGTGAAGCAGATCCCACTTTTCTGCTCTTTTTGGTATTTCTGTGTTCCACTTTTCACGGAGAGGCTATGGAGATGTGAGGCTCTTCTGCAGCAGTGTTTCAATGCCTCTTCGATATCTTTCTAGGTGTCAAAAGGTGCGACAGCAGCAGTGGTGGTAGCATTGTCATTCCTAGATCACAGGTAGGACTTTGTGTTCTTGAATGCACAACTTCAGAAGTGGCCTTGGAGGTAGTAACTCCTCTGTTGGGACAATTCTGTAATGTTCTGAGAGTTATTTCCGAAGGCTCAAGTTAAAATCTATTCTTCCAGTATTTGTTAAGCACCTAATAGTATGTGTGAAATTTCTTCATGCTGAAAATCTCTAGAGAGGTTTCTGTCTCCTGCACTGAGTATTGACTACTTAGAAGAGTTGATAAATATGTTGAATGACAGAATTAGGGTTAAAGGCAAATATAACATGATACAACCGAATAAGGATAAAAGTTTGGTAGTTAGGTTCAAAAGCAATTGCACATCCGTTGGCTAGAGGCAGTATAACTTCACAGCATCATATAAGAAAAAGCTTAGAGAGAGGTCACGAAAGATGCTAATGTGGTATCCAGAAAGAACAAAGTCATGGACATGCTCTGTTGGTCTATTCTGGTAAGACCACACTTAAAGAAAAGTGATTAATCCTAAGCATCATGTTCTAAGAAGATGAACGGATCCCTTGAAGCATCTGCGTTTTCCTACAGCCAAAACACAGATTAAATGGCATCAAGAAAGAACCAAATCTATTTCACAAGAAGAATGATTGAAGAATATGGGAGGTCCCGAGGACTAGAAAAGATTCAAGGTGGACCAAAATAGCCATCTTTAAATATTCACATGGTTTCCTTGTGGAAGATTCATTAGACTTGTTCTGTACATTTCAAAGGTTTGGAACCAGGACCAAGAGAGGGGAGCAAGAGGAAGACCAGGCTAGACACTCTGTAGTAAAAGATGTCAGAATATGGAAGGACTGATTTGGCAATAAATTTTTCAACATTTGGGATATGCAAAAACCAAAAAACCGGAGACTCACTTGATCGGGTGACCGTGGGACACACTCAAGCATCAAATGAGTTGCTGGTCTTAGAAGGTAGCCTTTGAGGCTTATTCCAAATCCAAGAATTTTTATAGTAAACTTTTTATTATAAGACTAGTAGGGTATTTCTAGAAAATTCACACATAACTCACTATTTCAGAGACACAAATAATGCACCTACATCCCACCACCCCCCAACACACACACACACACACACACACACACACACACACACACACACACACACAGTGGAGGTTGTCGGAGGAAGCTGAAAGCATTCAAGGTTTGGAATTACGTAGATGGGGCTTCAAATCTTGGCTCCACTGCTTACTACTTGGATGACCTTGAGCAGTTTAAATCTCTGGTTCTCTGTTTGCTTATTGGTGAATAATGATACCTGTCTTGTAATTTTTAATGAAATTAGAAAAAATATGTCTTACACTGGATAAATAAAATTATTACTAGAAGGTTGTCATCTTCTAATACTTTAAAACTCTATTCTTTACTTTTTAACTCTTACAACCTACTAGACAAAAGCCAATAAACAAAGATTTTGTAACTATTCTAAGTTGGTGTTTTCCTTGCCATATTTATAAGTTTTCTATAAAGTTGGCAGCATAGCATAATGGTTAATAATGAAGGCTCATGAGTCCAGAAGATCTAGGTTCAAATGCCAGCTCAGCCTCTTCTTTACCACATGGCTATAAACATAGTCTGTAAACTGGGAACCTCAGTTATTTTCTCTGTAAAATGGGGCTGAAAGTAGCACCTGGATTAATAAGGTTTGGTAAGGATCATCAAATAATGCATGTGAAGCATTTTGCCCAGTGCCTAGCTCACAGTAAGTGCTTAGTAGCCCTTTCTAACAGTAATTACACAATAGTGATGGTGACGACAAAAGCGCAAACTCTGTGAGCACCAATCTAAAACGTTAATGCTACTGAGTTGCTTATCCTTCAATACTTTCATTCTGGACCTATTATAGCATTCCTTTTTGTGATGAGATTATTTAGATATTTACATGGCTAGACCGTACTTCACACTGACTTCTAATTGCCTTCACTTTTCACAGAGATGGCAAGACAAATCATCATAACCTAATCTAGCATATCATTGGCTGCAGACCTATTTGGGAGGCCTGTATACAGGGGAGGCTAGTAACACACGACTTCTTATTGGCAGCATTAACGCAACAAACCTCCCAGGGGAGCAATAAAAACACAGTAGCCAGCAGCCTTAATGAGGACACGCTCAGAGCACAGGGTAATCTTATAATGCGCTCAGTGCCCTGTGGAATTCACAGGAATTTGATTTAGCAACATTAGATCTCAGTTTCTCAAAATATTAGCAATATAATTTGTAATAATTGTCTCTTATTTTAGTTGATGACATCGCAAATTACAAGTGTTATTGTGGCATTGTTTATAGTTCAGAGATCTTACCACAAGAATCTGCCTTTCAGCTGTTGGCAGATGTAAGTGGAGTTTGCCTTTGTTAATACAGCACATGCCAAATTTTTCCTCAAGGCCTTTAATCAGAATGTTACATATATTAGGACACATGAGAAGCCTATTCCTGCAGAACAATGAAAAAGACAACCTCTACTCTATCATTATAACATTTTTAATGAAACCATCTCTTTCACTCTAAAAATCTCTTCAATTGTGCATATTTTGTCTGCAGCAACCTCTAAGGCCCCAAATGTTAGTTCGGCCCTACTACCTTCTAAATTAAAATGGCCAAGAAAGAATACAAGTATGAGAAATGGGTCCAGCCACAGTGGCTCCCACCAGCAATCCCAGCTGGGGTAGGTGGATCGCTTGAGCCCAGGAGTTCAAGACCAGCCTGGGCAACATGGCGAAACCCCATCTCTACTAAAAAATACAAAAATTAGCTGCATAGTGGCACGTGCTTGTGGTCCCAGCTACGTGAGGGGCTGAGGCAGGAGGATCACTTGAACCCAGGGGATCAAATCTGCAGTGGGTCGTGTACAGCACCGCACTCCAGCCTGAGTGACAGAGCGAGACCCTGTCTCAAAAAAAAAAAAAAAAAAAAAAAAAGTGTGAGAAATGTGTTAGGCACTTCAAGAACTCCCAGATTCCACTTCTCAGGAACTGTCATCTTTGGGGGTAGAGGTAGTAATAGAAATGGTAATTACACTCAACTGGCATTGCCACAGGCAATGCTAAGGGATAGCTGGGAGGGATGTGTAGAAAAGAAAAATTTGAGGGTGAATATTAGTAACTGCCAGCAAATGGAAGAACATTTATCAGCTGTTTTGAAAGGCACTAAGATAAATCTAAAAAGAGATCATCATAGGAATGTGTTGAATATGTCCTAATTGGTGACTAACTTAAGTGAAATTTTCACAGTAATTAACTGGCATGTTAAAAAAAAATCTCCTAGAGTCACTTGAAGATAAAAGCTAATCACTCAGCATGTGAGTCTATTACTTGAGTTAATAGGCAAAAAAAGGAAAAACACTGCATAGAAGTACCTCATCTAATTGAGAGTCACACCCTGTCGTCTCATTTATTCAGGGTATAATTGAGGGATTCAAGACTACAAAGCCAGTCTCCTCTGAGCACCAAATTAGATGGTCAGCGCAAAGCACCTGCACTATGGGCATGCGCCATCACCTCTCTATGCTTGTTTCCTCCCCTACTAATGAAGGTACAAATACACAGCACATAGTAAACAATGCTCAATAAATGTTTGCTGTTAACTTTATAGTTATCATTTTTATTATTACTGTTGTTACTACATCTACTAATTTAGCCATAGGAGAGCCCCTTGGGCTCTACTGAATTTATTCACTCACTTCTAAAAGTGTATGGATAGATAGTTTCACAGCTGTAACAAAAAAAAATTACACACGTTTTTGTCATCCTCTTCTCTTGATTTTCCCCATTGGTCACCTTCTTAGTGTCCTTGGCAGGTTCTTTCATTTCTCCCACACCTCTTACCGGAGGGACTCCCCAGGGCTCAGCACTTGCTGCTCTTTCCTCCAGCTGTACTTGTCCCTTGGGGATTTCTCATCAGATGTCTGCATGGTTAACTCCCTCCCTGAGCTCCTTTAAGGTTTTCAAACCTTATCAATGAAGCCTACCCTGACCACCTGTTTACTCCTGTGTCCTGACCCCTGTCCTTGCATTCCCGACCCTCTTTTTTGTTCTACCTTTTTCTATAGCACTTATTCCTTCTAACATACTATAAAATTTACTAATGTATTGTTTATTGTCTCTTCCTGCTAAGAATGTAAGCTTCAAGAGACCAAGACTCTTTGCCTGCTTTGTTCATAAATACATCCCAAATACCTAAAAGAGTGTTTGACATACAGTAGGTCCTAGGTAAAAGTTTGTCAAATAAGTAAATGACTAATAAAAACCCCGAATGTTTGTGGGAACACATGGATACCCAGAATAAAGGCTACATCTCTCAGTCTCCTGTGCAGTTAGATACAGCACACGGGGAGGGCAAAAGGCTTCTAGAGAAAACACATGTGTTACAGGAAGTACTAATAATGGCCATCCTGATGGCATCTTCTGAACTCAACAAACTTCATTTTCTCCTCTTCTTATGAAAATCAGACAGAAGAACTCATTTAGCTTAGAGGCAATTTTATGCACTTCAATAGCCTTTAAGGGAATTCAATCACTGATATTGATAATAATTATCTTGAATTATCAATATATCAAAATGAATTCTTTTTTATGTATTCTAAGTAGCCAAGGACATACATTTAATAAAGATAAATATATATAATCATTAAATTATACATAATGTATTTTATGTGTATATGTATCTATATTACATGTATATGTATTATATTGTATATGTACATTATATTATATAGTAGCAAAAATAAGAAAAGTCTTAGCACTTAAAGAATGGTAGTCTTTAACGATCTGGAAATCTACCGTTTCCCATTGACGTCAGATAAAATGGGTAAAGATAAACTTTTTATTGGACAACCCAGTCAATAAATGAGAATATAAGAAGGACTGAAAGCCGTATTGGCCTAGGTGGTATTTTATTCATTCATTTAAAACATAATGGCCAGTGAGTATGTAAGGCCCCGTGTTAGGTGCTGTGGGGCTCACAAATCTTATACAGATGGAGGTCCATGTTCTCATGGAAGTTATTATCCAAGGCAGGATACAGGAGATCTCCTGGAGGAGGAAACAGCAAAGGCTACCGAGAACGGAGAGCCACCTGTAGAGGGGAAATAAGGATGCCTCGATCTTTCATTTAATTAATATGATCCAAGAGCACACTGAGCCCAGCCAATCTCATAGGGAGCCAAGTTTGTGACATTCCACTGAAAACCTAGAGATGGTTAATCCTAAAATACCTTCCAGTAGCAAAATTCTGCCTCTCAAATTCCCTTTTCGTATCACTAACATGTGATTTCAGTCTATCGCCCAGTGCCATATTCCCCTTATCTCAATTATCCTACCCATCTGGCCCCAAATGCTGGTTCATGAATAATAGTTTACTATGTGCTAAGCACTGTCTAAGTATTCTTCATAATATTAATTCACTTAGTCCTCACAACCATCTTGTGTTATTGATACTATTATTATGCCCATTTTATAGAAGAGGAAACCAAGTCACAGAATGGCTACATAATTATCCAAGGTCACACTACTGGTAAATGGTAGCAAATAGACAAATGTTTCAGTGTTATATAGCAAACTGAAAATAATAAGAACAATGTAGTTACTTTCTGATAACTATATATAATTTAAAATATATAATTATATAATAAGTATATACAATTCAAAGAACTGTTCTGTATTCTAAGATTATGCTCAAATGTCTAAGCTTTTATGAAATGATAGTCAAAGGAAGATAAACAATCACCATTTTTAAAAAACAGACCCATAAAAATCTGCCTCCACAGACCACTGAACTCTCCCTCCCACTTTAGGAGAAAATCCTGCCCCTGGGTTTGTTCTCCCACAACCTCGTCCCCATCCAGGCTCTACTCCAATTCCATTTCCTCCCTGTCCTTTTCCCCACTAGCCCTTTCATATTAGCCTGTGAAACTCCTATAATGATCTGAATCCATGTTTCCCTTTGCTCCTCACCATGGCTGAAACCTGACCCCCTTCAGTCAAATCACTTCCTTGGGTGAACACATCATGCTTCCCACAGCTCTTTCTTCAATGACTATGCTTCTCCCACCATTGGACAGCCTCCCCTTCTCACCTTTATCACCACTGGTCATCAATTCTCATTGCTCTCACATGCTTACTTCCGATGCTCTATTCTTACCTTCCTCTATGATGTTACCACTTGTAGTAATGTATCTCCCCAACCCAAACCTCAGCTACCATCATTAGCAACCAGGAAAGTGACCTTTATAACATCCTGAACAACCATTATTCAGCTTCCTCAGTTCCAGGGACATTTATGACCACTGCACTTTTGCTCAACCTTAGCCATGGCTGCATGTCTAAGGCCAGCATGGAGCATGCTGAGGACAGCATAAAGAGGAAGAAGAATTGTTGGATTTTATGGTTAGGACATCAATGGTGACTTTCCAGTTATAGTTAACATATAGAAACACAATCAGGCTACAGGAGGTTAAGGGGTGAGTGGGTGGCAAGAAAGTGGAGACTATCATCATGCAAGAAACTTCCCTCCTCGGAAATCACTTGATCCTGTAGCTCGCCTCCAGTTTATAAAACTTTATTCTCTTATCTGCACTGACACTAACCTGGTTTTTTCCTCCTGTATTTCTGACAGTTCATTCTTTGCTTTCTTTTAATATACAAAACATTTCCTGAACTCTAATTATGAATCAGGCAGTTTACCAGGCAATGAGGACATCAAAAACATGGTTCTTTCCCTCAAGTTTTTCAGTCTTGGAAAGAAGACTATGATATATTTAATTAATTATACCCAGTAGAATGAATGAAATGAGAACATAGAAAAGGGGGAAATAATCTCCATCAAAGGACAGGAATGGAGATCAAGAAAAGTTGCCTAAAGCAGGTGACATTGCCCTGAGTCTTGAAGAAGGAAGGGCATGGCAGATGTAGCAAATGATTAGGGAGATGGCATTGAAGGCAGACAATGCAGCACAAGCAAAGGCATAAAAGCATAGTATATTTGGTAAGTAGTGTGGTGTAGTTGTCATATTCTTGCAGGAGAATGATAAAGAATACCATTGAAAGGTGAACCAGGACCAAATTGTGTAGGGAATGGCCTTAAAGTAGATGCCAAAAGCTTGGATTTTACCTTGTAGGTGAATAATAATTACTGAAAGATATTGAGACAGTGACACCATAAAAGCGATTTTAGAAGTCAATTCTAGAGATGATGTTGAAGATGAATAAACCAAAAAATGCAGACATACATCCCAGCTGGTGCAACGTTCAAGAACACATAAACTCTAGGCCTATGTTTCAGTTTGATTTTCCTCATAAATGAGAACTAGGGTAGTTGTCCTGTTAATGGAGATGAAAGATTAATATAAGGATCACCTAGAGATATAATCAATGGGACTTGATCAATTAAATATGGAAATCTAAGAAGAATAAAGAGTAAAAACTGTCTTAAGATTTTAGGCCGGGCACGGTGGCTCAAGCCTGTAATCCCAGTACTTTGGGAGGCCGAGGCGGGTGGATCACGAAGTCAGGAGATCGAGACCATCCTGGCTAACATGGTGAAACCCCGTCTCTACTAAATACAAAAAACTAGCCGGGCGTGGTGGCGGGCGCCTGTAGTCCCAGCTACTCGGAAGGCTGAGGCAGGAGAATGGCGTAAACCCGGGAGGCGGAGCTTGCAGTGAGCCGAGATCCAGCCACTGCACTCCAGCCTGGGTGACACAGCGAGACTCCGTCTCAAAAAAAAAAAAAAAAAAAAAAGATTTTAAACCCAGGAGACTACTGGAATAATCATGTCAGTAGCAAAAATTAGACGTGCTTTGCCAGCTCTCCTTCTCCCTCTTGCTCCAAAAATTTTCCCTTCAGTGCTCTTCTCTTGATTTTTTAAACTCTTTTGCGTAATATTTTCATATGTGTCCATTGTTGAACTTTTCTATGCGGATGATGCCTAGTTCTTTCTTTGCAGCCAGTATCTCTGATGGTTCTAGACCTACCGTTTAAATTTGCCTGCTAGAGATCTTTGGCTGGTTGTCTTACTGTGATCACAAATTAGCAATCTAATGCAAAACTGTCCTCTCCTCACTTTCCAACCAAACCAGCTCTTCCTCCAGTCTTCTTTTTTGTGATGAATACCTGTCACCCAATCATAAACTTCTCAATGATCCACTTCCGTGGTCAATTTGCTGTAAGAGCATGTTGAGCACAACCCATTAACTCTCCTGCCCCCTTTCACTCCATCTCTCTGTCCATCCCACCAGCAATTTTTTACTGAGTCCCTGATGTCATCTCGCCTCTAGGATTCCCAGGAACATACACTTAAGTAACTTCTTAAAGCACAGTTTTCACTCTTCCATTTCCCACTATATGAGCTTCCAGTAAAATCCTGACGATGTTCTCAACCCAGTGGTAGACAATACACATTTCATCATCTTAAGGCCCTGCCGTAGCTGCAAGAAACTGGCAGTTCACCAAAGCATCAGTTGCAGCTCTCCTGGGCAAGAGCTACTTTTCACTTAATTTGATCCTGCATATAACACATGAGACATGCCAAAGATTATAGGATAATGCATTTTTTCTGATCTTAGAGAATATACCACTTCTTACATGGCCCTGTGAAATGTCTACTACTGCAACAAAATGTTCTACTTGAATGGATTTCTTTTCTTAAATTTTAAAATGGTTCAACAGCAACATTTCACTGGGTCTACTCATTAAATTCTATTTCTGAGGTTGTGTTTTCCCAACATGATAAATTATGAAAAACAATAGTAATTGATAATCATGGGAAAACATTTGTAAGCTAGGGGCAGTGGCTCAGGTTATTTTCTCTAACATGATAACAATAGCTCAGTGTCACTGGCAGACTTCTGAGTTCTTCACTCCAGGTCACTCACCCTCACAAAGGCAACACAGACATTTCCTCCAAGCCCTAGGCTGCAGTTTCACAGCACTCCATGGCGAATGAGATATAGGTGACCATAGAAAATAGTAATTGGATTTCAGCACAGGGAGCCCAAAGTGCCACTTTGGAAAGGTAACCTCTAGTTATATCCAAGTGTGCCTCTGAATCTAATGGTGTAACTTCCCCTTAAAGGAACTCCTCTGATCTCTACTGAAAATCGCCTATGCCCTAGGGATGGGAGGAAAAGATACTCCTTTCCAGATGCCTTAGCAGCTCTATTCTTACTGGCTTCAGATCCAAGGACAGAGAGTTCTCTGGGCTCAGAACTGGTCACTCACAGCCGTGATGAGAGTCAGTAGGAGCCATGACTGGACAGCAGCACATATGGGCTTATCAGGGCCCTGTCCAAAAGGGACGTGTTTGAGAGGGACCTCAGGATGACAAGGTCACACCTATGACTCATTCTTCTTACCCCTAAGCCCAAGCGCAGAAGCTGATTCCAGTGTTCTCAGAAAACAAGAGGTTACTCTAACGAGGCATCAGACTAGTGTGCAAGCCCCACAGGGGTTTCTGTTTCTGTTCTCCAGCCACAGGCATGATTAAATAATAGGAAAGACAAGAAGCTTCCAGTTAATTCACATTTCAGGGTCAATTCCAATTTTGTTTTTAAGGTGACTTTTTTTTTTTTTTTTTTTTTTTTTTTGAGACAGAGTTTCACTCTTCTTGCCCAGGCTAGAGTGCAATGGCATGATCTCGGCTCACCGCAACCTCCACCTCCTGGGTTCAAATGATTCTCCTGCCTCAGCCTCCTGAGTAGCTGGGTTAGAGGTGCCTGCTACTGCGCCCAGCTAATTTTGTATTTTTAGTAGAGGATGGGGTTTCTTGATGTTGGCCAGGCTGGTCTCGAACTCCCAACCTCAGCCGCCCGCCTCGGCCTCCCAAAGTGCTGGGATTACAGGCGTGAGCCACCGCACCTGGCCTTAAGGGGACTATTTTTTAAAACTCCAAACATAGGTCGGGTGTGGTGGCTCATGCTTGTAGCCACAGCACTTTCGGGGGCGAGGTGGGCTGATCACTTGAGGCCAGGAGTTCCAGACCAGCCTGACTAACATGGCAAAACTCCATCTCTACTAAAAATACAAAAATTAGCTGGGTGTGGTGGCAGGCACCTGGAATCCCAACTACTTGGGAGGCTGAGGCAGGAGAATTGTTTGACCCCGGGGGGCAGAGGTTGCATTGAGTAGAGATTGCACCATTGCACTCCAGCCTGGGTGACAGAGTGAGACTCTGTATTAAAAACAAAAACAAAAACATAGTGCATGTTCATTGTGGAAAATACAGTAAATAAAAGATGAAAAAAAAAAACAAACCAAAAAACACCCATGATCCTAAGACCCAGAGATACCTACTCAATATTTTCCAGCATATTCTTTCAGTGAGTACATACTCACGTCTGTGTACATTTGTGTATGCATGTGTGTGTATATATACATATGTTTTTCTTCTATACCATCCTATAATGGAATGATATTGTACTTACTGACTTGCAACTTACTTTTTTGTTTTATAGTATATCATGGACATTTTCTCATGTCACAAAATTTTTTCCAGTATTATTTTTAGTGGATCCTTAGTATTCAAGGATAAATTTTTCCTTTAAAAACATATTTGAATCAATCTAGATCATACTTTTCAAGCCACTCACAGGTCAGAACAAACAGGCTCATCAGGCCCTGGTTTATTCTGATGGACCCTGGAATAGAGACTGTAAACAAACCCCATTTATAATTCTGTACCTTAGACAGTACTTTTATTCAAGGCTTCAGGCTATCAAGATTTTTTCATTTCAAGAAAATAATAAGCTGGGCGCAGTGGCTCACGCCTGTAATCTCAGCACTTTGGGAGACCGAGGAGGGTGGATCACGAGGTCAGGAGATCAAGACCATCCTGGCTAACACGGTGAAACCCCATCTCTACTAAAAAAAAATACAAAAAAATTAGCCGGGCGTGGTGGCAGGCGCCTGTAGTCCCAGTTACTCAGGAGGCTGAGGCAGGAGAATGGCTCATGCCAGGAGGCAGAGCTTGCAGTAAGCCGAGATCGCACCACTGCACTCCAGCCTGGGCAAAAGAGTGAGACTCCATCTCAAAAAAAAAAAAAAAAAAGAATAATAATAATGGATAAGTTTTTTGCACCCCTTATATGCCAGACACTGTGCTAAGCACTTCCCATGCATTTTCTCATTTAACTTCCTCAACCCCTTTTAATATAAAAGAGTTGTTTTCCATGTTTTTTTCATTAAAAACACTGAGGCTTAAAGAGTTTATGTAATTTAGTCAAAATCACACTAGTATGTGGCAGATCTAGGGTTCAACCTCAATTAATCCAGAGAATTGGACATTGTGTATAATTTGTCCCATGCCTTCCCAATAATAATTTCTACTCTCTTCAGGAGTGAAAGGGTGATGGCCCACACAGCAATTATCTTCTTATCCTATCACACAATCACAATTTACTCAACAATCCTTTACTTCCGTGAGTGAATGAAGTCTTGAATCTTGTGTTTTGGGGTAAAGGATGAGAAAAACTAAAATCCTTTGTTTCAAGTAACTTCCAGGACTTAAAAAGTCTCATGTGCAGATTTCCTCTTTGGATGATCATCTTCACAACCTCACACTGCCTTTTAGTGAGAGAACCACCCTTATATCCAGCCCCAAGCTCAGCATTGGCAACTAGGACCAGCCTTTACAGGGCAGGTAATTTACAGGCAGTGCCTGGACCACTTTCAACATTGTATGGTCTCTGCTTGACAAATGACCTTCTAAGTACTATAGAAAAGTCTTACTTCTCTGGAGAAAAAGTCACAAACCTCAAATTTCTGAAAACATCCTTAACATTTTGTTTCAAATCTTTTTTTTTTTTTCTTTCTCCTGAAAGATCCAGCATAAATTAGGACAGAGATGATCAGATCAAATAGCAGCCCTTAATCTGTAAATAATCTCTCTGGCTTCATGGCAATCAGGAAAACAGTGGGAAACAGCCAGTTTAAGACTAAAGTGACAACCTATTAGCATTCAGAGAGAAATGATTTCTCTCATCACCTTGACTGAAGATGCTGTTGCTGTGGCAACTGGCCCCTGCATTCATCCCACAGCCAATTGCTAAAATGACAAGGAAGCTGGTCAGGCTTAGAAAGAATCATTCACACTATCTCTTTTAAGTGACAGCCAATAAGGTTTGTACAGGAAATTCTATAAAAATGCTTATACAAACCCAGCACTTTTAATGGTGGTAAAATACTTTCAACCAAGCTCCCTAACACAGTTATTCGACAGAAACTTGAGTTCTTTAACTTAATTGCACCAATTAACATTTAACTTCAAGAATTACAGCATGTCTTGGGGACAATATTTTAAATGTTCTTTTTTCTGGACATTGCTATGTATAGTATATGTGTGAGGCATGATATGTTCCTATGGGGTACAAAAGGGCTCAGGGCAGAGATATTTTCCAGTTGGGATTAGGAGGGGAGTAGAACCTCAGCTGTCTTCTCACATCTGGCAGTCAGTCTTCGGTCTGAGGCTGAAACACCGACCGTGTGGGTATTTTTTTCCATCTTACCCCTCTGCCAGCAAGCCACCTGGACTCTCACCAAGCCCTGGATTCCTGTTTAAATCACAGATGAGGGTACCTTTGCACCTGTGGCCAGCTTGCTAAAGGACTACCTTTCTATTTGTCTGAATTCACAAATGCTTCTCAGGTGGAAACAAAGTAATGCAGCCAAAATCGTTTAATCCTGTTTCCTGAAGGAAACCCAAAGGACTGGCTCACCTTAGGTATCCGTCTCACGCCTGATTTTGGAGGCACTCAGCGTCATGGTGTCCTACATTACACCTGTTGCAAAAACAGAGCACCTACATTTACCATCCTGTTTAAATAATGAATGCGTATCTTTTAAAAGTTTTATATGAGCTGGAATCCAAATGTTCCTCAGGGAGCATTCTAATTCACCAGCAAGCAAATTGCTTGCAAGCCTCATGCTGCGGTAGACTTACAAAGAATAATGAAAAGGAAGTATATTTTCAAAATTATACGGTCCTCAGATGCCACGGATAGCTCTTTGTTTCCTATTCCCAGGGGTCGTGCCCATTTCCTCCCTGTTCAAACATTACCTGATGAATCTAAATAACATTTCTCGTATTTGACAACCAAGATCCTTCTCAGTTCTGTGTCCAAAATAAAAATATGATCTTGTATTTGTGCTTCTTGAGGTAAGCACTTATTGGCTAATTTGGAAACTTGGTGGGCAGAAGACGGAGCACGCCACAGTAGAAACTGGTGCCTTTGGCTAATAGCCACCAGCTAGGGAGCCTCTTACACGTGACTTGCTGTGTTGGTGATACAGAGCACTCATCAGACAAATCATGGCTCACACAAAGAAAATTTATGATAAAATAATTATAATTATAGCCCATACTTTTAGCATATACTAAATGCCATTTAACATACTATTTGCATGTTTTGTGTCATTCATTCCCCCCAGATACACCACAGGTTAAGTAAATGTCACTACTGTCCTCATTCTGAGGTTTAGAGAGGTTCAGTAACTTTTCCAAAATCATGTGACACAAAGGCAGAAAAACCCCGCCTTTACTAAGGCCAAAGCCCAGTGCCACCTTTATCTAATCCCAATTTTCAGAAGCCCTGAAGCACAGTAGTAACCCTCCCCAGCCTCCCCGACTGAGGTCACAATCATAATCTCATTACTTTGTAAGATCCAGTGCAGTGTTTGGCACATGATGTGTGCTTGGGAAATCTTTGCTGATTGCGGGGGGGAAAAAAAAAAAGCCTTTGATTCCAGACTGGGAAAGTTTTTACTTTATAAAGACCTTACGCTGTTGGTCTTTGGCAGTTTGAGGAGTCTCTGGATGCTCCCATCCTACTCATCTTGCCTGAGTTCCTGAGCTCTTGCCTCTTTTCCTGACTTGCCACATGCTGGTGCTTGTTTTCCTCTACTGGCTTCACAATGCAGATTTTAGAATTGCTTTTGTAACTGATGACACCGAAGAATCGAAATGCACGTTGTTCAACTCTTTAAACTGATACAGACCAGCCCTGGTTAGTTTTAGAAGAACAGTTTTATTTCAAGATGAAATAAAATTAATATTCAAAAAAGAAAACTGCTTGATACAGATGTATGCGGCACGGTTGCAACGCTTTGCAAGCCAAGCTTTGAGTAATTTCTGTGAGCTTCCAATGCCTCATTTCACACCCTAGAGAGCAGAACAAGTGGCTGTTCATCATCCCATGAAGAGTTTCCAGCCCAGGGCTGCCACATTCATCTCCCTGCTAATGACACACACCTTAATGTGCCCAAGCAACAGCCAGAGCGCGCTGTGCCAGGGTGGCTGATCACCTAGTACACAGAACAGAGCCTATTGATGTCCATACTACATCTTTTTAGCTTTGAAATGTAAAGTAGTATAACAAAAAATGATGCCTGGCTATGTTAGAAAATTGGAACATACAGATAAACTAAAAAAAGATTTAAATCACTTATAATCCCACCGCACCCTTCCAGAATATTTTTTAAGAAAAATGCATTACATACATCTACTGTTTTTATAAATCTAATATATTATAAACACTTTTTCATGTCAATAATATTCACCTTTCATATTATTTTGGTAATCGTATGGTCTATCATATAAGATTAAACCATACTTTTTTAAACCAAATTCTCTGTTGTCAAATCTTTAGTTGCTCTTATAAATAACACTTTGGAGGCCATCATTGAATATAAACCTTCACATGCTTGTTATTACATAAGATACATTCCTAAAAGTGGAATTGCTGGATCAAAGAGTATTAACTTTTTTGGTTTTTTGAGACAGAGTCACACACACTCTGTTGCCCAGGCTAGAGTGCAATGGCGCGATCTTGGCTCACTGAAACCTCCGCCTCCCA
This sequence comes from Macaca mulatta, assembly GCF_049350105.2. NCBI lineage: Eukaryota > Metazoa > Chordata > Mammalia > Primates > Cercopithecidae > Macaca > Macaca mulatta. Next base: position 131,981,860 of record NC_133412.1, on the reverse strand, counting down.
GGCTGAAGCAATTCTTCTGCCTCAGTCTCCCTAGTAACTGGGATTACAGGAAAGGACCAACACGTCTGGCTATTTTTTGTATTTTTAGTAGAGACAGGGTTTCACCATGTTGGCCAGGCTGGTCTCAAACTCCTGACCTCAAGTGATCTGCCCACTTCAGTCTCCCAAAGTGTTGGGATTACAGGCGTGAGCCATGGTGCCTCGCCTAAGGTATCAAAGTATTTTTTTTTTTTTTTTTTTTTTTTGATACAGAGGCTGGCTCTGTCACTCCAGCTGGAGTGCAGTGGCGCGATCTCGGCTCACTGCAAGCTCCCTCCCGGGTTCCCGCCATTCTCCTGCCTCAGCCTCCCGAGTAGCTGGGACTACAGGCGCCGGCCACCGCGCCCGGCTAATTTTTTGTATTTTTAGTAGAGACGGGGTTTCACCGTGTTAGCCAGGATGGTCTGAATCTCCTGACCTCTTGATCCACCCGCCTCAGCCTCCCAAAGTGCTGGGATTACAGGCGTGAGCCACTGCGCCCGGCTGGGTATCAAAGCTTTTAAGGCATTTGATATATATAATCAAAATGCTTTCTGGAAAATTTAATCAATTTACCCTCTCATAGACAGTGATCCAGGGTATCTTTTTTAAATAAAAATCTTATATGGGCCGGGCGCGGGGGCTCACGCCTGTAATCCCAGCACTTTGGGAGGCCGAGGCGGTCGGATCACAAGGTCAGGAGATCGAGAGCACGGTGAAACCCCGTCTCTACTAAAAATACAAAAACTAGCCGGGCGTGGCGGCGGGCGCCTGTAGTCCCAGCTACTCGGAAGGCTGAGGCAGGAGAATGGCGTCAACCCGGGAGGCGGAGCTTGCAGTGAGCCGAGATTGCGCCCCTGCACTCCAACCTGAGGGACAGAGCCAGACTCAGTCTCAAAAAAAAAATCTTGTGTGTTCTAGAGTCCACTATAAATACCCCTTGGTAGTCTTCGTCATTGCTTTGCTCTGTTAACATCAGTAACCACAATTACCCCACTCAGCCAAAATGAGCTCTTGTGATTACTAATGAAATGTTTCACTATTTTTCAAAGGCGGTGGATATGGGACCAGGTAGACACCACCCTGTCACACTCTCCCCCAGGGGCTGCCCAGTCCTAGGAGTCATGGAAGAGGACCCCAAGCAGGGCCAGCCAGTCTCTGATCATTCATGTCATGACAGTGAGCTTACGTGGGTCAAGGTGAATTAGAGTTAAAAGTACAGGTGTGTCTTCAGAAGTCCTATGAGCTAAGGCCAGCCCAGGTTCATGGGAGAACCACAGAGGTTAGCAGATCTCCTTAGAGGTGAACTCAGGCTCTGGGGGAGAAAGTAGCTTTTTCAGCATCTCAGGGGTCCTCCAAGCCAGTGTAAATTACCTCAGGCTGCTGTCCCTTGAGCCCTACAGGGCCAGAGCAGCTCACCCCCATTTTCCTGCCAAGACCTTTCCTTGTCAGCAGTCATCACTGGTTTACCATTGGATGGAGCTGATTTTCTGGGTCATGTATAGAGTATAGAGATAACAGATAAGAAGTGGTCACATGTGAACATACCTTCCTTCATAATTCAATTTCAGACTCTATTTCTGGGTGAAAATAGTCCACTTGACATTTCTAGAGTGAATCACAGGTTGTATAACTTGTTCTCATTCATTCATCAAATAATTATTGCATGTACTAGAGTATATTTTTAAGGGGATGGTTACTGGAGTCAGACTTCATGGGTTCAAATCCTGGCTTCAGCTCTTATTATGTGACCTTACACAAGTTACTTAACCTCTCTGTGCCTGTTTTCTCATGTATAAAATGGGCATAATATAGTAGAGGATTTCTGTGACAATTAGATGATATATTTATTTAATTTACTTACTAATAACTTACATAAAACAGTGTCTGGAACCTAAGGGCTCAAAATGCCAGCTGTTAGAATTACTCCTTTGTACTCAGTCACTGACTAGAAACTGGGGACATGAAGATTCCCTGGCTTTCAAAGGCTTCCTATTCAATAGAGAAGGTGGTTACATCAACGATAAAAGCGTGATACCATAGATACAAAGCAGTAAGCAATAGGATCATGAAGAAGGAAGTTTTTAACTCTACCCAAGGATGCTGAGCAAAGCTACAATAGTCTCTCCTCTGGGAGTCTGAGTCTTGTAGGGTTAGTTGGAATTTGTCAGGGAGATGAAGGACATTCAAGACAGCATAATAATCGATGAGAAACCTTGAAGAGGAGCAAGGCAGGTCAGCATACAACTAAGTCAGGCAGGCTGTACTTAGGTTGGTAATGAGAGGAAGGGAAGAAGAGACAGAAGATGCTGGGAAGTGTCAGCAGAGATCAGGGCATGAAGCCTTTCATATTTCATGCTTAGGAGTTTAAACTTTATCCTGTAAAGCCTTCCTTTCTCTCAAGCTGGAGCCTTGGGAGAAAATATGTCAAAAGGTTCTTCCAGCCTTAGAAGCACGGTTTACTTACCAACAGGCATGACAATATACACTCTTATTTTTCTATTAAAATAAACTCAGATCTTGCGGCGTGGATTGCAACGTTTGCATAATAAACTCAGATATTGTGGTGTGGATTGCAATATTTGCATAACTTTGTAAGGGATTTCAGTGAAATCTAGAACTTACAGTGGTATGCTTAGAGCTACACCTCCAGACCCCCAAGAGCAGACAATTATTTTTCTGCCAGGAAAAAATAATTTCCTGTGGCAATTATTTTTGCCACAGGAAAAAACCAGAAAAGATGACTTGACTGAGGAGACCAGAAGAAACATCAGTGTCATGTCTCATTCAAAGACAGCTTTGCATAAGTATCAGGGAACCATGGAAGAATTTGAAGGAGAGAACTGTCATAAGTAGATTGAGAATAATCACTCTGGCTTTGATGCAATTCTAAAATAGTAATAATAATAATAATAATAAAAGGGATGTTTGGGCGTGGTGGCTCATGCCTATAATCCCAACACTTTGGGAGGTCAAGGTGAAAAGAACACTTGAGCTCAGGAGTTTGAGATTAGCCTGGTCAACACAGTGAGACCCCATCTTTACAAAAAACTAAGAAAATTAGCCAGGCATGGTGAGGCATACCTGTAGTCCCAGCTACTCAGAAGGTTAAGATGAGAGGATTGCTTGAGCCTGGGAAGTCAAGGCTGTGTAGTGAGCCATGGTCGCACCACTGCACTCCAGCCTGGTTGACAGAGTAAGATCCTGGTCTCAAATAATAATAATAATAATAATAAATAAATAAATAAATAAATAAATAAATAAAAGGGATAAAACCAGAAGCAGAAAGGCCCAGGAGGAGGCTACTTCCAAAACCTGAGCCCAAGATAGTTCAGCTCACCCTTTTGTTATTCCTAAACATCCTAAACTTCTCTTTCATTATTTTTTCTTTTGGGGCAGGGTTTTACTCTTGTTTCCCAGGCTGTGGAGTGGCATGGTACAGTCATAGCTCATTGCAACCTCGAACTCCTGGACCCAAGTTATCCTCGTGCCTTAACCTCCTGAATAACTGGGACTACAGGCTCATGCCACTGCACTCAGCTAATTTTATTTTTTATAGAGACAGGAGTCTAACTATGTTGGCCAGGCTGATCTTGAACTCCTGGCCTCAAGCAATCCTCCCACCTCAGACTCCCAAAGTGCTGAGATTACAGATATGAGCCACTGGGCCCAGGTCTTTCATAATATTTGGCACTCTTTGCCAAACTATGACCCCTATGAAAGAATAAACTATACATGTTAATGTATACGTAGTATACATTAGCTACTCAACAAATGGTTGTTAAATCAATATACAAACAAATGGAAGAATGGACTTGATATAAACTATTTTTAGTTGATGTAGTGTTTTTTCTCTGGAATAGGCCAAAATATATACTTAGATAGGTAGATCTTAATAGATATAGAGGTATAAATATCTTCTTTGATGATCTGAAGTTTCTTTTTATCCCTGAAATTTAAATTCATGAAATAATATTTGTTGATCCCAATTTTATTAATCCTATTTATGGGCTCTACATTCATCATTCTTTTTACAGAGGAGGCACTCAAAAACTCAAAGAGAGCTCGAGTACCTTGCCAGGGTCATATAATCAGGAAAGGAAAAAGAACCTGAACCTGGGCCTAGCTAACTAACCCTTACCCATTGTGCTATACATTAGACTAAATAGGCCAACTAGAGTAAGCTCTGTGGACATCACGACATTTGATCTGGTTCCTAAAGGGAAGGTCAGTGTCCACATATCTGAGATAGGCGGGTAGGACATTCCAACTCCAGAAGGAAAACATGAGCAAAATTCAGCATCCAAAGAATCCCTGGTATCTCGGGAGAAGAGCAAGTAAACCAGTGGGGCCTAGATGTAAAGAACTTGGAGAGCAAGGAAAAAGTTAAAAGTGGGAAGTACGATTGGAAAACTGGGTGAGAGCTAGATATTGTCTGGCCAATGAAGTCCAGGAGGGAAGTGAACCACAGCAGGTTTCCCAGCAGGGAGAAGGCATGGCCTGAGCTGAATGAGGTACAGATTTCTTGAGGTCTGAGCTTTTAAAGGTGACCTCAAGAAAGCTAATTCCTTAGTGTATCAGTTTCTATGCTGTTAGATGAGCAGCTTATATAATTCAGATCCACTCCTCTGCTCTTTAGGAAAGTAGCCTAGTTAATTTTCACAAGCTGACTGAAGATAAATCAGGACCCAGAACAATAGTAGTCATTCTTATGGTGTGTTTTCCTTTCTCAACCTCAAATTCATCAGAGGATTTAAAAAACAAAGCTGGTTTTCTCTGCTGGGTTTCTCTGCTTCTGGCTTTTGGAACCGAGTGTTTACACAAGGCCGAGTGTTCTGCTAGTTTATGAAATCATACACTGGATGGATACATCATTTGTCTTTTCTTAGAAGACCAGAAAAAGAAGCATCTGGCCTTCTTGGTTTCTTGCCATCGTTAGATTCATCTTCACTCAGGAGTCACAGATTGCTGTGGATCTTAGTGGAAAGGTTTGAAACTTGCTTCTGGTTCTCCAGGTCTTACAGAGTGGAGTGAAACCTGATATGGACGGAGGGAAATATTCAGCTCCCTACATTTTGCTCTTCTCTTTTTCCCTGGAAGTTAGACATTCATCAGGCTTGCCTGGTAGGAGGTTGCAAGCCAAAAATAGCATGCAGTTGGGCGAGGTCTGGAACACAGAACCCCAGTGTAGGCAAACGACCACCACCCACACCCCAGCCCTGAGGATTCTGACGTCACATTCCCACAGCCGAGCATGCAAGACATCGTTATGTCCTAAGCATCCATTGCAAGTTACAGAAGCAATACAGAAAACACCCCCATATATTGTAAAACATGTTAATTGAAACCAGACTTTGGGTCCTCCTTTCTTTTTAAATCCAGGTGAAAGTTCATTATCCTTAGGGGGAAAACAATGAATATGAGAAAAGTATGTTTATTGGACTTGGAAAATATTGCTCAGAATCCACTACATCTTGTCTGTTAGAACTGCCCCCTCCTCGCTCCCACATCCACCTATTTTCTTTGCATCTTTCATACGTTCCCCATCCCTCACCACGCTGACTTCCCTACCCTCTTCCTACTCCCAGCCATATGACTTACAGAAATAAACGAGGACTGTTATTTCCTCAGTGGGCTGGGCTTTCGATAATGTTAAGCTGTTTAGGTTGAAGCTGTGGCCTGACTTTGTCAAAAGCCATATGGTGCTGAGACAAAACTGGGGAGTAGGAGAGCGCCGCCAAGATCTGCAAGATCTGTGACGAACCAAAGCTGTGAGTTTCATGAGGAAAGAGGAGATTAAGGGCGTTCTGGCCTTTTTGGCAAAAGCCCCAGCTGAACACGGGAATGCCCAGAGGCAAAAGCAACTCAACCTACAACAAATTAATAAAACAGTCTGTTGATCCTGGCTTTGTTGTCAACACAGTAGACTAAAGATGCTTCTCAACTTCCAGGAAATAAGCACTCACAAGCCTCCCACCTTTACACTGAGGCATATGCCCAGTCTCCCAGGACCAAATAAGAGGAATTATTTTCCGTGAGTCTCTTACTCAGTGATGTATTAAACTGGTTACATGAAGCGTTTATAACAACATGCTCTTTCTTTTGTGAAAAAAATCCACACATCCCTCCTAAGAGAGATGCAAGTGTTTAAGTGACTTGGTCATTATAGAATTTCATCAGGAACAAAAAGAGCTGAATAACTTTCACTAGAAACAAATGGGGAAGAAAAATATTTGTTGTTATTTCCCCTTACAATTTTACCATGAATAAAAAAGTAAAACATAATCTTCCACACGATAACATCCACAAAATGTATTCACCCTCCTTGATCCAACTATTGTATATGATAGTCTTACAGAATCCAAATATGTTTATTCTAATAGAAGTTTTATTCAAATATCTTTGACATGGAGCTAGTCTTGTGTTATAATTTCAAAACACTTTTCTCTTTTTTTAAAAAAAATACTTCAGTGATTCTGAAAGAGAAAACAAGGAAAGCTAGTTGTATGTATACTAAAAGATAAGTTGACTGCAATCATCTCAAGGCAAAGTGAATAGGACTCTAATATAGTTTCAAATGGTCCTAAATAGGCCACTTCACTGGAAAGAGTTAGAAATGGGTATTTGCATATTGAGTAAGTTTACTATACCGGTGGTAACATATATAAGTCAGGAAGTATGAACTGGCCTCCTGTTTTGTTTAGAGTAGGGAGTTGAAAATAATTTATAATAGATAAGCTAATGAGACTGGATGCTGTGGTTAATATAAGCTAACTTAGAGGGGGAGAGAGAAAGCTGTAGTACAAATACACTCTCAACAAAAGATGTGAACACTCAGGGTAGGAAAGTAGGAACTTCAAAGCTAATAGTAGAAAGAAAAGAACTGTGAAAGTTGAGATGGACTAAATATTGCGTTTTCCCCTGATTTTCTCAGAAATCGAGATAGCACCTACTGTCAGCAGCAGGCGGGAAGTCTAAACAGGAGAGACTGGATAAAGCTGACAACTGAGGCAGGATAAAGAAGAGAAGGAACAAAGAACGAGGGGGCAGGAAGAGGAGCCAAGCAGAACACGCTAGCCTGTCGATTTTGTCTTCCATTAAGGCTTCAGCAGAAGATAAGAAAAGCTAAGCCACGTCAGTGAAGGGAGGACAGCAGGAAGGTTTTCAGGGGAAGATTTGTGGTGTGGATTCACTCGGCATTGATGAGAGCAGCTCCCCAGACAGACACCGAGGTAAGGACTCTGGTTATTAATGAAATCAGGATGAACTCACAGGGTATCATTTGTAATCATTTAAATTCCAGGAAACAGAAGAGCTTCAAATCAACAGAAGTAGATTTTTTTAAGCCTATTTCAGAGAAAAAGACTAGATCTACAAATATTTTTTGGCAATTCTGTTTAGCAGGGCAGGACTAAATGTTTTGTTCTCAAAAATGACAACAATGAAAACAAGCAATTTGTGCTGAAGTTAAAGGGACATACTGATGTTTTAACTGTTACAGGGAAAGCAACAGCATATTTGAAATATATACATAGAAAGTACACATGAGAAAGAGAATTGTAGCAAGAGAAGGGTGGGGTTAAATTCCCACAATGCTGTTTTCAATTACGGATAGGGAAGGTAAAATTAGATAGCCAAAAAGACATGACAGAAGAATAAGTGGAAGATGATCAATGGATGGATGGATGGATGGATGGATGGATGGATGAATATAGATAAAGAGGTCAACTGATTGACATATAAATCCAAAAGATTAAGCAACAAAAAAATCATTTAGGTATTTTAAAAGAACAAGGCACCCGTATTTCATCCTTTTAAAACAAATTTTATACAATCTCTTTAATGACAAAATTAAAACATATTTATACAAACTGTCCAATTCACATCAAAACAAGAAGAGGCCTGCACAGCTGGGCCAGTTAACATGAATGAATAACTTAGCCAGCAACATCTGCCAAATGAATGTAGAGAGAACTCCAGAGGCTTTAAAAGGAGAAACCAGAGAAGAGGCTTCCGGAAGAAAATGAGAAAAATAAAGGCAATGAATTTAGGATTTAGGAGTCAGAGTGAAGAGGTTAGAAAATGAAATAGGTAGAATAAAAAGACACTAATAAATGTAAGAAAAAAATAAGCACCAATTATAAACCTCAAGAAACAAAGGAGATACATGAATACGTATAGCAGTAAGGATTTTTTGTTTGAAGACTCCACCAGCCTATGGGCCAGAGAAGGTGCTGGCTGCCAGCCTCACTGTGCAGCCTTGCATGTGCTGATGATGAAGTTGATCCTCCCAGCTCCAGGGTCTGGATTTCAGCTTTGCTTGCTCAAAAGCTGAATTTTGCCAAAGCTGAGACTGGATCCAGAGCTCAGGCTCCCAAATAGTAGGTAAACCAGGATGTCAATGTATACACGCTGAAGTGCACTTTTCTCCTCTGGCAAGTCTTCAGAGGAAAGCAAAGAATAATTGGAAGATCATTTGGAGAAGATGGCATTGGCACAAGAGAAGTCCTGTAGCATAGACAGTAAAAGCTTAGACAATGAAGCGCATGAGTTTGTCACTTGCTAGCTATGTGGCCTTGGACAAGTTATTTAATTTCTCTGTGTCTCAATTTTCTCATCTATAAAATGGGGTATTTCAGTTATCTATTTCTATATAACCAAGTACCCCCAAATTTATTTGCTGTATTAGTCTGTTCTCATGCTGCTAATAAGGACAAACTCGAGACTGAGTAATTTATAAAGAAAAAGAAACTTACAGTTCCACATGGGCGGGGACACCTCACAATCACGGTGGAAGGCAAAGGAGGAGCAAAGGCATGTTTCACATGGTGGCATGCAAGACAGCGTGTGTAGGGGAACTGCCCTTTATAAAATCGTCAGATCTCCTGAGACTTATTAACTGTCATGAGAACAGCATGGGAAAAACCTGCCCCCATAATTCAGTTACCTCCCACTGGGTCCCTCTCATGATAAGTGGGGATTATGGGAGCTACAATTCAAGATGAGATTTGGGTGGGGACACAGCCACACCATATCAGTCGCTTAAGACAACAATCATTTATTTTGTTTACAAATCTGCCATTTGAGCAGAGCTTGGCAGGGGCAATTCATATGCATTCCAAAGTGCACAGATTCAAGAGGAGAGGACATAGGGCGATACATACCTCTAATGGGGAAAATATCAAAAAATTGTGAGGTCATATTTTAAAAATCACAGGAGTCTGCCCTCTGCCCACAAATTATTTTTATTCCTCCCACATGCAAAATACATTCAGTCTCCCAAGACCCTCAAATTTCTTCCCTTTAAAGCAACAACCTTCTTTTCATTTTGTACTTTCTTTCTCTTTAGGCCCAACGAGTGATAATTTCACTGTAACTCTCTGAAAAACTTCGTAAGTTTCATATGAATCTTATTGGAGTTCATTCCATTAGACAAAAGCCACAGTTGCAAATCTATTTGAGACAAGTTCTCACTCAGGTTGCCTTTGAGGCTTCTGAGATTCCCTTTGAGGCTCCAAACGTTTCCAAGATACTTAAAAGCCTTTGTGCTTAAGAGGTGCATCCAGGAGGCACCCTTTAAGATCCTTAGTGGGCTCAGCTTCAAGATGGCTGACTGGATACATTGGATACTCACCACCTCTTCCACAAGGAAGAGCCAACACAATAAATAGATAATCACATTTTGAATAGATTATCAAGAGAGAACACTGAAATTCAACAGAGAAATGAAAGGACACACCTAAGGCAAGGAAGGAGAGGAGCAGTCTGCTCAACCAAGATCGGCTGGAAGCCTGGAGAGATGCCTCAATGTGGGAAATGGATAAGCGATCCACATTCCCACTGTGGACTCCTGCAATTGTACCCACAGGAGAGCCCCTTGACACTCACAGGACCTAAGACCAACATAGGGAGCTGCCTGGAGACTGCACAACAGCATTGTTCCAGAAAGGAAGCTCACACTGAGTCCTACACACCTCCTAAGCCCAAAGCAGCTACAGCACAACGTAGATCCCATTTCCTACCAGTCTGTATCTTGCCCTGGGGACCAATAGCCCCTGCATCTGCATATCCCCAGAGCCCCACTGACATTCCCCACCAGCAGCTACTTCCCCTGAAGGGTAACCTACCCATAGCCACTGCCACTGCTGGCTACTGCCACCATAAGTGCCAAAACACAAGTCACTGGCGGTGACCCGACCCCACCAGCAGAGGGGCAGCCATTACAAAAGCCACCTCGTACTATGCTGCTACCATTGCCAACTGCTGCCACTGCCAGGATGAAGGCTGAGCTGCCAGAGGCAACTTCAACCCAACCCCTAGCAAAGGGGTGACCATGCACTTCCACACTGCTTGCAGCTGGTGTTGCTGTGGGCTGCTGCAAAGGGGCCGAAGCAATAGCAAAGCATACACCCCTAGCTACCTGCCTGTGACTGCTCCCAGTGACAGCAATCCCACCTTCCTGGTAGCAGACCTACAGCACAGTCACGCTGCCCCTACCTAAGCATTTCAACAGTGACCTGGGGACAGCCCCACCCCTGCCTACCACAGCCAGTGCCTGAATACACACCAGTGGGGAGGGCTAAAGGCAGGTCCTCCCAGCTGGACTCCATACCCCTAGTATGCAAGCACACCATCTGAGGCATAGAACCCAATCTACCATCCCACTCCACCATCATAGGCACCTGAGAATACCTCCTGGGGGCCTGAGGTTGGGCCCACACAACCTGCTGCTACCACCACAGCTGATACCTACCCATATATGCCATTTGCAGGCCTGGGCATTGGCAAGCACAGCCTGTGGCATCTACTGCCAACACCAATGTGGACCACTTGAGACACAGAGGGTATCCTGCCACTACTACTGCCATCACCTATGCCACATCTGCAGCCCAGGAGCCCAAGAATTTGCCCACCCATAGTGCCTATGGCTGCCACTCCTGGCACTCTCAAAAGCCACCTGGAGGCCCAAGAATTGGTCTGCCTGGACGCAATAACACCAATGCCAATGTATACCACTGTGGGGCCAAAGAATAGGCATACTCAGCCCACCACTGCTACCACAAGGGCCGGAAGACTAGCCCATCTGGTGTCCCAGTCTCCATTAAAAATTCATCACAGCCTCCATTAACAACTGAACCCTAGGCCACCGAGTAAATCACAGGCACCACTTACTCTGTTTATAGCTGAAGAAATCATACAGAGACTACACTACTACACACACCAAGAATCAAAGCTAAAGTGCCCTGCCCAATCAACACCATACATACATTTTCAGGGAAAAAGCACCCCATTATGAAAGTAAATTCAAAAAATTGGAAGAGGCAACTGCTACACTGATGCACAAATATCAGTGTAAGGACAGAAGGAACATAAAAAAGCAAGGAAATACGACATCTGTAAAGGAACACAATAACTCTCCAGCAACAGATTCCAATAAAAAAAGAAATTTACAGAATCCCAGAAAAAAAAATCAAAATATTGATATTAAAGAAGCTCAGTGAGATGCGAGAGAATACTGAAAAATAATACACAAAAATCAGAAAAACAATTCAGGGTATCAATGAAAAATTCACCAAAAAAATAGATCTCATAAAAAAGAACCAACCATAAATTTTAAAACTGATGAATTCATTGGATGAATTACAAAATACATTCCAAACCTTCTACAATAGACTAGATCAAGAAAAAAAGAATTTTAAGACGTGAAAATAAGTATTTTGAAATAACACAGTCAGATGAAAATAAAGAAAAAGAATTTTAAAAGAATGAGCAAAGACTATATGACATATGGGATACCATAAAGCAACCAAATATTCCAATTTCTGTGCCCTAGAAGGCAAAATGAAGACCAAAAGTTTAGAAAATTTATTTCACAAAATAATAGATGAAAACTTCCCAAGTCTAGCAAGAGATTTAGATATCCAGATACAAGAGACTCAGGGATCACCAAATAGATACAATTCAGAAAAGTCTTCTCCATAGCACACTATGGTCAAACTGTCAAAAGTCAAAGACAAAGAGAGAATTCTAAAAACAGCAGAAGAAAAGCATCTAGTCACTTATATAGGAACCTCCATCAGAATAAAGGCAAATTTCTCAGCAGAAACCTTACAGGCCAGGAGAGAATAGGATGATACATTCAAAGTGCTGAAAGAAAAACAACTGCCATCCAAAGGTACTATACTCAGCAAACTTGTCTTTCATAGATGAAGAAGATATAAAGTTTTTCCCAGACAAGCAAAAGCTGAGGGCATTCATCAGCACTAGATTGGTCCTACAAGAAATGCTTAAGGAAGTTCTACAACCAGAAGTGAAAGAACAATATCTACCATCCTGAAAACACACAAAAATATCAAACCCACTGGGAGAGCAAATATATAAGGAAAAGACTGAAATGTTACCACTATAGAAAACCACCAAACTAAAATAATAAGCAATAAGAGAGACAGAAAGGAGAATAGGATATACAAAATAACCAGAAATCAATTACTATGGTGATAGGAATAAGCCCTCACATATCAATAATAACCTTGAATATAAACTGATTAAACTTTCCACTTAAAACATATAGACTATCCAAATGAATAAAAAAACTCAACTATATGCTGTCTACAAGAACCTAATCTCACCTGTAAAGACATACAGACTCTAAATAAAGAGATAGAAAAAGGTATTTCATGCAAACAGAAACCAAAAGTAAGCAGGAGTAGCTGTACTTATATCAGATAAAACAGATTTTAAGTCAAAAATGGTAAAAAGAGATAAAGAATCACTATATCATTGTATAATGATGAAGGGGGATCAAGTCAGAAAGAGGATATAACAATTCTAAACATATATGCACCCAGTACTGGAGCATGTAGATATATAAAGCACATATTATTAGATCTAAAGGGAAAGACTTACTCGAATACAACAATAGTTTGAGACTTCAACACCCCACTCACAACATTAGACAGATCATCTAGATGGAAAATCAACAAAGAAACATTGGATTTATACTGCACATTAGATCAAATGGACCTAACAGACGTTTACAGAACATTTCATCCAACAGCTACGGAATATACATTCTTCTCATCGACACACAGAACATTCTGTAGGATAGATCATACATTAACACACAAAACAAATATCAAAAAGAATTAAATAGAAATTATATCAAGCATTTTCTCATACCACAATGGAATAAAACTAGAAATCAATAATAGAAACCTTGGAAACTGCACAAACATGCTCTTGAATGACTAACGGGTCAAGGAAGAAATTAAAGAGAATCTCAAATAATTTCTTGAAATAAATGAGAATCAAAACACAACCTGCCAAAAACTATGGGATAGAGCAAAAGCAATGCTAAGAGGAAGTTTATAGCAATAAATGTCTACATCAAAAAAAAAGTAGAAAGAATTCGAATAAGCAATCTAATGATGGACCTAAAGGAACTAGAAAAGCAGTAACCAACCACATCCAAAATTGTTGGAAGAAAAGAAATAATAAGAATCTGAGCAAACTAAATAAAATAGAGACTAAAAAAATACAAAGGATCGACAAAATGCAAAGCTGGTTCTTTGAAAAACTAAAATTGATAAACCATTTGCTAGACTAACCAAGAAAAAGAGAGAGAACACTCAACTAAACAAAATTGGAAATAAAAAAGAAACATTCCAACTGATACCACAAAAATAGGAAAAATTGTCAGAGATGATTATGAATAACTATACACTAACAAACTGGAAAACCTAGAGGAGATGGATAAATTCCTGGACACAGACAACCTACAAAGACTGAATCAGGAAGAAATAGAAATCGTGAACAGAACAATAACAAGTAATGAAATTGAATCAGTAACAAGAAGTCTCCCAACAAAAAGTCCCAGACCAGATGACTTCATTGCTGAATTCTACCAAACTTTCAAAGAAGAACTCACAATTCTCTTCAAGCTATTCCAAAAATAGGAGAGGAGAGAATTCTCCCTAACTTACACTACAAGGCCAGCATTACCCTGGTACCAAAACCAGAAAAAGATGCAATAAAAAACAAAGAAAACAACAAGCCCATATCTTTCATGAACATAGACCCAAAAATTATCAGCAAAATACTAGCAAACCAAATCTAACTACACATCAAAAAGATAATATACCATGATCAAATGGGATTTATTCCAGGGATGCGAGTACGGTTTATGCAAATAAATAAACATGGTGTGTCACATCAAAAGAAGGAAAAACAACACCATATGATCATCTCAATAGAGACAGATAAAGTATTTGGTAAGATTCAACATCCCATCATGATTAAAAAAAACTCTTAACAAACTAGTCATAGAAGTAACATAACCTCAAAATAATAAAGGCTATATATGACAAACCCACAGCTAACATCTTCTTGAACATTATACTGAATATAAAAAATCTGAAATCTTTTCCTCAAAGAACTGGAACAAGAGTGCACACGTTCACCAGTCTTATTCAACATAATACTGGCAATCCAAGCCAGAGCAATCAGGCAAGAGAGACAAATAAAAGCATCTAAATTGGAAAATAAGAAGTCCAGTTCTCCCTTTTTGCAGATAATATGATCTTAGATCTAGAAAAACCTAAAGACTTGACCAAAACCACTCATAGATAGATCTGATAAATAAATTTAGTAAAGTTGCGAGATACAAAATCAACACACAAAAATCATTAGTGTTTCTACACACCAATAATGAATTAGCTGAGAAAGAAATCAAGAAGGCAATGTCATGTATAATAGCTACAAAAAATGCCTAGGAATAAATTTAACCATGAAGGTAAAAAAATCTCTACAAGGAAAACTACAAAACACTGATGAAAGAAATTGAAGGGGATAGAAACAAATTGAAAGCCATCCCATGCACATGTTTTGGAATAATTAATATTGTTAAAATGATCATACTTCCCAAAGAAATCTACAGATTCAATGCAATCTCTATCAAAATCCTGATGTCATTTTTCACAGTAATAGAAAAAACAATCCAAAAATTCGTATGGAATAAAAAAAGAGCCCAAATAGGCAAAGGAATCCTGAGCAAAAAGAACAAAGCTACAGATATGACACTACCTAACTTCAAAATATACAAATAGACCAATGAAATGGAATAGAGAAACCAGAAATAAATCCACATATTTATAGCCAACTGATTTTTTACAGGTGCCAAGAACATACATTAGGGAAAGGAAAGTCTCTTCAGTAAATGGTGCTGGGAAAATTGGACATCTATATGTAGAAAAATGAAACTGGACCCCTATTTAGTGTAACTGGGTCTATCACTACATACAAAAATCAACTCAAGATGGATCAAAGACTTAAACATAAACAAAAGACCCCAAACTATAAAAATACCAGAAGAATACCTAGGGAAAACACTTCAGGACTTTGGTCTAGACAAAGATTTAATGGCTAAGACCTTAAAAGCATGGGAAATTAAAAACAAAAATAGACAAATGGAACCATGTTAAACTAAAAATATTCTACATAGCAAGGGAAACAATCAACAGAAAGAAAAGACAATCTGTTGAATAGGACAAAATATTTACAAACTATTAATCTAGCAAGGAACAAGTATCCAGAATATACAAGAAATTCAAACAACTCAACAGTGAAATAAACAAATATTTTTATTAAAAAGTAGGCAAATGACATGAATAGGCACTTCTCAAAAGAAATCACACCTGTAATCCCAGCACTGTGGGAGGTGGAGGAAGGTAAATCACTTGAGGCCGGGAGTTCCAGACTAGACTGACCACATCATGAAACCCCCCTCTATTAAAAATACAAAAATTAATCAGGCATGGTGGTGTGCACATGTTGTCCCAGCAACTTGGGAGACTGAGACACGAGAATTGCTTGAACCCAGGAGGCAGAGGTTGCAGTAAGCTGAGACTGCGCCACTGTACTCCAGTCTGGGTGACAGAGCAAGACTCTGTCTCAAAAAAAATAAAAGTTGTATATATACACAATGGAATACTCTTCAGCCATAAAGAAGAATGAAATCCTGTCATTTGCAGCAACACAAATGGAATTGGAGGCCATTATTTTAAGTGAAATAAGCTAGTTACGGAAAGACAAATATCCCATGTTCTCATTCATATCTTGGAGCTTAAAAAGTTTGTCTCATGGAAGTAGAGAATAGAAAGATACTCTACAGAGTACCAGAGGCTGGGAAGGGTGGGTGGGTGGGAGTGGATAGTACAGAAGTTGGGCTGGGCGCGGTGGCTCAGGCTTGTAATCTCAGCACTTTGGGAGGCCGAGGCAGGAGATCACCTGAGGCCAGGCGTTCTAGAGCAGCTGGGGAAACATGTGGAAACCCTGTCTCTACTAAAAATGCAAAAATTAGCCGGGTGTGGTGGTGCACGCCTGTAGCCCAAGCTATTCGGGAGGCTGCAGCAGCAGAATTGCCTGAACCTGGGAGGCAGAGGTTGCAGTGAGCTGAGATTGCACCACTGCACTTCAGTCTGAGTGACAGAGCAAGACTCCATCTCAGAAAAAAAAAAAAAAAAGAGAAAGAGAGAGGCTGGTTAAGGGGTACAAATATACAGTTAGAAGGTTTGAATTCTAAAGTTCAACAGCATAGTAGGGTAACTATAGTTAACAATAAAATATTGTATATTTCAAAGTATCTAAAAGAGAGGATTGAATTGTTTCAAACAGAAATAACAAATACTCAAGATGAATACCCCAATACATTGACTTGATCATTACTTCCCATGCATGTAAAAAAAATAAAACATGTAACGCATAAATATGTAAAATATGTAGCCATTTTTTAAAAAAGATCTTTAGAGTAACTTCCACCTATCTGAAAAGTTCTATTAGGAACTGCCCTACTACACAGTGCCCCAGATCTTCCTGAAGTCTGAACGAAGGATCTGATAATCTTATCCCGGATTTGATCTTTGGCCTGAAGCCCTTTCTTAATTTGAGAGTTGTCTGTCCACCTGGAGAAGCTGGCAATGAGAAATAGCCTTACTTTTAATTCCAACAAGTCCTGGCCTTTTATATTTAGTAGTTTATTCTTTAGCTCTTCTATCTCCTCTCACTTTTTATTATAGAGAGTGAGAAGAAACCAGGCAGCACTTCCCACATTCTTCCTGAAAATCTCCTTAGCTACAGCATTCATTAGGTGCATTTTTTATTTGTCACATTATTTCAGGCAACATTGCCACCAAGACTTCCACCACTACATGAGTCCACTTTTCCTCCAGCATCCATTAACCATTTTCTTAATTTCCTTTTGGCTCTCACTGACAGCTTCCTCAAGGCCCTTTAGACTTCTACTAGCACTCTTCTAGAGGCCCACGCATCTTCAACCCTCTACCTCGTCTCAGACCAAATCCAGGTTTTAAGTTTTTGATACAGTGGCATCCCACCTCCAAGAACCAAAATCTTCTTGGTTTCTTATGAATCAGTTTACAATGTACTCCACTAATAACTGCCTCCTTATAGAGCTGTAGTTAGGATTAACTTCGTCAATGCCTATAACGTGCTGATGGTATATAGTAAGGACTCAATGGAGGTTTTCTGTTATTTAAATGCTTGTAATGTGTGTTTACTGTATTGTTTGGGAATATTCAACACTGCCACAAAATATAAAAAAATAAATGGGATACATGAAACTCATAAGACATAGTAAACAGATATATGCTTTATATATATACACAACATATCGAGACACAGAAAACATAAATGGAGCATATTTCATGTGTTCCACTTATGTTTTCTAGTTAAAAAAAGATAAAAATGAATAAAAAAGAAGGAATGGAAGGTAAAATTATTAAAAAGAAGGAACGGACCATGTAACATGAATATTCATGATACACTCAAACACAAGACATATAAGAATCTCAATATTCATGAGGGCTTATTTGACCACTCACTGGTGACATCCATCATGGCCTCTTGTGTCTTCTGCCAATAGCTCTTCAGTAGGGGAACTGACAAGCTGCAGTTATCTGCCTCCAATAAAGCAAGTGTTTGTCATTGAGCCCAGAGACCTTCTGTCTGATTCGACTCCCTTACTCAAACCTCAGCTCTGGTCCTTGTAACCATATGACCAGCAGAAAGGTTAATGTGGCAGAGAGGTAGGTAGTCATGTGGTCACTGTATATAGATGGGGAACCTGGTGGTACGGTCTTTCTACCACTCTCCCATCATATCTGTATTAATTTATCCCATTTTCTCCCCCTTGTGTTGTGGGTTGAATCGTGCCCCCCAGAACCCCCCAAAAATGTTGAACTTATGGATGTGATCTTTTGGAAACAGGGTCTTCGTAGATGTAATCAAGTTAAGATTATGTAATACTGGATCACTGTAGGGTCTAGATCCAATCCTTAGTGTCCTTAAAAGAAGAGACACAGATACACATGCAAAGAGAGAATGCTATGTGTGGATAGAGGCAGAGATTGAAGTATGTGTCTACAAACCAGGGAACATCAAAAATTGTGAGCAACCACCAGAAGCTAGTAAGAGGCAAGGAAGGATCCTCCTCTTGAGCCTTCAGAGAGAGCATGGCCCTGCCAACACCTTGATTTCAGACTTCTAGCTTCCAGAACTATGAGAGGATATATTTCTGTTCTGTAAAAGAAATTCTGAGAGGTAAACAGTAAGACGCAAAGAATTGAAGAAAGGGGAGAAAAGAACAGAGAAAATGCAAAGAACTACCTTACAACATATAGAGGAGTACAACCAATTAAATCCAAGTTACATAACATAAGTCCAGAAGGTCACTAATTATACATACTAATGACAGCAATAATAATAGCAGCTCCCATTTGTAGAGCATCTGCTATGTACAGGCATTGTACTACACATTTTTATTCATTTCCTCTAATACTTACAATGACAGGGTAAATTTTCTTACCACTAAGATGAGAAAATAGTCTGGAAGACATTCAGTAGTTTATTCATGGTCACACAGGATAGTAAATGGCAGAACCAGGTTCAAAACCAGCTCTATCTTGCTCCAAAGCTTTGATCTTTTCTAGTGTATCACATGGCCTCCCAATAACATAGATGTTAGTATACTGAGAGGTTAGAGAGATGTAGAAAATAGAAAGCATTTTAGAACAAGAAAACAGGGCTAAATATGAATAAGAAAATGCAGTATAAAAGAAAGGCCAAGTAAAAGAACATCACCATTCTAGTCAATATAGAAAGGGAATGAAACTGGAGAATGGGTTTCTTTGTTTCTTTTTTCCTCTTTTTAAATATACAATCTGGAAGTTTAAAAGATTAGTAAGATGTGTGTAGGATTATGCATGGTGATCAGGATGAATTGGAAAGGGGAAAGGAGAATTTCCAACTCTCACTTCCTACACATGATACTAGGTGCAGCAGTAGCAAGAAGGAATTTCAAATGAGTTTTTTGAAAAAGCAACAGTATTGGCCAGGCACGGTGGCTCACGCCTGTAATCCCAGCACTTTAGGAGGTTGAGGAGGGTGGATCAAGAGCTCAGGAGATCGAGACCATCCTGGCTAACATGGTGAAACCCCATCTCTACTAAAAATACAAAAAATTAGCTGGGTGTGGTGGCGGGTGCCTGTAGTCCCAGCTGCTAGGGAGGCTGAGGCAGGAGAATGGTGTGAACCCGGGAGGTGGAGCTTGCAGTGAGCCAAGATCATGCAACTGCACTCCAGCCTGGGTGACAGAGCAAGACTCTTGTCTCAAAAAAAAAAAAAAGAAAAAGAAAAAGAAAAAGATAAAGTGACAGTATTGAAAGGAAATCAAAGTGACCCCAAAATCTAAACAGTTAGAATCATTCAATAAGAACAAATACCTTAAAGGTTACTTATTTAGCACACAGTCCCCCCAAAGAGAAATGGAGCAAGGAAGTTTGAGCTATGAGAAAAATAAAGCTACTTTATTAATGATAAGGAAATAACTGAAAATAATTTAGCAAAATGAGGGATATTTTGCAGAAGTATGTGTCGGATGACTGAATTTTCTTCAAACAAGAAGAAATAAGGATGTAAGAGAAATGATCAAGTTGATGGAAGCCCTCTTGGCTTTGGAAGGGGTAAGAGAATGGCAGGATATATTTTAAAAATGATACAAAGAAAACTCAAAGGAAGGAAGGAAGCCAAAGTCTTTATAAAAAAAATAAAAATAAAAATAAATGCTCCCAGCTGTGGTAGCATGAAATGCATAGAGAAAGGGAAAAGGATGGAAACTGAAGCCAAAAAGCAAATAAATGAACAAATGAGAAGCGTTTGAGGCAACGTAAAGGCAATGAGAAAAGAAAAGGGAAACCGAGAAAGAATGGAATTTCTTCCCAAGGACATTTTAGTGTCCAAAAAGCAGAAAAAGTGATGATGGCTTTAAAAAGGCAATAAAGGACAGAGGTTAAAAAGGCTGGGTTTAAAAGTTAGCCACATGGAGTTCTAGTCCCAGCTCCATGTCTTAGGCAACCTTCTTTCTTTCTCTCTCTTGTCCTTTTTTCTGGTAACTTTCTTAACCTCCTTGTGCCTCAGTCTCTCTCTATGTGTAAGATAGAGGAAAAAAAGACCTTTATACTGCATTATCTTCTCTATCCTGGATTGCTTTGAGGAGGAAATGAGATGGGAATGAAGCTATTAACATGGGGCCTGGTTCATAGGGAACAGTCAATAAATGTTCATGATGGTGATGAATTCTTTATGATACCCTGGAAAGATAAAAACCAGCAGGTAGCACTGAACGAGAAACTGCAGATAGTATGTACAACGTCTTTGAGGAACCATTTCAAGAGCAAATAAAACGCACAGAGGGATGCAAAATAATGTTCAAGAATTAAAAGAAAGAACAGTTCTCAAACAATGTATTGAACAAATACAGCTCAAAAAGTGAGCTGCACTGTGAAATTGTTAAAGAGAAAGGCTCCTGGGTGGAGCAGATTCACTGCAGCGTTCTTACAAAACAACTGAGAATGTCAGTGGCCTACAAGAGAAGATTGAAGTGAGCATCACAACAAAATAATAAGAGTTAATGATAACTGATTGAGGAAAAAGGAAACATAACAATTTGAGGTCACATCCTAAATGCACATCAATAAAGGATAGTTAAATTATGGTACATCTGCATCCTGAGTGACTGCTAAAAAGAATGTTGTGGTTCTATATATGCTGACATAGAGAAACCCTTTATATAGTGTTTAGTGATAAAGCACAGAACATTGTACATATTAAATTACACTACTTTATGAAAATATTTTATATGATTACATGTACCTAAGTGAACCGGATACACAGAGTCTGGGAAATGAGGCTGGGTGAAGGAAGGACTTTTTCTTTTTCCTTATTTATGTAATGGAAGACAAAATGGTGTACTGGTTAAAAACCCAGGCTCTGCGGGTACCACTTAAGTAATCCTTAAAAAGTTATTGAGTCCCCCTGTGCCTCATTTTACTCACCTGTAAAATAAGGAGGATAACCTGGTAAGGCTGTTATGAGAAGGAAATGAGATCATGAACATTTCATAAATGTTGCATTCAGAAAAGGGCCTGGCATCTAGAACCCTCCATCACTGTCAGCTGTTAATGTTATTACACCTCTGTAATGTTTGCAGTCACTTTACAAGTATGAGTGACTTATATAAGTATTAAAAAGCCTAAATGTTGGCAGGCTGAGGGGGGCAGATCATAAGGTCAAGATTGAGACCATCCTGGCTGACACAGTGAAACCCCGTCTCTACTAAAATTACAAAAATTAGCTGGTGTGGGGGCGGGCGCCTGTAGTCCCAGCTACTCGGGCGGCCGAGGCAGGAGAATCACTTGAACCCGGGAGGCAGAGGTTGCAGTGAGCCGAAATCGCACCACGGCACTCTAGCCTGGCGACAAAGCAAGACTCCGTCTAAATAAAAAAATAATAATAAATAAATAAAAGCCTAAATGACAATATTAAAGATACTTAATAAGGTACAAAAAGGAAGGGGAGTTTTCTGGCCATTCTAGTGTATTTGTTTCTCCAGGAGAGCCTTAGTATCATTTTCTTAAGTTTTCCTCAAAATCCTTTGGGTATTTTAATTGGCATTGTATTATATCCCTGGATTTATTAAGGGAGAACAGACAGCTTCACACTACAGAGTCTTTCTATCCAATATCAAGGCATGTTGTTCTTATGTTCTCAGTATAACTTTTTAAGTTTTTTCTTATGTTCTAAGTATAATTTTTTAAAATTTATGTGTCTGCACGTTTCTTTAGTGCCAAAACTCTTTTTTTTTTTAGTTAATATTGTAATTGGTATCTTTTTTCCATTATATTCTCTTACCTAATCTTGTTTATATATAGGAAAGCTATAAGGGGGGTGAATCCTACTCTATATTAAAATATTTCCATGGAACTACAGTAATTAAAAACAGGTTGGTGCTGAAGAGAAAATGAGAAGATCAAAGGATAGAGAATACAGAAATAGACTCTAATTCACATAGGAACTTACATTATAATCAAAAGGAGAAAAATGAATTATCTGTAAATTACAGTGGGAAAACTAGTTATCTATTTAGAAAACGTTATCTCCTTTCTTCAGTCTTTTTTTTTTTTTCAAAGAGATGGAATGTCAGTATGTTGCCCAAGCTGAACTCAAACTCCTGGGCTCAAGCAATCCTCCCACCTCAGCAGCGTGAATGGCTGGGACTACAGGCACACACCATGGCACCTGGCCCCTTCTTCAGTCTTTATATCAAGTAAATCCAGACTAATCAAAGATTCTTTAATGAGACTATAAAAGCAGATTCATCAATAATTTTTTTTAAATAAACGTATTATAGGAATAGAAGAAAACAGATGAATTTATTTACAATCTTGGCAAAAGAAATGCCTTCTAGGCAATACATATGAAACCTAGATACCATAAAAGAAATTTAAATGTTTATGTGGTCAAATTTATCTAAACATCCATTTGGAAAAATATATATTTAAGTAAAGTCAGTTGACAACATATTGGGAACATATTTGTAACACATACAAAAAGGGCCAATTTTTTAATTTACAAAGACTTCATAAAAATCTATTAGGAAAAAAAAAACCTGATAATACAATTGAAGAATAAAATGAATTAAGGCAATCAGCTCATTAACACAGTCTGCAAAAATAAAGTTCTATATCTAACAAATAACAGGAGTAAACCCAGGAGCGCAAGTCCCAAAGTTGACCTCAGGAAGGCCAGAGAGGACCAGAGGACTGCGCTGAGGCCAGACCCCTCTACCCAGCAGGGGACAGAACCTGGACTGTTCATAAGCAATGCAAGTGCACAAACTGTAACCAAGAGCCTTTCTGTGGTTTGTCTTCTAGGATGATCATTTTAAATGGCTTTCATGTCACCGTGGTATAAAAAGACAAACTCACCCAGATGAGTCAGGAGTGAAAAACGGAGAATTTTCCTAACTTTTCTGTCAGTTTTTGGTTGATGCTTTCAAGTTGCAACCTGAAGAAAAAACGAATTGTGTCCTGCTACAAGAGTCGCCTAAACCTCACTGAGTTTCTTCCTGTTCACACCCTTCTGTTGGCAAATGGTGCATCTCGCGTCCTGAAATGCTACCCTAACAGCTTTGTAATGTAACCCATTCTGCCTAGTGGCCCTCTGGGGCACAGCTATTTCTGAAACCCCTTAATGTTCTTTGAATGACCCCATTCCCTGGCCTAACCCTTTTTCTTTTCATGAGCATAGGCTGCCTCTGATGCCTTTATGTATAGGATTTTCCGTTTCTTTTCTAGAGCCTTGGCCTTCCTACAACACGCTGGCACATTTGTCACATTAGCCCTTTCATGTGTGACCTTGTTTTGTATTTGGAAATGTTTCTTCTTAGAGGACCACTACTTTCTTTCTCTCAGTCTCTCGGCATGGAAGCTAACTCTCCAATTATTGATTACAATGTAGCTCCTTAAAGGTGAGACTTGAAAGCACAAAGCAGTAAAATAATTCTTAGGAGGAAAATAATTCCCCCAGTGTCCTCTGTTCCCCATCAAACATACTGCCTGACTGACCTTCCTTCCTCAAGGCCAGTGGGCTGAGCGCCTCAGCCACCACCCCCTCCTGAGAGTCCACACCGGAGCAGTTCTGTCACTTCAGTGTCCAGTGATGTTTAGTTTTAGTTAAAACAATTCAATAAAAAAAAACCTCTTTCTGCAGCAATTCTCTTATTTCCCCCAGCAAGGAAAGCGACTCACTATGCAAATACTAAGAAAGTTGATGTAGAAATTACTTGAGGATTGTTCATATCCACGTCGGCCTCCGTTTTATTGTAATGTAATTATATAAATGTAATTACACATAGATAACCTACCTACCTAGCTATAGTAGGCATACATATCAGATTGTCCATAAATATATAGTATGATTTATAAATATAATTATACATGTATACATTGATATATAGAAATAGTATACATAAACATATAACATCTAACACATGGAACATTTAATCTGATGGATGCTGTTGAACACTTTATAGATACTGTCTTATTTAATCCTCACAATTACTTTATCAGATCAGCACTACTATACACCCCATCTGTGGTTGATTACAGAGGGCCACAAATTCTTTGACACCCCTCCTACGGAGGGGTGAAGTCAAAGACCCCTCCCTGAATCTGAGCAGGCTCTGTGACTGTTTTGACCAGGAAATGACGCAGTGCCTGTTTCCGGGGACAAGCCTTAAGAGCTTCCTTTTCCTGCCTCCAATGTAAGAAGCCCAACTACCCTGCTGAAGACACCATCTCCAGAGGCTCTAAGTGCAGCTTCCCAGCTGCCCTGTCGAGATGCCAGACCGTGAGGGAAATCATGGACCTCCAGAACTAAGCAGCTGCCCACTGAATACCACCAGGTGGCCCAATCAGTGCAACATGGAGCAGAATTGCCAGGAGAGTCCTGCGCAGATTTCTGACCCACAAAATCACGAGTTTTCATAAAATGGATGTTGCTTTAGGCAATTCAATGGTGGGGGTAGTTTGTTAGACAGCAGTGGATAACCAGAACTCCATTTCACAGATGCAGGAGCAAAATCACAGCGAGGGAAGTAACTGTTCCAGATCACACATCTAATTAATAGCATTGCTGAGATTCCATCTCAGGCAATCTGCCTTGAAAGCTTATAATCGTAGCCACTCCACTGAATTATTTTAAAATCATAATTAACTTTTGAAGGTAGAGCATGTATAACATTTTGATTCTTCTTAGCATCTACTCTAATTCCTATATAATGAAGAATTTGTGCCAAAGGCATTTATCCTTTCTCCATTTGCAGCTATCTATCTGTGCTTATTTTCACATCCTTCTGAGTTTTAAAATGTAATGAATTCCTCTAACAGATTTGCCTGTATTTATTTTAAGACAGTAGGGTAGAGATCCCTATTTCTCTTCTGCCTTTAGTATAGATTGTGTCAGCAGTGCTGCTTAATACCAAAAGGGCAGGCTAATAATTCTGGGCGACAGGAAGTTGATTTCCACGGTATTAAATGTGGCTTAGTAATTTTCCAAGGAGACAGAAACCCTGGGGTCTTGGCAGTTTCCCTGATAAGCTATCATCCTATCTATTTTATATTAGAATGTATTGTTTACTGAAAAGGGGGTAGGAATGGGGCAAAGAGGAGACTTGATACCAGCTTGTTGACCGGCAAATAGATCTGTACCTGCAGCCTTTCTGGAGCCAAAAAGGTCAGGGGTCAAGGACCCAGAGGTACTGATGAAATCAAGGGCCTTTGGCTAATTAAACACTTCAGCAATATGCCTCTGGAGCAGACACTATTGTTCCCAAGATATAATAAATAACACGATGTGTGACATCAAGGAAAGCAGGTGCTCTGTGCAAGTGTTATCCTCTAGTCACTGAAGGACATTTTCACAACAAATAGGGATAACCAACAAAGTCTAGACTTATTTTCTTTGGTGTCACTTCCAAAACATTTTGATTTCAGCCTTCCAGAGACTAATCACATTGAGAAAAATAGCACAGATGATAGGCACGTAGCTATCAACAACGTTTCCTAGAATTTAAGGCATAAAATTAACAAGCAAGCACAAAACACTCCTAAATATGGTAATTTGATGGATTCTTAAGTTTGGCGTTCTGAGTTATGCTCTAGAAATTTCTAGTATAGAAATACAGAATAGAATTCTGAGATTTTAGAGATCAACCAGCTAAATAGATCTTAAGCAGCGACTTGTATCTTTTCTTCAACCAGCTTCCAGCAAAAATAAAACCGTAACATAAACAATGGTTCTATGTTCCAGGTGCTGTTCTCAGGATTTTACATTGATTCATAGTCACTCTATAAGGTGAATATTATTGTTATACCCCACTTTACAGATAAAGGAACTGAGGCTTAGAGAGATTAAGTAACTTGCCAAAGATCACAGTGGTAGCAAGTTGCGGGGGAGTTTGGAATTAAATTTATATGGACAGATCCGAGTACTATCCCTCCTCCCTAATTTAGAAATCAGAACGGCTCCACTTTTATCCATTTTTATACAAACGATTTAAAAGTATATAATTCATCTTAAAAAGCTATTTAAAAATCATTGTTTTATTTTACTTATTTGTTTATTTATTTATTTTTGAGAAGGAGTTTTGCTCTTTTGCCTAGGCTGGAGTGAAGTGACTCTATCTCTGCTCACTGCAACCTCTGCCTCCTGGGTTCAAGCAATTCTCCAGCCTCAGCCTCCCAAGTAGCTGGGATTACAGGCGCCTGCCACCATGCCTGGCTAATTTTTGTATTTTTAGTAGAGACGGGGTTTCACCACGTTGGCCAGGCTGGTCTCGAACTCCTTACCTCAGGTGATCCACCCACAATGGCCTCCCAAACTGCTAGAATTACAGGCATGAACCACCTCGCCAGGCTAAAAATCATTGTTTTAATTTAACTATAGCTTACGTCAGCGAAGCAGCAGAAATCTCTAGTGGTTTCTGGACCTGCTTCGTTGGGTTAGGCACTATAACTCCCCTCTGGCGTGCAGTCTAATGTCTCTTCCAGGATATTCAGCTGCCCATGAACGACAATAAATTGGGTTAAATATTTTTACTACTTTTTCTCCCATTTTACTTCTCTCTCTCTATATATATATACATACATATATATATATGTAAAAAAAATACCATTGGTGGGGAAAATTAGTTTTATTTTAAACTGTTCCCACTCCTAAAAAGAAAAGCCCTCTGAGAATGTTATTATCTTGAATTTCAGTATGTGACATTACTACAGCTAGTCTGGGGACAGAAGGAATTAGGCACATATAAATTTCTGTGCTACCCATAGGATGCTAGCAACAACTGCTGGACATGAATAGAGATGGCCTGAAACTTGCTTTTTCCCTGTTACAGAAGCTCTGATGCACAGACCATGTGCACAGTGGGTCAAAGTTTGGGCTCTGGATTCAGACGGAGCTGAATCCGAATTCTAGATTTCCACAATATAAGTGACTTTAGGCAAGTTACTTAATCTCCCTGAGTCTCTGTTTTTTTCATATGTAAAATGTGGTTTAAAATAGCTTCAGGCCTCACGCAGTAGCTCATGCCTGTAATGCCAGCACTTTGAGCCTAGGAATTTGATACCAGTCTGAGAAACAAAAGGAGACCCCGTCTCTACAAAATTTTTTTTTTTTAATTAGCCAGGTATGATGGCACATGCCTGTGGTCCCAGCTACTTGAGAGGCTGAGGTGGGAGGATGGCTTGAGCCCAGGAGGTCAAGGTTGCAGTGAGCCATGATTGCGTCATTGCCCTACAGCCTGGGTAACAGAGCAAGACTCTGTCTCAAAAGAATAGAATAAAATAAAATAGCCTCAAACACACTGAGTTATTGTAAAGATTAAATAAAACAATCCAAACAGAATTTACTTCAACTTCTGGTCCAACAAGAGTTTGAAAGAAATCTTAAAAGCTGTTCTATTTGCCATAAATAGAAGGAAACTCTCAAGAAGTAAAAACACAGTAATGTCATTAAATTCTCACTGGAAACAGTTGCCTCCTAAAGACTCTGAGCTTGGGTCCTACTCTCTCTCTTTTTTAAAATAGGAGATTGTAGGTTGTTGTTAAAGATGTATTAGCACCAAACTAAGACTTTCTCCCTCTCTTAATAACTGAATAATAGTAAGAATACCTTTTTTTAGCAAAGCCAAGCATATCTTCTTGTTTCTTTCAAACTTACAAAGTAACACTCCTGGAGCTGAATAAATTATAATTGATTCCAGGAATAAATTATAATTGGGGGAAAATTACCTCTTATTTTTCTCCAGAATGAAAAAACAAACCAGTGACCAGGAAGAGAAGATATGAAGAAAAATAGAAATACATCTTTTATTGTAAGAATGAATAACTATAGGCTATAGACTGAATGTGGAAGCCTAAATCCCTACTGTGATGGTATTGGGAGGTGGGGCTTTGGGATGTGATTATTAATAGGTCAAGAGGGTGGTGCCCTCATGAATGAGATTAGTGTCCATATAAGAAAAGACACAGAAGAGATACCTCTCCCTCCCCATCCCCACACAGCGTAAGAATACAAGACAGCTGTCTGCAAACCAAAAAGGAAGCCCTCACCAGACTGTATCTGCCAGCACCTTGATCTTGGACTTCTCAACCTCCAGAACTGTGAGAAATAAACCTCTGTTGTCTAAGTTACCCAGTCTATTGTATTTTTTATAGCAGCCCAAACTGACTAAAATACTACAATAAATAACTCTAAACCCGACCCATAATAGGCTATTTGCATCTAGAATTGTGAAACGAATGCAGCTCTGCATGTCTCTGTAACTGTGCCAAAATCTGGCTTCAGCATGCACAGGGGGCACCTCCACAAACAGAACCCTCAGTAGCTGATAAGAGCTGGCCTAGATCTCAGATTCAAACAGTTATTTTTTCTATAACAAATCACAGCTTGAAAGAATTAGGTCTACAGAAGGTTGCTACCAGACTTGATTCAAACAAGCACCAAACCTCCAGGGCTACAACAGGCCTGGTATGACCAGGTGATTGAAGACCAGCAATATACCACACCAACTGAGGAGGCCCCAGGCAACAGCAGTGAAATACACACATGCATGTATACACACAAGGTAAAATAATGATGCGAGGACTTTCCACCAACGATGCATAAGCTATTCAAGGTATGCTCCAAAGTTTTAAGCCAGAATGTAGAAGACAGAGATTCCATACTTTTACTTTTTAAATTTTGGTCTTGGTAGAAAATATATTCAGACTATAGTACCAAGTGTGCACATCTGTGAAAAAGAAAAATAACACAGTTGACTAAGAAATGAGTATGGAATCTACTTTATCAGCATTTTTAAACATAGCTCTTAAAATAATATCTAAATATAGGCTTTTCATGCCAAAGTGGAGACAGATGTGCTTTAACATAATATCCTGATATTTGTCTATTTCCTGATGACCCTTAGACTTCTAGGGTGGGCTTCTATTTTCTCCTTTGAAACAGATGTGTGTAAATGTCTGTCCCAGAACCCCAAATCCTAATCTACAGGGAATTCAACCAGCTTTTTCTTCCTTCTCTCAAATTTGTGTTAGCCAGATTCCATTCTTTGTCAGCAGCTGTAACTATAGACCATACTCAGAAAATAAAAGTAGAAATACTATGATAATTCAAGATGAAAGCTTTAATTTCAAGCATTTAAAAGGCAGTAACCTAACTGTAGTGCCAGAGACAACTCAAGAAAAGTGTAATTTTCTCCTTTATCTTCCCTAAACTGGATATTCAATAAATGCAATTTTATACAGTCAAACATGTATAATAACTGTTCTAACTAAATGTTGCTTAGCAAAAAGCCCATTAAAGCATTAATCAATAAGAATGGCTCGAAGCTAGCATATTACAGCTTCAGCATAAGCATTGTTAGCCTCTGCAGGACACTCAAATGGCAGTTTGTCCCTAAATTACTATTTCTTAAATGCCTGAAAACACTTTGGCTCTCTTCAACAGGCAATCATTTTCCTTTGGAACCTTGTTTATAGTCTTGTTAACAGGCTTTTATTTTTCCTCAAACAACTTTTGCAAAAAAAGCCAACTTCACGAACCCTGTACAAATATCACAAATTCTAATTACTCTACAAATCAAGAACAATTTTGCCATAATGTCTTTACAATGGCTTCTCAGAAAATTATTAATAAATCAAATCCTTTCAAATAATGCATCAGGAAACTAGTTAAAAGAAACCTTTGATCAATTCAAGATCTGTTTTGGACAACACAGATAATCATCTTCTAATGGACTCGTTTTCTAAGTTCAGATCTCTAGGAATGGTTTATTTTTTAAAGGATACCCCTATAATTTTGCCTCAGCAAATCATACTTCTCTTTGTTTCCTTTTAAAGTAAGCTTTATAAGTATGAGAAAATACTATGAAAACTTCAAATATTAGAACATTTTGAAAAGATAATCTGAGTAAAACTCAGTTTTTAAAATGATAATTTTGAAAAAAAATAAAGAAATTGGCTTTGCTATAGATACAGAAAGAGAATCTATAGCTTATCATTTCTAAAAGTTAATGTATGCCGTATTTTAAAAGTTACTAAACCAGGAGTGCCATAATTCTTGGCATTTTATTTTACCTCTGTTTTTGTACTTGTTAAAAACTTAAAATGAATTCAGAAGCCACAAGATAATAAAATTTCTGCTAAAAGTGAATATAATCAGAGGAATTATCATCATACAGGTAAAAACAGATGTGTGGGTTCTTAAAAAAATTGAACACAGAATTACCACATGACCCAGCAATATTACTTTCTGGTATATACCCAAAATAATTGAAAGTAGGGGCCTGAACAGATATTTGTAATCAATGTTCATAGCAGTGTTATTCAAAAATAGGAAAAAGGTACAAACAACTCAAAAGTCCATTGACACAAGAATGGATAAGCCAAGTATAGTACATACATACAATGCAATATTATTCAGCCTTAAAAAGGAAGAAAATTCTGACACATGCTACAACACGGATGAACCTGACACGTTATGCTAAGTGAAATAAGACAGACACAAAAGGACAAACATTGTACGATTTCATTTATATGATGTCTGTAAAGTAGTCAAATTCTCAGACACAAAAAGTAGAACTGTGCTTGCCAGGGGGTTGGGAAAAGTGGGGAATAGGGAGTTACTATTTTTTATCTTGCAGAACTGAGACCATTAGGCAAATGGTCTCAGTTGTGCAAGATAAAAAGAGTTCTGCAGATGGATGTTGGTGGTGGTTGCTCAACAACATAAATGTACTTAAAGCCACTAAATTGTACACTTAAAAATCACTAAATGATATTTTACTACAATTTTTTTAAAAAGAACAAATTTGTGGCATTTTCAGCTGTGATGATAATCAAAGACGTTTAAATTAGAGCTGGATGTCAAGGAAGCCGGGTCCCAAAAAAGTATACTGAGTGGTCTCTGTCAGACCCCAACAGAATTCCCCTAACATCCAAGACACTAGTATTATCTTGTGAAACTGGGGTAGGCAACACAGGGAATGGCCTCATTTTATTCTATTTTATTTTTCCTTTTTGTGGAAAACAGGTTCTTGCTATGTTGCCCAGGCTGGTCTTGAACTCCTAGTCTCAAGCTATCATTTCAGACTTAATGTTGGTCCTTTTTTCCCAGAATGTAATTTCATAAATGATTACTTCTTGGTAGTGGATATTTGAATAAAATTCATGTATTCCTTAATTTTTTATAACATTGTCAAAAAAAAAAAGAAAGAAAAAAAGCCCTTTGGGGAGAAAAAGAATGAGGAGTTCAGAAATCAAAGACTGAACATTTCTGCTGGAAATGAAAGTTTAACTCAAAGGAGACAAAGGAGAGTTTGATCTTTTGTTTTTATTGAGACAGGGTCTCACTCTGTAGCCCAGGCTGGAGTGCGGTAACACAATCTTGGCTCACTGCAACCTCTGCCTCCCAGGTTCAAGGTATTCCCATGCCTCAGTCTCCCGAGTAATTGGGATTACGGGCGCGTGCCACTACACCTGGGCTAATTTTTGTATTTTCAGTAGAGATGAGGTTTCACCATGTTAATCGGGCTGGTCTCGAACTCCTGATCTCAAGTGATCCATTCACCTTGGCCTCCCAAAGTGCTGGGATTATAGGGGGAGCCATAGGGCCTGACCAGAGTTTAATCTTATTTACATAAAATGTTAGATATAATTGTTAGGGGAAAGAAAGGATGAACATATATGTAATGTTAGATCATTTACACATCAATTTTAAAACAACATATATTTATTTAATGCTGCATAAGAATGTAGGCTTAATCCAGAACATCTCATTCTGTGAAAAAGAAAAATGCTGGGTAATTATATCCTCATATGGAAAAGATGTGAGGAACTTATTGAACTGTATATTGAGATATAGCTGAAAATGCAACCTAATCACTCAGATTAAATATTGAGTGTTCCT
Organism: Macaca mulatta; assembly: GCF_049350105.2. Taxonomy (NCBI): domain Eukaryota; kingdom Metazoa; phylum Chordata; class Mammalia; order Primates; family Cercopithecidae; genus Macaca; species Macaca mulatta. The sequence goes on along the minus strand of NC_133412.1, from coordinate 131,949,460 downwards.
TATAAATATGTTCCTAATTGATCAATATTGAACTTAAAAAAGATGTTGAAACATAGCATAGCATATAGAAAGGATTTTTAATATCACATTTGGATAAAGTCTGGAAAAAAGTAATCTGTAGTCCTATAAAATAGTATGTAGTTAAAAACAGGTAAAGGAAATTACAGTAGATACTGATTTAACCCCAGGGAAAGAGAAATAAGACTGACTATGTAGATGGTGTAGGCCTCACAATGCTGTATGAGTGGACACATTAAACTAATGACAGCCCATCAGTTGGCATCAAAAAGTACCAAATTATATGAAGGGCAATTTTGAGCTAGAGAGCACAAAAATAAACCCAAAGAAAATCTGCACTTGGTAATTACATTAAGACTCACATTGACAAGCGCCACCAGGAGATCCTAGCTTAAATAAATAGATAAGAAAACAGGAATTACAGAGAATATACACAACATAAATGAGTGTAGGTATGAAATGAATGACAACAGTTTTAAAGTTTGTACATGAAGCTTAGTGGCATTCAAATCTGTCTTTAAAAAGAACATTGAAGAGTGGTAATTTGAAGTACATTGAAGAAGAGTTTTAAAAACTGCAACAATAACAAAAACCCTCTGTTCCTAAAGTCCAAAAGAACATCATTGAAAAAAAAATTGCTGTCTCTACAGAAACGTCGATTTGTAAAGAATTATCTTTTTATTTGGTATGGAAAGTATGAATATTTGTAACTTATAAATTCTTGATTAAAGGGAGTTACTCAGCTCATCTATTTTTTAAAAGTGTAAGAAAAATCAAAACTATCACCTTCAAAATTTTAAAATCCCAAGCAATAGCAAAGCAATGCTAAGCATTTATTTAAACAAGTTGTTTCAAATAAAATAACATAGCTGCTCTTTGCGAAATTATAAAAATAATCTGTGGCCAAGAGCAGTGGCTCACGCCTGTAATCCTAGCATTTTGGGAGGCCGAGGCGGGCGGATCACGAGGTCAGGAGATCGAGACCATCCTGGCTAACACGGTGACACCCTGTCTCTATTAAAAAAAAAAAATACAAAAAAATTAGCCGGGCATGGCAGCGGGCGCCTGTAGTCCCAGCTAATCTGGAGGCTGAGGCAGGAGAATGGCGTGAACTCAGGAGGCGGAGCTTGCAGTGAGCTGAGATCGCGCCACTGCACTCCAGCCTGGGCGACAGAGTGAGACTCTGTCTCAAAAAATAAATAAATAAATAATAATAATAATAACAATAATAATTTGTTTAGGAAATAATGCAGAATTACGTGAGGGAGGGAATTAATAAATCATCTGATACAGTATTTAATAAAATGTTATCTAAAGTAAATTTAAATTAGCTTGGGAAAAACGTTGTCAAATAAATTTTTAAATAGCTAACCTATTTTTTAAACAAAGGAAATCGATAAATGGCTCAGTGTCCAATTCAGACAAGATATTTGGCAGAAGGTCTATTCTCTCTGGTCCCAATAAAAATTTTGTAAATGACTTGGAATAGAGAATGAACATTAGGTTATTGATATTAGTGGAAGTTCTGTTTTGAATAGGTAAAAATTGTGTTCAGATACACAAAGACGAAGGGATTGAATCTAATGCCAGAAAATTATAAACTAGAGTCAGTTTAGAAAAATGCAAGCTACCATAGTGCGAGAAAAATCATTTGAAAGTAATTTAACTCCATGAGAAAATAAGGCAATTGGTAATGCCAAAGAGATTCCACAAGGAATAATAGACAGAATATTAAGTAACCACTTCAAGGATGATAGGAATTAAAAGACAGCCAAAGCCTCCCCGTACCACTTCCATTTCTTCTTATGACAGTCTGCTATGAGTAGATGGAAATGATTAGATAAGGTGAGATTGACAGGCCTTACCTAACTGCATAGCCTGACCACTTCCATCAATGACAGCAGGAAGAGAAGTGGTAAAACAGCAGAACCCTGTGATAACTGAACTCTGCCTGACCAACATTTGATTTTTTTACTTTAATTGAGGTGGGTAGAAATAGAAAATAAGGCTGGGCGTGGTGGCTCACGCCTGTAATCCCAGCACTTGGAGAGGCTGAGGTGGGTGGATCACCTGAGGTCAGGAGTTTGAGACCAGCCTGACCAACAAGGTGAAACACTGTCTCTACTAAAAATACAAAAATCAGCCGGGCGTGGTGGCAGGCAACTGTAGTCCCTGCTTCTTGGGAGGCTGAGAGAGAAGAACTGATTGAACCGAGGAGGAAGAGGTTGCAGTGAGCTGAGATTGCACCACTATACTCCAGCTTGGGCAATGGAGCGAGACTCCATCTCAAAAAAATAAAAAAAGGAAAAGAAATAGAAAATAAGCCTATTGCAACTGATGATGATCAATTCATGAGATGAGATTGATGGAGCACCATGTGGAGAGTCAGTAAATCTGCCACCAGCCAGCCCCCATCTCTTCCTTCGTACAATTTAGAGGATGAGCTATAACACCCATGATGTTCTTCCAGCTTCAGGGCTACATGGTAGCTTCTTGGATCCTTAGAAAATAAGCTGCATTCAGAACAAAGAGCTTGTGGTAAGCTCATGAAGTATACCACTCTTTGTTAGAAGAGGTTGGATATGTAAGTGGATTCAAGGAAAATGTTTTAAACTCTTTGGTTTCTTATTAATCATTAACAGGTACTGAGTATTTCCTGTTGCCAGGCCCTATGCTAACTACTTTACATGGATTATCTCATTTAAGACTTAGAAAAATTCTTTGACATAGGTATGATTACTATCTCTCCTTTACAGCCATTCACATGGATTCTCACAGAGGCTAAAAAACTTGCCTAAGGTTGCACAACTAGTAGGTGGTACATTCCTGGACAATGTCTTCACCAGTCCTTGAAGAAAATAAGAGCAATGGCACTCAATAATATTAGTATATTGGTTGAATAAATAAAATGACAACTGGCACATCCCACTTGCCCACTGCCCTTTGGGAAACAGCGCAGTGAGGGCCACAACCTAACATCTTCTGAGCACACTGCTCAATGCCAGGCACAGTACTAGGTACCTCACAAATAGCCTATTTAATCCTCACAAGCACACTGGGAGATGAGTGGTGCTATTTTTATTTTACAGATGCCAGCCTCTTACTCTATGCGCTCTTCTAGTCAGCTGCCCCCAGCAATGTGACATTTGTAGCTGAGCCTGGAGTAGAAGAGAGAAGAAACCCCAACCAGGAAGAAACCTATAAGGACATGCTTCAGTATCCCAGTCTCTTCTGGCTAAGTCACGGAGCATGTAATGAACTTGAACCACTTTTTAGTTTGACAGTCTTCAACTTCCTACCATCTTCGCGTTCGCACATCAGTCTCTCTTTATTGGAGAGCCCTCATTTTGCGTGGTCTTAGAGACAAAGGAAATCACCATCCACTACACCATGAACGCCAAAGGGGCGAGGCCTCTCCCTCCCCTACCCCTGTGCAGTATTCTGGGGGAGGAAGGGCAGCCCTGAGGAGACATTGCTTCCTACTCTCCAAGCTTGTTCTTCAGCTTCCCATTGAAAATATCCTTATAACAAATTCCCTTTTTGTTTAAATTAATTAGAGCCAGTTTCTGTTGCTTGCAACCAAGAAGCCCAAATGGTACAGACTATATGAGCAGAAAAGTAAGGACAGGTATTCACATTTAAAATCCATTCTTGTTTCAGCACTCTCTCAGATAACAGCTTCTGTCCTCCAGCTTCCTGGGCACCAAAGCATCACTCCCTGATCTGTTGGTGCCAATTCACAGCCTCATTCTCAAATTCCACAAATCCCTCGCCTCAGCTCCACTGCTTTTAAAGATACAGTAAGTGTTCAAAGACATGGTATAACCATCAAGTTCTGCAGTTTGTACTATTTAGGTCACCTTGACAATTCACCTCCCAAAATGAAACCTTTTAGTGACAAAGTAATAAATGTTTGAAGTACTAGTGTAAATACTGAATGTACTGACGCAAAAGATAATGTTATACAGTATGCTTCCTAATTGTCCTGAATGAAAAATGATTGCTCACTATTGAGTGAAGTCATTAGATTTCCCTTCCTTTTCTATTATTCTTCCCCACCCAGACACAGACACACACTCACAAGTACATTCATATACACTCTCACACACACAACTACACACCTTGCATTCTTTGTCACTCAGACCAATAGAGAAAGACAAAGCCACTTCTCTGTGCTAACAGTAAATGCCTTTCTAAACAGAATGGAAGAAAGTCCTTTCAAAGAGTTACACACTCTGGAATCCTATTACCTACATGTTGGAGGAAAATCAGCCTTGCGCTGTTCTGAACTTTCTGCACATAGGCTTCTGTCTATGTGGAGAAGCTGGATAAGAAGAATGAGAAGCTCTGAAATGAAGAGTCCATTGAGGTCCTCTAGGAGGAGGTGAAGCCCACCATGAAGGGAGCTGGGAGAGCTCTGCGGGACATCCATGCAACCACTGGAGGATAGCGTCCGGAGGAGAACCCCAAGCTGCTGCAGTAGGGCAGCCACCTACCATGGCTTTTCACAGGCAAAGTGTAGCCTACATGTATGTAACGTAGAGAAGAGCAAAGGGTGGGAGGAAGAGCCCCAGGATAAAATCCCGGAAAGAAGTAATCTGCAGAAAAGTGTTCCCTAACTGTATGAGGAATAAGAAATATAATATTTTTCTAAAAGCCTTTTTTCTAAGAATGTTGCTAGAGCATGAGTCCATGAAGAGTTTTAACTGGATTTTCTCTGACTGATTTTCCACGGATTCTAATATTTGCCAATTAAAAATGCTCCTATAAACAGAATAGAGTGGCATTTTATTCTACCATCAACCAGACTATTGGATTTTTTTTTTTTTAATTCTCTTAATTACCTGTTTGCGCTAAGCACATTTCTGCCTTCTGCCTTGCACATTTTGTCTAGCTGCAAGCCAGGATCTTTGCAAACCACCTCACTAACATTCATTTTCATGTTACTTATTACAAAGTACTGTAGTATAGGCCTATTGAAAATCTATTATAAACCAAAGTTAATAGTAGGTTGTGCTGATGGTTCTGCTGATGTTTGGAGACCCAGGGAAAATTGACTTAAATCTCCAGATTTCATGGCTTAGGGCAGTCCAGATTCCAGCCTGGAGATTTCCTCAAACCCCTGAAGGGCCTAACTCTTGTGATGGTCTCCTGACCTCCTGCAGCTGTAAGGCTGACTATGGCTGTTCTATAATACATATACAGGAAACTCAGGCCCTCCTTAGGCCCACCCATCCCTTAGGCAGGAGCTCATCAGCACTCTCCTCCCTACTAAAGGATTTTAGAGGGAGTTGGAGGGGGCATTTACATCTCAAAAATGCAAATAGAAAAATAGGCATTACTACTGTTAAGTGTGCCTCAGTCCCTCCACCTCCAGGGTACCATGGGTTCTCCACTCCACAATCCCAGCCTCAGGGCCCTCTACCTCATGCTTCCCTCCCCACCCTGTCTGGAGCCCTTGCTCTCTTGGTTTTGTGCAGGGCTGCCTTGCCATCCTTAATGGGGCATTGGAACCAGCCTCCTCCATGTCCTAGTGTCTCACCTGCCTATAGCTGTCTGTATCAATGTCATGCACCTTTTCACAACAAAGTTACCTTGCAAAGAGGAGCTCTGGTGGCAGTCATTAAAAGGAAGAAGTTTTGTTTCCCTTATTAAAGGGAAGGAACGAAGATAGAAAATGGTAGAAAAGGAAAGGGAGCTGACTGAAGGGAGTTTGGGTGCTCCTGTTTGCCATCCCAGAGGCAGAGTAGCGTGTGGACTATACTCTCAAAGAGCCTGATCCACCAGGATGTGAAATAACTTTTCAGTGAGACTCAGACCCTCAAGTCTCACTCTAACTCAGGGTGGCCAACCCAAAGCCGTAACCTTGTGCTCAATGACCTGCTTTTTTTTTTTAAGTAAGAGAGGTGAGTCCTTGATTTTTTGCTCTGCCTATTTTAATCCCTGATTTTCTATGAGTGCTACACAAGCTATTTCTCTTCTAATACTGCAAACAGACCACCTTACAGTCATGCACCACACAACAACGTTTCAGTCAACAATGGACCACATAAACAACAGTGGTCCCATATGATTATAATACCATACTTTTACTGTGCTTTTTCTATGCTTAGATTTGTTTAGATACACAAATGCTTACCATTGTGTCATAATTGCCTATAGTATTCAGTACAGTAACATCCTGTACAGGTTTGTAGCCTGGGAGCAATAGGTCATGCCATATAGTCTAGGTGTGTAGGAGGCTAAACCATCTAGGTTTGTGTAAGTACGCCCTACAATCATCTCACAAGGACAAAATCACCTAATGAAGCATTTCTCAGAACACAGCCCCATCGTTAAGCAACGTATCATTCTGTTTGTCAGAATTATTTGAAGAATAATATTGAAAGTACCAGGCATTACAAAAAGGATTTATCAAGAAATGAAAAATGGTAAATATCTGTTGAAAAATGGAGAGAGAGTGCGCACAAGATGGGAATCACCTCAACAGAAGATAATGTCCTCGAAACAATAGCATCCCTGCCTCAAATAGCAAAGAATTGCTTTCTCATTTCAATTTGATGTGTGCAGAGTTCCTTCTTTTCCAATGCCAAATCCTGAATGAAACATGCAATAAAAATCACTGCCTGAAACATGGTGATAGCGTTTAATCCTCTGGCAACACATTAGAAAGGCTTTCAGCTTTAAACCAAGAACTGCCACACTGCAGCTTTGCTCATGAAATTATTTACTCGTGCCTTGGTTTATAAAGTTCTTTTTTATAAGCTTTCTACCAGCTAATAATGGGCTGGAGCACTTATGTTCTCAGCCTAACAGATTCCACGTTTATGAGCCTGGAAGTCCGATGCCTGGCACAGAGTTGCTGCCTGATGGGAGTTGTGCCGTCTGGCTGAGCAGGTTTCAGTGTCAGGAAACTGCAGGGACCACTGGTTGGGACACCACTGTGACCAGAGAGATGACACACGGGGAGACTTGGAAGGAGGAAAGTGAAATGGAGCACTCGGAGGCTTCTGGCAATTGTGGCCCAGATGTCTAGGGTGGAGAGTGCAAAAAGGAGAAGAGAACTCACAGGAGATGGGATAAATCTCTCTGCCAACAAAATACGAGTGATCATTGATTAGTGTCAACAACAGGGCTGACTCCTCTCTGTGAATATGAAAAAGGGTGGGGAAAGGATATTGGTTTGCTGTTGAAATTAAAAGTAAAAGCAGATTACAAAGAAAAAAAATATACTTAAGAGACAAAACTGACTTGAAGCACTTTACTATATATTTACATGCAATTTATCTCTAAGGAAAGGTAAAAAGCTACAGTGGGGATAAAAACTTATTATACACCATTCTAATTGTGATTAAAGTAGGACTGATAGTTCATAATCCTGACTAGGTTAACCCTGACCTTCTTACCTGGTAAATTCCTGTTGTTAAGAATTAGCATGATAGGGCTGGGCGCCATGGCTCACGCCTGCAATCCTAGCACTTTGGAAGGGCGAGGGAGGTGGATCATGAGGTCAGGAGTTTGAGACCAGCCTGGCCAAGATGGTGAAATCCCATCTCTATTAAAAATAAAAACTAAAAAAATTAGCCGGGCGTGGTGGCAGGCACCTATAATCCCAGCTACTTGGGAGGCTAAGGCAGGAGAATGGCTTGAACCCAAGAGGCTGAGGTTGCAGTGAGCCGAGATCACGCCATTGCACTCCAGCCTAGGTGACAGAGTGAGACTCTGTCTCAAAAAAAAAAAAAAAAAAAAAAAGGAATTAGCGTGATAGCACATAACCTCTTTCTCAGCATTTATCACAGTTAAAAATTGTGTGTGTGTTTGTGTGTGTGTGTGTGTGTGTGTGTGTACTCCATGAGGACTCCATGAGGGACTAAATTTTTCCCCCTTCAGCTAGTACCTACAAAGAACCTAACACTTCCTATTAGTAAAAGATTGTGAATGCAATACAATTAAATATATTTTAAAATGTTTTAATTCAGACTTTCCACTAAATATTGGTTACAATGAATGACAGCAGAAGGTGCAACAAATCACCAAAATAATAATAGTAACAACTTATGGAAAGGAAAAAATAGTATTCTGGTAAAATATCAACCACCACGGACAATGTTAAGATCGCTTTGCTTTTGTTAATATTAAAATGATTTTTTAAAATAGTAAATCTCAAAACTCCCTAACGGTATGGTTATATAAATGTAAATACCCTAACATATTATCCAATGAGCTATGTTTTCACAAGAATTAAACCAGTTTTAAACTCCTTGATCTGATTTGCCAAAGAAAATATATTGCTTTTCTCTTTCTGAATCTTTCTGTGCATATAAACCACCTTTCTATCAGCGAATGCCTCCATTCTCCTTGGGTCATTTTGCTTCAGCCCACTGGCCTTTCTGCTCTTTGATCAACCTCAGCCTGGTCCCACCTCAGAGCATTTGCACTTGCTGTCCCCACTTTGCAGAGCTTGTCCCTACTCTTCATTCTGGTCCCTCCAGAAAGGCTTTTCTTGACCACTGTAATGATGTCCATGCCTACTTACTTCCTAGCACACTACCTTGTTTTATTTGCTTTCTGGCACTTATCCTCATCTAAAATTATCTTATTTGTGGGCTCATTTGTTTGTAGACCTATTTCAGTGCTCCCTTACAAGAATGCAAGGTCCTTCAGAGAAGGGAACTACATCTGCCTTGTCATGTTCACAGCCCAAGTGCCTAGCATGGTAGCTGGTATGTAGTAGGCACTCAATAAATTTTAGTGAATGAATGGATGAACAGAAAAACAGATGAGGGAGTAAATGAATCATCTTTGCTGTGTAATATCAAAACAGCTTGATAACATATTCTTAATGGGGTGAGATAATAGTGTGTAAAGTTGGCTATTAAAAGTATCTAACGTCAACTGAGTTGTCCAGCTGTCTTGGAACTTAATACCTCAGGTTAGCATTGACAGTGTGCATGCATTTCTTTATTTGGTTCCCACAACTATCCCCTAATCACACAGGGAAAGGACGGAGGCAGGATCACTTGTGTTTTTACAGATGAAGAAACTGAGTTCAGAGAGGTTAAATTATTTTCCCAAGCCACGCATGTAACAGGCAACCAGACTAGGTCTCCAACCTAGCCTTTTATAGCTTCCCTGCCACCCCAGCCAGTGTTTGTTTTATTTCCAAACAAATCATTCATTATTTATTTATTCTTTCAATTAACCTAAATTGAGCATTTATGATTGTAAAGGACTCTCTCACGCACTATGCACACATAAAGACATGCAGACAACAATGTTTTTCTCTGGAAGAACAAAGTGCACAAATGACTCACCACCCTAAATATATTTGAGCTGAGAGTCTAATTAGCAGGCAAACCTCAATGTTACAAAGGTAGGGAACCTGTCTTGTGTAATAGTGGGATGGGCCTCCAGGAAAATGACATTGTAGCTCTCCCTGCAAAGGTGGATAGAATTTCAATAGGGGAAGAGAGGTGACTTTCTAAGAAAAGGGAATAAAATGAAACAGGAAATGACTTGTTTTCAAAATCTAGTATGGAGTTAATTCAAGGAAGTGTTTGAATAGAAGGGTTACATTAGAGATAAGACTAAAACTGATGTTAAATGACAATCGCTGTTTTTTGCCTTTAACATATCAGAATGGGTTCTTTTGACCCTTGCAAAATGCTAAGGCAGTTGCCATAGAAATACAGTAGTCATATGCCATAGAGGAAGCTAGGCATCTCAGCTGGTGGCAGGGCCAAGAAAATGTATATTAATGCCTCAAGGTTCAAAATTTTCAAATTAAGAGAGGTTTATGGTCAAATTTATTAATGTTTAAAGTTTGAAATTAATGTTTACAGTTTGAAATGTTTAATATTTAAAGTTGAAATTTAATGCATTAAATGCTTGATAAGAAATATCTACTTAAGGTAGAATATATATTTGCACCCAGAGAGGGTTAATTTAACTTTCATGAAAGTAGAAAGTTAGAAAAATATTTAAATTCGCCTGAAGAAAAAGTAATAACAAGGAATATTTTTATGATTATCATTTAGTTAGTAAGACCTCATGGCTATACATCTAAATAGATCCATGGAGATATAGGGGCATTAATAAATAATGAGAGATTAATAGTAGTGATAATAATTATCTTAGAAACAACAGTGATTATTGTTCAGCTTCTTGAGCACCTAATACATGCCAGTTAACTTATACATATTATTTCTTTCTTTTTTTTTTTTTTTTTTTGAGACGGAGTCTCGCTCTGTCGCCACAAAGACTTTATAGGCTAGATAATATTATCCCATTTCATAGGTGAAAAACTGAGGCTTATAGGGATTAAGAAATTCACCAAAATCACTCCAATGGTAAATAGAGACACTGAGCTTGAATCCATATTTAACCTACCACAATTCTTTTTTGCCTACTGTGCTGTCTCTGGAATACTGTGAAGCATCTAATGGGCCTTGGTAAGGCTTTCTTTCCTTTGTCTGCATTAATGGTTCATAAATATTATAACATACAAAAAAAACCCTCAAATAATGTACCATTTACTGGATGAAACTTAAGAGCTCTAACAAAGGAATTAAAAGAAAATAATACCGCTGACTTTGCCATCTGAGGGGCCATCTTGGGAGCGCAGCGGGATGTGCCCCGGAGCTGCCGCTTGAGGCCCTCAGGTGTCCGGAGGTGTCATGGAGGAACCTAGCTCCTGCCATCCTCTTCCCCCAATTTGCCACTTCCAGCAGCTTTAGCCCATGAGGAGGATGTGAGGGAGACTGAGTCAGGAGCTCCCCGGAAGCATGGAGACCGTGGTGATTGTTGCCATAGGTGTGCTGGCCACCATCTTTCTGGCTTCGTTTGCAGTCTTGGTGCTGGATTGCAGGCAGCGCTACTACCAGCCCCGAGACCTCTGCAGCGCTATGATTCTAAGCCCATTATGGACCTCATCGGTGCCATGGTGACGCAGTCTGAGCCCTCTGAGTTAGAACTGGATGATGTTGTTATCACCAACCCCCACATTGAGACCATTCTGGAGAACAAAGACTGGATCAAAGATGCCTCAGGTCTCATGTCCCACTGCATTGCCATCTTGAAGATTTGTCACACTCTGACAGAGGAGCTTGTTGCCATCACAATGGGTTCTGGGGCCAAGATGAAGACTTCAGCCATTGTCAGCGACATCATTGTGGCGGCCAAGTGGAACAGCCCCAGGGTGGATGATGTTGTGAAGTCGATGTACCCTCCATTGGACCCCAAGCTCCTGGATGCAGGGATGACTGCCCTGCTCCTGTCTTGTCAGTCATCTGGTGCTGGTGACAAGGAATGCCTGCCATCTGACAGGGTCCTGGACTGGATTGACCAGTCACTGTCAGCTGCTGAGGAGCATTTGAAAGTCCTTCGAGAAGCAGCCCTAGCTTTTGAGCCAGATAAAGGCCTCCCAGGCCCAGAAGGCTTCCTGCAGGAGCAGTTCGCAATTTAGCGCCTACAGGCCAGCAGCTAGCCATGAAGGCCCCTGCTGCCATCCCTGGGTGGCTCAGATTAGCCTTACACTTTTTCCTGTAGAATTAGTTGTTCTCCACAGCTCAAGAGTTCAGTTGTGTATACATAGTAAAGCAGGAGATCTCTGTCAGTTTGTGCCTCTCTTGCAATTGCAAATTGTGGCTTGTGAGTGGCAGTCTAATACTACAGTTAGGGGAGATGCCATTCACTCTGCACAGAGGAGCATTGAAAACTGGTGGACTGTCAGCTTTATTTAGCTCACCTAGTGTTTTCAAGAAAATTGAGCCACCGTCTAAGAAATCAAGAGGTTTCACATTAAAATTAGAATTTCTGGCCTCTCTTGATCAATCAGAACGTGTGGCAATTCTGATCTGCTTTTCATAAGAGGATGATCAATTGAAGCTAAATAGGGATTGCTCCTTTTGGCAAGACTTGTACTCTCTCACTTGGCCTATTTCATTTATTTGTATTATCTGCCTGGTCCCTGAGGCATTTGAGTCTGTCCTGCCCCTTACAGGTTTGGGTTTGAAGCTGAGAACTACAAAGTTGATTATTTATCATTATGCCTGCAATTTTACCTAGCTACCACTAGGTGGATAGTAAATTTATACTTAACGTTTCCAAAGAAAGAAAGAAAGAAAAAAGAAAATAATGCCATGCAATATAAAGCTTGTACAAGTAAGCAAACAAAGATATTTTAAAAATCACTCTTAGTTGATGGGCAATTTGATAGTCATTTATACCTGGCACTGGTATAAATGAGAAAATAGATGCCCAGTTGTGTTATGATTTAATTATTTTTATTCTACTATTATTACCACTATAAAAGCAACATAGTTTCAATTTGACCAAACCAAGATGAATAAATTACTCAATAGTCATCATTAGTAGAGAGAAAAGATCTTAAGTGATATAAATTATTAAATGCCAAGATAGCAAGTCTGAAAAATTTAACAAGGAGTATAACTGTTTCTTCTTGAAGATTCTTCATAATAGAGAATCAAGACTATGTAATCTTCACTTCATTGCAATTAGCTTTAGGACACCTTTAAAACCTAAAATGAATATTTTGTGGGTAGTATAATTCATTTCAATAAAGCCTCCTTCATTCACATGTTATTCGGATACCAATTGGGCAGGACCCTCCTGGGAGGCAATGCAGTCTGGTTGTTAAGAAGACAGACTTGAGTTCCCATTCGTCCCCATCAGTTACTAGCTGTCTTAGCACACAGTAGATAACTTTCTAAGCTTTAGTTTTTTCATTTATGTGAAAATGATAATAACAGAATCTACCCCAGTGGAATTGTTGTAAGGATCAGGAAAGAGAATACAAGTGAAGCTCTTATTTCAGTGCCTGGCTGGAATGAATCTTCAATAAATATTTGTGGTTGCTCTTTTCATTATGGAAAGGCAGAACGATATAGCAGAAAGCACATGAGATTTGGATTCAGACAGACCTCGGATAGGATTAACAAGGCCCTATTCAGTTACTTACTATTTATGGAACTAAGCAAATGTGGAACTGTTGTCCAGGAATGGAACCTTAGAAAGGCTGAACTCTTTCTTGGAGGGGGAGAAAAGTAAAACCAGGATGGATCTTGGGAAAGGGAAGTAGATTTTTTTTTATAGGAAAGACGTAATAATGTGCAAGTTATCATATTAAATCTTGAACCCTGACCAAAATATTCCATTTTTGAACAGAAATAAAAAGATTGTAGTGACATACAGCAGGATGCTGGCAGAAAAAAAAAAGAGAGAGAAAGATTTTGGACCTATACAGCTAGAATGCACCATTGAGAATTACATTCAGTTGTATGAATCACTGGTGCTATGAACGTGCTCCACAACCTCAATAAGCTTAGAAAGAATGCAGGTCAAAAATCTATGCCAGTCCTCAAGCCCCAACTCCCGATTTTGAGACCATCTGAAGAGAAAATGATAAATATCTGCACACATCATGGGTTGCGTAACAGGAGAGGGATCCTGCGCTGAGGAAACCCACAATTTTCACAATGGATAGCATCGGCATACCTGCCTTTTTCTTCAGAGGAAGATACTGTCTTTATTAGATTAGATTAGAAGCATGTCTGCCCTTTGCTCAAGAGGGAGACAGTAACTTCAGGCTTATCTCTAAACACATATTCTTGAAAAGACAGTATCTCTGCTCTCTGTAGGCAGTGTCTTTGCTCACAAGACACGCAGAAACATGAGAGACCCATGGAAAAACGTCACCCACCAATGTAACAAGACAATGTATACAAAAGCTTCTCAAGTCATCCTTTTGGGAAAGAAAATGCCATAAAAAAACAAAAACAAAAAACTCAAGATTGTGCAACCTGTATATCAAGGCTTCATTTTCCCCACCATAACTTCCCCACTGCCTGAAGCTACACTGGTCACTGTGGGAGTCAGCACTAACAATTTACTGAATGTCAGCTTCCCCCAGCCAGAAAATGCCCCTTCTGATCTGCCAGATGGTTTGGGGCCTGATGCTCGGCATCCTCACAGCTGCCGCAGTCGTGTTCCTTGGAGTGGGTGAGTGATACCTTGGATAATGAAAAATGATTGGTAATTTCTTTCACCTGAACCCTATTCTCTATCAACATGCTGTGAAGAATCAGAAGTCTGCCTATTCCCAACCCACTCTACAATTGAGCCATTGTAGTGGAAAAAACATCACAGTTCTGACTGGAAGTTTCCCTGGGAAACCCTGGCGTGTAGGATTCCAGAGAGATGACAGCAGGAACTATGAAGAAGAGGCAGATCTTGCAACCTGCCCTGCTGCTCCTTGCTTGGAAGTAGAAGGTTGCCAGACAAGGATGGTCTGTGGCTAAACTGTCCTATAGGACTCCTGTTTCAAAGCCCTGCCCTTTTTCAAGGGGCCTCCTTCCCTTATTACATTCTGCAATCCATCTCTTCAGGATCCTTTTTTTTTTTTTAGACGGAGTCTCGCTCTGTTGCCCAGGAAGAAGTGCAATGGCACGATCTCAGCTCACTGCAACCTTTGCCTCCGAGGTTCAAGTGATTCTCTTGCCTCAGCCTCCTGAGTAGCTGGGATTACAGGTGCACACCATCATGCCCAGCTAATTTTTGTATTTTTAGTAGAGACGGGGTTTTACCATGTTGGTCAGGCTGGTCTCGAACTCCTGACCTTATGATCCACCCACCTCAGTCTCTCAAAGTGCTGGGATTACAAGTGTGAGCCACCGTGCCCAGCCAGGATCCATTCTTACAGCAGCATCAGATACCAAACAAATTTTATCTTTGTGTGGTTTTAGGCAATCTGTGGTTGGAGGAAGAAGACTTGATGTTTAAGTTTATTCTAATGGAGAAATAAGTCACTTACCAAACATTTGCATAGCATTTGCCATGTGCCAGGCACTGGTGGAAGTGCTTGACATATATTTACCCATTCAGTCGAGGTCATTGTCCTCACATTATAAATTAGGAACTACAGATATATTAAGTAACTTGTCTAAGGTCACACAAATAAGTGGCAGAGCTAGGATTTAAACCCAGGCAGTCCCGTGACAGAGTCTGGACTCTTAGCCACTACCCAAGAAGGCTTGTGGGAGAAGAGAGTGTTACCCCCATAGACAGCTGGCTTCACCCTATCAGCTGAACATAACAGTACTTATTGATACATTAGTGGCTTTTTTATGTGTACTAGGGAGCAAAACTGAGTTAATTTAGACTAGATGAAAGCTAACCCCAGCTAAAAGGCAGATAGTCAACTACTCTTTCAGAGCATAGATAAGGCAACAAAAGTCACCCATCTGAAGTGATTAGCACAAAGATCCCTTAAAAATAAACAATTAATAAGATAAGGCTGAGTTTTATTTTTTCAGATATTTCAAACCACATCCCCTGAAACAATGACAAATGACATCTCCATCAAGCTCATGGTAACTGAAGCTCAGAGCTCATAAGTCATTGTCAAGAGGCCAATATGGCATCTCGCACCTGGCACATTTCCTTCTGAAGGGACAGCTGCAGGGCATCTGTCCTTCCCGTTTCAAAGGCAGGACACCCCTCATCTCTCAGAAATTATTTGAAAAGAGCTGTCCTAAATTCAGGGTTCAGGGACAATCATATGGCGCTAACATCATCTCACTCTGGAGAATCAGACTTACCAATTCCCAATTGTATTTCCTTGTTTTCCTAAAATGATTATTTGAAACCTTTCTTTGCCACCTTTACACTGTGCTCCTCAACATCTAGAGCTAAAAAGTAACTTGAGGAAAGTAATCAAAAGCTGTGTTGCTAATACTTATGTAATCACAGCATATATGCAGCTTGCAACCCCCTCAAACTGTTTACTGTCCATAAAATTACATTTTTTAGTTTCATTTATCATTTGTGATCTATTCTGCATTTATCTGGCAACAGATGAGGAACCTTGTGATTGCCCAGACCCTACCATCACTTTCTTCAACACACACACACACACACACACACACACACACACACACACACACACATTTAAAATCACAGAAATCAGGCCAGGTATGGTGGCTTACACCTGTAATCCCATCACTTTGGGAGGCTGAGGCCGGTGAATCACTTACGGTTAAGAGTTCGAGACCAGCCTGGTCAACATGGTGAAACCCTGTTTCTACTAAAAATACAAAAATTAACCAGGCATGTAATCCCAGCTACTTGGGAGGCTGAAGCAGGAGAATTACTTGAACCCGGGAGGCAGAGGTTGGAGTGAGCCAAGATGGCACCACTGCACTTCAATAGGTGACATAGCAAGACTCTGTCTCAAAAATGTAAAAATTAAAATTAAAATAAGACTGGGTGCAGTGGCTCACACCTGTAATCCCAGCACTTTGCGTGGCCGAGGCAGGCGGATCACCTGAGGTCAGGAGTTCAAGACCAGCCTGGCCAACATGGCAAAACCTCAACTCTACAAAAATACACAAATTAGCCAGGCATGACGGTGGGTGCCTGGGTGTCTGTAATCCCAGCTACTCAGGAGGCTGAGGCAGGAGAATCAACTGAACCTGGTAGGCAGAGGTTGCAGTGAGCTGAGATCACGCCATTGCATTCCAGCCTGGGTGACAGAGTGAGACTCTATCTCAAAAATAAATAAATAAATAAAATTAAATAAAATCACAGAAATCAAAGATGCCTTATAGATAATTCAGTTTACACTGCTCACAAGGTCCTGGGAAATGTTTATATCTAGTTGATCATTATATTAGTTAGGGCCCTTAGTTGCAAGCAACAGAACTTCACCTCAAACTAGTATAAGCAAAAGGGAGAATAATCACTACAGAGATACAGGGTTAACTCAAGGAACCCAGGGACAGAAATATAGCCAGGCACCAGAACCAGATGGAACCAGGGTTCAAGCCCTGTCTGGAGCCTTGCTGCCTCTCTCCTCTACTCTAGCTGCTCAACTACACTTGGCTCTCTTTCCTTCTCAACCCACTTCCTTAACTTCCTCAGATGAATTCCAAACATTCCAAGGAATAGACTCACTGACCTAGTCTAGTTCAGATGCCCATCCTTGACAAAATTACCTACAGACCAGGAACCGGCCACACAGTGACTGCTTCTATGGCAACAATATAGTTAAGAGGAAAATTCCCAGAAAATGAATTTGGGACAAGATATTCCATATGAATACATACACATCCTCAATCTTAGTTGAGTTGTCTTTTCTGCTTCATCTCTCATCCCATTGTTTGCCAATTAATAATATAAATATATTTAGAATCTCATTCTGTAATGTATTTGTTCATGATTATTATTTGTTGAGAGGTCTTTTATGTAGCTTAACAACTACATAATTTCATTTAATCTTCAAGATAGCTTGGGGGGAAAAAAGGTAATATTAGCTCCATTTTACAGATCCAAAAACCAAGTCTCAGACAAGCAGAGTGGATGAGAGCCCAAATCTAGTAACTAAGAATTGAAAAGGTGGAAGATGAGCATGAGCATGTGAACGAGGAGTGTAGTGGTAGAGGGAAATGAATGAAGTCTCAACCCTAAGCTTGAAAAGAAGAAAAGTGCACGTGCAGATGAAACAGATGTTCAAGACACCAAAACCCATTTACTCATATGAAAGAGAAACAGAGAACTGGGCTGATTTTAAGAACCCGAAGGCAAGGCCAGCTTATAGAATTTAAGAGTACTAGTCAAAGTTTCCAGGCCCCCCAATATCAAAGCAATTTTCAGTTATTCCACTGTTATTTATAATTGACTCCATGGCATGGAGGTCTACAGGTATATTTTAGAGAAAGTATATAATTATTACAGTCAAAATTAAAAGTTGAAAGTCAATTGGCTATGTTTAACTTTGTATACATTTGGATCATAGAAGAATCAAGCAGGTTAACCCAAAAAGATGCATAAGCCATACACTGCTCACTTTTATGCCATCCTGGGGCACCTTGCCACTGCAGGCCACTTGTCTTGGAGATACCTCTGCCTCCCCAACAGCAAAAGTTCTGTCACCACTAGAGGAGGTGAAACTGGGACCAGGCCCATGATGGACCAAAGGCCACTCCAGTCCCCGGATAACTATGTGCTTCTTGGTGGCTGTCCCTGGGCATTCCAACAGAGCAAGAATTCCCAGCATCCATTAGGCAATTTACCAAAAGGGGCAGAGGGGAGATTAAGAATCCAGTTTAACCATGTTGCCCAATATCTCACTTATAGCAGCAACCTTGGAAGGTCGATATTTTCATTTTCATTTTCATTTTATAGATTAAAAAGTCTGAAGCTTAGAACAGTTAAATTACTTGGGCAAAGTCACCAAGGAAGCACACAGAGGCAGATCTGTCTGACTCCACGGCCATGGTCTGTCCACACTGCAGGCTCTCTCTGGGGTACTGTGTCTCCACCAGCAGGACAGCCCTGCCTCAGCCTCACCTGTTCCCACCCAGCCCGTCCTCAGCTGGGGGAGTGAAGGAGGGTCTTCTCAGGCCTCTTCCTTCCTGTTCTCAGTGGCAGAGAGCAAAATAGGAAGCAGAAGCAGAACACTCTAGAAAACTACTTTTTCTGAGGCCAACCCTCCACTCTCAGTCTTACATGAATCCTTCCTATTCCTAATGCTGCAAACAGAGGCCAGCCCCTCCCTTCGGACCCTACCTTTTGCCCTCATTTACAGTACTTTCTACTCCCCTCACTTCCTCTCTTCCCCCGTATCGCTCTCATCCCTTTTTCAGCCTGAGCCTGTTTCTCTGCCCCACCACACCTTACCCCAGCCTCCTCTGATGATGAAATGGAAGCGACCACAGATGAGGGGTACCAACTATAGTATTTCTGACTTACCATCTCACTCCCTCCACTTTAGTGCCTATGCCTTCCTCCCCTTTATACTTTGTGATTGTCTCTCACATATTTTGTCCTTTATTTTCTTTAATTTAGCTCTTTCCATCCTTTCCCCATTTTATTGCTCCGGTGACATGCTGTGATGATTCTGGGGTTTGCTCTCACCCTCCACTCCCCTATCCCTGTGTCCAAGGCAAACCCACCCAAACCCACACAGCCAACAGCACCGGATGGACTGTGCACACTTGGGCTGTCATTTACACTCTTTCTCCAGCCCAGGGTGCTGTCCCTACTCTTGCTGCAGCCTGGCCCACATGAAGGCTGGTGCCTGCAATGCTCTGTGGGGATAAACAATGGTGACAAAAGAAAAAGTGGACCAGAGTACCTAAATATTTCTATATCCACATATAATTCGTGCTGTGCTGATTCTGGGGCTCACTCTCACCCTCCTCCACCCCCATCCCTGCATCCAAGGCAAACCCACCCAAATCCACACAGCCAACAGCATGGGATGGACTGTGCACACTCGGGTTGTCATTTACACTCTTTCTCCAGTCCATGGTGCTGTCCCCACCCTTGCCGCAGCCTGGCCCACATGAACGCTGGTGCCTGCAATGCTCTGTGAGGATAAACAACAGTGACAAAAGAAAAAGCGGAACAGAGTACATAAATATTTATGTATCCAAATATAATCCAGAAACACATATATGTATTTTTTAAAATCAACTTTAAAAATTAAAGAACATGTTGAATATCATGAGACTTCTGTTTCTAAATGTTGATGTCTTCCATAAAGAAATGAAAAATATTAAAATTACAATGCCACTAAGAGACCTATCTTGTTCCCTGAGAATTGTGCGCATTTTTATTCTTTCCTCCTCAAAAAATAAAAATAAAAATCTAGCAATTCTAATTCTCCAATAATTTCCTTTTTGAACAGGTTTCTCTTTTTATAAATTAATTCTATAGACACGTGGTTCTACTGTAATCAATGTCCAAGTAGAAAATAAGTACCATATTCAGAAGCAGCAGCAGTGTGGGATGGGACAGGGAATCTGACTCCCCAGTTGACTTCACAGATAAAAGCTCTAGCTCAGTGCAGACTGCACAATGAAAGATCTCCCCATTTTAAGTAGAGTTGATACATGAAAAATTTGGATTTTCCAAGTAAACGAATTATTTGGTCACACTTCGCTTTACAAAGGTTTCACCAAAAAAAAAAAAAAAGTTCTTTAAAAATCTGCTAATCTCAAGAAGTTAAAGCAGTACTCAATTTATCACATATTCATTTGCATACAACTTCTCTGAACTGAAACAGCTCCTGTAAAAGAAGTATACCTATGAGCAAAACATGAATTAAGAAACCCAAAGCTCTAATTCATATGAAAGAGAAAGATTTGTTAGCCGCTTGGAAACCTCACAAACAAAATCAGCCTTGTAGATAGTGGAATTTAAAGGGTGTTGATCAACATTCCCAGGCCTCAAATTATCCTTCACATCACCATTTATTTCACCATTATTTCTCTTTAGCCTAGAGTCCTCTGGATATCTGCCCAATAAGCACATTCCTTAATTCCTTGGTTTCTACACTTCTTAATGTTACAAACCTCTTTAAGATTCTGATTTAAAAACCCTCCTAAAATATTCCTACCCACCAGAAATACACCAAATTTTGTGAAATTTTTTGAAAGGTGGGTCAGTCCACCTGCCTTAAGCTAAGGTCATAGTAATCACTTAGCAGGGAACTGACAGCAAGCTGAGAACAAGTATCAAACAGAAGGCAGGCCCTAAATTCATGGCATCAAATAAGAGGAAAGAATTCAGTGAATCAACTCCTTCTTTACAATGCTACAGACTACCATCCTAAGTTGGAAGAACCCGTCCTGAAAGTTCTGAAAATTGTGATTTGGAGGTGAAGGTAGCAGGAGTCGAGAGCTGTCTTAGAAAAGCACTTAAACAACATTGAAGTGAGTGGAGATCAATGCCTTAAAAATCCTTTAGAACAAAATTCTGCCATCTTGTTACGATTTCTTAAATTATACATTCTCAGACAGTGAATATCCAAGATGTGGCCAGAGCTATTTAAAAACACTTCAGAGCATGTGAGCATAATTTCATACTACATTATAAGGAATTCTTACAAAATTACATGATTCATCTTCTGAACCCCAAGCCATTTTTAAACAGGAAAAGTGCTCTGAAACTGTAAACCCCAATTATTTGGCTTTCTTGTAACAAAGGCTTCTAAAATTAAGGATATGCTTTAAGACTACATTCATTGGCCAAAATAGATAGTTTGCAATTTAAACAAGAGGAGTTTTGTCTCAAATGGCTGACTTGGCTAAGCATAACATTATTTTCATCAATTTCTTCTTTACCCAGTGTTTTTCTGTCATAAGGACATTAATGTCTCCTAAATTTTCCTTCAGGTTTTCTTCCCAGGGAATCTACTGAAGAAATGTTAAGTCCCAAAAGCTATTCCTTGAAAATAAACTTTTTTTTTTTTTTTTTTTTCCCGAGACGGAGTCTTGCTCTGTCGCCCAGGCTGTAGTGCAGTGGTGCGATCTTGGCTCCTTACAACCTCTGCCTCCCAGGTTCAAGCGATTCCCCTGCCTCAGCCTTCTGAGTAGCAGGGACTACAGGCACACGCCACCACCATGCCCGGCTAATTTTTTGTATTTTAGTAGAGACAGGGTTTCACCATGTTGGCCAGGATAGTCTAGATCTCCTGACCTCGTGATCCGCCCACCTCGGTCTCCCAAACTGCTGAGATTACAGGCGTGAGCCACCGCGACCCACCGAAAACAAATGTTTTTATTAGCCAACAGGCTATTGGAAAGCTGGTCCAATTTTAGACTTCAGGTGTGTTATAAGGCAAAACTACTGTTATTCCTGCTTTAAGCTAAGATCAGGATGCAGCGTTCACCTGGGAAATATAGAAGCCCTCCTTAAGGAAATTAGCTCAGCCCTCCCAGCCAGGGACATGGAGGAAGGAACTAAGTATCTGAGATGGACCACATGTGTCAGACAAGGGCAAAGGTATATTGCCCATTAATTCAGGAATATTCCAATGGAACTCGGACT
This sequence comes from Macaca mulatta, assembly GCF_049350105.2. Classification (NCBI taxonomy): domain Eukaryota; kingdom Metazoa; phylum Chordata; class Mammalia; order Primates; family Cercopithecidae; genus Macaca; species Macaca mulatta. The sequence continues at coordinate 131,927,590 of NC_133412.1, read as the reverse complement.
GCCCCAGGGACTGCCATCCTGTTTGGCTGAGCTCTGTAGTTCCAGAGGCATAGCAGCCTCTGCTGGTGGCCCCCTGGCAGACTTGGCAGAGTGCTGTGGCCCCCAGTTGCTCCAGGCACTGCGGTTCTCCTGCGGGGGAGGGGCTCACCGCCTCTGTGTCACACTCTGCTGGATGGGTCCCTAAACAGTATGTCACCGAACCCTAATTTGTCACAGAGCATAATGGCACAATTTTTACTTGCAGCTCTCTCTCCTCCAGGCCCAAACATGCTTCCAGGGGCTAAGCTATGGTTCAAGTCTCCTAACAGCCCTAGGGCTAGACTCAGTCTTTCTCTTTCCCTCTGACAAGTAAGGCTTTGATAGAAAAGGCCTTGCTCCCTAGGGATATTTCTCACACGATCTCCTTAGCCTCTGCAAATAGACAGGGCAACTCATTGCTGTGAATACAAGCAAGCCTCAGCTGAGGCCCTCACTACAGTAGGCGGCTACTCAAACATTCCCTTGGAGGTGATCTGACATTATCTATGAAATAGAAGCATCTTAATTAGAGCAAGAAACATGTCTCACGTGATAAAGAACAAAGAGATTTTGATTCAGGAGACAGAAGACCACCAGAGCAAGCAAACAGGGGAAGGCAAGGAGAATAGAAAAGGGAAAACCTAAGGAGGAAATATGGGGCAATGGGCTTGTGCTAGTATAGGGCTTCCCAGTGATAGAGCTGGCAAGGGGCAGAAGCAGCTTTTCATTCCTCGCAATGATACATAGATCACCACCAGTTAGACCGAGACCCAGCCTCCACTCCAAAACACTTTGCGTGAAGTGTGCATAAATGTTCTGTGACCTGCTTGTGACTGTAATCCAGGAAAGCCAGGAGAGGAGTAATGACAGGGTAAAGAAAATTCATTATGCTATTTACCCCCCTCAGGCTCAAAGCTCCGGCTATTGGATTTTGCTGATCATAACAGGCTGTTGTGTGCTGCTGGGGATGGCTGCAGCCTGCCAACATTTGGACATTTCTGTGGGTTTAATTATTCTCTAGTAATAACTTCTCCCTAATTCTATGAAGAACAGATGAGCAGCAATACTAGCCCAGGGTCCTGTGTACTGTGCAGGAGACAGATACAGCTTTTTGCAAACACGGTTTATGAATGTCATATCTACATTTTGATGTACTCACTATAAAGCTGCAATACCAATAATAACGGTCTTTCCATTACAGATATTTAAATAAATGCTTTCCATGTGAAGCAGGAGTAATTATTATCAATATTTGGGTGAACCAGAATGCTGGTGACAGCTCCAACAGCTGCATTCAGCCTTGGCTCAGTAACAAAACACAGAAAGCTCCCCAGTGAGAAACAAGGCCGGGTTTGATAAATTCCATTCAGCTCTTCAGTTACAGATTATTAAAAGACGAATTATAAAATTGGCACAATAATAGCCATGCACATTCTTTCTGGCCAGCATCATCCCCAGGGCTCTGATAATCACAGTGGAATCTTTAAATCAGAGGACAATTCAGGTCTAACTCAAACAGACAGTGTTTGTAATGCTGCCATGCACCATTAGCGCACGTACTTCCCTGAGCAATTGTTCGATTACTTACCACAGACAGCCACACGCGGTTGCTGATGGAACAAAGACAGCACGAGATGGCATAAGGGTGTGAGCATCACCTTTTTCTGGTCCACGGGACAGGACTCAGGAGATGGAGGCAGGCAGACAATGCTTTCAAACTTTTTAAGCAGAGGCCTTGGGCTGAGGGCAGTGTCCTTCATGCTTTCCACACCAGACGAAGGGTTTTGGCAGTATGTTCTTGTGGATTCTAGGTGGAATTCAGCAAAATATATGTAATCTATTAGGACGTTGAATATTTCCAGTCCAATACACTAAATATCTGATCCCTTTCAGATTGCCTGTATTAGAGTTCTCTGCAGAAATGAAACTAATCATATCTAGTTTTATATGTATATATATCATACCCACATATAGAACATATACATATATGCTCATATATATCATATACATATATTTAGAAAGCAAAAGAGGCCAGGTATGGTGGCTCACACCTGTAATCCCAGCACTTTGGGAGGCCGAGGCGGGCAGATCATGAAGTCAGGAGATCAAGACGACAATGAAACCCCATCTCTACTAAAAATATTAAAAATTAGCCAGGCGCAGTGGCGGGCGCCTGCAGTCCCAGCTACTCGGGAGGCTGAAGCAGGAGAATGGCATGAACCCAGGAGGCGGAGCTTGCAGTGAGCCGAAATTACGCCACTGCACTCCAGCCTGGGCGACAGAGCGAGACTCTGTCTCAAAAAACAAAACAAAACAAACGAACAAGCAAAAAAGTAAAGAGAGACACGTATATTTGTTTTAAGGAATTGTCTCATGAAATTCTGGGGGCTGGCCAGTCCAAAATCTGCAGAGCAGTCTGGTAGGCTAGCAATTCAATAAGAGTAGATGTTGTGGTCTAGAGTCTGAAATCTGCAGGCCAGGCCAGCAGTGAGGAGACTCAGGCAGGGTTTCTGTAGGAGAACAATATAAAGATAGGTTCTCTTACCATCAGTCATAAAGTCTCAAAGTCTGGGCTGAGAAGTTGGACTGTGGTTTATTAGACTTATCTGTAATAACTGGCCTTCACCATTCAAAGAGAATTTCTGTCTGACCTCAGTTGTAACTATCCCAAGTTGAGAAGCTGTGGTCTGAAAAAGTTAACTGGAGAGGTTGACTGTACTTTTTATAGAGAGAGAAAAAAGTTACTACATCCTAGAAAAATCTCTCCTTTTTTCACCCAAAATGGTAAAAAGAACAAGAACAGACTTTTGAGAAATACACAAAAAAATTATTATAAGAGTATTTGCACTCAAATCCTTGTTTGTTGCTATCACTGAAGAATAAGGATAGTATCCTTCTTATTCTCCACTGTATCCTAGTTCCCAGCAGAATTTTTGGCACATAGTAAATGCTCAATAAATATTTATTAAAAGAATGGGCTCCACAGATTGAAGGCATGGATAACATTTTAGTATATTCCTCCAGAATTTAGGAAAATGAAATTCATTCCATTTGTCAATTACAGTTTAAGGAGATTATCTAGCAGGAGGCAGCGTTCTTGAAATAAGATTCCAGACAGAAATCCATCTGTCAACTAATGATACAGATATTAAGAACTAAGAAGTCTCTAACAAAATTGCTAAGTCCAACCTCCTGCCTGTGTAGAGAAGCAGCTGAAGTGCTATTATCTGCTTACACTGCAGGACAAGAGTCCTTCATCTCCTTCTGTTCTCCACCTTCAGAATCTGTTAGGAAAGCAGATCTTCTCACCGTGAAGCAAACAGGCCCTCATACTGTTTAGACAACAGGATGTCTTGCTGGTCAAATTCTTCCCCCAGCATTCAAAATGTTTCTAGACATATACACTATTTTCTTGATGCAAGTTCATAGTTCATGTAATGCAAATAGTGGAGTTAAAATAAACATAGTACAGTTTAAAACTCAATCACTTGAATAATCATTCTTTTTAAGTTCTTAATAATTAGACCAGAATTGAGCTGAGGCTTATATCTTTAACATCTATGGCAAAAGAAGCTGTTTAAGCAAATATCTACTATAAATAAGCACATGTATTATATTAAGATTATAACAGGCCATATTAATCCTACTTGTGAGAACTAGATTTTTAAATATTTTTATAGTGATTAGTGGTTATTTGCACATAAAAGGATTTAGGCTTTTAAAAAATGAATCATGTATTTATTAAAGCATACCTAACTAAATTTCTTCATCAATGTTTTGTTGTGTTCTTCTAATGTTGTTTCCTTTAATGATGTACTTAAAAAAGAAAAAAGAAAAAAAAAACCTGGCTGGGTGCAGTGGCTCACTCTGTAATACCAATATTTTGGGAGGCTGAGGCGGGCAGATCACGAAGTTAGGAGCTCAAGACCCTCATGGCCAACATGGTGAAAGCCCATCTCTACTAAAACACAAAAATGTAGCCGGGCGTGATGGTGCGCGCCTGTAGTCCCAGCTACTCAGGAGGCTGAGGCAGGGGAATCGCTTGAACCCTGGAGGCAGAGATTGCAGTAAGCCAAGATCACGCCACTGCACACTGCACTCCAGCCTGGTGACAGAGCAAGACTCTATCTCAAAAAAATAATAATAATAAAAAAAGCTAATGTAGTTAGTTTTAAAATATTCTATGATATTTCACTTTTGTAGTAGTTTAAGTTCATCTAAATTTGTGAGGTTTTGGAAATGTTGAAGAAAATGAACACAAACAATACCTCATAAATTAAAAATATGAGATCTAAAAAAAAATGTTGCCTCTCACCCAAGGAAAAAAAAGAAAAATAGAGTGCTTTCTCTACCAAAACATACAACCCTTCACAAGCATCTATTCATGTCCTTGTCCTTTAATGTGACCAACACTTCAGGGTGGAAATAGTTGACTGAGTGACACAATGGAGAGAAGGCAAAATAAAGAAAGTGTTTGGGTTTTTTGCTTATTATCTGTATTCTGACATTTGTCTAGTTTGTCAGCTGTTCACTTTATGGGATTTAAATCCTAAATTACAAAATCATAGAAAAGAAAACATGAGCCAGACTACATCTCTGTCAGCAGGGACAGATGGGTTTCTATCTTGGTCTTAGATTCCCTGTAAAATATTTCCTATCATGTTATATAACACTTATTTTACATATACTTATTATACCTCTTCCCTGCACAAACTCAAACTTCTACTACACTTCCAAAAATGTTTTTCTTATTTGTAAGTTACACTGAAGACACCTGATCAGCCACCTCCAGAGTGACTCATTTCTAAATTCACACTCTCAGTAAGTGTTTATTATGTCACCTGCTATCTGCCAAGCACTGAAACATAGAAAGAAAATCAGGCAGCCCCCAGCGTAAGAAACTTACCTGTGAAGGAAACAGGCCTGTAACAAATCAAGTGAATGCCTCTTCATCAGGCATACAACAGAGGTGGGTACAAAGGAGGACCAGCCAGCTCTCTCTGGGCACTGAAGAAGGCCATCTGGAAAAAAATGACAGCGCATCTGGCTCTCTGAAAGATGAGGAGATACTCTCTGAAGGGGATAGGAGAGAAAGGCATTCCAGACAAGAATGGTCTCATGGAAGCAAGGGGAGGAGAAAACAGTGGGAAAATGATGAGTAGGTCATTATCAGCAGCAAACAGTAGCAAGAGGAATGGGTAAATGCTGGAAAGGCAAACTAAAAACAAATCATGAAGGATTTTTTATGCCCAGAATAATCCTGATTCTCATTGTTCAGGCCAATGGCTTTTAATAGAGAAAAACTGCTTAAGAAAGCTTCAATCAATAGATAAAAACTATGCCCCTTCTTCCTAGAAAACATACATTTTATATAAAATGTCCTCCCCAAACACACTCTCAGGCCTTTAGCCTCTCCACTACCCAAACACACTATCCTTTGTTACTTCGTGTTCCTTGCATGTCCATCTGGAGCAGGATCCCCAAAGATCACGATCCCCATTCAAACCTTGAAACAGAAAATTGAATATGAGCTGGAGAGTCCCAAGACATTGGCTTCATAGCTCAGACTCCACTTTTCCCTCTTCTCCAGTCCTCGACTTCCCAATGCAATCTGCTTTTCCCACATTTCCCTATTCCTTCCTACAGCTATGACATGGAGAAGCCTTCAAATTTTGAAAGAACTTTTTCTTTGAAACCTGTTCTTCCTCCTTTCTTTCCAACTTTAGTTAGTAACAATCACTACCACCAATGTTTGTGGTGTGTTGCAGAGTGTGGTTGCTAACTTAAATATAACTAGTGGCCCATGACATTTTATCCAATTATCTCAGCCCATGATAGAAAATTAAACGGATACTTGTGTTCTCCTGAGGGAATAACAAATCCTTGACATTCATATGTAAGTCAAAACGTAGATATTCCCCATGGTTCTTACCCCTGCTCAGCCTTATGCTGCTTCAAACATCTCAAAGAAATCTCAAGAAAATGTGCTAGCTGAAGCCCTGAAGGCGGATAAGGCAAGCTCATTCTTGGATTCAGTGTGGATATCTGTCAAAATAAACACTGCCCCTTTAGGGTAGGAAAAGTCCATGTGCTACCAAGAGACTGGTTGGTCTTCTCAAGTGATAGTCTTTGTTTCTGGCAGTTGAACATGTGCTGTGGCAGGTGTAGATCTGCTGTGGTAAGTGGGAGTTCTTAATGTTAAGCTCATGTGTAACCTCATCCCTATCACCGTGAGGGTTCTATTCACCAGATTTAGTCCTTAGTTCTTAAAAACTAATGTTCTTAGTGCTGAGGTTGAGAAGCCCTGGGCCAGAGCAATACACTTGGCCTCTCAGTTTCCACAACTGTATAACAGGGTCATTTAGTTTATATATGTCAAGTGCTGTAAGTGCAGTAACGTCCCCGTCCCCATGAAGACTACACTCTTTAATGGGAGTAATAATATTACCTATTTCAGAGGGTTATGAAGCTTATAGGAGTTATTAAATGTTAGGTACTTGGAACAGTACATAGCATACAGGAGGGCTCAATATAATTTAAGTTGTTCTTTTGAAGCAACTATGACAGCACCTATCACATAGTATATGCTCATTAAAATGCAATTGATATGACTATTAAACATAGATGAGTCAATATTAGTGAAAAGTTTGCTCCCTGAATACCATTCATTTCCTATGCCTGCTGTTTGTTCTCAACTTCCACTGAGGGCCTAGAGGTGTTCCATGGCTTCAGTCAGTTCACAGGGATAAGAAATCAGAAAGAAAAATCAACTCAAGATGGATTAAAGACTTAACTGTAAGACCTTAAACTATAAAAATACTAGAAGAAAACCTAGGGAAAATTCTTCCAGACATTGGTCTAGGCAAAGAATTAATGATTAAAGTCTCAGAAGCACAGGCAACAAAAATTAAAATACACAGTTGAGACTTACTTAAGTTAAAAAGTTTCTGCACAGCCAAAGAAATAATCAGCAGAGTGAGCAACCTGCAGAATGAGAGAAAATATTTGCAAATTCTGCATCCAACAGAAGACTAATATCCAGAATTTACAAAACTCAAACATCTCAACAAAAAACCTCACATATAATTCCATTAAAAATTGGGCAAAGGACATGAATAGATATTTTTCAAAAGAAGACATACATATGGCCAACAGGCTTCTGAAAAAAAAAAGCTCATCATTAATCATCAGAAAAATGCAAACTGAAACCACAAGGAGATCTCTTACAACAGTCAGAATAGCTATTATTAAAAAGACAAAAAATAACAGAAGTTGGCAAAGATGTGGAGAAAACAAAATATACCGTTAGTAGGAACGTAAATTAGTATAACTTCTATGGAAAACAGTATGGAGATTCATCAAAAAAACTAAAAATAGAACACTATGCAATCCAGCAATCCCACTACTAGGTATCTACCCAAAGGAAAAGAAATCATTATATCAAAAAGATACCTGTACTCGTATGTCTATTGCAGCCCTATTCACAATAGCAAAGATATGGAATCAACCTTAAGTGCCATCAACAGATGATTGGGTAAAGAAAATGTGGTATATATACACAACGGAGTACTATTCAGCCATAAAAAAGATCAAAATCATGTCTTTTGCTGTAATATGAATGCAACTGGGGGCCATTATCTGAAGTGAAGCAAGTCAGATGAAGAAAGACAAATAGCACATGTTCTCACTTGTAAGCAGAAGCTAAATGATGTGTATGCATGGATATAGAGTGTGGACTTAGGACAATGGAGACTCAGAAGGGTGAGGGAGTAGGAAGGGAGATAATGAGAAATTACTTGATGGGTACAACGTACATTATTTGAGTGATGGATACCCTAAAAGCCCTGACTTTACCACTGCGCAATCTACACATGAAACAAAATTATTCTTGCACCCCATAAATGTATACAAATAAAAAATTAATAAATTAATAAACCTTAAAAAAATCAGGAGGTCTAGGCAGGACCCTGTTTTTGCTGAACAAGGAATGCTTTCCTAATAATCTCAAACAGAAGCAAACAAAGGAAGATAAAGCTACACCAGGGAAAACATTACTTGCAAAAGACAGCCTAACCCCATCTCAGACCTGAATTCCAAATTAATGATACTCCTCCAGATTGCTCAATGGAAAAAAGGGGTAACAAAAGCTAAATCATTTTGCTCCTTTGCACAAACTTCCACCAAAAGTACAAATGCCAGCCATCATTTTGTACCAGGCATTAGTCAGATGATTTTTGTTTACGCATTCTTTTTGAGGATTTGTTTTGCTTTGCCAGCACAGCTATCCTTGGCTCATGACCAAGAGAGCCCTGAACATTTCCTTCTGTGAACTCTTATTGATTCAAGGGCAAGGCTGACTAGAAAGGCAAATCATGCAGCCCAAAGAACAGAAGCTCTGACTCCACACAGAAAATCCAGATAACTCTCTAAATAGTTGTCTCCTAGATGGCTTGCTAGAGAATTTTAGAAGGATGAGTTTCAAACTAGAATTCAAACGAAAGAGTTTTGATTTCTATCCCCTCTTCTAGGGCATTTTAAAAAAAAATAGTGCTTCTGGCAGATTTTCAACAAAGCTTATGATAAAATCTTAATGTTTTCATTTTAAAATCCAAGAATGAAATTGTGTCCCAGTATAAAAATCTGTCCCTATTTTCTTCTCTTAATTCTAAAGAGCTTTTCATCACATGTGAAATTAAAACATTTACTCTCATTACCTTTGCAATATAATTTTAATTTGTAAATGTCAGACTTCTAATCTCTGTCATCTGAAAAATTATCCAAAATTAGTCTTTACTGTTTTCTTAAAAAAAAAAAAAACAGCACTTTTTTTTTTACAACTCAATCCACCTTTCCTTGAAGGCCTGCAGGTTAACAAGGCCATTATCCCAGACCAAGTCCCCTTAAGGGATTCAATTAGAGCACTTACATACTTTTTAATGCTTTGGATTCTTTTCCAGAATTGCAAATGTTAGTGATAGACTGCTACCCTAGAACTAGCAGAGTGATTTTCATAGATATACATATGAAAGCAGAGTTTAAATGGACCCTCACTTATCAAAATTTTTGAAGACTTGCTTCTTTGACAAATGGCAGATACCCTTTAGACTGGTACCAACCTTCTAGCCTTCCAGTGCTGTAAAACACACTATCAGGAATCACTTGAATGCAGGCTGTCATAGAAATTCCCATGCATTATTTGTTTATAACAATACAAAAAAACATGATGTAGAACTTTTGATAGTCCACCTTTCTTTTTATGAGAAGTGTCAGAAAAATAATACACTGAGCAAAAACTTGGTTATTAGTAACCTAGCTGGGTGGACTCAAGACTGAACGTTTTAGCAAGTTTCAGGTTTTTTTCCTATTTGATGTCATGTAGAAGAACTAAGGGTTTTTTCCTTTTTTGGAGAACCCAGAAAAATTGTTGTAATACAAATGATCGAGAAAATTTCATCATAGTTTTCTTATAGGTGGTTTATTTCAGTTATGTTTTCTAAGCTTATTTCATTTTAATATTTCATTTTATTTTGATATTTAATTATTTTACATTTATTTGGTTGATTTAGTTATGTTTTCTAAGATACAGTAAAGTTACATATGCTATGTGTGACTTGAAAAGAGAATATTATCTGTCTCCTCAGTCCTTATGTTACTTTCTACATACCTCTGTTACAGTATACATAGTGTGATATTTGTCTGCATTATTTCCCACTAGACTCTGAGCTCCAGGAGGACAGATAACAAGCCTCAGCCATCTCCAGTTTTCCTAGGACCTAGCTCTTAGTTGGTATTCAGATATTTATTGCATAAAAGATAATCATGTAATTCATTTCCTTTGTTACTTAAGCCAAACAAAGACTAGAGTTGAAAAACTTATAAATAAGTTAAATATACATGTCTTGTCTAGTAACAATGTGAATAAAAACAATCTCAGGAAAATATTTAGACCAGCTCTTGACAACCAGGATTCCTCAAAAGAATTAAAGCCTACAAAGAATGATTTGAGTAACTGTTTTCTCAATTATCTCAGGGCTGATACATTCTATATGCACAGAAGAGAAATTAATTCCTTATATACAATAGGTGCCTTGGGATGTTAGGGCTTAGTGATCCAGAATGCTGGTTAAGAAGGGCTGATATTGATTGTGCAAATCTAAACCATAAATATGAAAATGACTTAAATCAGTTTTCATTCGGATCTTAGGAAGGTTAGTATCACATATTGATTAGGCCAATCCATTAATGAGCTGGTCAAATATTTAATGATTAGTCTGGTGTCTAACAGCCTAGGTAATCTAGAAAGTAGAGGCTGAGACAAAAATTTAAGGTGCCAACACTATTTGGGGGAGATGTAAGCTCAGGGCAGCAAGAGAAAGAAAAGAAAATGAGTTAAGGCACAGTTGCATTGCAGTATGGTACACTTTGCTACCCCCTCTCTTCCACCGCCACCATCCGCATGACCAAGAAAGAGATCCAGCAGGTCACTCAACAGGCATGTGTGCATGGTACATGGGACTTCTCGAGAAGTGCTGTGCAGAGGAACTGCATTTCAGAGTAGTCTGTGGAAGAAAGAATGAAGAAGTCTATCTGCCCAGCTCTCTGTCAGCTCCCATTTCCTAATGGTCAAGGCTCACCCTGTGGGGAGTGAACACCCACTCCCTTCTTGGTTGCACCATCAGCTCCTCAGGAGTCTCAAGACTCCAGATCCTACCCCTGGAAAGCAGTGTTTTATCCAAGTCCAAAAACGAAGGGGCGATGAGGAGGCTGGGACACCAAGCTAGAGAGAAGGAAAGTGGCAGTGATGGGAATCTAAGATACCACATGATGCCTGTGCTCTGGAGCAGCTCAATTAAACCTTATTCAGAGTGAAGAGCTTAGAATCCACTTTCTGCTTGAAGACCAGCGGTTGCTAAGACATATACAGAGGAGAATTCTATTTAATAAGGAAGGACCCTTCCAAGACTCCCTGCCTGGCTTTGCATCTTCTAGGGAAATGGCTCTGGTCCAAGACACACACTCTCCTTTTACATTATCTTGGAGAGCTCTGGGCACTAGTCCAAGCTACTATTTTACCACGTCTCCCAAAAGCTAAATTGCTGTTTCTGGGTATAGATGGAAGAGAGCACTTCAATGGATTGTTTAGCTTGGTTTGTTTTCAACAAATCTTATCCAGCTTACTATTTGCACAGCCATTAAGGTAATTCGTGTCAAGATCTAGCACTGTCATCCTTTCACCTGTATTTAGTCTCTTGGCTAACTCATCTACTATTGTCAGTTATTACAGCTAGCCCTATCCTAAATAGATGAAGTAAGCCAGGTGAGAGTTAGTATGACCTGTCTCTTAAAATGAGTAGATGACCACAACTCTTGAATTATCTCCTGTAATCTGTTCTTTTACAATAAAATTGAACATCTAAAAACTAGAGGCTGCACAAATGTTCAGGGAAATTCACTTTTCTAACATCATAAACTACATTCAACAAGTCTTTCCAGGCTTTTGTCCACTCTGGCAATCATTGTATATATTATTCATCTACCTATTCTGTAGAGCAAATCCACCGGAGACTCCTGCCACACATTTGAAAGGTTAAATGTTGACATTCATCTTCCCAAGACAAATCTTCCACCTAGACGCATGCATACTTGATGAGATGTTGGTAGAGATCACCAAGCATGCCGAATTTTGCCAAGGGTTACAAGTGTTTGGGATCTACCAGCTAGTCTCCTTAATCTCCTGTTATAATGTTAACAATCCTTAGAGCAATTATCCGCCTTGGAAAATTTTGATAAAGAAAATACTTAAGTGTATCAAATCCATTAGTCAAGAAAAGTTTAAGAACATTTAGTGTTTTCTGGTTAAAGCGAAATAAAATGGAGTTATGCCACAAACTAAGGCCTTGAGGAAAAGACTGCTGAATCCCTTGTGTAACGGAGTAACTTCATCTCTGAGTTCTCACTCAGTGAAGCCATTTTTTTGGCATCAGGTTCTGCTTTTGATCCATTAGCCTTCATCCATTTGAAGGGTTCATGACATCATCTGCGCAGGCTCGCAGTACTGAAGGTTGCATTTTGTAGAACACTCAGCCATGTCGAGTCATTTATCAAAAGCAGCTGGCCTCCCTCTACACCCTGATTTAGTCTGAACTGTGCCTAAGAGTTCTGCAATCTCTATGAAGACTGACTTATTAAATTTCTGTTGAAATCTCTGCTGGGATGAATGATTGATAGCCAATGCTTTCCCCCTTGACCCATTTTTTCCAGTAGCCCCACCTTCTACAACAGTAACTCTTTCCATTCAGCTCTGCTATACCCAAAAGTTTGTGTCCATCTTAATGGAACAAAAAGTATTGTGATGAGACAAACACAAAATACGGCCTTCTGTGCAAACTGCAACTTTGGTCTTAGGCAACTTACAGTCTAATGGACTACAGTAGAACTTATAGAAGTCCAGCTGAAATAAACCAATACAGTCATACTGATTGTCAAAATATTGAAATACTTTTATACTTTTTTTTTTGGAGATAGAATCTCACTTTGTTGCCCAGGCTGGAGTGCAATGGTATGATCTCAACTCACTCCAACCTGTGCCTCCTGGACTCAAGCGATCCTCCTGCCTGAGCCTCCCGAGTAGCTGGGACTATAGGCATGCGCCAGCACACTTGGCTAATTTTTGTGTTTTTTTGTAGAGATGGGGTTTCACCATGTTGCTCAGGCAAGTCACAAATTCCTGAGCTCAAGTGATCCTCCCACCTCGGCCTCCCAAAGTGCTGGGATTACAGGTATGAGCCACCATGCCCAGTCTATACTTCTTAATAAATATAAAAATTCCTCTTAGCAGCTAAGCTCCACATTCACCTCAGTTGTTATTCTTACCTATCCTCCCCAGATCAATATTAACAAACACATTTACTTTCTTATATCATATCTCTTCCTCAGAAAGGCAACACTCTGCGACTTACCTATCACAATCAACTGTGATGCCAGCCAACCAAAAGTGGCTGGGATTTTTTTGACATCTATCAAGGTCTGGTGCAGCTCATGATCTGTTGAAAGCCAGTTTGGTGCTGGCTGAGTCTTGGAAAGGGCTGTTCTAGCCATATACAACCCAAGCAGTGGGCTTGCAAGAGTTTCATTTCAGAGCTCAGATCACCAGGATTATAAAAGAAGGCCCAGGCTGCGTCGTGCAATGGATAATGCATTGGGCTTGTAAAGGAAGGCCCAGATGAAGCCAAACTTAGCAAGGAAGTTGAAACCTAGAGGAGGATAAAAAAGCATGAAAATGTGGGTTCCCCTCTTAGAGCCTAGACTGAGACAATTAATCCACACCCTTAAACTGAAAGTGATCAGGCAAAGCCAAGCTGACCTCAGATAGAGCATACCTCAAAAAAACAAGTAATTCTCCAACCTCATTTTTCTTCAGTATTCACAAGTGTCCCTACGACTGAGGACTAGTCCCTCTCCAATGAGCAAGGAATAACATTTTCTAATTTGCCATATTTCTTTTCTCCAGAGAAAATTTAATCACAATAGGCAATGTGTCTCCAGGTTATATAATACTATGACATATGAGATTTCTATCCAATAAACTGTCAGAAGCAACAGGATTCTACATCTAGAAAACCCCGTAGTCTCAGCCCCAAACTCCTTAAGCTGATAAACAACTTCAGCAAAGTCTCAGGATACAAAATCAATGTGCAAAAATCACCTATACACCAACAACAGTCAAGCCGAGAGCCAAATCGGGAATGTACTCCCATTCACAATTGCCACAAAAAGAACAAAATACCTAGGTATACAGCTAACTAGGGCGGTGAAAGATCTCCACAAGGAGAACTACAAAATACTGCTCAAGGAAATCAGAAATGACACAAACAAATGGAAAAACATTCCATGCACATGGATAGGAAGAATCAATATTGTTAAAATGGCCATACTGCCCAAAGCAATTTATAGATTCAATGCTATTCCTTTTAAGCTACCATTCAGATTCTTCACAGAACTAAAATAAAAAACAACAACAAAAAAAACTTTTAAAATTCATATGGAACCAAAAAATAGTCTGAATAGCCAAGGCTAAGCTAAAAGAACAAAGCTGGAGGTATCACACTACTCAACTTCAAACTATACAACAGGCCTATAGTAACCAAAACAGCATGGTACTGATACAAAAACAGCCATATAGACCAATGGAACAGAATAGAAAACTGATATGGTTGGCTCTGTGTCCCCCCCAAATCTCATCTCAAATTGTAATCCCCATGTGTCAGAGGAGGGGCCTGGTGGGAGGTGACAGGATCATGGGGATGGATACCCCCTTGCTGTTCTCATGACAGTGAGTGCTTATATATCTGATGGTTTAAAGGTGTGGCACTTCCCCTTTCACTCTCTCTCCTGCTGCCATGTAAGATGTGTCTTGCTTCCCCTTCACCTTCTGCCATGATTGTAAGTTTCCTGGTGCCTCCCCAGCCATGCAGAACTGTGAGTCAATTAAACCTCTTTTCTTTATAAATTACCCAATCTCAGGTATGTCTTTACAGCAATGTGAGAATGAACTAATAAGAACTCAGAACTAAGACCACACACCCACAACTATCTGATCTTTGACAAACCTGACAAAAACAAGCAATGGGGAAAGGATTCCATATTCAATAAATGGTGCTAGAATAACTGGTTAGCCATATGCAGAAGATTGAAACTGGACCCCTTCCTTACACCACATATAAAATTCAACTCAAGATGAATTAAAGACTTAAATGTAAAACCAAAAACTATAAAAACCCTAAAAGACAACCTAGGCAATGCCATCCAGGACATAGGCACGGTCAAAGGTTTCGTAATGAAAATGCCAAAAGCAATTGCAACAAAAGCAAAAGTTGACAAATGGGATCTAAGTAAATTAAAGAGCTTCTGTACAGCAAAAGAAACTATCGCCGGGCGCGGTGGCTCAAGCCTGTAATCCCAGCACTTTGGGAGGCCGAGACGGGCGGATCACAAGGTCAGGAGATCGAGACCATCCTGGCGAACACGGTGAAACCCCGTCTCTACTAAAAAATACAAAAAAACTAGCCTGGCGAGGTGGCGGGCGCCTGTAGTCCCAGCTACTCAGGAGGCTGAGGCAGGAGAATGGCGGGAACCTGGGAGGCGGAGCTTGCAGTGAGCTGAGATCCGGCCACAGCACTCCAGCCTGGGCGACAGAGCGAGACTCCATCTCAAAAAAAAAAAAAAAAAAAAGAAACTATCGACAGAGTAAACAAACAACTTACAGAATGGGAGAAAATTTTTGCAAACCATGCATCTGATGAAGGTCTAATATCAAGCATCTATAAGGAACTTAAACAAATTTACAAGAAGAAACAAACAAATAACCCCATTAAAAAGTGGGCAAAGAACATAAACATACACTTTTCAGAAGACATACATGCAGCCACAAACATATGAAAAAAAAAACCTCAACATCACTATTCATTAGAGAAATGCAAATCAAAAACCACAATGAGATACTATCTCACACCAGTCAGAATGGCTATTATAAAAAAGTCAAAAAACAACAGATGCTGGAGAGGTTGTGGAGAAAAAGGAATGCTTTTACACTGTTGGTGAGAGTGTAAATTAGTTCAACCATTGTGGAAGACAGTGTGGTGAAACCTCAAGGTCCTAAAGACAGAAATATCATTCCACCCAGCAATCCCATTACTGGGTACGTACCCAAAGAAATATAAATATTTTATTATAAAGACACATTCACATGTATGTTCATTGCAGCACTATTCACACTAGCAAAGTGCCAACCTAAATGCCTATCAATGATAGGCTAGATAAAGAAAATATGGTACATATATACCATGGAATACTTAAAAAAGAACAAAATCATGTCCTTTAGGGACATGGATGGAGCTGGAGGCCATTATCCTTAGCAAACTAATGCAGGAAAAGAAAACCCAATACCACATGTTCTCACTTGTAAGTGAGAGCTAAATGATGAGAACTCATGCACATATATAGGGGGACAACAACACACTGGGGCCTATTGGATGGTGGAGGGTGGGAGGAGGGAGAGGATCAGAAAAAATAACTAATGGGTACTAGGCTTAATACATGGGTGATGAAATAATCTGTACAACAAACTCCCATGACACAAGTTTACCTATATAACAGACCTGTATATGCATCCCTGAACTTGAAAGTTTTAAGTACAAAAAATTAAAAAATAAAATAAACTGTCATGAGGTCATAAAACGTTTGACAGGTCCTTGCTCATATAGAGTTTTGAGCACTCTACATGGAATAGCATTTTGCACTGCTTCAAAATTTACTTTTTTTCCCCTATTGAGTAATCCCAGGGGATATTTCACAAGAATTATATGGCCTAAGGCTGCTGTAACTTTGAAATGTATCATCTATTTTTTTATCCAGCAAAATAAATTATCAGTTGAAAATTATACCTATTAAACTAAATTATTTGCAAATTCTGTTCCCCTGAAACACTCATTGAATCTATCACATAATTTCTGCTCACAGAGGACATGAAACAATCAATTTTCTAAACTTTTTTCTTCCTTCTCTTTTATATAACATTTCAATTTTTAATTCAAATTTTTAATTTCAATTTATATTTCACTAAATGAATCAAGAACCCCATGGGTAAAAGGTATATTTAAATACATATAACAATGACATAAATGTTTCCACAACTTGATTCTCCCTAGTCCTTTCTATTCTCTCCCATTTATCCCTAAACAATAATTCCTTCACAAATATATCAATTTAATATGGGAGAGTTGACAATTTCTAAAACAGAGGTATCAGTGAATGTGGACAAACCAATAACTATTTCAAAAGAAAACGCCACACGGGTAAGTCAGAATCAAAATGAGCACCCATATTCCCTAATCTACCTTTAAAAAGTGAAGAAGTGATCTGAGTCTCTAAGTTACCTTTCTAGTTGGAGCAAGAAGAATATTCCCATGGCAATGTCTTAGGCATCAACCATTTCAGCATCAATTCGTTCATTAGTCTAAAATTCATTATATGCCTACTATTTATGCACCAATGAGGATTCAGTCTTAAAATGGAGGTAACTGAACCTTATTACCTTATGAAGATAAAGTTCGTGAGGATTAGATGAGATGATTCATGTAAAGTACTTAGTACAGTGTCTGGCACAGAAGAAGCACTAAATGAAAGCTAACAATGGATAACACTGTTGACAACAATAGTGGCCACTGGTACTACAAAGATAAATACTACTTTTATTAACCTCAGGTTGCTGAAGATCTAGCAGGGCACATAGATGTGTGGCTATAACAGGAGTATACAGTGGCACAATAAATACAGTAACATTGCCTCCTGGATTTCTCAGAGTAACCCAGATTTCAAATATTCTGCCCCATTGACAGACCTTGAGTTTAATTCATGTCTGATTATCTTATGCATGAAATGTGGTTTCTAGGGCACGGTGGCTCACGCCTGTAATCCCAGCACTTTTGGGAGGCCGAGGCAGGCGGATCAGCTGAGGTCAGGAGTTTGAGACCAGCCTGGCCAACATGGCGAAACCCTGTCTCTAGTAAAAATATAAAAATTAGCTGGGCATGGTGGCACTTCCCTTCTTGGGAAGCTGAGGCAGAATTGCTTGAACCCAGGAGGTGGAGGCTGCAGTGAGCCAAGATCGTGTCATTGCAAGGCAGGCAGATCACCTGAGGTCGGGAGTTCGAGACCAGCCTGAACAACATGGAGAAACCCATCTCTACTAAAAATACAAAATTAGCTGGGCGTGGTGGCTCACGCCTGTAATCCCAGCTACTCAGGAGGCTGAGGCAGGAGAATTGCTTGAACCCGGGAGGTGGAGGTTGTGGTGAGCTGAGATCACACCATTGCACTCCAGCCTGGGCAACAAGAGCGAAACTCCATACTAAAAATAAGAAAAAGAAAAAGAAATATGGTTTCTACAGCTATAATAAAATCACAACTGAAACAATATAGCATTGAAGAAGCATTAGAAACTCTTACTTTTAATTAATGTACAGTTTTGTTAAAGAACCTTATGCACATGGAACCATTAAAAAGCAAGATAAAACAGCATATAATCAGGCTGAAATGCTTAGATCGGATAATAAGTGTTAAAATGCTATTAAGAATTCAGAGTGGTTACTTTTTGAAGAAACTGAAACTTGCATGCAAGCTTAAATTGGGTCAGAATTTCATAACGAGATGAAGTAACAGGGGGAGGCTGAGCATCATTGTATTTGAAGAGGACAGTCAAGGTACAGGTCCGACTTCAGATTCTAAAATTGCTTCCTCAAAGATGAAAAAGCAAACGTGTTGAGAATAGTAGGAGAAGACAACTCTACTATAAATACAGTGGCCAGGAACAATGCTTCAGACATCACACTTCTTCAAGCAGCTGGAGAAAAGGAATTTACTTGTCCCTGGACAGCTTAGTGGAAGCTGGAGGTATAAAAATGTTTTACTTAGCTGCAAATCCCCTTGCATGTATTTAGTACTTTTAGCTTTGCAAAGTCCTTGCTGTATGGTCTCACTGGAGTTTCCCTTGCTGCAGCCAGTGACCAACTATGAAGCAAGATCCCCTTCCAGCCCTCAGTTGTGTGTACAGTGCAGTTTTCACAGTTCTAAAACACTGGCTAAGCAATCCACATCTCTACTTTGCCGAATAAGAAAGCACCATTAATGGAATTGGGCCCCTAAGAAATGTAAAGTCGGCCTCAGTTTGGGAAAGACATTTGGCTAATGTTACATAATCACTGATTAATTTCTTATTTCCTTCTTAAATTTTGGATCTGATTTGAGATTATTTGGAAGCTAAGTAAGAGCTCCCACATCATGGATTTCTTCATGTAATAAGTGGTAGAGCCGGGCGCGGTGGCTCAAGCCTGTAATCCCAGCACTTTGGGAGGCTGAGACGGGCAGATCACGAGGTCAGGAGTTCGAGACCATCCTGGCTAACCCGGTGAAACCCCGTCTCTACTAAAACATACAAAAAACTAGCCGGGCAGGTGGCGGGCGCCTGTAGTCCCAGCTACTCGGGAGGCTGAGGCAGGAGAATGGCGTCAACCCGGGAGGCGGAGCTTGCAGTGAGCCGAGATCCGGCCACCGCACTCCAGCCTGGGAGACAGAGCGAGACTCCGTCTCAAAAAAAAAAAAATGAGTGGTAGATATGTAACTGTGTTCTAGAAGAATTCAGAGTAAAAGAACAGCAAAGCATTAGAGGTTTTTTCAAATTGTCCAATAATATAATATAGTAAGGGTTGTCTTTTGATTATGGAAATATATGTACTGTAATATGTGCAACTTTCTGGAAACATGCCTTCCCACTCCCGCGTGTTAGAGAAGTAGAATGTGCCCCCTCTACCAGGGCTATGAGATGTTTGGAATTGATGCATGTCAAGCGGATTGATAGTATCCCTAATTGCTCTTTAGCATTTTAGTCTGTTGTAGCTATTCTTGGCAAACAAAGAAGTCTGGCTTTAAGTGGAGTTTACAGCACCCTACAGACCCAACCTAGCTCTTCATAACCATCAGACTGTGCCTTTTCCCATCTGGCAGAGAATAATGACTTCGATTTAAGAACATCTTGGTTCTGTTTGCTCCAAATACATTTACAGTTAAGCCATTGACTCTTTTTGTAAGTTTTTTCAACTTTCTCATCCCTACTTTTCAAAGAAGTAACAAATATGTACAGGTTAAGCAGCTTGCCTCCCATCAGCTGGGGAACCAAGATTTGACTGAAGTAGTCATTGTTGGGAGCCACAGGAAAAAGCATCTAGAATTTAGGTGAATTTAGAGAATAAAGTTAAGAAAAATCAATAAACAGTGGAGTTTAAATAGCTACAGAAGCAGATAACTCCATGAAATAGCTTACAAGGATATTGTTCCTGAAACTGGAGAAATTGGTGAATATCCTCAGAAAGATGACTGAAATGAAACTGACAGAAAAGAAAACTCACTGAAACATAGCTGGCATTGGCCAAGGATTGTTTTAGAAAAAGGTTTTCTTTTCTTTTTTTTTCTTTTTAAGACGGAGTCTTGTTCTGTCGCCCAGGCTGTAGTGCAGTGATGCGATCTCGGCTCACTGCAAGCTCTGCCTCCCAGGTTCAAGCCATTCTCCTGCCTCAGCCTCCAGAGTAGCTGGGACTACAGGTGCCCACCACCACGCCCAGCTAATTTTTTGTATTTTTTGTAGAGACACCCAGCTAATTTTTTGTATTTTTACTACAGACAGGGTTTCACCATGTTAGCCAGGATGGTCTTGACCTCCTGACCTCGTGATCTGCCCGCTTTGGCCTCCCAAAGTGCTGGGATTACAGGTGTGAGCCACTGCGCCTGGTCTAGAAAAAGATTTTCAAAGGCAATGTATTAGCGAGGATTTCTTCATGTTTATCCAGCATCTTGAAGGAGAAATAACTCTAACACACAAAAACAGCCCTCAGAAATACCTACTGTCATTGCTATCATTCTATGTTGACAAAGGCATATCTGGGCCTTTAACTTAGGTAGCTGCATGAAGGTACTTGCCATAAAAAATACCCCTGCAACTACGTATGACTGCAAAGAATCATTCTAATAGGCTTTTTTTTTTTTTTTTTTTTTGGTACCAAAATAGGAATTCTGGTTTGCACATCAATGCCTTGTAAGTTTCATTAGTAAAACCTGGTCTCCTATGGGTTAATCATCTCTGTGTAATTAACTAAATTAAGTTTCTGAAACTATGAAGTGAAGACCACAGCTCACCATATGGGATGCCCTCTCCAAGGTACTGACTCCCCTGGGGTCCTGCCCACAGCTGCTGGACAACCTCACTCTGGACCTGTCTGTACCTGTGACATCCTCCATTCAGTGGTCTAGATCAGTGCTTCTCAAGCTTAGGGTGCTTTCAAATCACCTGGGGATCCTTCTAATATGTAAACCTCTACATACACTCAACAAGCCAAGCAGATGCATTATTTTTGCTGCCCGGAATCTAAAATCTTTCAGTTTTCTTATCCATGACGTAAGAGGTTTGAAGAGCTCTCAGTGGTGACCAAGTTTGCTCTCTTGAACCATTTTTGAAGGATTGGTCATGACTGTGTTAGTGTTGCGCTGGGAAGGAGTCTGAAGTTGTCTCAGGAAAAAACAATTGATCAGTAATGCCTGCCATGTGTTTAGCATAGCAGACGTGTCATGTATTAAAAATCCCACATAGATAATCTCCAAACTTCCTAACTTTCCATGATTCTTGGAATTCATAGTACTATTTTAGACATCATGGGAAAGAGAGAAATGTCTTTGCATAATGAAAACAAGCCATCTAGTATCCCAATATTTAACATATGTGAGTGTGTTTATGTATGTGTGTAACAGGAACAGTTGTTAAGCCTAGACTTTTGAGTTCATATTTTCTCTAGAGAAGTTCCAAAAATAACACATACCTCTGGCTTGCTGGCCTCTGTCACTGTGGTACTACAGCTTTGCTGTGTGGTCAGGAGTAAAAGGAATATGTCTATCACATTGCCAGAATTTCTACGTGCTCTTATGAAATAATTAGTTAAATTTTAATGAGACATGGAGGAGATCCAGATAAGCCATGAGGAAGTTGTAAAAAAACGGGGAGAATTTCCTCTTTTTTTAACTTTCCTTGTTCTTGTTATTATTTAATTTAATATATATTAATATCTAGTGGAAGCAAATCACATAAATGTCTAATGTTAAGATATACCCATTTGATGAACTGTTACAGAGCCATTAAAATTATCAAGGAAAAACCTGTAGTAACAATGTGAAATATTTATGTTGTAAGGTAGAAGGAAAATGGAACATGAAAATGTTCACAACTATTAAAATATACCCATCAGAAGGGGGAAGATGGAGCAAAAAAGGCTCAAAATATTAATTGCTATTTTTGAAGAAAAAGTCCACAGGTACAATGTTTATTAATTTTTTAAGTTTGTCACAATAAGCATATATCTATACAGCTTTTACAAAAGGAAATAAATTACAAAGAAAACTTACTATGTTTGGTTTAAATGAATATTTCCCTTGTTAGTTATAGAAGTAATTTAACAATATTAAGGCAAACTGGGAGTGTGGATTCACCTATAATCTCATTACTTGGCAACCTGACAATTTTAGTTTATTGTCATAAATATATTTTGAAGTTTGAATAAAAAAGGAGAAAAGTGTCTGTGGCTGAACTGTTAGTTTGTAAAACTCAAAAGAAGCTAGAAATGTCTGTAATTTTAAAAGGAGTTATACATTAATTCAAAACCCATATCTACATAAGCTCAGGAGGACTCCAAAATATGCCACCCTCTGATTGGTAATGGATTGATGCAAAGGATTCAGACTCGAGTTATTCTATAAATGATTTTATGTCTTTCAGTTTTAAGCTGACGGCATGGAATAAAAAGCCAGCTTTTTCCATATGTGAAAAGACATCAAGATAACAATAATATAAATAAAAATCATCTAGAATTTTTCCGCCTACAAAGCACTTTTAGCTGACTTATTCTTAGCAACCCTTGGAGGTAGGTATAATTATGCCTACTTTACAGATTAAGATACTGATGCTCAGCGACATTAACTGTCTTGCCCAAGATTACACAGTTAAAATGAGATACAAATTTGAATTCCCAAGGATTTTCACTACTGCCACTTGTAGAAGTTTGAATGTTTTGATGAAAACTCTACCCTCCCTTTCGGAAAGAGAAACTCTACCCTCCCTCTTAGAAAGAGAAAGATCCTGTCATCAACAGATCCCGGTTAAAGCTTTTAGCACAGTTATTCTCAGAGGAGCACATAAGTTGATGAGAATCATTTGTAGGGGCTTTTTCAAATGTACACTACCACCACCCTGAGGCTCTCTTATACCTTCCTAAAGGCACTGTGTCCCCTACGCCCAGTGAGAATTGTGCCCCATTGTGCACTGGCATTACGGATGTGCAATGTCACTGTTTTCTTCCATTCACCTGTGCTAAGGCAGAAGATGGATTGAAAACTATGTGCCATAGTTCTGTTCTTCTGTTTTGGCAGAAGAAAAGCTCTAGGGAATGTAAAGCCTGCTGTGACTGAGAGTTATAAAGGTCCTAGAGCTCTAGACAGCCTGGACATGTCAAGAAAGATTCCAAAATTAGGTTGTTTCTCTTAAAGAAAGGTCAGAATTCACCAGAGTGAGACTCAGGGTATGCATTCTTCTCCATTTGTGCACCACCCCACGTGCATTCTCTGTTCCTCCATGGCAGCCTAGGTTCTCAGGGAACTGATGCTTACAGATAGTATTATCTAAGTTTTCTGTTTGTTTGTTTGTTTGTTTTTGAGATGGAGTTTCACTCTTGTTGCCCAGGCTGGAGTGCAGTGGTGAGATCTCAGCTTGCTGCAATCTCCGCCTCCCAGGTTCAAGAGATTCTTTTGCCTCAGCCTCTCAAGTAGCTGGGATTACAGGCATGCATCACCATGCCTGGCTAATTTTGTATTTTTAGTAGAGACGGGGTTTCACCATGTTGGTCAGGCTGGTCTCGAACTCCTGACTTCAGGTGATCCACCCTCCTTGGCTTCCCAAAGTGCTGGAATTACAGGCGTGAGCACCCGGCAGTATTCTCTACGTTATTAGGCTCAGATGCCCTGGATGGTTCAGCCAATGGAAGGCAACAGCAGGAGAGATGAGGGTATTTCTCTGCTACTCACTCCCTACTCAGCTTCATGGTTCACAATCCGGCAGTGGCACCATCCCTCTCTGACTGTAGCTCCTGATGTAGTTGCAGTTGGCTCCCCTTCTACAGCCCCAATTTTTAATGGGCCTTAATAACAACACTCTTCCTTCCCCTCCACTCTTCAATGTTGCTGGTCTCGGAGTGCTTCAACATTCCTTGCTGGTCCTTTTAACCCTGCCACAGCTCTGTAAATCGTCCCTTTACGAAAATTCCTATTATATCTAGTTATTCATATTTCTTTCAATCCTGCTCAAAAATCCCTTTAAATGTTATGCTACTGTGATTAGTTGACATTACTGCATGGATATCTTACTAAAGGATATGTTGATATTTTGTTAATATGTAATCTAACTTAAATAATCCCTAAGGCTCCATGTGGCTCAGTCTTAGCTGCGAGTCACAGTCAAAGGAAACATAAATCTGGCTTCATAAACTTTGGACCATATTGTAGATATTTTCTATAGGTTTTTTAACTAGGCCATCCAGGAGTTTTATACAGGATATCAAACAGAAAATTTCCCAGAAATTATCTTTAGGCTCCAGTACTTAGTTCTGAAATTCCGCACATAGTATAATTGCTAAAATTTGTCCTACTGTCTCTCATTTTGAAGGGTGCCTCACCACAATTCTATTCATTTCTCCACTTGTCTGTGAGCACCTTTCCTCGCTTCCCAGCCAGGTGTGACCACCAGGACTTACCCACGCTCTGGCCACCTGGTTGGAGAACTCACTCTGTAACCCCATGTTACCCCATCCTTTCTCAGTCCTATGAGAAAGAAGCATGTAGCCTTCTGGGAATTCCTCTGATGACTTTTCACAAATAAATTTCATGAAAAATTTCAGATGAATAAAATTCTTCCCTTCATGTTGGTGAGAACATTTTATATACTAAAGTTATCCCTGCCTAAGGGGAAAAGACTTGCCCTTTATACCTCAAGCCTGTAGCCTAAACAACACTGAGCCACCCAAATACAAAATATACTTACTACCCAGGAGAAAGTGAATAGTTTTCCTTAGGGAGTGGAGCCTGAAGCTGAAGACAGAGAAAAAAAATCACACCAGTGGAAAAACCCACTGATGAACATCATCATAGTCAATGTTTGTTTACTTTCGATAATAGTTTGTTCATAAGAAAAAAATCAAAATGTTTTATTCCTCTTTCTAGAAAGAAAAAAGCAGACATAAACATTTTTTTTGAAGGGACTGAAAGTATCTCACTAAATAAAGAAAATATGGCAACCCTGTGACCAAATCTATGATGAAAGAGCAAAAAGACTATCAAAATTGACTGGGCGCGGTGGTTCTCGCCTGTAATCCCAGCACTTTGGGAGGCTGAGACGGGCGAATCACAAGGTCAGGAGATCAAGACCATCCTGGCTAACCTGGTGAAACGCTGTCTCTACTAAAAAATACAAAAAACTAGCCGGGCGAGGTGGCGGGCACCTATAGTCCCAGCTACTCGGGAGGCTGAGGCAGGAGAATGGCGTGAACCTGGAAGGTGGAGCTTGCAGTGAGCTGAGATCGCACCTCTGCACTCCAGCCTGGGTGACAGAGCGAGACTCTGTCTCAAAACAACAACAAAAAAAAGAATATCAAAATCATACAGGGTTTTTTTCTATAGGAAATCCAGATTGCAAGTCATTAAATCCTACATATTTACCTCAAAAATTCAGTTTTGTTACACAGAATTTGGAATAATTATACAAAATTATAGGTACATTTTGGGCAAGAATAATCTCATCAATTTTCAATTTCACTGCCACAACATAAAGCAAAAGTAGAGAAAAATTCGAGAATTGCACATACTTTGTCTCAAGTTTTAAGTTCCCCATCTAATTTACATAAGATGCCTTAACATTCTTTGTCAAGGGCAAACTCAACAACCACCAGAGTGGAGGCACAGATGGGAACAGCAGGCCAGAGGGGCCACGCATTTGGCCAGCCAGCCTGCCCTGGGAAGCACTGACCAAGAAGAAAAAAATGCGCCCTTTTTCTTATAAGTCAACATAAATTCTGGGACATATTTCTTCATCTACTCACTGACATGTAGAGAATGTATCTGAGAAAAGATGGGTAATGAAGTTAGAGATCTGTATGGTGGCAATCCTGAATAATTCACAGGAAATTTACCTTACGAGCAAGCAGTTGGACCAAGAGGTGGCCTCCAGGAGACTCACTGCACTAAGAATTTCCAGCAAATAGAACAACGCACAGATGAGGCCATCAATGTCCCACATATTAAACTACTGCAGATATTTCTCAGGTAGAACAACTCTATAAAAGGGAACCCCTGCTCTTTCTAATCTCCCAAGAAGTTCGGGGAAATCCTAATACAGATGATGGAGCAGTGGTGGATGAGGTAAAGAAAATATGGTACATATACACCATGGAATACTACTTAGCCATAAAAAAAGAACAAAATCATGTTCTTTGCAGCAACATGGATACAGCTGAAGGCCATTATCCCAAGCAAATAAATGCAGGAACAGGAAACCAAATACCACATGTTTTCACTTAAAAGTAGGAGCTAAACACTGGGTACTCATGGACATAAAGATGGGAACAAAAGACACTGAGGCCTAACTGAGGGTGGAGGTTTGGGGGAGGATGAGGGTTGGAAAACTACCTCTCAGGTACTATGCTCACTACCTGTGAGAGGGATCATTCACACCCCAAACCCCAGCGACACATAATTAACCCATGTAAACCAAGGTAAACATGTACCTCCTGAACCTAAAGTCAAAATTGAAGGAAAAAAATCGTGATGGGGACAGGAAGAATACAGAGTCAACAATAAGAGCTTTGAACAGACTACAGGAGGGGTCTTCATTACAAATGGCATTTGTCTTCCCACTGGGAATTCCAGGAAACCGCAGAGGTGGAACAAGGCTGAGGTGTCCTCTAAAGGGGCCTTTGAATGGCTCTCCAACTAGAACATCACACCTGCAGGAAAGCCCAGTGGGAGGGAGGGAGAGTAGAATGAGAGGTTACAGCCTGGGCTCTGACCTCAGAAAGTCTCATGCATACATCCTAGCTCCCTGGTTTCAGTTGTCTCATCTGAAAAATGGGGTCATTGTGAGGATTAAATGAAATAATTCATATAAAGTACTTAGCACAGTGCCTGGCTTATAATAAGCACTCAACAAAATGGTGGCTTTGGTATCATAACCCACACATTCACTCACTCACTCACACCTTTTCTCTCTCCCCTTTTTATATTTATGAGCTGCTCTCCAGAAACCCTCCTTGGCTCATAGAGTTTTTTGCTAAAAGAATCCTGCCCTTTCCTCTCTGGAACTAGTTTACTATTGATGTTGGCTACACAAGCAATGATTTGACACCACCCCCTTCTCCACTAAACCATCTCCCCCCACCTCACATGACAAGCCAAAGTCAGACACAGCTAGAAAACTAGGTAAAATGTAAAAATCCATGAAGTCAGCTGTTTTCAATTATAAATATAATACAATAATCTACCCATTACTTCTTTTGTAGGGAGCAACGAACTGAAGGAGAAAATTGCACGTGAAAATATTACAAAATGCGACAATAAGAATGAACTGTTATGCTCCACTTTTAAGAAAAAAAAAGAGGTGGGGGAACATATACCCCAACCATCGGAATTGTGGCACAACCGAACATGCATTAGCTGGAATGGAATTCTGAGATGCCAGTGCAAGACTTGTTTGGAAAGCTGAGCACCAATCTGCAAACCAGGACCAGCTGGAAGATTCAATTTAAAACAGATCTGGCCATGGAAAGGGAAAATCTTAAGCTGCCTCAAAACTGGCTCCATCAGCCTGGCTGTGGACTTGCAGAAAACACAGGACGGACTTCTCTGTTTCAGTCTTTTTTACTTTCTCTTACTGGGTTCTTTGTCGGGAGCTCAGCACAATATATGAAGCCTCTGGTCCTAGTTATTTCACCTTTTTACTTAGTTAAGCACAAACTCTAAGTGGTACCACTTGGGTAGGAGCTCATCTTTGGCATCGGACTAATGTGGCTATGCTGTGTGACCTTGGTGGCTTATTTCACTTCTCGTTCTAGGTTTTCTCGTCTCTTAGCATAGGATTGTTGTTAAGATTAAATGATTTAATGCACATAAAATAGCTCTTGGCACCTAGAAAGCACTCAATAAATGTTAGCTGTGATTATTTCAATTCCTTGCTCTTACTGGTCTCATGATTTCGAAGTTTGTTTTTGCTTTTAAGTTATTAGAGAATAGAAAAAAAATACAACGTTTGAAAGCTGGCCTCATCCCAAACTTCAAGCCCTCGAATCTGAACACTGGCGCCTCACACTTAAAGACCACTAGTTTCTAATTAATGACAGACCAAATGCCTCCACAAAACCAGTATTTGCACTACAAAGGCCATGGTTCTTAGGGAATGAAAAGTTTCCTCCCTGTGTTCTCAAGAGTCCTGGCCAAGATTGTTTCAGAGAATTCTCCTTGCCCTCTGAACTTGAGGATGTTTTTAGACATCGTTCTGTTCTAAAGCTTAAGGATGTGTTTTTCTTCATACTCTAACGCAAAGGATAAAAATGTAGTTATAGCCAAATTACAATTAGAAGCGACCAGTAGAAATTCAAGGATGTTCTCACAGCCAAATTGCTTCATTTTCACTTCTTGTTTTCTGATGAAAAATTATCAGTGCTCTTGGGATTTATGGAAGCAGTCAGCAAAATGTGTTATAAACACCTTCTTCAAAGAAGCCCCCAAGAGACTGCAAAATTTCTCTCTCTGATAATCCTCTGTATGCCAGTTCTGAACAATCTTGGAGCCACTCTGACACAGAAATGATTTCCCATCCTCCCAGAAGCCCAGGTGGTGAGCTAGGATGGAGATGCGCCTAGAATGTTTCACATGGAGTCTGTGTCAATTATTTTGAGGCTCTGTATAAATGCAACTACTGTTTTGATAAGCTTATACAAGGCCCTGGGGTGATGGGAAGGACACAAAATGACCAAAATGTGACCCTCATCTTCAAGAAACTTACACTCCAATGTGAAAGAAATAATCCTCTCTTCCTGTGCAACCATTTTTAAAAATCACTGAACATGCAAATTTGCCTTATGCTCGTTCTCCCACAAGCATCCTCGTTTCCTCTGAATCTTATTTTCTACTTATGAACTCTTCTTCCCTTGGCCCCCATCTCATGCTTTTTGGTCCTTACTGTCTATATGGTATTGAAAATACAGATTTTTACTCCTCTCTGGTTCAGGCTTTACCAAGGTTCTAGAAGTGTCAGTGTTGTGGAAGGTGAGGGGTGGAAGGGAGGTGTGGTATTTGCATAAGGGGCAGAATTGTTCGTTAAGGAATAGATAGACCACTGAGCTCCCCTCCAGAAACTCTTTACTCTTCATGAGACTAGAGTTGTCTCCAGTCTCAAGCCTGAGCCGGTCAGTTCAGACTTCCTCACCAACCTACGTATCTACCCAAGCCTCTGAATTCTCAAGGTGGTCTAGGAGATTTTAGAGCAATCAGTATAGCTTCATAATATCTGGGTATTTGAGAAAAGCTTATGAGGATATTCCCAGGTGCCTCCAAACTCTGTTAGGAGCTCTTCTTGAGGCTTTGTCTACCTGTGTGCCTTGGGAAAGATGCAAGTGGGCTGAGATAAGAACAGGAGGAAAGAGAGGAGAGAAGTAGGAAAGACTCTGCAGCCAGCTCGGGGGCCTCCGGATTCTCCAAAGAGACTCCAGCAGAGAAGAGATGCACAGAGATGGTGGGAAGGGAAGAGAGGCCACACCCACAGCTATCTCAGAGCCTGAAGCTCAGCCATGACCTCCCTTTGCCAAGTAGAGGGATGCTCTAATCACCGAATCCTGCCAACCACTTTATCCAGCCTACATTGCCCAATATTATGCTCAAATGAACCAACCCTATCTCCTCTGCTGTGCATGGCCCTGACTGGTGATGCTTTCCTGACAAAATATCTCTTTTTCCTCTCATAGGAATTCATGAGGATCTTTGTGGATTCACTGAGAATCCAAAAAGATCCAGAAACAATGCTCCAAACCAGGGATCCTCTAGATAAGAAGGCTATTGTAATGGTCCAGATAAGAAATGATGTTGTCTTGGACTAGGATAGTGGTGGGAGACATGCACAGTCTAAGGATGAACATTAGGACATGCAATTGGATTGGAAACGAAGAATAAAGGAAAGGAAGGCATCGAGAATTGGCTGTCAGGGTTCTGCAATTTGGCAAGTGGGTGAGGGGCACAGCCATTGACTAATGTGAAGAATGAGGAAGGAAGAGGTAAGACATTAAAACTGCAAAACCTATTAGGCATCCAAGTGGTCATGTCAAGTTGATAGTTGGATATGTAGGTACAGATCTCAGGATCTTTTCCCAAATCTATCTTCCAAATTATTACTCAAACACTTGAAAGTGGAGGAATGTCAGGGGCTGAGGATCATGCTCCCTGAGAATGAGAACTATAATGAAACATCAGCATGTCCACAGTGAAGCATCTGTGACCTTTACCTACTCTTTAATTCATTTTTTATTCATTATTTTAATAAATATGCACTCTATGTCAGTATTCTACTAGTTACCAGGGGGAAAGTATTACGTAAAAGAGACATAGCACCCGCTGTCACGGAACTTAGATCTAGTGGAATAAAACAGGATTAAATGGGTTTTTTTAAAGGTAAAATAAAACAGAAGGTCTAGGTCTGAAGTCAGACAGACCCAGAATCAAACCCTAATTCAGCCACTCATTAACTGTGAAACTTTGACAATTTCCTTAACCTTTCTGCACCTTTGTTTCTTCATCTGTAAACTGGAGGTAATAAGTTCTACTTTGCAGCTGTGAGAATTAAATGGAATCACTGCAGTGGTATATAGTTTTTAGCATAGTGGTTAGTGCCTAGTAAGCACATGATGGATGTTAGCTAGTATTGCAGGTGCTATGGAAATCATGGGAGGGCTCTTGCTAGAAAGAGCATTTGTAAGGACCTCAAGCAGGAAAGAGCTGAGCAAGCCTAGGAATGCAGCTATGGTAGAAAGGTTAGGCTGTGCATTAAGTACAACAGAAAACCATTGATGAGATTTGTATAGGTGCTGCACTGTCCTCTGCATGCCCTTCCTGTCAGCACTCCTCATCTTCACCCGCGCTCACATGCTAAGCATCCCCCTACTCGTGCTCAATACATGCAGGGATAGGCCTTTCTCCCAGACAATTCCTTTCCAATCTGTGAAAACTCTGAACTTCCAGGAGTGATGACAGGATGTGAAGGAGGTGAAAACAGGAGCTGGAAACATCTGCTTTGTTAAATGGACTATTGTCTTCTCATAATTCCCCTTCAACATCAACCGCTCAGGAGGTGAATTTGCAGTGAATAATAAGTGTGGGAAGAAAGAATTCAAGACCATCTTTGCTCCAGGGCAGCCCTTTTTCTCTGGCCTCTGCAAATCTTGTTCCCCTAGTTCCAAAGCTTGGCCAAGAGCTGAGCTGCCACGCCCTACAAGGCAGAGAGGTCCAGGCTCCTGGAGCTAAAGGCAACACCTCTGGCATGTCTTCTTTTCCCACTGCCTGGGACGTGACCATTTCAAGATCATCCTTCACTCCCTCTCTTCCTTTTCCCATTGCTCCTCTGATGTCAGCAGAGGCTCTGGCAGTGGTCTGTATCTCAGCCCTCAACCAAGTCAAGTCACAGAAGCCATGGTCACTCTAAAGAGAGCTCTCTGTGGAGGAGTAGCCGTAGGGGATGGAAGGCAGGGTCTGGCTTACGTGAGTCAAGCTGCAGTGATTGATATAGCAGTGCTGGTCTCCACTCTGCAGGCAGCTTGGCCCCATTTCTAACACTTGGAAGAGGGATGGGTTTCAGAAAAGAAAGCTTGCATAGCAAAAACGCAAGACACATCTGACTTGGTAAGAAAATGTATAATTCCAAGCCATACAAGAAATCATGCGTACAAAAGTTTAGCTGCTTGGGGCACACAGTAAGAAAAACATTGAAGGACAATTGGAAAAATATGCATGGCACTTTTCATTATTTTGGATTTTTAACCCCCAGACAATAACGGAAGGCTTGTTTCTGTGATTTCAGTTTTACATTACTGCCTATTGGATGCTGTGTGTCAAGACATTATAAATGAGAAAGAACATTTCTCTAAGATCATCATTGTTTAATGGAAAACTCCAGTAAATTTGGGAGAAAAATGTGTGTTAAACCTCAGAATGACAGAAGGATCATTTTCAAGTGATGGATCCCTGACGCTCAGTTCACAGAACAAGGATATCATTGATGCTTTAAACATAAATTCTCATTTGGGACAAACATTTTCAAAAGATTTTCAAACGAAAAGAAGAGGTTTTTTGGTCATTCCTAAGTCTGTTGCTAAATAAATGCAAGAGTGGACCTCTATTGCAACAATATAAATAAATATTCACTTTATTTATTCTTCAAGTTTCCTGGAAATGATAGGATCTACACACACTGAGAAAATAAATTAATGGGACAATGTGATGACAGAAGTCTTGGCATTCAGACTCTGTGTATAGGGAGGAAGGAATGTTGCAGGCACCATCAAAGAGCTCTTGTGACTTGAGGAACCAAGGTCTTCACTGTGCTGGGAAAAGACAATGACTGGATGCTAGGGGAAGCATGAGGATGACAGTAAGACATCCCTTCAGCCAGTGGGGAATAAGGACTATCCTACGATCACACCCTCTCTGGGCTCATACCCCCTGTGTACAGATGGGATCGAAGGTTGGGGCACACGCCCATGGCAGGAGTATGATATCCAGTGGCACAGGGGATTGTTTTTGGGTGACATGAGAATTATATTTCTGTCCCATTCACTTTGGACAAATTTCAGAGATTTCAAGAGGGTGTGCTCTCTGGCATAATGTAGACAAACAACTTCTAGTAGTGCGATATATTTTCCCATTTATTTTCCATTTAGAGTCCACAGGCAGTCAGTTACCCACTCATCCTGCCATCACCTAACAAAACCACAATGTCTCCCCTACTCTACTTGTCGACCCAGGTAACTTCACACGGCTGGGGAAACAGGTATAACCTCAGGGACAGGTCTCTTCACAAGTTCTCAAGTGAGGCGTTGGCTATGCATCATGCTCCATTTCCATTGTTGATTTATTCTGCCACTTTTCTAAACAACTATTTCATTCCTTTTCATCTCTTTTCACATCTCCAACACTCCCCATCCTCATTCTTAGCCTCTGACTTTGTTTCTCAGTTCATCAAGATAATAGAAGCAATCAAAAGAGGGCTTGCACCCACACCCACCACTTGGCGAACCTCCTTATCTGTATCTGTGCCCGCAGACTACCTTCTCTCTTGCTGCACTAAGCTACCCATGTCCTGGCAAATGCCAAAGCTTCCACTTACGCACAGAATCCTGCTCCCTCTCCTCTATTCAAAGGACATAACTTCTACAGTTATATCATCTTCCTCCTACTTAAGCCATTATTTCTGCTCTACCTGATCATTTCCACTATCATACGAACACTCAGTTACACCCCACATCTTTTTCTTTAAAAGCTTCCCTTGACCCCACATTCCCTTCCAGCTCCACCTCTCAGTTCCTTTTACAGCAAAACTACCACAAAGACTTGCACATGTTTGTTATTTCTACTCCCTTCAATTATTTCTTGAACTCGCTCCAATTTGGCTTTCAATCCCACACACCACCTAGATTGCTTACGACAAGGTCTCCAATGAATTTCTATTGCCAAAACCAACGCTCATTTTTTTTTTTTTTTTTTTTTTTTTGAGACGGAGTCTCGCTCTATCGCCTAGGCTGGAGTGCAGTGGCCGGATCTCAGCTCACTGCAAGCTCCGCCTCCCGGGTTCACACCATTCTCCTGCCTCAGCCTCCCGAGTAGCTGGGACTACAGGCGCCCGCCACCTCGCCCGGCTAGTTTTTTGTATTTTTTAGTAGAGACGGGGTTTCACCATGTTCGCCAGGATGGTCTCGATCTCCTGACCTCGTGATCCGCCCATCTCGGCCTCCCAAACCAATGTTCATTCCTAAGGCTTTGTCTAACTGAACTTATCAGAAACATTTGACCTAACTGATCCTTTTTTTTTTTATTAAAACATTTTCTTATTTCCAAGAAGACCACAGTGGTCACTCTTTCTCAGTCTCTTCTGGCCTCTAAATATTGGAGAGCTTCAGACCTCATCCTTAGAACTCATATCTTCTCTATCTACACTCACTCTCTGGGTGATTGCATTTAGTAATCTGGCTTGAAATATTATCTATATGCTGAACACTCCTAAATTTATTTCTGCAATCCCAACATCTAAATGCCAAGTTCGTATTTTCAACCACTTACTCAGCACCTTATATGTCAAAATAAAACTCTTATTTTTCCACTCAAATCTGATCCTCCTTCATTTGTCCCCATGACGCTAAATGGCTTTTCCATTTAACCAGTTGCTAAAGCCAAAATCATTGGAGTCGTCCTCACTTTCTCTCACATTCGCATTTAACCCATCACCAAATTCCATTAACTTTCTTCTAAATAGGTTCAGAATTTGACCATTTCTTAGCACATCCCCCATTAGCGTCCTATTACAAGCTATCATCCTCCTTCCCCTTGACAACTGCACTGGCCTCCTAACTGGTCTGCTTTCTATACTTGCCCCACCCTCTACAGTCTATGCACACAGCAGAGTGACATTGTTCAATTATAATTAGGAGCACAGTGGCTCCTAATCCCAGCACTTTAGGAGGCCAAGGGGGGTGGATCACTTGAGGTCAGGAGTCCAAGACCAGTCTGGCCAACATGGTGAAACCCTGTCTCTACTAAAATACAAAAATTAGCCAGGAATGGTGGCATGCATCTGTAATTCCAGCTACTCGGGAGGCTAAGGTAGGAGATTTGCTTGAACCCAGGAGGTGGAGGCTACAGTGAGATGAGATCGCACCACTGCACTCCAGCCTGGGTGACAGAGCAAGACTCTGTCTGAAAAAAATGTAAAAAGTCAGATCATGTCATTTATCTGCTCAGACCCTTTTGGTGCTTCCTGTCTCAGAGTAAAATCCAAAGTCCTTCCCTGGCCTGCAACGCTCTTTCTTCAAATATCCTCCTGGCTCACTCCCTCAACTCTTTGAGACCGCTACCTAAATATCACTTTACCTATATCAAATAGCGCCTACCCCCACCATTGCGCTATATCCCTTTTCTTGCTTTACTCTCTGTTGTAGCACATACCAGCATCTAATTTGTACTGATTTGTTCATAGAACATCTCTTTCCTCTCATTAGCTTACAGACACCATGAGCAGGGACTTGATCTGTTTTTTTTATAGCTATACCCATGGTACATAAAACAGTACTCAGCACATAATAAGCACTCAACTTAAGTGTTTGTTGACTAAACAAAAAAAGAATGAGGCCATTAGAATGAAATATTAAGAACTCCCCTCCCCCAAGATGAAAAAGACAAATAAGAACATCCATTGTGCTATCATGGATGGGTGTTCTATCAGTGGCATCTTCAATGGTCAGCTCACTATGTAAAATGTGAAGAAAGACATCAGTTTGCAAGATACCAGCACCGCTCTCCCAAACTTCCCCTGCCTTGAACCCAAAAGAAACATTTAAAGAAGGCTGAGGTTTCTGCAGTTCTTTGTGAAGACAGCCGCGCCTGAAAAAGACTATTTTGTGACTATTTTGGAGACCCTACAGTACCTCCAGCTGGCAGCCTGGAAAGCATTTGTTACATTAGAGTGATAAGTGGTGTGTGTGTTTATACAGACCAATAAACAATTCCATAATAATGTACTAAATGACCACAATTTGAGGTACTCCACAAAGTCCATTAACCGGCTCAGTCATTGTGAGCCTCTCCAGAGGTAGCTCAGATTCCACAGGGCGACTAGGGGTCAAAGGTTCCTTGGCTTCCGGGGCCAGAGTCTTAACCCAAAAGGCTACTTCTGCCTCCTTCTGGGAGAGATGAACCAGGAGGCAAATTCAATATACCTTTAAAAAGCTATAAACCAACCAAACCACAACCTAGGATTAAATCAACAAAACAACAGAAATAGGGAGGGGGACATGGCTGCCTTACAAACTCTATGGCATAAAGCTGAACCTAACTAGCACACTGGGGCCTTATGGCACTGGATCTACTTGACAAAGGAAGTCTGCAGACAAAGCCGGAACAGGCCCATTTAATCCTAAGTGACCTCAGTTAGAAAAGAAAAGGGAGGCACTAACATGACATTCATGGGCTCAGGATCTAGCGATGACTATTAAACATGCTTAGCATACACTCGTTATCACACAGCATGCTTCTCAGACTACAAATCAAAACGAAAGCCTTTTTTAGTTTAGAGACAACACCTCCCTCATCCAAGAATGTCAAATGTATTGATATGCAATGTTTAGTATATGAGGAACTTTTCTATTCTGGTAAGATCAAACAAATAGCTATTTTCTGAACACAGATGTGGTCAGTTAATGCTCTTCTAATAATCCATTTCCGAATTCTCTAAAAATTTTTCATATATATATATACATATATATTTTTTTGGGGGGGGGGCGGGGAGGGAGTCTTGCTCTGTCGCCCAGGCTGTAGTGGCGTGATCTCGGCTCACTGCAAGCTCCGCCTCCCAGGTTCATGCCATTCTCCTGCCTCAGCCTCCCGAGTAGCTGGGACTACAGGCACCGCCGCCTGCCTGGCTAATTTTTTTGTACTTTTAGTAGAGACAGGGTTTCACCATGTTAGCCAGGATGGTCTCGATCTTCTGACCTCGTGATCCGCCCACCTCAGCCTCCCAAAGTGCTGGGATTACAGATGTGAGCCACCATGCCAAGCCTTTCCTCTAAATTTTTAAAGACCACCATATGCAGCAAACACTAAACACTATATTTAATGCAATTGCTTCAGACAGGCTCCTTTCCTGGATTCATTCCTTCAGTCCATATCTGCTGAGGGTAGTACATGCAGTGGTGTGCTACCCAGTTTCCCTTCAGAACCAAGGCACTCACTCCTGAGCTGTCCAAAGGGCCTTGCATGCTGCAGGCTCAAAGCTAAATTCTTCTCCCAGAATTGCTCTAGTGCCACCTAAGATTATGGCCCTTCCCTGGAGCAGCCCACATCTAATGACTGGTAGGTGCTGGACCATAAAGGCCTGACACCTCACCTCAATGAGGAACAAGTCCAAATGACAGTCCCTCCCACCTCCAGAGCTCCTCACGGATCCACAGAGGCTCCCCGGGTTACTATACTTCAGTTCTACTTATCCCTCTGCACTTCAGTTCCACTTGTCCCTCTGCGTAGTTCTGCTAACCTCACTTCCGACCAGGTACTGTTCCCAAAACACTTCTCAATGTCTGGTTCCCAGGGAACCCTACCTAAGAGATGGAGTAACCATGATTTTCTAGGCACTGGCTAACTTCTAGAGTACAAAATGAGTAAAACAAAGTCCCGCCTCGTGTAACTTGCAGGCCAAAACACCAGAACAACACTTGCTGTAGAAAACCCGAAGAAGGAGCAAGGAACAGCATTTGACCTAGATGCCTCCCCAGGAGCAGTGAGGCTTGGACTCTTTCTGGCGGGATGAGTCCAACTGATGGGAAAGGTGGAGAGCAGGCCAAGTGTTTCGACAGATGCGGCAGCATTTGTCAAGCCCAGAAGGTAGGAAAGAGCCTGACTTGTTTCAAGTTACAGTAAATCTGTGGCTAAAGCCCAGAGTAAGGTAAGCAGGAGATAGAAAGTGTCATGATTGAAATTGGGAAAACAGGATGGGGGTATGTTACTAAGGAACAATATACAACCTAAAAGTGTGGATTCTGCTTCAGACTGCCTGGGTTTGAATACTAATTTCACAATTTACCACCTATGTGACCGTAGGTAAATTGCAAAACCTCTCTGAGGCTCAGTTTCCTCATTTAAACACGAGTCTAAAGCTACAACCTACCTCATAGATATTGCTGTGGAAATTAAACGAGACAATATTTAAAAAGTGGTTAAGGCAGAACTGGGCTCAGAGTGGAATCCAAGAACGTCGTTAACTACTATGAGCTTTCTCTTATAGGTGAGGGGGATTATAAAATAATCATAAACAGACTTGTGCCTTTAAAAGATCGCTCTGATGAGGTGTTTCTCCTTTCAGAAGAAAGGGCAGAGCTGCAGCGATAAATTTACGTAGATATGAGACTTGAAGCCAAGAGACTGGGATTTGAGCAGAGGTGGTACATACAGAGGAAGAAAAGGTCCTATTTAAGGGGCAGCCCACTCAGCAGCAAGCAAGGAGAGAAATCAGGACGGACTAGGGAAGCCGAGGAGCCCCACAAGTAGGATTAAAGTCCTATTATGACTATTTCAGAATAGAAAGAAATCTCCAAGAGCTAAGTCAATGGTATTCCAAGTGCTGCCGCAAAACATGCTATGCCAACAATCCTAAAAATTGATACGCTTGCTGGCTTCATTCATTCAAAGACTACATCCCCAAGACTCTATTTTTATCGAACTCTATTCCTGAAAACACATCCTTCATTCACTTCCTAAAATATACTCCCCCCAGAAAAGTGTTATAACCGAAATTCCCATAGTAGCCTAGTAATAATGGGCAGTGATCATAATAATTTCAAAAAATAAATATTTAACTCAGCCTCAGGAACATTTAAGGTAAGTATCCATAGGCTCCAACCTACTGCTATAAAATGAAAATTAAGACCTGAAGCCAAGTCAGAAGTATTATATGTTATTGTTATATTATTTAAGACAAAAGAAAACATATATAAACAATTATCAAAGATAAAGCTTTATTAAAGCCCTAAGGAGATACCACTATACATCAACCCAAAACAGCTAAAACTAAAAAGACTGACTACACCAAATGTTGATAAAGATATGGAACAACCAGAACTTCCATACATTTGTTGGTGAAATGTAAAATGTTCAAATCACTTTGTAACAAAAAGTCTAACAAAAAATGTCTGTGTAGACTTAATTTTATAATACTCTGCAAGTTAGCAATTCCAAATCCAGACATGTATACAAAAGAAATGAAAACATATGTCTGTAACATGACTTGAACAAGAATATTCACAGCAACTTTTTTTTTTTTATAAGAGCCAACAACTGGAAACAGTACAGGTCCAGAAATGGAAGAATGGATGAATGCACTGTGGAACTTCTGTACAGTGGAATACTATTCAGAAGGAACAAACTATTGATACAGAAAACTTCAGGGATGAACCTCAAAAGCATTAGGCTGAGGGAAAGAGACCTTACCCACAGAGGGCACAATGTGTGATCCTATTTATGTGAAACTCTAGGACAGGCAAACCTGATCTATGGAGGAAAATAATCTCTACTTCTAAAGAAGTAGAGATGGATATTCACTAGGCAGGGACATGAGGGAACTTTTTGGGTGATGCCAATGTTTTATTTCTTGATAGGGGTTTGGGTTACACAGATGTATGTATTTGTAAACTCAGGGAACATATGTCAAAAATATTTGCATTTTTTGTATGTTAGTTTTATATCAAAAGAAAAAACTACAAACAAATATTGAACTCTAGTTACTGGTATACCTGATGAGGTAATTAGGGGAAGCATACATATGTCTACAATTTACTTTGAAATGTGTCAAAAATAAGATGACTTGATGGATAGATATGTGATAAAGCAAGTGTAGTGTTATGTTAATGGTAGAATCTAGATGAGTTTACAGGGTTCACTGTAAAAATCGCTCCGCTTCAACTTGTTTTGAAATTGCCATGATAAAATGTTGTAAAAGTTATTTTCAAAGAGATTGATTCAAGTCAAAGGAAGAAGGAGAGCCCAAACTCACAGCCATCATAAGCCTGTTTCTCTCGGTGGGTCAGATGCTGACTTGAACAGAAGGCCCTGGAGGGAGGTGCTGAAGGAGGGGAGGTTGTGAGTCCGTTTCTTGTTCAGTCAGATATTCAATGGACCAGATAAAATTCAATCGCTAAATACTCTATACAAGACTTGATGACTTCCCCATCAGCTTCGAAACTTAGACCTAGCAGACAGTCTATGTGCAACCAAAATAAATAAACTAGCCAGCAGGTCAGCGGGCCTTTCCGGTGGTGAGCAGCAAGTGGCCTACACATGCAGAGAGAGGGGCAAGGGAGTCTCCCTCCTTCGTGTAGCACAGACAGGCAATGCCACTGTGAAAATAAACAAATGGATCCACGGGGCTGCCGGGCCTGCTTGGCTAGTGCCTGGCTTAAGACCCCTTGCCCTCTGACCCCACGGTGTTTGTGGAGCCTGTGTTGCTGTCTAGCAACAGGGTCTATTTTTTTATCCCATGGTGCGAGTGGATGCAGCTGTCTGTGGCTGATTTATAGGAGGAAGTCACCAGTAGGAGACCCAGGAGGCTCTCACAGCCCAACTGCTGCATTTCCACTTCCCAGTTCATGGCAGCCATGGGAACTCCGGGCAGGGGTGGAAGTGGGAAGATCAGTAAATCAAGTGATGCTTGGTGCTATGTCCTCCTGGAGAGATGCCCCTCAAATGTGCCCCAGAAGCTGCAGAGCTGGTCATTTTCTCTGCAGCTAATCAGGATTTAGGTCCTCTTAGCTGAACACATCTTCCATCCTTCTTAGTGCCCAGCTCTAGAGACATCATTTCTAAGCTTTTTCAAGGGAGAGGATAGGTCTGGAGTTTGGGATTAAAGTGGAAATGTTTT
The DNA here is from genome assembly GCF_049350105.2 of Macaca mulatta. NCBI lineage: Eukaryota > Metazoa > Chordata > Mammalia > Primates > Cercopithecidae > Macaca > Macaca mulatta. The sequence continues at coordinate 131,887,221 of NC_133412.1, read as the reverse complement.
CTTCAGTCTGTGAAAGTATCAATCTTATACATTACTGTACCTTATTGGGATCAGCCTTGGCTTTAAATACACACCTGAATAATACATACAAAGTGCCTGTGTCTTCTCAAGATACAGGTGACCATCTGCAACCGCCTTTCTAGGCGGTGACCAGCTAGAAAGCACTTTCCCATCTGTCATTTAATGCAATGCTTGCCAGAGCCTATAGAATGGGTAGTGGCATCTCCAGTTTACTGATGAGAAAACTGGTGCGCAGCAGGTCAAGTAATCTTCCTAGAGACTCACAGAAAGCGGAAGAACTTTCTGCGTCTGACTCCAAGTCTTCAGTGCTGAGACAGAAATTACCTACCCTTCAATCTGGGAAACACGTACCACTTTTCACCTTCACTATTTTGTATCCACATTAGAAGCCAGTAGGGTAAATCCTCATTATCACAAGCTCAGTTAGGTTTATCTCTCTGTCAGAGCTTAGAGAACCAGAAACCCTAAACCCTAACAGCAATGATGTGGCAGTCTCCAGAGAAATACTTGTGACATCAAGGTCCTATTCCCTTAGTCCATGTAGTACATTGGCTCTCTCAGAAGTATCTCAGTTCACCAGCATCTTTAGAAAACCACACACACACACACACACAAACACACACACACACTCCAGGATAAGTGTAGATGTGGCAAAGTATCACCCATCTAGTGTGTCTTCCACGCATCAAATCTTTGCTCCACAACACAACTTACGCAAAATTGTGGTCTCCTCACGTTCCAATATGCACCCCAGAAATACACAAAAGAGACCTCCAACTTCCCAGAACACACCACTCCCAAACCCCAGCAGCCTCCTTGTCATCCTGCATGAACTGTACTGCCTATCTGAAACACAAAGTAAGCTGGCCACAACTGAAAGAGATAGAAAGAACATCATTTCAGCCGGGCGCGGTGGCTCAAGCCTGTAATCCCAGCACTTTGGGAGGCCGAGACGGGCGGATCACGAGGTCAGGAGATCGAGACCATCCTGGCTAACACAGTGAAACCCCGTCTCTACTAAAAATACAAAAACTTAGCCGGGCGAGGTGGCAGGCGCCTGTAGTCCCAGCTACTCGGGAGGCTGAGGCAGGAGAATGGCGTAAACCCGGGAGGCGGAGCTTGCAGTGAGCTGAGATCCGGCCACTGCACTCCAGCCTGGGTGACAGAGCGAGACTCCGTCTCAAAAAAAAAAAAAAAAAAAAGAAAGAACATCATTTTTGTATTATACCTCTACTTTTTCAGCAATGTTCTGATCACTGATTGAAAATAAAGATGCTGATAACATTCCAGGGCATCACTAGGTGTGAAACTGGCCCAAATTGTGGGTTGTAATTTATCTCCCAATTTTGCCCCCCACCCAAGCCCCTCAATTCCTTGTTAATCCCCACCACCCCATTACCATCCCTCAAATCCCAAAACAAATCCAGGGTCAGCTCTGTCTAGGTCATGATCCTTAGGGGCTAAGTAGCTCTCCAGAGCTTCCTTGAATACCCAATAAGGAAATTATATATGTCTTAATATTTAATCTTTTATATATAATTCATAACCTACATATACGATTTAATTCTTATCACCATCCTGCAAAGCAGATATTATGATCATTTTGCAGACAAGGAAGCCAATGCCAGAGAAGTTAAAGAAGTAATATATCCATTAGCTGGTGGTATCAAGATTCAAACCCAGGGCTGTCGCTTTTCTAAATAAATGCAGTAGCCACAGTGCAACACTGCCAAGCCTGGGGCTTGTCACTGCCCTGCTTTACTTTTCTAGGGATTTCCTTTCCCCACAGCTACATCTGACTGTTCAGTGGCACTGATATGGTTTGACTGTGTCCCCAGCCAAATCTCATCTTGAATTCCCAGTGTTGTGGGAGGGACCTAGTGAAAGGTAATTGAATCATGGGGGCAGGTCTTTCCTGTGCTGTTCTTGTGATAGGGAATGAGTCTCACGTGATCTGGAGGTATTATAAGGAGGAGTTTTCCTGCACAAGCTCTCTCATTTTCTGCTGCCATCCATGTAGGGCGTGACTTGCTCCTCCTTGCCTTCCACCATGATTGTGAGGCTTCCCCAGCCATGTGGAACTGTAAATCCAGTTAAACCTCTTTCTTCTGTAAATAGCCCAGTCTTGGTTATGTCTTTATCCGCAGCATGAAAATGGACTAATACAGGAGGAACTAAAGGGACAGGCAAGTGACAAGCCTATCTCTGCAATGAGAGGAAGCCAGACTCTAGGGGATGGGAGAAGGAGGAATCTGTGAGTTAGCACAGATTTCTAGTGTGGTGGCCAGGGACATGGTATTCCAACTCTTCAGAAACACCCAAAGTGGCAAATCCCCACCTACCAACATGAATGTTCTCTGGGAGCCCATGCTCTTCATTTGGCCCACAAACATATTTTCTTGGGTTTTTGCATTAAATTCCAACATTTAAAAATGAGATTTCACATTAAAATTTTCATTTCTGGCTTCTCTTGCAAAATCAGCACATTTGGCAAACAGGGCTCATATTCCCAGATGGCCACATCCAACTGAAATGACAGCAGTGGCTGTCATCCAGAGCCCACATTCTCTGATTTGTCAACGTCACTACCATTCCCTTGTGTATCCCAGACACTCAGCCTGTTTCACTCCTTTCCTGTCCCAGGATCTTCTGAATTGGCGGCCTCTACATATGCTTCTGACAAGGAGCAGGTATTCATTCAATAAGCATTTTAAGCCCCCAGCAAGGCACAAGCTACAAGGGTTACAAGAGACACAAGGAGAAATGAGGTGGCTCCTGCTTCCCAAAGAATGTGGTCCAGGGAAAGGAATAGGTGAGTAAATATGCCTATTAGAATATCAACTCCACAGGAGCAAGGACTGTGCCTACTTTGTCCACAGTTGTTTCCAGCACCTAGAAAGTGCCTGGCATATAGTTGCCTACTACATGTCATTGGAAGAAAGAGAGAGGGAGGGAAAGAAGGAAGAAGGATATGAGGGAGGAAGGAGAGAAAGAGACAGTTTGGGGTTTTTTTAGGACATTAGGCCAGAGATGAGAGGGAATTTGGCATGCAGCGCAGTCAATCAGGCCACAGACAGGAAATGATACCAAGTGCTCTAACAATACAGAGACATTATTATGTCTATGTGAGGTGACCAAGGAAGACTTTTCAGAAGAGGAGGGGTTTGCTGGGTGTTTCAAAACGTTCCTAACCTATACATACTTTGCCTTCTTTAGTAATCTGGATTGCGATTGCTTCAGCCCAGAAGAGAAGTTCCAGGTCTTAAATCCCATGCACTTTGCAGACATGCTGCCCGCTTCAGAACAGATCCTGGCCAGAGGGAGCTTGGAATCAGACATCAGGCTGTGATTCCTGGGAAGAGGCCCATGGGTCACAGCAGCAGCCAGGCCACGAGCTATCACAGTGGCAGCCTGTGCGAAGAAGTCTACCCTGGCACCATGGCACGGGAGAGAGGCTGCCTGCCTTTATTTAAAAGTGGGGCTGTGTAGAAGCTGCCAACTTAGTATAGCAAAATATACAGTTCCCAGACTTCTGATCTGCCCTGTGGGCATCTGTCCTGCCTTACTCTGAGCCATTCAATGACTGACAAGTTCTTCTAGCCTTCCCCTCCTTGCAGCCTGGCCCAGCTGCAGTTTTCTCTCCCAGGGCCTCACTCTCTCTTCCCAAGGTAGGAGAATATCAGTCTGTTAAATCTCTAAGATCCTGACTCAACCCCAACAACACACTGGGCTCTCCTGAGGCCCCCTGGTAAGAAGACACTACTTATCTCCATTAACCTCTGACCCAGCTAAGATGAAACAGCCACATCTGAAAGCCTGAGTGCCCTCTTCCCTGAACTAAAGCTAAATAAAGTATGGGGGTGGGGTACAGGGACAGGGAGCAGCCCCAGACTTGCAGCCCCCGCCCCTCCAGGGAATGGCTACCTCCTCCCTTCTGGCCCCATCCCTGAGCCTGTTAATAGATGACTCCTAGGGAACCCCTCCAGGTGGCCTGTGGGTTAAGAACTACATCTGGAGGAAGCAGTGCCCCCTAGGATGATGGAAGGGCCATAAACCCTCAAAGACTGTCCATTTGATTTATGTGATAATAATGGGAATGCTAATCTCCAAAGGCAAAGCCATTCACCCCAAATTCCAACCTCCTGGGTCCCCACACCTGACTTAACGAGAACAGACCCCCTTACCCACGGCTCCCATGGACCAGGCATTTTACGTTCAGTGTCTCTTTTTCTCCTCACCACAAGTCAGGAGCTGTGTGCTATTATGATGCCCATGTTACAGGTGGGGAAACAGAAGCTCCGAGAGCTCTCGTGACCTGCCCGAACTAACAGCTAACAGTTAATGATCTGTTCACTCACATCAGTGGCCCAGCTGAGAGTGTAACTACATTTGTCTAACTCCAAAGCCTGTGCTTTTACCCTGTTCCACACTCTCCCAACAATCACCCTAGAGCTTCCTACTTGGAAAAAAAAAAAAATCCAGTTCAACCAGAGGCTACAAATGATGCTGCTCTTGAGTTCTTTCATTCGAATTGCCTTTAATCCAAATATTCATTTACAGGGCAGCAGAATAGTAAATGCCATCTTATCTGCCCTCTGAGAACCATAACTCACCCAAGTTAATATTAGGTGCCTACTATGTGCCAGGTCATATTAGTCAATGTGATACCAACTATAAATACTATGAGGCATCACTAAATATTAGACAGATGAGAGTCTGCTGGTGTCTTTTTCTAGATTGTATGCATTTTAATCCCCACAAGCAATAATTCTCTTTAAGATGACAAGTAGCAATAATGTGAATTAAAATTAATTTAAATAAAAAGAAACTAAGAGTTTTGGGGGTTTTTTTAAATGGTTTTCTGGTCAGTGCAATTAGCCAATGGACTCAAAATGAAAGCAAGCACTGGCTTCCAGGTGGCAGGCCAGAAATACGAGACCATAAAAGAGGCCTTTGTAAAAGAGGGTAATTTAGATAAACATGGGGAGGGGTCCCTGAAGAGTCCCTCAGGAGTAGACTGTCTAATTTGTTTTGTATTCCTAATGCCTGATGCGTATATATGCTGAGTGAATGAGTAAACGAATCAATGGATGATTTACAGGCTTTTCCATGCAAGAGGCACCTCCTGAAATACACCACAGTTAGAGGCATGAGCTGAGGGCAGAGTAGGGGTTGTGGGGAGTGGGGAGGTTGTACCAGCTACACAGCATATAAAATGCTTAACTGCGTTTCTAAAGGGAAAAAATAACCAGCCTGGGCAACATGGCAAATCCTCGCCTCTACAAACAATTAAAAAATTAGCCAGGCTTGGTGCCATGTGCCTATGGTCCCAGCTACTCGGGAGGTAAGGTGGAAGGATCGCTTGAGTCCGGGAGTAAACGCTGCAGTGAGCCCTGATCACACCACTGCACCCTAGCCTGAGCAACAGAGTGAGATCCAGTCTCAAAAAATAATAATTAATTAATTAGTAACCTTTGAGTACTTTCTTTGCAGCTGCCTAGCTTCATTGATATATGTTCTCCCATTTAATATAGTGAGCCCATGAAATCTGTTTTATTTTGCCCATTTTACAGATGAGGAAATTGGGGCTCATAGAGTTTAACAGACTTACCCAAAGTTGTAGAGCGAGAAAGTAGTAAAGCCACAACGCGGACACCAATGTCTGGCTCCTTAGCACACTCCCTTTCCTCCATGGCACGCTGACAGAGCCCATTTCCTTCTGAGAAGGATGCTACAGTGTTCCTCCAAGTCTGGGCTAGAAAGACCCATGACAAATGACTTTGCAAAGAAGTAGAACAACAACGTCTCAAAAGGAGAGCGAAGACAGTCTACACTGGAAGCTCCTGACCTTCTTGTTCTGAACATTTCAAGCCAACTGGGAACATGTAGTCTGCCTTTCAACACACAATATATGGAAAAGCAGAGACTCAGGGCCCAGTTAACTTCCTCACTCTCAGATTCTTGCCTAGGAAACCAGCAAGTGAATCTCCCTTATTGTTCAACTCATTAGCACCTCCACTAGAGACTACAGAGAAGAAATAAATGTATTCGGTTGGTGAAAAGTAATTGCTGTTTTTGCCATTAAAAGTAATTGCAAAAACCACAATTACTGTTACACCAACCTGATAAAAATAAATTCAAAGCAAGTATTATTGCTGTATGTAACCAATTATAGGGATTTGGGGGTGGAAGTTGTTTTGTTTTGTTTTGTTTTTTAAAGAGATAGGGATTATTTGGAGGGTATGAATGTGAAAAAAAGTTGAAAGTACATTGTTTTAAAAAATGATTGCAATTTTCTGTTAATATACTACCTTAAACTTCTTGTTCTGCCTAATCTAAATCAGCTATAAAATCAGGCAAGTTTGAGCTGTTAGTCTTGCGTATAAAACCAATGAAAATATTTTATTGTGTGCACTTTATTGCCTGATGGCTGATTCACTGACTGCACAATTTGGAAAAAATCTTCAGGTCCAAAGGCCAGTGGAGGTTTAATTTGGCCTATAATTGAGCTTTGCAGATAACTAAATTCTTCTGGGGTGGGGTGAGATGAAGGAAGTGGTGGGGGGTGCTGGGGGGTAGGGTTCCCTAAAAATTCTTTCATGTGCATAATCTTTTCCCAGCCCAGCGTGCTTTCTCAGCCATTTCCTACACTTACCAGATAGAGCAAGAGGTTGGTCTGAGTAAGAAACACAGGCCTCATGACTCCTCACTGAGAGGCAGGTCCTCCACCTTCTGCTCTCTTTGCTTCCCCTGTTGTGAACCATATGTGCTGGACCAAAAATTCAGACATGTGATCTCGCCATGAAAAAATGAAATTAAGACTGTACCAGAAGATCTAGGGTATATGTTCTCCAGAGACAGAGCAACCCAGGACGATATACACAGTAGGCGCTTAACAAATGCCTGCATTACAAAATTACAGCCACATTCCAAAAGGCATCTTGGATTTTCTTCAGAATTCTTATCCACAGCTAGGTTGTTTCTAAATCCTAAACTCTTCCAGCCTCAGGCCTATGATAATTTGCTATGTGCCTTTTGGCCTGGTGCATGCAATAAGTATAATCATTTTCTTTTTTAAAATTAAAATTAAATTTAAAACCAACACCTGAGGGCTCACACTTAAATCCCAGGAACTTAAAAACATAATGAAGATGTAATATATGCCTTTCCACTTGAAAAATAAATAAATAATTTGATAAGTAAGTGCTACTCCAAACATTTCACGACAGTAGAATGCTCCCAATGAAGTATTAACTGTCGGTTTGTGTAGATAAGAAATACATCTAGTCAAAATCACGCTGCAATTACAGGACTTCAAAGCAAAACAATTTGGCTTGGCAATGTTTGTTCTAATCTCACATCAAAAGCAGCTGTATGGTAGTCAGCTTATGAAAAGAAAACTGTTCTTTTCAACCAATATGAAGCATGGGAAAACAGGAATAATATTTCTTGAAAACTTCAGAGAAATAAATAGTGTCACACTGTGAAACACACACAGCACTTCACAATGTTTTTTAAACGTAAGCTGCCTGGAGACATTACACTTCATGAAGCAAGAACAGGTGTGAAACCCAAAAGGGAACATTTATTTTTATTCATAAGACTTATAGTAATGCATATTAATGAGAGAAAAATTACCAAAAGCCAAGATCTGTTCTGGACACTTGGGGATGAGAATACAGGAGAGAAACACAAGTGAAAAGGGGGAAAATCCTAAAACGGACTTCAGCAGTCTTCATTCTCTGGACTGTAGAGTGGAACACTGCTTCTCAAATGTTAATGACAATGCTGTTAAATGCAGATCCTGATTCAGTAAGTGTGGGGTGAGCCTGGGTGTGCGCATGTCCCACATGTTTCCTGATGACACCCATGCTGCCTGGTTCCTGGACCACACTTTGAGCGGCAAGGAAGCAGAACTTTTGACCTCAGAATCCCTCCCGTCCATCCATCACTCCGTGTCAAAAGCCAGCAGCCTCACTGGATAAAATAGGCCACTGTCTGTAGCCTGGAAGGGGCTAAGGGGTGTTTTCATGTGCTAAGTGACCTCCCTTAGTGCCAACACAACAATATATGGCAAAACAAAGCCAGAATTTCAATTGTGAAGATCAGCTCATTAAGAGCTTATCATTAGAGAGATTTAGATGAAAGGCGACTCAAGCAGGGTGAAGAGTATGCTGGGGCTTTTACCTGAAGCTTTTGATTTCCCTGAAAAGTCTGGTGAAGAGAGTCACGAGGTGGGGGGCAGTGGAACCAGTTGGTGGCCAAAGTCATTATCAGCTCTGACTTTGAGAGACTGAAAAATCAATGTGAGTTTGCACAACAAATGACTACCCTGGAGATGAGTTCAGCATATTTAGTGAAGATTTGGGAGTAAAGGGAGGAATTACATAGTTATTGTAAAACTAAAGGTGGTGTTTCAACATACTGATACTTAACCTCTATTGTAGCCTCCTCATGTGTACAATGAAAAAAAAAAAATACATCCTTCCATGAATTATTATGAGAATGAAAATGAGTTATATTAAAGTGGTTGAAGCAGATTCTAACTCCCAGCAAGCACTATGTAACTATTATTATTATTATCATCCGGCTAACATCACATCGATTTGGGATATCCCGGTATCTAGTTCTGACACAAAAGGGTCATCAGCTATTAAAATATATGTGGCATCACTAGGAAAGTCATCCATTGAAAACAGCAAATTAATTTAAAACTGGTGACAGTCACTCAGCAGGTACATACTACTTTTCAGGGATAAGTATTTATAGAGAAAAATATCTAATTCCCCATTTAACACAGAAATAATGAAATGAAAAAGTTATCTGAAAAGAAGATTCTAGGCCTCAATGATGATAAGAAGAAATAGATGATTTTTCAGCCTTCAGCTTGGAGACTATTACCATTATCCTAAGAATAATAAATAAAAACAGTAATTAAAAATTAATATGCTGATGAAATAAAAAAGCAATAAATTAAAAAATAATTATTTTTGAGGCAGAGTCCCAATCTGTTGCCCAGGCTATAGTGCAGTGGCATGATCATGGCTGACTGCATCCTGAAACTCTTGGGCTCAAGCAATCCTTCCACCTCAACCTCCCAAAGTGCTGCCATTACAGGTGTGAGCCACCACACGTGGCAATATTTTCTTAACGATCCCCCATCTAAAGCCCATAGTAGCCAATACTACGAGTCAACAAAGAGCACGGCTTTGTCATGGGGCTATAATGCTCCCTTTTCTGAAAAAGCAACCGTATGTTAATTAAGGAAAATGTTGGCATCGTTCAGCCACAGAAAGTTCTCACAGACATTTGCTTGGTTATTTTAACTCTGGGCTCCAAATTTTAGGAGGGCCATTAATCAAAATAATGCCTGTTTGCCCCAAGGAGAACTCATTTCCAATGAGGAGTAAGGTCTGGAAAGTGAATATGTCATAAAAGAGAACTGGACTGAAACTAGGAAACTGGAGACCCCCTAGAATGTACCTCAATGAGGGTAGGTGTCTTGTCTAGTTTGATCACCTCTAGTGGCCACAGCACCCAGGAGAGTGAATACATCAGTGAGCCTAGCCACATAAATCTGGCCACTGAGCTTTATTTTCCTCATTACCAAACAAGGTGCTGGACCCAAATATGATCCTTCTCCATTAACATTCATTAACGTCCTTCCACCATTAAGATTCTAGGACTTCATGAGTGCTGTTCTGTGTAGAAGAAATGTCACTGTATGTATCTTCATGAAGCCTAAATACAGATTATTCTAGCGACTGACTTTCTATAAAATAAACCTTGCTAGTCCCTATTATAACCACCGTCGAACAAATAGGAGATATTCAGGTCATTTTTAGGCTAGACGAGTGGGAGCCTGCTGCTTCCTGGGCATTCTATGCTAAGTTGTACTTGAATTGTGAAATGCTTGGTTGACTCCCCAAAAGGGCCTGGACTTCTCAGAATCTGGAGCATCTTTTCTCGAGGCCAAAGAGGTGATCCCAAGTGACAGGCCAAATCCAAGGACGCTACCTGCCCAATGGGTGCTACTCCGCTGAGCAGCCAAGGCAGTGCCAGAAGGCTCCATCTCCCTCCAATAGTCACGGAGTCTCTCCATGTGCACATTGCTCCTGCACTGCTTCCCAGGAAGCCTTCCTGACCTTTCCGACCAGTCACATCCACATACCATGAACACTCATGCCCTGTGCCTCTCTTTTCACAGCACTTATCCCAAGAGAAACTCCACATTATTGTAATTATTTGATTACATTTGACTCTGGCTCCACGGGCCCAGGTCCATAGTTGCTGATGCTTACCATTGTTTCTCTAGCATTTAGCATTGTATCTGGTACAGACTAGACACCTAATAAATATTGAATGAACAAATGATTTAAGTGGTCAGCTTGACTAGGAAAAAAAAAGAACACCCAAAGATTCCTCCTAATTTTATATCATAAGCCCTGTGGACTTTGTAAAGAAAAGCAATTTCTAAATTGGTTGGCATCCTCAAGTCACCAAATTGAAAAATATCGTATGCTGTATGCCACACACAGATGTGGGGCCCACACTGTGGTGGCGTAATAGAAACAAACAAACAAACAAACAAAAAATAATACACTTCAGATACTTTCAGACTTGGGTTTACATCTTGATTCTTGCATATATCAGCTATGAAATTACTGGATCTCTCTAAGCCTCATTCTTATCTATAAAACAGAGATAAGGAAAAATGAAATGAGAATACATATACAAGTTTAGCAAAGTATGAGACATATGATGAGTGTTCAGAAAGCTTTAACTCTTCTTTGGTATCATTCACCATGTCCTGAGATAGGCTGTGGCATCCATGTGGCCAGCAGGAAACACTTGAAAACTATCATTCTCAAATATTTTCAATCCTATGACCACTTTACCTCCAGCTCATCATGCCTGGTTATTACAGTTTCGATTTTGATAATTTTGCAATTAAGCAATGAACATCTTAAATGAAATATCATAAATAATTAGCTTGTACCAGAAAGAGAAACCTAGGAGACCCCAGCCAGGGCCCCCAGGGCACCCCAGTCCTTAATTAAGCACTACAACAGAAGACAAGAGAGATGATCCGATCCAGAGGTCAGAAGGGCACTCACCTTTACTTTGACTTTCTCAGCAGGCCCCAGGCCCTCACAGATACTGCCCTCTTGATAACAAGCCTCCCAGCGTTCATTTGCCTTGTTTCTGGGACACTGTGACAGTCAAAAGCTGATCCAGTCGCTACCGACTGGAACACAGGGAGTTTAAGGGGGGCAAGATCAGTGAACTTCAAAAGCTTAGGATGGCTTGATAAGCCAAGGGTAGGGGCGGGAATATTTATTTAAAAGCTTACAATCCCTGAAATATTTCATCTGAGCCCCTTCACTCCCCCACCTCCCTTCCCCTTGACCTCTCTGTGACCCTCTCAGCTCGAAGCTCCTTGCGTTGGCCAGCTTCATTTCCAACCATAATACCAAGTTTTGCCTAGTTAAGTTTCCAGAGACACAGCCCTCTCCTTGGGGTCCCTTGAGGATTTAAAAAAGGAGATCAATATTTACATTGATAACATGCACTCACTGTGGGAGGGTTTAGTTTTGTCCACGCTGTCCCCTGCAGCTGTGCTGTCTGCCTCACTGCCCACAGGCCCTCGCCTTCCTGGAAATAGCTCTCCCCAAAGAGTGCTGGGACACAGGATCCCAGCCTCATAAAATGTCGTCAGACTGAAATCACAGATGTCCCATGACCAGATGGAATGGCTTCAGTGGAGCTCAAGGATCCAGGAAAAGAGAACAAGAAGGGAAAGAAGGGGACCTGTGGAGACAGAGCCATGCTGCTCAGGGAGGGGTGTACCAGGGAGCCAGGCAGGATGAGGAGAAGAGGGAGGTTCTGAGGGGTCATAGGGAGGGGAGATCGTCTTTCCTAACATTCCTCCCTGAAATAACCACACTAACCTTTTACAATCCCTTTTCATCCCTCTTTTTTAATGGATTTTCAAGAATATGGGGCAAATAAAGGATAAATCAGCACAAAACTCCTGGGCAACAATCAGGACTTAACTGTGCCTCGTCCCAAGCTGGATGAAGGAAACACAAGAATGGCAGGCAGGGAGTGGGGAATGATAGTTTGTTTAAAAAATAAATGTTCCTTCAAAATACAACCCTAAAGTCACTCTGAGATCTGCTTTCAATATGCCTTAAGAAGAAATGAAAACTAGCATTGCAAAAACAGATTTCTTACTCAAAGCTTAGAGGTGGCCCTTGCAGCATCCAGAATGGAACGCCACATTAGTACCATTCAAAAGCCTACACGCACACCTTTAGATTCTGTGCGGCGACCTGCATTTTTATGTCATAATAGTGAACCGTGGTTCACTGCACAACTCTGAAGAAGTCACAAAATGAAATGATTGAGAGGAGATTAAAATGTAGTATGAAGATAGTGAGACAGGTGAGCAACCAAAAAGTGGCAAATAAGCAGTTGAATATCCCTACCAGGTAAATTATTGCCATTAAAATATTATAGGCTACATGTCTCAACATGGATAAATCTCCAGAACATAATGTTAAACAAAATAAGCAAGGTATGGAAATCATATGGTCTGATGCTATTTAGATAAATTTTAAAAACATGCAAAACCTGACTTATACTACTCATGGATAAGTACTTATGTCTGCAGATTCATAAGTCAAGTATAAAATATGCAAAAATAATTATAAACACCAAATTTAGAGCAATGGCTTCTATGGGGAAAGAATACTCAAGGATCATAGATTTTAAAAAACCAAAAAACTTCAGTACCTGTTTCATTTTATTTCTTTAAAAAGTGATATGAGGCTTGGCGCAGCAGCTCATGCCTGTAATTCAGCACTTTGGGAGGCCGAGGTGGGTGGATCACCTGAGGTCAGGAGTTTGAGACCAGCCTGGCCAACATGGTGAAACCCCATCTCTACTAAAAATACAAAAATGAGCCAGGCATGGTGGCAGGCACCTGTAGTCCCAACTACTCATGAGGCTGAGGTAGTAGAATTGCTTGAACTCAAGAGGCAGAGGTTGCAGTGAACCACAGACTCCAGCCTGGGTGACAGAGCAAGAGTCTGTCAGTGAGCCAAGATTGCACCACTGCACTCCAGCCTGGGTGACAGAGCAAGAGTCCATCTCAAAAAAAAAAAAAAAAAAAAAAAAGAAGTTAAATGGCAAAAAAAGAGAAAGATTTAAGAAGCTGTGGTGAGTTCAGTGTTCACTACTTTTATTTAATTCTTTACTACATGCTTGGAGTGTTTCAACATAAAAATGTTAAGAGCCTCAGACAAGAGTCTTCAGGTGAAAGTCAGTTTACAACTTCAGAAATCCACTGAATTCATTCACAGAGCTCTCCCCAATTCCTTGAATATCTGGGACCTCAGGCAGTGTCTCTGGAGTCCAAGAGATGCTAATCTCCACCTGGTACAGTCCTAACCAGCTTTGGGACTGTTAGGTCCAGATGAATCCCTTTTTAAGGCTCTTGTGAAATCATTCCACACAGAGGATGCACAAAAAAGTAAGCATTAGGTATCTAAAAGCTTCCGTTAGGAACTCTTAGGAGGAAATGGAATTTAACAAGCTTCCTTCAGACTAAACATTGCCAACTCCACTACTGGGAGTGATGACAAATGGCTCTCACCCCAGCTCTGACGCTCGCGAGCTGTGCAATATTGGGCAAGACCATTCACCTTTCCATTACACCATATGGGCCTAAACAACTTCTTCTGGGCTTACAGTGTCTGTTGTTCTAATCTGAGGAATTAAGAAGATGGGGGCAGATGCCAATAGGCAACAAACATGACCTCTCAACCATAAATTATTCTAGGGGTGCAGGTAGCCCTGCATCCAAACCTATTCCTCAAACATACAACCTATTTCCCTCATCAGACTTCTATAGCTCAAATTCTCCAATTCAGACACTTCTCGATTAAAGGCCACATTAAAATGCAAAAAATATGTGGGACCGTAATCACACTTTAGCCTCAGCAACATACATTATCTCTTTTAATTCACACACAGCCACTTTCAACATAGATAAGAAAACTGAGGCTTAGAAAGCTTAAATGATTGGCTCAAGATAACACAGTTCTTAAGTGGGAAATCCAAGCTTCAAGCCAAAGCCTTCAAAATTTCAATCTTAGACTAATTTAATTGCCTCAAATTAGCCTTAACAGGGGGCGGAATCCCTAAAGAAAGCAAGAGTAAAAGAGGAAGGGGGAAGGTCAAAGAAAGTATGGTCCTGGAGCTGGGAATGCTGCCAAGGGGAAGATGAAAAGAATGAAAAAGACTGAAAAACCTCTTTGTCTCACTTTGTCATTTTGCTTAAGGTTAGTTTCCTTCACAACCTTATGGATTTTAATTTTTCAAAGATTGAAGTGGGGCTGAAAACAAGCTACCAAGATGTGCAAGACAGCTATTACATAAAACTATTTTCCTCTCCAAACTTTCCAACCACAGCCAGGCTGGATCATTAACTGTGTGAACTAAGAGAAACGATTTGTGAAAATCAACATGTGCAGTCCTTGGCACAGCAAGTAATCAGGGAAAGATAGTAATGGTGACAATAATGACAGTGATGACAATGACGGCAAGGACTGTATTAAGAAATGTCCAAGGTCACTCGAAAGCAGCATGCAGGTACACCACTGACATCTCATGCACCCTGACAGGTATACCACTGGGCTTTCATCATTCATGATTTTTTCAATGCTTAAAAGTGTTTTAACATAATCTGATTTCTTTCTCTGTCCAAAGTGTGAGGTTCATTCAAAGGGTTTGATCAGCAAACATAATCCTTCCTGTCTGTTTTCTAAGAGGATTTCTGGATGTACCCATGAGACAAACAACAAGCAAAGAGAGGGGCCTTCTCCAAGCTTCAACCCCTGGTTTATCAGCCTTACCTTTAAGTAGAAAGTAGGAAGAGAAAATGGATTAACAAGCACTTCCACATATTATACAAATAAAATGGACATATTAAATAGAAACATAGAATTCTTGTAGTCCTTTTGATATGTTTTGACTCTATGTCCCTACTCAAATCTCATCTTGAATTGTACTCCCCATAATCCCCAGGTGTTGAGGGAGGGGCCTGAAGGGAGATGATTGGATCATTGGGTGGTTTCCTCCATGCTGTTCTCATGATAGTAAGTTCTCATGAGATCTGATGGTTTTATATGCTGGCAGTTCCTCCTTCATGCTCTCTCTCTCTTTCCTGCCGCCCTGTGAAGGTCCTTGCTTCTCCTTTGCCTTCCACCATGATTGTAAGTTTCCTGAGGCCTCCCCAGCCATGCAGAACTGTGAGTCCATTAAACCTCTTTCCTTTATAAATTACCCAGTCTCGGGTATTACTTTTTCTTTTACTTTTTTTTTTTTTTTTTTGGGAGATGAAGTCTCACTCATGTCCCCCAGGCCGAAGTGTGATGGCGCAAGCTCAGCTCACTGCAACCTCTGCCTCCTGGGTTCAAGTGATTCTCTTGCCTCAGCCTCTCGAGTAGCTGGGATTACAGGTGCCTGCCACCACAGCCGGCTAATTTTTGCTTTTTTTTTTTTTTAGTAGAGACGGGGTTTCACCATGTTGGCCAGGCTGGTCTCAAACTCCTGACCTCAGGTGATGTACCCACCTCGGCCTCCCAAAGTGCTGGGATTACAGGAGTGAACCACCATGCCCGGTTGGGTATTTCTTTATAGAAGTGTGAAAATGGACTAATACACCTTCTATCTCTTGTTAGGGAACTCACTTCATTATATTTCTAATGCCCTAATGTAAGGCAAACATTTTCTGTCCTTATAAAATGAGTTGCCTGACAAAATCTCACAAAGAAGTTTTTTTTTTTGAAGTAATTTATTTTGAACTAAAGTATCTCATGGGAAAAGCATACAAGCCTAAAACAACCTCAATCCATGCTTGCTTGGGGTTCTTATAGATGTCAATATAGGTAAAAAAGGAAATGAGAAATTTAACCTGGATTCAGTCGTTTATTCATAAAGGTTAAGATTTATATTTGCAACTATCAAATGTAGTTAAAAATAGAGCAACAAGCATTTTAAAATAACTTTTAAAAGCAACATAATAAGTGGTTACATTTTGATGATCACAAATATATGCCTACATGACAATGAAAAGCCAACCACCTAATGTTGACCAAATAAGTCCTTCTGGCCTGGCACAGCAGTTCCTGTTACCACATTGAACAGGGATTCAAAAATGCTGTTTCCCAAACAACTTGGAAGTGAGTCGAATGAGCCTAGAAAGTCATGTTACATGACTCAAATAGAAGTCAAGAAAAAAACACAGGTAGTGTTTGAATAAAATCATTTCAGGAAACAGAGTGGAAAAATAATATGTTAATATTAAGATGTTCTTTTAAATATAATTGAGTACCTGTATTAATAAATTAAATATCTGTTGACATTTGACTATCTCATCTATATTTCTAAAATATATAGATATATAAAGAATTTTCAAATTGGCCAAACATATATTTTGCTCTTAATTGTCTTTTATTTAGGTATATGTGGTATATCGTATTATAAACATAATGGGGCATGACTTTTAAAGCAAAGACAAATAAATCATTCATAGCCTTTCAAAGGAAAGAAAAAAAAAAAAAAAAAGACAGAGGCAGCCTGAATAGAAGGGAGGAGGAGACTGAAAAGCAACAGCCCGTTTGCCGGAGCACTCATGGCAGATGAGTGCAGTGTCTGGGATCTCAAGCTGTCCTGGTTCCAGCATCCCTCCCAGAACTCCCCTTGGGAACACATTTTACACAAAGATCTTGTTTCCCCAATGTTATAGGTGCCCGATTCTTAATTAAATCATCTCTCACCCACAATAGCCTGTGGAGACCAATGATGCCTGTGGAGAAAGGACAATTTGTTGTGTCATGTTTTGTTTTGAACATCCCTGAAAGTCTAAAAAGAAGGCACCTGACAATCATTGTAAACTGGAAAAGCCAAAAGGAGGAAAAAATGGGCTCTTCAGATTCTAACTCTATGTTTCAGGCTAAAGATTTCATTTCTACCCGAGATCATATAATTTTGGAGCAAGGGGAATTCCCACGGATTGTCTAGGACACACTTCTGGTTCAATATAGAAAAATAGAACGATATCCCTTTGCACATTTTTTACTTGTGTTCCCAATAAGAGATATTTTCCTAGAAAAGCTTATCAGGCATTTTACCCAGGCTAAGTAGAACCAAAAGTTCTATTCCTATTAATGTTAACATAAAGTTAAGTTTAGAGCTCTTGATCATTGATGCATCTTTTTAAGTGACTGCTGGCTTTGATTTAAGAAAGAAGCAGACACATTTTCACACTTCACTGACATCATCACTTCCACAAGAGACATCTGCATACTCCTCCCTGACTCCGTGTCATATGGTCACCATTAAAGGTCACCACAAAAGGTCACCACAATTGAAAATCTATTGCTAAGAACTAAGAAGGTTGTTAAATCATCTAGGAGAGGAGAGCTGTTAGACCCGAGAATGCCACCATGTGGAATTCATGTCCCCTACAATCAAGTGGGTAGTATGTTATCTCCAAGTTCAAATTTTCTTCCTTTTAATTCTGTTATTTTTTAAACCGCAAATATATTAATAGATCCTAAATAACATTCTGCATGAAATATTTAAAGGTTTTCTAATTTTGCTACATTAAGTCAATAATTTGTGTGTATGGTACTAGCAGCTAGAGATTTTCCTTGTGATCATAATTTCTTGAGTCCAGCTTTCAACTAATAACAGGGCAGCAGAAAATGAAGCCAAACTACTGAACCACTAAACCAAACTTCTTGAGGATAGAAAAGACAAGAAAACAAAGATGAATGATCCCCTGTATAACCCACATCTCATCCCTTTGGGGAGATATTTAAACCTGGCTAAATATTATAGATAAAACTCTAATCGCTTTGAGCAACACTGAAAACAATAGAAAAATGTAAAAGCCTAGAAATACTAATTTATAATGAAACAGAAACTGGTTAAAATGAAATGCAATATACAATCCTCCATAACTGCATGAGCCAATTCCTTATAATAAATCTATCTATACAAAAAAAAGATAAAATTCAATAAATGTAAGGAAAACACACTGAGACTCCTCAAAGGGTGCTCAGAGCAGGAAAAGTGAACCAAGAAGTTTACCTGGAAAAGAACAGGTTGAGGAAAGGATGAAGAAGGTTAATTCAGTCCGTGAGAGGGATTGAAGTTTAGGGAAGAAATAATCTAAAAAATTATTCCAAGTCATTTGGAATCTGAGACCCCAGGCCTTAAGCAACTAATGTGGCCATGGAAATCAGTTATGATTTGAACCCCTGAGTTATTTCTGAAATGTACCAAGAAGACATATTTTCCTCAAGGATGAGGGAATCCATATCAGGAATAAAACAGGACACAAAAATATGTTAGGTCATGAAGTTCTATCACCATAAGAAGGCTGCGTGTGATATTGTGAGGTTTGGGCACTTGCCCTGGAAATCCTCACACTATGGAAAAGCAGATTTGTTCGCTGTGAATATCTGGCTGGTGGATGACATGCTCATGCATGCAGCTTTGTTGTTATTCTTTGAGAAAAGGGACAGCAAAGAATAGAAAATTGATCAATGAGATGCCAATTTAGGCTGTAAGGAAAGTGTTATCCAAAACCTACTGTGCAGGGAACATTCTCATCCTTTCCTTCTGGGCTAGTCAAACCATGAAAGGTGCAATGTTGCCTTGACTTGGATAAAAGAAGCGTATCTGCATCTTCAGTCATGCTCTGTGTATGTTGAGGTCAGCTCCAGCCCCTTTTTGAAAACTAGTACCAATTCCTATAAAGCGCTAAAAAGTTTTGGGTTGGGGATGGCAGACTGTTGCATTGTTTTGCTTTGTTTTGTTTTTACTTTTGGAGTCAAATATTTTTTATTGCTTGGTATAGAGAAAGGGAGACATCACACCCCTGAGTGAAATGAATAAACATTTTAAAATTATATTTTCTTTCCTATTACTTTATATTTTATTGAATCATCATGGCTCAATAGTTTTACATTTCCTTTATAGTCCTGCCCCTGTCTCAAATCATCATCTCAGCTCACTTCTTGGGATAAAAGGAAACATGAAAAGCATGAGCTTGGAAGTCAGGTAATCTCCGTTCAAATCTACACCTATGAGCTAGATGACCTTTGGCAAGTTAGTTAACCTATCTGAGGGTAATAGTATCTACTTCACATGATTATTGTTAAGATTAAAATTAGGGCAGGGAATAAAAAGCATTTAGCCCAATGCCTGTAAATGCACATAGTAAATATTCAATAAATGGTGTTTAAAAATATTCTCCTATTTTTTCATGTCACTAGATAGGCAAAAATGTTTAAGTTTGATCATAGTTGTTAACAAGGGTGTGTAGCAACAAGAACTTCGACATTTTACTGCAGAGAATGTATGGCAGATAAAAGATGACAACCACAAATTATTGTTCTCTATTATATTTACCCCAATAAGATGTGGGAGGTCTATACCTCCTCCCCATGATTCTCAGCAGGATCTGTGACCCCTTTACCAATAGAATGTGACAGAAATGATGTTATGCAAACTTCTAGGTCCAGGCCTTAAGAGACTGACAGCATTCATTTCCAAACACTTGGAACATTTGTTCTTGGGACACTGAGCCACTATATGTAGCAAGTCAGACTACCCTGAGGTCACCATTCTTAACCCCAAGCCATGTGGGCAGGTCCTGGAGGATGAGATGCTATGTGGAGAAACCAAAGAGCACCAAGATGTGGATATGAGTGATGAAGCCATGGTAGGTGTGGATCCTTCATGCCGGCAGCCTTAGCTTACATTACATGGATTAGAGACAAGTTACTCAGCCAAGCTCCTCCCACACTCGTGACCCACAACCTTATGAGCAAAATAAAATTGGTGTTTTAATCCACTCAACTTGGGGTCATTTGCACATTAAATAATTGGAACAGAATGAAATGGATACAATCACTTTGGAAAACCATTTGGCATAATTTTGTAAAGGTGAAGATACATATACTTATGACCCAATGATTCCACACATGGAAGACCGGCAGCAGAGAAAATCAATGAGCTATAGCTACACACATCTACATAGATGACCAAAAGTAAAAGGGAGTAAAAAAGATAATCTTGAGAGAATAAGGGATGTGATGGAATAAAATATAAAGTATTATTCCACCTCCAAGGGCCCAAAGATGGCCTTTGAGGGATATGGGCAGGGCATGAAGGTTATGGCTGAGATAAGGAAAAAACCTCAGTATCTATAAAATGGAAAAATAAGCAGCTTTAATCTGACCAAAACCAGAATGTAGAATGGTCATCACCATCTACTCAACAAGTATTTCAAAGCACTCATTATGTGCCAAGACCCTGGACATATGCTAGGATACGGTGACAAAAATGTCAGAGTCCAGGATAGTTTGGAATGTCTCCCCTAACCCCTAGAGGAATGTGTTTTTAAAAGAGCACAAATGGAAGGACCTAGTCCTTTGATTAGAAAAAGGAGAATGGCAAAGGTATGACATCTCTCGGGGGCCACCTTGTCGGCCATACCAATGCCCCCCAACCCTGCAGCTGGGGCAAAAGGCAGAAACTACACCCAGCTTTGATGACCATCCCTGGGTGAATTTTCTCTTGGTTTACAGTGATTGCCTTTTCTCCTGAACATGGGCTGGGAATGGAGTAGGAAGAGGAAGGAAAGTGGCTGTCAGGAAAACAAACTTCCAGAGATGCAGTTTCAGGGCCTGAATAATTCCAAAGTTTTCCTGTACTACCTCAAGCTCAGGTTACATAAGAATAGCACATCTGCTCTAAATTATCATTCCTTTCCTTCATCTACACCCAACCTGGGCAAACCTTCCAAATTATACTGATCCAGAAAGAGGACCATTATTGCTTTTATCTTTGCTATATGAATATTGTGGGTGAATTAAACAGAGAAAGGCCATGTCAAAGGCCATCGCCAGGGAGATTACAGAGTAATTTTATTCAAAATTTCCTTCCCCCACCAAATATTTCTATACTGGGGAAACCTATTTCTATACTGGAAAAATTTGAGGGTCACAAGCCTCAGAAAAGGCCCTGATGACAGGACCACTGTAGAAACAGTGGGCACAATAGCCAACAGGTAGAAACTTCCCAGAGAGGAGGTATCACAAAAGACACTGAAGCTGCTGGCTTGTAGGTACCTAGGTGTTTACACAGAATGCTAACCTCAGAGCCAGCTGCTAGCTGCTAGCTCCTCCTCTCCCCAGCTGCTCTGCACAGCACTGAACCTAAACAAACTCAATTTGGCATACCCAGCAGAAGCCTCTGAAGTGGGAAAAAATCTCCCCCTTTTCCCAACGACAGCAGACATCATCTCCCAAGTGAGTAGCCTAAAGTGGCCAAAAACTCTCCATACAGACTGTTCCCATTTTAACAGAGAGCCCCATTTCAAAACAAGCCCTCCGCAGCTGAATCTTACCCAGGCCTGCCTGCCCATTCGGGCTTAGGCCTCCCTTTCAAGCACTCCACACAATAATTCTCTGCTAAGGGAAAGGCACTGTGCTATAATCAGCGGCTCTACAGCTTTAACTAGTATCAGAATCATGCAGGGAGTTTCTATCTGCCACGGATGGCAAATCCCCAGGACATACCCCAGACCTAGCAAATCAGAATCCCCAAGAGTGGGGCCCAATAATCTGTATGTTTTTTACAGCTCCCGAGATTGAGAGCAGCTCCTTAGAGAATGTTTCTCAAAGCTCTAATGACTCAAAGGACCTCAGACCCATTCACATTCAGCATTGAATGAACAATAAGGCTTTACCCACATAAGTTTCTACTTTTAACTAGATTCTGGCCTAAAGGAAACAAATGACTCTCTAAAAGTGGGAATTCAGATCCAGCTATAAAGTTCATGGAGATTGTTTTGATTAAAATATAGATATAAGGCCAGGTGTGGTGGCTCACACCTGTAATCCTAGCACTTTGGGAGGCCAAAGTGGGTGAATTACTTGAGCCCAGGAGTTTGAGACCAGCCTAGGTAACATGGCAAAACCCTGTCTCTACAAAAAATACAAAAACTCAGGAGGCTGAGGCAGGAGAATGGCGCAAACCCGGGAGGCGGAGCTTGCAGTGAGCTGAGATCCGGCCACTGCACTCCAGCCCGGGCTACAGAGCAAGACTCCGTCTCAAAAAAAAAAAAAAAACTAGCCGGGCATAATGGCACATGCCTATAGTCCCAGCTACTCGGGGGTGCGGAGATGGAAGAACCGCTTGAACCCAGGAGACAGAGGTTCCAGTGAGCCCAGATCATGCCACTGCACTCCAGCCTGGGCCACAGAATGAGACTCTGTCTCAAAAAATATATAAACAAATAAATCAAATAAAATCTGTCATGCATGTGGGCAAAACGTCAGGGCTCTGGGTTGCTGGGAATCTGCCAGAGGAGCCCACTGCTGAGCGGCCTGCTCAGAAACCTTGAAGACGCGCATGTGCGCTCCCTCCCAGGCGCACAGGGGGGAGAGGAGCAGGCCTGTAATAGGAAGGAAGAGCCAGCAAATGGAGATGTAACTAATGCCCCATTAGCAGGATTTCCGAAAACTACTGAATTTAATTAAGAATCATGGAAATGCTCCTGCTCACTTGTGTAGGAAGATGGGGAAAGTTTTATATACGCTGGGAAAAAAACAGCTAGAAGGTTCAAGAGGCCTGAGAAGAAAGAAACAGGAGAAGGCAGTGAGATAAAATAAATCAGAGGGAAAGAAGGCTAGGAACCAAAATGTAATATAAATAGGACATCCTTTCATTCATTCAACAAATATTTATTAAACACCTTCTTTCCTTAAATTCCAAATTCCTCATTTGAGGCAGTCCAAATGCTCAGCCGTCCCAAGGCTGTTCTACTCTCCATACAAAACTTTAGTTTCTCCAGCGTTTCCCCATTACCACGTCTCATTTTCCATCCAGGATTCTTCCTATTTCCATGTTTTTACTGATTTTACCTGAAATGATTTTCCCTTTTTCCTCCACCAATTCAAATCTGAATAATTTTTCAAAACCTAGCTGAAGTTACCCTCTTCTGTGGACCCTGGCCTAATTGCCTTCATGCCACTCTGTGTGACATTATAATATTGAGTTTAAGTTGCATTCCACACAAACACTTGATATTTCTTGATTTGAATAGTTCTGTTTTTATTATTGTTATTGGAGACAGGACCTTCCTCTGTTTGGAGTGCAGTGACATGATCATAGCTCACTGCAGCCTTAAACTCCTGGGCTCAAAGGGTCCTCCTTCTTCAGTCTCTCAAGTATCTAGTACTACAAATATGTGCCACCACACCCGGATAATTTTTATTGTTTGTAGAGACAGGGTCTCACAGTATTGTTCAGGCTGGTCTCGAACTTCTGGCTTCAAGCAATCCTCTCACCTCAGCTTCCCAAAGCACTGAGATTACAGGCATCAGCCGCCATGCCTGGCCTGTTCTCTTATTTTTTACTGGAACAATGACAAGCCCACAGGAGTTAATTGATTAGGTAGAGGCTCAATTTAGAATTAGAATGAGGAACTCACTTCCTTATAGCAATAGCTGTATATTATTATTAATGAGTTTTACTGTATGAAGAGTCTGTTGAGATTTTAACTGCTATTTACAACATTATAATTTCTATGGAAAAATGTATTTTTAGTTCCCAATAACCAGTTTACAAATAATCTTTTAGGAAAAAAACATGTTCGTAAATTGGATATTGCTTCCCTGAGGCAAAAGTGAAAACAGTGATTAAAGACGTGTAGCATATGAGAAATATTAGGAGCTGAGTAACAACTGCTTTGGAAGAAAATCACAAGATTGGGAATTTTTAAATTTGCAATTAAAATACAAATCTCCTGGCCCCCTTGCTTTCAGATACATAGTCGCAATTGCTTGTAAGAATTTCCACTTCCTCTTCTACACTTGACTCTCAACAGTTTAATATCTCGTTAAATTTATTTGTGTTGGTCAAGTCAGCACCAGGAAGGTTATTCTGTTAAACAGTAACATTTAATAGAAACACAGGAACTGGTAACATGGGTGCCAGCCTCCCCATAAAACACGTGATGGCCTTTCCTCAGAAGACGCAGTGGACTGATCAAATGTGACCCCCTTCTTCTGATTTTCCGAGCTTCTCTCATAGGACTCTCGGGGTCACTTGGACTGTTGAGCAAAGTTCCCGAAGGTACCCTGCCACCGCCTGCCAAGTCTGCTGTCTGCCAGCAACACGCCTGCTCCTGCCTTTTGCTTGGAACTGCGTTTTCTATTGTTGCTGTGACTAAGCCCAGCCTTTGCCATGGGCATGCCCTGAATCCTGACACTTAGCTCAAAGTATGAATAGAACCCAAGAGAGTTTGGGTCATACTATGAGCTCAGGATAAGGACTGGATTCACAATGATTGTACCCAGGTTTTCATTAAAACATCACATTCTGTCATATATTTAGCTACGAGGCCAATTTTTCATTCCTCAAAATGCAGTAGGTGCTTTAGTGTGAAAGAGGCATTACTTCTGATTGTTTAGATGGAACAGCCACATTCATAATTTAATGGATTTGTTTTATGGACTGAATCAAAGTATTCCTAATTTGAATTAAGAAACACTCTGAAGCGGGTCATTTGTGGCTTGAGTCCTAGTCTTGGGATCGGGATGGACTCCAGCTGCCAATGGCAATGACTGTAGCTCACGTGCCCAGCTTTTTGTAGCTAAAAGGATCCTCAGTTTAGTATGAGCCTCTTCTCCATCAGCTAGTACTAGGCCCCCGTTCCTGCTAATTCTAATAACAGCAAGTCACTCAGAGGGACCTTAGCCAAGCCAGGCTTTCTGTTAAGGTTAATATACTTCCTTCTCTATCCAAATATGTAACTTTGGGCAACGTACTTAACTTTTCTAAGCCATGGTTTCCTCATCTGTAAAATGGCCACTATAGTAATGTCACAGGATTCTTGAGGTGTTGTTTTTCCAGCTGAAAGCCACAGGGCCAATGGCACCTTTGCCCAAGTTTTCCTCGGGCCCGCTGGGCTTGTCCTGCCCAGTTAGCCTGGCAGGCTGCACTCAGCTCACTCTACTGGCCTGGATCCCATACCTGCCAAGAGTGACTGGAGTGGTAAGGGGTATGTGAGTAAGTGAGCATGGGGTCCAGTCACTGCGCACAGCCAGGCATGCTGCTGGCAGGTGGGGCAGACAGCTCCAGGTGCCAGCCCAGGTGTACCATCAGCAGCTTCCATAGCTGGCACTGGGGAATCCAGTGGTGCTCAGAAGCTTGAAGACACCAGGAACCACAGAGCCCCAAAGAGGGTGTCACAGCCCTGGCTGGGGGAGATCCTAGGTGTGGGCTCCCTGAAGGGCCACAACTCTCTCCTTCTCTCTTCTCTCCTTGTCACCCACAGTGTGGTGAGCAATGGTGTGTTTCAGCCCTGTTTGTGTTACAGCTCTTTCAGCCCCACCATTCAGTGAGTCCTGAGTTCTTCTCCTGCATCCAGGAAGAATTAGGTACATGGAAAAGTGGACAGTTAGCAAGGCAAAGAGGAGCTTTATTGAGTGACAGAACAGCTCAGAGGAGACCTGCATTGGGTAGCTCCTCTCCACAGGGAGGGCATCCCGATGAGTGTTCAGCTCTCAGCAGAGAGGAGAACCTGGAGTGGGCAGCTCCTCTCTGCAGGCAGGTTGTCCTGTCATCTCCTTGAATCTGTCTGAGTCTGGGGTTTTTATGGGTTTCAGAAGGGAGGAAGTACCTGCTGATTGGTCTGTGGGCAGCCATGGGTGGGCCTGGGAGAAGTACCGTAAGTTCCCACTCTGGTCTGTGGGGCTGGCAGTCCGGCCCTCAGGCCTTCCCCAGCTCGAAGGCAGGGCTTCACCAGGGACACACCCCTTTCCACGCAGGACCCTGTCTGCCTCCTGCTGTTACCCAGGCTGTTCGTGCTGAGGGGGGCCTGCAGGCCCATGCAGAGCCACCCTCAGTCCCCACTCAGGCTCCCTCCCATGCTTATCGGTGCCCAAAGTCCAGAGGCGGCCAAGGCAGCAGGGGGCTGGAGTGTCAGTGCTGCTCCAATTGTGCACACACCCAGCCAGGTTGCAACAGCCTCTGGGCTCGGCCTCAACTTTGCTCCAAGATCAGAGCGGGTGCAGGGAGTAGGGAGAGGCCAGGTAGTGGGAGCAGGCACTTCCAAGCCTGCAGGTGGCCAGGGGCTTTTCCCAGGCCCCCAAGAGGGGATGCCCAGGTCTGTAGCCATGGCTTAGGCAGCTGCAGCTACACTCAGAAGGGCAGGGCTCCTGCCCAATCCCAGCCCCCAAGAGCACAGGGATGCCCAGGTCCACAGCCACAGCTGGATGACTGCAGCTGCTCCTGGGGAGCACCAGGTTCCTTCCTTGCCAGGGCTTCCACCTTATCCCAGCTCCTGCTGGTTCTTTGGAGCGCGCAGCACTGGCCATGCCTCACACCCTGCAGCCAGCATCATGGCAGCAGCTGCTCCAGACAGGCCTCCACTACCATCAGTAATATGTGCCTTGTAAGACTTTTATGAGGATCTAATTAGATTGTGCTTATAAGATAGGTGACTGGAATGAAGGAAGGGAGTGTGGCAAGGAGCTGGCTATTTGTTGGGTGATATTGTTGACCTTACGTACAGCAAAATCTAGTCATCTACCTCATTCTATTTGTAAAGTCACACAGCTTTTAATCTCATGCACCACCCAGAATGTAAAGAAAATATGGGTAGAAGCACCTTTATTTATCACAATTTTCTGGCTCCCTATTCTATTTCCTTTATGTCCTGAGTATGCTCACATATACTACAGAACAAGTCTCAAATAAGTGTGAACAGAATACTGCCCAAATTGATGACCATCTTAATTGTTTTCTTCTGGCTTCTCCACTAGTTGCCAGAAGAAATGAAAGTGAGAGAGAGGCCAGGAAGAAGGGCAGGGAAGAAAAGAAGGCATGAGAGAGAGAAGGGATGGGGAAGGGAGGAAGAGACCTAAAGGCAGTTCCTTGGACTGGCTCAGGGAGATGCCTGGAACAGACCATGCAGAGACTCTTAAATTTTATAACTGAAAAAGCCAGTAGTCACATTTTAGTACCTTTGTCTCCAAGCAGGACTACAATTAACCCTAACCCCTCTAGACCAATGGGGGATCTGTCCCAGACCTTAAGGATTCCTGGGAAAAGCCAAAGTTAGCAATCCCATTTCTCCTATTAATTAGAACTTCACTCCAAACCACCATCTCTAGATCTCAACTTAGATGTGCAATGGTGTGCCTTTATTTCAAATTTCCATGTTGCACTGTAAGATGTCAATTGTATGGGAAGAAACCATAAAGGAAAACCAGAAAGCTGGTTTCTTTGATTTGACAGAAAATATATAGACCATTTGGGCACTGGCCCAGGAAAGTTTGAAAAAAAGAGATTAAGTCCCCTAAAGATTTCCCATAGGGGGCCTCAGCAGAAGGGTAACTATTAAGGAAGGAAAAGTAGCCCCACCTACAAAAAAGGAGGTTATGATAGATCTTTATATTTCCCATATTAACTCATACATTTTCTAACCATACCATAAGCAACAGTGAAGACAAATTTGCAAGTTTCCTGTTATTTTATCCCTGACAGGCTGTGAGAACAGCAGCATTGAGATCCTCTGAAGTCCTGGTAAGAGCAGATGGCAAGTCTGTGAGTGGCCCTGTGAACTGAAAGCAGGAAGTTCAGCTACATGAAAGAGTAATAGTTGTGGTGACCAAGTTTCCAGAAGCCCTTGCTGCTGACGCTGCCCACAGGTCCAACCCTCATTTTGTCAGAATTTCTGTGGTAGATGCTCTGCTGATCCCAATCCATCCAAAGCAGCACTCACTAGCTCCAGAAGACACTGTTTTTGGGCCAAAAGTAAACAACTTTCTGAGTCACTGAAACTCCAAAAGCATGTGTGTGGCAAGGCCTCTTTGAAAACATTGCTAAGTTCTCCACATAGCCTCATGTGCCCACCACAACAACCCATCGAGCCCTCACCCTCAAAGTGATACACAATTCACACAAGATTCCAGAAATGACAGATCTGTTGCATGCTGTTAAAGAATTAAACAAGACTTGTTCTTAAATCAAAAATACAACTCCCAGAAGCTAGTTGGCATTATATTTTAAAGTTGACCGTGCTTCATTTCCTAGTGTCAAAGAATGTATCATCTAGTTTACACAGAATGTATATCTATAAACACATATGAGTATACACAGATATATACATTTATATAGTATATACATATATGTATATAGATACATGTATCTATACACACACACACATACACACACACAGTAGTTCCACCTTATCCATGCTTTCACTTTCCATGGTTTTACTTACCCTCAGTTGCTGTGGTTCAAAAATATTAAATGGAAAATTCTGGAAATAAACAATTCATAAGCTAAAAAGGAAGTTGAGGCTGGGCATGGTGGCTCACGCCTGTGATCCCAGCACTTTGGGAGGCCGAGGTGGGTGGATCAAGAGGTCAGAAGATTGAGACCATCCTGGCTAACAAGGTGAAAGCCTGTCTCTACTAAAAGTACAAAAACAAAATTAGCCAGGCGTGGTGGTGGGCGTCTGTAGTCCCAGTTACTCGGGAGACTGAGGCAGGAGAATGGCATGAACCCAGGAGGCGGAGCTCACAGTGAGCTGAGATCACGCCACTGCACTCCAGCCTGGGCCACAGAGTAAGACTCCATGTCAAAAAAAAAAAAAAAAAAAGAAGTTGACTGTGTTTATACCCTTCAGCTCAGCATTCCATTCCTAGATATATACTCAAGAGTAATACTTACACATATACATACCTGGAGAGGAAGAGAAGAAAGTTCATAGCATTGAACGGCATAATACTAAAAGACTGGAAATGACAAAATACCTAGCAGTGGTAGGATAAATAAATAAATGGCATATGTCAATGAAATGAAGGATTATGCAGCGGAGAAAATAAATGAACTACAGCTGTGTTTGACAACACAGAAAATTTTAGTATCATATTAAGTGAAAAAGGCAAATTCCAAGAAACTTCATATAGCATTATACTCTTTATATAAAGTTTTAAAATAAATAAAACTGAATGATACATTGTCATAAGTCAACAAGAAATGAATAATGAATGCCTCTGAGGGTAACAGAAGAAGACAGAATAAAGAGGAGTGCTTGGATCTTGATGTAAGTTGATTCGGTTCCCGTTCTGGCATGAGTGATGATTTCACAGGGACTTATGATATCACTTAATTAACTTTTAAAAGGGTCATACATAGACGAATGATAATAATATATAAAACAAATAAGCAATTACTCCACAAATATTCCCTGAGTCTTCCTGTTGGGTATAAATCTAACAATGACATCTTTGTAGCAGCAGCAGGAGACAGGGTTAAAAACCTCTGTAGGTGGCTTTCTCACTGTTTCTCTCTCTGGTATGCTCAGAACTCATCACTCACAATAAAATCAAGTTACTATTCAGGAAAATATTTCACACAGATTAAAAAAAAAAAAACCGTCCCATCACGGCAATTTTGTCAATGACAGTTTCGTCAGCCTCCAAACACAGCAGAGTAGAAAACTGGTCATTCTTCATCCTTACCATGTTTATTTTGCTGGTCTTAGGCAATCCTTAAGCAAGTTTGACAAAACCCAACTATTGCTCAATAAACCTCAGCCTTCTTGCTTGTTGTAGCAAATAAAATTAGCTTCTGTATCTATGTTCTCAACCACTGTGGCCACCCAAGATCTAGGGATGTATCCTTGTGGTTGGCCTGGTTGGCAAAGCCTAACAGAAGAGTGGAGTGAGCTAACCCAGAAGGGAGTCCGGCGGTGGGTGAGCCGTTCCTCCTCTGAAGAAGACTTGCCCGCCTGCAGGTCACCCAGCACTGCTCCCCACGGCCTCCCCACTGCTCATCCCCATCCCAGAGACTAGTAAACTCACAAACACCCTTCCAGTTGAATGGGGGGAATTGGTTAGAAAGAAATAGTTCCATTTTATGAAGCATTTTCAAATTACTCAAGGAAAACAAAAATTATCATTACTAAAACAGTTGCCTGATTTAGGACTGTTTAGTCTGTTGTCTGCTGTGTGAGTGATGACCAACTGAACCGACTCTATTTCTTGTACCATTTAGTGCCCCAAATAGAAATTCTTGTACTCTATAGAAATTCCCCCTCTATCATGAGGGGGGAAATACTAATATAATTAGTCTCTGCCATTTAGGAGCCCACTTTCTGTTCAGAAACCTCAGATTTCTCAATCCTCATGTGAACAACATGAGCATTATTAGCAATCCATGTGACCAGGAGTAATACTATTTTGGAGCAAAAAGGCCTCATCAAGAAAGTGAGCTTTCCAAAAGTCTGCAATTAACAAGAAATAGGCACGAATCCAGGCTACCTAGTCCTAAGAGCTCCTGTCTCCATCTTCTTTTTATCTGCAGAATAAGGCCATTTCTATGCGCTACCTTCTCATGAAGATGCTATGAACATAGAAAGCTGCTGGAGCTGTGGAGTTCTTGGACAAAAGCCATGATACTGCAGTGACAACCACCTCCTGGAATTTCATCTGCAAACTCAGATGACACAATAACCTCTGCGGGAACTATATAAGCCCTTGTCATTTATCATGCATAAAACATATTTCAAGCCTCTTCTTGGAGGAAGCTTCACTTAGAGTCAAATGGAGCAAATCAGACTGTGTTCTCTCCCAGCCGGCCCTGAGACATGGGAAGTTCTTCTCAAACTTTCTGATTCTCTTCTAAGAGCTCCATTCACAGGCACAGTGGCCCCCAAGGTCAAGTCGTATATTGGATTGATACATTGTTATAAACCCCACAGGAGTCTGCACCTCTGGCCATTACCCATTGCTCCTCTTCCAGGTGATGAGGGGAATGCTAGATGGTCCCTAACTGTGCAAGATGACTATCATATGACATAACTGCAAAAAGAAGAGAGAGAGATTTCCAACAAGATGATGATCCCAAACGTGGGGCTTTACTAGAAAAGAAAAGCACCCTCAGGAACTGGCCAGACTGAGCACTTCCGGGTGAGCTATCTTAACAATGCCTGGGCCTTGCCTAAGCCCACTGGTGAGGCCTCATTGAGGCTGCAATTTCCCAGTCATGAAGGTGAGGCAATGGCACAGTTGAGCCAGGTTGAGGGTCTTAACACAGCCTTGGGTGCCTTTGGACAAGCCAGGCTTTGCTGTGTGGCCATCCCTTCACTCGCTTTGGGGATGGGATGAGGAGGGCAGGCCTGCCCACCAGCTCTATCCTCTCCATCTTAGCATTCTTTCCCCAAATCCATGGTTCCTTATACTCTTGCCTTACCTGGCAAAACCCCTTTTCTCCCCATGGGACACCCAGCTCACCTGCAATACAGGAATCTCATCTTTGCTTAGCCAAAACCAATAGCCCTACTCAAAGGAGAAAAGGGCAAGGAGGCGTTTGGGTTGTCTTGACAGAGAGACAACAGACATTACATCAGGGGCCATTTTTTATTTGTTCTGTCAATGAATAAATCATTATCCCTTGCAGGAAAAGAACCACTTCAGCCCTTTGTCCTTTGGACGTGAGAGATCACTAGGCTACAGACCCATAAATGGAGTCCTATGTTTGGATGGCATATCCCAAAGCAGCACCTGGGAAACAAGACCCCAGTGAGCTCCACTCGGGTTTGTTTTGTCATACTTCCCCCGCACACCACACCTCAAGGGTGCTAAAATCAGCTCAGGATGACGCAAGGAAGAGCTGTCCTCAGGCTTATCTTCCCAAAAATCTGATGGTTGAAGAGAAAATAATTTGAGGGTATCTCCAACCTTCTGAAAGTAAGAGATGGATGGCTTGCAGTTTTGAGGATTCACCACCCACCGAGTGTGCTCTCCAAAAGCTCCCTAAGCAAGCGACAGTGGAATGTGGCTGGAAAAGAACAAATGAATCCAGGCTAGCAGCAACCTG
The DNA here is from genome assembly GCF_049350105.2 of Macaca mulatta. Classification (NCBI taxonomy): domain Eukaryota; kingdom Metazoa; phylum Chordata; class Mammalia; order Primates; family Cercopithecidae; genus Macaca; species Macaca mulatta. The sequence continues at coordinate 131,855,214 of NC_133412.1, read as the reverse complement.
CTTGAGTAATGGATCAACAAGTTTTACTGAAATACAGCAGACCAGTACAATCAATACAGTTGTCTGAACAGAAAACCACTGCAGGACAGATTTTTTCCTTCTGAGACAGGATATCTGAGAACTTACTTTTTTGGGGGATCCTTGCTGACTTGCCTTATGATTACCACAGTTTTTACTGCTCCATTTAAACATAAATCAGTCACCCTGCGTGCTAGTCACAACCCAACCTGCATTCTCTTATTTCACACATTTGCTGACTGCCTGATGTTGTCGTGCAAATCAAACAAAACCCTGAGATTCACTCCCTCACACTGTTCTGAGTGTGGAGAAAATCGGGATCTCTTTTTGGTTTGCTTGTTTGTTTTTTTTGCTTGATGTCTCCCGTAAGCAATCCCTTCTATTCCCTTAAGCCCTATTGTCATGTAGGGTATAAATGGAATTGCTGCGGACATTTAAACACCTATTTCTCAAAAGTCTGTTAAAATCAAGCTTTTGAGGATGGGTAAAATAACTCCGAATTGGGTCTGTTGGCCTTGAGATTAGCAGATGAGAATCTATCTTGATACATTAACCTCCTGGTGTTAGTGGGGCATTTATTCAGCCTTAGAGGGTCAAAGGGCATTTCATCCTAAGTTGTGAAGGCAATGATATAAAACTTGTTAAAAGGATGGGCAGTATTTCCTCTGTGCATGTTAAGACACTAAGAAATATACAGTGAAGTGGATTCTTTCACAAATATACAGTCTCCCAGTCTGGCACAACACAGACGAGGGGAAATGTGGCTTATTTATTTCTGCCCTGTCTAAATCCTTTATTTCCTCTCCTCAAAATACCCCAATGGCATACCAGCTGTCACCCGGCTTCTGATGTATGTGTATATCTCAATTGCTTGTTGATGGTATTAAGAATTGAAGCATCCCTAAACCCAGCTCACAGGAAGCCAGGTCAGAGCAGCTAATATTAGATTACGTTCTAATTATTTATTCTACATCGCTCTTCACACCAGTATTCCAAGATCAACAGATCAAGGTTTGCCACTGAATATTAATGCTACTATTCAGCAGTATTCTAGAGCTGCATTTGTGTCTCTCCCTGGACAGAGAGACCAACCACAGGCCAAAACAGAAATCCAGACCCTGCTCAATATCACATTAGCATGTCTCTTCCTATCATGGTCGCAAAAAGTCATTTCCCAGTTGTCCCACATGAATAGCTCCTTACAATGTGAATGAAGTCCAAACTACCCATTTTGTGCAAAATAGTAAAAGTGAATTGTCCTTTCTTTAAAAAATAAAAAGGCAAGCAGACCACCTTTGCCCTTTTTCTTTGTAAAAGCAGCTGCTTCTGTAGATTTACCCTATCTCCTAGAATTTACTGCCAGCCTACCTACATCAGGACAAACAAGAGACCTCCACGGAAAGAAAACTTCCTGATGGGAGAGCAGTCCCCAGGCTGGCGTGAGAGCCGGCCACAAGGCAAGCAAGCAAGCAACGAAGCAACCAAGACAATCTGAAAGAATGTGGGATTTATTTGGGCTACTCTAACAAAATAGCATAGAGTGGATGGCTTATAAAAAACAGATTTTTACTCCTCACAGTTATGAAGGCTGACAAGGCACTGGCAGATTCCATGTCTGGTGACGGACCACTTCTGCATAGATGCCTGTCTTCTCACTGTGTCCTCACATGGCAGAAGGCTCAAGGGATCTCTCTGAGGTCTCTTTTATAAGGGCACTAACATCATTCATCAGGGCTTTGCCCTCAATACCTAATCATCTTGCAAAGTCTTCCTCTCCAAATACTCTCACCTCAGGGGTTAGGATTTCAACATGAATTTTGGCAGGGAGGGGGAGTAGTGGGGAGAAACATTCAGACCTTCACACCTGTGGTGTTCCAGTGTTCTTCTTGTGCCTGTTTAGTCTGCCAATGTCTTTTTAAAAAATTATTATTATTATTATTATACTTTAAGTTTTGGGATACATGTGCAGAACGTGCAGGTTTGTTACATAGGTATACATGTGCCATGGTGGTTTGCTGCACCCATCAACCCATCATCTACGTTAGGTATTTTTCCTAATGCTATCTCTCCCTTACCACCCCCACCTCAAGACAGGCCCCACTATGTGATGTTCCCCTCCCTGTGTCCATGTGTTCTCATTGTCCAACCCTCACTTATGAGTGAGAACATGCAGTGTTTGGTTTTCTGTTCCTGTGTTAGTTTGTTGAGAATGATGGTTTCCAGCTTCATCCATGTCCCTGCAAAGGACATGAACACATCCTTTTTATGGTTGCATAGTATTCCATGATGTATATGTGCCACATTTTCTTAATCCAGTCTATCATTGATGGGCATTTGGGTTGGTTCCAAGTCTTTCCTATTGTGAATAGTGCTGCAATAAACATACATGTGCATGTGTCTTTATAGTAGAATGATTTATAATCCTTTGGGTATATACCCAGTAATGGGATTGCTGGGTCAAATGGTATTTCTGGTTCTAGATCCTTGAGGAATTGCCACACTGTCTTCCACAATGGTTGAACTAATTTACACTCCCACCAACAGTGTAAAAGCATTCCTATTTCTCCATGTCCTCTCCAGCATCTGTTGTTTCCTGACTTTTTAAGGATCGCCATTCTCACTGGCCTGAGATGGTATCTCGTTGTGGTTTTGATTTGCATTTCTCTAATGACCAGTGGTGACGAGCTTTTTTTCATGTTTGTTGGTTGCATAAATGTCTTCTTTTGAGAAGTGTCTGTTCATATCCTTTTCCCACTTTTTGATGGGGTTGTTTTTTCTTGTAAATTTGTTTAAGTTCCTTGTAGATTCTGGATATTAGCCCTTTGTCAGATGGATAGATTGCAAAAATTTTCTCCCATTCTGTAGGTTGCCTGTTCACTCTGATGGTAGTTTCTTTTGCTGTGCAGAAGCTCTTTAATTAGATCCCATTTGTCAATTTTGGCTTTTGTTGCCATTGCTTTTGGCGTTTTAATCATGAAGTCTTTGCCCATGCCTATGTCCTGAATGGTATTGCCTATTAGAGTAGTTACTGAAGGAACAAAGGGGAAGAGTTTGAACTATTAGAACCTAGATATTTGGAAGAGGCCCCCTAGAGAACTGGAATCCAGACTTTTTCATAGCTGATATGAATGTTGGGAGGGATTTAATTAATAGAATGCACTGTTTACAATTAAAGATTTAATGTCCTATATAAATGGAAGAACAGCTATTGGTAAAGAATATTCATAGAGACAATATCGGACATAATTAAGCATAATATATAATATGTATTATATTTTACCATGAATAACGTTAATGCTTATATTAGTGGATTCTCCAATTTATATGGGTGATAGTACATAGTACGTACTATGTCATAGTACATGCTATATAAAACTAAACCTATGTAGTAGTAGTACATATATTTGTGGGGAAAGGTACCACTGAGAAGGTAATGTTGCCCATTTTATGCTGATACCCTGGGAGATTGGAAGAGGGACCCTGAGGAGCTTAGATCAGACCTCTGAGTACAGGTATCTGCCATGTGTTCTAAAATATCTCAGATTGTGGGAAAAATCTGGAAATGGTAACTAAATGCTACTGGTACCATTTGTAGGTGCGTGGATTAAAGGACCATTATTGTGGCGACACTGGCAAAAATAGGAAATGCAACAGGAACAAGCCCCTACTTTTTCCTCATGCCTTACAGTCTTCCTCCAGTCTTCCTTCCTTTCTCTTTATCTACTTCCATCGTAGAGTCTAATGCAGAGCTAGCTGGTAAAGGAGAAATGTAAATTTCAGAGCCTCATACCCAGCATCACAAAGCAAAATATAGGAGAAGTGATGAACTGAGAGACAATGGTTCGTTATTCAACTGAAAGTGTCATATATGTGTTTGGTCCATTGATAGGTTAAAATTCTGTTGAATTGCCACTTTTGATATTACATAAATTGATGAACCCAAAAAAGATTCTAGGATCACTTGTGTGAATTCAGCACCTACTGTATATGTGAGAAATGTACTAAATAAACAGAAATATATGCTTTGTTCTCATCTCGGACATTTAAATAAACCTCACAAAGGCTTAAAAAAAAACAATGTGGGAAAGAAGGGTGGCTAAGGCATTGCAGGAAATATTATTTGAGTATTTCAGCAATTATCTGCAGTCAGGGGTTCAACTTCAGTTTTGGGATGCGGTCGGATAATAGACTATTAAATTACTACTTTTGCTACCTCCAATGTAGACACTATGGCAGATCAGTGAAGACACATGGCAAATATTTTATTTGTGTGAGACTGATTTCCTAATCAACCATCATACTTCGTTCAGTTGGGCGCTCAATGAGTATTTGTTGATGTGGATAACTATCATCTATTGAACTCTGATTATATTCCAGACCCTTTTCTAATTCTAAGCACTTTTAAACATTATTTCTAACACTATCAAACAACTTCATAATTAATATAACTCCATAACATAATAGGTAGAACCTATTATAAAGAAAACCGGCTCCAAACAATTAAGGAATTTGTCCAGAGTTGTTAAAGTGCAAATAAGTGGCAGAGGCAAGATTTGAGTCAGGTTTGTGCGATGTCAAAGCCTATCTGTGATCTTTCCAAGACACCAACAAATTCCACAACAGTGAAGCATGCTGAATTCACTGGAATTACAAAGGTAATAAAAATGAGCCATGCCAAAAGTTAAAATTTGGGTAAAATGCAAAGGCTATTCCTTTCAGCAAAATAAAAAGTCAGAACCACCAACTGTTAAAACACTTACCATTAAGCATAGATCTTTGCCCTAGCAGTGAAGGTCAACAAAATCAATGATCCAGAAATTAAAGTGCAAGTACCTTCATCTCCTGAATTTAACATAGAAAATGGTAAAATGAGCTTGCCAATGTTTTAAGCCCTAGGTTGGGAATTGGGAAACCTGGGTTCCACTTTGAGATCTATTATTAAGAACTCTGTGTCCCTAAGCAAGATCTGCAAGACTCTTGGCTGCCCCAGTCTCAGTTCCTTGCCTGTGAAAGGAAGGGATTTGGTTCTGTAAGATTTCTAAGTTCCCATCTTTGTCAAAGGCTAAGATTTGTCTTAGAATGTTGTCTTAAGAACTGACACTAATTTACGTCATGACATCTTAGAGAGGCAGGGCCCATTTTGCAGATGAAAAGTAGAGATTCACAAAAGTTAAGTAAGCTTACTGAACTCTCTCTCACTCTCGCTCTCTCTCTCTCATCCCTGTATTGCCAGACTCCCCCTCTTACCCCATCCTGCTTTGAAATGCTTCATTGCCATTGGCTGAGGTGGGATAGAAGGCAGCTAGAATGCCTCCTTCCACCCTCCTCTAATGTTGAGACCTTCCCTCACTTCCTAGAAAAAGCCACCATGTCCCTAACACAGCCCACATTCTGGCAAACATCCCATCCACATGACGTAGAATGGGGGCTGTGATTTTGTTCCCACCCATTTGTGTGGATGTGATTAACAGTAAACTCACTCAGTCATCTGGACCCCTAAAAAGAATCTGTTGTTGAGGGCCAGCACTTCTCCTGCCTGTTTACTGACACCTCAATACAACCTCACAGTCCCCATTTTGGCCACCTGCCTCCCACTCCTTCCAGTCACCCAGGCACAAAACCAAACCACTCTGCTCTTCTGAACAAAGATGTCCTTGAGTGAAAATTCAAAATACAAGCTTACCATGTTACATGAGGACTATTAAACTTTTTAAGCCAGCCTTATGCTAAATCACTTGGGTTTGGCTGTCTCTCTTTACGCATCACACACTCACACCTCCCTTCCAATCTGGAGAAATCTAGTTTTCCCCTCATCCAAATTTTCAGCACTGTACATTTTAAGAGCTCTTTACCTCTTGTTTATTTTTTCTTTCACCACCTCAAGGTATTTCATTCCTAAGTACTTTGTTTTTCCATTCCATATTTTCTCGCTCTTACTTGCCAGTTTTTTCATTCCTTCCTCTGCCTTTATTATTTTCCTTTCCTCTGGCAAAACAAAACAAAACACATACACACACCTCCTTTTTTAGTACTCTAAAGAGTGCTGCGTTGTTTGTCCTTTCTCTTTATCTGCTTTATACATCATTGGCCCTGGAGACAGAGGGCTCTTTCTTCTCTCTTGGGATTTGTCAAGAGTATTTATTAAGCACTGTATTACACATCTACATGCTTTAGGTGTTCTGTACATGTATTCCCACTAAATCCTCAAAACCACCTTATGAAATAGTTATTTCTCTAAAACAGTGCTTTTCAAACCTTAATGTGCATATAAATCACCTAGGGATCTTGCTAGCATACAGATTCCAATTCAAACAGTTCTGGGTAGGACCTGGGAATCTGCATTTCTTGCAAGCTGCCATGGTTGCACATCTGTGGATCACATTTGCAGGTTTGGCCTGTGTTTGGAACCAGACTGTTGATCCACAGTGTTGAGCGCTGCGTTCTTCCCACCATTCTCTCCTAAAATGAAAGTACCCCTTGAAAGGTCAACAGGTTCACCACGGACATCTCAGCATGCTGGTGACAGTTGCAGAATGTGTAGCCTGTGAACAATGAAAGCAGAGAGAGAATAACACCTATTCAGGGAAGGGAAACAGAAGGCAACAGTTGTTGAAGGTGAAAGCAATCTAGTAAGAGACTAACGCAGTAGGGGTGAGTCTTCAAGACAGACAGATTAAAGAAGATGTCAGCCCCTCACCCCAGGATACAGACCCAGGGGATAAGACACAGACTCTGCCATCTTGAAATTTACTGAATCTCCTCTCAAAAAGCATTTATTGAGGACCCACTAGCATAAGTGCATGTCCCACATACTCTATGTATCTTCTCATTAAATGCTCATGACCACTTTCAAGGTCGCTACTACCCTCAATTTTACAGATGAACAGAACTAAGGCTCAGGTAACTTGGTTAACTTTTCCCAAGATAATTACCAATTTGCAAAAATCAGATTCAACCCATTCTTCCCACTGCAAGCTCAGGTTTCTATTATAATACAAGCTGACAAAACACTGAAGAGAAATGGAGAAGCCCACTAGAGTCTAAGCAGAACTTCTGCCTTGGATGAAGCTTTTCTTTCTTCCTTTTTTTTTTTTCTTTGTTAAAGCATGTGCAACTCAGAAGAGAAAGACACTGTTTTTTATGCTACTTATGGCTTTGGATATAAATGGAGAAAAAGAATCTCAGGAACACAGCATAGAGGGACTGTGGTATGTAGTGGAACCCTCTGCATCACTTTTATCTGATGCACTTCTTACCTCTTTTACTAGCTTGGAAATCTGGAGGGAAGAGAGTGGCAGTTGCTGAAACTAGTCCATCTCTGAAGGAGAAGCAGCTCAGTCTTGTGTTTGATTACATCCTCTCCCATTCCTCCTGGCCTCCAGGGATGTATGTCCCGTAAATTACCCCCAAAAATGATTACATCAGTTTTACTCCCACCTTTGGGTCCATTGTCTCAGTCTTAAAATAAACTATAGTCATCCAATTAAAAATTAATAATAATAACTTAGATCAGTTTGGTGGTCCTTATTTCTTCTTTCCTTCAGTTTCCTTCTTCCATCTGCTCTTTCTACTTTCTGTCAAGAAACTGCCAGTTTCTTGAAAGAGGAGTCTTTGCTTCTAGCTTTCACAACTGAAGTGCAATCTTGCATGGCTGAATGATGGGGATACATTCTGAGAAATGCATTGCTAGGCGATTTTGTCGTTATGCAAAAATCATAGCATGTACCCACACAAACATAGATAGTATGGCTCACTGCACACCAAGTCTATATGGTAGAGTCTATTGATCCCAGGCTACAAACCAGTAAAGCATGTTACTGTACTGAATACTGTAGGCAACTGTAACACAATGGTAAGTAATTATGTATCTAAATATAGCAAAGGTACATTTAAAATACAATAGAAAAGTATTTTTTTAATGGTACATCTGTCTAGAGCACATACCAGGAACGGAACTGCAGGAGGGGAAGTTGCCCTGGGTGAGTCAGTGAATGTGTGAGTGGTGAGTGAACATGAAGGCCTAGAACATGACTGTACACCACTGTAGACTTCATAAACACTGCACACTTAAGCTACACTCAATTTATAAAGAAATACTTTCCTTCTTCAATAATAAGTTAACCTTTGCTTACTATGACATTTTTACTTTATACACTTAATTTTTTTAACTTTCTGTTTTGTAATAACACTTCACTTAAAACACAAACACACTGTACAGCTGTACAAACAAATTTTTTTCTTTATGTCCTTATTCTATAAGCTGTTTTCTATTTTTTAATTCTTTTCTTTTCTTTTTTTACTTTTTAAACTTTTTTGTTAAAAATTAAGACACACACGTACACATTAGCCTGGGCCTACACAGGGGCAGGATCATCAATATCACTGGCTTCCACCTCCACATCTTGTCCCACTGGAAGGTCTTCAGGGGCAGTAACATGCACAGAGCTGTCATCTCCTATGATAACAATGCCTTCTTCTCAAATACCACCTAAAGAACCTGCCTGAGGCTGTCCTGCAAAAACTCTTTGTTCCACATAAGTAGAAGGAGTACACTCTCAAATAATGACAAAAAGTATGCTACAGTAAATACATACGCCAGAAACACAGTCATTCATTATCAAGTATTATGTAGTATACACAACTGTATGTGCTATAATTTTACATGACTGGCAGCTAGTAGGTTTGTTTACATAGCATCACTACATACACACGAGAAATGCATAGTGCTGTGACATTATGTTGGCTTCATTATTAGAGGATAGGAATTTTTCAGCTCCATTATAATTTAAGGGACCACTGTCATATAGGCAGTCATTGACCAAAACATCCTTAAGCGGCACATAACTGTACTCACTTACTCCACGAAGCTTTGTGTTCTGGCATCAGTTCCTACTGCTCTCCTGAAACTGTTTCCCTTCATGGTCACTGGAAGCCACTTACCTGCCTTTTCTCTCTGACAACCTTTCCTCATGCTCGATTCTTCTCAGTTTTGCTAGACCGTTTAACACCGTTGCTTACCTGCTTCATCTGGAAAGGTTCTGTCTGACTTTTGAAAATAGTAGTGCCGGCCGGGTACGGTGTCTCGCACCTGTAATCCCAGCACTTTGAGAGGTCAAGGTGGGTGGATCACCTGAGGTCAGGAGTTCGAGACGAGCCTGGCCAACATAACGAAATCCTGTCTCTACTAAAAATACAAAATTAGTTGGGTGTGGTGGCGCACACCTGTAGTCCCAGCTACTCAGGAGCCTGAGGCAGGATAATCACTTGAACCCGAGGTGGGGGAGGTTGTGGTGAGCCAAGATTGCAACACTTCACTCCAGCCTGGGTGAAACAGCGAGACTGTCTCAAAAAAAAAAAAAGACGGAAAATAGCAGTGCCTAATTCTCTTCCCACCTTTATGGTCTCTCTCTGATTACCCTGAAGATTCTTTCTCCTCCATTCACCTCTAAATGTAGATGGCCCCTAACTTTCATTATTGTTCCATTTCTATTTCCTAACACTTCCTCCTTAGATGATTTCCTCCCCTGCTGTGGCTTCAGTTATTGTATTCTGGGTACATAACTTCTTGGCTCCAGACTCACATTTTTGTCTGGCAACTAAACATTTCCACCCATCATTTTCTAAGTAATGATATTACCTCAAACTAAAAAAGTATTTCCCTGATTTGATGTTTTCTTTTTTTTAAGAGACAGAGTCTCACTCTGTCACCCAGGCTGGAGTACAGTAGTACAATCATAGGTCACTGCAGCCTTGAACTCCCAGGCTCAAGCAATCCTCCCACCCCAACCTCCTGAGTAGCTGGGACCACAGGCACGCACCACCCCACCTGGCTAATTTTTTTTTTTTAAGTTGTAATAGAGACGGGGTTTTGCTATGTTGCCCAGGCTGGTCTCAAACACCTGGACTCAAGTGATCCTCCCACCTCTGTCTCCCAAAGTGCTGAGATTACAGGTGTGAGTCACTGTACCCAGCCAAAATTTTACAGTTTCTTTAATGGTATCACTATTTTCTCATTCATCCAGAGGTAATTTGGATGAATGGGAAGGTGAGAGGTATCATCTCAAAATCCTTAGCCCTAAAGACCCAAGAGATCATCAAGTTCTATAGATTGAATCTCCCTTACACTTTTCACTTTCTCCCTCTTATTTTTATTCCAACTACCACCATAATGGTTCAAATCCTTGGTGGACCTCCCATCTGTTCCCTCTTTTCCAGTCCATTGCCACTGCCTCTATAATCTCTCCATGTCTTGCTTCCTCCATGTATTCCCACCTCCCATCCCGCCAAAGTCCTTTTGCCAGATAAATCTTTCAAAGACAGAGATATGGTCATGTTGCTCCCTAAACTTCCAGTTTCTAATTGCCCAAGTAATGAACTCCAGACTCCTCTCCTCATCTTATTAATACTCTCCAAACTATAGCCTAACTTACTTTCTAAGCCTTAAACCTCACAGGTACTTAGTTTATATAAACGAAGTAAATAAGTGCAGATGCCAAACTAGAGTGCTTCTTATTCCAGGAACAGGCACCACGCTTATCCTCTTCCGAGTTTCTACTCACGGTTCCTCTGTCGGAAATGTCCTTCCCGGTAGCCAGCTCGGTTCCCTGTTTTTCCACACCAATCTCAAATCTCAGCAAAGTTATGCAATGCAATTTCTTCCCTTCCAGCTTTGAGTCTCCAGAACTTGTGCTCTACAAGATCTTTAATAATTTGTTTATCAGGTTATCTATAGTAATTGGTAACTTAATAAAATGTGTTTCTCTCCCATAGAATCTAGGAGCAAAGATAATACATGTATCTAAATAGCTATGATCAAAGAAGTTTCATGGTGGCCAAAACAGCCCAGATTTTTTCCGTTGGTGACTATTGTGTCAGAAATCTATGAGTGTGTGTGTGTGTGTGTGTGTGTGTAGGAAAGAGGGGAGTCACGTGAGTTTCTGTTGCTAACACTAGTAAAATATTACTTGTTAACTATTTGAAACCATGTAATCTTGGCGGTAAGATAAAAGCAGCTCTATCAATATTACCTAGATAAAAGCACACAGGCATATTGGACTAATCATTAATGATTTTAATCAAAGAATAAGAATCCCCATTTAAGAGACTAACTAGAGATTCTAGTTTGAATAGTAAAGTCAGACCATTAGCGGAATCCACTGGAGATTATGAAGAACTCAGAATGAAAGTCTCGGGTAGGACAGAAAAATCTAGTTTTCATCATCATCTCTGGTGTCTGATGGTGAGAGGGAAAAAAAGCATACACTAACATTTCTCAGACTTTAATGTGCACTGGAATTACTTGGAACTCTTGTTAAAATGCAAATTCTGAATCTGTAAGTCTGGGGGAAGAGAGGGGAGCCTGAGATTTTACATTTCTGACAAGCTGAATTATGCCTATGATACTGATTCTCTGGATCACACTTTGATTTGCACAGGGTCTTAAATCATGCTTAAAAATCACTCAATATTTTCAGTGTGGGCCTAGTTCAATTTCAATACCAGGGTTGTTTTTGTTTTTGTTTTCAGTTTTTTGTTTCGTTTTGCTTGAGGCGGGGTCTCACTCTTTCCCCCGGGCTGGAGTGCACTGGCGCTATCACAGCTCATCACAGCCTCGAACTCCCAGGCTCAGATGATCCTCCCACCTCAGCCTCCCAAGTAGCTGGGACTACAGGTGCATGCCACCATCCCCAGCTAATTTTTTTGTGACTATATTTTTTGTAGAGATAGGGGTTTACCATGCTGCCCAGGCTGGTCTCAAACTCCTGGGCTCATACAATCCGCCCACCTCAGCCTACCAAAGTGCTGGGATGACAGGCATGAGCCACCATGCCTGGTTCAATATCATGTTTCTAATGCTATTGTAGCAGTGAATATTCAAATTCATAACTGCCAGTTTGCACCACAGAGCCAGATTGACGCAAACATTTCCTAAAATTCGGCCCCATTTCCAGATTATTTGAAATTCACATACTCATCTCCAAAACTCTGAAGATCCTTTTCATCTTAGTGAACAGAATTGGAATTCAATTAAGCACTTCATCTTTAAAGTAAGGTATCTTGAAAATGGATACTTGATAATTCTGAGGTTATAATAGAGCTCCAATAGACAGCTACAAAAATTTAAAGTAGGATTCACATGGATCAAAATTTGCAAAATTGGTCTCCAAAAGGGGCTTTGCCTCTATTAAATACCCAAACAATTCTTTAAATCTTGTGATTCCGGGGAGCTCAGAGCAGCTCAGCCACTAAAAATGAGTGAAGTATCCAGTTACCTGTGGTGTGAATGTGAATACCTATACTCTTTTAACCATATCACTTAGGCTTGGGGTTTTTTTCTCTGCAGTTTCAAAATGAATGTGTTCAGATGTCTTCACTCATCAGTAAGGAAGTACAGTCCTGTGAGTCTCTGGGATCCAATAAATTGGGTCTCTGAGAGTCCCTTAAACTCAAAAAGCCTTTGATCTAAGAAAGCAGCTCAAAAGGTCCCATCTTTCCAACAAGTTTCCATGACCTGGCCATCTGCCTGCAGAGAAATAAACTGTTTCCATATCCTACATCAACTAATTTCTTCCCAACCTCTCACAACCTGGCAAGCATTAAGGGCACAAATGAGAAGAACATTCACAACCCCGATCATTTCCTCCATCACATCATTGAAAGAACCTATAGAGTTCTCAGCACAGAATGTCCCAACAAATGATGCAATGGAAGGAGCACCCACTCACCTTCTCATTTGATTTGAGCAAAACATCCACGCCTTTTTTTCCCTCACATTGCAGGTGTCCCATCTACGGCCACTGGACTCAGATTTTCCACGTTTAAACTACTTAAGTTTCTTACTGGTAAGAGGTTAGGCTCTTCTGGCTCATGTTGGCTAATTTTATTAAGTCATTTTTTTAAATATACCTGTTAGGCTTGAATGTGTCCCTCAGAAATTCACATGTCAGAAACTGGAAACTTAATCTACAAGGCAACAGTGTTGGGAGGTGAAGCCCAATGGGACACATTTAGATTAATGCTGTTATAAAGGGCTTGATGAAGGGAAAGAAGAGCCTAACCTCTTACCAGTAAGAAACTTAAGTAGATTAAATGTGGAAAATCTGAGTCCAGTGGCCGTAGATGGGACACCAGCAATGTGGGGGGAAAAAAAGGCATGGATGTTTTGCTCAAATCAAACGAGAAGGTGAGTGGGTACTCCTTCCATTGCATCATTTGTTGGGACATTCTGTGCTGAGAACTCGCTCTCTCTCTCTCTCTCTTCTCCTTCTGCTATGTGAGGATATAGCATTCCTCCTCTCCAGAGGACACAGCAAGAAAGCCCTCACCAGATGCTGGCACCTTGATCTTGGATGTTCCAGCTTCCAGAATAGTGAGAATATAAATTTTTGTTCTTTCTAAGTTACCCAGTCTTGGGTATTCTGCTATACCCAAGACAGACTAAGACAGTTTCCAAAGCACCATATCCTGCTGATAGAAGACCACATTTTAGAAGGCCCAAATCATGATTCTTATTAGGTTGTCCCCCATGTCCTTCTACCACATAGGCCAGAAGTTTCTCCCAGGAAAGAAATGGTATTCTCTTCTTCTGGGACATCTTTTCCTGAGAGCTCCATCATTGATCAAAACCATTATTTATTCCAAAAAGCCAGTAGATTCTAACCTGTTTCCCCAGGCATTTGAAAGAAACAATCATTCTCTCTTATTCTGGTAACAGCACTGCACTTTTCTTCAGAAGAGTACCTCTTCTAAATTTTTAGTTGTTATGGTTTTTATAGGCTCATGACAAGAACCAAGCCAAGCCACACAACCACAACTTTGAGAAGGTAAGAGATGGGACTCTAATTCCACCAGGTTGTGAACTGGTAAGATGTAAGCTGGAGCACTGCAAGCCACCTCAACACCTACGGGGAAAGCCCATGTAAGAATAGAGCCAACATAGAAGAAAAAGGAGTTTCAGACTCAGATAGCATCATATGAGCACCTAGTTACAACTACCCAACAAATTCCTTTTGTTTAAGTAACTTGAAATGGGTTTCTGATAGCTATAACTGCAAGTGTCCTGGGATTTAGGATACGGCAATGATAATAGCAGCTAAGCTTAGCATGCACTTACTATATGCCAGGCACTCTTATAAGCGCTTTCCATATATGAACTCATTTAATCTTCACCACAATTCTGTGCAGCAGGCATTGTTATTATCATCATTATCTCCATTTTACAAATGAGGATACTGAAGCAAAAAGCTCCCTTAAGACCACCCAGCTTTCAAGTTGAATGATGAGGAAAAAAGAAAAAAACAAGGACCACCCAGCCAACAGTGATGGAGCCAGGATTCAAACACAAGCAGTCTGGCTCCAGATTCAGTGCTCTGAATCAAGTTTGCTCAAAGAGTGACCCACAGGCTGGTGCCAGTCTACAAACTATTAGCTGTCTCTGTGGAGAAATTGAAAGTGTATGCATAGTAACCTTTCTAGGAAGTCAACATTGCTGCAACGCTTTTATTTCTAAAACGATTGGTTCATAATTTACTGGAAATTTTAAAACATTCTTGTCTTTTACCATAGAATTTGAGGACCCTTATTTAGCTTATCACATAAGCACAGTGACTTAGATATAAATCACAGCCTTTCTCCAAATGCTCTTAAGTTCCTATGAATAATGTTGGTATCACTTGGCAGTCCCAAAATATATTACTTCTTGACTCAATTCCAATATTTCAAATAGAGTTATTTGAGATATTTTTAGTTCTCATGACTCCGGGTTAGAAAGGGATCCTAAGTTCTCAGTGGAGCTTTGGAGATGCTGACACATTATGAGTTAAAACTACAAAGCAAAAGGAGCTTGGTAATGGCTTCTTCCCAATAATACTTGCCCTAAGCAGACAGAGCAAAGGCAAAGGGAATCACAACCCCAGTCAAGGGAAAAGTCCAGAAAGCAAGTAGTAGGAAATGAACCATACCAGAGAGTTGAAAGAGGGGCCACAAATAGAGGAGAAATCTATAACAAAGCACAGAGGCAATCTGTGACCCTGCAGAACTTTCCTATGCATCCTACACTGAGAAATGCACTTCTTACCCTGTGCACCAGCATAAGAAAGAAACAGTGCCTCAGACATAACATTACTTCCGCAGATCCTGAAAAATAAGTGTCTCTTGAGCAGACACCTCACAAAAAATGTTAAGTGGACAATAACCACATTAAAAAATGCTTGACAT
Source organism: Macaca mulatta (assembly GCF_049350105.2). Lineage (NCBI taxonomy): Eukaryota > Metazoa > Chordata > Mammalia > Primates > Cercopithecidae > Macaca > Macaca mulatta. The sequence continues at coordinate 131,839,980 of NC_133412.1, read as the reverse complement.
TGTTAGTCATCACAGAAGTGCAAAACAAGATGACAACAAGATACCTACTACACACCCTGTAGAATAGCTGAAATTAAAAAGACTGACAACAGCAAATGTTAGCTAGGATGAAGAACAACCAGAACTCTCACGTATGGTTGGCAGAAGTGGAAAAAAACATTGGCAGTTTCTTATACACTTAAAATATATTTACCCTTTGACTCAGAAACTACTCCTACATATTTAAGAGGAGAATTTGAAAACATGTCTTCATACAGAGGCTTATATAAGAACGCTCATGTCCCCAAACTGGGAATAATCCAAATACCAGTTAGTAGTTGAGTGAGTGAACATAATATGATCTATTTTTATAATAGACTACTACTTGGCAATAGAAATGAACAATCTACCAATACACACAACCACACGGGTGAATCTCACAGACATATGTTAGTGGAAAAGCTGGACACAAAAGGTTATATACTATATCATTCCATTTACATGACATTAAGACACAGGCAAGACAAATCTCAGGTAAGATATACGGGAATGGTGGCTGCCTCTTGGGATGGGGGGTGGGCAGAAGAATTACATGGGAAGGGATATGAAGGAATTTTCTGGAGAGATGGAAATGTTTTATATCATGATTGGGATATGAGTTACATAGGTGTATCAAGTAGAAGGTGTGGGGAGTAGGTAAAAGTATGGATGAAGTGAGAATGGCAGGATATTGATAATGGTTGAAGCTGGATGAAGGGTACATAAGTGTCATTATACTATTCCACTTACTTTGTATCAATTGAATTTTTCACAAGAGAAATCTAAAAATAAATAAATGCAAGTCTCTTCTAATTTCATCAGTGTCATCAGCACTTTAGGTAACATTTCTTATTGAAATATGTTTCTGGGCCGGGCGCGGTGGCTCAAGCCTGTAATCCCAGCACTTTGGGAGGCCGAGACGGGCGGATCACGAGGTCGGGAGATCGAGACCATCCTGGCTAACACGGTGAAACCCCGTCTCTACTAAAAAAATACAAAAAACTAGCCGGGCGCGGTGGCGGGCGCCTGTAGTCCCAGCTACTCCGGAGGCTGAGGCAGGAGAATGGCGTGAACCCGGTAGGCGGAGCTTGCAGTGAGCTGAGATCCGGCCACTGCACTCCAGCCTGGGCGGCAGAGCAAGACTCCGTCTCAAAAAAAAAAAAAAAAAAAAAAAAAAAAGAAATATGTTTCTGGAAAAAGCTCATTCATTAAGGAACCAAATGCCACTATAAGAATAAATGCCACCAAATGGCTATTCCTGAATTTGAAGGAAAACGTATCATGATTTGGAGTGCAAGAGCGGGCTTTTCTCTTGACATCCATTGTCCACCATTGTTGTGTCTATTAACTCAAACAGCCCATGATGAGAAAAAAAAATGTTATTTGCACACAATTGTGTGTTGCTTTATTCAAGACACACAATACAACTCTACTTCAGTGAAGAGCTTCTGAATACAAGACAAAGGGTCATGAAATAACTTTTGTTAAATTTCAGCTCCTCCTTATAGCTGACTATTTTACATGTCAAATAGTGATTTTTTTTTTTTTTGAGATGAAATTTCATTCTTGTCTCCCAGGCTGGGGTGCAATATCACCATCTCAGCTCACTTGGCAACCTCCACCTCCCAGATTCAAGTGATTCTCCTGCCTCAGTCTCCTGAGTAGTTGGGATTACAGGCATGTGCCACCATGCCCAGCTAATTTTTGTATTTTTAGTGAAGACGGGGTTTCACTATGTTGGCCAGGCTAGTCTCGAACTCCTGACCTCAGGTGATCCACCCACCTTGGCCTCCCAAAGTGCTGGGATTACAGACGTGAGCCACCGTACCTGGCCAAATAGTGATTTTTTAAACCAAGATATTATGTAAGATTTCAATCAAGTAAAATTAATATTTTTCTGCATGTTACTTAGGAAATAGATAAAATTTCAAAGTCCAACAACAAGGGAAAGAATGGGTATATTATAGCAGATTATATTTTGTAAATGTAGTATAAACCATAGTAAAATGTTTATGCTATGTCAAGTGAAAAAGAACACAAATATTTATAATTTCAACTCTTAAATACTACATTTGTAGAGGAAAAAAAGACTCAAGAAAACAATGAGTTTCCATTATATTGGTACATCATTGAATGGTGAGAGGAGTATTTTTGTATTTTTTTCTTATACTTTTCAAAATTTTTCAGGTTTCTATAAAATTACTTGTATAATAGAAAAAACAAAAATAAAAATGTCACCTATAAGTGGGGTATACTTCTTGTTACAAATCAAATTCTTTCTCAGCAACAGTGAAAAAAAATTGTCATTTTGTTTGTATCATCTGGGTTTTCTGAGGAAGAACAATGGTACCCAGGAAATTAATGCTGTAAACAGCATGCCTAGTGAGGCTCCTCTTCCTCCAACCTTTTAAAATCAGTTAAAAACACCCATACTCTTATTTAAGTATTGAGAAAAACTAGCAAAGCAAGTCAACAATCATTTTCATTCTGCTGCAAATATCCTTTATTCCAAAACCCCTCGCCATTTCCATCCCTCAAGTGATTCCAGCAATGTGCCTTCTCCCCACCAAGGCATTGGGGCACACAGACTGTGGTCAACAGACTGAGGCATCTGGGTGGAATCTCAGTGCAGGCTGGAAAAGAGAACAAATTTAGTTCTTCTCCCACTGGTCTGTCCCAGTGTGAGTGATCTATGTGGCCGTTGGCATATCAAAACACTAGCTGGCCTTTCCCACCTCACTGACCAGCAATAAATTAATGCATTGCTCATGTTACCTTGGAGTACACCGCACAGAGGTCAGCTGGTAAGTATGTTTAGTCACAAAATCCTTACTAAACCTTCTGTGAAGAATTGCCAATCTCACCAAGGCCCACCTCTGTGCCCCAGTAATTCTCAAGTTTGGTGAGAATCCAGCTAGCTATCCTTACTAGCTTTTTATTTGGTTGGTTGGTTGTTTTTTCAGTAGGGGCAATAGAGTAGTTTTCATTGCTATTGCTGTTCAGCAATGCAGTTAAACACACACACACACACACACACACACACACACACACACACACACACGATTTTATTCATACAGAGACCAGTTAGCCCACTAAGCCATTCTCCAGAGCAGCAATGTGCATTATGGAAGCCACTTGCCACCAACGGCTGTCAAGCATTTAAAATGTGACCAGGCCAAATTGAGATGTGCTGTAAGTGTAACATTCACATTAAGTGTTGAAGACCTAGTACAGAAGAAAAAATAATGTAAACTACCTCATTTATAATTTTTTAAATTGATTGCATGCTGAAATGATAGTATTTTGAATCTCTTGACTTATTATTAAAATTAATTTTACTGGTTTCTTTTTACTTTCCTAGTGTGGCTACTAGACAATTTTAAATTACGTAGGCCCAGCACGGTGGTTCACGCCTGTAATCCCAGCACTTTGAGAGTCCAAAGCAGTGTATCACCTGAGGTCAGGAGTTTGAGACCAGCCTAGCCAACATGGCGAAACCCCATCTCTACTAAAAATACAAAAATTAGCTGGGCACAGTGGTGCAAATCTGTAGTCCCACCTACTCAAGAGGCTGAGGTGGGAGAATCACTTGAACCCAAGAGGCAGAGGTTGCAGTGAGCTGAGATCGCGCCATTGCACTCCAGCCCGGGCAACAGAATGACAATCCATGTCAAAAAACAAACTACATATGAGGCAAACACTGTATTTCTACTGGACATCATCAGTTTAAAAAATGAATAGTGTTCATTAAATCTGTACTCACCTTGGGCTACCCACCCTGGAGCATCCTACCTAGAAATATTCATGTGAGAAATAGCTTTGCCCTAAGTGAACTAGTGTATTTTAGTGTGTCTGCCCTGATGTCTTTCACTTTGGGGTTCCTATGTGATCCTCCTCTCTGTTTTTTCCATCCTCAGAGATGTAATACATGTGGCATTCTCCTCTTCCAGGGCTGCTCATTGTTATCCTTGTTCTGCTGTTCTCACAGGAATGACTGTGTGGCCATCTGGGCTCCCTGAGCATCTCTGTTGGAGCAGTTGAACTAGGAAACCAGAGGCTTCCAGAGGAATTATAGGACAACATTGCTGAGTACCCTAATGAAGGAGGCAAACGCTTATCCCTCCAGTCAGGTATTCTTAGCCAAGTTAACCCTGGTGACTTTTCAAAGATTTTTGAGAGGAGAAAAATCCTTAGCCAAAAGACACAGATAGCAAACTTGTTGGGTCTGAGATAAAGAGGCTGAATCTCCCCCCCCCCTAAAGAATCACACCCCTGATGCTACCTGGATAGGTAAATCACATAGTCAGGCCTTCCCCTCTGGCTAAGAAGCTAAGCACTTCTGATAACAGTGGTCTCCACTAATCCCTCACCTGCCCTACAGAAAGGCAAACCTATCCAGTGAGCAAGGTAATAATTACGGTGATACTTGCAAACACTCATGATCTAAGCTCCTGGGTCCTTGGGAGATAGATATGGAATGCAAGGGGGTCACCTCATGGCAATGCCAAAAGGAAGCCACAATTGTTTTAAAAGCAAAATGAGGTGACTATTACTTTTGAAGAATAACATTGAAAGAGTGTTATGCTAAAAAGGACTCTCTAATATTTCACAGTTACATATGTCTTCTGCCTTCATTTCTCTTTCTGTTAGTTTTTGTGACTGCAGCTGAGACCTCTGCCTCTGAACAATGGAGTACCAATTTGCCTCTGAATCTTGTTCCAGACTCTAAGTTCTCTGTACACAGGAGCTACGTCATCTATTTTATTCACCATAGTGCCTTCTAATTGCCAGGTACCAAAAATGTACATGATGCATACCGATAGACTGCTTACTGTTTTCTTCATCTGTATTGGTTTGTCTTCTCCTCATAACTGAATATCCTCAACTATTTCACTAGATCAAAGTGTGATGAACCAAACAGAGCACCTGTGTGGTTAATATTATGAAACTTAAAAGACACTTGTGCCAGGCATGGTGGCTCACGCTTGTAATCCCAGCACTTTGGAAGGCTAAGCCGGAAGGATTGCTTGAGCTCAGGAGTTCAAGACCAGCCCGGGCAACATCGTGGGACCCTGTCTCTGAAAACAATTTTTTAATCATAAAAAAATGAAAAGTAAATTTTTAAAGCCACTTGTGAACACTATATGAATGTTATATTGTGTTACAATCAACAGTCACCGAGACTTCTTGTTTTTAAGAAAGATGTCTGATGCTATTAAGGTTTCAATATAGAATTTGTTTTAGGTAAAAGAAATATTATGGGGGAGAATGCAGAGAACGTAAACTCAACTGTGAAATCACCATGTTGACTGTTCCAAGACTCTCAAAATGCTCTCCCTTTCCTTCACGAAGGAAAGTTTATAGAGAATCATGGTAGACAGAACGGTGGAGACTTTTCTTTTTAAGATACAACCAGGGTTTAATTTGGGAGAGAGGAAACCAGATTTCAAAAGACAGACCCTGTTGGAAAGTCACCAATTGGCCACAGACAAAAACGTCTGTGAGGGATTGATTTTTCTCACTCCAGCTGGGACTTCTGTTGTTTTTATTTTTACATTTTCTAAGTGCTCTTCTCCTGAGATAAAATCCCAAATTCTACTCCTGGATAATCAGAAAAAGAGATTTCTTTGATCTTCAGAGGTGTTTTAACTTTCAAGAAGAAAAAAAGATGGGAAAATTTCAAAATATTTAAATCTCATACATATGTAGCAAATCCCTTTTTAAACATTATTCCAAGAAACAGCAGCTAACGAAAAATGTCTTACAAGAGAAAATTTATTAGAAGTAAAATAAAAAATACTGACATACAAGACTTCGAATATATTATATGGAAAACTTTTTTAAAAGGAACGTCGTAAGACAGGTTTATTCTCTATATGAGTGTGGAATCAATCACTGGGCACATTACTGATTGTCGTCATTCTTTTTTGCCTTAACTCACAAACAGTCAAAACACCCTTCATTTGTCAAAGTTTTAAAAACATATTTATCTTCTGAAAGGAAAGCCCACACACAAAAGTACAAAGGTCTGTGCATTATCAAAAGAACAGTGGCATCTTTATTGCCATGGTCTTGATGTTTAATAACTTACATCCAATCTGCACCCTCAGATCCTCTTGCATTAAAAAAAATTCCAAGAAACCTCATCGTAAAGACTACTACTTCATGGTTCCCTCTATAAAACAGAGCAGCACTTTGTAGTATTATAGTACTTTTCATATAAGAATAGAAAAACTCTTTTATGATTCCTTTGTTTTCCTCCAGATACCCATGGAGGAAGGTCAACTGTATATTCATTTTATTGCAACTCTGGTCCAGGAAAACATAAAACCAGCAGAAAAGAATGAAACTATGAGATCCTGGAGTTTAGGTCCTACTTTCTTGAGTTACTAAAACTTTTTTGTTAAATGCTCATTGAATCAACAGACAATGGATAAAGAAAATGTGATATATGTACACAATGGAATACTATTTGGTCATAAAAAGGATGAAATACTGTTATTAACAGCAACATGGATGGAACTGGAGGTTCCATTATGTTAAGTGAAATAAGCCAGACACAGAAAGACAAATATTACATGTTCTCACACATATGTGGTAACTAAAACAGTTGATCTCATGAGATAGAGAATAGGATGACACATAACCAGAGACTGGAAAGAGAGGGTGAGTGGAAGCCAAGGAATGAAGAGAAGTTGGTTAATGAGTAACCATACTTAGTAAGAACATTTTGTATATTTCAAAGAAACTAAAAGAGAGGACTTGAAACAATACCAACACATAAAAATGGTAAATACTCAAGTTGATGGATACCCCAAATACCCTGGCTCAATCATTATACATTCCATGCATGTAACAAACACATGTGCCCCATAAATATGTAAAATATTAGGCATCAATTTTAAAAGTTCTCTTCAAGAAAGTAAATCTAAGCAAGCAACTTAAAAAAAATGCTGATTGAAAATTTAAAACGTCACCTCCATTTTGACATTACTATTGGTGAAATATTTGTTATCTCCTTCATTGCCATCCCATCTCCAGCGAAAGCACACTTCACACCCCTCACCCCTACCAAGACACTGAATTTATAAAACATGGAACTCTGAAGGTCAGAAGACAGGAACACTCAGACACTGCTGGTGGGAATGTAAATTAGTTCAGTCACTGTGGAAAGCAGTTTGGAGATTTCTCAACGAACTTAAAACAGAACTACCATTTGACCCAACAATCCCATTACTGGATATATACCCAAAGAAATATAAATCATTCTCTCACAAAGACAAATGCACATGTATGTTTGTGACAGCACTATTTACAATAGCAAAGACATGGAATCAACCTAGATGCCCACCAAAGGTGGACTTGATAAAGAAATTGTGGTACATATACACCACGGACTACTATGCAGGCATAAAAAAGAATGAAATCATGTCCTTTGCAACGACATGGATACAGCTGAAGGCTATTATCCTAAGTGAACTAATGCAGAAACAGAAAACCAAATATTACATGTTCTCACTTATAAATGGGAGCTAAACACTGATTACACATGGACATAAAGATGGCAACAATAGACATTGGGGCCTGTTTGAGGGTGAAGGGTGGGAGGAGGACGAGGATAACAAACTACCTATCAGGTAGTATGCTTACTACCTGGGCAACAAAATAATTTGTACACCAAACCCTAGTGACGCGCAATTTACCCATGTAACAAAACTGCACATGTACCCCCGAACCTAAAATAAAAGTTTGAAGGAAAAAATAAAATAAAATATGGAACTCTGGATGTAAAGCATCAGTGGCTTAGTGCAACCTAAAAGGCATCAAGCAGCCTAACTGCCCAGGGCCACACACAAATGGGTTCTCCAAGTGGGATCAAGAACAAGATGTTTGGTCAGGCATGGTGGTTCACACCTGTAATCCCAGCACTTTGGGAGGCCGAGGCAGGCAGATCACCCAAGGTCAGGAGTTCGAGACCAACCTGGTCAACATGGTGAAACCCCGTCTCTACTAAAAATACAAAAATTAGCCAGGCGTGGTGGTGCATGCCTGTAATCCCAGCTACTCGGGAGGCTTGGGCAAGAGAATTGCTTTAACCTGGGAGGCAGAAGTTGCAGTAAGCCAAGATTGCGCCACTGCACTCCAGCCTGGGCAAGAGAGTAAGACTCCATCTCAAAAACAAAAAAAAAAAGGACAAGATGTTACTCCAACCAAATACCCTGATAGGTGTTTTTTCTTAATATATGGAGCATTCTTGAAAATCAATTTTAAAAAGAGAAGAGGAGAAGACAGGAGAGAAAGGGGAGGGAGGGGAGAGAGGAGAGGTAAAGGAAACCTTTCCCCAGATATTATACATTTTTAGCAACCAATTAGCAGATGGAACAACAACACATTTTCGTCATGGCGAATTCTTAAAATATCAGGCTCAACTCCCCTGTGATTTAGAGCAAAATTCTTATGTCTAGAAACTAATCCTTTTCTACTTTAACTTCTCTTTTTGTAAGCTTGCCAAGAATTATTCCATAATTTGCCAAGCAAGATAATTCTATAGCCCATCTACAAGAGACTAAAAAGATGAAAAGAGAAACAAACTATATGTTCCTATAAAGAAATATACAACTTATACTTTTATTTTCTGGGTACAATTTACGAACAGCTGGTATTTCTGAGAATGAGCCATTTTGTGTTTGCAATATAAATGCTCATTGTTCCTGGTGGGTATTTTTGAAGATCATATTAGTAAAATACACACACAAAAAAATCCTTGAGTTACATTTATTCTTCAGAAAACAAACCCATATATCTCCACTTCATCCTTGCTGACCTTTCTTCCATCTGCTTCAAAACAGGTCAGGAAGGGACACCCAGCCCAATCACAAACAGGATGTTTAAAACAGGGGTTGAAAAACAGAGTCACATCTGAGTCCAGGGATTCCTCGGGCATGATAGGGCAAGTCACTGCATTTCTTTGGCCTCAATTTCTTCCTCTAAAAATGGAGACTAAAAACCCCACATGGTTTCCTTGATTTGAAGTATGAATAACTTAAACTTAATAAATTGTAAAAGACTGGGGGACAGACGACATAGTGTGAAAAAGAAAAAATTGCAATGTGCACCATAAGCATGCTGTCAGGAGGAAGCTAGTGGTCTTCAGGTCACATTTTGAGAAACATTGTCAACAGTGACTATTTTTTCAGTTTATTCAACCTCTTCATATTTGTTTTTATTATTGCTTCCTTAAAAACAAAGTTTGTCAGTAAAAATGTCCCACACATGCAAAAAGCAAGAAAATGTTCCTACCCACCTTCTAAACATGTCAAATAAACATTTTGGATTTTCTCTGCCATGGGGCTATTTCACCCTCATATTCAGCAGATATGAGCACCAATGATGTGCCAGGGTATGTGCTAGGCGATGGAGATAAAGGTGAAAAAGCAGACTCAGGGAGCAACAGTCTAATGGGAAAAGATAAGCAAGTAAGTGGGTAATTAAAACACAATTGGATAAATATAATGTATTTAAATATTCAATTTCCATATACTAACTGTTTAGCAGAGCCAAAACAAGAGTTAAGCCAGGGTTCCATCTGTTTTGAGATGGTAGAAAATTAAGACAATGTCGCTATCCCTGCTGAGACTATGACTCCTTTTCCTAGTGGGAGCCAAGAATATATAATCCACTCAGTGTCTGATTTCTCAGTTTAGGAATTCCAATCAAAAAGCCATGGCACAGGGCAACTGCCATGTGACCAAGTAAAAGCCTAAAAGAATATCTGAGTGTCTCCTACCCTGGGTGTCCGGGGCACAGGCATCCTCTTCTCTCTGTAGTTCCTATTCTCATGCAACATGACTTTCCTACACTTGCTCTTAGAGCCTGATACCTACCAAGGATAAGGTATCCTGTAAAGTAAACTAAGGAGATAGAAACTCTTTTAATATGACAACAATGGGTGCTAGCAGAAAACTAATATTTGCAATCCAATTACTTAAATCTTCTACTCTAAGATTATCTTCAAAGAAAATGTTTTCTATCCCTTCTCCGCATTTAGGACCCAAAGCTCCTACCTTACTCCAACTCCCACCCCTAGCAAAACATAGGATGGCAGACAACCCTCCCCTAAGGCTAGACACAAAATTAGACAGGAAGGGGGTGAGAGAAAAGGAAGAATAAAGTAGAAGAGCAGAGCGCTGAAGATCTATAAGGCAAAGAAAAAAAAAAGGGGGTGAGAGTCCAAAAGTCTTCATTTTCCTTGAGATTGATCACATGATGTTTCCCAAGTATAATATTTAACACTAAAACCACAGAGGCATGGGCAGAGGTCAGAGACAAATTGGATTTTCCAATTTCCATAACCGTGAAGACTTGGAAGGAGATAGAATATAGCAGTGGGATTAGGCATTTGAAATAGTGGATTAAAAGTGTTTCTAGATTATATGTGTGTGCTTGACTAGCTATTATGGAGTCTTTATTATTGACTATTGTACCTCTCCCTTCCAGAATAAGGAGCATTCATTGATATTTTAGCACAGAAATCAAATAGTCTTTGGCCTCTTCTTTAATCCAAGGGAATTTTGAAATAACATACTTCCTCTGAATGTGCTATTCCAGCATCCACCACAAGATCTGTTGAGGATACATTCAAACTGATATTTTCCAAATAAGAAAATCCTGAGCTTAGTTCAAGAAATATGAAGACTTTATCAAACAGAGCTCCTGGAGGTGTCTGGAGTAAATCCATCTTTGAAAGAGGGCCATTAGGGCTTTGTTTAGCATGATCACTAGGCTGCTTACAAGCTGACCTATTATATCAATCCCTAGTATCCAGGTTGCCACCTTAGGAAACTATATTGCCTTGGTTTCACTCTCAAATTCTGATCAAGGACTCTCCTTGTGGAAGCTCTGAAAATGTCTATGCCCATGACAAATATCTATGGAAATCATGACTAAGGCAGGTCAAGTCTAAGTTTGTCCAACTCCTGCCTCCATATTCCTTACAAATATAAACAGGAAGCTAACATCTTCCCTGATCCTCACTGAGGGGTTTGGGTAAGAACCTCCAGTCTCCCTCCCTTCCCAACTCAGTCCTTTCTTTTCTTTGTATCTGAATAGAGGTAAAGACCCAGAGATAATCCCATCCTTCTCCATTTAGTATGGAAACCACCTCTCTCCTTGCCCTATTTCCTTCCACTTTTGTCTTCTCCATTTTTCCTCTTTCTCCCCCAGGCATACGAATTCTATGCCTAATACATAATATGCTCAATCATTAGCACTGAGGGATGACTCTGCTAGTTGATGACCATGCCTCCCTTAGACAAGAAAGCCCTACATTCTCCACCTTACCCAAATACCAGGTACTAGTCAACAGTAGGGCAAGAACAAAATATAAGGATACAAACGGTGCTCTGGAGTAGAGGGAAAAAAATGGTTAAAGCCGGAATTCTTTGGGTTTCAAGTAATAAAAACAACTCAATCCCACCTGATATAAGCAAACCAGGGGGAAAAAGGGTATTTTATGGGCTCATAAAACTGAAAAGTCTGGGCTGAGTGCGGTGGCTCACACCTGTAACCCCAGCATTTTGGGAGGCCAAAGGTGGATCACGAGGTCAGGAGTTCAAGATGAGCCTGGCCAACATGGTGAAACCCTGTCTCTACTAAAAATACAAAAATTAGCCAGGCACAGTGGCAGGCGCCTGTAATCCCAGCTACTCGGGAAGCTGAGGCAGGAGAATCGCTTGAACCTGGGTGGCAGAGGTTGCAGTGAGCTGAGATCGTGCCACTGCACTCCAGCCTGGGCAACAGAGTGATACTCCATCTAAAAAAACAAACAAACAAACAAGAAAAAACTGAAAAGTCCATGTTCAATCTTGCCTATTGAAGGAGCTTGGATCGGTCACAATGTCTCCGGGCTCCTCCTTCTAGCAGTTCTTCCTCTAGATAAGCTCCAATTCATGACTTCATAAAAGTATTTCTAAAAAATTCAGGCTCATATCTTCAGAAACCTCAGTCCAACAACAACAAAAAAAACAAACAAACAAACAAAAAACACACACAAAAAACTGCTTCCCAATACCTCAAACAACAATGCCAAAATTGAATTTCTTTTGGCTCTCATTGGCCCACTTTCAATCACAGGTCCATGACTGAACAATGGCTGTGACCAAGAGAATGGACTGCACAGATTGGCTCAACCTAACCTAGTTACATGCTCCACTCCCTCAGGCCCAGGGATGAAATCAGCCTCACAGGAAGCGCATGGACTGAGAATAGGAAAAAGGCACCATTGGAGTAAAACTGTGTCCCCAAGAAGGTTGTACAAGTGCTGAATGGCAAAGTTAGTAAACATTCATTACACTTCCCCAACTCTGCAGGGATGATCAAGAAATGCTTCATAGAGGAGTAGAAGAGATTTTAGAATGAAATTGGGAAGGATGAGTAGGAGTTTGACAGGCCAAAGAAGCCTGCAGTGACAGTAAACAGGCCATTCAAAGCTGAGAGACCACCATGCAAAAATGCAGTGGACGGAAAAAAAGTCATGATTTTTTTCAAGGAAATGCAAGTAACCTGTCTGTAGATGTGCCTGTGGGAAGTTGCAATAATTGAGGACATACAAGTAGGCTTATTGTGTTGGACTTTATATGCTATACACAAGGATGTAGAATTTTATCCTGCATGGAGAGATGAGGAATACTGAGATAGATATAGTGAGCAAGCATTTGATCTCTTGAGCAGCATGGAAGATGTGTTGGATTGGAGACACAAGGGCTATGGGAATGGAGTGGAATCTCAGTCAAAAATGTATTACATAGCCTGAACCATGGGAACTGGCCATGGGGATTAAGAGGTGAGGCTAAACTTAAGAAATATCTAGGAAGTAGAACTGATGGGCCTGATGACTGACTGAACTGGAGGAGAGGGGCAGGATGCAACAGAAAGAGAAGATTTCTTGCTCAGGTTTCTGAATTAGAGGACTGTATAAAATGGAATGCAGGCTTACTTAAATACCAAATTCATAAAACCTGGCCATTCCATCACCATTAAGTCTTGAGTCTAACTTTCCAACTCAAAATTTTAATGAAAATACATGCCAGCAATCTTAGTTATCCTTCAGTATTTATAAGTCTTGTGTGACTAACCATTTCATTCACAAACTCATTCTGCAGCCCCCACTGAAACTCTTCCCCTGACCACACACACACCCACGTTGTATCTGTTCTACGTGGGTTATTTATGATGCAGCTGTTTTTGCAGTTGGGATCCTCATGCTGTTCTATCATAACACAAAACAAACAATTCCTTCCCACCTCTTTGCTCCTTTTGATTTCCAGCTCAGTAAAGTTGCATACTGAAAGAAAGGCCATATCATCCATTCTAGTCCATAAATAACATAGCTAAGGTCATTCTTGAAGCAATGAAACTCTCAAGGTGACTTTTTTCCTCTAAAAAGTGAATGTTTAGTCATGACAGAGTCCCTCAGAAAGCACGCTGGTATCTATTTATGTGTTGTTGTGTTTATGAATGATATCCCTGCAGGATATCCTCTTTAAGCTTTGCAGCTGTTGATAATGGGTCCCTGCCCAAGTGTGGATTTATTTTACAAACACATTTATCATCTATCAAACATATTGGCCGGCAAAGGTTTTGTATATTCCGTGACTTGTAACACTCTTGCTCCTAACTATTCTGAAACTACTGAAACACACTCACATTGTTCTTGTCCTCTCTTCTAGAAAGAACTGAAAGACTGACTTTGTCTGGGAGGTAATAGGATTAAATCGCATTTATGCTGAATCCACAGTGTGTAGGGAGCACGAAGCTGTTTTCCAGATGAATCAGCTGATTCTTTGTGTTTTACAAGCTATTAGAGGCATTAATGAAAATGCAAGAAAAGCTAACCAACACTTTATGGCAAATAAAGAAAAACAAAGGAAAAAATGAGACTACATGACAGATATATCACCTTCAGGAGATAGTACTCAGCTCACTCACTCAAGAATCTAAATTAGGAGCTGTGTTTGCAGAGACATGGGTACATGCATTCCCAGAGTTCTAAGTCAAGGCGAAGGTTTGCCAGGGTGCTACATGAATCCCTGTCTTCAAGTCATTCCCACCAGGAGAGGCCAGGGAATGACACCTGGGATGCCAGACTGTTGCTGGCAGCATCTTCCCAAACCAAAGGATTCCGGTAAAACCAGATCCAGTCCCAAATTGGACAGAACTTACTTTGGCTCAGAACATCATGTCCAGAGCGAAACTGGAACCAGCCTGGACCGCAAGCAAGTGGGAAATGCTGCTCGGCTAACACTGCTGGCGTTCATCCTCACCTAACAACTCATTCCAGCTGGACAGGAAATCGTGCGCTAGAACTTTGCTTTCACTTTTGACATTTTTCTCCTCTGGAAGCGTAAGAAGCTCTCCATTTTTCCAAAATAGATGAAAAGGATTCAAGCTTCCCATTTAAATTTCTTTTTAATTTCATTGGTCTTTCTACCCCATTTCCTGCTTCATTATATTTATCACTCTTTCCCTCATTTTTCCATTTCCTTTATCACACTCCTCTATTCTTTTTGCCTCTTTCAGTTTCTACATTTTTCCCTCATCTCTACTTATTCTCTTCTCCTAAGACCTACTTTCATTTGAGGCATTAATGTTTTTACCCCCAGAAAATTATGTCAGCCTAAAAGGTTACAACATTCCGATAGAGAAAATACCCCTCCACTAGGAAAGCAAGACTGAGAAAGCCATCAGATAAAATTCCTTAATGTCTGACCCAGATCGTGTCACAAAATTGTGCTGATATAAACTACATAGTTTAGCACAATTAATATCAGAGTCACTCTTTCAGGTTCATATTTCTTTAACACTTTAGTCAGCAAAGTTTTGAGGACTCTCTTGTTGTAACAGCAGAAGGTGTTAATGCATGGCAGGGCTCCGTTAAGCTACCTCCATGCAACTGAGACATATCGCCAGTCTTCTCTGTCACCCAGGCTGGAGTGCAGTGGTGTGACTGTAGGTCACTGCAGCCTTGAACTCCTGGACTCAGGTGATCCTCCTGCCTCAGCCTCTCTAGTGGCTAGGGCTACAGGCATGTGCCATATAATAATAATTATTATTATTTTTGTAGAAACAGGGTCTCATTATGTTACCCAGGCTGGTCTCAAACTCCTGGCCTCAAGTGATCCTCCTGCTTTGGTCTCCCAAAGTGCTGGGATTACAGGCATGAGCCAGTGTTGCCAGACTCACCAAGCCTGAAACCCTCTGCCAAGCCTGAAAATCCCCACCTTAAGGGTCAATCATCAATAAAATAACAAACCAGGAATGTTTTTCCAGAGCCCAGTGGCAACTGATCTCTGTTTTCTCTAAACCATGAGTAACTAGTTATTTAATCAAGTTAGATAGTTGATATTTGGGGCATAGAAAAGATGAGGTGCAAGATAGGTGTTACTCAAATGCTAGAGGGAGAGGTGGGAGGATGTTGGACACAGCACATTGGGTTGCAAGTGACAGAAATGCAATTTGAACTAGCAGAATTGAAGGAGAAATTTATTAGTTCACAGAAACCAAGGAAGGGTTGAAGGATCAAAGTGAAAGAAAGGCAAGCATCCAGCTTTCCTTAGGAGCACTTGAAACCAGAAGCACACATCATGGTTTCATCTCTCATTCCTGCTTCTCTCAACATAGCAGCACCACTGCGGATAAGTTTCCTCCCCATGGCAGGAAATAAAGACTGCAAGAGCTCCCCTGAACTTTACAACCACTGGCACTTCCAGAAAGGGACTGACTCTCTTCTTTACTCTAGTTCGCAAAATTTTCAAGGCAGGACTCTGATTGCCCCAGACTTAATGCCAACTCTAGGCTAATCAGCTGTGGCCATGGAGGTCACTGTACATGTACATAAAAGATCATGGCAGCTTTCACCGGAACCGCATTGTAAGAGTAAAGGTAGGAGAAGCTCTCAAAAAATTTAGTGGGGTAGTGTGGGTTGGGGTGCTAGTCTCAGACAAGAGGCTATATTGAACAACCCAAACGCTGAGTGCCCACTATACAGAGACCTTGAATAATGGGGACAGCAACAGAACAGACACTGACCACAGAGACCAGGCCAGGGAAGGTCTTGGGGGACTGATAACCCATGTCAGAGGTGAGGGTGCGGAGAGAGCAAGCTGTGACTTCATTGCAATTCTACGTAGCACTATTCCTATCCTTGGCTTCCCGGCCCCAGAGGTTACTAGACCTGACAACAGTAGACATACAGAGTCCTGGACTTGCCAAGTCACAAAGTTCAAATATTTAAGTAAAATCACTTTTCCTAAGTGTCTTAGATATCCTCAACCAAGCAAGATTTTAAAATATTATACCACGGTAGACTCAGATTCATGCAGTGACCCCTGAAGGAGCAGCACCTCCATCTCTAAGAGGACACCAAAATACTGGGGCTATTGGACCAATATCTTTCTTAAAAGGGGAGCTAAACCACAGACATGCCAGAAACTTTAAAAACACTGCTTGCCTTCTAACCACCTTGTTTTTACAGAAATTAAAACTGAAGTCACGTCCATAATTCTAGGGAATGTTTTTGGTAGCATAATAGTTGCAAGAGAGGAAGCACTATGGGGAGGATAAAATAGAGAATACATGTAAAAGAACTTTTCACAAATATGAGAATTTCTATATTGCATTTTGTTAAGCATTTGGGTCTACTCTCCTAGACTACTGTCTTTAAAAGTGCTGTCTACCTGCCTTGCAGGAGTTAATGCTGAAGATGACATTAAGTTCCCCTCTGTGGCAGGGTGGGTAAGACTTTTGTCAGGTTTATTTCTATGAGGAATTATGCTTGAGGTTATCACACAGTCAAATAAACCTTTTTTCATATGGTATACATGGAAAGGGGTCCAGAGGACTAGAGGGGCCCTGTTTTTTATTGAACAAAGTGATTTTGTTCTGAGGTTAAGTTCGTATGACCCACAGTACAGGCTGGTATGCAAAGAGTCATGCATTCATTTAAACAATAATAAATTGTGGTTCAGAATGTGGGGAGAAAGCTGTTCCCTCGTGGACATTAAAAACCATACAATTTCACTGCTGTGATTTCAAAATAAACCTTGTGCTTGTTAAGTTTCGGATTTGCAGCAAATACGAGGAACTTTTAAAAATGGATATTTAATCCAGGACAGTAAGTTATGATGCTTATAAAACAACTCTTATAACTCCAAATGGTTAGGTAAATAAGTAGAACATAAATCATTATAAATAGCCAATAAAATTCAGAACTTAACAGTCAAATAATAAGGTTTTAGGTCATAAAATCTGGCAAACATAATATGGTGACCCGAGCCTATGTTATCCAGGACTCAGGGCCCTTTTAGTGGGATAAATTAGGAAAGAGCTCATCCCTGCAAATCCATGGAACCCATGGAGACAGGTGTGGTTTGCAAGAGGTAAGGAACTCAACTGTACATGGAAGCTATTCGGTAGTTATTTGAATTAATTACTTAATTGCTATAGAGTAGCTAAGTTGATAGAACAGCACTAACTTCTACCAGTGAGAAGGGGAGACTCAATACCATTCATTCCTAGGTGGCAGTTTACCATGGGCTCTGGGGATGGCAAGCAGAGCACACCATGGTCCTCGCTTTCCAGGAACCACCATAATAGGTAGAGTTTCCTCAGTCATTGTCTTTCTATTGCTTTTCTCCACCACAACAGGTAAAGGAGCCTTTGAGGTTATGACCAATCTGATGTCCAAGTGGGCTGTACTCACTGAGCTCCCTTATCCCCATACACCCCAAGATACCTCCCTCAAGGCTTTTGTGATGTCTGATGATTCCATCAGTGGAGTCACCCTCCAGTGAAGGTCTGGATATCCAGGCGAGGGCCCCTCACAGGGCTGTGACGATCATCCTGCTTCTCTTAGAATATCCCTTTAAACCCTCTGACTAAATGATGATAGCAACAACAACCCACTTGCAATAAAAATGTAATTCCTTACATTGCTCTGAGCTTTCCATTCAGTGTTAGAGCGACGGACTGAGAGAGAAGCTAAAACCCAACTCATTTCCAAATCCAGTGTGATAAACTTTTATATCTATTTCATAATATAAACTGCACGTGTACTTTTTTTTCTAAGAACGGCCACACATTGATCATCAGACACAATCTGACAGTTCACTATGCCCAGGAATGTTCTTTGAGTCCCTAGGGCCTTTGCTCCCTGGAAGCCTCTCGATCCCCAGTCACAGTTCACTTCATGATCCAGTCAACTACCACCTTCTCTCTGAAGCCTTCCGTGCCTCCCACAGGCCTGGCCACAGCTCCTCCCGCTGTCCGTGCCTCTCTCACAGCCCTTGAGCACATTCTGTCATGTTTATGGTTAGCTGGGCTCTCTGTCTCCCCAGTTAGATTCTGAGACCCAGAGGGAAGGCGGTTTTGTCTTAGTCATCTTTGTATCAGCTCAGCACAGTAGACACTCAGATGTCTGCTCAATTAAACTAATTCCAAAATAAGCATCTTAAAATCCAATTTTTCCATAATTCAATTTGTGTGTGGAGACATGGTCCAACTGGAAAATGTAAAATGAATCTTTGTAAACATTGTAAAAAGGAAAAAAAGGAAATGTAGCAGTTCTTCTTAACAAAGAGGTAGCAAGGTTGGAGCTGGTGGAGATCCAGCCAATCTGTTTTCTGTTTTCAGTGCAACCCCCTACCTTTGCCTTCAGAGATAACTGGCGATTCCAATTCTGTGGGCTTTCTAGGACTCTGCAGCATACTTTGGGGTGCTTCTTGGTGGCTTCTCCTGCCGCCCATATCAGAGTCTTTGTTATATACTGTGTTAAATCAGTTCCCACTCATCCATCTGCTTCTGTCATCCAAATGTTATGGACATCTCTCACCTTTGAAGTTGCCTCACCCATAATCTTTGTTCTTTGGGTTTAGCTCTTTTTTAATTCTTAATATTCCTCTCATTGTAGTGATACTTCCAAAGGAATAAAATAAAAATACATGTATACATTTCACCCATGTTTTATCTAATTTCTCTGAACTAATTGTCAAGTGATGTGTTAATAAGTATAAAATTATCATGTAAAGTTTTAAGTCAACATTAATAAAATACATAACATCAACACAAATGATTTAAGGAAAATATTCTAATAAAATTTTTTATAATTTTCTAGGCCAGGTGCAGTGGCTTACCCCTATAATCTTAGCACTTTGGGAGACTGAGGTGGGCAGACTGCTTAAGCCCAGGAGTTTGAGACCAGCCTGGGCAAAATGGTGAAACCCCATCTCTACCAAAATAAATAAATAAATAAATAAATAAATAAATAAATAAATAAATAAATGCAAAAAATTAGCCAGGCATAATGGTGTAGGCCTGTAGCCCCAGCTACTCAGGAGGCTGAGCTGGGAAGATCCCTTGAGCCTGGGAGGTCGAACGAAGCTGCAGTGAGCCATAAATGCACCACTGCACTCCAACCTGGGTGACAGTGCAAGACCTCATGTCAAAAAACATTTTAAGTAATTTTCTATAACTTACTTTTGATACCAGAAAAGTATTACACAGAAAAAAATAAAATCCTCGTTTAAATTCATAGGGAGGCTGGGCACGGTGGTGCATACCTATAATCCCACCACTTTGGGAGGCTGAGGCAAGTGGATTACTTGAGGTCAGGATTTCGAGACCAGCCTGGCCAACATGGTGAAACCCCATCTCTACCATGTCAGGAGTTCAAGACCAGCCTGGCCAACATGGTGAAACCCCATCTCTACCAAAAAATACAAAAATTAGCCAGGCATGGTGGCATATGCCTATAGTCCCAGCTACTTAAGAGACTGAGGTGGGAGAAATGGTTGAACCCAGGAGATGGAGGTTACAGGGAGCCACAATCGTGCCACTGCACTCCAGCCTGGGTGACAGAGTGAGACTTCATCTTAAAAAATAAATAAATAGGAAAGGCTGGTGAAAAATTGATAAAAGATCATCTTATTCTGCAATTTAGTCCTAAATTTACTCTCACTCCATCTTTGTGAATGCAGTGCTATGTGAAGAATTCATTTCCAAACAAGTAGGTTACTGAACATACATAGTTTGAATACAACTTTGTTTTGTAAAAAAGAGATAGGCCACCCTGAACAGAATAACATCCTCCACTCACCTTAAACAAAAATTGTAAATGAAAGAGAGAATCACTGTGATAAACAGAATATAACATCTATAAAGGGGGGGCCCATCAACTCAATACCAAAGAAAAACTGAGTTATAGGAAGAGAGAGACAAGACACTGCAGACTCCAGAGCTAGCCCTTCCTGCCACCAACTATCTGTGTCCATGTCAGCATTGTCCCTTAACTGCTCTGTGCAGCAGTTTGCTCTTAGAAATGAAGGGGTTGGCCTTTCTTGTCTGCTTGGATTTTCAAGCAGCCTGCCCCTCCCACACTGTAAGCACATACATCCCCACTCTTGGGTGCAATGGTCCAGGGCTCTCCTTCATTTCTTCCAGCTCCTACTTGATTCCTTTCTCTTAGAGCCATCTCCAGACCCCCTGCTGCCTGCACTGGTGATTGACTTCGCTGTTTTGTCTCTTGACTCTCCAAAAAGGATGATGAAATTGGCTTACCCTCAAATAACCACTCTCTAGCTTGGGTCGTGGTCTGCTAGACTAATATCCCAGTTGTGCCCACACCATTCTCTTGAAAGTTGGGGAAGGAAGATTCAGACAATCATTTCTGTGTTTTCTTTCAGTTCCAGAATCCTAAGATTCCATCAGCATAAACAAAAGCCTGAACAAATAAAGTCTTCTTTGGTCAAAATAAATCACTGCTGTGTTTAATCACCATGAAGAATGGCAGGTCCATCTTCAGCAAGAAGTCAAGGGATTTTTGGCCTTAAGTGCAGAAGGAAATCTGTCTTATTTTAGAAGCACATCTCTTTCTTTGTTACTGTTTTCCTTGGTTCAAACGAGAGACAGTGTTACTACCTATAAACTGCATAGTTACTCAATTTCAAGTACTTCTGTAGTGGAAGGAAACTGATGCAGAATGGAAAAATAACCTGGAAGGATCTCCATGCCAGACTCAAAGCTGTCATTGCCACATGTTTCTTGGATTGGGGCCACACTTACCAAGCTTCCTTTCCTCTAAACGTTTATTGAAACAGAGCTTTGGACAGGAGTCAATCCGACTAATATCATTTTCCTGTTAAATCCCAATTGCTTCTGTTGCTGAGAGCTCTTAACAAAAATGAGGAAGTTGCGTCTGTAGCAAAAGGCAGACTTCTGGGGTTGGATTTCACCTTGCCCCACTTGGCCCCCTCTTAAAAAGGAGGGGCAGCCATGCCAGTGCTTATTTGATGAGGAATGATTCACAAACTTGGAAGAAATCAGGGCATTTAAGAGTGTTTTATTATAAAGCTCCAAAAGAGAAGAAAATTAACATTTATTGAGCATCTACTAAGTGCCAGGCACTATTACAGGCACCTTGTAAAATTATCTCTTATAATTCTCATGAGAATCTTATGAGATAGGTGATACTATCCCCATTTTATGGACAAAAGAACCCAGCTCAGAGAGGTATATAACAAGTTCACATAGCAAATAAGTGGTGAGGAGCTGGGATATTATTCCAGACCTGTAATGTGGATTTTATTTCTTTGTGGTATGTGCCACAGACCTTCAACTTTACTTCAACAAAGGACAATCTGCATATGGAATAAGAAATCATAGAAGCATATAATTTTAGACCTTGAAGAAACATTAGAGGTCACAGTGCAATTTCTCTCATATTATAGATAACGAAACAGACCCATAGAGGCTAAATGATTTGCCCAAATTACATGGCTCTAGCTGTGCAAATTGTGAAAATCTTTCCTGATTGAAGTATTAGGGATTAAGACGCAGGCCTTTTGTGGTTAATTAGAGAATAGGTGTCTTCAATCAGCACAAACTGTCTCATTTCTTTCAAATAATTGAAGCTGTAAAATTTCCAGGTGAGAATTTCTGAGACAACCAAAAGATACAAACTACTATGAACTTAAGAAAACTTTCCTATCAAATCAAAGCCCTCCAAAGCATAACTGTTTTTTAACCAGTATCAAAACGTGGCTGAATTAGTCCCTCTGCAACTAGAAGCAGCAATGTAGTCTGTTTTTCAAAGCTAGGAATTCTCTCAACATCAGGTCAATAGATTAGCAGAAATGGTGGGCAACAAGGTAGGAAGGAGAAAGGGAGGAGAAGAAATAGAAAACATGCATCCACTTTCAGGCCAAGAACAAACAAAATTAATTCCACATACTTCTCCATGGGCACAGGAATGATTTTCCATACAAGCTCACATATACGTATTTGCATTTCTTGACCATGAGTCCGAGACTCGAGCAGATTGTCTGCCTAGAGAGAATTCGGTCTTAATAATCAAGCTGCTAGCCAATCTCGGTTATATTTTACAGGTAAAAGCAGACATTTAATAGACTTCTCTTCTCAAAAGGCAAATGCTCTAGTGTAGCCAAAGATCATCTACAATTTTTGAAAAGCTTAAAGACATTTACATATTGGCTTTTATGGGCTTAAACTCCAAAGTCTAGAGAGTTATATAAATAACAATACTCAGGAAAAGAAATTTATCTATTTAATTTGGGCTCATGCAAAGCTTGGATACAAATAGTGCCTGGAAGAGAAATAAACATGATTCCTAAGAGTTTTCTCCTGTGGCTAATCCCTCCAGGCAGTGAAGGACTGGATTCTCCACAGATGTTTTCACCAGCTTTTTCTCTTGGAGCATCCAAATAGGTGTAACTATTAACAAGCATCTGAATGAGTAGTCTGCCTGCTAACCCCGGAGGACTATGGACAAAAGCTAGAGTGGAAAGATGATGAAGCAACTTAAAAACTCTCAAGGAACATTATTTGATGCACTTGATTCATATACAGTCAACTCATTGGAAAACAACTTTTTTAAATAAATTAACTGAAGATTAACAGATGAAGTCATCCATGCTTGTTTGGAATGCTTCAGATTAGTAATGTTAATCTCTCTTGGGTTTAAGTTGATCTGCTTAACAGATCCTCACTTGGACATGAACTATACAGTCCAGTAAATGGAAAGGAAAATAACTTCACAACATAGACTAACACCATAAGTTCATGATGTTACACAAGTTTTCTCAAAAATATCTGGCCATGTTGTACCACAGCCTTACTCCTTTGACCAGTATGTTCTGATGTATTTATAATCACTAGTAAATGCCTGGCTTAAAATACTTTATAACATTTTCACTGCATAGGAAGCAAATCGCCTACTCTTAATGGTCAGGAGATGGTGTGGGACTTGTCAGAGATCCTGACAGGCTGGTCTCAGCTGTCTGCCTATCTGGAAGTGCTGTCAGAATGTCTAACACAGAGATTCATGGCAATAACAAATGTGTTCCACTTAAAACCTGTACGAAAGTCAAGCAAGACAACACAGTGAAAATATTAACTATTTATTTTTGAAAAACTTTACCTATTACTGTCTTATCTAAAAGTAGAATCAAACAAAATAATAATAATAATTTCATTCATAGCAAGCAGCCAACTTGGTTCTTTCTTGCCTCTTTTGCCTTCATGGAAGAATTGGAAGGATATTAGGAAAAGAGATTTTATTTTTTAACTGAAGGATTTTTTTAAAAGTTTACCCTTAAATGTTATTGTTCATTTGTGCCAAAGTGTCTCAAGCTCAACTACATCGATCTCTAAAGTGATGTAATTCCTTGTTGCAGGGGGCTGTTCTGCACATTGTAGAATGTTTCTGGTCTCTAACTGCTAGACATCAGTAGCACCTCCTTCCACTCACACCTGCCTCCCAAGTTGTGACAACCAAAAATGTCTCCAGATGTTGCCAAATGCCTCCCCATTGAGAACTACTAAATGCAAGAGCTTGGCTCAAGGAGTCCTGTTTCACATAAGTATGTTCTACAGCAAAGTAATATAGCTGTCCAAATAGGAAATGGAGGCAGTGAAGCCCATCAGCACCATTGCCTAGAGGCACTGGCTGGACAGTTTTCCTTACAGTCCAGCGATGATGGGGCCAGAGGTCCTACCACCACTGCAATGGCCCCTTTGGAAAGTGGAGTGTTTGTTAACCAAAGGCTGGTCAAGATAAGTCAAACTTTAATTTTAAAAAATACAATCTCCTTAATGAGAACATCAGGAAGAATAGCTATTTGGATGCTGGGCTTAATACTAACATAATGGGATGATCTGCGCAGCAAATCACCATGGCACACATTTATGTTAACAAACCTGCACATCCTGCCCATGTACTCCTGAACTTAAAAGTTGGAAATAAAAAAAAAAAATACAAGTTCCTTAGCCATATTCATTCCTTTCTAAACTCCCACAGCTAGGGAACAAAGACTACAGTGTTGCTTCCAACCACATCATCAGCCCATTATCTTCTAATTTAAAGAAAATAAATTCTTTGAATCATGGTGTTGTAAAATGAATTCTTAAAAGGAGTTGTTTTTATTAATCATTACAGGGATCCAAGTTTGCAAAACTTGTGGGTCACAGGCAAGAAACTTGTCAGTTTTGAGTCAAAAGAAAAATTGTTTTAAGTACAAAATGAAGTCAATGAGTCACATTGCCTTCAATATGAAAGGATTAATCACCAAGGATTGGTCAGAAAAGAATCTCAGATCCTCACTTAGTGTTATCAGGTAGCTCTGACCAGCCAGTCTCAGTCTCTCACTGTCCAGGTTCCAAAGAGGTGTCATGGTACCAGGATACTGGGGTATATTGGGCACACTTGCCTAGGCAGAGTTTTCTGGTTGCCAACAGGATATTCATCCATCTATTCTTCCCTTTACTAATAAAACTCCAATTTTGTTGGATGTGGCAATTTATTCAACATTAAAAAAAATACTTTGCCAAGCCTCTTGCAGGTAGGGCAGCTGCTTGACCCAGTTCTGGCCAGATAATTAATAAAAAAATATGGATTGGGCTTCCAGGAAAGTGAAAAAAGAGACAAAAAAAACTAGCCCATGCCTTTCCCTTTGGTCTTTCCTCTTCTTCCCACCTGAAATGCAGATACCATTCAGGAGATAAAAAAAGCCATCTCATGACCACAAGGCAATGAGCCCATGCTAAGGATGGCTGAGCAGAAATACAGAAGGTAATGTGGTCCCTGGTGGAGCCTCTATACCAACTCTGGTGTTAGTTCCCTGAGGCTGCTGCAACAAATTATTATAAACTTGGTGGCTTGAAACAACAGAAATGAATTCACTCACAGTCCTGGAGGCCAGACATCTGAAATCGGGCAGGACTGAGATCCCTCTGGGTGCTCTAAGAAAGAATGTGTTTTTCGCCTCTTTCAGCATCTGGTGGCTGCCCCTGGGCTTGTGGCCAAATCACTCTAATCTCCGTCCACGTAGTCATATTGCCGCCTCTTATTCTATCTACTCTTCCTCTCCTTCACTCTTCTAAGGACACTTGTCATTGAATTTAGGGTCCACCCAGGTAATCCAGGAAGATCTCAAGATACTTAGTTACATATGCAAAGAACCTTTTCCAAATAAAGTAACATTCACTGTGTTCAGGGATTTGGACATGGACATGTCTTTTTGTCAAGGGGGAAGATGACACTTTTCAACCCATGACACCTGGATCGCCCAGCACAAGAATCCCCATTCATCCACCTCCAAAAATAAATAAATAAATAAAGCTTCTTATGAGTTTAAGCTACTATTTTTCAAATTTCGGTAACTCACAGGCAAATACATCCCCTAAATAATAGATTGTTTAACTCAGGGAGGAGTTAGGAGTATTTCAGGGATTGAGCCTGACCATGGTTCTGAATACCTGTGTTCTGAATCTCTATTTTGCACTAGTCCACTCTTTTCAATCAATGTGTGGATGCCAGAGCATCAGAATTACCTGGGGTGCTCATTTAAAATTCTGATTTCTTGCTCTCAAAATGGATTTGCTGAATCAGAATCTCTGGGAGTTGACCTCTTTTGCAAGTCCCCATGGAGGCTCTTATGTCCATTGAAATCTGAGAACCACTGCAGCCCTTTATGTTATTTACAGTTTCTCTGAACATTAATTGTTCTGTTTGAACAGTCTTTATCACTTAGGGTCGATCGTCCACCTCACATTCTGTCGATGCTGTGGTTAACCCTGTTTAAATCCACTGATTAAGCAAAATCTGTTTCCCTAACAGTGAAAAAATTTATCTTTCTTACATTGAGTCTTTACAGATTTGAAAAGCTACCTGGTAACCTAGTCTAGATTTTTATTTTGCATGCTGTGTTAAAATGTGTTCTTTCTTAGCTACAAATTGCACAGTCAAATGTGTTATAACACCAGAGCAGAGGAAAAAAGAGAGCACTCAATATATGATAGGATTTCAACAGAGGGGCACCAGGCACCGCAGAGTACATGAAAAATAGAACTTGCCACAACCAGATTCAAGACTCCGCTGGGATTCCTAAAATCCCTGGTTTGTGAGGGAGTTTATTGTACATTCCTTTGTTTCCTAATTTGTTGGATTCTTGTTTGTTAACTTCCCTCCGGAGAGCACAATGTGCACCATTTGGGATCAGGTGACAGCTCCAAAGTGTGGCTCCTGACCATCCAATCACCAGTTATAAGTCCTTCCTTAAGCCCCTGCAATTTTGTCATTCACCAAGTGTTAAAGGAGGCCTATTCCCCTCCATCATTTACAGATAAGGGAGGAGAAGCAATCATCTGAAGAGTCAGGATTTGAGCTGGGATTTGAACTTCCTGAGCAATACAAGAGTCGAAGGTTGAGCTCCCAATACCCCAGCTTCCCACTCAGAATTCAGGCTGCTGGTGAAAGAGAGAAAAAGCATAAAACTGAGGTCTCGAGTTGCTATACTCATAACTTCACAGCAAACTGCCAAGGAGACACTGATCTGAATCACATTAAAGGTCAAAAAAAGGATTGTTTTATTTCCTAGAAACTGAGACAGCAGAACCACACCTACCTCAAATCCCTTCCAAATCCCCTAAACCCAGTTAAAAGGCAGCCCTAGATGGGGGGACTGGGCAGTGAGATTCTTCTGACTTGAAAAGTGTGCTGTGATACATTAACCACTTCCCTGCTGAGAACCTTTTCAGGCTCCAGAGCTGAAATTGACATGTGCTATTCAAGACCACCCCCAACAATGAATATTTGAAACTTTGTTCCCCAAAATGTGCTGGGATTGCTCCTCTGCCAGGCCTTCCGACCCATCAGGGGACCTGCAAACCTATAGCAGAGAAACCACCACACCTACCGCTGTTTCAAACATTGGCCCAACTCCAGGCAGTTTTCCATAGGCTGCAGGGAGGTTCCTCCCTTGGTTGTCTGCTTTCTGTTTAGAGGGCATGGAGCAGGTTAACTCTCTTTGGTCTCCCCATGCGCCTAAGCATGCTTAGAAAATGCTACCAAAGAATCACAGCCCCATTCCTTTCCCACTTGTGTTGAACTCTATGTTAAGAGTGTTTTGGCCGGGCGCGGTGGCTCAAGCCTGTAATCCCAGCACTTTGGGAGGCCGAGACGGGCGGATCATGAGGTCAGGAGATCGAGACCATCCTGGCTAACACGGTGAAACCCCGTCTCTACTAAAAATACAAGAAAATTAGCCGGGCGAGGTGGCGGGCGCCTGTAGTCCCAGCTACTCGGGAGGCTGAGGCAGGAGAATGGCGTGAACCCGGGGGAGCGGAGCTTGCAGTGAGCCGAGATCGCGCCACTGCACTCCAGCCTGGGGCACAGAACAAGACTCCATGTCAAAAAAAAAAAAAAAAAAAAAGTGTTTTTAGCTCTGAAATTGGACAAATTTATCTGACTATCAAAACCCTATTTAGAAGCCAACAAATGCCACCCTAGTCTGAGTAATTTCTTCCTCCTCTGAATTGCTGTAGAATTTCACATCTATATCATTTATATGCAGTATAGGTTGTCTGGTATCTATGCATGTCTTATCTCTCCTCTCACATAGAAGCTTCTGGAAAGCATGTGGTATAATCTTAAATACAAGAAATGAGCAATAATTTTTAGCTGAATTAATGGACTCTTACAGCAACATGTGTTTTCTATTTGGATGCTATCAGAAGTTGTTATTGTGTGGGAAATGAATGGATCAATTTTACACATTAGCCCAAAGCAGACTTGACAAAAACATCCCTGACTGAGTCAGCCAGAGACACAATGGTGGCCCCTGCCCCCATCTCATATTCAGAAAGAAACTCTGAGATCTAGGTCTCTCCTGAGAAGATGGGCTGTCATGGTAACCAACACCAAACTTCGAAATGTTGTGAGCTAGACCAGGATATGCAATGGCATTGAAATTACTTTCTAACATTTAACAATAGCATGTGTGATTGGAGATTTGGCATCAGTGCAGCTCTCTCCCTATTCAGAGGCAGAGAATGAACATAAACAGAAAAATATTGGTTAGATAACTAAAAATAATAGAATCTTGGAATAAAATATCCAGTTGTCAGTAGGATATATTTACACCCATAAGTGAATTTCTTCAAGGTTGCTTGCTCTTCCAAGATTAGATTGCAGCTATGCCAAAGTCTCATTTTTCATGGTGCACTCCCATCCCCCTGCCACCAGCAAAGGAAATTAAAGGTCAAATGGCTTTTTTAGAAAACAATTTATCTTCTGTTTCTGGGCTGTTCATTAAATAAGAATTTATTGAATGTTACATATGGACCTAACATAACCAATGTTAGGTACCTGTGGTAGTTTGTCTCCAAAGATATCCCTCCAATCATGCCTCCTGGCACTTACACCTCTATGTAAATCTGGGCTCCTCTCTCTTTAATCTGGGCTCTCACTTTTGAGACCCTGAGACTTCCTTTTAACTAATAAAGTGTGGCTGACATGATGCTGCATGATTTCTAAGACTAGATCATAAGAAGAATACAGCTTCCACCATGCTTTCTTTGGAGTCCTTGCTCTGAGAAAAGCCAGCTACCAAGTAAGTTCAAATATCCTGAGACTGTATGCTATGAGGAAGCCCCAGGTAGCCATACAAAGAGAACATGTGAGAGAGAAAGAGAGATCCAGACAGGCTTGAGCTGTGCCAGCTATCTTACATGAGGACTCAGACATGTGAGACCGGAAGTCATCTTGGATATCCAGCACAGTCAAGCCTTCAGATGACTCTAGTCTCTCCCACAATGTGACTATAACTTCAGGAAAAACCTCAAGAACAGCCCAGCTAACACAGAAAAAAAAACATGAGAGATAAGAATAAGTTGTTGTAAATCTCTAAGTTTGGGGATGGTACTTAGAGATTTACAGCAACAGCTTATTATTAATAGATAATCAAGTCAGCTCCAAACAATTGTTTTGTTTTTATTGAAAGGCGAAGGCCTTGCCCTTGGAAAACTTAGGTTATAGCCAAGTCAGCAACATACCCACAGAAAACAACATAAATACTCTACATCATAACTCCACAAATACAAAAACAATATTTTTCAACTAAGGAACTGCTTTAGGAGGCTCGCAACTGAGTTTGTAAAGGAAGAAAGTGGCACCAGCCTTGCCAAGGAAAGTAGCCAAACAAATCCTGGCGATCGGTGATGGAACAGCTGTCACATGTACAAAAAGAGTCAAGACAGAGTCTAGAAACATTGATAAAATGTAGAGCAGAAAAGTGAGCAGAGAAAAATGGCAAAGTACATTCTAAAAAATATTCAAATGCTCACATTAAAATATAAGCATTTTATTTGTATAAGTACAACTTAAAGCAAGAAACCATTTTTCAACTATCAGAGTGGCAAAGATCTTTTTAAAATGATAATCCTCAGGCTTGTAGGTTTTAGTGTAACCCATGTGCCCTTCTGGCAGGAGTGTACTGTAAATGAGTCCAATCTTTCTGCAGGGCAATATGCATCAAAGCCTTTAAAATTACGATATCTTTAACCTGCTATTGGAGCTTTAGAAATTCAACCAGAGGAACTATCAGCTTCTTCGTTTTTAATGTTGGTTTTGTTTTGTTCTTTTTTTGCTTTGTTTAGAATTTTAGTAGATTGAAGGTTAACTCTGTGACGGTATAATTACAGGTAATATTCAAAGTATTTAACAACTGATATGACATAAACACCAACCAATTTATAATTATAACCAACACACCAATCGGTCAGAATGGATATACCAACCAATCAAAACGGACAGACCAACGAATCATAACAGATGTACCAATCAATTAGCCTGAAGGTGTAAATAACCCTACAGATAGCTACCATATAGCTGGATATCAGCCAAGAATCCCTCCATGTAATTGAAAATCATGTAACTGTTAAAAATCAATTTTTAGGCTGGGGGCAGTGGCTTAAGTCTGTAATCCCAACACTTTGGGAGGCTGAGATTGGAGGATTACTTGAGTCCAGGAGTTCAAGACCAGCTTGAGCAACAAAGTGAGACCCTGTCTCTACAAAAAAAAATCAAAAAAATTAGCCAGGCACGGTGGCACATGACTGTAGTTCCAGCTACTTGGGAGGCTGAGGTGGGAGGATCACTTGAGCCTGGGAGGTTAAGGCTGCAGTGAGCCATGCATGATAAACATGTATTATTTTCATAAGCTATCAGGAAATAGCCACATTATATAAAAGGAGAAAATAAAAGTAATCAGAGAGCTTTGGTTGGTTAAAGTGTATAAAGTTTGAGTTGGACTGATTAGCAGAAATGAAGGCAAGTTCTATTTGAGGATAAAGTATAAGAAACAACAGGAGTTTGGGGATAAGGCTGGACAAAGCATAAAAAGGAGGAATTCCAAGTGACTGAACAAGAAAACCAGTGTTGGATGAAGACAATTCTAACTGCTAGGAAGGAGTCTAGGGGAGAAAAGAAAGAAAGAGACAATAGCCAAGAGGGCTTCTACAATATTCCATTTCACCCAATCAGAATCTTGATTTTAGCAAAATACTTCTGCTCTTGCAGTGCATCCAGAGTAATTCAACATCTGTTTCATCAACAACTGATATTTGATATCTTCTCCCAGTAAACTCTCTGCAGACAGAGGAAAACAGGAAGGAAGCAGCACAAGAATACTTGTTCGCTGACACCGAAAAAGCAAAGTCAGAATTTTTACTTACCCCAGGGCAAAAGAGTTTTGAGTCAGACA
Source organism: Macaca mulatta (assembly GCF_049350105.2). NCBI lineage: Eukaryota > Metazoa > Chordata > Mammalia > Primates > Cercopithecidae > Macaca > Macaca mulatta. The sequence continues at coordinate 131,808,853 of NC_133412.1, read as the reverse complement.
AGCTTTGGGTCAGACCTTGAAAGGCATTCACCCTCTCTTTTAGCTTCTTATTTTGAAATAACTTTAAACATACTGAAAAATTGCAAGAATAATAGAAAAAAGTACCCATATGCCCTTTACCCACATTCACCTATTACTAACAGTTCACTTTTTGCTATCATTTGTTGTCTTTCTCTCTCTCTCTGATAAAGATAAATATCACATACATATAATTTTTGAATCACTTAAGAGTAAGTGGTGCACATCCTGTGTATTTTCTAAAATTAGGGTGTTCTGCATAACCACGCTGCAGTTGTAAGCTTCAGCAATTTTAACATTGATGCAATAATTTAATCTAATCTATTGTCCATATTCCAATCGGTTGCTTGACCTAATAATGTCTTTTTTCTCCCACACAACAGGATCCAGCCTAGGATTAAGTATTGCCTTTAGTTGTCAATGTCTCTTTAGTCTTCTATAACTCATAACATTTACTCACGCACACGCAAAAGCATCCCTTTTAATTCAGACATCAGTTTTATTTGAATTACGCACGTTACAAATTAATGTTGCAAGGAATCCCTGCCAACCCACTGCTCCTAGATTTGTCCTCAGTGGCACTCATCCTTCCTGATCCCTCTTACACTGGAACTCCAGGTAGCACAAAGTCTGTTTGGGTGGTAGGTATAGTTATGTCCTCCCAAAGTATTTTTATTTTCTCCTTACCCTTGAAAAGATCCACAACTGCAAAATTTTGTGCCAAGTAAATGTGAATTGGCACTATTTACTTAAAAGACTATAGTCTGTAATACATGGCTGGAGAAGGTCACGCACTCTTATGTAGTGGCCAACTAACAAATCACTCCATTGCCCTAAAATATTTTCTCAATCTCTCCTCCACCTGTCTCCCTCTGTACTACCATGACCTTTTGGCCAACGGAGAGGGCCCATTCCTCTTCGATCACTCTGATAAATGTAGAGCAGAGATGGCTGTGGTTGAAAGGCGCAACCTAAACAAAGGCTCCAGATGAGAACTTTTGATGACTATAGTTTCTATCTGAGCCTAGTAGACAGTTACTAATCTATATAACTGCGGTAGTCAAACCATATGGGCAGGAGAAACGATTACTAAAGGGAAATCACCGACACACTGGCAGACTGAAAAACTACGCTTCTCCCAATGTCATGGTTTATTTGCATGTAATCCCAGCCAAATCAATATCGCCATCTTAATCAAGAGGGAATTACAGGCTATGGCAGAGAGGTATCATTGCAAATAATTACATCAGAGCCATTTTCAGACACATTGCACACTGAGTTGAAATGTTTAAACAGATATGAGAAGAAGGAAAAAAAAAATCTCAGAGGGTGCTTGAGGGCTGTTTGTGCCCTGAGTGGTGATTCAAGCAGTCATTGTCTTCATGTTCAAACCTTAGAGGGGCAGTGCCCAACTGAGAGTCTAAGGGTCAGGAAAAGAAAACAGTGGCAGCATTGTGGATGTGCACAACATGAGTGAAAGATTTTATAATCTTAAGTGAAAATATCTAGGCTTTTTTCCCCTTTTAATCAGAAAACATCATCTCTGTGCATTTTCTAGGAAGAAAAATTCCCTATGCAGTTGCCATGTAAGACACGGAAGATTTACAGATTGCCAGAGATCCACTTTGGAAAGAGGATCACTCTCTGACTGGCTGGGAACACGCTCATGGAGACCCAGGGGATTGAGCCCAGCTCAGGCTTTTCAGCAGCAAATAGAAATTAAGAGAGGTAGAATGGCAGGGAGAACAAGTCAAATGACACTCATTTATGCCTAAAGTTTTGTCAATTCTTTTTAATCTATTTTTTTCTTTTCCCTAATTTGTATTCTAGTATTTGAGAAAGAAAATCTGCTTAAATTAAGAAAGTTTGAAATGATGTCTGTGAATGAGGAAATTAGATTTTCTTAACTTCAAGTGCAGGCAGCATCAAAGCAGGAGAGGTGCATTGGCAGAAACACTGCTTTAAAGAAGAAAAATGACTTCTAATTAGCTCTAAGGTGGCAGCTTGAGCCACACTGGCCTCAGCCCACAAGGCATTGTTTATATGCAAATGATTCCTTCTGAAGCACTAGAAAACACTTCCTTCCCTTGAGGAGGTAAGCATTCTCTTGAAATCTGGTCTATTCTACTCATTTGGTTTATTTTTTTTCTTGGTATTTCTAAAGTAAATGTCAACTTTAGCTCCTATGGGGAATTAATTTAAATCCCAAATTAATCCATTTTCCCTGTTCAAATACTGTCCCATACATATGGTTTTGCCATCATAGCTGCTTTGCAGTGGTGCCTTACTAACAGGCTCCCCTGAGAACAAAGCCAGGACACCTAGAGAATGGGGATGTTGAGGACCCAGGGGCAGGGAGCTTGTAGCAGCAGCAATGAGGCAGAGGAGGTGCTCACTTACGCCTAAAGTTTTGTCAATTCTTTTTAACCTATTTTTTCTATTATTTTTAATATTATTAATCTACTTTTTAATCTTTTTTTAATCTATTTTCTTCTATATTTTTTTCTTTGTCCCTGTTCTTGGACACATCTATAGGGGCAGAGCCCAGCCCACCTGGACACTGAGCTACTCCCATGGGATAGGTATGCTTGGGTTCCCCTTGGGTTCCCCTCTCCTGCAAAAGAAGAGAATGGCCTTTGCCAATCTCACACCCAAACAGAGCCTTAGCTCACCTTGCCTAGAAGAGGGTGAAATATGGGCTCTAATTTCTAGGGCCCACCTATGTGTCTTGTATTACTTCAGTCAATAATAAATTTCTGTCAATGAAAGATGCTATTGAAATGTTGCCAACCAAATCTCCCCCTCCACAGGACCTCATTATTCTCCATCTGGCATTCACTGGCCTTTCCCTCTGAGGACCCCCCCCACTCCAAATATCTAATCACCAGATACTGCCAATTTTACATTGGAAGTTTTTCTCTGCTTTGTGCTTCTCCCATTCCCAATATGCCTGTTCATCACCTGTCCTCCATCTAACTATTGAGAGAACTGCTGGGCCACACTCCCTGCCTCTGGCCATCACACCACCACCAGAGAAATGGATAGATGGTGGGTGGGTGGAGAGAGAGAGTCATGTTACCCAGGACCTAAAACCCTTCAAGTGTGTTAGTCGGCTTGGGCTGCCATTACAAAATACCACAAACTGGTGGGGGTTAATCAACAGAAATCTATTTTCCTGCAGTTCTGGAGGATGGAAGTCCTAGATCAAAGTGTTGCAGATCTGGTTTCTTCAGAGGTGTCTCCTTTTTGATTGCAGACAGCCACCTTCTTACCATGTCCTGACGTATTTGCCCCGTGCGCACGTCTGGTATCTCTATGTCCTAATCTCCTCTCTTTATAAAGGCGCAGTGATATTGGATTAAGGCCCACCCTAACAGCATCATTTTAACTTAATTACCTCTTTAAAGGCCCTACTTCCAAATACAATGAAATTCTGAGGTACTGGGTCTTAGGGCTTAATATGGTTTGGTTGTGTCCTGACCCAAATCTCACCTTGAATTGTAATAATCCCCACATGTCGCGGGAGGGACCTGGTGGAAGGTAACTGAATCACGGGGGTGAATTTTCCCTGTGCCATTCTCGTGACAGCACATAAGTCTCAAGAGATCTGATGATTTTATAAAAGGGCAGTTCCCCTGCACACACCCTCTTGCCTGCCGCCATGTAAGATATGACTTTGCTCCTCATTTGCCTTCCACCATGAGTGTAAGGCCTCCCAGCCATGTAGAACCATGAGTCCATTAAATCTCTTTCCTTTATAAATTACCCAGTCTCAGGTATGTCTTTATTAGCAGCATGAGAACAGACTAATACAGGGCTTCAACGCATAAATTTTGGGGGGACATAAATCAGGCCCTACCACTGCTTGAACAATGGAAGCGATGCAGTGACAGTTTCCAGGCCCAAGCTTTAAGAAACTAAGAACTTTGCTTCCTATCTCTCTGTGACACCTGCCCCAGGGACAAGGAGGGGAGGCTACATGTAGTTCTGTCTCACAGCCCCTGCTACAGTCCCGTCAACCACCCACATGTGGGTGGAAGTTTTCAAGATGGCCCCAATCCCAGCCATCCTTGCACTGCAACCACATGACAGACCCTGAATGAGAGTCTCTTAACTGAGCCCAGTCATTCCCCAGAACTGTAAGAGATAATAATATAAGGAATAAAATAAGGGTTAAATTTTAAACCACTAAGTTTTGATATGATTTCTTATATAGTAACTGATAAACAAAAATGGTATTTTTGTGTAAAATCCAATTACGGCATTGACAACTAATATATAAATTTAAACACAAAACAAAACACTGTTCTGGCCAAATGCTACACATCTGTAGGCAGCCAGTTTCTAACTTTTCTTTGCTCTAGCAATTCCCAAACTCTTGGAGTACCTTACTAACACCCTACTCTTTCAAACCTTCACGGCTTTGTAACACTGCTCCCTCAACACAAGCATTTCAGTTGCCTAGTTTTTCTCATCATAAAAACTTGCTAACTGTTGTTGAAGAAATGAACAGGTAACCAGATAATCAAGGACTGATTATACTCAGGTTGATTTCCATCTTCCTTCATTTTCCCTTGAATCTTTATCATAAACCCTCTTCAACTAAGGTAAGCTGATCTGATTCCATCCTTGCAACACAATGGCTTTGACCTTTTCTAAATCTTTATTCTCCAGCATGCCTCCCTTGAGGCTGGGAGAAGGTTAGTGACCTACTTTCTGTTTCTTTGGATTGCATCCTTACTCTCTTCCTTCATCTTTCCTCTGGTAGCTCTGTTGTTTATCCACTTTTCTCTTTGATGGCTTTCAATCATTCAAGGTAGTTTTTGAAGCAGCAATAGTTCACCAGATACTGCACTCTGCCCTGCCTGAGGGTACAGAGGTGCAGACAGCACAGATGTCACTGAAGCACAATGGTCTTAGAACACCTTCCAGAAAATGAGAACACCCCTCATTTAATACTAAAACCTATTGTAATCCAGAGATGATCTGTAGATATACAGATCTGCTACAGTCCAGATCCAATCATTCCTTAGTTTTCACAAATAATAAATCAAAAAGAAAATTCTTTTTACAGTAGGAAATTCTTGGCTGCCTGGCTTTTTCTTCATCCCAGCAAGAGCCATTCAACTTGTTCTTTTCCTCTTAAAAAAATCTTGCAACACCTGGGTGCGGTGGCTCACCCCTGTAATCCCAGCACTTTGGGAGGCTGAAGTGGCTAGATCACCTGAGGTTAGGAGTTCAAGACCAGCCTGGCCAACATGGCGAAACCTCGTCTCTACTAAAAATGTATAAAAATTAGCCAGGCTTGGTGACAGGCGCCTGTAGTCCCAGCTACTTGGGAGGCTGAGGCAGGAGAATTGCTTGAACACAGGAGGCAGAGGTTTCAGTGAGCCGAGATCGCGCCACTGCACTCCAGCCTGAGTGACGGAGCAAATCTCCATCTCAAAAAAATGACAAAAAAAATAAAAAAATCTTGCAACTAAAATTGTAGCTAAATGTCTCCTAAACATTTCCCCTGCCTCTACCTCTCCACCACTGCAGTTCTTCCTACACAACATTGATAGATTAATCTTTTTTAAATGCCATCTAAACCTATCATCAGAGACTCTCCGCATACATTAGAAGCTCCAAATGCCACGGACTAGAATTCAAAGGCATCTGAGGTCTAGCCCGGACCTATTTCTTCAACCTCCTCTCCTGTAACACCCACCCCATGATCCCTGAGCTCCAGGCAAACACATCCCCTCACAGTCTCTCAAAGTCAGAATGTCTCTCCCAGCTAAGTGACTTTCACCCACTCCACCAGGTCACGATTTATTCCTCCTACTGGCTTAAGAAGCCCCTCAAACTTCTCCTTTCAAGATGCCTTTTCCTATGGCCCAGGATCTTTGAAACAGACCCTTCTCTGAACCAGAAGTCTGTAGATAATACAGACTTCTACAAATTCAGATACTCGTCCTTACATTCTCATCACTCTACACATAGGTCCTGCATCTCAAGGGAGACTATAAGTCTTTCAAAGGCAAAAGTCACGTTTTGTATTAACTTGATATCCCCAGGGCCAAGCATGATATCCAATGGTAAATGCTCAATAAATGTCTGACAAATCATACTTGATTGTATGAGTAGAAACTGTTTGCTTTGGTTATTGATTAGACACAACCAAACTGACAGTCAAACACCTCACTTTGGTCAGTGACCTTGACTTTCCTGACCCTGTAAAAACATGTAAAACTCAGCAGGATTTACTGGTCACTCTGTAATTAAATAACTGGTCAGTGGTGATACACTGTAAACACTACCTAAAAAGAAGCAAAGCCCAAAACAAACGATGCTTACCTCTAATCACACTTGATGCCCCAGGGAAGGCACCTTAATGGCTTCTGAAGAATAGGCCAGAGCCCTGAAAAAAGGGAAGCAAAATGATTTTTTTTTTTAATCCCACAAAACCCTGAAATTAGTGTCCATGCTGAAACAACCTGAGAGGAGCAGATCAACAAGTGCCTGACTTCAGACAGGTGAAAAGGCTAAACTGAAAAACAGGCCAGTTTGTATAATTGAAAAAGCATGTCAGCTCAGAAGGGCAGGGCTCACCGATGCTGAGTGGCATTGAAGGGGAAAGGGGTGTAACCTATAAGCAAATAGAGTCACGTTGCCAAACCTATATCCCATTAATGTAAAAATTAAGAGATAATAAGTGCCTTAGATTCTGCTTAGATTTTAAGTGGTGCTTAACAAGACTATGAAAATGGAAAAACCTGACCAAGAATAGGCAAGTTGAAGTTATTCAGGAGGCTAAAGTAGGAGGATGGCTTGAGCCTGAGAAGTTAAGGCTGTAGTGAGCTGTGATCATGCCACTGTACTCCATCCTGGAAAACAGAGCAAGACACTGTTGCCGGAAAAAAAAAAAAAAAAAAAAAAAAAGGCAAGTTGAGGCAAAGTTTTCCAGATTATTAAAAAGACGAATACAGTGAATAATGTTTTATCATTGTTTGCAACCCAACATATATATTATGACAAGACAACACATTATGACTTTTACTGAAATGTTATTGTTCAAACACATTTAAGCATTTCCATTGAAGACTCCTCATTTCAAAGTTGATTAAGAGTGAGGTCAAAATTAGCCAAGCATAGCGGCATGCACCTGTCCCAGCTACTTGGGAGGCTGAGGCACAAGAATCTCTTGAACCTGGGAGGAGGAGGTTGCAATGAGCTGAGATTGTGCCACTGCACTCCAGCCTGGGTGACAGAGCAAAATTCTGTCTCAAAAAAAAAAAAAGAAAAAGAAAAAGAGACCGGGCGCGGTGGCTCACACCTGTAATCCCAGCACTTTGGGAGGCCAAGGAGGGCGGATCACGAGGTCAGGAGATGGAGACCATCCTGGCTAACATAGTGAAACCCCATCTCTACCAAAAATACAAAATATTAGCCAAGCATTGTGGCGGGCGCCTGTAGTCCCAGCTACTCGGGAGGCTGAGGCAGGAGAATGGAGTGAACCCAGGAGGCGAAGATTGCAGTGAGTCAAGATTGCGCCACTGCACTCCAGCCTGGGCAACAGAGAGGGACTCTGTCTCAAAAAAAAAAAAAAAAAAAAAAAAAAAAGAGTGAGGTCAGGAAACACTGGGTGACTGTCAGGCACACAGGCCTCCTGACCTGCAGGTCAGCAGGTCTCCACTTACAGGTACTGCCCCTATCTCAAAAAGAATAGGATCTCCAGAAAGAAAAGGTCCAAAGATAAAGTTTCTGCATTAAATGAACTTTATAAATGGAAAATACTCACATAATGTCACATACATTTGTGGTTATTAAGAAAATTGACTTCTTGGATTTGAGTTGACTTCCTGGACCAAGGATGACAAACGGTTCTTCGCAGGAGCCAATCTGATCAATTGTCTGAAGATTCCAAAGCTGTCTCTGGGTCTGGTAGGAAAAAGTGATGCAATCGATTAGTAAGTCTGTCATGGGCCAGGAGAATCATGTGTTGGGAGCAGGCATGCCATATATTTACCATTCCTGATTTAGACACTTAGATGTTGAATGTATTGTGGATTTTCTCTGGCTCTGTCTGGTACCTGGATTCCAATCTCTCCACATAAAAATAGCTACTTGCACAAGTCAACCATTCCGTAGGAGAAATAAATAACAGGGGAGCTGAGAGCTCCCTTGCTTCAGGTAGAACCATCTAATTGAAAGGCTGAATCAGTGTCTTAATTATTTGCTTTGTAAATATATCTCAAGAAGAAAAAAAATCATAGAATATAAAGATTCCAATTTCCCTTGAAGGAAATCACATTGTTCATCTTGGAGGTGGTGGGCATTCCACAGTGAAAATAGTGAGCATGTCATTTATAATCCACTGTACATGAGATAGTATAACATTTTAAAAATATTAGCTGATTTATTTCTCTCATTATTTACCCCCTTTCCCTTTCTTACCTCTCTCCCAACTCCCACTTCAAAGACAGAATATATTATCGGTTCACTTTTCAGTGGAAGGATTTCACAAGACAATAAGACTGGAATTGTTAGCGGTAGCGAATTCATTCGGGTCTACAGCAACCTCAATTCTTGCCTCCTCAGAAGAATTTGAAAAAGGGCATAAGACAGAGTGAGAGACCAAGGCAAGCTTTAGAGCAGGAGTGAAAGTTTGTTAAAAAGTGTAGGGCAGGAATGAAAGGATGTAAAGCACACTTGAAAGAGGGCCAAGCGGGCAACTTGAGAGAGTCAAGTGCACTGTTTGACCTTTGACTTAGGGTTTTATACGTTGGCATGCTTCCCGGTGCGGTGAGGGGAGTGGTGCGAGAGGTTTGCATCTCTTCTCCCCTGATCTTTCCCTTGGGATGAGCTGTCTGCATGTGCAGTAGCCTGTCAGCGCTTGGGAGGGGCCGCACACGCAGTGTGTTTACTGAAGTTGTATGCATACTCACTTGAGGCATTCTTTCCTTACCAGTCCAGTGTTCCAATAAAGTCACATATCAGTTAACCTCCACCATTTCGCCTCTTAGTCTGCATGCTTGAGTCCACTCATCCAACTCCTGAGATCTTATCGGGAAGTTGATCACCAGCTCCAGGAGTTTTCTATCTACTGGGAGACTGACAGTCCCTGGCGCCAGCTGTAACCAATTATTTTAGAAAGACAGCTTAACAATGCCTGACCATCACCTGATGGTCAGCTGACATTCTGGAGTAGGATAAGGAGGGAGCCTCTCCTGCCCCACTCATGTCTACCTAGCTACCTACTGTAACAAAATCGCCTGCCAGACACTTGCATTTCAGTATCTAAAAGCTTAAACAGAGTTTGCAAGCAGGCAATTCTCAGGATATGTATAGCCCAAAGTCATGTTTTGTGGCCCTGCAGAGCACAGTAAAAATTTCTGAATTATTTGCCAATGTTCCAAAATCAGGAGAGTTCACATGAACTTCCACATTTCCACCCTCCCTTTTATTTTAAAAGCAAAACTGTCAATGCTAATCCGGTTTTCCTTAGGGCAACTCTTAGCTCAAGCTGAGTAACAACTTCTCCCTTTAAAAACCAATACACTGGATCTGGGCACGATGGCTTGTGGCTCTAATCCCATCTACTTTGGGAGGCTGAGGCAAGAGGATTGCTTGAGCCCAGGAGTTCAAGACCAGCCTGGGCAACACAGAGTGATTCCATCTCCAAGAAATAACAAAAAACTATACATCAAGTAAAAAGAAAACAAAAAGTAACAACCGTCTCCTTTTCACCTTGATCCCCATCCACCTGCTTCACTGATTACTTACCTCTCTGGCCTCTATTGGTTTGGGTGTGGGAATTTGCACCAGAAGGCCTAGACCCTGGAAAGGGATTGTGTCAGCTGCCATGGAGGCAACACCTTCATGAGAGTAAGTACCTTTGAGGGGAAAATCAAGTTCAAGGGATTAGAAATTAGAACAAAAATTCCTGCAATAGGAACAAGGAAAATAACATCATAGAGTCTAGAATAAATACTATTTCTCGGATGCGCATGGTGGTTTAAGCCTATAACTCCAGCACTTTAGGAGGCTGAGATGGCAGGATCACGTGAGCTCAGGAGTTTGAGACCAGCCTGGGACTGTGTCTTTGCAAAAAAAAACTTAGAAAAATTAGCCAGGTATGGTGGTACGTGCCTATAGTCCCAGCTACTCAGGAGGCTGAGGTAGGAGGATTACTTGAGCCTTGGGTGTTGAGGCTACAGTAAGTCATGATGGCACCATTGCCTTCTTTCCTGGGTGACAGAGTGAGATCCTATCTCAAGAAAAAAAAGAAAAAAGAAAAAAAAAACTCTCCCATGCAGGGAGTCAGGAGGAAGACAGCTGGACCTGCTGGGGCTCCATAGTGAGAAATGACCACCAGGGCTGTGCTCATGATACATCATGTGATCCAAGAAGCACCAGAGGATTGGCTCACTGTCCTTTCCTTTGTCTTCCTTTGTCTTAGCTGGGATTGTAGGCGTGCACTACCATGCCCGGCTAATTTTTGTATTTTTAGTAGAGACAGGATTTCGCCATGTTGGCCAGACTGGTCTTGAACTCCTGACCTCAAGTGATCTGCCTGTCTCTGCCTCCCAAAGTGCTGGGATTATACATGTGAGCCACTGTGCCTGGCCAGAATTGCTGGTTTTTAACAGCTGCCAGCACCTCATGTTACCAACACCCAGAGAGAAGACTATGCTTGGTCTCTGAACCACTTAACCCAAATAGATAGCCCCCACCTCACAAAATCCAGAAATACCCAACCCCCCACTAAAAAAACACTGAATCCTGAATACTTATAAATTAATGTGGAGAGGAGGAAAAGAAAGTGTTGTACCTCTGCATGTCATAAACCAAGCCAGTTTGAGAGTATTTAAGCTAGGACAATGGCTCACTTCTTCTAGTTTCTTCTTTGTTATCTACTCCACATCACTTATTTGGCATTAAGCCTATCAAACAGTGCCTTTATGATAGGTAGCATTTATTTGTTGGTTTACTCTTTAGGCATTTATTGTACTTCTATTAAGTGACAGGCACCATTCATGGCTCTGAAAATACAAAGATGTATAATGAGTTGACCCTGTCATCTCAGGCTTAGAGTTACCTGGAGAGTTGGCCATAACTATGTATTATAATGACAGTATCAGGTAAGAATAATTTGGCAAACAATTTAAAGAGCATTTCAAAAAGTCCAACATTCTTTCATGGTAAAACCAGTCAGAAAACTAAGAATAGAAGGGAACTTCCTCAACCAGCTAAAGGGCATCTACAAAAATCCACAACTAATGTCTTGCTGAGTGGTAAAAGACTGCATGCTTTCCCCTAAGATCAGGAACAAGACAAGGACGTTCGTTCTTGACACTTCTATTCAACATTATACTGGAGGTACTAGCCAGAGCAAGTAGGCAAGAAAAAGAAACAAAAGGCTTCCAGATTGGAGAGGAAGTAGTAAAATTGTTTCTATTCACAGATGACCTGATCTTATATATAGAAAATCCTAAGAAATCCACCAAAAACATTAGAGCTAATGAACAAGTTCAACAGTTTCAAGTACAAGATCAGTATACAAACACCAGTTGAATTTCTATACACTTGCAATAACTAATCCAAAAATGAAATTAACAAAACAATTCCATTTATAATAGCATCAGAAAGAATAAAATATTAATAGTAATTTTTTTAAAAGGTAAACAATTATACCCTGAAAACTATAAAACATTGTCTAAAGAAATTAAAGATCAATGTAAATACAAAGACATTCCATATTTACAGGGATCAGAAGACTTAATATTGTTAAGATTGTTCACATGACAATATTCTCCAAATATATCTATAGATATTACATATCCCCTGTTGAAATTCCAGCTGCCTGTTTTGCAGAAATGGGCAAGCTCATCCCAAAATTCATATACAAATGCAAGTAACCCAGAAGAGCCAAAATAGTTTTGAAAAAGAAAAACAAAGCCGGAGGACTTATACTTCCCATTTCCAAAACTTACTGCAAAGGTACAGTAATCAAGATAGTGTGATGCTGGCATATGGTTAGATATATAAATCAGTGGAATAGAATCAAGAGTCCAGAAGTAAGTCCTTACATTTCGGGACAATTGATTTTTTACAAAGGTGTCAACACAATTAAATGGGGAAAGAATAATCTTTTCCACAAATGATGTTGAAACAACTGGAAATCCACAGGCAAATGAAAGAATTTGGATTCATCATACCATATACAAAAATTAACTTAAATTTTATCATAGATCCAAATTTAAGAGCTAAAACTTTTAGAAGAAAGCATAGGAGTAAGTCATTATGACTTTGGATTAGACAATGGTTTCTTAAATGTAACACCAAAAGCACAAACAACAAAAGAAATAAAGATAAATTGGATTTTATTAAAATCAAAAACTTTTGTGCTTCAAAGTACACCATCAAGAAAGTTGAAGTGCAACATATGTAATGGGAAAATATTTGCAAATTATATATCTGATAAGGAACTTGTATCCATAATGCATAAAGAAATCTTACAATAAAAAGACAACATAATTTGAAAATGAACAAAAGACTAGAATAGATATTTTTCCAGAAAGATATACAAGTGGCCTGTGTCTTAGTCCATTTGTGCTGCTATAACAAATTACCTGAGATTGGGTAATTTACAAAGAACAAAAATTTATTTCTCACAGTTGTGGAGGCTGAAAGTCCAAGATCAAGGCACTGGCAGGTTCAGTGTCCAAGGGCCTGGTCGCTGTCTCTTGTTGGGGTACCCTCCAGAGGGGATGAACACTGCATTCTCACATGGTGGAAGGCAGAAGGGCAAAAGGGTCTAGCTAGTTTCCTCCAGCCTTTTTATAAGATCACCAATCCCATTCACAAGGGCTCTACCCTCAGGACTTAATCACTCCTAAAGGCCCTTTTCATGCCATCATGTTAGGGTTTAATTTCCAATATATGAATTTTGAAGGGACACATACATTCAAATCATAGTAGCCAGTAAGCACATGAAAATATGCTCAACATCATTAGCCATCAGTAAAATGCAAATCAAAACTACAATGAAATATCACTTCACATCCACTATGATGACTAAAATAAGAAAGATAGACAGCAAGAGTTGAGGATATGGAGAAACTGAAAGCCTTATACATAGCTGGTGGGAACGGCTGGTGGTGCCACTGCTTTGGAAAATACTTTGGCAGTTCCTTAAAATGTTAAACATCAAGTTTTTATATGGGTCAGACACTGTAACTTGTGCCTGTAATCCCAGTTATTCAAGAATAGGGCAGAAGAATCACTTGAGGCCACAGAAGTTTGAGACCAGCTTGGGCAACATAGTGAGACTCTGTCTTTAAAAAAAAAAAAAAAAAAAAGTGCCGTATGACCTGGCTATTCCACACCTAGACATATACCTAAGAGAAATGAAAACATATGTTCACCCAAAAATGTGTACATGAATGTTCATAGCAGCATTATTTATAATGGGCAAAAAATAAAAACAACCCACACGTGCATCAACTGACAAAGGGTATGTCTATGCAATTAAATATTATTCAGCCAGAAAAAGAATAAAATGCCAATTACATAATACAACATGGATGCATTTTCAAAATATGCTAAATGAAAAAAGTCAGTCACAAAGGACCATATGTTATATAATATCATTTATATAAAATGTCTAAAATAGACACATCTGTAGACAGAAAATAGATTACTTTTTGCCAGGGGGTGGGGGGAGGGAGAATGGGGAAGTGATTGTTAATGGATATGGGGTTTCTTTTGAGGTAGTAGAAACATTATGAAATTAAATAGTGATGGTTACACAGTTCTAATACTACACTAAAAAACAAATTAACAATTTAAGAGAGTGAATTTTGTGATATGTTAATTACATCTCAATAAAAATTTTTTTTTTTGGAGTTTTTTTTTTTTTTTTTTTTTGAGACGGAGTTTTTCTGTTGTTGCTGAGTCTGGAGTGCAGTGGCACGATCTCGGCTTACTGCAACCTCTGCCTCCTAGGTTCAAGTGATTCCCCTGGCTCAGGCTCCCTTGTAGCTGGGATTACAGGTGTCCATCACCACACCCAGCTAATTTTTTGTGTTTTTAGTACAGATGGGGTTTCTCCATGTTGGCCAGCCTGGTCTTGAACTCCTGACCTCAGGTGATCCACCCGCCTTGGCCTCCCAAAATGCTAGGATTACAGGCATGAGCCAAAGTACCCAGCCCAAAAATGTTATTAAAGAATACTTTTACTTGGGAGGCTGAGGCAGGAGAATGCCGTAAACCTGGGAGGTGGAGCTTGCAGTGAGCTGAGATCTGGCCACTGCACTCCAGTCTGGGTGACAGAGCGAGACTCCATCTCAAAAAAAAAAAAAGAATACTTTTGCCGGACGCAGCGAAAGTAAAACAAGAAAGATAGACAGCAAAAGTTATCAGGATAACTCTGGAATGTGGATGTGATGCCTGGAGCTGCAGCTAGGAACAGCTCACGCCTGTTGTCCCAGCACTTTGGGAGGCGGAAGCGGGCGGATCACCTGAGGTCAGGAGTTCAAGACCAGCCTGGCCAACATGGCGAAACCCCGTCTCTACTAAAAATACAAAAATTAGCCAGGCGTGGTGGTGGGTGCCTGTAGTCCCAGCTACTTGGGAGGCTGAGGCAGAAGAATCACTTGAACCCAGGAAGCAGAGGTTGCAGTGGGCAGAAATCACGCCACAACACTCCAGCCTGGGCAGCAAAGCAAGACTCCATCTAAACAAAACAACAACAAAAAAATACTTTTGACTGCAAGTAACAGAATACTTAAGAGTGGCTTAAACCTTAAAGATGTTTACAGTTTATGTCACAACATGTCTGGAAGCAATTGGTCTCAGTGTTCACTCAATGACTCAGAAAAATCATAAAAGACCAAGGCACTTCCTACATTTCCACTCTGATGTTCTCACTCATTTGCTTTTGATTCTCATGTTTGTCACCTCATGATCAATCATATGGCTGCCGCAGCTCCAGGCATCACATCCACATTCAAGACAGGATGAAATGGGAAGAGATGATGAAGCAATTCCTCACTTGCATCTTCCTTTTAACAGAAAAGCCAAAGACCCACCAATATGCTTCACCTTTGTTTCATTGGCCCAAGTGGTCACCTAGGTCTGTAAGGGAGACTGGAAATGAGAGTGTTTCTGGTTTATTCTACCACGAGATTTGAGAAAAGGAAAAAAGCATGTTGCGAATGACTATTGGTTAGCCAAGCAATAGTGTGTTTCCTATGGAGATGTGCCTGCTGAATATCTTCACTTGTGTCAAAGGTGCCTCAAAATCATCATATCCAGCTCTCAGCTCATTATCCCTTCTTCCCCTCTCACCATTCACCAAACCTGGTCCTTCTCCACCACAGACCTGGCTTCCTTGACTCCTTTTTTTCCCTCATCCCTGGACCTAATCAATCTTTAAGTCCTACTTTGCCTCCTAAGCATGTCATGAATCGTCTACTTCTTTTGATCTCCTCCACGGAGTTTAAGAAACCTTCATCTCCTCCCTCACTGACATGCTTGCCTCCACTCTCTCCTCCCTCCAACATACTCTCTACACAGTGCCCAGACCATAGCTTCGAAATGCAAATTAGGGCCAGCCTTGGTGGCTCACATCTATAATCCCAGTGCTTTGGGGGGCCGAGGCAGGAAAATCGCTTAAATCCAGGGGTTTGAGGCCAGCCTGGGCAACATAAGGAGACTCCATTTCTATAAAAACAATTTTTTAATTAGCCAGGTATGGTGGCACATGCCTGTAGTACCAGCTAATCAGGAGGCTGAGGTGGGAGGATCACTTGAGCCCAGGAGTTTGAGGCTGCAGAGAGCCATGATAGTACCACTGCACCCCAGCCTAGGCAACAGAGCCAGACTCTGTCTCAAAAAAAAAAAAAAAAAAAAAAAAAAAAAAAAAGCTCATCTCACTGTGCTACCTCACATTCTCAGAAGTCTTCTCATTGTAAATGCAATAAGAACTAAGATCCATGAAGTCCCCTCACGGTCTTGCCTGCCTGGCCTCTGCACATGCTGTTCCTTCTAAGCGTTTCCCCTTATTCCTCCCCTAGTTAATTCCTACTCATCCTTCAAAGTTTAGCTCAAACATCCTTCACTCCAAAAACTCCCCCTGATTCTCCAAACCATGGCAAATCCTCTGTGATATGGTCCTATAATATGTAGTTTGCCTTTCATCCATTTAACACAAATACAATTAACTCAGTATGTAATTATGTGTTTAACGTCCGTCTCTCCTATATGAAAGTAAGCATTGTCTTCCTCTCTGCTCCTTCTCCGGCCCTAGCACAATACCTCACACATGGAAGGCACGCAGATTTCGTTGAAGATATGAAATAAATGAACTAATGAATACCAGAAAGTATTCAGAGCCAATTACTAACACAAAGAAAGCTGGTGAAGCAACTCTGCACCTGGGGAGCAAAGGTAGGAAGGGAAGATGGAAGAGCTTTGACTTCTTCCACAAAGCACAATATTGCCTTCCTTGTGGACAAAATCTTCATGCAGTAGCAGCCTTTGGGTGCCTGATTGCTAGAGCATTCCATGATATTTGCTCAGGTATTATTTTCTAATCCGTTCTTGTTTCAAACCAAGTTTCTTGAAGGCTAGAATAATTTCTGATAAGGAAGAGTACTAGCGTGGAGTTAGGCACAAGGCAGGTAACTAATCGCTTAATTGAGTCCTGAGATCACTGAGATCACACCAGTGCCTTCTGGTCTCCAAAAAAGTTATAAGGAGCAAGCAAAAAGTTGTAAGTGTCTTGAGGGCAGGGACAGCATGTAATAATCTGCACCTTGCCTGACACATGAAGGACCAATAAATGCAAAGGCAGTAAATGCTCACTGAATTGAGACCTAGCACGTGTCAGGCATGCCGGGTGCACGGAATGAACAGCTCCACTCTCACCAGCACCACTCTTTTTTTTTTTTCTTTTTGAGACGGGATCTCACTTTGTCACCCAGGCTGGAGCGCAGTGGCGAGATCTCAGCTCACTGCACCCTCAACCTCCTGGGCTCAAGCAATCCTCCCACCTCAGCCTCCCAAATAGCTGGGACCACAGGCACACGCCACAACGCCTGGCTAATTTTTTTTTTTTTTTTTTTTGTAGAGATGGGGTTTCACTGTGTTCCTTAAGCTGGTCTAGAACTTCTGAGCTCAAGCGATCTGCCTGCCTTGGCCTCTCAAAGGGCTGGGATAACAGGCAAGCAGTGCCACTCTCGACTTCTCATTTTTTCTCCTACAATCTCCCATGAGATCAATGCCACATACATACATTTGGCGTGAGTGACCTGCTTTAAAAGTCCGGAGATAGTATCAAAGGAGATCGCAACTTGCCCTCCTGATTTAAGGAAACTAAAGAGAGAGCTGTGGTGCTCAAGCCCACTCTCCTCTGAGTGATGGAAAAAACTATTTTATCTCAGTTGTTCAAAGCATACCTAGTGATTCTTTTTCCCCAGCACAGTATGGAATCACATAATTCAGGCCAGTCTCATTGACCTTAAATCCTAATACTCCAGCTTTCTCTTTGATCTAACGATCTCATGGAAAAGAGCATTAGGGCTGAAAATTTATAAGCCTCTCCTTGTACTTTATTCTGATCCTGCTTCGCTGCTTAGCCCCAAATCATAAACTGGAGCACTGTTTCAATCTGGGTATCACCACCACCCCCAGCTTATCATGGAGCGCGTAAGCCACTTGGTCAACTAGGAATATGTTCATTGTGATGTCTGTTTCAGGAATCTGCGCCAGGTGACTCCAACCAGCTCCCCACAAATGCTAGCTGAAAAATTTCAAGGCCAGCAGAAACCTTTCCAAGAAAAGCCTGGCAGTTTTTAAGTCAAATTTCAAATAAGTATGTCAATTACAGCAGTATTATAAAGGATTTTATTCCTTCACTTCTCTCCTACAGGTTTTAGTTTTTAAAATAACAAAAATTAACTAATCCAAGGCTTTGCACCTAGGCATTCAAATCACTTGGCACGGGACAAAAATGTCTAATTGTTATATTTTTCACAAACAATTTTACAAATAGAGAGCCTTTTGTGAAAGTGCAAATTATATGCTCTATAAACAAGGAACAATCTATAGAGTTTGAGGTGCAAATAACACACCAGTAATTTCTAAAGAATGAGGCTAAAACGCCCATGTGGCAGTAATAATAGAACTTCTAATCTATCCAACAAGACCCTAACATCCTTCCTACTCTGCATCCTGGAATTGCCTAGGCCCTTCAGGTGTCTGAGGAATAAGTCCAATACAGCAGAGCCCCATCACAAGACACAGACTGAAGCTGAGGGGTTCTGGTGGGGTATTTCTGATGAATTTTATTTCCCAAGTGCAGAAAAGCTGGGCAATGTTTCTAGTTCCAATAGGAAACATAGAGGCTAACGTGTTAGCAACTCTTCAGGGCTGGACTGTCTGCTCCCCAAATTAAAGTTCAATAAAGAGTCCTTCTGCCAAACTAGCTAATACACTCTCCATTCAGGCTTTTTCTTTCCTTACTCAGCTACATCCACCAGGAGCCAAGCCCTCCCAGATGAGTCTGACAGGGAGGACTCCTGTGACCGTTCTCACAGGTGTGGAAAAATAGAAATTCTGACTGTAGTCAACTAGGAAGATACTGACTAAAGGGAGAGGAAGTATCACCTGCACCAGGAAAACTATCCAAAAAGTTGGGTTGAAAGCAATATTTTGCAGCTAAGATCTCAGTTCAAGCTGCTACCATGAATGCCAAGGAGAACTCCATTATGGTCGCTCTTCAAGGTATGGTGATCCCTTCCTCTCCCACTGGACTCCATCCTCAAAACACCTGAAGCCCAGATGTTTGCCTCTTAGTGATCAGTTCACATGTATAGTCACTTCCAAGTGAGCAAGCCGACCCCAGGAAGGCTGGTTGAGAACTGGCTTCAGGATCTCAACCATCCCTCTTCCCCAGACCATGACAGCTACTCATTCACACATGCAACTAAGGGAAGCCATGAAAGCAATTGTTTTAAATAACAAGAAAAATGTGCTTCAGAATAATTTTTTTGGCCTCACCTGCATGTGAAACAGCTGGCAACTTCCTCTTCCTAAAGGAAGGGGAAGGAGTGGGAACAAAGAAATGAAATCTCTGACTAGAACCCCTCTGGTAGAGCAGCCCACCACACCACAGAGCTTCTATTCCCCTTACTGGGCCATGTTGGCATGGTGCCACCCACTGAACACACCAATTCTCAATTGTTCATGACTGTTTTGCTGAACAGTGAGATTCAGATTCCTGAGCAATCCTTGAAATGGCTTTGTGGTCCATATCGCTGGAGCTGTTCTTCACAGCCTTTGGCAATTTAATGTAGCTCACATTTCAAAAAGGAGAGTCAATCACAGTTCCATACTGTGCTTTGTATTTCTGTAATTGAGAGGAAAGATCTTCCAATACAGCACCTTAGCTGTTCTTTTCTCAGGCAGTGAGTTCCTTTATTAAAAGAGAGCTCTTTGCCCCCTCGGTCCTGGGTTTTTTTTTTCCTTCTGGAGCTACCGGGTGGATGCTGTTAGTACACACAACTTGAAGAAGTTAGAGATTGTTATACCTGCCTTTCTCAATTATGTTTTTGTGTTTGGGACTTCAAAATAAATCGCAACTTGTATGATCATATTTGAATCAGAATTCTTATTCCTGTTGGCAATTTTTCATGTCCCAAAATTTAAAAGAGAAAATCAAAGGCATACGTATTTTTTTAAAACAGCACTCTTGTTCTCATCCTACTCTCTTTTCTTTCCTCTGTCCTTAAGGAGAGGATTAAGACTGTGAATTTCCTTTGGGTCACCTCCTTGATGAAGCCTCTGATATGAACTCTGCCTTCAGGCCACTTTCCCAGGATGGAAGTCACCCTCCATTTCTCTCCTCCTCAATTACGTTTCATACAGAATCAAAAATTCCTTATGTTAGCTTTCCTTCTCTAGAATGACCGCATAGTGCCCTGGGATTTTTCTGTTCTGTGAAAGAGAAACTTAGTTGAAAACAATATCAAAACATTTTATACCAGTGATGGGAGATTCCTGAAGTAATTGGCAATTGCTTATAAAAATCAGTTAAGTATTCAGCTTAATTTAGTGATCTCCCCCAAAACTGGAAACTGAAAGGGAGCAATTTAACCTCTAGCAACTTTCAACTGCAGAGCAGCTGTAATCCAATTATTTTGGAATAACCATCAAGAGAATACACCTTGACAAAAGCATATATAATTGGAGAAAAATCAGTCGATTTTTGCCTTATCTGAAAAATGAAAACAGAAATATGATTAATGAGGAGAAGGTAAGTCCAATAATTCCTAATCCTTTCTAGATCAAGCTAGCAACACACAAATAAGTCAATAATGAAATCAGCGTGGTTGTTTGCCATCAGGACATGCATTGGCAGAAGGTGAAGCTGTCCAGTCATTTATTGAGCAAGTCATGCCTCTTTGATGAGTTATCTAATATATTCTAGTTACATGCTAGTCACTGTAGTGCTTCCTTAATATAGAAGGCATTATTTGGCACAGTGGTTAGGAATACGGACACTGGAGTTAGACTGCCCAGGTTCAAAGCTCTGCTACTTTACTCTGGTGTGTGCCATATGAACTCTGCTCTCTCTGCCCTGGTGCTAGATGGCATGGATGGCAACAGTGGTCTTCAGGACACTTGAAGGTCTACCAAAGTATGCCACTGAAGGGGCCTGT
This sequence comes from Macaca mulatta, assembly GCF_049350105.2. NCBI lineage: Eukaryota > Metazoa > Chordata > Mammalia > Primates > Cercopithecidae > Macaca > Macaca mulatta. The sequence goes on along the minus strand of NC_133412.1, from coordinate 131,788,124 downwards.
CAGGAGTGCAGAAGGAGGGCAGAGAAAGGGGTTAGGGTGTCTATTCCCTTGACTCCTTCTCTGCAAGACTGCTATAGACTGGGAGTGCACCTGCCCAGAAATCACTGCTCTGTGCAATGTGCAATTGGCTTCACACAGTTCTCTGTCTTTCTGGGTTCTGCTGATGGCTCCCTCCCTTCATCCATTCAGGCCTAGGGGCAGTAACAGCTTGCCTGCTCCTAGCTCCGTCAATGCCTCCTCTATACTCACATTTGTAGCCAGCCTGCTTTGTCAATAAACCTCCCAATTTAACTACTTTATGTGTCATCTCTGTTCTGTTTGGATCTTGATGGTAAACAGTATGACTCTGGATAAATGACTTAGCCTCTCTATGCCTGCACGTGTAAAATAGAGATAATAATAGTAATTTACCTCCTAGACGTGAGAATTAAATGAGTTATTCATATGTGTGAAATACTGAGAACAGTGCCAGGCATGTAATAAGCATAATTATTTTATTTTTATTTTTATCACCATCACCACCACTGTCATCATTATCACTAGGCAGCACGAGTGAACAAAAATGACTAAGACACAACCACTGTCCTCTAGAAGCTAAGTCAGGTTTCTAGCATACTGAGTTGGTGGTGGTGGTGGTGGAGAGCTGTTTTTTAAAGTTAGGTCCCAGAGAAATCTGACCAGCACTACAGAAAGCAGCTTATGGGTAATCCAGGAGTGGTTTAACAGCACTGGGCAGTTAAGATATACGGTCATTACCAGCAGTCCCGAAGGATTTTTACAGTCAGTTGCCTGCTCTGCTTTTTCTCAACACACTTCTGATGAATCTTACCCTAGATTCACAGACATTTTAGAGCTAAAAAAGGACTCTAACTAGAAACAAAACCCCTCGTGCAGCACTTTATTTAGAAAAGAAAACTAATTTAATCAAAAGAAACTTTTGGGCTATTTAGATGTGGACCCCGCATAAGAAAAATAAGTGGGAAAAAAAATATTGAGGGCTTTTAGTCTGGCTCAAGGGACTCTCCCCTAACCATCTGGAGGGATGTATTTCTAACCCAAGTTTCCAGGGTCTACGAAAGAATATTATTGTATTCTCTCCCTAGAGAAGGGAAATTGAGCTTAATAAAATAAAAAAGAAAAAAAGAAAAGAATAGAAAAGGAAGAAGAAAGAGACATAAGAAAACAAAGAGAAAATGGAAGTCCCTCATCCATTCTGCAGGCTGATTTATAGTACCCAGTAGGTTCAGGGGAACATAAGTTGCTATGTGTCCAAAGCATTTAACCAGGATTTATATACAACTCCGAAAGTGTTAGTAAATGGGGGGCAGGGGAACACCTCAAAAGAAGAGGGAAACTTCTAGAAGATTATGTGTATCTGAGTCAAATTATGAAAGTCCCATTCCCTTGGAGGAATGAAGAGCTAAATCCATCCTTTTAAAAATTGAAATCTTTAAGGAAAAGCAACTAGGTTTCAGCCCTAAATATTTTATTTCATCTCTCTGAGCTTCTATTTCCTGTAAAATGAGAGGGTTGAACCAGGTGGTCCCTATGGTTCCTTCTAGGTCTTTATTTCTAGAATTCACTGAATTTTAAATTGGATATTACAGATATCAAAGAGCCCCTTCTCAGCCTCAGATTATATTACCAAAAAAAAAAAAAAAAAAAAAAACAGATGAAGGCTACACCTCATGTGTGAAAGGATCAAAGTTGCTTTTTGGTTTCTTTCTTTCTTTTTAAATATAGCTGAGTGAATTTCTGACCCTTGAGTCTGAAAATTCATTTCAAACTCATCAAGTTGTCTCAAACCTCTCTTGAACAACTTTAGTTAAAAGAAATTGATTTATGAGTGCCATGCAAAAGGCCACTTTATTCATATGTCCTATTAGGAAACCCACTTGGAAGACTGAATTGAAGTTAAAAGGATGAAAAGACATTTCAAGCAATGTTAGAAGATAAGCCATTGACTGAGAGACAATACCTGCATCACAGATAACAAAGTGCCAGTAGCTGGAACTTATGAAAAACTACAAATCAACAAGAGGACAATAATCCAACAGAAAAATGGGCAAAAGATTATGAACAGCTTACAGAAGAGAAATGGCCAAAAAGGATGAAAGATGCTCAGCTTCACCAACAATTAAGGAAATGCAGATAAAAACAACAAATACAATTTCACTCCTACCACTTTGGCAAAAATTTTAAATGACTGACAGTACCAAGGGTTAATGAAGCTATGTAGACATAGGGACTCTCACATATCACTAGTAGGAGTACAAATTAAAACAACCATTTTGGAGACAAGATCTAATGAAACTGAAGACATACATACATACCCTAAGGTCTAGTAATTATACTTCTAAGTATATAACCCAATGAAACTCTAACATAATAGTTCAGGAGATAGCTTACAAGAACATGTTTATAAGGGCAAAAATTGGGTGCAGTCAAAATGTTTATCAAGTGATGAAAAAATACATTTGTTTTAATCTTACAACGGCATGTGATACAGCAGTTAAAATGAATGAGCTTTGGAGCCACACATACTGACATAAATTTGTTTAAAAAGTCTAGTTACATGCATTTATAATATTTCATTTACCTAGAGTCATAAATATGCAAAAACCCCTACTGTATTATTTATGGATACATAGACATGTAATCAATGTATGAAGTCATGGATGGAAATATATATAGGGTCGATAGGTCCCACATCAGGACAGTAAAAACATCCGCTGAGGGAAACAAAAAATAATTTGAATAAAAGCATTCACAGGTTACAGAGGATTTTTGTGATGTTTAAACAAAAAACAGAAAGAAAGAAACATTTCAGGGTAGAGTAGGGAAGGTACAAGGTGAGCCTGGAACTTCTGTGGTACCAGGGAGTAAAGAAGTACTAAAAAAAAATGAAAGGTCAGGCACGGTGGCTCACACCTGTAATCCCAGCACTTTGGGAGGCCGAGGTGGGGTGATCACTTAAGGTCAGGAGTTCAAGACAAGCCTGGCCAATATGGTGAAATCCCGTCTCTACTAAAAACACAAAAATTAGCCAGGTGTGGTGGCGTGGACCTGTAATCCCAGCTACTCAGGAGGCTGAGGCAGGACAATTGCTTGAATCTGGGAGGCAGAGGAGGTTGCAGTGAGCCAAGATTGCGCCACTGCACTCCAGCCTGGGTGACACAAACAGATTCTGTCTCAAAAAAAAAAAAAAGAGCATCTAGAAAGCACACATGAGTCATTGTAAAGAAGCTCAGTCTGGAACACCTTAAATAAAAAAATAGTGATAGCAATGGGTTATAGCTTATAGAATAAAGCAAAACAGTATACTTGCATAGTCTCAAAGTCTTTCTGAATGAGAAATTATTAATACTTACTACCTACAAAGAGGAAAAGAGTAACTTTACGTTGGAGAAACCTTAGCCAAGTGATCAAAGTGACCATCACTTTGTAATGGAGCATGTTGACATTGAGTACTTCCTGATATGATATACTGGAAAAGGCACAAAATCACTTCTGTGGTATCCTTGCTAAAAATGCGTAACTTGAATTTAAACATGAGAAAATACTAGACAAATCCAAATTGAGAGACATTCCACAAAATCACAGGCCAGTCCTCTTCAAAAATGTTCCATCATAAAAGATAAAAGAAGACTTGAGGAACTGTCCCAAGTGCGAGGTAGGATCTTGGCCCAGAAAAAAAGACATTAGTGGGACAATTAGTGACACATGAGTAAGGTCTGCAGGTTAGTTAAGAGTATTGCATCAACATTAATGTCCTCGTTTTGATCATTGTGCTGTGGTTACATAAGGTGTTAATATTTGAGAAAGCTGGGTGAAGGACATATGCCGACTGTGTATTATCTTTGCAACTTTTCAAAATCTAAAATTATGTCAAGATAAAGTGTTTTATAAATAGCTGAAGCAAACATGACCAAATGGTTAAGTGTTCGGTGATAATGAAGTATTCGTTATCTCATCTATACTTCTCTGTATGTTTAAAAGATTTCACAGTGAGACAAAAAAAAAAAGGAGAATGTGTAAATTTAAAAACTGAGAATAAGGAATTAGATAGTCTAAAGAGATATTGTTATCATACAGTAGTTCTTAAACAATGAACTGCAGTGAGGGCCCAGTCTTTGTGTCTGCTGGGCGGGAGCCTTGAAGGAAGACTAGAAATACAAACACTGGCATATTGAACAGTACTGGTCATCTGATTCCTTTCTAAGCAAAATGTTTATGTTGATTTCCTGTTCCCCTACCTGGCTTTCTCTTGTGGTTCATGTTAATTTCACTCTGATTGCTATTACCCTAATAGTTTTCCTGATTTGCTTTTCACCCAGTTCTTTGACAACCTAGAGACCTGGGTTTCAGTTTATTTTACAATTTAGAAGTAATTGTCAATTTACAGGAAAAGTTGTCTGAACAGAAATAGGGATATCAAGTGTACAGACCAGCTTTGAGGAGAAGATGGTAAGTTAACTGAAATATTAAGTTTGAATGGCTTCATTATAACCTTCATGTAGAGGTACCCTGCCAGCTATTGGTAAGGCAGGCCTCAAAATTGGGACTACAGTTGGGATATGACCTGAGTATTTGGTGATTATCCACAAAAGATGTGAGACTTGATGAGGTCATCAAGATTTGGGGACAGAACCTTGAAAGGCACCTGAATTGGAGGAGCAAGAAAAAGAGAAACCAGCCTTGACTGGGAAGGTGGGAATAAAAACAGAATTATGTTGTATTACTAATCGTGTTAAAAGTTGTAAGAAATTCAAGAAAGATGAGAGCTGAGTAAACATCAGTAGATTTGGTTATCAGAAAGTGACCTTCAATGAATCAGATTCACCTACCTGTTTCAGGGTAGTATGGGGAGAGGGGATGGGACTGCAAGAAGCTAAGGGCAAAGTGAGTGAGAAGGGAATGGAAGGAGCAGATATCTGGTGGTGTGGAGGAGAGAGATGGGATGAGTGGTAGCCTTCAAGAAATAGCTGTACTAAGGGAAGGATTTTAGAAAAAGAAACATGGGCACATGTGTAGAAGAGAAGGAGCCAACCAAGAAGAAAAAATATACCCTAAAAAGATGGACCAGCAGCCGGGTGCTGGGGCTCAACCTGTAATCCCAGCACTTTGTGAGGCCTAGACAGGCAAATTGCTTGAGCTCAGGAGTTCAAGACCTTCCTGTGCAACATGGTGAAACCTCCATCTTTACAAAAAATACAAAAATTAGCCAGGTGTGGTAATGTTCACTGTAGTCCCAGCTACTTGGGAGGCTGAGATGGGAGGATGGCTTAAACTTGGGAGGCAGAGGTTACATTGAGCTGAGATCATGCCATTGCACTCCAGCCTGGGTGAAAAAGTCAGGCCCTGTCTCAAAAACAAGGAGTAATGGAGCAACTTCAGGGAGGAGATTTAAAAAAAGAAGCAGGGCGTAGGTGGAAATGTACACCAGGATGAAGAAGTGAACCTAATATCTTCAGGGCATGTGTGAAAGGCTAAAAGTGAAGATTTTGGAAGCAGAGAACCTTGGATCAGAGCCTCCAAGAAGTCAGAATCAAATTCAGGTGCTGAATAAAGAGTACTAAGGGAAAGGTTGAAGAAGAGTAGGGAGGTTTGGAGGGGAATTGTGGTTTTAAATAGCATGAATATAAATCCACTGCTCTCCTATTTTCTCAGCTGACTGTTGAGTAGCCCTGGAGTAGAAAAGAATCTTTTCAGATAGCATTTGATAATGTTATTTCGCATTCGTTTTGTAACATTACTCCAATAACCCTGTGACATGACAGGAATGGATATCATTAGCCCTGTTTTATAATGAGGAAATCAAGGCTTCATAGTTAGATGCCTACCAAGATCATCCATCAGTAAAGGCAAGATTTAAACTCTGCTATTTTCACTATACTTTGTTAACTCTACGCACCTTGGGGAAAAGTGCGTAGAGTTTATCTGCAGCCAAAGCAATTTTTTTAAAAAGCACTCAAGAAAAGCTGCCAATGTGTGCACTGTCAACAGAAACTTGCCTAATAATCTTATTAGTTGAATGAGATTCTTCATTAAATGTGTTATATTGCTAGATAGGAGTTAGTAGCAGATGGCTGATATTGAAAGCAGCTCATCACAGCTAAAACCGTTGGCAAGAGACTTTCTAAAGTACGATGATAGATGACATGGCATTCAATTTAGAGAAGGTGGTTGACTCTAATAGGATGACCCACAGGTCACGCTCAGGGTTAATGTTACTTAACATCTATTATGATTCTTGCAGCACGCATAATAAAATGCTAGTGGAATCTGAAGATAATCATAACTGTTAGGTGATTAAAATACTAACAAGTCGGGGAAATAAAGTAAAAGGAAAATGGTTTGAAGAGAAGAGGGTAGGGAATTGCATAAGGTTTAAAGTAGGAAGAGATTTTTCACTAAAAGGAAATGCAAACATACTGTAGTGGGAAAGAATCCCTACATTCTCTGAATTGAACCCAAGGAGAACCTAGAAGATGATCAGGAGGGAGGTAACAAGTGATAATGCAGACAGTACAATAAACTATCAGCCAAAATATTTGACTCAGTCTCAGTCTCAGAGGTAAAATTGCAAATGACATGCTATCATTTGCTTAACAAAAAGGGCCAGAAGGTGAGGTGAGAATGAATTTGTGTGAGTGTGCACATCTAAAATATACACATACACTCACACATAGAATATCTCTGAAAGGATACAGAAGAAAATAATAACCTTGGTTACCTCCTGTGAAATCAGCTGGTGGCCCACAAGCTAAATCCTGCCTACATTGTTGTAATTGGCCACATATTACTGAAACTTTGAGATATCTTTAGGCAAAATATAAACTCTCCAGGTTAGCATAACACTCATCATTCTCCAATTCACCTTATATCCAGCTGATTTGACACGTTTATGTTATCGGCCTGGCTCTTGGAGGGAAATTAGTTGGCAGCATACCATATGCACATGCATGAACACAGCCAAATATAGAACAGATTAACATAGAAAAGGGGCCTATACAGATATATATGGATATATTTTGAAAGGTTAGTCACAATGATCTCAGAGTAGTTAGATTATGGGTGATTTTTCTTCTGTTTATCAGCATTTCTAAATGTTCTACTCTAAACAGATGCTATATTTATAAGATAAATTATAAAAGACAGTTTATCTTAAATTTACATTTAAATTAACAACCACTATCAGCCTGCAGCCAATGATGTGGTGGGATCATTACTGTGATGAATTTTGCTTTCTGTTACGACTTTGCAGTAATGTCTGTGCCTATGTATTTGCATCTGTCTTTATTACAACCCAGGGCAGGTGAATGTATACTATGAGTCCATCACATACTTAACAGAAAAAGCAAATCAGCCAGCATGGTGTCCCCTTTTCAATAAAGACAAAAGATATTTTAAAGGCACGTTTTGAATATTAACAGGTAATATTTTAATGAGTAGCTTTTACTTGTAATCTAAATAATAATAGCCCACTCTCCTAATCATCCAGATTCCCTTCAGAGACACTCAAAGTTACAGTTTCGTGTGTATTATTTCAAAGATCTCCCATATATATAAGTAATTATGAATATATAATCTTCAGGAAAATTTTGCTCAGAGCAAGTTCATTGTTTTTATCTGGGTATTATTAAGATGAATCAGAAATGTTTTTTATTTTTAATGATGTGAACAGACAATTGCTTTCAATTTATTGTGGAACATCATGGTGCTTGCTACGACAGGAATGATACGTTTCATTCTAAAGGTGGCCGCAGGGATATCTCCTCACCCTTCTTGCTGCAACTGCAGGAAGCAATAAGCTGAGCCGCCTAACCAAATATTTCAACCGGGCAAACAGACCACCTTAGTGATTTTAATGGTGTTCTTCTAATCTGATAATTATTATCCCATTCCTTCCCTGTTGCTGACAAGAAGCCTATAGAGAGTAGCTAGTTTCAAAAGTGAAATGGGCTTGACTGTGAAAATACGCAGCCTTATGATTTTAGTGACAATTTATCTTAGTCAGCGCTAAGTGAATTCAAATCCAATCCATCATATTTCTACCTCCAAATCTCCTAAACAATCCTGAAAAGACACGACTGTGTCTGCATCTCCTAAGTCATTTATCATTTTAAAAAGATAAAGTGGTTTCCTGCATAACTGAAAATCAAGAGTTCCCCACTGTGAATGTCTAGATTCTAAGCCCGGGTGCCTTTGCTGAGGAGGTTGGCAGGGAGCTGAGATGCATGTGTGGACGACGGCCCAGGCGAGATCAACGTCCCTTCTTTAATGGCCCATGCAAATGCCACACTCAAGGGAGTAGAGGAGAGACTTTCCACCTTATCATCAGGATGTTACCACATGACTGGTGACCTCTGTAACCTGGCCCTGACCCAGAGAGAAGGAGCTGTTTGGGAAGCAGGCGCAAGCTCTCTTCTCCCTCCTTCCTCCTCACTCCTGCTGTCTCCCTGGTGTGACTGAGGCGTGCTGAAAGGTGAGGCTGTCGCACAGATCTCTCAGACAGCCTGCCAGAATGCAGAAACGTGACGGGAAAGGTCATGACTCCCAAACAGAATGCTCCCTCGTGATTTCCAGCTGTCACTATTTAGGGTAGCAAGGCTTTCTTCTGCTTATTCCAAAGCCTGGGGATTGAGACTTTCCCAGGCTCCTCTTCTGGCAAACCCTTCCTCCACTGCTCCATATCAGGACCTCCTGCTGTCAGCTACTTAGAATGTGAGGCCACACTGTGCCCAGAACCCACCCTGGGGAGCCAGGCAGCAGGGGTCAGCCCAATTGCCGAGGATTCTCAGAAGCCTCATTAATTCATGTTGCTTTTATCCCTGGGCTGGCTGGCTCACTCCTCATCCACCCACAAGTGGCCCCGAGGACACTGCCCCTACCTTTAGCAACAAATCCTTGGCCTTCCTGAAGCCGTCTGACCCCATCATCTCAACACCTGTTTTAAAAGACGCTCTTTCTCTCCACCACTGTTCTCACTCTTAAAGTTTTGTCCTCTATCTTTGGCAAATTCTAAAACAGACCTCAAGAAGAGATTAAAGTTCCAGTCATCTTCACCCACACACCCACTCCCGTTCCTACTCTACTCTGTATCCTCAAGGCCCAAAGCCCCCAGAGCTGACAAGGAACACGAACATTGCAGACACGGTTCAGTGGTAGGACTTGGGAGAACTTGGGCAACGTATATAACCAGACAAATTTAATGAAAAGTTATGTCTTTTCAATGGCCAGGTGACAGCTCTCTCATTTTCTCTGTTAAGAGAAAGACCAAAAAAAGGTGCATTTCTATTTGGTGTAAAAATCTCTACAGAGTAGATTAATCTTAGAGTCTCCTACTTTTAACCAATTCAGGGAATAAATGCCATCTAAACTGTAAAGTGTCCAAGTGAACCTGCATGCTTTTCTCTCACTGAATGTGAAGAGCCACATGAGGATTCATAATCCTATCCAGTTGCTTCACACACAACGGATGTTGCTATCCAAAGACCTTTACTCTTAGATTTGGGAAGGCATCTAACTGAAAGCAGACTAACATAGTAAGGGAGAGGGAGAGCGTTGCCTGCACCCCAGGGTTGCAGGGCTGGATAAACAGAAAGCCTGGCACTCAGCTTTTGCCTTGGGCTATTGGCTAAAACAACATTGTCCAGTTAAGGAACATTATCATAAGACAAACAGGAGAAACCTAATGGTTTCAAGACTAGCACTTGGGGAGAATGTGAAATCAGGATGAAACAGCCCATCTAATGAGAGTACCAACATTTCTAAAGGACTTCAGGGTCAATCGAAGTGAAGGTTCATAGGGTAGACACAGCTCTGGATGCAGTCAGGTCCCCAACAATCATCTCAGTGGTTCCTCCAAAAAAGAAGGTCTGACTTGTGCTCTTTGGGCGTTTTCTGGCTTTTCACTGCCTGCCCGCCCTCACAGAGGAGACACCTCTACTCCCTCTTCCCATTCCCACCACATCCACCTGACTCCTGGATGCACAAGCCCTTCCCAGCAGCCCAGGCCCCTTGAGCCTCACCTGTCCACTGTCATCTTACTCAGCAGCATGTGGCTTCAGGCAGCACACCCTCTCCAAAGGTACCTCTCACCTGAGTGATAGGTACTGCAGAAGGCTAGCACACTTCTGAACCCAAATTCTTTATAATTTCACCCAAACCTAATACATAAAAATAAAACAAAACCATACCAAGTATAACAATTGGGGCCATAATAACTTTAGATATGAAATGTCCATCATTAGGAAATATAATGGGAAAGTCAGTAGTATGTGGGGGAAGGCATTATAGGGTGACTTAAACAGACATCTATCTGGAAGCAAAACAGTGTATAGGTGTCAAAATGTGTGTGTCATTATCAGATACAAATAGTTTCTTTTATTCAGAGGCCTTATTTTTAGTGACAACTTCATTTTTTCCAGAAAATAATCTGTTCATCACTAAAACTACTTCTGGCTGGTCAGAAACACCATCTCAGAGAAGGACTTGAGAGTGACATTAATGCACCAGAGAGAGGCCAGCAAAAAGTGAGGGTGACTTTTATTCTAATGGCTTTCTAGGGAATAAACACCCATAGCAACTCTTCTGCTCTTTCATTATAATTTTTCTGCCATGGTATATTTAGCTGGGAAACATCTGAAGTCATTTTTACTTGTTAAATACTAGATCAAACTTTTCATTGGCTTTTTTCTAGCATATGAAGAATGTCATTTAAGACGTAAGGCAGCCAACATTTAGAGCTGCTTTTGAGGATTTCATTACAAAATGTTACTCTTCCCTCCCCCCTCACACTATGAGCTGAGCAGCTTTCAATGCTTGAGTCACATGTACCTCAATGAGGTAAATGTTGAGTTTAAGGCAATTAAGGAGGAGGAGAAGGGATTAATTATTTTTCTTTTGTAATTGGAGGGTATATGTTAATTATTTTTATTTGAAAAGACAAATCATGCAATTTAAAGCAAAATAATTATCTCAAATAGCCACTGGATATCTTGAAAGCAAAAAACAACATGAACATCATATTTAATAATTTTCTAAATAACCAGCAACAAATATGTTCCAAACCTGCAAATAAAACATGAATGTACTTTGCCAGCTAGACACTGAAACTTGAGATGAGTGGCCAGAAAGGCAGAAAGTTACTTAATGGTATAATATAGTACAATATAAGCCTGAGAAAACACCAAAGAGCCTAAGAAGCCCCTTCAAACACTGCTTCACCAGAAAAAAATAAGAGCTGCTATGACCCAATCAAATACCTGCCCCCAAAATTAAGAAGGTTTGACAGGCCCTTCCAGGCCATCCTCCTGCCTGAAGACAGAGTGGACATCATTCCAGAGAGACACAAGTCACCTATCTGTCAAGTGGTTGCAGGAGAGGCCTCAGCTGTCTCCTGAAAGCCATCGTAATGCCACAGTCACCACTGCCATCACCTCTTTACTTTCATCTAGCCTGACTCCCTTTTGCTGTGCACAAATACCTCTTCCCTCTTGGTTTATCCTTAGTGAAAATAAAGAACAGTTGGTCATCATTTTCTTACACTAATAATCCACCATCTAATTAAGACCACTTTATGCACCAATAGCAGACTTTTCTCAATGAATTATCTCCAGCCCTCCAGCATCTCCTCTCTGACGTAATTTTATTTTTTTTTCTTTTTTAGGTCTTTAGTCATCCTACGGCTCTCCTTTAAACAGCCTTCATGTGTCCCCTCAGGATGTGAAGACTAGGTCTGGATACTGCATTTCAACAATGTTCTGATAGTGCTGACTAGAATAAGGTTATGCCTAACAGATCTGGCAGAGACACAGACAGGAAGCAAGACTAGAGATGGAAAGTTCCAACAGGCTTCCAGCCTTTGGTTCTAGTTGGTTCCCAAGGTCCCAGGCCACTCCTGTCTCCTAATAATAAGTTCCCCGATTTTGCTTAAGTTGTCACCACTGTTTTTTTGATACTTGCAAACTTCTCACAAATACATCTGTGTTTAACAGTTGCTCCCAGACGTGGCCGCTATAAGACTGACAAGGCTCAGGTACAAAGCCAGGCAGAAAGAAGGCCTTAAAAGCAAAATGTCAAAGCATTGGTCATTTGACTATGTCCAAGACTATGTCCTAGAAGTTCCCTCTTCCATCATTGACCTACCACCACTTAAGCTTCATGACTCCTGCAGATTTTGTACTTCTAGCTATCTCTAACTAGATGATTGGTCCATTATTATCTTAGATGATAACACTCAACTCCCCCAACAGCACAGCTCTAGCCACTCCTCAGTCTTTGCTAAAATCATGATCATGTGTTCCAAAGCCATTATTTTACAGGTAGAGAAATGGAGGCTGAGAAAAATATAAAGTGACAACATCACATGTATAACCCTAAAACAAGCTATTCACTTGACTCCTGCCAGTCGATCCACAACTTACCCTGGGGTCACTGAATTCTTCGGCAATACCTCCATTACGAAGCAATTTGCTATGCCAATATTGGCCAGTGTGACCTTCCCCAAAGTGTTTTGTGGTTCTCTATTTCCCATTTGCTTCTCAGAGTATTTTGTTTCTTCGAACACCAGCACCTTTGGACACCTAGGCCAATGGTCAATGGTTCTGACCTTAGTTCACCTAAAAAAAAAAAAAAAAAAGAGAGAGAGAGAGAGAAAGAAAGAAAGAAAGAGAGCTACACATACAGGAGGAATAGCTTCCAGGAAACCTACCTCAAAAAGATTGTCCACTAGAAACATGAGGCAGCTTTTCATTTCCCCTTTATCAAAAAATCATAAAATTGACACTTCTTCTTATTCAGAATTTATGAATCCTAATAAAACTCCTGTTTCCTAGTTGAAAACCCAAGTCAGAATTTTAAAATATCTTATTTCCACACTACATAAAGGTTATATGCATAGTTATGTCCCTTTCTTACTATCTTTTTTCTCAAGTTCACATCTCAGCATTCCCCTGTTGAATCTTTTGTTTTTATCTTTATTTACTTCCCCAGGTTACTGTTTACTACCCAGCCCTAATCTCTGCTATTCTGACTACCCTTGCCTTTTCCAAATTCCCGTTTTAGGGTCCCTTAAGAACTTAATCAGGTTTTATTTTAATTTAGTGCCCCATCAATCATGAACGCTTCTCCTAAGCATTCGCCTTATATTTTAATACTTGGTCATATCAGAGGAAAGCTAACTTGACTTTCTTGGGAAATTTTGTTGTACATGTTTTGTATCTTTTCTATTTCTAGCCTCCCGTCTGTAGGTCTACACATGTTTGCTGGAACATTACACCTAATCCATTATCCAGAAAATGGAAATATAATACTAAGTGGTTTACTGCAGCCCCCATTTTTTTCACAATGACGTAAAAATTTATGACACTTAAAAGCCAATGATCCCTGTGGTCATTTATCCTCAAGTAAGAACAAGTTTATTCTTGTGGAGCAAAATCTGTATCAGATATAGTTCTCACATTGTAAGATATGTACCCTTAATGGATAACATCAGGGCAGCCTGCAAGCACCCAGCATCCATTCTGCACCCTGATGGTGCAGAGCCCATTATCAGAAGGCAGGTGGGCTCTTACCATTCAGATGGAAGGGCCAGCCTTTCAGAAATTCACTGAAGCCTCAATGTCAAATGTGGTTTCACAGAGAGATAATGATTCCTTTCAAACAATGGGAAAATAACTGAGGAAAGTCATTATGTCACTGTTAAAAAATGTTCTCAGTGATCCTGCCCTAGCTGTTACCTAATCTGAGTTTTATTTCTAAAGGCTCCTGAGTGGGAAGACTTAAGCACTGCACATACCCAGCTCATGAAGTAATTGCTTTCTATGTAAATCAAATATCGGTAGCAGAATGTGAACAATGCTGGGGTGAAGGGGTGAGGTTACTGGGGGATGATGTAGCAGCTAAAGAAGTTTTAAAACTACACCCACTTTGACAGAGCTCTTAGTCTCTAACACCAAATGGAGAAAAGGCAAGGATCTGGCAGATGAGGGCTGTTTACAGAACACCAGCTGCTGGCCTGAGGTGATTTCTCCAGAGCCACCTGCTTTTAAAGAGGCCCTCACCTGGGCTGCCTGGGGGAGCCACAGACTATGAGAGATACCCATCCATGCTGACAGCCACATCTCCAGACAGCCTCCTTTGGGAGCAACCAGTTGTCCAGGTATTAGATTCAGTCTCTCAGCCTGGGGCAACTGTGCAACTAACCTTTTCTGATGACCTTCTTTCAAGCCTTCTGCTCCCACTTGGCTCCTGTGAGTTAGCAGCTCTCCCAAGTTCCTGATAAAAGAAGTACTGCAGACATCTTTCCTGCTACTAGAAATCGGTCTTGACATCCTCCCAATAAAATATTATGCAGCCATTTGAAATGATGACACGATTAGATTTATTGGTCCAAAAAAGTTCACACTCGATGATTAAATTTAAAATGCAGGTTATAAGACAGTAATTTGACAGTATTTTTTAAATCAGTGTTTAAGTGAATGTATTTATAAAAAGGCACTAAAAGGTCTGGAAGAGCTTACATCAAAATATTAACAGAGGCCATCTCTGGAGATTACAGGTTATTTTTTCTTTAAGTTTACCTTTATTTTCTAATTATTTAATGTACGTGTACTCTATGTATAATTTTTAAACTCATAAGTTAAGAGAAAGAAATTCAGCCTCTAAATGGACCAAAGTTTCACTCCTCCCTTTTTTATGTTACGTGTTTTTGAGACAGCAGTTACAGAACAGGGGCACTATAGTTTCCCAACTCTAAGGGAAATCTGCATTGGCCACAAGAGTCCCTTGAGTGCTCTGTGCCCTGCAAGAGAATAGAAGAGCCTTATAGAGAAAACTACAGCCTTGGTCAACCACCGATTAAACACAGCAGAACCACAGGAGGTTTGCAGGGGGAAACCTAAGTAACACGGCTTTAAAGATTTCTTTAAAGGTGGTAAAAATCTTTTTAAATAAAATATATTGATTTTAAAACTATTACTATGACCTTTTCTTGATGATCAAAAGCAGATTGAATTTTATTCTTAATCACCGTGCATTTTTTTTTTTTTTTTGGTATTTTTACCACCTCTATCTAATATAAAACATCTGTAGCCCTTGGACTGGACTCCAATTCTCCCCACTACTCTCCATGTATCTGGTTCACCCCCTCAACTATGATGCTGCCCTTCACTATATTCCTGCAGTTAATCAACCAATAGTTTCTAAGGATCTTCTCTCTCTGTGCTTCCTATCACCTGTACTACTTGTTTGATTTCAATAATATACAGTTTTATGTGGTTACTTAAAATTTAACGTGTTTATAATTTCACCTCCTAAGATTGAAGCTCATTATTAAGAGATGCCGGGAGTTGTTCCCAAAATACATTCTTTCTTTCATCCAGATAAACAGAACTCCTGATTTTACTTGGGGCACATGGCCACCCACAATAAAGTTCATGTTTCTTTTTTTTTTTTTTTTTTTTTTTTTTTTTTTGAGACGGAGTCTCGCTCTGTCACCCAGGCTGGAGTGCGGTGGCCGGATCTCTGCTCACTGCAAGCTCCGCCTCCCGGGTTTACGCCATTCTCCTGGCTCAGCCTCCCGAGTAGCTGGGACTACAGGCGCTCGCCACCTCGCCTGGCTAGTTTTTTGTACTTTTTAGTAGAGACGGGGTTTCACTGTGTAAAGTTCATGTTTCTTAACCTTGCTGCAGCTAGATGTGACAATGTAACTAAGTTCTGGTCAATGAGACATGAGTAAAAGAGTTGTGTGCAACCTCCAGGAAGTGCTGTGAAAAACAGGAAGCAAGCTCTGCTTCTTTTCCTTGGAAATGTTGGCGTGCTGGCTGGAGCTCACGCAGTCAGCTGAGATTCTGAAGTAAAAATTATATGCCAAGAAATCCAGGGCAATAAGACAGGAGGAAACTGGGCCCTGGTGGCATTAGGAACCTTCCCTGGCAGTCAGGACTGCTTTTTTCTAGATTTATTTCATGTGAAAAACAAACTTACATCCAGTTTAAGCCATTGTGATTTGGGGGTTTCTGTCACCCACAGCTGAACTCACCCTAACTGGTAAAAACAGTGCATGACCATATTTTCATTCATTCTAAAATGATTTCCTGAATATTCACTGCGTGCCAAGCATTGTCCTGGCTCTGGAAACACAGCACTGAACAAAGCAGAGCCCCTCCCCTTGTAAAGCTTTGTTCCAGTGCAGTATCCATACAGCTCCTAACACAGTGCTACACAACAGGTAGGTGCTGAAATATTGGATGAATGAGTCCACAGTGAGCCCTACTGTTTATTCTTTAGTATTAAACTGATTTTGTTTATAAATCTGAAATTCGGCCGGATGTAGTGGTTCACACCTAAAATCCCAGCACTTTGGGAGACCAAGGCAGGAGGATCACAAGGTCAGGAAGTTGAGACCAGCCTAACCAACATAGTGAAACCCCATCTCTATTAAAAATACAAAAATCGGCCAGGTGCAGTGGCTCACACCTGTAATCCCACACTTTGGGAGGCCAAGGCAGGAGGATCACAATGTCAGGAGTTCCAGACCAGCCTGGCCAATATGGCGAAACCTCATCTCTATGAAAAATATAAAAAAATTAGCCAGGCGTAGTGGCACATTCCTGCAATCCCAGCTACTCGGGAGGCTGAGGCAGGAGAATTGCTTGAACCTGGGAGGTGGAGGTTGCAGTGAGCTGAGATCACACCACTGCACTCCAGCCTGGGCAACAGAGCGAGACTCCATCTCAAAAAAATAAAATAAAATAAAATAAAAAATTAATTAATTAATTAAATAAAAATACAAAAATTAGCCCGGCATAGTGGCACACACCTGTAGTCCCAGCTACTCGGGAGGCTGAGGCAGGAGAATTGTTTGACCCTAGGAGGTGGAAGTTGTGGTGAGCCAAGATCACACCACTGCACTCCAGCCTGGGCAGCAGAGTGAGACTCCGTCTCAAAAAAAAAAAAAAGAAAAATCTGAAAATCTTTTGACTACTGTTCAAAAAAAGAATCACAACTGTTTTTTTAAAAGAAAGAAAATTATTTAGCCAACCTTCCCTGTTACCATACTCTCTGCCCCCCAAAAATAAACACATTAACAAAGTTCTATTCAGACCTTTTAAAATATAATGAACAATGATGACAGCCCAAAATAATGATTTGTAGTGTTACACAAACCCCCGTTTTTCTATTTCTTTCTTTTTTTTTTTTTTTTTTTTGAGACAGGGTCTCACTCTGTCATCCAGGTTGAAGTACAGTGACATGATCATGGCTCACTGTAGCCTTGACCTTCTGGGCCCAAGCAATCCTCCCACCTCAGCCTCCTGGGTTGCCAGGACCACAGGTTTGCACCACCACACCTGGCTAATATTTTTTTTGTTTATGTCTCCCTATGCTGCACAGACTGGTGTCTTGAACTCCTGGACTCAAGCAATCCTCCCACCTTTGCCTCCCAAAGTGCTGGGATTACAGATATTAGCTACCATGTCCAGCCCTCTATTTCCTTATCCATAATAGGAACATGTATAGGACTGTTGTGAGAATTAAATGAGATAATGTCTCAGAAAAGGTTAATAAATACTAGCTACATTCATTCAACAATAAATATTAACAGTCTTAAAAATAATCACATTCAGTAGTTCCATTTCTAGGATTCTATTCTAAGAAAATAATCCTTAATATGGGGGGGAAATCTTCTCCAAAACAGTTCATCCCAGTGTTATTTATAGGCAGAAACTAGAGATTTAGTGACCTTTTCCTTCCATCCAATGGTGAGCTAAGGCCTAGCACTCTGGCCCAAGCACAGATGTATAAACCCAGGACTAGCCAGGAAGAGGCAGACAGGATTGGAAAGAAGCAGAGAAGAAAGGAGATTTTTAAGTCCAAATTCCTGGCAACGCAGACTTACAAGAAGAAAAGTTCAAGATGTCAAGTGCATTGGGGCAGGGCCGAGCAAGAGAGCCAAAACAAAGCT
The DNA here is from genome assembly GCF_049350105.2 of Macaca mulatta. NCBI lineage: Eukaryota > Metazoa > Chordata > Mammalia > Primates > Cercopithecidae > Macaca > Macaca mulatta. The sequence goes on along the minus strand of NC_133412.1, from coordinate 131,770,153 downwards.
TGACCCCTGAGATCAGGCCCCCCGAGGGAATGTTCCAGAATGTGGATCCTGGAGATATGCCCTGAGAATGGGTGGGGAAGAGACGGAAGGAGCCTCCGAGGAGCTTCTCAGTCCCAGTCAGTGGGTGGGCCAGTAGACACTGGGTCCTAAATAGAAATGAGAAAAATTTCCACTGAGAGAGGAATGGATAAATAATTGAATACTGCAATAAAATAGGATGTAACAACTACAAAATACTGATTAGAAAGACTATAGTAATCTGAGAAAATCCTTGACTAATGCAATCATATACGTTTATGTACATATAGTACATGTGGCATATATAAGGAATTATATGTGTGTATGTATAAGTGTACCTATATGCTTACATATAGGTACATACATATGGACATATGGTATGTACTTATGTGTAAGCATATATGTATAAACATATAAATCTCATATGTGTATATATATGAGATAATAACTATGGCATATGCATAGAAAAAAATACTTAGAGGAACCCTAGCAAAATGCTAATGATTGTTTGATTAGGAAAGTAAATGGTGATTTGCCTTTTCTGTGTATTTGTTAAATTTTATGTAACATATAGGTTTAGATTACTTTTATATTTAAAAACTTAAGTAGGGAGGCAAAAGGAAAATTAGGTACATTTATCTGAATCTAATAGCACCGCTCTTCCAGAAATTTGTTTCTTAAGAGTGAAATTTGTGTGTCTTAGGCAATGAGCCGTATTTTTAGCCTCCTAAATCCTTTCCTCTAAATGTCAATTGATGAGTTACTGGAAAAAGAATCTTTCTCTCTTGAACTAGTTGTGGCTCTTTTAGAAGAATTGTAACTCTTGACTAACATGGGACATTATTTGGAGGACAAAACTCAAAACTCATTTATGGGGTCCACTCTAATGGCCAGCAATTACCTAGGCCCTTTCCAAAGGTCCTAACTTGCTCCCAAGGTGAACCCTATTCACATGTTGCATGAGGTGTTCGAAAGAAAATAAAATGCCACAAATACAAGTATTATTACCTTCCTCTCGTTATATATTTTTTTTCATTTCTATTAGAAACTTACTGACAGAATGTCTCCTTTCAGTCCCTGGACTCACCAGAACCCAAGCAGTTCATTTGTGATTTTGGTAACTCTATAGTCATGATCAGAATCAATCTACATGACAGATTGACCATGTGATTATCAATACCAACTTTTAATTTAGAATTTTTAATTTGTTTCTAAAAGCTCCTCTAAACAATTGGGAAAAATGTGATCATATACTGGATGTTAGTTAAGACAAAAATGCATTTAAATAGCAGATATTCTTAACTTTAAAATGCAAGTGGCAAAATTCGGGCACAGTGACTCACGCCTGTAATCCCAGCACTTTGGGAGGCCGAGGTGGGTGGATCACTTGAGGTCAGGAGTTTGAGACCAGCCTGGCCAAAATGGTGAAACCCCGTCTCCACTAAAAATACAAAAATTAGCTAGATGTGTTAGTGCACGCCTGTAGTCCCAGCTACTTGGGAGGCAGAGGCAGGAGAATCGCTTGAACCCGGGAGGTAGAGGTTGCAGTGAGCCAAGATCATACCACGTACTCCAGCCTGGGGGACAGAGCAAGACTCTGTCTCAAAAAAAAAAAAAAAGGCAAGTGGCAAAATAGCAAGTAAAGTGTGACCTTATTCTCAGAAAAAATACATGTATGCGTAATTGGAAAAGGATGTGGGAGAACAGTAAACAGTTGGCAGGAATCATCCCTGGAAAATAAAAAGGAGTTTATATTCTTGCTTATATATATATATATATATATATGTATGTTGCTTATTTATGTTATTTTTACTTTCTACAATACACATATACTGTGTTTGTAATAACAAATGGTTATTTTCAATTGAAAAATAAAAGTTCCCCTTAGTCTTAAAAATTTAGATCTTTGCATTTCCTGGTTCTGTCTAGGTACCATATTCAAAATAAAATGCCAGAACCTACTACAATGCCAAAAATGTGGGAGCAACCTCTTCTTAAGTAAGGAATATAAATTTTAAAAGAAAATCTCATGGGAAAAAGTTGCTCTTGCAAGACTCCCTGCCCAACTTCAAAGGCATAATACATTTTGCATAAGATTTTGATAAATAAATATATTTTAGGGCTGTTTACTGAAACCAAATTCATACTCTGATCATTTTGATTTTGCCCACCATTAATCATTGTCTCCCAAAGAAACTCTGCAACTTTATATCCTAGTATCTATTTATAGTATTCCCTTTAAAATATAACAGCTAGATGAACTAGTGATAAGAAACACTTCCTCCTTTGGTAACCCTGAAATATTCATCTGTTATAGTTAAATATAAAAGTAAATTATTCATTGACCACTTCAGCTGTAATGATTCCAAAGCAGCTGTTGTTTACCTGGGCAACAGTCTTCAAATTAAAGTAATTCTCTGAATCAGCTTTAGGTTCCATGCTGTTAGTCCTTATGTTTAACAGATAGGTTGTAATAGCTCCAAAAAAATCCCCTGTGGGCCAAGAAGTAAAAAACCCTTTTCAAAAGCATAATTATATATTGTATTTATATTATAGTCAGAGATATTATGGTAAGGTAAATAACTAAAAGTAACAGTTCTGAAACCTAACAAAATGACTCGCAAGGAAACAAAAGGCACTTTTACACTACCTTTCCGGCAATATACATATGTATAGAGAATGTTATTTTCTTAGCCACAAAGAAAGAATTGTATAGGAATAAATGATTACATAGCTCCCCTCTACCCTCCAAATTAAAGGTTTGCACCTAGAAAAAAGTAAAATAAAACTTAATGTTCCAATCTTTGTCATTGATAAAGGATTTCCTTGCTTTTAATGACTTGCTATTACATCATATTTGAAAACCAGAATACAGAAAGCCTACATATGTTTTTCAGAGTAGGGTATGGAATCTGGGTGAAGCACATGGCTGGCTCTCCTGCAGGACTCTGCTGGGTCTTTGAATTGTATCCATATGAAAAATAAATGGGTTAGTAGAGTTCTGGTTCTGCCAGGGCTGTGTGAGCCCAAAATATCCTATCCCTCCTGCTGATTACAACTAAAGACTTGGAGAAAAACATGGGAGGAAAAAATTACCTGAGGACTGTAAAAGTAAACAAAAACAGGTGTATTGGGAGGGATTGGTGAGTTTCTACCGTTTTTTTTTTTTCTTTTCTGATGCAGCTTTATCCTGAGGGCAGGCCCCAGTGGCCTATTCATAGCTAAAATTCCAATAGAAACATGTCTTTCTGGCCAGAAGAACTGGGAAACGTTAACCAGATGGGGCAGAGTGAATGAGAGAAATTCCAAAGGGGAAAGAACTAGAGAAAGTGGTCCCCTAATTCTGTGTAGGAACCCTAGGCTCATTCTAGCATCTGAGTCAAGAATGCACAGAACAGACAGAAACTAGTATAGCAAAGACCTTGAAAATTTAACTGAGATATGAATCACCTGCATGAGTCTCAGACTAACCCCTGAACTATGCATGCACAGGATAGACCCAAAGCAGCACAGCACAGACATATAATTTAATTAAAATTTAAACCAATGCCCACAGAAGATCATCAGAACTTAGTCACAGCCTAACTGCACTGATTGCCTCCTAAGGCAAAAACATCATTCTTCTAAGGATTATAAAAGGACTTAGAACCCATGCACTATAACATTGACAACGTTCAAGATGCAATCCAAAACTCCTTGACAACCAAAGAAAGAGGAAAATGTGACCAATTTTTTTTTTTTTTTTGAGACAGAGTCTTGCTCTGTCACCCAGGCTGGAGTGCAATCGCACGATCTTGGCTCACTGCAAGTTCCACCTCCCGAGTTCACGCCATTCTCCTGCCTCAGCCTCCTGAGTAGATGGGACTACAGGCGCCCGCCACCACACCCAGCTAATTTTGTTTTTGTATTTTTAGTAGAGATGGGGTTTCACCATGTTATCCAGGCTGGTCTCGATCTCCTGACCTCGTGATCCACCTGCCTTGGCCTCCCAAAGTGCTGGGATTACAGGTGTGAGCCACCACACCCAGCCAAATGTGACCAATTCTTAAGGTAGAAACAATCAATACATGCCAACCCCAAAATAACCTCAATGTTGAAACTATCAAAGACTTTATAGGAGCTTTTATAACTATGTTCCATGAGGTAAGGGAAAATACATTTGAAGTGAATAAAAAGACAAAAATTCTTGGTACAGAAATAGAAACTATTAAAAAAAAAAAAGGAACTGTTTGGAAACTTTAGGACTAAAAAATACAATATCTATAATTTAAAAAAACTCATTGGAGGCACTCAATAGCAGAAAGCAGAATGGAGATAACAAAGGAAAGATTAAATGAAGGTGAAGATAGATCAATAGAAATTATCCAAATTATAAGACCAGGCATGGTGGCTCACACCCGTAATCCTAGCACTTTGGGAGGCCAAGGCTGGCAGATCACTTGAGCTCAGGAGTTCAAGACCAACCTGTACCAGCTACTTGGGAGGCTGAGGTGGGAGGATCACTTAAGCCCAGGAGGTTGAGGCTGCAGTGAACCATGATCACGTCACTGCAATCAGCCTGAGTGGGACACTGTCTCAAAAAAAAAAAAAAAAAAACATGATCAAGACCTCTACATTAAAAACTACAAAACATTGCTGAAGAAAACTAGAGACCAGCCAGGCATGTTGGCTCATATCTGTAAAGCCAGCACTTTGGGAGGCCAAATCAGGAGGATCACTTAAGCCCAAGGGTTCAAGACAAGCTTGAGCAACTTAGACCTCATCTCTACTAAAAATCAAAAATAGTAGCCAGGCATAGTGACATGCCTGTAGTCCCGGCTACTTGGGAGGCTGAGGCAGGAGGATCACTTCAGCCCAGGAGATCTAGAAAAAGAACCAAATAAATGGAAAGGTATCACATACTTAAAATGAAAGACTCATCTTTAAGGTAGTAATACCTTTTTTTTTTTTTTTTTTTTTTTTTTTTTTTTGAGACAAGGTCTCACTCTCACCCAGGCTGGAATGCAGTGACACAATCACAGTTCACTGCAACCTTGAACTCCTGGGATCAAGTGATCCTCCCACCTCAGCCTCCAGAGTAGCTGGGACTACAGATGCACACCACCACACCCAGCTAATTTTTCTTTTTCTTTATAACAGAGTCGAGGTCTTACTATGTTGCCCAGGCTGGCAATATCCTCATAGTAATGCATGCTCTATGGGATACCAATACAAATATTAGCAGGCCTTTATTTTTTGTAGAAACTGACAACCTAATTCTAAAATGTATATGATAATGCAAAGGATCTAGAATAATCAAACAAAGTAAGAAAAAGGAGGATTAGGAGGAAAAGGAGAAAGAGAAGAGCAAAATTATAAGACTTACCCTAACTGATTTCAATACTTACTACTATAAAGCTACAGAAATCAAGACAATTTGCTATTGGTGATATATAAACCAAAAATCATAGAACTTCTGAAAGCATAGCAGAAAATCTTTGCTAACTTGGATTAGGCAAAGGTTTCCTAGATAGGACACCAAAATAATAAACCATGTATAAAGAAATAGAAAATTGGACTTGATCAAAATTAACTTTTGTTCTTCATGAGGCACCATTAAGAAAGTAAAATGCAAGCCACAGACTGGGAGAAAATATTTGCAACATATATGCAAGGACTTTTTCCAGAGAACTTATAAAGGACTCTTATAGCTCAATAATAAGAAACCAAACAATCCAATTTTTTAAATGAACAAAATGTTAAATGGACACTTCAACAAAGAAGATACACAGACAACCAATAAGCATGTGAAAAGATGCTCATCATTAGGCATCAGGGAATTCAAGTGAAAGCCATAATTATATACCACTGATCATCCATTAGATTAGCTAAAAGTAAAAAGAATGAGCATGCCAAGTGCTGCCAGGGATATAGAGCAACTGAAACTCTCACAAACTGCTAGTAGAAACATAAAATGATAGAACCAGTTTGGAAGGTATTTTGTAGTTTCTCAAAAAGTTAAACACACACCTATGATAATACCCGGCATTCCACTCCAAAGTATTTACGCAAGAGAAACAAAGATGCCCGACCACACAAAGACCTTGCATGAATGTTCATCACAGCTTTATTTGTAACAATCCCAAACTGGAAATAACCCAAACATCCAACAAGAATGGATAAACGAATTGTTGTACATCCACAGAAAAGAACATAACTCAGCAATTAAAAGGCATGAACCACTGATACGTGAAACAACATGAGTAGATCTAAAATATTATGCTGAATGACAATTCAGGAAAAAAGTATACACTGTTTATTCCAATTTATATAGAATTCTAGAAGAGACAAAGTAAGCTATAATGACAGAAAGCACAGCAGTAGTTCCCTAGGGAATGGAGTAAAAGAAGAGATGGATTACAAAGTTCTCAAGGAAACTATTGAGAATGATGGAAATGCTTGCTATATTGATTGTGATAGTTACATCAATATAGCAACTATCTATAGGTGTGTACATATGTGATAACTGATCAAATTTTACACTTCAAATATGTGCATTTTATTGTACTTCAATTTAACATCAATAAAGTTGTACCAAAAAAGTGGAGGGAGGCGGGGCGTGGTGGCTCATGCCTGTAATCCCAGCACTTTAGGAGGCCAAGGCGGACGGATCACGAGGTCAAGAGATCAAAACCATCCTGGCCAACATGGTGAAACCCCATCTCTACTAAAAATACAAAAATTAGCTGGCCATGGTGGTGGGCGCCTGTAGTCCCAGCTACTTGGGAGGCTGAGGCAGGAGAATCGCTTGAATCCAGGAGGCAGAGGTTGCAATGAGCCGAGGTTGCGCCACTGCACTCCAGCCTGGGCGACAGAGTGAGACTCCGTCAAAAAAAAAAAACAGAAAGAGAAAGAAAAAAAACAAAGGAAGGAAGGAAGGGAGGGAGGGAGGGAGGGAAGAAAGAGAGAGAGATGGAAGGAAGGAAGGAAGGAAGGAAGGAAGGAAGGAAGGAAGGAAGGAAGGAAGGAAGGAAGGAAGGAAGGAAGGAAGGAAAGAAAGAAAGAAAAAGTGTGAGTGAAGGGAGGAGGGCCCAATTTATTGACAAAAGCAATGGGTGGCTCTATGGTTTCTGTTACCAGTCATACAGTGGAATAGAAAACCTGATATTTTCACCACTAAACATTTAGAAATGATTAATAAACTATTACAAACACCTCTTAAGTGTATACTTTGGGCTCCCCTTGAAGAGTTTGGAGAGAGGTTGCTGGTCCCTTAAGCAAGGAGCCTTGGTTTTGATAGTCACTCAGGAACAAAAACTTGGCCCTTACAGGGTAGGATTCAGGAATGAGACTGTCCTATATTCCTGAGATCTCTGAAGGGCTACACCCTTAGTGAAATACTGGACTAGAAAAAAAATTCACTCGCTGGTCCAGGATGAAAATAAGGAAGCTAGGCTGAGCATGGTGGCTAACGCCTGTAATCCCAACACTTTGGAAGGCCCAGGTGGGTGACCACTTGAGACCAGGAGTTGGAGTCCAGCCTGAGCAACATAGCGAAACCCTGACCCTACTAAAAAGACAAAAAAGAGCGTGGTGGCATGTGCCTGTAGTTCCAGCTACTGGGGAGGCTGAGGTGGGAGGATCGCTTGAACTCAGGAGGTGAAGGTTGCAGTGAGCCGAGATCTCGCCACTGCACTCCAGGCTGGGCAACAGAATGAGACTCTGTCTCAAAAAAATAAAAAAAAAAAAGAAGGAAGATTATGGGCCTTGTTTGCCTCTGGGAACATGTAACCACAACCTATCCCTCATATGCACTTAGGATTTGAATTTATACTACCTCTGTAGTCAGGCAAACCCACCACAGATAAATTAACTTAAAAAGTGGTCCAGCTTAGAAATATCCCTGAGGCACCTGGCAGAAAAAACACAAAATTTCTCCGTATGACAAAATCCTTAACCAAGCCTCACCAGATTCCTTCAATAATACCTCACTAAAAGCGAGCTCAAAATACAAAATAACCAAATACATAAGAAAACCAGAAAGGCAATAATGTGTGTATAACAAATGTATAACATTTGGGTAGCGCTTTGTTGCTAAATATTAGAATGTTTCTAAGCAGGGCAATTTCAAGTAACCTACAAAATCTGGTATCTTTTCCTCAGTGAGGAAATATTTGGAACCCCATTAAAAAGAATTGGGAATGATATTCTGCCATACAGGTCCAAGAAATGGAGGATGCAAGTTATAAAATAATAAACATAGCTTGAAACTTCATTTTGAAGAAAAACTATAGAGGTTATGTATTTGTATGTGCATATAACAGAGTATAGAAATGTATACACCAAACTTACCAGAAAGTAGGATTTGGGGAGGATTGAGGGAGAATTTTAAAAATTTACATATTGTTCAGATACAGTTTTTTGCTTTTGACAATGAGCATTTGTAATTTTTTTAATAAAGGAAAACATTTTTAGGAGCTCTTTTGCTTGTAACAACAATAGCAACTATTTTGTCATTGAAAATAATGGACAAAACCCAGTTTTCTGAGTGCAATACAACTGCTAGCTACAGGAAAGTAAGCAATGGACTAGGAGGACAAACCCAAGATTCTTTGAAAATCCTGTTTTTCACATTTCTCTTAATTTGGCATTCTGTCACCTACAATGTAATTACTCAGAAGGTGGTTCTTAGAAAGTGTCCCCTTCCAAGAATAATGCTTATTGACAACAACTTGGAAATGATTCAAGAACTGACTATAGGTCACAATTGACTTACACAATAAACTTTATAGCTATGCCCCAAAGAGATCAGATCACAGCATTAGAAAAGATGGTGAGATCATCCCCTCACTTGTGGTTGGCTTAGATCTAGTCAAGTAATCAAAGAAATTCTGAATACTAAAAGACTAGTAACTCTACATTTTGAAGAATTGAGTTGAGATGCCTTTAAAAAAAAAAAAAAAAAGTCTTGCTAAAAGATGTGCCCATTATAAGTATGGAGAAATAATTTGCTATGTTCCAAAGATAAAAGCCTTGCTAGAGGTAAGAAATATATAAAGTATAGGAAAAAAAGGAACATTTCCAAGACAAAATTTAAAAAACGAATAGTAAGGGATTTTTGCTGCCTTAAAACTTAGCATCTGAAATTTAGCATTTGAAGAGTTAATTTTAATTGGATATATTTCATAATAAGTATCTGAATTATGAGAGGCTGAACTGATTCTATAGTTTCCTTTTAACAAAATTTATCCTCCCATTGGCCAAATTTGGGACATGTTGAACATCAAAAAGAAAAGAGACTGTAAAATGATTGCAAAACATCAGATAAATAAAACTCCATGTGTCCGTAGTGATATTCAAAGAGAAAAAGAAAAAATAAAGGCTCTTTTTTAAGAATGTCAACTAATAAAAGTAGAGGGAAAGATATTTAGAAAACTATCACTTTGCATCCCCAAAGCAATCACTGATTCAAGCAAAGATCAGCCATGGCCAGGCACAGTGGCTCCCGCCTGTAATCCTAGCACTTTGGGAGGCCAAGACGGGCAGATCACCTGAGGTCAGGAGTTCAAGACCAGCCTGGCCAACATGGTGAAACCCCATCTCTACTAAAATACAAAAATTAGCCGGGTATGGTGGCGGTGCCTGTAATCCCAGCTACTCAGGAGGCTGAGGCAGCAGAATCGCTTGAACCCGGGAGATGGTGGTTGCAGTGAGCTGAGATCGCGCCACTGCAACTCCAGCCTGGGCGGCTAAACGAGACTCTGTCTCAAAAAAAAGAAAAAGAATCAGCCATGTAAGCTAAAGCCATTAAGTGGAATTTGTTGAGGGATAGGAGAGCCACAGTACCAAAGAATCCATCCCCAAGTACTATTTGCATAAGAAGACTTACTTTTATCATGAAGAAATCTATGTTCACCAACTTAATCAAGGCATCAAATAGTGGGGCAACCTGCTATTGTTTCTTGATGTGAAAGAGTAAGAGTATACAACATCATTAGAGAAATATTCTTGCCAAGAATGTTTAACCTGAATTCGATCAAGTCTCACCCAGTTTATAGGAAATAAAGGGCCCGGATTCTAAGACAACATAAGGAAACAACCAAATCCAACATGTTGGCCTTTCTACAAGAAAACTGTCCTTCCTCTTTAAAGAGCCAATTATCTGGCCGGGCGTGATGACTCACGCCCGTAATCCCAGCACTTTGGGAGACCGAGGCAGGCAGATCACTTGAGGCCAGGAGTTCAAGACCAGCCTGACCAACATGGTGAAAACTCATTTCTACAAAAAGTACAAACTAGCCGGTCATACTGGCGCAGGCCTGTATTCCCAGGTATTCGTGAGGCAGAGGTGGAAGGATCACTTGAACTTGTGAGGCAGACATTGCAGTGAGCCAGTATTGTGCCACTGCCCTCCAGCCTGAGGGACAGATCCAGACTCCGTCTCAAAAATAAATAAATAGGTCAGGCGCGGTGTCTCACACCTGTAATCCCAGCACTTTGGGAGGCCGAGGCGGGTGGATCACGAGGTAGGTCAGGAGTTCGAGACCAGCCTGACCAACATGGAGAAACTCTGTCTCTACTAAAAATACAAAAAAATTAGCCAGGCATGGTGGTGCACACCTGTAATCCCAGCTACTCAGGAGGCTGAGGCAGGAGAATCGCTTGAACCTGGGAGGTGGAGGCTGCAGTGAGCCAATATCAAGCCACTGCATTCCAGCCTGGGTGACAGAGTGAGATTCTGTCTCAAAAAATAAAAACCTAGTATCTTTTGTTTAACGTGGGGAGACTGTTCTAGACTAAAAAGAAACCTACAACCCACAACCAAATGCAATGCATGACATTGACTGAATCCTGCTTTGCAGGGGAGGTAGGAGGGCAGAAAGCCGCTATTAAAAGTTCTTGAAACACATTGGGAAATTTTCCATATAAAATTTTGATATTATGAATTACTACTGATTTTCCTTAAGTGCGATCATATTGTAGGTATACAGGAGAATCTCCTTGTTCTTGGGTAATGTATGCTTTTTAGAGATAAAATATCATACCTGAAATTTACTTTAAAATATTTTATCAGTGTGGGGTAGGGAGAGGGGAGGATTGCTATGATAGTATCTGTCTTTGATCTGAAAAATCAGTAATATAGTTAAACCTAATACATAAATACAGTTACAGCAAGCATGGCAAAATGCTGGCAACTGTTGAATCTAGGTGGCATAGAGTTGTTTATTATATTATCCTTTCAACTTTTCCATGTTTGAGATTTTTTGTAATAAAAAGTTGGGAGAGGGGATTATTTTCAGAAATATTTTCCTTAGATGGCACCTATAAAATGTATCCTAAATTTTAAAGTACCTTAACTAGAAGTTGTCTGCTTTCCTTCATTTGCTTGCTCATCGTCCATTCTAATACTAAAACCTATCTATATTGCACATATTCTAATGCTAGAATAGGTCGAATATAAATCTCACAAATAACACCAATAACCAGCACAAGATTTATAGGTGTAAACATCTGGTTTTATACCGAAATAACAAACTTAACAGCAGTAAAACAAATCGTTTATTACTGCATATGTGTTATATTAAATTTACACAATGATATATAAAAACACATACTGTTTATATTATATAGTAATTTAACATCAACAGGAATATCAACACAAGTACTACTCATGCACAAAACATGCATATATTGGTATACAAAAAGCAATTTTACACAATACTGTTTACCAAAAATTTTTTCTTAAAAAACAGCCCTTCCACATAGGATCAGCGGTCCAATCTGGACTGGATTGCACTAATATGTTCAGGTCAATGCTTAGGTGGCATAGCGCTCAGTGAGCAATTCTGGGATTGGAGTCATGCCCAAGGGTTACTTCATTAATAGTGAATGTCTCTGTGCCCAAGGACCCAAATTTTATCCCAAAAGTAAATCCTCCAAGGAATGAAAGGTTAGATTGGCTACAAATTAGGGAGGGAAAAGGCGGCATCAAAATGTTGGATAAACGGCCCTAGAAGGGGTTATTAGGAACAGGGCCTAGGCACCAAGTGTGGCAAAAGTTTTTGTGAATCCTTTTAAGGTCCCTATCCAGGCTGCCATCTCTGGATTTAAGGTCTGGCCTCCAAGTCATGAGTCTAGTAAAAAAAAAACAGTTCTGAGAATAAAGCCGAATGGGCATACATCTGAGAAATGTAGACTACATAAAAAACTATAGAATACAATGACTGCCCCTCGTACCTACTTCACACTATTGTATGTGGTGCCCCTCAACAGGAAAAGCCTCATGGAGACACTGCCCTGAAAACTCAAGGAGCAAATATAAATCCAAAAATTCCATCCACCTGACCTTGGGATCAAACGGTCTTATCCCAATAAAACTTGAACATCGAAACCTGTACCTTGCCGGATGCTCAGAAAGATTAAAATAAAAAACAGCTGGTACCACAAAACTCACTATCACCATTAAAACCTCAATATTTACTTCTAACTAGCAAAACATTCTTAACCTTCCATTAAAGGCACTAGCGTCCGTATGTGAAGATGAAACAATAATTTACCTTGGTTTTATCTTTTTAAAAAAGCATTCCATTAAAGTATTATACAAAAATGAAACCACCACCTTTTTTATTTTGGCAACTAGAAAAAAAAAAAAGACACTTTCTACACCAATGACGTCACTCAAACCGTCGTCATCAGTTTCAAAGAGCCAGACCGAAAGCGGAGGATCTTCTTCTTGAGGTTATGTGAGGCCTTAATTTTGACAAAGGTTTTTGCGTGGTGGTTGTGAAGGTCTGGCGCCGTTACCGTTTGAATGGGGAGAGTCTGGACAAACTGGGACCAAATCAAGCCACCGCTTTCTTCAGAGTCGCTGGTGGTTGTGCTCTCCCCCACGAACTCGCCCTCGCTCACACTCGACTCGCTGTCCCCGAAGCAGTTGGTGGTGTAATTGCTCTGCTCATCCTCACTGGTGTCCACCACGGTGGAGTGGAACAGGGACTCGCACTCCGCCGAGTATTCGGAGTCGCTAGCCACATAGGCGTAGGGACTGGCGTAGGGCAGCTGCACCGGCGCGGGGTACAGCCCCACATTCTCCCGGCGACCCCGCCGGGCCCTCCTCAGGGCCTCTTCATACGAAATCTCGGCCGAGGACTTCCACCGCCGGTAGTCAGTTCGCTTGTGCTTAGGTTTGGCCACTACCGCCTCCCGTCCGTGGCCGTGCGCCCTGCTCCCCGCCCTGTGGCCCCCGCCCGCGGGCCTGCCAGGAAGACCAGCCTCGGGCCCGCCCCCGCTCTTCCTCCCCTTGGAGGAGGCTTTCTTGAGTTTCTTATTTGTATCCAAGTCATCCGGGAAGCGACACTTTTTGCTCCCGGCCCGCGTTTTCTCCCTGACGGTGGGCAAGCCGTTCTCCAGCCCCTGGAGGGCTGGGCCGCGGTGCTTCAGGCTAGAGCTCTTCGCGACGCCCACGTTCCTGTGGCCCCGGTGGAGCCGGACACTGGGCTGCTGCCCCGGGATGAACTGGGCCTTGACCAGGTGCGCTTCCTCCAGGCTTTGGGAAGAAGAGCCCTCGCTCTTGAAATCCAAGGCAGGCCTCTCTTCCACCGGGAAAGCTGGAGACAGCAGGGGAGGAGCGGCCGGGGTAACGCCCTGCAGGCTGTTTTTCTGTGACATCTTTTTCAGAGGCTGGACAACTTTGTTCTCCCGCGGCGGGGCAGGGCCTATGCCGGGACTCTCTTTTGGAGAAGCCCCTGAGAGCTGAGCGTTTTCTTTAGGGGACTCCCCTGTCCCGATGGCGGGACACCGAGCATGTTCTTGGGAGGCTGGCTTGGCCGTTTTCGGCAGGTGCTTATTCTGAAGGTCGGAGGCAGCGCCTGAGGGGCAGCCCTCTGGCAGGGGCAACCTCTTGCTTTCGGCTTGTTCGGCCTTTGATTCTTTTGACCAGGGCTTCGGTGGGGAGAATGTCCCATTGTCCAGAGAAGGTATCCCGCCAGAGGGCAGACATGCCTGTTTCGAATTCTTAAGGTTCACACTGTTGCCCTGCGAGACACCGCCCGGGGCTCTGATACAAACGCTCCCGTTCCTCAGAAGCCCTTTCGTGGGGTCAGCGTTCACGCTGGTTCTTGGTTTGTTGGTCCTTACAGGGTGTGTTTTTTTCTGGACGAGGCTCAGAATGTAGCCATCCATTTTCTTGCTGGATGAAGGATGGGAAGCAGACCATAGACTGCTTGGGGACGGTAAAGAACTGTCTGTTTTGACGGCATTTAGCTCAGATCCACCGCAAATGTCATTGGCATGGTTTCCAAGCCTGTCCTCTTCCCTCAGAGGGTTGCCCGTCAGACAAAGGAGAAACATTGGACTCTGCACAGCCACAGCATGAAGTGGACTGGGATACCGATACACATCATTCCCGTTTTTGGACACCAGATCACACTGGTACTTGGGATTCACATCTGCAATGACATCAAGGGAATTAAATTGTGGTGTGGAGAGGGAACGGCAAACTGCCCCTGAGGCCTGGTCTTCACAGTGGCCTTCTTTATATTCCAACAATCCTATGAGATCTGAAAAACATTTAAAGGTACACTCTGAAGAAATGAATTGGTCAGCACCAGCTTGACTCTTCGGCCAATTTTTATGAAAAATCCATGGGTAGAGAGAGCATGCCAAGGATTAAAAAACGCTGCCCTACCATTTGACATGTAATTACTGCTACTGGATGAGGGGGAAATATTTAACAAATGTTTTGACAGCAGATAATAAATCCTCTGAAGGAAAAATACTCAGCCATTAAGAATGTTTTCAAACTGCTGCATCATAGAGGGAAAACACTTTAAAGTTTAGTGAAAATAATGATATAATACTAGAATATGATTATTTTACTATGATCACATGTATGCAAAGAAAAAACATCTGAGATGAAGCACACCAAGATTCTAGTAGTAGTATTTCAGTATGATGAGAAACAAGTGATATTTACTTTATTTTCTGTTTTCTGAATTTTCAATCATAACTGTACTGCATTTATAACTGGGAAAAATAAAATGTTTTGAATCACAGTTTTTCTAGGCTGCTCTCCCCTCTGTGTTCTATTCCTGGCTTTCTTTAGGATAAACTGTACGTTCAGTAGGCTTTCTCCTCATTTTGTGTTTTTTAAAACCTAATTCTTAATGACATTCATTCAAATATAATTGTCAATTGAAAGGTGATGGAAACCAATCAGACTTAAGTAAAAACATCAGATTTAAATAATAATTGCCTTATATTTTCAATAGTGACGCTAAAAAAATAAAACAGGGGCCAGGTATGATGGCTTATGCCTGCAATCCTGACTCTGGAAGGCTGAGGCCAGAGGATCGCTTAGGCCCAGGAGTCCAAGACCAGCCTGGACAACATAGTGAGACCCCATCTCTCTAAAAACAAATTTCAATTTAAAACTTTTTTTTAATATGATAAAGAATTCTTGATTTAAGATTTTAAAAGATTGAGTGGTAATATTAATGGATAAATTTCCCCATCTTGAAAATGTAGATGCCAAAGTACAACAAAATCAAGCTTGCTGTCTTAAATGATTTTGATCTCTTAAGTTGGCGAATATTATAAATAACAAATCCTTTTAATGACCTTCAGTTATCAGAGAAAATTAAAATTGAGTTTATCAGTAATAATTTGTCCTCCATTATATTTATTCATTCAAATACTGAGAATCTACATGTGCCTGATTCTATGTTGAGAAAGCTCCATGAACTTCAATGATAATTAGCAGTCTGAGGGAAAAAATAGTCTAGACCCAGAGATGATATGTAAAGAAAATATAATAAAACAAAAGTGCCATGTCCCCACCCACATGACCCTCCCCTCAATAAATAGCTTTTTCTAAAAGGAAACATCTAGCTAACATCCTTCCCTATCCTTCCTCCCCCAGCAACCTAAGCCCTATCTCTGCCTTACTTAAAGCCACACTGACAAACACTTCACTATTCATCCCTTTTCCCTCTTTAGAATTGAACAAAACAGATATCCCAGCCCCCAAGGCCTTGTGCAACTGTCTCAATTATGTGAGGATGTGGCATTTGGAAGAGCACAGGTCTTGAAGGAAAACCTAAACCAAAGTGCCTTTAATGGGTTTATAAAGTTTCCCTCTGAAACCAGATCTGCAGAATGAAGGGGAGTAATTACCAATGAACTTGAGGCCCAGATCCTCTAGATAACACAGTTCTGTGCTTCCCCAAATGATTGCTGCTGACAACACACAGATAGGAAGACACCAGCCAATTAGCTCCCTCAGCTGCTTAGTGTTGTCTGCCTTGCCCGGACTCAAAAATTCAGGCTTATACCCAAGTGGAGAACACAGACAAACCAGGAGAGTGATGACTTGTGCCAGCACCCAGAGCAATTCTAATCTTCATATTTTCTCTTATAAGAATTCACAATATAACAGGACTAAGGAAGAAGTCTTGAGTTCCAGCAGCAACCCTGCCATTCAGCAGATGGAGAACCTCTGACAAATGGCTTATAAGCCAAAATTCCTCTTCTGTTAGATGAGAAGTTTGAAAACAACAATTTCTGAATTCCCTTGGGATGATGGAAAACCATGGACCTGGCAGTTAGGCCTGAGCTTAACTTCTGCCTCTGCCACTCACTATCTATAGAGCCTTAAATAACATATCTAACCTTACTAGGCCTCATTTTTTTAATACATAAAATGGAGCTAACAAGACCTGTACTGTGCAGAACTACTGGGAGGATTCAGTGGAGATAAATGTATACAGAGCATCCAGCACAGTGTGCGACACATACTGGAAATGCAGAAACTCTTCTAGTATAATAGCATGATTCCTTCTGGGGGTCATTGCAAAGATATCCCAAAATAAGGAATAATGGCATGTGGGCACCCACTTACTAAAAGAAAAAACAAGCTGCCATCATGCAGAATATTCTGGAGAACATGAAGGGGCCACTGCATCCTGAAGTGCCAACCAGTTTTTGGCCAGGCTGATGGACATATTTAACTTAATGTGAGTGTTAGATTGATTGATTGAGATGGTGCCTCACTCTGTTGCCCAGGTTGGAGTGCAATGGCAAGATCTCGGCTCACTGCAACCTCCGCCTCCAGGGTTCAAGCGATTCTACTGCCTCAGCCTCTCAAGTAGCTGGGATTACAGGCACATGCTGCCACACCCAGCTGATTTTTGTATTTTTAGTAGAGAAGGTGTTTCACCACGTTGCACAGGCTGGTTTTTTTTTTTTTTTTTTTTTTTGAGCCTGAGTCTCTCTCCGTCGCCCAGGCTGGAGTGCAGTGGCACAATCTTGGCTCACTGCAACCTCCACCTCCTGGGTTCAAGCAATTCTCCTCCCTCAGCCTCCCAAGTAGCTGGGACTATAGGCGTGTGCCGCCATGCCTGGCTAATTTTTGTATTTTTAGTGGAGATGGGGTTTTACCATGTTGGCCAGGCTGGTCTTGAACTCCTGACCTCAAGTGATCCACCCACCTCGGCCTCCCAAAATGCTAGGATTATAGGGGTGAGCCACTGTGCCAGGCCAACCCAGGCTGGTCTTGAACTCCTGAACTCAGGTGATCCAACCGCCTTAGCCTCCCAAAGTGCTGGGATTACAGGTGTGAGCCACTGTACCCGGCTGAGTTTTAGCTTTAAATAATTAAAAGAAGAAAACAGTTCCAGAATGAAAGAAAATACAGACAAGTTAACCTAACAGCAAAGGCTCGGAAACAGAGCTCAATACCTACAATATTGGGACAGGATTTCTAGAGATAAACTGTCTTGCTGCTATCAGAATATATAACCAAGTAGCACCCAAAGGGTACTGGAATAGTTCTAGATACTCACCTAAATGAAACTATGAGTTCTAGCTGTAAGTATGGCACTAAATGCTGCAAACTGATGAACCTTCATTTTTCTACCAGTGAAAGGTGCTAGAGCCAAATAACCTTTTAAGGGCCCTTGACACCTTCCAATTAAAAAATTTCTATCAGTGCTAAAAATTCTTACCTGCAGATTTGGGGCAACCATCTGAGAGAGTCAAGGTCGCCTCCAAGGGGCTGCAAAAGCAGGTGCTGGAATGACAACTGGATAAACACTCACTGAACACCGAGTTAGAGGAATTGGAAAGGGATCCTGAAGCCCCATCACTCAGCTCATAAAACCCTACAAATAAAAACACCATTGGAATTAAGATCATGTCAAGGAATAATGCATATTCATGCTTAAAAGGAAAATGAATAATCATTTAGGGAAAGGAGATTTTTATTTGTTTGTTTTTTGGCCAATTTTGGTTCATTGGACTTTAGTGTCCTAATCTTATGGTCTTATTTCAAACAATCCTTAGGAAAAGGCAAAGAGCCATAAGCAGGGGTACATTTCAGAGTTACTCTCACCCTCAAACTGACCTTACTCCTTGGCCCCGCCTTTGAAGATGTCCAAGGAAAGAAACTTAGATCTGTCAAGCCTCATCTTTATCATGATTGTTTCAGAAAAATAATAAGAGAAAAATCTATTTAAGGAGCCAATGGTTTAAAAGAAAAAAAAAAAAAAACTTTTGAAGTGGTCTCAGGAAGTTGAAGTGTGACTAATTTTCTAGCCCAGTTCTGACTTACTCAAGTTTCAAAGGAGGGCAGCTCTTGCAGAAATTTGAATAGCTTTTATTTTTAAACTCGGGGGGACTCCAGTCACATCGATCTCATTACCAAAAATTTTGTTGTCTGAGTTTATTTCCCTCTTATTCCAATGAAACTGAATGGCAGGCTGCTTTTTTTTATTTTATTTTTTATCCTCTCTCTGTGCACTGGAAACAAACTCCATTGCCATTTGCAGGTCTGGGAATGTTAACCACAAGGGGCTGAGATATAACTCAAGAGTGCAGAATTCTGTCCTTGTGCTCACTCACTCACCTGAGCTAGGCCGACTGTCTGTCTCCAGGTGCTCTTCAGATGTCTTTTCTACATCCAGTCTCAGGTCACTTATCTGCTTGTCAAGCTCTTGCAACTGATTCAACAAACCAGCATCTCTTCGCCTCAAACAATTCTGATTAGGAAGAAACAAAGGAAACATGAATATACAGGGGTGACGTAAGAACCAGAAAGTCAAGTCTAAGGATTCAAATTACCCATCTGAAGAGTTCACTAAAACTTAGAAAACCAAAATTTTACTGGATGACCTGAAGTAAAGAAAGACTTCGAGAATTCAAGAATATGTCCTATGTTTAATTCCACTTTCTCACATTTTGTGGTGATATAAAGTTTCTTCATAAAAACAAGGCTTTAGTTTCAACTAATATATGCAAACTGACTTTTTATAGGTAGGGACAAGAAAAACGGACTGAGACTTTAAATCATCTGGTGTATAACCAGTCTTTTAAAAAACAATACTTCACAGTAGACTCTTTAATTTGAAGTGAGAGTAACAGATTTCCTATAATACGTTATAATCTTAGGTGAGATTTTCTGGCCAAATGTCTTGGCCTGCAGAGTTTTGTTTTCTATTAGTTGCTGTGTGGGGTTTAATCAGTCTTAGGGCCTTTGAAAGTGAGAAACTAATACTAATAGCCAGTGCCAAGTATAATGTGAGCTGGCAGAATCCAAAACCCTCATGGGAAGGCCCATCGAGATTTGAACGCCTCTGGGTTTCCAAAGGTGACAGATGGATTGTGCTAACTCACACTGCCACCTAGTGCTTCCTATTGCTGGAAAAACGGGAGAACTCAAAAAGCATCTGGTTCAAATCATGAATGCCAAGTCTACAAATGAAAATAGTACCATAAACACTGACTGGACTGGAATTCTCTTGACATACGGCTTTGCTCCCCTCAAGCGGACAATAGGAATGCACAATTACAATCCTGAGATTCGTGCAGACAAAAAGATGCAATTGCACAAGACAATAAAATGTAAAAGTCACCAGCCATAACCAGTGAGAACTGGCTCAAATCAGTGTTACACAGGAATCAGGTCTGTGACCAAAGCAGCATAGTAAAATACCAAAACAGAGATATTACACAAACCACAGTGTACATCCTTACAACACACATGCATATGAATATCTATGCCTCTTGTCTTTTGACTTAAAAAGCTTGGAGACATAAACCATATGTTTGTTTGCTACAACTAATTTCTTCAGGAAAAATGAACCTATCAAGTAAAAGCATTTGGGCGCTTAAAAAAAACACACACAGAGAGAGAAAAGAAATGATCTGAAAAGAGATAATAGACGAAAACATATGACAACCGCACAGCATCACCACTTTATTGTGGGAGGGCCACTACCCGGCATGTGTCTAGTTTGGATAGTATCACTTGGTCAGGTGAGGGCGTTTGCTGTTTCCAAAACTACATTTTAAGGTCAATGAAAACAAAGCTGCCGCCATTATTCTGAGGCGGGGTCAAAAGCTGTTCATCAATACATTAAGCTACAAAGTTCTTTTTCTTCCCCACTAATGAAGACTGCATAGAATGACTGAGACAAATCCAGTAAGATAAATGCTCCCCGAGAGCAGGTTCTCTTTTCTCCCACCTCCACCACCAATCACAGCTGGCAGAACGTATAAAATATGAGAGGAGGGGACACAGTCTCCAGCCAAATTTCCATCATTTCCATCTAGTTTGAGCTGCCTTATACAAAGGGCTTCTATTTGAAATTAAGCACCAGCCTGGGTGAAAGCTGGCATGCTGGGGAGAGCTCTCGGAGAGGCACGGCTCCCTACAGGCGCTCCAGTGTAATCGTAAAACTCGGCCTTGGACAGTTAAGCACGCCACAAACCCCCTCCTTGGCTTTTGGCCCCTCTCGGCGGGAGGAGATGAAGCCAAGAAAACCTCCAAATAAAATGGTATTTTAAGTGGGAGTTTGCAAACCTCTGGGGAGGGGGCATATACTCATCTAACTAAGGAGACCGAAGGTCAGAACTAGGCGACTCCAAGAATCCCGAAGGCAGAGGAGGAGGGAAGAGCGGCCACCCCCTTCCCGCAATCCGCGCGAGGTCGCCAGACACAAAGCGGGCACACGCCTGAAACGCGTGGGCGTCGGCAGCCCACGCGCCGCAGGCACTCAGAAACGAGATCAGGGAGGTATGGGGCGGGCGGGGGCGTCCCGGGGGCGTCCCATAACAGCGAGCATTTCCCCAGCCAGAGTTAACCTCGCGCCCGCCCCAGGTCACCTGCCCGACCTCCAGCCCCGGGGCAGGGACAGCCTTGCTCCACCTCTGGGCATGACCTACCAATTGCTTTCGTAGTAGCAAGATGTTCTCCTCCAAGAACTTCTCTTCCAGGCGGCTGCGCTGCGCCGCCTCCCCCAGTAGCTCCCCGGCGCGGGGCGCAGCGGCCCCCGCACTCCCAACGCCGCGCAGGGCGCCCCGGACCAGCAGCTCCTGGCGCTGGCGAAGGTACTCCAACTCCGCCAGCCCGGCCAGCGTGGCCTCCTGCCGCTCCCGGGTGCGCTGCCGCTCGGTGTCCGCCTCGCCCTTCTCCCGCCAGCGCCCCTCGGGCTCCGCCGTGCGCTGCTCGCCTCGGGCCGGCGCCGGAGGCTCCAGCTCCTTCGCCGTCCCGGCCGGACTCGGCTTCATGGCCCCCAATCCGGCAACGAGCGCCGTCACCGCAGCCGGGCCGCCCAGGCGGAGAAGTAGTGCGCTAGGGCTGCGGTCGCGGGTGGGCTCATGCCGCCCCGCGGCGGGGCGCGGCGCTGGCGGGGGCGGCGGCCAGAAGCCCTCGGGTCCTGCGCGCGGCAGCCGGCTGCTGCCGTCCCGGCCCGGGCGGCGCCGTCCGCTGTCGCCGCGCGTCCCTCGCCGCGGCCCGGCAGCTGATAACGCCCTGCCCGGCGCTACGTCACGCGCGGCGGCCCTGCAAACCCCCGCCTGGCTCCCGCCTCCCCGCGCGGCCCCCCGGCTGCGACGCTCGCGCCCCCAGGCTTCCCCTCTTCTGTCAGGCGCGCCGCCCGGCCCTCAAAGCCGCCTCCTCCTCGCTCGCCCCTCCCCGCCTCCTCCCCCGCTCTCTTCGCGGGCCTCCTCGCCCCCTTTTCGGGTTTACTGCACCCGATTTTGCCCTCGCTCCTCATTGGCTCTTTCCCGTCGCCCAAAGCTCGGGGCGAGCGCCTGGAGCCCCAGCATCCTGTTACAGTCGGCCGCGCAGGCAGGGGCCGCGACGGGACGCGGCAGTTGGGCTCTCCGGAGAACTTTCTGAAACTCGACCAAGTTGCAGCACAGTCTTAACCCTTTCCCCACATGGCCACTCTTCTTTTCCACTCACACCGAGTTAGGTTTCTTTCACTTCCCAGGCAAGGTATTGCGAGTGTATTCACAGACACTGTGGGGTTGGTTCCTTAACTCCACTTTGTAAAGGCAGAGCATAATGCAATGTTGTTCTAAAACTGTTAAGTTTTGTTGTCGTTTTAATTTTTTAACGTCAGTCTTAACGATGGACGGCATTTAAAATTAGGCAGGAGGATGTCGCTGTATAGCGAGAGGTTGCATCGATTCTTTTACAAGCTTACGATTTGAGTGCGCGCGCGTGCGCGCTTTGGTTTTTTGTTTGAGCTTTTATTATTACTTAGTCTGCGTTTACAGTAAGAGCTCTGACTCAGAAATCAGACTGTCTGGATTTGTATCCCAGTTTCACCCCTAAATAGCTGTGCGGGCAACTTATTCCCTTCTGTGTGTACGCTCCCGCCACTGTAAAAGGGGGCAGCTGCTATGGGAACCTGCTGTTGAAGAATTGTAATAATATGCAGCATATGATATATATTGTGCGGGCTGTGCCCTTACAACGTGGCTAGCACATAGATAATAAGGGTGATATGAGTTGTAGCTTTTCTCCAGAGGGATTTGTAAGTCTTCCCTCTTGATGTATCATGTGTTGGTCATCTCTGCTTGGAACACACTACTCCAGATCCCTATCCCACTGAAATTTCCGGTGGGATAGGGGTCTGGAAATGCCACTAGCTGGCTTCTCTGAGGAAAAGCACCACATATATCTTCAAAAGCATCCAAGAACCTCGGAAATTAAATCCAGCAAGTCACATTTGCTGAAGTTCAGGCAAAGTGTTGTGTGAAGGAGTGCATCCTATACCATTTTTTTAAACACTTGCACTTTTGCTCATCTGCTAACCCTTGCTAGGAATTCCTCTTCTTTCCTCCCCTCTCTGTGTGGTCTAACCACCCTTCCAACCTTTGAGTTCCAGTTAACTATATGAATATCTGATTCTGATCCCATGCTACCTGTGTGGTTATTTATCTGGCTGTGCACACACTTATATATGGGTGTTTATGTGTATCTCTTCTCTCCATCTACATTAGGAAAGCTTCCTGAAGGCAGGGACTGTTTTAATACCCTCTTAGTATCACTGTATTCAGCACATTACCTTGCAAGCATTCACCTGACAATTGCCAGAGAGAGACTCGAGAATGTAGATTGGTTGTAAATTGTTTTTTCATTAACATACTTTTAAACTTAATAGTACCCATTTAATCTCTACTACAAATAGAATTAAGTCGACTTTTACCAAAAAACAAAAACAAAAGA
Source organism: Macaca mulatta (assembly GCF_049350105.2). Classification (NCBI taxonomy): domain Eukaryota; kingdom Metazoa; phylum Chordata; class Mammalia; order Primates; family Cercopithecidae; genus Macaca; species Macaca mulatta. The sequence continues at coordinate 131,746,641 of NC_133412.1, read as the reverse complement.
ACTCCCTTGCCACCTTTCACTTTCCTCCCCATTGCTGCCTCCCACAGACATGAAAGGAACTACAAACTTGATTCATAATTAACGAGGTTGTATATTCTAAAAATGGAATTATGGTCAGGTGTTCACAAGCATACAAAATCGATTCTCTTCAGGTTATCTATTCTTTATGCCTACTGTTGCCAAACACTACTTTATAATATAGGAACTAATTTTCCTCCCTAATTTTAGTAAGGCATGAAAGGGTGATGACTTATCCTGCTTGCCAAATGCCACTCACCCATGTCCTCTGTCATTGTTTCATTCTGCTCATTTCTAAACACGCTGCTTGCTTTCTAGCTCTGAATTAGATTCCTCTGGCTGGGTGGAGTCTATTATTGTGGCCTGTGTTATGTCACACATGGACAACTATATATAGTTGAGGGAGAGAAAAAAGCTGAAACACATTTTTACACACTACTAATAAATCTTGTTAAGGCAGGCAGACAAGTCACTATGTCTCCAAACCTCCCCACCCTTCCAACCCCCCTCCTCACCAAATGGCACTTTGAGCTGGCTCATTAGTCCAAAGCAAGCCATTTGCCATAACAGCTTGTATATCTCCATGAAAAAGTGTTCTCAGCAAGTTTAAATACTAAAACTAATGTATTCAGATGGTTCCGCCAATAAAATGGTCACAAATAGGAAAAAAGGTTATGCTTTCCAAAGTATCCATTACACATTAATAAATAATGCTGTTCATTCACATGCCAATTAAAACAAACTCGGGCTGTCAAATGAAGTTAGAAGTAAGGAGCTCAATGCTGTAATTGTTTTTCCAGGAAAACTCCCAATGTCATCAGATTAAGTGAGACAGGCCGGGTTGCCCCTATTCTCTTTTTAAGCTAGCAGCCAAATTTTCTCCCCTCCAGTCTAGTTCCCTGGATTTTCTTTCCTCTTTGTTTTTCTTGCAGGTATTCCGGAAGCAGTTGAAAGTAATCGTCCACTGCTCCCTTCTGTTGCCAACAGAATCTCACTTCCCCCTACTGTTTTGATTTTTCTTTCCCTTTCTTTTTAAAGCAGGTGCTGGTACTTTTTCCTCCACTAGTGCTATTTTATTATCTCCTTTCTAATGTTGTTCAGCCCTAGTTGGTTCTTTTGCTTTCCCTGGACATGCCTATCTTCTCAGAAAAACTGTTAATTGACACTCAGAAAGTGTACCACTAAAGATGGGGTGGACCTGCTGCCTGGATGATCTGGAGTGTAAGATAAAGTTGCCAGCATGGAAAAGAGTCTTGGCTGAATATATTACAGTGGTGTAACATGCTTGAAGATCTTTCCTGGGCAGAGCCAGAACATGTCCCTCATATCATAGTCTGATGCTTTGCCCTTAGGCAGAACAGCTCCTAACAGCACCCCCACCAAAGTCTGAGCATCATTCTACAAATGCCTTGTCCAGCGGTGAATATTCTATTGCAGCCAAGCAAAGTAAGGAGCATTAGTTGCACATTTAGCCATCAAGCAAAGCAACAAAATGATGCCTTGCCACTTTTATGGCCAAACAAACACAAATGATGTAATTGGGAAAAGCTGTCTCCGAATAGAAGGAAAAAAGTAAAGGGCAATCCTTTGAGTTGGAGTGATGACCACCATTCGAGGGTCTGGGATCAAAGCCCCAGCCAGACATCAAAGCCCATTTGGGTCTAATGCCAAAAAAGCCACAGTGAATTAAACTTCATATATAAACTAATTATAGCTTGACCCCACAATCAGGCTTCAGTGAGCACACAGGGAAAAGAAAGCAGACATTGAAACAAAAGATCAAGAAAAAAGAAGCTTGGTAGCAAAACAGGGCAACATCATGGCCCTGAAAATTTTAAACATCTTTTGAGGGCAGAAGGGAATAGGGGAATAGCAGAAGAAGCAGCAAATGTTTGACAATGCTGGTCTTGTTTGAAAGGCGATGAAACAACTCCTTCCATCCTCTCTGGTGCACAACCAAACACTACCAAAGAAACCATCCTAGAAGAAAAGGTTACCTTTTAGCTGTGTTTTAGTGCTGTTAAAGAGGTTTTTGTTGAAGAAGGCCAGGGTGATTCCATGAAGTTTGGTGGTAATTTCTTCAGGAAGCTCCGGCTTCCTTGTGCAGAGCACTGTGGATTCCAAAGATTCTAGAATGTCTGGAAGTGAGTTGCATTCCCCACCGTCGTAATCACTGATTAAGGTGATTAAGGCTCCACCAGCCTCAGACTTTAGTCCCTTAGCTCTGCCGTTTCTACCGGTCATCTTTACAGATGGAAGGTGCAGAGTTCCACGTGTGCAAATACCTAGAGCTACATACTGTGGTACTAACACAATGAAAGGATTTCATTTCAAAGCAAAATTTAAAAGTGTTTCAGAGACAAGTGGCTTTTTTTCCCAGACACGGTTTTACTCTGTCACGTAGGCTGGAGTGCAGTGGCACGGATCTCAGATCACTGCAGCCATGACTTCCCGGGTTCAAGTGATCCTCCTTCCTCAGCCTCTCAGGTTGCTAGGACTACAGGCTAATTTTTATGTTTTTTGTAGAGATGGGATTTTGCCATGTTGGCCAGGCTGGCCTTGAACTCCTGAGCTCAGGCAGTCCACCTGCCTTGGCTTCCCAGAGTGCTAGGATTACACAAGTGGCTTCTTTAACCAATTGTATTAGGTGGATTTTGCTCTTACTCTGCTTTATTGGGACTACTTCTCCAATTATTTAAAAATTTTAATTTCAGGCCAGGTGCAGTGGCTCATGTCTGTAATCCCAGCACTTTGGGAGGCTGAGGGGGGCAGATGACTTGAGTCTGGAAGTTCAGGACCAGGCTAGCCAACATGGCAAAACCCCAACTCTACTAAAAAATACAAAAATTACCCAGGCGTGGTGGTGGGTGCCTGTGATCCCAACTACAGAGGAGGCTGAGGCAGGAGAATTGCTTGAACCTGGGAGGTGGAGGTTGCAGTGAGCCGAAATCGTGCCACTGCACTCCAGCCTGGGTGACAAAGTAAGACTCTGTCTCAAAAAAAAAAAAAAAATTTGATTTCACAAACTGGCAAACAATTGCATATATGATTTCATAATTCATAGAATCTTTTCAATCACATTTTTGTATATAGACATTAGTGCTTTCTTACAACAATGTCTAAATTTATAACCTGAATACTTAATAACTGAAATATTAATTTTTTTTAAAAAGGCATTTTCCTGGGATAAAAACACATATGTGCCATCATAATTACACTGCACCTCTTTGAATATTCACTCACAGATATTTATTGAGTACCTAATATATATACCAGGCACTGGGGATACAGTGGGTGAACAAGTCAGATATAGTCCCTATGTTCACAGAGCTTATGGTCTAGAAAGTAAACTGGTACAAATTATATAACCACATACATAAGTGTGTATGTGTGCATTTACAAATTGTGAAACTATCACAATTTGCAAAATAATATTTTAAAAGCAGATATATTCTATGATTATATCCAAAAAGTCATACTCAAATGAAATCACAAAAATATATTACTGACCTTTATAATCCTTAAGTTTTTTCCGGGGAAGGAGAGCTTATATTTTATTTTGTATTATCTTATTTTAAAAAATACTACTTCTTAAAGCCACATTTGAAATTTCTTTAGGAAGATACTTGCTGTATAGCAAAACGGTTCAATATTTCATCTAAATATCTTCCACTGAAAGGGAGTCACTAGTACATGTAAATAAGGTTTAAGATAACTTACTACCACACTGATCTAGCACTACCTTTTCCTCAGAATAATCCCAGAAAGGCGAAAGAGAAAGCGTCACTCCAACCCACTGTACTATGAGCAATTTCCAGTATGGTTTTCTGATCGTTTCTACATAGCATACAGAAATGATCAATAAGGTGACATTTTGTGGAAGAGCCCTAGATTATTAACATGAAAGTGGAGGATTCTGATTTAGGATATAGATATTTGGTCCAACTTTTCCATCTCCTTTGCTCCTGTGAACCAGCCTCTCTGAGGCCAGGCAAGAACTCTAAACAAGCTCTCATACTGATTTCCTGGCCGGTGTTTGCCTCCAAGACCCGCACAGCCTCTTTAATTAAGACCCCTCCGGGGCTTAGGGATCCCTGTGGAAAAGCCTGGGAATGCCATTATCACCCCGGGAGAGGCTGAAAGCGCACACTGCTGGCCCAGCTCGGGTCGCCTTGCCCCACGGGGCGCCGCCTCCTCTAATCCCGTGGCACATCCGCAGGGCGCAGTGTGAAGAGCAGCACATCCACTTCAAACAGAAGTCGGGCCCAGAGTGTATGTTTGGGCTAAGGGGAAGGATGGGGGTCGTGAAGAGCCTCAGATTCAAAGAGAAGTCGGCTGGGATGACAGTCAGTGGCTGCGTGTGGCTCAGAGACCTGAAGGGACTGATAGTAAGCCTATGGGCTCCATTTCCATCTCCCTCTGGCCGCCCCCGCCCAGGGACTTCTCCCTCCTGAGCCGAGATGCTTTGAAGTCCGGGAGGGTGGTTTTGACAACAGATGGGACAATTCGCTTCTGTTCAGTTTGGTTCTATAGAGGAATTTGGTTGACCCACTGTTGGCTTTAATAGAAGCTGTTTTCTTAGGAGAAAGAATCCGATTCTAACATGGCACTTACTGAGGTGGTGGAAAGATAGAGATTTTGGAATTTCGCCAGTTTGGATTAACTCCTGCTGCACCACATTCTGCCACTCCATTATGTTCACCATACACTGGTTTTGCCAACTTTGACCTCTCTCAGTCTTGTTTTTCTCATCAGTAAAATGGTGCCTAAATCACCACCAACCTAAGAGGGAGGTGGACCCCGAAGTTCCAAATGTTATACACACATGTGCACAAACACACTCACACAGACTATATACAATTAAGGACATTATTTTTTGTTTGTTTGTTTGTTTGTTTTTGAGACGGAGTCTCGCTCTGTCGCCCAGGCTGGAGTGCAGTGGCGCGATCTCCGCTCACTGCAAGCTCCACCTCCCGGATTCACGCCATTCTCCTGCCTCAGCCCCCGAGTAGCTGGGACTGCTGGCGTCCGCCACCAAGCCCAGCTAATTTTTTGTATTTTTAGTGGAGACGGGGTTTCACCGTGTTAGCCAGGATGGTCTCGATCTCCTGACCTCATGATCCGCCTCGGCCTTCCAAAGTGCTGGGATTACAGGCGTGAGCCACTGGCCCGGCAAGGACATTCTTATGAGATAAAAATTATCATTAGCCACCATAATTGTCTTGACAGTTTTCATAAGGCATGTATATTACATTGTTTAAAAAATAAATAAATAAATAAATAAACCTTTTTTTGAGCTATAAGTAGATCCATCCACTCAAGGACAGAAATGTGGGTACTGCATTGCTGCCGAGATAAAACACAGGGGTCCTGTTCTTTGAAACCATATTGCCCAGTAGAACAGCAGCAGGGTATATGGGGAAGAATATAAATTTTGGCCAGGGTTCAACTCTTTGAACAAGTAATTTAACCTGAACCTCAGCTGCCTCTTTTGTAAAATGGGCTTGCTCTTAATTCACAGACAGCTAATGTGAAGGGTTTGGCACAGAGTAGATCCTGGAATATGGTTTATGAAGTTTAGCCTCTTCCTTTTTTGCATAGCCTCTTATTATGGAAAATTTCAAAACAACAAAGTAGGGAAATTGGTATAATTACTCACCATAAACCCATCACCCAAATTAACAATTACAGATTATAAACAGGCCCCACTTAGAAATGAATATTTTGGCAATTTTGGTACTACCAGATATAGCTACAGATTAGAAATGTATTTTCATCATTAATTTAGTACCAGACATATAATAAGCACTCAGTGAATGCTAGATGGCATTATTATCATCATTATCTTTTTTTTTTTTCTAGAATTTATCCAAAACCTTTTTATGGACTTAATATAACACATCTTTCATCCAAAGAGCACAAGAAGATTTCCCACAATCCTTGCAATATATCATGGTGTGGGGAGACAAAGATACCCTAAAGTATAAAGCAGTGAAGTGATTCTCTCAGCCACTCAGGACGAGACTCCAGTTACTGCCCCTCTGCTTTTCATTGTTCTGTAGACAGTGAGCTCCTCTTGAGAGCTGGACCCACTGCTAATGCAGCTTTACTGTCCAAGGTGAGTGGCAGGACTGCGTGAATGCTTCATGTCTAAAATCATAGAGTCTGGGCTGGGCGCGGTGACTCATGCCTGTAACCCCAGCACTTTGGAAGGCCGAGGTGGGCAGATTGCTTGAGGCTAGGAGTTCGAGACCAGCCTGGCCAACAGGGTGAAACCTCATCTCTACTAAAAATACAAAAATTAGCTGGCATGATGGCCCATGACTGTAATCCCAGCTACTTGGGAGGCGGAGGCAGGAGAATCGCTTGAACCCAGGAGGTGGATGTTTCGGTGAGCCACTGAGATTGCACCATTGCACTCCAGCCTGGGTGACAGGGGGAAACTCTGTCTCAAAAAAAATAAAATAAAATAAAAAGTAAAAAATAAAAATAAAAATAAATCGTAAAATGTGGAACAAAGTACTTTGAGGAAAAGAACTCATTAAGCCAAATTAGCTTGCCAATTAGTTAAAGCATCCCTAAGGTCTAGATCGTGTTTCCTTTATTTGGGTGTTTCAGAGCCATTTTTCATGAACAACTAAATTTACTATTGTTAAAAGAAAAACTTTGGACAAATTAAATTTAATGGAGTGTGTTTTTTTGTTTGTTTGTTTTGTTTTGTGTGTGTGTGTGGTTTTTTTTGTTTGTTTGTTTGTTTGTTTTTGCAGGGGGGAATGGGGATGGAGTCTTGCTCAGCCTCTGGGTAGCTGCGACTATAGACACGTGCCATCACGCTTGGCTAATTTTTGTATTTTAAGTAGAGACGGGTTTCACCATGTTGGCCAGGCTGGTCTCAAACTCCTGACCTCAGGTGATCCACCCACCTGGGCCTCCCAAAGTGCTAGGATTACAGGCATGAGCGACTGAGCCTGGCATAACAGAGTTTTATTGAGCAAAGAACGATCCTGAATCAGGCAGCACCCCTCCCCACTCCATCAACACTGCCCCAACAAGAATAGGTTTAGAGGAACTCCTGGGGCTGCCACATGGTCAGATAACATTTATGGACAGAAAAAGGAAAGTGCCATACAGAAAAGAGAAGTGAGGTACAGAAACAGGGGGATTGGTTACAGCTTTGCTTTTGCCTTTCTGAACAGGATTTAAACTATTGGCTGCCTGTGATTGACTAAAACTGATCTGCTGTGATTTACAAGTCTGCTTGGACATCCAGTTAGGTTAAGATTCACTATGTAAGGAGAAACCTTTAGGCTGAACGTAAAATATGTAAGGAGGTTAAAACTCTGCTGCTAATCAGAAGTGAGATTGTACCTGTGAGTAGCCACTACACTGCAGCCTAGGCAACATAGTGAGACCCATCTCTATTTATTTAAAAATGCAAGGAGTCGGCTTTAGGCTAAAGGTAATTTAACACTATGTTACATAAATTAAAATTACGGCCATTATGCATAGAAACACTGAAGCCAAGAATGTGACTTCAAAAACTCAGAAGTGAATTCTTAGCTTAATTAATGTGGCCTCTCTTATTCAATTAAACTCCTCAAGGGCAGGGATACATTCTGTATCATCTCTAACTCTCTCAAAATGAAGCCCAAAACAAAGCAGACACTCAACAAAACCTTATTTAATGTTATCAAGTAGATTGAGATAGAATCCCCTGTGACACACCAGAAGGACTGATCTTGGAAAATTCTAGAAATAGACATTTAGAAACAAACCAAAATGGGTGCTTTTCCTGTCTGCTCCACTTTCAGGCATGTCTCTTGTGAGTTTGTGCCTCATAGGAAAATGTGAGGAAACAGGAAAAAGAGAAACAGTTCCATTTCTGAAAAGATAAGAATAAAGTCTGATAAAGACAAAAGGCATTTGGGCTCAGTGGAGTTAAAACAAACTCAGACGGCTCAGCCCCGTTTGAAGTTGAGGAGAAACAGAACGACCCATCAGTCCATTGTGGAGCACAAAGCAGCTTAATCAGCATTTCATCATGGGTAGCCCAGGCAAGGTCTACAGGCGCTGTGCAAAAAGCCCTGCCTATTTTTACCTAGAGGGCATTTCTACCTGAAAATATCTGTGTGTTGCGTTTGCGTGTGAGGATGGGGAGTGACCTTCTTATTGCTCCCAGTAATGGAATTAATTCCTAAGAACATTCTTGAACAACTGGTTCACTTTGGTTTGTCATTAATTCAAGTTTACCTCTTTGTTATAATTCCAAGCACCTCACAGAGTCCTAAGCACCTCCGAGAAGTTTAATAAATGCTTGTTGAATTGGAGGAAGGGGTAGAAATCACTAGCATAATATGAAATAAATACCATGTCCACTAAGGCGAGGGCTTTTCTAACTGTGCAAGCCCACCTGTCTGAGCACAGAAATATTTACATTAAAAAGTGTTCAAACTCCAAGCCCTCCTGTTCTGCTGAACAGGTACCCAGCAGACCCAAATATATTCTGACTGATACTGGGGTCTTCCCAGGATTTTTCCAGGAAGGCTAGATCATACCTTGCCAACTGCCAGCAGCTGCTTCAGTCAGAACAGAGGGAGGAAACCTTGGTTCTGCTGCGCCACGGGGGGTGTGCCTGTATGCATCACGCTGCACCATGCACCTGGAGGATTTCACTGGCTTAGAAAAACCAATGCAGAAAAGGAGGCCCGAGCTTCCATGCACACCTTTTCCTTCCCTTTTTAGCTCATTTCTATGTGAAGGAATTCAGTTTGTTTTTGGGTCCTTTTTTTTTCTTTTCTTTTTTTTTTTTTTCAGAGGGAGTCTCACTCTGTCACCCAGGCTAGAGTACAGTGGCTCAATCTCGGCTCACTGCAACCTCTGCTTCCCAGGTTCAAGCGATTCTCCTGCCTCAGGCTCCCCAGTAGCTGGGATTACAGGCACGTGCCACCACGCCTGGCTAATTTTTTGTATTTTAGTGGAGATGGGGTTTCACCGTGTTGGCTAGAATGGTCTCGATCTCCTGACCTCATGATCTGCCCGCCTCGGCCTCCCAAAATGCTCAGATTAAAGGAGTGAGCCACCGCGCCCAGCCTCAGTTTCTGTTTTTAATAGAGCTGAGCCCAATTTAGAATTACAGCACATACCACTCTTGTATCTATACCAGTTGTGTCTTCTGACATCCAAACCATATCACCCAACCCGTTCCTCCCTCCTTCCCTTTGGAGTATCCCCCCTCCTTTGAAGACCCCCAATAAGCATCTTGGCGATGGAAAGCAATTGCGAAATGAAAGAGGATCCTTGGCACACCAGCTCCTGTTAAAGAAACACAGAAAACTGAGAGCAGTTTAGCATGTGACCCACGTAAGGACTTTATTCGTGAATAACTCAATCAGGGAAGAATGCGGATACAAACAGTCTTTCTTCCTGTATATCACCAGGTAATTGCCCCAGGTTTCGGTCTTTACCAAAAGTCGTCATCCTGTCCAATTTATTTTCTAAAAGAACATAAAATTAGCTCTTTTTTTTTGAGACAGAGTTTTGGTCTTGTTGCCCAGGCTGGAGTTCAGTGGCGCCATCTCGGGTCGCTGCAGCCTCCGCCTCCTGGGTTCAAGCGATTCTCCTGCCTCAGCCTCCTGGGTAGCCAGGATTACAGGCGCCCGCCACCATGCCCTGCTAATATTTTGTATTTTTAGTAGAGACAGGGTTTCACCGTGTTGATCAGGCTGGTCTTGAACTCCTGACCTCAGCTGATCCACCCGCCTCGGCCTCCCAAAGTACTGGAATTACAGGCGTGAGTCACTGCACCCAGCCTCTAAAATTAATTGTTTTACCTTTCCCCCAGGTTATCAGAAAGAACAAAAGTCCAGAGCTAGGTGATGATGTTTCAGTCTTCTATGTATCCCTTCTACTCTGCATTCAGGCTGGAATCCTGTTAGAAGAATGTGAGTAATGAGGCTACATTTCCTATTGACCCAGCTGTTTATAAACAAAGCTCTTCCTTCTAGGAAAGGCAGTGACATTTAAATTGCTGCAAATTATCAGCCTCGACTCATCTGAATTTCTCTCATCTGAATTTCATCTGAGCACTGTGCTACTCTTTCAGGAAATGGGAACCACAAGAAGTTTCCCTTTTTTTCAAATTGCCTCCAGATGTGGCATACAGAGGAATCTTTATTAAAATATCACAGAGTAGCCAGGGCTCCATAATTTCTTCTGTCACCTTGGTCAGAAGATGAATAACAAACCAGTGATTGTAGAAAAGAGCTCTGGGTGTTGTCTGCAAAGGCCTCACCCAGCTCCAGCCACCTTATCTCAACTTGTCTTTGTTCCATAGTGCCTTATTACACTATATAATTTACTTATTTATTATATTGGTTGTTAATTGCCTGTCTCATCTGCTAGAATGCAAACTCCCCAAAGGCAGGGATCTTGTTTCGTTCACTAATATACCTCAAGGGCCTAGAACAGTGCCTCGCACACTTCGCTTGCTCAAATAAGTGTTTATTGAGTGAATGAATTAAAAAGCCAATCTCATTAGAGCAAGATCTCTAGTCTTGACCTCAAAATTGACACGAATGCCACATGTCCTATTCTATGTAGGCCCCTAGGTCTCATAGGAGCTCATAGTGTCATAGGATAATCCCAATATTATTTCCAAAGATCCTTCACTTTCTCTCACCCCCCATCCTGCTTCTCTTCCCAAAGCACCTATTTTTATCAATGATAACACAATCTGTTAGTCCTTACACTAAAATTCTTGTTCTTTCTGTTCCTTTTACCTCTTTTTTAATCCCCCATGTCACTAATTTATCAAATTCCTGAAGATGCTTCCTTTCAAATATCTCCAATTTGTCCCTTCCTCTCTATTCTCATTGCCCTTGTCTACACAATTATCACCTCAAATAGACTCTTAATTGGCCTCCTAACTCCTAGTCTCTCCCTCCTACAGGTTCTTTTGCATATCATAAGCATTGTTTTGATCACAGCTGTTCTCTTCCAAAGCCGTCTGTGATCCAGCCCACCTAGCAAACCCTACCTCCCTGAGTGGTCAAATGGTCAGGAGTTAAGTCTTGAAAAAATAGAAAGTGTTGCTTAGGCAAATGAGTTCCTGTGTGTAGGGTGAAGAAAAGGGGCCAGAGACAAGACCATAACTACCAGGCAAAAGCATTATTTGAACTCCGTCCTGGGAGACATGAAGGACAAACTGTTGGAAGAGGTCTAGATCAAGGGAACAACGGATGAAAAGGGTGATTTAGGAAGCATAATCTGGTGAATGGGTTAGAGATGCCATTTGAGGGAAGACTGACTGGAGGCAGAATTCATAGACGAATCATCAAAAATCAAAGATATTTGGTTATTAATTCAACAGTTACCTACTCAGTGCCCATGATATCTCAGGCAGTGTTCAAGGTCCTGGGGATACAGCAGGGAACAGTAATTTCTTGGGAGTCCAGGAAGAGATACAGACAGCACTGAAGAAGCCACCCACGGCCCTCTCTCCTTGTGCTCGCCTGGCTACTTTTCCTGGTCCCAGACAATCTCTCAGATTTAAAATAAGCTGCTAGCCAGGCTAGTCATCACTACACCAATTCTCTTGCTCAAAGATGTTGCTCTTGAAGAACTGGACCACAGGTTAGAGAGGAAAAATGAAGGAAATGTTTCCTCTCAGTCAAGAGTCAACAAACTTTTTCTGTACATGGCCAAAGAGTAAATATTTTAGGCTTGTGTACCCTACAGTCTTGGTCACAACTACTTAACTCTGTCGTTGTAGCACAAAAGTAGCTACAGACAAGTAACAAGAGAACATGAGTGTGTTCCAATAAAAGTTTATTTATAAAAATAGGTAGACGGGGCTGGGCACGGTGGCTCACACCTGTAATCCTAGCACTTTGGGAGTCCGAGGTAGGCGGATCACGAGGTCAGGAGTTCGAGACCAGCCTGGCCAACATGGTGAAACCCTGTCTCTACTAAAAATACAAAAATTAGCCAGGCGTGGTGGCGTGCGCCTATAATCCCAGCTACTCGGGAGGCTGAGGCAGGAGAATCACTTGACCACGGAAGGCGGAGGTTCCAGTGAGCCAAGATTACGCCACTGCCCTCCAGCCTGGGCAACAGAGTCAGACTCCGTCTCAAAAAAAAAAAAAAAATAGGTAGAGGGCAGTTCACTGACCTCTGCCCTAAGATACCATATTTGAATGCTCAGTTATAATTAAGAGAGGCAGCATTCGGTAGGACATAAAAAGAATCAGTTTGGGAGCCCAGAAAGCTGGAATAGAATCCTAACTTTACAACACACTATGTGGCATTAAGAAACTAAACCTGTATCTTAATGACTAAAATGAGAAATAGCATAGCAAAGTGGCCTACACAGAGAACCTGGGTTCAAATTCCAGCTCTGCCACTTTCTACCTTTGTAATACTGGGGTTCAGAAAACAATGCTCCAAAATGAAGGCCTCAGCAGCAGCTTCAGAAGCAAAAGGTTTTTTCTGACCACCTTCTCCCGTTCTCCTGTCTCTTAGTCCCATTCTCCCCCTAGCCCAGCCATAGAAACCAGAATCCCTTTTCCCCAAGGTGGGTCATACAAACCAAAACAGATTTTCCCCAAAACTAGCCATAAAACCTAAAGAGATTTTATGTAAAAACTGGCTGTAAAGAAATTATCTGACCTACTTTGTTTGACTGTAGGTCATAAGACCCCCATTCCAGGGAGGGCCCTACCCACACCCAGAAATCTCGACAGACAGGCCTTGCTGGCTTTCCCTATGCATTTTATTAGCATAAGATCATACACTTAATTTTTTTATTTAACTGTTTGTTTATTTTTTGAGACGGGGTCTCACTCTGTAACCCAGGCTGGAGTGCAGTGGTGTAATTTCAGCTCACTGCAGCCTCTACCTCCTGGGCTCGGGTGATCTTCCCCACTCCACCTCCCAAGTAGGTGGGACTACAGGCATGCACCATCATCCCCAGCTAAATTTTTTTGTATATGTAGAGATGGGGTTTCTCCATGTTGCCCAGGCTGGTCTCAAACTCCTAAGCTCAAGCAATCCACCTGCCTCAGCCTCCCAAACTGTTGGGACTTACAGATGTGTGCCATCATGCCCAGCTTGTCCAATCATATTAGGTATTTCTACACAGCTATCCATACTTCGTTGAGCCTAAGCATACAAATGGACAATTTCTTCTATATCTTGTCTTCAGTCTTTCTGTTTGTTTTTGTTTGTCTGTTTTTAAGACAGGGTCTTGCTCTGTTGCCTAGTCTGGAGTGCTGTGGTGGTCATAGCTCACTATAGCCTCAAACTCCTGAATTCAAATGACCCTCCCCGTTCAGTCCCCCATGCAGCTGGGGCCACAGGTGCATACCACCATGCCAGGCTAATTTTTCTTCTTTTTAATAAAGGCAAGGTCTTACCGTGTTGCCCAGGCTGGTCTCAAACTCCTTGGCCTCAAATGATCCTCCCACCTCAGCCTCCCAAAATGCTAGAATTGCAGGCATGAGCCACAGTACCTGGCTGGATCTTCATCCTGAAGGCTCCCGTGTAAACACATTAAATAAATTTGTATGTCTTTTCTCCAATTAATCAATCTGCCTCATGTCAGTGATTTCTCAGTGAACCCTTAAGGGGCTAAAGGCCATGTCCCCCAGTGTGGTCTTGGGCAGGCTTCTTAGTCTCTCTGAGCTCCTCTACTGTTTTTCATGGGCATAAAAAATATCAGCTTCCTCACTGAGAGGATTAAATGAGATTGTGTGTATCAAGTGCCTGGCACAAGGTAAGCACTCAATCACTGTTATCTATCATCAGTATTATATTACATGAAATTTCCCAAGGAGTGGTTATTGAGGCAATATGTGAAAGTATTCATTTTGTTATTTCAGATATTAAAAATGGAGAGGACTTGCTCTGTTTTTACACTCCTGTACTTCCTAAATATTTTTCATACAACCACAGGAAGCTGAAAAGTCACCTTGTAAGCCAGCCACTGCTTTTTCAGATGATTGCCTTTAAGTGGCTTTCAAATTCTGAAGATTATCATGCATAATGTATTATGCTTATGTCAGGATTAAATTTTTTCCATTGATTTTCTTCCTGCCTCCATCAAGGATTTTGTTGGACAAGACTCTGTCTCAGGAGGAGGCTGCTTTTGCTTCTCCAAATTGTGAGTACAAAGAGTTTCTTTTAGGGTTACTGTCCTTAAATCAATTAAGGTGATTTTTTTTTGTCTCCAATTACAGACAAGTTAAAATTCTCCAGTACACCCTAGACTTCCCAAGCATCGCAATCAGTCCAACCGTTTTAGGCGGACACTGAGGACTGGGTTATAGGTAGTTCCTTTTAGCATACCCTGTCCTCCCAGGGAAATGGTGCCAGGTCTCAGGAAAGAAAGCAGGTTCATGACCCTTAGGAAATGCTTCCGTTCTAAGGCACTGTGACCAGTTTAATTTGAATACATGCATAACCTACCCTAAAGCAAAGGTGGTCTTCTTTGAGTGAGAATCTCTAGGACTGTCTTTGTTGTCTGTTGTACTTTATTTACTAAAATGTGTCGCAGAAATCTTCATGGCTATTGACGTAGTGATCTTTTGAGCTGTGGGCATAGACTGTTTCCTCTGGTCAGGTCATCATTAGCCCAGTGTCCTTCTCATTGCCAGCTCAGAGAGTAGCAGGCTGCATTACAGGTTGTCTCCTTCTACCAGACAATCGGAGCCCCTGTATAAGTTGTGCTCTTTGATAGTTATGCTCTTAATCAGCTGCAGGGGCAAAGGCAGTAAACAGTAATTAATATGCAAATTTGCAAGTAACCTGCCTCTCTGTGCTGAGGCTTCTTTGTTTGTTTGTACAGTCTTGGACAAACTGCGGTTTGTCTTATTCGTAATTAGCAGGATAAATATAAAATTATGACATTAATTGTTAGCTAGCTTTTTAAAAATGGTAGTATACCCCTGCTGTGCCTGAGATGCTGCAGCTCAGTAGGGGGTTCCTTCAAAAATGAATTTTAAAATGCCGAAATACCCATTTTAATTAAAAGGCAAACACTGAAATGAGTTTGGAACTTCAGAAATCATAGTTACCGGGCAACAAATCATCGATGCATATATTAACAATTAGTATTTCTACGTGAGTTGACCTTATCTCAGTGCAAAAAGAGAGGATCACTCTTTCTAATAATAATAACGAAGAGTAATATTTATTAAGTGCTCTGTACCAGTTAGTGTGCTAAGTAAGCACTTTTCTTGCATTATTTCAGTGAATCTTCACAACCGCTAAGCTAGGTGGTGCTATTAATATCCACATACAGATGTAGAAGTTGAAGTTTTAGATAGGTTTTCTAAAGGTAAGCTTTTCTGGTTCTATTCTCTAATTGTGGTATCCTCATGACTACGTACAGCTCCCATTTCTTTTCTAGTTCTCACTTCTCTGAGAAGTCTACCATTTAACTATTTTCAGCTAATTCTTCATCAGCAAGCTGATGATGACCCAAACTATATCTCTAGCTCTGACCTGTCTCTTCAATTCTAGTCCACAACAGATGGTCACTTCTGCTACTGACTAAAGCCCAGATTTCGTAGCCTGACAGTGAACACTGTCCACAGTCTGGCCCAGCTACTTTCGAACTTGTATTTCCCATTTTACCCTTTCATTATTCATTTCAGCTCCCAAGGCACTAGATTTGTCCCTGTGGGTGAGGTGAGGTGGCAAAAAGGGGCAAGCGAAATTTTAAAAAGCACTTATTGTCAAGGAGTTTGGTGGTGGGGGGTAAGGGGGGAGAATTTGAAGGAAGCAAAGATCAAATTCCAAACTACAGACTCTTGATTGCCCTGAAGGTAGAAAAGTAGAAATAGGAAACCAAGGCCTCTCTCTTGGTAACACAGCCCAGTGCATTAAATATCGCATAATGCCCACAAAACGCTTGATAAGGGTTTTCTTCCAACCCGGTCTATATATCCCTAGAAGCAATTTCTTTCCTTCCAAGTCCTAGCTCGACGCTGCCTCACTCAGAAAGCCTTCCCGTGCTTCTCCAGAGCAGACTCAGGCATCCTTCTGCTCCACTAGTACCCTACAGCCTTCCTTTGCCAAGTTCAGGATGTTATCACACCTTGGTGTAACAATGTGTTTGTCGGGTCTGTCTCCCTGCTAGACAACAGTGAGCACTCTGAGGTTAGAAAGAGGGTCATTTGCCTTTGTGTCTCATGCCTAGCACAGGGCCTGGCACCCAGTTGGCACTCAGGAACTGCTGCTCTTTGCAAGCAGCCAGTGTCAGACCTGCTAACAAAGTTAAAATGCACCTTCAGAGAGGAAATTAACAATGCAAAGCAGAGGACAGTGAAAAGAGACCTGGGGGAGTAGCTGAGTAAAATCGACTCCTAGACTAGCCTTGAGCAAGTGATCTCTAAAAAACTTAGCTGACTGGTGAGGGCTAGGAATTAGAGTGGTTGCGAGATGAAGTGAAATGACTTCAGAAACCGTTTCACTCCAGGACTCTGAAACAAACAAAAAACCCCAGGCACTGCTCTGGATGCCTAGTCGTTGACTCTGGCCACTTTGGACAGGTTTTTTGGGGAGAGGAGGAGGTGTGTAATTTACTCTGGTTTTTTAGGAGACAAGGAAATAATGGCTGCACTAGAAAGCAATTTCCCCACTGCTGCCTTAGTAGTCATTAGAAATCTGTGGGACCTTGACTTCAATGCATGCTCAAACAGATACATACCATCAGCCTGAGAGCTGTGAGGTTTCTTTCTGGTATTGTCTGTGGCTCCAAATAGTTTGGTGGAGGCGGGAGGCAGGAGGAAGAAGTATGGTGAGATGCAAAGCATCTCCACGTTTTCTTTCTTTTTTTTTTTTTTTGAGACGGAGTCTCGCTCTGTCCCAGACTAGAGTGCAGTGGCGCAATCCCAGTTAACTGCAACCTCTGCCTCCTGGGTTCAAGCTATTCTCCTGCCTCAGCATCCCAAGTAGCTGGGATTACAAGCGTGCACCACCACGCCCAGCTAATTTTTGTATTTTTAGTAGAGATGGGGTTTCACCACACTGGCCAGGCTGGTCTTGAACTCCTGACCTCGTGATCCACCTGCCTTGGCCTCCCAAAGTGCTGGGATTACAGGCGTGAGCCACTGCACCCCGCCTTTTTGTTTGTTTGTTTTTGTTTTTGTTTGTTGTTGTTGTTGTTGTTTTAAGACAGAGTCTCTCTCTGTCGCCCAGGCTGGAATGCAATGGTGCGATCTCCGCTCACTGCAACCTCCACCTCCTGGGTTCAAGAGATTCTCATTCCTCAGCCTCCTGAGTAGCTGGGACTACAAGTGCATGCCACCACACCCAACTAATTTTTGTATTATTAATAGAGATAGGGTTTCACCATACGGCCAGGCTGATCTCAAAC
This sequence comes from Macaca mulatta, assembly GCF_049350105.2. Taxonomy (NCBI): domain Eukaryota; kingdom Metazoa; phylum Chordata; class Mammalia; order Primates; family Cercopithecidae; genus Macaca; species Macaca mulatta. The sequence continues at coordinate 131,729,246 of NC_133412.1, read as the reverse complement.
TCCTAACCTCAGGTGATCTGCCTGCCTCAGCCTCCCAAAGTGCTGGGATTACAGGTGTACGCCACCACACCCGGCTGCATCTCCATGCTTTCCATATGCCATCAACCTCCCCCACCTCCCTCCTTACGACCCTCCCCTATTAGCCACAGAAGATTGCCACTGCATCAGTTATCAGTTCTCAAAGGGTAGGAGATTGTCCCAAAACACACACTTTGGGGCTATAGCTTGAAAGCGTCCTGGGCCATTCTCCTAGGACTCAGCCCTCCTCCCTAGTGCTGACCTAGCCACTTTGTTCTCTAGTTTTCCAAGCTTCTACCCCAACTCTTTCTAGAACCTTTGCACAGAGTGCAAGGCACAGTGCAGTGGGGACTGAGGAGGAGAGGCCAGAGGGTGTTTGGGAGCAAGCATCTATTGATTCGATTTCTGCCACCTCCAGCAGCTACAGTCTGAATTCTCATTCTTCTGCCCTATACTCTTCATCCAGAGCAGGTCTACTTTTATTATTTTTATTTTTCGGTGTTCCACATAAAAGTTTATTTTTAAAAAGGAGAGTTCTTCTGTTTAAAAAGAGAGAAGGCAGAAAAACAAAAACAAAAACAAAATCAAAAACTGTGACTCTAACATCACTCATGAATCAGCAATCAGGCCAGGCGCCGTGGCTCACGCCTATAATCCCAACACTTTGGGAGGCCAAGGCAGATGGATCACATGAGGTCAGGAGTTTGAGACCAGCATGGGCAACATGGTGAAACCCCATCTCTACAAATATAAAAATTTGCCAGGTGTGGTGGCGTATCACTGCAGTCTCAGCTACTCAGGAGGTTGAGGCACGAGAATTGCTTGAACCCAAAAGGTGGAGGTTGCCATGAGCTGAGATCACATCAGTGCACTCAAGCCTGGGCAACAGAGCAAGACTCTGTCTCTAAATAAATAAATATAAAAAATAAAATAATACAATTAAAATATATATTAAAAAATCAGACAATCACGTGTAGTAGATAAGAGGAGGGATTGAAGGCCAAATAGCCAGCCAGAGCTAGATCCTGGTTTGGTTATTTACTTGCTGCATAGCTTTGTGCAAGTTACTTCATTTTTAGTAACTGTTCCTTAGTTTGTGTATCTGAAAAATGTGGCTAATGATCGTGCCTCCCTCACCAGGTTGCTGTGAAACTTTTACTATCACTAGAACCTGTCCTCCACAAGGGCAAGGATTTTTTTTGTTGTTTTTCTGTTTTGTTCATTTCTGTACCCCAAGCACCTAAAACAGTCTCTGACACATAGAAAGTACTCAATAAATAATCGTCGAATGGCCTGAATGAACACATTTTGCAACTCTCATTCCTTGTAGCTTTGGAGGTCACAAAATAGTATTACTTCCTTTGCTCCTGCTCCTATCAATTGGTCCCTGATCCTCTGTGTCCTGCAGCCTGTAAAAGTGATGCTTCAATAAAGAACATGACCTGGGAGAAAAGGCTCTGCATGAGAAGGATGAGACATGTTCTGGGACAAGCTTGTCTTTGCTTTATCTGTGGCCTCAGTTTCCCCTCACTATAAAATTCTAGGATTGGGCCAGGCTCAGCGGCTCATGCCTGTAGTCCCAGATTTTGGAAGGCCATGACAGGCGGATCACCTGAAGTCAGGAGTTTGAGACCAGCCTGGCCAACATGGTAAACCCGTCTCTGCTAAAAATATAAAAATTAGCTAGGTGTGGTGGCGGGCACCTGTAATCTCAGCTACTCTGGAGGCTGAGGCAGGAGAATCACTTGAACCTGAGAAGTGAAGGTTGCAGTGAGCTGAATTTGTGCCATTTCACTCCAGCCTGGGCGACAGAGCAAGACTCCGTCTCAAAAAAGAAAGAAAGAAAGAAATAATAATAATACAATTCTAGGGTTGGAAGCAGAAGATGCAACTATATAACTCAGCTAGGTGACTGACCATAAAAGATTCCTGATCATAGGCTGGAAGTGAAACTACATGGCTAGGCCGGGCACAGTGGCTCACACCTGTAATCCCAGCACTTTGGAAGGCCCAGGCAGGCGGATCACTTGAGGTCATGAGTTTGAGACCAGACTGGCCAACATGGTAAAACCCTGTTTCTAAAAAAAAAAAAAAAAAAAAAAAAAAAAAAAAAAATTAGCCGGGAGTGGTGGTGGGCCCTGTAATCTCAGCTACTCGGGAGTCTGAGGCAGGAGAATCACTTGAACCCTGGAGACAGAGGTTTCAGTGAGCTGAGACTGCAGCACTGCATTCCAGTCTGGGTGAAAGTGTGAGACTGTCTCAAAAAAGAAAAGAACAAAAGGAAGAAAAGAAAAAGAAACTAGATGGCTAATTTGGTAAAAATAGGTAGGCTCACAGAGTCATGGTCCCAGAAAATAATCATAAACATTTCCCAAAAAGCCATAAAAAATTATTTGAAAATCTGAAATTCTTTTCTCAAATCACAGTATGCTGCTTCTCCATTACAACTGATTAAATGTTTTCGTATATTTGTCACTCAAAATTCCAGGAAGGAAAGGGGTACTGACCTGAAGATGTAAGAGCTCTTTTAAGGAAAGCCTCCCTTGCCTCTCTGAGAACCTATTAAACCTGTGGATTCCATGTGGGCACAGAGTGAGGATGCCCATGAGCGCTGCCCTCACCTAGGAAAGAAGCTCGTCAATGCAACCACACACTCAAGCACACACTCAAGATTCATTACTGTTAGTTCAGGTGAAATTACATGTATTAGTAATTTCAGATTAGATTGTTTACATAATAATAATTACTATTGAAATATGCCTGTGGAGTTGACACCCATGAATAATGGAGAAGCACACACCATACTTGGTACACGTGATAGCCTTTTATCCAGGCATTCATGAAAAGACTGAGGAGTGGTACAAATTATTATTGATAGTAGGGCAAACAATAGTGCCTCATTGGACAATTGCATGTTGGTGAAGCCCAGCAAAGAAGCCAGTCTCCATTCTCCCCTTGCAATAAGCTGTTTTTAAATACCTGATATTTAGGAGTAATGATTTACTCCAAAACACCCTCAAATCACTTTTGAAACTTGCACAGCTCTGCTCTGGGGGATACAAAATTTCCTTTTTTTGTTTTGTTTTTGTTTTTGTTTACATCAGGAACTTGGCCTTTCCTTTTAGTTATGGTACCTATGCTTAGTGGGCTTCAGCATATTATAGACCTTGTCATCTCTTCATAATAGAAAGCAACCTTCTTACCTGCCATAATTGGGCTTACCAATTCCATGGATGTAGGTATGTTAGCGGCCTGAGGCTTATTCCGAGAATGCAGAGAGATCTTGGCATTTAAGTCTAGTGTAACACTTCTGACCTAGGTTTCTCCCACATTTGGAGGTTTATCAGCCCTTTTTTGTCAGATTTGTGATGTGCCCTAGCTGAAGTGGAAGCTCTCCTGTTGCTTTCTAGCCTCTCTCTCTCTTTCCATGTGCTCTGAACTCTATCTAGCATGTTTTGAGCATTCATTCTTTCATTCTTTAAGCAGTCCTTGAGCACCTACTAGGAGTCAGGCATTGTGCACAGCACTGAAAAATGCAGACCTTCTGGTGGCCACTGTCTCTGTTACTGCTTCTGCCCTCCCTCCATCAACCTGGACATTAGTAGTCCAACCTTTACTTTATTTCTTCATTATTATTATGATGTTAATAACACATGCTCTTTGCATAACAAATAGGACCTACAGATAGAAAAAAAAGATTTTTGAAATTTGAAATCATTTAATCATCACTTTTTCTCTCCAGGAAAGCAGAGATCATAATGCAAGATACAACATAAAAGGGGCAAAGAGTTCTTTATCTTCTTTAATTTTTTTTTTTTTTTTTTTTTTTTTGAGACAGTCTCATGCCATTACCCAGGCTGGGATGCAATGGTACAATCTCGGCTCACTGCAACCTCTGCCTCCAGGGTTCAAGCGATTCTCCTGTATTTTCACTCTGTATTTTCAGCGTCTGCCATGTCACACCTCATAGTATGTGATATGCATGTGAGGTGAACAGAGTCCTCATGTTAATCTGTGATTAAATGTGACAGACAACTGGTGACACTCTGTCTCTCTTCTCCTAACCCTTTCCATGTGACACAAAACTAACATTTCTCTCTTAAGGATACGTGCTTGGCACTCAGTGACAAAACAAAGCACACTGTGACACAGCAAGTAAGGGCTGCTGACTCCCGATTTCAGGTGGTGGCAGGGGAAGTATTTGAAACGGCAGTTCTGCTGGCCACTTGATGTGCCAACTATTTGTGCCGTGGCCAGTGCCAGAGCCTGGGAGATGCTGAGGTCAATGAAAAACATAGGATGTATGGACCCCACAGTGTAACATATGTGAGAAAGCCTAGAGATTAAGTTCTTTTTTTTTTTTTGAGATGGAGTCTCCCTCTTATAGCCCAGGCTGGAGTGCAGTGGCGCGATCTCAGCAACCTCCACCTCCCAGATTCAAGTGATTCTCCTGCCTCAGCCTCCCAAGTAGCTGGGACTACAGGCACAGGCCACTATGCCCAGCTAATTTTTGTGTTTTTAGTAGAGACAGGGTTTCACCATGTTGGCCAGGCTGGTCTTGAACTCCTGACCTCAAGTGATCTACCTGCCTTGGCCTCCCAAAGTGCTGGGATTGCAGGCGTGAGCCACCATGCCCAGCCAAGAATAAGTCCTTACACAGTGGTTTTGCCATTTATTGTAAATCTACAGCTATTTATTTTATTGATAATGTATTTATATGCATTAAATCCTTTGACAGCCATGAGAGCTATAGAACAAAATAGAAATCAATAGAGGTGAAATTTAATGAAAAATTAAGTACTAAACATCCAATTTAAGAAAGTTAATAGTGAACATGTTTCTTGGGCAAAAAGTTGGTTGATATTTGTCATTCTCCATGGGGGTCATAATGATACCATTGCCTACATGAGAATCAAAAGATTAAGTCTGCCAAGGAAGCAAAGGTATCAGTGGTTAATAGTTATTTTTAAGAATGTGTTGGCAGAAAAGTTAACCACTAAAGCTTCAGGAGGTCCGTTTACATATCACTTCGAAGCTTGACTTTTTGTTTCAATCAAATGACTGTTCTTCTAGAAATATTGTAATATGTTTTTTCATTTTAAGTTTCCTTGTGTACATAGAAAAAGTAAAACAAGAGATGTTATGTATTGTTTCCATTAACAGAAACACAGTTAATTACCACCAGTTTTATGTCAGCGTCATCATTTACTTTATTTGTTTATTCATTTGTTCTTGTTGTTGAGACAAAGTCTCCCTCTGTCGCCCAGGATGGAGTGCAGTGACTCTATCTCAGTTCACTGCAACCTCTGCCTCTTGGGTTCCAGTGATTCTTGTGCCTCAGCCTCCTGAGTAGCCGTGATTACGGCCATACGTCACCACACCCAGCTAATTTTTCTATTTTTAGTGGAGACGGGGTTTCGTCATGTTGGCCAGAGTGGTCTCGGACTCCTGACCTCGAGTGATCCACCTGCTTGGCCTCCCAAAGTGCTGGGATTACAGTCATGAACCACCACACCCAGCCTATTTATTTTAAATAGAAAATCTTTTAATGGCAATATTGGTTCGATTTTTTAAAATCTAATTCTTGGAATCGAAGTAGAGCTTTTAGATGTTTATTTTGTCACACTGATACCATTGTGAATGAGTTCAAAAATTCTATGTAAAAGTAGGAATTTGAAAATAAATTTACTTTTGTGGTAATAATAATACAAGTTTTGGTAGAGCAGAAAGTCATGATAAAAACAGTGTTCTCCAGTTGTGGAGCAGAAATATACTAAGAATTGGTATCGTTATCCTATAATTTATAGTTGTATTCAAACAAGTTGTGATACACTACCAATCAATGAAGAAGTTGTAGTTGACAAAGTGAACAAATATGATTAAATACACACAGTGTTATGAACTACAAAGCTGATGTTGAACACTCTTAATTATGCCAGCGTGGCATTATGTGCTTTCTCTTTTTTCTGTTATTTGTAGAATTTTAGAAATACTTGAGCCTTTGAAGAACTATTTTATATATTAACCTAAGTGCCTAGCAGTGATATTGAACATTTATATAGAAAAGTTTTCTGAATTTGGCCTGTATTTTATTCAAAATTATTTGGAAATATTAAGTCAAAGTATTTATTAAATAAAATGTGAAATATTTCAGGCTATTGATGTTTTAATAAATTGCAATTATTGAAAACAAAGCTTACAAATGAAAAATATTGAAATGTATTCTCATAAAAGCAAGAGGAAAGTGAATAAACTAGAAAAGAGAGTTCAAATGATCCAATATTATGCTTCAGAATATATCATCTTGTGGGAAATACCTTTTGATAACATTCCTGTTTTAACTGGATAAATTCTTATTCTGTACCAGAATGGGAAAATTATTGAGAACGTCTTCAGTTTGGGGGCACCTACATTTGGTATAACATTCAAGAAAAGATTCGTAAATAGAGACAACTTTATTCAATGAGTTTTTGTTTATAAAATTATTTGCTGAAATATTTATTTTATTTTTCATTTTTTTAGATGAAGTCTCACTCTGTTGTCCACGCTGGAGTGCAGTGGGATGATCTCGGCTCACTGCAACCTCCACCTCCCAGGTTCAAGTGATTCTCCTGCCTCAGCCTCCCAAGTAGCTGGGACTACAGGTGCGTGCCACCACGCCCAGCTAATTTTTGTATTATTAGTAGAGACGGGGTTTCGCCATGTTGGCCAGGCTGGTCTTGAACTCCTGACCTCAAGTGATCCATCTGCCTCGGCCTCCCAAAGTGCTGGGATTACAGGCGTGAGCCACCGCATCCGGCTTGAAATATTTACTTTAAATAGAGACAAGAATATAGCACTTGTGGAAATATTTGAGGTGAACTATTCAATTTGAAAATTAAATATTTTATTTGTGAAAATTCAAATAAAAAATTAAATTGAAAATGTGTATATTTTTAGCAGAATTCGTTCTGAGTTACCAAGTGCCTCAGCACCTGTACAGAGTTATTTTCTCAGACAAGAACCAACTAAAGGTGATAACAATTTCAAAATGTATTATAACCCTAAAATGCAATCTTTAAAATGAGTTGAGCAATTATATGTAAAAAATTAATTTATAGCCTGGGCAACACAGGAAAACCTTGTCTCTACAAAAAATGCAAAAAGTTAGCCTGGCGTGGTGGCGTCCATTTGTAGTCCCCGCTACTCAGGAGGCTGAGGCAGGAGGATCACTGAGCCTGGGAGGTCAAGGCTTCAGTGACTCAAGATCATGCCACTGCACTCCAGCTTGGGCACCCTGTCTCAAAAAAGAAATTTAATTTAATAAGACCATATTGAAAAAATGTATTTATCAGAAAAATACCAGTAATACATAATATCAGCACTGTGAAATGGCCTAATACACCAGAAGTTCAAGACCAGCTTGGGCAACACAGTAAGACCCCGTCTGTATAAAGAAAGAATAAGAAAAAGAAAAATATCAGTGGCATAATATTAGACAGAATACTATAAAACTGATTAAGGCACATTAATATAGCCAGAATAATTATTCTGATTATATCATTTTGAAAAACCAGATAATCATATAACTGATTTTTATCTGAGTAGCTCGGACTGCAAGCATGCACTTGGCTAATGTTTAAAAATTATTTGTAGAGATGCCCGGGTGCAGTGGCTCACACCTGTAAGCCCAGCACTTTGGGAGGCCGAGGTGGGTAGATCACAAGGTCAAGAGATTGAGACCATCCTAACCAACATGGTGAAACCCCGTCTCTACTAAACATACAAAAATTAGCCGGCTGTGGTGGCGTGCATCTATAGTCCCAGCTACTCTGGAGGCTGAGGCAGGAGAAGCACTTGAACCTGGAAAGCGGAGGTTGCAGTGAGCCAGGATCACACCACTGCACTCCAGCCTGGTGACAGAGTGAAACTCCACCTAAAAAAAAAAAAAAAATTTGTAGAGATGAGGTCTTACTATATTGCCCAGGCTGGTCTCAAAATCCTGGACTCAAACAATCTGCCTGCCTCGGCCTCCCAAAGTGCTGGGATTGTAGATGTGAGCCACCGTGCCTGATCATTCTACTCTCTACCTTCATGAGATCCACTTTTTAGCCCCCACATGAGTGAGAACAGGTGATATTTGTCTTTCTGTTCTTGGATTACTTCACTTAACATAATGGCCTCCAGTTTCATCCATGTTGCTGCAAATGACAGGATTTCATTCTTTTTTATGGCTGAATAATATTTCATTGTGTATATGTACCACACTTTCTTTATCTATTCATCCATGATGGACACTTAGGTTGATTCCATATCTTGGCTATTGTGAATAGTGCTACAATAAACATGGGAGTGCAGATATCCCTTCTAGCTAGTAGAATACAGCAAAGGTGAAGGGGCATCACTCTCACGAGTATGTTACATTATATTGCAAAGATGAAGGGATTTTCCCTATGTAATTAAGGTCCTTAGTCAGTTGAGTTTAAATTAATCTAAGAGAGATTAGTTTGAATGGGCCTGACCCAATCTGACAAGCCCTTTGAAAGGAGTCTAAAGTTCAGAGATGCTGGATTTGCAGTAGCAAACGGCCATGAATTCTATAGCTGCAAGAAAATGAATCCTGCCAACCACTACATGAAATTGAAGAGGATCTTGAGCCTCAGGTGATACTCTGGCCCCAGCTGACACTGTGATTTTAGCCTTGTGAGACTCTGAGCAGAGAAGCCAGCTAAGCAGTGCCCAGACTTCTGACCCATGGAACTGTGAGATCATAAGTGTATGCTATCTTAAGGCACTGTGTTCTTGGTAATTTGCTACAAGCAATAGAAGACTTAATAAAGAAGGCTTGAAAATTAGGGGTGAGGGCCAAATAGGAACCTACCAACCTACCAAAGATAAGATGAGCTTGATGATAATTAAAGCTAACTGGAAATGTACAGCTGCTAAGAGCCCCAGCATGGCACTGCCACTTGATGGGGAAACAGAAATGAGAAAAGCAGTACCAGATTCCTTTTCAGATCTGAAATAAAAACTATCACTCATTTGATTATTATCTGAAGCACATCCCTAGTCATAGCTGGTTTGCTATTTAATTCAGACTTCTTTTTGCAAAACAAAGAGAAAAAACTTAATCTTAAGGTTACTGATTATCTTCCGAAGTGTGTACATGCATTAGTCAGCAACTCCGGCTCCTTTGCAATGTCTTTGAAAGATAATAGTATTTACACTCTCTGTACTGCTCCCACCCAATTCTCCAACCAGCTAGAAAATGTGAAGATCTTTCAAATAGTTAAAGAAAGCAGTGTGTTAGCCCTGGGGTCACTGAAAAGCATTACCCAATTACTGATTTTTCTATCATTCTGATACTCCATTTTGAAATAGAATGAAAGGGAAGGGGAAAGAATTGGGCTCCACTGATGTGTGGACGCCTTGAAAAATCTCTAGTAATTTTTAGTATTGGAGATCCTAGGTTATAGGAAATATAGGATTATATTTAAAATTTTACTTAAAGCAGGCTGTTTATGTTATGCTTTAGCACTTAAAGGCTGTGAATAAATTTTGTCATCAATTGAACATCACTTTAAATACATCAGGGAGCTCGGCATTTGAAGAAACTCTGTAGTAAATCAAAGTAACACAAATTAGCTTTTTGGAGTGTGTATAATTAGGCAACCTAAAGCTTCTGTTATACTGATATGGATTTTTTAACATCAGGATTTCTTAAAGTGGAGAACTGGTAACCAAAAACTACTTTGGATTCATTTTCACCAAGTGCAGCTGTCCGTAGAAACCTCAGCTGATGTGGGATAGTCCCAGATGAGCCTTGCTGGAAGATAGCAGTATGAACAAAGATTGATCTAGGACACCAAAAAAGAGAGGCTGAGGGGCCTCTAGAAAGCTATGTCCACCAGGAGGGCTATAGACCCCGGAGGCTTCTGAATAGAATACAGGCCTACCTTCAAGCCAGGATGTTAAGGAAAGAGAGCTCAAGGTCTTATGAGACAGTATCTTGCATTTTGCAATCAGACTCTATGGGTTGAAGTTCTGGAACCTTGGCATACTACCTGTGTCCCCCAGGGAAAGCTCTTAACCACTCTGGGCCCACCTCTTCTCTGTAAAATTGGAATAATAAAATCCCAGTTTTGTAGGGTTAGCGTGAAGATTAAATGCAAGACTTTGATAAAGTACCCCCATACTTAGCATGTTTTTAATCATTGCTAGCTATTACTGTCTAGCACAAGATTGTTGTGGAGGCTCCAATTACAGTTATGTACTGCATTACGATGCTTGCCTCGATGACGGATTGTGCATATACAACAGTGTTCCCATAAGATAGTACCATATTTTTACTGTACCTTTTTCTCTGTTTAGATATGTTTAGACATACAAATACTTTCTACTGTGTTACAGCTGCCTACAGTATTCAATACAGTAACATGCTGTACAGGTTTGTAGCCGAGGAGCAAAGGCTATACCATATAGCCTAGGTATGTAGTAGGCTGTACCATTTAGGTCTGTGTAAGTACACTCTCTGATGTTTGCATAAAGACAAAATTTCCTAACAACACATTTCTCAGAATGCATCCCCATTATTAGGGAATGCATGACTGTATTAGAAAGACTGACACAACCCAGGAGAAGAAAAAAAAAAAGGATTTAAGGAAATAAGCATGTCATAGGGGAAGTGTTAGTTTCTCCAGCAGCGAATGCCTTGGGCATTTTTAGTTCAATGACTGCATACCATTTCTAATCATTATCTCATTTAGAATTATAATGAAGAATGTTGGGAATAATTAACCCTGTTCTATAGTCCCAGGAGCCTGTCACTGCAGTAGGAAGGATTAGGTACCAGCTCTGCGTGTCCTCAGCTGAGCAGACGCACAGGATTTCTGTCAGTCTTGGGCACACAAGCACATTTCCCCAGTGATACGATGTCAGCCAGACTCTCTTTTCAGGCAGTTGTAATAAATTCCCCACCCAGTGCATAGCAGCAGAAATAGTATCTTGCATTCGTCTCATGCCTTGACCACACTTTTACTGGCATAGAACAGCACCAGCTCCTAAAAACACCTAGCCCTTTAAAAAGCCTGGAAACTACAACAGCAATGAGTTGAGTGTCCCTTTAGAGCCCGATGTGGTAAATCCTCTCTCTGCTGAGCTGCCAGCTTAGAAGCCCACTCCCTCCTTTGTTAGGAATTCAAGTCACAAAAACCTACAATAAAATGCTGCAGGCACATCAATAAAGGATATAATGAAATCAAATGAGTCTTGTTCTCACATTTACATGCAAAGTATATCAAAGGATCATCCAGTGTGTTCCTGAGAGCCGCACAATGGATTCTTTGGTGTGAGGGGCGAGAAGATATATGAAGCTGAATTAGGAAGCAATTCCAATTAAAAGGGCTGTGTTTAAGGCTGCAAAGACAATGCAGCCTTTGCTAGACAGTTAGCGATTAGCAGTGTCTGGCTGCTGAGGTGGTTTTATGGTAATTGTCCCAGAGCTGTGTGGAAGGAGACGCAGCAACATGACCCCCAGTCCCAGGCTCCGAAGTCACACTGCCTTAGTTCCACTGTACTCCTGTGTGACCTTGGGGATGCTAACAGTACCTGCTAATAGGGTTGTTAGGGGAATGATAAGAGCTAAAATAGATAAATGGCTTTGGGCGGTGCCAAGCACATGTTAAGCACTCTAGCTAGGTATTATCTTTGTGACCTTCTTGACTTGCCCCCACACCAGTGCTGGCACCTTGCAAATGTGCATGGGTCAGAATCACCCAGATGACAAGGAAATGGATTCCCGGAAGCATTTCTGGGAGGCCACCTGCTGTGTGGTGAAGGGAAAGTTGTCCTTGGGCCCAAAGGCCCAATTTAAACAAACAGAAGTTCCGGGGTGAAGGGGCCCTGCTCTGAACTTCCCAGCAGCCGCTCAACGCTGAGTTCACTTTTTGTTTCTCCTGATGTCGATGACAAAGTGAAAGTTGAGTCCAGCTTTCTGTCCTACAGAAATGGAGTTCCTTTTGCCAATTTTGGATACCTGGACACGTATCACTTGAATGAGCTCTTCTGTTTCCTCCACGCTTCTCACATTGTGTTGCTTGGGAATCAGAGTTGGTAGACTGCACCTCAGAGAGAAGTTCTTCCCGGTGGCAGGTGGCCTGCAATTTTCCTCCGGAGTCTTCGTTCATCTTTTTTTTTTTTTTTTTTTGAGACAGAGTCTTGCGCTCTTGCTCTGTCTCCCAGGCTGAAGTGCCGTGGTGCGATCTTGGCTCACTGCAAACTCCGCCTCCTGGGTTCAAACGATTCTCCTGCCTCAGCCTCCCAAGTAGCTGGGATTACAGGCACATGCCACCACACCCAGCTAATTTTTGTATTTTTATTAGAGACAGGGTTTCACCATGTTGGCAGGGCTGGTCTCAAACTGCTGACCTCAGGTGATCCACCTGCCTCGGCCTCCCAAACTGCTGGGATTACAGGCGTGAGTCACCTCGCCCGGCCATCTTCATTCATCTTAAATGAGATTCACCTTCTTGAAATCGAGCATGAGGGCTGCCTGGTGTCAGCCCAGATCTGTAGCTGAGACATGGCAGCGGGTCTGTGTATGCAGAGAATCACACTTCTCAGGGAGTAAGGAGATGGGGCATTTGGCTGTTTCTCCCTCACCCAGATCACCAAAGGGCCTTTGGAGTTTCCTCTGGCACAGGCATATTGAAAATTCTTGGCTTTGTAACTTTTGTGTCACTCTTCATTTACCTTAGTAGAAGTGTAATAATTTGCGGTGGGGAACATGGGTCGGGGGAAGTTTGAAGTGTAAATGGAACACGGATGAAATTATGGAATACATGAGAAATTCAGAACCAAGGAAACCATGAAGGCTCTGACAGACATGAGGTGCCTGAGGACCCCCACAAGACACTGGAAACAAAAAGAAGAGCACAGTCCCACGACAATTAGTCCATCTGTAGGAAGTTGCAGTTGTCACTCTGCAAAGCATAGGCTATGTACCTGGATGCTCATTTCAAAAGTGGCTTTTATGATAGTGGAAATGTAAATGGGCCTAAATCATAATGCCTCAGATGTGAGAAAGCCCTGAGGAATAATGACATGAAGCCATCACTCGTGTGGTGACATCTTAAAACCAGTCATGAGGAAGGGAGAGGAATAGCAAAGGGGACGCTACAAAAGGGGCTTTATTTCCATCTGTAATATTGGGTTTCGATAAGGAAAGGACCTAAAGCCATTATGGCCAAATGTAAATATTTGTTAAACCTGGGTAGTAAGTCATCGGTATGGGTTATGTTGCTCTCTGCACTTGGCTAAAGGCTTGAAAGTATTTTAAAGTATTTTTTAACAACTATGTAGATTTTGAAGGAAAAGCAACATAGTTTTTGGCAACATAAAAGGGGGGAAGTCTTGGCTAAGAACAGCACAATTCAGAGCAAATACAATCAGTGTGCAAAGCTTCCCTCGAGGTAAGTTTCAGAATGGCCTGGAAGGTGCCATTCAACTGTTCATGTCAAAACCCTTCCCTCTGATGCAGAAAGATCTGTTTCATTTCTTTCTTTATTTATTTTTATTTTTTTTTCCAACAAAAACAAGTTTGGTTTATGTGAATGGTTTCATTAAATAAGTCTACAAAGGTAACAAACTGAAGCACAAAGCACAATCTTACAAGAAGCTCAACACCCAGAGTTAGTGCAAAATGTACAATTAACGGCTGCTGAGAAACCCCCGAAGTTTGAATTTGTATTTTTTTAAGCAGTGTACATTGTTAAATAATGTAGGGAAAACATTTATAATTCAGAAAGTTTTTAATGTGGAAAAAGATACTCAAAGTGTACTATTAACACAAAAATAACTTAAACAAACAGTTCAGTAGCACGAGTTCATTCCCCTAGGCTTCAGTTATTTCATCCACAGGAGGATGAAATCAACAGTAAATAAAACCAGTTCTGACTTTTTGTGAATGAGGGAAAAGTTGTCAAAATTATTAAACCCAAATAACAAATGATAATGTGCTGCATTAGGCTCCCTGCTCCTCTGGTATAAAGTATTGTTTCACTTTTAGGTGGCCCTTTTCTCAGCTACTCGGCGCCTTGTTGGTTCTATCCTTACTCTCTCCACAAGAAATATAAGCAGAGAATAAATAAGTAAATCATTTTAAAGTGGGGGTTGAAGCCCCTGCCCTTTTCCTTTCTACTTTTTAAAAACCTTCAGCTCTCATTTGCATACTTAGGGCCACAGATCAAGGAAATAAGGGAAGCAGGGCCCTTAAGGAAGGAACAGGGTAGGAGAGCCCCCAGCCTCTTTCTGTGGTGCTGGTGGTGATTCCCAGCGTATGCCACTGGCGTGGGTAAGAAAATTCTGTTTTAATTCAAACAAGCCGATGCTCTGGGATGGAGGGGCACTGTCCCAGAACTTCCCAGTCACTTAACCCAGAGTTCACTTCTTGTTTTGCTTAATATCAGTGAAGTAGTGAAATATAATTTTAAATAATCTAACAAATATCCAACAGCAACAAAACAATGATTGGGTTACGAATTGGTTCGGCCAGAATGGTGATCAAATGAGAGGTAACTTCGAAACTCCTTTTTTCTTACAAATACAGACCGACATAATCAAGAAAAAGTGCAGAATACAAATTTAAAACTGAATTGTTTTGTTTCTTCATGTGGGAAGAAAATAAAAGACAGCAAAACAAAGAGGAAACACCAGGATGGGGGAATGATTTAACCTGATTACGAGTGCCTCCCAACCCTGGCTTACTTGGCAAACAGTGAGACTGCCTGCTCTCCATCATCCCATCTGAGGCCAGGCTGCAAATGCCTTCCCTGCACACGAGAGGGAAATGAAACCTATGGACCCATAAAGTATTGATTGTGGGGAGTGTGTGTTGTTTGAGACCTTTAGTTCATTTACTTGTGATAGAAATTTCAGGGTTAAATGGCAAAATTAAGAACAACATCCTAAATCTTTTTTTTTTTTTTTTTTTTTTTGAAGAGATGGAGTCTCACTCTATGGCCCAGGCTGGAGTGCAGTGGCGTGATCTCGGGTCACTGTAACCTCCGCCTCCTGGGTTCAAGCAATTCTCCTGCCTCAGTCTCCCAAGTAGTTGGGATTACAGGCGCACGCCACTATACCCAGCTAATTTTTGTATTTTTAGTAGAGACGGGGTTTCACCATGTTGGCCAGGCTAGTCTCGAACTCCCGACCTCAGATGATCCACCCGCCTCAGCCTCCCAAAGTGCTGGGATTACCTGCGTGAGCCACTGCACCTGGCTAACATCCTAAATCATAGTTGTTCACGAAAAAGTCCTTTGACCAGTATTTCTTTGACAAATGAGACCATCTGGAATCAGACCTACCCTCCCCTAAATTGACCATATTAAAAAAAGATCTAGTTAAGTAAAATTTCCTCCAATGCAGAACTGTACACCACGTCAATTTTCGGTGTCCTTTCCACAGTCATTGCCCTAATAAGAATTTCAAACTTGTAGGCTGGATGTGGTGGCTCACACCTGTAATCCCAGCACTTTGGGAGTCCGAGGTAGGCAGATTGCTTGAGGCCAGGAGTTCGAGACCACCCTGGGCAATATGGTGAAACCCTGTCTCCACAAAAAATACAAAAATTAGTCAGGCATGGTGATGCACGCCTGTAGTCCCAGCTACTCAGGAGGCTGAGGCAGGAGAATCGCTTGAACCCAGGAGATGAAAGTTGCAGTGAGCCAAGATCGCACCATGGCACTCCAGCCTGGGTGACAGAGCACGACCCCATCTCAAAAAAAAAAAAAAAAAAAAAAAAGAATTGCAAACTTTGAAAAAGAAAATTGTTGCTATTCAAACCCACAGTTGCATTTTAACCTAATTCTTAACAGACTGTGACTTGAGAAAGACAAGAGAAATTACTGGTGCCAACCCTGATGTACATGTTTTTAGACTTGATAGACTGAATATGACTCAGCCTTCTAAACTTGCCCAAAGGATCCATACGAAACATTTTTGCTAGGTTTTTTTTTTTATGATTATAAATAATTTGAGAGACTATATTAAAACAAACGTGGAGGTTATGTTTGTTAGGGCACTTGGAGTTGCAAAAATCAACTCAAGTTAGTGAATATAGGGGAGGAAAATGTATTGTAAAGACACAGTGGAGTCTCACAGAACTAAAGGGCAAAAATCCATGAGACCCAGGAGGGGCAAACTCCAGGCAGTCTTCTCCCTTCCTCTGTCTCATCATGGCGTCTATCTGAGAAGTGGCTTCATTCTTCTTGCAAGAAGGGCTTTTTAGTTTTACTACTCATTCCTCATGGTGAATTGAAAATGGTTGTCCATAGCTTCCAAATTCACATTTTAAAGTACCAGTCACTCCAATTGCTAGCTTGTGCTCTCGCTGTGTCCCTCTCTCCCTCTCTCCAAACACATTGTCTCACCCAATTCCGTATGTGCAGTTCAGGGATGCTCCCTGGTCCAGCTTGAATCAGGTGTCTGTGGCCAGTGGGGTAGAGTCACACAGCTGCTGAGAAGGAAGCCAGCAGTCTCCAAGAAGAGGGATGTAGCAGACAGCAGGAGGAGGATGCCTTCATTCACTTAGTATTTACTGAACACCTCTGTGCCTGGCACTCTTCTAAGTTCTGGGGAGGTAGTGATGAATAAAAAGACAGAAGCTTCTATTCCATTGGCAGGGGTCAGGGGTGTGGAATAAGCAAATAATTAATAAGCATCAATTGTATCAGATGGTTATAAATGCAGTAAACAATGGTAGTGGTGTGCTGGTATATATGTCTAACAGCCAGTTTTCTGAGAGGGATTGGAAAATTTCTGTGGTGTAAATAGTTCTACCATGATCAATTTCAAGCTACCAATGCAATGTCATTAGACAGGGAGTTGGGAGAGTACACTAGGGCCTGACTGTAGAGTGTTTCCGCCACACAGATACTATAGACATTAATAATCTTAAGAGCATAAGTAAGAGAAATACGTAGTAAAAGAAGTAGGAAGTGATGAGCTTTGAGAATTTATTAACTTCGCTTTTAATATAGTTAATTTAATTGGAAGTTAAATCATTCAATTCCTGATGGTGGCTGTATTTAATAACTGGCTCATACAATTCTTGAAAATTTAACTTCCTGTGATCCAGTGTGAGCCAGATCCAAGACAGCACTCCTGGTAAAGAAAGCAAAGCAGGTTGAGGGTTCATGTTCCAATTATCTAGTGCTGGTAACACACCACTTCAAGACCTAGTTATTTGAAACAAGAACTGTTCTATGATATCTCACAATTTTATGGGCCAAGTATTCCAGCAGGCTTCAGTTGGGTGGTCCTTCTACTGAGTGGCATCAACTGGCAGATGGACCTATCTTGAGAGTCCAAAGTGGTTTTGCTCATATATCTGATGCCTTGGTGGAAAGCACCAGAAGGTAGGGCTCAGCTGAAACTGTTGACTGGAGTACCTACACTTGGCCGCTTCAGCATGGTGGTCTCAAGTCATCAAATTCAGGGCTCCTGGAGAAACTGTTCCGAGAGGCAGGAAGTGAGAGCTGCCAATCTCTTAAGGCCTCGACCTGAAAACTGGTCCAGCACCATTGCTGCTATATTCCATTGCTCAAACCACTGAACCTGCCTAGATTTAAGTGGACATAGACCTCCCTCTCAACAGGAAGAGTATTAAAGAATTTGTGGCCATCTTTAACGTGCCACAGACAGAGAATGGTCATGGTGAAGGAGCTGTGCTTTTTGAAATACAGTGGTTGAGGAAGACTTTTCTACTAAGGTCATTTTTTCCCCCTGGAAACTAAAGGCAATGAGAAGTGAGTCATCTGAACAAATCAAGGGGTTGTGCAGTTTTTTTAAGTCCAGCTCTTGCCAGGCAATCCAGATTAAACCCTCAGACACCACTCTGTTATGCCATCAGGATATCACAACAGAAAAGTTTGAGAAGCACCAATTAGACCAACTTCATTCCCCAGGTAAAGGAAACTGAAGCCCAAAGAACTGAAGTGCCTATTCCCAGCCACCAAATAAGGCCATGCTAGTGTCATGCAGGACATGGCTTGAGTTTGGCTCTTCTACTCAGATCTCCTACTTAAAAGTCCAGTGCTTTTTCTACACCTCCATATTTTTTCTTATTTTTGCGAAATTCTTTGTAAAGTCAGTGTTATTTCATGATTTAGCATTTAAAACTTTTCCATCTTAAACTACACATATTTTAGATCATCAATAAGAATGTAAATTCCTTGAGGACAGAGAGCTTACTTTATACTTCTTCAAGGTTGCTGTATACAATTGTATAGTTCCTGCACTGCACAAGATATTCAGCCAGGCTGGGGACGCAGTGGGATGGGAACCTGCACTTGGCCTGCCAGGCTATGTGTTGTGGGGTGGGGCTGCATTGTCTCAGGGGAGTGAGCATCTTTTTCCATTGCTTACAAAGGAGAGGCTGGGGGTAACTGTACCTCTCTTATAAGTTAGACATTGTGCAATACTTTGCTGGACATGCAGAAAAGTGTTCTGGTGTAGGGGAGGGGAAGTGGGGCATTCTGATTAATAGCCTGCTTGCAGATTCCTCCAGAAGTATCTCTTATGCGCATACTCCGATTATCTATTGCTGTATAACAAACGACCTCAAACTTACATAAAACAGCCATCTTACTGTGCTCAAAGATTCTGTGGGTCAGGAATTTGGATGTTATAGCAGGGATTAATTGTCTCTGCTCCACAATGTCTGGACCCCTGCTAAAAACTCAGTTGGAGCTGGAACTATCTGGAGGCTTCTTCCCTCATATATCCGGTGTCAAGGCTAAAATGACTGAAAGGCCAGATTCTGCTGAGACTGTTGACAGGAGCACCTGCATTTGGCCCTCCATGTGACGTAGATTTCCCACAGCATGACAGCTGGTCCTATAACAGAGCATCTCAGGAGGGAATGTCTGAAAAGCAAACCTTCCAGGACAGCCAGGAGAAAGCTGCATGGCTTTTTCTAGATTAACCTTGGAAGTCACACCACACCACCTCCACAACATTTTATTGGCTGCAGGTGAGCCACTGAGGCCAGCTGAGATTCAAGGGGCGGGAAATAAGACTGCATCTCGATGGGGGAGGAGAGGTCATATTGCAAATGAGCATGTGGGATGAGAGCTATTTTTGTGGCCATTTTTGGAAAATACAACAAGGCACGTGTCTTCAATAATCTTATATCACAAAAGAGATGAAGTAGTAATTGAGGGATTGAGCCCCCAAACTGCCCCACAGTGCTCACGATAAAGAGCCTCTAGGGCAGAGTTCAGATGTACTGCTCTCTGAGGCCAGCGCCTAAGTCTCCATAAGCCTCTGTCTTTTAAGTCTGTGGTCAGCGAATAAGCTCAGCACAGGCAAAGTGTGCAGCAGAAAAAGGCACCAGATGCTTTTTACCCTTCGGCTTCGTGGTTATGCCACCAAGAAACTTTGCAGACGAGCCTGATGACTGGAGGGTTTGCCTCCCTTTCAATCTGTGGGCCACCAATTAACTGCTAAAGTTGCCAGGGCTAACTCCAGAGCCAGATGTTCTTCACAGATGTGCAAAGGAAGCAGTTTCCTTATTACATCTCTTTAAGTTGTTTGATGCTATAAGATGCCTTTTTTAGTCTAATGGTGGGGGTGGGGGGTAGGGTTTGGACACCCCTGGCAAAGCAACTGTGGCCATTTCCTCTATTTCAGTGCACATAAAATAACTAGTCATGATCTCCAACCCCTTTTCTTCTTAACTAATTGGGTGGCCTTCCACAGACGGGCTATGAAAACCAAAGGGAAGTTGCAAATTGAATATGTGCATATATATTTTGTTATTGTTAAGTTCTGAAATGTATTCCACCTACCCTGCTCCATTTCACTATTCCTCTCATTAATGTAAGACTTACCTATTTGGCATAAGAAAGCAAGTAGGAGAATAACTCACCATCTGTAATTGGAAGTACATTATGTTAACCTCTTTACATGTATTAATCAGGTATCAACTCTCCCTGAACTTTATACTCGAAGGATTTCAGGAAAAGTAGAGTAGAGTTGCCATTTAGCTACACAATATCACCAAACACCACATATTCAGTCTACCCCTTCCTCTCCTTTCTTCTGATCTGGGTTGTCTGCAGTTGTGCTGAAATGAGTTGTCACCACATCAAACCAAGGAGAAGTAGGAGGAAGTTGCACACCCACAAAATAAATGTTCCTGGTGAAAACAGGATTTCTTTCCTCTACAGAGAGAGCTATCCAACTGCATATAAACAAACTGCTTTTGTTATTCAACTTACATAACATTTCCGCATGTGTTAGAGATGTATTTAGCTACAGTGCTCAGTAACATCTGCTAAAATGAGAAAGTCCTCTCACCCATTCCCATTTCTCCTCCCACCCTCGCCCCCCACCTCCAAAATTACAATGTATAGTCAAGGTGATGAAGACCTAAGCCTGAAATCAGGTACGTTTAGGAGAAGAAATACTTATGAAAGCACGTGGAACTATAGTCAAATATTTCTAAGGAATTAGAGCTTTTCCACATAGCATTTGTCGGGGACCCAGCCTGTGCCAAGCACTGTGCTGAGGCAGTTCTACGGGACAGAGCTGACTCAGTCCACAACACAGCTCTACAGTGTGCCCGTGTGCAGGCCTTAGGGGCCATAAGAAATAAAACATGGAACTAACTAGGTTTTGTGACCCTGACACAACAACTACTTTCCAGGAAACAATGTGGCCCCTGAGTGCCATGCATGCCCACACCCTCCCTCTACACCTCCAGCCTTAGAAGATGCAAAAGGCAACAACCAGGGCTCTGGGCTCTTCTGACCTGGTGAGTTCCTCCTCTGTATAAGCTGGTGAACCCACTGAACTCATCTCCATTGAATCCATTAGAAACAAACAGCCACCAGGCAGCCAGATCTGCTTGCATCTGTAACCATGTGTGATGGTTAATTTTATGTCAGCTTGGCTAGGCCGTGATACCCAAACACCAGTCTAGATGTTGTTGTGAAGCCATTTTTATTTTATTTTTTATTTGTTTATTTCTTTGAGATGGAGTCTCATTCTGTCACACAGGCTCAAGTGCAGTGGCACAATCTCAGCTCACTGCAAGCTCCACCTCCGGGGTTCATGCCATTCTCCTGCCTCAGCCTCCCGACTAGCTGGGACTACAGGCGCCCGCAACCACGCCTGGCTAATTTTTTTGTATTTTTAGTAGAGTCGGGGTTTCACCATGTTAGTCTGGATGGTCTTGATCTCCTGACCTCATGAGCTGCCCGCCTTGGCCTCCCAAAGTTCTGGGATTACAGGTGTGAGCCACCACGCTGAGCCTGTGAAGCCATTTTTAAATATGATTAGCATGTAAATCTGTAGACCCAGTTAAGCAGATTACCCTCCATAATATGGGCCTCATCCAATCTGTTGAATGCTTTAAAAGACTGAGGTCCCTGAGGAAGAAGGATTCTGTCTCCAGACTAACTTCAGATTTGAGCTGCAAACATCATTTCTTCCCTGGGTCCCCAGTCTGCCAGCCTGTGCTGCAGATTTTGGACTTGTTGGCCAATCACAGGAGCCAATTCCTTAAAATCTCTCTCTCTCTCTCTCTCTCGATATAGATATATAGATCTCTCTCTCTATGTGTGTGTATATATTTAGAGAAAGAGATAGATACATAGCAAAGATGTATGTATGTGTATATATATAAAGAGGGAGAGATAGCTTTGCTATGTTGTATATCTGCATGCAAGATAGATAGATAGATAGATAGAACATAGCAAAGATGTCTATAAACTTTGTACTGCTTATTTGCTGATTCAGTCATGTAGGGGGCACTGCAGTTTGCCTGCTCAGTATCCACTCCTTTCTTCTTTCTTGGCATCAGAATCCTAACCTTATCTGGGGTGGTAATGTTCTAGCTAAAAGACTATATTTCCCAGGCTGCCTTATAGCCAAGAATGGCCATGTGGCTCAGCTCTGTCCAGTGACAGGTGAGTGTACATTGTTACATGGGATTGTTACTCACATAACAGATGGATTCAATAGCTTTGCAGGTGGCAGTCCAATGATCATAACCAAGAAGGATTTAACAAGGGGATTGTATTACTTAGATCAAGTAAGGAGGATACCGGGGATAGTCCCACAAAGCAGCGCCTTCCCAAACACCGGTGAAAATAGGGCTTTTATTGGACTGGTTAGCTGAGTTTTTGTATGCAGAGGTAGAGTAAAGTCAACACAGTCACCGATCATGCTTCTACATACATCATGCATATAGAAAATAGTGAATAAGCTCCTCCCTGGGCAGGGTTTTTGATATGGTAATGAGGAGACTTCACTAAAGTTCATCTCCAAATCAGGCATCTCTAGATCCAACCAGTTTTTGTTTTTCTGGGGCTGAGCTTCTTTCTGGAACTTCTTGAAACAACAAGAACTCAAGATGCAACAGTTACAAGCAGGTACTTTTTCACAGTACATACCCAAAAAGCCGAGGACCTTGGGTTACAGGATTTTTAAGAAAGCTACTTGAATGGAAGACAGGAGCTAGCACGCACTCTTTCTGTCCTTTCTCTTTCTTCAGTTTCCTGTCGAGAACGCTGACATGGTGGCTCAGTAGCCATCCTGAGCCACAGAAACCAGAGACTAAAACTGGTGGAGCAGAAAAATGCCATCTCTGGGCAGCCTACTTCCCTTTCCCTAGAAAAAAAAAAAATCCTAGAGCTGCACAGTGGTGTGCATGCACCTGTAGTCCCAGCTACTCCAGAGCTGAAGCAGGAGGGTCGCTGGACCTCAGGAGTTCAAGAGCAGCCTGGACAAAAAAATGAGACTGCATCTCTAAAAACTAAACCAAAACAAACAAAAAACCCCTAAATTAGTTTCTGTAAATTACAACTGACCATGTTCCTGATTCAGGCAATACACAAAAGCTAAAGTAATTTTCTTTCCTTTTTTTTCTTTCTAGAGATGTGTTCTTACTATATTGTCCAAGCTGGTCTGGAACTCCTGACCTCAAGTGATTCTTCCGTCTCAGCCTCCTAAGTAGCTGGAACTACAGGCTCAGGCCACCACACCCCCAGAGAAAGCTAAAGTAAGTCAAGCCAAATCCAAGTCTTTATTCTCACCAGTCCTCAAACCCACACCAGCACATGTGGTCTGGTCTCGCTTGCCCTACATATTATTATTCTTCCCATTTTATAGAAGATGAAACTGAGGTAAAAGGAAGTTAGTTAAGTAATTTGTCCAAGATCACAGTAAGTAAGTGAGCTGAGATTTCACCTCAGATCTCTGCTGCAGAGCCTGCATCTGAGCCACGGTGTCTCTCAAAAGTAAAGCTGAGAATAATGGTTGGAAGTTTCAGGATGCAGATTTCACTTCAATATAGGGAAGACTCTTCTAAAGACAGCGGCTGTCTAATAATGGCATCACCTGCCTTATGAGGTAGTGAATATCCTGTCACTGGAAGTGTTTAATTAAAGACTAGACAGCCATCTATGAGGGATACTTGTTTATGGTCTATTTACTGTCTACTTCAATCAATCCAAGTTTATAGATATACTTTGACTGAACTAATTACTCCACACTAGAAGTTTTTAAAAAGAAAGAAAAAGGGTAAATGTCCTGCTACTGGTAATTTATTTATTTATTTATTTTTTGAGATGGAGTTTCGCTTTTGTTGCCCAGGCTGAAGTGCAATGGCTCGATCTTGGCTCAACCTCCGCCTCCCAGGTTCAAGTGATTCCCCTGCCTCACCCTCCCAAGTAGCTGGGATTATAGGCATGCACCACCACACCCGGCTAATTTTGTGTTTTTAGTAGATATGCAGTTTCTCCATGTTGGCCAGGCTGGTGTTGAACTCCTGACCTCAGGTGATCTGCCCATCTTGGCCTCCCAAAGTGCTGGGATTACAGGCATGAGCCACCATGCCTGGCGTTGCTACTGGTAACTTTCTAGTTCTTAGTTTGGGTCATGGGATTGCAGATGTCTATTTTGTCACTGCACTTTCTCATACGTTCCACATGTCTTTTAGTATATAGTAAATATTACACAATAACTTTTTTTTTTTTTTTTTGAGACTGTTTCACTCTATCGCCCAGGTTGGAGTGCCGTGGCATGATCTCAGCTCACTGCAACCTCCGCCTCCTGGGTTCAAGTGATTCTCGTGCCTCAGCCTCCCAAGTAGCTGGGATTACAGGCACCCCCCACCACACCCGTATAATTTTTGTATTTTTAGGAGAGACGGGGTGTCACCACGTTGGCCAGGCGGGCCTCGAACTCCTGACCTCAGGTGATCTGCCTGTCTTGGCCTCCCAAAGTGGATTACAGGCGTGAGCCACCACGCCTGGCCACAATAACTTTCTTTTGAGCAAAGTTAAGGAGGTAAATTTGTTTGGATGTTGTAAACAGAGGAAGCTGCAGCTGGTGCTCGTTCCCACACCTTTGGACCAAGGGTAGAGACTTTGTGGTCTGGGTGGATATGATGGCACCGTATCAGTTTTGACTCCTGGACCACAAGGAACTGAACTGGCCACTTGCGACTCATCTGTTTCTAGCAGAGGTGGGTCTCATGCATATGATGGGGACAGAGGCAGTGCAGCTGTATCCAGAGTGCATGTCTTTTACAGCAGCCATCCCATCCCCAACCTCTTTGGCACCAGGGACCGGTTTCATGGTAGACCATTTTTCCACAGCTGGGGCTGGGGGGATGGTTTTGGGATGAAACCGTTCTACCTCAGATCACCAGGCATTGGTTAGATTCTCATAGGGAGCATGTAACCTAGATCCCTCACATGTGCAGTTCATAATAGGGTCTGCAGTCCTATGAGAATCTACTGCTGCGTGAATCTGACAGGAGGCACAGCTCAGCAGGAATGCTCACTCATCTGCTGCTCACCTCCTGCTGGGTGGCCCAGTTCCTAACAGGCCACAGACCAGTACGGTTTTGTGGCCCAGGGGCTGGAAACCATTGTTTTATAGCACTCCCTATCTTCTCTTCTCTCCTGCCATGGCATCATCTTCTGTCCTATTAAACCTGACATTTTAGTCATTTCTTTTTCTCTGGAACCAGGAGACTTATCTCTCATTGATTTTTTTTTTTTTTTTTTTTTTTTTTTTTTTTTTTTTTTGAGATGGAGTTTTGCTCTTGTCGCCCAGGCTGGAGTGCAATGGTGTGCTTGGCTCACTGCAACCTCCACCTCCCAGGTTCAAGCGATTCTCCTGTCTCAGTCTCCCGAGTAGCTGGGATTACCAGCATGCACCACCACACCCGGCTAATTGTATTTCTGGTAGAGACAGGGTCTCACCATGCTGGCCAGGCTGGTCTTGAACTCCTGACCTCGAGTGATCTGCCCACCTCAGCCTCCCAAAGTGCTGGGATTACAGGTGTGAGCCACCGCACCCGGCCTTACTGACTTCTTTATATGATTCAGTCAGAGTTTCAGGGGCCCATTACTGATCTTCAGTTGCTGCATCTTATTCTGGAAACATGAACAGAAATTAATAAGTAAGGTGCTTAAATCAAGCCAGATAGTTTTGACCAAAATAAGAGGTTTTAAAATACATTATTAGCCAAAAAATATACTTTCTATTTGAATAACAAAGATGTCAGAATAACTTGTTTTTCTTTTCCAAAGGGCAAAAAATCAACAGTATTAAATAGATAAAATTCCTGTACACCAGCTGACACCTACGCATGCTTCTTCATTCCGGTTCTTTGGTTAGATAACACAAAAAGAACATTAAGAAAGGTCTTATAAAAAGACAAATACCATGTCGGGAAGGAAGTTGTGCATGTGACCTTCTCTTGCTAATATTCCAGAAGGCTTTTTGTTAAATGAGTGAGGGTTCTTGGTTGCAAACTGCAGAAAGTGACTCCAGAATAAGAACTTGTTGGAAAACTACCAGGTGACTCAAAGAATAATCTGGAGGGCTGGAGAATCAGGCTGGGAAAATGGCCAGAAGTCAAGGATAGACATCAGGAACCACAGCCAAAGATATATCATCTCTGGAGCAGATGGTAAAGACATCCTGCTGCCCTG
The DNA here is from genome assembly GCF_049350105.2 of Macaca mulatta. NCBI lineage: Eukaryota > Metazoa > Chordata > Mammalia > Primates > Cercopithecidae > Macaca > Macaca mulatta. The sequence goes on along the minus strand of NC_133412.1, from coordinate 131,703,237 downwards.
CAGCCTCGGTCTCCAAATGCCACCACCATGAACAAATCCTAAACAGTCTTAGATGTTTACATCACCAGCTCAGGATTCAAAGACTTGAGAAATCATATCTGATTGCTAGGCCTTGACCATGTGTCTGCACCCTAGCCTCCAGGGGACTGGGAGAGGAAAATGTGACCTCTTTTCAGCTACCATACTGGGAAGCAGGACTCAATACAATGGGATGATTTGTCAAACAGTAAGGAGTTTTACATGCTGGATGACCAAAAGAATGATAATTATGCATTCCTATATTGCTGCTTTGCACGAAGGCACTGAAATGAGAAAAGAAAAAAAAAAACTTTTTGAAAGAGTCATGCCCAATTCTAGGTTGCTCCCCACCAAATTCTCTTCTATCTTTTAAAAATATTTCCAGTTTATCTTACCTGCAATCTTGCGACACTTACTCTGTCTCTAGTCTGCTCCCCTCCATGGCCATACCCAAACATATACGCTTCTGGAACATGTTTAGATTTGACTATGGCAGGGGTGTTTGGAGGGCGGGAGGTGTCCAGGCTATAACATCTTCAGCGTGGTTTCTAGATTTCATTCAGATCTGCTCAGATTTAAAATTATTACACACACAGTACTCATCATTTTGCCACACACACCCTCTTCCTATTCTCCAGAACCTTACCCACCTGTGACCACAGCTAAATCTCCAGGCATTGTTCAGCCTTGTCAGGCTCCTTCCAACATCCTGATGTTCTGTTCCCCTTGTCTCCATGCTGACCTGTTCTGAACCTCTGGGCTTGGATTCCTGCTCCTGTCCACTATGCATACATCATAGACTCTTCATAAGGGAGGTATAGTTACCTTCTGATATGAGGTGAAGGGAGCCTGCAGGCAGAGCCACACATATGGTTACTGAGGGAATGGGCACATAAAAAGAAGCCACTCTTCAACAATCTTCTTCACATAGTTCACAGTCTCACCACTGGCAATCCAAAAGCACATTTACATTGATGTCTTCAACATCTCTCTATCATGGTCTTAACAAGCATACTGTTGGCCAGGCAGGATAGTTCACACCTGTAATCCCAACACTTTGGGAGACCAAGGTGGGCAGATTGCTTGAGCTCAGGAGTTTGAGACCACCCTGGGCAACATGGAGATATCCCGTCTCCACAAAAAAAACCAAAAAAATTAGTCAGGCATGGTGGACGTGCCTGTAGTCCCAGCTACTTGGGAGGCTGAGGCATGAGAATCGCTTGAACCCAGGAGGCAGAGGTTGCAGTGAGCTGAGATCATGCCACTGCACTGCAGCCTGCATGACAGACCGAGACCCTGTCTCAAAAAAAAAAAAAAGCCACAGAAAACAAACAAGTGTACTGTCAACTCACTGTTAAAAACCTGCAAAAAAGTCACCCGAAAAAAGTTTCAGAAAATATGTTTCATCCACCCCTTTCCACCTCTACCAATTTCCATTCTTTTTCTGACTTCCTTCCTTCCTGTTTCCCTGGCCTTTTTATTTCTTATTCTTTTCAAGCCTCTCTAACCTACTGCCCTGGGTGCCATGTCCTGGGACCTCTGCCCAGATTTCACCTCCCTTGACTTACTTTTTTCTTACAACTTTATTGATACACAGTTGAAGTACAATAATCTGCACATATTTGAAGTATGCAATTTGCTCTGTTTTGATGTATGTGTTATATTGATTTTCCATTGCCTTATAACAATTTACCACAGACATTGTGGCTTAAAATAACATTTATTATCTCACCTCACAGTTTTGTGGTCCAGCATCCAGGCATGGCCTGACTGGGGCTTCTGTTCAGAATCTCAGGAGGCAGCAGTCAAGATGTTTGCCGGGCTGCACTCTCATCTGGTGGTTGAGTGAAGAAGAATATGCTTCCAAACTCATTCAAGCTGACAGAAAGCATTTCCTTGTGGATGTATGATTGAAGGCCTTGACTTTTCTTTATTTTGTATTTATTTTTTTTTTTTTGAGACGGAGTCTCGCTCTGTCGCCAGGCTGGAGTGCAGGGGTGCAATCTCGGCTCACTGCAGGCTCCGCCTCCCAGGTTCACGCCATTCTCCTGCCCTAGCCTCCTGAGTAGCTGGGACTACAGGTGCCCGCCACCTCACCCGGCTAATTTTTGTATTTTTTTTTTTTTTTTTTTTTTTTTGGCGGAGTCTCGCTCTGTGGCCCAGGCTGGAGTGCAGTGGCCGGATCTCAGCTCACTGCAAGCTCCGCCTCCCGGGTTCACGCCATTCTCCTGCCTCAGCCTCCCGAGTAGCTGGGACTACAGGCGCCCGCTACCTCGCCCGGCTAGTTTTTTTTTTGTATTTTTAGTAGAGACGGGGTTTCACTGTGTTAGCCAGGATGGTCTTGATCTCCTGACCTCGTGATCCGCCCGTCTCGGCCTCCCAAAGTGCTGGGATTACAGGCTTGAGCCACCGCGCCCGGCCTAATTTTTGTATTTTTAGTAGAGACGAGGTTTCACCGTGTTAGCCAGGATGGCCTCGATCTCCTGACCTCGTGATCCACCCACCTTGGCCTCCCGAAGTGCTGGGATTACAGGCGTGAGCCACTGCACCCAGCCTTGAAGGCCCTGACTTCTTGCTAGCTGCTGGCTGGAGGTCACTCTTAGGTTTTAGAGGCCACGCACAGTTCTTAGAGGCCATCCTCCTTACTTTCTGGGTTTTCCAACATGATCACTTCATCAGGCACACAAGGAAAGTCTCTAAATGCAGTCCACTAAGATGGAGTTTTAAATACTGTAATATAATTACAACAGTAACAGTTGATCACTTTTGCTATATTGTATTGGTTAGAAGCCAATCAAGGTTCCCATACACAAAGAGGGGATTACCCAAAGGGGTGAACATCAGGAGGCAGAGATCACTGTGTCATTGTAGATTTTTGTCTGCCACATATATACAACATGAAACCATCACTACAAAAAAGATAAAAATTTAAATTACCTCCAAAAGTTTTCTTGTGCCCTTTGGCAATCCACCCTTCCTCTACCCTGTCCCTGATCCATTTTTCTATCCCCATAGATTGTTCTTCATTCTCTAGAATTGTGTATAAATACAGTTATACAGTATGTGCCCTTTTTGTCTGACTTCTTTCACTCAGCATAATTATTCTGAGATTCAGTCATGTTGTTGTGTGTATCAATAGTTCATTCCTTTCTGTTTGTGAGCAGCATTCCATTGTATGAATATATCACAGTTGTTTACCCATTCATCTGCTGTCGGACATTGGAGTTGTTTCAACTTTGGGATATTACAAGTCAAGCTGCTATGAATATTTATGTGCAAGTTTTCATATGAACATATGTTTTCATTTCTTTTGAATAAATACCTAGGAGTGAAGTGGCTGGTTCCTCTGGTAGGTCTGTATTTAATTTTTAAGTAAACTGCCAGAGTCTTGCATCATTTTACATTTCCACCAGTAGGGTATGGGAGTTCTATGTTTTTGCCAGCATTGGTATGATCAGCCTTTATAATTTTAACTCATGAAATAAGTCTAAAGTGGTATGTCTTTGTGGTTTTAATTTGCATTTCTCTGATGACTAATGATGCTGAGCATTTTTTCATGTATTTACTGCCCATTAATATATCTTTTCTGAACTGTCTGTTCAATGCTTTTGTCATTTTAAATTGGATTTTGTCTTATTAATATTGAGCTATAAGAATTCCTTACACATATTGGGTATAAGTCCTCTGTCTGAAATATGACACAATATCGAAGATGGCTCTTCACAATGTCATAGGTGCTAAAACTGGACCATCCAAGGTTGTTTCTTCATTTATAGGTCTGGAATCCAACCTGAGTGGGCTGGAGGAGCTAAGCCTGGACAGGCATCTCTCTCTTCACAGCTTCTGAATTGCAGCTACCACAGGCTTCCTCACTGCATGGTGATCTAAGAGTACTTGGTCTTTTCACACAGTGGTTGAATTAACCTTGAGCAGGTTTTTCAAGAGACCAAAGCAGAAGCTATAGGCTTTTTATGATCTAGCTTTGAGAGTCCCAGACATCACCGCTGTTTCATTCTATTGGTTAAAAGTCATTCATTCTATTGGTCAAAAGTCTATTGGTTAAAAGTTCCTATTCTGGCAAGACGGCAGAATAGGAACAGCTCCGGTCTGCAGCTCCCAGAGAGATCAATGCAGAAGGCAGGTGATTTCTGCATTTCCAACTGAGGTACCCATCTCATCTCATTGGGACTTGCTAGACAGTGGGTGCAACCTATAGAGGGCGAGCTGAAGCAGGATGGGGTGTCACCTTATCTGGGAAGCCCAAGGGGTCTGGGAACTCCCTCCCCTGTCCAAGGGAAGCCCTGAAGGACTGTGCCTTGAGGAACAGTGAATTCTGGCCCAGATACTACGCTTTTCCTAATAGACCTATTAGCGGACCTAATAGACATCTACAGAACTCTCCATCCCAAATCAACAGAATGTACATTGTTCTCAGCACCACACCACGCTTATTCTAAAATCGACCATATAATTGGAAGTAAAACACTCCTCAGCAAATGCAAAAGAACAGAAATTGTAATGAACAGTCTCTCAGACCATAGTACAATCAAATTAGAACTCAGGATTAAGAAACTCACTGAAAACCTCACAACTGCATGGAAACTGTACAACCAGCTCCTGAATGACTACTGGGTAAATAACAAAATCAAGGCAGAAATAAATAAGTTCTTTGAAACCAATGAGAACAAAGACACAATGTACCAGAATCTCTGGGACACAGCTAAAGCAGTGTTTAGAGGGAAATTTATAGCATTCAATGCCCACAGGAGAAAGCAGGAAAGATCTAAATTGATACCCTAACATCACAATGAAAAGAATTAGAGAAGCAAGAGTAAACAAATTCAAAAGCTAGCAGAAGACGAGAAATAACTAAGATCAGAGCAGAACTGGAAGAGATGGAGACATGAAAAACCCTTCAAAAAATTAATGAATCCAGAATCTGGTTTTTTAAAAAAGATCAACAAAATAGATAGATTGCAAACCAGACTAATAAAGAAGAAAAGAGAGAAGAATCAAATAGACACAATAAAAAATGATAAAGGGGATATCACCACTGATTCCACAGAAATACAAACTACCCTCAGAGAATACTACAAACACCTCCACACAAATAAACTAGAAAATCTAGAAGAAATGGATAAATTCCTGGAAACATACACCCTCCCAAGACTAAACCAGGAAGAAGTCGAATCCCTGAATAGACCAATAACAAGTTCTGAAATTGAGGCTGTAATTAATAGTCTACCAACCAAAAAAAGCCCAGGAACAGATGGATTCACAGCCGAATTCTACCAGAGGTACAAAGGCACCGGAGGTACCAAGAGGAGCTGGTACCACTCCTTCTGAAACTATTCCAAGCAATAGAAAAAGTGGGACTCCTCCCTAACTCATTTTATGAGGCCAGCAGCATCCTGATACCAAAAACTGGCAGAGACACAACAAAAAAGGAAAATTTCAGGCCAATATCCCTGATGAACATTGATGCAAAAATCCTCAATAAAATACTGAAGCACCTCAAAAAGCTTATCCACCAGGATCAAGTCAGCTTCATCCCTGGTATTTAAGGCTGGTTTAATATACACAAATTGATAAACATAATCCATCACATAAACAGAACCAATGACAAAAAAAAAAAAAACCAAAAAAAAAAAAAAAAACCAAAAAAAACCGTGATCATCTCAATAGATGCAGAAAAGGCTTTAAATAAAATTCAATACCCCTTCATGCTAAAAACTATCAATAAACTCGGTATTGATGGAACGTACCTGAAAATAATAAGAGCTATTTATGACAAACCCACAGCCAATATCATAATGAATGGGCGAAAGCTGGAAGCATTCCCTTTGAAAACTGGCACAAGACAAGGATGCCCTCTCTCACCACTCCTATTCAACATACTTTTGGAAGTTCTGGCCAAGGCAATCAGGCAAGAGAAAGAAATAAAGGGTATTTTAATAGGAAGAGAGAAAGTCAAATTGTCTCTGTTTGCAGATGACATGGTTGTATATTTAGAAAACTCCGTAGTCTCAGCCCAAAATCTCCTTAAGCTGATAAGCAACTTCAGAAAAGTCTCAGGATACAAAATCAATATGCAAAAATCACAAGCATTCCTACACACCAATAATAGGCAAACAGAGAGCCAAATTGTGAGTGAACTACCATTCACAGTTGCTACAAAGAGAATAAAATACCTAGGAATACAACTTACAAGGAATGTGAGGGATTTCTTCAAGGAGAACTACACACCACTGCTCAAGGAAATAAGAGAGGACACAAACAAATGGAAAAACATACCATGCTCATGGACAGGAAGAATCAGTATCATGAAAATGGCCATACTATCCAAAGTAATTTATAGATTCAATGCTATCCCCATCAAGCTACCATTGACTTTCTTCACAGAATTAGAAAAAAACTACTTTAAATTTTATATGGAACCAAAAAAGAGCCTGCATAGCCAAGACAATCCTAAGCAAAAAGAACAAAGCTGGAGGCATCACACTACCTGACTTCAAAGTATACTACAGGAATACAGTAACCAAAACAGCATGGTACTGGTACCAAAACAGATATATAGACCAATGGAACAGAACAGAGACCTCAGAAATAATGCCACACATCTACAACCATCTGATCTTTAATAAACCTGATGAAAACAAGTGATGGGGAAAGGATTTCCTATTTAATAAATGGTATTGGGAAAACTGGCTAGCCATATGCAGAAAGCTGAAACTGGACCCCTTCCTCATAACTTATACAAAAACTAACTCAACATGGATTAAAGACTTAACATAAGACCTAAAACCATAAAAACCCTAGAAGAAAACCAAGGCAATACCATTCAGGACAGAGGCATGGGCAAAGACTTCATGACTAAAACACCAAAAGCAATGGCAACAAAAGCCAAAATTTACAAATGGGATCTAATTAAACTAAAGAGCTTCTGCACAGCAAAAGAAACTACCATCAGAGTGAACAGGCAACCTACAGAATGGGAGAAAATTTTTGCAATCTATCCATCTGACAAAGGGCTAATATCCAAAATCTACAAAGAACTTAAACAAATTTACAAGAAAAAAAATCCCATCAAAAAGTGGGCAAAGGATAGGAACAGACACTTCTCTAGAGAAGACATTTATGTGGCCACCAAACATATGAAAAAAGCCTCATTACCACTGGTCATTAGAGAAATACAAATCAAAACCAAAATCAGATACCATCTCATGCCAGTTAGAATGGCAATCATTAAAAAGTCAGGAAACAACAGATGCTGGAGAGGATGTGGAGAAATAGGAATGCTTTTACATTGTTGTTGGGAGTGTAAATTAGTTCAACCATTGTGAAAGACAGTATGAGGATTCCCCAAGGATCTAGAACTAGAAATACCATTTGACCCAGCAATCCCATTACTGGGTATACACCCAAAGGATTATAAATCATTCTACTATAAAGACAATGCACATGTATGTTTATTGCAGCACTATTTACAATAGCAAATACTTGGAACCAACCCAAATGCCCACCAATGATAGACTGGATAAAGAAAATGTGGCACATATAGTGCTACGGAATACTATGCAGCCATAAAAAAGGATGAGTTCATGTCCTCTGCAGGGACATGGATGAAGCTGGAAACCATCATTCTCAGCAAACTAACACAAAAACAGAAAATCAAACACCTCATATTCTCACTCATCAGTGCGAGTTGAACAATGAGAACACATGGACACAAGGAGGGGAACATCACAACACTGGGGCCTGTTGGTGGGTGAGGGGCTAGGGGAGAGATAGTATTAGGAGAAATACCTAATGTAGATGACGGGTTGATGGGTGCAGAAAACCACCATGGCACATAACAAACCCACATGTTCTGCACATGTATCCCAGAACTTAAAGTATTAAAAAAAAAAAAAAAAGTAAAGGTGAAGGGAATTATACATCATCCATCATCTCTCAATGGGAAGTATAACAAAGAACTTAATGACCATTAAATCTGCTACATCTAGTATAATCAGAGATCTCTACATTCGTGCAAGCTGCCAACTTATTCCGAATTCCTCAAACTCATTGACATATTTAAATGACACTTATTTGCAGAACTGATAGTTTTAAAGTGCTTGCATGTATTTTATTGTATGTAACTCTCATAGAATGTTTGATTTAGGCAGGCAGATATTAATATCCCCCACCCTAAAGAAGTTGCTGAGGCCCAGTGACACTGGTCATTTGTCCAAGAAAAAAACTCTAGAACTCAAGATCTTTTGCTTCTAGTGCAGTGCTTTCTCCATGATGTCATGCTGTTTTCACTTTAGTACATAAATCCTTTTAATTAAATAAGCCCTTTTTTTTCTGAGAAATATACTAGAACCAAAAGTTCTGTGGTTGGAAGGAATGAAAATGAATGAATGAACTTAAAATTTCACCTCTGTTCAATGTCATTATTATTCAGTTGATTAAAATTTTATTTATGGACACAAAAATGACAGTCCACTCTTAATGAGAAAATCTTTACAGAACCCTAAGTATGTTAATACACACACATACACAAACATATATATTTTCCACACATACAATTGTTATTATATGCACAAAAAGATCATCTGGGGGTTATATTACTGTTAAGTGTTATATCTTAAAGATTCTGGGCTGGGTGTGGTGACTCATGCCTATAATCCTAGCACTTTGGGAGGCTGAGGTAGGTGGATTGTTTGAGGTGAGGAGTTCAACACCAGCCTCACCAACATGGTGAAACCCCATCTCACAAAAATTAGCCAGGCGGTAACGATCGTGCCTGTAATCCCAGCTACGCGGGAGGCTGAGGCAGGAGAATAGCTTGAGCCCAGGAGGCGGAGGTTGCAGTGAGCCAAGATCATGCCACTGCACTCCAGCCTGGGTGACAGAGTGAGACCCTGTCTCAAACACATTCTGTATTGTTTGAATTTGAGTATATGTTATTCTTGAAATAATAATAAAAATGATTTAAAAACTCTTCAGTCCTTTCAGAAATACATGATAATGATCAGACTTGAAGCATTGTCATGACTTTTATAGTTCTGAGTAGAGTATAAGTACCATTGTCCTTTGGTAATGCAGGAGACTCGTTCCAAGACCCCCAGGGATACCCACACCCACACATACTCAAGTCCTGCAGTCCACCATTTGGAACTCACAGATATAAAAAGTAAGTCCTCTGCATAAGTGGGTTTCACATCCCATGAATACTGTATTGTTGATGTGCGTTTGATTGAAAAACTCCACATATAAGTGAACCTGTGCAGATCAAAACTGTGTTGTTTAAGGGTCAACTGTATAAACAAATGAACAAACAGAACTTCAGATAGTGTCACAGTAAGGACAGAAACTCTACATTTGATTTGTTCCTCAAAGAGAAGCTACTGTGAAACTACGTTTTCAGTAATCAGCATTGAGAAATTTATCATTTATTTATTGTTTCAAGGCAGCAATATTTGTAATAGTGAGAAACTTAAAACAACTTTCTAGCCAGTAGGCAATATATCACTATTATCCCATGATTTATAAGACCAATTAGATCTATATTAACCATCACAGATAAATCTTTAAAACATGCTAAATGAATAAAGAAAGTTCAAAAAGTATAAAACAGAATACTATAACAAATACATTTTTACATAATCTGAAACTAAAATACATATTATAATAAGGCATACATGTAAGTATTAAAAGTAAAGTAGAAAAACATTCACAAAAATGATAAATATCAACTTCAGGATAATGTTAAGGAGATTAAGAGATAGGGAAAGCATAGAATATAAAGCTTTATTTTATTTCATTAAAAAAAAGTTTAAGATCTCAAACAAGTACAGCAAGATGTTCACATCTATTATCTCCATGGTGGATATAGAACTATCTTTTACTTTATGTTTGAAATGTTTCATAGTTTTAATGTTTAAATTTTTAAAAAGTTGATCCTGCCAAGTTGTCTTCCATGAATAGACATTTTTAAACATGGAAGAAGACAGAATACGCAGCACCCATGTGTCTTTGAAAAAGCAACTATCCCACGATGAAAACAAGACAATTAAAAACTCAATCAGAACAAAAACCGCAGAAATAGAAAAGCCATGGAAAAGATATGATGGGAAGCACTGAATCCATTTAAATATAGAACTAAAGCTAAACACAGAGCTAGACTAACTTCTAGTAAACAGAAAGCAAATATTATATGCCCTGAAAAAGCAAAAATACAAACATAAAATTCAGAACTGAAGAAAGAGATGACAGACGTATGAATAGCACTCAACTTCATCTTTCACAATAGGGATTTCATATCTAACATCTAAATGTTAAACAAGCAGTTTTTTAAAATACTCCGATTTCCTACTGTTTTTAAAAAACTATTTTCTTAATTTTAGTGAAATCTTACAGAACCTAAGAGTTCTGTGGCAAAGAAACCTTTATCTAGAGTTCAGCATTTACCTAGAGTTTAAGATATTTTTCCCTTGTTATTAAATTTAAAAAAATCATAATTTAAATTTTTAGTTTTTAAAATAGCATAATCCTATAATTATGAAACTATTTCTGTCTGTCTACATGTAAGCATTAATAAGATGATGTTCACCAAATGTTAACATAGGTTATTACTGGTTGGTAGAGAAATTTATTTTTAAATAAAACAATAGGCCAGGCGTGGTGGCTCACGCCTGTAATCCCAGCGCTTTGGAAGGCCGAGGCAGGCGGATCACTTAAGGTCAGGAGTTCAAGACCAGTCTGGCCAACATGGTGAAACTCCATCTCTACTAAAAAATATAAAAATTAGCCGGGTGTGGTAGTGCATGCCTGCAATCCTAGCTTACTAGGGAGGTTGAGGCAGGAGAATTGCTTGAACCCGGGGAGCGGAGGTTGCAGTGAGCCAAGATCGTATCACTACACTCCAGCCTGGGTGACAGAGTGAGACACCGTCTCAAAAAATAATAATAAAATAAAATAATAAATAAATACATAAATACAAAATATCCTTTGAGTTAAACATAAAAGACTTCCAGATTTGAAATGCAAATCAAAACCACAATGAGATACCATCTCACACCAGTTAGAATGGCAATCATTAAAAAGTCGGGAAACAACAGGTGCTGGAGAGGATGTGGAGAAATAGGAACACTTTTACACTGTTGGTGGGATTGTAAACTAGTTCAACCATTATGGAAAACAGTATGGCGATTCCTCAAGGATCTAGAACTAGAAGTACCATATGACCCAGCCATCCCATTACTGGATATATACCCAAAGGATTATAAATCATGCTGCTACAAAGATACATGCACACGTAAGTTTATTGCGGCACTATTCACAATAGCAAAGACTTGGAATCAACCCAAATGTCCATCAGTGACAGACTGGATTAAGAAAATGTGGCACTTATACACCATGGAATACTATGCAGCCATAAAAAAGGATGAGTTTGTGTCCTTTGTAGGGACATGGATGCAGCTGGAAACCATCATTCTGAGCAAACTATCACAAGAACAGAAAACCAAACACTGCATGTTCTCACTCATAGGTGGGAACTGAACAATGAGATCACTTGGACTCGGGAAGGGGAACATCACACACCGGGGCCTATTATGGGAAGGGGGGGGGGAGGGGGGAGGGATTGCATTGGGAGTTACACCTGATGTAAATGACGAGTTGATGGGTGCTGACGAGTTGATGGGTGCAGCACACCAACATGGCACAAGTATACATATGTAACAAACCTGCATACTATGCACATGTACCCTAGAACTTAAAGTATAATTAAAAAAAAAAAAAAAAAGACTTCCAGAAACTTACTTGTTTGGAACTCAGAAGAGAGAGACAATTCTTTCCAAAACAAGAAGTAACAGTTTCTCGCAGATCTCAAAAGGCCAATAAACAGTCAAGAAAAAAGTGAACCAACTTGAATGAATATACACATGCACACATAAAAATATCACTTATAAGGAAAGCATTCCAGATTGACATTAAGTTACTTAAAAACTCTAAATCAAAAAGGTTGCCTCGCTAGGTCCTAAACTAGTCACAGGAGGATCTGGGGAACTGGCAAAGCTATGAGGTTGAACCAGTGTGAAAAATGCTTTTCAGTATGTGTTCATTTTGAGACTAGAATAAAGACCAAAGAGCAAAAGGCTAAGGTCTGAACAAGAATGCCATTTGCAGGACAGGCGCTCCAGTTGGGAGCATCCTAGATCCAGCCGGGAGCAGGGTTACCCAAATGTCAGTATTTGAAACGTCAATGGCCAGGACTGAGAACTAGTCATTGTGGGGAGTTACCAAAGACAAACTGGAAAGAAGGGCAGAAGACCAAAAATAGTGACAACAGCTGCCATTTGTCAAGTGCTAGCCAGGCTGGACCCTTTTCATACAATATCTCACTCACAGCCCATAGTCTACTTGCAAACAGGATATAATATGCTTTTCAGGTGACAACACAGACTCAGAAGGTTTACATGGCATGCCCAAAGCCACAATGCTAGGAAGTCACAAAACCTAAATTCAAGTCCAGCTCCTTCTCACCACAAAGTCTATGCTCTTTGCAGCATGCCAAGCTATAAAATCCAAAGGAGTAAACAGAAATATATGAGAATAGTAAAGTCAGGGGCCAGGAGACTCAAGAGATGTGAGCCAAGGTGTGAGGTCAGTCATCTCTACCTGCTGTGGACTTCTACCAACAGAGGCTCTCTCCTGATGTGTCCCTTTCGTGTGCTATCTGGCGAGTGCTGCAAGGTGGCAGCTTCTTCACAGAGTCAGGGGGCAGATAAAATAAAATTAAAATGAACATAATAACTGTTTTAAGGGTGGTCAGGTCAGCTTTGCCAAGCGTCGTGTTTGATGTAAGCAGCAGAGGGAAATGGAAGAGAGAGGGTGACAGAGTCAATGACTGAGTAATCACACATTAGCCAGGCTCTGTCTGGATGCTCATGAGAGCCTCTTTCCTAAGAGGAGGATCACTCAGAAAGACATGATGAGAACCCAGGGATCCAGCACCCACCACCGAGCAGGCAAACAGAGAGAGAAATGCATTTCAAGAAGGATGTCATCAGTGGTGTCAAGTGTGAAAGAAAGAATAAGCTAGAGGAAGACTGAGATAAGGCCTGGATTTGGTCTTGAGGAGGACACAGTTGGCTTTGGAGACGGCAGATCTGGGGCCTTAGGGGAGTGTGAATCAAATGACAGTGGCCTGAGGCAAGCGTGGAAAGTGCTGAAATAGAAGCAGCATGCAGTTTGACTTTGTCAAGAAGCATGGTGGCCAGAAGTAGATGGTGAGCAAGTCAGAGACATGTGGTCCGTTTAGAGAAATTGCAAGGGGAGTCATAGGTTAGGGAGGAAGCGCTAGTCACAGGTTAGAGAGGGGTGATTCTAGGATGCAAGAGGGAGAAGTTGATTTGTGGAGTAAGGACCCAGATGGGTGAAGAGGGGACAGGATTCTGCCCATTGACAGAATCTTTTCTTAAAAGGGAAAGAGGAGAAAAGGAAGACTGATGATAATACAGACATTAGCAGGGAGTGTTAGGCATTTCTTCTTGGTGGTTTGCAGATTTAGTTTTTAACTATTCCACATAACATGAAGGATAGACTTACTTCAGCAAGAAAAAGCATGCAATAGCAGGTACAAGTTCAAGTTCCTAGATTTGCCTCTCACTAACTCTGTGACCTGGGACAAAATTTCTGAGCTTCACTTTGCTTGCCTTCAAATCAGGATGATTATACCTGTCCTGCCTCCAAGGGTGTGCTGGAATCCACCCACACCAGCTCCCCTGAGCCAGTTGTTAAATATCTAGAAATTCAGAGTTGTTAAATCATTGGTGGTATGAAACTGGTACAAACCAGGGATTCTTTCTCCCTTTTGAGTGCTTACCACATCACTGCCTGCTTCTCTTACAAGGTACTGTCAGGCTGAAACGAGACGCTGGTTGTGAAAACGCTTTGCACAAGCCCTGGATAAAGGTAAGGGATTTTTATTATTAATATTAACAAGTGTGACGGCATGGTTTCTTATGTATTAACTTGAGTTTTATTTTCTATTCCCCACTGCCCACCTTTCCCAACAGGTAACTTTAGTATTTCCTGTCTCAGCAGTTTTTGCAGGGCAGAAGGCCGAGTTACTTGAAGGTGATGGCTCCTCTAGTCTTATTGAAGGACTCTACTCACCACAGAGATCGTGTTAAGAGCAGGAGGGAAAATGGGATTATCAAAAAGGCCTCAAGAAGACATTCAGAGGAAGAGATTCCCTCTAGATCTGGAAGGGGAGAGATTTGTGAGTTCTACAAGAAGGAAAATGGGTCCATGTCTGGCTCCCAACAAGCCTCTGGAAGGGACATTTCTTAGGAAATGGCTGCAGAGTGGATTTGCAAAACCCATCGAGGGGTTTCTTAGACTCAATACATATTCAGATGTACAAGACTACAGTCAACCACACTTGGTATCAGGATATAAGCCAGGATATTCTATTTACTAGCAGTGAAGCATCAGCGCTCGTTTTCCTCGGAAGTAATCTATGCAGCAATCCATACAGTAGGAGATGACCTCTTTGGCTTCCCAGGGTTCTAGTACAAGAAAATGAGACCACATCAAGCACATGTAGAATCCTCCCTAGCCCCGGAGCCTCATGCCCCACAGGAGCCAATATGTCTTTGAACAACTCCACAATAGCTCTTAGCATCACCTCAAGGGACATACCCTGTATCAAGAGTCACTGTTCTCAGGCAAGCCTAAAGCTATGGTTTCCTCTCAGGCATTTAGTTCTCCCAGTCCAGGTGCAATTTCCCAGTAAGGAGTCATTTTTGACATCACTATACCTAATAACACAGTTGACATACTACCTTTGTCGGGTTTCTGGGGGAAACAGAGAAAGAAGTTAATTGAAGGTAAAATTCTCACGTAGAAGGGGAAAGGGTTATGTGACAGCCTTTACCCCCCGTGGACTCAGGAGCCAGGACTCTCTACTCTCAACCCCCCCCACATAGGGACTCCCAGCCTCACCGAAGGTGTCCACACCCCACACATGGCCTAGAAGTAGAGTCCTTTAACACAAAGCATAAAGGACATCATGCCGGTGATGAAACAGAATTTCTTGTCTTCCAGGCCCTCACTATTTCACCAACTGCTAAATCAACCCACACAAAAATCACAGTGAAAAAACCCCCTTGGCCAGGCACGGTGGCTCATGCCTGTAATCCCAGCACTTTGGGAGGCTGAGGCAGGAGAATTGCTTGAATCCAGGAGGCAGAGGTTGCAGTGAGCTGAGATCATACCACTGCACTCCAGTCTGGGCAACAGAGCGAGACTCTGTCTGAAAAAAAAGAAAAGAAAAGAGAAAAGAAAAGAGTCCGCTTAAGCTCTATATATTCCTCAGGTTCCAACTGCAGCACTGCAGCAAAGAACTTCTTCATACCACTTGAGAGTGAACCAGTTAACATTTGTAGAGCAGGCGAAGATGACAGATATATTAATAACAGTACCAGGCACGCACCGAGGGCTGCTTGGTCTCTGGGCACTTAGCAGTCACAAATCATTCCACCACTGTGAAGTATTATGGGTCCATTCCCAGTACAAACAACCTCTGGAGAAGGGAATTCCAATCCCAAACTATCTTGTCATTTGAAACATTTATTTTCAAGACATGACATTATGTTAAATTGTACTTTTAAAAAGAGTAATGAGATTCCCATAATTGGAAATAATTGAACTCAAGAACCACTTTTAATACATATTATGGAAAGGATTTTTTCTTTCTAGAAACATTCAACAAATGTTGACGTTGTAGAAGTAACACATTAGTACAGATTCATTATGAAGAACAATTCGAACAATACACTTAAAGTAAAGGTCTTCCTGACGCCCTTCTCATCCAGCCTCCCTCATTGGAGGTGGTGAGGATGTTGATTTGTGGTGCTTCTTTCCTGCCCTCTTGCTCTATATTTACAGTTAATGTATTTCCTTTGGCTTTCAGTAAAATCATCATAGTGTAGATTCTATATTTCCTTGGAAACATTAGATACATAGAGAGTCTTTCAGAAAGCTTAACACCAGGAAATGTTAATCATTTCAAAATTAGCTACCCACAGGTTAGAGGAACGAAGACGTTGTCACTTTTCCCTTAAGTCACAGGATATGTCTACAGTATCTGAAACGAACTTGATCCAGACCCAGTAGCTTCACTCTACAAACATCTTGGAATCCCTGAGCAATTCCAGCAACCCAGGTATCCCCCTGTGACTAATCTAAAGAGAGCTGGCATTTCAAAGTGGTGCAGTTCAAGCTCCAGAATATACAGAGTAAGACATTCAGCTAAGTGGGCGCTGTAGGCCCGGCTGCATGGCACCACCCTCTCTATCCCGAGGTTTCCATTACCCGCAGGCTTTGATCTGGTAAACAAATCTGCCTCCAATCATGTGGCAAAGGTTGCCGTTCTCTCTTCTCCTCCCTGCGCTAGGGAAAACTGAACAATTAACACATAGAAAGTGTTCTGTCAGTTCATTATTTTGTACCTGATTTGGAAAGACTGAAAAACGGCCTTTTCAAGCAGTATCTTTTGCCAATTTCCTCTCTTCCCTTCCCCAGAACCTAAACCCTGGGATTCTCCCTAGGGATTTTATAGAAACCAGCCCATCTGGAATATTCTGCTGACAGAAAGTCAGTCATTGATGCCAGCCGGAGAAAACACAATTTCTGCCACCTCTGTAATTCCAGCAAAGCCTTGCCTTCCCTGCAGCGTTCACCACAGCCAGACCTTGCCTCACGTGGCTTTGTAGCCCCAGCACCTAACAAAGTATCCGGAACACAGTGCCCAATACATGCTTGTCAAATTGAATTAATTGTATTAAAGTCAGTTGATCTGTCTTAATCTCATTTAAAGATGGGAATTGCCACACATCCCACCAAGGGGGTGGGGAAGGCGCAAGGATAAATGAGCGTTTTCTCTTGGACCAGAAGTGGGCAATGTGGGAGACAGCCCTGCCAGAGACATTTAAAACTGGCCCAGTGGCCAGGCGCTGGGGCTCACGCCTGTAATCCCAGCACTTTGAGAGGCCGAGGTGGGAGGATTGCCTGAGGCCAGGAGTTCCAGAACAGCAGGTGCAACACAGGGAGACCCCTGTCTCTACAAACATGTTTTAAAACATTATCTAGGTATGCTGGCACACGCCTGTGGTCCCGGCCACTCGGAAGGGTGAGGTGGGAGGACTGCGTGAGCCCAGGGCAGGGGTCGAGGCTGCCTAACAAACAGAGCGAGATCCTGTCTAAAAAAGAAAATAAAGAAAGAAAGAAAAAGAAAATGGGAATAATTACATCTACTTCACAGTGTGATTATAAAGATGGAATTTGATCTTTCTCAAAAACAAAAAACAAAAAAACAAAGAAAAAATCGTATGGGTTCCTATGCCCTAAAGAATAAAGTGAAATTTCTTTTTTTTTTTTTTTTGGTGGGGGGAGACAGAGCCTCGCTCTGTCGCCCAGGCTGGAGTGCAGTGGTGCGACCTTGGCTCACTGCAAGCTCCGCCTCCTGGGTTCATGCCATTCTCCCGCCTCAGCCTCCCGAGTAGCTGGGACTACAGGTGACTGCCACCACGCCCGGCTAGTTTTTTTTTTGTATTTTTAGTATAGACGGAGTTTCACCGTGGTCTCAATCTCCTGACCTCATGATCCGCCCGCCTTGGCCTCCCAAAGTGCTGGGATGACAGGCGTGAGCCCCCGTGCCCGGCCTATAAAGTGAAATTTCTTGCAGTTAAGTGTCAGAGAGGCTTTGGAGCTTATTACATGGGTGCTGTTGAGTGTATTATTTCATCTGAGTTTCAGTTTCTTCATTTGTAAAATTAGGAAAATAATATCTACTTTGGAGGGTTGTGGTGAATACAAAATGAAAAGACATGTAAAGTTCTCAGCATAAGCATTGTATGTAATAAGTATTCCATAAATGCTAGCTATTAGTGTTATGAACATAGTCTGTACATTGCAGGCACATGACTAAAACTAAATAACTGGTGAGTGAATAAATGAATGAATGAACATAGCTGTGTCAGTTGGGAGTGTATGTGGCTACGTGTAATAGAAACCCTACTGCGGTGAGCAAACCAAAAGCTGGTCTTGTTTGTCATGTAATAAGAAGTCCAGGTTTGGGCAGCCCAGGGCTGGCACACTACTCAAGGAAGTCATCGGGGACCCAAGCTCCTTCTTACATGCGGTCCTCATCCTCAGATCTACAAGACGTTCTGCTTCCTGTGCTCCATTTAGGAGCTTCGATTGCCTCATCTGTAAAACGGGAATAGGCTGAATCCCTTTTCGGTGAACCATTCTATGATTCTCCAATAAACTCACTACCAAATAAGCACTGCTCATTTGGGATCATGCCTTTTGGAGATAGCTTATTTGATATCCCATAAATAAACCACCTAGGCCTCAATCCCACTCACGCCCGTCATTCAAAAACATTGTAAGAACATTTGGCAACATGAAGAAATACTTAAAAAAATACTAAGTGAAAAAAGGCAGACTATAACATTTGATCTAGGTACTGACATGGAAAGTTCTAAGACATATTAAGTGAATAAAAGGAAGTCACAGACAACACTTGCAGGTGATTTCACTTTGGAAAAAAACAAAATGATAACAAAACTAAAACTGATTTGGATGAGGTAATGAAGACTCACTTTTAGCTCTATAGACTTCTACTGTTTTGAATTTTTACAGGACATATATATTCATACATTGCTTATCTAATAAAATCAATCTAAATATTATAACTATGTAATAATGTAATTATATAAAACCATGCGCAGCATAAATCTTGGGGAAGATTATAGGACAATGAAACTGTGTGTGTCAGGCTGGTGAAATTACAGAAAAATTCCTTATTTGTGCTACTGTTATATTATGTGTGTAAGAAATATAATTCCCCCCCCACAAGATGTTCACATGAGGCACAGGTGGATTTCTGAAACAATCTGAGTGGGACAATTTTTAAAAGGTAACCATGGGTTTTGCTGATTGAGAGATCAGACCAGTAGAGGCTCAGTTAGGACCAAAGTTTGGCGGAGATTATCTGGGATGCTTGAAACCAGATTATTTCAGCTAAGCTTGGTGGAAAGGGCTGTCTCTCCAGTTTCATGTTTTTCTTTCACCTCCAGCACTGACGGCCAAAATCATGGGGCAAGAACCAGAATGCTCAGTTTTTCCTCTCTCTCTGCGATCCCGTCCAACATGGCTCCACAGGGTATTCTATGCTCAAATCGCATCACTAAGCTGGTCATTACTGACAGGCAAGGAGCTGGCTCAAGTAAGACAGGGCCTGCTGGGCCAGCTACTTAGCACTGCCCTGCAGCTCTGCTTTATGATTTCCAATTAGGAGGACATTATCTGGATCATCAACCATGACTCCTATATAAACCCAGTCACTCAAAGCAGCTCAAAGTAATTATTTTGGGAAGATTCCAAGTTGGTTGTAGAAATGTTGGTCAGGAGTTCCCTGTTGCAACATTTGTAACTAGCTACCATTTATTGGCTCATTAGGGACCAAGGACTAAGTAGTCTACTTTATATGTTCAATCCCAGGTCATCCTTTACAGACGATGGTAGATATCACATACACGAATACTTCCCACTTCACCAAAGGTCTGAATGACTGACTTGCTTAAGACCACATAGCCCATCAAGCGAGACAGCTGGCATTCAAACCCAGGTGTCACTCCAAAATCCATGATTTTAACCTGTGTTCAACATTTTTCACATGCATTTGCACTTACGGAGAGTTTTGGTCCTTTGGAACAAAATAATCATGCAAATTGAGAAGTATGTCACTGGCGTTGTGGGGAAAAAAAACAAAAGTTCTCTGACCATGCTCAAAGTTGCAAACAGATTCCATGGAAAAGCAGCCAGGCTTAATCCTACCCAAGGGCACACAATATGGCCTTTGGGTAGTTGGGTATGTTTTTCCCCCAAGTAATATATCACCTGAGCCACAGTAGCCTGTAATGAATGTCTGATATATTACCACGGGGAAGTGTTCTGATGATTTACTGGGGTACACATCATTGGCATTATGAGGCTGCATTAATCAAAGCTATGGGATTGGCTTCTGAAAACCATTAGGTAAATCTGAAGCTCTACTAATATATTCACCTTGGACCACAGTCCGGAAGGAATGGAAAGATTTCATTGCCTTTGCCTTAAAGCTGCCTTTCCATTAGTAAAACTAATGTATGTGTGTGTGTATGTCTGTGTCTGTACAACACAAGTTACTTGAAATTTTTAAAGTGTGTGTTATAGAACTTTTTTGTTAAAAAGGTCTCTTAATCAAGTGTCTCTCTGAAGGAAGAAAGGCCCTAGTTTTATGCTCCAAGGAGGAAAGCTGTCCTGGCTTTCTAGTTCAGTTGCCAATCATAAGAACCAATGTATAAAATCAGAAGTCATTCACTTTTCAAGAATAGCTTGAAATCACTTGTTGGAGAGAGAGTTGATGAGCACAAAGTTGCTGAAAACAAATTCTGATAGAGGAAGCTGTAAAATGGGAATCCACAGATAACCAGATAAAGAAACAGGATCTTGAACTAGGTGCTCTGCTTCTTTAGGAGTTATGTCTCCTTATTGCCTGCTCCCTCCTTAAAAGGAAAAAAATAGTCTGCTTACTCTTTTTTGCTTTTTGAGACAGGGTCTTGCTGTGTCACCCAAGCTAGAGTGCAGTGGTTCGACCATAGCTCACAGCAGCCTCTGCCTCCTGGGCTCATGTGATTCTCCCACCTCAGCCTCCTAAGTGGCTGGGACTATAGGCATGCACCTCCATGCCCAGCTAATTTTACTTTTATTTTATAGATGCAGGATCTCACTATGTTGCCCAGGCTGTTCTCAAACTCCTGGCCTCAAGTGATCCTCCTACCTCAGCCTCCCAAAGTACTGGAATTACAGGTATTAGCCACCACTCCTGGCCTTGTTTACTCTTTTTTGAACGGAAGGAAGCCTGGCAGAGTTGTCGGTGCTAACAAGGAGAAGAGCCTCCAGTATAAAGAGCAAATGCTGGTGCTCATTTCTGCATTTGATTTTTTCAGATGTACTAATCAGCCCTGGTACAACGCAAGCGCTATATTTGAACGTTCCCTCCAAAACTCACGTTGAAAATCAATTCTCAAACGTGACAGTATTGAGATCTGGGTGCTCAAGAGGTGATTGGATTAATCCATTTATAGATTAATGGGTTATTTTAGGAGGGGAACTGGTGGCTTTATAAGCAGAGGAAGAGAAACCTGAGCTAGCATTTTCGCACACTCAGTCCCCTGGCAGTGTGACACCGTGTGCCACCTCGGGCCTCTGTGGAGAGTCCCCACCAACCAGAAGGCTCTCACCAGATGTGTCCCCTCTATTTTGGATTTTCCAACCTCCAGAACTGTAGAAATTCTGTTTCTCTTTTTGAGATGGGGTTTTGCTCTTGTTGCCCAGGCTGGAGTGCAATGACACCATCTCGGCTCAATGCAACCTCTGCCTCCTGGGTTTAAGTGATTCTCCTGCCTCAGCCTCCCAAGTAGCTGGGATTACAGGCATGAGCCACCATGCCTGGCTAATTTTGTATTTTTAGTAGAGATGGGGTTTCGTCATGTTGGTCAGGCTGGTTTCGAACTCCTGACCTCAGGTGATCCACCCACCTCAGCCTCACAAAGTGCTGGGATTACAGGCGTGAGCCACAGTGCCCGGCCTCTGTTTCTTATAAATTATCCAGTTTCGTGTATTCTCTTACAAGCAACAGAAAACAGAATAAGACAGTAAGAATGTTTACATTTGTTTTTAATCTCAAGTATGCCTTTACCAGTAAACATTTATCAACCAAAATTAAAGGGCTATTCCCTGAAGTCCAGTTACCACTTCCGGATTTGCTCAGAGAAGCTAGGCTTTTCCCTGGGCTTGAGAAGACATATGACCTCCAAGGCTCGAAAGGGCCTGTATTTCCTGACCTCGTTCATCCTGCAGCATGCGTGTATATGCCTAAGCAAGCCTCACTCCCTATGTCCTGAGAAGCTGGCAGTGTGATTAGTCCGGGTGACCAAATGGGAGAAGTTGTTGATGACAGGGAGAAACAGAGAGACAACAGGCAATATTCTTTTCAGGGAAATACTTTTGATAATGAAGGGAAAAGAAAGAAAAGAAATCAAAGGATTGTACACTTGAACATCATTTAAAACCTAATAGACAGTGGATCCTTGCTCTCATGAAGCTGAGTAGATGAGCAGGCATTAATTAAATAAAGACACGAATAAAAATGTGAATTATCAGACACCCTGCAGCGTTTGTGCTAATCACCATTTCCTTAAGGGGACTCCCTAAACTGCAGAGAAATGATGCTTTTCAAGCGCTTCGCAGAGGTTGGTTAGTCTCCTTCTTCCTCCTGCATGAACAACTTTATCTTTACTTACGATTTATTTTACTAGTTTACATTCCTCAAGAACAGATGGTCCACCTGACCTGAGATAGCTCCGCTCGCCAGCAGAGTGTCACTGTTCTGAGCTGATTACCTTGTCATGTTCTAAGGAAAACCACTTCAGAAACAGGTTACTAACGGGATGTTTTAGAACTTAACACATCATTAAAAAAACAAAACAAAACAAAACAAAACTACAAGTGATCTCATAAAGTGCTGGGAAATGTTTGAAATGAGACTTTATTAAAGTAGCAGTATGCCTGCCATCAAGAGCTCTATATACGTGTCTTCTACTGCATAAAAATAGTAATATTAATTTGTACTTCTAGATTCCTACCCTCTGGTAGGATGATTGCTAAGAAACATAACTCCATCCTGGGCAAAGCAACATTTAACATATAGTCTGTGAATCTTAAATAGGCTGCATTGTTTCCCTTCACTTTTGTGTGTGCTACATTCTCTAATTACATTCTCAGCGGCTCCAGAAATCATTTATTTGATCATTTATTTACCCCAATTCACTTCAGGAGCAGCAAACAGGTATGCCAGGTGTGGGAAGAGAGACGTCCAATGTCTTTTACAAAATAATTTCTCAAATCTCCCTGGTACATTGATTGAGCAGAACTGACTCAAGGACTGCTACAATCAGAAAACAACTTTATTCCTGTCCAACCCACTGCCCATCCAAGCCCACTGTCTGAGGCTAATTGTTCCTTGACCCCTGGATGAAATCTAAAGCCGATAGCTTATCCACTCCTCTTAGGTAGTAAGTAATATCATAATGGCATTACTAATTATTCAATTCATTCTTAGATGATAGGCAAAATCATAAGCACTGTAGGAAGACCTCACAGGAATCCACTTATTCCTAGTTAACAAAAAGTCCTTTGATCACTTACAATCACACAAAAAAACAAATCACAAAAACGGAAATGTCCACTTTTACCTAATAGTGAGAATCTGAGCTGCATTTAAGAGAACTTTCTCCTCGCCTAGAGATCAGGGCTCTGCAGCAGGAAGACCTGCAGTGGAGAAAATCCTTCTCCATTTCTCTGTCTTCTTCTCCTGCTTCTGCTCTCCCTGACTCACTAGTCTGGCTCTGGCTCCCAAAAGGTTGTAAGGTAAGAGAAGTGAAAGAAAAAGGCCATGGAAGATCTTCCTTGACTATCACCAGTTTCACCCAGGGTTGATTTCCTCTGGCTGGATAGGTGCTTTAAGCTGCTCCTCCCTAAACTAGGTGACTGGTTAAAGGTGATCACTTTTCATAGGGTGCATCTTTGGGTTCTTCAGAGATCGTGGTAGGAACATCAGACTATAATTCTCTTTTATTTTTCCAATAAAGGTCTTTTATTGCATCATTAATATATCATGAATAGCTTTTAGGAATTATCTGGCATCTAGTTTCTGTTGGTAGACAACTCTTGGGTCTTACTCGTCAGCCGGCTGAACTGTTTGTTTTCAGAAATATAGATACAATCCAAAAATATTCTGAAATTCTTGTTTTTAACTGTTGTGGCTTGCCAAATAAAAGCAGCTGAATGTGAAACAAGCTCAATGTTATTTCCTTCAAGGATTAACTTACCTTTCTGGGCATGAGATATTGAACAAGCAACACCTGGCCTCATCCAAACCCATTGGATGTATTTTTCACCCAATAAATTTCAGATGTCAATAAGAGACCCATTCTTCTGATAACAACTTTGTTGGGGAACTGAGCATACACAGAGCTCGCCTTGTAACGGAAACCCAGTGTAACACCCTTGATCATGTTCTGTGCATGACTACAAAGAGTGTGAATGACAGCCAGTTCCTATTTTCCTACCATTTGTCAACCGAGCCTCTTCTTTTTCTTTCCAAGAAGACTGAGTTCTACACTTAGATTGTGATTGAAGTCCCTCTGCAGGGTTCCTCTGGAGGTCTTCACAATAACTGTTCATCCCTTTCAGAGTGATGTCAACATTCATTACTGAGAATGGCCTTCATTCTTGCTATAGACGTGGCAAAAAAAAAAAAAAAAATCATACCATGATTCTCTTAACATGAGTAATGCATTTCCCTCTGGCTGTTTTATTTCTTCCTTCAGCCCCAGGGAATTTAATGGTCCAATCCCTGGTTGGGTTCACATCACCCCTCTAGGCAGTCCTCTTGGGCTGATTTTATTTATTTATTTACACCAGATCTTGATCTGTTGCCCAAGCTGGAGGGCAGTGGCGTGATCACAGCTTACTGCAGCCTCAACCTCCCAGGCTCAGGTGATCCACCTGCCTCAGCATCCATGGTAGCGGGGACCACAGGCACACACTGCCAAACCCAGTTAATTTTTAAATCATTTTGTAGAGATGGAGTGAGGGTGGGGGGAGGGGGTCTCCCTATGTTGCCTAAGCTGGTCTCGAACTCCTGGCCTCAAACGATCCCCCCCACCTCGGCCTCCTAAAGTGCTGAGATTACAGGCGTGAGCCACTGTGCCGAGCCATTGGGCAGATTTTAAATGTCTCTAGCAGGGCTGCCTCCCCCATTGCCCACTTCTGGTCCAAGAAAAAAACTCGCACCTATTCTTGCATCTTCTCCTCCCCCTCGGTGGGATGTGTGGCAAATTCCTAAGCTGCATAGATGCTGTCACTCTCTCTACCCTACTGCTTCAGGGGAATAGCCACAGCATCCCATCTTTAGATTCCTGAGACAACAGTCCAGTGGGTCCTCAAACTCCTGGGGCACAAGCTCTCCAAGTGATCTCGCTGTTCCTTCCACTGGGCTCCATCAAACTGGCCACCACAAGCCAACCCTCCTCCAAGAAATTCTCTCTGCTATCCAGCAGCAGCCTTTTCTGTGTTTGAGGTGGGTGTCGGGCTTCTGGTCTTCATCATGCCCTTTGTAGGCCCCTGTTAGTTTTCTAGCAACTCACTTTGGAATGGAGGCATACCTACCATCTATTGCCTGGGACTTTGACTAGGAAAGAGTTCATCTTCTCTACCTGTGACAGAAAGATTCATTTATTCCACAGTAAGCACCTGGGCCCTCCTAGCCATTATCAGTGCTGCTGCCATACCCAACCTGAGTCCCAGAATGCCTTGCTGCACTGCCTGCACCCTGTGGGCTGAATGTTGGGAATTCACTTGGACCAGATAAAACAAGAAAAAAATCACAGCAAAATTCATTTTCTTTGGAACAAAGTTCACTTTCTTGCCCTTTCTCAAACAGACTCCAAGAGATACCTGAGTTGCCTTAAGAGGCTCACAAACCCAACATTCACACAAGCCGGCCCCTATCTCATCCCTGAAATAGACACATAAAAGGGCTCCCCCAGCTGCTCCTCTCTGAGGCCTCCACCACTTGTTTCAATGACTTTTATTTTGAACTACTCTGTACCAATTAAAAGTCACAGCCAATAACCCGGGCCAATCCTGGCCACTGAGTGCCAGCCATTATGGTTTAACTTTTATGGAAAGAAGACCTCTGAGGCCAGGTGAGCTTTAATTACACCTCTTTTGTTAGTTCAGAGTTTCATGTTATGCCAAGAAAGCATTAGCCTCATACCTTGTTTATAATACAGAGGAATGAAGGGGGCAAAATTGCTCCTTTTCCCTTATTTCCAAATCACTCTTTTCTTAATAGGTTAAAGTTAACTTCTTATAAAACCTTCACAATAAAACATCATGCTTAAAAAAAGAGAGTCTCAGGTTCTTGGCACTGAGCATTGCCAGCACTTCACGGTTAGATTTTTCCTCTTAGCTAGCTGTTCTTTTCCTTTCAGCGGAATGCTTTCTGGTTTTTATAGCTAAATGGGATGAGAGAAGCAAAACAGCAAGAGGTATTCATGTAGTCATGTTACATTAAATTTCTCTAACATACAGTTCCATTAGAGTTTCTTTCTTACTTACAGAATACCATTGTGTATATTTAGGATTTCAGTCCTCCAAAGCAGGCCTGCTTACAAGAAATGGGAGATTAAAGAACTGATGTCTCTATAGAAAGAGAAATAACATGTCAATTGTGTTTATTTGTTGGGTTACATGATTTATGCTTTCTCATGTGAAGATGGAACAAAGAAAAGGAGACACGTGACTTTGTTTAGATAATTCCCAAGGAAAGTTGGAGTCCCTCCTTCATGAAAAGGGTTGCCTTTCATTTAAAATATAAAGGGTACTGACGGCTTCTGGGGAAGAAAAAAGATTTCTTGTCTAATAAATGAATTCAAGATGCACCTAATTTAGTCTCCAGAGGAGGAGGATATTTAACATTCTAAGGGAAAAAGAAAAAAAAGTGGAATGAAGGAAGACTCCCATAAAACAGGAAATTTAAGGGCCCTTTCATGAAACTTTATGTTCATATAGATGTGAAAAGGAACAATGTAATCTGAGTTTAAAGTATCCATTTAAAATTCTTTGGTTACCCAGGACACATTCCAGCCTCATTCCACTTCTCTGTATCTTAATTAATTCTCATCCTAGGTGGATAATTAAATAAAACAATAATACTGGGCAAAAGCTTTAGAAAACTCTAATATGAAAAAAGAAAATATGTTAATAAAGTTTCCAAATAGATGTTCTCTTATCTTGTTTTCCTACTGGAAAAATAGGTGGCAAAGAAGGGCCAATTCTAACTCTACTTATATAATTTGTGATTTCACAAGGCTAGAAATTAGTGCATGCAATTAGCATTAATGAGTATCAAAAAAAAAACCCTTCTGTGTATTAAAAGATTATGGCCTTGCACTAGATGTTCACTTTTTCTTTAAAATCATCATCACTGCTTCAGAGAAAGTTGTATTTTAAAAGAGAAAATCCAGATGTAAATGTGTAGCAAGAAAAAGGAAAACTAACTAAAACCAAAACTATGTTTATTGACTGTGCTTCAGAAGAGAAAAATCTCAACACACACACACACACACACACACACACACACATGCTTTCTCTGTGGATTAATGTGAATGCAATAATCATGCAGTGCAAGTGACGATACAATGATGTACTTTCTAAAACTCTATTAGGGGACAACTTGTCATCTTTAGCGCTTGGAAAATGGGAACCACATTCCGTCACCCCCATATAAGCCCTTCTGTGGACAGTCTCCCTGCCCTAACCCACAGGACTTTAATTCAGCCACAGAATGAGGCTGTCAATTCACTGGGAACTATATGCCCCTCTTGTTATTGGGAAGTTTCAAGTCCCTGAAACTTGACGTATGTTCATCTTAAAAGCAAGAGCTTTGTTTACAACATATAATGACAAAAGAATCTTAGTTTAACGCCAAGAACCAGATTATTGCCTCAGAAAATTACCTCCCAAAGGAGAAAGATTCTTATTAAAAGGGGAGGATTTCAAAGTCACTTTAGAACTGTACCTCTGGGTGTTATTTTCAGGTATCATAAAGCATTCGAATTCAGCTGCTTTTTGATCCAAGTAAAACACTTCTAAAGATAAGTGAGATTTGTTTCCTGAGTTGAGGATATCTTTAAGTGACAGATGCAAGACAATAAAAGGCCTTTTTCAGGCGCATATAAACTGGAACAACGACAAACAAATTTCAAGACTGGTGAAAGATTGAGAAACCTCACAGACACCTCGCATTTAACACATTCTCAATGGACTTCAGACTTCCTGGCTGTTCCTGAACTATTTCCTGTGAAGTAAGACATCATATATCAGTGTCAAAATGCACTTCAGCTGATACTTTCCACAGCTCTCAGACAAGTCCTCAACAATCCGGCATACATGAGAACCAGCCTGTGAAAGAGGAGGAAATTTTACCATGTGAATGATCTCACCATTGTCCAGTTATGCATATGCATTCACTCATTTGTTCATTCAAGAAACATGTGAGGCTTCCTGTCCTCTAGTAATGGTTCCCAATCCCAGCTAACCATCAGAATCACCTGGGCCCTCCCACCAGCTGTTGGTTTGGTGGGTATGGAGTGGGACCTGTGTATCTTTTTTTTTTTTTTTTTTGGGATGGAGTCTTGCTGTGTTGCCCAGGCTGGAGTGCAGTGGTATAATCTTGACTCACTGCGACCTCTGCCTCCCAGGTTCAAGCGATTCTCCTGCCTCAGCCTCCTGAGTAGCTGGGATTACAGGTGCACACCATCATGCCTGGCTAATTTTTGTATTTTTAGTAGAGCCGGGGTTTCACCATGTTGGTCAGGCTGGTATCAAACTCCTGACCTCATGATCTGCCCGCCTCAGCCTCCTAAAGTGCTGGAATTATAGGTGTGAGCCACCGTGCCCAGTTGGTGCCTGTGCATCTTAGTTTATAAATGGTCCACAGCCAGATTTGGAACCACTCCTTTTGTATTTCATGATCTCATTGATGAGAGGTTTACAGGCAGTGGGAGACCATCTTTATTCTCTAAATTCTTAAGCTACCTCTTCATCATGACATCCTATTCTGCTCCTCTCTTGTTACTGAAGTTCCCAGGCCTTCTCAGGCCGGGGCCAGTGGTGGAAAGATTGGTGATGGACAGAGGAAACAGAAGAAAGGAGAAGAATGTTTAAAAATGAAAACGTGATTCTCTTTCCCTTACCATTTTACTGCTGCTTTTATTCCAGCTGCCAGGAATGGTGAGATTCCTTATGCCAGACTATCCCTCCTGCCAGTAACAGTTATAAGCTCTGGACAAAATATAAAAACCAGTTGTTTGAAGGCACTGGAGAATGATCAAAAGCAAGCAGAAACTGAGAATATTTATACTTTGAAAGGAGGAATACAGTTGGTGAGACCCACATTTATCCAGGGCACTTGCCATTGCCCGCATGCATGGAGGACACACTCATGCAGTAGTGACAGTGTTGCTGGGCACAACAAGCATCCAGAGCTCCCAGAAAGGCTGAAAATTGAGCAGGAAAATCACACAAAGAAGGCAGCTACAGATCGTGGGCTCCCCAATATCTGCATGCTGACTCTCTCAAATTCTTAGCTACTATGTGAACTGCACATGTGCTGGGTGAAAATCCAGGGAACCCACTGCAAAGCAACACCTGGAAGCCTGAAAGAAATGTCAACAGTTGGCTGATACTGGAAGGACAGAGTTTAGGATTCATGTCCTTCCAATCTAGAGGGCCTTGGTAAACAACTTGAATATTCCACTGAAACCTTAGGACTGTAGCTTAAGAATAAGGACCACATCCAAAGGCTAAGAACTGTGCTTATTTATGCTGACCTACTAAGATTCAGATTGATCCTTATAAACTCCTGTCTAAATTACCCAAGACTTACACAAACCTAAAGAGATATCAGGGGCCAATCCCATTCTATTGCTGCTGTTGTTGTTGTTAAGAACAAGGACTACTTCTACTTGTACCAGTCCTTGCAATGCTCAGATTTCTGATTAATAAACCTAATGGGAAAGACTATAGATTTGTTTAAAAACTCAGAGCAATCAATAGAATTATGATTCTTAGATTCCCAGTGTTTCCTACCCAAATACTATCTTGTCTTCCATCCCCTCCATGAGTCAATGTTTTATGGCAGTACGTAAACATGCAGCTTTATTTTAGTAACCAGTAGTTAAAGAGAATCAGTGCTTGCTTGTTTCATATGCAAAAATCATCAGACTTGAGGACCTATAAAATCACCTTCATATTTTTCTCAATGTCTAAGTAAATGATCTTAAGGATCTAAATACTCCACGAAGATCCACCCTTATACAATTTATTGCTGTGTTCTCCTGCTATAAGACTTCAATTATTTCTTAATGAAATTGGCAGAAAAGGGGCATAAAATGTCAACTGAAAAGTTACAACTCTACCTGAAAATTTCTAACTACATAATTTCAAAAGATCTACAAAATTTGAAATGAAATGATTTTGGTTATGATTGGTCTGTAGGCAGATACTCTCTGTTATCCTCTAGAATGAAAACTATTTCATTTTATCTAAGCTCCCAAAATCAAAGACAATTAAGATTTTCAGGGCCTGGCACAGTGGCTTGCCACTGTAATCTCAGCACTTTGGGAGGCCAAGGAGGGCGGGTCACTTGAGGCCAGGAATTTGAGACCAGCCTGGCCAACATGGTGAAACGCTGTCTGTACTAAAAATACAAAAAATTAGCTGGGCATCGTGGCACGCACCTGTAGTCCCAGCTCCTCAGGAGGCTGAGGTGGGAGAATCGCTTGAATGCGAGAGGTGGAGGTTTTAGTGAACCGAGATCACACCACTGCACTCCAGCCTGGGCAACAGAGCAAACCTTGTCTCAAAAAAAAAAAAAAAAAAGAAAAAAAAATTTCTCAGGATTGCCCTTATAAGAGCTTCCTAAGACAAGATTACAGACTCCCTTGCATGGGATGAAAAGGCAGAAAAAGTCTACCCCTCTCTGAAGGTCTCCCCCAGCAACTCTATACTTTGTATATCCCTAACTGTGCCAAACAGAGGAAAGACAAAGCTGCCTAATAGGAGCATTAATTCGGCTGAGAGAAGCTTCACACCAGTAGTGTATTGGCTCTCTGAACAAATCTCCCGGTCTGGTGGCTACAATGTACTCTCCCTGCCTACACGGGCGGGGGAAGCAGCTCAGGGGTCACAGCTCCTGCAGCAGGTTGACTAGCACTTACTACTGCACCAGCTCTTTGCATTCCACATGCTGTGCAGTCCCTGCTACTTCTAGGCAGCACTCAGCATTTCTCTGTCAGCTGCCTCACTGATGATGAAATCCTTCTACTGTCAACCTCACAACTGCACATCATTCAGATTTTAATCTCACCACTGACTCCCTCTTCTATATAAGGAGGAATCCGTGACTTTTGTGGCACCTGGGAGATTAAGAATGCCTAGCTCCTACTAAACACATGCCTACCCTATTACCTAGAAATGCCTCCAAAACAAATCAGCCCATCTGTCTACTAAAATAAATGTACAACAATATTCATAGCAGCTTTATTTATAACAGAAAGTGGTAAGACCCCAAATGTCCATCAACAGTAGAATGAATTAATGAATTGTGCTATAGTCACACAATGGAATGCCACACAGCCATAAAAAACAACAAACTGGCTGAGTGTGGTGGCTCACGCCTGTAATCCCAGCACTTTGGGAGGCCAAGGCAGGCAGATCACCTGAGGTCGGGAGTTTGAGACCAGGCTGACCAACATGGAGAAACCCCATCTCTACTAAAAATACAAAAGTAGCTGGGCGTGGTGGTGCATACCTGTAATCCCAGCTACTCAGGAGACTGAGGCAGGAGAATCGCTTGAATCCAGGAGATGGAGGTTGCAGTGAGCCAAGATCAAGCCACTGCACTCTAGCCTGGGCAACAAGAGCCAAACTCCATCTCAAAAAAAAAAAAAAAAACAACTACAAAAATATATATGAACATCACAGATATTATACTTACAAAAGAAACTAGAAAGAAGAGTACATACTCTGTAATTCTACCTACATGAAATTCAAAAATAAACAAAAGTAACTGATGGTGATAGAAGTCAGAAAGGTGGTTACTTCTAGGGGAAGAGGGGTATGTATTGACTAGGAAAGGGGCACAAGGGAACCTTCTGGGTTGCTAGGAAGTGTTCTAGTTCTACTTGGGAGACGTTACACAGGTATATATAGACAAAAGTAGAAATTCATTGAGCTCTCCACTTGATTAGTACTTTACTATATAAATTATATTTTCAGTAGAAAGCAAAAACTAAACACACAAGAATGCCCAGATCAAATCTTAGTCAATTCTGACTTAACAGTATTTGTAGATGACTTACCTTAAAATAACAAAGGCATTTTCTGTACAGAATACACCGTCGCTACCTAACATGCAGCTATCAAAGCTGCTCCATGGGCTAATGTTCAGTCTGCCCAAGCGGATGAATGAATTCCTCTGACTTGGTCTTGCACTTTGGCAAAGAAGAAATTGTAAACACTAAATAGATAGTAGATATGCATTTGGAATTGCTCATAACTGTGGGATACTACAGAAACAAAGTGGATATTTTTACTTTTTAAGTTACTCTTAACGAAAATGGTAAAGACACTAAAACTACCAAAAACGGTAAAGACATTGAAAATTCATTATAAGCTATTCAATATGAAAAATGTGTGTCAGTTAAGTTAGAAACTCACAAACTACAACACTGAAAACCAATGACAATGCCTTTGCTAACTCAAATGCTAAACAAGTAGCTTTTATTACCCCAACTACAAAGAATTCCATCAAATTGACATCTATCCCCACTTGGAAGGAAAATTGGCTCAATTTAGACAAGCTATAATTGGCTCATAACAATCAATCCAGCCTTCTGAGAAACAATATTGGCAATTACAGGGACATTTTCTTCATAAAGCTGGGTGCTAGCAGTCTCTGACAGCGGCCTGGGAGTGCCATGATCCATCAAATGGATGCTAACTTGACCCATGATTTTTTGCATCATGAAAGAATCAAATTAAGCTCCATGGTAAATAATGAAAAAAATCAAAATTTGATCAGGAAGTGGTAGAATAATATCTCATCTATAACTAACATTACCCAGTTATAACTGAAAAGGCAAAACAAAATACAGTAACTCCTCAAAGCCCTTTCAGCATTTACAAATGAGTTTTATACAACCATCCAGGTCATTAAGCTGTAAATATATATTAGTAATAGTCTGTTATCAGGAGGGATAGAACCTGTTCCTTGATGAAAAGCTACAGATATGCCAGGTGTGGTGGCTCACGCCTGCAATCCCAGCACTTTGGGAGGCTGAGGCAGGTAGATCACTTGAGGTCAGGAGTTTGAGACCAGCCTGACCAACATGGTGAAACCCCGTCTCTACTGAAAATACAAAAATCAGCCAGGTGTGGTGGTGGGCGCCTGTAATCCCAGTTACTTGGGAGGCTGAGGCAAGAGAATTGCTTGAAACTGGGAGGCGGAGGTTGAAGTGAGCCGAGATTGTGCCACTGCACTCCAGCCTGGGCGACAGAGCAAGACTGTGTCTAAAAAAAAAAAAAGAAAAAAAAATCTACGGATGTTTCAGAAAGAAAACATTGCTAGACTTTGTTCCCAATACAGGGAATTCCTACTTCTTTTCAGTGACTGTGGAACTCATTTCACCATAACAGTCCTATAGGACTCTGCAGAATTTCTCTCCGAATGCAGAAACTGTACTCTCCATTCAGGAAAGGTAAAAAAGAACAAATGGAGGCACTGAAACAAAAGCTGTCCCAATCAGGGGCTGGCACACTATACCCCATGGGCCAAATCTGGCCTGAAGTCTTTTCATGCGGTCCATGAGCTAAAAAATGTTTCTTACATATTTTAAAAGTTTGTAGAAAAAACAAAGAGGGATATGGACTATGTGACAGAGACCACATGTGGCCTTCAAAGCCAAGAATATTTACTCTCTGGCCTTTTACTGAGAAAATGTGCTGACTCCAAGTCTAAAGTATCAAAAATCCCTAATCTGCCTTAGCCTAATGTTTTGCCACTAGTGTTAATGGCCACAAGACTACCTTCTCAGAGCTCATACAGATTTTCTCTCTAGGACATCATTTATAGCATGCCCTATGTGGTTAGGAATAACTCTACCAAGAACTATTTTTTGTCACATGCAGATTTAGCTAAATATTGTCAGAAGTTCATTAGTATATGGTTTTGTGCCCAGTATGTACAAACCGCCTTTCTAAAGGAGACATCATTCAAACCTTTATATCAATTCGATCTTAGTGACCAGTTCCACTAGAAGAGAAATCAATGTTTGTTAAGTTGCAAAAATGGCCACAGATTCTTCCCATCCCATATGCATGCTCCCTAGCATGCGACTTTACAGATCTACCCACCAAGAAATGGAGTCTAATTATCTACTGTTTGAATCTGGGCTTGGACACATGACTTAGCTTGGGCAACAAAGCATTAGCAATATGACACAAGCAGAGGCTTGAAGGCTGCTTGCATACTGAAGCTTGCCCTCTCTTACTGCTCATAGGAACTCTCAGATCAACATCACATAAATGAGCTTGGGCTAGCCTCTTGGATAATGAGAGATACATGACCCAGTTACCTCCATTTCCCTGCCAACAGCCAGCAACCACTAGATATGTGAGTGAGGCCATCAACTATCAATTAAGTGTAAATGCATGTGTGAGGATCAGACAACATCATGTGGAGCAAAGCAAAGTTGTCGTAGTTGAGCCGAGCCCAAATTGCTCATCCCCAAAATCATAAGTAAATAAATGATTGTTTTATGCTACTTAGTTTGGGGTGGTTTGTCCTACAGAAAATGCTAATTGACACAGACACAAAAATGCATTAGAACGTTATTGGAAGGAGCCACTTCAGGTCCTCTTGACAACAGCTACAACTGACCCACAGTTACATATGTCGTATTGAAAATGAACTTTCAACTAAGACGAATGGACTTCTACTCCCATGAGTGACCACAAGTTGAGGCTAACCAACAAGCCTCCAGAAGCTGGTTTCAAGGCACACAACTTACCTGAGATCTTCAGATCAAGCAGACAACTTTGTAAGTGCAAATTACACCCAAGACAATGAAAAAACAGAAACAAAAAACAACAAAACCAGATCTTTTTGTTATACCCAATCAAATGAACTGACTCCTGTGTAAAATTGGTATGTGTAACTAAAAGCTATTGCTTTCCTTTTCTATGACTGTACTTTTCATTTTTTCCCCTCCCTTTTTTGAAGCAAAATACGTTTCCACTACCTTGTTTTTAAGAATGAGAGACCATAGCTTCATCTGCTAACCTGCCTCTTGCTGGACCTGTTATCCATTTCTATCTTCAGACAACACTCAAATCATAGGAATACTTCTGCTTAATGCTAGCAAACAATCCCACCAACTTTAAGATCTGAACATCTGTATACTTTAGAGCATACCACAAATATGTCTAGACTCAGTTACTCAGGCTGTTGTTTTAATTACATAGAACTACACACAGTCAATAATTTATCTGGAGAGAAAAGTCAACCCAATCACATTTTTAAATTATCTCGAGTGTCCATGGTACTTTTATAACCTGTCCGACTATTGGGGAATGTGAGCAAAGGAAATAAAAATACTTACCAAGCTTGACAAGCAATCCCATATAACTATCCTGATGATAGAAATACCTCTTATATTACAATTTACATATTTACTCATAATGTAACACCTTGTAAAAAATAGAAAAATGTCCAATCCAGGAAAAGCAGGATACAAGATGCCAACTCAAATAGTTTGTCATCATAATTCTGGGAAAAAGACATACACTTTTAACTCTTCACATATACATCATATTAATTATGGGGCCAGTGGGCCTGTTCTTTATCTGTGACCTCTATGTATACTGAGAACTACTCCCGGGGAGCATGTATTCCTGGCAGATAGACTCCTTCCCAGCTCCTTTGAAGATCTTAAGTCCTGTTCAGTCTCATCATTTGGGTCTCTTCAGAAGTCTCGTAGGAGTGACCTCCCAGGAGATGGTAGGAGTGTATTGAACTGCTTGAGGATTTTTAACTTTGGTTAGGGGTCCCTGAATTCCAGAGATGTATCAATAACTTATTCCTCACTATGGCTGAAATTATAAATGTGACTACTTATACTATAAAGACCCAGAAAAAGAGCTCCGATTTGCTTGCTGTCTTGGTAATTACTGGGCCATCAAAGCTTTACAATATTTACAGGCCTCATAAAGGGGCATCTGTACTCTGGCTAATATTTCCTATTGTTTCTAGGTAAACACTTCAGGACAAGAAGAAAAAATATTTTAAAAAGATTACAGACACAGGCTGATGACTCTCAAAGGTTTGACAGTCTACCCCCCATTCTCCTACCTAGGTCAAATAAAAACACTGCCTTCATGAAATTCCCTAAACTATAATGATCAGATTTCTCATTAGAAAGTTTGCTTTTCTCTACTGCATTTCTAATAGTCTTAAAACTACTGTGCAACTGATGTTTAATGATCAAATGATGATTCCATATTAGGGAGAGACAATTTCTTGTGGTTAATCTCTGTCCTCCAGGAGAGGCGTATGACCAAAAGCAGGAATGACATCCTGAGGTGACTGCCCAGCCTCCCCCTGAGGATCCACGCCGCACTGTACACCCCACGTCCTTCATACTTCATGTTTGTTAAACAGATGCACATATGGATGTATGATAGAAAAGAATGCTTCAGTGAGTTTTCTCTTAGTAACAGCACAGAAATATTAAGGACTGTACTCTTCATTATTGTTCAAGTTACTCATATATAAGGAAATACCACAGTATCAGGACATCTTTCAAAAGATAAGTATATTTCAATTATATAATAATAATTTTTTTTTTTTTGAGAGTCTCGCTCTGTCACCCAGGCTGGAGTGCAGTGGTGCAGTCTCAGCTCACTGCAACCTCCACCTCCTAGGTTCAAGCAATTCTCCTGTCTCAGCCTCCCAAGTAGCTGGGACTACAGGCACATGCCACAACACCTAGCTAACTTTTGTATTTTTGGTAGAGACGGGGTTTCACCATGTTGGCCAGGTTGGCCTCGAACTCCTGACTTCAGGTGACCCACCCGCCTAGGCCTCCCAAACTGCTGGGATTACAGACGTGAACCACTGCGCCCAGCCAGTTATAGAATTATTTTTTGATTGGGGGTGGTAATACACTATGAACTTAAAAATGCTACTTTACTTATTTTTAAAATGTTTTGAGTTAATAGAAAAACAATAAAAAATCTAAAGATATATGTTAACATTTTAAAGAGTTATTAAGGAATCAGAAACTTGTAAGTAATAAGAAACATATTGAAATAATCTTCTAAGAATAAAAATATTTATTCAAGATTCTATTAAAGTATACAAAGAGCGAATTTAGGATTTAAACCAAAGGAACATTTTATTTTTTATTTTTTTTTTGAGACAGAGCCTTACTCTGTTGCCCAGGCTGGAGTGAAGTGGTGCAGTCTCAGCTCATTGCCACCTCTGCCTCCTGGGTTGAAGTGATTCTCCTGCCTCAGCCTCCCAAGTAGCTGGGATTACAGGCGCGCACCACCATGCCTGGCTGATTTTTGTATTTTTAGTAGAGACGGCGTTTCACCATGTTGACCAGGCTGGTCTTGAACTCCTGACTTTGGGTGATCTACCTGCCTCAGTCTCCCAAAGTGCTGGGATTACAGGTGTGAGCCACCTGCGCCTAGCAGAAAGGAACATTTTAAACACATGTTAGCCTAGTGTTAAGGCATATTAGCTCAGCGTTGGTTTTTGTTGTTGTTGTTGTTGTTGTTTTGAGACATGGTCTCATTCTGTCACCCAGGCTGGAATGCAGGGGCACAATCACGGCTCACTACAGTCTTGACATCCTGGGCTCAAGCAATCCTCTCACCTCACCCTCTTGAGTAGCTAGGGCTACAGGTGTGTGCAACCATGCCCAGCTAATTTTTTGTATTTTTGGTAGAGATGGGTTTCGCCATGTTGCCCAGGCTGGTCTCAAACTCCTGAGCTCAAGTGATCTGCCCTCAGCCTCCCAAAGTCTTGGGATTACAGGCATGAGCCAGCGTGCCCAGTCATAGCCCAGCAATATTAAAACAGCCTTGATCTTGATAGTCTACCTCTTAATAGCATGCCTCATAAATAGTTTATTCCAGAAGTTGGAAATTGTAAAATTAAATATAAAATAAAAATTTTAAAGCTTATAAAATCAAAAGTGCCATTTAGTTTGTTTTTACATATATAGTCTTATTCCAAAAGGATTTGAAGTGGTTGGCAGAGGAATGTGTACAGGAGTAACCCTGAACAGAAATAATCCTATAAAGCAAAATACTGATGAATGCTGGGCTTGGTGGCTCACGCCTGTAATCCCAGCACTTTGGGAGGCTGAGGCAGGCAGATCACCTGAGGTTGGGAGTTTGAGACCAGCCTGACCAACACGGAGAAACCACGTCTCTACTAAAAATACAAAATTAGCTGGGCGTGGTGGCGCACGCCTGTAATCC
This sequence comes from Macaca mulatta, assembly GCF_049350105.2. Classification (NCBI taxonomy): domain Eukaryota; kingdom Metazoa; phylum Chordata; class Mammalia; order Primates; family Cercopithecidae; genus Macaca; species Macaca mulatta. The sequence goes on along the minus strand of NC_133412.1, from coordinate 131,664,927 downwards.
CAGCTACTCAGGAGGCAGAAGCAGGAGAATCGCTTGAACCCAGGAGGCAAAGGTTGCGGTGAGCCAAGATTGTGCCATTGCACTCCAGCCTGGGCAACAAGAGCGAAATTCAATCGGACACTAATTTTTTTTTTAAAAAAGCTCAAGTGCACAAGGAGTAGAATAAATCCAAGATTACAATTCTACCCTAAAGTTAGAAAAGGCAGGCTTTCTATGGTTAGAGAGAAAAATCTACCAACACCTTTAAATAAAAAATGCTTTAGCTAAAATAAGATTTTGCTAATATCCTTCCAAGGCAGAAAAAACTATGAAAACCAGAAACCAAGGTTGGGGGTTAGGGTGTCACGTTTAAAATGAAGCAGCACTAGGCAACATTTCACCAGCTTTCACCTTGCCCAGAGACTTGTAGATGAGTATCAAAAACAAATTAAAATCCACAGAGCAGCATTTCTTCCACTTGTTTAAAGGAAACTATTATAAGCAGAACTGTCCAAAGGGCCATATCAAAGAAAATGTGTTCTAAAGTGAAACCTAAAACATTCCAGTAACCAAATACCTGAGAGAAGCTGTGAGGAAGTGCATGTAGAAGGCTGACACATTTCTGATTTTCCACAGATTCTTGCAGCTTCTATGTTCAGTGAGAAAAAAAATCCCCAGGCAATGGCCCCTACTAGAAGTTAAAGGAATTCTAAATTGCTCTTCAGTAATTCTCAGCCTTGAGTGCCCATTAAAATTACCTGAAAAGGTCTTTTTTTTTTAAATACCAATGCCTGGACCCCATCCAAGATCAATTAAATTGAAATCCCTTGGTACAAGGCCCAGGCATTAGTATTTTTTAAAGCTCCCAGAGGTTCTAATGTGCTGCCAGTGCTGAGACCCACTTAGCAACCTACAAAAAGGCTGAAAAAGTCAAGGATGACTATAATTACTGTGTGTTTGAAATTCAGTTGTGACAGAAAATGATTTTTCCGGGAGGTAAATTTTTTTCACTAGTGCTAGGCTGCCTGTCTTTTCATGCGCTTATACCCTGTACTATACAGTACTGAAATCCCTCAAGATAATAAGAACATCACCATCTAGTGAGCACTTACATGGTATCAAGCACTGTGCTGGGCACTACCCAACCCCATCTCCACACACAATCACTAATGCCCATTATTCTGCAAAAATAAGTATTAAACCCATTAACCTGAAACAGCTGATAAAAAGGGGCTTTGCTGGCCCCTATCACAGAGCAAGGAGTTACAGAAATTGGGATTAGAACCTACATGTATCTGATTGCAAAGCAATGCTTTTTATTTTCCTTTAATTTTAGGTATTTATGTTGCAAAAGTTAATAGAGTTACATGTTTCACAGGTTTATAAAGGTTTATATGGTATACATAAGACATATAAAAATTAATCTCACTGATAATTTTTTTCTATCACAACTGAAGTTCAAATACATAGTAACCTCGATTATCCTTGATTCCTATCACTTAGCCTCTCCTATGACCCAGCCAACAATTCTCCTCCCTGGAGACAAACTTAGCAGTTTCTTGTTTCTATAATACATTTACAAGCAAACAAATGTAAGAATATGTGACATACCATACATCTGAATTCCTCCCCACCCCATTTTAAATAATTTCAACAATTGCATAGTTCACACACTGTTTCGCACATGGCTTTTTCACTTTAACAGTGCATCTCAGAGATTATTCCATATCAATACATAAACTTTTTAAAGTCTTTTTTTGTAATACATAGTATCCCATTGTACTGATGTACCACCACTTTAAAACCAGTCTATTATTGATAGACATTTAATTTTTTTCTATTTGCTGTTATAAAAATGTCAGAATGAATAACCTTGAACTACCTAATTTTATAAATACATAGATAATTACACCTATAGATTAAATGCCTAGATGTCAAAAGCCATGCCTTCTCCACTACTCTGTGCTATCTCAGGATTCTAAGAAACAACTCACAGTCAGACTTATGATGACTTATACTTATTTTATTTAAAAACTTTAAATACCCAAATTATGCTTTTCATTTTATTTAAAAAATTGGAAATGTTTTTTTTCAGAATATGCTCAAAAACCGAACAGTCTGAGAGAGGGTTTTAAGCGAAGGTAAAATGACTTTAAAATCAGTGGCATAAACACTGTGCTGGCTGTCCCTTCCCGTTCAGAAGGTATCTGCCCCCGAAGACTCCACGTCCTCCTGCATCGTGCTGATGCTCAGAGACTGAGAGCAATCCTCGAGGTTCACTGAGGGCAGCGTCATGGACACCTTGGCAGGGGGCATCTGTGAAGCGGAGAGTGGCATTGCTTTCCCACCTGCACAAAGGACAAGTTCATTCAGCTCAACATGCATATCCTGAGTATTCACGTGCTTTATACTTTGTGAAATAATATGGCGGGGGGAAGGATGGGGGATGGATTCCAAATAAGTATTGCATATGAGGGAATCTCTTGTCCCAAGGTGCTCGAACTTGTCAGAGAGGTAAAATACACCTTCCTCCTTTCTACCATCACTCCTAATCAGTCAGAGACAACATTTCAAGAGTATATTAAACTAAAAGTTGTGATACAAATGATAAATGCTAAGTAAGATCAAGTAGGGTTAAGGGCCTAGTCTCTGAAATCCAGAATTAACTTCTTGCTGGCTGTGTGGCTGTCAGCAAGTTATTTTACCATTCAAAAGTTCAGTTTCCCATATGTTAAATGGGATAATAGTACCTACCTTGCACAGTATAGTGAGGATAAAATAGTGTCAGTGAAGAGCTCAACAACAGAGCTTAGCACTCAGTAAGTGGTCAGAAACTAAGCGCTCCCATTACCACTAAAAGATGGCCATTATTACTACTGTTACCATTAAGTAAATAGCTAGGAGAGCAATAAAACACTATAATAGCCAGAAATTAAAGGTTTGTGGTTAGCACAAGAACGTGTGTTTTGTTTTCTTTTGTTTTTGTTTTTAAAGAGGTAAGACATGAGTCATGTAAAAGGCATTTGAAGTCAAAGGTTGCCAAGGCACTTTGCTCTTCCTCCTATTCCTAAAAAATGGACTCAAGAGCATGCCATTAATAGTGATTTACTGAGTGCCTAAGGGTGTTATGCTATTAGTTAACAGAAGTGATATAAGGTTAGCAATGTCAGAGGAAAAACATACTGCAGTGGTCATCCAAGTATTATTGACACTTGACTTTGGAAAGCGTTTTTCTCTGTAAAATAGACTTCTCTCTCTACTGTAAAGCAGACATTATCTCTACATTTAATGAAATATGAAAAAAAGTTCCCATTCCATGGGTTGAGAGTAATATTATAATGTCTAATATGAAAGCTGGCTGGTGGTAGAGGGCAGGCAGTTTGGGATGAATAATTCATTAATATGTAAAAAATTCAAAGTTGACTACGTTAAGTGTATGTATCTGCCTATACCTGAATTCACCCCTGTAAGTTTAAAGCACAATGCCTAAGAATATAAAGACTGTCAACTTGGTATTATTTGAAACAAACAAACAAAAATGCCCATTTAAAATTTCATGGATTTACCATAGACATAAGAATAATAAATACCTTAACAATAAATTACCTTAAACAATCTAAAAGACATATTTCAGACAAGAAAGAGTCATAGTAATTTTTCTAAAATCCCTTTATGTTTTTCAAGTAGTTTCTACAGTAATAACATAGAATCTTTCATTAAATTTGTATAGGGGCCACAGTACAATTAGACAGTTCTGGAGATTTTAATGATGACTCAATCACAGCTGTCCAAGATTAGAATACTTATAAAAGGAAAATTCCTTTCATATAAGGAAATTTAACAAAGACTATTTTAAATACTATACCATTCCTTTTTTGTTACTTGTATCAATTTCATTTTTTTATAAAAAGGGAGAGGAAGATTTGGCATCATTACAGCAATATCACAAACTATAATACCATAGTATTTAAAAAGAAAGCAAGTTTTATGTGAATTTAAATAGAATAAATATTTTAAATAGGAAAAGACTTTAGTCTTTTCAGTTTGTCAGGATATAATAAAAATGAAATGAATAGACACTAAAAACTATTTTTTTTAATCTTTTTTTTTTTTTTTGAGACAGGTTCTTGCTCTGTCACCTAGGCTGGAGTGCAGTGGCATGATCATGGCTCACTGCAGCTTCAACCTTGCAGGCTCAAGTGATCCTTCCACCTCAGCCTCACAAGTAGTTAGGACCATAGGTATGCACCACCATGCCTGGTTAATTTAAAAAAATTTTTTGTAAAGGGAGGGTCTCCCTATGTTGCCCTGGCTGGTCTTAAACTCCTTTGTCTCAAACTCCTTGGTCTCAAGTGATCCCCCTTCTTCAGCCCCTCAAAGTGCTGACATTACAGATGTGAGTCACCATGCCTGGCCTTAAAAATGTATATAGGACATAAGCATTAATAATATATAATATTTAAATATTCTTTTTTTTTTTTTTTTTTGAGACAGAGTCTTGCTCTGTGCCCCAGGCTGGAGTGCAGTGGCGCGATCTCGGCTCACTGCAAGCTCCGCCTCCCCGGGTTCACGCCATTCTCCTGCCTCAGCCTCCCGAGTAGCTGGGACTACAGGCGCCCGCCACCTCGCCCGGCTAATTTTCTTGTATTTTTAGTAGAGACGGGGTTTCACCGTGTTAGCCAGGATGGTCTCGATCTCCTGACCTCGTGATCCGCCCGTCTCGGCCTCCCAAAGTGCTGGGATTACAGGCTTGAGCCACCGCGCCCGGCCTAAATATTCTTATATTTTACAAAGCCATGATGCAGAATACACAAAATAACTCAGGGAAGCAGCCAATATCAGAGCTCACCTCATCAATAAAGTAAAAACTAACACTGGATATAACTAAGTTCTAGAGCAAATTAATTTTCCACTCATACAAACAACTTAATGTTACCTTCTAATTATTATTAAGAAAAACTCCATTCCTTGAGTTATGCATCTGCCAAAAACAACAGTGATACCAAATACTCTTTTCTCTGTTATTTAATTTCACAAAACCACTTTGTATATACCTTCTTTTTCTACTTTGTGCATGAAATTACTGATTAAATTGCTCAATGCTGTAACTAGAGCTATAACTTTTTAGGGTGGGGGGATCTCCTAGAAGTTTCCAAGTCTCAAGGAACATACTGAATTCAATCACTATAAGCATTTCTTGCAATTATTGCCTTATATTTGTATAACAATTCAAATTTTGTAAATACATTTTCCCCATCATATAATCTGATCCTAACAGTAAATCTGGGAAACAGACAAGGCAATTGAGGCCCAGAGACGTTAAGGTGGGCTTCTCCAAAAGCATATATGCACTAACTAAACATCTATATGAATCTTCTGCATGTATGGAGCTAAGAGCATATGCAGATGAAGAAGACAGAGTCCTCATCCTCAAGAAGTTCATCACCTAGTAGGGGAGATAAACATGTATAGGAATCCTTAGTTTAAAGAAGTGGAAGGTAGCCATTGAGTTGGGTCTGAAAAGATGGTGGGAAGGCAATGAAAGAAACAAGAACAACAAAATAAAGTCAAGATAAAGTTAATGTGTTAAGGGAACTCTGAGTATTCTGATATCAAATATTGTTCAGATAGGAGGAATGGTGAGATGAGGCTATAACGCAAGGCCAGGGCCAAGTCCTGTAAAAGCAGTAAGGAGTCACAAAAGATTTTGAACAGAGGAATAATTTGAGCAAATGTATGGTCTAATATCCACCATCTACCAGGAACTTAAACAAATTTATAAGAGAAAAACAACCCCAAAGGACACAGACACTTTTCAAAAGAAGACATACATGAAGCCAGCAAGCATATGAATAAAAGCTTACTATCATTGCTCATTAGAGAAATGCAAATCAAAACCACAATGAGATACCATCTCATACCAGTCAGAATGGGTATTATTAAAAGGCCAAAAAATAACAGATGCTGGTGAGATTGCAGAGAAAAGGGAACACTCATTCACTTGGTAGGAGTGTAAATTAGTTCAACCATTATGGAAAGTAATATGATGTATTCCTCAAAGAGCTAAAAGCAGAACTACCATTCGACCCAGCAATTCCATTACTGGGTTTATACCCAGAGGAATATAAATCAGTCAAACATAAAGACACATATACGCAAATGTTCACTGCAGCACTATTCACAACAGCAAAGGCATGGAATCAACCTAAATGCCCCTGAATGACAAACTGGATAAAGAAAATGTGGTACATATATACCATGGAATACCATGCAGCCATAAAAAAGAACAAGATCATGTCTTTTGCAGGAACATGGATAAAGCTGGAAGCTATCATCCTTAGCAAACTAATACAGGAATAGAAAACCAAATACTGCACGTTCTCACTCATAAGTGGGAGCTAAATGATGAGAACTCATGAACACAAAGAAGGAAACAACAAACACTGGGATCTACTTGAGGTTGGAGGGTAAGAGGAAGAAGAGGAGCAGAAAAAATAACTATTGGGTACTAAGCTTAATACCTGGGTGATGGAATAATCTGTATGACAAACCCCCGTGGCCCAAGTTTACCTATACAGGAAACCTTCTTCACATGTACCCCCAAACCCAAAATAAAAGTTAAAAAAAAAGGTAAAAAATCATACTAATAGCTGTGTGGAAGATAAAGAGAGAGGAGACGGATCTATAAAAATAGTCCATGGAAGAACTAATGGTCCTCAGCAGTGGAAATAGGGTCAAGATATTTTGGATGGAGACTTAGTACTTATAAAGAACCAAGTTTCACTCTGAAATGACAGATTTGGTTGACTGACTAGGCAGTAGGAAGAACGCCAACAAACTTGGGAGCAGGGATGAAGTTTTAAGAACACGTCTCTTTATGACAGGTCAAGAGTAGGGTCCAAATCAGGTCACTTAGGAACGGCCCCACCCAGACTGCTGGTGTGAGGCTTCTGTGTGGGAAGGAGTAAAAGGCAGAGGGGATTAAGAGAATGGATTCTGGAACAGGGCAGAGCCGAACTCATTCATCCATCCAACAGATATCAATTGTGCACCTACTATGTGCCTGGTACTGTTCTAGACTCTGGAGAATACAGCAGTGAAGAAAACAAAGGGTCCAACCTCACCGGCCGCACATTCTGTTGGGTTTAGGGGATGAATGACAAGTAAGGAAATAAACATCAAATATAACAGGAAGTGATAAGTACTGTAAGGAAAAATAGGTAAAAGGTAAGAGGGATAGAAAATAATAAGAGACTGAAAAAGTTATGTAACTTCTCTGAACTCCAGTTTTCTCAACTATAAAAAAAAAATGAGTACCAACTTCAGAGGTTTTTATGAGGATTCAGCGAGATAATACATTACAAAGTGTTTGTATAGTGCTGGAACATAGAAAGCACTCAAACAGATCAGCTCTTACTTTTATGTAATTGGAAGCCACTATCTAAAAGGCAATGAGGCTCAGGGTGGGCTGCAAATGGTACTCTGCTTTAGAAGGAGGAATAAGAATGTTTCATTGAAATACAATTAAGAAAAAAAAAAGGGAGTGGGGAAAGAGAGAGTGCACTCTGGGAGGCCTCCAAATAGTTATGCTACTTTAAACTCTAGTTAACTGTGTTTTAATCAAGAAGTTATAGCAATACAATGTACCGTCTTATATAAAGGTATTTGCTAATGTACATTTTGGGAACTTTTTTTTTTTGAGATGGAATATCGCTCTGTCACCCAGGCTGGAGTGCAATGGCGTGATCTCGGCTCACTGCAACCTCCACCTCCCAGGTTCAAGCGATTCTCCTGCCTCAGTCTCCTGAGTAACTTGGATTACTGGCATGCGCCACCGCACCCGGCTAATTACTGTATTTTTAGTAGAGACGGGGTTTCACCATGTTGTTCAGGCTGGTGTCAAACTCCTGACCCTGTGATCCACCCACCTCGGCCTCCCAAAGTGCTGGGATTACAGGTGTGAGCCACTGCGCCTGGCCGAAATCTTTTTATTTAAAGTATTCATTTACACAAGCTAAATCACAGTTTTAGAATTTTGTAAGAGAACTCTTTAGACTGGGAATATTTAAAAAAGCATCACTTAGATTACTGTGAGCCGGCGAAAAGGTAAATTCATAAAAAAATTTAAATTTTTTTAAAGAAAAGATGTAACATTTTAATAAATCACCATGAAAGCAAATATAAATCTTCTACCTCTATTAAATATAGTTTGATGCTTTTCAAGTTTGACTTTTTAAATTTGCACAGTCAAGTCATTACTCTATGATGTAATTGTTTCAACAGCTGTTTTCAGGTCTATAAAAAAGACTATTCCTTGATTCCATGGGTTTGCAGTATGTCATTTAACCTGGCATGCATTTAAGTGGGGCATGCCATGGAGTCAGACCATGCATTAGAAGCTTCCTGAGACATAATACACGTTTTTGACATTTGAAATTCCATTTTTTTGCTTTAAAAATATTTAAAATTCATAACAAAATTTTATATTTTCTGGTTTTGGATGTCAGATTTATAAAACTAAGTAAAAGAAAAACTATAATTGATTCTAAGTAATAAGTTATGTAATGAATGGTAGGATTCCATTCTCTGAATTGTTTTTCCAGTGATAGTGGTGAAATATTAGTTCCTCTCCTGTTAATTGTGGCTGTCTTATTCTGATTGCAGCACTTACCAGACTGCACTGTAATTATTTATGGATCTGTCATTTCTACCAGACAATGCATTCCTTAAGAGCATGCGAAGTCTCTGGAACTGACAGTCTTTGTGTTCTGAGTGACTAGTACAGCAGGTACACAATAAGTATCTGTGACCTTATCACCTTGTATTATTGTTACTAACTTGTAAGTCTGTTGTTTCTGTTAAAGATGTGCTCCACTAGGACAGTGACTTTGTCTGATTTATCTCTGCATCCTACAAAGCCTCAGCATGATGCTGGGCAAATAGCGGACCCTGAAATCACTGCTGAACCAAATTGATTTGTTTCTACCTAGAGAGTCTGTGGTTTCTCTTTGCTAACAGCTTGCTTAGATTCACGCTGACCAGATCTTGTCTTTAAAATCAGCCCTGAGTTCCAGCAATGCAGTTGCTTCCCAGCTGTCTGTGAAAATGTCATAGTATTTCAGCTGTGTTTTATTGAGTTCTTGAAGCATTTTTCCTGTCCACCCCGGGCTCATCCACTCTTGCTCCAATCCCTGCGTAAGCAGCTGCTAAACTATCCTGCTGTATTCAATTCTCCTCACATACTTAACCCAGTCGTACAGATTTGCAACATCATAGTCCCAGTGTTTGAGAATAAATGAAAGTCTTGATGAAGAAGGTGCCTTATCATTTGATGTTAAGTATAGTATGCAATATTTTATTCACTTCTGCTTTCCAGAATTAGTCACTATTAAACATTTCTTTCCTTACTCATGTTTTAGAAAGGGTAACTTAAAATGTTACAATGATCTTATCCCAAAATATCTTTTAGGCATATGAATCCTATTACTTTTTTTGTTTTTCAAATGAGTTGACAAATGCTTATTTTAAAATTTATAATTTAAGGTAAAAACAAAGCAGTTCTTATAGGAAGAATAAATGTTCCGACACCTGTAAAAACAACTCCAATTCTTTTTCCTCTAAAAAGCAATCGTTAATGTGAAAGGTCTGTTTCTTCTTATGCCAGGTTCCAGCTGCTTCACTTTGTTTAAAATGACTTCAAAGTTTAAACACTGTCCTGTCCCAACAAATAACCTCCCCCAGCTGGAATTATCTCGAGTCCTATCCTTAGTGCGCTGAATACCACACCTGCGGCCTTTTAATTCATCATTTTATAAACTTTCCAAAGCCAAAAGATAGGTTTTTTTTCCTGTCCCCTAACTTACACCTTTTGGAGAGCTGAGTTTATAACCTGGGGTGAATTTACAGATATTACAGAAGAATTAAAAATTGCTATTAGTATTTCTACTGTGTTATTATGAGAGAAAGAATCGTAAGGCAATGAAAAAATCTGAACAGCTCCAAGTTCAAGAACTTTTAAAGTAAAACTCTTACCTGTAAATACACATGTGAGGTACGGATTGAGCTCATTTTGTGTCTGATCCATATCACCTGGTGAAACTACAGAAAAATTTATTTTTTCAGAAGGAAATCAGTTAAGCATAGAAATAATCATGATTCATTCCTATTCACTAAAAGAACACAAACCAAATGCACTCCCACCGTTATTCTCATAAAACCAGGTAAACAGAAGTTTGATCTAGTGGCTTTAATGTAAAGAAGGAAGTTAAACAGCTGAATTTTAATGACTATCAATAGAAAATACTTTAATGGATTATTGTCTTTATGCATCACAGATGAGAAGGGGGGAAGCAAAGGGTCATGAGAAAATCTGAAATTTGTATTAAATAAAGGAAATTCACGGGCCATTTCTTTCAAGGTGAAAAGTTTTCACAGATTCTCTTACGTAAGAATTTAATAATTACAAAAAGAGGTTTAGAATCTCCCTTCTTCCTAGGCCAGCCTGGAGCATATTACTCAATGCAATCATAGGAAACAACCCATAAAGCTGTCAGGGAGCACAGAAGAGCAATACACTATTATACCAAAGCAAATTGTTAGTACTGAGATAAAATAGGCTGAGGTTTTACTCTTTTTTTATGGCCAGAGAGTCGGAAAGTTAACTGAGCGAAACCTATAGCACATATAAGTCTCAGGCCAAAAAGATACCCTGGATACCAAGGGCACGGCTCTGTTTTGAGGCTGTTAATCTGTGCTGTGAAGTATAGTCAATTAACAACCTTCTATAACTTATTTCAAACAAATTCTTGGGGTAGGGTGATATGAAAAAAATTATAACGTTGTATAATCAGTATTTCTTTTCTAATTTTCTATAAGATAAAAATCAGTTATCTCTTAAGCTTCATTTATTTCACAACAATTTCAGGTGGTACATGTACACGATAGAGTGTTATTCAGCCATAAAAAAGGATGAGATCCTGTCTTTTGCAACAATATGGATAGAACCGGAGGTCATTATGTTAGTGAAATAGGCCAGACACAGAAAGACAAACTTTGAAGGTTCTCATTTATTTGTGGGAACTAAAAAATAAAAACAGGCCGGGTGAGGTGGCTCATGCCTGTAATCCAAGCACTTTGGGAGTTTGAGACGGGTGGATCACTTGAGTTTAGGAGTTCAAGACCAGCCTGGGCAACACGGTGAGACCCAGTCTCTACAAAAAATACAAGAAGTAGATAGGTGTGGTGGCTTGCGCCTGTAGACCCAGCTACTTGGGAGGCTGAGGTGGGAGGATGGCTTGAGTCTAGGAGGCAGAGGTTGCAGTGAGCCAAGATGGTGCCACTGCACACCAGCCTGGATGACAGAGCCAGACTGGAAAAAGAAAAGAGAAGAGAGGACAGGACAGGAGAGGGGAGGGGAGAGGAGGGGAGGGGAGGGGAGAGGAGAAGAGAAAGAAGAGAAGAGAAGAGAAGAGAAGAGAAGAGAAGAGAAGAGAAGAGAAGAGAAGAGAAGAGAGAAGAGAAGAAACAATTTAACTCATGGAGATAGGCAGTAGAAGGATGGTTACCACAGGCTGGGAATGGTAGTGAGAGTGGGAGGGAAGTGGCAATGGTTAATGGGTTTAAAAAAAAAAAAAAGAATGAATTTGGCCCAGTAATTTGCTAGCACAACAGGGTGACTATAATAAAAAATAATTTAATAGCACATTTTAAAATAACTGAGTATAATTGGATTGTTTGTAACACAAAGGAGATGCATACTCCATTTACCCTGATGTGATTATTACACGCTGCACGCCTGTATCAAAATATCTCATGTAACCCATAAATACATATACCTACTGTGTACTCACAAAAATTAAAAATTAAAACAAAATTACACTAAAAATAAAAAAAAATTGGGTGGATTTTCATAAGAAGGTATTTAAATGAGTAAATTTATAAGCATTCCACATTTCATTATGCTGGGCCATACATGCTCACTGGAGATAAACATTCATGTTAAACTATTATTGTTATACTGTAGAAAACTTACATAGTTTTATAAGGACAAGAGTGTGGACAAATACAAGTTACATATATTTGATATCCACAAATAGACCAAAATTGAACATACAACCAAAAATACAGGTTTTGTTTGTTTGTTTTTTAAATAAATGGGGTCTCATTCTGTTACCCAGGCTGGAGTGCAATGGTACAATCATAGCTCACCGCAGCCTTGACCTTCTGGGCTCAAGGGATCCTGCCATCCTGCCACCTCAGTCTTCCTAGTAGCTAGAACTACAGGTGTCTGTCACCATGCCCAGCTTAACTGCGATATGATTTAAAAAAATCTTTAAATGTATTAAAAGTGCTCACTATGGGCCGGGAGTGGTGGCTCACAAGGTCAGGAGATCGAGACCATCCTGACTAACATGGTGAAACCCCGTCTTTACTAAAAATACAAAAAATTAGCCGGCCGTGGTGGCGGGTGCCTGTAGTCCCAGCCACTCGGGAGGCTGAGGCAGGAGAATGGCGTGAACCTGGGAGGCTTAGCTTGCAGTGAGCCAAGATTGCAACCACTGTACTCCAGCATAGGCGACAGAGCGAGACTCCCTCTCAAAAAAAAAAAAAAAAAAGTGCTTACTATGATGTTAACATTTAAATGCTATCTGTGTTCACTTCTCACTCTGTTTCTAAATTTCCAAGAGTTAGAGAGGGAGAGAAACTATTACTGCTTGGTCCCTCCAGTTTAATAGAGCTCCCTTTCAAATTCTACAAAGAACAAACAGTATAAACATGAAAACAAAGGTATCAATACCACCCCAGAGATCCCTTCCATTGAAGAACCACTTGTTTATAGAAAGAATATTACCTACCTAATTGCGTTTATAAAGGATTTTAGCAGAGTATGCCACATAAAGGAAGGGTACATAAATGGTAACTATGACATAAACAAACTCTCCTCAGTCAAAACTGGGGGAGAATCTTGACTTCTGCAGTGATAACTCTTAACAGTTAAAAAAAACAAGCCACTATCACAATATCAGAGTTGACCACTTTTATTCTTAGAACAAGTAGTGGCTTCATAATTCTCTCTTGTTGATTTACGGGGTTTACTGGAAGGGTGAGTATTGTGCTCTGCAGTTGATGATTAAAGTAGCAAACATGGTCTACAACTAGATCAATACAACTTGAAAACTGCTTCTCAAGTTTGTTTGTTCTTACAATTCTTTATCCTGCTGATCAAAACTGAAAAAAAACACATAATACTGGTATTGAAGTCAAAAGAAGAGAAGGAAAAATTTGGAATTATTTGATCTATAAATTTCCATTAACATTTCTATGGAAATTTTGAATCAGCAATGCTGACTAGAAATTGAGTTATATATTAACTATAAATATAATTGATATTTTTATCTTTACCACTAAAAGCTGACTTGTTAACTGTTACTTAAATGTTTGAAGATACTACAAAATAAAGAACAAGTGATCTTAGATTTGGAAATAGAATTCCAGCCTGGAAAAGCAGGAATACTGGCTGAAAAACCTTTAATTGAAGGCACACAGTGGGTACTGGGATTGCACTACTTGTACATACTGTGCCTTTTCCAAATACTCCCCCTTATTTCAATATTTTAGCTTTTTATTTCAAATAATCATTCAAAATATTATTGCTATATCTGGTGCCAATTGAAAGTAAGCCATGTTATAGTTAGTGTAGAAGCTTTTCAAAAATTAGTATTTTTCAAGGAATACTACACAGCCATAAAAAAGAATGAAATCATGTCCTTTCCAGAAACATAGATGGAGCTTGGAGGCCACTAACCTAAGTGAACTAACTGAGAAGCAGAAAATCCATTACCACATATTCTCACTTGTAAGTGGGAGCTAAATAATGGATACACATGGACATATGGATGGAAATAACAGACAATGAAAACTCCAAAAGGTGGGGAAAAGGGGGCAGGGTTGAAAAATAACCTATCAAGTACAATGTTACTATTTGAGTAATGGGTACATTAGAATGGGTACAATCCCCACAAGTAAGCAATATACCAATATATCCATGCAATAAACATGCACATGTACCCCCTGAATCTAGAATAAAATAACATTTGTAAAAATTGGTATTTTTAAAAAATAGAAATTTGGGCTTTATAATAGTTATACTCTTATATTAAAAAAAATTATTGTGGGCTTGAAAGCTTACCTTCTGACTCTTTAATGCTATTTTCAGTAAGAGTCACTGGTATAGCAATACTTACATCTGTAAATCTTTATAGTATTATTTTAAACAAATTCTTTATGGATTAAGAAAACAGCATAAAACTATAGGGCTGTTAACGGCAAAACAAGGATATAAAGATAAAGCCCCCCAAAATGTGAATTTTTTAACCCACAAAACAACACGAATTTTTAAAGGGATGATGTCCAGAATTTAAAACAAAACCTAATAAGGAGACATCTAAAATTAGTAACAGTCAGAATAGCTGCATTTTTATACTAATTTGAGTTCACTAAAAAAAAAATTAAAAATCCAATAAATTATTAGGGTACTTAAAAATATATAAAAAGAAGTTAGTACTTGTTAAATAACCTGGCCATATCCTCCAAATTAAGTTACTCATTGGCTCTAGTAGGTATACCAACTCTCTTAAATAATAGCATTTTCAGAAATAGGATCCTGGCAGCATAAAAGTATATATCCCACTGCCAAGAAGTTGACAGTTAATTCAGAAAATAGATGACCCACCTATCCTGAATGCAAATCACAATTAAGTGAGTAATGTACATTCAATTATTAAAGCTCATTAAAAGGCATTTAAGTACTTGACTGTATTCCTGTTGGTGTTAAGACAGAGAGAGTGCCTGCCTTTTAGGGGCAAGAATGTCTAGAGGGACATTCCAGCATTAAAATTTGGTTGAGAACTGAGAGACTCTATGTTTTAATAGACAACTTTATCTACAACTCACTTCCTGTTAGTTGAACAGCCTGTGAAACAGCTACTAAAACAAATTCCTCTCAGATCATTCTTTATAAAAGCATGCCATAATAGTTTAAAAACTAAAAGAACCTTAAAAACTACAATAGGTTTGCCTGGTGAAAGAAGCCATACATACCGTATGATTTCATTTATGTGAAGTGCAAACAAGGAAGCTAAGCTAGGTTGTTAGAATAGTGGCTTTACGCTTGTGGGAGTGCAGACTGTGGCTGGGGTGAAAGGAAGCATGAGGGCCTTTGGGGTTTGGCAGTGTTCAATTTCTTGAGCTGGATACTACTTGCACAAGTGTACTGTATTTGTGAAAATTCTTTGAGCTGTACACTTATGATATGTGTACTTTTCTGAATGTATATTATTCTTCCATAAAAAAGTGAAAATGGAAAAAACCAATAGGGTAGTTTCAGCAATTAAAAGGTGATACCTTTGTAGTTTTAAAACTTTTTTCCAATGATAAAATTAAGCCAAATTACTGACATTACTAGGTAACCTTTAATATCAAATAGTTACACTAAGTCAGAGGCCGTGCTGCTGACTACAAAGATGAATTCCTTTCTGTTTTTTCTCTTGAAACCTTGAAATACCAGTGCACTGAAATTATTCAGAAGCGGAAGGTGAGATTTTGTGGTTGCTGTAGTTTAACTCTCACAGGGCTTACTATCTAGGATACTTCATGCTCTATGAGAATCAGCCACTTGATTTAATTGAAAGCACAAACTATAATCCAGTTTTAACTAATCTTGACAGCATTTAAAAAATCTTAATACATTGTAAATTCACATTTAATTCCTTTCTTTGGTACAAAAGAAGTTTGCTGTTTCAGTTTATGTCTATTAAGCAATAAATCATAACTACACTTAAACTCGACCATAGCTTTGTCAGTAATAATGCCCATAATTCTAATACATGTATATGACACCAGGCCACAGACTGTTAGAGAAGGCCACTATTGTAACATTCTTATCATGACATCTGATAATTACCAAAGCTGACGGCAAAGTAACTCCCTAATATTTACTAAACAGTTTGAAGCTAAGTGCCTCTATATCTACACACAGAAAATCTACTTTCTGAGATGGAAACCCTTCCGAAATATGAAGACTTCTCTCAAATTATGGCTTGTGATTATCACTAAAAATACACGGTACTATCTGTGTAGCCTTGACAGTGGGTTTTGACATCTCTAGCCATTCCTAACTAAATATGAAAACAAAAATTAAATGTGACATAGTGACCAGTTCATTTCCCTAAGGCCAGACCTGCTAACTTTTGAAAGAGTGAAAGAATGAAAAATGAGCTTTCAAATACAGGAAGCCACTAGAAAATAGGAACACCACCATTCCACATCCTAAAATAAGAGCTTTAAAGATTTTCTGTTGAATAGCAAGTTTCGGGGCAAGGGGGAGAGAGGGAGAGGGTGGGTTTCTGCTCACTGTACACACGACACCAGTGGGAATAAGGGCCAGTCCAAGTTCTACGTTACCATTACTCTGGGTAATAGTTCCAAGCTGTGAGGCACAGCTGTATAGGCCCTGCCAGCAAGGCCATCGCAGCAGTGCTTTGATAGCGTGGGGCCCTGAAGTGTCAGGATATAGAGAAGGCAGCAGTTGTTGGCTGTGAAAACAGTCTGATACAAACCAGATGGGAACTTACTAGATGGGCAACACAAAGGAAAACAATTGGCTCATTCAACAAAGTCAGGCCCCTGCCCCAGAGAATTCACAGAAGACAATAACAGTCACCCAGAGTTGATGCAAACAAGAAACAGCCATGTGGTTACAGTTTAAAGAACTGTTTTTCCTTAGACTAAACAAAGTTTTGATTTCTAATTCTTGTACTCATTAATTGAAGTTTGGTGTACAGGTCTTTTTGCCAAAGATAAATATTTCATTTCTTTTGTGACACCGATAGAAACTAATTTTGCACTGCTTCCTCTAAAGTGCTATGAACATAAGCTAAGCTATTTCAGGAAACTGGCAAATTTAGAAAATGATTGATCATGCTGACACAATAATTAGAAAATATCCAACATATTATTTCCAGGACTTCCTAAGTCCTAGTTTGTGTAATGTAGGCAGAATGACACAAAAGGCAGTAATCACGAGGCTCTCAGAACTGTATTTCTATATAAATTGTTTTTTATGACTTCATTAGATGGTACAGTATTACTGCAATTATATTCCCAAGAAAAAAGTGCTCCTATTTTCCATAGCCTCTGTGAGGCTTATCACACAAAAAGGTTCCTGACCATTCTGAGCTGGCAAGTGTAACAAAGACTAACAATTAGATTTTAAGACACATTTTAGCAATAACATTTTACTGAAAGACTTTTGTGGGTATATATTCCATAACAGAGTAACTTGTTTTACCATTTTAACAGATAGCAAATAGCATTTGAGCTTAAAATAATTCACAAGTAATTGCATTTCTTCTTACTAGAAACCCAAGAGTAATTTTGACCTCTGTATTTACTGCAATTAAAAAGTATACCCAAGAAAGTCTTAAATTTGGAATCACCATTTTTAGGTCAAGGATAAGGAGCCCATCAGGGACACTCTGAAAATAATGAGGTGTATTACACAGCATTTGTCATGCACATATTTAAAAAAATTTGTAATTATATAAAACAGTGATCCTGTTTTATTTTGCTTTTATAGTAATAATAATAAATAGATTTCTTAAAAGACATATTTTCTGAAAATGATGGAGTTGGTTTCATTTCATTTTCATCTGTGGAACTGTAAAAATTACTATGGTATATGAGATATAAGACTTGGGTTTCCCAGTCTGCACATGCAGGATTGCCCAGATTATTCCCATTGGCTACTCCCATCCTAAAAGCTGAGCCTGAACACAAGGACCCTTTCCTGTTTCATTAAGTCTTTCATCCTGTGCAAGGTAATTCTGAAGTAAGCCAGAGAAACAGAAGTGAAGTAACAATTTGGTATGTAGTTTGATGCCATCTTAAGTATTATCAGCCATAGGTACTTACCTCCTCTTCTCTGCTGCATACACATACCTGTTCATGCATACTTTTTCTTTTTTTTTTTGTATTACACATTAAGTTATGGGATACATGTGCAGAACGTGCAGGTTTGTTACATAGGTATACACGTGCCATGGTGGTTTGCTGTACCCATCAACCCATCATCTACATTAGGTATTTCTCCTAATGCTATCACTCCCCTAGCACCCACCACCCAACAGGCCCTGGTGTGATGTTCACTTCTCTGTGTCCAAGTGTTCTCACTGTTCAACTCCCACTTATGAGTGAGAACATGAAGTGTTTGGTTTCCTGTTCCTGTATTAGTTTGCTGAGAATGATGGTTTCCAGCTTCATTCATGTCCCTGCAAAGCACACATACTCATCCTTTTTTATGGCTGCATAGTATTCCATGGTGTATATGTACCACATTTTCTTTATCCAGTCAATCACTGATGGACATCTGGGTTGGTTCCAGGTCTTTACTACAGTGAATAGTGATGCAATAAACATGCATGTGCATATGTCTTTATAGTAGAATGATTTATAATCCTTTGGGTATATACCCAGTAATGGGATTGCTGGGTCAAATGGTATTTCTGGTTCTAGATCCTTGAGGAATTGCCACAATGTCTGTTACAGTGTTCTTCTACAATGTCTTTACATTCCTACCAACAGTGTAAAAGCATTCCCATATCTCCACATCCTCTCCAGCATCTGTTGTTTCCTGACTTTTTAATGATCGTCATTCTAACTGGCGTGAGATGGTATCTCATTGTGGTTTTGATTTGCATTTCTCTAATGACCAGTGATGATGAGCCTTTTTTCATATCTTTGTTGGCCACAAAAATGTCTTCTTTTGAGAAGTGTCTGTTTATATTCTTTGCCCACTTTTTGATGGGGTTTTTTCTTGTAAATTTGTTTAAGTTCCTTGTAGATTATAGATACTAGTCCTTTGTCAGATGGATAGATTACAAAAATTTTCTCCCATTCTGTACGTTGCCTGTTCACTCTGATGATAGTTTGTTTTGCTATGCAGAAGTTCTTTAGTTTAATTAGATCCCATTTGTCTATTTTGGCTTTTGTTGCCATTGCTTTTGGTGTTTTAGTCATGAAGTCTTTGCCCATGCCTATGTCCTGAATGGTATTGCCTAGGTTTTCTTCTAGGGTTTTTAATGGTTTTAGGTCTTATGTTTAAGTCTTTAATCCATCTTGAGTTAATTTTTGTATAAGGTGTAAGGAAGGGGTTCAGTTTTAGTTTTCTGCATATGGCTAGCCAGTTTTCCCAACACCATTTATTAAATAGGGAATCCTTTCCCCATTGCTTGTTTTTGTCAGGTTTGTCAAAGATCAGATGGCTGTAGATGTGTGGTGTTATTTCTGAGGCCTCTGTTCTGTTCCATTGGTCTATATATCTGTTTTGGTACCAGTACCATGCTATTTTGGTTACTGTAGCCTTGTAGTATAGTTTGAAGTCAGGTAGCATGATGCCTCCAGCTTTGTTCTTTTTGCTTAGGAGTGTCTTGGCTATAAGGGCTCTTTTTTAGGTTCCATATGAAATTTAAAGTAGTTTTTTCTAATTCTGTGAAGAAAGTCAATGGTAGCTTGATGGGAATAGCACTGAATCTATAAATTACTTTGGGCAGCATGGTCTTTTTCACAATATTGATTCTTCCTATCCATGAGCATGGAATGTTTTTCCATTTGTTTGTGTCCTCTCTATTTCCTTCAGCAGTGGTTTGTAGTTCTCCTTGAAAAGGTCCTTCAAATCCCTTGTAAGTTGTATTCCTAGGTATCTTATTCTCTTTATAGCAATTGTGGATGGGAGTTCACTCACGATTTCGCTCTCTGTTTGTCTATTATTGGCATATAGGAATGCTTGTGATTTTTGCATATTGATTTTGTATCCTGAGACTTTGCTGAAGTTGCTTATCGGCTTAAGGAGATTTTGGGCTGAGATGACGGGGTTTTCTAAATATACAATCATGTCATCTGCAAACAGAGACAATTAGACTTCCTCCCTTCCTATTTGAATACTCTTTATTTCTCTCTTGCCTGACTGCCTTGGCCAGAACTTCCAATAGTATGTTGAATAGGAGTGGTGAGAGAGGACATCCTTGTCTTGTGCCAGTTTTCAAAGTGAATGCTTCTAGCTTTTGCCCATACAGTATGATATTGTCTGTGGGTTTGTCATAAATAGCTCTATTTTGAGATATATTTCATCAATACCTAGTTTATTGTGAGTTTTTAGCATGAAGAGGTGAATTTTATCGAAGGCCTTTTCTGCATCTATTGAGATAATCATGTGGTTTTTGTTATTGGTTCTGTTTATGTGATGGATTACGTTTACTGATTTGTGTATGTTGAACCAGCCTTGCACCCCAGGGATGAAGCTGACTTGATTGTGGCAGATAAGCTTTTTGATGTGCTGCTGGATTTGGTTTGCCAGTATTTTATTGAGAATTTTCGCACTGATGTTCATCAGGGATGCTGGCCTGAAATTTTCTTTTTTTGTTGTGTCTCTGCCAGGTTTTGGTATCAGGATGATGCTGGCCTCATAAAGTGAGTTAGGGAGCAGTCCCTCTTTTCCTATTCCTTGGAATAGTTTCAGAAGGAATGGCAGCAGCTCCTCTTTGTATCTCTGGTAGAATTTCGCCTGTGAATCCGTCTGGTCCTGGGCTTTTTTTGGTTGTTAGGGCTATTAATTACTGCTTCAATTTCAGAACTTGTTATTGGTCTATTCAGGGATTTGACTTCTTCCTGGTTTAGTCTTGGGAGGGTGTATGTGTCCAGGAGTTTATCCATTTCTTCTAGATTTTCTAGTTTATTTGCATAGAGGTGTTTATAGTATTCTCTGATGGTGGTTTGTATTTTTGTGAAATCAGTGATGATATCCCCTTTATCATTTTTTTATTATGTCTATTTGATTCTTCTCTCTTTTCTTCTTTATTAGTCTAACTAGTGGTCTATCCATTTTGTTGATCTTTTTGAAAAACCAGCTCCTGCATTCATTGATTTTTTGAAGGGTTTTGTGTGTCTCTATTTCCTTCAGTTCTGTTCTGATCTTAGTTATTTCTTGTCTTCTGCTAGCTTTTGAATTTGTTTGCTCTTGCTTCTCTAGTTCTTTTAATTGAGATGTTAGGGTGTCGATTTTAGATCTTTTGCACTTTCTCCCGTGGGCATTTAGTGCTATAAATTTCCCTCTACATACTGCTTTAACTGTGTCCCAGAGATTCTGGTATGTTGTGTCTTTGTTCTCATTGGTTTCAAAGCACTTATTTATTTCTGCCTTAATTTCATTATTTACCTAGTAGTTATTCAGGAGCAGGTTGTTCAGTTTCCATGTAGTTGTGCAGTTTTGCATGAGTTTGTTAATCCTGAGTTCTAGTTTGATTGCACTGTGATCTGAGAGACTGTTATTTCTGTTCTTTTGCATTTGCTGAGGAGTGTTTTACTTCCAATTATGTGGTCAATTTTAGAATAAGTGTGATGTGGTGCTAAGAAGAATGTATATTCTGTTAATTTGGGGTGGAGAGTTCTGTAGACGTCCATTAGGCCTGCTTGGTACAGAGCTGAGTTCAAGTCCTGATTATCCTTGTTAATTTTCTGTCTCATTGTTCTGTCTAATATTGACAGCAGGGAGTTAAAGTCTCCCACTATTATTGTGTGGGAGTCTAAGTCCCTTTGTAGGTCTCTAAGAACTTGCTTTATGAATCTGGGTGCTCCCGTATTGGGTGCATATACATTTAGGATAGTTAGCTCTTCTTGTTGCATTGATCCCTTTACCATTACGTAATGCCCTTGTCTTTTTTTTATCTTTGTTGGTTTAAAGTCTGTTTTATCAGAGACTAGGATTGCATCCCCTGCTTTTTTTGCTTTCCCTTTGCATGGTAAATATTCCTCCATCCCTTTATTTTGAACCTATGTGTGTCTTTGCTTGTGAGATGGGTCTCCTGAATACAGCACACTGATGGGTCTTGACTCATTATCCTATTTGCCAGTCTTTGTCTTTTAATTGGGGCATTTAGCCCATGTACATTTAAGGTTATTATTGTTATACGTGTATTTGATCCTGTCATCAGGATGCTAGCTGGTTATTCTGCCCATTAGTTGATGCAGTTTCTTCATAGTGCCAATGGTCTTTACAATTTGGTATGTTTTTGCAGTGGCTGGTACCAGTTTTTCCTTTCCATGTTTAGTGCTTCCTTCAGGAGTTCTTGTAAGGCAGGCCTAGTGGTGACAAAATCTTTCAGCTTTGGCTTGTCCCTGAAGGATTTTATTTCTCCTTCACTTACGAAGCTTAGTTTGGCTGTATATAAAATTCTGAGTTGAAAATTATTTTCTTTAAGAATGCTGAATATTGGCCCCCCATTCTCTTCTGGCTTGTAGGGTTTCTGCAGACAGAGCAGCTGTTAGTCTTATGGAATTCCTTTTGTGGGTAACCCAACCTTTCTCTCTGGCTGCCCTTAACATTTTTTCCTTCATTTCAACCTTGGTGAATCTGATGACTATGTGCCTTGAGGTTGCTCTTCTTGAGGAATATCTTTGTGGTGTTCTCTATAAATCCTGAATTTGAATTTTGGCGTGTCTTGCTAGGTTGGGGAAGTTCTCCTGGATAATATCCTGAAGAGTGTTTTCCAACTTGGTTCCATTCTCCTTGTCACTTTCAGGTACACCAATCAAATTTATGTCTTTTCACATAGTCGCATATTTCTTGGAGGCACTGTTCATTCCTTTTCATTCTTTTTTCTCTATTCTTGTCTTCACACTTTATTTCATTAAGTTGATCTTCAATCTCTGATATCCTTTCTTCAGCTTGATCAATTTGGCTATTGATACTTGTATATGCTTCACAAAGTTCTCGAGCTGTGTTTTTCAGCTCCATCAGGTCATTTATGTTCTTCTCTAAACTGGTGATTCTAGTTAGCAATTCATCTAACCTTTTTTCAAGGTTCTTAGTTTCCTTGCATTGGGTTAGAACATGCTCCTTTAGCTCGGAGGAGTTTGTTATTACCTACCTTCTGAAGCCTACTTCTGTCAATTCATCAAATTCATCTGTCCAGTTTTGTTCCCTTGCTGGTGAGGAGTTGTGATCCTCTGAAGAAGCAGCATTCTGGTTTTTGGAATTTTCAGCCTTTTTGGGCTGGTTTTTCCTCATCTTCATGGATTTATCTACCTTTGGTATTTGATGTTGGTGACCTTCATAAGGGGTTTCTGCGTGGATGTCCTTTTATGTTGATGTTGATGCTATTCTTTTCTGTTAGTTTTCCTTCTACTAGTCAGGCCCCTCTGCTGCAGGTCTGCTGGAGTTTGCTGGAGGTCCACTCCACACCCTGTTAGCTTGGCTATCACCAGCAGAGTCTGCCAAACAGCAAAGATTGCTGCCTGTTCCTTCCTCTGGAAGCTTTGTTCCAGAGGGGCACCCGCCAGATGTGCTGCTGCCTTTCTTTCAGAGATGCCCTGCCCAGAGAAGAGGAATCTAGAGAGGCAGTCTGGCTACAGTGGCTTTGATACGGTGGGTTCCACCCAGATCCAACTTCCTGGTGGCTTTGTTTACACTGAGGGGAAAACCGCCTACTCAAGCCTCAGTAATGGCGATGCCCCTCCACCCACCAAGCTTGAGTGTCCCACGTCAACTTCAGACTGCTGTGCTGGCAAGCGAGAATTTGAAGCCAGTGGGTCTTACCTTGCTGGGTTCCATATGGGTGGAATCCGCTGAGGTAGACCCCTTGGCTCCCTGGCTTCAGCCCTGTTTCCAGGGGAGTGAATGGTTCTGTCTTGCTGGCGTTCCAGGTGCCACTGAAGTATGAAAAAAAGCTCCTGCAGCTAGCTCGGTGTCTGCCCAAATGGCCACTCAGTTTTGTGCTTGAAACCCAGGGCCCTTGTGGTGTAGGCACCTGAGGGAATCTCCTGGTCTGCAGGTTGCGAAGACCATGGGAAAAGCATAGTATCTGGGCCAGAATGCACTGTTTCTCACAGCACAGTCCCTCGGGGCTTCCCTTAGCTAGGGAAGGGAGTTCCCCGACCCCTTGTGCTTCACGGGTTAGGCAGCGCCTCACCCTGCTTCTGCTTGCCCTCTGTGGGCTGTACCCACTGTCTAACCAGTCCCAATGAGATAAGCTGGGTACCTCAGTTGGAAATGCAGATATCACCCACCTTCTGCATTGATCTCGCTGGGAGCTGCACACTGTAGTTGTTCCTATTCAGCCATCTTGCCCAGGTCCCTAAGATATATCTTATACATATAATCTTAAATATATTCACTGAAAAGAAACAATTTTGTTGAAAGTTAATTTATCTCCCTAACACTATATTGAACATGTGCCATCTTTAGCATTTCCTCACCAGCATCCTTTAAAGCTTAGGACAAATATAGGTTCATTTCCTATCTGTTAAAGGAGAGTTGATTATAACATGAGTATTCAAAAAGGAGAGATTTCCTAGAAACAGTCATGCTAATAAAAGCTAACACTTTCAGGGCCGGGCATGGTGGCTCACACCTGTAATCCTAGCACTTTGGGAGGCTGAGGTAGGCAGATCACAAGGGCAAGAGATCAAGACCATCCTGGCCAACATTTACTAAAAATACAAAAATTAGCTGGGTGTGGTGACATGAGCCTGCAGTCCCACCTACTTGGGAGGCTGAGGCAGTAGAATCACTTGAACCCGGGAGGCAGAGGTTGCAATGAGCAAAGCTAACACTTTAATAGCTCTTAATATATGTCAGGTTCTAGTATAAGTGTATTTTATGTCTTTAATTACCATGAAATATCTATACTATATTACAGATAAGAAAAGCACAGAGAGGTTAAGTATTTTGTCCAGGGTCACCAGCTAGTAAACAAATGAGCTAGGATTTGAGCTCATGCAATTTGTCTCCAAAGTGCCTCTAATTCTAAATAGAAGAACAGAATCATCAAAAACAACTGGAGTCCTTAATCAGTGTTTCTCAAAGGGTGGTCCTCCCTCTTCAGCATCCGAATAACCAGGGGTACTAGTTTAATGTTTACATTCCCAGGCCCCACCACAGGCAAACAATCACTTTAGGATCTACATTTTATTAATAAATAAATACTCCCGGAAAATTCTATGTCTGTTAAAGTTTGAGGAATACAGTATTAGAGACTAACAGTCTAGTAGTGGTTCATCCTACATGTATGATAAGACTATATCACTTCCCTGTTCTAATTTATTAATTTATTTTAGTTTTCAGTCAAGCTTTTAATAAAAAGATCATGAAATAACAGTTTCTCACAGCCATACATTAAGACTGCACACTTCTGAATGGAGAGATCACTCAATGGTGAATTGCTTTTTTATGACACTGGACGGCTGCGTAGCTGCATCTCTGGCCTGAATTTATTTGAGGGTAATGTATTCTGAACTGAAAATAATCAAGCTTCTCTTTTTATTTTCATTATATGAACAAAAAGGGTAGAACCGGTTTAGTGGAATAATTCACTGTTATATGATTGAAATAGTCTGCCTAATTTCTATAAAATTAAAATCACTAAAAAATTTTTAGTAAATGATTACTAGGTTGATTAGAAGGACAGCATTTGTAATATATCAACTTGCAGTTAATTTGGAGGGCACTGTGGTATAATAAAAATAATACTGAGGTTGAGAGTGGTGGCTCATGCCTGTAATCCCAGCACTTTGGGAAGCCAAGGTGGGAGGATCACTTGAGTCCAAGAGCTCAAGACCAGCCTAGGCAACATAGCAAGACCCATCACAATAATAACAATAATAATAATAATAATAACAACAACAATAATAATGTTCAACTAGAAGTAAGATCAGATGCTACTCCTAATTGTGATCGCAACCTTTGGTTCTGTTGAACTGGAGATGGTTCCCCTGCTCCCAAGTCTTAAGTATTTACCTCATTAATATCAAAAGGTAAAGATTTTTATCAACTCTATATTTACCTCTGTGATTATAAGGTTAAATTATTTGTAATAGCTGTTGAATAAAAAGGTTACTGATTGATCTAACAGTTTAAATTATATTTTATATCAATTTGATTTCTATTTTAAAAATTGTAATAAAAACTTTAAAGTCAAGTTTCAGGAAATCTGGTAAAGAACAATGAAAGGGTTGAAGAGGTTTTTGGAATGTTGGCAAGTCTTCAAAACAATCCTTGTGTATGGTTTTGGTGAGATGTGTTTAATGTCAAAAAGACAAGAAAAACCCAAGCTCTCCATATACGGTGTATAATTGATTCTACAAAAAGGAAATTAAATAATTCCCACAATTAAAATGCTTCTATATTGAAAAGGAAATTATTTTTAGTACCAATAAGTAAAAATGTTATAGAAATCCTTGCATAATATTCAATGTCTTATTTAACAGATTTTCCATGTCAATCCTTTATGCATTTTGCTCATTGTGAGGGATCATCCTTAGTTACACACATTTGTCTGTTTGATTTTATATATACATATATATATATATATATATATATATGTGACATAGATATAGACATTATATATAGAGAGATATGCATATATATATTCTATCTCTTAAATCAAAAGTACAAATCCTTTCACACTGGAACAGTTAAAATAATCACCTATGTTTAAAAATCCATTATTACACCAGGGAAATATTTTTTCTCATATGGATTATGCCTCTCTCATGCAAACATCCTCACATAAAATGTAAGAAATGTATATACATAAAAACAATCTGCAAGTTGACCTAACACACTTGTTGCCACATTTATTTTTCAACACCATAAGAAAAAAGTGACAAGTTGACAGTATAATTATAGAAAGATGTTTGTCTTTTCATATTTAATAGTATTCTAACAAATTATTTCTGAGGTGCAGTGTTTTAAAGAAATTATCCTTCTCAACTACCCCTTCTTTTTTTTTTTTTTTCCTGGTTTAATTTGGACTTGTTTATTTTGAGAAAAAAAGGTCCCAAACATCAGGGTGTTCACAAAAATAACCCACAGTATCAACTCTAGAAACAAATCTTCAGACTATAACACTAATTATTTTTCTAGAGGATGCATTTGACATGCCAGCTCTCATTCACGAAAATACGTTGTTGCATTTGTGTTGAACTGCCTCACACAGCACACTAATGTGGGGGTATAATACACATACTTCTAACTCAAAGCTGCTTTCAGGAGCTACTCAACTAAAGGAGATTGCCTTTGCAGTTAGGGAAGCAACTACTGAACTTATGTATGAATGAAAAGAACTGTACTCCCTACATAACAAGAGATTATTTTGGAGACAGCTGATAAAAACCATATATCCTTTTTATTGTTAAGTCATAAAGAGGTATCAAAATTAAAAGCAAAATTTACAGGGTAAGACTTAACAAAACTACTAGGAGCATCAAAGGAGGTGAAAATGGAACTAGGCACAGGGCAATATGAATTGATGAACATGGGAAGGACAAGGATTGGGAGAACAGTGAGCATGTGCTGAAGATACTACGGGAGAGGATTTGGTGAAAAATTTGATCTTAGACAAGCACCCACGTAAAGAAATAATGGGGTAAGATTTCTAAACCCCACTATGTGCTTGGTCATCTTCGCCGCTGGCACTGTCTCTGTCACCCTCTCCTTCAGCCTCTTTTTCATTATCCTTGGTCAACTCCAGTTGGTCATCTCCCAATCTTCATCGTCATCATCATCCAGTAGGACCCCCTCCTCAGCAAAGGCATCTGCACCCACCTCAGACTCCATCTTCACATTAGTCTCATCGTTCTTCATGGAACTGCTGCTGTGCTCCCCTTCTGATTTATCATTCTTCATCTCTACTGCTTGTTTCCTCTGTTCCTTTTCCATTTTTTTCCAAGTTTTCTAAGAGAGAATCCACTTTTTGTTTTATCTGGGTCAATTCCTTCTTAATGGCCTGAAGGTCATCTCCTTTCAACTTTCCAGACTTGGAAGATCCCTGCTGTCCTCTCTTAAAATTGCAGCCACTTTTTCCCCTTCGTGAGGTGTTTCCTGATACATGCTGACGTTTCGAGGGCACTACAGTCCGAGCAATAGAAGGAGGAGGAACACGGGCTGGGTAATTGTACACCCTATCATCATAATCCCACTGAAAGTCATGGTCCAAGTCAAAAGAGGAGCTGTACATCTCCGCCTACAGCAGCCTTGGCATTTCTTTCATTAACACGTTGAACGAAGGCAAAGTCCTTATGAACAAAGCAGCCCACAATTTTGCCATACTTCAAAAAGATTGCCTCCACATCAGATTTCTTGAGCACAAGAGTGTTGAGATTCCCAATGAACACATGGGAGTTCATGGAGTGAGGATCTGTCTTGTCAGTAATGTTGCTGGCCACTGTGTTAGATGATGAGGCTTCTCACAAAGCTGAAAATGTAGCTGAAGATCAAAAAAATCTCACAGAAGTGGGGAGGCAGAAGAGATTCGATTCTGAGACTCCTACTCCCGGGTTCTATGTAGAGAAGCCGACTGCTGCTCGAGGTCGGCAAGGCAGCCACAACCGCTCAGTCTTCATCTCTTCACAAAATGGCCTTTCTTCCTTTTATCCCTGGAGAGCAGATGCTTTGTTTCATCCATCTCTCTAGGGCCGCAGCACTTTCTATGGTACTTTATGTAAAGGGATGCTAAAAAAGATTAACCTAAGAATGAATGCACAATGGAATATTATTCAGCTATAAAAAGGAAGAAAGTAATGATATCTGCTACAACATGAATGGACCTTGAAAACATTATGTTGCCAGGTGTGGTGGCTCACACTTGTAATCCCTGCACTTCGGGAGGCTGAGGTGGGCAGATTGCTTGAACTCAGGAGTTCAAGACCAGCCTGGACAACAGAGTGAGACCTTGTCTCTACAAAAAAATAAAAACAAAATTAGGTGGGCATGGTGGCACACGCCTGCCATCCCAGCTACTCAGGAGGCTGAGGTGGGAAAATTGCTTGTGCCTGGGAGGTCAGAGGCTGCAGTGGGCCATGATCACACCACTGCACTCCAGCCTGGGTAACAGAACAAAATTCTGTCTCAACAACAACAACAAAAACCCCCCAAAACTAAAAGAAAACATTATGTTAAGTGAAAGAACCCAAAAAGAAAAACCACATCTTGTGTATGATTCCACTTATATGAAATGTCCAGCATAGGGAAATCCATAGAGACAGAAAGTAGATTAGTGGTTGCCAGGGATAGGGGTGGGGAGGGCAGAATGGAAAATAATTACTAATAGATATGGAGATTCTTTTTAGGGTGAAGAAAATGTTCTGGAATTAGAAAGTTATGATAATTCAGCAACTTTTTGAATATACTAAAAACCACTGAGAATTTAAAAGGGAGAATTTTACAGTATGTGAATTATACCTCAATTTAAAAAGAAAGAGTGAATGAATGTCCACACTATTTTTCTCTCTCATCTAAAGTTCAAAAAGATTGCCCATGAACTAATATCTAAGCTGATTTAATTTTCCCCACCCTTGGGCGTATTCTTGGCTGCCCCTACCCTCTATTCAACTATTATGTCCTCAAACAATAAAAATTTATGTTAATACTATAAAAGAAATCAATCTTTTGGAAAAGCAAATAAAAATCACTTTAGATTAGTCCACTGTGGCTGTCTGCACGACTGTCTACATTAAAAAGAGACAGTAATGGAAAAATGATTGTAATGAAATATTCTCATTTTTCTCTTCCCTTCCTTCTTCCGTCTTATTACTAAATAACAGAATTAAATGTTGTTGGGGGTTAATAGCAAATGATGTAATCATCAAATTCAATTCCATGAGCATTTACTGATCACCACAGTGCTACACTGGGAAACAAGCTCTCTTAAATAAGAAACAGATAACATATCTTAAAAACAAATCACAAAACTATCCCATAGATCACTTTCTTTGGAATATTAAATAATCAGTCTGGGGAACACAGAGATGATAAAAGCAGCTCTTGTCAACAAGCTGTTAAGTCACATGATAAATATTTGTTAAATGCATATTCAATAAATAGTATTACATAAGGAAAGGAGCATCAGCTTTGCAATCGAGTGGATCTGGGCTGGAATTCCAGATCTCCATTTTCTAAATTGTGTGCTTTGGGAAAATTAGTCAACCTTCATGAATCTTTTCATTCTCTCTTGTAAAACACGAATAAAACTACCTGAGCCAGGCATGATGGCACATACCTGTAGTCCTAACTACTTGGAAGTTGAGGCAGGAAGATTGCCTGAGCCCAGGAGGTTGAGGATGCAATGAACTACAATCATACCCCTGCACTCCAGCCTGGGTGACAGTGAGACTCTGCCTCTATAAAACAAACAAACAAAACTACCTGCATGGCATGGTATTGTGATGAATAAATGAAATAATGACATAGAACGCACCTAGCAAATCTCTGGTAAATGTATTCCCCTGTTTTTTGTTTTGTTTTGGTTTTGAGACAGCGTCTCACTCTGTCATCCAAGCTGGAGTGCAGTGGTGTGATCTCAGCTCACTGCAACTTCCGTCTCCTAGGCTTAAGCAGTTCTCATGTCTCAGCTTCCCAAGTAGCTGGGACCACAGGCATGTGCCACCACGTCCTGCTAATTTTTGTATTTTTAAGTAGAGATGGGGTTTCGCCATGTTGGCCAGGCTGGTCTTGAACTCCTGACCTCAAGTGATCCACCTGCCTCAGTCTCTCAAAGTGTTGAGATTATAGATGTGAGCCACTGTGCCCAGCCAAAAACTATTGTTAAGATTATGATTATGTTCAAGGCAGAAAAGAGCTAGGGAAAGAGAGTGGGTTAAAATGAATAAGACGTTTTCAATTGGAGGTTCAGTAAGGACTCAAAATGATGGAGCTGAATGTGAAGAATAAGTAATTTGTAGGCATATAAAAGTGGGGAGAGAAGGAAACTCTGGGTGGAAAGAAGATAATACAGAAAGGCATTGAAGCTTAGAAGCGTAGAGTGTGAAGGGCCCTCAATTAATATGCACTGAGTTAAACTGGGTTGATTACACATTATATTGGATGTGCCAGTGAAAAACACAAGTTTTTGAGCTGACAGTTCTTCCCTTTCTGACATCTAAACAAGAAAATTTTAAACAAGAGTATTTCCACTGTAGATTTATTAGCACATACAATTTTTCTTTGTTTCTAGTTAGTAACTATTAATTATACAACATAAATGTTTCAGACTTCTAGTCTAAATGGAATGTATTTTTAAATAAACACCTAAAAATCCAATTTACATTGTATTGAAGATATAATGTATTATAAAATATGTCAAACTATCTCCTCCTAAAGTGTTAACATAAGAAAAAGATGTAAGAGTAAATAAATGTAATACAGTGTCACATTTACACACCTTTTAACAACAAAACCTTTTATACCTTCCCAAGTGATAAGCTTTTAGTACAAGCTAATAAAGAAAATTCATAATAAGCAAAGTGTCATAAACTCAGTAATATGTACATCATTTTATTGAAGTATAATTTATAACCAGTAAGACTAACCATTGAAAAATTCATAGTTATATAGACACTACCCCAATCAAGATATATAATATTGCCATCAAAATGGAAAAAAGTTCCCTCTTGCCATTTGTTGTCAAACTCTTCTTCGAGGCAACCTGTTCTCCATATCTATAGTTTTGCCTTTTCCAACAAATTTTGCCTTTTCCATATAAATGGAATCATACAGTATGTAGCCTTTTGAGTTTAACTTCATTCACTACATTTAATGCAATTGAGATTCATCTGTGCTGTTGTGTGTGTATCAGTAGTTCATGTCTTTTCATTGCTGAGTACTATTCCATTGTATGAATGTATCACACAGATTGTCCATTTACTTGTTGAAGGATATTTTGGTTGATTCCAGTTTGGGGTAATTATAAAGGAAACTGCTAAAAAAAATTTGAATATAGGTTTTGTGTGAAAATAAGTTTTCATTGTTCTTGAGTGAATACATAGGCAATGGACTGCTGAGTCATATGGTAAATTTATGTTTAATTTTATAAGAAACTATCAGTTTTCCAAGGTGCATGTTGCATTCTTCATTCCCACCAGCAATGTATCAGAATTAGAATTGATCTATATCCTCATCAACACATGGTAGTATCAGTTTCTTTGCTTTTAGTCAACCTAATGGGTATTCAGCAGTATTTAATTTTTAATTTGCATCTTCCCAATTACTAACGATGTTGAACAATTTTCCATGTGCTTATTTGCCATACAAATATCTTTTTTTGGTGAAGTATCTGTTCAAATCTTTTATCCATTTTAAAAATTGGGTTGTTTGTTTTCCTAGTGTTGAGTTTTGTAAGGTTTAAAAATATATTCTGGACGTAACTACTTCATCAGAAAGCAAATTTGCAAATATTTTCTTCCAGTCTGTGATTTGTCCTTTTTCATTCTCTTAACACTGTCTTTTGAAGAACAGAAACTTTTATTTTGATTAAGTCCAGTTATCAATAGTTTCTGCAATATCTTAGAAATCTCTGCCCAACCAAAGGTCACAAAGAAAAATTTTCTCCTATATTTTCTTCTAGAAGTTTTGTAGTTTTAGGCTTTACATTTAGATCTATGATCCATTTTTTAGCTCATTTTTGTATGTTTGTGAAATGCAGATTGAGGTTCATTCTTTTGTATATAGATGAGCTCTGTCCAAATACCATTTGTTGAAAAGATTATCCTTTCTCCATTGAATTGTCTTTCCCATTGGTAAAAATCAATTGATCAACTGATCATAAATGTGTGGACTTTTTTTTGAATTCTCTATTCTATCCCATTGATATTTATGCCAGTACCCCACTGTCTTGATTACTGTAGCTTTATAATAAGTCTTAGAGTTATATAGTATAATCTTCCAACTTTATTTCTCTTTTTAAAAGTTATTTTGGCTATTCTAGGTCCTCTGCATTTTCTTATGAGCTTTAGATTTAGCTTGTCAACTTCTACCCAAAAATCCCTGAGGGAATGTTTTTGAGATTGCACTGAATCTATACATCAATTTAGAGGGAACTGACATTTTAAATTCTGCCTTGTCCCTTTGGCAAATTTTGTGCAGGACAGTTTCCAACCACTCCCCCAACAATAAGAAACTTCTAATAGTGCTGATAAAAGATTGTGGGACAAGACTATTTCCTTCTTCTCCACCAGGAGTGGATTCTTTTTTTCCTGTACCCTTCCCCCAGCCACAATAGGTTTTCACCTATACCCTAGAAATAACAGATGTGTTGGCCCTTCCTCAATGGCTTAAGGCTTTTGTTCTTAAAGGAGAAGGGTCAAAGTGGGCATCCTGCCTTTCTGGCAGTGACAGTCACTTCCTTCATTCAGGCCTGCACCAGTGAGGGAGACTCTCTGCCTTTCCCCACAATCTTTCTCTAGAGGTCTGTGCAGAAGATGCCTACAAGTGGGTGTGAACTCCACTTGTATCTGTGACTACCAGTGGTTCTATACTTGGCCTTTAGCAACCCACTACAAAGTTTAACCAAATACTTCTTATCTGCTTGATTGGTGCCTGGTGTCTCTTTCTGTGACTGTGCTCTGTCACAAGTGAGACAGTGCTTGTGTCTCATCTCTTTTTGGAGGAGTCTGTCTTTCCTTGGACTTTAGGCTACTTAGTTGCTCTGCATCAGAAGCTCTCTGATAGGTTCAAGAAATGTTAATGATTTTGAAGTTTATCTGACATTTTATTATAGTTAGGGTGAAAGTGACACTCTTTCCAATTTCCTCATCCTAAGTGGAAACAAAACTACCAAATTCAGCAACATTTCAAAGTGAATTTATTTTTTGTTAATCAATAGCATGGATTTGTGGAAAACACATTTATTCAGACAATGCTTGTTACACATCTGGATTCACATATTTTTGGCACATTTATTAGTCTGTGCCCCAACCCCTCCCTATCAGAGATCTACACAAATAGTTTTGAAATCCCTATCATATCTTAAGATTTTTAAAAATCAACGTAAAACTCTTTTAACTATGGTTTTGAAATTACTAAGGTCAACTATAGTTCTGATCGCTATTGTAATTTAGCTAAATTTCAAATACAAAGGCAAAAAATGCACCGTTCTATTAAAAAAGAAAAATTATTTGCACACGTGGTCAAAAATAGCTTCTAAGAATATATAAGTTTGAATTTTCTACTATTTACACATTTAAAGTCATCATCACAGTTATATGAGTATAAAAGGTGCTAAATTGGCTCGAATTTAACTCAGGACACATTGCCAGAAAGAAACATTTGTGATTCTGTGTTTCCCACAAAAATGTAAACTGATTTTGACAAATAACAGCAATTACACCTATTACTTTTAGCACTTTGATACTTATTTTCTGAGTAACATGTGTAATCTACAAATAAGAAAAACTGAAAACTGCTGTGATTTTTTTCAAGCAAATTTGACAATCCAACCTATGGCAGCATTTTATCATAAAACATATGACTTTTTTTTCCCCCCACTGACTGGTAGTAGTATATAGTATGTCTGACTTTGTAATGATAATGTATTATGATGGTCTTAAAATTTAAAGAGAAAAAAAGAAGGAAAATAATTTTTAAAGTATACTATTTTAATATATTACTTCATAGAATTTAATTATTCCTGGGCTCATCACAAATAAATTGACTTATAACTAGCCTCTCATTTGTACTGATGAAAGTTAACTTGTATAGCAAAAGATGAGTAGAAATTAACTTGCACAGGAAAGGGGGAAAAATAGAAATGACTATTCAAATACTTTTTTAAAAAAGCACTTTCACTGTAAAACTGTTAGATACATTAATCAGTACATAGAATCAGATAAGTGGTATCATGTGGTCAAAGATAGAACCAATAAATTCAATACCAAATAAAAAGCTTTTACTCTTAAAGGCTTCAAAGATATCGTTTGTCAGAACAATGAATTCCTCTCTTTTATATTAAAATCTGAAAGTAATAGTCAAGGGAGAAAAAAACTAAGTACTTTACTAAGTTCCTAGCAATACGGTGCTAGAATCTGTGTCCTACCATTCTTCAGTTAATTTTTAATGGATGATCATTAAAACAGCTGCTACTGCTTCTTTCTTTGTAGACATATATTAAACTACACATTTCAAGTGAAATACATGATACTTCCCCCTGAAATAGCCAAAATTTGGGGTTCTAGTATTCTTGGAAGCATTTATCTGCTAGAAAAGATGTGGTTTTAATTCCCTTGTGATAAGGTGAATTTCCTTCATTATCTTCAAGGTTTCTATGTATGAGAGGATTGAATTCCTTCAAGGTCACCCAAAGTCCTGAGAGCTCCAGAGAATTATTTTAGCACTCTGACTTCTATTTTCTGGAACATCTGGCAATGTCTCAGAGTTTCATCAGAGAAAAAAAAATAAAACCCACAAAATCTATGGGAAAAAATGTCATAACTGACTATATTTGCCAAGTCAATCATATTCATTCAAGAAATTTTCAGTATAAAGATATGTATCATTATAGAGTGAAAGACTTGGCCTGTATTTAAAATGCTCTCTTTATAGCCCACTGCTATTTATTTGTCTTAGTCAAGGCTGGTAGAGGTCTGCTCTCCTAACTTTTGTACTAGATGTAAAATGCAACGCAAAACATTTCAAATGTATTAAATCCAACTGTTGTAAACCCTTTCCACATAAAACTTCCTTCCACCAGCTAACATTTTACCAGAGATATTTTCCTATCAGCTGAGAAAAATAATTATTTCATTACATATAACATCCCCAAGAAAATGAAATTCATTTATAATGTCAAAAATGATTAATTTTTAAAAACATTAAAGAAACTATCATTGACTGTGAAGGATAGTTCATAAATGAAGACTCAGTTGAAGAACAAGAAGTAAATTCTGACATTACCTGAGAAACATTTATCTTTCCATATCGATATACTATCATGATTAATTTTTAAATCACCATAAGAAGAGTTTTATAGGCAATTTTCCACAGTACATTAATATTAACATACTACGATGAGGTTAAAAAAAAAAGGGTCAGGAGGACAAAGTTCTGAAAACTTGGAGCAAGAGGGGAATAGACAACAAATGGAAGACTGAAAACCTGAACCTTAAGTGGCATAATCTTACTCTCTTGAGCATATCCTCATTTAGGTCCTTCCCAAAACAACAAATGCATAGTTACATTTGCAATTATACTGGCATTCAATAATATGCATTTGCTCAATTAAGTATTATTTGAAAATTAAATAAAAATCACAGTTATAAAAGCAAAAAAGAAAAATTCTACTTCTCAAACTATTCCTAATACTTCTTCCAGGATTGTGGCAGAAACTTTTTAAACAGAAGATATCTTAATTTCTACTGTAAAATTTCAGATTTTAGGTTATACAAAATGTAAATAACTAAGAAGCAAGATGGCAAACAAAGCACGAGGCCAACAGCCTTGCAGAAACATAGAGACAATATCAAAATGCTTATACGCTGGAATGAAAGGTAACCACACAAGTTTGATAAACAACAGTTAAGGTCATCCATATCAATAGTATGTAACATGAGAGGCAATTGTTTTTAAGTTACACTTGGTCAACAACACCATGCACTAAATAATGTGCTTTACAAAGCATATTAACAGCCATAATTCCTGTCTTTAACATATTATAATTTCAAATAGACCTATGTACAGATAAAAAGACCTTGGTATTCAATTGAACAAGAACTAAAAGGTAAGGGTAAAGGAAAGACACCAGCTAAGAGTTTTAAAAATCTACTAGAAATAGTGTTTACTGGTAAAAATAACAAACTAATTTACAGTCAAATACAATACCGATTCTTCATCTAAATGGACTAAATGAGAGAAAACTAAAGAAAACAAAAACCTAGAGAGCAGTGGGATGTATACAAAAGTAAAGAATTCTCATATTTGTTCAATATCCAGACAAGTATCAAACTATTATATTACTACATAAAAACAAGTCTTACCTTGTTGCTGTGATGGTGCAATATCAGATTTATTTGTAACATGTAGGTAACTTTGTGATGGTTTGTGTTCGACTTGCTTAACATCCTGATTTCGCTTTTGTTGGTACTAAATAATTTAAGATATGAAGTCATAATATTTTTTAGTTACTTAAAACATCTGAGAAGTCAAATTATTCAAGTGTTTATAAAATTTTAATAATATGCTTGCTGTCTAGTTGCTTTTTATTGCCATTTATGTATTAGCACTTCTACCGATAAATAGGTGATGAGGTACATATCACAAAAGAAAAGATGTTGCAAAAAAAAACTTTAAAAAGATTAGGATCATATATACAGATTTCAAATATTCAAGTCATTTCTATTTTTATTAGAAAATTCAGAGCTACTTATGAATTAAACTACTTTATATACATATAATGGATTTAGACAGGATAAGAACTTAATTTGGCAGCAAACTCTTCCATATAACCACTTTTTGCATAAAATGAAAATCTGCATAATGCACTGCAATTTTCGAAGAGCTTTTATATATAGTAACATCATTTAATTCTCAGAAGTGTGAGTAGGTATTGTTATGTTCCATTTGCCATTCAAGAAACACACGCTCCATCATAAGCACTATCATGTCTCTCCCTTACCTATAACATAATCAAATTTGAAATTTACATTAGTCACAAATCTCTTCATAGTCACACATCACAAATTGTGTGATTTTCTTTCTTCTCTTTCCTGTTTTATGAGCTTAATTATAAAGAGCCCCTGAAAACAGCTATTACAGGAGCCCCTGAAAACAGCTTTAACAGGAACTTAAAAAGAAATCCCTGAACCCTTGTCAATAAATACAACCATAGAAGAATCTGAAACATCTGTCCACATGGACACAATGTAATCACCGCACCTTTGACAAGCATCCTCTTTATCTAGGGGTAAAAATGAGTAGCTCTAAGCTACAGTAGTAATAACTAGTCTTAACTCTGGTCTTTCAAGTTTAGAGCTGTTAGTCATGTATGTTTCTGCCTCGAAGGAAATATTATCTTGGTGTGTATTTCTAAGATGGGTACTAGGACTACCTCTGGCTCTGGCTGCTGAGACTTTGAACGTTTCTAGTGGTTTCCTTGCTTACTCACAGTGAATAAGAGCTATGAACACAGGAGCTAACCTGCCTGTGTTCAAATCTGGGTAAGGCATTTTCTAGCTTTGACCTTGGGCAAGTTATTTAACTGCTTAATACCTCAATTTCCTCATTCATGAAATAGGGATAATAATAACTACCTCATTAGGCTGTTATAAGGATTAAATGAGTTAAAATACATAAAAAACTTAGAACAGCATTTAGCACTATAAATGTGTGCCATTATTACTAACCATACGTCCCTGTCAGCTAAAGAAATCTAACAAAGGAATTTTTTGAGGCCCATTCTTCTGGTAACACTTTATAGTTTTATTCTAAAACAAGCCATCAATTAAAAGGAAGTAAACTTTTATTTTGAAAGTTTTATTGAGATATACATAACAGACAATAAACTGCACATATCTACAGTGTCCAATTTGCTGTTTTGACCTACCTATAAACCCATGAAACTATCACCACAATCAAGATAATACAATAAACATATCCATCAATCTCAAAAGTTTTCTCACACCCTTTTATCTTCTCCCTCTTGCCCTTCCCACCTCTACCTCCTACTGTCCCCAAAAAAGAACTGAAATGTTTTCTATTACTATAAATTAGTTTGCATTCTCTAAAATTTTATATAAATAAAATCAGAGTGATTTTTTTGGTTTGTTTTTGGTATGGCTTCTTTACTGAACATAACTTTTGTAAGAACCATCCATGTTATTGTTTGTATTCATAGTTCATGCCTTTTGATTGCTAATATTCCACTGCACAGCATACACCACAATTTGTCCATTTACCAGTTGATGGACAATGTGTTGTTTCTAGTTTTTGGTTACTACAAATATAAAGTTGTATGAACATTCATGTACATGTCTTTGTGTAAATATATGTTTTAGTTTCTCTTGAGAAACTAGGAGTGAAATGCGTGGTTCATATGGTGGGTGTGTATTTTTTAAGAAATGGCCAAGATCTTTTCCATAGGGGTTGGATCGTTTTACATTCCCAATCAGCAAAGTATGAGAGTTCAGTTGCTCCACATCCTTGCCGACACTTGGCATGACAGTCTTTTAGATTTTAGATATTCTAATGGATATGTAGTGGTAGCTCATTGTGGTTTTATTTTGCATTTTCCTAATGACTAACTCTGCTGAGAATCTTTTTTTTTTTTTCTTTGAGACAGAGTCTTGCTCTGTCACCAGGCTGGAGTGCAGTGGCGCGATCTCGGCTCACTGCAACCTCCACCTCCCGGGTTCAAGGGATTCTCCTGCTTCAGCCTCCCAAGTAGCTGGGACTACAGGTACAAGCCACCACACCCAGCTAATTTTTGTATTTTTAGTAGAGACAGGGTTTCACCATGTTGGCCAGGATGGTCTCGATCTCTTTACCGCATGATCCACCTTCCTCGGCCTCCCAAAGTGCTGGGCTTACAGGCGTGAGCCACCATGCCCAGCTGAGAATCTTTTTATGTGCTTATTTGCCATTCATATATCTGGGTAAAGTACTGGTCCAAATCTATTGTTCATTTTAAACTGGATTGTTTGTTCTCTTAATACTGAGTTATGCAAGCTCCTTATATATTCTGAACACAAGTCTTTGATCAGATAAGAGATTTGTAAATATTTTCTCCCAGTCAGTGGCTTGCCTTTTAATTCTCTTAACTGTGTTTTGAAGAACAGAAGTTCTTATTTTTGATAAGATCAATTTAAAAAATTATTATTCACAGATAGTACCTTTGGTATCATATCCCAGAAATGTTTGCCTAATCATGGTCACAAAAAATTTTTTCATACTGAAGTTATTAACATACTTTTTCATTATTAACTAATTTTTCCTAATCATTGCTTGGTCACAGGTTGGTAATACTGAACCCCACATAATCATGTGTTCCACAATCTTTATCTTACATATTTTTTGGTTTCATCCTTAACATATGTACTGCTGCACAATACCATGAATACTTATTCATAAATTACTTCAAAATGAGTAATAAATTGCCAATACACAAATAAAAAACTATTTAATATTGAACTTTTTTAGATTAACATCTTGGTGAGTAACCTATTTTTTCAGTACATGAGATTGCATGGGCCATTGGCTTCACTCAGTATTAAATTTCTTATGCAATACATTTCTTATGAAACACTT
The DNA here is from genome assembly GCF_049350105.2 of Macaca mulatta. Taxonomy (NCBI): domain Eukaryota; kingdom Metazoa; phylum Chordata; class Mammalia; order Primates; family Cercopithecidae; genus Macaca; species Macaca mulatta. Next base: position 131,624,831 of record NC_133412.1, on the reverse strand, counting down.
TTTACAAATTTCAATGTAATAAACAATTATCGAGCACTTACTATGTGCAAATTACTAAGCTAGGTAGTGTATGCAGATACAGAGATGTAAATTAAATAGCTACCTTACTTTTATATATATTATTTTTATGTTTTATTTATTTATTCACTTTTTTGAGACAAGAGTCTCACTCTGTCACCCAGCTGGAGTACAGTACAGTGGTGTAATCTGCTCTCACTGCAACCTCTGCCTCTCGGGCACAAGCAATCTGCTGCCCACATCAGCCTCCCAAGTAGCTGGAACTATAGGAGCCTAGCTAATTTTTGTATTTTTTGTAGAGATGGCGTTTTGCCACATTGCCCAGGCTGGTCTCAAACTCCTGGACTCAAGTGATCCGTTGTCTCGGCCTCCTAGAGTTTCTGGGATTACAGGTGTGAGCCATTGCACCTGGCCGTTACTTTTATTCTTTAATTTAAAGATAGGGAATTAAGGCTTAAAAGGGGCTAATATGTTCAAGGACACAGCTTAGGTGAACTAAGATTTATATTCAGGCTTGAGTTAGGAAATAAACGAGGCATGATTTGAAGCTATCTGACTTCAGAGGCTTGGCTCTTGACGGGGTACCATGCTAAGGCAATATTGTTTCAATTCTCATTTTAAGTAAAATATAAGTGCTACTAATTTGGTACCTGGGAAAAATCTTCAGCGGCTACTGGTAAATTAACATCATTTTCTTGTAATGTCAGAAGTGTTGTGGGAAGAACAAGGTTAGAATTTGGCTCCAACTCCAATTCTCCCAAACTCATTGGACCATGACTAGCACATGAATCTTCATAAATACTACCTATTATCAAAAATGTAAACAAAAAGTTAAAATAAGTTGTTAAATTTATCTTCAAAAATGAACAAGTAGTTGACTAAAACTACCAAGATGTCTCACCTGCTGAATTAGAACTAGCAGTGTACTTCAAACAAAAACACCCGGACCAAGCCTTCACTGCAGTTAAAACTGAAACTCAGAGAGAATGCAAAAAGTACCTATGTTCAAACAAATCCATGCTATATTCTACGTAAAGTTTCAATCAACAAGTTGTCCATGCAGTTCATCTGAAGCCTCCTTCCCACATACGAACTCTTAACACTCCTGCTTACCGTTCCTATCTCTAAGAGTCAATAGAATACTTTCTATCTAAAAGGTAATCTTAAAGCAAAGGGCAATTTCCTGCCTGGAAAATGTTGGTACTGCCTAGCTCTATTCTGTGGATTTTTTTATTCAAGTGATCAAGCTCTTCTTCTTTTTTTTTTATCTAAACGGCACCTCTGGCCGGGCGCAGTAGCTCATGCCTGTAATCCAGCACTTTGGGAAGTTGAGGCAGGTGGATCGCCTGAGGAGAGGAGTTCGAGACCAGCCTGGCCAACATAATGAAACCTGTCTCTACTAAAAATACAAAAATTAGCTGGGTGTGGTGGCATGTGCCTGTAATCTCAGCTACTCAGGAGGCTGAGGCAGGAGAATCACTTGAACCCGAGAGGTGGAGGTTGCACTGAGCTGAGATAGCATCACTGCACTCCAGTCTGGGTGACAAAGTGAGACCTCGTCTCAAAATAAATAAACAAACAAACAAATAAATAAATAAATGGCACCTCAGTCAAATCAGTAAAAAGAAGACAAGAGCAGAGATATCTATGTAATAATAACATCACTCTACCTTTGTATTGCACTATATACTCCAAGCACTTTCATATACAAGTACATTATCTTATTACATTTGAACTTTACAATCATTCTGTAAGATAGACAGGTTACAATATTGTAACTGTCTCTCACAGACATTACTAAGGTTCAGAGAAGTTAACTAACTGTCCAAAATCAGAGAGCTAGTAAGAAGCACAAAGGAATTAAGTCACTGCTCTCTGTTTCACAGTCTTGCTAGATAATCTTTTAAAATATAATCAATAGAAATAGACCTGGAGTTATATGCAAATCAAGTTGTTTTAAATATATATATTTAAAATTTATATATTTATTTTATTTTATTTTATTTTTTTAAAGACAGAGTCTCACTCCTGTTGCCCAGGCTGGAGTGCAATGGCATGATCATGGCTCCCTGCATAATTGACTTCCCAGGCTCAGGTGATTCTTCCACCTCAGCGTCCCGAGTGGGTGGGACTACAGGTGTGCACTACCACACCTGGATAACTTTTTGTATTTTTAATAGAGACAGGGTTTTGCCACGTTGCCAAAGCTGGTCTGAAACCCCTGGGCTCAAGTGATCTTCCTGCCTCAGCCTCCGAAAGTGTTGGGATTACAGGCATGAGCCACTGCACTGCACCCAGCCTGAAAAAATATTTTAAAGACGCCATAGATATTTTCCATTTAAAGGCATTCTGTTGACAATTTCCTAGATATAGCAAATAATCACTCTGATTGATCTTTTATGTTAATCTAGGTTTTCAATGGGGTTTTACATAAAGCAAAATACATCTATTGAGTTCTAATTTTTTTTTTTTTTTTGAGATGGAGACTCACTCACCCAGGCTGGAGTGCAGTAGTGCAATCTCGGCTCACTGCAACCTCCGCCTCCAGGGTTCAAGCGATTCTCCTGCCTCAGCCTCCCGAGGAGCAGAGACTACAGGCATGTGCCACCACACCCACCTAATTTTTGTATTTTTAGTAGAGACAGCGTTTCACCATATTGGCCAGGCTGGTCTTGAACTCCTGACCTCAAGTGCTCAAGTGATCTACTTGCCTTGGCCTCCTAAAGTGCTAGGATTACAGGCGTGAGCCACCATGCCCAGAGGCATTGAGGTTTGATTTTTACTATTATAGTATTAAATCTGTATAAAACAATTTATCAAAATTATTACCTGATTAATTCTCATTTAATTATCTAACATGAGATTAATTTAAGTAATGGTAATAATACCTATAATTTAAAGTAACTCATGTTCCAGGCTTTATTTGCCTCTTTATATTCTGTTATGCCTTTTTCTATTCCTATGTGACTTCTTCGACATTTTTCTAAGATAAATTAAGAGAAAAGAATTATATATAATGTTAAAAACGAAGATATTGAAAACTCTTTTGCTGATAATACGGTATATGCCTAGAAAATTCCAGAGACTCTAATGAAAACAAAAGAACTTGCCGGGCGCGGTGGCTCAAGCCTGTAATCCCAGCACTTTGGGAGGCCGAGACGGGCGGATCACGAGGTCAGGAGATCGAGACCATCCTGGCTAACACGGTGAAACCCCGTCTCTACTAAGAAATACAAAAAATAGCCGGGCGAGGTGGCAGCGCCTGTAGTCCCAGCTACTCGGGAGGCTGAGGCCGGAGAATGGCGTGAACCCGGGAGGCGGAGCTTGCAGTGAGCTGAGATCCGGCCACTGCACTCCAGCCTGGGCTACAGAGCGAGACTCCGTCTCAAAAAAAAAAAAAAAAAAAGAAAACAAAAGAACTCTATTAGAACTAATACGAGAATGTAGTAATGTGACTGGATATCAGATAAATAGATTAAAATGATTAGCTTTTTTCTATAGTATAGCAACATGATTAAGCCATGAAAGCACAGAAAGTATAAAAGATAGAAATATCTATATATAAATTTTTAAATTATATGGCAAAAAAAGATCAACAATGTCAGTGAACAAAATATAAATTTGGATAAAAATATTTACAATACAAATAGTAGAAAACATCTAAACTATAGAAACAGCTTTAAAAATAACAAGTGTGAACCTCCCAGATGGGAAAAGAACTTTATAGGAGCACATACAAATGGCCAACAAACATATGACTGAAAAGACATATAAACTCACCAGGAGTCAGAAACATATCTTCATATTTCTACTGAGGCATATAAAAAAACTATTCAACACAATTTCAGGAGGGGATGTAAGGAAAGGGCACTAATAAATTGCTGATAAAAATACATTGGTTTAAACTTTCAAGAAAGCAACTTGGCATTATTTATTTCCAAACTAAAGATATATTTGCTCATGTATAGAAGAGCTTCCCAGAAGTACATACACTGGAGTAAGGAGGAGTATATAAAACACAACAATCTGGTAGGATACGTGTGTGGATACTTACTCTAGCATTGTTTATAGTGCAGGGAAATGGTAATAAACATCCATCAATAGAGAAACAACTAAATAAATTATTGGAAATCAACACTATGAAGTTGTATGCAATCATTAAAATGAACAAATTTAAGTAATACCAGTTGACCTGGAATAATCTACAGGGTTTACTGCGTAAAACACAAAATGCAGTCAAGTGTGCAAGATATGATTTCAAGTTGTAAAATAATGGCAATCACACACACTATATATATTGTACATGCATGTGTGCATAAAATTATATGTGTGAGGTAAAAAACAGGAGGGTTATATGCCAGAATCTTAACACGGGTTACTTGGGATAAGGCATACATGGGACAGGAAAAAAGTGGTGGTGGGAAGCACTCAAAAAGTGTGTAATAGCTTTCACATCATATACCATCCTATAATTTAACAGATATTTACTATGATCTGTGTACTACATAACCTGCTAGGTGACAGGGATATGACAGTAAACAAGGTAAAGTCCATACCGTCACGTGAGATTACAAATCAGTGTGATAAGAGCAACATTAGGCAGGTGACATTAGAGAATTATACATATGACAGGTATTTAACCCAGTGATAAGGGTCAGGAAAGGATTCCATGACAACAATCATAACAGTGCTGAATTTGCTGTGTCTTCTAACAAGCAGGCTCACTGAGTGTGGGTGTCTCACCTGTATAATGCAAGTTAGACCTTTAAAAGAGGGATTTTAAAATATTATTTCAATCAAGTCAAATTTAATTTAATTTAATTAATCATAACTAGAAATCCCTAATTTTGCTTTCCTAGGATTTTATTGTAGTGGAGAGCAACCATGGCAGACTTTTAGAGAACACTAAATTTGCCTAAAATTGCCAGTCCAGCAAGAATTTTTGGTCTGGCATATCTAACAGATTTTTTTTTCATTTGTATGAAAGTCAAAGGCATCACACATTCAGTATGTATAAACTCCACTCCACCTCTTTCCTCCTAATTCTGTCCTTCCTCCATATTCACTCTCTCTCAGTGACTGAGATGATCATCTATCCAATAATTCTAGCCAGAAACCTAGGTATTTCTTAGACTTTCTGCTACTTTTTTACTGCTCACACTCAAATGAATCCCTGTCCATCTCCTTAATTCTCTCTCAAATCTCCCTTTTTATATATCCTCCCTACTGAATAATATCTCATCAGGTCAATTTTAATGGTTGTCTAATCAGGTTCCTTGCATCCAGTGTTAACTCTTCCAATCTACCCATCACATTGCACCTCAGATGATCTTGCTAAATAAAAGGTAAATATGATCATATCACTCATTTATTTATAATCTTTAGCAGACTGATGAATATCACACAACATTCAGAATTGACAGAAACTTAAGACTGAACTGTTCATGGGAATAAGTATAAAGTAAGACTTACTATTTCCCATTTTGTATACAAAGCGATCCGTACTGTACTCCTTAACAGATCATCCAGGGCTTTTCATGACCTGGTTTCTGCTCCCTGCTGCAATTTCATTACATATTAAGCTCTACTACTTTGACAAAAACACCGCATTTCTGTGATTAACCCTTGTTTTTTTTGTTTGTTTGTTTTTTGGGGTTTTTTTTTTTTTTTGCCTTTGTTCCCTGTCTTATTGCATATTCTGCCTGAAAGGTCCCTCCTCACTCACCACATGGCAAGCATTTATTAATCTTTGAGGAGTCACTTCAAGCAAGACTTCCCTCATCTATGAAGTCTTTCCTGAATCCCTTCAACTACAATTGACCTGAACATCCATCCTATATGGACTTCTTCACAATAACTACAGTAATTTATTGCATGATTTTGCTTTCTTATCTACTATGTCTACTAGAGAAAAAACAATCATTGTGAACAGGGCCTTACCAAGTTTCATATTCCTAGCACCTAGCACATGCTCAGCACATAGCAGGCACTCAAAAATGTCTTCTGAATAAGGTAAATGAACAAACAGGAATATTCTTACAATTTGCCATCTGGCTAATTCCCTTAAGATTCAATTTCACATTGGCTCTTGCAGAAAACCTTTTCTAAGCCCTCACAAATGAGTTGAATTCCTCCTCTGCACTCCCACAGCCGTATGTTGTACTAGTCATACAATATTATAATTGTTATTTATTTCTCCCACACTAGTTAGTAAATGTCTTGAGAGCAGACATCTATCATCTTTGAATCTTGAATGCTTAATGCAGTACTTACACAGCTCTAGGTATACAGTGGGTATTCAATACAGGTTTTTTGAGTAAATAAAAAGCTGTAGTTGGTAGTATATCCCAGGGTCCACATATAATTCATTCAAATTATAGCTTACATTTTAGGGTCCCCAAGACAACTCCTCAAAGCCAATTTTGCATCATTCAGTTACTCAACCCAACCTGAGAGCCTAAGGCATGGAGACAGTGATAGAGAACTATAGGAAATAGGACATTTCCTGAAAATTAGCAGGGGTGGGGAGGGGCAAAGTAAGAATAGATGACCCTCTGTAAGCAACGTTGATGAAAAGCAATACCAATCACTAGCATATATAGTTGATTCTCATCTATGGACCACAGTTATATTCTGTGGTCACCAGGAGAAAATCTTGAAACAAGAGGAACAAATTAGTTTTCTATAGGCAAAGTCCTTTTAGTCAACTGTTGATAGTTTCTGATTCTATGAAGTACATATAAGATAGTACTTTTCATGCTCCAAGCATTATTAAAGAGAACACCACCATGTGCCAAGCACCGTGCTTACTACTTCACATGCATTGTCAAATACATGTACCTAATAACCGTAATGAGATAGACACTATTACCTCCAAGATAGCCCCCAATGATCCCTGCCCTCTTGGTATTCACACCTTTTTAAACTCATCTCTTAAGTTGTTCCATGATTGGTCTGTGTTATCAATGGAATATGACAGAAGTGATGGCATGTCACTTTGGAGATTAGGTTATAAAAGACATTATTAGCTGGGCGCAGTGGCTCACACCTGTAATCCCAGCACTTTGGGAGGCTGTGGCAGGTGGATCACTTGAGTTCAGAAGTTTGAGACCAGCCTGGCCAACATGGCAAAACCCCATCTCTACAAAAACATACGAAAATCAGCCAGGCATGGTGGTGTGCATCTGTAGTCCCAGCTACTCAGGAGCTACTTTCTCTCAAAAGAAAAAAAAAAAAAAAAAGACATTATGGTTTCCATCTTGATTGCTTACTTTCTCTTGGGAGATGCCTGCTACCACATCACTCATGGCCCTATGGAGTGTTTAACATGGTGAGGAAGTGAAGCCTCTTGCTAAGGGCACATGAGTGAGCTTGGAAAGTGGATCCTTCAACACTAGTCAAGCCTTCAGATGACCTCAGTCCAAGCCATCATCTTGACTGCCACGTCAGGAGAGATCCTGACAACCACCCAGGTAAGCCACTACCGGATTTGTGACTTTCAGAGTTCTGTGAGATAATAAATATTTGTTGCCTTCAGCTGTTAAATGTGGGGTAATTTTGTACATAGCAATATTATCCCCACTTGACACATGAAGAAATTTGGGTTCAGGAACATTAAGTTACTTGACCAAAGATATACAGAGCTGGAATTCAAACCCATTTTGGAAACTCTCAAAGCCTAACTCTTAGCTATTTTGCTATACTGCCTTACATATGTGCTCAGTCTTATGTTATACCATGTTACTTATTTTTTCCAATCAAACAAATACCTACAATGTATCTAACATTAAAAATTCACTGTCCTATAGGTAATCTGCTAGGGTTACCAGAAATTTAAGAAAGGACCAGAGAGGCTATCTCCTCAGGGAGTTTATTCCGTAACATTTCAACTAAGTGCCTAGTTGCTCTCAGGTACCTAGTAGCTCTTAAGTACCTAGCAGTTCAAGTGATCTGCGAGAGCCACCTAGTGTTAACTCTGTTTAATTGCATTCTGCACATTTAGCTGGACATAAATGTAAGTCACATTTCATGCTATTTGAATCCTATAAATTTTAAAGAATGTAAAACATTTAATACTCTCCTTATGTGTACAAAATGAGAAATGAGGCCAATCTTTACATTTATTCACATGGGAAATTCAGTCTCGAACTTCTCCCAATTCTGAACGATACAAGGTATTCACTCAATATGAAACTAAATACTCTAACTTCAGGCTTTTCCTTTTCTGATTTCTGGCAAATCTGCATGCCTCCAGAAGTTTCTTTTCACTTAAGAGAAAGAAGCAATGGGCATTTAAAAATCAATAATAAGAATATAGCAGATCCTCATTTATTTGTAAATTACATATTCGCAAATTTATCTACTTGCTAAAATGTATTTATAATCCCCAAATCAATACTTGCAGCACCTTTGTGGTCATTTGTGGACACGTACGAGTGGTGAAAAACTTAAATTGCCTTATATGCATTTTTCCAGTTGATGCTGAACAAGGATACATTCCACCTTATTTCAGCTTTCATACTGTAAACAAGTGACCTTTTCACAGTATATGTAAAGCTGTGTTTTTCACATTTCACGTTTTTGTTTGTTTTTTTGTTCGTTTGTTTTTTGGTGATTTCACTGTTTAAAATGGCCCCTTAGCGCTGAGGTACTGTCTAGTGTTTCTTTCTTTCTTTTTCTTTTTTTTTTTTTTTTTTGAGACAAAGACTCACTCTTGTTGCCCAGGCTGGAGTGCAGTGGCGCGATTTCGGCTCACGGCAACCTCTGCCCTCTGCACCTCCCGAGTTCAAGCAATTCTCCTGCCTCAGCTTCCCAAGTAGCTGAGATTACAGGCGCCTGCCACTATGCCTGGCTAATTTTTGCATTTTCAGTAGAGATGAGGTTTCACCATGTTGGCCAGGCTGGTCTTAAACTCCTGACCTCAGGTGATCCGCCCACCCTGGCCTCCCAAAGTGCTGGATTACAGGCGTGAGCCACCGCACCCGGCCTGTCTAGTGTTTCTAAGCACAAAAAGGCTCTTCTGCTATGTCTTATGGAGAAAATATATGTGTTACATAGGCCTCCTTCAGGCACAAGTTACACTGCTGGATAGTTCAATGGCTGTGAGTTCAATATTAATGAATCCAAAATATATATTAAATAAGATTTCTTTAAACAGAAACATAAATAAAACCAGGTTATATATTGATCAATTGATAAAAATGTTATGACCAGAGGCTCACAGAAACCTAATCCTGTATTTATCCTAGGAGCAATGGTTCAATATTTGTTAATATGTTTGTGGTAACCACAGAATATAACAATGGTCCATAGATGAGAGTCAACTATACATGCTAGCGATTGGTATTCTCTATTCTATCCTTATTTCTAACGTGTCACAACAGAAAGTTTATTTAAATTCTAAAATAGTCCTGAATGCACTAAGTGCTACTGAAATCCATATAGTATAAGGAATAAATGTCTACAGTATTATCTAATTTAACCTTGTCCTAAAGATCTGTTATGTCAGTTTTCATGGACTCGTTACATTTTTCTAGTACATATTAAAATAAATGCATCGGCTGGGCACGGTGGCTCACGCCTGTAATCTCAGCACTTTGGGAGGCTGAGGCGGGCAAAATACCTGAGGTCAGGAGTTTGAGACCAGCCTGGCCAACAGGGTGAAACCCTGTCTCTATGAAAATACAAAAATTAGCTGGGCATGGTGGCACACGCCTGTAATCCCAGCTACTCGGGAGGCTGAGGCAGGAGAATAGCCTGAACCCGGGAGGCAGGGGTTGCAGTGAGCTGAGATTACGCCATTGCATTCCAGCCTGGGCGACAGAGCAAGACTCCATCTCCAAAATAAATAAATAAATAAATAAATAAATAAATAAATAAATAAAATAAAATAAAATAGGCCAGGTGTGATGGCTCACACCTGTAATCCCAGCACGTTGGGAGGCCGAGACGGGCGGATCACGAGGTCAGGAGATAGAGACCATCCTGGCTAATACGGTGAAACCCCGTCTGTACTAAAAATACAAAAAATTAGCCAAGTGTGGTGGCGGGTGCCTGTAGTCCCAGCTACTCGGGAGGTTTAGGCAGGAGAATGGCGTGAATTCGGGAAGTGGAGCTTGCAGTGAGCCGAGATTGCGCCACTGCACTCCAGCCTGGGTGACAGAGTGAGACTCTGTCTCTAAATAAATAAATACATAAACAAATAAGCAAATAAAATGAAATAAAAGTATCACAGTTAAAAAGTTTTAAGTGTATGTATGTGTATTACCAAAATTAATTCACATACCACCCATTGGTTCAAGTACCAACATTGATATATGAATCACATTTGGGGAAACACTGCTATATATACTATTAAAAAAGTTATCACCAAACTTTTCAATTATTAAAATCCCTTTTAATAAAGAAATTTTGCAAGCCCCCATCTGAAAATAGGTATACTTTTCTCAACTTAGATTAGGGATACTACTATGACACATCAAGAAAAAATATTTTGGTGTATACCTGAAACTGCGTCAAACTGCCGAGATAATGGTTTAGGATCACACTGTTGATCCAAAGGCTGTACATTAGTGACAGGTGGCTGCATACAGAGAGAATGTCCCATTAAGATGTTTTCCGCTGCCGCTGTTAGCTGGGGTCTTTGTCCTTCACTAAGTTCACCCACACTGTTTTCCAAGTCCTTTAAAAAGTAGAAACAATTGTTAAAACCATTATATTAAAATCAAGTCAACACAGGAAATGTTTGCCAAATATCATGAACAATACCCTTTGACTCCCTGGAAGGTATTTTACAAACTGTCTTCTATGCCACATATACGTTACATGCAAGAAAAGTTCAAGAAGTTAGTCTAATAAGCCTAGTGATAGGCTTTGTTTTCAACATAATAATTTCATATATTTTATGAAATTAACCACTATTTTTCAAGCGCCAATTAAATACCAATAAAACATAAAATAAAAATTATATTACAATTTAAAATACTCAGTGGGGCCAGCACGGTGGCTCATGCCTATAATCCTAACACTTTGGGAGGCCGAGGTGGGTGGATCACTTGAGCTCAGGAGTTCAAGACCAGCCTAGGCAACGTGGCAAAACCCCATCTCGACAAAAAATACAAAAATTAGCTGGGCATCATAGCACACACCTGTAGTCCCAGCTACTTGGGGGGCTGAGGCAGGAGGCTAGCTTGAACCCAGGAGGCAGAGGCTGCAGTGAGTGAGATTGCACCACTGTACTCCAGCCTGGGTGACAGAGTGAGACCGTGTCAAAAAAGACAAAAAATCAAAACCACTAAATGCTGGTATGCATTACACATTGTTCATACAGCTTAAAATGGGAATAACAAAATTTCTCTCATTCTTCAAATGAATAAAAATTGCCTAAAGTTTGTTAGTGGAAACTTTACAATTAAACAACTGATGAGAATAATATACTTTAAACAGCATAAAGGTTACCCCATATATCAATAATAAGATTTTTATAAAAGTATAGAGGCCTGGATCACACCACCCAGCACTTTGGGAGGCCGAGGTGGGCAGATCACAAGGTCAGGAGTTTGAGACCAGCCTGGCCAATATGGTGAAAACCTGCCTCTACTAAAAAAAAAAAAAAAAAAAAAAAAAAAATTAGCCGAGCGTGGTGGCAGGTACCTGTAGTTCCAGCTACCCGGGAGGCTGAGGTAGGAAAATCGCTTGAACTTGGGAGGCAGAGGCTGCAGTGAGCCAAGATCAAGCCACTGCACTCCAGCCTGGGCGACAGAGTGACGCTCTGTCTCAAAAAAAAAAAAAAGTATAGATATTATAGAAGACTACTTTAGTCATATTTAATAATGCTCTTTTCCCTTGGAAAAATAAAAAATACAAAAAGCACAGAATTGTTGGCCGGGCATGGTGGGTCACGCCTGTAATCTTAGCACTTTGGGAGGCCAAGGCGAGCGGATCACCTGAGGTCAGGAGTTCCAGACAAGCCTGACCAATATGGCAAAAACCCATCTCTACCAAAAATACAAAATTAGCAGGCGTGGTAGTGCATGCCTGTAATCCCAGCTACTCGAGAGGCTGAGAATCGCTTGAACCCAGGAGGCGGAGGTTGCAGTGAGCCGAGATCCCGCCATTGCACTCCAGCCTGGGCAACAAGAGTGAAACTCTGTCTCAAAAACAAAACAAAACAAAACAAAACAAAATTGTTTTAAATGAAATCTATGAAATAAATGAATAACTGAAAAAATATAAGACTCCTATTTTCTTTCTGTATTAAAAAATTATATATCCTAATCACTAGTACATTTTATGACTTGAGATACTCTAATTAATGAATTTACTAATTAAGAACTGAAGAAAAATTCCAATATCTGAAAGCTCCCATGTTTCTCATTTAAAAGGGGTTTAATTTCAACCAACAAGTGTTTTTATTTTACTAGAATATATGAAGAAATCACTGCTGAAACATCTTTGATGATTCCATTGACTATAAAATAAAAGCTAAACTTCTTAGCTCAACATTCAAGACTCTCTTTAATTTGTCTTCATTCTCCTATGTACATCTCTCTCTCTCCTTATTCTCTTAGCCTGACTCTTCTTTAGGAATACTGATTGCCTCAACATCCTTTAAATTAAAAAATACTGTTTCATAATTAATATGAAATCCCTTGGAGACTCTTGGGCAGTGTTTAGAATGATGGCAATTATATTTTCTCCAGAAATTGAGAAATATTTCACAATGCATATACTACTCTGACAATCTACAGTAACTTCTCTGTTGTGAATCTGTTTTCTAGGATACTTGTAACTGCTGAACTATTTAACACCTTAAGAATACTCTATGACCCTACTGAAGATTTATCTTGCCTATTTACAAAATGCCCTCATACTCACAAGTATCTCTGAGTTTTGGATTATACTCAGTGCTTAAACTCATGTCAATTTAAGTCAGGCTGCCTATAATACAGAGTAATATACCTAGCCCATCTACATATATGTACAAATTACAGTTTGCCATCAGCCAGCTCTCACTGACCTAATGCCCCTCTGAGCAAGAAGTTTCAAGCACAAAGAAAAGCCATTATTTTCTTAGCAAAACAATATTTTAACTTACAATGTATCACTACTACTAGTTCTTATTACAAACAAATGTAATAGTCCTTTAGACAGGAAAATATGCAAAATGTCACTGTTAATCCGACTGGCAAAAATTTAAGATTAAAAGCATTATGTGTGACATGGGAAAGGGATCTCATACATTAGGGCAATTTTTCAGTGCCTACTTAAATTATGAATGCTTATATCTTTGAGCCAGCAATTCCATGCCTTAGTATCTAAATCTAGAAAAATAATTTCTCATGAGTACAAAAAAAGGATTTTATACCTAGTATAGTTTGATTAGGGAATAACTGGAACCAATCTAAAAATCCTTCAATAGGAGAATAATTAAACTATGGTATACTACATGGTAGGTAAAAAGAATACAGATCTTCAGGATTTATGTTAAATTTTAAAAAGCCTTTGCAACTAGCTTTTTAAAATTTAAAATTGCACAACAAAATATACGCACACCTCAAAATTATATACTAAGCCAGAAATGGTGGCTCACGCCTATAATCCCAGGACTTTGGAAAGCTAAGGTAGGAGGATCACTTGAGGTCAGAAGTTGGAGATCAGCCTAGGCAACAGAGTGACACCCCATCTCTACAAAAAATAAAAAATTAGCTAGGCATGGTGCATGCCTATAGTGCCAGCTATTCTGGGGGCTGAGGTGGGAGGATTGCTTGAGTCCAAAAGTTTGAGGCTGCAGTGAGCTGACTGAGCCACTGCACTCCAGCATGAACAACAGACTGAAACTCTGTCTCAAAAAAATTCATACATATATATACACACACACATATACATATACACAAATATATTTTTATACATATACAAATGGTTAATGCTTAGAAAAAGATCTGGAGAAAATAGAATTCTAACTTCCGCATTGCTGGTCTAGCCAGGACAGCACAATAACAGGCTGACAGCTCTCAAAATCAACACTAGAGTAACTACAGAGGTGAAAAAGAACCCATAGATTCTGAGAACTAAAGTAAAAGTTGTGAAAACCCGCTGGAAAGACAGACAGTTAACTTAAACTGGTATGTGTGGAAAGAAAGGGGCTGCATCCTAGGGAAGAGGCTGTGTGGAGGAGCTTCGTGACAGGAATGACTGGAGAAAACTGCTTGTTTCTTCCTCCATTAATTTGAGATCACTGCTTGCCCCGCAACCATAAAAGTCTTCTTGTCAACAACCCCAGCTGCAAATGCTGGCGCCCCAGAGTAATATCAGGGAACATGAAGGCCTAGCTATGGTGACAACTATAGATGAAATCTGTCCAGAAGCCCATCCGTGGGCATTCATTCCTTCACCTTCTTCCCCTCCAAACCCCAGGACTAGCGGATTATAAACCCTCTCAAAGCAACTTCTTCCTAAGGGCTTAAAGACAATAATCACCAGAAGAGCTATATAGTGGAGTAACAGCAACCAGCAGGGACAGTGACCAAGGGTGGCTCTGTGCTACCTGAGGCTCTCCTCCCTAGGGCTCTCTCCTCCCCTCTTCTTCAACTCTCTGAAACAGACCATGGACTGGTTTTATCCTTACCCAAATTCTCAGACAGAATAGTTGATCCCATCAGTGAAATATGAACTCACAGGTCAAAAGAACCAGATACCTGAGAAGTCAATAAGTTTAAAAAAGAAAAAAAAACAGACAACAAAGTGAATGATATTAATCAGACAGACAGACACAGAGTAGGTGATAAGAAAATACATTAAAATGCAAAGCAAAAAAAAAGAAAACAAGAATGTCAAGTACGAAAAATACAATAAATGGGATAAACAGTATGGTAGAGAACAAATTAATAGTTAGCAGATCAGATTGGGGAGCTCTCCCAGAACGGAGAAGAAAAGAAAGAGATAGAAAATTTAAGGTATAAAAATAGAAATAGAAGTGTCAATATCTAGAAATAAGAGTTTGGGAGGCGGGGGGTGGAAATGAAAGGGAGAAAGAAATAATGAAGATAAATTTCCCAGCATCTAAAAGATAAAAAGGTCTGATAAAATTGAACAAATAAATACAGATATTAGTGATTTTCAAAAAGAAAACTGGGATTAGTCAGTGGAATTTATAAATTATGCAGATACTTCTGCTATTTGCCATCTCTTTTTGTACCATTTGCTTGTCTCATTCTCACTCCCTCCTTCCCTCTCCCTCTTTCTCTCTCCTTTTCCCGCGTACATGCACTTTCTCTCTCTGTACATGCACTTTCTCTCTCTCCCGTCCCTTCTTTCTCTCTCTCAACTTACTGGTTTCGATACTAAGCACCTTAGTTTCTGCAGCTATGAGAGTACGTTTTTGAATTTAGCAACACAGACATCACAACTAATATTTTTCCGGTGAAATCAATTTTTGGTCTGCTGCTAACTAAAGTTACAGAAAATTTAATTATTTTAAATTTAGAAGGAATATGTTAAGGAATATGTTAAGCTTTCATTTTTTCCCATTACTAAATTTTATATCTTCTCCTATCTTTCCTAATCATTTAAAGTTTTAAGAATAAAAATAGGGGCCGGGCGCGGTGGCTCAAGCCTGTAATCCCAGCACTTTGGGAGGCCGAGACGGGCGGATCACGAGGTTGGGAGATCGAGACCATCCTGGTTAACACGGTGAAACCCCGTCTCTACTAAAAAATACAAAAAACTAGCCGGGCGAGGTGGCAGGCGCCTGTAGTCCCAGCTACTCAGGAGGCTGAGGTAGGAGAATGGCGTGAACCCGGGAGGCGGAGCTTGCAGTGAGCCGAGATCCGGCCACTGCACTCCAGCCTGGGCCACAGCGGGAGACTCCGTCTCAAAAAAAAAAAAAAAAAAAAGAATAAAAATAGGAAATAAAACCAACCATCTCCTTGGGCCCTATATAGTCTTTAGATCTCCAGCTCATCTAAAGCCAGTTAACATTTGTTCATGCAAAGACAACCAGATATGATAGAAACAGCACTATAGATCAAGAATCCTAGTCCCAGCTCCATCATTAACCAGTCTGAATGACAATGTTGTATATTTCTACCTGGAATTTCCTTAAGCACCTTAAATTTGATGTGTATATCAAACTCATTACTTTCCCCATAAAATCTGGCACTCTTCTCTCTGCACTTCTAAGCCAACAACTCTACAATCACCTACCCAGGCTCCCAAGGTAGGAACTTCAAGATTATCCTTAAAAAAAAAGCTTCTTTACCTTTCTCAACCAATGACCAATTACTGTCAATCCTATGCCCTTAAATTTAAATCTCTCTCCTCTCTATTTCTGCTGTAACTGTCTTTGTTCATATTATCATTCTCTCTTGCTGGGTCTACTACAGTGGTGTTCTGACAGATCCCCCCCGTCTCCCTCATTTGTTTATGGCTTCATACTCCTTCCTAAGGCAACTCCTTTGCCCAAAAACCTTCATGGGCTCCACAGTGCCCAAGCCTTAACATGGCCTAAATAAAATGTTCTTTATGATCATCTGGTTCAATCTACTTCTCCACACATATCTGATTCTTTATCTAAAGTTCTAGCCACACAGAAATTTTCAATACTTTCCAAATATGCTTTAATATTTCTTGGCTCTCATCCCTTAACAAATGGTATTTCTGCTTCTGAAATGCCCTTCCCCCCTTTCATTGCTGCCTGCAAAGTCCTACTCCATCTTTAAAGACTGACATCAATGTAATATTGTGTATGAAGTGTCATCTAACTTCAAGCAGAGTCTTTTCTCCTGTGTGTTCATATAGCTTGTAAATACAGCTTGTAAATACAGCTATTTGATCAGTTATTGCACTGTTGAATAATTACTTGTGTAAGCCCTTATCTTCCTTCATGACTGTAAGCTGCTTAAAGGTAGGGGTCATGTCTTATTTATCTTTGTATCTTTTCCCAGGTTGTGTCTGGCATATAACGGATACTCAATAAATAATTGCGTAATGAATGAATAATCCTCACAAAGCTTTAGCTTTTTTAGCTGTAGAATAAGGTGGTTGGAACAGATGGTCTAAATTCCTTTCAGTTATAAAACTCTACAGTTCTATGACTCCAAGTTAAAATTGCTATAACACTGACCCTTGAAAAAACAAAATACTAGCATGCTTTAACTAGTAGTAAGAATATTTTAATTTTTTTCCTGTATTTATATCTAACCAAAAAAAAAGTCATTAAAGTTAAAAAGTACCTCTGAATGACAGACTGCTTGCTGTGAAACTGCTGACTCCTGGTTTTGTTTAGCAAGAACAGAAAGAATTGCATCTGCATGAAATTTTTTATGGGGCATCCTAATCACTTGCCCTTCACTAGGAGGATCATCTTCCTAAAAGAAATGTAAAGACAATTAATAAAAATAAATTATTTCGAACAATTGCATTTTTCTCAATTTAAGATTAATAAAAACTTAGCAGTCATGAAATGACAGTATTAGCATTTTTGGAAAGGAGATGAACTCTTTATTTTCATCCAGTTCTCATTTCCATTTGTCTATAATAAAAGCCCTCTACCTTTGCCTCAAATATAAACCACAGTATAATTCGGTAACACGTAAACTGGAGATTATAAAAACATAAAAATCAAACCGTCTGTCCCATGCAGTTGAGCTACTATGAATCTTAAATGTTTTTTACGATAGCACTGTTTTTGGGTCACAGCCTCCTCTTGGTATTTCTGCAGTAAAGCAATGCCACAGTGTGGCAATGGGGGCAAAGCATTGTAATGCTGCAACCTGGACCACAAGCAAAAATGAAAAACTGCAGAAGTATGGTATGGCAGCGATAGACCTCAATGTCCCTTTGCCTTTGGGCTGACATCCGGCTTACTTGGTGAGGGCGCTGGTATTGAAGACCCTCACTGGAGCACTCTGTATAGGCTTGTTCGTGCCTCAAAATAGGCTCGTCTCAACAATGAGGAACAGTGTGGGCCTCAGAGTCCAACAAAGGAGACTATCTTATAAATACAGGTATTAACATGATTTTAAATTATAAGTACCTATCCCCTAGCTATGTATAGATAAATGCCAACTGGTACATGACTTCGAGTTATTTGGGGTTTTTCCAGATTGTACTTTTGTATTTGACTTTATTATGAATTTGTAGCATAAGATTTAGGCGTAGTAAAAATAGCAAAATTAGAATTTAGTTTCAAATGTAGAAAAACAGAAACAAGTTATAATTTAGTCTTGGTTCGGTTTAGCTATTTACTTTAAATAAATTTAAACATGCTTTGCCACTTGAAAAAGTTCAAAGAAAGGAGAAAAGTGCTATCATGGTACACTAAATAGGCCAAATGTTAGTTATGCTTCTCTGAAAATAAAGATATCTCATTTATGCCTTCTTCCCATATTATTTCATAAAAGTGATTGCTGTGCTCTCTTCACAATTAACTCAACCAATTACTTGCAATAAATAATTACTGTTTAAAAATTGTTTCATTAAAATCTTATCAAAAACTTATTAATGAAGTATTTTCATAGGCCTATGTGAAATAATTTTAAAAAACAGCAACAATGCTTTAAAAAGATGTGAATAAATATAGATGACAGTTGAGTACAATTATCTTTCCTTGCTTAGGTTGTTTAAAAATATATAAAGATTTCTATTCCTTAATGATTTTTTCAAAAGAAAATTCTTACTATCATTTCTATATATTTATATATAATGTGATATTTTTAAATACCAACTTTTGCTTCTACAGAGATAGATAAAAACTAGAAAGGGTTAGCATCCCTGGACCTCATTTTTCTTTTTAAGCCATTAAATTTAAACATTTATTTGCACAAAGAATTATAATCATGGTTAGGGAAAAATAACAAATGTATTATAAGAGAGTTGGTTGAAATAGGTAAGAGCCTGCTTAAATATTGTAAAGACAACATACAGAGGTAACAATTTGCAATCAGCTAGATTTCATTACCTAATTACATTAAATGTATTTTTTTTCCCTAGAGCCACAAGGGTGAATAATAACTTTTTTTCATTCTCACAATTATAAGATTATATAATGAAATGTGCAAGAAGCCCTAAATTATTTCATGGTTATTTTACTAAATTTTGTGTCTATAACTCAAAAAATTGAGAAAAAACCTGATCAATGGCAACCAATTCATAAAGATATTCTTCCTATCAGAATTCAGTGTTGGAGTCGATCGTTACTTACCATTTCAACAGCATCATGCAGAGTGCTGGATAAGCTATCATTAAGGTTTGTCAGGTACAGTCCTACATCTTCTAAAACTAGAAATTAAAATATAAAAATTTAGAAAAAAAAAAAGAAACACAAATTTAGTAAATAATCTGACCACAAAGCCATAGCATATTAGATTCAAAATTATACTGCAATGGAAATATTGGCAAAGTTTATAAACAAGTAATTCACAAACTACTCAATCTTACCAGTTTTTTAAAAGTACAATTTATAACAAAGATGAGAATTTTGTTTAACCTACAAGTTTGTTAGAAATTAAAAACTATAAATATCAATTGTAGTTATGAAATTGAGAAACGGGTACTCTCATATACTGTTGATATAATTAAAACAGATTAAGAGCTAACAATCCTTTCTAGAACTTAAAGCAATAAAGTAGACTAAGCAATTTCACTTTAAGGCATGTATTCTAAGGAAGAGACTAGATAAGTGCACCAAAAATATATATACATGAAAGGATGGTAATTAGAGAGTTGTGTATAGACTGAAAGCATTGAAAACAATCTAAATGTCTTCTATTAAGGGAGTAAATAGACTACACAGCCATAAAAGAAAAATAAGAAAACTATGGAGTCATATTAAAAGATATCCACAATACATTATTAGGTAAAAAAAAATTCAGCTTTCAGGCTGTGTGTGGTGTTTCAGGCCTACAATTTCAGCCCTTTGGGAGGCCAAGGCGTGCGGATCACTTGAGCTCAGACATCTGAGACCAACCTGGGCAAAATGGCGAAATCTCATCTCTACAAAAAAATATAAAAGTTAGCCCGGCATGGTGGCACATGCCTGTAGTCCCAGTTACTCAGAAGGCTGAGGTGGGAGTATTGCTTGAGCCCAGGAAGTTGAGGCTGCAGTGAACCATGATCACGCCACTGCACTCTAGCTTGGAGGACAGAGTGAGAACCTGTCTCAAAAAAAAAAAAAAAAAAAAAAAAAATTCAGGTTTCAAAACAATATGCATAATAAGATCCTATTTTTAAAGGTAAACATACATCCATAGAAAAAAAGACTGGAAAGGTCTACCCAAAACCATTAATAGTGATATTATTTCTAGAGGGTGGGATTATGAGGAAGATTTTACTTTCTGAAGTTAAGACCCAGAAAAGTTAACTAAATTGCATTGAGCCCCCCATTCTTTCTACCGTACCATGTTAAATCTTGAAAGTTAAGTAAAAACACTTTAAACAGGAAAGTATTACTTAGGGGATTACCATAATCTAACAAGTGAAATCAATTAATACAAATTAACTTACGCTTGGGGGCCAATTTTTGACCACAGCTAAATAAAATCTCTCCTTCAGAGACGGGTTTATCTAAAGTTTCAGTTTCAGTGACAGTAACACTCAATGTGCTCTCCAGTGTTGATGAATCAGAACCTGGCATCTGTGAAGGGGAAGGGGCCTTGGTGCCAGCAGGAAATGGCATAAAGGAAACTGGCTCTGGAGGTGGAGGCTGAGCAGGGAAATCCATACTCTCTGGTTCTTCATCCTTAGCCACAGACATTACACTAAGAAAATAAACACATATTTTGAGCTTGTTAGGTCACTGAAGGCCTGTATTCATTTTGATATAAAAAATAGACTTGAAGACTATGTCTCCTTTAGCGAAATATTTTCTTAAATCTGCACTACTATAATTAACAAGATTTTTAAAAATTGTTTTCATGCTTTAATCATAGGCCATCTTGAAAGCTCTTCCAGACATCAAATAAATCTACATAGAGATATATAAAAATATAAAAGTTAACTGATGATAGTAAACAATGACCCACAATAGTGAGAAATTGTTTTCTATTTTATTAACAATGTAATAGATACCTTTATTTCTATCTGTTTCAAACCTTTTAAGAAAAAAGGTGAAGGTATAATTTGATAATTTTTCAAAACTCAAAATTTATGAAAGTTCTTTCTTTCAAAGTATAAGGTAGTTTATAAACTATCTGTGGTTTATAAAGCTTTGTATAATATTTCTATGTTTTCAACGGATTACAGAAGTCAAACGTAAGTTGAAATGTACAGTTACTAGTGAGTATGTTCTCATTTACATAGCTCTTGGATGAAGTTCTTCTTGAGGTGAGTTAGGGTTCTCTTCTTCCAGTGGCAGGTCTCCATCACCCCATGGCTTGGGAAGCTCTGGGCTCGATACCTTCAATTTATCAATGGAAATATCTGACAAAGTTGGGGTAAAAACTGCCACCGCTGGAGGAGGTGTAGTAGTAGGGGTAACCGTTGGAGTTTTAACAAGCATGATGGCAGGCATATCATCTCCTAAAGATTTTTTTTTTAAAAAAAGAAAAAGATAGTAGTCAGTAAAGAACTCCATAGGATGGCATGATACATTGCTTCAGATATCCTTTACCATTTTAGCACACAAATAATGGCAATTATAATTAATAATAATAATGACAATGGTGGTAGCCATTAATGTGAAAATCCCTAAATTTAATAAAGCATTAAAAAATACCCTTGAGAAGATATAATTTTTAATACTTAAAGTAGTCTAAGCATCTATTCAATTATATACTTTTTTTTTTTTTTTTGAGACAGAGTCTCACTCTATCACCCAGGGTGGAGTGCAATGCTGCGATATCGGCTCACTGCAACCTCTGCCTCCCAGGATCAAGCAATTCTCCTGCCTCAGCCTCCTGAGTAGCTGGGATTACAGGCACATGCCACCACGCTTGGCTAATTTTTGTATTTTTAGTAGACAGGGGTTTCACCATGTTTGTCAGGCTGGTCTCAAACTCTTGACCTCGTGATCCACCTGCCTCAGCCTCCCAAACTGCTGGGATTATAGGTGTGAGCCACCATGCCTGGCCTCAATTACAGACTTAAAGAAGTTGCAATCAATTCTTAAATTTCCTTGTGAGAAAAAAATGATTTACTAAAACCTAGTAAGCAACAAGTACATATACAATAATCTCAAAAAGCATCTTATAAGACAATCATGAAACTGTATTTAATAGTTGCTAATATTAAAACTGAGTTATAGAAATAAAGTTTCTACCTTTTTCAGCATATATTTCTTTCACAGGAAAAGTCATATCATGATCTGAATCACAGGGAGAAGAATCTGGAGTCTTTACCAAAACACACTCCTTAGTAGGTGATGAAGGTGAGCAAGGAGGCGTAGGCTGTGGAGTAGCCAGTGGGGTACACACTCTTGCCTAAAATAAATTAATACAGTAAGATAAACTGTGTTTATAATCACCCAAATAAAAGTAATTTGAAATAATAACATGAACTCATTCATAGGCTACATATAATTTAAATTGATGGTGGGGTTAAGTACCCTACCTCTTGAACCTCTACCTGTTAGTCTACAACTGGCCTGCAGAAAGTCGCAGGCAATTGAAATAACTCTGCCTCTGAAGTGGTCTCCACAGAATTCTAAGGCACCCTCTTTTAAAATAGAGAAGAGGTAATTTACATTCCTACCAACAGTGTATAAACATTCCCTTTTCTCTGCAGCCTCACTAGCATCTGTTGGTGTGTATTTTGCTGTTATTAGTTTGTTTTTAAAATTTTTAATTTTTAATTTTTGTGGGTACATAGGAAGTGTATATATTTATGGCGATCTTTTTTTTTTTTTTTTTACTTTTTAATAATAGCCATTCTGACTGAAATGGTATCTCACTGTGGTTTTAATTTGCATTTTTCTGATGATTAGTGATGATGAGCATTTTTTCATATGTTTGTTGACGGCTTGTATGTCTTCTTTTGAGACCATACTGGGTATATACCCCAAGGATCATTATACCAAAAAGACACATGCACTCATAAGTTCATTGCCACACTATTCACAACAGCAAAGATGTGGAGTCAACCTAGGAGCCCATCAATGGTGGACTGAATAAAGAAAATGTGGTATACATACATCATGGAATACCACACAGCCACAAAAAAGAACAAAATCATGTTATTTGCAGCAACATGGATGGAGCTGGAGGCCATAATCCTGAACAAACTGAGGAAGAAAAAAACAAATACCACATGTTTTCACTTATAAGTGAGAGCTAAACATTCAGCACACATAGACATAAACATGAGAACAGTAGACACTGTGGACTATGATGGCAGGGGGCAGGAGGGAAGAAGGGGGGAATGGGTTGAAAAACTACTTTTGGGTACTACGCTCACTATCTGGGTCCAATATATCCATATAACAGTCCTACACATGTACCCCCTATACCTAAAATAAAAGCTGAAATTTTAAAAATAAAGAAGACAGAAAGATTAAACAGACAAAGCTGAAGATCAAACCCAATTACAAACATGAAGGAAAGGCATAAAACAGAAAGGAAGCATTTTAACTGATTGACAAGATACCAAACAAAAAATCAGCCTTTTGGAACACACAAAAAACTGAGTATATAAAAAGTAATGGAAGGATAAGAAAAAGTGGGAGTTAGAGAGAAGCGAAGACAGCAGGGAGATGGAAAGTACTGGAGAAGGAAAAATGTAACAATTTAATATTAATTTGTTGAATAGGTAATCATTCAAATGGTTCAAACTTCAAAAGGTACAAAAGGATAGTGAAAATTAAGTGTGTCTCCTGCTCTTGTCCTTTCTACCTAGAGCCCTTCCTCAGAGTTATCAAATAATCTTGACTTCAGTCATTTCATGTGTATGATATATGGATATATCTATGGACTAAGTTCCCAGAAGTGGGACTGCTCAATTAAAGAACTAATTATGTTTTTAATTTGAATAGATATTGCCAGCTTTCCTGCTACAGGATTTTACTATTTTACACTACCACCAGAAGGTAGGAAAATGACAACTTCCCCCAGAATTATCAAACTTTTAGAGTTTTGCCTATTTGACAGTAAAAATTGCATTTCAATAACTTGTTTTCTTATTATCTATGAGGTTGATCATCTTCATCTTTTTATATGTACACGGGTGATTTGTATTTCTTCTATGTGTATGAACTGTCTGCTCTTGTCCTCTGACCATTTTAAAAATACATTATTTGGGCCAGGCACGGTGGCTCACGCCTGTACTTCCAGCACTTTTGGAGGCTGAGACAGGTAGATCATGAGGTCAGGAGTTCGAGACCGCCTGGCTAACATGGTGAAACCTCGCTTCTACTAAAAATGCAAAAATTAGCTGGGTGTGGTGGCGGGCAACCGTAATCCCAGCTACTTAGGAGGCTGAGGCAGGAGAATCATTTGAACCTGGGAGGCAGAGGTTGCAGTGAGCCAAGACAGCACCACTGCACTCCAGCCTGGGCGACATGAGTGAAACTCCGTCTCAAAAAAAAAAAAAAAAAAAAATATATATATATATATAAAAAAAATATAATTTGACTTTTTCTTCATTCTAAAAAGTCTTTATATAAGGTGATTATGCTTTATTTATTCTGTATTATGGGTTGCAAATTAAGATGCAATTTAAAACCATGAAGCATATTAGAATTTCTATAGCATTGCTTAATAATTAGTGTACTCTTAGCCTTCATTTTAAAATGAAAGAAGTACACTATGTCTTTTTTTCTTCTTGACTGCATAAACATAGAGCATGGAAGTGTTGTTTTCAAATATAACACTATATTTAATATATATAACTCAGCATGATTAAAGAATCCGAAGGTATTCTTCTAGTATTGGTAATGGATAATAAAAATGATAAACTATTAGTAACTGAGTATTTATTTACCAAGTTCTAGGCACTAGATTAAGCTCTGTCCATATATCATCTCACTTAATCTTCCACAAAACTTTGGCTAAGAAAACAGTACCATAAAGATGTCAATCCTTCTTAAATGAAACCAGTCAAAATTGGTTTAATTCCCACTGAAATCTCAACAATATTTTTTATAGAACTTAAGAACTAACTTTAAAATATATGTAAGAGATTAAAAGGCCAAGAAAAGCCATGACAATTCTGAAGATAAAGAGTTAATAAGTCGCAGGCTGGGAGTAGTGCTTGCCCTACTAGATATTCAGTAAGCAGATTTTGGCAAAGCCATGGTCATTTAAACTAAGTATTCTATCTTTATTACAGAGATAAAACTAAAGTAGTGGAGCTTGGAATTCAAATTCCAAGTTTTACCAACCCCAAAGTCCAAGCTCTTTACCCTGGTTTTCCCACATTTTCTCATCCAATTACCCTCCTGAAAATACATGCAATACATAGGCAAAAAGCAAACCAAAGTAATTGGCATAGAAAAAACCATAACCCTGACCACATCTGTACTGCGTATATTCCCAATGAGCTCATAAAGCACAGATCAAAACTACAGATCAAATCTTTGGCACACTAATCACATTATACCACAACAATCTCTACAAAAGTAAAATATAGTATATAACTTTATGTTTATACATAGAATGATGTTTAAATGTTTCACGTACGTAAAATGATGTCCTTGTGATCTATAGGATCAGAAGTAACTACAGTTTTAAATAGCTGGTAATACAGAGTAAATTTTGGCTTCGTATAATAGGTTATAAATTCTTTTTAACACAAGTAAGGTTGATTAAACAAGCAATAAAAGTTCCTGAAATGTATTTTCTCTTAAAGATTAAAAATATCAGTTTATATAATAACGCAAAGCAATATATGATCCTTGGCTATATCTTGATTTAAAAAAAACTATAAAGGATATTTTTCAAACAATTAGGGAAATCTAAATATAGTCTCTATATTCTATATTACTAACATGTCAGTGTTAAATTTGGGGGGTCTGATAATGTTTGGTTATGTAAGAAAGCAACTTGTTCTGTGGTGATACTGCTGATGCTTCTGAGGTAAAGTGTTATGCTGTCTGTAACTTTCAAATGGTTTTTAAAGGATATATAATACATAGCAGATATAAAGAGATTTTTATAAGTGTGCCAAAATATTATCAATCAATAAATATGAATGACCCTTGAATAAGTAACTAAATAAAAACATAGGTTTGAACTGTGAGAGGCCAATCATACAAATTTGGTTTTTTCAACCAAATGTGGATCAAAAACAGTATTCATGAGATAAGAAATGCATATATATAGAGGGCTGATGTTTTATATTCTTCAGTTTTACAGGGCCAACTATGAGACTTGAGTATGCAAGGACTGGCCAATTTTCCATGTATACCAATAACTGTATAGGTAAAGGGTGTACAGATGTTCATTGTATCATATTTTCAACTATTGTATAGATTTAAAAGTTTTTAAAATAAAATGCTGGGGGAAATGTTACTTTAATCATAGCAACAAGGAATAAAATTCTACCACAAGTTGGGCATGGTGGCTGGTGCCTGTAATCCCAGCTACTCAGGAGGCTGAGGCAGGAGGATCACTTAAGCCCAGAAGTTCAAGACCAGCCAGGGCAATATATAAAGACCATGTCTCTAAAAATGATAATACTTCTACCACAAACCATGATCTTATGGTATGTGGCTTAAAATTCATCTATTTTACTATTCTTCAATAAATGTATCCAAAATTCCCCATACCGGCAAATATGTTTCATTTGTTGAAGCATCCCCAGAAACACCTGTAGCAACAGGACCTTGCTTCTTTGCTTCTCTGTCACCCAGCATGACCTCAATGGTCTCAGCAAGGGCTTCGTTCACAAAATGGTTAATCACGTCTGAGTTCACAGGAACACCAGCATCGACAAAAAGCTGGAGGGTGCCACTGCTTGTTCCTTCCACTAAAAGTAAAAAAAAAATCAGAATGAGTGGGCAAGAAACAAGTTTGCAATTCAAACTTTCATTATTATTATTATTATTATTATTATTATTATTATTACTTTTCTTGAGATGGAGTCTCACTCTGTCACCCAGGATGGAGTGCAGTGATATGATCTTGGCTCACTGCAACTGCCACCTCCCAGGTTCAAGCGATTCTCCTGCCTCAGCCTCCTGAACAGCTGGGACTACAGGCATGTGCTACCATGCCTGGCTAATTTTTGTATTTTTAGTAGAGATGGGGGTTTCGCCATGTTGGCCAGGCTGGTCTTGAACTCCTGACATCAAGTGATCTACCTGCCTCGGCCTCCCAAAGTGCTGGGATTATAGACGACAGCCACCACGCCTGGACCAAACTTTCATTCTTAAAAGTTCAGAGATGCCAATATATGTGTATGGAGGTGAGTGGTGGAGGGTGGAAAGAGGAATAAAAATGAAAATACAAACATATCTACTTATGAAAAAGACTAAGTGGACAACTTACATAACAAATATTCTCTGTAAATAAAAAAAAAAGGGAGACGAAAATTTACTTAGGTGGCCTCTTCTCTACTACTATAGAATTTAGTGATAAAAATGGGCACATTAAATGCCCTCATCTGAATACAACTCACATTTCCAAGAGTATAACAAGAGGAAACTCTGTGACAGATCTCAACTAAAACAAAAGAATGCACTAAATATGAAGGCAAATCTCCCTTCCTTCTAGTTCCAGATACATCAGTTAGTAACATCTACTGCAGTTGAGGTGCTTGTTATCATATGTCCTATAGGTATATTAATTTCTGAATGGGTTGTACTTTTCACTTACATTAATGTACATCAAATTAAGTAAAACTTCCTGAATAGACTTTACTTGACTTAAAGTAGTGATATTTATAAAGCTCCATGTGGAAAATAAGTGGATACTAATCTGTACAACCTGATGGAGATGTGACCTCATCAAAGAGTACTCCTTAAGTAATACAACTATAGTAACAATATCCAGAATTCCCTAAAAAGTGGGTAGAAGTGTAGTGGGATCACTTGTTGATGGGGTAAGTAACAGCAATTTGCTCTTGAGTTACCAGAGCAGAGACTATCACGATCCCAAATTTATATTCAACAATATATGTTGATACATCTCCTTTTTAGTTTCCATAATTCACTCTTTGAGCATGGCCAAAAATCAGAACATCTTTTTTATAAGGCCTAAAATCCCTACCCAGACACTGGCAAAACAAAAGCAAACACCAATCTTTTACAGGGAAGAAAACAGGATCTAAATAACCAATTTGTAAATTGTCTGATTTTCACCAGGAAAACAATTTTCTCATAAATTTGTTGTTCATTTTTGTCCTTCCCTCAAAGATGAGATGATAAAGAAAACCAGGATAGTAACAACAGAAGGCATGTGAGCTATGCTAAACAGGAGAAATTAACCAAATGCAACAATAAACTCTATGAAGCTGGGATATAGGGTATGGCTGAGTGGGGAATGAAGAAGAGTAAAGCAAAGAAAATAGAGCAAATAATAACTCCAAGGCTTTAGAGATTATGCGTGCTGGGAGAATTGTGATATCAAAAATGAGAAGCATTTTAGACATACTAAGGATGAGATGCCAGGGGAGCATCAAGCAGAATATTCACCAACCAGCAGAACTGCAAGTTGTCGGCCCAAATACATGGCTTAGGGTTCATCAACTGACACAGGATAACTAATGTCAGGAGGAAACTGGAAAAAACAGAAAAGAGGGCAAAGCATGGGAACTAGTGAAATAAATGTATTCAAGTAGCAGAAAATAAAATGAGAAAATGAAGGTCTTAAAGAAGTTAAAAAAAAAAAAAAAAAAAAAAACAAGAGGAAGAATAACAGAATGAAGTTTAAGAAGCCAACACCAGGAGAAGAGTTTAAGAATCAGAGATGGTCAATAGTGCCTATGCTTGAGCCATCCACTAAAACAAGGATTTGAAAAAGGATTTGAAGCATTTTTGACAAGCAAATGCTGTGAGAAAGGAGTTTCCTGAAGGAGAGGGCAAAAGAAGGCCAACCCATAAGGACTAAAGAGGAAGTGGGTAATGAGAAATTAAAGTGGTGAATATAGACTCTGAAGTCTAGGATTCGGGCTGTTAAAGGATAGTCTACGAGGGAGAAAGAATAGCTTATCCTGAGGCTGGAAAGAAGAAAAAAGTAGAGATAATGGTAAACAGGAATGAAAAAAAAAAAAAAAAAATAACAAAGTTAGAAAAACTTTCACTATCCGATTTCAAGTCTTACTATTAAATTACAGTAATCAATAAGTATGGTATTAGTATAACTTGCAGGTGAATGGGATAGGATACAAAGCCCAAAAACAAGATACACACATACATAACCAACTGATGCTCAACCAAGGTGTTAAGGTAGTTCAATGGAGTAAGGATAATCTTTTCAACAAATGATACTAGAACCGCTGGATATCCATATGCCAAAAAACACCCAAACAAAAAAGAACTTGATCCTTACTTCACACCATAAAACTTAACTCAAAATAAACTAAAACCTAAATGTGTAATCTAAAACCATACATCTTCTAGAAGAAAACATAGAAAACTATCTTAGTGATCTTGGGTTAGCAAAGATTTTTTAAAAACAGCATGCAAAAATCCCTACAAACTACTAGAAAAAGCCTGATAAATTAGTCTTCTTCAAAATCAATCTTTTTGTCTTCAAAATATAATGCTGAGAAAACAAAAAGGCAAAACACAAAGTAGAAGAAAATATTTACAAAACATATTCAATGAAGGACTTGTATCCAGAATAGATAAAATACTTCATACTCAGTAATATGAAGACACAACTCAAACTTAAAAATGGTCAAAAGATTTAAAAAGATTTCACCAAAGTAAATATACAGATGGCAAATAAACACATTAAAAAGTTGTACATCATTAGTAATTATACTACTCAGTTATTAGTAGTTAGGGAAATACCTCCACATATGTTCAGAAATGGCAAGAATTATAAACACTGACAACACCAAGTCACCAAGTGTTGGGGAGGATGTGGAGCAACTAAAGTCGCATACACTGCTGGGTGGAATGCAAAATAGTATACTCACTTTTGGAAATGTTTAGCAGTTTCTTATAAAGTTAAACATTTACTTATCATATGACCAAGCAAAATTAAAAGATTTCTACGCAAACATTTGCTTACAAATGTTCGTAGCAGCTTTATTCATAATAGCCAAAAACTGAAAAGACTATGAACGTCCATCAACTGGTAAATGGATTGACAAATTATGGTATATCTATACATTATAGTATTACTACATGCAATAGCATGATTGTCAAAATATTGTGCTAATAAAAGAAGCCAGCCAACAACGGGCTACATATTGCATGATTACATATGTATGAAATTCTAGAAAAGGTAAAAATACAGTAATAGAAAGCAGGTCAGTGTTGTTTGAGGCCAGTGGGCATGAGTGAGGTTTAGGAATTAACTGCAATATAGCATAACGAAGCTTTTGGAGAAGACAGAAATGTTTTTCTATCTCATGATTATGTGGCTAATATATAGCTGTGTGAACTTGTCAAAACTTGTCAAACTGGGCCAGGTGCAGTGACTCACTCTTGTAATCCCAGTGCTTTTGGAGGCTGAGGCAGGAGGACCACTTGAGGCCAGGAGTTTGAGATTAGCCTGGGCAATATAGCAAGACCCCATCTCTACAAAATGTACTGATTGATTGATTGAGATAGAGTCTCACTTTATTGCCCAGGCTGGAGTGCAGTGACGTGATCTTGGCTCACTGCAACCTCCACCTCCTGGGTTCAAGAAATTCTCCTGTCTCAGGTTCCGGAGTAGCTGGAATTATAGGTGTGTGCCACCATACCCAGCTGATTTTTGTATTTTTCATAGAGACAGGGTTTCACCATATTGGCCAGGCTGATCTTGAACTCCTCACCTCAGGTGATCTGCCCTCCTTGGCCTACCAAAGTGCTGGGATTACAGGCGTGAGCCACTGTGCCTGGCCCCAAAATTATTTTTAGCTGGGCATGGTGGTGCATACCTATGGTCCTAATTACTTGGGAGGCTGAGGCAGGAGAGTTGCTTGAGCCCAGGAGTTAGAGGTTACAGTGGGTTATGATCATGTCACTGCAGTCCAGGCTCTAGCCTAGATGACAGAAGGAGACCCTGGCTCTAATTAAAACAAACAAACAAAAAACTTGTCAAACTGTACACTTAGAAGTGGTGACTTTTATGGCAAGTAAACTTACCTCAAAAAAACAAGAAGGAGGTGGAAAGGAAGAAAAATATGAGGAAGAGGGAGAAGGAAAAAATGGGGAAGAGAAGGGGGAGAAGAAAAGGAAAAGGGGGAAGGAGAAAAAGAAGAGGAAGAAAAGAAAAAAAATGGAGAAGAGAAAGGGGGAGAAGAAGAGGGAAGGAGGGAAGGAAAAAAAGAATGGCATAGGCTCCATAAAGAAAGGCTCATTTTAACCATTCAATGAATAATTAAACTCTTGTTGGGTTTCAGGCAAGGACTAGGCACAAAAGGAGAAACATCCTTAAATCCTAAGTAATTTATAATCTAAAGGGTGAGACAGATATGGAAACCAACTTTAATATAATCTGATAATTACTATAACAAAAATATGTACAAAGTACTATGGGGATAACAGAGATTTGGGGTGGGAGGTATGAAGAGTGGTTTAATAATCTGAAAGCTGCAATATGAAATAAGAGGATGAGAGAGAACTAACCATCACCAAAGAAGTACTAGGAAGTAAGGTTAGAAGAACTTACCTTTTGTTACTGGAGAATTTACTTGACCTCTGGAATATATAAATCCACAATGAACTAAAGCTTTTGTCTTTTAATAAAAACAAAAAAGATTCCATTTCACTTACCAATGTCAGAAGTCAGTGGGTTACTTGTCTCACTGACTGAAACACTGATATTAGGTGCAATCTGTTGCTGGATTGGAAAGAGCCCAGAGATAATTCTTGACATTATTTCTTGCTCTACCCTGAGGGGATGGTGGGGTAGATAAAAGTTAAGATTCCTCAATTTGATTGAAATGTAAAAAATGTCAGACGTACCACCCTTAAAAATAACCTTTATCAATGTCACAAACGTGTTGGTGTGAAAGCAGTCATTCTGAAAGTTAAATCTAGAAGAAAAAAAATAAAATGGGCTGGGCATCATGGCGCACACCTGTAATCTCAGCACTTTGGGAGGCCACGTTGGGCAGATTGCTTGAGCTCAGGAGTTCAAGATCATCCTGGGAAACAGGGCAAAACACTGTCTCTACAAAAAATACAAAAATTAGCTGGGCATGGTGGTACGTGCCTGTAGTCCCAGCTGCTCAGAAGGCTGAGGTGAGAGGATGGCTTGAGCCCAGGAGGTCGAGGCTGCAGTGAGCCATGATCACACTATGCACTACAGCCTAGGCAATAGAGTGAGACTCTGTCTCAAAAAAAAAAAAAAAAAAAGTGCCTCTGAAGAAGATAAACCACAGTAAACAGAATCTCCTTGTGGGAGAGAGTTTACGAAATCAAATTAAAATCTTCCAGATTAGTCTAATGAAAAGCTTAAAAGAACTCCTAAACTCAAAATAAGACTTGGACCAATGACTATCTGGCATATCATGTACCTAAACTGTTTGATTTCCACTCTGAGCGCACACATAAAAACCATGTAAGATCAGAGCTAGAAAAGAAGTCTAGCTGCCCTCTCTTCAAGGCAATACACATATAGGCTATATTATAGGTAGTTTTCCTCTTAAAATGTAAAGAAAAAATCTATTTCCAAGGTCATCTTCAGGAAGGAAAAGGGGAACAGGAGGCTTCTAGAACATTTCTTTAGTGCAACTAATAGACTTCTTAAAAATTATTATATAAATAATAGGCATTCATTGTAGAAAATTTAGAAAATATCTAAGAGTTTAAAAAATTGATAAAGCTTGCCTATAATCCTAGGTTCAGGGACAAACACAGTCAATTTGGTATACATGCTTTATCAAACTTTTGTTTTATGCACACATTTTTGTTTTGTTTTGCTTTGTTTTGAGACAGAGTCTCACTCTTTCACCCAGTCTGGAGTACAGTGGCGCAGTCTCAGCTCACTGCAACGTCCACCTCTCAGTCTGGAGGTTCTCCTGTCTCAGTCTCCCGAGTAGCTGAGACCACAGGTGTGCGCCATCGCACCTGTCTAATTTTTGTATTTTGTTTTTTCAGTAGTGACGGGGTTTCACCATGTTTGTCAGGCTGGTCTCGAACTCCTGACCACAGGTGACCCACTCGCCTTGGCCTCTGGAAGTGCTGGGATTACAGGCGTGAGCCACTGCACCGGCTATATACTTACTTTTGAGTAAAGTCTTGTAAACTGGGGTTACATTGTTAGTATCCTGCTTTGTTTATATGCCAGTACATTATTAATATCTTTTTATATCACTAAATTTATTCTAAACCTAATTTTCATAATTATATTAATATTCAGCCGTTTTACTTATTCCATAACTTCCTTAAGATTTCTTACAAGTAAAAATACAAAGAATAGAGTTCATTTCATATTCATATGTAACAAGTTACATTTGTTATTGTAATATGTAACAACAGTAACATATTACAACTTGTTGTTATCAGAATGTAACAAACCTGAACAGTGCCTTTTTTGTAGTGCTAGGTATTATATGGCCTAGTATAGCAGTCCCAACCTTTTTGGCATCAGGGATTGGTTTTGTGGAAGACAATTTTTCCACAGACCAGGGCAGGGGTGATGGGGTAGGGGGTGGGGGCATGGATTTGGGATGAAACTGTTTCAGCTCAGATCATCAGGCATTAGATTCTCATAGGGAGCATGCAACCTAGATCCCTCGCATGCACAGTTTACAATAGGGTTGGTGCTTCTATGAAATCTAATGCCATGGCTGATCTGACAGGAGGTGGAGCTCAGGCAGTAATGCTCACTCACCTGCTGCTCACCTCCTGCTGTGCAGCTTAGTTCCCTAGTTTCTGACAGGCCACAGACCGGTACTGGTTCGTGGCCCTGGGGTTGGGGATCCCTGGCCTAGTAGCAAACCATAATTACTTCCTTAGGATAAGTTTCTGGAAATGAATCACTGGATTAAAGAAATGTACATTTTTTAAGGTTTCCTAATAGTCTACTTTGCCAGAGTAGACAGACCGAGTACAAATATTCAAGGACAAAAACAATATCTCCAACAATAGTTAAGCCCTCAGCATTGTATCAAACACTTTCCAGTGACTGAAGCAAAGAAAGTTTAATAAACAAAAGAAGACAAGGAATACTTTCAATCACAATTTAATACTTTCCATTTATATTTGCTACTATGGTTCTATTCACACCAAAAACATTGTAAACTTACCATTGAATTAAGCTATTTTCCAATGTTTCTTTTCTCTCAATTACTTTATCCAGAATATTGGCAGTGGGCTGAAAAGTAGAAGCAACTGGCGGAAATGGAGGACCATTATATTTTGTAGAATCAGCTTTAACACTTCTGTTAAACTCCAGAATTGGTTCAAAGTCTGGAATTTCATCACATTTTTCCTCTTCCTAGTAGTAACAAAACCAAAACTATTATATTCATGTATTTGTTCAACACTTACTGAGTACCAAATATAGGCAAGGAACTAGGTGAATTAAGAAACACTTCAAAGTTAACCAACAGCATTTCTATTTAGGTGGTATCACATTAATTATAATATACACATTAGTCATACATATCATATTGAGCAACCCTTAACTACACAATCAGTTTGTCTTTTTAGAACCCAATATTCATTTTATGCAATCATAAAATAAACTAGAAAATATAATTATTCCTGCATAAAACACTATTACTTCTCTCAAGAAATGTATGAACTTAATAATTATCATTAAAAAACTGATGCTTCCTGATATGGTTTGGATATTTGTCCCCTCCAAATCTCATGTTGAAGTGTGATCCCTAGTGTTGGAGATGGGGGCCGATCTCTCATGAATTGCTTGGTGCCCTCCCCATGGTAATAAGTTAGTTTGTGAGAGAGCTGGTTGTTTAAAGGAGACTGGCACATCCTCCCCTCTCTTTTGCTCCCTCTCTTGCTTTGTGACACATCTGGACCCTCACAGCCTTCTACCTGAGTAAAAGCTTCCTGAGGTCCTGACCAGAAGTAGTTGCTGGCACCATGCTTCTTTTACAGCCTGCAGAGCCATGAGCCAATTAAATCTCTTCACTTTTTTTTTTTTTTTTTTTTTTAAGACATAGTTTCACTCTTGTCACCCAGGCTGGAGTCCAATGGTACCATCTCAGCTCACTGCAACCTCTACCTCCTGGGCTCAAGCAATTATCCTGTCTTGGCCTCCCGAGATCTGGGATGACAGGCGCCCACCACTATGCCCGGCTAATTTTTGTATTTTTTGGTAGAGACAGGGTTTCACCATGTTGGCCAGGCTGGTCCTGAACTCTTGACCTCAGGTAATTCACCTGCCTCGGCCTTCCAAAGTGCTGGGATTACAGGCATGAGCCACTGGCCTTAAATCATTTTTCTTTATAAATTACCCAGTAATTCCTTTACAACAATGCAAAATGGACTAATACACTACCAAAATCACTATTTGCTCTTATATAACTTACAATTTACATTTAAATATGCAATTAGGTCAGTCATCTTACAAATTATTTGCATTACCACATCATAATCAATAGAGTTATTTCTGGAATTGTTAAATTTTTTATTACAAAATATATCATATGTGTTTAAAAGTAAACAGGGTCCATGTACTGTATCTGTTACATAAATAACATGAATTGCATTTATCTGCTCCCCAACTTTAACAATTATCAACTTATGATCAATCTTGTCTCATCTAGCCACTTTCGCCTTCACATATCATTTTGAAGCAAATCACAGATATCACATCACTTTATCTATAAATAATTCAATCAAAAACACTTTGGGTCTCTCTAAATACTACAACTCAGTAATATTATTCCATTGAAAAATGAAGTCCACAGCTAATAAATGGCAGAGCTACTACAGGAACACTTGTCTTTGAATGCTAAATCCTCTCCTACTTCTATAACCATTTCTTTCACTTGTATATTGCATAAACAATTACCAAGTACCTTTGCTAGGCATTAGGAATATAAAAATGAATAAGGTCCCTGCCTTCAAAATTATCATGTGGCACTCACATAAGAAAAGATACATCGGGGAGCAAATAACATTAATATACTGCACACCTCTGCATATTCTAAAATTGGATTTCATTTTATGATTAACAGAACTGATCTTAGCTCTAAAAGTCAAAGAAACATGATCAAATGTCTTCTTTAAAGTCTAATGACATAATAGTCAAGTAGTTTCAATGCTCTATGATCTTTTCTCCCATCCTTTATAATTTACTTCTGCCTATTTTTCCCTCTGTTTCATTATTTCTATCATTTCTATAACTCTTCCTTCCATATGGGATATTCCTTTGGATTGTAGATTCCTCACAACTTTTTTCTCAATATTAATTAACTGGTCACTTCACCACAAATCCAAAAATCAAAATAGATAAACGTAATAGAATGAAAAAAAAGACAAACTGGAGGAAAAGAAGCCAAAGGAAGTGGAAAGAAAGAAGAAAGCAAGAAACTAGATAGACAAAATCTAGGTGGGAAACGGCAGATAATCATGAAGGCAGATAGGTGATACAGACGAAAGACATTCTAGAATAACAACTTTATAATTTTTAAAATAAAAGTATATTTAACTCAAAAGTAAAAGAAAGTATCTCAAAGCACTGTAACATGATATTGATAGTTCAAAGACAGTCAACAACCTGGAAACATACTGGTAGAAAAATAATTTCTCATGGTTTCTAAGGTTTGTTACCTGTACGACATCGATTATTTCATCAAAGTTAGTTCCTGGAAACTTCACCTCTTCTTCATCTACCTTCATAATTTCTGGAGTCTAAGAAAGCATTTTCAGAAAGTGTTTGTTGTGCTTAACACTTTTAAAATTTATAAGTTATCATATTTCCACCTATAGTATAAGCTTATAATTACATGGTCCTTTTTTATCATTTTAATACCCTATTCAGAATTGATTTAATTAGTAAATGAAATCCAAGCTAGTCCCCAAGCCATTAGGTCAACGTTTCAATAGCTTTAAAAAATTAATCAGCTATTTTTCTGTAAAGGACTCCATCAGCAATATCACTTAATTGGTCAACAGGTTGATATAATTGAGACTTCTCTTCTAGAATTAAGATAAAGAAAAGTGTTTACATGTGTAGATATCTAAGTATAAACAAACACAAACTCACACAAAGACAGATACAGAATCAAATAATTCAGGAAAAAAAACCAAAATAGTCATTTTACAAATCTAACCTTTAGGCCTCATTATATAAAATATAGTCATGCAATAGCCTTTTACTGAGAGCAGAATGATAAACAGTCTAAAAATTTATTACTTGTTATCACAGAAGTTTCAATAAACAGAAGGCTAAAAAAATTACTGATGAAAAAATTCAATTAAGCACAAATGTCACTTAGGGTCAGTTCCATTTCATTACTTGTGATCATGAAAGATTGCTGGTGTTGCCTCTCCTTTTAAAACTGTATCCTCGGCCAAATTTGCTTACAATAAACAAAATAAATAAACTTAACTGGGGTAAGTTACAGTGCTATTTTGCTGTGTAGTAAAGCCATAACTTCATTATTCAAAAGCAAATAAATACCAGAAAGAAATGCATATTTTTGTATCATGTCAACAGTAGGGTAACAAGGTAACATTCCAAAATATAAACTCCACCTGTCACTATAAAATTCACACTTAGAAAATCTATAATTCCCATGTAAATCAAAGATTCATCACCAAAGAGACAGAAATTCTTTCTTCACATGAGAGTTTCACAACTTAAATTACCAAAAAGTTTACACTAAAGATTATCACTTTCCAAATAGTTACAAATGTGAGGATCTGAAACAAACAAGTTCATAAACAACTCAAAATTTGTTTTGGGCTGGTGTGGTGGCTCACGCCTGTAATCCCAGAACTTGGGAGGCCGAGGCAGAGGGATCACTTGAAGTCAGGAGTTCAAGACCAGCCTGGCCAACATGGTCAAACCCTGTCTCCACTGAAAATACAAAAATGAGCTGGGCATGGTGGCAGGCACCTGTAATACCAGCTCTGAGGCAGAAGAATTGGTTGAACCCAGGAGGTGGAGGTTGCAGTGAGCCGAGATCTCACCACTGCACTCTAGACTGGGCAACAGAGCAAGACTCTGTCTAAACAAACAAAAAAAAAAATTGTTTTGAATCTTTCCCTCAAAATATAAATTATTATAATAAGTTATCATTATGATAAAAGGCTTTAAACAGAGTAACATTAGCTAAAATCTACAGTCAGACATTACATTACTCAAAATAATATGATAAAATTCTAAAACATACCTTTATCCAAGCTTGCACAGGAGGAAGAGATGCTTCTTTGGGACTAGACAGAGGTGAACCGACATCAGTGCTACCATTTGAAATGCTGTCAATATCTACACTGGGTAATACCTACAACAAAATACAACATTCAGTTTTCTGTTTATCATTTTTACTCAAATACTTTTATAAGTATGTATATATACATGTACATGTATGTGTGTGTATATATATACATACACATAAAAACAAAGCATGCCCTTTAAGTTTTTATTGTGAAGCCAATGGATAACAAAATTTTTAAATTATGAAAGCATATTTTATAAAATATGAAAAAAAGAAAAACACAAAATTCTATCTGAAGATAACTTCATTTTCACTATTCCCTTTGTCTTTTACTATCTACTTATATGTAACTAAAATTTAAAATAGTTTTCATTCTTGATTTTTCATTGTGATTACAATGAAGAACCATAAACACTTATCATGCTTTTGTATAGACTTCATAATTATATTTTTAAATGACTATATAACATTTCAACAAACATGTCTTAATTATTTAATTATGTTTCAATTAGAAAAATTTAGAAAATTTCCAGTTTTTCCACTATTTTATATATATATCACTACAAAAAAAACTTACACACACACAATCTTCTTCCTAAACTCTAAACTCTAAATTAATTCACTATGCTAGATAGCCAGATATTGGATTAACTTTCTGGGCCACAGGACACGAATACTTAAGATTCTTGGAAGTACTGGTGAAATGTAATCCTAACAACCTCTATTTACATCATCGAAAACATAATTAATTCTAAGTTTTACCCAACCCTCACCAAAATTAGATAATATGATTGTTTCAGCAATAACAGTTTTTAAATGGATGCATATTACTGTTATTTTAATTTGCATTATCTTGGTTACTGGCAAAATTTATTTAGTTTGCTTGCTGATAAACTGTACTTCCTCTTTTGTAGAGTCTTATTCATGTCCTTTGAACATTTCTAGACTTGGATCTGTGTTTTCTTATTAATTTATGGAGATCTTTATATTTAAAAATTAATGCTTTACTAGCATCTTCCTTTCTTTTTTTTTTTTTTTTTTTCAGACGGAGTCTCGCTCTGTCGCCCAGGCTGGAGTGCAGTGGCCGGATCTCAGCTCACTGCAAGCTCCGCCTCTCCAGTTTACGCCATTCTCCTGCCTCAGCCTCCCGAGTAGCTGGGACTACAGATGCCCGCCACCTCGCCCGGCTAGTTTTTTGTATTTTTTAGTAGAGATGGGGTTTCACCGTGTTAGCCAGGGTGGTCTCGATCTCCTGACCTCGTGATCCGCTGGTCTCAGCCTCCCAAAGTGCTGGGATTACAGGCTTGAGCCACCGCGCCCGGCCGCATCTTCCTTTCATATGTTCTTACTGTGTGTTGTTTGCCTTTTAATTTAGGATTTTTCCCCCGATCTAGATCCTCTAATTTCCTCCATGAACTGACTGTGCTAGTGATGCTCATTCATTCAATACACATTGACTGGGTTTGCACTTGGCTCAGGTTGCTGTCCAGGTTAAAGTGTCCCCAGGTCCCCCAAAGCCTCCATAGCTGCTGCACGGCTGGGTTAGTGAGCCTACACTGTCAGAAGGATGCCCAAAGACTGCTGTAAGTGAGGAACACATTTGGGTTCATGTTGGGAGTTCCTTGCCCTGCAAATATGACTGGGAGTTGAAAGGTTCTGCTCCAGGCCAGGGCTTTATTGTGTGTTTGCTCCTCTCAAGCACAGGGCCAGGAATCTTCCTGAGACCCACTGGCTGCCTCAGCCCTAACAACTTGGCTGTGAAAACACACTGTCAATTTTAGCTGCAGGGCAGAAGTCACTCTATGAGAATGAAGTGTTTGTGGAGCTACATGGGCGATTTCTAAGTCCCTGGGAATCTCTCAAGCTGGTGGGTTGAGGCTGTTCTGTATAAATTTGTGCAGAAGAAATGGATGGTTCGTTTGTTCAGGGAGGAGTGTCCAGTCAAAAATCAGTACTAAGAGGCTGTTGACTGTTCATGTGGTGGCATCTGACAGCTCCAGGATTATCTTCTCCTCAGCGGTCAGGATACAAGAATGAGGCAAGTCTTCTCTCTTCCCAGAGGGCATACTAAGTTGCCCAAGAAAACTCATTTGTCCTGGCTCAATCACAAGAGGAACCCAGGAGCAGTCTAAGGACTGGAGTGTTCTAATTATTTGTAAGTAAGCAAGGATGGTAAGATGAACACAGGGGTTGGAGTAAATCAGCCAAAAAGTTTACCATAGTTCATGAACACTTTCCTACAGTTGCCTCCTGACTGGTCAATAGAAAGTCACATGTAAACACTCCTGTTCATTTTTGTCCAGACCTGGTGAAGACCTCAGCTTCTACAGCTGGATCCCAGGCTGAAGGGCAGATGTTTGAATGTGAAATGTCAAAGGGTTTCTTCCCACATGAGGCTGTTTAAGTCTTGCATTCATTCAAATCTTCTAACATATGCTAGTGTAAAGTTTGAAGTATTAATTATATAAGTCACATATATTAACTTTTTAAAATTAATTATAATACACGGTTAAATTGTTCCCTTTGGAATATCATCAAGCCACTTGTATATAAGTCATTGGCCTAGAAGAGCAGCTTAAATCATGCAAAACAGGATAGAAACATCACATTAATATTACAGTTTAAAAAATAACAGAGCTGGCTGGGCACAGTGGCTCATGTCTGTAATCCCAGCACTTTGGGAGGCCAAGGCAGGTGGGTCACCTGAGGTCAGGAGTTTGAGACAAGCCTGGCTAACCTGTGAAACCACATCTCTACAGAAAAAAAATACAAAAAAATTAGCCGGGCGTGGTGGCAGGCGCCTGTAATCCCAGCTACTCGGGAGGCTGAGGCAGGAGAATCACTTGAACCCAGGAGGCAGAGGTTGCAGTGAGCTGAGACTGCACCATTGCCCTCCAGCCTGGGTGACAAGAGCGAAACTCTGTCTAAAAAATAAAAATAAATTTTAAAATAAAAGGAGCCATGATAAAAAGCAATATTTTCATGAAGCAATATAATGGATTTCTGTACTAACATTAAGCAAAAAAAATTTTTCTTCCTTAAAATTTTCTACTCATGCACCCTGGCATACCTGTACAGTAAGCTGAGGAGGATCCTTTTTTTCTGACTTCATTTCTACAACAGCTATGTTAGGTTTCTTTACTCCAGTTTCTACTTTTCGAGATGATGGAGGAATAGAAGTAGTCACAGTTACAGGGTGTGGCTTGCTGATAATCACTCCAGCAGGTGGCATGGTATCACTATTACTTTGGGTTTGTCCTAAGAAGTTTAGGGGAAAAAATAAGTCAACTAGTTCAGAAAAAAAGGGAAAAGTCTAATACACCAGCTGGATCTTAATGGCTATATTCTCATATTTTAAAAAGCCCTATCTGACAATCACCTCTCCCTCCATCATCAGCATTGTCGACATACTCACCATACCCAGTGACTTTTATTAGGCATTTATACGTACTAAACACTTCACATCACTATCTCATTTAATCCTCAAAATAAAGGCTAATAGAAAGCTATTAATATTATCCACATTTTAAAATGTCAACAACTTTCACTTCCAAAGTCCCATTTGTTTTCTACATATCAAAAGTAAAGAGGGGCAGTACAGTGTACTTGTTGAAAACACAGACTATAAAGCCAGACTGTCTCTGCCTGGGTTTGAATCCTGGCACCACTCTAGCTGTGTGGCCTTTGACAAAGTATGTAACCCTTTTGTGCTTCAGTTTCCTTAGGTATACAATTTGTATATTACCATGTGCTTTATAGGGTGGATTAAATGAAAGAATATATGTAAAATGCCCAGAACTGTACCTGGCACACAGTAAGGACTTTAAAAGTGTTAGCTATTTTATTACTAGAATATATGTTTAAACAGAGAGCTATTATGTTGACATGCCATTAACCCATAATATCAAACATAAAAAATTCTCTTATGTTAAAAAATATTCATACTTACTGTTAATCAAAACAAAAGAACAGCAATAACAGTAAAGGGCAAAAAGAGCTAATTAGACTTGAAGAGCTGGTGTGAGGACAAAAATGATCTGTTCAATTTTTAACATGATGACTCAGAGAGAAGGCAAGTAAGTAAACAAACAACTATTGGCTTAGATTACACACCCACACAGCTTTCACTTATGACAGCCTAGTTCAAAAGTACCAAAAAAAGTACCTTAATACTTCCCCAAAGACATAATGATATTAACAAGACAATCAAACCTCTTGAATTATTATGAATGTCCATGACATATTTAACTTTTTTTTTTCAAGAGACAGGGTCTTGCTCTGTTGTCCAGGCTGGAGTACAGTGGCATAATCATCACTCACTGCAGCCTCAAACTCCTGGGCTGAAGGGATTCTCCTGCTTCAGTCTCCAGAGTAGCTAGGACTACAGGTGTGAGCCACCAAGCCCAGCTATTTTTTTTTTTTTTGAGACAAGGTCTTGCTATGTTGCCCAGGCTGGTCTCAAACTCCTGGTCTCAAGCAGTCCTCCCATCTCGGCTTCCCAAAGTACTGTGATTAAAGGCATGAGCCACTGTGACCAGCCAAAACATTGTTTAAAATTTCATTTCATCTACAATAATATACCATAACACACCAAAAGAATTTTTCCTGTTGGTGAAACTATAGCAGGAACCCATCATTTCAGCGATTGCTATTACACAGCATAAAACATATTCTGAGGCCCTCCCCCAAAAAACAAGTAACATTTACAGGAAAAGGTAGATGACTATCATGTTAGTACCATTTTGTAAGTTCTGCTACTGCTGATAAGAATTTAAAATTCACTGGCTGGGCATGGTGGCTCATGCCTGTAATCCCAGCACTTTGAGAGGTTGAGGTGGGCGGATTGCTTGAGTCCAGGAGTTCCAGACCAGCCTGAGCCACATAGCGAAACCCAGTCTCTAATAAATAAACAAACAAACAAATAAATAAATAAAATTAAATTCATCCCACATATTTTGTTGATTCTTACCTAAAAGAATTGCCATGGGAATCAGATGACCTTCCAGTGTACCTGAAAAAGTAGGCATTTCTCTACTTGGGCTAAACAAATACTGCTGATCGCCATGAGGTAACATAGGAACGGAATGTTTCATTTTAGAATCTATCTTCATAGGTTTTGTTGCATAGGAGTCAGTCTGTGTTCTTATTGACTTTACCTTAGTGCCTAAAATAATCACCAATGGCAGATATTTTAAAATATTGTTAGAATATCTACTATCCAGACATCTAGAAATACAACAGCTCTTCACAGAAAAATCTTAATTCTATATATAAGGTTACAAGGCCCCAAAACAGAAGTAATATATAGACTAGAGGTGGCAAACTTCTTAAATGGCCAGATAGTAAATATCTGTCTGGCAAGCCACGTGATCTCAGCTGTAATGACTCAGTTCTGCTGTTGTATCATGAAAGAAGCCATGGACAATATATACATGAATGAACACAGTTAGAGGCAAAGGAAACTTTATAAAAACAGGCAGCTCATGTGTAGGCCACAGTTGCCAGCCCCTGAATAGATATACAACTTGTACAGCTACTATGACAAAATAGATACAATAACTAGAAAAAAATTTTAAAGATTCTGAAGAATATTCCAACGACGTTTGAATTCTTTAAATTTTTTTCCATAGGTACGAAAGAGTTAACGATCATTTTTGGAATTGATGATTTTCATTTTCTCATTACACCTTTACACACAACATAATTCTGAATAACCAGCTTTTATCCTTTTAAAATATGTACAGATAATCGGTTTCTATACTTACTTAAACCTTACTAATAACATTATACAGTAGTTTCTCCTTATCTGTGGTTTCTCTTTCCCTGTCTCAGTTACCCAAGGTCAACCTTGGCTGGAAAATATTAAATGGAAAATTCGAGAAATAAACAATTCATAAGTTTTTAAAAATTATTTATTTATTTTTAGATGGAGTCTCACTCCACCCAGGCTGGAGTGCAGTGGTGCGATCTCAGCTCAATGCAACCTCTGCCTCCCAGGCTCAAGTGATCTTGCCACCCTAGCCTCCCGAGTAGCTGAGACCACAGATGCATGCCACCACGCCTGGCTAAGTCATAAGTTTTACAGTGTACGCTGTTCTGAGTAGCACGATAAAATCTCATGCCATCCTGCTCCATCCTGCCCAGGACATGAATCA
This sequence comes from Macaca mulatta, assembly GCF_049350105.2. NCBI lineage: Eukaryota > Metazoa > Chordata > Mammalia > Primates > Cercopithecidae > Macaca > Macaca mulatta. The sequence goes on along the minus strand of NC_133412.1, from coordinate 131,580,267 downwards.
TCCCTTTGTCCAGGGTCTCTACACTGTAGACACTACCTGCCCATTAATAACTTAGTTGCCATCTCAGTTGTCAGATTAAAAGAACATAGTACATGTTAGAGCTTGGTACTATCCAGTTTTAGGCATCCATTGAGGGTATTGGAACATATCCCCCATGAATAAGGGGGACTACTGTACATTTTTTTTCTGTCCTATGATGTATACATACACATATAGTCATTATATCCTAAATCTTAAAAAAAATAAAAATTTGATTTTATTTCTCTTTGGAGAAGTGGATAAGTGTCTATGGAACACACACACACACACATAAAATAAAGAATAAAGTAAAAGGGCAAAGGAAAAGAGGCTAAAATATTTTCTAAATAATTTCCTAACATTACATTTTTACTTTTAATATGCGGGTGCTTTCAAAAAAAAAAAATGCAGGAACTGCCAAAGTTTTAGTGTTTAATAATAGCACAACTGACCAAGGTCCAAGATGTGAAGATACCATGTTCAAGAAAGTGGTGGGTAAACTGCTCTATAAACTAACTATATAGTATGTGATAAGAATGTATGCTTTATAATATAAAACCTGTCTACACACAGTAGTTAGCTGAAAAAAGTCATTCAATCTTCTCTTGGATCAGAAAAATGATATTCCAGATTCCATTATAAATTATTAGCAACTCTCAACTCTTGTGTGTGGCAGGTATCTTGTTTTCACCTTCCAGTTCTTCCACCCCAGCCTGTGTCATGGGGTTTGTGATGTTCTTCCTCAGATCATCAATGTGACTACTCATATCATCAATTCTCCCCAATGATCTGGTCAGACATAGTCTGAAATTTATCTTGCGTCTGCTGCAGCGGTGTCTACACCACTGAGGTGAGGTCCTGCAAGGTCTTGGGGTCAGTCTTCACCATCTCCCCAGTGCCCAGGTTGGTGGTGATGTCTCAGACCATCATCTATGCTTCCACTTCACATGTGGGTGTTTTTATGTATCTAATTCTTTTTTAGAGACAGGGTCTTGCTCAGTTGCCCAGGCTGGAGTGCAGTGACACTATCATAGCTCACTGCAAACTTGAACTCCTAAGCTCAAGTGCTGAAGCAATCCTCCCACCTCAGCCTCCCAAGTAGCTGGGACTACAGGCATGCCCGGCTAATTTTTTTAATTTATTGTAGAGACAGGATCTAGCTATGTTGCTGAGGCTGGTCTTGAACACCGGGTCTCAAGCAATCTTCCTGCCTCAGCCTCCCAAAGTGCTGGGAATACAGGCATGAGTCACTGTGCCCAACCTACACACCCAGACTTTTAAATATTGTTTCCTTTTGTTTATGATCCCAGGAAGAAAAATTGTCATACCATGTCTATATTCTTTCCTCTTGTTCTCTGATACTCATTCATTCTATTGAATGAATATTTTTCTTGAGTATTTAAAATGTCTGTTCAGCATCTAATATGTGTTAAACATTGTTTCAGGCACAAGGAATACAGAGATGACTAAACCAACTGTACTCATAGAGCTTATAGTCTAGTAGTGACAAATAAATAATATAAATAATAAATCAAACAAACAAAAATATAACACAGGAAGTGTGAAGTGCTATGAAGAACAATATGGCAGGGTGAGGAGATAAAGAGGAACAGAAGATAATTCTTAGAATAGAATGGTCAGGGTAGAGCTCTCCAAGGAGCTATCATCTAAGAGCAGAGACGGAAGAATTGAGAGGGAGAACCATGCAAGTGCCTGAACGAAGAGCTCTCCAGACGGAGGAAAAAAGAGGGACTGAGGCCTTAGGATGAGCATAAGTCCCTAGGTTCTGATATGGCTTGGCTCTGTGTCCCTACCCAAATCTCATCTCAAATTGATCCCCCTGTGTCACGGGAGAGACCTGGTGGGAGACGACTAAATCATGGGGGCAGTTTCCCCTAATTTGTTATTGTGATAGAGAGTGAGTTATCATGAGATCTGATAGTTTAAAAGAGCATGGCTTCCTTTGCTCCCTCTCCCCTGCTGCCATGTAAGATGTGCCTTGCTTCCCTTTGCCATTACTGTAAGTTTCCTGAGGCCTCCCCAGAGATGTGGAACTGTGAGTCAATTCCACCTTCTTGTCTTTATAAATTACCCAGTCTCAGGTAGTTCTTTATAGCTGTATGAAAATGAACTAAATACAGGCACTCAATCACTTCTGATCATTAAAAGGGCTACTGAATAAAGTTATTTTTGGATTTGAAAGCATTTTAAAGTCTCAAATTATTTTTTGCAAAGACTTTCAAAACCCCACATATAAATTAATAGCAAAGCTACACTAGGCCGGGCACGGTGGCTCATGCCTGTAATCCCAGCACTCTGGGAGGCTGAGGCAGGTGGATCACCTGAGGTCAGGAGTTCAAGACCAGCCTGGCCAACATGGCGAAATCCTGTCTCTAATAAAAATACAAAAAAAAATTTGCTGGGTGTCATGGCTACTCGGGAGGCTGAGGCAAGAGAATCATCTGAACCTGGGAGGTGGAGGTTGCAGTGAGCCAAGATCGTGCCACTGCACTCCAGCCCGGATGACAGAGCAAGACTCCATCAAAAAAAAAAAAAAAAGCAAAGCTACACTAAATAAGAGAAAACTTTAGGGTAAATATCATCCATTAGGATAAATATCGCCCATAAGCTATATGCTTTCTATTTTAAATTAGTAAAATTTCTATATAACCTAACACTCTATATGATCGCATAACCTTTAGAAAGGAAAGGGAACCAAAGTAACCACCAGAGCTCCAACTTCTAGAAAGGATAAAAGAGGAAAATGGGTTTGTATCTACTAGTTATCACATATTGTCAGCTTTAGTTTACTGATTGCCAAGTAGAAGCTGAGAAACTATAATACATAACCAAAGTCAACAGACTTAGTATATAACCAAGAGTTGTATTTAAATATACAGTACCAGTGAAACAGTAGATGTGACTCAAAACACACAGTGATAAATGAAGATGTTTTCAGTTGTGCACAAAAGCAAAACAGTTTTCACCTTTCTACCTAAGTTTCTTTGAAAACAAACAAAACTGCAAAAATGCTCATCAACACTTTTACGATAATAAACAGTATATGGCTGATCTTTCTGTTCATAACGGACCAAGGTCTTCAGGGAAATGTCTCCTTTCCTAGATTATAATTTAGATGCTCAAGATTCATCATCACCCAGCCCGGGCAATGTGGCAAAACTGTGTCTCTACAAAAAATACAAAAAAATTAGCCAGGCGTGGTAGTGCGCGTCTGTCATCCCAGCTACTTGGGAGGCTGAGGAGGGAGGATCGCTTGACTCCAGTAGGTTGAGGCTGCAGTGAACCATGATTGTGCCACCGCACTCCAGCCTGGGGGATAGAGTGAGACTCTGTCTTTAAAAAAGAAAAAAAAATCATTTTCTCCTAAATAAAAATTTTATGATGCTTTATCTGAAGATGCCATTTAATTCTACATTTCTTCCCAATTATACCTATGCTGTGTCTGATTTTTAAATGTTGGTGTATTTCTTCCCACCTCTCCAAAGAGGAACTATTTTTCCATCCCCAAGCATTATATAATTTGAACAGCAAGTATAAGCTATAAATATAAAAAACGAAAAGAAACTTTATGTATTAAACTGATACTATTAAGAAATGAGATTAAACATAGAAAATGAGATTCCTTACCTTTAACTCGTTCTATTACTTTTGGTCTCTGTGGTTTGGACTTAGGAGATGGAGAATTAAATCTGAGATATGGTCCTTTTTTAAGAGTGCTTCGATGGCCCTGATAAACTGGCTTTCCATAGACTTGTAACATATAATCTTCATCTTGTATTACTGTGGTTGCTTTCAAAAGCCCCTATGTGTACAAAGTTATTCAACTCACCACGAAAATAGTCATCAAACACTTATCTCATTTTTCTAAAGCCTCCTTTTGCTAGCTTAAGTATTATAATAAGAATGATTAGGTCAAACATAACCTCTATTTTAAACAGCCCTTAAGTTCTAGATACAGGTTTCAAGTATTAGTTTGAAAAGCTTTAAATACAAAAATCATCCACCTAAGAAACATGAAAATTTTTACATTACTAAGTATATTTTCAGCACCAACAAGAAACATTTAAACACATTTTACATATTTACTCCAGTACAATAAAAATACAGTAACCTTAACCTTTAAATAATTTTATATATTTCTGAATCCGCCTTCAACCATAATCTAAATGTCACAGAAAGGTAGCATTTATTGAGCATCTACTAAGTAGCAAGCATTGAATTAGATGCTTTACTGATCTGCTCAACAATCCATGTTTGGCACTTAGAAACTTATAGCCTAGGGCAGTCAAAAAAATTTCCTCCATACCATCTAGTACCATGCCTTGCATATACTAGGCACTAAACATGCATTTGTTAAACTGAAACATAACACACACAAATGAAACACAATTTTGGGTACCATAAACTAGAGAATCTACTTTTTGGACTAGATGATCTCTAGATATACCTTTATACTTGCTATAACTACAAAATGATGATGTCAGGGTGTGAGATCTCAGAAGAAAGGAACTATCTATTTTGTTCAGTGCTTTTCACATTATAAATCCAAAACCCTAAATATCAATAGTGTAAAGATACTTACATTTGTATAGTTCTTCATGTTTTTAAAACACCTTTAACATTCGCTTCATTATTTCTCTCAAAGGAAATGATCGATTATAACACAACAATTATGTTAAAAGAATAGATTAGGATCTTACTTCCTTTCTCTCTTTCTGTAAACTTGAAGTAGGCATGCCCCTTGTAGGTAGATTTCTAAAATGCTCTTCTATTTGCTTTTGAGAATGTTTTCTTGGAATTACAGATTTGTTTACAGTTTTATCTTGTGTGTTGGTTCTAATATCTTTAGTCATATTCTGACCTTTCTTGGTTCTCTGATTCTTCTGATCAAATCTTTTTTGTTCATAATCTGTTCTTGACAGTTCATCCTTAACATAACCAAAGTTAAAATTACTTAAAATATATACAAATAGTAATGCTTTCACATCAGAAACTATTAGAATTTATTTTTTGCTGTTATATAAATACAGTTTAGCAGTTTTAAATGTGTTAAAAATAAAGGATATTGGCTTTATTGGATACATAAAAATAAAAATTCTCTGGAAAAATAAACAAAACCCTAAAAATACTAGTATCTTTTGGAGCAGGGAATGGAAATAATAGAAGGGTTGCAGGGGTAGGAGGACAACTTCGCATGACAAACCTTTTTACACTTTTTGATGATTGAACCATATGAATTTTGCTACAGTTTAAAAAATTAAAAATACGTTTCAAAAAAGGCAAACAATTTTGTAACAAAACTCTGAGATAAATATAAATTAAAATTATGTGAAAGTTTAAACAAATACATTTTACATGGGATTGGTGGCAAAAGAATAAGATATATTGCCAGTTAGCTGTAGAGTGCAAACTAGACTCCAAATCTTCTGACTCTTAGTTCAACTTTTTTGTGTGTACCACATAGTACCTAAAATAAATTTTTCGTAAGTTCATTAGAAGTAGATATATATATATATATATATATTTTTTTTTTTTTGAGACGGAGTCTCGCTCTGTCGCCCAGGCTGGAGTGCAGTGGCGCGATCTAGGCTCACTGCAAGCTCCGCCTTCTGGGTTTATGCCATTCTCCTGCCTCAGCCTCCTGAGTAGCTGGGACTACAGGCGCCCGCCACCGCGCCCGGCTAATTTTTTGTATTTTTAGTAGAGACGGGGTTTCACCGTGGTCTTGATCTCCTGACCCTGTGATCCGCCCGCCTCGGCCTCCCAAAGTGCTGGGATTACAGGCGTGAGCCACCGCGCCCGGCAGAAGTAGATATTTTTAAACAACAAAGTTTTAAAATATATTTCTGTGTTTATTGCTGTGGAAACAGTACTGACACTTCACCTTGCTACCTTTGTAAGTAGCACGTAAGCTCATCTACAGTCAAAACAACACACCTTGTACCCCAGGACATCATAACAGCTTAGCCTGTCTAGTTCTGCTCACTCAAATATAAAAAAATTTTAAATTTCCTTTACATTATGGACCCTCTAAGAAAGATAACTCCCAGACTTTTTCAATGCGGATGTTTGAAGATGTACCATGCCCATTGTGGATGTGAGAAAGAGGCTGTTTTTCCATCTGGTATTGACTTCTGTAAACTTAGTACATCTAGTTGTTTTTTTCCTCTTTGCATTACTCTGGTATTTTTACTTTGCCAGGCCAATGCTTCTAAATCTGTTGTTTTCAAATATCTTTGAAAGTATAATTCTTTTTCCAAACACTTTTGCTAAATTTTCTTTCAGATTATTCACGTTTTAGTTTTTGTCCAACAATTTGCCAAATAAGAGCCAGAATATAATTGGAGATAATGTACTTGTTAAACAAAGCTAAACTTATTACTAAGTAAATATAAAGAGTGACAGTGAAATTAAAAATAAGTAGATTTTTATATAAGAAATATTTTGAGAACAAATGTAATGCCTACAAATCGGAATCAATATTATCTTCTCAGAATTCACTTAATTTTCAGTTTTTTTCCAAGACATACCTGAATTTCCGCAGAAATAGTTTTAATCCATTCATCCACTGTCTTTCTGATCCTAATTTTCTCTGACATCTCTCTACGAAAGAGAAAAAGGAATTTTCTTAAATTAGCACTTACTGTCCTGAGCAGGACTTGGATCAGATCTAACTCTTATGTAGTTGTGAACCTGCTATCCTAATATCCTTCATCTGAAAAGGAAAGGATATTAGGATAGTAGGATGGGGGCCGAATATCCTTCATCTGAAAAGGAAAAACCAATGGTATTAGTTTTCATCAAACATTTGAAGGATAAATGTTTGAAAAGCACATGTGGACCCAAGAAGATATGTACCAAAGAAAGAAAAAATTAAAAGAAAAATTTCCACCAGAAAAAAGTAGTACCACCATATATATATCCAAATTCCAACTTTATAATAAGTTCCACATCTTCAAAGGCAATAAAGAACCTTTAAAAAATATTAAAACATATTAAGGAAAATAAAGTGCTTAGAAAAAAATTGTGAAGAAAGCAGAACTGGCAGACTCATAAACAGCCTTGGCTGCCAACATCCTCTTACCTGTTGGTAGATAAAGCATTGATAAGCGAATACATGGCAGCTCCATCTTTTGCACGAATAATAGCTTCCAGGTTTTCTTCAAGTACTTTTTTATTGTTTTGTACTCCTCTCAAAATCTTCTCAGCATCTTTCAATATAGATCGTGTTGTATTGGTTGTGTGAAGCTTAACAGAATTCTGTGGTAGATCTGGAAGCTTCAACATACTCAGAGATTCTTTTGGCTTAAAAGAAAAAAAGACCAGAAAGTTACTAAACTCACATTGATTCCTTTAATCAAAACAACAGCTATCACTATTGTTGAGGCCATACATTGTACCAATATATACGAAGGACTCAATTTGTCAAACTGAAGACTTACAAAAGAATACTTGGCAATCAAAGTGTTTTTCCTCCATTTAGAAATATTAATATGGGCCAGGCGTGGTGGCTCATGCCTGTAATCCCAACACTTTTGGGAGGCCAAGCCTCATCAGGTGGATCAGGAGTTTGAGACCAGCCTGGCCAACATGGTGAAACCCTGTCTCTACTAAAAATACAAAAATTAGCTGGGTGTGGTGGCACACGCTTGTAATCCCAGCTGCTCAGGAGGCTGAGGCAGAAGAAGTGCTTGAACCCGGGAGGTGGAGGTTGCGGTAAGCCGAGATTGCACCATTGCACTCCAGTCTGGGCAACAGAGTGAGACTCCATCTCAACAACAACAACAAACTAATGTGAGTGTTAAGTAAAATAAAGGTGGGAAATCCATAGCAGTGCTAAGCAGTCCAGCGACCAATAATAATTTCTCTCTCTGCTGAAGAAAGCTAAAATAAAATAAAAGCAAGTTGGCTCTTTATGTATGGAAGGTAGGGCAGACACTGTGGATTGGATAAATGATGTCCATTCATTCACAGGTCTCTTTTCCCCTTCCTCCCTTTCCAACAGAAGCTGGGAAGCCAGAGGTGGCTATATGACTCAGTCCTGGTCAAGGAGCGATAAGCAGAAATCACTTGGTGAAGGCCTCTGGAAATACTTTATAAATGGAACAGACATGGCTGACATGTCTTTTTCAGTGCTTTTTCTTCATTCTTCCTCCTAATTTCTATCTTTATAACTTTTTTTATTCCTTTATAATTTTTATCTTAACTAATCATCAATTTTAAGACCATTTCCATTTTACCTGGACCACGCTATTTGTTTCTTTCTCCTTTTGGCCAAGGTCATGAAGAACATCATCAGACTTCTGCAGAGTCACTTTAGTTGTTCCTAGCTCTTCACAGGAAGGAAATCTTTGAGAAGGTAGAGTTTCAACGCTATAGAAGATTTTTTAAAAAAGTTTCCTAAATTGTTGTAAATTCAGTAAACATTTCATTAAACAAATCTTTGATACAGTCTTAGCTATAGATTACTAAATGGTATCCTATTAAAAAATTGAACCATGGAATTAATCAGTTACGTGATTAAACAAATGAAACAGAAAATCACAAGAGACAAAATGATCTAACCAGAAAAGTTTAGACGTAGCAGAAAAGGAACAGGAAAAGGTTATGCTTTCAAGAAGCTAACATCCAGAAGCACTTCCAGATTGGTGAAGAACTTCTGAAAATCTGCTTCTCCATAAGCACAATGAGAACTCTAGAACTCTAAAAATCATCAAAATCAAGTTTCTCTAACCTCTGGAAATTAAACACTTGCAAGAACCTGAGGAGCATTTATTCAAGAAAAATGTCTGACTCTAGGCAAGAAGAGCAAGTTTTATGGAATTTATTTAACTTGCCTCATCTTCAGGACCCTATTCCCAACTCTGTGGTGGCCTTGAAAACCAACAGCCTCACAACCACTAAAGACAATAGAATGGTTTCAAGCTCTCCTAAAAGTCTCATTCATAGTATTTGTCTTTATTTGACCTGACTCAACTTTAGCGCAGTGAGTAACTATCCCCAGGGCATTTTTCAAAAAACAGTGGCAACTGTTTAACATCTCAGCAGCCTGAGGTAGTGATACTAGTTGGGGCAAACAAGACTGTGGTCAACAGATGTTAAAAATCTAGGTAATAAGATGTCCATAGTGGAGTTTTGAAAAGCTCCAACATATTGCTAGGAATCTAGAAAGTCATGCCTTCTAGTCCACATACAGGGCTATGTACATGTCCAAGAGGGACCTGGGAAGTTCCTAATAACTCACTTCTGGCTGACCTTGAGGCTCTGCGCAAGTAGGAAGTGAAAGGCTAAAACAGACTCATAATCTGCCAGGCACTGGAGGCATGCTCTAGCACATGTGTGTGCGCACGCATGCATGCATGCATACACACACACACACACACACACACACACACACACACACACACACACACACTCCATGGCAAAGAGAGGGAGAGTTATCAGTTCAAGGCAGTTAAGGAAATCTCTTTCCAATCATTAGCAGACTAAGCTAACAAAACAGAGACTTCAGTGGGAGCACATGACAAAGAACACAGACTTCACAGAATTAGTCCAGGAAAGTCACTAAACAAACAGCAACAACAATAAACTCTGGGAGGTGAAAGAATCTAATTTCCAGAGCTGCCACACTGTATTATTTAAAATGCCCAGTTTTCAAGAAAAATTTATGAGACATACAAAGAAACAGGAAAGTAGAGCCAAACACAGAAAAAAGCACAGTCAAAAGAAACCGCTGTTGAGAAATCCCAGATATTAGACTTACTAGGCAAAGACTATAAATCAGCTATTACTAAAAGAAACCAGTTTTAAAATTAAAAGAAAGTGTAAGAATGAAGTCTTGCCAAATATAGAATGATCAATAAAGACATAGAAAATATTTTTTAAAAGACAAACAGAAATTCTGCAGTTGAAAAATAGAATAACCGAAATGTATAATTCACTAGAGGGGCTCAACACCATATTTGAGTTGGCAGAAGAAAGAATCAACAAACTTTAAGACAGGCTAATTGAGATTATCCAGTCTGAGAAATGGAAAGAAAAATGGATGAAGAAAAATTAACAGTCTTAGAGACCTGTGGGACACCATCAAGCACACCAACATACAACTCCTCATCAGAAACCATAGAGTCCAGAAGGCAGTCAGGTGACATATTCAAAATGCTGAAAGAAAAAAAAACATCTACCAAAAATTCTACATGTAGCAAAACTATCCTTCAAAAGTGAAGGAGGGGACACCAGGGGTGTGTGTGCAGAGAGGGATGACCATGTGAAGAGACAGCAAGCGGGAGGCCACCTGTAAGTCAAGAAGAAAGGCCTCAAAAGAAACCAACCCAGCTAGCACCTTGATCTTGAACTTCCAGCTTCCACAACTATGAGAAACCAAATGTCTGTTTAAACAACAAAAAAAAGTGAAAAAGAAATTAAGACAATACCAGATAAACAAAAACTGAGACAATTCACTGCTAACAGACCTACCCTATAAGAAATACTATCAGGAATCCTTCAGGATGGAATAAAAGGATCCTGAATCCATATGAAGAAATAGAGTACTGGTAAAGATGAACTATATAGGTGAATATAAAAGCTAGTATACATATTTTTGTTGGTATCTCTTTTCTTTTCCTATTTGATTTAAAAGACAGCTGCATCAAGTAATAATTATCAGACTACATAGATGAGCTTATAACGTATAAAGATGTAATTTGTATGATAATAATAGAAGAAAGAAAAGGGGAGGGAACGAGGCTTTACTGGAGCAAAGTTTCTGAATAATACTGAAATTAAATCACTATTAATCCAAATTAGATTGCTTTAAGTTAATATGTTAATTGTAATTCCTAGAGTGACCACTAAGAAAATAACTCAAAAAATAATAGTAAATGACAAAAGAATTAAAACGGTGCAACTAAAAAATGTCTAATACAAAAGAAGGCACTAAGGAACAGTGAACCTAAAAGACCTAAGGCATATAGAAAGCAACACGGTAGACATAAATCCTACCTTATCAGTAATTACATTAAATGTAAATAGACTGAAATTATACAGTATCTCCATATAAAATTACTCAACATATACTCCTCTAGTTTTTATTACTGTAGTTTTCAAGATGTTGAAGATAAATATAATTATCATGGCCCAGATTTGATTTTTTAAAAAATTTTTATTATGTAAAACTTCAAATATACACAAATATATAGAAAATACTAAAATGAACCTCATATACCCAATATTTAACTACAAAAATCATTAACTTTTGGTTGGCCTCATTTTATCTATACTCCCCAACCTACTTGCCCCTACCCTATATTGGATTATTTTTTGAAACAAATCCTAGATATCATTTAATCAGAAATGAATGATCTGCATACATTAGAAATTAATAATCTGCATTTTGAAAAAATGAGATATTCATTTCATAGCTACATTATAGAAAGGGGGAAGATATATTAGCATCAGAAAATAGTAACTAAATCTAAGTTAAATTTAAGAAGCAATGCTATAATTTATTAAAAGTCCCAAAGAAATGTGAAAAATCTGAAGAAAGCTCTTTTCAATCTAGTTTTCATTCCAATCTCTTGTTGTCACCTGTTTGTCTTCTCAGGAGTCCATCCTATTTTTGACCTAGTTAGTGAGGTGGTATTTGATGATTCACTTTTTCTTGTCAAAGAATCATTATTATTCAAAATTTGTTCCAATAGTCTTACATTTCCTGAAATAGAAGAGATGTAGTATCATTTTCCAAATACTAATTCATTTATCTTGTATATAACATCTCATATATTCGTATTCTGGCCTAAGTTAGCTTCTTATGATGATTATCTACTCAATTTATAGCCTACAAGCCAGGCGTGGTGGCTCACGCCTGTAATCACAGCACTTTGGGAGGCTGAGGCGGGTGGATCACCTGAGGTCGGGAGTTTGAGACCAGCCTGACTAACATGGAGAAACCCGTCTCTACTACAAATAGAAAAAATTAGCTGGGCGTGGTGGTGCATGCCTGTAATCCCAGCTACTTGGGAGGCTGAGGCAGGAGAATTGTTTGAACCTGGGATGCGGAGGTTGCAGTGAGCCGAGATCGCGCCATCACACTCCAGCCTGGGCAACAAGAGCGAAACTCCATCTCAAAAAAAAAGAAAAAAAATTTATAGCCTACAATGTAGCCTACAATTTAGGCTATAAATACACTCATCCAATAAAACTAAATATTTATACCTCATAAAAACTATACCGCAACCAGGCGCAATGGCTCATGCCTGTAATCCCAGCATTCTGGGAGGCCGAGGCAGGAGGATTGCTTAAGGCCAGGAGTTTGAGACCAGCCTGGGCAACAAAGCAAGACCCTGTCTCTATAAAAAAAAAAAAAAACATAAACAAGTAAGTAAAAGTTTGAATTAAGAGAAAAACCCCTAAATTTATTTCCATCACAGAAAAAAGGAATTTGAGAAGTCTCATCATCACAAAGTCCAGTAAAATAGATGATTTGTACAAATTAGTAAAGAAGAGATTTATCTTTTTCTTCAAAGTACCAAGTAAGTGGATCTATCCTTTAGCCTTGTTTATATGTAGTAAGACTACATAGTAATTTTTGGTGTGAGGTTGCCTTCTTTATTAAAGATTTTATTATTTTGTGACTTTCTTAAAACTCTTTAAATGTGCCTAAGACTTGCATGCATTTAAATTATTCCAAGAATAAAAGTGTTTAGTTTAATATTTCACTTACTTTTGTTAGAAGGGGTACATTTTAAGACTGTAACATACTATTTTCTTTTAATTTATTTCCATAGATTTTTGGGGAACAGGTGGTATTTGGTTACGTAAGTAAGTTCTTTATTGGTGATTTGTGAGATTTTGGTGCACCCATCATCTGAGCAGTATACACTGAACCCAATTTGTAGTCTTTTATCCCTCACCCCCTTCCCACCCTTTCCCCACAAGTCCCCAAAGTCCATTGTATCATTCCTATGGCTCTGCATTCTCATAGCTTAGCTTCCATTTATGAGTGAGAACATAAGATGTCTGGTTAATACACGTCCCTTATGAAAGTTCCTGTTCTGTGTTAAAAAGTTCATATATGGCCGGGCACAGTGGCTCATGCCTATAATCCCAGCACTCTGGGAGGCCAAGGCGGGTCAGGAGATCGAGACCATGCTGGCTAACACAGTGAAACCCCGTCTCTACTAAAAATACAAAAAAATTAGCCTGGTATGGTGACATGCGCCTGTAGTCCCAGCTACTCAGGAGGCTGAGGCAGGAGAATCCCTTGAACCTAGGAGGTGGAGGTTGCAGCAAGCTGCGATCGTGCCACTGCACACCAGGCTGGGTGACAGAGAGAGACTTCGTCTCAAAAAAAGTTCATATATCAGCACTTTTTCCAAGTGAAAATGGTGATAAATGCTGTTTCTCTACGTTTTATTATTGAAATTCACACCTAAAAACAATATGAGGAAGCACACTCTAAAAATGATCAGCCTTACCTTCAGCAAAGCATTGTTTTTTGTTTATTAATAACAAAACTTGGCCAAGCGCAATGGCTCACATCTGTAATCCCAGCACTTTGGGAGGCTGAGGTGGGCAGATCGCTTGAGCCCAGGAGTTTGTGACCAGCCTGGGAAACATAGTGAAACCCCATCTCTAAGAAAAATACAAAAATTAGCCTGGTGTGGTGGCGTGTACCTGTAGTCCCAGCTACTCAGGAGGCTGAAGTGGGAAGATCAATTAAGCCTGGGGAGGTAGAGGCTGCAGTGAGCCATGATCACACCATTGTACTCCAGTCTGGGTGACAGAGTGAGACCCTGTCTCACAAAAAATAAATAAAAATTAACAAAACTTGTTCATTAAAAGTTTAAGTAATAACCTGTAAGAGATAGAATAATTAATTATAAATGTATACCTCCAACTCCTTTCACGAGGAATCTAAAGAAGCTTGATTTTCCCAGCGAGTATCATTTAAAGTAAAATATTACAAATACAGATCCCACTTCAGTTTCTACTAGGCACAGAAAATCTCATGACAATTTCCTAATTTGGGATAGGTCTAGTAAAAGTCTCTATTACCTCTGTGACAGGACACTTCCATATTTTCTTTTTCTTCCAAAAGATTTTCCCTCTTTGATAGCTCATCATCCCTTGAAACAGGTACAGGAGCAAATCTGCGAGGTGCTGGTGTCTCCAAAGGAGATTTCTGTTTATCAAAACTCATATCTTCAACTTCTTTTAAAGATGCTTTAACAGAAAATTTTTTTAAAAATTAACTTGCTTTTAAAAAGCTCTAAAAATTATAGCATATTACTCTTCCCTATACTTTAAAAATAAAGCCAAAATTATAAATTATTAACAAGTATAGAGAAATAACTTCACCCCCATTAAAAATCAAAAGAAATGAAGACTACAAACATTTTACACTTACATCTAGTAAATATGAATCTATATGATAGTATTCAGAACTATTGAAGCAGTGATGAAACAGGAAGAGCCAGATACTTTTCATGGCAGTGAAAACTGATAAAGCATCTGGCAACAAGTATAGGAAGAATTAAAGTTTTATATAATTTAACTTAGTAATCTTAATCTTGTGAAATTATTATAAGGAAGTAACGTAAAAGAAAATGTGCTTAAAATATGATGATGTTTATTACAGTATTATTTATGAAGACGCAAACCTAAAAACTGTCTGAGTATCTGAAACAGGATAATGGTCAAGTAGATTGTGAAATAGTTATTCAATAGGCCACCCTTTAGTCATTACAAGTTAAAATTATGAAGACAACTATATAAAATATGGCAGATGTTTTTATGTGCTAGTAAAAAAGCTGTATAAAATGCTACAGTTACAATTATGTAAACACGATATATGCCCAAGAAAAAGCATAGAAAAATTAAGTTTAATTTACTGAATTTTTAATTTACTCATTTCTTTTATTTGTTACTGTAACATATATACAAAGAAACAAATTCAATTTACAATCAATAAAATAGACACCTTTTTCATGAAAACTCGAGTTTAAGAAAAACAAAATTATAAGCAAGAAATTCTCTGGAATTGAGTTATGAAAAAAGTGTCCACTGCTATTGAAGGCACTCAGGTGGGTCATACTGAAACATGAGTTCTGGCCCTAGCTCTGACATCCTCCCTCTCAAGTCAGGTAACCTTGAGCAGGCAAGTCATACCATTCTATGCTTCATTGTCCTCTCTTCATAACTTAAAAAAGGATTCATATTACTTCACAACAGTTCTTTGTTGTTGTTGTTAACAATGAAGCACAGAATGATATGACTTACCTTGAGCAGGCAAGTCATACCATTCTGTGCTTCATTGTCCTCTCTTCATAACTTAAAAAGGGACTCATATTACTTCACAACAGTTCTTTGTTGTTGTTGTTTGCTTTTTTGTTTTTGAAACAGCGTCTTGCTCTGTCACCCAGGCTGGAGTGTAGTTGCATGACCACAGCTCACTGAAGCCTCAACCTCCTGGGCTCAAGCAATCCTCTGACCTCAGCCTCCGAAGTAACTAGGACTACAGGCATGTGCTACCACACCTGGCTAATTTTTTTATTTTTACTTTTAGAGACAGGATCTCACTATATTTCCCAGGTTGGTCTCGAACTCCTGGGCTCAAGTGATCCTCTCATCTTGGCCTCTCAATGTGCTGGGCACAACAGTTTTGTAAGGACCACTCATTTACTGCAAAATGTAAAGCACCTTATAAGCGTGAGCAATCTTTAATGACTGTAATACAACAATGTTCTAACAAATCAAGTGTTGAAAATATTGTACTATATAGAGTTGTATATCATTAAAGGGATAGTCCCTCGATTTTCTTTAGTTCATTATTTAAATATCAATAACTTAGAAACACATTTATTCATTTATTTTAAATACTAAAGTTTTAACAAATAAGCTATGTATTCCTTTGTTAGATAGTCGCTCTGACAGAATCAAGAAAGAGCAAATATGCAGTTTGTCAGAGAACAGGAGAATTGATTTATTTACAAGCATTTTTGTAGTAAACAAGTAAATTTTTCCTAAATTTATAAGTGCTTCTGATAATTTATGAAGGTTATTAATTAAAACCACAGATAAGAACATAATCCATAATTTTAAAAAATTTCAAAATAACCTAAAAATTACTTGACATAAAAAAAAGAACGCGTTTTATCTAAGACAAGGTAGCCTGAGAAAGAAAATTTTAAAAAAAAGAACATTAAAAAAAAACACCACATAGTTTTATAAAACAAAAACTCCTATAAATAAATTTTATAAAACAAAAACTCCTACTGCTCAGGAAATATGTTTTCAGTTTATGCAGCACAAAGAAAATTCATAGCTGACATTTTTTATTCAGAGAACGACATATTTTTACCTTGTTTGGAAGCAAATGTGTTATATAAAGATGCATTACAGCTACCAAGATTAGGGTATTCTGGTTTTACAGAATACTTTTCCACTGCTCTGGAGGAGGGCATACCAACAGGCTGAAAACTACTAGTCTTGAGTGCAGCACTAATAAAATGCGTCTAAAAGAAATAAGATTATTTCATTATTTTCAGATATCATTTGAAAGAGTTAGATGATAAAATACATTGAAATATTAGAGTTAAACATAATTTACATGTAATAAACAATGAAAAAATATATATTACGTTGCAACTATCCACTATAGTAGCAGCAGCGATGCCATTAGCAAGATGTAGAATCACAAAGATGTGACTAAGCCTGACTCTGCTGTGTGACCTTAATCATTTTCCCTAACCATTCTAAACCTCAGTGTTGTTCTTTCTACCTTAGACATGGCTAAGGGGCCACTACAGCTGGCTAAGAGAAGACCAGGAAGGAGAGGCCCTTGCCCTAAACCTCTACTTGAATCAGAGAATTTTAAACCAAAACATCCTATCTTCTATATCCTAAATGGTAGGATTTTGTTCGAGGTCAAGGTTTGAAAATCATTGATAGTGAGTACTCAAATAAATACCCATGCTTAGCAGCAGCAATAAAATATGTGTTTGTATATTAATGGAAACTACACTGACAACACAGTTTTCAGCACTATTTATTAAAATACCTGAAATGGGGCCAGGCACAGTGGCTCACGCCTGTAATCTCAGCACTTTGGGAGGCCAAGGCAAGTGGATCACCTGAGGTCAGGAGTTCCACCCGTCTCTCCTAAAAATACAAAAATTAGCTGAACGTGGTGGCGGGAGCCTGTAATCCCAGCTACCCAGGAGGCTGAGGCATGAGAATCACTTGAACCCGGGACACAGAGGTGACAGTGAGCCGAGATGGTGCCACTACACTCCAGCCTGGGTGACAGAGCGGGACTCTATCTCAGAAATAAAATAAAATATCTAAAATAAGCAAGTATCTTAACTAATAAAACTGGTTTCAAAAGAGAGGGTTTTATTGTTTTGTTTTAATTTTTGTGGGTACATAGTAGGTGTATATATTTATGGAGCACATGAAATATTTTGATACAGGCATGCAATGAGTAATAATCAAAACAGAATTTTATGCCAGGCCAAGAAAAACTTAAAAAGATTCATAGTTGTACAGAATTTCTAAAAGTGTGTTGAGATTCCTCTACATAAAACAGATGAAACAGACTCAACTAATTTCATTTCATTAAGCATTTACTGAACAACTAATATATCTAGTATGTAACCAAAACTTCAACTCTCTCTGTAATTATAAGCTTTATAAGTAAGACATCTAAATTAGCAAAGATTCCATTCTTCTAAAATTAGAAAGTCATTAAGTTATAGATTTAGTTATGGAAGGACGGATGATGGCAGATAAGTACTTAGGACCAGTAGGAGTCTCTCCTTAAGGGATAAATGTGCTTTTCAAATGTGTCATCTCGTTTTATCCTGAACAACAGAAAATATTTTCTAGGTAAAGAAATTGAGGCTTAAAATAGTAAAGTTATCTACAAACCAACAGATTTATAGACTCATTCCTGGTCTCTCACTAGATAATTTGCTGCATACTCAATTTTAGTCATGCAGGGAGTACTTACTAAACTTTACTTGGTATGCATATAATCATTCCAATAAAATATTATCTTTGACCACATGAAAAGCTCAAGATAAACCGTGTTAAGTCTTGAAAATTATAGCAAATTAATGTCTACTTTATGATGATATATTAAGTATAATAAACTTATTTTAGTACATTCTTCTGAATTTTTGTCTTAACAAAAAATATGTAATTTAGAAAATCATTAACAGACATATACACATATGTATAGATACACATGTATATAGATATACAATATATATATATTCGTCGCTGTTGTTGTTGTTGTTAAGACAGAGTCTCGCTCTGTCACCCAGGCTGGAGTACAGTGGCACAATCTCAACTCACTGTAACCTCCGCCTTCCGGGTTCAAGTGATTCTCCTGCCTCAGCCTCCTGAGTAGCTGGGACTACAGGCATGTGCCACCACGCCCAGCTAATTTTTTGTATCTTTGGTAGAGACGAGGTTTCACCATGTTGGCCAGGCTGGTCTTGAACTCCTGACCTCAAGTGATCCACCCACCTCAGCCGCCCAAAGTGCTGGATTATAGGGATGAGCCACCGTGCCCGGCCTGAATGTTATATTTTAATTTTTTAAAGTTTTTAAATTGCACAGTAGGCCAGGCGTGGTGACTCACGCCTGTAATCCCAGCACTTTGGGAGGCCAAGGCAGGCAGATCGCCTGAGGTCAGGAGTTTTGAGACCAACCTGGCCAATATGGTGAAACCCCATCTCTACTACAAATATAGAAAGTTAGCTGGGCATGGTGGTGGGCATCTGTAATCCCAGCTATTCAGGAGGCTGAGGCAAGAGAATCGCTTGAATCTGGGAGGTGGAGGTTGCAATGAACTGAGATCTCACCATTGCACTCCAGCTTGGGCTACAAGAGCGAAACTCCATCTCAAAAAAAAAAAAAGAAATTTCATATTAATTAGAAAAAAAAGTAAATTAAAACCAACGCATTTACAATGCTGATCATTCCCTCACTCACTCAAAAAAAAAAAAAAAAAGTTTACTGAGTGCTAAGTAGTGTTCTAGGAATTGGAAATTCCAAAATAGGCTGAGCATGGTGGCTCACGTCCATAATTCCAGCACTATGGGAGGCCAAGATGGGTCGATCACTTGAGGCCAGTGGTCTGGCCAACACAGTAAAAACCTGTTTCTACTGAAAATACAAAAATTAGCTGGGTGTGGTGGCGCAGGCTGGCAATCCCAGCTACTCGGGAAACTGAAACATGAAAATCACTGAACCTGGGAGGTGGAGGTTGCAGTGAGCCGAAATCACACCACTGCACTCCAGCCTGGGCGACAGAGTTAGACTCTGTCTCAAAAAAAAGAAAAAGAAAAAAAAAGAAATTCCAAAATAAATACAAAAGTATGCTATCAGCTCCTTGTGAGGATAATGCTTTTTATAATAGCCCAGTGCCTTATTCTCAAAAGGCATTAAAAAATGTTCATTATTTTAATTAATTAAATGCAAAAGCAAATATGTACACTAGGTAGTTCTTATCCAAGGGTGTGCATCAGAATCATTATGAAGCTTTCAATGATTGCCAGGCACTACCTCGGAATCACTGGCTCAAAATCTCTGAAAGGCCTAAGTGTGTGTGCTTGTGAATGTGTATATGTGTGTGTGCGCGCGTGTGTGTGTCTAGGTATGTGTGTATATACACAATTTTTTTTTTTGAAATAGGGTCTCACTCTGTCATCTGGGATGAAGTGCAGGTATATTATCATAGTTCACTGTAACCGCAAACTCCTGGACTCACGGTCTCCTGCAGTCTCAGCCTCTCAAGTATCTGGGACTACAGGCACATGCCATCATGCCAGGCTAAATTTTTTTTTTTTTTTAAGAGATGAGGTTTTGCTACATTAACCAGGCTGATCTTGGACTCTTGGCCTCAAGCTATCCTCTCAGCTTGGCCTGCCAAGATCCCAAGCACAAATATTTTTATAAAGCTGTTCAAGTAATTCTAGTGCACATTTCCAGACTAAAAACTGCTGATGTAAACCAATAGTTGCAATGTGATACAAGCACTTAAAAATGTGGCTGTGCATGGCAGCTCATGCATGTAACACTAGCACTTTGGGAGGCCGAGGAAGGCAGATCACTTGAGGTCAGAAGTTCGAGACCAGCCTGAACAACATGGTTAAACCCCACCTTTACTAAAAATACAAAAATTAGCTGGGCGTGGTGGTGTGCGCCTGTAATCCCAGCTACACGGGAGGCTGAGGCAGGAGAATCTCTTGAAACCAGTTGAGTGGAGACTGTACCACTGTACTTCAGCCTGGGCAACCATAGCAAGATTCTATCTCAAAAAATAAATAAAAATAAAAAATAAAAATGATATGAACAAAAATAGTGTAAAAGGAGGAAAAGCCAACTAGAGGGAGAGGTCTCACACAACTAGTAACATTTGAGATATAAAATGCAGAGTTACCCACATTACAGGAGAAGAAAGATAAGCAAATCATGATTTCATAACTAAAACTGTTACAATCTAATGAGCTACTGCAATTATCAATGAATATTAGCTGAGAGAGCCAAATGATAAAAGATTATGGAATCTGTACTGGCTTTATTACAGATACCTGAATATCTATTTGTTGTTGTTGTAATTTTTCAAGATGCCTTATGTGCTGCTCCATAAACACATTCATTTGCTTTTCATGATCATGACAATGTAGTTTCTCTTGTTTACTCTGAATGCTTGTTTGCTGCTCTGTAACACGTTGCAGGTGTTTATCAGTCTCCTGTAATTTACTAAGTAATTCTGTAACAGAATTGACTTTTGCTTCCAAATCACTCTGCACCTAAAACAATAAAAGTATTTTTAAAAATTCACATTATAGGATACCAAAAATATGTCTAATTACGAGAAATGTTATTTAAATCAATTGGCATTGAGAAGTTATCAAATTTGAGCTTATACTCACTAAATGTCTAATGATTTAATGCCTTTATTTTTAGAGTCACATAAATGAAAGGCAGATGATAGCTATCTTTAGGTAAATGTTTCCTCTCAAAAAATTAAATAAATAAATAAATAAATAAATAAATAAATAAATAAATAAATTGGCCAGGCGCGGTGGCTCACGCCTGTAATCCCAGCACTTTGGGAGGCTGAGGCGGGTGGATCATAAGGTCAGGAGATTGAGACGATCCTGACCAACACGGTGAAACCCCGTCTCCACTTAAATACAAAATTAGCCAGGCAGGGTGGCGCATGCCCTGTAGTCCCAGCTACTCAGGAGGCTGAGGCAGAGGAATCACTTGAACCTGGGAGGCGGAGGTTGCAGTGAGCCGAGATCGCACCACTGCACTTCAGCTTACAGAGCGAGACTCTGTCTCAAACAAATCTGCCACAAAGAATTTTATGATGCCTAAAACAAGATACTTAAATGGAAATTAAAAAGAAGAAAACAGAAAAGCAAAGTAGCTTTTGATACTTTACTAACTTAAGGCTGAGTTAGGTCAGCAGCCTTGAGTTCTAGTTTTGGCTCTGTCAGTTACTCGTTCCAGACTTACCTGCTTACTCTGACCTGTTTCTCTGCTTCCCCATTTACAAAGTGACAGCTAAGGCATAGATTATCTCTAAGGTTCCTAAGGTTCCTCTAGCTCTCAAATAAGAATAACCGATTATCCAGGTTGCCAGGACCAAGGTGTTTCCCAGGATGTAGGACTCTCAGTGCTAAAACTGGGGAAGTTCTGAATTCGCTAGTGCCATCACAGTATTAGAGGGTAACTTTCACAATTCCTGAGAAGTAACACACAACCACAAATGGGAAAATGTTTTCAAATTGAGAGCAACAATGTTGCTAGTCTATAATTATATACAACCATTTATAGAATCAGTTCTTAATAAGTACTTCTATATTTCACAAAGTAGTTATGAATATCTGGGAGGAAAAATATACCTTTATCAATGGAGCTGCGGTTGCAATGGCAGCAGCAGTTGCTGCAGCCACAGTTGTAGCTGAATCAATTCCACTGGGTGAAATTCTGGTCTCCTGAGTAACAGCATCCTTCTCTATGCCTGCATCTTCTAACAGATGTACCTTTACTTCCTTAACAACAGGCATGCTTTGAGCTCTATAAACAAAAAAGCAATAAAAATGTATTCAGTAAACTACATTGAACCATTTCAAGAAATACTTAACAAATGGTAATCTGCTGAAGGTGGTTTTGATTTTTTTAAAATTAAATCACCTATCAAACAAGGTCATTTGGTTAACAAAATTTATCAAGGTCCAGGTCACTAAGGGCTAAAGAAATAAGAAGATAATTCCTTGAAGGTAGCAATATTATTTTGGAAAATAAGAATTAAACATATGAAAAAGGTATAGCACAATTATAAAGATACATTATCAAGAAGTACAAGTTTAAAACACTCAGAAGGCTGGGCACGGTGGCTCATGCCTGTAATCCCAGGACTTTGGGAGGCCAAGGCGGGAGGATCACCAGGTCAGAAGTTAGAGACCAGCCTGGTTAACATGGTGAAACCCCGTCTCTATTAAAAATACAAAAATTAGCCGAGCGAGGTGGCATGTGCCTGAGTCCTAGCCACTCAAGAGGCTGAGGCAGGAGAATTGCTTGAACCCGGGAGGCGAAGGTTGCAGTGAGCCGGGATCGCACCACTGCACTCCAGCCTGGGTGACAGAGCGAGACTCCGTCTCAAAAAAAAAAAAAACCACTCAGAAAAAGCTCCAAGAATTAAAGTACCAAGCTTTACTCCCAAAGGCAGACAACCCAAGAAACACTATGGTTTTCTTTTTTCTTTTATTATTTTTTTAAAGACTAGTCAAGTACAGTAGTGAGAAGGGGAGAAAAAGTGGAATAAGTTTGGTCTGGGCCGGGTGTGATGGCTCAGGCCTATAATGCTAGCACTTTGGGAGGCCAAGGCAGGTGTATTGCTGGAGCTCAGGAGTTTGAGACTAGCCTAGGCAACATGGTGAAACCCCATCTCTACTAAAATACAAAAAATTGGCTGGGCATGGTGGTACATGCCTGTAATTCCAGCAACTCGGGAGGCTGAGGCAGGAGAATCGCTTGAACCCGGGCAGCGGAGGTTGCAGTGAACCTAGATGGCACCACTGCACTCTAGCCTGGGTGACACAGCAAGACTCTGTCTCCAGAAAAATAAAATAAAAAGAAAAGTTTGGTCTATAACTTATTGTGAACAATCCATTAAGATAACGTATTACTTCCAGACAAGCTGCTGTGGTTTTTAAATTATTGATAATTTTATCCTCCAAATATTTATATAAGAATTACAAAATTATTGGCCAGGTGCAGTGATTGGCACCTGTTATCCCAGCACTTTGGGAGGCTGAGATGGGCAGATAGCTTAAGGCCAGGAGTTCAAGACCAGCCTGGGCAACATGGCAAAATCCTGTCCCTACAAAAAATACAAAAATTAGCCAGGCGTGGTGGCACACACCTGTAGTCTCAGTTACTCAGGAGGCTGAGGTGGGAGGATCTCATGAGCCTGAGGAGGTAGAGTGTGCAGTGAGTCGTGATCACTCCACTACACTCCAGCATGTGAGACAAAGTGAGACACTGTCTCAGAAGAAAAAAAAAAAAAAGAATTACAAGAATTATAGCACTATTGATGTACACTTTGTGACTATTTTTTCTCCTAATTTATTGAGGTATAATTGAAAAAAAAAATGTATATATTTACAATGTGATATTTTGATATACGTATACATTGTAAAATGATTACAGTCAAGATACTAGCATATCCATCACCTCATATAATTATCTTTTTATGTGATGAGAACATTTAAGATTTACTGTCTTAGCAATTTTCAAGCATACAATTCATTATTATTAACCATAGTTACATGCTGTCAGTAGATCTCTAGAATGTATTAATCCTGTTTAAGAGAAATTGCACCTTTTGACCTCTATCTCCCACTTCCTCCCCACCCCCAGCCCCTGGCAACTACCATTCTACCTTCTGCTTCCATAAATCTGACTTTTTCAGATTCCACATGTAAATGAGAATACATGATATTCATCTTTCTGTGCCTGGCTTATTTCACTTAGCATAGTGTCTCCAAAAGGGATTGTTAACAATGCTGAAGAGAATTTTCTGAATTCTAGCTCATTTAGATTTACTTAATAAATGTCACTCAGGCAGGCCGGGCACTCCCAGCACTTTGGGAGGCCAAGGCGGGTGGATCACCTGAGGTCAGGAGTTTGAGACCAGCCTGACCAACATGGTGAAACACTGTCTCTACTAAAAATACAAAAAATTAGCCAGGCATGATGGCGGGTGCCTGTAATACCAGCTACTCGGGAGGCTGAGGCAGGAGAATCGCTTGAACCCAGGAGACAGAGGTTGCAGTGAGCAGAGATCGCACCATTGCATTCCAGCCTGGACAATAAGAAGCTCAGTCTAAGGAAAGGACAAGACAGGACAGGAAAGAGGGAGGGAGGGAAGGAGGAAGAGAGAGAGAGGGAGACAGAGAGAGAGAGAAAGAAGAGCAGAGCAGAGCAAAGCAAGACAGAAAGAAAGGAAGGTCATTCCATTTATTAAAATGTTCACAAAATACACTATTAAGAAGCCTGAATTAGCTGGGTGTAGTGCTACATGCCTGTAATCCTAGCACTGTGGGAGGCCAAGGCGGGAGGATTGCTTGAGCCCAGGAGTTCAAGACCAGCCTGGGCAATATGGCAAACCCCGTCTCTACAAAAAAAAAAAAAAAAATCAAAAATTAAAAATAAAAAAAGACCCTGAAATAAAAACAAGTCCAGTAAATAGATAGATATTTGCAATAAGGCACTTAATTAAATACTAAAAGAAAAAAGAAGGCTACTCAATTTGCTTGATATGTGGTCTCAAAGACAACAATGAAAGGAACCACTGACAAAATTGAAGAGTCCCTAAGAAAGCCTAAGCAAAATCGTTAGCAATATGTTCCATCTCCAGCTGCTGGACTTCCCCCTTGACTTTTAAAAGCATTACAGAACTATTAAACTTACTCCTCTTTGATATTTCCCCATTTCTACTAAGAATAACATTTTTCTCTCAGTCTCAAAATGTTGAAGTCACCTTGACTTCTCTACTTGCTTACCTTCTCATATCCAATTGAGTCATAAAGTGTTGTCAATTATTTCATCACAATTGCATGAAGAGTGTCACAGAATTATAGAGCTGGGAGAAACTTATAGGTCAACCATCCTAATTTTCTAATTTTATAGATGAAAAAATTGCAGTCCACAGAGGTCACAGGATATCCTAATTTCCTAATTTTACAGATGAAGAAATGGCAGTCCACAGAGGTAACAGGATTTACTTGATCATTGTCATAGAACCATTTATTAAGTGGTAGAGTTAGGGCCCAATTCCCAGAGGTCTTACCATGACACCAGAGCTTTTTCTCTCAGTTTGGCACTTTTCTCTTCTCACTTTTCTCTCTCAACTGTAAAGTTTCATCATCCATTACTAACTATTCCATTCTTCCAGTTTCTACTTGCTTAGAAGCTTCCTACACATATGTCACCATTCAAAAATCTAAAATTATTCCTTAAAAACAACCGAATTGGCTAATTTCCTCTGTTTAGCTTTCCATACACAAGGCTGTCCTCACTAATTACACATACCATGTCATGCCCACAAGTGACTCCACGCTTTTCCTCACTCTGCTCTCTCACCCTTCTTCCACCCAACTTATTACATCCTTCTCCTCCTTTAAGGTGCAATGCAAGTATTACCTTCTTCAAGAAGTCTGTTCTTCTAACACTTCCTCTTGATCCCTCCCTTCATTAACTCCTTTTGCATTTACTACCTATCAATGGAGGCTTGCTACTCAGCCACCCCAGGGTTTACATATCTGTACGGGACAATTTAATAATATATTGAATGTATTTAATCACTAATTCCTCCGGGGTTGGGAAAGGTAGCGGGACTTCTTTCATAGCAAACAGCAACTAACAAGGATTAGCTGTGTAGTAACTGCTCAATATATATATTTAACTGATTGAGGGGTAGAGTATGAAAATATAATTCAGGAATTCCTTATCTTTAAGGTTTCTGCCTGAAGTCTGAAAGTGACTTACCTTTGCCCAACAAGAGAAACAACATTATAAGGCTAGACATAAATTTCTTTATAGGCTTTTAAATTTTATTTTTTCAATTATTAAATTAATAAATGCTCAATGTGGCAAATATAAAGAGCTATGAAATATAAATGTCAAAAAAATGCACATAACCCTACCATTAAGAAGCAATTATTTCATTATAGTCTTCTTTTTTAGCCAGTTTTTCTTTATTCTTAAATCCACTGAATATCCCAGTGCTGTGCTGCAACTATTCTCACCAAGGCCACTAAGAACCCTGCTTGCTCAATTCAGTGTACATTTTTCAGTCCTTACCTTTCATTACCTCGGAGCAGCACATCACACTTGGAACCTAATTCCCCTTGGCTTTGTTAACACCATACCCTTACATCTCTGGCCAAACTTTCTGAGCAGCATTTAGAAGCTAGCTTGCTTTCTCCACATACTCCTTCAATGTTTGGTATTCTCAGAGTCCATCCAGCCCTAGCCATCTTTCTTTTCACTATCTAACCTCATTGAATCACTTCAACTATTCCCAGAGCTTAGACTTAGACTGCCACTTACATAATGATGACTTCTGCATCTTAATTTCCAGCTTAGATCCCTTTTGTGAACTTGGCCTTTTTTATTTTTTCGAGACAGGATCTCACTGTCACCCACGATGTAGTATAGTAGCACAACCACAGCTCACTGCAGCCTCGACCTCCTAGGCTCAACTGATCCTCCTGCCTCAGCCTCCCAAGTAGTGAGGAGTACAAGCACATGCCACCCTGTGTGGCTAATTTATTGTTTTTAGAGATGGGGTCTTGCTATGTTGCCCAGGGTGATCTCAAACTCCTAGGCTCAAGCCATTCTCCCACCTTGACCTCCCAAAGTGCTGGGATTATAGGCATGAGCCACCGCTTGGCAACTTGACCTTTATATTCCATTTTTTCCTGAACATTTCTTACCCACATTTCTCATAGGAACCTCAAACCCTTGACCATGCCCAGAATAAGCTATTCGCCACAAGAATTTCCTTTCTCAATGAATATACTACTGACCATGTATTTGTGAAAGCCAAAAATCTGGGATTCAACCTTAGTGCCTTCCTTACCCTCGTATCTAATTAACAATTCCTGTCAATTCAATCTCCTAATCATCTTCCAAATTTGTCTTTTCCTCTCCAACTGAGCATGATTCCCACTACCATACCACCACTTCCCAGTGTATTCAGGACCAATCTAATTCACTCCTCCCTGAAAACTCCAGAGCCAATTCATTTGCTGGACTATAGTCTAGCCCTCTTCCAATCCATTTTTTCATATGGCTACCGGAGTATTTTAAGAAATATATCTAATTCTTTAAAACTTTTAAATGATTTGCCATTTATCTTACATTAATGACCAAATTCCTTTACAGGAGTTCATAACCTAGTCCCTTGCTTATCTCTCCAGTCACACATAAGGGAGTTCTCCCTTGTTCTAGACACACTGGCCAGATTCTTCATTCCTCTAAGGCTTTAGAGTACATTATAATATCAATTAAGGCAAGTTCTCCATCATTCCATTTTTGTTTTTGCTTTTCCAAATTCATCTTAGCTATTCCAAACTGAATGTATTCTATATGGATGTATTCTTAATTTTGTGTCTATGTATACACACACATATAGCATAAATATATACATACAGTATACACACAGGCACACACATTTTTTTCGCAACAGTATGTTCTTCCAGGTAAGTTTTAGAATTACGTTTCCAATTTACGTCTACCACTTATTCTCAAAATAACAAAAAATTTTAAGACTGACCACAGCAAAACATATGCTAATTTTGTTATAACTTATATTTTTACAGAGCTTGGTCTTCCCATCCAAGACCATGTTGAGTCTCTTAATTTATCTTAGCCTTTGGTTATTTCCCTTGACAAAATTTCATACTTCTTCAGATAGATTCTATAGACTTCTGATAATGAGTATTCCCAACTTTTTTGGGGGGGCGTGGGGACATTGCTATGGTAATTGTTATTCCATTTTATGACTGAATAATATGCTGATTATCTGGTCACCTTCCTGAACTTTCATTAGTGTAAACATTTCTGAGTTAGTGGTCTCTTGGATATTCTGAATACACAGTATTTTCTATAAATTATAACTTTGTCTCCTGTTTTTCAATATCCATACCTGATTTCATTTTCTTATCTAACTGCTCCAACGAAGGCTTCCAAATTAAGTTTAAAAAATAATGGACATCTTGTCCTGTTCCCAATTTTACTGTTAAACAGGGTATTGACTATAGGTTTACAATAAACATCGTCCTTCACGTTAAGAATGTATCATTCTGGCTGGGCATGACGGGTCAAGCCTGTAATCCCAGCACTTTAGAAGGCCAAGGTGGGCAGATCACCTGAAGTCAGGAGTTTGAGACCAGCCTAGCCAATGTGGTGAAACCCCGTCTCTACTAAAAACACAAAAAATCAGCTGTGCGTGGTGACACATGCCTGTAATACCAGTTACTAAGGAGGCTGAGGCAGGAGAATCACTTGAACTCGGGAGGTGGAGGTTGCAGTGAGCCAAGATCACACCATTGCACTCCAGCCTGGGTGACAAGAGCGAAACTCCATTTCAAAAAAAAAAAAAAAAAAAAAAGAATGTATCATTCTATTCTTAAAGAAGTTTGTGGGTATTACGTGTGTGTGTGGTGACTGAGTATAAAATGGGTATGGAAGGGAGGCATATGGAGAGATTTGTGAAAGGATACAAAATTACAGCTACATAGGAGGAATAAGTCAGGAATATGCTACAGCTAGATAGGAGGAATGACTATAGTAAGATGAGTATAGTTAAGGATAATGTGTTACATGGTTTCAAATAGCTAAAAGGAGGATATTGAGGGTTCCTAACACAAAGAAATGATAAATGTTTCAGATGATGGATATGCTAATTACGATGATCTGATCACTATACATTATAAGTACAGCACTATGTACCCTACAAATATGTACAATTATTTGTCAATTTAAAAAATAAAAAAATTAAGAAGATATAGGCATAAAATGTCACTAAATGTGACTGTAGTGCTTGTCACATATACTTTCTTATTTGATCAAATGATATAAATATAGTAATAGATCATGAATTATTATAGTGGTGCAATAGTTAAGAGCACTATCTCTGGAGACAGACTGCATTGGTGACTTAAACCCTTCTATTCCTTATTTGTAAGCTTGAAACGTTATTAGACATGCCAGGTTTTTGTAAAGATTAAGTAGTATGTAAGAAGTGCAGCCAGGTATGTTGGCTCATGCCTGTAATTCAAACACTTTCAAAGGCTGAGGCAGGACTTCTTATGCCCAGGAGTTTGACACCAGCCTGGGCAATATAGTGAGACCCTATATCTACAAAAAGTAAAAACGTTAGCTGGATGTGGTGGCAAATGCCTGTAGTCCTAGCTACTCTGGGGTGGGGTTAGGGGGACCTCAGGTGGGAGGATTACTTGAGTCTGGGAGGTCAAGGCTGAAGTGAACTGTGAACCTGCCCCTGAACTCCAGGCTGGGTGACAGAGCGAGATCCTGTCTCAACAAAATAAAAAACAAAAAGTAAAACAAAAATAAACTAAAAAAGTGCAGAGAACAGTGCCTGGTGCATAAGCATTACAACAGAATTTGCTATTACCGTTTTTAAAACATTACTGCATTCCTGGGCTAAACTCTACTTAATCATTGTGTATTATCTTTTAACATATGATAAGATATAATTTACTCATAACTTATTTATAGTAATGATATATCAATACAATTGTATCTTTTTCTTTAACTATTAGAGTGGTATTAGGTTTAGTTATTGTATTTCAAGAACTACGTTTGTTTAAATTACAATAGTATGACGAAAATATCTCTGATGGAACTAATGTTAGGTATGGATACTTGGGCTAGGTTAGCATCATAAAATGACATGAGTGGCATTCTTTGCTTTTCATTGCTCTGGAGCAGAATATATAGCATGATCATAATCTGTTTCTTAAAATTTTTCAAGAACTCAAAGAAAATCATGACTGCTTTGGAGATTGCTCTTTGAAGGTTTTTTTTTTTTCAATTTATTTCCCAGTAACTGGTCTACTAAAATCTTCTTAGTTATATGGTTATTTTTGGTGAGTTATTTCTTTCATCTAGATTTCTTAATTTGTAGCATTCAAGTACACAGTATTCTTAATACACAGTATTCTTAATACCTTCTATCATTATGCCCTCTTTTTATTTATAACATGAATTTTCTCACTAATTTTCTGACTTGTCTAGGATTTGCTTATTACACTGACATACTTCTAGAACTAGTTGAAAACATTCTACTGTGTTTTATGTTTTCTTTTATCTGATATACTTGATTTCTTCTGCTTTCCCTGCTTTTTTTTCCTATCATTCAGCATCTGTCTGACTGTCTGTCTCTCTATTTTTCTGTTGAGACGGGGTCTCATTCTGTCACCCAGGCTGGAGTATAATGGAATGAACATGGCTCACGGCAGCCTCAAACTCCCAGGCCCGAGTGATCCTTCCACCTCAGCCTCCCAAGTACCTGGGACTACAGGCACATGCTACCATACCCAGCTAATTAAAAAAATTTTGCTATATGGCCCAGACTGGTCTCAAACTGCTGGGCTCAAGTAATCCTCCTGTCTTGGACTCCCAAAGTGCTAAGACTACAGGCATGACACACCATGCCCAGCTTCCTTTAGCTTTTATAAGAAATTATTTTCCTGCTAAATTTCTAAAATTGACTGTTTAGACTCTGTCCTCAAATTTCCATATGCTGTAATCTGATACAAAAAGGTGGTGTATTAACAGATCAATCCTAATTTCACAATAAGAGATATAATCAGACATCTATGTATCCTGATGTATTACACAGGAAGTATACAACATCACCTATCAAGCATTCTTGCCACTTGACAGAAATTCAAGGTTGAGAGAAACATATTAAAGACAAAAAAAGGATACATTCAGCAAAATCCAGAAGGTAGAAAATTTCTTAAGACAAATAAATTATAAGAAAAACAAAGTGAGGGTAAATCTGTAAATTAAAACAAACTGAAGGCTCAGCATGGTAGCTCACACCTGTAATCCCAGCACTTTGGGAGGCCGAGGTGGGCGGGATCACCTGAGGTCAGGAGTTTGAGACCAGCCTAATCAACATGGTGAAACCTCGTCTCTACTAAAACTACAAAAAAATAGCTAGGCATGGTAGTGCATGCCTGTAATCCCAGCTACTCAGGAGGCTGAGGCAGGAGAATTGTTTGAACCCAGGAGGTGGAAGTTGCAGTGAGCCAAGATTGCATCACTGCACTCCAGCCTAGGCAACAGAGTGAGACTTTGTCTTAAAAAAAAAAAAAAAAAAAAAAACAACTTAAGAGACATATCATTCAAATGTAAAGTGTGGCTCTTCCTTAGATTCTAATGCAAAATTAAATTAACCACAGGGTGCCGTGGCTCATGCCTGTAATCCCAGCACTTTGGGTGGCCAAGGCTGTGGATCACTGGAGCCCAGCAGTTCGAGACCAGCCTGGGCAACACCGTGAGGCCAGTCTCTACAAAACATTAAAAAAAAAAAAAAAAAAAAATTAGCCAGGCATGGTGGTGCATACCTGTAGTCCCAGCTACTCAGGAGGCCGAGGGAGGAAGACTGCCTGAGCCTGAAGTTTGAGGTTGCAGTGAACTACAATCACGTCACCGCACTCCACTGTGGGTGATAAGAGTTTGAAACCTTGTCTCAAAAAACAAAAACAAAAACCAATCCCAAAACAAAACAAAAAGTAACCACAAAAAAATTATGAGACAGTGACAGAAACTTGAATACTGACTCAATATTTTATAATATTAAGAAATTATTAATTATTATGTTTCAGTATGATAGTAGCATTATGGCAATACCTTTTTAAACAATTATCTTTCAGGTACGTATATTAAAATATGTAAAGATAAAATGAAATGACTTCTGGGATTTGTTTTATAATAATTCATGGGTATGCGGGGCGGTTATGAATGAAACAAAATGCTAATAATTGAAGCTAAGCTATGAGAACATGGGAGTTCAAAAAATTATCCTCTCTACTTCTGTAAACATTGAAACTTTATAAAGTAAAAAAGTTTTTTACGTTTACGGCTGTTATATAAATCAATACAGAGTAATTATAATTAGAGAAAGGGAGAAAAAGTAACTTAAGACAGCTAAAGCTTATCATAGTAGAGTAAGTGCAGTCTACGTTTATTCGTTGTTGTTGTTTTTTGTATTTTTTCACAACCCAGTATAGACAGATTTTTTTTTTAAGAGAAGGGGGTCTCACCATGTTGCCCCAGCTGTATAGAAACTCCTGAGCTCAAGCGACCCTCCTGCCTCAGTCTCTCAAGTAGAGAGGATTGCAGGTATGTGCCACTGTGCTTGACTTAAATTTCATAAACCAAAAATAGTACTGTAAGCATATTACTTTGATTTATGAAATCACCTCTCAGAGGAAAGAGGTAAAAGAATTAAAAGCGGCTGCCACTGGGGAATAGGCCTAGTGGTTAAGGAAATAGTGGGGTAGAAGATGGTGGTTTTTCATTATAAGCTTTTCATAGTATTTGATTTTTTAAAACTCTTTACATTTATTATTTATTAAGTTTTTGTTTTGTTCTGTTTTTGAGACAGAGTCCCACTCTGTCCCCCAAGCTGGAGTATAGTGGCACAATCTCTGCTCACTGCAACCTCTGCCTCCCAGGTTCAAGTGACTCTCCTGCCTCAGCCTCCCGAGTAGTTGGGACTACAGGTACATGCCACCAAGCCCAGCTAATTTTTTGTATTTTTAGTAGAGACGGGGTTTCGCTGTGTTGGCCAGGCTGATCTCGATCTCCTGAACTGGTGATCTGCCTGCCTCAGCCTCCCAAAGTGCTGTGATTACAGGCGTGAGTCACCGCACCTGGCTACATTAAAGATTTTTAAAACTAACTAAAAAATTAACTTTGCCCAAAAAATTGGTCCTATTTAGTCTATTTAGCAGATATGCCTTGAATTTTACTTCAACTAGAATTAATATTGCTAATTCTTATTTCTTTTTATCTGTTTTCTCCTCAAAATACTTTTGTTGTATTTTTATTTTCAGCCTGCTTCATTTTAAAGGTATATCTCTTGGGACATAATTAGACATGAGAGTCATTTCTATAGTTTGATTCAGTTATTATTCTCTACATTGTAATTACTTTCCCATAGAGCCTCCTTAGTTGTTTTGTCTTTTAAAAAATTCTGTTCAGGGTCGGGCACGGTGGCTCACGCCTGTAATCCCAACACTTTGGGAGGCTGAGGCAGGCAGATCATGAAGTCAGGAGATCGAGACCATCCTGGCTAACACAGTGAAACCCCATCTCTACTAAAAATGCAAAAAATTAGCCAGGCATGGTGGCGGGCACCTGTAGTCCCAGCTACTCAGGAGGCTGAGGCAGGAGAACGGCGTGAACCTGGGACGGGGAGGTTGCAGTGAGCCCAGACTGCGCCACTGCACTCCAGCCTGGGTGACAGTGCAAGACTCTATCTCAAAAAAAAAAAAAAAATTACGTTCATTCATCCTTAGGGAGAGATCTAGCAACAGATAAAAGAGGCAGTGTTTGCAATTTTCTCTCACTGTCCTGTTTATTAACAACTTCTCCCTCTCAGATTTGAAAGTTCTGAGATATTTTAGTTCTGAGAGTTCTGACTGGAAGGGAAGTTTATAAAGTCCCTATTGTGGTTGCAAGCAGCTACTTCGTCCACTAAGGGTCTGCTGGATAGAAGTGGTGATTGCTTTCTATCCAACTGAGTCAGATGTAATCTGCAATTTTTAGTTCAAGTAGAGAAGATGACAGATAAGACCATGCCATCACTAGGGCTTTTTCTTATATATTTAGAAACCTTCTGATATAATTTACCATCCAAATGCCTCTCCTAACTGCTATATTATGTATTGAGAATTTTAGTGTGAACAAATATAAGAAGTAAAAACCTGATAGGACCAAAGAACCCGCTGTGAAACTCTGGCTGGCTCAGATTATACCTTTGCAATTTAGGGGTAGTATTATTTTTTTTGTTATTCCGGTGCTTCCCAGAACATAATATGTATACCATGGAAAACTGTTGGTGGAAAAAGAATAAATGTTGTATTTTAATAGTTGTATAGTTATTTAACTAATTTATTTGAGACAGGTCTAGCTCTGTTGCCCAGGCTGGAGTGCAGTGGTGCGAGTGGCACCATCTCAGCTCACTGCACCATGCTCTGCCTCCCAGGCTCAAGAAATCCTCCTACCTCCTGCCTCCCAAGTTATTGGGATTACAGGTGCATGCCACCATGCCTGGCTAATTTTTGTATTTTTTTGGGTACAGATGGGGTTTTGCCGTGTTGTCCAGGCTGGTCTCAAACTCCTGGGCTCAAGTGATCCACTCACTTCAGCCTCCCAAAATGCTGGGATTATAGGTGTGAGCCACCACACCTGGCCTGTATATTTATTTTTAAACGTATTCTAAACAATACAGATTTTCCATTTGCAGAACTAATATATAATTTCCTTTTGAATAAAATGAGAATTCAAAAGTAAGTAAAATTTTTTTCTATTTCCTAAGGGGCCTTCTGTAGTGCTCTGGTTCAGGAGTAGAATACATGTAGCCTAGGAATATGATAAAGATAATATTAATTGCCTCCAGACTAGTGAATTTGTTCTTCCTTCATGTTTCTCATGTGCTGTTGTCAAGGTTAGTTTTAGATTTCATTGGTATTTAAGATAAAGTTGGGAGGGGGCATTTAGGTGGAGTAACCATGGTCTCTCTTCACTGCATCCAGGTGCTAAACTCATCTCTTTCTGAGATTTTGACCAGGAAAAGTCTAAATGTCTTCGGATAATAAATAATAAGTATTATGTATAAGGAACTATTGAGCACTGCTATAAGCAGTATAGTAAAGTGGTTAAGAGAGATGGCTCTAAAGGCAGACTTGCACATTCAAATCCCAGTCCAGTAACAACCTGGACCTTGGGAAAATCAATCTCTCAATCTCCCAATGCCTTAGTTTCCTTATCTATAAAATGGGGATTCTGGCCGGGCATGGTGGCTCACTCCTGTAACCCTAGCACTTTGGGGGCTGAGGCAGGTGAATCACCTGAGGCCAGGAGTTCAAGACCAGCCTGGCCAACATGGTGAAACCCCATCTCTAGAAATATACAAAAATTAGCTCAGCATAATGGCAGGTGCCTGTAATCCCAGCTACTCGGGAGACTGAGGCAGGAGAATCCCTTGAAGCTGGGAGGCGGAGGTTGCAGTGAGCCGAGATCATGCCACTGCACTCCAGCCTGGGTGATGTGAGACTCCATCTCTAAATAAATAAATAAATAAAAGAAAATGGGGATTCTATAAAATTGGGATAGTAATGAAATCTATTTTATAGGTGTGTTAAATGAGTTAATACCATAGCACTTCCATAATAACAACTGCTAACTGCTACTGAGTATTTTAAATGTGTCTAGCACCATGAGAAACACTTTATACATATCATCACACAATATATATTTCACATAGTGAAAAGACAGTTTTTCATATGTCCAAAGTACAAATGAAGCTGATTTTAAACATAAGAAATGGTCCAATTATTTTCTGTAAATGACACTTACTTTTGCTTTAAAACTGTTCTGAGAGCATCTTTCTGTCCCACTGTATACTGAGAAATGAAGATGTCATTTGCTGCAGAATCAAGACACAAAAATATATATTAAATTCCTGAATATTTGTTAAATTTTAATAAGCTACTAAAAAAATCTTTTTTAACTAAAAGAATGTTTAGGAACTCAGCCATAGCACTCCACAATTGAAAAGGACAAGGAACAAATTAAGTGATTAAGTAATAATATAATCCTCATAATTCCAAACCCACAGCCAACATCATACTGAATGGGCAAAAGTTGAACACATTCCCCCTAAGAACTAGGACAAGACAAGGATGCCCACTCTCACCACTCTTTTCAACACAGTAGTGGAAGTCCCAGCCAGAGCAATCAGACAGAGAAAGAAATAAAAGGCATCTAAAAAGTAAAAGAGGAAGTCCAATTATCTCTGTTCACTGATGACATGGTCCTATACTTAGAAAACCCTAAAGATTCCTCCAAAATGCCCCTAGATCTGATAAATGACTTACATAAAGTTTCAGGATACAAAATCAATGTACAAAAATCAGTAGCGTTTCTATACACTAATAATGTTCAAGCTGAGAATCAAATCAAGAACTCAATGCCATTTACAATAGTGGCACACAAAACATAAAATTCCTAGGAATACATTTAATCCAGAAGGTGAAAGATCTCTACAAGGAGAACTACAAAACACTGATGAAAAAAAATCACAGATGACACAAACAAGTGGAAAACATTCCATGCTCATGAATTAGAAAAATCAGTATCATTAAAATGAGCATACTGCCCAAAGACATCTACAGATTCAATTCAATCGAATTACCAACATCATTTTTCAAAGAATTAGAAAAAACTATTTTAAAATTCATATGGGGTCAGACACGGTGGCCCTGTATTTCCAGCACTTTAGGAGGCTGAGATAGGCAAATCACTTGACGTCAGGAGTTTGAGACCAGCCTGGTCAAGATGGTGAAACCCTATCTCTACAAAAAAAAAAAAAAATACAAAAACTAGCTGGGTGTGGTGGCGTGCACCTGTAATCCCAGCTACTCAGGAGGCTAAGGCAGAAGAATTGCTTGAATCTGGGAGCCGGAGGTTGCAGTGAGCCGAGATCACGCCACTGCACTCCAGCCTGGACAACAGAGGGAGACTCTGTCTCAAAAAAAAAAAATTTATAAACATATATAATACTAAACCTATGCAATAGATTGGTAATAACAAGATAACCTTCACCATTGCAAACCTTATTCTGGATTTTACAGATTCTAGGAATGGCTTAATTTGGGAAGAAAAACTAATTAAAAATGAAAATAATAAAAACTGTAAGACTATGTAATAAATGCTTAAAAATAAATTCTACCCTTAAGAAGAAAATTCTGACACATGCTACAACATGGATGAACCTTGAAAACATTATGCTAAGTGAAATAAGCCAGTCACAAAAGGTCAAATACTATATGATTCTACTTATATAAGGCACTTAGGGTAGTCAAATTCATAGAGACAAAAAGTAGGATGCCCAGGGCTGAGGGGACGAAAAATGAGCAGTTAGTGTTTAATGGGTAGAATCGGGAGAGATGACAAAGCTCTGGATATGAAAGGTGATGATGATTGTACAACAATGTGAATGTACTTACCGTCACAGAACTGTACATTTTAAAATAGCTAAAGTGGTAAACTTTATGTTAAGTATATTTTATAACAATAAAAAAATCAATATTATTCTTTTACCTTTTTGTTTGTTGTTCTCTTCTATTTTATCCAAAGGCAACACTTGCACTGCAACGTCTTTAGAAAAATCCTTTGGGATATGAAAGGAAGAAATAGGATAAATAAACTTCGGATTTATTATTTATCAAGAACCATTTACTAGCTATGTGACTACTGTGTTCTGGGAGGGCAGGACTGTGTATTTCATATGCTTCATTTCCATCACCACGCAATGCTGATATACCTTAAAGCTACTCAAAGATTTGTTGAATGGGTAACACACTATCAGACAAGCAAATGAATGAGTAAATGAAGCAGCAAGCAAATGTAGCACTGAGATTCAGACTCAAACCAGTATACCAATTCTAGCAGAGCAAGTCATTTAACATCTCAGTTGCTTCAGTGAAACGTAAAAATCTGACTCACTGTGAGTCAAATGGAGTAGATAAGGATGGCACAATATCATGAAGATCACAGATTTATCCTCAATTATACAATAACAGTGTATCCATACATTTGAAAAGTTTAGATATCATTAAATAAGGCCTGCTTAAAAGAAAAAAAAAAAAAAGACAAAACAACAATAACAAAAAACCACTCCAAAGTCTAGGCATTTACATAGGGACCAAGTACAGCACAAAATTATACAAAATGTATAAATTGTGAGCTTTTGACAAAATTGTCATATAGCTTTAATTGAATTATTAGTTTACCTGCTTCAATTTTCAAAATAGTATATTGTGAAACTCTCATTATACAGACTTATTAAACTGACAATACATAGGTCAACACTATGATTAGCTATCAAAGTCTAATTAGATCTCATAACCAAAACATTATATTTATCAAATACGTTCGGCATTGTAAAGTTAAGATGATAATTTCATGTTATTCTTAAAGAACCTCTCTTCTAAAAAAACCAAAACACCTTACAAGTGTTAGAATGACATGCAAGCACACCTCATGTTAAAGAAAATTGTACTGTTAGTTGTTCCTTTTCTTTTACCTAAAAATATGTTAAGTCTCTGGGCAAGAACACCTTTTCCCTGAATAGTAAGAGAGCTTCTTTTCAGTTATCATATCTCTTTCAGCGGCCATTATTTTAATAATCGGTATTTTTGATTCTAGGGAAGGCCTTTTGTTTAATGTCTCAAACACCATTCAAAGTCACAATTGTAGTATATAAAACATTGGTCTGGTAAGTGATATTTAAATAAAAACAAGGCATGTTGCTAATCAAACATAATTTAAGAATACATTATTTGACAACACTGAAAATTTTAATGTGAGCATAATTAAGAATCCTTTTGCTTACACTTTCTGACACCATGGGATTTTCTTTTAGAGGCTGGTGACAATTTCTAGCAGAAGTTAAGTCTGATGAACCTAACAAAACAAAGGAATAGATTTTAGTGATTTTAAAATCAGGTCCTTAGCTTTAGAAACTGTATAGGCATGATTCAAGACCTATAAACTCCATATAATGCAGACGTTGGAAGGACAATTTGCGTGCAAAGAAAGTTAAGAAAATGTATTTAAACATATCTGAATGAAGGCTTTTACAGTTGATATTTGGGAAAATAAGGTTCGGTACTGACAATAAAGTGAGATAAGCATGAAATATTTTAAAAGATAACCATACACTATTGGATGTGGACAATCTATGGGTAGAAATATGTATACGATGTAAAGGTCTAATTTAACAGCAGGACTATTTGAGTGTCACCGCTGTATCCCCTAACAAGCAGCATTATAAAAGCATTTTGCTGTTTTTGCTCACATATTCATTAATTTGATCCTCACAATTAGCAGCGAAGTGGGTAAAGCATATGTTATCCTTATTTTCACTGAGGTTTAGACAGATTAAGTGAACTGGAATACAGAAGCCATCAACTGGCAGAAGTCCTGCTTTTCCCACTATTAACAGAAAGTAGTGCATTAGGTAAAAAGTACTACTTCGGGGGAAAACTATAAAAAACACTAGGGGGGAAAATAAAGCACATTATACAAGTTAAGTGTATCCACCATAGATATAAACAAAAACAATATGCAAAAGTCAATGCCAAAAAAAAAAAAAAAAAGCACAACAGGAGACGTTAAAGTTTCATTCATTAGATCTATTCAAACATTTTATAGGCTTCCTGGCCATTTTCCCGGGAAACAGGGTCAGTTTTCAAACATCTGTACAAACTAGACTTATATCTTACGTCTGGGAATTTAAACAAATAAGGACTAAAGATTTACTAAGCTAAAACTGTTTGAAAAATTACATGGAATCACGTACCACATGATGTTCCATTCAAGCTAGTCCCCGTTCCAACAGGAAGACGTTTATTTGCAGACAATGCCGGAGGAACACAGGGCAACTCATCTTTCAGCAAAACCAAATGATCTCCATGATTTTGAGAAACTACCTCACGAAGTCTCTTCGCTGGCATCTTAATCCTTTTTTTCTTCTCCAAGCTGACCTCAGAGCCTTTCATATTGTTGGTCACAAAACAAGTCCCACACTTATGGACGGAAAAACTTTCTCTGTGTCCTTAAGACTTCAGAACAAAATTTTCACCTCTTTGCAATGAACTGTTCTTAAAATGTCGAAATAGAACATCCACAAAGCTGAAAATCTAAATTTTGGTATTGAATCCAGGATTAGAGATGACTATAAAGTCCTATTTACCCATTAATCCCACTTAGTCTATTAATACACCACGCCAAAATGTGAAAGTGGGGATGCCAAGAGAATGGCCACAGGAGCAACAATAACCATTAACAGTGCACTCCCCAATCCCAGAGCTGGTAGGGCAAAACCAAACAGATGTAGAGGAGGGCTTAAAATTTGTTAAGAGGCAGTCAAGCAGATAAAACTGAAATGCTATTTTTAAAATAATGACCCACATAAGAAGCGTAATAGCTTTCTTCAGCCACAGAGTCTTACACACCCCTCCAGATGCAATCGTCGGAAACATAAATTCATCCCTACGTGTCTCCAGGACGCCAGAGACCCGCGCAGTCACGGGTATAATCTGACAATAACTTCAGTTGCCCGCAGGTCAACACCCACTTCCCTTCAAACCCGCCCTTGAGACACAACACGCATGCGCGCCAACAAACTCACCCAAAACATCCAACCAGAAAGCTAAGCGCTCGCTGGTGCTCTTCCATCCCTCTCCGGGCGGAAACAAACTCCGGACATAACGGAGGCTTATTTATTTATTTATTCATTCATTCATTCATTCATTTATTTATTTAAAGGTAGCACATTGCCGCACAAGATCGCGCTACAGTCTCATCTGAAACTTGAAGAGCTCCCGACTTGTAATACTACTTGTGTTTATCGGGGGCTGTTTACACTGCTTCGCTTCCGAAGACCGTTAGGGACGTGGGATTAGGTAAATTAGGCTTCCAAATAATTTCGACAGATTCGGGTCGTTATTGGAGAGGAAGTCGGGAATAGAAAGCATTGTCTAAGCAGACAATCACAGAGATCAATCCTTAGCAGATTTTAGAATTCGCTGATGGTACGTGCATTTTCTTCTAGATTTCCTCTCGTTATAACGAATCGGCGTCTAAGGGTTTAAGTGTCACTTGACATCACTGCTCCCACGTGTTCTTTCCCATCTGGCGGCCGCGGCTCCTGTCCTGACCCTGACCCGCCCTCCCGAGGCTCAGCCGTCCCCCAACGCCCCCCAGCCTTGCACTGATGTCGGATGCGAGAGCCTGTGCTTAAGTATGGTGCCTGTTCTCTGCCGTGAGAATCCGG
Source organism: Macaca mulatta (assembly GCF_049350105.2). NCBI lineage: Eukaryota > Metazoa > Chordata > Mammalia > Primates > Cercopithecidae > Macaca > Macaca mulatta. Next base: position 131,539,028 of record NC_133412.1, on the reverse strand, counting down.
GATTCCCGGGCGGGGGGTGGCAGGCTACGCTCCAGAAAATTGGCGGGGTCTCCCGAGGAGGCCGGCGCATGTACTTGGGGCAGTGGGGGGTGCGAAGCGGGACAGCGCTTCGCCAGGTCCGGTGCAGACCTTCCTGGGGATGGTGTCACCTGGGCGAGGGTAGGAACTTTAGGCCCTGAGCCACCCCCAACCTGGATCTGGGGAGTCGGGGGTCTTGTTTTGGGACACTGAATTAGACTATAAGATATTTACGCTGTGACCTTGAGCTGCCCGGTGGATGATCCTCCTTTAAATGAAAATCGTCTCTAGACATACCAGGTCTAACAGCCCTTACCTGATCTGTTCATTTCCCAGCATGCGCTACTTAGAGTTTTCCCTTTATGCCTTACTAGAGGCTTTAGAATAATCAAAGCAAAAAATGTAATCCGATCTAAAAGCTAAATGACGAATTTTATTTCTGTTACATCTCGGCGATCTAGTTTCATAGAAGTCTAGACTTAAAATGGAATTTCAGGTCCGAGCGCGGTAGCTCACGCCTGTAATCCCAGTACTTTGGGAGGCCAAGGCGGGCGGATCACCTGAGGTCAGGGGTTCGAGATCAGCCTGGCCAGCATGGTGAAACTCCGTTTCTAATGAAAATACAAAAAATTAACTGGGCATGGTGGCGCGCGCCTGTAGTCCCAGCTACTCAGGAGGCTGAGGCAGGAGAATTGCTTGAACCCGGCAGGTGGAGGTTGCAGTGAGCCGAGATCGCGCCGTTGCGCTCCAGCCTGAGTGAGAGAGCAAGGCTGTCTCAAAAAAAAAAAAAAAAAAAAAAAACTGTAAGGGCTCAGCGTTAAAGAACCTTTTAATTATTTGTACCTTGCTGAGTTTCTCTAATTAATGAGGGGGTTTTTTTTTGAGACAAAGTCTTGCTCTGTCGCACAGGCTGGATTGCAGTGGCGCGATCTTGGCCCACTGCAACCTCCGCCTCTCAGGTTCAAGAGATTTTTCTGCCTCAGACCTCCTGAGTAGCTGGGATTACAGGCGCCCGCCACCATGCCCAGCTAATTTTTTTTGTATTTTTATTAGAGACGGGGTTTCACCATGGTGGCCAGGCTGGTCTCGAACTCTTGACTTGGTGATCCACCAGCCTCGGCCTCCCAAAGTGCTGGTAATTACAGACGTGAGCCACCGCGCCCAGCCATTACTTTTTATTTTAGTTACATTTTCCCTTCTTAATTGGGCTCATAGCTGGTACCTGTTTGTTCACAATTTATTGCATATTATGAGTGTACTGAAAGAACTACAATGTCACAGCTGCCAGAGACCTTGGAGATAGTTTAACTCTTACTTTCTAGGTGATACTTATTTGAAAGAAACAGTGACCTAAGATCTGAGTGTAGGCACTCTGAATTATTAAAATGACAACTTAATTTGGATCTTACAGCTCTTTGTCATGACTCTTTAGTTCCTCTTCCCCCAACCCCTGCGCCCCCACCCCCCACCCCCACCCCCCGCCCAGAGACTGGGTCTTGCTCTGTCATGATCATAGCTCACTGCAGCCTTGAACTCCTGAGCTCAGGCAATCCTCCTGTCTCAGCCTCCTGAGTACCTAGGACTACAAGCACTTGCTACCACACTGGCTAATTTTTTACTTTTTGGTAGAGACTAGGTCTTGCCTTATTGCCCAGGCTTATTTTCTTTCCTTTGTGTGTTTGTTTTTTTTGTTGTTTTTTTTGAGATGGATCTTTGTTGCAAAGGCTGGAGGGCGGTGGCACAATCTCAGCTCACTGCAACCTCTGCCTCCCGGGTTCAAGCGATTCTTCTGCCTCAGCCTCCCAAATAGCTGGGATTACAGGCACCCGCCACTCCGCCCAGCTAATTTTTGTGTTTTTATTAAGATGGGGTTTCACCATGTTGGCCAGGCTCGTCTGGAACTCCTGACCGCATGTGATCTGCCTACCTCGGCCTCCCAAAGTGCTGGGATTACATGCATGAACCATCGTGCCTGGCTTTATTTTCTTACCCCAAATCAGCCCTCTCAACCCCTTTTCTTTATGACTGATACTTTTCAAAAGACCAGTCAGGTTGTCTTACAAATTGTTCCATGTTGTAGATTTTCCTGATTATTCCCTCATGATTAGAGCGTATCAAACTTTTGGCCAGAATACCACATAGGTGATGCTATCTTACTGCATCTCACCAGGAAACACCTAATGTTGGCACCCATGTTTGTGATGCTAGGTTTTATGACTTAGCTTATACTTTTTTTCTTTGAGACAGGGTCTCTTGATCTGTCACCCAGGCAAGAGAGCAGTGGCTTGATCATGGCTCACTGCAGCCTCGAGCTCCTGGGCTCAAGTGATCCTCCTGCCTCAGCCTCCTGAGTAGCTGGGACTACAGGCACACACCACCATGCTGGCTCATTTTTGTATTTTTGGTAGAGATGGGGTTTTGCCATTTTGCCCAGGCTGGTGTAGAACTTATGGGCTCAAGCTGTCCACCCAACTCAGCCTCCCAAAATGCTGGGATTGAGCCACTGCACCTGGTCAGTCACTTAGCTTATAACATATATTTGGCTATTTGGAAAATATTTTTAGATAGATGATATATGCCATAATAGCTTATAAGACATTTCATAGGTCTTAAATAGGTCATTTTATAGGTGCAATGGGGAAAATACTGGATTTTGAAGTCCAAACACCTTAGTTAGGCTGCAGCTGCCCAGTTACTATCTGTATAAGTGACCTCATGTAAGTTTCTTAAGATTTCTGAACCATCCCTCCCAGAATTAGTAGGAAAATCATAAGGGAAGTGTAATGTATACTTATACCTGGACAAATAAGGATAGCATGACATTAAGTATTTTTTTTAATAGTAACACATATGCCAAAGAATTGTAACCTCAGACTAGAGGAAACTAATTTCACTTACTAAAAAGGAAGAAACTTAAAAAAAAAAAGATTAGCCAATAGAAGTTTACATTTCATTGAAAAGACTATTAGAACTTGAAGGAGCCGGGCGCGGTGGCTCATGCCTGTAATCCCAGTTCTCAGGGAGGCAGAGGCGGGAGGATAGCTTGAGCCCAGGAGTTCGAGACCTGCCTGGGTAATATAGCGAGACCCGTTCTCTACAAAAAGGAAAAAAAAAAAAAGGACAAAAAAAAAAAGAACTTGAAGGGGACTTAGTAATCATATTACCTCATTTTTCAGGTAAGAATCAGGCCTTACTGGAGACATTCAAGCAAAGGTTGGACAACTACTTTTCCAGAACAGAAACGAAACTCATGCATCAGAAAAGGTTTGAGCTTGATGACTGAAAAGATCTCCCATTATTCTTAAGTTCTCTGGTTCTATGATATATTTTGTTTGTCACAAGAATAACAGCATCACTGTAGTCATTCCTGAGATCTAAGCCAGTGATTCTTGAATTCGCTTCTTTCTTCTCTCCTCCAGGTTTCAGGGATATAATCAGAAGGTAACCCCTGATGGGTCTTTGCTGCTATAACAGCAAACATTTGCTGTAATATCTGGAAACTAGGATCAAATAAAAGGACAACCACATTACTGCTATCTGTTCTTACCATCAGGTGGTTTATGTGGCTGGTGGAATTTGTCAGTCTAAGCTTACTATTAAATAACTGCAAAGTGAATAGTGAAAGATTTAGAAGACCTCAAATTAGCAAGTAACTCTGAAAATCATTTATTTACTCAGTCATCTCCAGTATTTTCTCTGAACCAGTTGCCTACAATTATGTATACCATAATCTTTTTTTTTTTTTTTTTTTTTTTGAGACAGAGTCTTGCTCTGTCACCCAGGCTGGAGTGCAATGGCACAATCTTGGCTCACTGCAGCCTCTGCCTCCCAGGTTCAAGCAATTCTGCCTCAGCCTCCCGAGTAGCTGGGACTACAGGCGCCCACCACTATGCCCAGCTAACTTTTGTATTTTTAGTAGAGACGGGGTTTCACCATGTTGACCAGGCTGGTCTCGAACTCCTGACCTCAAATGATCCACCCGCCTCAGCCTCCCAATGTGCTGGGATTACAGGTGTGAGCCACTGTGCCTGGCCTATACCGTAATCTTGATAGATACTGGTGACTACAGAGGATAGCTTTAGCGATTTAAGCAGACATAAGAAAACTGCTGATTATTAGCTCTTGAGTTCAACTGTAGGTCTGGAAAAAACAAAACAACAACAACAACAAAAATGAAATTGGTCTGGGCGCGGTGGCTCATGCCTGTAATCCCAGCACTTTGGGAGGCTGAGGTGGGCGGATGACCTAAGGTCGAGAGTTCAAGACCAACCTGGCCAACATGGTGAAACCCTGTCTCTACTAAACAAAAATTAGCCAGGTGTGGTAGTGCATGCCTGTAATCCCAGCTACTCAGGAGGCAGAAGATATAGTGAGCTGAGATTGCGCCACTGCACTCCAGCCTGGGTCACAGAGTGAGACTCTTGTCTCAAAAATAAATAAATAAATAAATAAATCTCAAAAATAAATAAAATACACAATTGAGTGATTCTAAAGAAAATAAATCATAATGTTAACATAGTGGTCTGTGAATGGTAGAACTATTTATCTTTTGTTTTTCAAATTCTCAATAAATATATTACTTTTATAGTATGATAAACTTTATTTCACTGAAAAGAGGAAACATACACTGTTTAAGTAATATATATATTAATACATTATCTAATGAATAAAGAAGATCCATACCAAAAGCACTTGGGCATTCCTCATACATGTCTTTTCAGATTTTTTAGTAACAACCATCATTTGTCACCATGAGGTGTATAATAAGGACAAGATGTGTGTAGAGGCAACACAGGGTTCCAGTCTGAAACTTAGAGAACATTTAAAGATTTCACACTTTCGGCCAGGCATGGTGGCTCATGCCTGTAATCCCAGCACTTTGGGAAGCCAAGGCAGGAGGATCACCTGAGGTCGGGAGTTCGAGACCAGCCTGATCAACATGGAGAAACCCCCGTCTCTACTAAAAATACAAAATTAGCCAGGTGTGGTGGCGCATGCCTGTGATCCCAACTGCTTGGGAGGCTGAGGCAGGAGAATCGCTTGAACCTGGGAGGTGGAGGTTGCAGTGAGCTGAGATTGTGCCATTGCACTCCAGCCTGGGCAACAAGAGTGAAAACTCCATCTCAAAAAAAAAAAAAAAAAAAAAAAAAAATTTCATACTTTGTCTCTCTGACCTCTGGTTGATAACCCAAAGAAATACAAGGATGGAATTTTTTTAAAAAAGAACAACAAATTTTGGCATTCCAGGAAGGAAATCAAATCTGTGTTCTTTTTTGATGTGAACTATAGAAGGGAAAGGGAAGGGAAGGGAAAGGGAAAGGGAAGGGAAGGGAAAGGAAAAGGGAAGGAAAGGGAAAGGGAAGGGAAGGGAAAGGGAAAGGGAAGGAAAAGGAAGAAGGGTCTTAAATCAGTAATCCAAGCTCCTCCTACCTCAAGCACCTAAAAAAGAAGAGCAAAATGAACCCAATGAAGGAAATAAAGAGCAAAAATCAATTTAAATGAAAAGAGAAAAAAAGAGCTGGTTCTTTGAAAAGATTAATAAAACTGACAAACTTACTAGCAAGAGAGAAGTTACAAATTACACTATCAGGAATGAAATGGTGTACATTATTATAGGTTTCACAGATATCAAAAGGATACAGGAATATTACAAACAACCCCTCCTGGGTTCAAGCAATTCTGCTTTCGCCTCCTGAGTAGCTGGGATTACAGGCACACGCTACCACGCCCAGCTAATTTTTTTGAATTTTTAGTAGAGATGGGGTTTCACCGTGTTGGCCAGGCTAGTCTTGAACTCCTGACCTCAGATTATCCACCCACCTCAGCCTCCCAAAGTGCTGGGATTACAGGCGTGAGCCACAGCACCTGGCGTGATTGAAGAATTCTATTTTCTGGCTTCCAATTCTCTGATTCCTCTGTCCCCTCCATTCTCCTATTGATTTTATTCATTTAGTTTATTTTGGTTATTGTATTTTTCACTTCTTAAACTTTCCATTTGGGTCTTGATATTTCTATTTCTTTGCTGAGACCTTCTATTTTTTCATTTGTTTCAAGCGTGTTCATAATTGCTCACTGAAGTATTGACAAGGTCCTGTTTAAAAATCTTTGTCAGATAATCCTAACACATGTTCCTCAATGTTGAGCATCTGCGGATTGTCTTTTTTTAATTCAGTTTGAGATCTTCCTAGTTCTTGGTATGATGAGTGATTTTTTAATATATTGCAGCCTGGACATCTTGCATATCATGTTATGAGGCTCTAGATTTTATTTAATCCTTTTATCTGGCTCCTTTTGACAATGCTTTATGAGGGGAAGTGGTGGGAGGTACCACTTCATTACTGCCAGATGGAAGTAGAAATTCATGTTCCTCACTCTGACACTTGAGGGGAGGGGCAGGGAGTTTCTTGTTACTGCTGGGTAGAGTGGGCATTCTGGCTCCTCACCAGGCTTCCATTTTCATTACTCTCCCCATGTGGCCTCCACTGACATTAGTAGGGCATGTGGCCTAATTGTCATGAGGCAGTAATGCAAGTCCTGAATGTCAAGTAGGCCTCCTTTGATACCACTCCAGAGTAGATGGAGATGGGCACCTCATTACTGCCAACTTGGGCGGAAACCAGGCTCCCTGTGTGGTTTCCACTGACACTCACTGGGGAGTGGGGAGGCTTTTCAGTGCGTACAAAGGAAATCACATTTTTTTAAATGTCAGTAGTTATCGTGATTTTTTTTTTTTTTTTGAGACAGAGTCTCACTATGTGGCGCAGGCTGGAGTGCAGTGCTGCAATCTCGGCTCACTACAACCTCCACCCAAGGGCTCAAGCAGTTCTCCTGCCTCAGCCTCCTGAGTAGCTGGGATTACAGGCATGAGCCACCACGCCCGGCTAATTTTTGTATTTTTAGTAGAGATGGGGTTTCACTATGCTGTCTAGGCTTGTCTCCAACTCTTGACCTCAGGTGATCCACCTGCCCCAGCCTCCCAAAGTGCTGGGATTACAAGCGTGAGCCTAGTTACTGTGATTTTATAGGACAAGGAAAAAAAAGGAGGGAAGAATAAATGCAAAAAGGAGGCTAGTATAGGTATGATTGAGACTGGTGGAATGGAATTACTGTTGATTGTATGTGTTAATCAAAAGCTGAATGTTAATTTTTTTCATGATGGTGGCATACACTTTGTCCTAAACTTGAATTTACTACTAGTTTCAACAAAGCTTCATAAAAATTTTATGTGTTTCACAGACTTTAATAATTGATAAGCTAATAAAGATTTGCACATCCAGTTTATCATTTTTGTCTTGGTTATCAGAAAACTCTGAACTAAATAAAATGTGTAGCATTTATGTTAGTCTATAGTGTACATGATTCGTGTTTTCCTTTTACATGCTGTTTAATTTCTATTTTAAACAGCTTTATTTTATACAAATATTTTGTTTTGTTTTTGTTTTTGTTTTTGAGACGGAGTCTCGCTCTGTCGCCCAGGCTGGAGTGCAGTGGCGCGATCCCGGCTCACTGCAAGCTCCGCCTCCTGGGTTTACGCCATTCTCCTGCCTCAGCCTCCTGAGTAGCTGGGACTACAGGCGCCCGCCACCGCGCCCGGCTAATTTTTTGTATTTTTAGTAGAGACGGGGTTTCACCGTGGTCTCGATCTCCTGACCTTGTGATCCGCCCGCCTCGGCCTCCCAAAGTGCTGGGATTACAGGCGTGAGCCACCGCGCCCGGCCTTTTTTTTTTTTTTTAAGACGGAGTCTAGTTCTGTTGCCCAGGCTGGAGTGCAGTGGTGCGGTCTCAGCTCACTGCAAGCTCTGCCTCCCGGGTTCATGCCATTCTACTGCCTCAGCCTCCCAAGTAGCTGGGACTACAGGCGCCCGCCACCACTCCCAGCTAATTTTTTGTATTTTTAGTAAAGATGGGGTTTCACTGTGTTAGCCAGGATGGTCTCAATCTCCTGACCTTGATCTGCCTGCCTCAGCCTCCCAAAGTGCTGGGATTATAGGCGTGAGCCACCACGTCCAGCCTGTACAAATCTTTTATATGAAACGCTCAACCTTTTTAGAACTAGCCAGGATATAGTAAATAAATAATGTGATACACATTCTTACATCTAGATTAACTGAACCTAAGTCCTACATTTAGGATATGTGAAAATCTCAGTAATTCAGAAAGGCTTTTTTACTTACTTGTCTTCTCTTCCCTGTTGCCGCTAGGTTAGATTATAATTAGAAGTTTCTGATTAGTCTCTGTGATTGCCCTTTCTGAACTATAGAATGTGTAGTAGAATGTATAATTCCTATAACTGTCTTTTAAAACTCTGAATATCTTTCATGAGGGTTGTCTATTTCTAAGCAAATGGTGTTTGTTAACTGGTGTTTGTTAACTATTAATAGAACGTTTGTATTTATATTGTAAAAGGATCATTAGTAGTAAGGGTCAGAGTTAAATTAGCAACTAATTTTAAGTGTATTTGGAGTGGCTCAGATACGTGAATCCACTTTTTCAACTATAGATTTTATTAAACCTAAATATAGGCCAAGTATTTGTGATGAAAATTTAGCATTCAAATTGAGATGTGGTATAAGTGTAAAATGCTCACCAAAATCAAAGACTTACTGCAAGGAAAGGAATGTAAAATGTCTTATTAATACTTTTTATGTTGATTGCATGTTGAAATGTGAAAATTTTTGATATTTTTGATATATTCGATTAAGTATAATAGTAAAAAATTTAAAATAAGCAAATTGGTGACTAGTGGAATAGTTAAGTAATTTTATGAAAACAGCAAAAATCTCGATTTGCTTTATTTTTCTTTATTATTATTATTATTATTATTACTATTTGAGATGGAGTCCTACTTTATCACCCAGGCTCTATTGCAGTGGCGTGATCTCGGCTCACTGTAACCTCAACATTCTGAGTTCAAGTGATTCTCCTGCCTCAGCTTCCCGAGTAGCTGGGACCACAGGCATATGCCATCACGTCTGGCCAATTTTTGTATTTTTAGTAGAGCTAGGGTTTCACTGTGTTGGCCAGGCTGGTTTTGAACTCCTGATCTCAAGTGATCCACTCGCCTCGGCCTCCCAAAGTGCTGGGATTACAGGCGTGAGCCACCACTCCCAGCTTTTTTTATTGTTTTTTTTAAGCCCAAACCTCACCATCTTGGTTTCCTTTATAATCCTCCTAGGAATGGGGCTTTAAACAAGTAGCTTAGCAAGGTAGCAGAGCAAACTATCTTAAAATTGGAGATTTCGAGAGACAGGGCCTTTGAGTCCCAAACTAGCATTAGAAAATATAATTCTCTGGCCGGGCGCAGTGGCTCACGCCTGTAATCCCAGCACTTTGGGAAGCCGAGGTGGGCGGATCACGAGGTTAAGAGATCGACACCATCCTGGCCAACATGGGTGAAACCCCATCTCTACTAAAAATACAAAAATTAGCTGGATGTGGTGGTGTGCACCTGTAGTCCCAGCTACTTGGGAGGCTGAGGCAGGAGAATTGCTTGAACCCGGAGGTGGAGGTTGCAGTGAGCCGAGATCATGCCACTGTGCTCCAGCCTGGTGACAGAGTGAGACTCTGTCTCAAAAAAAAAAAATCTAATTCTCAACTGTAAGGTTCTATGGTCATTAATGATCTGAGAAATTGGGGGTGCCATACAGTTACATACACAGATTTATAAAATATGAGCAGTGATTCCCTAACTTCAGTTAGACTAAAAACATCTGTTTATAGATTGACAAACTTTTTTTTGAATTTTTAAATTAGGTGACTAATAAAGGTACCAGAAGAATATGGCTGCACAAATACCAGAATCTGATCAGATAAAACAGGTAAGGTATTCTTAATAAGGGGAAAATATTTTGCAAAAAAATGTAAGATGCTATTAATGCCACTGTGTCAGGTTGGGTGCAGTGGCTCACATCTGTAATCCCAGCACGTTGGGAGGCCCCAATGGGTGGATCACTTGAAGTCAGGCAAGACCAGCCTGGCCAACGTGGTGAAACTCCCATCTCCTAAAAATACAAAAATTAGCTGGGCGTGCTGGCACACACCTCTAGTCGCAGCATACTTGGGAGGCTGAGGCACGGGAATTGCTTGACCCAGGAGGCAGACGCTGCAGTGAGCCGAGATTGCGCCATTGCACTCCAGCCTGGGCAACAGAGCAAGACTCCATCTCAAAAAAACAAAAACAAAAACATGTCAGTCAGTGATTTCACAAAACAATTGTTTCTATTTCATTTCCAGAATGGATATTAAATGTTATAAAGTGTGTGTATTTTTCTTCTTCTTTTCTTTTTTTTTTTGGTTTTTTTTTTTTTTTTTTTTTGAGACAGTCCTGCTCTGTCGGCCAGGCTGGAGTGCAGTGGCACAATCTTGGCTCATGGCAACCTCCATCTCCTGAGCCCAAGCAATTCTCCTGCCTTAGCCTCCCGAGTAGCTGGGATTACAGGCATATGCCACCACGCCCAGCTAATTTTTGTATTTTTATTAGAGACGGGGTTTCACCATGTTGGCCAGGCTGGTCTCAAACTCCTGACCTCAGGTAATCTGCCCACCTCAGCCTCCCAAAGTGCTGAGATTACAGGCATGAGCCACCGCGCCCAGGCAAGCATATGTATTTTTCATTTGACTGATAATCAAGAAAAAATTAAATATTCAACTAGAAAATAAAACTGTTCTGTAGATCATATTGTACCCATTTAAGTAGCATAACTATGATTTCAAGTGTTATAGTATATTTTGTCTAAATATAAAATACTAGTAATTGAAGCTTCAAAGCCTCTTTGTTTTAAAAACCAAATAGTAAAGAACATTCTGGTTTGTTTGTAGTTTAAGGAATTTCTGGGGACCTACAATAAACTTACAGAGACCTGCTTTTTGGACTGTGTTAAAGACTTCACAACAAGAGAAGTAAAACCTGAAGAGGTATGAAAAGTGTTACTCACTGAAATTCTCCAGGCCTGTCATAAACACTCTAAGTAGCATTTCACTTGTTCCTACTTATTACAGGAATTTAGACTACCTTTTATGTTCCATTGCTTAGAAGAACTGAAGCAGCCACTGAACCACGGCATTGAGTTTAACAGTGCCAAATTTAATATGATAGTTACATTGTACCAAGTCAGACCATTTTAGAGAAGATGGCTGCAGCTGCTGAGTTACTGTTTCACAACAAAGATTCTTACTAATTAGCTTTCAGTCAAGATGGCCTACCTAGAGAAACTTGGCACAGCCTTTCTGTATGGCCCTGGGAATTCTGGTTGGCTTTGGAAAAAGCAAAGCTTGACTTTGATGGCTCATATTGAAAACCTAATCCTATTAGAAGTCTTAACTTTTTTTTCTAAGACAGGGTCTTGCTCTGTCACCCAGGCTGGAGTGCAATGGCATAATCATAGCTCCCTGTAACTTTGAACTCCCAGCACTTTGGGAGGCCAAGGCAGGTGGATCACTTGAACCCAGGAGTTCGAAACCAGCCTCAGCAACATGGTGAAACGCTGTCTTTACAAAAAATACAAAAAAAAAAAAAAAAAAATTAGCTGGACATGTTGGCACATGCCTGTGGTCCCAGCTACTCGGGAGCTGAGGTGAGAGGGTCACCTGAGCCTGGGAGGCAGAGGCTGCAGTGAGCTGTGATTGCACCACTGCACTCTAGCCTGGGCGACAGAGCAAGACCCTGTCAACAAAAACAAAAACAAAAAAACCAGTCCTCGTCTCTACTAAAAAATAAAATGAAATACTAGCTAGGCATGGTGGTGTGTGCCTGTGGTCTCAGCTACTCCAGGGACTAAGGTAGGAGGATAACTTAAGCCCAGGAGGTTGAGGCCGCAGTAAGCCACAGCACTCCACCCTGGGCAACAGAGAGAGAACCTGTCTCAAAAAAATAAATAGGCCAGGCACAGTGGCTCATGCCTGTAATCCCAGCACTTTGGGAGGCCGAGACGGGCGGATCACGAGGTCAGGAGATCGAGACCATCCTGGCTAATACAGTGAAACCCCGTCCCTACTAAAAATACAAAAAATTAGCCAGGCATGGTGGCAGGCACCTGTAGTCCCAGCTACTTGGGAGGCTGAGGCAGGAGAATGGTCTGAACCCAGGAGGCAGAGCTTGCAGTGAGCCGAGATCACGCTGCTGCACTCCAGCCTGGGTGACAGAGCGAGACTCCATCTCAAAAAATAAATTAATTAATTAAATAAATAAAAAGTAAAAGGTCGAGAATTAAGAATGTTGTTTCTCATTAAAAAGGAACAAACTTACTACTGGGTCTACATTTTAACAATCGAAACAAGAGGACAGGAATGTGGGCTTTCACTTAATACACTTGCAGAAAATCTAGTCCAGAAGCTTCTTGAAAGCAGAGATTTACCATTGCTCTTAGTGACTACAAACTGGCAGGCATTCGGTATATATTAATGCTTGTAAGTGGATGAAAGTATCAATTAAAAGCTATGGTCAGTTGCTGCCAATTAATACTATTTAATTCTCAGATATAGAAAAGCAAACTACACACTGTTCTTTTGGAATACATGCATTTTTAAAAATTCATATTTTTGTGTTGCCTCTTGGATCTTCCCTTTTCATTCCTAGACCACCTGTTCAGAACATTGCTTACAGAAATATTTAAAAATGACACAAAGAATATCCATGAGATTTCAGGAATATCATATTCAGCAGAATGAAGCCCTGGCAGCCAAAGCAGGACTCCTTGGCCAACCACGATAGAGAAGTCCTGATGGATGAACTTTTGATGAAAGATTGCCAACAGCTGCTTTATTGGAAATGAGGACTCATCTGATAGAATCCCCTGAAAGCAGTAGCCACAATGTTAAACCATCTGTCATGACTTTGGCAAATGGAAACCACTGGAGAAACAAAATTGCTATTTACCAGGAATAATCAAACTAGAAGGTCTTATTGTTCAATGAAATAATAAGATGCAACATTTGTTGAGGCCTTATGATTCAGCAACTTGGTCACTTGATTAGAAAAATAAACCATTGTTTCTTCAATTGTGACTGTTAATTTTAAAGCAACTTATGTGTTCAATCATGTATGAGATAGACAAATTTTTATTACTAAAAGTAAAATAAATGGAAATATCACTGAGTAGTTGTTTATACTGTATGGTACCATAGTATTCTCACTGGACTGTGGATACGTTGAAATGTTTTTCAATCAGGATCATCCTCCAAGCATTCCTGTTCATTCACGTCTGCCTCAAATTGCTGGTGAATACATAAAACAGTTACTTGCTAATCATTTCAATGCACGGTCCTTTTCTTGCCTCCCTTGTGTCAGGGTGGGCATTATTCCTTTTTTTTTTTTTTTTGAGATGGAGTTTTGCTTTCGTCACCCAGGATGGAGTGCAATGGTGCGATCTTGGCTTACTGCAACCTCCACCTCCCAGGTTCAAGCAATTCTCCTGCCTCAGCCTCCCAAGTAACTGGGATTACAGGTGTGTGCCACCATGCCTGGCTAATTTTTGTATTTTTAGTAGAGATGGGGTTTCACCATGTTGGTCAGGCTGGTGTCAAACTCCTGACCTCCAGTGATCCGCCCACCTCAGCCTCCCAAAGTGCTAGGATTACAGGCATGAGCCACTGTGCCCGGCCACATATTCTTATCTTACCTACATTTTCATATATCTTCAGGAAACCATCCCATCTGCCCTAGTTTGGGAATGTTTAAGAGTTGAATGTTACACTGTAATGGAGTTCATGTTTGTGTTTTTTTCAAAAGCTGACAGTTAAATATGATAGATTCCAAGGCTTGCCAATGATAAAAAGTGAACCAAAGTAATGTCTTATGGCTAATGAATCCTGAAATGAATCCAAGCATTTGCAGGAAATTCTAGTTGATGCATATGTATACCAAGTAGTTTAGTAAAATGCAAGTGGACTAAAACTTACTAATCAACTGGCTTATGAATGGATTTCATTCGATACCATTTTAAACCTATATTTAAGAGAATGCTAATTAGCCTGTATGTTTAAATTTACCAAAGCGATTTTTATGTTTTGTATGTTAATGGAAGTAGAAGTATTGTTCTGCTTTAAAACTGAAGTGTTGAAATACAGATAATACTCAAGAAAATATACAATTTATTATAATCAAAGGAACCTGAAAGAACAGGCTTGCTTCATGTTAAAGCAGCCAAAAAGTCAGAGATTTCACTTATTTAAGATTCTGGGCAATTCACACACATACTTTGATATTTCTGTGTAGTCAAGCATAACATAGCTATTTACTGTGTACATTTCACAAAGATAATTAAATATGTGCTCACCTGGCAAATAAGGGGAATTTTGTGCAACAGCATCTCAAATACCTTGGGAGGGAGTGTGTGTTTGAAAACCTTCAGAAGTTCCTGTGGTTGCCCACACACTAAAAGGGCATTGCTGAGGTGTCGAACCCCCATTCTATGCTCTCCTGAAACAGAATGACAAGTTTTGAGCAAAATTTTAAAGTTCTTTAAAACAGACATTCTACAAATCCAAGAAAGCAACAAGCATTAAAAATTAAACAGACATTCTACAAATCCAAGAAAGCAACAAGCATTAAAAATTAAAAGCATATCCAACTAAAGACTACTTAGACAAGTCTTGTGAAGAGTACAGTACAAATATGAGGGAAGACGTTGAGTTTCTTAGTGGTGAAGCTGCAATATTAATAATTTTGAGCCAAATTACAGCAAGTATACTCTTACTGTTTAGAAGTGCACTTTTGCATTGGAAATGCTCGTGTTCTATAATTCGGGTATGGAGGGAAGAGGATACTGAGGTTTTTTGTAAGCAGTTGCCTGCTTTTATTAATATCTGAAGGTTATCTTTACATGTGTGATTGATAAAATAGGATAGATTAAACATGTTCCAGCTAAATAGAACTTAAAAAAAAAAAGATTTCACTATCAAAGAGTTGAAACAAGATTTAGCGTAACATGAATTACATACCCCAAGGAAAAAAATGAGAGATTTATGAACTCTGATTTTTTTTTTTTTTTTTGAGACTGAGTCTGGCTCTGTCGCCCAGGCTGGAGTGCAGTGGCCGGATCTCAGCTCACTGCAAGCTCCGCCTCCCAGGTTTACGCCATTCTCCTGCCTCAGCCTCCGGAGTAGCTGGGACCACAGGCGCCCGCCACCTCGCCCGGCTAGTTTTTTGTATTTTTTAGTAGAGACGGGGTTTCACCATGTTAGCCAGGATGGTCTCGATCTCCTGACCTTGTGATCCGCCCGTCTCAGCCTCCCAAAGTGCTGGGATTACAGGCTTGAGCCACCGCGCCCGGCTATGAACTCTGATTTTTAAGCACAGTTTTAAAATGAGTTTTAGGATAACTGGCTTTGAAGTAACAAAGAATGAAAATATGTGAAGAGTGAAAATCATAGCATTTCTGTTTAAGTTAGAACATGGAATGACTTTAGTCTCCCTTGTTTTACTTTAAGGAAACTGAGGCAAAGATCAGTGAAATGATGTATAGTTTCAATGCTGATTAATGTCAGCATTAGGAATATAATCTAATTTTTTGACCCTTGAGACTAGAGTACTGCCTCTCTTCAGGTATTCGGTAATCACAGGAGTTGAAATCTTGACATACTTAATATAACTAGGTAGAAAATAAAATATGGCCCTAAAAGTAAGTATAATAATAGATTTTTATTAGCTGAAACTAGTTTTCCATTTATTGGTTGAAATACATGGTCATATGAAGAGAAGAGTGCATGACAGAAAAAAATGCTTTCCAAAGATTCATATTAAGCTTAAACTAAAAAACAACAGGGATATGTCCTGACTTAAATACATTAATTTTACATTTTCAACATAAGATATAATAGTGCCTGTTCTCAAGATTGGTGGTGCTAACAATACAAAACAATCAATTTGGTCAAATAATTTAACCAACCAATAAATTAAATCATACCAGCTCCTCAGAAATTTCAATCAAAATTATTGGCCCTATGGTCTCATACAGACATAGCCACCATTGAGATGGCTACAGAACTATATTTTACCTGACAGCAAAATGATGAAAATTGTGGGTGATGGCAAATGAGAGTGGAGAAAGTTAAGAAGACTGCAGAAAACTGGGTGAAAAATTGCCACATTGGCCGGGCGCGGTGGCTCAAGCCTGTAATCCCAGCACTTTGGGAGGCCGAGACGGGCGGATCACGAGGTCAGGAGATCGAGACCATCCTGGCTAACACGGTGAAACCCCGTCTCTACTAAAAAAATACAAAAAATTAGCCGGGCGCGGTGGCGGGCGCCTGTAGTCCCAGCTACTCGGGAGGCTGAGGCAGGAGAATGGCGTGAACCCGGGAGGCGGAGCTTGCAGTGAGCTGAGATCCGGCCACTGCACTCCAGCCTGGGCGACAGAGCGAGACTCCGTCTCAAAAAAAAAAAAAAAAAAAAAAGAAAAATTGCCACATTGGATAGAATACTGTACTGGTTGGTTCTCAATGTTTTAGAAACCTAGGGAGATTTTAAAAAAAATGTTGACATCTGGGTTCCAGCCCCATAGATTCTGATTTAATTGGTTTGGGGTTTGATGAAGAATTAAAGAATAAGCAGCCAAGACCGAGAACTGCAGTGTATGTAAAATATGGAAGTATAAAACTTCTGTAAAGAGCTATTAGGGGGCTGGGCGCGACGGCTCACGCCTGTAATCCCAACACTTTGGGAGGCTGAGGAGGGCGGATCACTTGCCGCCAGTTCGAGACCGGCCTGGCCAACATGGCAAAACCCAGTCTCTACCAAAAATGGAAAAATTAGCCAGGCATGGTGGCACACACTTATATAATCCCAGCTACTTGGGAGGCTGAGACATGAGAATTGCTTGAACCCAGAAGGCTGAGCCAAGATCACACCACTGCACTCCAGCTTGGGTGACAGAGTGAGACACTGTCCCCCCAAAATAAAAAAGCTATTAAATAGCAGTTAAAAATTTAAAAACCCAAGTTTGCAACATGTGTTCAGATCACTTCTAAATCTAATTGAACATTACATCATAGCTCTTAAGCATAAAGTGAATAGGAATAAAATGTGATAAAATATGTTATCTTTTTTCTTTTGACTTGTAATTCAGAACTTTCTTTCCCACAATTTGAGGGCCCTTGTTTACAAAAAAGAATATAAAATTATGAGTACAAAATTACTAGGGGTGGCTGGGCACGGTGGCTCATGCTTGTAATCCCAGCACTTTGGGAGGCCAAGGCAGTTAGATCACTTGAGGTCAGGAGTTTGAGACCAGCCTGACCCACATGGTGAAACCCTGTGTCTACTAAGAATACAAAATTAGCTGGGTGTGGTGGTGTATTCCTATAATCCCAGCGACTTGGGAGGCTGAGGCAGGAGAATCGCTTGAACCTGAAAGGCAGAGGTTGCAATGGGCTGAGATTGCGCCATTGCATTCCAGCTTGGGCAACAAGAGTGAAACTCCATCTCAAAAGAAAAAAAAAAAATTGCTAGGGGGCCTTAGAGGCCTATGCATATAAAGGTCTTTAGACATAAGCTTCACTGGTTTATGTAAAGTCACTTCTGTTTATATCATTTAAGTCAGTTCTAACTGTACATTTTGTCATCAATATTTAGCAGGTATTTTTAGTCCATTTCAAAAATTACTCCATCTAAAAGCAAAAATCATTAATATTTAGCAGGTATTTTTAATCTATTTTAAAAATTACTCCATCTGAAAGCAAAGATCAATACTAAATAAAATACTAAAATACAAATTATAGTGATTAATGTGCAATGATTTTGAATGCCTGCAACTTTTTCATTTCTCAAAACCTTTATAATGGTTTTAAGACACTGAATAAAAATCTTGGCAATTGCTGTGAGTTGCCTAGGATTTTGACTTCCTCTTTGTTTTTATAAATCCTGGAGGAGGCTGCTTACAGATTGAAAAACAAAACCTTTTGGAAAAAAAAAAAAACAGAGGCAAAAACAGGTACAGGCACTGTGATATGCAAGGGAGTTTGCAACACTTAAAAAATATATATACATTGTACTGATGGGTTTTGTAATGCTGATTTATCCAGCAACATCAGTTACTTCTTAAATTAAGAAGCCTCAAGACAAATTTTCCTTTCCAGGGTTTAACACCAGAATAAGGACATTATGATTATAGTATTTATACAATAATAATATTATCTACCATCATTTTGCCTAACAATATTATGAAGTTTTCTCAAATCCATCTGGAATTAGGTAGGAATAAATTATAACTCAAAATATGACCATTAAGTGTAAGATAGCCCCGACAGGCATCACTCCATTAAACACAGTAAAAGAATGGACATTCATAGGGAATTTATTTATCAACAAAGCAAATAAGTATTAAGAATATTCTAAGAAAGCAGGAACATTTTTATAAAGCAGTTAGAATTTTTAAAAGTTGTTTTGTTTGTTTTCTTGAGACAGAGTCTCTGTCTCCCAGGCTGGAGTATAGTGGCAAGATGATGGCTCACTGCAACCTCAAACTCCTGGGCTCAAGTGATCCTCTCACCTCAGCCTCCTGAGTAGCTGGGACTACAGGCACATGCCATGGTACCCAACCAATTTTTGAAGTTTTTTGTAGAGACAGGGTCTTGCTTTGTTGCCCAGGCTGTTCTCAAACTGTTGGCCTTAAGCAATCCTCTTGCCTTGGCCTCCCAAAGTGTTGGGATTACCGGTATGAGCCACCACACCTGGCAAAAAGTTTTTATTCTTAACATTTAGTCACTTGGAAAACTCACTGACTTAGAATTTTATATAACCATAAATGAGGTATTTTTGTATTTGGCTTTGCTACTCTGCCCACTTCCAAGTCTGCAACTTGAACACTAAACTCTAACATAATGCAAGAGTACAGTGTGATGAAGTGAACATGCTGGGATAGTTTTTCTTTAGTGAGGGAAGTTGGCTAACACATCCAGCTAGTTATACAAATACTAATCAATAAATATTTCTTAAGAATAAACTGTCGTAAGTAACTCACAAAAGAACATTTACATTCTTACCTCTAGATAAACAAAGTTCTCCCATCCGTACCTCTTGCAAGAAAAGTTCTTGCAATTTTTTATTCTTCGCTGGATCCCACAACTAAAATATTCATAAAATATTTAACAATGAGTAATGAATGTAAGGTATATGGTTACTGATCAAATTATTTTTTATTTAGAAAGGACATCTTGGGCTGGATGCGGTGGCTCACGCCTATAATCCCAGCACTATGGGAGGCCAAGGCGGGTGGATCACCTGGGGTCGGGAGTTCGAGAACAGCCTGACCAACATGGAGAAACCCCGTCTCTACTGAAAATACAAAATTAGCAGTCGTAGTGGCGCAGGCAGGAGAATCGCTTGAACCTGGGAGGCGGAGGTTGCAATTGGCTGAGATCACACCGTTGCACTCTAGCCTGGACAACAAGAGTGAAACTCTGTCACAAAAAAAAAGGAAGAAAAAAAAAATGACATCTTGAACCTAGTCTCTAAATCTAAAGTTATGACAAATGTAGTTGTTCTTTATAATATTTAAACCAATTTTCTAAAATGGGATTATTTTAAGTGATTTAAAAAAACATGACATATTTGTTAAGTTGAGATGCTTATAATAAGTAACTCTCATCCCATATTTTACCCACCCACATATAGCAGAAATCCTACTGTAATTAATATAACAAAGGTAGTTTTGCATGTTGCAAAATTATTTTCTTGCCCGGGATATTAACAGTGCCTGTTGATTTGGTTGCAATGATTTCTCTGGCTTACAAGGTCATTTTGGTCTTTTTAGTAGTGAAACCTGTTCATGCAACAGTAATTCTCTATTAGGGGAAACAAGAAACTATGCTAAGCCTTCTGTACTCACACCCTCAAAAGGAAAGGGACAAAGGACCTGGTGGGGGGTTGGCAGGGGAGTGAGTGTTCAGAAGGATGCTTTGGTTTACTGCGGTTGGTTCATGAAGGCTACCATGGCCACAAGATGGCATCATCATTGGTACTACATCTAGGGCTAGTCTTTCAAGGTACACTGAGCAAACCCTAGCCCGAAATATCAACTCCACTGCCATTTACTTCAGCTCCAGTGTTTCAAATCTGTAAGGTTTTTGTTTTTGTTTTCCCCCAAGAATTTTCTTTTTAAAATGCAATGTGCCTGGAAAGGGGTCACCTTTTTTTTTTTTTTGAGACAGAGTCTTACTCTCTTGCCCAGGCTGGAGTGTAGTGGCGCAATCTCGGCTCACCGCAAGCTCCACCTCCCGGGGTCAGGCCATTCTCCTCCCACAGCCTCCCAAGTAGCTGGGACTATAGGCACCCACCACCACGCCCAGCTAATTTTTGTATTTTTAGTAGAGACAGGGTTTCACCTTGTTAGCCAGGATGGTCTTGATCTCCTGACCTTGTAATCTGCCCGCCTCAACCTCCCAAAGTCCTGGGATTACAGGCATGAGCCACCGCGCCCAGCCAGGGGTCATCTTTTAAGCTTGTATCATCAAATATACTAATAATCAGTAACATCAGAGGTTTTACTCAATAGATGTTTAGTGAGGACTGGCAAGGGCAGGACACTCCAGGAAAAGCTGGAAGGAATTGGAGACCAAGAACCCTGTGCCCATCCCCAAGGACTCACAGTCTAATAAAGGGAAAGGGATCATGTAGGTACAACAAGAAGTCCAATGTCCTCTGGGGCTCAAAGTACAGAGACATTACATCTAGTTGGAGAATTGTCAAAGGCTTCTCAGAAAAGATAGTGTTTGAGATGTGGAGAGGTTCAGTGAAAGTTTGATGAGGAAAGTATAAGCAACGCAAAATTGCAGGGAACATACCAAGTGAACTTAATTAGCTGGATTATGGTAGGGTAAATGTTTGTTTGCTGGAGTACAGTGGCACAATCTCGGCTCACTACCACCTCCGCCTCCCGGGTTCAAGTGATTCTCCTGCCTCAGCCTCCTGAGTAGTTGGGATTATAGGTACACACCACCACGCCCAGCTAATTTTTGTATTTTTAGTAGAGATGGGGTTTTACCATGTTGGCAGGCTGGTCTCGAACTCCTGACCTCGTGATCCACCCGCCTTGGCCTCTCAAACTGCTGGAATTACCTGCGTGAGCCACTGTGCTGGCCATGATAGGGTAAATGTAGCAACAATATAACCATTATTGAAGGCCAGCTATAAACTAGGAACTTTACATATATTATTTCCAATCCCTAGGAAAATAAGGCAGTCAATTGGAATAGGCACCCATCGAAGGCATAGCACCAAGCTGAGGCTGGTTTTGTTTTTTGTTTTTGTTTTTGTTGTTTTTGAGATGGAGTTTCACTCTGTTGCCCAGGCTGGAGTACAGTGGCATGATCCTGGCTCACTGCAACTTTTGGCTTACTGCAACCTCTGCCTCCCAGGTTCAGGCGATTCCCTTGTCTCAGCCTCCCGGGTAGCTGGGACTATAGGCATGTGCCACCATGCCCGACAATTTTGTATTTTTAGTAGAGATGGGGTTTCACCATGTTGGCCAGACTGGTCTTGAACTTCTAACCTCAGGTGATCAGACCACCTCGGCCTTGCAAAGTGCTGGGATTACAGGTGTGAGCCACTGCGCCCAGCAAAGCTGGTCTTTAATCTGCGGAGTAGGGAGCTACTGCAAGGAATTACATACTCAGAGCTGCCATTTAGAAGAAATTTACTCTAACAGCATAAGAATAGAGGCAGGGCGACAAGTTAGGAAACTATTCAATAACCTGGGTAAAAGGTAATAAAAGCCTTTAGTCGCAGGGAAGCAATAGAAATAGACAAGTGGGATGGATATATATATATATATATATATATATATATATATATATATGTAATAGAGCATTTGAAAATAAGAATTGGTCATTGTTTATGATGGATGAAGCTGACAGTTAAACAAGATGAATCAGGGTCATAGCAGGGAGGCTAGTGACACCAGGAGCATCATAAGGAAACAGGAGTAGGTGCAGTGGCAAGGGGGGAGATGATGAACTTACTTCTGGACACACTAAGGTGAGGTGCCAATAGAACGTCTAGATGACAGAGTCTGGTAGACAGATGAAACTTGGGACACCAGGTCTAGAGTAGCACATTTGAAATCACTTTTGGAGAAGGCAAGGATCTTCTAGGGAGAGGGGGAAGGGTACAGAACCCAAGGCCCATGTTTCACAAAGCATCACCTGAAGGAGCTGTTAAAACTGCAGTTTCTTGGGCTCCACCCAGACCTACTGAATCAATCTCTGGGAGTAGGGCCCAGGAATTTGCATTTTTAAACAAGCTCTTCAGGTGATTCTTATGGATCCTAAAGTCTGACAGTCACTGTGCCAGTAAGAATTCCCCGGGCTACTGGATCAGAATTGCTGGGATCAGGGTCAAATAATCCATATTTTAACAAATGCTCCAGGTAAATCTAATGCAGCAATGGACCATACTTTGGGAAAGTCCTGGGAAGAAGAGGAAGAAAGACCTTAGAAAAGGTGAGAAGAGATGACTTTCT
This sequence comes from Macaca mulatta, assembly GCF_049350105.2. Classification (NCBI taxonomy): domain Eukaryota; kingdom Metazoa; phylum Chordata; class Mammalia; order Primates; family Cercopithecidae; genus Macaca; species Macaca mulatta. Next base: position 131,516,556 of record NC_133412.1, on the reverse strand, counting down.
CTGCTTTGGTTTATTCATCTGTAAAATGAGAATAGAGGCCAGGCACAGTGGCTCCCTCCTGTAATCCCAACACTTCAGGATGCCAAGGTGAGCAGACTGCCTGAGCTCAGGAGTTCAAGACCGGCTTGGGCAATGTTGTGAAACCCGTCACTGTACAAGTACAAAAACTAGCTGGACATGGTGTGCACCTGTAGTCCCAGCTATTTAGGAGACTGAGGTAGGAGAATCACCTAAACCCAAAAGGGTTGAGGCTGCAGTGAGCTGTGATCATGCCACTGTACTCCAGCCTGGGCAACAGAGTGAGACTCCGTGTCAAAAAAAAAAAAAAAAAATTAGAATAGAGTTGTGACAATTACATGAAAGAACATTTGAAAAATCCTGCTTGTGCTGCTTCCTCACTTGAAATAATTTATTTCCTATATGGGAAATAATATAATATTAACAATTTATTATTAATAATTATTGATTTATATCAATAAATTATAGTATGACTTAGTTATGGCTTAATATGAATATAATTAAATTATATTATAATTAAAATATGATATTAATATAAATCATTCATTATTTCCCATATGAACTGTCATTGACTGATTTTCCTGTCTTCAACTTCCTTTCTCCACACTAGAACCAGAATTGTCTTATTTAAAAAATAAAACCAAAATAATTGTGTCTTTTCTCTGAAATAAAGTCACCATCATTAGTTATCCACCACAACAGAAAAATGTCCTGACTTTTCAGTTTGGCATGCAAAGTCCTCCACAATAAGACACTAAAGTGACCCTCAGCTATCTCTCTGGCCATAACACTCCTTGAATACTACAATTTCATGTTCTTTGCCTCTGCACAAGGTATTTCCCTCTGCCTACAATGAATAACAATATTCAACAAACATTTGCTGGGCACCTACCGCACTAGACTCCGTTCTAGGCACTGGAAACAATGGAGAGTAAAAACAAAGTCTGCCCTCACAGAGTTTAGTGTAATAAACAGAAAGCATTAATTAAATAATTACATAAATGTGCAAGTGAAACCATGGACAATGAAGAGGGACATGCAGCTGTAACAGGCTCTGTCCCAATCAAGTCAGGGAAGGCATCTCCACTCCCATGTCCAGCTCTTTGGACACTCCCTACCCAGCTAACTATGTCAAATGGGCTTTTATTCTCTACTGTGATTCCATTTTGAAACCCCAGAAGTGTCTTTGACTCTGCCTCTCCATTACCCTTTACTCAGTCGGCATGAACTGTATTCTTCCCAGTTACCACTAACACCACCATAGTTTAGGATTTTTATTACCTCTCATCTAAATCGCTGCAATAGCTTGTTTTCTCTTCTTGTCCATTAAGTACACTCCTGCCTGATCAATCTAAGAATGGTTATCTTCTGCCTTTCTTTCCTTCTTTTTAAAAAATTCCTGCTTAGAAATCTTCAGTAATTCCTCCATTGAATCTCAATTCCTTAACCTGGCCTTCAAAGCAAGCCTTCCTTAATTCAATCCCTACTTTCGCTTTCCAACCTTACCACCCACTATTCCTCAGTATGACTCCTTTGCCAAACTGGTTTACTGAATGTGCTTGGCAGATGCTCCACTTTGCATCTTTATGCACATGCTGTTCCCTCCATCCTGTGTCCTCTCCCCTGAAACCAAGCTACAAATTCATCATCCTTCCAGGCTCAGTTCAATGTCACTTCCGCTACAAAGTCTTCTCCGGAAAAACTGCATGTTTCAAAAATGGCTACCGCAATATTCCCGGTCACACAAGTGCTTTCAGAACCTTGCCATCCCTGTTGAGAGGCAGAATCTATTTCTTCTCCCTTTAAATTGAGGAGGCTTCAATGTTGCCAGAAGTGGTACCATCTGCTCTCCCACATGAGCACATGTTCTAGTTCACATGCATGTGCGTGCTCTCTATACACACACACACACACACACATATATGTGTTTGCTTGCCCCTTGGGACACAGCCCACCACACAAATGAATCTCAGATCACACAGACACGTGTAGGTGCTCTGGCTAACAATCTCAGCGAAGTAAACATCCAGAATCCACTGCGGACTGCTTGTGGCCAGGAGTTCGAGATCAGCCTGGGCAACACAGGAACACCCTTGTGTCTTTTTTTATAGGTAGCATCTTGCTCTGTCGCCCAGGCTGCAACTGTCGCCTCCTGGACTCAAGCAATTCTCCTGCCTCAGTCTCCCGAGTAGGTGAGATACAGGCACACACCACCACTCCCGGTTAATTTTTGTATTTTTAGTAGAGACAGGCTTTCACCATGTTGGCCAGGCTGGTCTCGCACTCCTGACCTCATGTGATATGCCCGCCTCGCCTCCCAAAGTGCTGGGACTACAGGCGTGCACCACCGCGCCCGGCCCGTCTCTTAAAAACAAAAAAGTGACTAATCAAATTCTGCTGCAGACTTAGAAAACATGAAGATGCCTTCTGCTTCCGAGCTACAAGAAAGGCCCTGCGGGAGAACAATCTAGAAGTTACTGCCAGGTGACCGTGGCCAGTCTGGGTTTCTAAGTGTCCTGCGCGGCTCTGAAAGGGCAAAAGCCTCCTCTTCCTTCTTCCAATTAAAAGAAGTGCCTGTTGTACAATGTTTTGCTTTACAGCTGCCCTTTTACAACTCCAACTTCTCCCTCCTTCCTTCCCTCCCTTTTGTGAGAGGAGAGTGACTGAGCCTGAGGCGGTGCTTGGGGCGCGAGGGCAGGCCTGTTCCCTGGCGCGGGAGGCGGGCGGCGGGCGGCTGAGGGAACTACTTGCTGCCGAGCCCGCCAGGAGCCAAGAAACCCGCCAGGAGCCAAGAAACCCAGCGAGCCCGGACCTGCGTCTACTGAGCTACCTGCGTGGATCGAAAGCACTGCACCTGCGTGCCCCGCTCCTCAGGCTTTTGAGGCTTGGCTCTTCTTTCTGCGAACACAACACAGCACGTGCTGGCTGGGAGGCGTGGGCCCAGTGGTCCTGCCCGCCCGGGAGCCGCGGGCCCCTCGGCAGAAGCTGCGGCACTCACGGCCCGGCCTCTCACAGGGGGGCCCTCCCGGCCGGCAGCCCGCCCGCGCTGCCCGACCCGGCCGCGCCTCCGCCTCGGTCCCACTCACTATCCCGCAGGCGGCGCTTGAAGGCGGGGTCCCCGCGCCGCTTCCGGTCGAGGTAAACACAGTAGCCTAGGAAGGCGAAGGCGCCACAGACCGCCGCGGCCGCCAAGAGGCCGAGGAGGGAGCGGACGGAGGGCATCCGGCCGCGGGCGTCCCACAAGCGGAGCGTTGGGCGCGGGCCGGCCGGCAGGGGGCGTCGGCGCGGCGGCCCATCCGGCCTCGCGGCCTCCTGCGCACTCAGCGGCGCGTTGACGCCTCGCACCCAGGCTTGTGGACTGGTGAGGAAGCCCAGCGTTCGGGAGGATGTGTGCGGGAGCCTGCGCAGCCACCGAGTAGCAGAGCTCTGTTCCAGCCTACGTCTGTCGCACTCCAAATTCTGAACCCTTTCTCCAAACATGCCTCTGCCCCTGTGTCTACAACACCAATTTGGGCAAAGCACAGTATGCCGCGAATCTGCTTTACTGGGAGCCGGTGGTCGTTTAGGCCTCTGTTCCCTCACCTGCAAAATTAAGTTGACTCTAAGGTCAACTTTGGTCACCTCCTAGTTCACATTGTTTAATACCAGCCCGTACTCCCCAACCTATGTTTAGTTTTATAAGAAACTGAAGGCCGGGCGCGGTGGCTTATGCCTGTAAACCCAGCACTTTGGGAGGCTGAGGTGGGCGGATGACGAGGTCAGGAGGTCACGAGGTTGACCATCGTGGCTAACGCGCGGTGAAACCCCGTCTCCACTAAAAATACGAAAAACTAGCCGGGCGTGGTGGTGGGCACCTGCAGTCCCAGCTACTCGGGAGGCTGAGGCAGGAGAATCGCGTGAACGCGGGAGGCAGAGCTTGTAGTGAGCACAGATCCCACCAGTGCACTCCAGCCTGGGCGACACAGCGAGACTCCATCTCAAAAAAAAAAGAAAGAAAAGAAGAGAGAAAAGAAAAGAAAGACTGAAGACAGTAACACTGTCTTCCAAAGTGGCTGTAGCATTTTTGCATTCCTACCAGCAATGAGAGTTCCCGTTGCTCCACATCTTCCCCAGCATTTGGTATTGTCAGTGTTTTAGTTTTTTGCATTCTAATAGGTGTGTAGTAGTATCTCAGGGTTTTCATTTGCAGTTCTCAAATGACATATACATATGATATTGAACATTGTTTCCTATGCTTTTTTGCCATTTGTATATCTTCTTGGGTGAGATGCCTGTTGAGATCTTTTGCCAATTTTTAAATCAGGTTTGTTTTCTTAGTGTTGTGTTTTAAGCTTTGTATATTTTGGATAACAATCCTTTATCAGGTATGTCTTTTACGAATATTTTTTCCCAGTTTGTGGTTTGTCTTCTCATTCTCTTGATGAACATGTTTTTTTAATGTGCATAATTGCCATCCATATATCTTCTTAGTTGAAGTATATGTTCACATCCTTGGTCTATTTTTTAGAAATTGCATTTTTTCCCTGTTTTGATAGTTCTTTATATATTCTGAAGTCCTTATGTGATGTGTAATATGCAAATAGTTTCTCCCAGTCTGTTTCTTGTGTTTTTATTGTTTTAACAGTGTCTTTTAAAGTACCAAAGTTTTACATTTTGGTGAAGTCCAGTTTATCAATTTGTTACTTTATGCTTTTGATGTTGTATCCAGTAATCTTTGCCTAACCCAGTTAGGCAAAAGGTCCCAAATATTTTCTCCTATTTTCTTTTAGACACGTTATAGTTTTAGGTTTTCTGATCCATGTTGTGATCTATTTAAGTTTGTGATCCACTTTGTTTTCATATATCTTGCAAGGTAGGGATCCAAATTAATTTTTTTGCATATGAATGTCCAACTGTTTCCCCTCCCTCCCTCAATTTTTTTTGCATATGTATGTACAACTGTTTCCCTCCCTCCCTCCCTCCCTCCTTCCCTCCCTCCTTCCCTCTCTCCCTTCCTTCCTTCCTTCCCTCCCTCCCTCCCTCCTTCCTTTCTTCCCTCCCTCCCTCCCTCCCTCTTTCTCTCTTTTTCTTTTTGAGGCGGAGTCTCGCTCTGTTGCACATGCTGGAGTGCAATGGCCTGATCTCAGCTTGCTGCAACCTCAGCCTCCCAGGTTCAAGCGATTCTCCTGCCTCAGCCTCCTGAGTAGCTGGGGTAACAGGTGCCCACTACAATGCCCGGCTAATATTTGTGGTTTTTTTAGTAGAGACAGGGTTTCACCATGTCGGCCAGGCTGGTTTCTAACTCCTGACCTCAAGTGATCCACCTGCCTTGGGCTCCCAAAGTGTTAGGATTACAGGCGTGAGCCACTGCGCCCGCCCTGTACCATTTCCTTAAAAGGCTGACTTATCTTTACCATATTGCCTGGGCACCTTTGTCAAAAATCACTTATCCATATATATGAGAGCTTATTTTTGGCTATTCGGTTCTATTGCTATATTTGTCCATCTTATTCCAGTACCACCCTGTTGTTGATTACTATAGCTTGATGATAATTATTGAAATTAGGTAATGCTAGGCTTTCAACTTAGTTCTTATTCAAAGTTCTTTTCGGCTCCTCTAGGTCCTTTGTATTTCCAAAAGAATTTTATAATTAGCTTGTCAATTTCTACAAGATGCCTGCTGGTATTTTTATTGGCATTGCACTGAATTTGAGGAGCAAAGAATCTCAACAATACTAAGTTTTATGATCCATGAACAAGGTATAGTCCCTCATAAAGACTGTCTTTGTCTCAGCAATATCTTGCAGTTTTCAATATAGAGGTCTTTCCCATCCTGTCAGATTTATCCCAATATATTTCATATTTTTATGGTACTGTAAATGGTATTTTAAAATTTCCAATTATTCACTCTTTATTGCTAGTGCATAGAAATCCAATTGATTTCTGTATATTAAACTTGCATCCCACAATCTTGCTAAACTCGCCAGATACCTATATGGTTTCTTTTTCTTACCTGAATGCTCTGGCTAGAACTCCTAGTACAATGTTGAATGGAAGTGGTGAGAGGCCAGGCGTAGTGGCTCATGCCTGTCATCTCAGCACTTTGGGAGGTCAAGATGGGAGGATTTCTTGGGCATAGGAGTTCAAACCCAGCCTGGGCAACATAGTGGGACCCTATAACTATAAAAACTACAAAAATTAGCCAGGCATGGTGGCGCGGGCCTGTACTCACAGGTACTTGGGAGGCTGAGGCGGATGGATGGCATCAGCTCAGGAGATGGAGGCTGCAGTGAGCTGTGATCCAACAGCTGCACTACAGCCTGGGTAACAGAGTCAGACCCTGTCTCAGGGAAAGAAAAAAAGCAAAAAAAAAAAAAAAAAAGGCAGCAGCCAGTTAGAGTAGGTATCTGTCTCATTCCTAATCTTGAGGAAGGCCTGCATGGTGGCTCATGCCTGTAATCCCAACTCTTTGGGAGGCCAAGACAGGCAGATCACTTGACGTTAGGAGTTCGAGACCAGTCTGACCAACATGGTGAAGCCCCGTCTCTTCTAAAAAAAAAAATACAAAAATTAGCCGTAGTGCTAAAAAATAGGGTGTAGTGGCAGGTACCTGTAATCCCAGCTACTTGGGAGGCCAAGGCAGGAGAATCACTTGAACCAGGGAGGCAGAGGTTGCAGTAAGCCAAGATTGTACCACTGCCCTCCAGCCTGGGCAGCAGAGTGAGACTCCATCTCAATCAATCAATCAATAACTTGAGGAAAAACATTCAGTCTTTCATCATTAAATATGATGTTAACTATAGGTTTTTCATAGGTGTCCTTTATCAGTTGAAGAAGTTCCATTCTATGCTTGCTTACTTTGTTGAGAGTATTTATTGAGAACAGATAGATTTTGTCAAATGTTTTTTCTGCCTCATAAGGTTTTTCTTTTTTAACTTATTAATATGGTAAATTACATTGATTTTTATTTTGTTTTTGAGACAGGGTCTCACTCTGTTGCCCTGGTTGGAATGCAGTGGCATGACCATAGCTCACTGCAGCCTTGAACTCCTGAGCTCAAGCAATCCTCCCACCTCAGGCTCCCAGGTAGCTGGGACCACAGACATGCACCACCACACCTGGCTAATTAAAAAATTTTTTTGTAGAGACTCATTCTCATTATGCTGCCCAGGCTGGCCCTGAACTCCTGGGCTCAAGTGATCCTCCTTCCTCAGCCTCCCAGAATGCTGGAATGCCGGGCGTGAACCACTATGCCTCACTGATTTTTAAAAAATATTAAACCAATCCTGTATTCCTGGAATAAATCCCACTTGGCCCATGTTGTATTATCCTTTTAATATGTTGTTGACTTTTATTTACTGAAATTTTGTTTAAAATGTTTGCATGTATTTTCGTGAAACATATTGGTCTTTAGTTTTCTTCTCTTGAAATGCCTTTGTCTGGTTTTAGTGTCATAGTAATGCTGGTCTTGTAGAGTGACTTAGAAGCAATCTTCTTCAGTTTGAATCACATTATGCCTTCATTAAGTGTTTGGTAGACTTCACTACTGAAGCCAGCTGGATCTGGAGTTATTTTGTGGGAAGTTTTTATTAACATCAATTCCATTTCTTTATAGATATAGGGCCATTCAGGTTATCAACTCCTCAAGTGAGCTTTGGTAATCTGTGTCTTTCAAGGAATTTTTCTATTTCAGCTAAGTTGGCAAATATATTGGCATAAAGATGTTCATGACATGATATTCCCCCTTTTTTTTTTAGACAGAGTCTCACTCTGTTGCCCAGGCTGGAGTGCAGTGGGGCCATCTCAGCTTATTGCAACCTCCACCTCTTGGGTTCAAGTGATTCTTGTGCCTCAGCCTCCCAAGTAGCTAGGACTACAGGCACATGCCACCATGCACAGCTAATTTTTGTAATTTTAGTAGAGATGGGGTTTTGCCAGGTTGGCCCGGCTGGTCTCAAACTCTGCTCACCTCAGGTGATCTGCCTGCCTTAGCCTTCCAAAGTGGTGGGATTACAGGCATGAGCCATCACGCCTGGCCGCCCTATCTTTATAATAGCTATAGATACAGTATGTAGTGATCACGACCCTCGTTCCTGATACTGGTAGTTTATGTCTTCTTCTTTATTTCCTGATCAGCCTGGATGTAGGTTTATCAATTTTATTGATCTCCTCAAAGAACTATGGTTTATTTTTGAAGTCTATTGTTACTGTTACATTGAGTCCATTGTGCTAAAATGCTACTATGCCAGAGCAGTGTATGTATATAGAAAGCTCTCTATCAGTATTCATTGAAGGAGCCAGTGAATGAAAAAAAAGGAACCACCGATTTCTCCATGTAAAGTCCTTTCTAGGACTGTCTTAGACAACAGCAATTAGTCTTTAGACATGAGACCAATCGGTTTTGAAATCAGCAATTTCCTTATCTCTTATTTATGTCTTTATTACTAGTAAGATAGAGCTCAGTAGAACCTTCAGAGGCCAAGTGAAATGAAAGGTTTGAGGAAGTGCCCCAAGAGAAGACTAAAAGGAGATGAAACTTGCTACGGGCAATGAGGGAGGGAGGGAACCTTGAGAAGAAAACAGATGGGGAGGCTGGAGACACAGTGGATCAGAGAAAGCGTAATAAAACTATGGGATATTAAAGGTATATGAAAGAGTTTAATAACAAATGAAGGTCATACCCAAGAGTGATGACTACCTCAGTCATTACAGTAAAAATTTCAACTTAATAGCATTGGTGTTTCAAAAAGTTACGTGAGAAGTGCTCAGATATTAAAGGAGAAGGGGTACATAAATTGACTTAGGTAAATTGTCAAAAGTAGGATTTCCATTTATATTTAACACTGAAAAGAAATATACTGGGCCTATCTACTTCCTGACCGATTTTCTTTCTTTTTTTTTTTTTTTTGAGACGGAGTCTCGCTCTGTCACCCAGGCTAGAGTCCAGTGGCTGGATCTCAGCTCACTGCAAGCTCCGCCTCCCGGGTTTATACCATTCTCCTGCCTCAGCCTCCTGAGTAGCTGGGACTACAGGCGCCCGCCACCTCGCCCGGCTAGTTTTTTGTATTTTTTAGTAGAGAGGGGGTTTCACCGTGTTAGCCAGGATGGTCTCCATCTCCTGACCTTGTGATTCGCCCGTCTCGGCCTCCCAAAGTGCTGGGATTACAGGCTTGAGCCACCGCGCCTGGCCAAAGGGAAGATTTTAAGATTTCTAGTGAAATGAAGGAAGTGCAAAAGGGCCCTGACATACCTAGGTGGCGAAAAGTAGAAATCTCTCATTGTATTCACCAGGCTAAAAAATCACCAACTTGATTAAACTTGAGTTCTAGTCTCAGTACCAGCCAACCACAGTGGCCTTAGGTTTGCATGTCTCCTATGCTGTTTGTATTTTGGAAGGTTTTTTTCCTTTAATGTTCAAACTGCACACATTTAGAAATATATACTTTTTTGCCCCCTATCTTCAGGTATTTCTTTATAGAAGTACATACTTTTATTAATTTTCCTATATGTATTCACCTGTGAAACCACATGAATCACCCCCAAGGTTTCCTCAGGCCCCTTTGTAATCTTTCCCTTTCATTCCACCTCCTCCACATACCCCACTCCAAGTTTCCAGGGAACCACTGATTTATTTTTTTTACTATACATTAGTTTGTATTTTCTATTTTTGTATACATGGAATCAGAGTGTATACTTTTTGTCTGACTTCTTTCACTCAACATAAGTATTTTGAGATTCATCTATTTTGTTGCTTATGTTATCAATTTGTTCCTTTTGTTGGTGAGTTGTATTCCATTGTATGGCTATGCAACAATTTACTTATCCATTCACTTGTTGATGGAAATTTGGGTTGTTTCAAATTTTTGCCGTGATTTATAAAGCTGCTATATGTAGACATATGCTTTCATTTCTTGGGTAAGTACCCAGAAGTGGAATGACTGGGTCACATGTTTAACTTTTTAAGAAATTGTCAAAAATTTTCCAAAGCGTTAACTCTTCCCTGAATTGAATCAAAAGGAAAACAAAACAACATTTTCCAAAGTAGTTGTACAATTTTGCATTCTCACCAGCAGGCTATGACAGTTCTAGTTCCTCCACATCATCCTCAACCCTTGGTATGGGCAAAGAGAACCTTTGGGATCTGGGATTCTTCTTATTGGAATTTATAAATACAGTCATTTATAACTTAACTATTTGTACATGGACAAATCACTTTACCGCTGTGTCAGTTTTTTTATGTAAAGTGAAAGGTTTAGATTCTAAAATTGTGTTTTTATTGTTTTCATTTCAGTGACATTTAAGAAGTTTCAAATCTATTTTTGAGTGGATAATACCTTCTTTTGGTTCAAAACATAAAGGACACAAATGACTACAATGAAAATTCTCCCACCTCTGTTCCCCAGTTACAGTTTCCCCTTCCCAAAGGCAACCAGTGTTATCAGTTATCTTTCTACAGATACGGTATGCTTTCTCATTCTTTTTTCAGATACATAGCAATCTGTTTTATCAGTGTGCCACAATTTATTTAGGTATCCTGTAGAGATGCCATTTTGGTTAATTCTAATTTTTATGACAAACAGTCCTGCCACTAATAGCCTTGAACATATATTATTATACACATGGCTGAGAATACCTATAGGATAAATTCCTGGAGGTGGAATTACTGGATCAGATATATGTGCATTCTTAATCTCAGTAAATACTGCCAGAATATCCCCCACAAAGGTATTCTAAATTTATACTCACATCAGTACTCAAAAAGTTTCAGAAAATACCATTAGAAGTTTGCATACTTTTTGACTTGGTAGTAATTCCACTCCTATGGATTTATTCTACAGAATGCTGAAGAATGGAAGGTTCAAAGAAATACCTAAAAGTTGGTAACCTAGAATTGATTTTCAGGGAAATGCAAATCAAAACACAATATGATACCACCTCACTCCTGCAAGAATGGTCATAATCAAAAAATTTAAAAAATTAATAGATGTTGGCAAGGATGTGGTGAACAGGGAACACTTTTACACAGCTGATGGGAATGTAAACTAGTACAACCACCATGGAAAACAGTGTGGAGATTCCTTAAAGAACTAAAAGTAGAACTACCATTTGATCCAGTAATCCCAGTACTGGGTATCTACTCAGAGTAAAAGAAGTCATTATATGAAAGATACTTGTACACGCATGTTTATAGCAGCACAATGCACAATTGCAAAAAATATGGAACCAGCCCAAATGTCTATCAGTCAACTAGTGGATAAAGAAACTGTAGTACATACATACTATGGAATACTACTCAGCCATAAAAATGAATGAAATAATGGCATTCGCAGCAACCTGGACGGAATTGGAGACCATTCTTTTTTTTTTTTTTCCTTTTTGGAGACACAGTCTTACTCTATTGCCCACGTTTGAGTGTGGTGGTGTGATCTTGGCTTGGTGGAACCTCCGCCTTCCAGGTTCAAGTGATTCTCTCACCTGGGCCTCCCAGGTAGCTGGGATTATAGGTATGCATCGCCAAACCTGGCTAATTTTTATTTTAGTATAGACAGGGTTTCACCATGTTGGCCAGGCTGGTCTCGAACTCCTGACCTCAGGTGATCCACCTGCCTCGGCCTCCCAAAGTGCTGGGATTACAGGCGTACACCACTGCAGCAGTCCTGGAGACTTATTCTAAGTGATGTAATTCAGGAATGGAAAAACCAAACATTGTATGTTCTCACTCGTAAGGGGGAGCTAAGCTATGAGGATGCAAAGGCGTAAGAATGATACATTGGACTTTGGGGACTTGGGGGAAGGGGTGGGAGGGGGATGAAGGAAAAAAGACTATACAATGGGTACAGTGTACACTGCTCAGGTGATGAGTGCACCAGAATCTCAGAAATCACCACCAAAGAACTTATTCATGTAACCAACCACCACCTGTTCCCCAAAAACTTATTGGATAAAAAGAAATCCGTGATGGGCTGCCCATGCACATTCATTCCTGGAAACCAAGAGAAAACCTGAGCAATTTGTTACCCTCCAACTGGGACCAAAAAAGTTCTTTAAGGATAATAAATGTATGTTTTGTGTTATAGCAGAAGGGCAACTAGTATAGGGTTTACAAATAAAATACAGGATACCCAGTTAAGTCTGAGGTTTTTGTGTTTGTTTTTTGAGACGGAGTCTTGCTCTCTTGCCAGGCTGGGGTGCAGTGGCACGATCTCAGCTCACTGCAACCTCCTAGTTAAAGCGATTCTCCTGCCTCAGCCTCTCAAGTAGCTGGGATTATAGACACGTGCCACCATACACAACTAATTTTTGTATTTTTAGTAGAGATGGAGTTTCACCATGTTGGCCAGGATGGTCTCAATCTCCTGACCTTGTGATCTGCCCACCTCGGCCTCCCAAAGTGCTGGGATTACCGGCGTGAGCTACTGTGCCCGGCCTTTTGTTTTTTGGAGATGGAGTCTTGCTCTATTGCCCAGGCTGGAATGCAGTGGCACTATCTTGGCTCACTGCAATCTCCGCATCCCAGGTTCACGTGATTCTCCTGCCTTAGCCTCCCAAGTAACTGGGAATACAGGCATGCACCACCACATTCCACTAATTTTTGTATTTTTTGTAGAGATGAGGTTTTGCCGTGTTGGCCAGGCTGGTCTTGAACTGCTAACCTTAGGTGATCCACCCACCTCAGCCTCCCAAAGTGTTGGGATTACAGGCATGAGCCACCATGCACAGCCTAAGTGTGTTTTAATAAATAACCATTTTTACATGGGACATCTTTATATGAGGAAAGTATCTGTTTTCTGAAATTCACATTTAACTGGGTATCCTGTATTTTTATTTGCTTACTCTGGCAACCCTAAAATGATGGGATTCTTGAATCAGATTGTCTTGCTTAATGTAATTTAGCCTCGAGAAGAAATCCAATTACTTGTACAGAGTAATCATTTATTGTATCTATGTGGAAGTTCCTTAAGCTTTTTACAAAAGAACTTTTCAACATGAATTCTGCATGACACAGATTACAAAATGAAGATAGCTTCATAATTATGTTAAGTACAAATACCAAAATTATAAGCACTGCCCTTGTTCTGTTTAAAGAGATACATAATGGAGCTATATGAATAAAAGAAGTTTTTTGTGCTTGTCAACATGGAAAACATTTGATTTTGTAATAAAATTTAAAGAACTAAAAAAATTTCTACTCTTAAGCATGTATTTGTTACAAATTCCTCATGAGGGCGAACTCCATTCTAAGAGTCAACCAACCTTCACTAATGATGGATGTCATCACTTATTGTACTCTTCCTTTAATGTGATAAAAATCTGTGTGTAACCACATGAAAGTAATGGGAAAAGGAGGAACAAGGAGAGAAGGAAAAAAAAGCTCATCAATTTAGGAATATTTTCAGATCAGAAGTTAAACAAATCTACTTTAATACTTTTGAAATGATTTTTTTAAATTACTTTGTGAAAAGAACATTGGCTGGCACGATGGCTCACGCCTATAATCCCAGCACTTTGGAAGGCCGAGGCAGGTGGACCGCTTGAGCCCAGGAATTCGAAGACTAGCCTGGGGAACATGGCGAAACCCCGTCTCTACTAAAAATATAAAAAAATTAACCAGGCAAAGTGGTGAACGCATGTAGTTCCAGCTACTTGGGAGGCTGAGGTGGGAGAATCACCTGAGCCAGGGAAATAGAGGCTGCAATGAGCCATGATCACACCCCTTCACTCCAGGCTGGGTGACAGTAGTCAAACGTAAGACCCTGTCTCAAACAAAAAAATTACCCTAAACACCTCTTTTAAATGTCTGGCTTTAGGCAGGGCGTGGTGGCTCACACCTGTAATCCCAGCACTTTGGGTGGCCAAGGCAGGTGGATCATTTGAGGTCAAGAGTTTGAAACCAGCCTGGCCAACGTGGTGAAACCCTGTCTCTACTAAAAAACAAACGTCTGGCTTTAAGAACTCAATCATCTAGTAGGGTAGAAACACACATGCACAAGTAAACATCAGGTAAATTGTCACATAAAATAACACAGACTGAAGAGGGCACTATTCTGGTGGTAGTGAGAAGTCAGCAAAAGCTTCATGGAAAAGTGGCTCTTGAGACAGCTCCGGACAAGCAGGGCTGAGAGTGGTAGGGAACTGCTCAAATCTTGACCACCTGTCCCTTTGCTCCTGTTCCCCTACCACTCTCAGTCCTACTTGACTGGGATCCTGTATCAGGTCTACTCTTGCCTTGGCTCATTACCTGGACCATTTTACCAATCTCTCCTCCCCCATGTCCTTGGAACACTATACTCTCCATAGCTCTCCTTCTACTTCCCCAGCCAATTCATAATCTTCACTGGAGTTCAGTTATACTGTTGCTTTCTCTGCAAAGCCTTCCCATACCACCCCTGCCTTCAAACTAGTGGGCTCTGTATCATTATCTCACGGCACACCATAACTTCATATGCTTATTATACCTGCACTTACAATTACATGAGTTTGGATAAGCAGAGACTGTAATAAAAAAAATAATAATTACATGAGTTAACTGTTTACATCTATCATATTATTATACCACGATTATACATTCCATGAAGAGAAGGACTTTATTCTGTCTTGTTCACCGTTGTAGCTCCTGGGCCTTAAGCTTATGCCTGGCACATAGAAGATAATAAATCATCAATGAATGAATTCTGTTAATAGGTTTTATATATGGTTGAATATAGCTTTGAATGCTTTCACAATCTTGATAGCTATGTTAAATTACAGGGCTTAAGGCTGGGTGCGGTGGCTCACTTTGGGAGGCTGAGGCGGGCAGATCACGAGGTCAGGAGATTGAGAACATCCTGGCTAACACGGTGAAACCCCATCTCTACTAAAAGTACAAAAAATTAGCCAGGCGTGGTGGTAGGTGCCTGTAGTCCCAGCTACTTGGGAGGCTGAGGCAGGAAAATGGCATGAACCCGGGAGGCGGAGCTTGCAGTGAGTGGAAATCGCACCACTGCACTCCAGCCTGGGCAACAGAGCAAGACTCTGTCTCAAAAAAAAAAAAAAAAATTACAGGGCTTATAAGAAAAGAAAGGTATATAAGCAAATTAACTGGGCAATCCACATAGATTTTCATAACTTAAAGCAATTTCATAGAAGGCATAGTATGTAGTAGTCTTTTAATATGCTAAGTGCAACCATCTTTCTTACTGAAAGAGAAGAAAACTAGAAATTTAACACAAAATAACAAACAATAAAAGCACACAATGGCCAGCTGGGCACAATGACTCACGCCTATAATCCTTGCACTTTGGGAGGCCGAGGCAGAAGGATCGCTTAAGCCCAGGAGTTCAACACCAGCCTGGGCAACATAGCAAGACCCTGTCTCTACAAAACATTTAAAAATTAGCCAGGTGTCATGGTGCATGCCTGCAGTCCCAGCTACTCAGGAGGCTGAGGTGGGAGGATCGCTTCAGCCCAGGAGGTCAAGGCTGAAGTGAGCCGTGTTCACACCACTGCACTCCAACCTAGGTGACAGAGCAAGACCCTGTTTCAAAAATTGAAATAAATAAAAGCATGCAATGCAATATTAAAACAGAAAGCTCCATCATCTTTTAAATAACAATTTTATAGATGGCAACTTCCATTATATTAGAGTGTCTTTATAATTTTACTTTTTTTTTTTTTTAGACAAAGTCTTGCTTTGTCATCAGGTTGGAGTGCAGTGGCACGATCTGGGCTCACTGCAACCTTCATCTCCTGGATTCAAGTGATTCTTCTGCCTCAGCCTCCTGGGTAGCTGGGATTACAAGCGCATGCCACCACGCCCAGCTAATTTTTGTATTTTTAGCAGAGTCGGGGTTTCACCATGTTGATCAGGATGGTCTCGATCTCTTGACCTTGTGATCCACCTGCCTCGGCCTCCCAAGGTGCTGGGATTACAGGTGTGAGCCACCGCGCCCAGCCTATATTTTTTACCTTCTTAGTCACATGTAAGAGGTATCTATTCAAAGTTTACCTAAACTCAAAATATGCTCAATATTTGAAATGTCATACTTAGTCAATATTCACTTAATTTCATAATCCTTTCCAGCTTCCAGATAAAAGGATTTTAACAGTGTGTATCTATTCAATGAATACACAGTTTTGTTCTCTGTAGCAACATCCCAATACTTCATGACCAAATTTGTATCAATTAGAAGGGACAGTACTCAAGCTGATAACTTATTTATCTCACATTTATTGAATTGCTACAGAAGGAAATCATTAAAATATTTAATGTATAAATCTAAGGTTGCCTCCTAGGTCCAGCTGGATTTAAATGACACTTTTTTTTTTTTCATTTTTATAATTAGTAGAAATATTTTATTGTAAAGGCTGAAGAATATACTAAAATGCTTGGTTTTGTGACATCTGATTTTCCAACTGTAAGTTATTAGCACTTAGGAAAAAAGCAATCACTTAAAATAAAACTAAAAGTATAAAGCCTATGTTTAAAACATGGCCTTTATTAATACTGCCCACTGAGCTCCATTTTTATTTTACATTGAAATACTTCTGCTTTGCAAAGAAAAGACAGAAAAGTGCATTTTACAAGAGTACTTTTTTTGTTTTTAATTCTCTGAGAAAATGGAATCTGAATCACAAGTTCACAATGTGGTAAAATGAAATTAAGAAACAATGATTTCAGTAATGCTATGCCATCACTAGTGTTTAGCTCTGACTTCTTCTTGTAAATCAGATCCTGATATACAGTCTAGAGCATCTAGGTTATTATTCTACAGCATATTAAACACAGAAAAGGAGGTTTAAAAAAAAAAAACCCCTTTCAATGTACAAACATGAATTTAAAAATTGCTTTTAAAAAATCACCTTTTTACATAATGTATATGCAAAACTGCTTTAAATACATGATTTTGGAAGAATTATTTACAAAATGTATCAGTCTGTGGAACAATTCACAGACAAAGCATACATAGTTGCTTTACTTAGTTGTTGCATCTCAACTTTGGGAGATATAAATTCATTCGGCAGTATAGCAAACATAAAAACTGTGACAAAGTATCTTAAGGGCAACCAAAAATTTGATCCTCAAAACAGTTTAAATACTAGGACTGCCAAAGTTTCTAAACAAGGACATACTTTAATGATCCAGATGCCCATTTATAGTTCTATACTGTTTGACGGACTGAGACAGACTCCCTTTAACACAGGCAAGGCTGCAGGATGCAACCTCCTGTAAAAAGGACAGCTGAGAGCTATTGTCATCCAAAGAGTGAATTAACCTAGAATTTTCTTTTTTTCAATTTTATTAATATTTTAAAAAATACATAAAAATACAACATCCAATGTCTGAATAAATATATTTAACAAGTTGCAAGATAATACCTTATTTTACACAAAATTTTCAGCTTTAGAAATCTTGTTAAATAACTTCATTGTTGTTATATATTTCATTTTTGTCTTTTTGTAACAAAATAAAAACTCTGAAATTACATAGAAAAAAGACAAAATATTTTTGTCAAGGGATAAGATAGTCCACTGAAAACTTATTCACAATTCCACTGTAAACATTAATAAACATTAAAATATTTGCATAATTGTGTGCTCAAAAATCCTATAAAAAGTGGAAGACTTATTACAACTGTAGTTTTCAGTCAACTACACTTCCTTTCACAATTTATTTTGTCCCATTTACACCTTTAATCCTGGGCACACTGCTGAACATATACTTTGGCAGTTCTAAATAGCAAGTGCTTCCACAAAAATAAAAAAAACAACAATAATGAAAAAAACACAACATAAACCCCCTACTCACCAAGTGTTCAAATACATCTTAGTGAAAGTGCAGCAGTAACTATTCAGCTGGGTAATATTTTGATGTTTATCATGTGCACTTGCTTGTCTATGATTTCTATAACACCTGAAAGCTTTATTATACAAATTCAAATTTGCTAAGTGCCCTTTGTTCTATATCACAACAAATGAAAAAAAAAGTAAAGAGGAAAAATTATGACAAATATGGCAGGCTGCTTAACCTTCACTTATTAATCAGCTTATTTTTTGCAACAAGAAAAAAGAAGAGAGAGGGGAATAGATACAATCCGGCCTGGAAAAGTATACAGGATATACTTAGCAATGTCAAACCAGTTGAGTGCTTTCTGTGGTTGTAATTCAGGGTCTGGGGATTTATGTCCATGGCAGCAAACTGCTGGGAAGGTAGAGAAAATGTTTATCACCTGCATTCTACAGCAAGTACATTTTGTGGGGGAGATGATGATGAGGGACTCATTCCAGTGTCTGATGAAGCAGATGACATGGAGGCTCCCGCATGAGACACTGTGGAATCAAAACAACTATGTTAGATCCAAAAACTGTTACACAAAGATACCTAGCTAACAGCAAATTAGAAATAAAATTCTTCTTAACATTATTCACCTTAATCACAGGCCTCTTATATGTCACATGAAGGAGTAACAAATTGTCAGCAAAAATTTTGTTTGGCTCAATTAAGTAGAGTTAGTCTTTGGTCAGTTAAGTACTACTCAACACTTTAAAAGACATCATAAAATATAAGGATTAAAGAGACAAAAACTCTTAAACCTCTAGTTGGGGGATCCCCTGAAGGAACTTAGCTCAATCAGAAACAAGGTCAACCTGAGATAAACACAGAACCATAGGGAATTTCTGCTTTATCTATGGGTCATAGGACCATAAAAGAATTAACTTAACTCAGAGGATTTCCTCTGACAGGTATCAGAATCATGGAGATCAGGACGGAAGTAATGTGTGATAAGCAAAAAGTCCTCAAATGGTTTTAATGTAATTTTCTCCAGGAGGACATAACACAGATTAGGGATCAGTACTTTGAGCATTAGATGTTTTGCCACTTTTTAAGTTCTTTGCTTTTATCTTCTCTTTCCTTGCAAAACTCTTGTCTTCTGCCAATCTTTCCCTGATTGTTCCTATTTTATTTGAAGTTTTAATTTTTGTTTATTTAAGTGTCATTACAACTTCTGGGGCTCAAGCGACACTCCCGCATCAGCCTTCCAAGTAGCTGAGACTATGGGTGCACGCCACTGCACCCAGCTAAATTTTTAATTTTTTGTAGAGACGGGATTTTGCTATGTTGCCCAGGCTGGTCTCCAATTCCTGGGCTCAAGCCATCCTCCTGCTCCAGCCTCCTAAATGCTGGAATTATAAGCGTGAGCCCCATGCCCAGGCAACAAATTCTTATATATATGCCAGAAATCACTCAAATCTCAGTTTAATAACTCATTATGAAAACCTAAGCAAATAAAAATGGGGAAAAGACTATAATAAGCTGGGCATGTTGGCTCATGCCTATAATCTCAGTACTTTAGGAGGCCAAAGCAAGAGGACTGCTTTAGAACAGGGGTTCGAGACCAGCCTGAACCACATAGTGAGAATGTGTCTCTACAAAAAAAACTAAAGTTAGCTGAGTGTGGTGGCAGGCAACAGTGGTCCAGGCACCTGTGATACCAGTAACTTGGGAGGCTGAGGTGGTAGGGTCGCTTGAGCCCAGGAGTCTGATGCTGCAGTAAGCAGTGATCACGCCACTGCACTCCAGTCTGGGTGACAGACTGTCCCCCTGCCCCCCAAAAAAAGATGGTAATAAAAAAATCTTTTTGGCCGGGCGCTGTGGCTCACGCCTGTAATCCCAACACTTTGGGAGGTCGAGGTGGGTGGATTACTAGGGGTCAGGAGTTGGAGACCAGCCTGGTCAACATGGTGAAACCCCATCTCTACTAAAAATACAAAAATTAGCCAGGCATGGTAGCAGGCACCTGTAATCCCAGCTACTCGGGAGGCTGAGGCAGGAGAATGGCTTGAACCCAGGAGGTGGAGGTTGCAGTGAGCCAAGATCGTGCCATTGCACTCCAGCCTGGGCGACAAGAGTGAAACTCTGTCTCAAAAAAAAAAAAAAAAAAAATTCTAATTGTCTGAAATGTATGTCACCTTTAGGAAACTGACCCCAGAGCAGTGGTGGGTTCTCTGAAGAAATTTTAATTTGCTAATTTGTTCTTTTCTTCTTTTGATATTCAAAAGTTCTGTAAATACATCTTGGTATTTACAGCTTTTAAAAGAAAAGGATGAACATGAGAGTCTGATCTCTTTCCATTTGCTCCACCCTGTTCCTATTTGTAGGAATTAAAAACTGCTGGACTTGGAGCACAATGGTCAAGACCACACATGACAGGTCACTCTACCACAAAGTCATCCTCTAAATCTCTACTAGAGGCAGAAAACTTCTCTCAACATGATGAACTCTATCAGGTAATTTACCTTTTATTTGTTTTTTAAGAGATATCCCTTCTGGAGCTTTCCCCTCCTGTTCCATCCTACTCCTGGAATAGTTGCTTTCTAGGTCTGCTATGCAGTGGTCATCCTACAGCTTCCATTCACCATCACCTTCAGATATTCCTTCTCTATTTTCCTACGTAGGATTCCTTGTTTGCCAGATCCCATGTCTTCTTAGCTTGGCTTCTAGTGTCTAGTACTACCACTGAGAAAGCAGACTTAAGACTCTTGATGCTGTTCTGAGATCCATTTCTTTTTATATATGTATCTTTTTTTTTTTTTTTTTTTGAGACGGAGTCTCGCTCTGTCGCCCAGGCTGGAGTGCAGTGGCCGGATCTCAGCTCACTGCAAGCTCCGCCTCCCGGGTTCCCGCCATTCTCCTGCCTCAGCCTCCCGAGTAGCTGGGACTACAGGCGCCGCCACCACACCCGGCTAATTTTTTGTATTTTTAGTAGAGACGGGGTTTCACTGTGTTAGCCAGGATGGTCTCGATCTCCTGACCTCGTGATCCGCCCGTCTCGGCCTCCCAAAGTGCTGGGATTACAGGCTTGAGCCACCGCGCCCGGCCTATATATGTATCTTTATATGGTAAATTTTTTGAATCTACTTTTTTTTTTTTTTTTGAGGCAGAGTCTCACTCTGTCACCCAGGCTGGAGTGCACTGGCGCGATCTCGGCGCTCACAGCAGCCTCTGCTTCCGGGTTCAAGTGATTCTCAAACCTCAGCCTCCTGAGTGGCTGGGATTACAGGCATCTGCCACCACGCCCGGCTGACTTTTGTAGTTTTAGTAGAGATGGGGTTTTGTCATGTTGGCCAGGTTCGTCTTAAACTCCCGGCCTCCAGTGATCTACCTGCCTCTGCCTCCCAAAATGCTGGGATTACAGGCATGAGCCACCATCAGGCCTAGAATCTACTCTTTATCCACAGGATTCTGAAATTTCATATGCTTTGGTGATTTTCACCCCCATTATTTATAGAGGGCACAGTGAGTCCTTTCAGTTTTCTAACTCACATCCTTCAGTTCTAGAATTTTAAAACTATTTCTCTGATGACAACTTCCTCTTGTTTATTCAACTCTCCTTCTAGAAATCCTATGATTCAGAAGTTGGAGCTCCTCACCAATTTCCATATTTCTATTATTTCTTCTCTCCTATTGTCTTTTTGACCCTCTAGTGGAATTTCTTCGGCTTTACTGCCTTATTAATTTTTCTAAATTCCTGCTATCATATTTTAAAGATATCCTTCTTGTTCTCTCAATTTTTAAAATAGTTACTATGCTTTTGTTTCAAGGTAGCAGTATCTTTCCCTTTACCTCTGGATACAAATCGAACATCCCTAATCCCAAAATCCAAAATCTGAAACTTTTGAGCATCAATGTGATGCCACAAGTGGAAAATTCCACACATAAGCACTTACCACAAACTTTGTTTCATGCACAAAATTATATAAAGTATTATATAAAATTACCTTCAGGCTATGTGTATCAAGTGTCTATGAAACATAAATGAATTTTGTGTTTAGACCTGGGTCCCATTACCAAGATATTTCATTATGTACAAACATTCCAAAATCTGAAAAAATAAAAAACCCAAACACTTCTAGACCCAAGCATTTCAAATAAAGGATACTCAACTTGGATTAACTATTAAGAATAGTTGTGTGTGTTTTTTTTTTAAATATGGTATATTATCTGTTTTTTTCCAGTTCCTTTTTTTTAACTTTGGCTTCTGCCTTTATGTAGGGGTTTTCCTCAAATGTCTGGTCATGTGGCTTCCATATTTAACATTAAAAAGCTGACTGAAAGCTGTGTATGAGCATCAGGGCTTTTAAATATGGACAGTACACATGTAGTGATTGGCAAGGATCTTGATTTTTGTTTCAGGAATATCCAAATAGTAGGTAATTTTTCTTGGGCTGGTCATTTTCTTTAGAAGAATCTTCCAGTCTCCTCCCAGGAATAAGCATAAGCTTGGCTGCCAGCTTTCAGGAAGCCAAGAGGACTAGGCCTCTTCTAACGAAGAGGCACAGCAATCTAACTATTCAGTATGCAAACTTTCACTCCATCCACTATTTTGGCTTAGCACTTAATCATTACCCTCAGCTGTGGCTGGTGCCCCCAAGTCTACAAGCCTACTGATTTCCTCATTCTCTGTTAAGTTAATCTATTTTCTGCTTGAGTTGGGGGTGAGGTAGACTTGCTTCACTGATGGGAAGAGGAGATCCAATTTCTCCTTTCATTTTCAACCAATCCCATTTCTCAGCATTGTCCCATATCCCTTCTGAGGGCTTTTCTGGGGTTACATGGTATGAATTGTCTTCCTTCTTGTTGTTTTGTCTCACTATGAGGACAAGCAAGCTTAGTTTCAGCAGTATCTCATCTGCTAGGAGAGTTACAGTAGTCCATCAGTTATGCAGCTTCCAAAAGATATACTGTTGACATTTCTTGTCTGCTGTGGTCATTCTCTCGTCCTTTTGAGTTTAGGGCTCTTAATTTCCTTTACTGTTATTTTAACAGGGCTTGGGGATGGATTGTATATGGATATGTTCATGTTTAACTAGAAGTTAATCCTATAACCCCCGAAGGGCTAGCTCAGACACTACTCCCTCTCTGTGATTGCTCCAAAGTAACCTCTCCTTCCACTAACTCCTATACTTGCTAATATCATTCTTAGGGCACACATTGTTCCACTAGATGTTAAGATCTCTGAGATGAAAATCTGTGTCTAACTCATTTCTGCACTTCCACCACCTGGCAGTGCCTGGCGCACAGCACATGCTCATTAAAGTTGCTGGGTGGCACTATCTTATCTTTTAGTTGTTTAGGGAATGATTTCTAATCCCAACAAGATAATTTCCTTGAGAATAAGCCTTATGATTCATTCATTTTGGTGAACCCCATAATAAATACAGTGCCTATTAATAGGTGCCAATAAATGTTTGAGCAAAGAGTGAATTTCAGAAGGAGTATGCTCTACCTGAGAATCCATCACATTTAGTACAACCACACATTTTGAAAGACAGTTCATACTCCCTTTTAAGGGTGTCATTCTGATTAACTCAGTTGCTGACCTACTCCTTTCAACAAAAGAAAACACTAGGAATTTAAAAACAGCAATTAATGAATGTGTGCTATATTCAATTAGTATCAAATTTAAATCTTCTAAAATGATAGGATATAGTTTTGAAATATAAGAGGAGAAAAATTATAATAAAATTACCTTCCCTGTCTTTCTTTTTTAATCTTTTTCTCCTCCTGTCTATGGTTGCAACTTCAGACTTCAAAGACATATAGTATTTTCTGATTTCCTGTAGTTTTTCTTGGAGAAATGAGATTCTCTCCGTACTGTTCATATTATCTAATTCATCTAAAAGGGGGGGAAAAAGTTAATTTGCATTTTAAAATAATTCTTTGAGAAAAATGATGGCAGTTCTATCAAACAGAATCTAACTCATAAATCAACAAAAGCTTTAGTTTATTAAAACCTAGTACAGTAAGCTAAATAAGATTGTAAACAGGGAAGATGTGAATAAAATTCATGATTAAGAATTATTTTTAGATCCCAAATGTTCTATACTAAACATTTATTACTTAAATGATCAGAAAAACATAAGAAAACATCAACACAAACCAACCCTGACCTATCTATAATTATAGTTATCAGAATAGTTTCCCTGTATTGGCATTTTCTTCACTACTACTAGTTATACAGTAGTTAGTGCTACAAAGGGCACTTCAGTTTCACTGATTTATATAAATCATACATGTCTTCTTAATGGAGACCTTCCTGTAAGTCAATATTTATCAAGTTAATTTTATGAAAAGACACAGATTTATACTTAAGACAACATGTAGTGATTATTGCTAAGGCAATATTTGGAATATCTAAATAGTTAATCATTATTCCTTATTAACATTAATCCAAGTTGATATTTTAAGATATATTCCACTTTACGGTATTCATTTATCAAGTTTTCAATAAGCTTCTTACTGAGTTGAAAGCTCCATTTATATGTCCTAGGGGATGAATTTGGATGCTTTTCTCTGTGTTTATCTTTCTCTCCATCTTTGATGTGTGGGGATATTCTTGCAGGAGATCGTGCAAGTTTCTGTGGCTTAGATACATTAAGATGCTTTACTGGGGTACATTTACTTGAATTGTCTAGGACAGGAAGATCTTCACTATCACTGCTTTGTCCTATAAATAATGAAAAAGGTTAACTCAGATTATAAATGATAAAATTCTTAAATATCAAAATGCAACAGACCTAACAATTACATTTCTTGGTATCCTACCTACAGAAATATGTGCACAAATGCACAAAGTTTATAACAGTATAAAAAAAAAAACCAAAACCTAAATGCTCACCAACAGAGAAATGGTTAAAAATGATAAACTTTTTAATACTTTCCTAAAGTTGTTAAAAAGAATGAGCTAGAGTTCATAAGAATAAAAATGGCAAAATATCTAGTATAATACTGTTAAATGAAAATGCAAAGTTATAAAACAATATAGTATTGCTCCATTTATGTTTAAAACAAGCCAACAAACTGCTAAAAATACTAACACTATAAGACTAAAGCTAGCATTGAATAACACCAACCTGTTCCATTCTTTTCATTTTTGGCTGCAGCATTTGTTCGCTTTGGGGTACGCTTTTGCTTTTTTGCCATTAATCCACTATTGCCATCACTTGGTCTTTTCTGACCTGAAATAAGGTGAAAAAGGGAACGTGAAAAAAAAAAAAAAAACCCAAGAGGAAGTATATTTATTCAACAGACTACACTGACATTTCTTTTTTTTAAGAAGAGAGAAAAGAAAAAGAAACTACTTTACAGATCAACAGTACCTAAAACTCAACAGTTTTAATTTTTGGTTTTCATATAAACACTAACTTTTCCCTAGAAAGTCCTTACCCTTCTCTCTGCTCTCTCTCTCTTGTACAATTATACTACAGGTACCAGAGGCAACATTAGTTTCAAATCCATTTGCCGATTCCCTCTCACAGAGACCTTCTTGAGATTCTTCAGCAATACTATCAACTTCAATCGTTACATCACTCTCACTTTTTACGCTTCGAGACTCATCTTGACTAAGAGTAAGTGGTGAAGCTACTGAAAAGTTATGTTGGACTACAGGAGGTAGGGCAGGTGGAATAGAAACAAGAGAATTAGACTCAGAGCTTTCAACTGCTACATCCTCAATGCTGGTCTTATCCTTTTCATCCAAATCATCCAAATCTACTTCATGGCAAACCAAGGTTTCAGGCCCAATCAGAGGCATTGCATCCTCATCTTCTTTTAGTGGAATATTTACAGTTTCTTCAGCTGGACTATCAAATCTTTCATTAGTCAGTTGTTGGATGCATTGGTTTGACTCTGCTATCAATGATGGCATTCCTTCATTTTCTCTTTCAAAGTGCTGTTCAAAATTTAACTTTTTCATTCCCTCAGATCCAATACAATCACTGGTCCTTTCTTGAGATACAGTAGTTGTCATTTCCATTCCATTCTCAATTCTTATTTTTTTCTCTGGTGATGATTGTCCTAGTATTTTCCGTTTCAACTTCTTTTCTTTCACACATTGGTCAATTTCATCTTCTGTAGCAGAAGAGAAGTTTTTATTGTCTAATGAAGACAATTCAAGACTACGAGCCTCTATATGAGGTTCACTTCCTGCTTCATTCTGGCCAAATGATGAAATCTTTATAATTTCTAAAGAAAGATCTTTTGTCTTGCTTCGTCTTCCCTTTCCTTTTGGAGATTTTTCGGCTTCTTTCTTAACTTCTTCTGCTTGTTCCATTTTGTTTCCAAAAATCTGTACTATTTGTTCATTCTCTCCAACTTCTAACTTCAGGGTTTCTAAAGGCTGCAGCTGAGTCCTATCATTTTCTTTTAATATGTGTGCAGAAATCTTTGGATTTTCTTCATCTAGCTTATCATCATTCAAATTTTCATTTTTTTCTAGTTCATCTTTAAGAGAAAGTTCTTCATTTATTAGATTCTTTTCTAAAGCATCTTCTGTTTCACTATCAGATGAACAAGAGTCTGTAAGAGGAAATATTATTATATTATGCAGGTTTTTATATTACCAATGTAATTTTATAATAAAAATCTTACCAAAAATAACAATAAAAATATTAATCATGTACCTCTGAATACCTCCCTGTAGAAAGTTCTGATATAAAACAAATCATAACATTTGTGCCAAGAATTTGAGGGGGAGGGGAAACTACACTAAGCGCCAAGTAAAAATATATTATATTGCGTATTACTAACTCAAATCTACATGAAAAGCTATTTTGCAATATTCCCCAGTATCATATTTAGGTACAAGAGTCCTTAAAAAAACATCAAAGGATCAGTACCTAGACATCCTAGACATGAAGTTAATTTGTTAAGTGGTTTGAGATAGTATCTAGGAGGGACATGTGATGGGCATTTTGTATCCTAAGAAAGGAATATGACATTCTACTTAAAATAATTGTGGAAAGAAAAGTTTTTTTTCTTTCCTTTCCTTTTCTTTCTTTTTTCTTTTTAAGACACAGTCTCACTCGGTCGCCCAGGCTGGAGTGCAGTGGCGTGATCTTGGCTCACTGCAAGCTCTGCCTCCCAGGTTCAAGCCATTCTCCTGCCTCAGTCTCCTGAGGAGCTGGGATAGGCACGGGCCACCACGCCCGGCTAATTTTTGTATTTTTAGTAGAGACGGGGTTTTGTCATGTTGGCCAGGCTGGTCTCAAACTCCTGACCTCAAGTGATCCGCCTGTGTCAGCCTCCCAAAGTGCTGGGATTACAGGCATGAGCCATGGCGCCCAGCAAGAAAAGTTTTTAAAATGGGCAACTGGACTCAAAACTTTAAATATTCTTAACAAACAAGAAAGTACAGGAAACAAAAATTATTCCCTGTAAGTAAGGGAACTTGTAAAATAATAAAGTAGGGTTCTAAGACTGTATAGGATCTAAAAAATATAAAAATCTTGTCCACATGGTGCTCATATCCTCAAGAAGTTCAAAACTGCAAAAATGAATTTTTAAGTGAAAAGGTGTATACAATTTTATTTTGTGGTTTTATCATAAACAGAATGTAGAATTCATTTTCATGTTTTAAAAAATCCCTTTCAGTGGTAGTTTAATAAGGCTGGTATGTAGTTTTGTAGACTGGACACTAAACACAGTTATGCCGTCTAGGTACCTTTCACTTTGTGGACATCTTTCGTTTGTCAGCAGATGGCAGTAAAGAGGAAGGATGTCCTTTTATAATTTGCACACAAGCACAACAGGTACTAATAGCAAACATGTAGTTCAGTATAGCTTTTTTCTTGAAAGAAGAGAAATTTTTATGTAAGACAACCATTTAAAATTTCTTTTTTCGGGTCTGGGCACAGTGGCTCATGCCTGTAATTCCAGCACTTTAGGAGGCTGAGGCGGGTAGATCACTTGAACTCAAGAGTGCGAGACCAGCCTGGTTAACATAGTAAAACCCTGTTGCTACTAAAAATACAAAAATCAGCCAGGTATGGTGGTGCACACCTGTGGTCCCAGCTACTTGGGAGGCTGAGGCGGGAAAACTGCTTGAACCCAGGAGGTGGAGGTTGCAGGGAGCTGAGATTGCGCCACTACACTCCAGCCTGGGTGACAGAGTGAGGTAGGGTCTTGCTCTGCTACCCAGGGTGGAGTGCAATGCTATGATTACACTTGCTGTAGCCTTGACCTCCCAGAGTCAAGCAATCCTCCCACCTCAGCCTTCTGAGTAGCTGGGACCACAGGTGCACACCACCACGCCGGGCTAAATTTTTAAATTTTTTTCATAAAGATGGAGTCTCACTATATTGTCATGGCTGGTCTGGAACTCCTGGGCTCAAGTGATCCTTCTGCCTCAGCCTCCCAAGGTGCTGGATTACAGGCATGAACCACTGCGCTCAGCCTATAATTTCTTAATTACATTTAAAAGTATACAGAGGTAGAAAAGTGGGGAAAATGAGTACAAGCAGAATAAAATATGTTCACCTATACTCATTATAAAACATGCCTGTACCACAATAGTCTGTGTTCTCTTAGAACCACATGGTTTCAGCTTTGCTGAAAGATCCCAGGTGAACAGCACTGAATTTATAGGAGACACTGGTACAGGCTTTGAGGGAAAGTGTAGAACACATTAGGATGCATGGATTGTCAATTCACCTTCTATTAAAATATATTATTTTTAAGATATTTATGAGAAAAAGTATTCCTAAATGAAAACATCACTAAATTTCAAATAAAAATGATACAGCAAAATATTTTCTTCAAATCAAATTTTATAGTTTCAATCATATGAGATTAAAAACCTAGGTGATTTACAGGTTGAACACCCCTAGTCCAAAAACCTGAAATCCAAAATGCTCCAAATTCCAAACTTTTTGGGCACCAACATGATGCCCCAAGTAGAAAATTCCACACCTGACCTCATGGGACAGATTGCATCCAAACACAGGTGCAAAACTGTCTTCGGCAGCCCCAGGCTAGTGTACAGGTAACCTTTTAATGAAAACACAGCATCGTAGGTGGAGATTGAAAGCCTGCTGTTTGTTGTCAGTGTTGTTTAGCAGCCAATACAGATATTCTGATGATGCTACCTCGCTGCTTAGTTTCCTCACACACACTATTTTTCCACTGTATTAATTGTAAGTCATATATTTTACTGTTATGTAATTATGTGTAAGAAAATTACTTATCAGTAGGTGGCATATAAATTCAGAGTCAAGAATAACAGTGATGCCAAACAATCACAGACTGTTCACATGAGTGGCTGAGACAGTTATACCTTTGATTTCTGATGGTTCAAAGTACACAATATTTCATGAACAAAACTATTAAAAATATGGTATAAAATTACTTTCAGGCTATGTGTATAAGGTGTGTATGAAGCACTAATTTTCATGTTTAGACTTGGGTCCTATCCCCAGGATAGCTCATTATGTATATGCAATATTCAAAAATAATAAAAAAAAAAAATCCAAAAATCCAAAACACTTCTAGTCCCAAGCATTTTGGGCAAGGGATACTCAACCTGTACTGTGAATATTTCACACAATGGAAGTTTTATTATTTATGTTATTTTTTTTTTTAAAGTCAGCCATCCTCAAAATCGAGCACCTTCCATTCCATTTGACAGAGGTGAGCTGTCTGGTATATTGCTGCGAGCACTTCTGGTACCTGATTTTCCTTCACTGTTTGCTGTCTTAGATAAGCCATACGGCATGTTTGATGAAAGGGTTGATTTTAAAGGAGGTCGTCCCCGTTTTGACTTCTGCCTCTCCTCATCTCTCTTTTCGTCCTTTTCACTATCTTCTTTATTCTGGGCAACAACAACAAAATGTATGAGAAGGGCCAATGCTTTATGAAAAATGAACATTCTACTTATCCAAAGAAAACTACATCTCAAAAAAGGTTTGATATTTTATATGTCACTTCCTAGTCTGTGCTTATAGAAGGATCAAGAGTTTTCTGGCTGGTCTGAGAGGTTATCGGCACTTATTAACATTAGTGTCACTGAAATTGGTATATAATCCTCCACTTCTGAATTTCTAACGTATTTTGTATTTACATAAATACAATATTGTACAATTTGTAATACTGGAATTATATTGTGATGGTCAGCATTAGAAGGCTATACAACCATTCAGCACTCCCCACTGTTCCCTACTATCCCCTGCAGAAAGGAAAGATACCTATCATCCAGTAGACAAAACCATGGGCAAATCTCTACAGCAAAGCTTGACAACTGAGGGTGTGGGTGAGGGTACAACTGGCCAGTATATATGTGTTTTAAAATTTTAGTATTGGCTTCTAGCATTTAAAAGTCAAATTTCACATTTTAAGAAATATAGTGGTCTTGAAAAATCCTAAAATCTGGCAACCCTGGGTCTGCATTCCCACAGCAGAGTGGTTAGTTCCATTCTGTCTAAATGAGGAATGTGTCCTCTCATTTGTCACGGTTAGTCCTACTTTATCCTTCTCCTATAAAGCCTCTACTGGAATATGAGTTTGAAAGTCATGTCCTAAGGGTTGCTGGTTTTCACCTTTGCCAAAACAATGTGGTAATGTGTTACTTTTAAGCTCCTGGGTTATAAAGAAAAAATCACAATTAACTTTCAAGAATCAAGATTTTTTTTTTTTTTTTTTGAGACAGAGTCTTGCTCTGTTGCCCAGGCTGGAGTGCAGTGGCGCGATATCGGCTCACTGCAAGCTCCGCCTCCCGGGTTCACGCCATTCTCCTGCCTCAGCCTTCTGAGTAGCTGGGACTACAGGTGCCTACCACCACGCCTGGCTAATTTTTTGTATTTTTAGTAGAGACGGAGTTTCACTGTGTTAGCCAGGATGGTCTTGATCTCCTGACCTCGTGATCTGCCCACCTCAGCCTCCCAAAGTGCTGGGATTACAGGCGTGAGCCACCACACCCGGCCAAGATGATTATTACAATAAGAAGATTTATTAGACAAACACAATATCGTATATGCATATTACTAAGCAAAAGAAGCCAATCTAAAAAGGCTATATGGTGTATGATTCCAATTATATGATATTCTCGAAATGGAAAAAACGATGGAGAGAGTAAAATGTCAGTAGTTGTCAGGGGTTGGGGTGGGGGTAAGAATAAACAGAACATAAAGGACTTTTAGGGCAGTAAAGTTACTCTATATGATACTATAGTGGTGGATCCATGTCATTATATATTTGTCAAAATCCATAGAATACACACCACCAACAGTGAACCCTAATGTAAACGATGTACTCTGGGTGACAATAATGTGTCAATGTAGGCACATCAGTTGTAACAAATACCCCACTCTGGTGGGGGATGTTGACAATTTGGGAAGACTATGCATGTATGGGGCGGAGACTATGCATGTATATGGAAGGTCTATATACCTTGTTCTCAATCTTGGTATAAACCTAAAACTAAGAAGTCTTAAAAAACACACAGTACAATTTGAATAATTCCTATACATATTATAAGGGACATAAATCTACAAACATACTTTCGCTTTTTTCTTCTGTTTTTTCTTTGGTCCACCTTTGTCCAAAGGCCAGATTATCCTGTCAGCCTTCACCCACTCATCATACCTTAAAAAAAAAAAAAAAAAAAAAGAATATGTACAAACTTTATGAATTATAACCTTTTTGAAATGTATTCACCAAACAAAAACAACAGTGAGACAGACTAAATAGTTTGTTCTTAGTGTTGGCAAGAATATGAAGGGCACAGGGCTGGTTTGCTGGTAACATGTGCCAGTAACTGTACTAGGTATTTTGCATAACCACTAGGGAAAGGCAAGAGGATTTAAGAGTTAACAGGTTTAGAAGGAGGTCTTGGAAAGCAAACTCTAGATTCAAGACAATCTGAACTGCTTTGTTTTCTACAGCTTTTACAGACCTGAGCTTATAATCAGATTCTGCACTAGAATTCGCTCTACTGAATGAATAATAGAAAGCTAGTCAGATAAATTCAGATTTGCAAGGTGATCAGTTTCAGGTTATTTTATCAAGTCCATTTCAACTTCCTTTTCTTCCTCAACACTCTCTCTAGTCTCTAGTAAAAATATAAAAAATTAGTCTCTAGTCTAGTATTTCCAATAAAATTTTCTTCTGAACTACATTGCCTTTAGGACTCTGAAATTTTTTAGAGATATCTGTATTTCACCTCCTTTATCTAAGTTTATTCTGTTTAGCTCAAGTTGAAAACTCATTTCCCCTAAACTTTTACTTAAAATTTTTATTTTTAAATTTATTTTTAATTTAATTTTCTGGGGGACAGTTTCAATATTGTTGCCCAGACTGGCATGCAATGGTGCCATCTTGGCTCACTGCAACCTCTGCCTCCTGGGTTCAAGTGATTCTTATGCCTCAGCCTCCCGAGTATCTGGGATTACAGGTGCCCACCACACCCAGCTAATTTTTTATTTTTCGTAGAGACGGGGTTTCGCCATGTTGACCAGGCTGGTCTTGAACTCCTGACCTCAGGTGATCTGCTCACCTTGGCCTCCCAAAGGGCTGGCATTACAGGGGTGAGCCACTGGATCCAGCAATTTTTTTGAAAGAGGGTCTCACTCTGTTGCCAGGATGGAGTGCAGAGGCATGATCCCCTGGGCTCAGATGATCCTCCCACCTCAGCCTCCTGAGTAGCTGAGACCATGGGTGTACATCATTGCATCAAGCTAATTTTTGTATTTTTTATAGAGACGGGGGTTTTGCCATGTTGCCCAGGCTGGTCTTGAATTTCAGAGCTCAAGTGATCTGCCCACCTCAGCCTCCCAAAGTGCTAGGATTATAGGTATGAGCCACTGCACCTGGCCTTCTCAAATGATTACTATCACTGCTGAATGTCTATAGTCCAAGTGACTAATCAGGGGCAAATAAGAAATTAAGTTTTCTGGAACTAAATAACAGTTTTTACATTATATAAATATACAAGTATTTATAGAATTAAGTCAAAATCTAAAAATATGTACACTTAATTGAAGAAACTACAGGCAGTCCTTGCTTTAGACCAGGAGTGCCCAATCTTTTGGCTTCTCTGGGTCACACTGGAAGAAGAATTGTCTTGGGCCACACATAAAATAACACTAACGATAGCTGATGAGAAAAAAAAAAAAAAAAGAAAAAGGAAAAAGAAAAAGAAAAAAAACCCACACAAACAAAAAAACTCTCATGTTTTAAGAAAGTTTATGAATTTATGTTGAGCCACATACAAGGCCATCCCGGGCTGCATATGGCCTGTGGGCCACGGGTTGGACAAACTTGCTTTAGACTGTAGCGTGTTAATAGAAACTCATGTATCTGGAAACGATATTCTTGCTTTGTAAACCAGTTACCATGGAGACGTACAAAGTAAGGACATGGTTCCTGTATGCATGTATTTCAGCTGACATGGTACCATGACTACCTATACAGATGCTCCTTTACTTATGATGCCATTATGTCCTGATAAACTCATCACAAACTGAAAATATCGTAAGTCGAAAAATGCGTTTAATACATCTAGCCTACTGAACATCACAGCTTAGCTTAGCCTACCTTAAACATGCTCAGAACACTTATATTAGCCTACAGTTTAGCAAAATCATCTAACACGAAGTCTATTCTGTAATAAAGTCTAAAATATCTCATGTAATTTATTGAATACGCTGTACAATATTGGTTGATTAGTCTCATGGTTTCTTCGCTGCTTGATGTGGCTTGCCACCACTGCACAGTCTGATGAGAGAGTATCATACTGCATATCACTAGATCAGTAAAAAAAAAAAATCAAAATTCAGGCCGGGTACAGTGGCTCACGCCTGTAATCCCAGCACTTTGGGAGGCCGACGCGGGCGGATCACAAGGTCAAGAGATCGAGACCATCCTGGCCAACATGGCGAAACCCCATCTCTACTAAAAATACAAAAATTAGCTGCGCGTGGTGGCATGCATCTGTAATCCCAGCTACTTGGGAGGCTGGGGATGCTGAGGCAGGAGAATCGCTTGAACCCAGGAGGCGGAGGTTGCAGTGAGCCCAGATCGCACCACTGCACTCCAGCCTGGTGAAAAAGCAAGACTCCATCTTAAAAAAAAAAAAAAAAAAAAAAAAAATCAAACTTCTAAGTATGGCTTCTACTGAATGCATATAGCTTTTGAACCATTTTAAATTAAAAAATATTGAAGTTGAACCACTGTAAGTTAGGAACTACCTGTACTATGATTTGAAAACGATCTCTCACCTCATTAACCCAGTATCTAGTTTCTAAAATGGGACTGGCTATGAGCATTGTACTAGGCCTTTAAATATCTGTACTTTGTTAACTTATATGGAAATGTTTATTCATCTGAACATACACTGAGGGCCTACTAGTATGCACTGTATCAGGAAGTACGTAGAGAATAAACATGGCCCCTGTTCTCAAGCAACCCATAGTCTGTTATAAAAGACAGACATAGGGTAAAATCAAGTATAGTCTGGTAAGTGCAGTAAGAGAGTTATGTATCTGATCCAGGGCTAACAAAGGGATAGATAACTCTATCCAATTCCACAATTCCAAAGGAGGTATCAGACAACCAAGAAGCGCAAGCCTGATTTTTAGTGTACTTGGTCCTGGTGACACTGGACAAAGCAGTATACCATGTAGGTACTTCTAGCACTAATACTACTAACCAAAGACAGTCCCAGGATTTCTCAGTGAGAGACCAGGACTCTTCTCACACTTCTTACACTTGCAGATACTCCCTTTCAGGAATCTGGCTAAATTCTTTAGGAACCATGGTGGCTTCATCTCAACGAACAGGCCAGAATTATACCAGCTTTTAGGAGTAGACAAGAACAATGAAAAAACATGAACCAGGAGAGTACCAGTTAAGTAACGAATTAGGGAGATGACCAATCCAAAACCTGAGTGTAGAATAAAATGACTGCTGAGAAGAGTCATAAAGTAAAACATTAAAGATGATACGGGAAATTCTAGAAAGCAGAACACAGACATATACAGATGTGAAACAGGAGTGGAGAGTTGTGAACTAAATAAGAATCTGAAGAAGAAAGAGGGCTATCATGTGATGCAACTGGAAATATAATGACTGAAAGTTGGTAAGATATAGTCCTTTTCCCCTGAATTCAGCAATACATTGTAAAGAAAACAAAACAGTTAACATTCATGGAGCACTAAGTGCCAGGCATGATTCTAAGCATTTACATCTTAATACAAATATTATCACTACAGTAGTCCCTGCTTAGCCACAGCATAGTTCAATTACCCATGATCCAAAAATATTAAGATATTTTGAGAGAGAAAGACTACATTCATATAACTTTTATTACAACATATTGTTATAATTGCTGTATTTTATTATTATTGTTAATCTCTTACTGTGCTTAATTTATAAATTAAACTTTATTGTAGGTACATATGTATAGGAAAAATGATAGGATATATAGGATTCAGTACTATCTGAGGTTTCAGCATCCACTGGGGGTCTTGGAACACATCTCCAGCAGATGAGAGGGAACTACTGCATTATACAACACCTCTACAAAATAGGAACCGTATTTTTCCCAGTTTAGAGATGAGGGATTTGAGTCATAACAGAGCACACATCTAGTGTATAGAGAAACCCAGGAGCAGTCTGGCTCCAAATAAATACAGGGCAACTAGAGATATTAAACATGCCAGATTTTGTAAAAGACAACAAGAAAGGCAGCCCCCGACATTTAGGAATTTTCCTGGCACTATCCGTTGGGCCTTGGTGTTGCTTGGAGCTAGTCTGGCACGCATAGCTAGGCCACACTGTCCTGCTGTTGAAATATGAACAATTTCAAAGAGCATCAACATCAGACAAGTCCATTCTGTGATCATGATGTATCAAAACAAAAACAAGACCACTTCTTAATCGTGTCTGAACACAGAAAAAACAGGAACATTGTCCAAGTCACAAAAACGACCAAACAGCTTTTTTTTCTTGACTAATGTGAGTGATTGCTGTTTCTTTACCAGTTATAGTGTTACCTTGGTCTGTCTCTCCTTCTAGATAAGATATATTAAGAAAACCAATTATAATTACCCCAGCTTCCTGACAGGATCCAATATGGAGCAAAATCCCTTTTTTTTTTTTCTTTTTTTTTTTTAATAAGAGACAGGGTTTTGCTCCATCGTCCAGGCTGGAGTGCAGTGGCATGATCATAGCTCATTGCAGTCTCCAACTCCTGGGCTCCAGTGATCCTCTCACCTCAGCCTTCTGGGTAGCTGGGACTACAGGTACGTGCCACAATGCCAGGCTAATTTTTAATTTTAATTTTTTGTAGAGATGAGGGTCTAACTATGTTGCCAGGTCTGGTCTCGAACTCCTGGCCTCAAGCAGTCCTTCCGCCTCCACCTCCCAAAGTGCTGGTATTACAGGCACGAGCCACCATGCTCTGCCTTTCTTAAAACCCTCCCCAAAATAATCTAATGGAATATCAAATCTAAGTTCTAACGTTCTGTTTTATTAATTAGTCGACTTAGAATTATTACAGTGCTTGACACAGGCTTGATTTCTGATTAATGAAACAAACAAACACTGCACAGTTGGAAGCTGGGGGCCTGGCTCCCTGCTCACATTCAGTAATATGTCTCCACAGAATTATGAATTGTTTTCCAAAGGTGGTGCCTTGAGCCTCTGTTGATTCATTTAACACCTTATTACTAAGGTGCCCTATGGTTTCCTTTGCTGTGTGTTCTCCCTCACTATAAATGAGTAATAAATGTAACTTGTTCTAACTACAGGTGTGATCCTGGTAGTCTCCGGCTAGAAGCATTGACACTGCCAGTATAACAGCAGGAATGTCAAAGTCTTGGAAAATTCAGAATCAAGGTGTGCTTTGTAAATATATACCATCATTTGCTTTCACTCTTCACAACATTAAGTTGATGTTCTATTTAACCACTGAAAAAATTTCAATAGTAAGAAAATACTTTCTTGCTTACCTGACATTCCATCCATAGTAATGTACCAAATATAAAACTTCTCCATCATCAATTTCAGTGCTTTTAATACTGGCTTCATAAATTTTCTGAGTCTTCCCTCGTCCGTATTTTACTTTCACTTTGGTTCCTGTTAGGCAGGGTTCCATGTCTTCCTCATCTTCCTCTCCCTCAGAGTCACATTTGCTTTCAGTTTCTTCCCTGCATTAAGTTATAATATTGATAATGCTACTAATAACTTAATGGAGAACAAAATATGCTAAAAGAATTCAACAGGTAGATTATTCACAACCTAAATATTACCTTAGTAACATATCAGTGGAGGAGGAGAAGAAGGAGGAGAAGGAGAAGATTTCTGTGGCCTACTTACTAAGGAATTTATTATGTGAAGGTGCACTGTACCCAAAGTAAATCCATACTTTTTAAAAGCCAATCAAGTCACAGCTAATGATGATCTGTAATCAAACAAATCACTTCTGACAAAACAATAAGAAAAATACGCTCTGAAAAAATTCTTTAGAATTCGTATTTAAGTGCCAGCTAACGATGATCTGTAATCAAACAAATCACTTTTGACAAAACAAAATAAGAAAAATATGCTCTGAAAAAATTCTTCAGAATTCATATTTAAGTGCCACCTTATATGTAAAAAAAGATCTAAGGATATTTTGTAACTTCCTGCAACTGAATTTTCTTAAATCTGCTTTACTACCACAATTAGAATAGTTCTTGGCAAGACTAGTTTTTTTAGTGGGCAAAATAATAAGCAAGGGCTATCTACCTTAGTAACCATGTAAACTAATTTATATTTTAAAGGTTTCCCAACCCTAACAAAGAAAAGAAATTTGAGTATTAGGTCACTTGCTGACACTGTAGGATAGCACCACAAGAACAAAGCTTTACATTTGTGTTGAATTCTATTTGTTTACTCATATTCCATCAGCTTTTCTTTGTATTGATAATCAGGTATAAAGATTAAAACAGGACGGTCTAAAATACTTTTAATATTTTTATAACAAAACATTGTGTATCAATGCTGTAAAGACTCACAAGAGAACTGCATCAAAGATCATTCTAGTGTCACAAGCATTAAAAGCTCAACAAGTAGTATTGTTCTCTGTAATAAATATAGGGCATTATTTTGGTGACCCCTGGGGGTCCTGACATGAAGCTTTGACAGCCCATTTGCAGTGGGAATGTTTTCTCTTGGAGGACACCTTCCAATAATAGACTGATGAGGTAAATTCAAAACATTATGAGAAAAACTACTTAAAGATAATATTGTTCTTCATATTCAAGTCTGTGAAGTTTTCTCTAAAATAAACCTCCATTTACATAGCAGTTATAGTCTTTTTAAATCACATTTTTACATAGATGTATTATATGTTTTATATACATATTTCAATATACATATTTTGATGTTTTTCACACAAAGCTTCAAAGCTTTTCACAAAGCTTCAAACTATAATTAGGCCTTCCTTTTTTTTTGAGACAGAGTCTCACTCTGTTACCTAGGCTGGATGGAGTGCAACGATACAATCTTGGTTCACTGCAAGCTCCGCCTCCCGGGTTCACGCCATTCTCCTGCCTCAGCCTCCCGAATAGCTGGGAATACAGGTGCCCACCACCGCGCCTGGCTAATTTTTGTATTTTTAGTAGAGATGGGGTTTCACCGTGTTAGCCAGGATGGTCTTGATCTCCTGACCTCATGATCCGCCTGCCTCGGCCTCCCAAAATGCTGGGATTACAGGTGTGAGACACTGCGCCCGGCCAATCAGGCTCTACTTTTTAAGTGGTTCACCTTTGCTTAAATTTTTTTGTCCAAATATTTAAAATTCTATACTCATAGCACTATACTCAACTCCAATTATTTCCTCCTACTTTTCCTAATCCTAATTATATTTCATTACAGAACCTTTTCTTACTCACTAACCTAGTTCATACGTAATTGTGATAGCTCCTGTGCCTATTTGTATTAAATCAAATTACCTCTCCCATTCACTAATCATCCTATTTTTCCAAATATTTATTATCTCAATGGCAGGTCAGTTTTCCCAAATTTGGCTTAACAACTCAAATTTCTAGAAAAATTAACATCACATAATAATAGAAAAATAACTATAGAAGAGAGCTGGTATTACAAGTAAGTGTGTTATGTTGTTGCTCAGTTAAAATTCATTTTTAGTAGTGTCCTAAAATTAGTAAATCCATTTCTCAACGCTTACAGAAACAGCTAATACCTTGGTGAGAGACTACCTTGATCTTGCTGGACTGCCTAATCTCTGAGTATTTTTAAGTCAGTTCAGTCCATACTTGTCTAATACATAGAAAAAAAGAATACAGGTTTTACTCAACAGTAAACAGGATGGACATTAAAAAATCTAAAATTTATTGTTGTGATGTGGGGCAAGAATGTATTTTCCAAACTAGAATCAGGGGTGCATGCCACTTAATCTAATACAATAACTTGAAAAAGAAAAATGTCTTAAAGCTAACACACAGAAACATCTGCTAGTACTGTGCACCCATGTGTTTGTTAGCTTTCCCACATTGTACCTTTTTTAAAATGGAATTTTTGCTGTCGCTGTTTCCTCTTGTCCACTTCCTCCATTTTTCTCCAGCTCCCTTCCCTGCTGTCAACTGCAGGACCTTTCTTTTGACTGGGTGGCGCAGCCTTCTTTGAGGCCACTGTTTAGGGCACAAGTGCTATTAAAATGGTGCGACCAGTATATTCTCCGATTCCGAAAGGCAATACACATCATCTTCACAATGTGTCTCACCTTCATTAGACAAGAGGAACGGAAGTCCCAATAAGAAAACATTCCCTTAAACCTGAATCTCTAAGCAGGAACAAAGCGCTGTTGTACCCCAGACAGGTGCTTCTGGAGAACAAACATAAGATAATGTACCTCTCTTGGCTTTTCTCTTCCTCTTCATCTGAATCTTTGTCAGAATCCTCCTGTTTTTTAATTTTCTTCTCTTTTTGCTTTGGTGTATTTTTTCTCCCCAGTAGTAGCTCATTTTCTTTTTTCTCTGCAGTTTCATAGTCATCATCTGCATCCTTATTTTCTGTATCATTGTCTTTTAATTTGTCTTCTGTTTTCTCTTCTTCAATTTCCTTTTTAATAGAATTTACATCTCGAGCAATTCTCCTTCGTCCCTAGTAGAGGTGATAAAAGCTTTAAAATAGCTATCACTATAAAGGGGAAAAAAGCAGGAAAAAACATCTTTTCCTTTAACCTTCACAGCAATGACTCTGGCTTGAAACACGGCCCTGAAACCAACTCAAAGGTACATTTCTCTTCCTTTTGAAAGTAAAAGAATAACTAATATAAATTACTTAATTATGTCCAGGTCTACTTTGGCTACATACTACTTAAGAAATATCTGTCAGAATCTGTTTGAGTGAAAAAAGGAAACAACAACAAAAAAGAAATAAAAGTTGTCTCCTTTGTTTACTACGTCATTTTATCTCACTTTTATTCTCAACTATAATAAAAATTTAAAATAAATTATCTAATGTTAATGATAAAACGTAACAATAATAAAGCAAATCCCCTGAATTTTGCTTCTTTAAAAGCTCTGTGGTCTCTAATTCTACAGCTTAGTAAGACAAAATTTACATTGTCACTGTATTTGTGGATGACTACATTTTAAAAGGACTGAATTGCATAAATGGCAAAAAAAGTGAGGAGACTTCTTTGAATGAGTATCTGGAGAGTTCGCTGGGCCAACAGCAATATGTTTTACCCCCACTAGCTTCTATCTAGCCCACTGAATGCTGAAGTGACCATGACTGGTGAGCAATTTCACTATCTCCTAGGTTCTATTTCAAGACAACTTTTATACACTGGCAGAATTCTCCTCTTCTTGGAATAAAGCAGATAAACAGCCGGCAACTTAGGGAGCATTAGGATACAATTAATATCTCAGTAAGCAAATGTTTTCCCTAGTTGCTGGCTATGTGCTATTTACACTTCAAAGGCAGGAAAAGAAGAAATTTTTTTCTATCATAAAGCACTAGCATGCAAGTTCCAAGATGGCACTTCCATCTCCTCAGATCTACACAGTGGCTGGCACATAGCAGGTGTTTTTGTTTTTGTTTTTTTTTTTGAGACAGAAGCTCACTGTGTCGCCAGGCTGGAGTGCAGTGGTGTGATCTCAGCTCACTGCAACCTCTACCTCCCAGGTTCAAGCGATTCTCCAGCCTCAGCCTCATGAGTAGCTGGGACTACAGGCGCACGCCACCATGCCCAGCTAATTTTTGTATTTTTAGTAGAGATGGGGTTTCACCATGTGGCCAGGATGGTCTTGATCTCTTGACCTCGTGATCCGCCCGCCTCGGCCTCCCAAAGTGCTGGGATTACAGGCGTGAGCCACCGCGCCCGGCCTAGCAGGTGCTTTTAAAATATCTGTAGGTAAATGAATGAAAACAACTGCTATAAAACTTGGGTCTGTATGCCTTTTTCCCAGAAGTACCATTTTTATTTATTTATTCAATTTTTTGAGATGGAGTCTCGCTCTATCACCTAGGCTAGAGTGCAGTGGTGTGATCTTGGCTCGCTACAACCTCTGCCTCCTGGTTTCAAGTGATCCTCCTGCCTCAGCCTCCTGAGTAGCTGGGACTACAGGTGAGAAATGCCATTTTTAGAAGCCTGG
This sequence comes from Macaca mulatta, assembly GCF_049350105.2. Lineage (NCBI taxonomy): Eukaryota > Metazoa > Chordata > Mammalia > Primates > Cercopithecidae > Macaca > Macaca mulatta. Next base: position 131,475,144 of record NC_133412.1, on the reverse strand, counting down.
CTTATATATGTGGATAAGTGATAAGGATATTTTTACAAGCAAATGTATTACAGCACTTTTAAAAATAGTAAAAAATTGGGAGAAAATTTAGGAGAGTGTAAATTTATGGTTCATCTATACTAGACAGCACATTGCAGATATTTTATGTAGGACGAGGAAGGTTTTTAGGTAATGACAAGAAAGTATGTCCACAATACATACAATAAAATATTATTCACCTTTAAAAAGGAAGGAAATTCTGACACGTGCTACAACATAATGTCTTGCAGATATTATGCTGAGTGAATAAGCCAGTACAAAAAAACAAACACTGTATGATTTCACTTATATAAAGATACCTAGAATATCAAATTCATAGGTACAGAAAGTAAAATTGTGGTTGCTAGGGGTTGGGGGAAGAATGAGGAGTTACTGTTTAATGGGTACAGAATTTCAGTTTTGCAAGGTAAAAATGTTCTGGAACTGGATGGTGGTGACGCTTATGCAACAGTGAGAATGTACTTAATGCCAATGAAATGTACACTTGAAAAGAGTTAAGGTGGCAAATTTTATGTTATATGTACTTACCACAATTTTAAAAAAAAATAATAAAAGAAAAGAAAACCAATTTGGAAACTTCATGACATTCACTAAAAGATTCCATTTACTACATGAAAGAATGAACAGTTTTAACAACTGGTTTCTGGACTATAAGACAAAGAAATTTCACATTCTTTTTCATTAAATATGATTCCACCAAAAAATAAGACATATTATACTAGTTAAACTTCTTTGACGGTGCGGTAAATTCCTTTCTCTTTCTAAAACTTGGTAAATCCTACTATGTAAACATTACTGGACACTGATCCAAATGCTAGATGACAATTCCTAAACAGACTTTATATATTAAAGGAAAGAAGGAGCAGAGTTGGAAGATACAACCAGCGTACATGTACACATCACTAGAGCCACACAGTGTGCTATAAAGTTACAGAGAAAGACAAGATACCATCTAGTTCAGGGCACAGGCACTATAAAGAGGTGATTCATTTATTCAACATCTATTTAATAAGCCTTTATTACGTGCCAGGCACTATTCTAAATGCCTGGGATCTGTCAATAAACGAAATAAACACTAATCCCTGACCTCGTGGAGTGTAATTCTTGTGTAGAGTGGCGCAAAATAGATAATCACAATAAACAGAATAAGTAAATTACAAATAGGAGCAACATTACAGGGACTGAGAGTTCTAAAGAGAGGAGGCAGGTTACAATTTCAGATAAGGTGACCGAGATAGCCTTCAATGAGGTGATACTTTAGCAAAAGACTTGGAAAAGGAATATCTGAGATTCATCCCAGATGAGAATGACTTGATCGAACATAAACAGAAAACAGAAGGAAGGGTTTTCAGGTAGAGAAAATAATATACAATATATTTAGAAAAAAGTAGTTAGCTAAGCAGCATTAAATACTGGAAAATAAGCTAAGTTCACTGTAGTACTTTTGTGTATATATGAAAATGGCTATAATAAAAAATTTTAAGTAATACTTAAACCAGATAAAACTAGTATTAAGAACTCACTCTCGGAGATTTTAATTCTATCTCTTCTCTTTCACTTTCACTGTTTGAATCAATATTTTCCTCAGGTTCACTCTTCACTTCTGTTAAAGGCATTTCTTGATCTAATTTGAGAGCCTCTTCCATTGATTCTTCTAAGTCTTTTTTTTCCTCTTTTACTTTTGGTTCATGGTGATGAATAGTTCTGAACTGAATATTTGCCGAACGGCAGTACTCCTCAAAACCATACAGATACCTAAACAAACAATATTTCATTTAAGAAATCTTACAGTCTTTGCATTTAACTTGAATTCACATGTTATTAAACACATTTTTAAAAAGTAAAGCCCAGTAATTTAAAAAAAAATTTTGTGTTGCTATTTTCTGTGTTACTATTTTCTTGGTGTTTTAGGTGGAATTATAAACAGAAAAACTGATCATAAAATGCTGTCCTGAGGCGTCTCAGCTTGTGATAACTAAACATAACTATCGTAAGTTTTGATATGAAGGCTGTTCACCCCAAAAGATGTAGCTCTATAATATGTATCATAATCGCAGACACTGTCTGCGTCTTGCTTTTGGAAAGGAAATCAGGACAACATAAGAAATGGAGTAAATAAGATTTGATGCAATGAAATAACTTTCAATCACAAGTATCTGTCAACCTAAACCTTTTTATACACTTTCTCTAACTTTAATGTTCCTAGATTGATGTATTCTTGTTAACAAAGTAAATGGAAAATATTTCCTATAAATATATATTCTTTGATGAATAAACTATACTACTTACTTTCTATAAGCAGTTTTTACATTGTAGGAAGCAGCTGAATTCAAAATAGGAATGCCAAGGTCCATATAAATTTGCTTCCATACAGCACCACTATCAATCTGGAAAATTAAGTTTTTATGTTAACATTTGCAAAGGGAATTAATCTTTTTTTTTTTTTTTTTTGAGACAGGGTCTCACTCTGTTGCCCAGGCTGGAGTGAAGTGGCGCAATCAGGGCTCACTGCAGCCTCGACTTCCTGGGCTCAAGTGATCCTCCCACCTCAGCTTCCCGAGTAGTTGGGACCACAGGCATGCGACACCACACCTGGCTAATTTTTGTTGAGATAGGGTTTCGCCATGTTGCCCAGGCTGGTCTCGAACTCCTGAGCTCAAGCAATCCACCCCGCCTCAGCCTCCCAAAATGCTGGGATTACAGGTGTGAGCCACCATGCCTGGCCAGGAAATAATCTTTACCCTAATATTCTATGTTCATTAAGGAAATGTATTTATTATCCAATGTGCATATAATGCAATATAAGATAATTTACCTTTTTATGACACCAATACATGTTTCAAATAGCAATGTTATACTTACATTGTCACATCCACCCTGATGATAAACCAGTCTGAAGAGTTTGAAGAGATTGAGATCTTTATAGCCCAAAACAGGTGGTTTGTTGATTGGAGTACCTTTTCAATGTAAGTAGGTAGAAATAAAATGTTTATTCAAATGAGAAATACTAATTTGAAAACAAAGCTGTCAACTTCTAATTTCCCAAATTTCATTAATTAGAGGCACATATTTAAAGAGCCTTAAACAATGTAAGACAACATAAGATATGCTCTCCATTATTTATATAGCCTTTGTGGGGAACTTCAGATTTTAGGTGTTATACTTCTAAAACTAATAAAGCCACCTCTTTAACTGTGAATGAATTGAGTAAAACTAAACACTACATGGTGTGGCCAACAATGTTGCTGGTTCAAGCTTGGGCGTAGGGCTGGGTGCAGCGGCTCACACCTGTAACCCCAGCACTTTGGGAGCCTAAGGCAGGAAGATCACTTGGGCTCAGGAGTTTGAGACCAGCCTGGGCAACATGGCAATATCCTGTCTCTACAAAAATTAAAAGGAAAACATTAGCTGAGTGTGGTGGTGTGCACCTGTGGTCCCAGGTACTCGGGAGCCTGAAGTGGGAGGATTGCTTGAGTCCAGGAAGTGGAGGCTGGAGGGAGCCATATTCATGCCACTGCACTCCAGCTTGAGTGACAGAGCAAGACTCTGTCTCAAAAAAAAAAAAAAAAAAAAAAAAAAAAAGTTTAGGCATAAACAAACACAATAGAAAAGATAAGATTTACACCCTGGTTCCATTTTCACTGCTTTGACACAAATGTTAAGACTGTTAGCAGTAATCTGAAGGATGATTTCTGAAGGCCACACAGAATGTTTAGGACCAATTTATCTTAAGATTTTCCAGGACTAACAAATGCCAAGGAGTAGGATGGTTTATAATTGTTCTATTATTCTACCTATATTAGAAATCTCATCCTTTTCAGATAACTATTGGTCTCCTATTATGTTTAATTTGCTGAGAACAAGGATCAGGCTAGTTTATCTAGTTTATTTACCACAAATACAGCATTAGCAATTAGTGGATATGCAGATTAACATTATAACTGGTCACTTTCTAAAATATCAGAATATTCTTTAGTTTATAAGTGACAGGGAAAACTAAATTGTATTAAAATACTTTCTCACTTGTTTCTATGTAAAATAGGTATTAACAGTTTAATTCCAAATATTTTACTACTGTCAGGTGTAACTGATTCTAGGATTTATTTAAAATCCAAAACTAGACAGGCATGGTGGTTCACAGCTGTAATCTCAGCACTTTGGGAGGCAGAAGTAAAGAGAATCACTTGAGGCCAGGAGTTTGAGACCAGCCTGGGCAATATGGCCAAACCTGTCTCTACAAAAAATAGAAAAATAAAAAATTAGCTGAGTATGGTGGCACATGCCTGTAGTCCCAGCTACTTGAGAGGCTGAGGCAGGAGGATCACTTGAGCCCAGGAGGTCAAGGCTGCAGTAAGCCAGGAGCAAATCACTGCACTCCAGCCTAGGCATCAAAGCAAGAACCTGTCTCAAAATAAATAAATAAATTATAAAATCCAAAACTGTTTATCTGCAATACTAACAAAAACAATGCATATACCTAGAATGTAAACATGTAAAATAAATGACTACTTTAAAATAATGAGCATGAAAATACCTCTGTCTTCCATAAACTTATAAAGCTGCTGGAGGAAGTTGTCCCTCTCTTCAGGATCAAGTTCTTCCTCAGGCTGTAAAGATAAAATATATAAATGTATGGCGCAGTGAACTGGAAAAGATACATGTCTTCTTTTACTTTTGTGAACCCAATGTAAAGTCATCAAATTTTAATAAAGCTGAAAAATCTGAATTTTCTCAATATCCTACAATGCCAGATTTTAAGTCATATTTATGAAGATATAAAATGTCTACCCTTCACTCTATTTACCAGTCTAACTCTATCTTTGAGTATCACTGTAAGGACTAAGATTAGCCAAGAGGAAAACATTCAGGAATAAAATGGGAGTGTTATGTTTTCACCTCACCTGTTATTTTTTTTTAAGCCCATTAAAAATACTATGTGGCCCACGCAAATATACTGGCAGATGAGCACAATCATGACACATGTTCATTACATCATATATTTATATCTAAAAGTAACTTTCATATAAATATGATAGGTTTTGTTATTGTCAGATGAATATAAACCAGGGATTGCAAAGTCACAGTGGCAAAGGATTTTTGTTTAGATGGCACAATGTTTTAAAGAAATCTGAATACATTTAAGTGAGTCATATACATTCTATTTTACCCCAGACCTCATCACCCCCTCATCTCACAATAACCTGGTTTTCTCTTTTGCCTTTCTAGTATGGCCCCTTTGGTTGACTTTGCAACACCTAAAAATAAGATAACGAAATAATTCCAGAAGTAATTCTTAGGGAAGGAAACAAGATACATAATTACTGATTTAGCTTCTTTAAAAATTCTTAAAGTTTAGCAATACTACAGAGAAACAAAACACTGATATGTTTCCTCCATATAAATGATCATAACTCAGAGTATTACTCTCCTCTGTTCTAAAAGAGCTCAGAATCTTTTTTTTTTTTTTAGATGGAGTTTTGCTCTTGCTGCCTAGGCTGGAGTGCAATGGGATGACCTCAGCTCACTGAAGCCTCTGCCTCCTGGGTTCAAGCAATTCTGCTGACTCAGCCTCCTGAGTAGCTGGGACTACAGCAGTGTGCCACTACACCTGGCTAGTTTTTTTGTATTTTTAATAGAGATGGGTCTCACCATTTTGGCCAAGCTAGTCTCGAACTCCTGACCTCAGGTGATCCGCCCACCCCAGTCTCACAAAGTGCTGGGATTACAGGCGTGAGCCACAGCACCCGGCCTGGATTTTTGTCTTTACAAAGCCATATTCAAAACAAAGGCAATGCTCAAGCAATAAATGTTGAGTCTTTGGTGTCCAGAGGGCAAGAGGCACTTTAAAATTGTGTTATCTAATAGCTGATAATATAGCCAGGATCAATAAGTATGTAGTTGATTAAAATATATAATAAAAAACCATGAGACAATCAAGAGAAAGGGAGTGAGATCTTTTATTACATTCTTTTTTCTTTTAGTACATTCATTCATAATGATTTATAACACTAAAATACTTCTACCAAATATGAAGAAATTTAAATCTAAGTTCTAACATGTGTCCAAAATCAGCAGTTTACAAAGTTAATAATCACTATAAAGTAGTTAGTAGGGGTGATTACTTAAAGCTCAAATTAAGAGACGGCAGTTTTTTCCCCATGTGAATTTAAAAATATTGCTTTTACAAAGTTAACTGCCAATGAATTAACTCAAGAAAAAAAGTAATTCAATAGCCCAAGAACCACTTCACGCATTAATTTTAAGAACTTCTAGTATGGGGGAAAAAAAATCAAAACCAAAATCCACTTATGCCAGACTGGCTCTATGCTTTGCCTGTGCCCTGTAATCATAATATTCTCTTTTTCAGACGAAAACTTCATTCCAGTATATATTTTTTTAAAGACAATCTTGCTGTCACCCAGGCTGGAGTGCAATGGCACAATCTCAGCTCACTGCAACCCTCTGCCTCCCGAGTTCAAGTGATTCTCCTTCCTCAGGCTCCTGAGTAGCTGGGATTACAGGCATGCACCACCACACCTGGCTAATTTTTGTATTTTTAGTAGAGACTGGGTTTCGCCACATTGGCCAGGCTGGTGTCAAACCCTTGACCTCAGGTGATCCACCCACCTTGGCCTCCCAAAGTGCTGGGATTACAGATGTGAGCCACTACACCCAGCCTCATTCCAGTATTTATGATGCTACAGAATTCAGGGATCCCTTCTGTATCCAATATATGTAAAAGCAATTCTTTAAAAAGGCAGTAATTTAAAATCAAAGTTGCTCCCCAATACAAGTAAACAAAATCAACTCATCAACTGAAAAATTAGGTTGTACCCAACATTTGATAAATTTTTAATGTTAAGAATACATTTTTATAGATAAAATTTGATTTATGTGTATTTTATTTAAAAGTTAGTGGGTAACCAAGAGTGCTTTAGGTTTCATGAGAAACTATGGCCAAAAAATTGTAGTTTTGGTACAGTTAAACAAGACATAAATGAATAAAGGATTCTACTTACAGACATATGCCTTGAGGGGAAATTTATTTTCTACCAAGAATAAATAAAAGATGATGCTATAAACAAAGTTTTAAACTTATCTGATGTTTCTGTGAAACTTAAAATTGCTTCTCTTACAATAAGCCACTCCTCATAATTATTCTTGAAAATAGCCTTGCTGCTAGTCACCTTGCAGTAAAACTGCATACGCTAGAAAACGCTTCCAATGAGAAGAATGTGCCTTTATGACTTTGTATGGGGCTCTTAATTGCTATCACGGTTTGCTTTCTCTATCCATGGCATTTTCATAGCAATTTCCCTCCTGGTCAAGGCCTGGGACTGTTGCATCTTTCAAGGGTTTTGGAGTGCGAGAGGGTTATAAGAATGGGAGGTAGAGGTCCACTAGACCATGCTGAGGAGACTTCTTCCCTTCATTTAGTAATTTACATTTATACATAAGAATAACTATGTACCCAGTAAAATGCCAGAGATCCAAGAGTCACATTCATGATCATAATTTCAAGAAATTTCCAATTTATTTAGTATTAGTATATACTGCCTAGTATTATAAGTAGTTGTATATCTATCTACACTACTAGATTGTGAATTTTCTGACTTTAGGCACATGTCTTCAGATTAAGCTCAAACATCTACTGATGGTTACCATGAATCAGAGATTGTTCAAAAGCACTATGGATTAAAATGAGAACACATGGTTCCTTTCTATTTTTGCTGCTCTGAGTTTGGCAGGAGGTGTAGAAAGGTAAAAGAAGCCAATATAACACGATGTGATAAGTGTTGTAAAATACATAAAAGAATACAGGAGGAGCAAGTGAGGAAATGAATGGTTCTCCTTGAGATGAACTGGCAGTGGTAGTATTAGGCAGCTTCAAAATATAAATAGTAGACAGCCCTGGTGCTAGAGCAAACAGCATAAGCATGCGACTGACAAAGGCAGGCTGGGATTAGGAAAAGACTCTATAATAGTATGCTAAAGAATCAAAACTTGATACTGTGGTTAGATGTGAAATTTGAGACAGGGAAAGATAATTAGATCAGATTTGTATATTTAAAATTTCTCAGCCAAGAATGAGTTTGATGGATTGGAAGGGAAAAGGAAGCCATTATAACAGTCCACAAGGAAGAGAATGCATGCCCGAATTAGTCTTGCCAGCTGGGATGGAAAGTTCACCTCTTCGCATGAAAGGAAGAGGGAGGGAGAGAGAGAGAGAGAGAGAGAGAGAGAGAGAGAGAGAGAGAGAGAGAGAGAGAGAGACAGACAGACAGACAGACTGATGGAGGGATGGGGAGAGGGAGAGAGAAGGGAAGAGGGAAGAAGAGAGAACCACTGTGCCTGGCTTACTCATAACTTTACCACTAATGACTGGCATTTAGTTTAGACACTCATGTGAATGAAAATGGTATCTGTGCAAATGAATTGTGTAGAGTTTTCTTGTTTCACATTCATTGAGTATGAGAGCTAAGATTTATGATAATATAAATGCAAGAGTCAGGGAAAGAGAGGAAATAAGAATAGTTGAGGATGTTCTAAGACACAGTTGGGGCGGGCGTGGTGGCTCACGCCTGTAATCCCAGCACTTTAGAAGGCCAAGGCAGGCAGATTACCTGAGGTCAGGAGTTCGAGACCAGCCTGGCAAACATGGTGAAGTCCCGTCTCTACTAAAAATACAAAATTAGGCCGGGTGCAATAGCTCATGCCTGTAATCCCAGCACTGTGGGAGGCCGAGATGGGCAGATTGCCTGAGCTCAGGAGTTCAAGACCAGCCTGGGCAATACGGTAAAACCCCGTCTCTACTAAAATACAAAAAATTAGCCGGGTGTGACCGCATGCACCTGTAATCCCAGCTACTCAGGAGGCTGAGACAGGAGAATCACTTGAACCAAGGAGGCGGAGGTTGTAGTGAGCCGAGATTGTGCCACTGCACTCCAGCCTGGGCGACAGAGCAAGACGCCGTCTTAAAAAAAAAAAACAGAAAACAAAACAAAATTAGCTGGGCATGCTGGCGTGCAGCACCCGTAATCCCAGCTAAGACTGCGCCACTGCACTCCAGCCTGGGCAAAATGAGCGAGACTCCGTCTCAAAAAAAAAGAAGAAAAAAAAAATGACACAGGTGGTTATGGCCCATGACTTGCTGGCATTCACCTTGTCCCTTGTCCAAATATATTAATCAGAAAATGAATGATTATGCATTGGAAATGGCACAAATTCTAGTAAACAGACTTCTTATCATTTTAGTGGGATGGGAAACTGATATGGTTTGGCTCCGTGTCCCCACCCAAATCTCATGTTGAATTGCAATCCCAAATACTGGGGGAGGGAACTGGTGGGAGGTGATTGGATCATGGGGGCAGATTTCTCCCTTGCTGTTCTCATGATGGTGCGGTCTCATGAGATCTGGTCGTTTGAAAGTGTAGAGCACTTCCCCCTTTGCGCTCTCTCGCGCTCGCTCGCTCTCTCTCTCTCTCTCCTGTTGCCACATGAAGATGTGCTTGCTTCCCCTTCACCTTTTCTCCTCATTATAAATTTCCTGAGGCCTCCCCAGCCGTGCCTCCTGTACAGCCTGTGGAACTGTGAGTCAATTAAACCTCTTTCTTTATAAAATACCCAGTCTAATGTAGTTCTTTATGACAACGTGAGAACAGAGTAATACAGAGACAAATGCAATTCGAAAAATAAGATCATATCTTATTTTTGTAGGAGCTATTAACTTTCTTAGCTAGAAACTCTACTTTCCAATACACATTAGGAAGGTGGACAGTGTCCAAATTGTCAAAATATGTCAGTAAAAGATGATGAACTTTACCCAAAGCTCCTCAGACCCATGTAACCTGTACACAGTTCTAACTGGTGGCTTGGGATAGTTTCCTAGCGTATAACATATTGGAGCCACAAAAATTGACATTTTTAAAGTGAGGAAAGGTATAACTAAACTTGATCTTTGTGGTTTCCCTGTACTGTGTTTTGTATGTAACAGTACATATTATTGATGGGTATTCTCAGGTTTCAAGAACCCCTATGGGAATCCCTTAGAATTTTTGGTCAGGCGCAGTGGCTCCTGCCTGTAATCCCAGCACTTTGGGAGGGCCAGGCAGGAGGATCACTTGACCCTAGGGGTTTTAGACCAGGCTGGGCAACAGAGCAAAACCTTGTCTCTATAAAAAAAAATAATAATAATAATAAATTAGCTGGGTATGGTGGTGCGTGCCTTTAATCCTAGCCCCGCTACTCAGGAGGTTAAGGTGGGAGGATGGCATATGCCTGGGAGGTTGAGGCTGCAGTGAGCTATAATCACCACTTACTCCAGATGTCTTCCCTCTGGTGTTTTCCCTTTGAATTCATTATCCATAAACATCTTTATAAAACATAGGTGGTTCCTGCTGGTAACCCTTTATTGGCTTTCAGCACCTTCAGGACGAGGTCTGGGTTTTTCATCACAGGCCTTTAGAAGTCTGCCCCATCATGATTTGACCCGTGCCCACCTCTTTGTTCCTACAAATACCTGTTGAATTTTTAAAATCTCAGCTGTTGTCACTTATTTTCTGAGTTTTTAAAACTTTCATTTTATCTTTCCTATTATACTTAATACTAACAAAGGGAATGGGCAACACAAAGGCAATATTCAATGTAATATCAACAGCAGCTTCTGAACAATATCTAAGTGGCAGCAGGGGAGATGTAAGAAGTCCCATATCGTGGAAGGGAGAATAAAGAAGTGTAAGTGGAACAAAATACAAACAAGGAGCACTGAAAATCAAGAACTTTTACAACAAGTGACAGAAAACTATCCCAAGATGACTTAAGCAAAAAATAATTTATTTTATAAACTCACAAAATTATGCAAGAAATTGAGATTGCCTACAGAGTACACAGCCTGAGAAAACAGATACTATAAAGGGAAGTTAGATATCTTATCCCTTAGTTCCCCCCGCCAAGGTGAACTTTCTAGAACCTTATAACAAATTTCCCACCACCTTGTTTCAAAGAGTAATTTGCTACAACAATTACATAACCCATATTCATTCATTTAATGAAGGTTTAATATCAGCTAAGCAAGCTCTGTGTTGATAGCTGTTAGCTACACATACTGGTAGGAAAAGGAAAAAACAAAAACCCTGAAATCCCCTGCTTTCACAGATCTTACAATCTAGAGGAGGAGAGAACATTTTCTTAAAAGCCTGTAAAAAATTCTGAAACCTCTCTAAACCTTGGTTTTCTTAATTTTATATATATATATATATATATATATATATATATATATACACACACAAAGATATATATATACACACACACAAATATATATATAAAGAGAAGGTTCTAGGAGATTTATTGTAAGGTTCTAGAAAGTTCACTTTGGGGCTGGGCGCAGTGGCTCACGCCTATAATCCCAGCACTTTGGGAGGCCAAGGTGGGCAGATCGCTTGAGGCCAGGAGTTCGAGACCAGCCTGGCCAACATGGTGAAACCTTTTCCCTACTAAAAGTACAAAAATTAGCTGGGCATGGTGGCGCATGCCTGTAATTCCAGCTACTGGGAAGGGTGAGGCATGAAAACCATCTGAACTTGGGAGGCGGAGATTGCAGTGAGTGGAAATCATACTCCAGTCTGAGTGACGGAGTGAAACTGTCTCAAAAAAAAAAAGAAAAAGGAAAAAAAGAAAAAGAAAGTCCACTTTGGGAGGAACTATGAGATAAGGTATCTAACTCCCCTTCATAATCTCTCTTTTCTCAGGCAATGCACTCTGAGGCGATTCCATATGTATATATTTATTTATATACATATTTACATAGACTGTTGCAAGGACTAACCAAACAGTCTTACTTTAAAAACCACCAAGTCTCCATAAATAAACTGAGAACATTATTTAGCGTGGTCATCTTTACTTGTTTGTATCTCCTACAAAAGGTAAACATTTTAATAGTGGTATTATGAAAGGTACATCTTGATGTATGTTCCGGTACAACAGATATATTTTGTTGTCACAACACCTTAGTGAAACAGCAAATAAAGACGAATTTAAAAAGAAAGCTTAAAATTTTAAACTTTCAGTTAAACTTCAGGTTTAACTTTAGGTTTAACTTAAAGTGAAAAGCAAACAAAACAAATAGTAAGTCTGGTAACTCAGGTGAGCCATAGGTCAAAATGACTACGTAGGTTATCAATAAGACTCACCCCAAGTGGAATTCTGAAGAACTGTCCAGAAAGTTATCATATGTAAAAACTAACAATTGACAATATATAGATTAGAAGAAAGAAAACTGGGAAAAAATTCACAATCTTTACAGACTTACGTCACTTAGTGTAAGGGCTAAGAGCCAAGACAGTATGTGATTTACAAGAATGCAATAATTAAATCTTGAGTAAATATTAAATAATGTATATTATACTGCATTTAGAAAAAGGTGGTATTATGCAATATGCTTTAGAAACATTTTAATCCAAAAGAATAAAAACCACAACCTCTTTTGTTCCCTAAAATTATTTTATTACTAAAAGAATCACATATATATATCTTCAGTTAGAACAACAAAAAAAAAACTACTGTAGATCCAGTACAGAGAATAGACTGGAGGAGGGCAAGCATGGATGTTGAAAGAACAATTAAATTGTTATTGTTATTGCATTAGTCTAGGGGTAAAAGAGAACAGTAGCTTGGAGTAAGATTGGCAGAAAGAAGAAAAGAAACCAAAGGAAGTGGGCAAATTTGAGAGCTATTCGAGTGGGTAGAAGAGAAGGGACTGGGTATCTGATCGGACAGGGGGTTAAGAATAATCAAGGTGACTTCTGTGTATCTGCCTTGGACAGCTGAGCGGATGCTGCTTCTATTAAAATGAATTAAGGACAGCCAGGGAAAGGACAGGTTTAGGGGAAAAAGATGATGAATGCAGTCTTGCACATACTGAGTCTGAATATGTACAAGTTAAGATGAAATCCTCGGCCGGGCGCAGTGGCTCACGCCTGTAATCCCAGCACTTTGGGAGGCCGAGATGGGCGGATCACCTGAGGTCGGGAGTTCGAGACCAGCCTGACTAACATGGAGAAACCCTATCTCTACTAGCAATACAAAATTAGCCAGGCATGGAGGTGCATGCCATAATCTCAGCTACTCAGGAGGCTGAGGCAGGAGAATTGCTTGAATCCAGGAGGCAGAAGTTGCAGTGAGCTGAGATCATGCCATTGCACTCCAGCCTAGCTAACAAGAGCAAAACTCTGTCTCCAAAAAACAAAACAAAACAAAAAAAAGATGAAATCTTCATTGGCAGTTTGTTATAAATGTCTTGAGCTAAGAGGAGACATCTCTGATGTACATATAGATATCGAGTCATTATATCATTTTAGATAGGAAGTAGGCCAAAAAACTGTGATGTCATGGATACCAAGCATTCTAAGAAGTTAGGTATGTCAGAGGTACTGACTACTACTCAGTAGTCAAGTAAGATCAAGATAAAAATGTGTTTGGTTTAGTACAAAACTTTGTTGGAGTCACCGCTAACCTTAGTAAAGTTGTTTTAGTTGTGGGAAAGCAAGATACACTATAGTGAATTAAGAGTAAAGGAGAGGTTATGAACAGTGTATGTAACTCTAAGTGATCTGGCCATGAGTGGATGAAGAAGAAATGTAGTTACCTGGAGAGGAAAGCACAGAGGTTGTCTGAAGACTTGTCGAGGAAATATGGAGGGGTTGTCAGAAGGCTGGGAGAGATGTAAGCATGTTTTAAAAAGCTGATGAGAAGGATACAACTGAAAGGAGTAAGTTAAAGATGCAAGAAAGAAAAGAGACAGTCAATAGTCTCTCTTTTCCTGAAAGGAGGAAGGGAATGAGATCCAGAGCATAACCTGAGAGACTCATCTTATAGAGGAAGACAAAACACTATCAATTGTGCCTCAAGCGAAAGAGAGCAGGCAAACAGGTTTACAGCATGCTCACATCTGAAGCTCCCAATTTCTTTATAAAATTGTGTGGAGTGGATATAGGATTATCGGTTTAATGGAGGAAATAATGATTTGCTTACAGAAATTGGGAATTGACCAATAGCGCTGAAGGCCCAGTGAAATTTGGTAATCATAAAATTTAGAGTGGTACTATTCTTCCCTATTGTACACCTACAGAATATTTCAGGGCTCACATAAGAGATGATATATTCATAGTAAGGCACTTATAATTTCAGAGAACAGTTTTAACAACAGCTGCCTAAAATAAATGATTACATGATTCTTGTATTTTATCAGTTAACTGAGCCTAGTAATTTTTCCCCATTTGAAAAGGTACACATTTTAATCATCAAGATGTCATTTAAATGCTATCAAATCCAAGATTTTTAGTACAAGTCAACTATCTCATATGACCACAACTAAAAAATGAATTGATATAAAAGTGTTTTTTTAAATACATAAAAACATAGCTATATGTAGCTATATTTGTGTGTACAAATGTGGAATCCTTATTAATCTGATTAGATGATCCTAATTGGGCTAGACTCTTTCTTATACTATTACCATGAAACAAGACTCTGCTAAATACATAGGGGCATTTTTGTTTGTTTAATGGGCTAAACTTTAAGATTTTAGCAAGTCAGTTGTTATATGATTGCAAGCTAAAGTATCAATTATTCATGGAAGGTTGGCTTTTTAGGATCTGCTTAGAAATACAAAATGTTCACATTACATTTAAAATATTCTTTAAATTCTACCAATTTAGCATGGTTTTCTTAAGTTATCAAGGATTTACTGTAAGTTTATACCTAAAGTAATCTTGAACGACCACCAACAAATGCCTTTACCATCTACAAAAAGGCATAAATATGCACAAATAACATGATTTAAACATCAAAAATAATATTTATGTTTCCATGAATAAACAAACACAAGTACTTATGATTTTTTACAATAGTGGAATATAATCTTAGGCATTAATATGTCAGTGGTCCCTAAACAATTCCCAATATTAGAGAAATGGCAGTAGTTATTTAAAAATTCACTGAATTCAAATTTTCATTACTAAATAGGAAATTTTTAAAAGCGCCCAACCTATAAGCCTACTTATTATAAGCCAAAATGATTTAAAAAGCTAAGACTGGTCACATTCCCCTTAATGCTCAGTTTCCTAAACAACAATCCATTTTTTTTTTACCCTTAGAAAACTCTCCTATATTTATCCAAAGTAAATATAAATCACGAATAAATGAATAATTGAGACGATTACTTATGTTTACATGAACTTTTTGATCAATTTTAAAGGTGAAAAATCCAGTAATATCTTTTCTAATACAAAATTTTCTTAACAAAAACATTTAAGTAATAACCATAAAAATATCCCCCAGGGAATTTTTCAATATAATTATTGAGTTCAAGTTTAAAGTAATCAATATACATAAAACCTACTTTCTGTCAGATCCTCAATCTTTTCCCACATAGTAACAGCATGAGATCTATATCTTGTACTCAAATCCTGAACTACCAATATTTAGGAATTCAAATTAATATTAAGGGGAAAAGGTGCTCTTTCTGTAACGTCATAGAATCTCAAATCTCATTAAGGCTACTTAGGATACCCAAAGCATCAAATATAAAAACAATGTTCACTGCCCATTAACAATGCAGAAGTATCTAACACTTGTATGATTCTACTGCATAAAATTTGCTTGCTATACTAAAAACACCAAATGACAGACTAGAGTATTGTTACAGTGGTTTAGAGAATCTTACAAAAGATCTTTTTGATTATTGTAATGCAACATTGAATCTTCATGAAAAGCATAGCATCATTACATTTTGGGAAGACTCTGATCTGTAACGTAATACAACAGCGTGGCCTCACCTACATGGTAAAGGCCCATAATGACTAAGCCAGGTAGGCCATGGCTTATCAGATTTTTATTCATTTTATACCATAGTCATTCCCCTCCTCTTTATTGTATACAGTGCTTTTCAGTTTATCAGTATATTACACTTTTAAAAAATAACTGTTCAAGACAAGCTACAATGATTCAGCAACTAAATCTTAAACCCAGGAGCAAGAAATGCAGCTGATATTTTTCTAAAGCAACAAAATTTCACTCAAGAAAATCTTCCTGTATAGTCAAAGAATTAGTTCAATAATTCAATAAAACATATGCTATGAAATTGACCATCTGAAAAATAAATAATCATATGAATCAGTGCCTAAATTCTGTAATTTTGCTGTTATTTTTCAGTAGATGAAAAGCATCCTGATCCACTTAATTTTAACAGGCTCATAATTTACATGACACATTTTAAGAAGATACTATCCTTATAAGCTTTCTTACCTTTAAAAATTTATTTACTATTACCTGCAAACAATAGGTAACAGAGCTTTGCCTCTGCTCTTCGTTCTTTTATACTAATGTATACTCACAGCTTGAATAAAACATTACAATATTTATGAAATGGATCATTGTAATAAGACCACTACTTACAATTTACTATTTTATAGTCTCCCTCTGCAACTTTCTACAAAGCTCTTTTTACCCTCTTTGTTTAAAATTTCAGGGTTTTTAGAGGGTGGGGGGGGGGTAGGGAAAATGCATTCTGGAAGGGATAGCAATTAAAAGTATTAGCAAAAATAAAGAGGCTAATCTTTCTTCAATATTGGACAGTATAAGATCCTAACTAATGTTAATTTAAAAAACAAAAGCTAAATCACAGATTTGCAACAGTTCACACCATGAAAATGTGGCCTAATTACCCTGAAAATATATAATCTATAAATAAATACAGATAAAATACAAAATTCACATTTAATATTCTGACTTTAAATCCTGAATTTTGCCAAACTATCTCATTATCATTTTCATTTCAAAATCTATCTTGTTTCAGAAAAATAGCCTTCATCCATTGATATTCTAAAAATAGACTCCTACTGTCTTTTTTACAAGAAAGAATATTTCTTGGTTCTGAGTCCTTCCATATCAGCTACATCATCAATACCTAAAATTCTTATTTAATCCCGTCTTTGGCAATCAAAATGGTAACTAAACATACAAAAAAAAATCTTACCTATATGCTGCATTTTCTTTCAAATGCAAAGTGGTTAGATTCCCCTTCTACTTAATCAGTACAGGGTCTGGACATTTTTCAGTCTGACTTGCAAATATTTGCTTTCCCTCTTAGGGCATAGCATCCGCAGGGTTATACAGCACTACTTACATTCTCTTCCACATAAAAATCAGACATTACATGAAAGGAAAAGAAAGACAGCCCATTTCAAAGCATCTGGCAAACCTCCATTGGCAACCTGCCAAGCCTCTGCTAAACCTTCCTGTCTTTCCGAGCATGCTCACTTAAAACCAACAGCATGTTACTATGGCAACTCTGTAGGCAGCCTGTAAGTATGAACCGCCATTCTGATTTCAGAGTGTAAAAAAACCAAATACTGCAGGGGAAGTAAAAGGAAAGAAATAGCGTATGCCCTTCATCACTTACGAGTATACTCATTTCATTTCATAAATTCGTATTTGTGTATTTAAAACAGAAGCATCCCACATTTTTCCAGGCAAATATTTTTCATGCTCAAATAGGTCCCCCTTTTCAGTAAATTCATTGTCTTTGTCTTGCCCCTAAGCCCTTTTACCCCATAACAACCAAAAATACACTAGACAGTTTACCCCATTTGATACAACACTGCAGAATAGACAACAGTATTCATATAAGCAATCATGCAGTATTCCATGGATGATTTCCTACAATTATACGCACATTATAAATGACATGGCAATATTACTAAGAAAACCATTAGCACTTAGAACACACAATCTAAATCTTTTCTATGATTTACCAAATTGCCAAATGAAATTGTCTTTGGGGTTTGGATAGGATTTTTTTTTTTTCCCTTATTATCCTTGAAATATTGTGAAATGTCTGAAAGAGGTTTTAAAGTTGAGACAGGCCAGACCTGGGTGCAAATCCCTATCCTTCCCATTTTAGTTGTGCCACCTTGGGAAAGTTACTTAACTTTTTTGAACCTCCCTTTCCTTACCTTTAAAGTAGGATAACAACAGTTACTTTATACGGTGGTAGTTTAAATGAGTTAACACATATAAAATACCTAAAACTTTTTTTTTTTCCCTTCTGGGTTGTTTTGGAAAACACCCCGAAAAAACCAGCGTGCACTTGTTGATTAACTAACCTGAAAAGTATTTTCTTGTAACCTCTTACTAAAAATTAGTTCTGATTTACACACTATGCTATGAGCCAAAAACCTTCCTCAACACCCAAATCAAGCAATGCTAGAAATGGAAACAAATAATACAGAATCTAAACAGAGGGAAAAATATATGAAGGTATTATCTTCACTAGAGAATATTAAGATGTTTTTATTTGTTACAAACATGAAATTACACCTACCACCTCTTCTTCTGTCTTTTTGACCTCCTTTTCCTTTTCTTCATCATTTTCTTCAGCTGGGCCATCTTCATCATCACTACTGGATGACTCAAGGATTTCACTTATATCCATTTTCCAATTATCAGGAACAACTCTAGTTTTTAAGAAGATGCTTGCTTTCTGAAGCCCTAAGAGTGAAAATGTACTTCAGCAGTTGCTTGGAATTAGCAGCATAGAACAAAAGAAAAGGCATGGCATTCAGAATCAGAAGATCTGAATTCAAATTCAGCTGTCATTTATAAAATGATACAGTAAGCTTGAACATATTTCATAAGTTACAATGTTATATAAAATTTGTTATTACTTTACAGAATACTGTGAGACATCTTAATGGTAAAATATGAAAAATTAAACTTATCTAATAATCACACATCAAATATATCTAGACATTAAAAAAAAAATCAAGTAAGATTGGTTATCAACTCTAAACACTTAAAATGGTGGCACCAGAGAGTATCAGTCTTGCTTTATTTGCTATTTTCCATATAGAGCCACAACATAAAATAACAGGGTAATTCATCCTTATTTTACCTGGTTTACTGGAGAGCTCAGATTCCGGTAGATTGAGAATGTCTACTTGCTTAATGTCCTTTCTTGCTATAGAGTAACTAATTATCAAGAAGAAGGGGAGGAAAATAACTTATTCAATACAAATTATTACTTAAATAGTACATGTTGACATATAGAAAAATAAAAACCTGAAAATCAAAATATTGCCTATAAAATGTTTTTAACTTACTCCTTAATAAAAGGTAAGAAGAGGTAATACAGGCAAAGCTAGTTATCTTAATTCTGAAGTTTTATATATCAAAGTACATTGAGGGCCTCACATTCACAATATTTCAATCTATACATTCCTCCTACAGATAGTACGGGGTAATTTATATCAGCATGTTTTCAACACTTGTAGACAACAATGTCTACTTTAATATTTGTGAAATTTATTTTTCATTTTAGTAAAAAAGCACATTTACTAGATAGTAATATTGAAATATTTTTACCACTATAAGATATATTATAGTATTAAATTTTTCACAGAGAACTATAACTCAGAAAAACTTTTTTAATTTCACTTTTTTGATCACAAAGCAGAGATGAGGTTAGGAAAAAGTTTTTATAAGTCTGGATTTCATTTTTTTTGAGACAGAGTCTCACTCTGTCGCCAGGCTGGAGTGCAGTGGTGCGATCTCAGCTCACTGCAACCTCTGCCTCCCAGGTTCAAGTGATTCCCTTGCCTCAGCCTCCCAAGTAGCTAGGACTACAGGCATGCCACCATACCCGGCTAATTTTTGATATTTTAGTAGAGACGGGGTTTCACCATGTTGGCCAGGATGGTCTCGATCTCCTGAGCTCATGATCTGCCCGCCTTGGCTGGGCGTCAGCAACCGCGCCCGGCCCAAAAGTCTGGATTTTAATCATGAAAAAAGTCAAAATAATTGCCCTTGTAATGTAGATTAAAAAAATAAGCTTCAGGCCGGGCAAAGTGGCTCACGCTTGTAATCCCAGCACTATGGGAGGCCGAGACAGGCAGATCACAAGGTCAGGAGATCGAGACCATCCTGGTTAACAGGGTGAAACCCCATCTCTACTGAAAATACAAAAAATTAGCCAGGCGTGGTGGCGGGCGACTGTAGTCCCAGCACCTCCGGAGACAGAGGCATGAGAATGGCATGAAACCAGGAGGCGGAGCTTGCAGTGAGCCAAGATCGCGCCACTGCACTCCAGCCTGGGCAACAGAGCGAGACTCTGTCTCAAAAAAAAATAAAAAAAATAAAAAATAAAAATAAGCTTCGGAGTTAATAATAAATGTCACATACTACACATGATGAAAATATAGAATTTTACAATTAAGGAAAAAAATAAATACCATGCTTTGCTAAAAAAAAACTTAATATTGTTCTCACATAATGTTGTTCACAGATTTTATACAAAATGTGTTAGTGAAAAATACCCTACATTACAAAAAGTCAAAATGTATTAGGTAACAACTTCTCAGTTCATGAATGATTAGACTATGAAAAATAAAGTTTTGGTGGGGGAGCGCTCTATCATTGTAATTCCATATTTTTTCCTCCCATGTAACATCATTAAATAATTCATTACTCACAATTTAGAATCAATAAATGATCGAACTAAACACTGATCCTTTTTCACTGTGATGTCATCATTACAGCTGGGAGATATTACCTGAAATATAAAATAAGAACAGATTGATTCCTATTTCCTGTGCTCAGAAAAAGCATATTTTTCAAAAGAACAATTCTGGATCCCCTAACTTCTCAGATAGATCATCTTTTACAAAAAACAGCTTCATTATAAATAGCCCCTATTATTAAGGAATTACATACAAAAAAAGATACCCTTATATATTTTGTTTAGCATATTGGTTGTCTAGAAATTTATTTTATCCATAGTCATTAGATTATAAAATGAATAATTAATGAAATACAGGGCCAGGTCTAGTGACTGATGCATGTAATCCCAGCACTTTGGGAGGTCAAGGTGGACAGATAGCTTGAGCTCAGAAGTTCAAGACCAGCCTGGGTGGCATAGTGAGACACTGTCTCTACCAAAAATACCAAAAATTAGCCTGGTGTGGTGGTGTGTGCCTATAGTCCCAGCTACTCAAAAAGCTGGGATGGTAACATCAGTTCATCCCAGGAGATGGAGGCTGCAGTAAGCCAAGATCACGACACTGCACTCCAGCCTGGGCGACAGAGTGAGACCCCATTTCAAAAAGAAAAGAAATATAAATTAAAATGTGACCAGCACTTTAAAAATATCAGGATTTATTCTAAGCTAAATTATTGTCAAAAACTAAATTGTATAATCTGTGATGAAAATTTGGCATATAATTTTTTAAAATATACTTGAATAAGAATTTTTTGAAATCTGGTCATAAAAAAAAAATCTATGTTACCTTTTTTAACCAAGATATGTACAATCGTTAGTAATTAAAACAAGTTAAAACATGAACAAAGAACTTTTTAATTTCTTAACTTCTGAAAATAGTATCTTAGCAGTATCATTGGTAAATAATCTCTGCATCCTTTATAGAACTTCATATTTTTAAAAAATTGCTTAAATGTATCTGTTCATGCTCTCCCTAACACTAGCCTCTCTCTGCTACATTCCAGCACCATTCACAGACCTTTGTGCACTGATGGAAATGTTCTGTATCTGTACTGCCCTATACAGTGGCAGTGAGTCACATGGTGCTAAACACTTGAAATGTGGCTGGTGCAACTGAGAGACTGAGTTTTTAATTCTATTTTATTTTAATTAAGTTACATTTAAACTTAAATGGCCACACATGGTTCATGGTTATCATACTGAACAGTGTATATCCAGATAATTGAATATTCTTGGCAGTCACATCAGCTGTCTTAACACCAGATGGAAGTATTTTTTGTTTGTTTGCTAGGTGCTGGTAATTATTAGACTAATAATATAGCCGTGCCAACCCTCAAGGAGCTAACAGTGTACTAGAGGGGCAAACAGAAAAAGATACACAAAAAGAACACAATGGAGGATAAGTACAGTGATACCACTAGCACATAATAATATGAAAACATTGAGGAGGGAGATTTTGCCTAACCTGGGCAAGGAAAAGGTGTGGCAGGAAAAGCTTAAAGTAAATTTTAAAGGATGAATAGGCATAATCCAAGGTCTAATTACCTCACCTATGAACTATTTAATGGCCTTCAAATAGATTCCTGCCACCTCCAGTCTTTCTAGTAACATGCCATTCTTCATTCACATTCCTAAACATGTAGCTCAAATAACATCACTCTTCTGGAAAATTCTCTGCAGAATTATGCCCAAATTCTTTAGGCGAACTTTTAAAGACCCTTCCGCCCTAGAATCAAATTATGTTCACAGGTATATTTTCTATTATTCTCCGACTCACATTTAATATTTAGCCAAAATGGATTCCCAGAGCAAACAGTTCCGTGAACAAACCCATTCCTTTTTTTTTGAGACGGAGTCTTGCTCTGTTGCCCAGGCTGGAGTGCAGTGGCACGATCTCGGCTCACTGCAAGCTCCGTCTTCCGGGTTCACATCATTCTCCTGCCTTGGCCTCCCGAGTAGCTGGGACTACAGGCGCCCGCCACCATGCCCGGCTAATTTTTTGTGTTTTTAGTAGAGACAGGGTTTCACCGTGTTAGCCAGAATGGTCTCGATCTCCTGACCTTGTGATCTGCCCACCTTGGCCTCCCAAAGTGCTGGGATTACAGGCATGCTATTTTTTTTAACCTATTTTTTTGTTTCCTCTAGTGAAGCTTTGCCTACTATCTTTAAATCCTTCAAAGCTCAGCTCAAAAGCACCTGCTTTGTGAAGGCTTTCTGTATTTTCCTCAAATAAATGTAATCTCTCAGGCCAGGGAGTCCTAATATTGAACATATACTATTTTATATTACTGTTACTTGGATTATTCTGTACATTATACATAAAATCACCAAATGTAAGAAAAGTGTCCTACTCATTTTTTATTTGCAATATCCCCTGGTAAATGATAAATCTGAATAAATAAAAGAATTTATTAAAAAAAAAAAAAAACTCTTGGCAAACCTAAAATCTGAATATTCTGCATCCAAATTCCAAATTACTTATTTTTCTATACAACTGAAAGGTTCAAGGGACTTTCAGACTTTCCTCATATAAATTAAATCTATTATCTATGAACTGAGTAATATATTTACACGCACACAGAAAGCTAAAAATATACTTTCAGCTCTTTACAGGATTATAATCTAATTTGAGATACATTTTGTGCCACAATTATTATTAGAGATAAGTGATACCAAAATTCAAAGGGGCATACTTATGTTAAGAGTATTTAGGGCCAGGCGCAGTGGCTCACACCTGTTGATTCCAGCACCTCGGAAGGCCAAGGTCATCGTTTGAGCCCAGGAGTTCGAGACCAGCCTGGACAACATGGTGAAACCACGTCTCCACAAAAAAATACAAAAATTAGCCAGGTGTGCTGACGTACACCTGTGGTCCCAAGCTACTCAGCAGGCTGAGGTGGGAGGATCACCTGAGCCCAGGGAGGTGAAGGCTGCAGTGAGCTGTGATCACATCACTGCACTCCAGTCTGGGCGACAAAGACCCTCTCTCAAAAACAAAACAAAAGAAGAGTATTTAAGAGAGACTCTGCAAAGAAGGTAGGACTTGAGTTGAACTTTAAGAGATATTTAAGAGGGGATGAGGAAGTGGAGGAAGAAGTAAAGGAGTAGGAAGAGAAGAAAAGACATTAATTTCCAATTATTTTTTACTCCTCTCTGAAATAATTCTCTTGTGTATCTCTTCTTCTTACTCCTTCTCTGTGTAAGCAAAAATTAGCTTTCTCTACCAACCCACCTAAAAGTTGTCATTTCCAAAATCTTCCTTCAAATGTAGGTGAATCCCTCCTTTCATCCTTTCTTACTCCACTCTGTACCAAATTTTTTTTATTTACTATACAATCTTTAATAACTATGTAATCTCTTACATGTCTACAGTAAGCTTCTTGAAGGCAATACATTTAAGCCTCTTCTAAAGAACTTTGAACAAAGCTGAACTCACTGCAGATCCTCAGTAAATGCTAATTAATTTAAGGCAGGGATAAAGGCTTAGAGGAGTGATGTATCCTACATATGGGGCAGTTAAACAACTTGAGTATAGTTTACACTAAAAATAGGAAATAAACTGAGAGCCAGGGATGGCCTCAAACATCCATTTAAAAAAATGCAAAACTGATCAACTAGGCAGACTCACTGAAGGTTTTCTATTTCTGAGAATGGGACGATCATGACTAAATTTATATTGTAAAAAGATTTCTCAGCCAGGCATACTGGCTCATACCTGTAATCCCAGCCCCTTGGGAGGCCAAAGTGAGAAGACTGCTTGAGCCCAGGAGTTTGAGACTGGCCTGGGAAACATCGGGAGGCTACATCTCTACAAAAAATAAAAAATAGCCAGGTGTGGAGGCGCATGCCTGTAGTTGTAGCTGCTTGGGAGGCTGAAACAGGAGGAATGCCTGAGCCCAAGAGGCTGAAGCTGCAGTGAGCTGTGCTCACATCACTGCACTCCAGCATTGGCAGCAGAGTGAGACCCTGTCTCAACAGAAAGAAAAAAATATTTCTCTATAAAAGTTAGTGCTGGAAAATTAGTCTGAATTAATAGAAAAGAAAGAATTCAAGAATCAAGTTAAGGGAACCCATGGTAATGGGAATAGAGTAAAAAGCCATTGGACATATTATGAGGGAAGAAATACAAAAGAGCTCAATAAAAGGCTATATAGAATTAAAAAAAGAATAACCAAAGAAGACAGTGAAGTATTCTGGACCTGACTATGATTATTCAATTAAAAAAATCTCCAATAAAGTCCAAATTTGTTTAATATTTTCAAAATATTTTAAATGCTTTTTAAAAATCCATTTTAAACAAATATTTAGATGGCTGATTAACTTTGCAAAGAAACTTTACCTACCAAAGCAGGGTACCATTCAGTCCTCTCAGTTGCAGACACCACACTTACAACTTTTCCTAGTAATTCATCATTGAGACGGCGCTTGTCTTCATCTTCCTCTTCACTACTTTCTTCTTCCTTTTCATCTTCAGTACTAAAAGTTAGAATAACTTGATCATTATCCTAACACAAATAATTATTTGATACAGAGTACTGTGAATTTAATATAGTCAATTCAATTCCTAATGGATTACCCTGAAGTAGTAGCCTCTTCATTCTTATTATAATTGAAGACATGGGTCCTTCCTTAGCCTCACAGAAGTATGTAGTCCTGAGCTGTCTATGGTAACTCTGAGTCCACTTCACTAGATCAGTGAGTGCTTAGGCTTAGGCTCTCATGCCAACACCAGCTGGGACAGAAAAACCTAATTACAACACCATTAAATACTTATTATGCCAAATACTTTTTTTTTTTAAGATTGCCTTTCTATTTTTATGCCAGATAACATAACTTTAATTTTCTAACTGGCTACGAAAATATCTGGCTATGAAAACACCCATAAGGGTTTACTTAAGGTAACTTATCTGGGTAACTAAAGTTTACCCTTAAGTGTCAACAAATTTTAAGCATACATATTTATATATATGTGTGTGTATATATGTGTATATATATGTACATACGTGTGTGTGTGTGTATATTTGGAAATGGAGTCTCGCTTTGTCACCCAGGCTGGAGTGCAGTGTTACTATCTCAGCTTACTGCAACCTCTGCCTCCCGGGGTTCAAGCGATTCTCCTGCCTCAGCCTCCCGAGTAGCTGGGATTATAGGCATGTGCCACCACACCTAGCTAATTTTTGTATTTTTAGAAGAGACAGGGTTTCACCATGTTGGCCAGGCTGGTCTTGAACTCCTGACCTCATGATCCACCCACCTCGGCCTCTCAAAGTGCTGGAACTACAGGTGTGAGGCACCGTGCCCAGCCAAGCCTACACTTTTAAAATAAAAATAACTATGTATTCCCCATTTGAGCTCCTAATGAATGTATATTGAATTTGACATCTTCTTGAAGACATCCCGCAATATATTGATAATGTTGGAGTTTACTAAAGTACACAGAGCTATTAACTCTTATTAATTCTTAAATGGCTCAAAACCACTTAGTTCATTATATTTTTATGGTTTTAGTCCTTCTTTTCTTCTCATAGACTTCTCAGCTGTGAGACTCCACAGTTTTCTTTATTGACTGCATCTGCTAATTTTTCCTATATTTCCTTTTGACACATCTTCCAATCGGCTGCACTCTGAGAAACCTGATAACTCAACTTGTTAAAATTATAAAATAAGTATAAGGGAGTTTTCAGTAGAAGTCTATGGAGGTAGTTCATAAATAAAATACTGGGTATTGAATTATTAAATATATATCATGTCCTGAGTACTTATTACACACTGATAAATTTATATACATTATCGGCTGGGCGCAGTGGTTCATGCCTGTAATCCCAGCACTTTGGGAGGCCAAAGCAGGTGGATCCCTTGGTCAGGAGTTGGAGACCAGCCTGGCGAATATGATAAAACCCCATCTCTACTAAAATACAAAAATTAGCCAGGTGTGGTATCACACACCTGTAGTCCTGGCTACTCGGGAGGCTGAGGCACGAGAATCACTTGAACCTGGGAGGCAGAGGTTGCAATGAGCTGAGATCACATCACTACGCTCCAGTCTGGGTGACAAAGTGAGACTCTGGCTCAAAAAAACAAAAAACAAAAACAACAACAACAAAAAAGAAAATTGTATACATTATCTAATACAAAAACCAGCAAGCCATTACCATTCCCATTTTCCTCAGCTATAAATTGAGAATATCTTGCAGGTTTTGTGAAGATTTGAGTTATTATACATAAATGCAGTTAACTATAAAGAGGTTAAGTAATTTTCCCGAAGTGATATATCTAGTATATGGCTGAGTTGGGATTTCCATTTAGGGTCCTCAGAGGTCTTTTATTACTTTCTGGTTTGCAGCTTAGGTGTTATTTGACTTTGCCTTTAAAAATACTCATTATATACTCCCCAGGAGCAGTGAGTACATATCTAATACTGGGTTCTTGGTTTCTAAATCTTATTTCCCACTAAAATAAATGAGGGACCCTTGTAGAAATGGCCAATTCCAGGGTTGGCGCAGGAAAAAATTAACATGAGCCTAGGATACCTTGTCATGCCAGAAGGTGAAAAAGTGCTCAAGAAATGGTGAGGCCTTATCAAAAGAACACAGAAGCCATCCTGGAAAGGCTCCCTTGGCTAAATCTGGAACAACCTGAATTATAACCCATTAAGTAAAATTAGAATCCATAGCATTAGGAAAAGAATTTCATTATAGCTAAATGGTAACTAAAAAATGTAGCAAGAATGAAAAATTAGAAAAATCAGCATTTTGCTATCATAATAGTACTAACTGATTCAGGCAAGAATTATTAGTAGATAAAACTTGAAAATGGAAGTTTGACAGAGAATAGAATATTTAAGTAGTCTCAAAGTATCTCCACGTAGATTTACAAATTACAAAGGGGAAAAATGGTAACTATAGTAATTCTGAAGTTGAGAAATTTGGCAGACACCACACTAACCAGGTGATCAAAGGTAGTATCACCAGGTATGGGACAAACTGATAATACTTCTTGCTGGGCTTTCCTTCAGGACACAACATCACTTATGGAGTATAATGTATAACCTGAATCTAACAATGAGAAAACAATCTGACAAACGTATATAAGGGAAAAGATTACAAGACTATTGTCATGTATTCTTCAAAAATGTCAATGTCATGGGGAAAACAAAGGCTGCACAATTTTTTCAGATTAAAGGAGACTCAAGAACCATATAAACTAAATGCAATGCATGATCTTGAATTGGATCCTGGAATCAGGGGAACTGGGGGATGCTATAAAGGCTTTTATTGGAATAACTGGCAAAGTTTGAAATATTAACCATATGATAGTAGTCCATCAATGTTAAATTTTCTAAATTTGGTATTCATACTTTGGTTACGTAAAAGCATCTCCTTGTTCTTAAATATTTAATGATAAAGGATCATGATGCTTGCCACTTCCTCTCAAATAGTTCAGCAAAATAAAATTATTATTACAAAATATAAAAATAATTAGTATAGGCTGGGAGTGGCCCAACACTTTGGGAGGCTGCGACGGGTGGATCACGAGGTCAAGAGATCAAAATCATCCTGGCCAACAGGTGAAACCCTGGCTCTACTAAAAATACAAAAATTAGCTGGGCGTGGTGGCACGCACCTGTAGTTCCAGCTACTCGGAAGGTTGAGGCAGGAGAATCACTTGAACCCGGGAGGCAGAGGATGCAATAAGCTGAGACTGCACCACTGCACTCCAGCCTGGCGACAGAGTGAGACTCCATCTCAAAAAAAAAAAAAAGAAAAGAAAAAAATTTGTATATATAGAGAGAAGGAATCATAAAGCAAATGTGTGAAAAATGTTAAGAACTAGTAAATCTAGATAAAGCGTACATAGACATTAGGCCAGGCGCAGTGGCTCACACCTATAATCCCAGCCAGCACTTTGGGAGGCCAAGGAGGGCGAATCACTTGAGGTCAGGAGTTTGAAACCCATTTGGCCGACATAGTGAAATCCCGTCTCTACTGAAAATACAAAAACTAGCCAGGCGTGGTGGCGCATCTGTAATCCCAACTACTCAGGAGACTGAGGCAGGAGAATCACTTGAACCTGGGAGGCAAAGGCTGCAGTGAGCCAAGATCGTGCCACTGCACTCCAGCCTTGGTGGCACAGTGAAACTCCATCTCACAAAAAAAAAAAAAAAAAAAAAAAAAGGAAAAAAAAAAGTATATAGACATTCACACAGACATTCATGTATTATTCTTGCAATCTTTAAGTTTGAAATGTTTTTGAAGTAAAAAATAAAAAACATATACTCACTTAAAATAGAAAAATCATCATATCAGTTAAAAATTTTGGGCCGGGTGCAGTGGCTCAGGCTGGGCGTGGTGGCTCATGCCTGTAATCCCAGCACTTTGGGAGGCTGAAGCAGGTGGATGACGAGGTCAGGAGTTCGAGACCAGCCTGGCCAGTACGGTGAAACCCTGTCTCTACTAAAAATACAAAAAAAAAAAAAAAAAAAAAAAGTGGCTGGGTGTGGTGGCATGTGCCTGTAGTCCCAGCTGCTCAGGAGGCTGAGGCAGGAGACTTGCTTGAACTCGGGAGGCAGAGGTTGCAGTTAGCCAAGGCCGCAGTGAGCCGAGATTGCACCACCGCACTCCAGCCTGGGCGACAGAGCGAGACTCCATCTCAAAAAACAAAATCCAAAACAAAACAAAAAAAACTTTGGCAAAGTAACTTAAAAATAATCTTTTTAAAATAAGAGTTGTTATCATTCCTGGCAAATAATGGGAATAATCAAGAACAAGGTCCACTCAGCATAAAATGTCTAACATAAGGATACAATATGCTATGGAAAGCTTACCCAAATGAATTTAGCCATCCTAAGAAAATCACTTGTTTAATGTTCTAATTATTGTAATTAAAATGATACCATATACGAAAAAACTCACACAGGAAGAGAAGACCTCCTTCCCCTGTTTGTCTTCTTTGCAATTACTGGAGTTCCAAAATGCTCTGGATTTGTTAATGGAAGCTGGTCAAGTGTCTGTATAAGAAACAGATTAATTAAATCACGTTTTACCTCTAGATCAGTACCTGTAGTTCAATCCAAATAGTCCATCCATGTCACCCTACCTCACTCTCTGCAAAATGTCTCTCTCCTTTCAGACAAAGCGAGGTACGTCTCAATGTTCGCTCGTCACCATCATCAAACACTATAATAAGCACAAGATATCAGAGAATTTATGCACACTAATGAAATAAAAACTTAAAAGCACAGAATGCTATTATTACTATTAATTAGAGCTTAATATTTGTAAGAACCATTATTTTAGTCATTTTTCAAAACCTTTACAATGAGCATACCATGCCATATTTTTCATTCTATAGATAACAAAAACACAGGTTAAATGGCTGCCCACAACTGCTTAAGTATCTCCATCGGCTTTTTTGATAGAACTATCACTACAGAACCACCTTCTTAACTCATTAGCAACCTAGTCAAAGCATAAATATTAAATTAACTGCAATTCTAGGAGAATGAACAAAAACCTGATTTTTTAAAAAGTATGGATTTTTCCACAAAAGTTTAATATTAGAGTACCCCTAACTTCCAGAAACTGACTCCTGGTATTGCTACTGAATTATTTTACTGCTTCTATTTATTTGCATGATAACCTACTACACATGTACTGGCTGCCAAATTCTAAAGTCATAAGATACAAGTTCTTTCTTTTGTTAGAAAAGGATATAAGTAGTTTGTTTAAAAAAATAAAAAAAAAAAAAGATAGGATTTTGCTATTTTACCCAGGTTGGTCTCAAACTCCTGGCCTCAAATGATCCTCCCGCCTAGGCCTAGGAAAGTGCTCAGATTACAGGCATCTGCCACTGTACCCAGCTGAGTAGTTTAGCAATAAAGGTTGAAATAAGGAAACAGAAAGATAAAGTTTTTAGTGCAGGCATGGTGGCTCACCATGGGACCTGTGGTCCCAGCTACTGGAGAGGACATGGTGGAACTATTGCTTGAGCAGGGAGAAACCAAGGCTCAACCACGGTTAGTGAGCCATGATTATGCCACTGGGTGACAGCAAAACCAGATTCTGTCTCAAAAAAAATAAAAACACACAAATATAAAAGGTTTTTTTAAAAAGAAACTTTAGACCAGGTGCGGTGGCTCACGCCTGTAATCCCAGCACTTTGGGAGGCTGAGGTGGGCAGATCACCACGTCAGGACATGGAGACCATCCTGGCTAAGATGGTGAAACCCCGTCTCTACTAAAAATACAAAAAATTAGCCTGGTGTGGTGGCGGGCGCCTGTAGGCCCAGCTACTCGGGAGGCTGAGGCAGGAGAATGGCGTGAACTCAGGAGGCAGAGCTTGCAATGAGCCGAGATTGCGCCACTGCACTCCAGCCTGGGCGACAGAGCAAGACTCTGTCGAAAGAAAGAAAGACAGAAAGACAGAAAGACAAGAAAGAAAGACAGAAAGAAAGACAGAAAGAAAGACAGAAAGACAGAAAGACAGAAAGAAAGAAAGAAAGAAAGAAAGAAAGAAAGAAAGAAAGAAAGAAAGAGAAAGAAAGAAAGAAACTTAAAAAAAAAATCATAATTACATAGCTTTCTCAAATATTTTACTTTTACTACCTTTTTTTTTTTTTGAGCCAGAGTCTCACTGTGTCGCCCAGGCGCGAGTGCAACGATGTGATCTCAGCTCACTGCAAGCTCCGCCTTCCGAGCTCCGCCTTCCGAGCTCACGCCATTCTCCTGCCTCAGACTCCTGAGTAGCTGGGACTACAGGCGCCAGGCACCACGCCCGGCTAACATTTTTGTATTTTTAGTAGAGACCGGGTTTCACCGTGTTGGCCAGGATGGTCTTGATCTCCCGATCTTGTGATCCACCCGCCTCAGCCTCCCAAAGTGCTGGGATTAGAGGCATGAGCCACCGCGCCAGGCCTTTACTACATATTTTAAAAAACCACACTACTTGGCCGGGCATGGTGCCTCACGCCTGTAATCTCAGCACTTTAGGAGGCGGAGGCGGGCGGACCCCCTGAGGTCGGGAGTTGGAGACCTGCCTGACCAACATGGAGAAACCCTGTCTCTATTAAAAATTCAAAATTTGCTGGGTGTAGTGGCACGCGTCTGTAATCTCAGCTACTCCGGAGGCTGAGGCAGGAGAATCGCTTGAACCCGGCAGGCAGCGGTTGCGGTGAGCCTAGATCGCACCATTGCACTCCAGCCTGGAGAACAAGAGCAAAACTTCGTCTAAAAAACAAACACAAAACAATCGTACTACTTGACTATGTTTAAATATTTCAAGGAAATGGGATAAGGAATTTTATAATTTATCCCTAATAGTCTCCTAATCACTAACAATATATTATTTTGATAATTGTATAGGTTTAACTTTTGTGACTGTATTCTGATTTTAGCATCCAACATTTATAAAGTTAAGAATATGCTCTCAGAAGGTAACTCATTGCCCCAGGTTATGAAGAAATAAGATATAATCTTTACTTCAAATACTTAACATCCATATTCATTCAAGAAGAAAGCATATATATGTACCCAAAAACAATTATTAAGATTTAGTACTAAATTTCGCAATTCTAGATACTTTTCCATTCTAACAAAATAAGTTAGTGCTAATAAAAAGAAATTCTACATTACATTCATTTGGTATCTTAGAATCTTTTCGTTGGTTACCTATGAAATTACAATCCTGAATTACTTTCTTTTTCTTTTTTTTTTTTTTTTTGAGACGGAGTCTCGCTCTGTAGCCCAGGCTGGAGTGCAGTGGCCGGATCTCAGCTCACTGCAAGCTCCGCCTCCCGGGTTCACGCCATTCTCCTGCCTCAGCCTCCCGAGTAGCTGGGACTACAGGCGCTGCCACCTCGCCCGGCTATTTTTTGTATTTCTTAGTAGAGACGGGGTTTCACCGTGTTAGCCAGGATGGTCTCGATCTCCTGACCTCGTGATCCGCCCATCTCGGCCTCCCAAAGTGCTGGGATTACAGGCTTGAGCCACCGCGCCCGGCCCTGAATTACTTTCTTAAAAGGTTGTTTTATTAGCAAACACTTTGCCTTCAAATCCTACAATTACCTTTAATGAATACGTTTTTTAAAAGAAAATTATATAAAAGCTTTCAACATGTTAAATACTTATCTACTTCAATCAGTTCTCCCTCTTAGACTACAGATACCTACACTTAGATTCTCTTACATGCAGGAGACAATGTGAAAAAAATTAAAAACTCCTGAAGCACATACTCAAAGAACCACGATTCTAAAAAAGCAGCTGTGCTATACACAATGATCCAGAAATTAATGACTAGCTGCAGGCACAATGACAAGTTAAAACACAACATCCTCCAATGATTACATCACTGATCTGCACTTGAGTAATAGGGTGCCAAATATTTGATATAAAAATTATGATTCATATAGTGTCAAGTCTAACAAATTAACCACTGTTCTCTTAAAATTTTTAAATCATGAAATTATCACAAACCCAACTTAATTCTTGTTAGTATTAGTATCTGTAAGTATAAGATTTCAAAAAGAATAAAACCTGAAAGATTTTCAACTTTTGTAATGCCTACAATACCAAAGATGAAGATACCAGACCCACACACATTTCAATGGAGGTATGAAGAAGGAAAATGTGAATGTAAGACCAACACTCCAAATTTATATAACAAAATATTTTCCATAGCGTTTTATCATTAATCAATGGCAGCCCTAAACCAAAATGTTCTGATGAAAAATTTGAACAATTTCAGCATTTCTTTTTTTTTTTTTGAGACGGAGTCTAGCTCTGTTGCCCAGGCTGGAGTGCAGTGGCCGGATCTCAGCTCACTGCAAGCCCCGCCTCCCGGGTTCACGCCATTCTCCTGCCTCAGCCTCCCGAGTAGCTGGGACTACAGGCGCCCGCCACCTCGCCTGGCTAATTTTTTTTGTATTTTAGTAGAGACGGGGTTTCACCGTGTTAGCCAGGATGGTCTCTCGATCTCCTGACCTCGTGATCCGCCCGTCTCGGCCTCCCAAAGTGCTGGGATTACAGGCTTGAGCCACCACGCCCGGCCAATTTCAGCATTTCAAACAAAATTTTTCAGCAATTTCTGTATTTCAACAATTTAAAATTTTCAGTAATCACTTTGAAATAAAATCAGATTTTTGGAAGGAAAAATTCATTTCACTTAAATACACCTTATCATGGATAGAAATATTTTTTTAAAAAAATTAAAAAAGGGATTTCTCAAAAGGGGATTATGATACAAACAACTATTTTACAGTTTTACATAGGAACCCTCCCAACTTTAAGTGAACAAAAAGAAATAGTGTAAGATTTATTTATTTATTTAGAGACAGAGTCTCACTCTGTTGCCCAGGCTGGAGTGTAGTGGCGTGATCTTGGCTCACCGTAACCTCCACCTCCCAAGTTCAAGTGATTCTCGTGCCTCAGCCTCCCAAGTAGCTTGGATTACAGGTGCACATCACCAGGCCCGGCTAACTTCTGGATTTTTAGTAAAGACAGGGTTTCACCATGTTGACCGAGGTCTTGAACTCCTGGCCTCAAGTGTTCCGCCCACCTTGGCCTTCCAAAGTGCTGGGATTACAGGTATGAGCCACTGCACCCAGACTAAGATTTTTTTAATTCACAAAATTATACAAATATATGTTTTTGAGTACTTTATAAATTTGTTAAATAATGTAATTTTTCAAGATTTTCTGAAACACAAACAGAAAACTCAACAATAGGGGGGTGTGATGGCTCACACTTGTAATTCTGGTGCTTTGGGAGGTCAAGGCAGGAGAATCCCTTGAGTCCAGGAGTTGGAGACCAGCCTGGCTAACACAGTGAGACTCCGTCTTTACAAAAAAAAAATTAAAAATTAGCTGGGTGTGGTGGCATGTGTGTGCAGTTCTAACTACTCGAGTGGCTGAGATCACTTGATTCCAAGAGTTCAGGAATGCAGGGAGCTATGATTGCCACTGCAGTCCAGCCTGGGCAACAAAGGGAGACCCTGTTTCTATATTCCTATATTTTTTATAAAACAAACATTATGAACTTATTAATCATGACATCCCTGATTATCAAAACCATGAAGAAGCTCTATCTAAAATAAACTTCCTCTCTTAACTTGCATGTTAGAATTATCATCTAAAAGAACACAACATTTGTAGGCACTGAAGAGTATCATTTTTCTAAGAGTGAAATAATTAATGTTGTATATAGCAAGTCTAGCTTATTTTTAGTTGTCTTCTACAGCATGCTAAGATGAAAAAAAGTCAGACTACAAGGATTTAATAATTCTATGAAATGTCTTATATTTGCCAAAAATGGCTTTTGAATAGATTGTTCATTGAGTCTAGCAGAACACACATATAACCAAAAGTGGTATCTCTGTTATTATGTTAGGTATTTTGACAGTTAATTTTAGATGTGAACTTGACTGAATTAAGAAAACCTAGAGAAGTGGTAAAGCAATTACTTCTGGGTGTGCCAGAGGAAACTGGCACGTGTGTCAGTGAACCAAGTGGGAAGATTCACTCTCGATGTGGGCAAGTACCATCCAACTGGCCGGGGGCCCAGACAGAACAAAAAATGAGAGAAAGGGATTTCCTCTCTCCTGGAGCTGGGATACTCTTCTCCTCCTGCCCTTGGACATCAGAACTCCAAGCTCTTTGGCTTTGGGACTCTGCACCTTACACCAGCATTTCCTCAGATTCTCAAGGCTTTGGCCTGGGATTGAGAATTATATCCTCAGCTTCCCTGGTTCTCCAGCTTACAGACAGCCTGTCATGGTCATTCTCAGCCTTCATAATATCATGAGCAAATTTCTCTAACACTGGGGTATGCGACCCCCAGGCCACAAACCCATACCAGACCATGGCCTGTTGGTAACCGGACCGCACAGCAGGTGAGTGGTACGCAAGCAAGCATTACCACCTGAGCTCCACCTCCTGTCAGATCAGCAGCAGCATTAGAATCTCATAGGAATGCAAACCCTTGTGAACTGCACCAACAAGGGATCTACCAATAGGTTGTGCATTCCTTATGAGACGCTAATGCCTGATGATCTAAAGTGGAAGAGTTTCATCCTGAAACCATCCCCCAGCACGCCCATCCATGGAAAAACTGTCTTTCACGAAACCGGTCCCTGGTGCTAAAAAGGTTGGGACTTCTAAGAAATCCCCTCTCATATCAATCTATCTATCTATCATCTATCTATATCTTACTGGCTCTCTAGAGAATCCTAATAGGGATTAAAATATTAAAATCTATTAAGAGGAAAATGACAAAGCTGAGAATTTCACGGTAACACCAACCATACTAAACACAATAGACAAAATAATGCCAATGCAAACACACACACAAATCCTAACCCTAATCAGCTAGAATTCAAATGAAAGGATCTGATCAACTACTAAATACAAAAGACTCATTTCCCTGTTATCACAGCACTGATACTGAAAGATAGTAAAATAATAACAGTAAATTAATTTTATCTAAAATATAATTGGCTATCACTTATTAAGCTTTTACCATGTCCTAATCCTCACAACAGCCTCTGCAAAGTAGGAACCACTATCCTCCTTTTATAGATAAAGAAACTGAGAATCAGAAAGTTAACTGATGAGCTACATTTTAGTTAAGGGGGTATCAAAAGACATAATAGGCATGAAACAGAAGTATAAAATGAAGTCAGAGAAGGAAGTAATGAATTCTGTCTTTGGAAAATTAAGTATCATTATTGTTATATCAGGGTACAGCAGTTATGATTAACAAAATTATAGAATTCTTCACATAATGGAGTAAATTACTTGAACCCTAGAGGTGGAGGTTGCAGTGAGCCAAGATCATGCCACTGCACTCCAGCCTGGGGGACAGAGCAAGACTCTCATCTAAAAATAAATAAATAAAAATAATGGGCAAAGGACCTGAATAGACATTTCTCAAAAGCAGATATACCAATGGCCCAGAGGTATGTGAAGAAGTGTTCAACATCAGTAATAATCATCAGGGAAATGCAAATACAAACTACAAAGAGATTTCACCTCACACCTGCTAGAATGGCTATTATCAAGAAGATAAAAGGTTACAGGCAATGGCAAGGATATGGAGAAAAGGGAATCCTTGCCCACCATTGGTGGGAAAGTAAATTAGTATAGCCATCATGGAAAATAGCATAGAAGTTCCTCAAAAAACTAAAAATAGAACTACCAGGCCGGGCGCGGTGGCTCAAGCCTGTAATCCCAGCACTTTGGGAGGCCGAGACGGGCGGATCACGAGGTCAGGAGATCGAGACCATCCTGGCTAACACAATGAAACCCCGTCTCCACTAAAAATACAAAAAAATTAGCCGGGCGTGGTGGCGGCGCCTGTAGTCCCAGCTACTCGGGAGGCTGAGGCAGGAGAATGGCGGGAACCCGGGAGGTGGAGCTTGCAGTGAGCCGAGATCGCGCCACTGCACTCCAGCCTGGGCAACAGAGTGAGACTCCGCCTCAAAAAAAAAAAAAAAAAAAAAAAAAAAAAAGAACTACCAAATGATCCAGCAATTCCATTCCTGGGTATATAACCGAAGAATGAAACTAGTATGTCAGAGATGTATCTGTACTCCCAAGTTTATTGCAGCACTATTCACAATAGCCAAGATATTGGATCAATTTAAGTCTCTATGAGCAGATGAATGTATAAAGAAAATGTGATATAACATATATACACAATGAAATACTATTCAGCTTTTAAAAAGAAGGAAATCGTGACATTTGTAACAACATGGTTGAACCTGGGGGACATTATGCCAAGTGAAATAAGCCAGGCACAGGAGGACAAATACCATATGATCTCACTTAAAAAGTCAAACTCTTATTAGAGAGTAGAATGTTGGTTATCAGGGGTGGGGGCAGCTTGGTTGGGGAGGTGGGGGTGAGGGATTGGGTAAACATTGGTTAAATGATACAAAATTTCAGTTAGAAGGAATAAGTTCAAGAGCTCCATTGTACAACATGGTGGTTTTAGCCAATAACAATGTATTGCGTACTTGAAAATTGCTAAGAGTATATTTTGAGTGTTCTTACCACGCACAAAAAATAAGCCTGTGAAGTGATCCACCTGTTAATTAGCTTGCTTAGCCATTCCACAATGTATACATATTTCAAAACATGTTGCATAATATAAATACATATTATTGATATTAAATAATTTTTTTTTGAGATGGAGTCTTGCTCTGTCACCCAGGCTGGAGAGCAGTGGTGCCATCTCGGCTCACTGCAAGCTCCACCTCCCAGGTTCAAATGGTTCTCCTGCCTCAGTCTCCCAAGTAGCTGGGATTACAGGCATGAGCCACCATGCCCAGCTAATTCTAGTAGAGATGGAGTTTCACCATGTTGGCCATGCTGGTCTCAAACTCCTGACCTCAAGTGATCCACCTGTCTTGGCCTCCCAAAGTGCTGGGATTACAGGCGTTCAGAGAGCCACCACACCCAGCCCTTCGCCAATTTTCTAAATCGGGTTGTTTTCTTGCTATTGAGCTGTTTAAGTTCCTTATAAATTTTGGATATGAACCCCTTATCAAATACAAAGTTTGCAAGTATTTTTTCAAATTCCGAAGGTTGTCTCTTCACTCTCTTCATTGTTTCTTTTGCTGCGTAGAAGCTATTTAGTTTGATGTAATCCCAGTTGTCTAATTTTGCTTTTGGGGTCATTAAAAAAAAAAAAAAAAGTCAATGCCCAGGCCAATGTCATAAAAAATTTTCCTCTACGTTTTCCTCTAGTGGTTTGACAATTTCAGGTCTTAAGTCTTTGATACACTTAGAGTTAGTTTTTGTATATGGGGTAAGATGAGGGTCTACTTCCATTCTTCTATATGTAGATATCCAATTTTCCCAACACTATTTATGAAGACACTGTCCTTTCCCCAGTATGTGCTCCCAGCACCCTAGTCAAAGATCAAATGACCATAAATAGGTGGATTTATTTCTGGGGTATCTATTCTGTTCCACTGGTCTATGTGTCTGTTTTTATTGCCAGTATCATGATGTTTTGATTACTATAGCTTTGTAGTATATTTGGAAATTAGGTGGTATGTCTCCAGTTTTGTTCTTCTTGATCAAGATTGCTTTAGCTTCAATAGTTCTGTTATTTATAGAATCATCTGTGATAACTACAGAAGTCCCTCAGCAGCTAAGGTAAAAAAAAAAAAAAAAAAAAAAACTCCAGGAATCTGTAAATTTAAGAAATTAACACTCAAATACATAATTACATTAAGAAAATATCATGAGAGAACTAAGTCTTAGGGAAGGCCATTTAAAAAAGGAATTAAAGCTTATCATAGGACTAAACACATTGTTCTTGCTTACTACTTTTTTTTTTTTTTTTTTTTTTTTTTTGATACGGAGTCTCGTTCTGTCGCCCAGGCTGGAGTGCAGTGGCGCCATCTCAGCTCACTGCAAGCTCTGCCTCCCGGGTTTATGCCATTCTCCTGCCTCAGCCTCCCGAGTAGCTGGGACTACAGGCGCCCGCCACCACACCCGGCTATTTTTTTGAATTTTTTTAGTAGAGACGGGGTTTCACCGTGTTAGCCGGATGGTCTCGATCTCCTGACCTCGTGATCTGCCCGTCTCGGCCTCCCAAAGTGCTGGGATTACATGCTTGAGCCACCGCGCCTAGCCACCACTTTATTTCTTAACGAATAATCTAGTCAGAATAGCCACCTGGGTTTGAAAACATTTTGTGGTTGATTTTGATTATAACATTTGTCATAAGCAAGTCTGACTACATTAAAAACCTTATAAACCTGCAGGACATTCTACAAAATTTAATTAATTCACCAGTTGATTCTAAACCTCCTCTACTCAATATTAACTAGAACTTACACAAAATCTGATATAACCAATGTTCAAAACAGTAACTACAAAGTACAAAATAATCTGAATCTTAAGCATTTCTTGTTACAAAAACATATTAATATAGATGATAGATTTTAGTGCTAAACTTGATAAATGATGTGTGTGTGTACATTTTCAAAGTTAATTACTAGAATTACTGAAATTTTTATCCTTTACCTTTTCCTTGTTTTTCAAGTATATGTTTTCATATTACAAAAAGGCAAAATATAGAGTACCTTCAAAATGTTTTACTGACAGTTGTATTCACCAGGAGTTAGTGGCAACATTTAACTGGACATATTAATTCCTCTTTTCTTTTTTTTTGAGACGGAGTCTCGCTCTGTCACCCAGGCTGGAGTGCAGTGGCCGGATCTCAGCTCACTGCAAGCTCCGCCTCCCGGGTTTACGCCATTCTCCTGCCTCAGCCTCCCGAGTAGCTGGGACTACAGGCGCCCACCACGTCACCCGGCTAGTTTTTTGTATTTTTTAGTAGAGACGGGGTTTCACCGTGTTAGCCAGGATGGTCTCGATTTCCTGACTTCGTGATCCACCCGTCTCAGCCTCCCAAAGTGCTGGGATTACAGGCTTAAGCCACCGCCCCCGGCCTCCTTTTTTCTTTAAACATAACTAGAGATTTGGGCTCTAACCAGCCCAAATCTCTCATAGAGCCCATTCATCTGCTCATATCTTGGCTCAATTTGACACCTTTTGAATGACTGAACAGGTAACACACTTCCATATATTACAGATTCCTTATCTTTAATGGCAAGGATAAGAACTATCAATGAATAAACTATGGTAGGAATGGTAAGAAGAGGAAATATTTCTATTGCTCAAAAACAAAAACAAAAAATCCCTTTGAGTTGGTGCTGTTTACTGTTCAACATTAAAGGGGAAGCCGGGAGCAGTGGTTCACACCTGTAATCCCAACACTTTGGGAGGCTAAGGCGGTAAGATTGCTTGAGCCCAGGAATTCGGGGCTGCGGGGAGCTATGATAGTGCTACTGAACAAAAGCAACAGAGCAACACCTGCCTCTAAAACAAACAAACACAAACAAACCAAAGAAATAAACCATCAGAGGGTAAGATATTACCAGATATTTTAAAAACTGAGTCATACTATATCCATAATCTCTTTCAAAATTGGTTAATCAAGTTTAACAGAAGGGAAATTGATACCCATATTATGTAAGAAGCAGTTGCTATCGCTGACTCTAATGATAACTTTAGATCACTAATGATCATAACTCCTATTTGATCCAAACCAGCAATGTGGTATCCTCTTGTTTTATTTTTAATAATCTGACATAATTTCTGGTATCTCATGAAACCAAAAAGGTAATGGAGGTCATAAACACTTTGAATAATTTTCTGATTATACCCACATAATACTTTGCTAGGAACTAGAAATCAAGAAAAATTCCAGAAAAGAGCAATTAAACCCAATAGGTAGTGGATACTCACTGAAAGAAAAATACAGGATGTTCATGAGCCAAGAGGTTTACATTTCATTTTACTGTTTTTTTAAATCAACTGATAACTTAGGTCATTATACTCTGATCATTCTTTATGTGATCCACTTCCTTCAATATCTAAATGTTCTTCATAGCAGTGCTATCTTGAGTTTTCTCAATGGAACAGTACCTTTCAAAATCTTTTTATGAATTTCCTTCATGCATGTAACTGCAAAAATCTTTAATATTTTGAATTTGTCTCCCAAATAAATCTGCTTTTCCCTGTTTTTATAAGTGTGAACTACCTGCATCAGAATCACTGACATGCTTACTAAAACATTCTTGTATTGCCAACCCCAGGCCTACTATTTAGAGAGGCTTGGCGTCCTCAAATCCTCATTTTTCTAAGCAAGCACCAAGTGATTCTTATGTACACTAATGCTTGATACCTCAATTATATGCAATTAAGATTCTAAAGCTCTTTGAGAACAAGAATTATACAATTTCTTCTGTAATTATCCAACACAGAAAATCACCATAGAGAATGCTTAGTAGTGACTAGTTTTTAGAAACACTAAAATGCTACTCATGTAGAGGACAAAGGTTGCTATTCATAATTGAATAACTACTCTGGGATAAAGAAACCCAAAATGAGAAAACTTGAAAAGTAACCCTTCTGTAGAGCATATGCATTTTATCAGTAAAGCTTCATAAGTAACGTGACTACAACCTTTATAGTGAGTACAATATAATATGCAATATTAGTATTCGAATATCCATCATATATTTTCCAGTGATTCTACACACACCTGTAATTTTTATCAGGTCTTAGTTTAATACAGCAAAGGTATATTTACTTAATCTCTAAGAGTTAACATTAAGTTTAGTTTTTATTTGTTTTGAGATAGTTTTGCTCTTGTTGCCCAGGCTGGAGTACAATGGGATGATCTAGGCTTACTGCAACCTCTGCCTCCCAGATTCAAGCGATTCTCCCGCCTCAGCCTCATGAGTAGCTGGGATTACAGACGCCTGCCACCACACCCAGCTAATTTTTGTATTTTTAGTAGAGACAAGGTTTCCCCATGTTGGCCAGGCTGGTCTCGAACTTTTGACCTCAAGTGATCCACCCACCTCGCCCCCACAAAGTGCTGGGATTACAGGTGTGAGCCACCACATTCGGCCACTTAGTTTTTAAATATTTAACAAATATCAATAGCCACAACTAAGCTTCCTAAAAATATGTAGTTCAGAATAGCACCACTGTGAACCAACACTAAATTCTAGCAAGTACAGGAAGAATAAAAGAGGTTCGAAAAAAGTAGTTACACATAGCAAACTGGTACTACTAATAGAAGGCACAGGG
Source organism: Macaca mulatta (assembly GCF_049350105.2). Classification (NCBI taxonomy): domain Eukaryota; kingdom Metazoa; phylum Chordata; class Mammalia; order Primates; family Cercopithecidae; genus Macaca; species Macaca mulatta. The sequence continues at coordinate 131,432,884 of NC_133412.1, read as the reverse complement.
TAAGACGGAGACATTTTTAACCAAAGCATAGTTCTTCACAACAATGAGCATCAACTGGAATGATTTTTACCCAAAGCAACAAATCAAGTAAACTAAAAGTAAACCTAAATGGTCATTTCTTTTATTTCTACAAGAAAACCACAAAATAATTATACCTCTTAAACGAAGAAATAAGTATAAAAACCAACAATGCTATAGATTGGATGTCATCCACAGGACTGTGTAGTTTGAAAGTACGGAGAGGAGATTTGAAAATGTTACCTAATGCTATTCTCATCAACATAATGACAGCAACTATTTAAGTACTACTTTTAGGTTTTAACTTACACGTATTATGACACTTGTTGCTTCTTACTATTAATACAATAAAGTTATCTAAAGCCAGTATAAGATTATGAATGGAATGTTAAGAATGCATTCATATTAGGAACATCTATATCTTTCTTGAAAGCTGCTTTTTATTTTTTTTTTGAGAACGAGTCTCACTCTGTCACCCGCACTGGAGTGCAGTCGCACTATCTGGGCTGACTGCAACCTCTGCCTCCTAGGCTCAAGCGATTCTCATGCCTCGGCCTCCTGAGTAGCTGGGATTACAGGAATGCGCCATTACCACCCGGCTAATTTGTGTATTTTTAGTAGAGACGGGGTTTCACCATGTTGGCCAGGCTGGTCTTGAACTTCTGACCTCAAGTGATCCACCTGCCTCAGCCTTCCAAAGTGCTAGGATTACAGGCATGAGCCACCGTATCCGACCTTGAAAGCTGTTAATATGAGCACCCACACTGTGTCAAAAATCAAAAACTAAGTTATAATCACCTATTCTTGAATCTACTGTGGTCAGGATTTTTTAAATCTGTAAATTGTCTGGCAACATCTACATTACCCTTATATAACATATGTAGCAATACAATAAAGATCACAACTATGGAATTTTAATTGTAATTATAGAAAAAGTGATCACAATAATGTGATCTAACCTTCTTGAAGAGAAACATTAAAATAACCTAAAATAGAAGTACATTCTTGGATGAAATAGACACAAGTGGCCAAGCTACTGTAAGAGATAATTATTTTTGTTACCTACAGGACATTCTTAGAATTTTAGCCAGCTATATCCAGTAAACTGATAGGAAATAATACATATTTCTCCACCAACACAATGATTTGGTCTATCCACAAAACACAGATACATGCAAAGTCCAAATCAAATCTATGTGTTAAATGTGTTAAATTACTTAATTACTTACCCACGGTATACCAACTAGCATCTGTCAACTTGCTGATAATAGCTTCCTGAAAAGATCCATCAGATGTCCTTGTTTCAACAATAGCTCCAACCTAAAACGTGAAATCCAAATTTCCTTACCAAATTTAAACAAATAAACCAAATCACTTCCACCAACTCTATTATCTAGGTAAGAAAAATAAATACCATCCTTATGATAATTCTATCTTACACTGTCTTAGATCTTTATCATTCATAGTACTTATCTATGTATTATGCAATTTGAGCCCCAAAACACTTTGACACAATTTAGGTAGCTATCATTACCCCTACTTTACACATGGAAAATTGCAGTTCAGAAAGAGAAAATAATTTGCAGAGTCCAGCATGACAGCCCAGTCTCTTAAATCTTACTTTAGAGTTCTTCCACTATATCACACTGACTTCAAGAAAATTAAATAGAAGAACTGTAAAATTATAAGACCACCAAAATAGCATCAATTTTCTTTCACAGAAATATGAATATTGGATTCAGCATTTGTATTTAAGGAACCTTTTAGATAAAGGTTCACCTGGAGAGATAGGGATGGACCAGTTGACCTTCTTTCAGTTTCCAGACCTTTGTATATCAGATATTAACCAAAATGGTACTCTGATATAACAGATTTATTACATAAACAAATGGCCAGAAATGGCTGGAAAACATAATCTAGGTATTCATTAAATTGAATTAGGAAGTGAATATAGCTTGCTTGGTAAATTAGAACAACCGAAGATTGACGGTTATGATACTCAACTTAGAAGGCTAAACATCACCTCAGATACAGCAACAATTTGAAAAACAAAGCCAGGTATCCAGTTCAAGAATTCAAAACAGAAAGGTAGGTGAAAAACTTAACATGTTTATATATATTAAATTACCCTTCTAAAAGATGTTTAGTGTTCTAAAACTTAGAATACAGCCATTGCAAATCATAATTTATACTAATTATATTTAAACCCTTCATATGTATTGTTTTCTGATTAACATTCTCATAAATGTTAAGTCTATGTAGAAATGTAAATTCAGTAAATACGGTATAAATCTATGATTATTTTAGATTTTAAACTGTATAACATACATACTCTTAAAGGACCCTTTACTTGGTCATCTTGTACCAATTGCGTGGTATTGTCCTGTTTCAGGAGTACCTGAAAAACATTTTGCACGATAATTTGCATATTACTTTTAAAACAAATACATTTACAGTAACACTGTAACAATAATGTCTTTATGCTTTCTTAGCATGCTGTGGTGACCTCTGCTATAATACTTACTACATTCTCTTATTAACTGTGAGCTCCTTGAGGGCTGAGTCCTCCCTTCATTGCTATATCCCCAACAGTTAGCAAGTGTCAATGCATATTACCAGCACTCAATAACTGTTTACTGAATGAACTATATAATAATCTGTAGTGATTACTGTAAAAAAAAAAACTGCCTTTATTGCTTTTTATCAACAAGTCATAAAAGGTTCTGACTGTCACCAAGTACACAAAGAAAAAAAAAACAGTATCAAACTGTATTGCCTATATGAAAGGTAAACAAATTAAAACCACAACTCTGATCCTTTATAAAGTGAAGCTAAACAATAATCATAATATGCAATGATACAAACAAGTGCTCCCTTCTACTACACATCTAAATACACAGAGTAACCATCCATAATAGATGGCTGGTTACTATGGTCCAAATAAGATGGTCCAAATAAATTCAGAATCTAGGTAATGCATGATAAGACCTCCTAAAACAATCGTTGTATTAATTTTAAGTAAATAAGAACACACACACAATACTAATACCAAATTTGAATTGTTAAAGAATCCCAAATAAATATAGAGTAATCAAATCCTATATAGCTGACATGATAAAAACACTATATGAAACAAAAAGAAATGAATGTCAATTGACATCCTATCCTAATAATACTTGAAGGTTCATCAAGAAAATTGATACATAAGTTTTATAATAATCATAGATACATCTATTTACCCTACAAATCACACTCCTCTAGTCAATGTTTCTCAAACTTTTTTTTTCCCCCCCAGACAGGGTCTCAACCTCCACTTCCCCAGCTCAAGCAATTCTCATGCCTCAGCCTCCCACGTAGCTGGGATTACAGGCATGTACCACCATGTCTGGCTAATTTTTTGCATTTTTACTAGAGACGGGGTTTCAACATTTTGGCCAGGTGGGTCTCAAACTTCTGGCCTCAAGTGATCTGCCCACTCTGACTTCCCAAAGTGCTGGGATTACAAGCATGACCCACCGTGCCCAGCCTGATTCTTAAACTTTTAACATGCATCAGAAATATTTAAAGGGCTTATTAAAATACAATTACTGGATCTTACCCCCAGAGTTTCTGATGAAGTAGATCTGGGGTGGGGAAAATTTGCATTTGGAACAAGTTCCCAAGTAAGGCTGATGCTACTGGTCTGGGGCCACACTTTAGGAATCACTGCTCTAGTTCATTGATTCATTCAACAAATTTTGAGTGTCCACTATGTATCAGGCACTACTCTATGTGTTGGGCATAGAACAAGTCAGACGTTTCCTCCTTTTATGGTGCTTAATTCTGGTAGGAAAACATCAGATATATAAGTGAATAAAGCAAACTGCAATATAGCATGATCCAATACCAATGACAATAATTTTACGACTGGCACAGTAAAAAAAATCTGGAAGACCACATCAAATCTCTTTGGAGTCATATCAAAAAGGACTTTCACAGTGTTCCACACCACTATAGGATGACTAGTTAACAATGCTATATTACATGGTTTCAAATGGCTAAGAGGAGGATACTGAATATTCCCAACACAAATAAATGAAAAATGTTTCAGATGATGGATATGCAAATTATTTTGATTTAATCACCACATATTATATGTATCAAAACATGACTATGTAGCCAATGAATATGTGAAATTATTAATCAACTTCAATAAAATTTTTTAAGACTTCATGAACTATGTTATATGCCTCTATAATGTTAAAAATGTTTATAATAAGCATAGATTACTTTTGTATTTCATATAAAGTAATAAAGACTATTAAAAATATATTCATATAAGAAAATGACTGGCAGGAATCACCAAAAAAAGTTATTTCTGAGTAAAAGCATCTTTAAAAAAAATTTTTTTTTTGAGACAGGGTCTTGCCCTGTCATGTGGCCTGCAGTGCAGTGGCACAATCACAGTTCACTACAGTCTTGACCTTCCAGGCTCAAGCAATTCTCTCACCTCTGCCTCCAGAGTAGCTGGGACCACAGGTGCCTGTCACCACACTTGGCTAATTTTTTAATTTTTTTTTTCTGGACAGATCAGGTCTCACTATGTTGTCCAGGCTGGTCTTGAATTCCTTGGCTCAAGCAATCCCCCCACTCAGGCTCCCCAAGTGCTGGGACTGCAGGTGTGAGCCACCTTGCACAGTCAAAAATATATATATATTTTTTTAGTCAACCTCTCTCTGTCACCCAGGCTGGAGTGCAGTGGAGCGATTTCGGCTCACTGCAACCTCCACCTCCTGGGTTCAAGCGATTCTCCTGCCTCAGCCGCCCGAGTAGCTGGGACTACAGATGTGCACGCCAGGTTAATTTTTTTATATTTTGGAGATGGAGTCTCGCTCTGTTGCCCAGGCTGGAATGCAATGGCATAACCTTGGCTCACTGCAACCTCCGCCTCCCGGGTTCAAGCAATTCTCCTGTCTCAGCCTCCTGAGTAGCTGGGATTACAGGTGCCCGCCACCACACCCAGCTAATTTTTGTATTTTTCGTAGAGACGGGATTTCACCATGTTGGTCAGGCTGGTCTCAAACTCCTGACCTCAGGTGATCCACCCGCCTCAGTGTCCCAAAGTGCTGGGATTACAGGCATAAGCCACTATGCCCAGCCCCAAAATAAACTTTTTTAATGCTTTTTTACACTGTCTTGAAAACATAATTCCTGTTGTTATTTATATTGTCTTAAACACTGAAATTGTCTCTACCTGAACATTAAATGAGGGGAGAAAATAGATTACAGTCCAAGTATGCCACCACAAATAGTTAAGATCCAAATGACAGGAAATATCATGAGCATGGTATTTTGATGGTAGCATTTTGGAATAATTTCTCCTTCTGAGTTATTTCTTGAATTTTGATGTGCTTTTTTCCTGTAAGTACAGTATATAAAGGGCATATAATGACTGAATAAAATGCTGATTTGCAGTCTTTCTCTCCTCAAATTTCTTCAATCTACAGCTAATAAAACTATTGCATAAAAACAAATATTACCTTAACTTTCACCAGCCTTTTCACAGTCTTAATTTTTGCCTCACAGAAGGCACCCCGGTACTTGGCACTGACATCAGTTCCCACTGTCAGGTAGGCAGGCTCATCCGCCGCCTGGTGAAAGGAACATAAACTGTGAATGTCATTACTATGCCTCCCTGCTCTAACTTCAAGTCTCATTAAAAGGTTGTGTTTGAAGCATGAAAAATAACAAAATGATTTGCTTATTAATATCACTGAAAATTTGAAAAATACCCGAAAGCAAACACTTGATGAGCAACCTTTCATTTTATAGACTGATGTCCTGATACGATAAAATGTTTTAAAGTTGTAATTCAAAATTATCAGTGAGTAAATATAATGTTTTTTTTTCCAGATACAAAATTTTTCAAAAATTCTATTTATATAAGCAGAAAAATAAAAAAATCAGAAAAAATATTTCATATTACACATATCATAAAACTAAGTTATTCATTTAGAGCTTCCTGAAATTTTGCAAATTAAAATAAATATTGCTACTAACATTAACACTAACAATATATAATTGTTTATTGACAAAGGTACATAAAGGTAACATCTTTTCATAAGGAGAGTATCAATTTGGAAAATTCATTTGCTAAAACCTGCATTTGAAAGGTTTTAAGTCTGAATTCAGCTGATGAATGCAGATATGAACCGATGGTTCAAGATCTGTAGACGTACCTAGTTTACCACACTGATCTTCCTAGTATAAAAAAACAAGCGTTACTAAGAAACATCTACTTTCAGCAAATGGACATGACCAGAATGATACATAGAATGATGCAAGAAATTTCACTCTACCATTCATTTTAATCTTTACAGTAACAGGATGATTGCTATCTCAATCTGTCATTTTACCTTTTTTTTTTTCAGAAGTTAAAGTGTATCCATACAAGTTCAACTTAACATTGTTAAGTGCAAAGTTAACAGTGTACACTTTGGAGATAACGTTTTTAAGTAGAAAATGATTTTTTGTTTTCTAATAAGTTTTCCCAAGTAATATTAAAGAATGTTAAATATGTCATTTACTTGGAGAAAATAGAAAACCATGAGAAAGTTTGGGAAAATGCTATATTTCAGAGCTTAATATACTGAAACAGTAAATAAGACAGGAATTGGCTACCTTTTAAGAACGTTTACAAAAAATACAAATTGAATAGGAATGCTTTTGGCAAATAAAAATCTGACCTGAAACATTCAATGGCCACAGCATTCAAGAATGCTATATGAGATCCTTTCCCTTTAACCATCCACATATTGATATTTGCAGTCATCCTCAGTAGAATATGTATCTTTTTAGAATAAGTATATGTTTTAAAATATTTACTGGAAAGATTTAACTGAAACTATTATTATAGTTCAACTTCAAATATTTTAGCCACATAAGTTCACTTTACACACAGAAGAAATGACACCTTCTTTACTTAATTACTTAATCCACGTACTCTTTCTTTTACAAAATCGCATTGGCACTGAGGAAGAAAAAAATTTTCGAAAAATCCCCCAAAGAACCAAAGCAGGACAAAAGCTTTACTTCTGCAAAGGTTGCTGCCAACACAGGAAGTGTTTAAAAATACTATCCGAATGGACAACAATTGAAAGGCTGCACCAGCCTTTCCAAAGTACTGCCACAGAGAGGGCCCAAACTCCGCATTTAGACACACAGATCATTTCTCACCCATTCAACACATCCTCCTATGCCGAAACTGCTGATCAGTAGGAACATCAATTTTGAGGAGCAAAACAAATGACATTCCACGGCACTAGCCTTACGACTGGCAGTGTCCAAGGCGCGAGGATCGGGGCAGCGTTGACTCCACTTACCTTCATTTTTGTTGGTGATCTGTGGGGTTCCAGCTCAGCGAGCTATCGTCGCAGTCGCTAGAACTACGGGGAGGGGGAAAGAGGCACAGACAGAATCAGTCAACTGCGGGGAGCGACCAAGGGAAAGAAAGTAAACAAACGCCAGCGGGGAGGGGCAGAATCCTCACCAGCCAAGGAACAAGACCCCTTCTGAGGGCAGCCAGGATGCAGGAGCGGAGGGGGCAACGAGAACCCCACGCGCGCCAAAGGGCAGCCCGTTCCGCCCCGGAGCTTGCCAGAGGCCCACCGCGCCCCCGCCTCGCTGGCCACTTTGACCCGGAATGCTGAACTCGGAGCCCCAGGACAGATAGCTCCGGAAAAGGGCAGGGCGCCGTTCGGGCTTCCCCAGGTCCCCCGCGGAGGCGACCGCCGAGCCTCCGCACCGCTGTCCCCTGGATACCCCGACTTCGGCCCGCGCCCCGCCTCCGCTGCTCGGCCCCCTCGGCCCGCCCCGGGCCCGCGGTGGCGGCAGCGGAGTGTCACGGCGCCATTGCTCTCCTTCCTTTGCTCTGCACCATATCAGGAAGGAGAAGCGCTCCTTCACCCAAAGGGGCAGGGGCCGCGGCCTTCAGCCGGGAGCCGCCAGAGCCCCGGGAGACCCGCGCGGGGGAGGGGGCGGGGGACTGAGGGGAGGAGGAGGGGAGGTGGCCCGGACAGGGTGTGGGAGGGGAGGGGAGCCGCACCGCAGCAGCCGCTGCCTCCTCCCAGCGCCCGCCTCAACTTTTTGTACAGCCCAGAGACGTATCAGCTCGCAGCCCCTCGAGTCCTGCCACGGACTCCGCAGAGGTGGACGCGCCGCGGAGTTGGGGAACGGCTCCCCCAAGCAGCCCGCTCCTCACGGCGCGGAAGCAAACTTAGCGGCGCGGCCAGCCCCACAGCCATTTTCCCGGGAACCCGGGGAAGCGGACGAGGCGGCTGCAGCTGCGGCGGCGGTTCCTGCAGTTGCTGCCGCTGCTCCATGGCTGGCCCCTTCTCTTGCGCTCGCCGCGCCACTTGCCTAGCATCCCTCTCCCCACCTCCGAAGCTTCCAACTGCACCGGGACCCCGGGCAGCAGCAGCTGCTGCCACTGCCGCTTCATCCATTCAGTATCCCCCGATTCCCCTCTCCCCGCCTACCAACTGCGGGTGAAGTGCGCACTGTCAGCTCCAGAGTCCTCCTCCCCTCTGACCTCCGTGGGCCCCCGTCCGGGCAGCACCACTCCCAACCGCGGCTGCAGTTCCTGCGCCCGGTTCCCCACTCGCCCCGATTTACTGCCACAATCCACCGAATAACAAGCTGTTGAGCAGACTCGCTTCTACACGAACTCCTATTGGCTGTTCATGACGCCGAAGAGCTTCGGATAGGACCTCGCTACCTGCCGTCCTCATTGGATGTAGCTCTGAAACTTCATGGATTGGTGCGAAAAACAGCAGGTAGGACATCTTCCACTTATGATTGGCTTTTTCCGAAGACCAACGTTATTGGAGAGTTGGTTATTGAGTAAGCAAGTCTTGAGAAATGATTGGTAGAGACGACTCCGGATGTGCTTGACTGGGCACTGATTGGTGAATTGAGGGGTCAGGAAGAGCAGTTCGGCACGAGGATTGGCGGCGGAGTGTCCCATGGAAACGGAACCCAGAATTGCAGCCAGGGGCTTGCACGGGGGCGGGGCAGGGTCTTTCCAAGGCGCCTGCGCTAAACCAGGTTCTCGGCGCCATTTTGTCTCGGCAGCGGTCGCCGTAGCTCCATCGCATTTTATGTTTCTGGCAAGAAGGGAACGGAGTTTTCATCAGGTAGATTGGTTTTTGTGCGTCCGTCCTCCACCGTTTCCTCCAGGACAGCACCTAGTCTTGGCCGGAGGAGTCTCAGAGCTGTCAGAAAGGTCAGTTGGAGGCTATGGTTGTCCGATTGACTGGGGGGGATGGCGCAGCCCTAGCGGCACCGGCACCGGAAGTGAAGGGGCCGCAGGAAGCCATGGTAAAAGTTCTCCTTGCGGCGGGGTGGGGAGAAGGGGCGGGATGAATGGGGGCGAGGCTTCCTCTCCCGCCGAGAGAAAGAGGTGGAGGAGAGGCAAAAGTCTTTCTTGGCGGTGCTTTTTCGGGCTTTCGAGAATGTGAGAGATTTTCTGAATTCTGCCTCTGTCTGAGCAGTCTTTCCTGTCTTTGGAAGTGCATTTTGGATACTTGCCATATTCTCCACCTGATTGGCACAAACTATGGGAGTCTCCTTAGTTAAGACAGGTCAGAAGTGATTCTTGGAAACATTCTGCATGGGTAGAGGTTTCCGCGTGCTCCTCACGCGAAAAAGCTATGAGGAAACTGGAGAAAGCGCTGGCTTTTTGGATGCTGAGGAATTTACTTGCCAGCACAGACGGTGCTTCTGTGACCTTAGACAAGCGTCTGTGTCACTCTGCGCGAGGCTTATGCTGCTTTTTGAAAGGAAAGATTGGTTGTGCAGGGACTGAAAACATCTTAAAAGGACGTCCCCGATAAGATAGACGTTGGTCTTGTTCTGTTAACATTTTGTATTCTGTTAAACGAAACATATTTTTAAATAGTGGAATTGGAGTATAAATTGGCTAGTTGTTTTATAGAATGGAGTAATTTTTTAAATGTGACATAGCGTCCGTAATCCACGTGGACTAAGATTTCTCAGTAAGAAAACTAAGCAGAATCAGTTTTTTATTCGTAACAGTGATTTTGCTCAAAAGTATTCATAAAAAAGTGAAAGGCATGTTGGCATTTCTAGTGAGTGACCTAGTCATACTGGATAGATCCCAATAGTTACCCTCAGTACCTCTGTTTTAAACCCTGCTGCTGTATTGGTGGGGCCCAAGACTAGAAAATGATTGTGTGACTTAACAGTGACTGGGTTTTTTGGCAGTCGTGCTGAAAAAAAACAGAACATCTCGGTGATTACTGAGGTGAGTCATAATGTCTAAAAATCCTTAGAATTGCGGGAGACCACCTGGAAAAACTTTATGTGGATTAGTAAAGGAATACTAGAATGGAAAAAAGGGTAGTTGAAAGATGTTTTGTTAGGTCAGATTCAAATGAGTCTGTAATTAGCTTCCTGGTGTAATATTTTAGAATGAAATCGGAAAATTAGGACATCCTTATGGACTTGTTTACCCATTTTCGTGGTTCTTATTTCTGGACTTTGAAGTACCTAATGTTTTTATCATAAAACATTATGCGTATTTTTGAGATTCCTCCCCGCCCCCGCCTATTTAAAAATTTCTTATATAGAAAAGATCTTGTAAATAGGAGTGTTTAGGAGTGAAGCAGGTTTTTTGGTTTTGTTTTGTTTTGTTTTTGAGACAGAGTCTCTCTGTCATCCAGGCTGGAGTGCAGTGGCGCAATCTCGTAGGAGTGAAGTTTTTTAAAAGAGCTTATAAAACAATGTATTACTGAACTTTTTAGAGGGTAAGAATCTATAATTCCACTATCAAAGTCTAAACTGTTATTATGGAATCCAAATAATGGATGGACATTTGGAAATTACTAAAAAGCCCAAAGAAGAATACAAAAATCTCTTCCCTCCACCAAAAGGTAGTTACAGTTTTTACTATAGTTAAATATTATACAAAAGGATTTGTCTTTTTTGTGTTGTTTTACAAAATATTCTAGTTTTGTTCATGTTCTTACCATTATTTTTCTTTATCGAAAACATTGGGAACATTGGAAATATTTTATCGTAAAGCATCTTTTATGTCTTCGTAGTGTGTTGTGGGATAAATATACCGTAATTTATGTAACCTGTTTACCTGTATATAATGGCAGAAATATGTCAACGAATATCCTTGTACATGTTTTGCAAAATATTGTCTTAGAAAGTCATTGCAAAAGTAATCGTGGTTTTTGCATTATTGGAGTTTGCCATTTGATGTTGGACTACATTGTTAAATAAATGTGGTTATGTTATATATCATTTTAATGGGCATTTCTTACTTTGTTTTTTTGGTAATGACTTACTACTTGCTGTTCATTTTATTTTATTTTATTTTATTTTAGGGACAGTTGCGCTCTTTCACCAGGCTGGAGTCAGTGGCGCAGTCTCGGCTCACTGCAACCTCCTCCTCCCGGGTTCAAGCGATTCTCCTGCCTCAGCCTCCTGAGTAGTTGAGACTGCAGGCACGTGCCACCACACCGGCTGATTTTTTGTATTTTTAGTAGAGAAGGGGCTTCACCAGGTTAGCCACGATAGTGTCGATCTCTTGACCTCATGGTCTGCCCGCCTCAGCCTCCTAGAGTGCTGGGATTACAGGTGTGAGCCACGTGCCCAGCCTTCATGTTTATTTTAGATTATGAAAATGATGTTAGACAAAAAAAAAATTGGAGCAGTTTTCTTATTTGAGTTAAAAATGGGTTGTAAAACAACAAGAAACACCGTATCAGCAATGCATATGGCTCAGGAACTGTTAACGTACAGTGCAGTGGTGGTTCAAGGTTGGTTGGTTTGTTTTGAGATAGAGTCTTGCTCTTTCAGGCTGGAGTGCAGTGGCATGATCTTGGCTCGCTGCAACCTCCACCTCTGGGTTCAAGCCGTTCTCCTGCCTCAGCCTCCCTAGTCGCTGGGATTACAAGTCCGCACCACCATGCCCAGCTAATTTTTGTGTTTTTAGTAGAGACGGGGTTTCACCATCTTGGCCAGGCCGGTCTCGAACCCCTGACCTCGTGATCCACCTGCCTTGGCCTTCCAAAGTGCTGGGATTACAGGCTTGAGCCACTGTGCCCGGCCGGTTCAAGAAAGTTTGCAAAGGGGAGGAGAGTCTTGAAAATTAGGAGCATAGTGACTGGTCGCCAGAAGTTAATAACTACCAGTTGAGAGCAATCAGCGAAGCTGATCCTCTTACAACTACTTGAGATGTTGCCATAAATAACTCAATGTGGACCATTCTACAGTCCTTCGGCATTTAAAGTAAATTGAAAAGTGAAAAAGCTGGATAAGTGGGTGCCTCATGAACTGACTGAAAAAAAAAATCATTGTTTTGAAGTGTCGTTTTCCCTTATATTACACAACAACAAACCATTTCTTGGTCGGATGTTGATGTGCGAGAAAAAGTGGATTTTATATGACAACCGGTGATGGCCAGCTCAGTGGATGGACTGAGAAGATGCTCCAAAGCCAGTCTTGCACCAAAAAAAGGTCATGGTCACTGTTCTGTGGTCTGCTGCTGGTCTGATCCACTATAGCATTCTGAATCCCGGGGAAACCATTACATCTGAGAAGTATGCTCAGCAAATCGATGAGATGCACCAAAAACTGCAATGCTTGCAGTCAGCATTGGTCAACAGAAAGAGGCCCAATTCTTCACAATGCCCTTCCGCGTGTTGCACAACCAGTGCTTCAAAAGTTGAACAAATCGGACTGTGACATTTTGCCTCATCCACCATATTCACCTGACCTCTCTCCAACTACCACTTCTTCAAGCATTGCCACACCTTTTTGCAGGGAAAACACTTCCACACTAGCAGGATGCAGAAAATGGTTTCCAAGAGTTCGTCAAATCCTAAAGCATGGAATTCTACACTACAGGAATAAACAAACTTAAAAGTGTGTTGGTTATAATGATTTCTATTTTGATTAATAAAGATGTGTTTGAGCCTATTTATAATGATTTAAAATTCACAGTCCGAAACCGCAGTTATTTTTGCCTGAACGTAAATGCTGAATTTTAGATGCTGAAATTTCTGGGCATCTAAATCTTCTTTCACATCCATGATTATTTTTGGAATAAACTCCCAGAGGTGGAAATACAAGGCTGAAGGCCTGGTGTGGTGGCTGAAGCCTGTAATCCCAGCACTTTGGGAGACTGAGGTGGGCAGATGGCTTGAGCCCAGGAGTTTGGGACAACATGGTGAAACCTCATCTCTACAGACAGTGCAAGAAACCAGCCAGCATGGTGGCATGCACCTGTGTTCACCGTTAACCGAGAGGCTGAGGTGGGATGATCACCTGAGTCCAAGAAATCAAGGCTCCAGTGAACCATGATTGTGCCACTGAACTCCAGCCTGGGCGACGGTGAGACTTCGTCTCAAATATGTATGTGTGTATATATGTGTGTGTTTGTATGTATGTATGTATTACATGTATATTTATATGAAGGGGTTATGTATTTAAGGCTAGGGATGCTTGTATAGTCCATCAGAAAGCTTTTCTTCTTACTGCACTTACATTTATTGTCCTTTTTGTTCCTGCCTCCCCTCCCTCTCCTCAAAATTTCTGGTTTTTCTTTAGCTTTATTTCTGAACATTTTATCTTGGATCTCTCTTTGTTCAAGTAGAAATAATTGGCTGGACGTGGTGGCTCATGCCTGTAATCCCAACATTTTGGGAGGCCGAGGCAGGCAGATCACCTGAGGTCAAGAGTTCAAGACCAGCCTGACCAACATGGAGAAACCCCGTCTCTACTAAAAATACAAAGTTAGCCGGACGTGGTGGTGCATGCCTGTAATCCCAGCTAATTGGGAGGCTGAGGCAGGAGAATCCCTTGAACCTGGGAGATGGAGGTTGCGGTTAGCTGAGATCATGGTATTGTACTCCAGCCTGGGCAACAAGAGCAAAACTCGGTCTCAAAAAATAATAATAATCACAGTCCTTAAGTTACACATATCATAAAATATATGAGAATTTTTCTTGGACCCTAGGAGTGATTTTTTTTTTTTACTTTAATTTTTTTTTCACTTTAGGTGAGCATTTGTACAGTGAAACATTTTGTTACACAGAAGTGATGTTTAGGAATACTAACAAATTATTTCCATGGTCTAGTTAGTTGAGTTTAACTACTTTCTGTTTCCCTGTAGTCTTCTCTAAAGTTTCCCCTTTTTGTGTGTATTCTTTCTCTCAGTGCTTTTGTAGCCGATAGGACCCTCTGTACTTGTGCCTCACCACACTTACTTTGCATTTGTTTGACTCTTCCCAAATTTGAAACTCTGTTTCCAGAAAGCAGCAACTGTTTTATTTAATCACTGTTATGTTCCCCCACCTAATAGGTGCTCTGTTATAGATATTTCTTCTAAATCTGTATGCACATTTGTATGCAAAATGTGAAATAAGCCAACTTAACATCTTTTGTTTTCTTGGGATTTTTTCTTCTTCTACTTCTTTTTGTTTGGTTTTGTTTTGTTTTTGAGACAGGATCTTCTTCTGTCACCCAGGCTGGAATGCAATGGCACGATCATAGCTCAGTACAGCCTCAAACTCATAGGTTCAAGGGATCCTCCTAGTTTGGCCTCCTGAGTAGCTGGAACTACAGGTGTGTGCCATCAGGCCCGGCTAAATTTTTTGTTTTTTCGGTAGAGATGGGGTTTTGTTAGTTGCCCAGACTTGTTTTTTCACCATAACAATAATTCTTTCTTGAAAATTAATGTATCATAGATGCTGTCTTAACCTTTAAATTTTAAAATATTCCAAATACTTAGCTTTAATACCAAATTGATTTGTAATTGTTAATAAAATGTAGACTTAGAGGACCATTAAGAATGTATCATGCTCGCTTTGGCAGCTCACCTCCTAAAATTGGAATCATACAGAGATTAGCATGGTCTCAGTGCAAGGATGACATAAGAAGCATTCCATCTAAAAATAAAAAAAGCGAAGAATGTATCAGAGTATTAGTTTCTTCAGACTTCTTTTTATTCTCCAATCCCTTTTTAAGTATTTTATAATATTTTAATGGTAACTGTGGACGAATATTAGTAATTAGGAGACAATGTCTTGGGTATAAATGAATGAAATTATGATGTAATTGTATTTTTGTAACCTATTAGTTAAATGAGCCTAAACTAATAGGAGTCATAATTATCAACTTTTTAATGTTCGTGTGACATAAAGCTATATTTATATTTAAGAGTTTGAAGAGAATACATAATTAGCTCTCCAGTGTGGTATTTTAGACCGAAATCTCAAAGTTAGCACATCCTTATGGATTTGTCTGCCCATTCGTGTGGTTTCCAGTTTTAAGTTCTTGATAATTTTATCACAGAACCCCATGAACATGTGTGTAATTTTTTTTTTAACCAATCTTACCAAGGAGAGTGTTTAGGAGGGAAGCAAATTTGTGTGTGTGGTTTTTTTTTAATCAACACTCTGTATTCTGAATGTCCGAGATATAACATACTCAAAATTTTAAAAAAGTCTTTTGTTTTTTAGAATAAGGCTGATTTTATGGGAAAATTAAGCAAGGTGTTCCTTGAAAAACCTGAATCTGCGATCTGTTTGTGGTAAGTAATTTTACTTAGCTCCTCTTAGGTAATCAAGACCGGTCATGTTGCTCGTGTGTGTGTGTGCGTGCGTATCTGTGTGTCTTTTGAAAATGATAGCCGGGCACGGTGGGTAATGCCTGTAATCCCAGCACTTTGGGAGGCAGAGGCGGGGAGATCACCGAAGGTCAGGAATTTGAGACCACCCTGACCAACAAGGTGAAACCCCATCTATACTAAAAGTACAAAATCAGCTGGGCGTGGTAGCACATACCTGTAAACCCCAGCTACCTGGGAGGCTGAGGCAGGAGAATCACTTGAACTCGGGAGGTGGAGGTTGCAATGAGCTTAGATCGCGCCACTGTACTCCATCCTGGGCAACAAGAGTGAGACTCTGTCTCAAAAGAAAAAAGTGTAGAATTTGTTCAACTGTGCAGTTGTTTCTGTACATATATTGAGAAGTGGAAATGATTGCTGTGTTGAACGTAGCAGCTTTCCTAAAGATTTAGTTATTTTATGGAAAGTTACGTAATTTACTTCTTTGTAACCAAAGCAGAATTTGTGATTTTTATATTTTTTTTGCCCTGTTCAATTTTTATTTTTTGAGACGGGGTCTCACTGTGTTGCCCAGGTTCGAGTGCAGTGGCATGATCTTGGCTCACCACAACCTCCGCCTCCTGGGTTCAAGCGATCCTCCTGCCTCAGCCTCCTGGATAGCTGGTACTACAGGTGCACACCACCATTGCCAGCTAATTTTTGTACTTTTGGTAGAGACTGGTTTCACCACATTGGCTAGGCTGCTCTCGAACTCCTGACCTTGTGATTCACCCACCTTGCCTCCCAAAGTGCTGGGATTACAGGGGTGAGCCACCACGCCCGGCACTCTGTTAGATTTATCTGCTGATTTTATGGCCACATGGAGTCATAGATAATGGTTCATATAATTCAAACTGGAATGACAGCGTATTTTAGGATTCGGATTCAAGCAGATATGCGTTAGATAATGGCTTTCCTACAAGGATCTGTGCTCCAGGGGCTTAAGATCAATAAAAGGGAGAATGTAATTACACATGTGGAAAGTTAATCTAAGTAGTTATTTCAAAAGATGTAAGCAATCTATATAACCTTATGTATAGATATAAATGGCACTTGATAATAGATTTGTCAAAGTTCTGTATACAGTCAGATCCAGTGGTTCTTTTAAAACAGACAAATTGCTTTAGAAAGCAGAGCAGAAAGAAATTTATAATGGTTATTAAAGGCTTTTCAAGGGTAGTAAGATATAATATGTAAAAGTAGAAATAAAGAAGACATTCTATTTGGATGAAAGGTTGTGAGCAAGAATATAAGGAAATCTGTATTTGGGACAGAGGGTAAACCAGCTCAGAAAGTATGACTGGCTGAAGATTATGTAGGGAAAATTGTATGTGGCCAGCCTACCCATGTTTCTAGGGTTAGCTGCACATCAGAATCCAATGGGGTATTACAAGGTTCTAGAGGGTCTTGGAAGATTGGGTGTAAGCAGAAATTGACTATTATTTTTGTTTTGTCTTATTTCAAATTTTACAAATTATAATGGAACTAAACAAAATAAAATGCAGCCAGGCGTGGTGGCTCACACCTGTAATCACAGCACTTTGGAAGGCCAAGGTGGGCAGATTGAGGCCAGGAGTTCAAGACTAGCCTGGCCAACATGGTGAAACCTCATTTCTACTAAAACTACAAAATTCAGCCTGGTGTGGTGGCACGTGACTGTAATCCTAGCTACTCGGGCGGCTGAGGCAGGAGAACCTGGGAGGTGGAAGTTGCAGTGAGCCGAGATTGCACCACTACACTCCAGCCTGTGCAACAGAGTGAGACTGTCTCAAAAGAAAAAAGAAATCACTTTTAATGCCACTGTAAGAGATTTTTAAAATTTCCTTCCTGCTTGTCTATATGTATTTTCTTTAGTCTTAGTTTTTAGTTTTCTTTGTTCCTTTAACGTTATAACAAGCATTCAGTGTAATGGACAGCCTCTATAATGACTTTGATGTCTGAAAATATTCCATCAAGCTTTTTTATCCTTTTCATTTTTCTATTGCATGACTATGTAGGTTTTATAGTCCTTCAGTGTTGTGCTTCAGTTACCTTCTTCATGCATAGAGTATTTTCTCTTTTGGACTATTCTTTTAGTACATTTAAAAAGTCATTGTATGGGCTGGGCGCGGTGGCTCAAGCCTGTAATCCCAGCACTTTGGGAGGCCGAGACAGGCGGATCACGAGGTCAGGAGATCGAGACCATCCTGGCTAAAACAGTGAAACCCCGTCTCTACTAAAATACAAAAAAAATTAGCCGGGCGAGGTGGCGGGCGCCTGTACTCCCAGCTACTCGGGAGGCTGAGGCAGGAGAATGGCGTGAACACGGGAGGCGGGGCTTGCAGTGAGCTGAGATCCAGCCACTGCACTCCAGCCTGGGCAACAGAACCAGACTCCGTCTCAAAAAAAAAAAAAAAATTCATTGTATGAACATTTTTATGACTCTTGAAACATTGCTGTGTTGTTCAAGCTGGTTATAATAATTTACACTATCACCCTCCCTGTGAGTTTAGCTAGTGACATTGAGTAATCTGTAATTGCCATTTTTACTAATTTAATATGTGCAAAATATATTGAGCTCTTTTTTTCTTTGTAGGGTTTTTGTTGTGAATTAGTGAAATGGGACCTTGTTCTGTGATTTTACTTACTGATTCTTTTACAGGTTGTCTATTCACAGTTCTAATTATGTATTAGAATCTAGATATTTTATTTCTTAATTGGTTGAGTTTATTATATAATAGTGGTAACTTGCACATATTTTTCCATGCAGATTTCCCTTTTAATTTTAGTTACTTTTGCTGAGAGTTTTTGAATAGACACAGAAAGGCATGGCATAAACAAAATACAGTGTTGGAAAATTATTTAGAAACACTGCCCAATGTAACTGAAGAAATGACACAGGAATTGGAAGTGGGGAGACAAGATACTGTTGAAGTGGTATCAGCATGCGATCACACTAGAGTAGGGTCTGGAGAGAGAAAGGAATAGGTGAGCAAGGAATTGTTTTTGGGGAAGGAAAACTTGACAGCGTTTGATCTTTGATTATAGAGGTAAAGAAGAAAGAAAACACAACACACTCAAGATTTAAGAAAGAGGGAACAGGCAGTACCATTCACTGATTTGGCAAGTCAAGAAAAGCCGCTGGTTGGTGAAGAAGATGAAATCTGTTTTAAACATGCTAGTTAGAGCTTGAAATGTCCAGTAAGCATTTATTCTTCATTTTATCAAAATCTTTATGGATTCCTCAATTGGGACAATGCATTAAACTGGACCTTACATTGTTTCTACATGGTGACTTTTAATTCCATTCTATTAGACTTAGGTGTAACTGATACTGCAGTTCAACTTGAATTAAGAAAAAATAGGCCGGGCGCGGTGGCTCAAGCCTGTAATCCCAGCACTTTGGGAGGCCCAGGCGGGCAGATCACGAGGTCAGGAGATCGAGACCATCCTGGCTAACACAGGGAAACCCCGTCTCTACTAAAAAATACAAAAAACCTAGCTGGGCGAGGTGGCGGGCACCTGTGGTCCCAGCTACTTGGGAGGCTGAGGCAGGAGAATGGCGTAAACCCAGGAGGCAGAGCTTGCAGTGAGCTGAGATCCGGCCACTGCACTCCAGCCTGGGCGACAGAGTGAGACTCTGTCTCAAAAAAAAAAATAAATAAAAGAAAAAATAAGTTCAGGAAAACCAGATGATTCTCAGATTAAGGAGAGATTTGTTTTTCATTATTGAAAAAATAGTTTTGTGAGAACATACATTTTTTTGCACCAAAATAAATTCATACTAACTTGTTATAACATGTCTGAACAGGATCTAGTTTGAGGCACTAAGAAGTTTAGGACATCAGTTTGCAAAGATCCCCTATCAGGGCAGAATCAATTCTGCTAAAATTGTAGCAAGGACAAACATCAAATTGATGGTGAAAGTTGTGATGTGGAAGAATGCCGAAATCACTGATATTTTACAAGTACTTTATGGGGACAATGCCTCCAAAGAAATCAGTAGCAGTTTACAAATGCATAACTAGTTTAAGACGAAGCAAAGTTTTAGATGAAGCCTACAGCAGCAGACCAATCACATCAGTTTGCAAGGGAAAAGTTAATCTTGTTTATGCTAACATCTCAATTGCTTTAGCTTACACAATTTTGATGGAAAAATTAAATTTGAGCAAAACTTTCCACTCAGTGGATGCCACAACTGTACACCCAGATCTGCTGAAGAGCAAAGCTTTCAGTGGAAATTTAAACAAGTGTGAATAAGACCCTAAAGGATTTCTTTGAAGAATTGTAACAAGAAATAGAACACGGCTTTACCATTACACCTCTGAAGACAAAGCACAGTCAAAGCAATGGCCACCAAGAGGTGGAAGTGGTCCAGTCAGAGCAAAAGCAGGCTGGTCAAGAGCAAGGGTCAAGGCAAAACAGGTTTTTGGAATGCTCAAATCATTTTGCTTGTTGACTTTCTGGAGGGCCAAAGAACAACAATATCTGCTTATGAGAGTGTTTTGTTGAAAAAATTAGCCAAAGCTTTAGCAGGAAAACACCTGAGAGAGCTTCACCAAAGTGTACTCTACCCCAACAATGCAGCCAAGGCCCTTTGTCAAACTAGGGCAGTTTTGCAAGAATTTTGATGGGAAATCATGAGACATCTACGTTGCAGTCCTGATTTGGCTCCCTCTGACTTCTTTGATTCCTAATCTTAACAGTTTTTTTTTTAAGGACACCCGTTTTTCTTCAGTTAGTGTAAAAAAGACTGCATTGACATAGCTAAATTCCCAGGACGCTCAGTTCTTTAGGAATGGACTGATTGACTGTTATTATTGCTTATAAAAGTGTCTTGATTTGATGGAGCTTATGTTGAGAAGTAAACTTCATGTTTTTTATCATTCTATTTTTCCACAAATTTTTTGAAGTCCCTTCATATATGTATGTTTTAAAAGGGCTCAAATATATAGAGTGAAATATGTTTTCCCCTCTTCCTGAGTGGACTAATTTTTGTGTATTCTGTTTTAGTTTATTTTTAAAATAATATGTAGAGGGAACAGATATGTTTATGGAACATGAATGTTTAGCCAAGATTCTTTATCTGAAATCCAGGTAAAGGTGTTAAGTGTCTTGTTTTTAGAAATCACTTTTGTTTCAACAAAATGTTCAGTATAAGAAATTACTTTTAATAATTACATGAAAACATGCAGTAGGTGGACTTTTGAGCTAACTCTGGAGAAAGAGCTGGATTTCACCAGTTAGCCTCCTGTGGATCTGCCACCACCATCACCCTCCCACCCCACCTCCACTGCCTTTTTTCCCAAGACTTTTTAAAAAATGTTTTATTGGCCGGGCACGGCACTTTGGGAGGCTGAGGCGGGCGGATCACGTGAGGTTGGGAGTTTGAGACCAGCCTGACCAACATGGAAAAACCCCATCTCTACTAAAAATACAAAATTAGCCTGGCGTGTTGGTGCATACCTGTATGTAATCCCAGTTACTCTGGAGGCTGAGGCAGGAGAACTGCTTGAATCTGGGAGGCAGAGGTTGTGGTGAGCCGAGATCGTGCCATTGTACTCCAGCCTGGCCAACAAGAGCAAAACTCCATCTTAAAAAAAAAAAAAAAAAAAATGGCCGGATGTGATGTCTCACACCTGTAATCCCAGCACTTTGGGAGGCCGAGGTAGGCGGATCACCTGAGGTCAGGAGTTCAAGACCAGCCTGGCCAACATGGTGAAACCGCATCTCTACTAAAAGTACAAAACTTAGCGGGGTGTGGTGGTGGGCGGCTGTAATCCCAGCTACTTGGAAGGCTGAGGCAGCAGAATTGCTTGAACCCAGGAGGCGGAAGTTGTAGTGAGCCGAGATGGCAGCACTACATTCCAGCCTGGGCAACGGAGCAAGACTCTGTCTCAAAAAAAAAAAAAAAAAGGTTTTATTTGCTGTTCTCTTTCCTGATTTTGTTTTAGGAAAAAGTCAGTCTTTTACATTATCAATTACATACCAATCACAATATTAAATATATATATATATTTTTTGATTCCACTTTTTAGTCTGCTTTTATAAAACTTTTTTGGAGCTTTCCTTTTGGGATAGTATGTGAGCTTATGAAATTTGAGCTACTTTTTTATATTTATCAAGACAATCTTTGATTTGATTTAAATAGGTACTTAAAATTTTTTCCATTGTAGTGCTAGCTTTGAGTTACAAAGATACCTGTTTTCAGATTCAGGAACAAATTAGTATATTTAGAAACCTAACATTCGTGCATCAGTTTACAACATTCTGACTTTTTAATGAATGTGTGGTTATGTGTATGTTTTTATTGCTTCACTTTTTATCTCTTGCCTTTGACACCTTTTATTCTAATAAAAAATGTATTTGCTTAGAAGCATTCAGAGTGTCAGCAAAACAGCTGCAACTTTTTTTTTTTTTTTTTTTTTTTGCAATTGCAGAGTGGTATTCAGTTAACAGAACAACAATTATTTTGTATAAGCCACATCAGAGACAACTGAAGATGAAGAAACTACCATCCCTGTGTATAACTAATTTGTGCTGTGTACCAACAAGAACCTGCTTTAAATGTCCATGCCAATTTACAACCCCCATACTGTACTAGGCAAGTTTAGTGGCTACTGAAAATATCACCAGGACAGGGCTATGTAAAGACACATTTGGTAGTGTGTTAACTATACAAAAAAAGACACTGTACAGTATTAAAAATTTTACACAGCCTTACATTTCAGAGTTTTTCTTTGAAAGGAGTGAGTTGTGTATGGGGAGGTAAATGCTTTATAGACAAAAAAAAAAAAAACTGCACTAAAACCAGCGTATTCATCATCATCCTCTTCATCTTCCTCCTCCTCATCTTGCTCTTCATTTTCCTCATCTTTCTCTTCTTTTTCTTGCTTTTTTCAGCCTTGGCATCTCCCTTTTTCTCTGCATCAGGTTTTCCTTTAGGTTAATATGCAGCAATATCCTTTCTGTATTTTTCCTTCAGCTTTGCAGCCTTCTTTTCATAAGGCCGTTTTGTCATCTGCAGCAGTGTTAGTCCACATAACTCCCAGTTTCTTCGCAACATCACCAATGGACAGGCCAGGATGTTCTCCTTTGATTTTTGAGCGATACTCAGAACAGAACAGGAAAAAGGCTGAAGGGAGGCCTTTTGGGTGCATTGGGATCCGTGAACTTCTTTTTTGTCTCCTGTTTAGGGGGAATATAGGTTTTCATTTCCCTTTCATAAAGGACCTTGTCTGCCTTTGTCATATTTTCAAATTTTCTTTTCTCTTTAGCAGACATGGTCTTCCACCTCCCAGAGCGCTTGTTAGAAAACTCTTTGAGAAGTTTACTGAAGCATTTGGGTGGTGCTGCTTATGCTCCTCCCGACAAGTTTGCACAAAAAATGCTTATGACAACATTTTGTCTCTCGTCGTCTTAGGATATCCTTTATCCATGTTTAGTTGTTTTTCCTCAGCGAGGCACAGAGTCACCCATTGCCTGTTTGGCTCTCACCTGACACCTTTTATTTTTTTAAGGATTCTTAAGTCATTTAGGTTACTTGGTAGGATTTAGGTTTTTCCTGTGCCCCCATAAGAATGATAACTTTAAAAATTATGCCAGGATAGCAAAGAAGATAATTCTAGCTTTAGAATGTGTAGGTATGGCCAGGATTTTTGTGAGGAAGGGTGATTTAGAGCAAATTTCTTATTCTCCTTGCCTCATCTGTAACATGGGGATAATAATAGATCTGACCTGACAAGGTTGGAATTAGTATTACACGGTAAACACACGTAAAGTGCTTAGAGTGGTGCCAAATATTTAGGAAGTACCTCATGGATATGAGGTGGTGATGGTAGCGTATGTAATACTCTTACATGCATATCATTCCAAGAGAGTTTTAAATGTATACATTTATTGCATTGATATACAGAAATTAAGGATCTAGACTCTCGTTGATTCTGAGACCCTCCTAAAGATCATATCCACCTCTCTCCAACCTTATTTTTCACTACTTCCCTTCAAGCATCATATGCAGCAGTCGCATTCAACTACCATGGTTCTCTTGTACAAGCCATGTTTTCTCATTTACTTTGGTTCATGTTGTTCTCACCAATTTGAATGTTATCCCATCTCCCTGTGTTCAAATGCTGTCTTTTAAGTGAAGTTTTCTGATAGTTCCATAGGTAGAACTATGGTAATCATGTAGGTAATCATCATGTGAAGTTCATATGTTTCCTGTTACATGATGATTTACCACTTTCTGTATTGCACTTCAGCCTTTTGTTAACGTCTCTTTTACTGTGTTATGTAATCTTTACAGGCAGAAAACTGTACCTTTTTCTTCTTTGTAGGTTTAGAACCTAACATAGGCCTTGGGATTTAGTAGGCATTCATTTGTGTAATGAAAATTTATAAAAGGTATCAAAAGCTAAAAGGTCATATTTAATGGACAAATGCATGCCAGTAAAAATGTGTTTTGTCAGTGTTTGTACGTTCAGGAATGTCCTGGCCAGTCACTCAAAATGAAATCTTTTTAAAAAAAAAAGATTGTATCTGTAAATAACCACCAGAGAATTGTTTTTCTGCTTCTTGTTACCTCATTTTTCACAGATCTTCCTAATAATTATCAGTGGTACAAATCTGGGAAAAGTTCATCCAGGGCTGAGGATTCGTCATGTGCCAGTAGTGGGATAGATAAGCCACGTGGTTCAATAAATTGTTGAACCCATAATCTCACCCTCCAAATACTTTTTTTTTTTTTTTAATCACAATACCATAATGCCTTTAGGTGTGAAACTAGGTATAGCCTGAGAATAGGAACTGGATGAGATATTTCATGAGGACACTTGATCCTTGCTGTGATATTGCTAAGGGTGTGGCATCATGGTTTGGAAGAAATGAGAATGGCAGGAATTGGGGAGATAAGTTAAAATATCAGGCTCGTAGTAGGCATTCATAGAGTTAAAGCAGTAGTTGTGTGCGCTTAGCTCCAAAATTCTCAGAATTTTTACAGTAATTCAACAGGACGTTGGATTGAATAAGCACTCTAATACTGAAACACTGGATTTGAAAACCGGATGTTATGTGTTCTAATCATAAGCCTTTTACTCTTTAGCTGTGACCTGGGATACATCACTGCTTTTGCTTTTAGAGAGTGAGGGTCATTGGGCTAGGTATTTACAGCTCTTAGTATTTTAGGGTTGCAATCTAGTACCGTATTTTTAAAACAAGAATTCTGAGCTTCTAATATCTACCTGTTCCCTGCAAGGTTAACTTTTTTAATAAACCCTGAGAATCAGAAGTCTTAGACATTTACTTGATAATTTTAGCATTTGAGGAATTGGCTAACGTTCCTGGAATCAAATTCCGACAGAAACTTTAATGGCCCCTCTGTCTCACTGTTTTATTTAACAAGAGTTCTGATTGCTTTCATTGGTTGGTTAAAACAGATTATTTCAAGTAATAGCCACACTGATTAATTTCATTATGGTGACATTTCATTAATGTCATTATAGTGACATTTCAGTTTTATATATGTGTTTATGCTGCCCACACACAAAAGTACTACAGTGTGATTCAGTATTTTCTTCTGTAGTTCATTTGTATAAAAAATTAGATGTGGGACCGGGCGCGGTTGCTCATGCCTGTAATCCCAGTACTTTGGGAGGCTGAGGCGCGCAGATCACGAGGTCAGGAGATTGAGACCATCCTGGTCAACACGGTGAAACCCCGTATCTTTACTAAAAAATACAAAAAATTAGCCAGGCATGGTGGCGGGTGCCTGTAGTCCCAGCTACTTGGGAGGCTGAGGCAGGAGAATGGCGTGAACCCAGGAGGCAGAGCTTGCGGTGAGCCAAGATCGTGCCACTGCACTCCACCCTGGGTGACAGAGTGAGACTCCGTCTCAAAAAAAAAAAAAATTATGTGATGCTGAGCTCAGTGGCTCACGCCTGTAATCCCAGCATTTGGGGAG
The DNA here is from genome assembly GCF_049350105.2 of Macaca mulatta. Taxonomy (NCBI): domain Eukaryota; kingdom Metazoa; phylum Chordata; class Mammalia; order Primates; family Cercopithecidae; genus Macaca; species Macaca mulatta. Next base: position 131,407,250 of record NC_133412.1, on the reverse strand, counting down.
GCCAAGATGGGTGAATCACAAGGTCAGAAGTTAGAGACCAGCCTGGCCAATATGGTGAAACCCCGTCTCTACTAAAAATACAAAAATTAGCCGGGTGTGGTGGCGCACATCTGTAGTCCCAGCCACTTGGGAAGCTGAGGCAGAAGAATCACTTGAACCCAGGATGTGGAGGTTGCAGTGAGCCAAGATCACACCACTGCACTCCAGCCTGGGTACAGAGCAAGACGCCATCTCAAAAAAAAAAAAAATCTGATGTGATCCACAGAAGTGGTTTCATGACTTACTGTGGGTCTCAACCTGCTTTGGACGGGATGAGGAATCAACTAGATAAAGTTTTAAATTTGTTTGGTACTTTAACACTTTAACATTTGCTAGGCACTTAGATATACTACTACACTTATGTATGATAGCTTAAAAGTTAGATACAAATTAATCATTATCTGAAAAATTCCTAACAGCAGTGGGTTGAGTGGGAAAAAAGGCATGGAGGATGAATTCATGGTTTTTTTTTTGTTTTTTTTGTTTTCCTTTTTGTTGGCTTTTGTTAAGTTTAATATATTATTGAGTCTGCCAGTTCAAACAGCCCACTTAGGGATCTTAAGGATTTGTATTTATTTACATTTAGGGTTACCTCAAATCCTGTGGCAAGCAAAAAAATAAAAATAAATCCCCAATTATTTCCCTCAAATCAAACCAGAATTGTTACTGTTTCTCAAAAAAATCTTAGTTCCTTAGTCTATATATGCATTCATAAAGCTCCTTCCAGTGTTTGTATAATTTTGGTGGCCTAGATCTTGGTCAGATGGGACAGGGAGGGGGATTTTTGTATGAAGGAATATAACAAAAAAAAAAAAGGCACCAATTTCTTGTTTCTTATTCCTCTTTGTATCAGGTGATACTGCTTTTAAGGCCTTAGAATTGCCAAGGTCTTGGTAACCCAAGGCAAACTTGCTGTTTTCCTCTCAAATTTGAAGTTCTGCATTTTGTTAGTCATGAAGAACTAGTCTGTTACCAGCAAATACTTAAGCCACAAAACTTGCTTCTCTGTGCTGCTGTGTACTTCCTGTTTTGTCAGATTTCCATTTAGGGAAAAGAATGGATTTTATGCTAGCCTAGCTTCTTCTGAAATTCAGCTTGGAAGCTGTCCAGATATCTGGGTCGGGTGGTGGGGGAGAATGGCATGTCTTGTCTACATATGATGTCATTTGTCAGAAAGATTCATTTGGCTGCTTATCATGAAAGAGGGTTGCCAGGAAGGAAGAGAAACTTTTTGCTGTCAGAACTGTTTAGTGTATGACTTGCCTACTTTGTGGCTTGCCTTTAGGCTTTCCATGTCAAATGTGTTTGAGGTTATGAATGAATTATTATATTGCCTATGAAGGAAGGATCTATGTTCATTTCTAGTAGACTTTTATTCCAGAAATATGTAAGAACTGCATTTAGCCACATTTGCTTCACTTACAGAAGAGACAGGTCAAAGGTTAGGTGGTAATTAGAACTGGGCTACATTGTAAATGTTGAATATCTTTTGGGGGAAAGTTGCAGTAAAACCATTTTAAGAATCTTTTGCAGCTAAAATAGTAAATATAACATCTAATTATAAATGATTAATTTTCTGTCAGTTTTTATCCTATGAAATGAAATTCCAATTAGTCGTTAATAGAATGTGTAAATAGCATATGCTTTCAGTGTAATCCTGAATCCTATTAATATTGCTGGTAACGAAATACTGTTTTGCAATGGTGGAACCAAAGCTCTTCTATAAAATTCTCTTTGACCAAATTGTCCTGGTCTGCATTAAGTCAGAGCTAATTTTCTCTTTTTTGACCTGTCGGTAAAATATGAAAGATGCTTTTCAATCCCTGACCATTAGTGAACAGTTACAGAATTTCTTCCTTATTGGTACCCTGGCTCTTTGTTCACTCACATGTTGGAAATGTTCTCCTAACATCTGTACCTTGTCTTTTTTGTGAGCTGATGTTGAATTGTAAAATATTTGGAACCATCCCCGTAAATTTTCTGCCAGGTTCTTCCCTCCCCTTCTCCCCAACCCCCCGCTCTTTTTTTCATCTAGGGGTATGTATGCTGCTATTTCCGAGACATACAGTTCTTACACAATCATGAAAAAAACTTTTCCTAAATAGCCATCATCCCCCACTGCTTCATCCCCCATTTTGCTTTCTAAGTGTCATCTCTTTTTTTTTTTTTTTTTTTTTTTTTGAGATGGAGTCTTGCTCTGTTGCCCAGGCTGGAATGCAGTGGCGCAATCTCGGCTCACTGCAACCTCTGCCTCCCAGGTTCAAGTGATTCTCCTGCCTCAGCCTCCCGAGTAGTTGGGATTTCAGGTGCCTGCCACCACGCCCGGGTAATTTTTGTATTTTTAGTAGAGATGGAATTTCAACGTTGGCCAGGCTGGTCTCGAACTCCTCACCTCAGGTGACCAACCCACCTTGGTCTTCCAAAGTGCTGGGATTACAGGCGTGAGCCATTGCACCCAGCCCTAAGTGTCATCTCTTTAAAAGTAACCTTTTCTGTTACCCTGTTCTCCTTTTAGTAACCTGTTTCCAAATCAGTGATTCTCAAATTTTAGAGTGTTAATAAGAATTACATCAGGTACTTATTCAAAGTACATATTCCTGGGTCCCTCTTCATACCTAGTGAATTCAAATCTGTAGCATTCTGACTTAGGTGATCTTTGAACCACACTTTGAGAAAGTTGTCTGTTGCATGCATTCCCACTATCATGTAAATTCTGTCCTTCATATTTTTACATAGTCTACTTTGTTTTAATTACTGGCATCTCAGAAGTATTTTGCTCCTGATTATTGATATGCTTTGTTTTTCTCCTGAATTCACTCATTGGAGGGGTCTTCCACTAGGTGTCCAGGAAATGTTATTCCCTTCCATATTTGTCAGAATTTATGTCCTCTCCTTCCCAAAGCACATGTTTGTAGTTCAGTTATAGACATACAAGTATATGTGTATACACATCTTTTTTATTTTTTTTGAGACAGGATCTCACTGTGTCACCCAGGCTTGGAGTGCAGTGGCACCACCTTGGCTCACTGCAAGTTCTGCCTCCCGAGTTCAAACAATTCGGCTGCTTCAGCCTCCCAAGTAGCTGGGACTACAGGCACAGGCCACCATGCCTGGCTAATTTGTGTATTTTTAGCAGAGAAGGGGTTTCACTGTGTTGGCCAGTCTGGTCTCAAACTGCTGAAGGCAAGTGATCCTTCGGCCTCCCAAAGTGTTAGGATTACAGGCGGGAGTCACTGTGCCCGGCCTGTATACACGTTTAATAGACCTTGCCAGTGATTTTTAGTATCTGCTTTTCTCACTAGGGAAAGAACTATATCTTAACTTCTTAAATTTTAATCTTCCTTGGTGATGTGATACATTGTAGGCATCCAAATGTTTGCTTAAATTTTTACTGCTATCACTTGGCTGCTGCTGACACTCAAACCAGTCAAACCTACTAAATATCATATATTACTATCTTTATGTCTGTAATTTTCCTTACCATTTCCTTTTCTCTAAATTAACAGAATTTTTTTGGTGCTATCTTAAGAATAATTCCCTTATATTACATTAATCTTGAATCCCATTGGCTTTTCCTGAAAAAAAAAAATTAACTCCCATTTCCACATGGATCTTACAGCCTTTGGCTTTTCCTGAAAAATATTAACTCCCATTTCCACATGGATCTTACAGTTCAACTCTTTATTTACAAGAATTTTTCTCAAAACTTTATGATTCCATGTAGTAGAAATCAAATATAAGTCCAAATGATACACTTCAAAGACAAACCCAAGATACATGAGTAAGGAATCCTGCTCATCAGCTATCTTTATATGTTAACCACATTATACTAGTATTTATTTCAAAGAAATGTATGGACTGGAAGGATACACTTTAATAGAGTACCCCTTGAAGGGGTTGAGTGGTCAAAGAAGGAATATTACTTTTATTTGTAATGTTTTAATATTTATATGAGGGACACTAAATATATAGGTACACATGAACATACCACATAACTTAAGTACATACATTGCAAAAACAGTGGAGGCTGGCAGTGACTCACACCTGTAATCGCAACACTTTGGGAGGCCAGGGTGGGAGGATCACTTGTCAGGAGCTTGAGATCAGCCTGGACAATATAGGGAGAGCCTGTTTCTTCAGAAATTTAAAAAATTAGCCAGGCATGGTGGTACATGCCTGTGATTCTGCTACTCGGGAGGCTGAGGTGAGAGGATAGCTTAAGCATGGAAGGTTGAGACTGCAGTGAGCTTTGATCCTGCCATTGTACTCCAGCCTGGCAACAGAGTGAGACCCTGTATCCAAAAAAAAGAGAAACCGTAGAAGCAAGCAAAAAAAAAAGAAAATCCTAAAATAGTTACTCCGGTTTCTGGGAATATGGATGACTTTCTTCTTTGCCCTTTTTGTTATTTTATTTTTTGTTGTTGTTGTTCAGATGGAGTCTTACTCTGTTGCCCAGGCTGGAGTTCAGTGGCACGATCTTGCCTCTCTGCAACCTCCACCTCTTGGATTCAAGCAGTTCTCCTGTCTCAGTAGAGACGGGGTTTCACCTTGTTGGTCATGCTGGGCTCTAACTCTTGACCTTGTAATCTACCTGCCTCAGCCTCCCAAAGTGCTGGCATGACAGGCTTGAGCCACCACACCTGGCCTTGTTATCTTTTTTTTTTTTTACTTTATAGAGGCAAGGTCTTGCTATGGTGTCCAGGCTGGAGTGTAGTGGCTATTCACAGGCACTTACACAGCACACTGCAGCACTGCTCAAGCAATCCTCCCACCTCAGCGTCATGAGTAGCTGGGACCACAGTTGGACACCATCACACGGGTCTTTTGGGGTTTTTTTCTTTACTTTTTTTTTGTTGGTGATGTTTTAGTTTAAGCAGCAACATGTGAAAAGGTATCTTTTTAAAATTCACCTTAATTCAAAGGAGGGTAAGATATAATTTAGTGGTTTTATAAGGAAACAACTTCTCAGAATATTTTGTAAACTAAAGGGCAAGAATTGCGTTTTCTATTTCCTGTGTCCTTTAACAGTTCTAATAAGCAATTAATGTTTATTATGATTGAGGTATGCCAGGTGCAGTGGTTCATGCCTATAATCCCAGCACTTTGGGAGGCCAAGGTGGGTGGATCACCTGAGGTCAGGAGTTCGAAACCAGCCTGTCCCAACATGGTGAAACCCCGTCTCTACTAAAAATACAAAATTAGTCAAGTGTGGCGGTGCGTGCCTGCAATCCCAGCTGCTTTGGAGGCTGAGGCAGGAGATTGCTTGAACCCGGGAGGTAGAGGTTGCAGTGAACTGAGATCGCGCCATTGCACTCCAGCCTGGGCAGTAACAGTGAAACTCGGTCTCAAAAAAAAAAAAAACCGGCACAGTGGCTCACACCTGTAATCCCAGCACTTCGGGAGGTTGAGGCGGGCAGATCACAAGGTCAGAGTTTGAGACTAGCCTAGCTAACATGATGAAACCCCGTCTCTTGTAAAAATTCAAAAATTAGCACCTGTAATCCCAGCTACTCGGGAGACTGAGGCAGGAGAATCGCTTGAACCCAGGAGGCCGAAGTTGCAGTGAGCCAAGATTGTGCCACTGCACTCCAGCCTGGGCAACAAGAGCGAAATTCTGTCTTGGGGGAAAAAATACTGAGGTCTGTTTTTTGGATTAAAATGGAATGCTTTCCTCAAGACTGTAAAATTAGGTATTGTTACAAGTTTAAAGAATAGGTTTAGCCAATGTGATTATTGCAGTGTAATAAAAAGGATCCCAGGTGGCACACATGCTAGTGTGGTGTGCAGATGCTCAACTGAAGTGAAGGATAATGTGCGTTTCAACATTTTCTATATACTAGGCAGTTTTTCTTAAGTCTTGGTTTATTGTGATATAATACAGTGAAATTTACTCTGTGTATGTATGATTCTATTAATATTAACAAATTTAAACAGTCTTATAGCTAAATACAATCAAGATAGAGAACATTTCCATCACTACAGGAAGTTGTTTTGTGCTAATTTAACAACTTCTACCCATGCTCATCCCCCCACTCCCACCCTGAGAACCACTGCTCTGTTTTTCTGATCATATAGTTTGACCTTTTCAAAAATGTCATACAATTGGAATCATATAGTATGCGTGAATCACGTAGCCAAAGTTTTCATTTCACTTAGGTAAACACCTAGGAATAGGAGTGCTGGGTTATATGCTAAGTGTTAAACTTCCTAAGAAGCTGCCAAACTGTTTTCCAGAGCATCTGTACCATTTTCCTGTCCCACCAGCAATAAGGCATTCATTAGTCTACATACTCACCAATGCTAGTGTAGTCAGAAGGTATAGTTTTAATTGTTCACATTCTAACAGATGTAGAGTGGTATCTCGTCATGATTTTAATTTGCATTTTCCTAATGAGTATCTTTTCTCATGTATTTGTCATTCATGTATCTTCTTTAGTAAATTGTCTTACTGTTTTGCCCATTTTTAAAAGTTGAGTTTTCATATTGTTCAATTTTGAGAGTTCTTCGTATATTCTGGACACAAGTCCTTTGTCAGACATGTGATTTGCAAATATTTTCCCCCAGAGTTTTTCCGGTCTTGTCAGTCCCTTAATAGTGTTTTTAGGAAGGAGAGCAGCTGCTTTTAATTTTGATGAAGTTTGTCAATTGTTTTTCTTTTATGGATCGTGCTTTTGGTGTAGTATCTGAGAACTCTTTCTTAAACCAGTCACGTCTTCTGTTTTCTTTGAAGCGTTATAGGTTGAGGTACATTTTGGTCTATGATCACTTTTGAGCTACTTTTTATATATAGATAAGATACGGTTTGAGGTTGTGTTTGGGATTTTTTTTCTTCCTGCATATGAATGTTCAGTTGTTCCAGCACCGTTTGTTGAAAAAACACTATCCTTTCTCTATTAATTTACCGTTTTACTTTTGTCAGTTGATTGTATTTGTCGGTCTATTTTTAAACTCCATTCTATGTCTACATCATGAACTTTATAGTGAGTCTTGAAATTAGGTAGTGTGGGTCTTCTCTCTTGTTCTTTTCAAAATTGTTTTGGCTCTTCTAATTCCTTTTCCCACACAAATTTTAGAAACAGCTTATTTATTTCTGCCACTTTCCCCCAAAAAGCCTCTTGGGAATTTGACTAAGTTTACATCTAATCTAATAAATGATTTTGGAGAGAAGTGATATCTTAGCAATACAGTCTTTTCTGATAACACTTTCTGTTTTAGTTCTTTTTCTCATTTAATAATTTTCCAACATTAAAATCTTGGACAAATTTAGATTTATATCTGAATAATTCCAGTTTTGTTGCCATTTCAAATGGTACATAATCCTTATTTTATAGATGAGAAAATTAAGTAACTTCCCCAAGTCACACAGTTATTAAATGACAAAGCCAGATTGAAATCTATGAGCTTATAAACTAATGTCTTGTTTTGAACTACAGTACTAGTTTTCTTAAATTGTTGTAAACTGGGGTAGAGAGGAAGCCCTAACGTCTTTTAAGAAAAATCCTGCTACTGTAATTCACAAAAGAATTGGTCCTTCCCACATTTATGTATTTTCAATGTTTTAGTTTTCCAGATCTGTTCAGATGATAAACCATGCTTTTTTTCTTCCTCTTGGAGACAGAATCTTGCTCTGTCACCTAAGCTGGAGTGTAGTGGTGTCATAGCTCACTACAGCCCTGAACTCCTGGGCTCAAGTGACCCTCCCGCCTCAGCCTCTTAAGTAGCTGGGACTACAGGCACATGCCCACACCTGACTGACTGTTTTATTTTTTGTAGAGAAGGTCTCTCACTATGTTGCTTAGGCTGATCTTGAACTCCTGGGTTCAAGCGATCTTCCTGCTTCAGCTTCCCAATCTCACCTGTGTTGAGATTACAGGTGTGAGCCACCACACCCAGCCTCCATGCTCATCTTAATCTACAAGCCTTAGGTTGACACATTTCTGAATCAGTGTTTTTTAAACAGTATACCTTATCCAGCAATTAATCAGTATGATTTCAGTATGTGTACCTTTAGCATGTGAATAGTTTTTGTGCTCACCAGTTGAAATACAAGGACAGGATTTTTTTTTTTTTTTTAAACAACTCTCAGTCTTGTGGCGGGGGTAGTGGTATATACTTTATTATAGTTAAGCCATAATAGATACCTGTGGTCAGTGGTAACAAAAAAAAAAAAAAAAAAAGCTATACTTGGTTGGGGTTACAATAGCTGCATTTCATGTTTTGAAGTTCCTTTGATAGCTGGATATTTTTACAAAATGAGAATATTTGTAATCTTAATTTGCTGCTTCTCCTATGAAATGAAGAATATTCTAATGCTGAAATCTGTTAAACATTGATAACCTACAAGTTGATTTTCTTATTTTTTAGGTCTCTTTATGAATAAAGAAATAAAAGCAAATAGAATCTTATCAGATAAGTGCTTTTATAAGTCTAAATATATTTTATTCTTTAGAATCTCTAAAGCAAAACTTTTAAACTTTTTTTTTTTTTTTTTTTTTTTAGGTACCAGCATCAAGATGATTTATGGTAATAAGGTGCTCAGTCTTTGCTTAAAATAAATTTTACATTTATCAAAGTAAAATGTACCAGCTTTTTATTTATTAATCCTGTTTAGTGTGTATGAAAATCACTTGGTGACTGGGCATGGTGGCTCATGCCTGTAATCCCAGCACTTTGGGAGGCTGAGGTGGACAGATAACAAGGTCAGGAATTTGAGACCAGCCTGGCTAATACAGTGAAACCCCATTAGCTGGGCGTGGTGGCAGGTGCCTGTAGTCCCAGCTACTTGGGAGGCTGAGGCAAGAGAATCTCTTCAACCCGTGAGGCAGAGGTTGCAGTGAGTTGAGATCACGTCACTGTACTTCAGCCTGAGTGACAGAGCGAGACGCCATCTCAGAAAAAGAAAATCACATCACTTGATTTTCTTTCTTTCCTAAGAGTTGAAGAGCTAGGTATGTCTGCTTACATTATGGCATCTATAGATGTCAACCCCCCCATTGGTTCTTTAAAACCAGTGTCTTTTAAAGAGGGTTTTAACTATGCTGGTGTGAATTTTAAGGATAGATTGAAAGAATAAAGATTCATGTGCCATTCATACTTTGGAACTTTGGGAAAGTATAGGAATGACCATAGATTGGCTTAGGGATAGTCAGTTTATCCGTCTGTAAATGGATCCAATTTAGTGTTGTTCCTGTATTTTTCTAAAACCGACCCTTGTGTCATTCATAATTAAATAGGAGTTGTGGCCAGGCCCGGTGGCTCACGCCTGTTATTTCAGCATTTTAGGAGGCTGAGGTGGGCAGACTGCTCAAGTCCAGGAGTTCAGGACCAGCCTGGGCAACATAGTGAGATGCCATCTCCACAAAAAATGTTTAAGTTAGCCAAGCATGATAATGCTTGCCTGTGGTCTGTGGTTCCAGCTACTCTGGAGGCTGAGGTGGGAGGATTGCTTGAGCCATATGCTCTAATATATTTTAAAATACGTATTTTAAAATATATTTTGAGTGGTAATATATAGCAGATAATGTTACATAAAAGAAGCCATGATAATGACATATGACATTACTGGTTTTGAGTTGTTTGTGTAGTAGTTAGCTATTAATATTCAGGTATAATGATTTGCTATTTAAACTACACAAATGCTCAAAGTCCAGTGATACCCTGCACGCAAATTTCACTGGCTAGATTACCTTCTTAGGAAAGCATAACACTTGAATGGAGTGACACTGGCATGAGTCCACTAGAGGGTGTGTATACGTGGCCTGAGTTCAAATTGTTTGTTCCTGCTGTGAGTACTGATTTTCAGCTTCAAGTTATTCTTCTTGGCCACAGTGCTGTTTATTCCACTTAGTAACAGTTCTGTTTACAGAGCACTTTCACATAAATTCTGATTTTTAACATTAAAGCTGTCTGATGGTATTTTTTTTTTTTTTTTTTTTGAGACGGAGTCTCGCTCTGTCGCCCAGGCTGGAGTGCACTGGCCGGATCTCGGCTCACTGCAAGCTCCACCTCCTGGGTTCACACCATTCTCCTGCCTCAGCCTCCCGAGTAGCTGAGACTACAGGCGCCCGACACCTCGCCCGGCTAGTTTTTTTGTATTTTTTAGTAGAGACGGGGTTTCACTGTGTTAGCCAGAATGGTCTCGATCTCCTGACCTTGTGATCCGCCCGTCTCGGCCTCCCAAAGTGCTGGGATTACAGGCTTGAGCAACCGCGCCCGGCCGGTATTTTTGTTTTAATCTTTGGAGATCAAGAAATTTTTTTAGTGACAGAATAGGGACTTTATTGATCCTTAAATCCACCCCTCACCACAATGAAGGAAAAAAGCAAAAACATTCTTGGCTCATGCATTGAACGATCTTTCTTGAGAAGGGTCAGTTTTTGAAAAATGATCCAAAACTGAAACATCTTTCATCTTTATCACACCTAAAGATTAAAACCAGTTATTTCACTAAATATGAAAGTGGGAAACCGTATCAATTATTTGTCCACTAAGTTGGTAAGCCCAGGAGAATATGATCTGTAAATTCTAGTTGAGTGATGAAGATGGGGCTTTGAATTAATTTACAGTCTTGGAATTAATTCTGCAGCGTTTTAACCAAAGAATTTTTCAGTAGTCATAAATCTATATTTTAAAATTGAGTAAATGTCCCCATTTACCTCCACCAATTTTGTAAAGCAGATATTAACCAAACTTCAATAGTTATAAGACAAAAATTTAATGAAAATTGGACAGTATGTATAATCCAGGGCTAAATAGTTACATTGGACTGGAGTAGAAATTTAAAATACAATAGATGCTGGAGTAAATGTTACATATTATCATCATCTGATTCATCTTCTTCCTTCAGAGATTCCTGTTAAGAGAAAATAGGTGTTTAAAAATGATTTTTAAAATTGTTATATCCCATACCTGTGGGCAAGTTAAGCTACAACCACTTGAGTTAAGTGGTTAAATTCCTTTACTTGTAACTGAATGAACAGTTCTAGAATAAGATACCCACGCAACGCCGGGCGCGGTGGCTCAAGCCTGTAATCCCAGCAGTTGGGGAGGCGGAGATGGGCGGATCTTGAGGTCAGGAGATCGAGACCATCCTGGCTAACAGTGAAACCCCGTCTCTACTAAAAAGAAATACAAAAAAACTAGCCGGGCGAGGTGGCGGACACCTGTAGTCCCAGCTACTCGGGAGGCTGAGGCAGGAGAATGGTGTAAACCCGGGAGGCGGAGCTTGCAGTGAGCTGAGATCCGGCCACTGCACTCCAGCCTGGGTGACAGAGTGAGACTCCGTCTCAAAAAATAAAAAAAGACTAAAGGTGATTTTTGAGACTCTGTCTCAAAAAAAAAAGATCCTGCACAAAGATAATTAAGCAAATGTTGCTCTAACATGCAATGACTGTATCTTTGATAGAATGTATACTTAAGAGGCCAGGTGCAGTGGCTCAAGCCTGTAATCCCAGCACTTTTGGGGCCGAAGTAGGCAGATCACCTGAGGTCAAGTTTGAAACTAGCCTGGTGAAAACCCGTCTCTGTATTATTGGTGAAACCAAAAATGCAAAAATTAGCCAGGTGTGGCGGCGTGCTCCTGTAATCCCAGCTACTGGGGAGGCTGAGGCAGGATTGCTTGAACCCTGGAGGCAGAGGTTGCAGAGCAGAGATGGTGCCACTGCACTCCAGCCTGGGTGACAGAGCAAGACTCTGTCTCAAAAAAAAAAAAAAGAACATATACTTAAAAGTCCTAAAAAAACTCTTTGCACTTTAAACCCCCCACAATTTTTTTGGAACCAAGGCAACTGTACCCACTAGAGATAACCTAGAAAATTTCTATTCTTAGTTCAACTGAACTATTAGTGATATTTAATAGAAGCCACCCAAGTTGATTTATATTATTCAACACAATTTTGGTTAGAGGAGTTTTTTTGTTTTGTTTTGTTTTGTTTTTAAATTAGGGATGGGGTCTTGCTGTGCTGCTCAGGCTGGTCTTGAACTCCTGGGCTAAGTGATTCCCCGCACTGTACCTGGCCAAGAGAAGTTTTTGTGCTGTGGCTTACCTTAGCATATTTTTCTGCTTCTTCCCTTATATCTTTTGGAACAATTTCATGTCTTCCATTAGTTACTGTAAATTAAGCCACATATGTAAATGAATTTTAAATTGAGTACTGTATTGTAACTTGCAGTATACCACAGGATCTACCCAATCCACAGATCTGCCTCACCTAGGGTTGCAAAGTTGTACTATGAGTAATACTCAAATATTTTAGTGTGCTGCTTCCACATGAGATTATATGTGCCTACACATTAAGTTCTTATGGAAATGAAAGTAAATTATGCTATGATTTATAAATCCTGAGCATTAATTTATAGCATAGTATCTTTAAAACCATGAAATGGATGTTTCAAAAAATAACCTGTTCACAGCTTAAGTCAATTATTAAGCAGAACTTTCCCTTCATTTAGACAACCTGGTAAATTTGTTTTAGCTTTCATTATTTTAGAAAGGACTCTCAGTTGTAAATTAGCTATGGTACAGATAATTCCTAAGGCAAATAAATGTACAAAAATAACTTACATTCACCAACCCAGCTGAGTTCTAGTTCAAAAGCTTTATCCTTAACTTCATCATGTACTATGTAAATTCTAGAACAGAAAAGGGAAAGGTAAGATTTTGGTAACCTCCAAACATTGTAGTAGTTCACAGACCCATAGTCAGTACAAATTAGAATGTCCATCCATAATAAAATTATAAAATTACACAGACACATTCTACATAGCATTTAACATTAGAGAAGACAAATTACACAGGGACTGAAATGAAACATTTGCTCTCCCAACAAATAATCAATATATCTAATCAACCCAAGTTCAGTTTATTTTTGCCCATTGCTTTAGAGATATAACTTGGGTGGGTGCAGTGAGTGGCTCACACCTGTAATCCCAACACTTTGGGAGACCAAGGCTGATGGATCACTTGAGGTCAGGAGTTTGAGACTAGCCTGGCCAACATGGTGAAACCCTGTCTCTACTAAAAATACAAGAATTAGCTGGGTGTGGTGGTGGGTGCCTCTAATCCTAGCTACTCAGGAGGCTAAGGCAAAAGAATTACTTGAACCCAGGAGGCAGAGGATGCAGTGAGCCAAGATCACACTACTGCACTCCAGCCTCGGCTACGGAGAGAGACTCCGTCTCAAAAAAACAAAAGATATAACTATAAAAAATACCTCATAAAGAAAATGGATTCACTAGGAAGAAGTGTCATTAACTGTGCCCTTTTAGGAAATTTATTTTTTGTCCCATTAATTTTAATATTTTTAAAGCCAACTAATTGGCTGGGAACAGTGGCTCGTGCCTGTAATCCTAGCACTTTGGGAGGCAGAGGTGGGCGGATCATGAGGTCAGGAGATTGAGACTCTGTTTCAAATAAATAAGTAAAACCAACTAATTTATGTGTTTGCAATTATTATGGTCTCTCCAACCTACAGCTTCTTGGCAGTAGTCTTTTTAAGCTCCTTGTCCATTTTATAATGGCTTATATGCCACAAAACCTGGCCTTCACATTGTAGTACTTTACAAATTACAGCAAAGAAGGAGGCACTGCCATGCAACATATTAAAGTAACATAAAAAGTATCAAGAGGCCAGGTGCAGTGGCTCACATCTATAATCCCAGCACTTTGGGAGGCCAAGGCGGGTGGATCACAAGGTCAGGAGTTCAAGACCAGCCTGGCCAAGATGGTAAAGCCCGTCTCTACTAAAAATACAAAAATTAGCCAGGCGTGGTGGTGGGTGCCTGTAATCCCAGCTACTTCAGAGGCAGATGCAGGAGAATTGCTTGAACATGGAAGGTGGAGCTTGCAGTGAGCCAAGATTGTGCCACTGCCCTCCAGACTGGGCAACAGAGCAAGGCTTCATCTCAAAAAAAAAAAAAATCAAGAAATTAAGTACAGTAGCAGAGTATAGCTTTTATCTAATACTTTCCACTGAGTTACACACCTTACTTTTTGGAGGGTCTTCTAAAACCTTGCTATAATACGAGAGGATCTCAATTTTTTAGAACTAAGTAAAAGATAACATGCTGCTCCATTTTCTTAAATGAAGAAGGGATGGCTTTCCTAACATGGAACACTTAATAGATGACTACCATTATACCTAAATATAAAAGATGGCAAGAACTGACTTCCAGAAGCACTTCAAAGGATTGGTTCAGTGAAGGAAACAGAGTATATCATGATAAAATACTACACAATTCAAGGAAGATAAATGACTTCCTTTCTTAGCAGTTCTGCTGTATGTTGGTTCCTAATGTTGCCATTAGAATGGCTTCTGCCTGCTTCACAACTGAAACTGGAAGGGCGGAGGGGAGGAGGAAGCAGGAGGGGTAAAGGCAGTAGCAGTAATGATGGACCAGTTTATAAGAGACTGAGTGTCATGTAAATGGTATGTTTATTATACAATAGAGCCCATTGGAATTTTTTTTCTTCCTTGTATTGTTAGATGTAAAACCTGAGACACTACTGTACAGAGAGCTGATTGACTAGACCTTGTTCATGTAGTTCTAATGTGGAATAGTTAGAGGTGTTATGAATTATCTGAATATAACTTTTGAATCTAAAAAGCTGGCTATACAACGTGTTTTGTTGGCATCTTTGTAATACCAAATGTCTACTCTTTTATCTAGAAGAATAAAAAAATTTTTGAAACATCACTACCCAGGTTAATTGACTTTTTTATTGCTTACTGTCTAAATACCTGTTACATATTAATAGTATTCTAGTTTACATACCTGTCATCAACTATTCAGGGTTTCTTAAGCTAGTTTTTGAAATGTTTTGTAATACTGCTCTTACCTTGTTATAGGAACTTTTATAATAAACCTGAAAAAGTGAAACACATCTTTCCCAAATAAACAGATTATGTAAATGAGCCAGCTTCGTGGATCATGTATGGAAATTAGTTGTAAACCTGTAAAGTTTGTAAGCATTCTTAGAGGCAATCTAAGATTATTATTATTAGTACTTAAGAGATTTGAGAAGTTGGGAGCTAACAAATTAAGGCCCTAATGGTACATTATATGTCCTTAACCTGTAACAGGAGTTTGTCAAAAGCTATTTTTCCCATCCTATTCATTACTACTAAAAAATGTGGCTTGAAAACATTTTCCTCCTTCATGAGGCTTCTTAGAATGTTAAATTTACCTTCCAAAACACACTAAGTTATTTTACAGGAAAACAGCCTCTTAGGATTAATGTAATATATATATGCAAAGGTCAAGTGAAATATTTTTGTGGATGGTAAGAAAAATTTCAACTTACATTTTTGCAACTTCTTTAACAATATCACGGCAGGTCATTTCTTTCATCTACAGAAAATAAAATGTGTATTCATCAGAAGAACATTTTCCACTTGTGTAATTATTTTCACTTTTATACTCAGATATAAAACCAAGGAAAATAACCTGAAGTCTGAAAAAGACCAGAATCGAAGATTCCTGATTCATATTTTAATGTTTTGAAATTTATACGCCAGGCCAGGCACAGTGGCTCACGCCTGTAATCCCAGCACTTTGGGAGGCCAAGGCAGCCGGATTGCCTGAGGTCAGAAGTTCAAGACCAGCCTGACCAACATGGTGAAACCCTGCCTCTACTAAAAATACAAAATAGCCAGGCATGGAAGTGATGCGCCCCTGTAATCCCAGCTACTCAGGAGGCTGAGACATAAGAATCTCTTGAACCCAGGAGGCAGAAGTTGTAGCGAGCTGAGATTACGCCACTGTACTCTAGTCTGGGCAACAGAGAGACTCCGTCTCAAAAAAAAAAAAAAAAAGAAAAAAAAGTTTATACACCAAAAAAGATATTCCGAGATATCCTATAGTTACCACTAACTTTGTGATAAAATTATAAAAATCCACAGCCACCTATAAATCTGAAGTCTGACCTGAAGTTTGAACGACTGGAGAAGACATCTGATTCTCTTTATAGCCAATTTAGGCTAATAAAATGCAAACAAATCATTAATGTCTACTATATGCAAGATACAGAAAGATGAAGGAAGGAGTAACAAATCATCCTTTGTGGAACTATTCAAAGCAAAAATGCAAAATACCAGGGAAAGCTTTGAAGAACCAAGATTTGAGCAGGTTCTTAGAATATAGATTGGATTGGATTGGATTTCAAGAGAGATGAACATATAAAGCAGAAGTGGGAAGCCAAAAGCTTTTTTCCAAATTAGAATTAAGCATTCTTTCATTGAACACTTGGAAATCAAGGTAGAAAAGTACCCCTAGGGCCTAGCTGAGGAGTCTGTATGTCGTTAGGTTTTGATAGTAACCAGTGCAAGATTTTATTATCAGACACAGGTTTCTGAATAGACAGGCATTTCTGAACAGACATGACAGGATCAAAAC
The DNA here is from genome assembly GCF_049350105.2 of Macaca mulatta. NCBI lineage: Eukaryota > Metazoa > Chordata > Mammalia > Primates > Cercopithecidae > Macaca > Macaca mulatta. Next base: position 131,390,819 of record NC_133412.1, on the reverse strand, counting down.
AATGTTTGCGCAAACTGCCCTTCATCTATTGTGGATACATTGGGGGATGATGGAATATAGTGAAAGATAACAGGTGCTCATACAGCAGTCTAGACTTTAGGTGATTCAACTACTATATATTTAAGCTAGATTATCTTTTTTTCTTTTTCAATTTTGAAATCTGGATGCTCAAGCTATGCCTGCACAACCACATGAGGAAGAAGGAACAATGACAACAACAAAACACTAAATTTAAATTTAAGAATACTAATCTTAGGAAATAGATAAACCATTATTTGGGTACAACTAAAGGCAAGTGGCATAGACTCTTAAATATTTTGGGGAAGAAAAAGACTAAAAGAGATCTAAGGAAGAAAATGTGAACCTCGACAGTTTGAAACAGTTAAAAAGGCAGTGTAGAAATTGCTCAGGCAGTTTGATTATGGACTATTAGATGATACTTGGGTCTGATAATGGTGTAAGGAGAATAAAGTATTTAGGGATGCAATATGCCTGCAGCTTTTTTCAAATAGTTTATATGTGTAAGTGGTTAACTGAAGTCTAACTAGATGAGTTTGTTGTAAGCTTATGATGTTTACAGTTCTTCATGTTAAATTGAGGGTGATCACAGGAAGGGAAAGAATACTGATCTTTAAATTTTTGCCCTTATTGGTTAAGTTCTGTATTTAGTGAATTAATTGCATCCTACAAAGTCAAACTTGAAAAGCACATTTTAAATGGCAAATATATTTTTACATATGTTTGTAAAGTTTTTATTTTTTGGTAAACCATCAGAAGAGAACAATGATACAATGATACAGGGGTCAGCAGATGGATTCTGTAAAGCATCAACTTGTGAATATTTTCAGGTTTATTAGCTGTATGGCTCTGGTTTCTGTTCCCTGTTCCAAATGTTATAGTCTACTGTTTTATTTTCTATAAGTAGCCATGGACTGAATGTAGCTGTGTTCCAATAAAACTTACACAAAAGCAGGCAGTGGGCCATAATTTGTAACACCTGATTCACAGCATAATTTTGTCACAAACTAAGTGTTCCTCAATTAAAGTGATTTTTTTTCTTGATTTTTGTCTGGGACTTAACTGTTTTTCCCATTCCTTACTAGGATTTAACTACAGAAAGATAGTAACTGCTCTAAATATTCTAATTTCCTTTATTTTTTTGAGATAAGGTGTCGCTCTGTCGCCATGGCTGGAGTGCAGTGACGTGATCACAGCTCGCTGTAGCCCCCAACTCCTGGGGCTCAAACAGTCCTCCTGCTTCAGCCTCCCAAGTAGCTAGGACTACAGGTACATACCACCTCACCTCGCTAACATTCTGTTTTAGGAGATAGGGTCTCACTCTTTTGCCTAGCCTGGTCTTGGAACTCCTGGGCTCAAGCAATCCTCCCAACTTGGCCTACCAAACTGGTAGGGTATTACAGGGGTAATCCCCCTCAACTAGTATAAATATTCTAATTTTCAAATTTCCATATAATAGTATGGAGAGATGAAAACAATAGGAAAAGAGTAGAAGAGTAGAAGAGTACATACCACCTCACCTCGCTAACATTCTGTTTTAGGAGATAGGGTCTCACTCTTTTGCCTAGCCTGGTCTTGGAACTCCTGGGCTCAAGCAATCCTCCCAACTTGGCCTACCAAACTGGTGGGGTATTACAGGGGTAATCCCCCTCAACTAGTATAAATATTCTAATTTTCAAATTTCCATATAATAGTATGGAGAGATGAAAACAATAGGAAAAGAGTAGAAGATAGGAACCTAGCATCAGACTAGTAAGTGTGCAATGGAAAAGAACGTAGGTCTAAGACTCATAAGGTCTGGATACTGTTCAGAACCAGCTGATTCTGTGGTCCTATGCAGTGTGTTTAATCTGCAGTTGAGCTTGGGCTAAATGACCTCTAAGATCCTTTTGTCAACTTTACTAAAATACGAAACAAATTAGGCTTTATAGATGGTTCTAGAACTCAGCATTGTATAAATGCCAAGCGCGAATAAATATTTTCTAGAAGCTGGTCTTAAATAAGTTGAATGAGTAGTTGAGAAAGATTCTAGTACAGCATTAACATTTAAATGTATGTGAAATTTTATCTCACTTCAGTTTACCAAAACACTGATAAATTGTACGTCTGCTTTTTAGGCAAGTTTCTGACAGGTCATCAATAATACTGAAACAGTATCCATGAAGTCTTTAAGTTGATCAATGTAAGGCTAAAAGGAAAACCAAGCTTTTAAGAAAACTTTTTCACACTAATAGCTGTATGTTGTGAAAAAATAAGTGGGTAGTTGTAAGAGTATAGGCTAAAATTTATGCCTTATGTGGCTAGAAGCAAAGTTAAGAGAACCAGTGGAGCACAGCCAGACATAAAAGCTGTGTTCCAAAGAAAGAAAGAATATAGGAAAAATACAACTTTTTATTAACTCAAAATTTTAAAATTTTCAAACTAGAGCTCACATAGATTCATAAATAGGTTTCAAGGATTTTGTGAAATCTCATCAAAAGCTGCGTTTTTCTAGATTGAGGCTTTATAGCAGTTATTAAAAATCATAAAGGGATGTATAACACAACTCTGTAGATATGTTATCAGCTTTCACATTCAGTGACTTAGCAGCCTCATAAAGCTCTACTCTAAACATCAAACCACACTATATCCTTAAACCAAGCTTCTCCAGCCACAGGGCGCAGAGCCAAACACAAATTCAAACTTTAACACGTTACGAGATTTTTTTTTTTAAGCTCATCAGCTAGCATCACTGTTGGTGTATTTTATGTGTGGCCCAGGGAAGCCAAATGATTGGACATCCCTGCCTTAGACTGAAATGTCTGTGGCGATAAAATTTCACTGCATTAGGATGACAATGTAGTAAAAATTCAAGCATTAATTATTACCTGAAGCTTCTCTATTTCCGTCTTTGCAGCTTGCCTGGCTTTGCCAATGGCACAGCCCCAATAACCCTATTTAGAAAAAAAATATATATAATCACTGAATTAGTATGCTATCATATATAATTAATGACTACTAATGTTTCTATTTATAACCTAGTGAAAGGATGTTAAATGACTTTTAAAAGCAAGTATGGAAAAGTATAGTCAAACACATTCTGATGAATGCCAAAGGGCTCAAAAATATTAAAATACCAAACAATTCTAAAACTACCTCTATTTTTAATAGAGGTATATCCAAAAATATTTAAATTGCGTAATCATATACACTTTGAGACATTTTGGGGAACATGAATGGGAAAGATTTTAGCACTATGAAAATGAAAAATGAAATTATATATTCCTGAGACACAGAAATAAAGTTAATTCCTATGAGTTCAGTATTCTAAACCCCAATGTTTTTATTTTGTAAATTTTTTTAAAGAAAAGGATGCACAGCCAGGCGCAGTGGCTCATGCCTGTAATCCCAGCACTATGGAAGGCTGAGGTAGGCGGATCACCTCAGGTTGGAGACCAGCCTGGCCAACATAGTGAAACCCCATCTCTACTAAAAATACAAAAAAATTAGCTGGCTGTGGTGGCAGGTGCCTGAAATCCCAGCACTATGGAAGGCCGAGGTAGGCGGATCACCTCAGGTCAGGAGTTGGAGACCAGCCTGGCCAACATACTGAAACCCCGTCTCTACTAAAAATACAAAAAAATTAGCTGGCTGTGGTGGCAGGTGCCTGTAATCCCAGCTACTAGGGAGGCTGAGGCAGGAGAATCACTTGAATCTGGGAGCCGGAGGTTGCAGTGAGCAGACACCACGCCACTGCACTCCAGCCTGGGCAATAGAGTGAGACTCCATCTCAAGAAAACAGTTAAGAAGCGGTAATAATAGGCTGGGTGTGGTGGCTCACACTTGTAATCCCAGCACTTTGGGGAGCCGAGGCATGTGGATCACTTGAGGCCAGGAGTTCCAGACCAGCCTGGGCAACATGGTGAAACTCTGTCTCTACTTTTAAAAATACAAAAACTAGCCAGGTGTGGTGATACAGGCCTGTAATCCCAGCTACTTGAGAGAAGCTGAGGCACGAGAATCCCTTAAATCCGGGAGGCAGAGGTTACAGTGAGCCAAGATTATACCACTGCAGTCCAGCCTGGGTGACAGAGCAAGACTATCTCCAAAAAATAATAATAATAATTTAGGGAAAGCTCTTAGAAATCACATTTAAACCTTCTCTTTAAAAGGGAAGGTAGGGCAAGGTGGCTAACGCCTGTGATACCAGCACTTTGGGAGGCCAAGGTGGGGGAATTACTTGAGATCCAGAGTTCAAGACCAGCCTGGCTAACGTTGGTGAAACGTCGTCTCTACTAAAAATACAAAAATTAGCCGGGTGTGGTGGTGCATGCTTCTAATCCCAGCCTACTCGGGAGGCTGAGGCAGAATTGCTTTAACTGGGGAGGCAGAGGTTTGGCGCCACTGCACTCTAGTCTGGGCGACAGAGCGCGATGTTGTCTCAAACAAAATTAGGTCCAGTGCGGTGGCTCACGCCTGTAATCCTAGCACTTTGGGAGACTGGAGTGGGCAGACCACTTGAGGTCAGGAGTTGGAGACCAGCTGGCCAACATGGCAAAACCCCATCTCTACTAAAAATACAAAAATTAGCCAGGCATTGGTGGCATATGCCTGTAATCCCAGCTAATTGGGAGGCTGAGACAGGAGAATCGCTTGAACCTAGGAGGCAAAGGAGGTTGCAGTGAACCAAGATCGAGCCACTGCACTCCAGCCTGGGAGACAGAGACTCCATCTTAAAAATAAATAAAATAAAATAAAAGGGATGACATGGCTGGACATGGACACTCATGCCTGTAATCCCACCACTTTGGGAGTCCAAGGCAGGAGGATTGCTTAAGGCCAGGAGTTTGAGACCAGCCCTGGGAACGTGGAAAGACCTTGTCTCTACAGACACCAAAAAAATACAAAAATTAGCCAGGCATGGTGGCATGGGCCTGTAGTCCCAGTTACTTGGGAGGCTTAGGTAGGAGGATTGCCTGAGCCCCGAAGTTAAGAGGCTGAAGTGAGCTATGATTGTGTCACTGCACTCCAGCCTGGGCAAGAGTGAGGAAAAAAAAAAAAGAAGAAATTAAATACAGTTTTAAGACAGTGTTTATAGTAAAAAAGGAAAATCACATATTCAAAATACTATATGCACTGTATAGCTTCTATAAATAACATACTGAAAACAACAAATCTTTCCTCTGCCTCGTATCGGTTATTAATGATAAACAAGAAAACATGGTTGGGCATGGTGGCTCACACCTGTAATACTCCCACTTTGGGAGACCCAGGTGGATAGATCTCTTGAGGCCTGGAGTTCAACACCAGTCTGGCCAAAGTGGCAAAGGCCTGTCTCTACTAAAAATACAAAAAAATTAGCCAGGTGGTGCACACCTGTAATCCCAGCTACCCGGGAGGCTGAGGCAAAAGAATCATTTGAACCTGGGAGGCAGAGGTTGCAGTGAGCCGCTGTGCTCACGCAACTGTTGTTAGATCAACATCAGATCCAACGTGAGCCATTGGATCACACCAGTGTGCTCCGGCCTGGGTCACAGAGTGAGATCCTGTTCCACCAAAAAGGAAAAAAAAAAATGCTGTTGGACAAGAGGTTGTTGTAAAAAAAAAAAAAAAAAAAATTCCTTGAATGAGTTTTTTAAAAATTTCATATAATCTTATAATGAGACTTAAATGCTAATGAAATACCATTAAACTAAAATAGAATTTCAAATGATTCAAAAGTACTCACGTATGAAACACCTGATGGGTCAATCATGTAGAGTTGCGCACCGTCATTCACACTGTAAGACCCTAACATGAAACTGCATAAAAGTATACAAACAGCTTAAACCACAGCAATAACATAAAAGTATTTTTGAAAAAATGATTAAAATGCAATTATATTTTGTTTCTGAGATAAATTACTAATATACATATAACTCACAGTACTTTCATACAGTGGTTTCAAATAATTAAAACTAGTACATACTTGAGATTATTCAAAATTCATGTAGCTTTTTTTGTTTGTTTAATATTAATCTTTCTGATTAAGGTCTCCTAGAAAGTCTAGCAGTACAGGGAAAGGAGTAATGATAAGATAGATGAAAATCAAAACTAACGAGAGGGCCCAAAAAATAAGGCATAAACACAAAAAGGTCAAGGGAACAAAATTCCTGGCAGAGAGTATACTGAATCCATGTAAAATCCTTTCTACCCTTCATTCTATTTCCCAATATCCTGCCAGTCATTTCTCTGCAATAATCAGAATTGGTTCAGTGTATTTTTCTATGCTCAACAAATTAGGCTATTAGCTGATTGTATGAAATACTGATTTTCTGAAATTGCAACATACAGTGGGCACTGTTTCCATGAGTTCTGCATCTATGGATTCAACAAACCACAGATAGAAAACTTTCAAAAAACATTGCTTCTGTACTGAACAACTGTGATTTTCTTGTCATTATTCCCTAAACGATATAGTATAACAGCTATTTACACTGTATTAGGTATTGCAAGTAATTAGAGATGACTTAACATATACAGGAGGATATGCACAGGTTATATGCAAATACTTAACCATTTTATATGAGGGACTTCAGCAACCTTGGATTCTGGTATTCATGGGAGGTCCTAAAACCAATCCCCCACAAAAACCAAGGGACGACTATATTTGCCTTAGAGTAGAAAAGAAACCAGCATCATCTTACACATCATCTCATATGCGGAATATTTTTAACTATTCAATTCCCATCCCTACTGTCATTTCCATCCATCTTCTACCCTGATATGAGACTTATCCTTCAGAATATATAGCTCATTGTCACTATTTTAAAGCCTTTCAACATTTTCTTTGCTGAAAATCAGCATGGAACACAGACTTTTACATGACTGGACCCCTTCCTACATCTTCAATATCATCTCTAAACCTCATACTCTACACACCAAGCATACTTAACTATCTCTGGCCCAAATATTTTCATACCAGTTCCTGTGCTTGCAACTACCAAGTCTCCTTACAGCTCACACTCTTTTCCTTGCCTCCTGTCCAGAAACATTCTGTTCCCTAATTGTTGTCCCTTTATCATATCACCTCTAAGATTTTATCAGTGTGACTTCACACCTGTGTCTCCACATCTATGACTAACTTAGTGCCCAATAGATGTTTACTGAAAAAGTTCTCTCTGGCCCGGCGCGGTGGCTCAGGCCTGTTACCCCAACACTTTGGGAGGTCAAGGTAGGCGGATCACTTGAGGTCAGGAGTTCAAGACCAGTCTGGCCAACATGGCAAAACCCCATCTCTACTAAAAATAAAAAAATTAGCCAGGCGTGGTGGAAGGCGCTTGTAATCCCTGCTACTCAGGAGGCTGAGGCAGGAGAATGGCTTGAACCCGGGAAGCAGAGGTTGCAGTGACCCGAGATCGTGCCACTGCACTCCAGCCTGGGCGACGAGCGAGACTCCATCTCAAAAAAAAACAAAAAAAAGTTATGGGCAAAAAAAAGTTATCTCTACTATTTTTACTTCCTTGAAAAGAGTAGAGAAGTTTGATGAACTCAGAGCTCAGTTGAAAGGTATTCTACATAGTCTGAAAGCAAAGTGTTTCATAATGTAATTTAAGTGAGAGGCTTAAGAATGACTAATGTCAGCCTGGGCAGCATGGTGAGACCCCGTCTCTACAAAAAAAAAAAAAAAAAAAAAAATTAATTAGCCAGGCATCGTAGCCCATGCCTGTGGTCCCAGCTACTCGGGATGCTGAGGTAGGAGCATCGCTTGAACCAGGAGGTGAAAGCTGCGGTCAGCCATGATGGCACCACTGCACTCCAGCTCAGGTGACAGAGCAATTGTCTCAAAAAGTAAAACAAAACATAAAACACTAATGTAACATTACCAATAGAATAAAACTCAAGTTTTCTTTAATATCTGTCTTAGTAATTAAATATGACTGATGATAAACAACTCAAAGGTAGGACTACAGCTGAGCACTCAGATGTTAGTATATGCACTATTTTGACCAAACATGTTTGACTTTTTTTTTTTAAAGTCATAAGCCAAACATGTCTTTTCATTTTAGAAAAATCTAGTCATAAGTCCTCTCTGTGAAGCCAAATTTGAATATTTATAACTATTGCAGGTCTTTATGCAGCTGAATCCCCACTTCACCCCAAAATAAAGTATCAGCACTTCACTTTAACAGAAAGAAAAACTGTGCTTAATGGGAATTGTGAGATGTAATTTTGTATGGACTAATTACTGACTGCCAAAAATAATCTCCATTTAATAGCATATTACCTACAGGCTTAAAGTATATCAGATGGAAATTAATGAGAAAACTGAAGTATAATTGGCTGCTTAATGTTAACACAGCATATATTTAAAATTACCTAAGAATATCAGGGACTAATACCAGAGAGTTTATTATAATCAGATTAAAGTCATTGTTATCAGTTCCTTGTTTTATAATCACTTCAGATCTATATAGTCCTTTTCACTATTCAAACTTAACTTTTTTTTTTTTTTGTAGAGGCAGAGTCTCTATTGCCCCAGCTAGAGTACAGTGGTATGATCACAACTCACTCACTCCACCATTGAACTCCTGGGCTCAAATGATCCTCCCAAGCAGCTCCTAAGTAGCTATGACTACAGGCATGTGATACGGCACCTGGCTAAATTTTAAATTTTTTTGTAGAGATAGGTTCTCACTACGTTGGCCAGGCTGGTCTCATACTCCTGGGCGCGAGGGATCCTCCCACCTCAGCCTCCCAAAGTACTGGGATTACAGGCGTGAGCCATGGCACCCAGCCTCAAGTAGTTTCTATGTACACTGTTTTATTTAATAATTGCCCTAATACTTCTCGATAAGAGTTCCTATTTTTAAGTATGTAAAAGGCTAAGATTCTGGGGAACATAATAATTATCTATAGTACAGATCTGCCTTTTGAATAATTCACAAAATTTCATACCTGCAGCCAAAAGGTCTAACAGCACTGTAGAGTGTATATGCATGCACATACATGGCCACTCTGTCTGCAAGATGCTATGAAGGGAAGCAGAAGAACTTATTAATAAACTTCTATTACTGTCCAAAAGGTTTCTCAACATGTTATCAACTTACTTTTAGTGGAATGTTGTAGCCAAAGTTAGATCTAAAGTTGGAAGCTTCTTCTCTTGCTATGTCTGCTAAAGAACGAGCATCTGCCAACAAACCTGCTACTGCCTGAAAAAAAAGCACCAATTTACTAGAGGAACACATTCCTATCACAAATCAAAGTCTGCAATTATTAAAGATTTACTAAATTTTTTTAACAAGTATTACCATTCAAAATAAACTTTTTTGGTTTAAAGGCTCTCTACAAGGCATTTTGATGCTTGAGTATGAAATTATAATTTAGAAATTTACTAAGTATAACTTCATTGCTTTGTCCAATGCTCATATTCAGGACTATTTCCTTTTTTTTTTTTTTTTCCTGTGACAGAGTCTCGCTCTGTTGCCTGGGCTGGAGTGCAGTGGCCTGATCTCCACTCACTGCAAGCTCCGCCTCCCTAGTTCGCGCCATTCTCCTGCCTCAGCTTCCCTAGTAGCTGGGACTACAGGCGCCCGCCACCACGCCGGCTAATTTTTTTGTATTTTTAATAGAGACAAGGTTTCACCATGTTAGCCAGGATGGTCTTGATCTCCTGACCTGGTGATCCACCCACCTCGGCCTCCCAAAGTGCTTGGATTACAGGCGTGAGCCACCATGCCTAGCCAATATTCAGGACTACTTCTATCATAAATCCTCTTCCCCTGATTTACTACCTCATTATAAAGAAAAAAAACCATGGGTCTTGGTCAGATTTCATCTTTTTTTTTTTTTTTTTTTTTGAGACAGAGTCTCACTGTGTCACCTAGGCTGGAGCGCAATGGCGCCATCTGGGCTGACTGCAACCTTTGCCTCCCAGGTTCAAGGGATTCTCCTGCCTCAGCTTCCCCAGCAGCTGGAATTGGCTAATTTTTGTATTTTTAGTAGAGACAGAGTTTGGTTTTGCCATGTTAGCCAGGCTGGTCTTGAACTGCTGACTTCAGGTGATCAGCTTGCCTCAGCCTCCCAAAATGTTGTGATTACAGGTGTGAGCCACTGTGCCTGCCCCAATTTTGATCTTTTCTCTAAAGTTATTACAGGTTGAGGATATCTAATCCAAAAATCTGAAATTTAAAACATTTCAGAATCTGAAACAAACAAACAAACAAAAAACAGAACTGCAGTTACTACGTATGTGCCGAGAAGCCCTCAGGCACTGCAGTGAAATCACATGTTAGTGTGGCATATTTTTCTTTTTTCTTTTTTTTTTGAGACAGAGTTTTGCTCTTGTTGCCCAGGCTGGAGTGCAGTGGCGCAATCTCAGCTCACCGCAACCTCAGTCTCCTGGGTTGAAGCTATTCTCCTGCCTCAGCCTCCCGAGTACCTGGGACTACAGGTGCGTGCCACCATAGCCCGGCAAATTTTTGTATTTGTAATAGAGACGGGGTTTCTCCATGTTAGTCAGGCTAGTCTTGAATTTCCGACCTCAGGTGATCCGCCTTGCCTTGGCCTCCCAAAGTGCTGGGATTACAGGTGTGAGCCACTGCGCCCAGCCTAGTGTGGCATATTTTAAGTTTGGAGAAAAATGTCCAAGTAGTTCAGTTTGAACATTAGATCATTTTACTACATTCCTTTCAATGCCTTCACATCTTTCAGAAGCTAGTCTGTTAGTGGTTGCTATGAAAAAAAGTAAGTAATGTGCAAAAATCAGTGTGAAACAGGAAATGACAGGGGCTGCATCCCAAGTTGGGAAGTTGTGCAGTGTACATACTAGAAATTTTGGTTGCTTAAAATGAAATAAAACATTTTAATTTTTAAATAAAAATAGTTTTCACTATATGTGTATTTTTTTAAAAAATGGCTACTAAGTTTTTAGGATGTAAACACTAAGTTCTTTGGACCTAAATACTTAAAAACGAAACCATTAGGTATTTTTAACCTAGAGAAGCCATGAGAAAAACTACTGGGACGCTTACAGTACCATAAACCAACCAAATTTGAAACCCTCTAGCCTAGGACAGTTACAGAATTTAAAAGTGGTATCAAAATCTTTAAAAGCCTTTTTTTTCCTATGCTACCCAGTAATAGTAATAATAATTACTAAGAGATACTGAGCACTCATTACATGTTAAACATTTTACATAATAATTTTTAACCTCACAACAACTGTATGTGCCAAGTACTATTATCACCCTTGTTTTGCAGACAAGAAAATGGGTGTTTAGAATAACTTCTCCAAGGTAACCCATGCCAGTAAGTTATACCACTTAAAGAATCTTCTATTGCTTTAGAGAAAGCTTACTATAAAGTCACATAATTCTCAAATCACTTGAAGATGATAACTGTGGAAGGAGGGAGGATATTAAGCCTTAATTTTCTCCAACCCTCCTCAATGTCTAATGTTGGCCGGACACACTGGCTCATGCCTGTAATCTCAGCAACTCAGGAAGCTAAGGCAGGAGGATTGCTTGAGCCCAGGAGTTCAAGACCAGCCTGAGCAACACAGCAAGATCATATCTCTTAAAACAAACAAAAAGTTACCAGGTGTGGTAGCACACTTGTAGTCACAGCTACTTGGGAGGCTGAGGCAGGAGAATCACTTGAGCCCAGGAGCACAAGGCTGCGGTGAGCTATGATCATGTCACTGCACTCAAGCCTGGGCAACAGAGCAAGGCCTGCGTGTGTGTGTGTATATATTTATGCATAATTTTTTTCAAAACATAAACTTTTTCTATTACATAAAAATATACAAGATCACCTCCTACTAGCTAGGTTACAATCTAGCACATTTCATCAAAACATATCAGTTTCACTGGCAATAATAAATCTGTTCAGCATGATTCTTAGCAAACTAACAGAAGAACAGAAAACCAAAAACCACATGTTCTCTCTTATAAGTGGAAGCTAAATGATGAGAATTCATAGATACAAAGACAGGAACAACAGACATTGGGGCCTACTTGAGGGTGCAGGGTCGGGGGAGGAAGAGGATCAGAAAAAATAACTACTGGGTCCTAGGCTTAGTACCCGGATAACGAAAAAAATATGTACAACAACACAAAAAATCAAAAGAAAACGTATATATACACAATGGAATACTGTTCATCCTTTAAAAAGAATAAAATGCTAGGCTGGGTGCGGTGGCTCATGCCTATAATCCCAGCACTTTGGGAGGCAGAGGCGGGTAGATCACTTGAGGTCAGGAGTCCGAGACCAGCCTGACCAATATGGTGAAACCCCATCTCTACTGAAAATACAAAAATTAGCTAGGTGTGGCAGTGTATGTCTGTAATCCCAGCTACTGGCGAGGCTGAGGCAGGAGAATTGCTTGAATCCAGGAGGCGGAGGTTGCACTGGGCTGAGATTGCACCATTGCACTCCTTCCTGGACGACAGAGACTCCACCTCAAAAAATAAATTAAAATATGGCCGGGCGCAGTGGTTCAAGCCTGTAATCCTAGCACTTTGGGAGGCCAAGACGGGCGGATCACAAGGTCAGGAGATCGAGACCATCCTGGCTAACATGGTGAAACCCCGTCTCTACTAAAAAATACAAGAAACTACCCGTCAAGGTGGCGGGCGCCTGTAGTCCCAGCTACTCGGGAGGCTGAGGCAGGAGAATGGCGTAAATCCGGGAGGCGGACCTTGCAGTGAGCTGAGATCCGGCCACTGCAGTCCAGCCTGGGCGACAGAGCGAGACTCCATCTCAAATAAATAAATAAATAAATAAATAATAAAATCCTGTCATTTGCAGCAAAATAAAATCTGTTCAGGAGAAAAATATTGAGATAAAATAATCTTTGAAGAAGAAAAATTAGCTTTATGGTTTACTGGTTATACTTTACCAGTACCTTTTGTGTTTGTGTGTAACATTAAATCTCACTTAGATATAAGAAAGCTATCAGCTGAACGATGTGGGTCATATAAGGTGTCTTTTCATTTAGAAAGGGCTCTGGAGTAACACGCAGACCCACGTTTGAATCCCAGCTTTTCTTTACTAACTGTGCATCTAGTTTTTCACCTGTGAAAATGGCATGAGGCCGGGCGCAGTGGCTCACGCCTGTAATCCCAGCACTTTGGGAGGCTGAGGCAGGCGGATGATCACTTGAGGTCAGGAGTTCAAGACCAGCCTGGCCAACATGGTGAAACCCCATCTCTACTAAAAACATAAAAATTAGCTGGGCATGGTAGCAGGCACCCATAGTCCCAGCTACTTGGGAGGCTGAGGTAGGAAAATTGCTTGAACCCAGGATGCAGAGAGTGCAGTGAGCTGAGATGGCAACCACGGCAATCCAGCCTGGGTGACAGAGCGAGACTCTGTCTCAAGCCAAAAAGAAAAGAAACAAAATGACATTGATATAACCTTCACTGGATTGTCAAAATTAAACAAGGTAATTTATGTAAAGAGCTCCCAGCATAGAACCTAATATACAAATATTCTCCTTTCTTCCTTTCCTTTTCAGGTGGCCGGATTAGAATCATTTCATTCTTTTTTTTTTTTTTTCCCGGTATTGGTTCTTACAAGCCAAGTCTGCCATCTATGTAGGGTAACTGTGGTATATACCAGTAGTGTATTTATGGCTCGGCTTGCAATTTAGTCCCTCACAACTTAGATACCAACTGCATGAATAACTTATTTCAGTGATGCCCTATGAAACTATTATGGATGTGTTCACTTTTCCTTTTCATTAAACATCCTTTCCTGATGTTCCACCTTATATAAAGGTGTATGCTATCTGATGGCATCTTTACTGTGACAGTGATCCCCACAAGAGATACAGAAAGCTAAAGATTCTTCACCTCTCAAGCATATGCCTTCATCAGTGATGTGTGTTGCCAAGATCTCATTTCTACACATACTCCCCACCCCTCTCCCTCTCCTGCTCTTCTTTCAGCAACTTGGATTTTCCCCCATCACTAATAAGGTTATGAGAATACTGCCTTTCTACTTGACAGTGAACTGGACCAATGCAGTAACTCGCTCTGATTACTTTTGTGACTGCACAGTGATCTATTCCAATCAGTTACTTCAAAAGAAATTGGACAAGACAAAAAGGAACATTTTAAAACATTACCTTACCATTCCAACATGCCGATCAACATTAAAAAGTCGTTTGTTGGAACCTTCTTCATAAAGTTTAGAAAGGACTAATTTTTCTACCCCAAAGACAACACCATCTTTGCATCTGATTCCAATAGCTGTACTGAAACAAGGAGAAGAAAATCAGTTTTTTAACTGAAAATAAACTTCATAAACTTACAAAAAAAAAAACAAAATAAGTAACATTTAAAGGCATGCCAAATACCTTAAAACATTTGAAAACCAGGAAGAGAAAACACACTAAAGTGTAATAAATACATTAAATCCATATAAATATCATGTGACCCTCCCTCCAGAATCTAGTACATCATTTGACTAAAAATATATTAATATATAAGTATAAAAATGCTAATGAAACACAATATGGTGCAGTGTCTGACTTATGATAATTATGTTATAAACAAATGACATAAATTCATGTCCACTAAAAATGGTACATAACAGACATATAAAAGACAGGTTAGATACAAACTTAAAAGTTAACAGTGACTGTTCTGGGTAGAAGGATTATGATTTATTCTTCCTTTTGCTCATCTCTTTCTTCCAATTTTCCCATAATAAACATATTGCTTCTAATAAGTATATAAGAGAATAAAATATATGTTTTGCTACAACTGTTTAAAATAAAAAGATCTTAAAATAACCTCTTAAAGCCAGGCATGGTGTAATCTCGGCACTTTGGGATGCCGAGGCAGGAGGATCTCGTAAGCCCAGGAGTCCAAGACCAGCCTGGGAAACGTGGCGAAACCTGGCTTAGCCAGGCATGGTGGTACACGCCTGTAGTCCCAGCTTCCTGGGAGGCTGAGGTGAGAGATTGCTTGAGCCCAGTTAGGTGGAGGCTGCAGTGAGCCAAGATTGCACCACTGCACACCAGGTCTGTGCAACAGGGTGAGACCCTGTCTCTCACACACACACACACACACAACCTCTTAAGTAAAATGTGGAGAAATTACATGTTGCCATTTCAAGATGAAAATGTGTTACACTTTATTGTTCTGTTCCTTTTTGATAAAGGTAGTTCTGATTGGAAACAATAGAGACAAAATAAGCAATGCTTGATTGTACAGTTTTCTGGTAAAATTATCTCAACTTTCTCTTCTTTTTTTTATTTTAAAGAAATGGAGTCTTGCCATACTGCCCAGGCTTGACTTGAAGTCTGGAGCTCAAGTGATCCTCTCACCTTAGTCTCAGTAGCTGGGACTACTAGCACAACTTCTCTATTTTGGGTAACAGCATCACCAAACTCTACATCCTCCAGGTTGAGCTTCTATTTACTATTAATTTTTTTTCTTCAAAATTTCCTTCATGTCCACTTCTTTACAATAATTATACCAGCATTGGGATCCTTATAATTTCAGGCCTACATTACTACAGCATCTTTTCTACTTCTCTAATCCATTTTATCTAAGACCAGCCTAATTGCTAGCTTTGTTTCATTTTGCCAGTCATAATCTAAAAAGGGATCCACAACCTAAAAAGCAGGGGAATTGTGTCATTCACAGGTCTCTTAAAATCTGATGAAACTATGGCATTTCTTCCCAGAAAAATGAACAGATGCACACAACAAATTTTCTAAGAATTTCCGACACTCCTTCCCCAACACTTTAGGTGTCTTCCATAGCTCCCCTTGCAAGTTTAAACTCCTAAGATTCTGACAGAGCCCCCTGAGCATATTCAATTTCCTGTTATAAATTCTGTACTCTAGTGAAGTTACCTCACTGTCAACCTTCAAACACCTCATGTTCATTTTTTATTCCATGTCTTTGAGGTTATCCTGGATGCTAGAATACATTTCCTCTTCACCACTGCTAATTTAAATGAATTTCCCCAAAAGGTTTGCAAACTTACTTGAACTCAAGCTCTACAGGTCAGAATGTAACCTCAGGACTTTGGAAGGCCCAAGTGAGAGGATTGCCTGAGGCCAAGAGTTCAAGACCCATCTGGCCAACATTTTGAAACCCTGTCACTTTTTATTTTTGGAGATGGAGTCTCGCTCTGTCTCCCCAGCTGGAGTGCAGTGGCGCGATGTTGGCTCACTGCAACCTCCACCTCCCGGGTTCAAGTGATTCTCCTGTCTCAACCTCTCAAGTAGCTGGGATTACAGGAGCACACCGCCACACCCAGCTAATTTTTTGTATTTTCAGTAGAAACGGGGTTTCACCGTGTTGCCCAGGCTGGTCTCGAACTCCTGAGCTCAGGCAATCCACCTGCCTCAGCCTCCCAAAGTGCTAGGATTACAGGCGTGGCTCACGCTCAGCAGGAAGCCTGTCTTAATTATCTCAACTCAACATCTTCCTCAATGTTTAAAACATTCTTGAAAATCTGGAAATCTCTGAGATCCACTCAGGCAGTCTTCAAGGTCAATAATTTTCAAAAGAATTCAAAGACTTCGGCTGGGTGCAGTGGCTCACACCTATAATACCAGCACTTTGGGAGGCCTAGGCAGGCGGATCACTTGAGCTCAGGAGTTTGAGACCAGCCTGGGCCACACAGTGAAACCCTGTCTCTACAAAAAATTAGCCAGGCATGGTGGCACATGCTTGCAGTCCTAACTACCTTGCAGGGCTGAGGCAGGAGAATAGCTCGAGACCAGAAGGTCGAGTCTGCAGTGAGCTGTAATCACACCACTGCATTGCAGCCTGGGTGACAAAGCAAGATCCTATGTTCTGCCCCTAAAAAAAGTTTTTTTAAAAAAAAAGGAATAACAGGCCAGGCACAGTGACTCACACCTGTAATCCCATCACTTTGGGAGGCCAAGGCAGGAGGATTACTTGAGCCCAAAAGTTCAAGACCAGCTGAGGCAACACAGTGAGACCATGTCTCTTTTTTAAAATGAATAATTTTTTTTTTAATAAGAAACTATCATTTGTTCAGTTTTGGTGTATCAAAGACAGGTTACATAGATCGTTAAAAAGAAGAACTTTTAGGCTGGGCACGGTGGCTGATGCCTATAATCCCAGCACTTCAGGAGGCCGAGGCAGGTGGGTCACCTGAGGTTGGGAGTTCGAGACCAGCCTGACCAACATGGAGAAACCCTGTCTCTACTAAAAATACAAAATTAGCTGGGTGTGGCGGTGCATGCCTGTAATCCCAGCTACTCGGGAGGCTGAAGCAGGAGAACTGCTTGAACCCAGGAGGCGGAGGTTGCAGTGAGCCAAGATCGCGCCGTTATACTCCAGCCTGGGCAACAAGAGCGAAACTATGTCTCATTATAAAAAGAAAAAGAAGAAAAAGCACTTTCCTCACTTTTTCTCTTTCTGAGACAGTCTCTGTTGCTTAGGCTAGAGTGCAGTGGTGCAATCTCGCCTCACTGCAACATCCACCTGCCAGGTTCAAGCGATTCTCCTGCCTCAGCCTCCCAAGTAGCTGAAACTACAGGCATGTGCCATCACGCCAGGCTAATTTTTGTATTTTTTTATTTTTTAGTAGAGACAGGGTTTTACCATGTTGGCCAGGCTGGTCTTGAACTCCTGACCTCAGGTGATCTGCCCCGCTCAGCCTCCCAAAGTGCTGGGATTACAGAAGTGAGCCACCACGCCTGGCTGCGTTTTTTCTTCATTCAGGAAAAAAACACATTCGTTTTTAAGGTTTCAACTTTTAAAAATATTTCATCTTTGCATAAATCTGACTTTTTAAAAATCATATTTAGGCTGGTCGTGGTGGCTCACACCTGTAATCCCAGCTCTTTGTAATCATGAGAAATATAGGACTGGGGCTACTCTTTGGGAGTGCAAGGCAAGTGGATCACTTGAGACCAGGAGTTTGAGACCAGCCTGGCCAACGTGGCGAAACCCCGTCTCTACTAAAAATGCAAAAATTATCTGGGAATGGTGGCACATGCCTGTAATCCCAGCTACTGGGGAGGCTGAGGCAAGAGAATCACTTGAACTCAGGAGGCAGAGGTTGCAGTGAGCCAAGATCATACCACTGCACTCTAGCCTAGGTGACAGAGTGAGACTCAAGTCTCAAAAGAGAAACAGACATAGAAAAAATCTTTGCTGAATCGAACATGTGACTAATTGCAAAAGACATTTAAAACACAAGATGTATGAGACATAAAAAATAACAAGGTCACAAATCTAATGGCCAAGGAAGCCTATGATACAAATCAAGAATTTGAAAATGGAAAACAAAAAGATGATAATGAATGTGATTTTATATACTCTGCAACATGGATAATCTAAGTGGATAATCCTGGAATCAACGAGAAATACAGGACTGGGGTTCATGGAAAACATCTGGCCTAGAAAGAGATCTAGAAATGAATAGAGATTTGGGGACATATACTAATTTGTACCAAAGTAACATAACAAAGCCTAATCACCAAAATATAAAATAAAAGGAGACATGTAATACCTGGTTAAATTTTCTTACCTACTATTCTCCACAGCCTTCATAGCATATTCAACTTGAAAAACTCTTCCGTCAGGAGAGAATGTAGAGGCTGACAGGTCATACTTAAGGAGAAAAGGCAACAGTAAGCTTGTATCTTTGGCAGTAATGACCATACAGTTTCTTCCCCTCTAAATGGCTTAAGCATCAGGAACATGTTATATCCCAACAAAGACCTTGCTTTCAAGAGAGGAAAGGGAAATTTGTCAGAGCAGCAACAGTAGCTAAGGTAAAGCTATATACCTTAGATTTCAGCTATTGAAGAGTAATGGATACAAGTCCCAGGTGAAGTCAGAACACTTTTCACACAGACTACAAAACTCATTTTTGAAAAAGATTAATATGGGGCAGTAGAACCACCACTGGAGTTCGAACATTTAAATTTGTAACCATAACTCTGCAATTAACAAACTAAAAGACTTCAAACAAATCATTTGGCATTCACCAAGCACTTAATGAGTATCTATTATGTTAGTCCACTACATGGAATACAAAGGTGATCACTTATTCATTAAGTCCTTCAATTTCAAATCAGACATGAATCTAGGTGCTAGAGATACAGCAGTAAATCAGAAAAGGCACTAAGATGAAAATAAAAGAGTAAAGCAATGGAAGGAACTACTACAGACTACATCATCAGGGAAGGCCTTCTGGGGCAGTAATATTTAGGCTGAGTCAAACCTAAATGACAAGAAGCTAGCCATTTAAGATATGAAGGAAAAGCCTTCTTGGCATTTGGCACAAAGATCTTAGGGTAGAAATAAGGCTAGCACAGTCAAGAAACAGAAGTAACGTCACTGTGTCCCGAGCACTGTAAGCAGCAGAAAGAAGAGTAGACTGTGTTAGTGAGGTAGCTGTGGGTCAAATTATGTTGGGTCTTCCAGGCTGCAATAAGGACTTTGTATTTTATTCTAAATGCAACGAGGAATTTAAGCAGGGGGAGTGGTATGATCTACATTTTAAAAAACATCATTCTGGCTTTATGTGGAAAATGAATTCTAGAGAGAACAACAGAAGCAAAGATAAGGTGTTCCAAAGATAGTGGTACTAGCTTAGACAAGAGAAGAGGTAGAAGGGAATACTTTTTCAGAGTATAGTAAAAAAATAAAAATAATAAAAATAAACTTGCGAGGCCGGGCATGATGGCTCATTCCTGTAATCCCAGCACTTTGGCAGGTCGAGGCAGGCTGATCACGAGGTCAAAAGATCGAGCCCATCCTGGCAAACATGGTGAAACCCCGTCTCTACTAAAAATACAAAAATTAGCTGGGCGTGGTGGTGTGCACCTGTAGTCCCAGCTACTCGGAAGGCTGAGACAGGAGAATTGCTTGAACTGGGAAGCGGAGGTTGCAGTGAGCCAAGATCGTGCCACTGCACTCCAGCCTGGCGACAGAGCAAGACTCCATCTCAAAAAATAAAAAAAAAAAAACTTGCTAAAGCGTTGGTTCTGGAAGTAAAAAAAGGAATTAAAGATGAATCACAGATGTTTTCATATGACCATTCACTGAGCTGAAGACTGTAGTAGATGCAAAATGGCAAGGTAAGGAGAAAACCCAGAGCTCTACTTTGACATGCAGTACAAAATAAACAATCAAGTGGACAGACGTGTCAAGCAGACAAACAATTATTCATATCTGGAGTTCTTGGGAGAAATGAACACAGAAGATAAGCCTTCAACAGTGGTACTTTCTGAGTCTGTTTCCTGATCTGTTTTTTTTTTTTTTTTTTTTTTGATTCGGAGTCTCGCTCTGTCGCCCAGGCTGGAGTGCAGTGGCCGGATCTCAGCTCACTGCAAGCTCCGCCTCCCGGGTTCACGCCATTCTCCTGCCTCAGCCTCCCGAGTAACTGGGACTACAGGCGCCCACCACCTCGCCCGGCTAGTTTTTTGTATTTTTTTAGTAGAGACGGGGTTTCACCGTGTTAGCCAGGATGGTCTCGATCTCCTGACCTCGTGATCCACCCGTCTCGGCCTCCCAAAGTGCTGGGATTACAGGCTTGAGCCACCGCGCCCGGCCTCCTGATCTGTTAAACCCAGATCATTAACCCTACCATTGTTACTAAAATATCCCACATGGTTATATTATCAAGTATTCTTTAAAAGGTTTGTAGAATGAAATACTATTAATTGAAGGTAATAATATAATTGCAAAGTCAGTTTGCTACAAGATTATTGAGCATTTACTTATCTAAGAAAAGTATGGCAGAACTTTAGCATTCATAACCGAATGGATTAAACCATTCCAGACATAAATTGCCTATTATCAAATTTAGAACACCAGTACTTGAACTTAAGGCTGAGCATGAGAATCTTGTTAAGTAGAAATTGAGGAACTGAGAAACTCATTATTCAGTAACTCTAGTGCAAATAACCAATAAATCTTGTAGAAACTGTATTTTCTATATAGAGTACATAAAAGGAGTAAACTGCACATATACATACGTTTAACAAAGGAAAACCAAACAAGTTAACAAGTCCCACTGCAAAATCCTCAACAGTCTATCAAAAGTCTGAAGCTGTTAAGTTCCTAAGTAACCACTTAAACGTTTACGGGATAAATGCCTACAAGTGCTGTTAGGTACTTTGTATAGGAAAAACAAGGACAAAGGAAAAACTGAAGGATTCATCAGATTTAGTTATTCAGATCATTTTTATTAGTTCTGTTCCGACAGGGTTTCCAGTGACTCTTAAACTGAGCGGTCGATGATCTGCACACTTAAAGACAGAGAAGGCCCGTGAATCAGCAGCAACCTGGGAACTGCAAACGCAGTCCACAGAAAGCACGATCTCCAGACCGTGGAATCCCAAATCTCACTGCCTCGGTGGTTCTCAAGAGAACACACTATTTCAAGCCCCACGAGTTTCCACTTTCGGTTTCCCTAAGTGGCTGAAGAAAGTGACTCAGCAATCCAAAGCTGCTCCAAACCTCACCGCGGCGACGCCAAGCCAGCTACACCTGGGCTGAAAAGCTTCAGGAGTCATGGTCACCTGAGACGCAGGCCTAGCATATAGGGGATAAAGACGACCGGTCTCCAAACAGCTGCAAGTGGCCCACCCAGCCGAAGGCGGTCTTAGAGCACCCCAGGTCCGCGAAACCCTTGTGGTCTGTCCCAGTTCCCTTCAACCCCAAGCCTTAGGTTAAACTATCACACCCAGAGACAGCAAACTCACCCCGGTGCCGATGGAGCTCATCGTGCTAAACCCAACTGGACGCGTAAGGATTCCAGGCCTAGAGCGCTTCCCCTACACCACAGGATGCCGCAAACTAGTAACAGACCCGCTCATTGGCTGCATCGCCAACCAATAACCTTTTTCTCTGTGGCTCGTTCCGCGGCTCCGGCCCCCAGGACCAGGAGTATTGTGGGAAAGAAGCGGGACGCTAGAGGCTGGCGGCGCGCATGTTCAGAAGCAATAGAGGCGGGGTTGGGGAAAGCAAAGGCTCCGCCTTTAGTTCACGTACTTTGAGTTTTTGGCGTCGTTTTATCTGAGAAGCTGCTCTATTCCTTTCCTAGGAATTATTATTTATCTTTTTATATTATTATTCCCTCCTCGTCACTGTATTCTGTCTTTAAGCAAAAGGGAGAGATGCTCGTATACTCACAAAGAATAGAAAAAGCAGTAGGGGCGAAGTAACCTGTCTTCCTCCGCGTCCCCATCCTGACCTAGAATCTTGATGGCATCCACCTCACCTTCTTATGCCAGGCTCTCGGGAAGTTTCGCTTCAAGGGTATCGTCTTTGAATTCAGCTTGGAATTTTACACAAGTATTAGTACTCTTTCTATGAGTATAACGCTTTTTGGTAGAGTTAAAGATATGTCTGATTAAAGATATTTATTGAGCGCTAATGTATTCCACGTGTTCAAGAAAAAACTGTAAACAGAACATACCACCGTTTCTAATGGAATTTACATTCAGTAGGAAGAAATAGATAACGATAAATAAGCAAAATAGTAAGAAGGAAGAGTGCTTTAATAGAGAATGGAGGTACTAACTTTAGGCAGTGTGCTCAGGGAATGACTTTCTAAGTGAGTGATATTTAAAATAGGATAACAAAAGAGTGGTTGAGGGAACAGTAAAAAAACTTGGCTTGCGCTAGGAACTGTCACGTCAGAGTGACCCCTCATTAAGTGGGGAAGAGTGACGGGAAGAGAACAAGTGCACATGACAGCAAATCTTGAAGTGGTTTGAATTTTAATCCGATTGTAAATAGGGCATCAGCCTTTTTTTACTCCTAAATATTAATACGTCAGTGTGTATTTCCCCCCCAACACAGGAGCATTATTTTACATAGACACAGTATTATTGTGAAAATTAGAAAACTAGCAATACTGTGATCTATCAACTTTCTTTTTTGGGGGCGGTAATTTTCCCTATAAAGTCCTTCATAGCTAAAGAAAATCCAAGATCACACCTTGCATTCAGTTGTCTGCTTTAGTCTGGAAAATAGCTGCTTAGTATTTCTTCAGGTTTTTTTGTTTGTTTGTTTTTGAGACGGAGTTTCGCTCTGTCGCCCAGGCTGGAGTGCAGTGGCGCGATCTCCCGCTCACTGCAAGCTCCGCCTCCCGGGTTCACGCCATTCTCCTCCCTCGGCTTCCCGAGTAGCTGGGACTACAGGCGCCCGCCACCACGCCCAGTTAATTTTTTGTATTTTTTAGTAGAGACGGGGTTTCACCGTGTTAGCCAGGATGGTCTCGATCTGCTGACCTTGTGACCCGCCCGCCTTGGCCTCCCAAAGTGCTGGGATTACAGGCGTGAGCCACTGCGCCCAGCAGTATTTCTTCAGTTATCATGACATGAAGATTTTCGAAGAATACAAACCATTTATTTTGTAGAATATTCCTTAATTTAGGTTTGATTTTTTTGTTGTTATTTGATTAAAGTGATGCATTTGTGGCAGGAATACTACAGAAATGACCTTGTATTCATTCATGTCAGAGCATTGTATTAGGGACATGATGTTAGTTGTTTTATTGCTGATAATGTTAACTTTGATCACTGGCTGAAGATTTATCCCTGATAATGTTTCTACTTTTACCTTTGTAATTAGTATCTTGTGAGGAAATACTTTGAGAATATGTACACGTCCTGTTTACGCCTCAACATTTCACTCATTAATTCTAATATCTGATGATTCTTGTTTGAATTTATTATTACAATGGTTGCCAAATGGTGATTTTCTAATTCCGTCATTCCTTTCACATTTATTACTGGTTTTCTACTGTGAGGTTATCAGGAGTTTTTAAAGCAGGAGAATTATATGATTTGATTTAAATCATTAAATGAGCTCTTATTTCTGTGTGAAGAATGATAGCTAAGGGAAAGAAGAGAAACAGGGATACTAGTTGGAAAGTTATTGCACTTTTGTGAGCTAGCAGTAATGGAGAGTGATTTGGACTAAAGTGGTGGCAGTGGAGGTGGAAATGTGTGGATGGATTTCAGATGTGTAGGGTGCTATGGTTTGAATGTCCTCTTCAAAACACGTGTCGAAATTTAATTGCCAATGTAATGGTATTGCCATGTGGGGCCTGTAAGAGGTGATTAGATCATGAGGGCACTGTGGATGAATGTCATTTCTAGAATGGGTTAGTTATCTTGGGAGTGGGTTCCTAATACAAGGATGAATTTCACTGGATTTCAGCTCTCTGTCTCACATATTCGCTTGCTCTTCTGATCCTCTGTCGTGGGATAATACAGCACAAGGCCCTTGCCAGGTATCAGTGCCATACTCTTGAACTTCTAAAACCGTGAGCCAAATAAACTTTTCTTGTTTGTTATTACCTAGTCTGTGGTATTCTGTTATAGCAGCAGAATATGGGCTAAGACATAGGGTTTGCAGAATTGGATATAGAAAGTAAGGGGGAAAAAGGAATTTCAATTGCTTTTTCCTGCGAATGAAGCATTACAATTGATGTTTTTATTTTTGAACAAATTGATAGATAAAAGGACTTGAATTACTTGGAAGACTGGCCACTTAATTTACCTAACCCTCGTTAAAACATTCCAGTTGTAATTCTTTTTTTTTTTTTTTTTGAGACTGAATCTTGCTCTGTCACCCAGGCTGGAGTGCAGTGGCATGATCTCTGCTCACTGCAACCTCTGACCCCCCGGGGTTCAAGCGATTCTTCTGCTTCAACAGCCCGCGTAGATAGGATTACAGGTGTGCACCACCATGCCCCGCTAATATTTGTATTTTTAGTAGAGACTGGGTTTCACCATGTTGGCCAGACTGAGCGCACACTCCTGACCTCAGGTGATTCGCCCTCCTTGGCCTTCCAAAATTCTGGGATTACAAGCCTGAGCCACTGCACCTGGCCTCTAATTGCAATTCTTTCCTGGGGAGTTCCGATTTAGACCACGATAGTTCAAGAAAGGGGTGAAGAAAGCTAAAGGTTAATAGTTGCAGAAGGGTTGGCCTTGGAGGTAAACCATAAGTACTCAAAACTTGTTTAGGTATCCAGTTAATCTTTTAATTAACATCATTACCTGTGTGTGATAAACACTATTTGAGCACCTAGTGCACTCAATATTTATTAATAATTAAGAATTTGGGGGCTCTTTCGGCCGGGCGCGGTGGCTTATGCCTGTAATCCCAGCACTTTGGGAGGCCAAGGCAGGCAGGTCACCTGATGTCAGGAGTACGAGACCAGCCTGACCAACATGGTGAAACGCTGTCTCTACTGAAAATACAAAAATTAGCTGGGCGTGGTAGTGCATGCCTGTAGTCCCAGCTACTCCGCAGGCTGAGGCTGAGGCAGAAGAATTGCTTGAACCCGGGAGGCGGAGGTTGCCGTGAGCTGAGATCGCGCCCAGCCAGATTCCTTCTCAAAAAAAGAAAAAACAAAAAAAGGCCAGGCGTAGTGGCCCATGTCTGTAATCCCAGCCCATTGGGAGGCCTAGGCGGGTGGATCGCCTGAGATCAGGAGTTCAAGACCAGCCTGGCCAACACGGTGAATCCCGGTCCCTACAAAAATTAGCCGGGCATGACGGCGGGTTCCTGTAATCCCAGTTACTTGGGAGGCTGAGGCAGGATAATCGCTTGAACCTGGGAGGCGGAGGTTGTAGTGAGCCGAGATCAAACCACTGCACTCCAGCCTGGGCGACAGAGCAAGGCAACTCTAAATGTATACTATTTTATGACGTATCTTATTATTTTTAAATTGAATACCTCAGGAAATGTGATGCCCAATGTATCTAGCTTCCAAATACTGTGCTTTGGGGATACCATCGTAAGAATTATTTGTTATTTTCAGGTTTACAAATTGGTCTTTAACTTGCACTGCTAAGCAGTAGTATAACCACACCCCTCTCCATTATCACAGAAATTAGAAGAAATTTTTTTTTTTTGAGATGGAGTCCCGCACTGTCGCCTCAGCCTCCCGAGTAGCTGGGATTACAGGTGTCGGCCACCACTCCCGGCTAATTTTTTGTATTTTTAGTAGAGACAGGAGCGGGGGCTAGGCTGGTCTTGAACTCCTGACCTCGTGATCTGCCTGCCTCCGCCTCCCAAAGTGCTGGGATTATAGGCGTCCCGCGCCCGGCCAGAATTTCTTATCTAGAAAGGTTCACCATCATTTCAGAATATATATATTTCCATATGACATTATTCCAGTATCTCCTATGGTAATTTGATTAAAATCAGGTTTCTGATCCTTTGCCTCTTAGAGTTCACATTCTTTACCATTAGATTTAGAGACTGTAATTCTTTCCTCCCAGCTTCTGTCATTTGAGGAGAATAATAGCACCCTCCAAACGTCCTGTCGCTCATTGCCAGACAATTACTCGAAAGAGAATTTATGTTAATTGACTCGAAGCCTCCTTTTCTGAATTTAACTCTCCTTCATCAGACCATACTAAAGAAAATAGCTAATCCCCGCGGCTGTTCAGGGAAACTAACCTCTCAGAGATTGGACTTTGTTTCTTAAATGCGGAGCCCAAACATGTAGGAATCCAGTATGCCATTTGATGGAAGTTGGATGGCCTTGATATGTATTTATGTAAACAAAACATACTGGTTGGTAAATATTTTTAAACACTTTGTTTAAAAGATTCAATGACTCTGTAATGATAAAGACTCGCATGTTTTCAATGATCTTTGGATACATATACAAACATTCTTAAATCTAAGTACAATTAAATATTTAGAACACTCTTTAAAAATAATTCTGAAGTGCCGATCTAACAGTACGTTACACATTTGTTTACAAAAGAAACTACGGGGAGGAGCAAACCATGTAGTTAAAATACTCCTCAAGAGGTAGAAATGTAAAGCACTGTGACAGGCGCCCGGCTAGCTCAGTCGGTAGAGCATGGGACTCTTAATCCCAGGGTCGTGGGTTCGAGCCCCACGTTGGGCGCGGCTTGAAATTTTTCTTCTGAAACTTAAATGGTTTCTCTAAAGCACCTGAACTACAGAGTTCTTAAGCCGAATTAGTTTAAACACTTTCAGTATTAACCAGATTCTCCAGTAAAAAGTTCTCCTTTTGTAAACGAAACAGGTCACAAACTGTGCTTGTGCAATTGAAATCACATGTCCCCTCCCCGTGTTCTCTTTAAAACACACAGGAAACCAAATGCCCACTGTTGAAGACTAGTTTTTTGTGTTACTATGCATACTTGCATAGTTGGTGGTAGAGGGCAGTTTTAATTGTTATCTTAACAAACTTATGAGCGCCACATTTTGGCTGCTTTTCTAAAATTTAAGAGACCGGATGTAAAAACATTTGGAGGCACCTGAGGACTCGGAAGAAAAAGAACCAATTTATCCTTCTCTGTTTCTCTCTCTCTGTGTCCTTCTTTTTCCTCCACTCAATATGGAGTCTATCCCTGAAGAAATATATAGTGAAAAATAGTTCTTTTTGTAGTGAGATTTATACCACCAGTGCATACATCAAGTTTTCTTCCATTCTTCTTGGGGATGGATACTAGGAAATTAAGATTCTAGTAAAGGCTCTTTGAAGACGTACAAAACAACTGAGATGTGAAAATTTGGATAGGCAATTGGATATGCGAGGGAGGAAAGGTTTCCGCCTTCTCCTCTTTGCACTGAGAACTGTGAAGTCATCAGAACGTCCTCGCCCACTCGAACCACCACAGCCAGACACATTCCAGGATCTCACCCACCAGAACACGGAGGTGAACGGTTTATGCTCCTTCATACCTGAAGCCAATCCTACCTAAAGCACTGGATCCTGTACCCTCCACGTGTCATCCCCCAGCTCGCCACTAAAGGATCAATTTTTCTCCTTTCTTGATTTTTCCGTTCAACACACAAACATGCTGTTATTTATCTTAAAAACTTCGACCTAGTTTCCTCACAGGCTGCCATTCTATTTCTCTGTTCCCCTTTGTAGCAAAAGCCCATCCCCTTTTGCCTAAGCTCAAGTTTCCCCTCCCTCCCACCTCTTAACCCTGACAATGCCCTTCAGCCATAGACCAAAAAATAAACTAAAATAAAACAGAAAACCCCCACACCTGTTGTCAAATACGTTTAATTTATTACTCATGGCGATAAGGGAGAAGTGTGGGGTGATTCAGTAAGATGGTGATTATAGGATCTTGGCTTTTGTTGGGTAATTTGGGGGAGGGTCTAAGTAAGTAGGGGCTTGTTCTGAATTGTGTGCTCTCAGAAAACCAGGGCAATTCTAGGATCTGAAATCTAAAAGGATGGCAGACTAAAGGAGGGATAAAGGTGAAACAAAGTAACAGTCACTCCTTTAGCAAGAGGGATGTTTGGTGTTTTGAGTTGCACAGTGACCAACTTGTCTGAAGGGTATGTTATGTGAAAAACAGAAGAAAAGCATAGTTTGCTGAAAGCATCATATCAATCTGTAATAGCATTGAGGCTTACCTGTGTTAGATTAGTTCCCAGATGTCAGGCACTACTTCTTGCTCTTCTCAACCCGCTCTAGTCATGACTTCCTGCCCCTCCCGCCACACCCCACTAGTCTACTAAACTGTACATGAAAAGGTCATCATTCATCTCCACAAAATCAAATTAACTGCAAGGCCTAATTTACTTGGACTATCAGAAATCTATTACAAATTTGATCACTCCATGCTGGATCCACATCTCCCCTTTGGCTTCCAGGACACTAATGCTCTTGTTTTCTCCCCTATCTCACCAGCTACTTCCTTTCTCTCCTGTCTCTTCACTTGGGAGTGCTCAGGGATGGGTGAGTCCTTGTTCCTCTTCTCTATCCACACTCATGCACTTGGTGATCTTACAGTTTTAAATACCAGATACTTGCTGATGATTCACAACTTTTTTTTTTTTTGAGACGGAGTCTCACTCTGTCGCCCAGGCTGGAGTGCAGTGGAGTGCAGTGGCATGATCTCGGCTCACTGCAACTGCCGCCTCCCGGGTTCAAGCAATTCTCCTGTCTCAACCACCCGAATAGCTGGGACTACAGGCATCCCCCAACACACCTGGCTAATTTTTATATTTTTAGTAGAGATAGGATTTCACCATATTGGTCAGACTGGTCTCAAACTCCTGACCTCGGGTAATCTGCCCGCCTCAGCCTCCCAAAGTGCTGGGATTACAGGCATGAGCCACCGTGCCCGGCTGATTCAAAACTTTTAAGAGAGCCCAGATCTCTCCCTTAAATGTCAAACGTCTATATCCATTTGGATGTGTGGTAGATAACTCATACTAAACGTGTACAAAAACTCTTGATCTTTGCCCCAAAACTTGTTTCTCGTGTAATTTTTCTTTTTTTCCCCACTAACGGCAACACCATCCTTCTAGATGCATGAACAATACTGGAAACATTATTGATTCCTATCTCTCCAACCCCATTGTGAAAGTGTCTTTCAATATTCCCCTGCCATACTGACTGTGAGCTTGGCCATGTGACTAACTTTGGCTAATAGGACAACAGAAAGCATGATGCAAACAGTGTCTTGAGGAGAACTCACACAATGGGGTTTGGATCCAAGCTGCCAAGTAATAAATCAGTATCCTGAGACCACCATGCTGAGGGAGCCTAAGCCAGCCACGTGGAGAGAAGCATGTGGAAGACAGAGAAGGCATGGAGTGAGCACTGACACTGAGACTTGTAAACAAGACTGTCCTAGACCTTCCACCCCAGCACACCAATTAAATACAGCCAGGTGTCTATCTCCAGCTCATACTACATGGAACAGAACTGCTCACCTGAGTCTTGCCTGAATTCTGACCCACCCCACCATAAGCAAATAGGATTCATATTGTTTTAAGCCATTAACTTTTAGAAGTTTGTCACATAGCAATAGGTAACTGAAACATCCACGTAAGATCTCTCAGGAAATCCTGTTGGTCTACCTTCCATGTATCCAGAATCCAGCAGTTCTCATCTTTACAGCTAGCACCCTGGCTTAGAAAACATCATCTCACTGAGATTACTGCAATGGTTTCTTAACTGATTTTCCTGCTTCAATTTGTCTCTTTAAACTCTATTCTTGACACAACATCCAGAATAATCCGGTTTAAACAAGCCAGATCTTGTCAATTTTCCACTCAAAACACTCCAAGGATATGCTGTTTGACTCAGTAAGATGTATCCTTATAAGATATACTCCCACTCCCCCATCTACTATTGCTTCTCTTCTTGCTCACTCTACACGAGCCAAATTGGCCTCCTTATCAATCCTGGAATATGTTAGGCATGCCTTTCCTTAGGTTTTTTTGTTTGTTTTTTGAGACAAGGTCTCACTCTGTCACCCAGGCTGGGGTGCAGCGGTGTGATCTTGGCTCACTGCAGCCTCCACCTCCCGGGTTCAAGCAATTCTCCTGCCTCAGCCTCAGGAGTAGCTGGGATTACAGGCATGCATGACCATACCTGGCTAATTTTTGTATTTGTGGTAGACATGGGGTTTCACCGTGTTGGCCAGGCTGGTCTCGAACTCCTGACCTCAAGTGATCCACCCGCCTCAGCCTCCCAAAATGCTGGGATTACAGGGATGGGCCACCACAACTGGCTTCCTCTTCTTACAAAGACACCAGTCTTACTGGATCAGGGCATCACCCTAATGATCACGTCTTAATTTGACTACATCTGCAACTCTTTCCAAATAAGGTCACGTTCACAAGGTACGGGGGTTGGGACTTCAACCTATCTTTTTGAGGGGCATAATTCAAACCATAACAGAAGGCTACATTCCTTAACTTCAGCCACTAGTTGTCTGCTACTTTATAGCCAGTTTTAAAGCTATATTTCAGTCACAGATCCTGTTTTTGATATTATTCAATGATGAAAACTTCTCATAAATAATCTAAATTCAACAAAAGATGAAGTCAATATAAATGTAAAGTTCATGTTTACTGAAAAAAGAGATAATGTTAATAAAATAGTAAATCCATCCAATTGGCAATTAATAGTATATCTATTCCTGGCAATCCTCCTGGGAGGGTTCAAAGTTAAGAAATAGACAAGCCTCGTTCTAATGGAGCTTATATTCCAGAAAAGAAGATAAAACCTCTGTTGAAATGATGACAAGGTAAAAGTTAGAAGTGCCCCAATTATGGGTACTGTGCTTAGGGAAAGAGTGCTATGGAACAGTGGTAGGACTATAGAGGAGACAGGTATCCCAAAAGAATGAAGCCAGCAAAATTGCAACAAGAGGTAGTTCATTAAAAACAAATGAAAAAATAAAATAAAAAGTTAAATGATTGAGTACATATTTCAAAGAACCTCTGCCCTGAGAAGATATAAAGCACAAACACAAAGATTAATGGCATTGTGAATACATTTTTACAAAGCAGTTGTAACCTTATATAAAAATGAAGTATCTTTTTTCTTAGAAATGTAGAATTGCTCATAAAAAAAATGGTGAAGTTAAAAAGTGAACATTTCCACACTTTGCTTAACAAATGCTTGACCATGTTACCAAACATTCTCAGTCCAAAGATCAAATATATTTCTGGAAAAACAACATTATTATAATATGGACACCCAAGCACCAAAATAAATAATTTTTTTAAATGGACCCATGTTAGTATTTGAAATAACTAGTAATTGTTAACACTATTTATGCTTTAAATGGAGTAACTGCTGGAAATAAAATTAATGAGCCCAGAACAGGTTATGTGAACTGTGGAGAAATACTCTTCTTTTTGAAAAACAAGCCACATAGGCTGGGTACGCTGGCTCACGCCTGTAATCCCAGCACTTTGGGAGGCGGAGGTGGGTGGATCACGAGGTCAGGATATCGAGACCATCCTGGCTAACACGGTGAAACTCTGTCTCTACTAAATACACAAAAAATTAGCTGGGCATGGTGGCGGGCGCCTGTAATCCGGTGCCTGTAATCCAGATACTCAGAAGGCTGAGGCAGGAGAATGGCATGAACCTGGGAGGCGGAGCTTGCAGTGAGCAGAGCGCCACTGCACTCTAGCCTGGGCAACAGAGGGAGACTCTGTCTCAAAAAAAAAAAAAAAGCCACATAACAAACTTCCAAAATCAAACTGCTTTACTATACTTTATTGATATTAACACAACAGATTTCAGTAAGCACCAGCTACCATGTTACCAGTACACAAGAGAAACAAAGTCAAAAGAATTATATATTAATGCAAAGAGTAAACACAGAATGCTTTCACTTCCACTATACTCCTCTGTAACAAAACATCCTACATACTTTGTACAATTTGCTTATAATTGGTTAAATATTTAATATGAAGCAAGGTTGATTTTTTAATCAAACTTCTATTTCTCAGTGGAAAATGCTCTCTTCATCAGAGGTGGTTGAGTTTTCGCAACATCAAACATCATTTCCAAAGGTGGGTTATTGAGAGAACACCAATCAGGTATACGGCCCGTCTGATTATAATATTCCTTTGAAACAGAACGGCTCCCAAGTATATCTTGTAATGCTCCAAAAATAGCCCCTGTGTGACAAAAATATTTTTTATAGCTAAGATGAAAACTTTTACTAGAAAACTTTATGTACATATACATCTACTTCACTATATGACAAAAGTGGATTGGTAAAATTCAGCAATGCATTGCCACAATCTTCAAAGTAATTCCAGTCAAGCTATTCTTTATTTTATATTTTGAATAACAGAGTAAGCCATAACTCCGTGTTAAAGTAATTGAAATGGCCTTTAGCAGGTTAAGAGTGAACATGATAACAAGTATTATTGCATTTAAAAGCAAGTTAGATAGAGTGAAGTGGAAGGTATTTTCAACTTTGTGTAAATACAATCAACAAGATTCTGAGTTTTCTCTCTCACAACTAAGGTTACATATCAATAAATAAAATGGTACTGCAAAACCCAATAAACATCATCATAATGTCCTAACATTCTATACTGAAGACCTTATTAAGACCCACAAGGCAGTCTTTTAAAAACAATTCCATTACTAAATCAATTTGTCCTAGATCAAAACTACATTTATACCAAATCCTATTTTACAAGAAATTATATAACATTCATTTTAAAATGTCACACTACTTTGTTTTTCTCTCTGAATGTACAATCCTGATACCTTCTAGCTCTGCATCATAAAACATATATCAGAACGTATATAAATGTACATATTCATTATTGTTTTTCCCTTCAAAGTAGTTACAGCTGACCTTTGAACAATGCAGGGATTAGGGGTGTGCACCCACAAGCACCTGAAAAACTCCATGTATAATTTTTGCCTCCCCCAAAACTTAACTACCAATAGTCTACTGTTGACTGAGAAGTCTTACCAATAACATGAATAGTCAATTAACACATAAACAGACCAGTATCTACATATGTATTTTTTATACATTCATGACATATCTTTTTCTTAATTTTTTTGATATTTCTAGGCTACGTGGTTTGTCTGTTTTTTCCAATTGCTGCAAATCTTCAAAAATTTTTCCAACATTATTTCCTAAAAACAGCATATCAATGGACCCACATAATTCGAACCCATGTTGTTCAAGGGTCAACTGTACTTATTAGGTTATTTCCTTATTTCGGTGAAACCATCATTACTTAAAACATTTAATGAACTCAGCCACAAATACAGTTATAAAATAAAGAGACCAATTTTCATATGTGGCTCACTAAATTTGCAAGACATTAAAATAAACATTTTAAGAAATGGTAAGCCGGGCACGGTGGCTCACACATGTAATCCCAGCACTTTGGGAGGCCGAGGCGGGCGGATCACCTGAGGTCACGAGTTTGAGACCAGCCTGACCAACATGGAGAAACCCTGTCTCTACTAAAGATACAAAAAAATCAGCCGGGCGTAGTGGCGGGTGCCTATAATCCCAGCTACTAGGGAGGTGGAGGCAGGAGGATCGCTTGAGGCTGGGAGGCGGACGTTGCAGTGAGCTGAGATCGCATTATTGCACTCCAGCCGGACGGGCAACAAGGATGAAACTCTGTCTCAAAAAAAAAAAAAAGGTAGCATCCATCACTGGAATAAATTCATAGCTTTCACTATTTTGAGGGATGACTTTAACTAAATGAGGAAGTTAATATCACAGTGCAAATGCCAAGAGAATTAGATATAAAATTCTGACAATATAATTTAAGAAAAAGTCAGCTGGGCGTGGTGGCTCATGCCTATAATCCCAGCACTTTGGGAGGCCGAGGTGGGTGGATCACGAGGTCAAGAGATCAAGACCCTCCTGGCCAACATGGTGAAACCCCATCTCTACCAAAAATACAAAAAGTAGCTGGGCATGGTGGTGCGCGCCTGTAGTCCTAGACACGCGGGAGGCTGAGGCAGGAGAATTGCTTGAACCTGGGAGGCAGAGCTTGCAGTGAGCCCAGATCGCACCACTGCACTCCAACCTGGTGACAGAGTGAGACTCCATCTCAAAAAAAAAAAAAAAAAAATAAAGAAAAAGTCAATGTTAGTTGTATTTATCAAGTGGGCAATTGTGAACCCTGAATGATTTATTCTAATATATCCATTAATAGTGTCATTCAGAGACCAAATACTATATAATCACTATATTTTAAAAGTGAAATTCTTACCTCCCAACCAGGCCACACAATTAGCTTTTGCAGGTGGAGTATGAATTCGAAATGTCTTAGTGCCAAGGGCTTTTTTATATTTTGGTTTTTCTACCAAATACCTTATTTCTGCAAGCAATCTGTGGAGAAATCCTGGCAACATAGAAGTGCCCCCTATGACTACCAAATTCTCTGCTAGTTGCTTCCTGGTGTCTATTGGACACTGTTATTAAAAAGAAAGAAAAAAAGAAGGACTTATTCTGAACTGTACAAATAATGCTTGACTGAACTTAAGAAAATATACATATTATATATACTATGATTATACATATTATTATTATAATACTACAGATTAAACAGGTGATCATTTGTATCACAAAAAGGGCCACGGCAAGGTTTCTTTCATGTAGCAAAGCAAGTATAACCACCATAAAAATACTGCCAAATATATACACAAACTTAAAAGATTTTAAAATATTTTAAAGTCTAATAGCATAGCATTTTACATTCCATAGGGTATACGGCAGTAATATGTGAGTGTTCTCACTGTCAGGGTAGCAATGATTAAGTAGGGCAAAGAGCATGAGAAGAAATAACTTCTCTTTTTTGGGGTAAGGGAAGTATGTGGAAATTTCGTTTTTCCAAGGTGTATTCAAGTGCCAGTTGTTAAGTGGGAAGATAATACTCCTAGAAAAATTATGGTTCTACATCAGTTCTCTTTAAGAGTTAGCAATGATAAGGTCCTTCAATGAATGGAGCCCTAGAGGCAAACATATCTTCCAAGGCAATGGTATTTCATGCGAAGCCCTATAATTACATAGTCATTAAAAAAAAGAGACATATTATTACCATATGTCCTGTGGAATTTAAAATTGAATACTATACAACCCTGAATTGGAAGGAACCATAAACCACACTAGGTACTAAATAAAAATCTGGTCCTGACTCTTAAAAGAATGCACGTCGCTGGGCACGGTGGCTCATGCCTGTAATCCAAGCCCTTTGGGAGGCTGAGACAGGTGGATCACCTGAGGTCAGGAGTTAAAGACCAGCCTGACCAAAATGGAGAAACTCCATCTCTACCCAAAAACACTAAATTAGCCGGCATGGTGGCACATGCCTGTAATCCCAGCTACTTGGGAGGCTGAGGCAAGAGAATCGCTTGAACCCAGGAGGTGGAGGTTGCAGTGAGCCGAGATCACACCATTGCAGTCCAGCTTGGGCAACAAGAGCAAAACTCTGTCAAAAAAAAAAAAAAAAAAAGGCAGGTACAGTGGCTCACGCCTGTAATCCCAGCACTTTGGGAGGCAGAGGTGGGTGGATCACAAGGTCAGGAGTTCGAGACCAGCCTGGCCAACATGGTGAAACCCTGTATCTACTAAAAATGCAAAAATTAGCCAGGCATGGTGGTGGGCGCCTGTAATCCCAGTTACTTGGGAGGCTGAGGCAGAAGAATCACTTGAACCCAGGAGGCGGAAGTTGCAGTGGGCCAAGATCACGCCATTGCACTCCAGCCTGGGTGACAGAGCGAGACTATCTCTAAATAAATAAATAAATAAATAAGCACATGTCCATGGCACTCATTATCCTGGGGTTTGGAATGCTGTAGATGCCATTTCTCAGTGCCAAAGTAAAACTCACGAACTATAACATTTTAAAATAAAAGTTTAAAAAGTTTTAAAAGAGGACCGTATTCTGTAAAAATTAATAAAATTCAATAAGCAGATTAGTTGTTGACACATATTAAAAAATAATATGTGACAAGGATTGCTAGTTGCCTAAAATAACATTTAAAATTTTTATTTAAAGGACTGTGATAATAAAGGGAATTTTTTTGACAAGATAAAATACCTGTATAAGGGAATCCAATATTAAAGTGGCAACTGATTTCTCTTCATTATCTTGTTCAAAAAGAATTTCCACAACTGAATCTCTAATGGGATTTGAAAAAGAGAGCTTTCTGTTGGTGTCACATATTATTACACAGAATATACCATGATTTCCATTTACATAGTATTTTTAAGTACCAATACTACATTAACAAAGAATAATTATTAAAATACAAGTTGTTCTCATTTGTAAATGGAAAGGATAACAATGCCTGCCTCAGGGGTTGAGGTGAAGATGCAATAAGTTAATAGAACAGGGTCTGCCTAAATTATTAGCTGTTACTATTATTATGTATACATTTACATTTATTTTGTGTCCAATTATAACTCCCCAAACCTAAGAAAAGAAAAGAAATAGTATTCTATAATAATAAGATTCAACAAGCAGATTAGCTGGTGATACAAGAGATTTATAAGCAACCACCCCCCCCCCATTTCTTTTTTAAAATAATACAAGGATCACCAGTTGCTTAGTAAAATATCCATTTTCCAATTTATTCTCAAATTAAAATAACTATTACTTTTTGGTAGCATGAGGAAGATCTTTGTGGTGATGAAAGAGTTCTATATGTTTAAAAAAATTATATATATTATATTTAAGGTATACAACATATTTTGATATATATATATACACACACACAGAGTGAAGTAATTACTACATTCAAGCAAACTAACCTATCCATCACCTTCCGTAAGTAGTAAGAGCACCCAAAATCTATTCTTAGCAAAATTTCAGTATAGAATACAGTGTTACTAACTAAAGTCCTCATGCTGTACATTAGATCTCTAGGCTTATTCATCACTCACAACTACAAGTTTGTGTCCTTTGACCCTCTCCTCATTTCCTTCCCCTCTCAACTCCTAACAACCACTGTTTTACTCTCTGTTTCTAGATGTTTCACTTTTTTTTAGATTCCACATATACAAGTGAGATCAAGCAGTAATTTTCTTTCTGTCTGGCAATAGTTCTGTATCTCCATTGTTGTAGTGACTGTAGAAATCTACATATGATAAAATAACACAGAACTAACATATACTTTATGCCAATGCCAATTTACTAGTTTTGATATCATATTATAGTTATATAAGATGTTTAACCATTGGGAGAAACTGAAAGGGTATATGGAACCTCTCTGTATTATCTTTTACTACTGCCTGTTAATCTGTAGGATTTGAAAATAAGATAAAACTCAATTTTTAAGCTGGATATATTGTGCCTCCAACCCATCCCACTAGTTAAAACACTGTATTTACCAGCCTCTGGCCAGATGCAATGGCTCATGCCTATAATCCCAGCATTTCAGGAGGCTGAGGCAGTGCAGGGGAATGGCTTGAGGCCAGGAGTTCAAGACCAGCCTAAGAACTGGTCTCAGCATAGTGAGACCTCATCTCTTAAAAAAAAAAAAACAGTCTTTCTTGCAACTAGATGTAGTTAAATACCAGACAAGGAGATGGAGGCAGAAGTAATATGTCGGACTTTTTTTTTCCCTTTTGAGACAAAGAGTCTTGCTCTGTGCAATGGTGTGATCTCGCATCAGCCTCCCAGATTCAAGTGATTCTCATGTCTCAGCCTCCCAAGTAGCTGGGATTACAGGTCTGTGCCACCACGCCCAGCTAATTTTTTGTATATTTTCAGTAGAGGTGGGGTTTCACCATGTTGGCCAGGTTGGTCTCGAACTCCTGGCCTCAAGCGACCTGCCTGCCTCAGCCTCCCCAAAGTGTTGGGATTATCGGCATGAGCCACCGCACCCAGCCTATGTTGGACTTTTAATTAAGAGTTAAGCACTTTCTTCTTTCCCTTCTTAGGACTACTTGCTTGAAACAAAAACATGGTAGCTACAACTCCAGCAGCCATCCTGGACCTCAAGGACAAGGGCTACATCCTGAAGATGATAGATGGAAAGATGTTTGGGTCTCTGAGACGATAATATCATCCCTGGATGATCTACCTCTGAACTTCTTTTCTTTTAATTTCACATTTTTTGAGATAGGGTCTTGCCCTGTTGCCCAAGCTGGAGTGTAATGGCACAATCTCGGCTCACCGCAACCTCTGCATCCCAGGCTCAAGCAATCCAACAGCACTGGCATCCCAAGGTGCTGGGATTACAGGTGTGAGCCACTGTGCTCAGCCTTGAACTTCTTTTAAATGAGAGATAAACTTCTAACTTGTTGAAGACACTATTTTCAGGTTTGTATAACTGTGGCCAAACCAAATCCTAACCAATACAATACAAAATTAACTATGCACATACAGGTATAAACTCTATTTTTTATAAAATCGGGATATTATGCATAACTATTTTAAAGCGTTTAAAAATTCTTTTCAAAACAAAATCCTCTTCATGAGACTCAATCTACTAGCTAATTCTTTCCACTTCACCACTAAAGTATACTAACTGAGGCCTACAGTATGCTGAACGGGCATAGCTGGTCAGGCCCTTGCCACTATGCCTGCAGACTTCTTCCACCAGTTAAGCTGCATGCTTACAAAGATCCACTCTTGGCCGGGCGCGGTGGCTCAAGCCTGTAATCCCAGCACTTTGGGAGGCCGAGACGGGCGGATCATGAGGTCAGGAGATCGAGACCATCCTGGCTAACACAGTGAAACCCCGTCTCTACTAAAATACAAAAAAAAACTAGCCGGGCGAGGTGGCGGGCGCCTGTACTCCCAGCTACTCGGGAGGCTGAGGCAGGAGAATGGCGTGAACCCGGGAGGCGGAGCTTGCAGTGAGCTGAGATCCGGCCACTGCACTCCAGCCTGGGCGACAGAGCGAGACTCCGTCTCAAAAAAAAAAAAAAAAAAAAAAAAAAAAAAAAAAAGATCCACTCTTCTATTTCCAAATCTTTTGTCAGCTGATTTGATATTAAAATTATATAACTTAACAATTATTACTTAACCAATGAAATATTAAGGTAGAAAACAAGTTGTTCTTTCCATGAATGTGAAAGCTTTGGAACGACAAGTTAGTTTTTAAAAATATTTGTAACATAGGTGAGACAACTGTAAAAGTCTAGAAGAAAATAACTAGATGGATTCTGTAAATAGTAGAGATGGGGTTTCACCATGTTGGCCAGGCTGGTGTCAAACTCCTGACTTTAAGTGATCCGCCCGCCTTGGCCTACCAAAATGCTGGAATTACAGGCATGAGCCACCACGCCCAGCCAACTAGATGGATTCTGTACCAAGACTGATTCCTAGTAACTTTAAGCTCTTACTGTACTTATAAAAAGAACAAAAAAGCAGGAAATCATAAATTATGATTTACTGGTTATTATAATTTTAAGTCAGAACTCTATAAGTAGACTTAGCCTCAAAGAATAGGTCTTGGAAAAACATAAATACACACAAAATTTAAGTTAAAATAAAATGTTTAGTATATGATTTTTTATAATGGTCCTTTACTTTAAATAACCCTTCTTTTGCTTTACCAACCAACTACTGGTCAGTATTGTGTCTAATTAGAAGGTTTCAATGGAACTATACCTTTTGGCAGAAACAACATGTTAGGCTGGGCACAGTGGCTCACACCTGTAATCCCAGCATTTTAGGAGGCCAAGGCAGGCGGATCACCTGAGGTCAGGAGTTCGAGACCAGCTTGACTAACATGGAGAAACCTCGTCTCTACTAAAAATACAAAAATTAGCTGGGTGTGGTATGCATGCCTGTAATCCCAGCTACTCAGGAGGCTGAGGCAGAAGAATTGCTTGAACCCGGGAGGCAGAGGTTGTGGTGAGCTAAGATTGCACCATTGCACTCCAGCCTGGGCAACAAGAGTGAAACTCCACCTCAAAACAAAACAAAAAAAAAACCACACACACACACACACACAAACAAAACACAAAAAACACGTTAGTAAACATAAATTAATTGAGTTTGGAATGTGAGACATACTGGCTTCCTTCATTTGCAATGCATTTTCCTATTTTTTTGGAACCAACAATTCCATGTTGATTGAATTTCCTTTTTTTCTTTAAGAAAATAGAGATGGGGAGCTGGGGGCGGTGGCTCATGCCTGTAATCCCAACACTTTGGGAGGGCAAGGCGGGAGGACTGCTTGAGTGAAGTTCGAAACCAAATGGGCAACAGAGTGAGACTCCATCTCTACAAAAAAAATTTTTTTTTTTGAGACGGAGTCTCGCTCTGTTGCCGAGTCTGGAGTGCAGTGGCTGGATCCTGGGGTCTTACTCTGTTGCCCAGGCTGAAGTACAGTGGTACAATCACAGATCACTGTAACCTCAAACTCCTGGGCTCAAGTGATCCTCCCACCTCAGCTTCCTAAAGAGCTAGGACTATAGGTGTGTACCACCATGCCTGGCTAATTAAAAAACATTTCTTTTTTTTTTTTTTGTAGAGACAGGGTCTCAAACTATGCTGCCCAGGCTGGTCTTGAATTTTTGGGCTCAAGATATTCTCCCACCTCCGCCTCCCAAAGTGCTGAGGTTACAAGTGTGAACTACCAGCCAGGCACGGTGGCTCACGCCTATAATCCCAGCACTTTGGGAGGCGGAGGCGGGTGGATCACCTGAGGTCAGGAGTTTGAGACCAGCCCGGCCAACACGGTGAAACTCATCTCTGCTAAAAATACAAAAATTAGCCGGTCATGGTGGTGGGTGCCTATAAGCCTACATACTCGGGAAGTTGAGGCAGGAGAATCACTTGCACCCAGAAGGAGGCTGAAGTGAGCCGAGATCGTGCCATTGCACTCCAGCCTGGGCGAAAAGAGCAAAAACTCTGTCTCAAGGAAAAAAAAAAAAAAACCAAGTGTGAACTACCACGCCTGGTCTCTGTATTTCTTTAAATAGTTATCTTCTTCTTTAGACTGAGATCCAATAACAATCAGGAGAATATTTTAAAAAGTAATTTAATAAACATAACTTAAATAAGAGATTAAAATGATATAAAAATAGCTAGCAAAAAGTACTACATTCTTACTCTTTTGCTACCCTGTCCTACCGTCTTTAACTTCCATGTATTTATGTTCATTCTTTTAATACTTCAAGCTCTACATTAACTCAAAGCCTAATAGGATGTTCAATATGTTACATAATAATAATTTTCTGTGAATCTTCTGACCTTATATTTTACAAGGAAACTTTTACAATATAAATTTTATAAAGTTGCGTTATAAACAAATGTTATATTGTTACTAATATGATTATGTAAGTCCTTAACAACAACTTATATTGGATCATCAGACAGAATAGTCAAATCAATAAATGGCGAATTACCAAGTCCTAAAGACTGAGTATATCTGGAAAAATGCATTCTTTCTAACAAAAAGTTTTAAAGCAGGAGTCAGCAAATACGGCCTGAGAATGAAATCCAGCCACCACCTGTTTTTGCAAATAAAGTTTTACTGGAACACAGTCATGCTCACTCATTTAAATATTATCTATGGCTAATTTTGTGTTCCAACTATAGAGTTGAGTAGTTGCAACAGAGATCATATTGGCCCATAAAGCTTGAGTTATTTATTTTATTTTATTTTTTTTTTGAGATGGAGTTTCGTTCTTGTTGCCCAGGCTGGAGTGCAATGGTGCGATCTTGGCTCACCGCAACCTCGGCCTCCCGAGTTCAAGCAATTCTCCTGCCTCAGACTCCTGAGTAGCTGGGATTACAGGCATGTGCTACCATGGCCAGCTAATTTTGTATTTTCAGTAGAGACTAGGTTTCTTCTTGTTGGTCGGGTTGGTCTCGAACTCCCGACCTCAGGTGATCCGCCCACCTTAGCCTCCCAAAGTTCTGGGATTCCAGGCAGGAGCCACTGTGCCCAGCCAAGCCTGAGCTATTTACTATCTGGTCCTTTACTGAAATATTTTGCTAACCCCTATTTTAAAGTGTCATACTTCCTGCCCCACTTCAAAGAATGGCTAGTTTCATGAATTGAACTAATTCTCAATTACCTTCATAAATAGAAGATAATATATTTTTTTTAATTTTTAAAAATTTAAAAAGCTGAATAGGCGGGGCACGGTGGCTCATGCCTGTAATCCCAGCACTGTTGGAGGCCAAGGTAGGCGGATCACCTGAGGTCAGGAGTTTGAGACCAACCTGGCCAACATGGTGAAACCCTGTGTATATTAAAAAATACAAAAATTAGCCAGGCGTGGTGGCAGGCACCTGTAATTCCAGCCAGTTGGGAGGCTGAGGCAGAATCGCTTGGACCCAGGAGATGAAAGTTACAGTGAGCCAAGATAGTGCCACTGCACTCCAGCCTGGACAACAGAGCAAGGTCTTGTCTCAAAAGAAAAAAAAAGCTGAATAAAATAAATCATGAATAATGAGGCTTAACAATAAACACTTAACTGTTAAAATGGCAATAGTGAAATAAAGGCTCATACAAAT
This sequence comes from Macaca mulatta, assembly GCF_049350105.2. Classification (NCBI taxonomy): domain Eukaryota; kingdom Metazoa; phylum Chordata; class Mammalia; order Primates; family Cercopithecidae; genus Macaca; species Macaca mulatta. The sequence continues at coordinate 131,348,130 of NC_133412.1, read as the reverse complement.
ATTTTTAAAAGCCAAAAGTTTATTTTCATTTACTACTTTGCTCATTAAAATTAAGATCTAACCTGATTGATCCCAGGATGTGTAAAATCTTCTCTCCATCTAACGGATAATCAACATTTGGGGGTGGGGAGGGACGCTGAAATATAAATATCATAAACGTAAGTCCACACATGTTGTAACCTTTGCAAAAAGATGCTTTTTTTTTTTTTTTAAACTTACCTCGTTATTCCCATCAATATTAAATTTTGCTGCTTGGATTTTTAGTCCTCGCTTCAGATCACTTACAAAGCAAGTACGCACTTAAAGGAAGAAAAGGAGACCTTGTTATGGCTAGTTGATTACAACTGAACAGAGTGAACCTACACCCCAGTTAAAACAATTCTATTCAAGTGAACATGCTAATCATCTATTCCTTTGGATTTTATAAACCCTATTTCCATCTTTAGTTAGCTAACAGTAATTTGTTCATTAAAAAACCTGTTTTGGCTGGGTGCAGTGGCGCAGACCTGTAATCCCAGCACTTTGGGAGGCCTGAGGTCAGGAATTCGAGACCAGCTTGCCCAACAGGGCGAAACCCCGTCTCTACTAAAAATGCAAAAAATTAGCCGGGTGTGGTGGTGGGTGCCTGTAATCCCAGCTGCTTGAGAGGCGGAGGCAGGAGAATTGCTTGAACCCGGGAGGCAGAGGTTGCAGTGAGCTGAGATCGTGCCACTGCACTCCAGCCTGGGCAACAAAAGTGAAACTCTGTCTCAAAGAAAAAAACCAAAATAGAACAAAACAAAACAAAAAAACAACCTTTTTCATTGACTAAGGTGTCATAAGACATGTTGTACATTCATCTTGTATAAAAGCTCATTTTAAAAAAATCATCTTTAAAGAAACTGTTGTTTGACATCTCTTATATAAGGAGAACCACAACAAAAGTTAATTTTACCATCATAAAAAAGTAGCTATTCTAACTGAATAGTATATTTCTTTAAACCAGATTTTCTTTCTCCCTCTCTCTGATTCTTTTTAAGGGATCTTGTTGTGAAAAGATGTTACCAAAAAGAAATTGGAAAAAAAAAGAAATAAAATTAATAAATATCTTGATTGGTCAGAACACAATGCCAATTTTTTTTTTTTTGACAGAGTCTCACTCTATTGCACAGACTGGAGTGCAGTGGCGCGATCTCGGCACACTGCAACCTCCACCGCCCGGATTCATGCGATTCTCATACCTCAGGCACCCAAGTAGCTGGGATTACAGGTGCACGCCACCATGCCCACCTAATTTTTGTATTTTTAGTAGAGACAGCATTTCGCCATGTTGGTCAGGTTGGTCTCGAACTCCTGACCTCAAGTGATCCACCTGCCTTGGCCTCCAAAAGTGATGGGATTACAGGCACGGGCCACTGTGCCTGGCTGGTACAATGCCAATTTTTGCTCTTAGTTGCAATGTAACACTCCTTAGTTTTGGGCTTTTTGTAATGATTGTTCCTCGTTAGCACACCCCAACACTACCGCTTTCTTTCTACTATATCACTTCACTTTTTGCATGTCGAAAACTTTTTCTTTTAAAAATTCTATTGCAAAGTATTTTTTATAATGAGCTGCTTAAAATTATTTCAAGGTAGTTAGGGAATACTTTTTTTAAAGTAGAGATAAAATTGATGTTAAATGCAAGAAATTCGACAACTTGGTTGTATTACTCGTAAAGCATGTTAGCCATATATATTATGAAAAGAATTATGCATAATATATATGATATAATGCATATTGATATGATATATATATTATACACAATTCTTTTCATAATACATTATGTAGTGAATTTTATTCACTAATTCAAACCACATGTGTTGAGAATCCACAATATGCTACTATGCTAGATAGTGAGCCAGGCGCTAAAGCTACTTGTATGTTTTATATTTTATTCAAGTTCTCGTGACTATCTAAGCAAAGTAAATACCTAGCCTTGAGATCTTTTATTTGTTTTTGAGATGGAGTCAAGATTCCCTTGCCCAGGTTGGAGTGTAGTGGTGCAATCTTAGCTCACTGCAACCTCTGCCTCTGGGATTCAAGTGATCCTCCCACCCCAGCCTCCCAAGTAGCTGAGACTACAAGTGGGTACCACCATGCCTGGCTAATTTTTTGTAGTTTTACTTTTATTTTTTTGAGATAGAGTTTCACTCTGTCATCCACACTGGAGTCCAATGGCATGATCTCGGCTCACTGCAACCTCTGCCTCGCAATTCAAGATCACACAATACAATGAATATGTGTATGCTGCATGTTAGTTTTTGTTTTTGTTTTCTTTTGAGACAGTCTTGCTCTGTCACCCAGGCTGGAATGCAGTAGTCTGAACTTAGCTTACTGCAGCCTCCACCAGGAGATCCCAGGTTCAAGTGATCCTCCACCTCAGCCCCTCTAAATAGTTGGGACTAGAGGTCTGTACCACCACACCTGGCTAATTTTTGTATTTTTTGTAGAGACAGGGTTTCATCACGTTGTCCAGGCTGGTCTTGAACTCCTGGGCTTAAGTGATTCACCTGCCTTGGCCTCCCAAAGTGCTGGGATTACAGGGGCCAGCCACTACACCCAGCCTGCATATTTGTTTTTAACAGAAAGGGTTTCTACTGTACATACCTTCAGCAACATGCTTTCTTCCTTTACATTATGGACCTTCTTCCAAACCAATACTCTAGGTCTTCTTTTAACAGCTACATGACATTCCTTATAATGAAGTTACCAAACTTCATGCAATAACCCTTTTTAGATGGGATGCACACTTTGAATTTTAATAAATATGCCAGATTGCTTTCCAAAAAGGTTAGTTTGCAATCCTTACTACTAATAATAAACATTCATTTTCCTACCATCTCACTAATACCAGATGTCTTTCAAATTTTTGCCAATCTGATGTCTCCCTGACTAATGGTAGAGTTAAACATCTTTTCACAGGTTGGAGGCCATATGAAAAGAAAACACTCCACATCGTCAACAATTATTATATCATGGAGGATAGAAATGGAAGAGAGGAAAGGAAACCATTTTACCTGAGATATTTCTGTATTATTTGAACTACTGTAATAAGCAGTACAAATGATTAATATTTTATAACAAATTGAAAAGAATTTAGGTAATTAAAACACATAAAAGATATTAATATAATGGAAAGCAAGATATATTTTGTAGCTGTAGCTCTAACCCTACCTACTTGTGTGACACTGAACAAATAACTTAACATTTCAGAGCCCCAACTGTATTCGATTATCTCCGGCTCTCATTTAACTCTGAAATCCATTACTGTCTAGCTATTAAGCATCCTAAATTATTAACATTAATGACATGCCAAGTATTGAAGAAGATTATATTTTAAATGTATTTTATTTCAGTGAACAAAAATACCAGAAAACCCAATTTGAACATTATCATAGAAATTCACTCTAGCAAAGTAGAAGCAATCTCACTTAGGTGAATCCAATGTACCGTGTAGTACTTTGGTCACAATTTCAGAATGTTTTAGAAAAATGTATGAAGAAAACTAGAGTAAAAAACATTATACTAATCAAACCAGTAGCTTTCTTAAGCAATTTAACTGTTCTTTCACACTGCAAAATACTAGGTTCCCTGGTAACCCTGTATACTCTATACAATTGAGAAGCTGCTTCAGTAACACATCATCACTATGCCACAGCTTCCCGAAGTGTGAAAAAAAATTGGAATTTGTACTTAAAAGAGTATCCCATAGTCTATATATTAAATACTTTTGGCCGGGCGCGGTGGCTCAAGCCTATAATCCCAGCACTTTGGGAGGCCGAGACGGGCGGATCACAAGGTCAGGAGATCGAGACCATCCTGGCTAACATGGTGAAACCCCGTCTCTACTAAAAATACAAAAAACTAGCTGGGCGAGGTGGCGGGCGCCTGTAGTCCCAGCTACTCCGGAGGCTGAGGCAGGAGAATGGCGTAAACCCGGGAGGCGGAGCTTGCAGTGAGCTGAGACCCGGCCACTGCACTCCAGCCTGGGCGACAGAGCGAGACTCCGTCTCAAAAAAAAATAAAAATAAAAATAAATAAATAAATAAATAAATAAATACTTTTAGGACATTATATTATGAATATATTTTCTATCTGTCTAACTGTTTAGAAGCATACGCCCTACAAACTAACACTTAAGGATGAAAGGGACAAAAATGAGAACTTACTTTACCTTTAATGTCCTCTAAGACACCTTCTGGAACTGAACCTAAAAAAAATATTTCATTTAGAATTATAAAACCTTAGTAATAATTAAAAACAGTCTATTACATTCCCTTCACATTTCTATTTTTCAGTTTAGAAAAAATTTTAAAAATACAACTACTATAATTTTCTCAAAAAGTCTAACAGAAAAATTTAATTTTGTTTTAGGGAAGAAATACCATCATTCAAAGGCAAGACAAACCATGGAAATCGAAGCAAAAAATTGAAGTTTCAAGTTTATCTTTCCAGTGATAATAAATAGTTGTCAGTAACATGCTAACATATTTTTTAAAAGTACCACACACATGGCGGGCGCCTGTAGTCCCAGCTACTCGGGAGGCTGAGGCAGGAGAATGGCGTGAACCCAGCAGGCAGAGCTTGCAGTGAGCCGAGATCACGCCACTGCACTCCAGCCTGGGCAAAGAGCAAGACTCTTTTTTTAAAAAAAAACGTACCACACACAGTCTTTTAATCTTTTCCTTCAAGGTAAAGGTGACATTTTAAAAATGAGTGAGAAAGTACCTATTCATTCTTTTTTGAATTAGGTTCTATATACTAAATGAAAGAGGCTCATTCAAAGTTCAACTAAGGATACCAAGTATATCTATCTACATGCAATACAGGGAGCCTTTGGAAAGTGAATATTTGGATATGTTACCATTGTTATAAAATTTTGTTGCCAAAAATCTGTCTCAGAAACAAAATTTTCTAACCTAAAGTCTTCGAAACTAAGAATTTTTAACCTTGGGGCCAGGCGCGGTGGCTTACACCTGTAATCCCAGCACTTTGGGAGGCCAAGGTGGGTGGATCACCTGAGGTCGGGAGTTCAAGATCAGCCTGACCAACATGCAGAAACCTCGTCTCTACAAAAAAATACAAAAAGCTGGGTGTGGTGGTGCTTGCCTGTAATCCCAGCTACTCAGGAGGATGAGGCAGGAGAACTGCTTGAACTCGGGAGGAGTGTGGGGTAAGCTGAGATCATGCCATTGCACTCCAGCCTGGGCAAAAAGAGCAAAACTTCGACTCAAAAAAAAAAAAAAAAGAATTTTTAACCCATTGTAAAAAAAATGTAAAAATATTTTCATTGATTTATAAGAATAAATTATTGATATCAGAGAAGATAGACATCTACAGCTGAAAATAAATCATTATTTAATAAGCATAATTATGGCCTTCTTCCACCTGGATCTACATTTGTTGTCAGCTATAACTTTCAGTTCTGAGAGCCATTAAAATTAAGTATTAAAATCAGGTAAACTTAGAAACCACACCATTAAAATGTTAAGCCATAATTAAAAAAAAAAAAAAAGCACATTTAATGTTTAGTTATATGGCAAAAGATTTTTACCTTTAGTAAGTATAACTTTAGAATTATTTGTTATTTTACCTTTATTATCTCATCCTTTCCAAAGGCTTACTTTTGTGTTTCATAATATAGTAACAATAGTACATACATGGTTTATAAATAAACAGACATATTCTAGATAATATGTTCAAAGTTTTATTTTACCTGTGGGGCCAGTACATGATAAAAAATTTTTGAAGATTTCCTATCTTTGAGTGTTAAAATTTATCAAGAGGATAAAGATATGCCAGAAGATTTAATCCTGGTTATAAATAGATGAGAGAAATGTAACTTGACTGTAAGAACCTGCAATTTAAAAATAAGTGCTAAAACCTAGAGCATTCCACAACTTCAATGCTCTCTCTTGGAACATGTATATAAATTTTAACATGTGTCAAAGAAATCTGGTAATATGAGAAACTATTTTCTTTAGGCAAATGTAAGGCAGGCCTGGAAATAAAGAGTTTAATTTAGCTAAGAGTAGATGCTGCTTTGGTAAGGAGCTCCTTAATCATAAGGAGCAAATAATCATAAGGGGCAAATAATCATAACTATTTAAATTTTGCAAGTAAAGAATAGAAACAAGAGGCATTCCCTGGCTCTAGCTCTAAAAAATCACTTACATTTCAGTTAGGAAAATAAGAAACATAACATGTTGGTATATAATTCAAACTGTACATTTTTCCAATCAGTGTACTTAGTTTAGCCTTTTTGAGTTACTATGATATATTCAATTTTAAACTAAGTTCTAAACAGTAAATGAAAGAGGCTCATTCAAAATTCACTTAAGGATACTCAAGCATATCTCAGACTTACATGTAATCTTTGCTAAGAACCTGGAAAAGAGACATTTTAAATTCATTTGCATTTTCTTTTTTATTTTTTTTTTTGAGATGGAGTCTCCCTCTGTCACCCAGGCTGGAGTGCAATGGCTCGATCTCGGCTCACTGCAACCTCCACCTCCCAGGTTCAAGCGATTCTCCTGCCTCAGCCTCCCGAGTAGTTGGGATTAGAGGCCCGTGCCACCATGCCAATTTTTTTTTTCTTTTTTAATGTAGAGACAGGGTTTCACCATGTTGGTCAGGGTGGTCTCGAACTCTTGACCTCAAGTGACCCACTCACCTTGGCCTCCCAAAGTGTTGGGATTACAGGCGTGAGCCACCGTCCCCAGCCGTATTTGCAGTGGGTGCTTTGGCAAATATTTATACGATTTGATTCCACAATTTTGTAGGACTGCATGGCTATCACAGACTCAGATTGTGAGCAGTATTAAAGGGAAAGGTTAGAATCAGTACAAGGTGGACTAGAAAAAGAATATCCAAGAATGTATCATTTATAATTTTATGGAAATATTACTGGGTTTAAAGACCTTTACAAAGAACATCTTGCGATGCTATACTGAATTTATTATCTTTGAAGACCTTTTATAAATTACCTGTCACCAAAATATACTAAGACATCACAAAGTTATCTGGAATTTGAAAGCTATAATTGGATCTACAGAATGAAAAATGCTATTAACTTAACTATCAATAAGGAACAACAGGAAAACATAGGTATGCCTAAGTGTCCCGAAAATCTGGCTTTCCAACATATATTCAATGCCCCAGCACTACACTAGGTGCTACAGATTGAAAAATAAACAAGACAGGGATCCTCAAAGTCTCCTGGGGGAAACAAGCAAGTTAACAGGCAAATGAGAATGTGTCATATGTGCTATAATAAATTACTGCTGAGGGCTTAACAGAGAGGAGCAATTTATTCTGCTTAGGGAAGATGAGGAAGGTTTCACCATTAAGGTGACATTCCAGCTGAGTCATGCAGAGGGATCAAAAACCCAACTAGGCAAAGAAAAACATCCCAGGGAAAGAAAAAGAATAAATGAAAGCACAGGGTTGTGCTAGGACTCACAGTGCCTCGACAACTGTAAGAAATTTACTGAAGATTTAATAAAGAACAAAGGATAAAGTTTAGTGATCTAAGGGTAAGAGGTAGAACAAACTCAGATTTTGAAGAAACATTTATATCCAATAGATAATTTGGATTTTAACTTGTAGGAGCTTACAAAAATTCTCAAGCAGAACAGCAATGTAGTTATATTTATTTTGTGAAAAACTGGCAGGGCATGGTGGTTCAGGCCGTAATCCTAGCATTTTGTGGGGCGGGGGCTGGTGGATTGAGCTCAGGAGTTTGAGTCCAGCCTGGACGACATGGTGAAACCCCATTTCTACAAAATGTACCCCCCAAAAATTAGCTGGGAGTGGTGACTCGCGCCTGTAGTCCCAGCTACTCAGGAGGCTGAGATTGAAGAATGGCTTGAGCCCAGGAGGTGGAGACTGCAGTGAGCCAAGATCATGCCACTGCCCTCCAGTCTGGGCAACAGAGTGAGATCCTGTCGCAAAAGCATAAAAATATTTTGTGGATGATTGTATATTTAGAAAACCCCATTGTCTCAGCCCAAAATCTCCTTAAGCTGATAAGCAACTTCAGCAAAGTCTCAGGATACAAAATTAATGTGCAAAAATCACAAGCATTCTTATACACCAGTAACAGACAAACACAGAGCCAAATCATGAATGAACTTCCCTTCACAATTGCTTCAAAGAGAATAGAATACCTAGGAATCCAACTTACAAGGGATGTAAAGGACCTCTTCAAGGAGAACTACAAACCACTGCTCAGTGAAATAAAAGAGGACACAAACAAATGGAAGAACATACCATGCTCATGGATAGGAAGAATCAATATCGTGAAAATGGCCATACTGCCCAAGGTTATTTATAGATTCAATGCCATCCCCATCAAGCTACCAATGAGTTGCTTCACAGAATTGGAAAAAACTGCTTTAAAGTTCATATGGAACCAAAAAAGACCCCGTATTGCCAAGACAATCCTAAGTCAAAAGAACAAAGCTGGAGGCATCACGCTACCTGACTTCAAACTATACTACAAGGCTACAGTAACCAAAACAGCATGGTACTGGTACCAAAACAGAGATATAGACCAATGGAACAGAACAGAGTCCTCAGAAATAATACCACACATCTACAGCCATCTGATCTTTGACAAACCTGAGAGAAACAAGAAATGGGGAAAGGATTCCCTATTTAATAAGTGGTGCTGGGAAAATTGGCTAGCCATAAGTAGAAAGCTGAAACTGGATCCTTTCCTTACTCCTTATACGAAAATTAATTCAAGACGGATTAGAGACGTAAATGTTAGACCTAATACCATAAAAACCCTAGAAGAAAACCTAGGTAGTACCATTCAGGACATAGGCATGGGCAAAGACTTCATGTCTAAAACACCAAAAGCAACGGCGGCAAAAGCCAAAATTGACAAATGGGATCTCATTAAACTACAGAGCTTCTGCACAGCAAAAGAAACTACCATCAGAGTGAACAGGCAACCTACAGAATGGGAGAAAATTTTTGCAATCTACTCATCTGACAAAGGGCTAATATCCAGAACCTACAAAGAACTCAAACAAATTTACAAGAAAAAAACAAACAACCCCATCAAAAAGTGGGCAAAGGATATGAACAGACATTTCTCAAAAGAAGACATTCATACAGCCAACAGACACAAAAAAAATGCTCATCATCACTGGCCATCAGAGAAATGCAAATCAAAACCACAATGAGATGCCATCTCACACCAGTTAGAATGGCAATCATTAAAAAGTCAGGAAACAACAGGTGCTGGAGAGGATGTGGAGAAATAGGAACACTTTTACACTGTTGGTGGGATTGTAAACTAGTTCAACCATTATGGAAAACAGTATGGCGATTCCTCAAGGATCTAGAACTAGATGTACCATATGACCCAGCCATCCCATTACTGGGTATATACCCAAAGGATTATATAAATCATGCTGCTATAAAGACACATGGACACGTATGTTTATTGCGGCACTATTCACAATAGCAAAGACTTGGAATCAACCCAAATGTCCATCAGTGGCAGACTGGATTAAGAAAATGTGGCACATATACACCATGGAATACTATGCAGCCATAAAAAATGATGAGTTTGTGTCCTTTGTAGGGACATGGATGCAGCTGGAAACCATCATTCTTAGCAAACTATCACAAGAACAGAAAACCAAACACCGCATGTTCTCACTTATAGGTGGGAACTGAACAATGAGATCACTTGGACTTGGGAAGGGGAACATCACACACCGGGACCTATCATGGGGAGGGGGGAGGGGGGAGGGATTGCATTGGGAGTTATACCTGATGTAAATGACGAGTTGATGGGTGCTGACGAGTTGATGGGTGCAGCACACCAACATGGCACAAGTATACATATGTAACAAACCTGCACGTTATGCTCATGTACCCTGGAACTTAAAAAAAAAAAAAAAAAAAAAATTTGTGGAAAGTTATTCCTGGCAACAGTGTGAAATAGACTGAATCCATCCAGAGAGTAGGCTTCTGTAATAATCTAAGCAAGAAATGAGGGCCTAGATTAAAACAATGTCTTTGCTCTCAGGTGTTCAATGGTGTGGAAGGTCAAAAAAAAAGAAAAATGAGATCTGAGATTTCTGAAGAACTGAAAGGCTATAATAAAGTTTTGTAAAATGGGAGACAAGGAAGATGTTATTATCTTTATCTAATAATTGAAATGAATTTGAGGAAAGACATAATGTGTTCACTTTTGGAAATCTTAAGTTTGAAGTGCCTAAAGACATACACAGTCTCTAATAATCAGTTGGAAATATGAATATCAAGTTCAGAAGAAGGATCAGGCCCAGTGACACATTTGAGAATCAACAGCATGCAGATGTAGAAGTTGTGGGAGTAGGTAAGATCACATTTAAAAAGCCAGCAGAGAAAAAGAAGGAACAAACACTAGATCCCTAGTGGAATACCAGCAGAGAAAGCAAGAGCAGAGGAAGCCAGAGGAATATTTGGGGAAGTAATAGACAACTACTAAAAAAAAAGAATCCTGAAAGCCAAGGAGAAGAAAGCATTCAAGAGTACATGATGATCCACAGTGTCAAAAGTTCTGGACAGGATGACTAAAATCAAACTATTGAATTTGGTGATAAAAAGTTCAATGAGCTTATAGTTGAAGCAGTGCCATCAGAGAGGCATGGGGAGAAAAGAGAATAATCATGCAATGGAGCAAAGACTAAAATATAAGTTGAAGAAATAAAAATAGAGTGTAAATCACTCCTAAACCAATTAAAATGAATTTACCCATCACTGAGGGAAGGCTCTGTTCTTTAGCAGCACTTGTGTCAACAGTACATTGTTCCAATAGTTGAGTTTCCAACTCTCTGAAATTAAAAAAAAAAATGTTACTGGAATTAAAATATTGAAACTGATATCCTTTTCTTATTTCATACTTTTAACTACATAATAAATTATTATGCTTTTTTTTTTTTTTTTGAGACAGAGTCTCACTCTGTCACCCAGGCTGGAGTTAAGTGGCGCAATCCTGGTTCACTGCAACCTCCACCTCCTAGGTTCAAGTGATTCTCCTGCCTCAGCTTCCCGAGTAGCTGGGATTACAGGTACCCGCCACCATGCCCAGCTAATTTTTGTATTTTTAGTAGAGATAGGGTTTTGCCACGTTGGCCAGGCTGGTCTCAAACTCCTGACCTCAGGTGATCCACCTGCCTCGGCCTCCCAGAGTGCTGGGATAATACAGGCGTGAGCCACCACACCCAGCCCAATTATTATGATTTAAATAAGAATGATCTTCTTGCTAGGCACGGTGGCTCACGCCTGTAATCCCAGCACTCTGGGAGGCCGAGGCGGGTGGATCACCTGAGATCAGGAGTTTGAGAACAGCCTGGCCAACATGGTGAAACCCTATCTCTACTAAAAATACAAAAATTAACCAGGTGTGGTGGCGCGCGCCTGTAATCCCAGCTACTTGGGAGGCTGAGGCAGGAGAATTGCTTGAACCCAGGCAGCAGAGGTTGCAGTGAGCTGAGATCACGCCTCTGTACTCCAGCCTGGGTGACACAGCGAGACTCCATCTCAATAATAGTAATAATAATAAAGGTCTTCCCCAAGACATAAGTTTACCTATGTAATAAACCTGCACATGTACCTCTAAACTTAATAAAAGTTAAAAAAAAAATAAAAAATAAAAAAATATACACAATGGAGCTATATTCAGCTATAAAAAGGAATGAGATCCAGTCATCTGCAACAACACTGATGGAACTGTAGATCATTGTTAAGTGAAATAAGCCATGCACAGAAAGACCAATATTATATGTTCTCACTTATTTGTGGGATCTAAACAGCAAAACAATGGAACTCATGGATATAGAGAGTAGAAGGATGGCTACCAGAGGCCAGGGAGGATAGTGGAGGGATAAATGGGAGGTGAGGTTAATTAATGGGTACAAAAAAATAGAAACAATAAGACCTACTATTTGATAGCACGACAGGGTGACTATAGACAATAACTTAACTGTACATTTTAAAATCATGCAAAGAGTGTAATTAGATTGTAACTCAAAGGATAAATGCTTGACGGGATGGATACCCCATTCTCCATGATGTGCTTATTTCCCATTGCATGCCTATATCAAAACATCCCATGTACCTCATAAATATATACACCTACTATGTACCCACAAAAATTAAAAATTAAAAAAACTGGTTTATTCTTTAAAAATCAATATACTTGAAGCTAATAGAGGGTGGAATAAAATTCACTGTCCATTTATCACAAGCCCTCTATTGATCACTGATCAACAAACAGATTAGCAACTGTTTTTGTGACACAGGTGAAATGAATATGTTAAATTCCAAGAAACTTACTTGTGAAGAGCTTTTCCTCCTAGGGGTAGTGCTCCCCAACAATTTAGAACTGGGATTCCTTCATATATCTATAGGGTAGTCAAGGATACTACTATTTTAGGAGATAAAATGTGGTTTCCTTGATATTTTCCTCACCTTCTGCAGTATTGTTCTAAATATGCTTTAGTGACAAATTTTTATTTCTTATTTTTAACATAGTTATGGAAAAATCAAAAAGTTTTTTTTTCATATTCTTCATCAAAGAAAACAGAATAAAAATACGCATATGCACATGACCACGCACAATTCATTAGCTACGGCTGGGGCATCTGATAAAAGTAGCCACTAGGCCTATGTAGCTACTTAATATGTGAAATATGGCTAGTCTGAATTGAGATGTGCTCTAAGACTAAACTACATACCAAATTTAGAAGGTTTTAATACCAAAAAACCCCACTAAAATACCTCATTATAATTTTTGTATTGATGGAATACTGGAGTATTTTGAATATATTGGGTTAAATAAAATATACTATTAATTTCATGTTTTCTTGTGCCTTTTAAAATGTGGCTCTTAGAAAATTCTATTTACTTTTTTTTGAGACAGGGTCTCGCTCTGTAGCCCAGGCTGGAGTACAGTGGTGCGATCTCGGCTCAGTACAACCTCCACCTCCCAGGTTCAAGAGATTCTTGTGCCTCAGTCTCCCAAGTAGTTGGGATTACAGGCACGTGCCACCACAGCCGGCTAATTTTTGTATTTTTCGTAGAGATGGGGTTTTGACCAGTTGGCCAGGCTGGTCTCAAACTCTTGGCCTCAGGTGATCTGCCCACTTCAGCCTCCCAAGGTGCTAGTATTACATGTGTGAGCCATGGCGCCCAGCCTAGAACACTCTAAATTACATACATGGCTCACATTATATTTCTACAGGACAGAGCCGAGGGAAGTAAACAATATTTACTGTGTGTTTGCTAAGTATATTGGTAAGAGCATCAGCTTTGGAAACAGACATGGGTTTATATCCTGGCTACATGTTCATAAAAAGAGGAGTCAACTACCCATCCCAACTCTCAATATTATCATTTATATAATGAGAATACTACTTATGTTGCACGGTTAAGAATTAAACACAAAATACTTTATACTAAAAAACACTACTGCTTGATTAAATTCCTTAGAAGTTAATGATTCTTAATTTCCTTCCATGAATATTTTTTCTAATAAATATACATGTAGATCTCAAAATTGCAAGAGTCTTACATTCATGCACATCAACATCCTTTACAATAAAGCAATGTCCACTAGGACAATTCTAAGAGATGCTTATCTATACTCCGCTTAAATATTTATAATGGAAAGAAATGTACTAGTTTATATGGTCAGTAATTCCATTCTGGGATAGCCTGAATTATTAGTAAGTTCCGACCTATGGTCAATGACATAAAAACCACAGCACGTACTAAGAAAATTACTTGTGCCAAATCCTATGTATACTAAACACTTTATATATATTACGTCACTTAACTAACACAACTCTTCTATGAGATGGAAATATTATAATCCCCAATTTACGGATAAAGAAACTGAGGCCCAAAGAGATTAAGCTACCTGACCAAGTAGTAAGAAGCAACTGGAGATTTGCACTTATTGTGTATTTGATTCTAAAACCCAAGCTTGTAAACACTAAGGCACACTGCCTTCATGATAGCCAACGGAGATTTAAAAAAAAAAAAAGAAAAGAAAAGAAAAATACATTTTTCTTTTTTGTTTTTTTTTTCAGGCGGAGTCTCGCTCTGTCGCCCAGGATGGAGTGCAGTAGCAATCTCGGCTCACTGCAAGCTCCACCTCCCGGGTTCATGTCATTCTCCTGTCTCAGCCTCCGGAGTAGCTGGGACTACAGGCGCCAGTGAGCTCTTCAGCTACTGAAATCTTTCTGGATTGAATGTTCTCATTTCAGTTTCTCAAATTACCCTTTGTATGATTTTTTTTCTTAAAACTTGACTATCCTAGTCAACTTGACACATCCTGATTTTTCTTTTAAAAACTGAACGTAATATTCACGAGGTATACTCCTGGAGTATATCCTGGGACCAAATGATAGTAACTTCTACAAAAAGTAAATTTAAGTCTTACAATCCTGTGAACTTTTTCCACATTGAAATTCATATTTGTACATAGTAACCCAAAATAGTTCAGTACAATACAAATCATTTGTAATTAGCCTAATTATTTTAGTTAAAGTAGAGTAAGAACTCCAAAGTTGGCTGGATGACAAAAAAGATATGGGTAACACCAGGCTTTCCCTATATCCACAATCTAGGACCATGGCAGAATTAATTCCAAGCGTCAGAAGAGCCATCAGATGACTTGGAGCAAGCAAGACAGATGGAACCTAGAAAATAATGAAATCAAAACAACAAAATCAGAATGAGTGTCATTATTTGAAGGTATTTGCCTTATATTCAAATATATTGAAAAAATTCACAGGAACATTATATTAACTTATATGGTGATACCTACTCCACCATCTTATGAGAGTAATTAAGAACTAGTTTGTTGATTTATATAAATTCACTCAATAACCAAAATACACTGTAATAAAAACAGCTCAACTGTTTCATTCCAAAATGACAATTAAGAGGCATTTTTCTTTATTCTTGTCCTCTTTTGGAAGGGAAAATTGAAAGGGATAAAAGAAGAGGTCTAGAGGTCGGGCGCAGAGGCTCATGCCTGTAATTTCAGCACTTTGGGAGGCTGAGGCGGGTGGATCACCTGAGGTCAGGAGTTTGAAACCAGCCTGACCAGTATGGTGAAATCTCATCTCTACTAAAAATACAAAAATGAGCTGGGTGTCATGGCATCTGCCTGTAATCTCAGCTACTAGGGAGACTGAGGCAGGAGAATTGCTTGAACTCAGGAGGCGGAGGTTGCAGTGAGCTGAGATCACACCATTGCACTTCAGCCTGGGCAATAAAGCAAGACTCTGTCTCAAAAAAAAACAAAAAAAAAAAAAGAGAGAGAGAGAGAGAAAGAAGAGTTCTAGAAACATAAATTTAGAGGAAGATGCTAAATTAAAAAAATAGAGAGATGCCCTTACCATTAAGATGAAAATAGAGAAAAAAATTCTTTATTGTCTTTATTTGCAAAGTTTGTAATATAAACTACATATTTTTACTTTTTCTTTTTTATTTAAATTTTTATTTTTTTCTTAGAGACAAAGTCTTGCTCCATTGCCCAGGCTGAGTGCAGTGGTGCAATCACAGCTCACTGCAGCCTCGAACTCCTGGGCTCGAGCAATCCTCCCACCTTAGTCTCCTGAGTAGCTGGGACTATAGATGCATGCCACCACGTCTGGCTAACTGAACTATAATTGGCAGTTAAAGTTAAACCAAAGAACAAAATATACAAATAGTTGGCTCTGTGCGACATTTTTTTCGGTAAGAATTTGCCAGATCTGGTCACATCCCAAATACTAGATATTCAATCAAAATATGAGAGTCCATCATAATTGAATGGCAGACAAAATAATGGCTATATTTCCCTTATCTAAATAGATAAAGCAGGTATTCCAGTCATATAGAAGATAAGGATATTAACACAAACTCTATAAATACAGAGAATATTCCACTTTATTCAGGTAACAGCTGACACAACTTCTTGTTTTGCTTTATGTTCTCCCTACTGCAAATGAAATTCCTGGACTCATGACATCAGTAAGTACTGGAGGCTATGCAACCTGATTCCCTGTACCTGCTTTACAAAAATACTACTTAGAAATATTAAGTGCCTTTACCTCATAAAGACATTGTGATTTTTGGTATTAGGTACGTTTTGAATTCAGTAGAATGTATGAAAATACATTTATATGTGCTTAATTTCTTATATACTTAACACATATAATCTTTCATTTTCCCTTGCTGATAAAACCTAAATTTCAAGGCAGAGATTAAAAAAAATTTGAATAATTAAGATCCTGGTCTATGAAATATACTAATCTTAAAACATATTCTTGGTCATAAAATAATCTCGACTCCTATAAAATCAAAGCTACAGGTAATACTACTAATATCATGAGGTAAGTCTCATCCCTGGCATTACCGACTTACTCAAAAGGAGACACTGAATATTCCATTTCAAAGGAATTTGAAGCCTAAAATGACAAAATTCAGAACAGTATAACTAAACAATGGAAGCTAGAAAGATCTGGAAGAAACACATCACAAAGTCCACAGCACAGAATATACCTTTTAATTCTGAAAAAAAGTCCCCAAATAGAAAAACCTATATTAAAATAAATAACAAACAGTAATAAAAAGAAATCTCCAATTATGTAAGTGTTGGATGAAATGCTAAAGCATGAAATAACCACACAAAGGAAGAAAATAAATGGCCAATTTGAAGAATCTTCTGTCATCTGGTTCCCCAACTACACTGTGTGACATATAAAATAAAAGAGACAAAATATGAGGGCTTTTATTAGTTTAAGTTTTGAGTACCTACCAACAAAAAAAAAGGGAAGAAAGATTCCCTAAAAACTAGTAAGACTTTTACTGCTTCTCTTTTTATTTCAAAAGCAATTTACTTATTTGACATAAAGACAGGTACCTCAAAATATTTGAAAAGAACACGAGTGAGTGTCTCTCTGAAGTGAGAAGGACATAATACCGACTCGATAATCACAACTCGGCGGTCTCTGGGATTCACCAATAGATGCCTGAAAAGTGACAGTTTTGGCTTTAAAAATAAGTAAAAGTTTTTATTCATTTTGGTAAGTCATACAATTTGTTAAGAAGAGTGAAACTGTACTACCTTAGCTTAAGATACTTTATCACAAAAAGACATCTTCATTTTATGACCCCAGAAAGATAACATTTCTGACCTCTTACTACGTACCGTGCAATGTACTAGGAACTTCATTAACTTATCTCAGAAACCTAACATTATAGCCTACTATGATTACTAACTTGAGCCATTACATAGATTTTTTTTTTTTTTTGAGACAGGATCTGGCTCTGTTGCCCAAGTTGGAGTGAAGAGGTGCAATGTCACCTCACCGCAACCTCGGCCTCCTGGGTTCAAGCCATCCCCTGATCTCAGTCTCCCAAGTAGCTGGTACTATAGATGTGAGCCACAGCACCTGGTGATATTTTCTTTATTTTAGGTTACAGTAGTATATGCTCACAAAGCTCCAAATATTATGACATGTGAAACCTGCATAATACAAGAACCTTATATTCCTACTACCCAGAACTACCACTGATAGACGTTTGTATATTTTTTTCATTCTTATGAATGTATGGGGGTATGTTTTAACAGAAATACTCATTCTATAGATGTGGTTCTTTAACTTGCTTATTTCACTTATCAATATATCCCACACACCACACACAGGAAGTAGTACCTTCCTGTTCTACTACATACAGATGCAGAACTCTTTTTTAATAGCTGCATGGTATTTCACTGTATGAATGTAGAATAATTTAATTATCAGTTCACTTCATTAATGAACATTTCATTTTTAATATTTCCTTCAGTCTGCCAGTTTTCTAGTCTTCAAATATATTTTTGAAAAGTTTGAAAATAAGCATGCAAAAATGGCAATAGAAGTCAATTTTTTTTGGGAGGGTGCCTCAGATGTAATACAACCAATTATCACTATGGCATTAGGAAAATCTATCTAATCATAAAAGTTAGAAAACAAAATGTCTCTTACCTGAAATATAGTATGTGGATGAATTCCTTTAGGTAGGAATATAATTCTTCTGTATTGATATTATACTGAACAACTCTGACAGGCTGTAAAAAATTAAAATGATTTATTAATTTATATTAATAAAATCATCTCAAATTAAGATTAAAATGTAATTATTTACTAATGAGTTTTCTGGGAATAAATTAAAAGCAATTTGTATTGAGATTACAAAAATTAAATACGCAATAATCTCTTAAATTAGGAATCCTTAAGAACTGGAATGTCTAAGATGGCAGAATGTTTTAGTCTGTGGTAATGGAAGTGTGTGTTCATAGGAAGTAAAGAGTTTTGCTCACATGCTATCACTCAGATAACATCTGAGTTATCATTTTGGCTTGACTGATAAAACTCAGCATTGAGGCCAGGTGTGGTAGCTCATGCCTGTAATCCCAGCACTTTGAGGGGCTGAGGTGGGTGAATCACTTGAGGTCAGGAGTTCGAGACCAAGTTGGCCAACATGGTGAAACACTGTCTCTACTTAAAATAAAAAAATTAGCCAGGCATGGTAGCGCATGCCTATAGTCCCAGCTACTCCGGAGACTGAGGCAGGAGAATCACCTGAAAACCCTGGAGGAGGCTGCCGTGAGCTGAGATGGCTCCACTGCACTCCAGCCTGGGCAACAGAACCAGATTCCGTCTCAAAAAACAAACAAACAAAATTCCCAGCACTTTGGAAGGCCGAGGCGGGTGGATCACCTGAAGCTAGGAGTTCAAGACCAGCCTGGCCAACATGGTGAAACCCTGTCTCTACTAAAAATACAAAAATTAGCCAGGCATAGTGGCATGCGCCTGTAGTCCCAGCTACTCCAGAGGCTGACGTGGGAGAATCGCTTGAACCCGGGAGGTAGAGGTTCCAGGGAGGCAGAGGTTGCAGTGAGCCAAGATCGTGCCACTGCACTCAAGCCTGGGTGACAGAGTGAGACTCTGTCTAAAAAAGAAAAAAAAAAAAAATCAGCATCGCCACACTTAATTACTTGTAAAATGTCCCCCTTTCTGCTAGACTATAAGCTCCATGCACAAGAACTATTTCTGGCTTGCTTACAGCTCCACTCCAGGTACATAGTAGGTTGTTCATAAATACGTGTGATAAAAATGACAACAAACACCATTAACACAAAAGCAGCCTACACACGTATTACCAAGTCATGAGTGCTAAGTCAATGCTAATATATAACAATGGCTTCACTTATTATGATCCTCAGAAAGCTCTAAGTACTCTGATGCATCATTGGCAGACCTCTCTTCATTTACTCTTTCAAAAGAAGGACCATCAGCCTAACTTCTTGATTTTATGTGGCTTAAAGATTCCAAACCATATACAGTCAAATATAAATAATTTTTTATTTATCTGTCTTTTTAAATGAAGATAAAAGCTTGGCCGGGTGTGGTAGCTCACGCTTGTAATCCCAGCATTTTGGGAGGTCAAGGCGGGAGGATCACCTGAGGTCAGGAGTTCGAGACCAGGCTGGCCAACATGACGAAATCCCGTCTCCACTAATAATACAAAAAAAAAATTGGCTGGGCATGGTGGCACATGCCTGTAATCCCAGCTACTTGGGAGGCTGAGACAGGAGAATTGCTTGAACCCGGGAGGAGGTGGTTGCAGTGAACACAGATCACGACACTGCACTCCGGCCTGGGTGATGGAGCGAGACTCCATCTCAAATAAAAAAAATATATATATATGTGTGTGTGTGTTTGTGTATATATACATATATGTGTGTATATATACATACATATATATATAAAAATAAAAAAGCTCAAAGCACTAAGAAAAGTGGCAACAAGAATGTACAGGGTCTAATCCAGTCAGAAATCTATCTGGTAACACAGTAATGCCAATTGTGCAGTGCAGCGGTGTGATCTCAGCTCACTGCAACATCCACCTCCCAGGTTCAAGCGATTCTCCTGCCTCAGCCTCCCAAGTAGCTGGGATTACAGGTGCCTGCCACTACACCTGGCTAATTTTTGTATTTTTAGTAGAGATGGGGTTTCACCATGTTAGCCAGGCTAGGCTCAAACTCTTGGCCTCAAGTGATCTGGCTACCTCCACCTTCCAAAGTGCTGGAATTACAGGCATGAGCCACCATACCTGGCTTCCAACACATTTTCGAACATCAAACCACCAATATCTACCGTATTTCTGGCTCGTCCAAGGATTTGCAGAAAATTTTTAAATCGATGAAATGATTCCCTAATCAAGTATAATTAAAAAGATTTCTGGGCCAAGTGCGGTGGCTCACACCTGTAATCCCAGCACTTTGGGAGGCTGAGGCGGGCGGATCACGAAGTCGGGATATTGAGACCATCCTGGCTAACACACTGAAACCCCATCTCTACTAAAAAATACAAAATTTTAGCCGGGCATGGCGGCGGGAGACTGTAGTCCCAGCTACTTGGGAGGCTGAGGCAGGAGAATGGCATGAACCCGGGAGGCAGAGCTTGCAGTGAACCGAGATTGCACTACTGCACTCCAGCCTGGGCAAAGAGCGAGACTCCATCTCAAAAAAAAAAAAATTTCTGATCTATGTCAATGCCAAATACAAACTGCTGATATAAACTGCTGGTCTTGTCTATTCTGCTATAACTTGTGTTTGTTTTTTTGTTTGTTTTTTTGTTTTTGAGACGGAGTTTCGCTCTTGTTGCCCAGGCTAGAGTGCAATGGCCGATCTTGGTTCACCGCAACCTCCACCTCCCAGGTTCAAGCGATTCTCCTGCCTCAGCCTCCCGAGTAGCTGGGATTACAGGCATGTGCCACCACGCCCGGCTAATTCTGTATTTTTAGCAGAGACAGGGTTTCTCCATGTTGGTCAGGCTGGTCTCGAACTCCCGACCTCAGGTGATCCGCCCGCCTTGACCTCCCAAAGTGCTGGGATTACAGGCATGAGCCACTGCATCTGGTCAACATGTGTTTTTATAAAACCAAATATGCTTATATGTGATTGCTAAAAAACGAAATAATGTCAGAATAATGTTATAGTTGTATTAGTTAATATTAGACAAGCTAAAATTAGAATTATAACCTTCATCAAGAAAAAGAAAGTTATCAACTCAGTTATCACATAGGTAGATAATGCTTCCAGATCTATTCATAAAAGAAGCTTAAATAACTCCCTACACCAGCAATTCTTGCCTCAAAGTGGATCCATGACTCTATTGGGTTGCATTTTCTCCTAGTCGCTACTTAGTAACAGTCCCACTGGCTCAGAGCTTGCTATCATCTGCACTGAATCAGAACCCACTGGCTAACATTTTCAATCCATGACTTCATTTTATTTTCATTTGTTTATTTTTGAGACAGGGTTCTCACTCTGCCGCCCATGGTGGAGTGCGGTGGTGCAATCTTGACTCACTACAGCCTCAACCTCCTGGGCTCAAGTGATCCTCCCACGTCAGCCTCCCGAGTAGCTGGGGACTACAGGTGCACACCACCTCCAAAATTGTATTTTATTTTATTTTATTTTATTTTTTTGAGATGGAGTCTCGCTCTGTCACCCAGGCTGGAGTGCAGTGGCACAATCTCGGCTCACTGCAAGCTCTGCCTCCCAGGTTCACACCATTCTCCTGCCTCAGCTTCCTGAGTAGCTGGGATTACAGGCACCTGCCACCACGCCTGGCTAAATTTTTGGGCTTTTTTTTTTTTTTAGTAGAGATGGGGTTTCACCGTGTTAGCCAGGATGGTCTCCATCTCCTGGCCTCGTGATTGCCCACCTCGGCCTCCCAAAGTGCTGGGATTACAGGCGTGAGCCACTATGCCCGGGCCATGATTTTATTTTTAATATTCCCTAAGATAGCCTCCAGCCACACTCACCTGCCTGCCAATCCTATTAAAATTTTGTGGAGGCATCAATTATTGTTTTTGCTACTACTCTGATTACAAAGTTACACAGGTTTTGTATGGTCTACCTCAATCTTATTTTTCCCATAAGCCTGTTTTGTTTTGCTTTTTAAAAATGTACCATTTTGCAGAACAAAGGTATTTTCTGGAATGCATATATAATGTTACCATGGTAACAGTTACGTCTCATTTTTTAACAAGTGAATTTTATAGCATGCAAAATCATTCCTTCTACTGGTTGTAATTTCTAATCTGCCATGAGATTAAATCTGTACTTAAATCTGTAATTTCTAGCTCTGGCAAGAAACTTTTTAAAAGTCTATTTTCAAAATTCTTTGGGTTTTGAAACTATAAATAAGGGAATACATATCTGATATGTTCTAAATAAGAATAAAATAATTCAGTGGTTATAAGACTTATAAAAGTATTTTACAGAGATTAAAATTTTTCTCTTGATATATGATTCCATTTACATAAAATGTACACAAAACACAAATCTATAGAAACAGAAGGTACACCCTAATGGGCTGAGGACAGCAATGAGGATTTAATTGTAAATGGGTATTAGGGATTTTACTGGGGTGATGAAAATATTCTAAAAGTGGACTGTGGTGGTAGTTGTACAACATGATATACTTATGGTGTGCAAAATTAGACCTTGATAAAGTTGATTTAAAAAGAAAAACTTTTCCTTAGAAATATAGCCATAAATTATATTTTTAGTACTGTTTTTGTTCGTTTGTTTGAGACGGAATTTCGCTCTCGTCCCCCAGGCTGGAGTGCAATGGTGCGATCTCGGCTCACTGCAACTTCTACCTCCCGGGTTCAAGCGATTCTCCTGTCTCAGCCTCCCGAGCAGCTGGGATTACAGGCATGTGCCACCACGCCCGGCTAATTCTGTATTTTTAGTTGAGACAGGGTTTCACCATCTTGGCCAGGCTGGTCTCAAACTCCTGACCTCAGGTGATCCACCTGCCTCGGCCTCCCAAAGTGCTGGGATTACAGGCATGAGCCACTACGCCCGGCCTTTGGTACTGTTTTAATCAATCTTACTTGAAGTCATATTTTAAAATATTTTATAGTACCGTGTTTATTTTGCTTATTTGTTTTTTTTTTTAAATACCTTAGGCATCCCAGCTCTTTTTATCACACTAGGAATTATACATCTTGGACCAGTTTCTCCAGCAAATCCACACCTGCAAATAAATGGAAAATTGAAACAACTTATAGTATTCTTTTAAATATTTGTCACAGAAACCAATTTTCCCTGTATTCATTTCAAAACAATGGCCACAATAGCATTTGAAAATACCTCTGATGTATTTAAAGGGATTAAAAAAGATCACTCCACAAAATTAATAAGTTAATACTATTTATTAATGCTTGTGTATTAACAGAAAAAAATTCTATCAAATTAGTGATACTTAAAAAAACCAATGTAATATTTTAGGGCAGCATTTACTCTTTTTTTTTTTGAGATGGAGTCTGGCTCTGTCACACAGGCTGGAGTGCAGTGGCAAAGATCTAGGCTCACTGCAAGCTCCGCCTCCCGGGTTCACGCCATTCTCCTGCCTCAGCCTCCCAAGTAGCTGGGACTACAGGCGCCCACCACCACGTCCGGCTAATTTTTTTTTTGTATTTTTAGTAGAGAAGAGGTTTCACCGTGTTAGCCAGGATGGTCTCGATCTCCTGACCTCGTGATCTGCCTGCCTCGGCCTCCCAAAGTGCTGGGATTACAGGCGTGAGCCACTGTGCCTGGCCAACTTTTTTCCTAGTTGTTAATTTTAGCAGGATTTTAGGCAAGACATATCTACAACTCTGAATCTGTACTACATTATATGACTTCATTCATATAATTCATCTCTATCACTCATAATTCCATCATTCTAATATTGTTAGCTCCCATATTGGTGTATTCACTTTCAGTCTTCTTATGATTATGCATACATATTTGACATAGTTATAGTCACACTTCATACATAATTAATTCATATGGTAAGCTTCTGCCCATATTAACGTAATCTTCATTGCTATCATTTTCACTTTTTTTTTTGGGGGGGGGGCAAGGTCTCGCTCTGTCGCCCAGGCTGGAGTGCAGTGGCACAAACTCAGCTCACTGCAGCCTCCGCCTCCCAGGCTCAAGCGATCCTTCCCCCTTGGCCTTCCAAAGTGCTAGGATTTCAGGCACAACACTATGGCCGGTTAAACCTTGCATTTTTTGTAGAGCTGGGTTTCCTCATGTTGCCCAGGCTGGTCTCGAACTCCTGGGCTCAAGTGATCGGCCCGCCTCAGCTTTCCAAAGTGCTGGGATTACAGTATCATTTTTAAAACTGCATATTTCATTATTTTAAAAATGATGCTCTTGAGTATTTAGCTATTTCCAGTTTTGTTTCATGTTAGTAGAACAAAATTTTGCTAAAAACGTTGCTAAAAATGATCATCATACTAGTTTAGTCTTAACACCCTGTCTTCTTGTCCTGTCTAGTTTTTGGTACTGCTCTCCTCGTATTCCCAAATAATTATCTCCATCTCCTCCTATTCCCATCTCCATGTTTACTTGCATCAGTGCTCCTCAAACATCTCAGAATGCAAGCCATTAGACTTCAATTTCTTTTTTTTACTTCATATATTTATCTTATCATCCTCCTGCTGTATTATTCAAATATAGCTTTTTGCTTATTTCTTCCAAGTACGGCCAAAATAATTATCTTTGAATAGAAGCCTCAAATTATTTTGCTTTCAAAATAATTTTTATAAGAAAATATACATAAGGAAGGGTCTTGCATAAAACAATAAGAGAATGTCATTAACCAAGGACTATGTTTAATCCAATTCTGGAGTTCCTGAGGTCCAATTTTTAAATAGGCTCTTTTAAACACTTAGTGAATAAACAGTTATTAAATACCTACTATACGTCAGGAAGTGCCTAGAGATACAAAAAGATTTTTCAAATGTTTCATTTTCATAAACACATATATCATGTAATTGCCTGTTACTTCCCTCTCTGTTGAGCCCATCACAAAGACTCTTAATCTGGAGTCCCAGGACCACAATGACTGTCTGCCAATTCCCTGAAACTGTGTGTAAATATCTTAGGGTTTGTGCATTTGTGGTTTTCATCCAGCCATTAAAGAGAACTATGCCATCCGAAGGGTCGAGAAACTCCTCTCTAGTGTTTACACGCTGGTTTGTTTAAAACATGTCAAAGCTAACCTTAGAGTTTAGGGGAGCCAACAAAGGATTTCCAGAGTGTTATCTGTAGGGTTTCACCTCTTAATGTGCCCAGTCTCCCTAATTCTTGAGGAGCGATAGCCCTGTCTTAATAATCTTTGCATTTTCAGCACCAAAATAAGCTCCGTTCAATATTTTATGATGAAATTCGTCATAGAACATTTACATTCCGTTGGCTGCCTTCCTCATCTGATGAGCCCAGGGTAAGCGGGGTCTAGGTCACGGTTGTCACCCCCTACCCAGATGATTCCAAAGGGTTTGTTGGGTTTGGGGTGATGACAAGGGGCGGCGACGAGGGCAATTCAATCGAAGCTTCCTGGGCCTCTTTGGGAGTCAGACCCCGATCCTCGAATTCGCATTGCCCATGGAGGAAATAATAAGGGTTGTTATTTACAAGGGCGCTGGTTGAAGAAAAGGGAAGGCCCGGAGCTGCCCAGCAAGTCGGCGATGAGGACCCAGGCAGTGCCTGGGGCTCGGCCACCCGCCCTCCCCTCGGGTCGAACACAGCTGGCGTCACGGCCACTCACTTGGTAAAGGCCTCTCCCAGGTCGATCACGACCGCCGTCTTCTCTCCGCCGCTCCCTAGGCCCTCGTAGAGCGGCATGGTAGGAAGGAAGACTGAGAGAAGAGGGTCGCAGGCTCCGCCGCGAACAAGCTTCGGCGCTCGGGGGGCGGGGCCGGGGCTCCGGCGCTCGGGCGTCGGCGACGGCGGGGGCCACGAGCGGCGGCGGTGCGCCGGACCCGGGCTGTCCCAGGCTGTGCCTCACCCCGCGTTGGACCAAAACTCGCAGGTGCGGCCGTCTCCAGGACTAGGGGAAAAGAGGCGCTGGCAGGCGCGAATCCGAGTGCGGGTGTGCGGAGGCCGCGGCGATCAGGCGCGCCGGGCGCCCCGAGGGGGCGGAGCCAGCCTCCCTGTCATTCCCGCCCACCACGCCCCAAAGCCGCACCCACGCGCGGCTGTGAAGAGGTTCGGTCTCAGCTCACTGTGAAAAGGTCCCTGAGGACCTGGCGGTGCAGGGGTCCACGAGAGACGACGCAAACCCGAAGCTCTGATTCACGCTCTTGGGGGCAAAAGATGCTGAGCCCCTATTCTGTGCTAGGCGTTTTGCGTAATATTTAATCTTCTCAAGAAATACCAAGAATATGTGTTTTCTTATCCGTGGGAACCGACGCTCAGAGAGATTAACTTTCCCGGCGTCCCACGGTAGAGCCAGGAGCAAACCCGCAGACTTCCTAATTGCAAAGCCTATGCTACTGATGCTTTAGAGAATAATACGTACAGACCATGCTTTAGTTAGTAGTCTTTCTGAAAGTTTTTATTTTACTCCAGAATTAAGCTAAAGTAGCATCGTGAATCTTGAATCTATCTATGGAGGAGCGGTCGGGATGGTTTAGTAGAAGGAGCATTGAAGCAAAGGCCTCTATTAGGTTGGTGCAAAAGTAATTGCTATTTTTGTCGTTACTTTTAACGTTTACATTACTGTTTACATCTTTGTCAGTTCACAGCTTTCTGTGAAAATATTTTTTTCTGCAAATATTAGCTCTAACTGTATCTATGCATAGGAGTGGAAAAGACTGTCAAAGGAGAGGCTCTACAATAAGAAAAGAGGTTCAAGGGTAAATCGGTGAGGAATAGCAACATTTAGCTGATGTACTGGGTTGAACGTCCCTCCAAAATTCTTGTCCACTGGGAACCTCAGAAAGTGACCCTATTTGGAAATAGATTATTGGCAGATGCAATCAAGTTAAGATGAGGTTATACTGTATTAAGATGGTCCCAACTATCCGAGCGCAGTGGCTCACACCTGTAGTCCCAGCACTAAAGCGGGAGGATCCTTAAGCCCAAGAAGTCTAAGGCTGTAGTGAGTCAGGATTGTGCCGCTGCACTCCAGCCTGGGCAACAACAGAGTGAGAGCTTGTCTCTCTCAAAAAAAAAAAAAAAAAAAAAAAAAAGGCCCTACTCCAATGGTTGGTAACAAGAGTTAGTGGGGTAGTTGGGGATAAGCTATTTCCATAACAAAAACTAATGCCGTAACAATGCAGAAATTTGGAATGCGATATTAGTAAAATTCATGTTTAAGTCCAAATTACTGATCAGTGATCCTCCTTGAAAGCAAATTGCTGGAGTTAGGAGGATGAAGTTCGAGTTATGATGGGGAAGAAAACTGTAAGAAATGTGGGAAAAGATTAAATTTTTTGCTTAATAGGGTCAGAGTATTTGAATAGGACCCCTCACTTGGGTTCAGATTCTGTTTCTGCCACTTTCTGTCAAGTCCCTAATACCTCTGATCATCCACTTCCTTATCGGTAAACTGTTCTGCTGCTTCACAAGGTATTTGTAAGGATCAATTTGGAATTATGTTTCTGAAACTATTGAAATGATGAAGTGTTGTTATTACCCATTCTATGTTTTCCATGACAGCTCACCAGCTGTATTTGTTTCCTAGGGACTGCTGTAACAAAGTACCACAAATGGTGGTTTGAGGCAACAAAAATTTATTCTTTCACACTTCTGGAGGTGAGAAGTCAGAAATCAAGGTGTCAGCAAGAGCAAGGTCATGCCCTCTTTGAAGGCTCTTGAGGAGGATCCTTTCTTTCTTTCGGTAAACTGTTCTGCTGCTTCACAAGGTATTTGTAAGGATCAATTTGGAATTATGTTTCTGAAACTATTGAAATGATGAAGTGTTGTTATTACCCATTCTATGTTTTCCATGACAGCTCACCAGCTGTATTTGTTTCCTAGGGACTGCTGTAACAAAGTACCACAAATGGTGGTTTGAGGCAACAAAAATTTATTCTTTCACACTTCTGGAGGTGAGAAGTCAGAAATCAAGGTGTTAGCAAGAGCAAGGTCATGCCCTCTTTGAAGGCTCTTGAGGAGGATCCTTTCTTGTCTTTTTTTTTCCTTTTTTTTTTTGAGCTGGAGTCTCAGTCTGTTGCCCAGGTTCGATCTCAGCTCACTGCAGCGTCTGTCCCCCGGGTTCAAGTGATTCTCCTGCCTCAGCCTCTCGAGCAGCTGGGATTACAGGCGCCTGTCACCACACCCGGCTATTTTTATTTTTATTAATTTTTTTTATTTTTAGTAAAGATGGGGTTTCACCATGTTGGCCAGGCTGGTCTCAAACTCATAACCTCAGGTGATCCGCCTGCCTTGGCTTCTCAAAGTGCTGGGATTACACCGCGCCCAGCCCAGCCTTTTTTTTTTTTTTTTTTTTTTTTTTTGAGGCACAGTTTCGCTCTTGTGGCTCAGGCTGGAGTGCAATGGCGTGATCTCAGCTCACCACAACCTCAGCCTCCTGGGTTCAAGCGAGTCTCCTGCCTCAACCTCCCTAGTAGCTGGGATTGCAGGCATGTACCACCACGCCTCGGCCTCCCAAAGTGCTGGGATTACAGGTGTGAGCCACTGCACCCGGCCTTTTTTTTTTTTTTTAACAGAATCTCTCTCTGTCATCCAGGCTGGCATGCAGTGGTGCAACCTTGGCTCACTGCACTCCAGACTGGGCTCAAGCTATTCTCCTGCCTCACCTTCCCAAGTAGCTGGGACTGCAGGCGTGTGCCACCTTGCCTGGCTAGTTTTTGTATTTTTTGTAGAGAGAGGTTTCACCATGTTGCCCAGGCTGGTTTTGAACTACTGAGCTCCGGTGATCCGCCAGCCTCAGCCTCCCAAAGTGCTGGGATAACAGGCGTGAGCCACCGTGCCCGACCTTCTTTCTTGCCTTTTCCTAGCTTCTGGTGGTTGCTGGCAATCCTTGATGTTCCTTTGTTTCTAGATACACAACTCCAATCTCTGCCTCTGTCATCACTTGGCCTTCTTCCCTGTGCCTCTGCAGTTTTCACATTATGTACTCCTCCCTGTGTCTTCACATGAGTTTCCTTCTGTGTTTGTCTCTGTGTCGATTTCCCTCCTTTTTTCTTGTTTTTCTTTTTTTTTTTGTTCTGTATTCTGCTGAACAAATTTCTCTCTTCTTGTTTATTTTTATTTTATTATTATTTTTTGAGATGGAGTTTCACTCTTGTCGCCCAGGCTGGAGTGCAGTGGCACGATCTCAGCTCACTGCAACCTCCGCCACCTGGGTTCAAGCGATTCTCCTGCCTCAGCCTCCCAAGTAGATAGTGCCTGGAATTACAGGCACCTGCCACCATGCCTGGCTAATTTTTTGTATTTTTACTAGAGATGGGGTTTTGCCATGTTGGCCAGGCTGGTCTAAACTCCTGACTTCAAGTGATCCACCCGCTTCAGCCTCCCGAAGTGCTGGCATTACAGGTATGAGCCTCTGCGCCCGGCCTCCCTCTTCTAAGGATATCAGTTACTGGCTTAGGGTCCATCTTAACCCAGTATGACTTCATCTTAACTTGATTACATCTGCAAAGGATCTAATTCCAAATATAGTCACATTCTAAGATTATTGGTGCACAAAAATTTTGGGGAGGACACTATTCAACCCAGTACACAAGCTAAATGTTGGTGTTCTCCATGGTTCTGCTCTTGAACCTCTTTTCTTATTGTACACCCTCTCCTTTGCCAATCTCTTCCACTCCCGTAGACACAGCTAGAGATAGTATTTGTTGAGTTCTATTTGCTAGCTCTCCTTGCTATACATAATCCCATTTATTCCTCACAACAACTTTATGAGTTAAGTGTTACTGTTACTGGGAAGGGGTCTCAATCCAGACCCCAAGAGGGTTCTTACACCTCGCACAAGAAATAATTCAGGGCAAGTCCATAGAGTAAAATGAAAACAAATACATTAAGAAAGTAAAGGAATAAAAGAATGGCTACTCATAGGCAGAGCAGCAGCGTGGGCTGCTTAACTGCTTATACTTATCGTTACTTCTTGATGATATACTAAACAAGGGGTGGATTATTCATGGATTTCAGGGAAAGGGTTGGACAATTCCTGGAACTGAGGGTTCCTCCCCCTTTTAGACTATATAGGGTAACTTCCCGATGTTGCCATGGCATTTGTAACTGTTGTGGCACTGGTGGGAATGTCTTTTCATGTGCCTTGACATTATATTCTTCATGTTTCTTTTGTTTGGGATTAAGTGAACTTGGACCTATGGTTTTATAGTTTTCATCAAATTTGGAATATTTTGACCTTTGTTTCTTCAAGTAATTTTTCTATATTGACTCTTCTCCTTTGGGTAGTCCAAGTACATATGTTATTAGGTGGTTTAAAGCTTTCTCATAGCTCACTGATTCTTTCTTCTTTTTCCTTTTTCTCACTTACGTTTTTTTCTCTGTGTTTCTTTTTGTATAGTTTCTACTGTTTTGTCTTCATGTCTATTAATCTTCTCTTTTGCAGCATTTAATCTGCTATTAATCCCATCCAATGTATTTTTCACCTCAAAATTGTATTTTTAACTTCTAGAAGTTCAATTTAGGTCTTTTTCTTTGTATCTTTTTATTTATTTATTTTTTCCAGACAGTTTTGCTCTGTCACCCAGGCTGGAGTATAGTGGTGTGATCTCCCCATTGCAACTTCTGCCTCCTGAGTCAAGTGATCCTTCCACCTCAGCCACCCAAGTAGCTGGGACTACAGGCACATACCACCATGCCCAGCTCTTTTTTTTTTTTTTTTTTTTTTTTTTTGTGGAGAGACAGGATTTTGCCATGTTACCCAGGCTGCTCTTGAGCTTCTGGGCTCAAGCAATCCACCCATCTCAGCCTCCCAAATTGCCGGGATTACAGGTGTAATCTGCGCCCAGACATTCTTTGTATCTTCTATGTCTCTCCTTAAACATGCTTGTGTTTTTCTCTACCTTCTTGAATGTGTGGACTATAAATATAATTATTTTAATGTTCTTGTCTACTAATTTTTTTTTTTTTTTTTGAGATGGAGTCTTTCTCTGTCTTCTAGGCTGGAGTGCAGTGGTACAATCTTGGCTTACTTCAACCTCCACCTGCCTGGTTCGAGCAATTCTCCAGCCTCAGCCTCCTGAGTATCTGGGATTACAGACGTGAACCACTATGGCTGGCTAATTTTTTTGTATTTTTAGTGTAGACAGGGTTCACCATTTTAGCCAGGCTGGTCTCAAACTCCTGACCTCAGGTGATCCACTCACCTCGGCCTCCCAAAGTGCTGGGATTACAGGTGTGAGCCACTGCACCTGGCTTGTCTGCGAGTTCTACCACCCGTGCCCTTTCTGGTTCTATTTCTATGTTTTCCCCTTGCTATGAGACATATTTTCCTTCTTTTCTGCATGACTGTTAAGTTTTGATTAGATGCCAGACAGTGTCAGTTTTGCATTGCCAAGATGCTGATTTTTTTTTTTTATTTCTTAGAATATTCTCAAGCTTTGTTCTGGAATGCAGTCAAGTTACTCAAAAATAGTTTTATCCTTTTGGGGTTTGCTTTCGTAGATGGGACCAGAACAGCCTTTAGGCCAGAGCTAATTTTTCTCAACTAGTGAAATAAGACCCCTCTTTTAGTATCCTACCTAATGCCCGAGGTATTACAGGGTTTTCAACTGTGGTTGGTGGGAACACAAACACTTCCAAGCTGTATGTTAACTTCAGGGAATTAATCTGCCTTCGCTTTTTTGGCGGTTTTTTTTCCCCCAGCCTTGAGTAGTTTCCTTACATGCATGTAGCTAAAAATTCAAGGAGAACCCTGTGCAGATTGCCAAAGCTTTCTCTCGTTTTGTGCAGCTCTTTCCTCCTTCTACAGCTTTCTCCCATTGGTACTGTCCTCTGCGAATCCTACTGCTTTAGCCTTCCTGAATTTATGACTTTGTCCCTAGTGGGAGCAGTGTGGGTTCCCTCTCCCTGTGCTTCATCCTGGAACCTCCAGACAACAGGCTGAAGCAATCACAGGGGTTACCTTGCTTGTTTCCTTTCTGTCAGGGATCACTGTCTTGCACTGCCTATTGCTTCCTATCTGTAAAACATTGTTTCATATATATTATGTCCTGTTTTCTAGTTGTTTTAGGTAGGAGTCCCTGTTACTCTATCATGTCTTACAGGAGAAGTCCCTCCAGAAACTGATTTTAAAACCAGCATTTTGTATAAATAGTTGTGTCAGTTATCTATTGCTGCCTAACAAATTTTCCCAAAATTTAGTGGCTTAAAACAACCACCACTTATTTGCTCATGATTTTGTGTTGATAATTTGGCTGGGCCAAAACAGGTAGTTCTTACATTCCACATGGTGTCAGCTAGGCTCACTCATGTGTTTGTAGTCAGTTAACAGGTCAGCTGGGGACTGGCTGGTCCAAGAAGGCCTTAGTCACACGTCTGGCAGATGGTGGTGGCTTTCAGTGGAGCCCCTCTCTCTCTGTGACCTCCTACCCTCTTGAACATGAAACCAGTTTTATTTAATTGATAACAGAAGCATATCAACACCCTGAAAGCTGAAGTTGCTAGGTTGCTTAAGGCCTACCTTTGGAAGTCACACATCACTTCTGTCTCAGGCTATTAGTTAAAGGAAGTCACAAGCCCAGCTTAGGTTCTGGGGTGGGGAAATAGACTCCATTTAATTGTTGGAAAGGGGAGTGAATTCACACAGTGAAGAAGCACAAACACAAATAATTATAATTCTTTGTAGTAGATTGTCATAGTAACTAGTTAACAAAACATGTATTTAATGGCATCATTTGTTTTGAAACTATCTTCTGGATTAGAGGACAGTCTGTTATAAGGAAATAACTAGTTTATTTTGGCTTAAAAACCTTATTGTTGGGAGGATAACCCTTTAGACCTTTGCCATGAGCTATGAGGTGTCAGGATGTGGACTAGAGAAACTATTGGGCTATAAGTGTCTAGGAGATCAATGTTAATACCCTCCGTAGAGAAAAGAAAGAGGAAAGGGAAGAGAAAAAAGGAGAAGATAGAAAAAAATAGTAGTAGTTCACAAAGTATAGGAAAAAGAATTATCTTCTTCCATCTGTGAGGCAAAAAGGACTCTTTCCATTGCATGGAACAGAAACCTAACTCAAAACTGGCTTGCTTAACTGAAAATCCTGAAAT